>NW_026526655.1:104460466-106933800 GCF_024362965.1 Panthera pardus
GAAAAGTGAGAAATATTAATTTTAAGTGACAAAATTTATTAGAAATGAGTAAGACAAAAGTGAAAACTTTATTTTTTTATTTATTTTTGAGAGAGAGTGTGTGCACAAGTGGGGGAGGGGACAAAGAGAGAGGGGGGACAGAGGATCCAAAGTGGGCTCCGTGCTGATAGCTTCCGGTACTGATGGCAGTGAGTCCGATGTGGGGCTCAAACTCATGAACTTCGAGATCATGACCTGAGCCAAAGTCAGACGCTCAACTGACTGAGGTCAGTTGGGGGCACCCAGGCGCCCCCCCCCCCGCCAAATGAAAACTTTAATAGAAATATGTGTAAAACACATAAATCGGGAATGTCCCAAAGAAATGTCAATATAATAAGAAAAGTTTAAACACACATTACAAATTTAAGGGAGGCTCCCTTACTCCCTGGTCAGATTGTAGCACTTAGAAGATATTTACACATTAAAACAGTGTGATTGTCACAACTACACGGCAGTGGCAATTTGGTAAAGCGGATTCACTCACCGCGTGTCTATTGAGTGTTTGACAGACACTGAGAAAAGTTCTGAGGAGGGTCAGGTGATCGGTAATTCAGCCCCTTCAGGAGCACACTCTGCTTTCCCTATGTAGAAATAAGTAAGATCATTTCTATAATGTACATCTATAAAACACTATCCTAAGAGTTATAATCTCATGATGTTTCCATTTGAGCTGTGGGCGGATGGGCGAAAGGGAAACCTCACTAAAATGGGGTTGGGAACTTTGGCTGGGAAAGCTTCCGGGTCCCACCACTGTGGTCAATTGCACTTCCAGCGGAAAGAGACTGACTTCCCCCTCGGATACCACCTTACTCCTCCAGCAGGAAGAAGAAAGGCTTTCCTCCTCCCTGGCCCCAGCAATAGCCCAGCCAACGGAGAAACAGTCACAGGCCAGCCAATGAAAAATCACTACACTTGGAACTCCCAGTTTACTTCCATGAACTTTCTGTTTATAACAGCCTCCCAACTTCCCACTGCCCTCTCTACAAGAGGATTCCTCCCCTTTGTCCCCCCCCCCCCCCCCTTGGCTATAATTTTGCCCCGGTTTGTTTGACCTGAATTGCAATTCTCTGTTATTCCCCAACAAACAACACCTTTTCCTGGTAAAATAACTGTCTGTTTTATTTCTCAGGTTAACATTATATACCTCAAACCATTGAAAACAGGAACTTCAAGTGATATTTGCATAGCTATGCTCATAACAGCATTCTTCACAACAGCCAAAAGGTGGAAACAACCAAAATTTCTATTGAAGGATGAATGGATAAATAACATGTGGTATACACATAAAATAGAATATTATTCAGCCTCAAGAAGGAATGAAATTCTGACATGGTACAACACAGATGAACTCTGAGATCATTATCCTACGTGTAATAAGCCAGTTACAAAAAGACAGATACCACTCTTGTGCACATTTATAGTTCTCCAAACTTTTAGAGATAGGTGTTATTGAATGCTGATCTGACAATTGAGAAAAGACACCCCTAGGGGATGCTTAAATCATTTAGATTTTTAGAAAAAAAGATTTGGCAGACTCTTCTGTCTGCTAGTTTCAAAACTCATGATCTTTATTTTGAGTGGGAATAGAGAGAAATGTTGCAGGATTTGAAAAATGATTTCGGATTTATATGAAGTCAGTCAATACACAAAAAGTGGTGCTAAGAACGTGTTTGGCAAGTACCAAGTCTAAATAAAAATGAGCTTCTGTTCCTATTTTCATTCTTTTTTGTGAATTAGGAGATTCTACTGCTTATGTTACACCACAAAATGGCATCTGATGTCAGAGGAACACAGGCAAAAAATAAGAATAAAATAAAAATAAAATAAAAATATTGGGTTTGAGCAATTTGTCAAAACAGCTTTTCTAGCCTGTCACATTTTAAAGTTGTAGGGGTCAAGTTAGATAAGGCATTTGAAGCCTCTTGCAAATATTATTGTTAAATGGTACATAGACGAAAAATAACATAGAAATTAAGACAAAGCATTTGGATTCCAGCTTCAACATTTACCAGCTGCATACGACCTTACGCAAGTCAATTAATCTGTTACTATAGTTATTTCATTTATAAGGTAACACTAATATCCACTTTACAAAAGTATAATGAAGTTACGTCTTTCTTGTAAGTTTTAGAATAACCTCTCACACAAAGCAAACAACCCCCATCTAGTTGAAATAGGTAATCATTTTAAATCATTTGGAGAGTGCATTCTACTGTGGAATCGTGTACAATTATGTATATAAATATATAATTTCTAGACATGAGAGACCCTACCTATTTCGAGAAAAGCTCCATTTCCCGTTCTATAACAAATGGCTAATTAACCCTTGAACTGGACAAAAGGACTGGTCTAGAAGCCATTGTTTCACAAGCAATTGCTCCTAAAATCAACAGGACCACAGGCTTCCCAAACATAAGACTCTTCCCAATCATAAGAGTAATATATACCAAGAATAGCTTCGTTTGTCAACAGAATAGTTATCAGTGTGTAACCAAAAGCGTATTAGCCCTTAGCCTGTTAGCATAAATTATCTTTTTTTTCTTTTATCAAAGTCATGTGGTTCTTCCCGCCTTCCCACCCGCCCCCCCAACCCTTGCTTTCACCCTGCAGGAGGGACACTTATTTGATTATTGCTGGAGTCTGTGCTCACCGAATTGCAATTCTTAGATCTCAAACACTTGTTTGGCTCTCATAGTGTCTTTTAATGTTCAGGATGACCCAACGCATTCATACACATTTCTATTTGTAGAACAGATGTATGGAATAACTCTGTAACGTCAAGAAGTCCTTAAGGCGCTTGCCTCAAGGGAATCGGGATAAAGAGGTGTTAGTTGAGTAGAAGAGAAATTTCCCACCATACACGCTTTAAAGATCCATATAATTTAAATAGGTTATACAGTCATACAGGGAAGGAATTAAAATTTTTCGCTCGCAATCCATCCCTTACTCCCCCCCCTTTTATTTCCCGTCTATTCTTTGCAAATACGAACGCATGTTTCCACACGGAGATTGCACTCTCTCTACGTTTTTCAGCACCTGTATTTTTACGCAAACTCTCCAGTATTGAAGCATTTCTCCTCCCACCCGCCACAGCATAAAACAACGTTAAGCGTTGCGCTCGTTTGCTCAGCCTCCAAGCCCGCCCCGCCCCTTCAGGCCCACTGGCCCCCGGGCACCCTCCTCCCCGCTTAGCGGAAGGTTTCCGGCGTTGCCTGTTCGAAGTTCCCCAGATGAAAGCCCCGCCCAGCATTTCCCGCCCCGCCCCCTGAGCGCGCGCCTCGGCTCCCGCCGCGACACATCAGGCAGCACGGCGGACAGCCCAGGATCCTGCGCGCCGCGGACCTCGGAGGACCCCAGCGACGTCCGTAGCGTAGGGCCGGGTGGACGCAGCGGCGGCGGCTGGTGTTGCGACTGACTGCGCCGGTGGGCTCTGAAACGCTTTTCGGCGGCCACACTCGCCGCTCTGGTCGATTGTTGTGCAGCCGGCGCCATGTCTGTGAGCGAGATCTTCGTGGAGCTGCAGGGTTTTTTGGCTGCCGAGCAGGACATCCGAGAGGCGAGCCTCCTCTCTTCCCCTCCCCTTTCCCTTTCCTTTCTTGCTTGGCCACCGCGCCCGGCCCTCCTCTGTCGCTCTGTCTCGAGCAGTGGGGAAGCCTCCGGGGATGGGTTGCTTCCCCTCTTGTATCAGCTTAGGGCATGTTCCTCTCCCGCCCCCGATTCTGCTCTCCGGTCCTGATTCTGTGTGTTCGAGTCTCGGCTCTTCGGCATCGCCCACCACGTTTGAGTGTCAGTCTTCCTGCTTTCTGGCGCTTGTTTATGTCGAAGGCTCAGCGCTTGGGACTCAGAGAACACGCGTTTCACTGTTTGTTGTAGCACGTGTGGCCTCTTCTCTTTAAAACTCTCTTATGGCTTCTTATTCCACATAGAATAATAATCCAGATTCTACTGTAGCCCACAGGTGTCTTCTCCCCTCCCTCCATCTCATTTTACGCCATCTTCCGTTGTGTTTTATGTTCAGTTTAGTTATCTTTTTATTTTTCTAGTTCCGCAGAGAGTTTCTTGCCTCAGGATATTTGCATGTACTGTATGCTTTTCCTGGAATTCGCATCTTTCCTCTCCTTTCCTGGTGGTTACTTCGTATTCATATTCTTGATCTCACAATCTGTCATGTTTTTTAGTAGAGAATTCACGTTAAAAAATTTTGTGCGATACGTATTTTTTAAACGTATGTCTACCCTATTATGCTCTAAACGGCAAGAAGGAAGGGACTAATTGGGAACCAGTATTTACACAGTGCTTCCCACATAAATGTGCTGTGAATATTCATAAAGTGGTTGAAAAGCACCTAGTCTTCGTATTGCATTGCATTTTTCTTTTTTACAAATTGCATTCAGATATTTCATTTCTTTTGATATTTATAGTGTTTCAGTGGGATATTTGGGGTGGGTGGTGATTATCCTTTGAAGGCTGCATGAGAAATCTCAGGCCCTGTAGTGACCTCTTGAAGGTCTCACAGAGGAAGTAAGTGGCAACGTTGGGATTCAAACCTGGATATTTTCTGTACCAGTTCAGTTCTTGTAAAGATTGTTGGAGTTTTAAATGTGTGTGAAGGCGTCATAGGTACTTAACCTGTGCTGTCTGATATATCTGGTTTGAGGTTATGAAAATAGTTACATTGAGTTTATCTGATACTTTGATTTTTAATTCTTTCTAGGAAATCCGAAAAGTTGTACAGAGTTTAGAACAAACAGCTCGAGAGATTTTAACTTTACTGCAAGGGGTCCATCAGGGTGCTGGTTTTCAGGACAGTAAGTTCTTTGTTTTGATTTTGAAGATTTTTTTTTTTAAGTTTATTTATTTCTTTTGAGAGAGAGCGAGAGAGAGAGAGAGAGCACGCACAAGAGAGCAGGGGAGGGGCAGAGAGTGAGGGAGAGAGAGAATCCCAAGTAGGCTCTGCACTGCTAGCACAGAGCCCGACGTGGGGCTTGATCCCATGAACACGAGGTCATGACCTGAGCTGAAATCAAGAGTCATACACCTAACTGAGCCACTCTGGTGCCCCATTGATTTTGAATATTTTTTGAGTCCAAATTATGAGTCTTTCACTTAAAAGAGTTAATTTCCATTCAGAAGACATTTCAAGTCTGTTATCATTTTATTAAGAAAAATGTCCCTCATATCCTGTGGAGAAGTAGGTGAGTTGAGTGTTTTATAGGTTTACAGAATTCTGGAATTCTGTGTGTTACGGTTGATTTTCCACTTCCACGTAGTAATGTAATAATGTGATTCTGATGTGATAATTGTTGTAGGTTTGTAGTTCTCTTGTGTATCTTTTATATGGCTCTCTTGTTTTTAAACCCAATCTTTCGTGGGACACCTGGGTGGCTCAGTCAGTTAAGTGTCTGACTCTTGATTTCAGCTCAGGTCATGATCTCACAGTCCAAGAGAGTGAGATTGAGCCCCGTGTCCGACTCTGCACTGATGGCATGAAGCCTGCTTGGGATTCTCTCTCTGCCCCTGCTTGCTTGCTCTCTCTCTCAAAATAAACATTAAAAGAGAAATAAACACAGTCTTTCCTTCATTGAATATGGCTTAATATGCATTTGTATGTAAGAAATGTTCAGTGTAAAAGGTTCCTAGTGGGTTTATAGTCAGCACCTTTCATGAAAATCACATATGATAAGTTTAAACATGGGACCTTCAATGTAGGATGTAGCCAGCACAACTAAAAGAGCTGAAATATATTTTCAGGTAGAGAATGATACAATGGCGTAACTTACAGGTGTCACAGGGAGGTCTTTTTTCTCAGTGATATGGAGTCGGTCAGTCTGAGTATAATTGATATAGCTTTTTGACCAAATGTGGGAGGTAGAAGCTGTCCAATTTTAGGCATCCTTTTGGAATAGCAGCTGGTGCATGTCCCCACAATTATTATTATATTTTAAATTTTTTTTGAAGTTAGTTTATTTTGAGAGCTAGAGAGATATGGGATTGGGGGGGCAGAGAGAGAGAGGGAGAGAGAGAACCCCAAGCAGGCTCTGCATTGTCAGTGCACAGTTTGATGCATGGCTCGAACCCACGAACTGCTAGGTCATGAACCGAGCAGAAACCAAGAGTTGGACGCTTAACTAACTGAGCCACCCAGGCACCCCAAGGATGATATTATTTATGACAGCTTACTGACTTGTTTGCTAAATATTATTCCCTTTCAGCAAGTTTTTGTCTATTCAGTGTTGGTTAATTGGAATTTTGAGAGCCAGATTGGAAAGTAGAGATGCATACCCCGCATTTGGTCATGAGATTTTTTTTTTTTTTTTTTTAAGAGTTGATTTATTTCCAGAGAGACTGTGTAGATTATTAAGCCAGAACTGTATTTGAAATTTGGTAAATCTTACTCATTATTGTGTTTGATTATCTTTTTGTGATCAGTTCCAAAGAGGTGTTTGAAAGCTCGAGAACATTTTGGTACAGTGAAAACACATCTAACATCGTTGAAGACCAAGTTCCCTGCTGAACAGTATTACAGGTTTGTAAGAAAAGTCGTATTATTTTGTAATGTCAAGTAAAAATAAAGGCAGGACAAAAAATTATATGTACCGAATGATTGCTGAGAACTAAGTAAAAACCTCTCTATGTAGAAGAAACAACGAAAAAGAGTCAGACTATTATTAGTGGTGGTATTTTAATGGTGACAGAGATGGGGATTTTTTTCCCCTCCCTTTGAGAATTTTCCTAAGGAAAACATAATTTTTACAATGAAAAAGGAATTAAAAAATATGTGTTGTATTAAGGTCGAATAGAGTATCTTTTTAGTATATTTAAGTTGCTTGTGAAATTGGGTGAACCATGTCTATGCTATTAAGGTTATGGGATTAGATGGCACTATGTAAATGGAGTTGAGTTTTTCGTCAAAGTTTGAATTATACTGCCAAATAACATGTTTAGCTAATATTCTGTAACTTGTTGACCTATAGCACTGTTAATTTTTAAGAGTCTCCATTATTTAGGGAAGAAAATTTGCTGCCAGTCATAATTGAAATTTATAGATTGTAAAAAGCATCCCAGCCTCACAGATGTTAAATTGGAAAGAACTGCATCTGAGTATTGATGAAATATAGTGAATAAGAACCTAAAATCTCTACTTGTGTCTCTTTTCTACCGAAAAAGATGTTCTGTTAAGACACACGTGGGCACAAAACAAGACATGTATGTGGGAAGTGGGTAATACAGCTCCACAGGATAATTTAAGGCAGGGGTTGGCACACTGCCCATGGCCCGCCGCCTCTGGAAGCTGAGAATTGCTTATATTTTAAAGGGTTGTTAAAAAAAGAAAAACACCCAAATAAGAATATGTGACAGAGACTGAATGTGGCTCACAAGGCCTAAAATGTTACTGTCTGGCCCTTCGCAGAAAAAGTTTGCTGACCCTGCTGTAAGGTAATAACGGATGTAGAGAGACCTTGAACGATAGGATTGGCAGGATCTTGAGAGATCGTGTAGTTTGGAGGTCACACAGAGGCTGACCTCTGGGTGATTTGGCCCTTAGAGGGTTTTATTTGACCTGTATTGTATTGAAAATTTTTTTTGAATTTGCCATATTTGAAATTCAGGAGGCATAGCATTAATATTTGGGGGTATAAAATTTCCTATTTTTTTTTTTCAGGCTTCTAGCTCAGTTTAACTGCAGGATCCTGAAGGTTTAAGTGTCGGTTTAGTGATTCCAAGTGGTAGTTATTATATGTATAAATCAAGGTTTTTTTAATATTCTACACTCAAAACGTAAGAGTAAGTTAGGTATTGAGGCTGATGTACAGTGCAGTTCTCATCAATCTGCCGTCGCCAGTTTTAATTTTTCTCAGAGCAGTATCATTGTTTTTACTGATTAAACTTCACAAGCACAGTTGTCCTTGTCCATAATCTTCGATTGTAAATATCTTTATATTCGTTGAAGTTGGATCATGCTTCTCGTTTGTCTATTAAACTTCTAATACGTAATTGCTATAAATGTGAACTTGTAAAACTTATATTAAATCCATCTAATATACTTAAATGGCATGTTTTTACATGTTTTTTATGTTGGGGTTTCACATGGATTTGATTTGGAAAAGCATTGTATTTCCAAAATGTTTGACTACGACTGTACTAAATTTATCTTTTATAAAGCCCCTAATCCTTCCACCTAAATGAGCTTCTATCCGTGCAGATTTCATGAGCACTGGAGGTTTGTGTTGCAGCGTTTGGTCTTCTTGGCAGCATTTGTTGTGTACTTGGAATCAGAAACACTAGTGACTCGAGAAGCGGTTACAGAAATTCTTGGCAGTAAGTGTCTCCGTTAGCGTCGGTCTGCAGAATCAGGCATGGTCGCTTAATTTTTGGTTGTGGGGGAGGCTGTTGCTTATACTTCCTACTTATTAGAACAAACGAGAACTAAATGGAAAAATAGTGACTTGGAAACACAAAAAGTAAGAACATGTAGTGGCTTGCTTTTTGTACTTGGGTGTTGCTTTTAGTTTTTAAAATTTAGTTTTTAAAAATTCAAGCCTACAGAAAGTTGAAAGAATAGTACAGTGAAGACCACTTAGATTTTCTGCTTGTTAACATTTTGCCATGTCTTTAAAAATTTATTTTATTTTATTATTATTTTTTTTACTGTTTATTTTTGAGAGAGACAGAGTGCAAGCTGGGGAGGGGCAGAGAGAGAGGGAGACACAGAATCTGAAGCTGACAGCTCAGAGCCTGACGGGCTCGAACTCACGAACCGTGAGATCATGACTCCAGCCGAAGTTGGTTGCTTAACCGACTGAGCCACCCAGGAACCCCCAAAATTTTTAATTTTTAATTTTTATTTTAGTGTGCGTGAAGGGGGTGGGGAGCAGAGGGAGAGAGAACTCTGAGCCGGCTCCATGCTCAATGTGGGGCTCGATCCCACAACCCTGGGATCATGACCTGAGCTGAAATTAAGAGTCAGATGTTCAACCGAATGAGCCACCCAGGCTCCCCAACATTTTGCCACATTTGTGCGGTCTTCTCACTTTGTGCACGTGCATGTGCATTCATGCATTCGTGTGCCCGTGTGAACCATGTGAATGTCACTTAAGGGTGTCATGGCTTCTCCTTTAAATGCTGCGACATGCTTTGTCCAAAAACATAGGTATTCTCTGATATACGTTCTGATATATCACCAGATAACGTTCTGGGTGATAGTACTTTCTGAGAGAAGAATGAAAGGAAAAATTGAAGTCCTAAGAGCTCAAAAATCCACAATGAGGCCTAGTTGCCAAAAGTATGAGCACATCATAAAGATAGTTTTATTTTTTTATTTTTTATTTAAAAAAAAAAAAATTTTTTTTTAACGTTTATTTATTTTTGAGACAGAAAGAGACAGAGCATGAACGGGGGAGGGTCAGAGAGAGGGAGACACAGAATCCGAAACAGGCTCCAGGCTCTGAGCTGTCAGCACAGAGCCCAACGCGGGGCTCGAACTTGCGGACCGCGAGATCATGACCTGAGCCGAAGTCGGCCACTCAACCGACTGAGCCACCCAGGTGCCCCAAAGATAGTTTTTAAAAGATCTTCTTTTTTTTCCTTTGAGAGAAACAATATGTGTGTGCGTGTATATGTATGTGTGTGTATATATAGTATTTTATATTCTTAGGCTCACATTCTGTTCACATCATGACCTTATTTTTACTTTGGTGTATTTTTTAGTTGAGCCAGATCGGGAGAAAGGCTTTCATCTGGATGTGGAAGATTATCTCTCAGGAGTTCTAATTCTTGCCAGTGAATTGGTAAGAAGCTTAGTAATTTGCCATTTGCGTTTTTGATCTTCCCACCTCGCTGTCAGTTTTTAAAATGGGCACAAAAATTCAGGAAGTCTTTTCTAAGCCCTCTATCTGTCACCAGTTTGTCATCATGTGCCGTGTGTGCTGCTTTGCTAGTCATCAGAGTCATCAGCCAGTCATAAAATGAGCGGGCTGTCCATAAACTGACTAATGTGTGAGTTTTTAAAAGATGGTAATGCCTCTCCCTTTCAAAGTGGTGGCAAGACGCATACATCCCTAGTAACTGTGTCAATACATATACTTGCTTCGGGGACTAATTTAACTGTATATAGGTTATTTTTCTTTTAGTCTCTTCATCTGTCTCTTGAGACATTGTCCTATGGAGATAATTCTAAAGAAGAAAAAAAGGCTGTCATAAAGGTGTTCCCACTAGTCTTGATTCGCATTGATGGAAACTTGTAGACCACAGAAACCCCCAACAGAAAGGGAACGATCTCTTAAGTCTTGAAGTAACTTCGTAATGTTAAGCGGTGGTCAACATGTAATTCCGAAAGGCAGCGTGGGAAAGTTGCGGGGCCTTGGGGGTCTCTTGGTTGTGATGCGGAGGAAGACGTGCTCACGAGGCCTGTTGTAAGGTGTCTCGGTTTCCCTTCCCTCGTGTAGTCGAGGCTGTCCGTCAACAGCGTGACCGCCGGAGACTACTCCCGGCCGCTCCACATCTCCACCTTCATCAACGAGCTGGATTCGGGCTTCCGCCTTCTCAACCTGAAAAACGACTCCCTGAGGAAGCGCTACGACGGCTTGAAGTATGACGTGAAGAAGGTGGAGGAGGTGGTCTACGATCTCTCCATCCGGGGCTTCAACAAGGAGACGGCAGCGGCGTGTGCCGAGAAGTGAAGCCGGAGGCTCCGCTGGCGCCGGGCCCTGCTGACCTCAGCGGTCGCCGGTGGGGTGGACCCCGTGCCTCTCGGGTAGTTAGCCTTTTCCCGTTGCTAAACACCGCGCTTTATTTTCTTAACCGGTTGGTTGTGTGGTGGAAATATCCAAATGGAAATGCTTTTTTCTGGGGGTGAAAAAATAGCCTTTTCAAGGACAGACTTTCTTTGTCGTTTCAGTGAATTTGCTCTGTAATTCAGTGTATTTCAGTTCTGTCGGAAAGTGTAAATGTCAGTCTCTTGGTAAAGTCCTTTTCTTGCTCACCCTGATGCTGTTGATGTACTGATTGAGAAGTTTATGGTCTTGTGTTCCTTCCAGAAGTGATCCTTGGTGTTTTCTATATCCAAATTAGCCATCCATACCCAGGTGTGTGTAGCCTGGATACAGGATAAAAATGAGTAATTAAAAAGGATGGTTGCCAAGCAAAGGACAACTTATTTTATATTTTCTTTCCTTATTTTAAGCCTCGTGAGTAAATCATATGTTGACATTTTTTTTGCAAGGGAGTTACAGCCCCAGGGTCTCTCTCACTGCCATCAAAATATAAAGAGAAAATTGCAAAGTCAAGCTCAGATTATCTTGGGACGTTTTTGTATTAAGGGATTGAGTCACATCTTATCATTTGGCTCTCTTTGCCAGGTGGGGAGTAGGGCTTAGTGTCTTACAACACCTCTGTTTTCTGATGTTGCCTTAACATTCTGCTCTTGCAGCAATTTAAAGATCGTTTTCACATACATCTTGAACTAACACTTCATATAATATATTTTTAAGCTATGAAACCTTTTTCCTAGCAGCCAGCTAGACCGTCTGGTCTGAGACTACAAAGCCACCCAGTCAAGTTAATTAGCAATACCCTGACTGGTATGTTCTGAGAGAAAAATGCTGTGCTTTGTCTGGAAAAAAGAGAAAACCTTGGATTTAAAAAGGAAGATCAGCTGATTTGGTAATGTTTTTTAGAGTAAGCAATTTCAGGTTTTGGCAGCTATCCCAATGGTCAGGTTTTAGATTTACAGTTTTGGGCAAGTCCTGTAAACCTTGTTGGCACCCTCCTCCCCCTCCTGGTTTTCAGGTAGTGCTAAGAATACTCGCCATGTAATTTTTGCTGTTGAATTGAAACGGTTTAAAATGGTGACGTCATCCACGGTTTTCTGGAGCTCACTGAAAGGAAGGTGCTAGTGTTTCCAGAATAACAGAAAGCATTTAGAAGTGTCATCCTCTCCTGCCTGCTACCAGTTTAGGCGTTCCGTTTGTGCAGTGGAATATTTGGCATTGCTATCAGTGCCATTCTCAGGCCAAGTTAAGGACTGACCAGATTTTCCATCATGAGGAGGACAAGTAGAAATGAAGCATCAATCGCTATGCATTTTTGGGTTTTAAACAACTTTCTTGACAGCTCTTTCTGCGGAAGAGTGTGTAGAACGAAGAAAGGCGTTTGGGTCTTTGAAGTGCCTAGGGTGGTCATCTAAGATATGCAGTAATAGCACTTCCCGGATTGAGCACAAAAGGCTTCAAATTACATGATCAAATACATGCAGTAAGTTCAGTAGTAGTTTTCTTCTACGCGGAGAATGGACTCTGAATGTGTGTTGAGGCTGAAGAAGACCAGGGGTGACAAGCACATCCTGCTGTGTAACAGTTAAAATTATTGAACGACACCAGCCGCTCAGAGTTAAATTGAAAGTATTTTAATTGACGGTATTGAAAAGCCTCGGCTCTGGTTTTAGTGCACCAGAATTGTTCTTTTCGACTCTAGAAGATTGAGCGGGTTAGAAAAAGTAGAGATGAATTAGTGGATGTTTTCTTTATAAATTTATTTATAAGAAGAGAACCCTTAAATACTTCATAAGATTTGCCCTGTCTTAAACTTGAATAATACTGGTAATGCCTAAGAGAATTTAATAAAGAACGAAAGCTTCTTTGGCAGTGTTTTGGATCCTTTACTTAAGTGGCTGCAGTCGAGGTACAGATGCAGAAAGCCACTGGCAAAGTTCGTGGCGTGCACTCAGAAATCATGGCTTTCTTGTTTCGCGGTCTGGACCGGACTGTACTCTTCAGGCAGAGCATCATTGTCTGCCTGACGCCAAAATAAGGTATTCCCTGAACCTGAAGTCATTTGTTTTCTTAGTAGTCACTGTAATGAACAGTAAACAAGTAAAAAAAAAAAAAAAAAAAAAAAAAAAAAATCACCCCTCCGCTCCAAACAACAATAAGAAACATCTACAGAGGGTTAAATGGATTGACTGGACTGATGGTTTGAGTGAGCCGAGGGTGAGAGAGGGGAGAGGAGGGAATCTGACTTCATGGTCCGGTTTCTAGTCTGGGAGACTAAGTCGATTTAGGTGCTGTTAGCTGAGGTTGGGGTGGGGGTGGGGGGCTGACATGGGAAGACTTCTGAATGTGTTGGGTTCATGATGCTAGTTGAGCCTGAGGGGGAGATGGCCAGCAGGACTTTGGGCGTGAGGAAAGCTCGGAGCCAGCCTGCGATAGTTTGGGGCAGCATTAGTGTGTACGTGGAAGGTAGGTCAGGAGAGTGGGTATGACCCCCTAGGAGAGCGTGTAGAATGAGAAGAGTAAGGGGCTAAGGACAAAACCCTGGTTGATGGGGTTTAGTGAGTTAGGCAGAGGGAGAGACCATGAGGAAACGGAGAAGGGGTTAGAGAGACAAAGAACAGTGAGAGTGGCTTGTCACAGAAGCCAGGGGAATAAAGAGGCTCTAGAAGGGTTTTTTCGGGGGAGGGGGATTTAAGAGATTTAAAATACAGACTTTCAGGGGCACCTTTTTTATTTATATTTTTGAGACAGAGAGAGACAGAGCATGAATGAGGGAGGGGCAGAGAGAGAGGGAGACACAGAATCAGAAGCAGGCTCCAGGCTCTGAGCCATCAGCCCAGAGCCCGACGCGGGGCTCGAACCCACAGACTGTGAGATCGTGACCTGAGCCGAAGTCGGACGCTTAACCGACTGAACCACCCAGGCGCCCCAGCGTCTGACTCTTGATTTTGGCTCAGGGCATGATCTCACGGTTTGTGAGTTCAAGCCCCAAGTTGGGCTCTGCCCTGGCAGTAAGAAGCCTGCTTGGGATTCTGTCCCTCCCTCCCGCTGCCCCACCCTCGTGCGAGCGTTCTCCCTCTCTCTCTCTTTCAAAATAAATAAACTTTCTCCACAGCCTGAGAGCCCTGTGACACTGTTGGGTGAGTCTTGGTTATGCTGTGCTAATAAACCCCAAAACTCAACAGGCATAGTACAGAGTTTATTTCTCACTGACCCTGTGTGTCCGTTGCAGGTTTGCTGGGGCACGTGCTCCACGTTGTCCTCATCTAGCTGACAGGAGCCATCAACTGGCCCATTGCCCGTTGCTGTGGGAGAGGGAGACAGTTGTGGAGGGTCTTCTACAAACACATGTTCCGGTTTCAAAGTGACCTGCCACTTCCTCTCACAGTTCACTGGTTAGGACTGGATATGCCTTCCTGCTAAACAGAGTGCAAGGGGGCCTGGCAGGATGGGAGTCTGCAGATGGAAGGTCAAACCAAATGTTGAAAGTCTTCAGCAATAGGTACTTCCTTCGGTTGGATGAATAGTAGTACTTCTGGTCACACGTGAACTTCACTGGGCTTGGGAGGGGCCGCTCTTACCTGTCAGATGACGAGAAGAGGGTGGGCCCGTCTGTAGTCCCCTCTGCTGTTGAAGGTGGTTTCCTGTTTGAAAGAGATTTCTCTGGTGTGTGTGTTTGTGTCGGTTTGTGTATGGGTGTTTTAGGCCAGCGTTCAGTGAGTTTTTGTATGTTGCACGCACTGGGTTAAACATTTTATCCAGATCATCTGATTTCCTGCCCATATAACCCTGTGAGGTGCCTACCACCATTTCCCCCGTTTTAGACTGGGAGCAGGCTTAGAGAGGGCAGTCCGCTTGCCCTGAGTTCACAGTGATGAAACGGAAAGGCTGTGATTCCGACCCACTTAACTCTGCCCCTGCATCCACATATGCCGCTTCTTCCCTGATGCTTTTGATGGCCTCTGTAGCCTGACCAGGAAAATCCCAAATCCACCAAGAGTTACGAACACCGTGTATGCGTAGCTTTGGGTTGGGTGCAGTCTCTGTTAGAACTTAGCATAAAAAACGAGTGGGAAGCTAGGTCTGTGCCCTCCAGAAGTTTAGGGTCTAGTTACAGGGGAGAGGGTGGTGAGAAAGATATAAACAGGTAAGAGATGAAACATTCAACTAATATTTGAGCACCTCCTGTAATGTTTTGGAATTCTTAACAGCTTTATGGAAGTACGTTTTACAAATAAAATGACTCAAATCAAGGGATTTATAAAGTAGTGCAACAATCCTCATGTATTATCTTCCAGAAAGATCCCAGCCCCAGGCCACCACTAATCTACTTTGTTTCCATAAATTTGCCTTTTCAGGATATTTCCTATATACGGAATCATGAAGTCTGTGGTCTTTTGTGTCTCATCGCTTAGCGTAATGTTTTATAAGGTTCGTCCATGTCCCAGCACAGCATGTGTTGGTAGTTTGTTCCTTTGTATTCCTGAGTGGCATACCTTTGTGGGTATTCCACATGTTATCCATTCATTAGATGAGGAAGATTTAAGTTTCTACTTTTTGGCTGTTCTAACTAATGTTGCTATGAACATCCTTGTGCAAGTCTGTGTCTGAATGGGTACTGCCATTTCTTTTGCATAGATACCCAGGAGTCTGTTGTAAAAATGGTGATTTTATGTTTAGCTTTTGAAGAAACTCGATCTGTTTTCCTTTCAGCAACCTATGAGTTAACAGTCAAGACAGTCCTAGACAGGACGTTATAACACCTTTATTGCTAAATAAGTCGTGAATGATTGCTGTAGGAGTTGGGGATGTGTTATATGGAATGGTTCATGAAAGAGGTAGGATTTAGAGAAGCATGGAACTAGGAGACGGTCATTTTTCGTCAGAATTGAAACCAAAACAGAATGGTACAGGCATGCCATGGAAATATGGTGGATTCAGTTCCAGATCACAGCAGTAAAGTGAATATCGCAATGAAACAGGTCAAGTGAGTTTTTTCCCAGTGCAGATAAAAGTTACGTTTATGCTGTACCATAGTGTATGAGGTGTGCGATAACATTATGTCTAAAAAAATACCGTCGTTAAACAATATTGCTAAAAATGCTATGTGTGCTTTCAGCGAGTTGTGATCATTCATCACAGATGACCCTAACACATATAATAATGGAAAAGTTTGGAATATTGTGAGAATTACCAAAACGTGACAGATGTGAAGTGAGCAAATGCCACTGGAAAAATGGGGCCGACGGATTTGCTCAACACAGGGTTGCACAGCCTTCAATCTGTAAAAGACGCCGTATCTGTGAAGTGCAGTCAGACGAGGCATGCCAGTCTTAATTTCATAGGGATGGGGATATCATGCATTTGATGGCAGGAGAGAACGTGGTGAGGTCGGACTGTTAAGTTTAGAAAAGCCTGAATTGGGAGGTTAAGGAGTTTGGACTTAGAATGATAGGCATTGGGGGCTGTATGGTTTCTTTTCTTTCTTTCTTTCTTTTTTTTTTCTTTTCTTTTTTCTTCTCTTTTTCTTTCCTTTTCTTTCTTTTCTTTTTTCTTTTCTTTCCTTCCTTCCTTCCTTCCTTCCTTCCTTCCTTCCTTCCTTCCTTCCTTCCTTCCTTCCTTCCTTTTATTTTGAAGAGGGGAGAGAGCAGCTTTGGAGTCAGCCGTAGTTTTGAATCCTGGCTGTCATGTTACCAATAGAAGAGACCAAAGGCAGGGAGACCTGTGAGGAAGTGCTTGCTGTCTTTGAGGTAGTGAAGGTCAGCTTGGGCAGCTGGTCACGGTCCTGGCTGACACAGATGCAGTGTGCTATAAAGGAAAAACTGGGTAGGCTTGGAATCCGGGGTAGGAGGGATGCTGTGGACTGAATGTGTGTGTCCCTCCATGTTCATACAGTAAAGCCTGATCCTCAGTTGGATGGTACTGGAGGTGGGACCTGCGGAGGTAATTAGGTCATGAAGGTGGGGCTCTCAGGAACGGGATTAGTGCCTGAATAAAAGGGACCCAGAGCTCCCTCATGCCTCCACCATGGGATGACACAGCCAGGATTCGGGCCCCCACCGGACACCGAATCAGCTGGTGCCTGATCACCTTGCTCGTAGATCTGTTGTTGAAGCCACCCGGAAAGTGGTAGTTCTGTTACAGCAGCCTGAAAAGACCAAGACAGGGGAAGAGCAACTGAGAAGAATCAGAGATGCCTAAGCTGAAAAAATGAATGTGGAAGAGGGGGAGCTAGTTTCTGGGGGAAGATGAGAAAGTTAGTTTTCCAAGTGTTGAGTTTACTGTGGTAGATGGTGCAGGCGTGGCTGTACTTTCTGGAGTAGAATTTGGGGCCCTAAGACTGGAGCTGAGGGAGTCCCTGAGATTGGGTAGAGTGGATATCTGACTGACTGCAGAGGAGCTCCTGAAGCCAGGGAGAGGTAAGGGGGAGAAATGTAGGGCTCTGGACCATAATCAACCCAGCGAGTCCCTGGAGGCAGTTGAAGACCCTGAGGAGAAGATGGCAGAGGAGCCAGAGGCCCTTGTCCTTCTCTCTAGTTCAGGTCTGTCCCAAGCAGGAGCCGGGACCAATAGAAAAGTGATGTATGTTCCCTGCTCTCTCCCATTGCCATAGTAATCCTTTACTTACTGTAAAGAAAACAAAATAAACCTATGAAAATATGTAGAATCCCCAGACAAGAAAGTTGGGCTTGTTAGTTACTTTGTGATTTTGGTTTTTTTCCTCCTTATTTACCCTGTTTCTTAAATCATTACTCATGATCATCTGGTGTCATTTAATATTAATTAACATTTACCCACCGCCATCTGCTCTGGCTTGAGTTCTGCGTTCATCCATTTCAGCTGTGTGTTTCAGTGACAGAATGCTGGCCTTGCTACGTGGATGTACCAGCTGGACCTGCCATGCCATTGAGACCCGTTCAGAAGTCGAGGGGGGACGTCAGCCTCCTCTGCCATGTCCCTGTTGTCAAAGCTTTCATTGATGAACTTTTCGTTCACTCTGGCAATTGAAGTGAAGCCAGATTATTTTTCTCAGTTGGGAGATAACAAAGGGCAGGATGTTTGTTTTTGCTTTCTGGGGAAGGCTACAAGATTGTTTTAATCATGACGGGGTGGTTTGGGGAGCAGAATCCGTCAGGGGGCTGGGCCCTTCTACTTTAATAAGACGCTATTTAATTGGACCCAGAACTGACACAACTAAGAGAAAGACCGATAATCAGTGTTAAAAAAGACTAACATTAATAAACTTTAAGGCTTCTTCTTTTTGCACCCAGAAGTTAATTTTCCATCCCAGAGGATCAGAGGGATGGACCTACGTTCTCTTCTTCAATCATGCCTGGTAATACTTGGCCGTCAGTCTTCTGGGGACTAGTCTTGGGGGTGGGCATTGGCAGGGAAACAACATGAGTCCAGGGTTGTGTGGCTTAGTGAGCCTTTCCATTCCTCACCTACAGTCCCACCTGTCACAGGACAAGGACACGACTTCATCTTGTTTAAGAAAACTGGCCAAAGGGGCACCAGATTATTGGGCTGTGGCCTGCCTTGTGGCATCAAGCAGCTCTAACCTTGCCTTGAGCTCAGAACAGTCTGGAAATAGGAACATTTCCAAAATATCCTCACTGGGGAAAAACAAAAGGAAATCGGATTGGCACAGGCTTGTTTTGAACTGGCTGCAGAAAAGCTCTGATCATTACGTATTGTTTACACATCAGAAGGAAGGAATAGGTGATACGATAGGGGCTACGGGGACACTTTGGGGAATATGTGAATGTGCACACCATTGGTTTATGATACATTTCATACATTTTTCTCACTGTGGACTTGTGTTACTTTTGTGATTACAAAAGAATTGTGTAAGCATTGTGGTAAATTGGGAAATGACAAAAATCATAAAGGTGCGTATATATTTTTTGTGTTGTGGTTTATCCTAAATATACTTACTACTGACTTTAAAAACTTTTCTTTCGAGGTGATTGTGGATTCTGCTGGTAACTTTTGATCAGAAGTATTACCGTTTAGCTAGCGGCTGTGTAAATGTCTGTTCATTTTCCTGAGCTCCTTTCACAGAGATACAGATGGATGTCTTCTCCCCAGGCTCCGTGGAGACACTCAGGCGCCATGATCAAGCTTCCCCTGTCCTTCAGCAGCACCTTTCACATTGCTGGCATCGAAACAAACATACTCTAATTGCATTTTACAGTTTTATAATTGGATTTTATAATTTCCAATGAAGTTAGAAAGGAATGTTTGTCCCTTTCTGCTTTGTCAAAGTATTTTTACATTAATCACCACATCTGACTTTCGAAGCTGTCCTACCACATTCTTGTGACAACCCAGGAGGCCCGGACAAATGCAGGAGGAGGTATTCCCAGGGACTTTCCTTTCTTCCTTAGCCTGTCTCCTCTGGGCCGCCATCCACTCAAGCTGATCGGCTTATTCTCTAGTCTTGAATTCTGATCTCCGCTTTGTGCTGCTTTGGGAACAACCTGGCAGTTCCTCAAAAAGTTAAACCTAGAGTTAGCACATGACTTAGCAGTTCCAGTGCTGGATATATATTTGAGAGCTAGAACGTCCGTCTATACAAAGACTTACACGTTAATATTCTTGGCAACGTAAATAATAATAGCCTACGAGTGGAAACAGTCTAAATGTCCATCAACTAGTGAATGGATAACAAAAGGTGGTATATCCCTGCAATAGAATGTTACTTGGCAATAAAAAGGAACGAAGTGCAGATACAAGCCACAGCATGGATGACCTTGGACACATGCTAAGTGAAAGAAGCCATCACAAAGACCACGTGCTGTGTGCTTCACCTATAGGAAAGTCCACAGACTGGGGAAATGTATAGTGACAAAGTAGTGGTTGCCATGGGGAGGGGGTGGGGGGTGGTGGGGGGAACAGGAAGTGACTGCTAAGGGGGATGGAGTTCCTTTCTGGGAAGCCGAACATGTTCTGGAAGCAGATAGTGGTGATGAATATACTAAGCAGCAGAGAACTGTACTCTTTTAAAAAAGGATGAATTTTGTAGTATGCAAATTGTATCTTAATAAAAAGCCCAAACTGATCTTGCCATTTATCTTTGCAAATTGCTGCTTGTGGTTTCCGCTGGTGGCACTGGGGGTGGGGTGCTCACATGAAATATTTAATCTGGCCAGCATTTTGTGTTGGCTGTTGTCTCCATCTATAGAGGAAGAAACTGAAGTCGGGAGAACAGGGGTGACTCCTTGCTATCCCCCAGCCCATCTGTGGTTCCCACCCGGCTTAGCCTGACCAGCCCCAAGCCCTTCTACATTCCGCTTCTGGGCCACTGAGGCCTAACACGTGGGAGCCAACTTTGGCTCTTCTCCCTTGCGTCTCCACCTGTTCCTGAGTAGTTTATTTTCTCCGTGCCTCTTGTGCCTGTTTTCTACTTTCCAGTCTATACCACATCCCTAGATTAGAATGCTGTCACTTGTTGCCAGGCCTGTTCCGAGAGCCCATTAGTCTGTCTTGCAATCTGTCATTCCCCTAATCTACCCAGCACTCTGCTGCTGCCACATTGTGAAATCTGATTTTTCAAGCCTGATCACTCGCCTGCTCTAAAACCATGGCTGCCTGTGCCCCAGTGCACACTCCTCAGGCTGGCATCCAAGGCTTATGACAGCAGTGCTCTCTGCTTGCCTGTCCACGCCTCCCTGCATGCCCCGGAACCCTACTCACTGTGTGTGCTCTTGGAGCACAGCCATAGTGGGTTGGAATTCGCAGAGGCTCTACCGACCACTCAGGAGAGAATCATACTTTGACAACTCAAAGGGGAAACATTCAGGGACCTTTGGGTTCCTCAGCCTGTCAGTAAGAGAGGAGCAGTGATTTTCAACTGGGGGCAGTTTTGTCCCCTAGGGCACTTGTGCAACATCTAGAAACTTTTTTTTTTTTTATCATCACCATGACTTGGGCAAAGGAGTGCTACTGGCATCTAGTGAGTTGAAGCCAGGGATGCTGCTTCGACATCCTGTCCTGCACAGGATGGTGCACGGCAAAGGATTGTCAAGTCCTAAATGTAAGTAGTGCCAAGTTTGAGAAACCAATGAGCTAAAGCAAATAATTTTACCGTTGATACACAGTAAAGAATAAATGAATATACTAAGTGATTACAAATGTGTCATAAAGATTTCTGCATATTAGCAAATGCAACGCAGGAAGGCCACATTGAGACGTGGGGCTGAGCAGAGGGTGAGTTTGGGCTTCCGCTTAGCACGTGATGCTCGCTTCCAGGCCCCTCCCCCAGCGCCATGATGCCTGACACTTCATTGCAGTATAGCTTGTCCAACATTGAGTTATGATTGTGTGGTCCTTGCCCATTTACTTGTCTGTATTCTCCACCGGATCTGAGTTCTTTGGGGGGCAGGCTCGCTGCCTTGCTCATCATTGAATACCAGGCTCTTGTACTAGTGCCTGGCGTGTAAAACAGCTCAACAGGTATTTTTGAGATTGAATTGGAAAGAGGAAGTACGTAATTTAAATTTTATCTCAGCAAAGGGAAAAAGTGTTAGCCTTTGCGGACTTTTTTCTTTTTTAGCGCTTGGAGACTAGATAAAACATGCTAACCCCTCAGATGTCAAAAACCTTTCTGTAAGCCTCTCTCTAAGCACGGAGAACAGCAGTCTGGCATCTTGCCTCGCCCTCTTCTCTGAGCCTCTTCCATAGAAGCTGCTGCTGCAGCTGTCAGTGGGCTGTTGCTTCCAAAGGGAGATGGGTGGGAAGAGGCAAAGAAGACCCTAGGGAAGAGCTGAAGGATCCAGTACCATCAGGAAACATGGGTGGCAGGTTCAGATGAGGGCACGTGACCATTTCATTCTCTAGACTGGGGTCAACCATGGCCCCACACTGAAGGCATTGGGAGTCTGTGTGTGTGTGTGTGTGTGTGTGTGTGTAGCTTTGTTCTCATTCATCGGGGAACTGATGGGAAAGATCCACATAAATTCTGTAGTGCAAAGATTATTGCTATCTTTTGGCACATTGCGGTGGCTTTCTTCCTGGGTGTATCATGCAGATTGTACATCTGATCACTCCTTATGATTAGTTAGAAACCTTTACTTGTAAGAGTTGTAAACCATTAAAGAAAGAAGTTCTTGGAAAGATGTGGAATAGTCTAGTAGCTATTCAAAATCTTATGGACCCCACCCCCCCTTTTTAAAAAAATGTTTATTTTTGAGAGCGTGAGTTGGGGAGAGGCAGAGAGGGGGACAGAGGATCCAAAGCGGGCTCAATGCTGACAGCATTGAGCCTGAAGCAGGGTTCGAATGCAGGGCTCAAACTCATGAACCTTGAGATCATGACCTGAGCCGAAGTCAGATGCTCAACCAAGCCATGCAGGTGCCCTCCACCACCTCCTCCTTCTCCTCCTTCTTCCTTTCTTCTTCTTCCTTTCTTCTTCCTTCTTCCTTTTTTTTTTTTTAACCATTTTAACCATTTGTGTTTTGAGATTTTATTTTTAAGTAATCTCTATACCCAACGTGGGGCTTGAACTCACAACCCAGAGATCAAGAGTCGCATGTTCTTCCAGCTGGCCCAGCCAGCACCCCCCACCCATTTTAACCATTTTAAGTGTACGATTCTGTGGCATTAAATACATTTACATTGTTGTACAAGCATCACCACCATCCATTTCCAAAATTGTGCCATCTTCCCCAGCTGAAACTCTGTACCCATTAAACAACTCCCCCATTCTCCCTCCCCACCAGCTTCTGGCAACCACCATTGTACTTTGTTTCTATGAATTTGACTACTTCAGGTCGCTCGTATGAGTGAAATCATACAATAAACATTGATTTATTGGCTTCTCTATTGTTTTTAGAAAAATATTTTCTCTTTACAGCTTTAAAAAGCAGTAGAGGGTCACTAGTAAGTTTAAAAAATACAGGAACCTGTAAAAAAGTAAAATAAAAATCTTTTATCACCACCCAGAAGAAACCATTGTGAAAATTTTAGTTCATATTCTTCTGATTTTTTTCCTATGTCTTTATAAAGAGTCATATTGGAGCTCTGTACAGTTTCCAGCTTTTCAATGTTACAAATAATAGTGTTATGAATATCTTGGGATACAATCCCTGACTGCATCTCTGAGATTATTTCCTGAGGATAGAGTTCTAGATCATATTTTTGGACTAAGATTATAGTCTTAAGACCCTGGATAATAACATTTCAAATTGTTTTCCAGAAAAGTCCCAGTTTATGCTTCCACAGCTATGTGTGAAAGTGACTGTCTCAACACATTGTCATTAGTATAGCTTATTTTTTGTCTAAAAGTTTTGCCTACTTTTACCAGAGTATCTTGTTACCATTTTATTGTTCATCTTTTCCTTAACACCAACTTCTAGAATCATCCACTGTTAATATAGGTGTGTTTCTAAATTTTGCAGAAAATAGCATCATTTTCTACATTCTCTTTAACCAATTTCTTCTTTTAAATTTAGAAACTAATTGTGAATCTTGGTTTCCATATATTTTCTTTATACCAACTTTATTATTATTTAAAAATTTTCATGAGTTCAGGGGCACCTGGGTGGCTTGTCAGTTAAGCGTCTGATTCTTAATTTTGGCTCAGGTCATGATCTCATGGTTCGTGAGTTTGGGTCCCGCGTTGGGCTCTGTGCTGACAGCACGGAGCCTGCTTGGGAATCTCTCCCTCCCTCTCTTTCTGCCCTTTGTCTGCTTGGGTGTGCTATCTCTCTCTAAAATAAATAAAATAAAATAGAATAAAATAAAATAAAATAAAATAAAATAAAATAAAATAAAATAAATTTATATTAGTTAAAAAATTACATCAATAGTGTGCTCATTATAAAAACCCAAATAGTTCATGAGTATGAAATTAAAAAATAATTATACTTTAATAATATATTTCAAATGCAAATGTAAATATATAAGCATTATATTTGTTATTTTCCACAAAATCTGTTCATATTATACATTTTATTTGCAGTTTGCTTTTTTGTATCAGTCAACATGTCAGGACATACAGGTTTGCCTAATTTTTTCTTAAAAAAATTTTTTTTCCCCATTTATTTATTTTTGAGAGACTGAGAGAGCACAAGTGGGGAGGGGCAGAGAGAGAGAGGGAGACACAGAATCCGAAGCAGGCTCCAGGCTCTGAGCTGTCAGCACAGGGCCCGACACGGGGCTCAAACTTACAAACTGTGAGATCATGACCTGGGCCGAAGTCAGACATTTAACCGACTGAGCCACCCAGGCGCCCCTCTTTTTCTTTTTTCTTTTTAATTTCATGGTAGTCCATAGTGTGGCTATGTAATTTAATCATCACCCCTTTCATAGACATTAAGGTGTCTTGAATTTTTCTGTTATAAATACTGCTCTATTGATATCCTAACATATTTTAAAAAGAAACCGTGTGTTGTGCCTGGCTGTCCAGTTAGTGGAATGTGCCACACTTGATCTCGGGGTTGTGAGTTTGAGCCCCATGTTGGGTGTAGAGCTCTCTTAAAAATAAAATCTTAAAAAATCATGGGACGGACAAATAGTTTAATACTATTGTTAAACATTTTGGTTATTTTCCTTTAAAAAAAATGTTTATGTATTTAAGTAATCTCAATACGCAATGTGGGGCTGGAGCTTACAACTCTGAGATCAAGATTGGCATGCTCTTCTGACTGAACCAGCCAGGTGCGCCCCCCGCCACCTCCTTTTTTTGCTTTTTAAATAAATCTCTGGGAATATCCAAATATTGTCCTAGGATTCCTAGGGATGGTTCATTTTTAAAGCTTCTGCTTTATATTACAAAAACTGTCTTCTGAAAATGTACACCAATTTGTACTCCTATCATCTGTTTGCCCAGACTCTCCCCATCTGTGGGTTTTACATTTGGAAACAACTTAATGGACTGGGTAGCAGATCACAAGCTTGGGTTCCATCCGTGCCAGTCACCTCAAGTAATA
Organism: Panthera pardus; assembly: GCF_024362965.1. Lineage (NCBI taxonomy): Eukaryota > Metazoa > Chordata > Mammalia > Carnivora > Felidae > Panthera > Panthera pardus. Next base: position 104,485,209 of record NW_026526655.1, read on the forward strand.
GTGGAGTTTGCTATCAGAAGGCTGAGGTCTCACTGAAAGGAAGTCAGGACTTGGAGCTCGGGCTGGGACCTTTGAGTCTCAGGGGCCAGCTGGAGCCTCTTCCCACTATACTCCTTGTGCCCCGTTCTCTGCTCTGGGGCTGGCTTCCCTTCTCCCTGGAACCTGGGCCTGCTCTGGGCTTCCTCTGGCACTTATCCTGTGTGTGTTTTCAGATTCATGCACTGTTAGTTAAATGATGAGTTTATTTGTTAAGATTTAACATGTGTAAATTTAACAGAGATTAGATGAGACTTAACATAGGTACTAAATTTAACATAGTAGAGTGTTACAGATGAATTTCTACACGTGATGAAGCTGATATCAAGATAGAGAGTTCTTTCAGCTCTCCAGAAAGCTCTCATGTTCCTTCCCGGTCCAGAACCTCTCCCTGTTCTGATTTCCATCGCTGCAGATTTGTTTTGCTGAACTCTGTAGACATGGGATCAAACAGTACGTGTTCTTTTGTGTCTGGCTTCTTTTGGTCATATGTCTCTGGGCTTCAGCCATGACACTGTGTGGGGCAACAATTCTGTCTCTGTTTTTTTTGCTGTCTTTTGTTCACAGCGTGAATACACCGATTTTAAAATCCATCCTCCTTTCGAGGGCGTTTGAGTTTCCAGGTGTGGTTGCTATGAACAAAGCTACTGTGTATATTCTTGTATATTTCTGGGGGTGGGGCTAGGCCTAGGAGGGGAGTTTCTGGGTCATAGCATAAAGGTCAGTTTGGCTTGAGTGGTTGCTGCCATATTGTTTTCCGAAGCGGTTGTACAGTTTTACTGTGCCTCCCGCAGCACCCTGGGGACCTAGGAGCTCCACATCCTCGCCATCCTTGTTGCTGGTGGCCTTTTATTTTAAGCCATCCTGGTGTGTGAGTCATGGTGTCTTACTGGGTTTTTTTTTTCCTCCCTATTTTTTTCCATTGACCTGATACGTAGTAATGTTGAGCACCTTTTCATACATTTATTGGCTATTTGGATACCCTCTTTTGTGAAATGGTGCCAGTCTTTTGTCCTTTTTAAAATTGGATTGTCTTTTTCTTAGTAATTTGTAAAGGTTCTTTGTATATTTTCAATAGGAATCCTCTCAGAGATAAATGTGTCACAAATACCTTTTTCTATTCTGTGACTTGTCTTTCTGACTTGTCTTTTCACTCTCTCAATGGTGACTCTTTAATGGTGACTCTTAACAGAAATCTTTAATTTTGCTGTCATCAAAAGTATCAATCTTTTCTTTTGTGGTTAATGCCTTTTGTTCCCTGTTTAAGTGTATTTGCCCACATTTAGAGATTCATGAGAGATTCCCCTATGAGCTTTATTTTGCTTTTCCCTGTAGGTCTTCCTTCAGACCTTCTAGAATTAATTTTTTTGTGTATGGTGTGAGGTAGGGTTAATTAAATTGTGGGTGAGAGAGCCAGCCTGGTCAGTTGCTAGCCAGCTGGCAGAATGGTGTCCATCAAAGAGCCTAATCCACCATGGAGGTATGGAGGGAGGGGCAGGTCCACTCAGAGTACTGTTAGGTCCCTTTTTGGAAAATGCCTTGGAAAATCAACCACAGATTCCCTGAGTGCAGGGACTCCTGTGGAGGCCCTGGAAACTCTTGTCTATGGACTTGTGACAGAGATAATTCTTCCTGTGGACACAAGGCTTCTATGCCAGTATGGCTCCTGCACAAGCCCTAGAGAGGTCTCCTTTCTTGGCACTGAGCTGTCCCCTGGAGAGAGGACAGCTCCTGGGATGGCCCGAGGGCTGCTGCATGGACTTCTGTGAGGACACGTCTATGGAGAGGAGCACCTGGTGCCACCCCTGCTGGCCATCTGTGTTCCTGCACTATGACCTTCCAGCGACTCTGATCCCTAGAGTGGCCCATTGTTGGCTTGTGAGTTTGGTGTTTAGCAGAATCTGAAAGGACCACGGTAGAGGTTGTACCCTGAAATGCAGTCTGTATGGGAAGCAAACTGCTTGATTCTTTCCCTTTAATTATAATTTTTCAACAACCTTCAAAAGTCACCAATTAGAATCCCCCTCCCCCTTTCTCCTTATTCTTAAAAAAAATTGGCCTTTATTGAAGTGTAAGTTATTTATTTTATTTATTTAAAATTTTTTTTAAATCTTTTTTTTTTTTAATGTTTATTTTTGAGAGAGAGAGTGCGAGCGGGGAGGGGCAGAGAGAGAGAGAGGGAGACACAGAATCCGAAACAGACTCCAGGCTCTGAGATGTCAGCACAGAGCCCGACGCGGGGCTTGAACGCACGGATGGTGAGATCATGACCTGAGCCGAAGTCAGCTGCTTAATCTACTGAGCCATCCAGGCGCCCCTTATTTAAACAATTTTTTAAGTTTATTTTATTATTTTTTTTAATGTTTATTTATTTTTGAGACAGAGACAGAGCATGAACGGGGGAGGGTCAGAGAGAGGGAGACACAGAATCTGAAACAGGCTCCAGGCTCTGAGCTGTCAGCACAGAGCCCGACATGGGGCTCGAACTCACGGACCTCGAGATCATGACCTGAGCCGAAGTCGGCCGCTTAACCGACTGAACCACCCAGACGCCCCATTAAGTTTATTTTTTTATATTCTAGAGACAGGGAGAGTTTGAGTTGGGGACGGGCAGAGAAGGAGGGAGGGGGAGAGAGAGAGAGAGAGAGAGAATATCCCAAGCAGGCTCCACACTGTCAGCACAGAGCCTGACGTGGCGTTCAAACTCACAGACCGTGAGATCATGACCCCAGCTGAAATCAAGGGTCAAAATCCAGAGTCGGATGCTTAACTGACTGCGTCACCTAGGCACCCCTAGTGAGGTATACTTTAAAATAAAAGTCACAAATTGTAAGCATACAATTTCAACGAGTTTTGAATTTAATCATGTAACCACCATCACTATCAAGATGTAGAACATTTCTAGCAACCCTAAACCATTGTGTCTCTTTGTTGTCAGGCCTCTCCCCTAATCCTGGCCCCTGGCAACGACTGGTCTGCTTTGTCACTATAGTCTTGCCTTTTCCACAGTTTCGTGTAAATGGAGTTGTAGAGTATGTAGCCTTTGTGTCTGACTTCTTTCACTTAACATCCTGCCTTTGAGATTAATCTGTGTTTTATGTATATCCGTAGTTTGTTCCTTTTCTATTCCTGGGCAGATTCCACCGTATAGGCGTGCTGTAATCGGTCCATTCACTAGTGGGTGGGTGTTTAGATTGTTTCCAGTTTTTGGATATTATGACTAAGGCTGCTATAAACAATCCCATGCAGGCCTTTTTGTAGATACGCTTTTATTTCTCTTGAGTAAATATCTGGGAATGGAATTGCTGTCTGATACGAAAGTACATGTTTAACTGTTCATAGATATTTGGGTTTTTTCTGTCTTTTGCTATTACTAATGGGGCTCTGTGCAAAGATCTTTTTTCCCTTTATTTCTTTGGTATTTCCTTGAGACAGAAGAAGAATATCTGGTACAAAGGGCAGATGCGTATGTAATTCTGCCAGATGTTGCCAAATTCCCTTTCATAGGGATTGTACCATTTTGCATTCCTGTCAGCAGCGTAAGAGAATTTCTGTGTCTCCATAGCTTTATCATCAGTGTGTTTTGTGAAGTTTATAGATTTTTGTCTATTTGGTAAGGCACAGTTGGTACCTCCATTTTGTTTTTGTTTTGTTTTGTTTGAGAGAGAGAGAGAGAGCGAGAGAGAGAGAGAGAGAGAGAGAATCCCAAGCAGCCTCTGAGCTGAGCATGGGGCGGAGGGTGGGGGGCTCCATCCCACAACCCTGGGATCACGACCCTAGCCTAAATCAAGAGTTGAATGCTCAACTGAGCCATGCAGGCATCCCTGTGTGGTTTTAATTTGCATTTCCTTTACTGTGAGCCTGGTTGAGCATCTTTTCATATATTTAAGAGGCTTTTACACTTTTAAAAAATTAATTACTGTGAGTCAGCCTTGGATACTCTTTCCCTTGGCCCCTTACCCCCATCACAGAGGCTTGTCAATGCTACCTAAAAAATTTTCTTAAATCATTCCCTTCCCTTCACCCTGCCGGCCACTACTTAATTCAATCTGTCATAAACCCTTTTCTAATCTCTTTTCTAATCTCTTCTCCATACAGCCACTTTGTTTCAAATGCTCATTGTCTTTAGGATAAAATCATTGCCTGGACTACACAGCCACATTCAAGCTGGCCCCTGACTCTCTCTCCAGGTTCACCGTGGGCCACTGTCCCCTTGTTTACTGTGTGTCACAGTGGTTGCTCGGTTCCTGGGATGTGCCTGTATTTTGCACAGTTTGGGGCCTTTGTGCTTCCTCTTCTGCTGGGAAGGCTCGTTGCCTGACTTCTTCATGTTCATCCTCTGGTCTCAGGGAAACGGCCCTTCCTCAGAGAGAACTTCTAGGCCCTTCCATCGTAAGCTAGGCTTGCCCTTATAGTTTTCTTTTTTTTAACGTTTACTTATTTAGAGAGGGGTGGGAGAGAGAACCTGAGCAAAGGAGGGGCAGAGAGAGAGAGGATCCCAAGCAGGCTCCACGCCATCAGTGCAGAGCCTGACACAGGGCTCAACCCCACGAACTGTGAGATCATGACCTGAGCCGAAATCAAGAGTCAGACGCTTAACCGACTGAGCCACCCAGGCGTCCCTCCACTTATGCTTTTTATCGCTGCCTAAATTACCCCCTCAGAGCAGCGGTCACTATTATCACAGTGTGATTTTCTGTCTATGGTTTACCTCCGCAAGGGGCCATGTCTGTTTTGTTCACATAGTAAAGTCTCAGTAAGTGCTTATTGAAAACACTTATTTTTTATTTTAGAGAGAGAGAGAGAGAGAGCGCATGAGTTGGGAGAGGGGCAGAGGGGGAGAGAGAGACAATCTTAAGCAGGCTCCACACTTAGCATGGAGCCTGATGCAGGGCTCAATCCCACTGCCCTAGGATCATGACCTGAGCTGAAATCAATAGTTGGATGCCTAACTGACTGAGCCACCCAGGTAGCCCAGTAGGTGCTTATTGAATGAATGAGTGAATGGTAAACATGTGTGGAGAGCTACTCATAACAATATAGGGGGGACTGCTCCCACACACAATGGAAGAAAAGAAAAGAAAGAAAAACTGGGTGAGTGAGCCTTTGCTACCCCCAAAATCTAGAGGTCACAATTCAGAAGCATAACTGTCCACCGTTGCCAAACGTATGGATGACCACAGAAGAGAGCTCACGACGAGACTAAGGTAGCCAACAGAACTCATTTGTAGCCAACGTTCGCTCATTGGCTTTGTCGTCTCCCCCTGCCCCCGCTTTCTAAACACTGAGTGGTCAGCACCAGCAAGACTGACACCAAGCCCCAAGCCCTCATTGCCATGGGAACCTCTCTTTGATACTATTAGGTAAGAAGTACCGAACAAAGTTCAGGTTAACAGTAGCTCAGCCCCTGGTCCTGGGTGAATTTCCCATTGGGATAATGCTGATAGCTTTTCGGTTGCCTTTCCTTCATTCCTAATTGCTTCTGTGATGACGGGCAGTGAAAAGAGTAGACTATAGAAAGCATAGGTATAAAAGATAGGAACATTGTTTAGCATCTCCCCTGGGCCTGCATGCCGCTGAACCCCCGCGCTCCCCACAGCAGGCAGGCCTGGGGGCTGAGGAGCAGGTTAGGGGCCTGCCCCTCAGATGGCTTGGCCCTCAGCCTCAGGTCCTTGAGGATCCAGGGTGGAGGGGCCTCAGCACATAGGCTCTGTGTCTAGATGGCTGTCACCATGTGGACATGTGGGCCCAGAATTGCCAGGTCTCCTGATTTTATTTTTTATTAAAAATAATTATATTTAATGTTTATTTATTTTTGACAGACAGAGACAGAGCATGAGCGGGGAAGGAGCAGAGAGAGGGAGACACAGAATCCGAAACAGGCTCAGCATAGAGCCTGATGTGGGGCTTGAACTCACCAACTGTGATATCATGACCTGAGCTGAAGTCAGAGGCTTAACCGACTGAGCCATCCGGGCGCCCCTCCTGATTAAAAAAACATTTTTTTAAAATGTTTATTTATTTTTGAGAGACAGAGAGAGGGAGAGAGAGAAGAGAGAGAGAGGGAGACACAAAATCTGAAGCCGAGCTGTTAGCACAGAGCCTGACGCAGGGCCCGAACTAATGGGGACCCTGAGATCATGACCTGAGCTGATGTCAGACGCTGAACTGATTGAGCCACCCAGGTGCCCCTCAGGTCTCCTGATTTTTTTTTTTAATTAATTAATTAATTTATTATTATGAAGTTTATTGTCAAATTGGTTTCCATACAACACCCAGTGCTCATCCCAACAGGTGCCCTCAATACCCATCACCCACCCACCCCTCCCTCCCACCCCCCATAAACCCTCAGTTTGTTCTCAGTTCAGGTCTCCTGATTTTTGAGAGCAGCTGCAAGTTTTGAATATTGGCACCTTTCAGATAAAAATGCTGTGCTAGCTAACACTGCAGGGGTGACAACACCCTTGGGGGCCATCGGGCAGAACCTGCAGGTTGGCAGGACCAGGCCCTTCCAGATGCCCTCTTTGTTACAGAGACACAGTGTCCCAGTCCCCAGCTTCCCTGGGTCCTCTGTCCCCAAGAGCAATTCCACAGCTACTCTGGGCTGTTCTGAGGGTGGGATGTGGCCTCTGAGGGGCCGACGGGCTTCCGGCTAGAAGAGGGGACTGAATGTGGACTCTGCTTCCTAGGAGCGTTGGAGGCCTCAGGCCGGGTCTGAGAGGCACAGGAGTGGGACACAGACAATGGTGATGACACTTCTCTGCAGAAATAAGATAAGACTCATTTCTTAAAAAAATTTTCTTTAACCTTATTCATTTTTGAGAGAGACACACAGAGAGAGCACAAGCAGGGGTGGGGCAGAGAGGGGGAGACACAGAATCCAAAGCAGGCTCCAGGCTCTGAGCCATCAGCACAGATGCCTGACACGGGGCTCGAACTCACAGAGTGCGAGATCATGACCTGAGCCAAAGTCGGATGCTTAACCGACTGAGCCACCCAGGTGCTCCCATAAGACAAGACTCATTTCTAAGGTGCGAATCACAAAAAGGACACTCCTCGAAGCAAATTGTAATTGGTTTCCAAACACCATCTCTTTCTCCTGCCAGTCTCTGCTGCTCTCTGCAGCCAGGACTCTCTCTTTCTCCTCCTCTACCTCCCTGGCTTCCCCAAACCCCTTTGGGCTGGCTCACTCAGCCCCTCGCCTGTGCTTAAGGCTTCACTCAGCAAAGCCAACGCCCAGCCACCGGCCCAGCAGAGGTCATCCTCGGCTCCCTTCTGGGGGTGGGGGTGTGGGTGAGACGTGTCTTGTGGTTTTCCTTCACTTCTCACAACTCTCCCCCGTGCACTTTTGCCTCCCCGAGCGAGCCTGTTTTGTCTCTGAGGGGTCCTGCGGAGAGGACACGCACGGGGGGCTTATCACTCAGGGTTCTTGCTTGGAAGCATCAGGAACAGACTCTGGTTAACCTAAGCAGAAAAGATGTTTCGTGGAAGGCCACTGGGAATTGACTGTGAAGTCGGAGAACCAGGTTTGGAAAATGCGCAAGAACCAAAGGGAGGTGGCGCCCCCCAAATTTAGCCAGGCTCACCGTGTGCCAGCAGTGTGGGTGGGAAGCAAAGTTGGAGGCTGCACGGCCAAGAGAGAACAGACATCGTCTACACATTTTTGCCCTTAAAAGGCTCTCACCTAATCCTGTGGGTCGTAAATTGGTGTCATTTGGAAAGCAGTGTACAAAATGTACAATATGTTTCATCTAATTATTCTTTTCCTAGGATTACAGCCTAAGGCAATAATCCTAAATATTGAAAAATCTTTAATTACAAACATGTTCGTTGCAGTTACCAAATAGATTGTGGTACATTCATGTAACGGCAAATTATGAAGTTTATGAAATTTAATAATAAGATAGAAAATCACTTGTGATGTAATGTTGCATGAAAAAACAAGATATGCAACTATATATATATATATATATATGCAACTATATACATATATATGTGTGTGTATATATATACATATACATATACATATATATATATATATATATATATATATATATATATATTCATGCAATGTGATTACCCCCTTAGTAGCAGGTCTTTCCCAGATTCCATTAGCCTTTGGAGGCAGCAGGAATGGTGGCCACCTGCAGCTTCTTCCTCCCTTCTCCCCACCCTGGTCCTCCCAGCAGCCCCCTGCAAATCCCCACCACCGGTCATGGAGGGATGCTGATCTTAGAAACAAATATCTTTTCTGTTAATCTTCGAGAGCTGTGGTTTGGAAGACATGACTCGTCAACCCATGTCTGCTTAGCCCTTGACCATCTCTCTCCCAAACTGAAGATTTCGCCCTCCCTATTTTGCTCCCTTGTCTGGTTGTCTTTGTTGCTGTGGAGACCAGCGAAGAAGGGTGCTCCTGGGTGACAGAGGGTCTGTGTCACCTGTGGGGGCTGGGTTGCTTATCCTGTTCTTCTCCCAGGCCCCACCTCTATCTCGAAAGAACAGGCCCCTGGGAGCCACAGTGGCTGGGCAGTGCCCACCTTCTGTCACCATTCCAGAAGCCAGCTAGCACTTCTCTGCTCCTTCTATTGGCTGTCTAGGCCACGAGCAGCAGAAGCCCCTGGAGATTACTGATCCTCTTTTTTGAGAGGAAGGGCAAGAGGGTGGACTTTCTCCTACACATGTGAAGTGTGAAACAGGCCTGGAGAGAAGGCTGGAGGAAAGGTGTTCACAATGGTGGTACTTAGATAATGAGGTTATAGGTGCTCTTCCTTCTGTTTTCCTGCACTTTTTAGATTTTCTATAATGAGCATTTATTACTTTTATAACTGGAGAGAAGCAAGAGCAGGGCCTCAGAGAGGTTAGTTAATTAGCCCAAGGTTGTACTTGCTGTACAGGATCGGGGATCCTGGGACAAGGGTTGTCCCCCTGTGCCCACAGCACGGGGAGGGGAGACTCTTAGCAATGATTCATGTTGATCTCCTTGCTCATCCTCCTTGGATGAGAAATATGAGGGAGGTCGCCGTGGCTTTGTAATCACTGTGTTCTGCCCACACTCACGATGTGAAGGAGAGTTCTAAGCTCTGGGTGTGTTGCCGGTAGTCAGAGCTGCATCGTTGGTATGGACTGTGCATGGGACTGGCTACGTAACTTTCAGGGCCCAGTGCAAAGTGACAGCCCAGTGCAAAGTGACAGGCTCTGTGTCCAGACACTATGCAGAATTTCAAGATGGTGGCATTAGAACCTTAAACCCAGCTGGGTGGGTTTAAGGTTCTGAGTCACTGACCACACTGGTCCCGCCCCCATGAAGCTGGCTTTCTTGTGGACACTTATGCTAGACATCTGTGAGCCACGCCCAGGGAAGGGAGGCAGAAGGACACTCAGAAGTCAGGGGCAGATGGAAGGCTTGGGCTTGGGAGGAGAGCCCGAGAATCAAGAGGTCCCCATTCGCTGCCTAGTCTCTGTGGCTAGTCTGGAATCCAGAGTATGTCACATTTGAATTGGTCAGGAGTTCGGAGACTCAAGTTCTATTCTTTTCCCTCTGTGCAAACACTAATAAATGACTTCTCTTCTCTGGGTCTCAGTTTCCTCATCTTTGCAACGAGAGGGATGGGAAGTGGTGATCTCCAGAGTCACTGGCTTCTCTAAGACAATCGTGACTTGGGCTTTCAGTGCTTGTGTAGCACGTGTGACAGCAGCTGTGAATACGTCCGTGAAGGCCTGAGCAGATAGGAAGAGAGGGGAAGAGAGGATCCTGATTACGGAAGTCACCTTTGACTAGAAAGACAAAACTCTCCCTCTTTTCTGTGGAGTGTGGGCAGAACACAAAATGACTCTTCCCAGGGAAATTGTAGCCCTTAGGTGGAAGGACTGAAAGTTACTCTCAGGATCCTGTTATGGATTTAGTTTGTGTTACTGATGCTCAGATTCATGTAGTTTGTGTTTTTTTAGCGCGCGTCCAGCTAAGCCATGACTCATCTTTTGTTGTCTTCGCTGGATCCCACGCTAAGAGCTCTTCTCGGTCCTGTTCTAGAGACGTCTTCAGAGCAGAAGGTCGAGATGCCCATATGCAGACGGTCAGGGTTGTGGGTGTGAGACATGTTGTACTTACACATCAAATTTATTTGATGCTTTGATGACATTTTGCATGCAGATAAAGCAAAAGCCAAAAAAAAAAAAAAAAAAAAAAAAGAAAAGAAAGAAAAGAAAAAAGGACCTCAAGCAATAGTACAGAGGAGCATGAGGCTAGTGATTTTTAAAAAATTTTTTTTTAACGTTTTTTATTTATTTTTGAGACAAAGAGAGACAAAGCATGAATGGGGGAGGGGCAGAGAGAGAGAGAGACACAGAATCGGAAGCAGGCTCCAGGCTGAGCCATCAGCCCAGAGCCCGACGCAGGGCTGGAACTCACGGACCGCGAGATCGTGACCTGAGCTGAAGTTGGACGCCCAACCGACTGAGCCACCCAGGCGCCCCAACATGAGGCTAGTGATTTACACAAGTAAATTTTGGAACTTTGAGGGACTTCTTTTTTTTTTAAATTTTTAAACATTTATTTATTTATTTATTTATTTACTTACTTATTTATTTATTTTTGGGAGAGAGAGAGAGAGAGTGAGCAAGCATGAGAGAGCACAGGCAGGGGAGAGGCAGAGAGAGAGGGAGACACAGAATCCTAAGCAGACTCCAGGCTCTGAGCTGTCAGCACAGAGCCCGATGTGGGGCTTGAACCCACGAACCATGAGATCATGGCCTGAGCTGAGGTCGAATGCTCAATCAACTGAGCTACCCAGGCGCTCCTTGAGGGAGTTTTGGTTGGCTTCATGAGTAAATTTATTCAACAGTATTTGGAATTTTGTGTAAGAGAAATTGTGTTTATGATACTTTAACATTTTTTCTTTTTTCAGAAAGGAAGATTTTTTTTTTTATGGTTGCACACTTGGACCATTCTAGGGTACTTTCCAAGGAAGAGCCTTCTTATTGTTTGCGTGGGTCAGTTAGCCCCCCATCATCTCGCATAACTCGTGTTTGTTTGGTTCAAAAATCCTGTGCTGATACCTCTTTTCGTACAGTCTGATGCAATTTTCCCTCTCATTTGTCAGTCTCATGCTCTCCCACAGAAATACCGAGAAAGGATCTTCTTATTTGACTCCTGATCCAAATTGTCGTCTTTCCTTTACGATAGAAAAACGCGGGCCAAGAGAAATTTAAGGAACAAATTCAGCCGAGTCTGTGGTTTCTGACCTCACTGTGGAAGTAAAAGATCACTAAACATAGTTTAAACTTTAAAAAGACTTGGTGGTAGAAGGAAGATAGATTTTTCACCTTTTTTTAAATGTCTCAAAGTTCTAAGAATAAATTGGAGCATTTTTAGCTGAAAGCATTTGTGAGGTAGCAGAAGCTACAGATTCAGCTCTGGAAGGGAATTTTACTATCTTTTTTCTTAAAAAATTTTTAAAGAAGTTTATTTATTTATTTTGAGAGAAAGTGAGAGCATGAGCAGGGGAGGAGCAGAGAGAGAGGCAGAGAGAGAGAATCCAAAGCACTGTAAGTGTGGAGCCCAATGCAGGGCTCGAACTCATGGACCACGAGATGATGGCCTGAGCCCAAACCAAGCGTTGGATACTTAACCAACTGAGCCACCCAGGTGCCCCTTGAAAGGGAATTTTAGAAGGTTCTCCTACCCAGCTCCTTTTGGTCAGACCAGACGCTGGATCCCCATTTTCCTGTTGAGAAAGTCAAGGCTCATGTAGGCCAGGAGGTGAGCACATGCTCACCCAGGGAGAAAGTGGGTCTGCCTTGTTGAAGGGTGTTTGGCTGTGGCATATGGATAGCCAAGCTTGTACGCACGCCCCTCCTTCCATCAAAAGGGGGAGTTTGCTTCTTCTATTGAACCCAGGCTGGCCCTGTGACTTTGACCACTGCATATGGTAGGAAGGACACAGTGTAACTCCTTGGTCCAGACCTTCAAAGGTCTTGTAGCTTCTGTGCCAGTCATCTTAGATCTAGTTGTTATGTCAGGAAGCCGAGCCCAGGCAACCCACAGAATCATGGGAAATAACAAATCATTGTGTTAAGCCACTGAGTTCTGGGGTAGTTTGTTAAGTAGCCATAGATAATGGAAAGTCATGTTCAACTATTATTTGGAAATATTTATACATTAGAAAAAGTTTTTTTTAATGTTTATTTTTGAGAGAGAGAGAGAGAGAGAGAGAGAGAGAGACAGAGCGTGAGCAGGGAAGGGGCAGAGAGAGAGGGAGACACAGAAGGTGAAGCAGGCTCCAGGTTCTGAACTGTAAGCACAGAGCCCAAAGTGGGGCTCGAACTTGTGAACTGTGAGATCGTGACCTGAGCTGAAGTTGGACACTTAACTGACAGCCACCCAGGTGCCCCAACATTTATGCATTTTTTAGATTAGTTTTCTTTTTCTTTTTTTAAATTTATTTTTGAGAGAGAGAGAGGGAAAGAGAGAGAGAGAGAGAGAACCAGTGAGGGAGGGGCTGGGGAGATGGGGACAGAGGATCTGAAGAGAGCTCTGTGCTGACAGCAGACAGCCTGATGCGGGGCTCGAACTCATGAACGATGAGATCATGATCTGAGATGAAGTTGAACTCAGCCAACTGAGCCACCCAGGAGCCCTAGATTAATTTTCTTTGTTTTATTTTTAAAATTTTTTTTATTTTTATTTATTTTTCTTTTTAAGAAAATTTTATTTATTTTTGAGCAGGGGGAGGGGCAGAGAGAGAGGGAGACGCAGAATTCGAAACAGGCTCCAGGCTCTGAGCTGTCAGCACAGAGCCCGACCCGGGGCTCAAACTCACTAACCGTGAGATCATGACCTGAGCTGAAGTCGGACGCTCAACCGATTGAGCCACCCAGGAGCTCCTAGATTAATTTTCTAAGTAACCTTGCTGAAGTTGCTGGCGATTAGAGGAATCCCTGTAACAGAAGCAGTGGTCATGATAATAAACATCATGGCACACAGAGTTAAGACACAACACGCGTGGAGTGTGAAATGCGGTGACAACGCATTTTTGTCAACTCTGAACCTCACATGGACATTATTTATTTCCTCAGCTCTGAGACAAGTCAAGGAAAAGTGCCCCCACGTTCCCTCAGGAAGCGTCTACGTGTTGGATCCGTATTCACCCTCCTGTCATAACCCGGAACCTCCGGTTCCAGGGTCTCCGGATCTTGTGGGAAGGGCTGTGGGAGTCTGGGTGTCTGCGGGGCCTCCAGGTTTTCCCTCTGTCTTTCCCCACCTCTCCATTGTTGGAGAGTCTCTGAAGATGACACACCTAGTCCTAGACCTGCCTCTTCAGGAGCGGGGTCGGGCCCAGGGTGGCACAGAGGTGATGATCGTGGGCTGGTCTGTCCCGTTGACTGCTTGGTGAGCAGGATCTCACCGAGGTGGTTTCTCTGGCTGTCACCCCACTTTCCGGTGGCAAAGACCCCTACCCCCAGCGACACAAAATGATTGGATTCAGTGCTGATTTATTGCCTTTCTCCTACTCTTTATGGGGCCAGTTTTAATGAGCACCCAAGCAGAAATGCCTTTGACTCCTGGGCCGTGAATAACCGTTATTAATAAAGGGGCGAGCAGCGCGGCAGCACCGTTGCCTATTTCCATATTAATAACGCCATAAACTCCCCCAGAATGACATTGTGGCCCCTCGCAGCTCAGAGGCTCTGACTCAGGGCCATGGGCTGGCTTGTGATATTCGGAAGGAGAAGTGGCTGCGGCCCTGTCCGGGGAGGCTGGACCCGGGTCCTGACTCCCCCCTCTCCCAGCTCACCTGGCACCTGTAGACCTCTCCTGTGGGATTTACTCCAAGGAAGCAAACAGCTGATTCCAAGGGGTGACCAGAAGTGGGTCAGGAAGTTCTGTCTGCTTTCAAATATCTCCCACAAATGAGTCTGTCACTTTGTCTGAGATTCCATCACTTGAACAATTTTTTAAGTTTATTTATTTATTTTTGAGAGAGAGAGAGAACGAGCAAGCGATAGTGTGCGAGTGAAGGAAGAGCAGAGAGAGAGAGAGAGAGAGGGAGAGAGGGAGAGAGAGAGAATCCCAAGCAGGCTCTGTGCCGTCAGCATTCAGACACGAGGCTTGAATTCACGAACTGGTGAGATCATGACCTGAGCTGAAATCAAGAGTTGGAGGCTTAACCGACTGAGCCACCCGGGCGCCCCTGAGATTCCATCACTTAAAGACTCAATAGACTGTTCATGTTACATAAGCTCTTGGATTCCTATATTAAAAAGCCAATACCTTAGGGACACAGTGTACAGATTTTACCAGTTTTCAGCTAATACTATATTGGGTATTCATGTCACTGATTCACACAATGTGTTTACTCAGCATCTCCTATGTACTGGGAGCTGGGAATTTGCTATGAAGAAAACAAACAAAACCCCTGCCCTCATGGAGTTTCTATTTGACTTGAGGGAGATAAACAATATGCAAATAAATATGTAAAACGTACAGTATGCATAGTATACCTGATGATAAATGCTATGTAAAATATAGAGCAAGGAAGGGAGAGGGGGAGTGTGCAGCTGGGGGCAGGGTTAGTGGAAGGAAGGATCCTTACTGGGGCAGTTGGCTGAGAGCAGATCCTTAGAAGATTCTCTCTTGGGACAAACAGAGGTGACCTGGGGAGGGCGGATTTGGGGCTATCTTTTTATATATGGTGGCTTCCTCTTATCCAGGTCAGGTGCCAGTGGAAGAGAGATCTCAGAAAGAAATCATGTTTTTTCTAGCTGCTGTCCTTCCCTTATGAAGCTTGGATGATGGTTGGGGCCCTCATACGCTTTGGCTGCACCCTTTGCCAGGTCTAGGTCTGTGCAAGCCCAACACATGCCCCTCATTTCTGTGGATTCCCAGAGATTCGTATGCTCTCTTTTGAAGCTCCTGGGTTTGACTGTGAGCAATCTCTATGCAGCCACCACCAATTCTGACTTGAAACGCATTGTCCCTTCAAAGTGCCCTCTCTCCCTGGCCCAACAAAACATTCATGAGCAATGTGGACTTTGCAGAAGATCCAGGAGTCAGAGGAGGAGGGGTTTGCCTTGCACTCTCCCCTACCATCCCTTATTCTCTGGGTGTTTTGTTCTCCCCAGATCCCATCTTGGCCCTTCTACGACCAGGCTTTTCCTTTTTAAATTTTCAATTGCCCATCTTTGCCCTGGATTATCAGATCCCGTTAACTTTCTTCTCCTTCTCTCTTGCTCCCCAAAGTCTATTTCTGGCTGCATCCTCTCCCCCTCTCATCGTCTCTGGAAGCTCTAAGTATCTTCCTCTGGATTATGAGGGATAGCTCCCCCCTTGCTCTAATGGCCACATGTTAGCTGATGCCCAGAGCATGGCGTTGGCTTCCTCCCAAAATGGCGTTCACAGTATTTCCCCAGTCACCCAGCACTGTCTCCAGGACTTCCAATGTCCACCATTAGAACACGAGCACCTGCACCACCTTACTGGGGAAGGCACTGCTTAATCCTTACACAACAGCCATTCTCCTTTTCTCCTTTAGCAGTGGAAATCTGATCTTTCAGGGAAACCATGAGCACAGTGAAAAAAACACTCATCTTCCAAGAGTCCCTTGCAGCTAGAGGTTGCTGTGTGACATTCTGGCCAATAAGCTGGGAGTGGAAGTTGCCTTGTGGTCCTTCTGGGGAAATACTGAAAAGGGACATGTTCTAATTAGCATAACTTTTGGCCCTTTGCCATCTGCTTGGCAGGAAGATTCTGGGTGGAGTAAAAGCACAGTGAAAATTTTGTGACCTAGAGATTGAAAACCACATTAGGGATGGAAGTCAGGAAAATATAAGAAGCAGGGTCCTTGATCATATCTTTGAGCACTAGCCCTGAGCAACTACTGCTAGATTCTCATTACATGCGACAAATAACTCCTTATTTTAACGTAGGTTTTTGGTGGCTGCTGTGGGCTGAATTGTGTCCCTTCAAATTCATATGTTGAAGTTCTGACACCCGGTATCTCAGAATGTGACTGTATTTGGAGATAGGACCTTTAGAGATGTAATTAAGGTTAAATGAGGTCATATGGGGGCCCTAATCCAATCTTAGTGGTGTCCTTGTAAGAAGAGGAACTTTGGACACACAGAGAAATATCAGGGACCCATGCACGTGGGAAAGGCCATATGAGTGCCCAGTGAGAAGACAGGTATCTACAGGCTAAGGAGAGAGTCTAATGAAGAAACCAGATCTTATGACACCTTGATTTTGGACTTCCAGCCTCCAGAGCTGTGAGAAAATAAACTGTTGTTGTGAACACCAGCCTGTCTGTGATGTTGTTACGGCAGTGATTTTCGGCTGAATGCAGCCCCGACTCACACAGCACGGCTTGGGATCTGGCCATCTGGGTTCAGCGGGGGCAAGGATCAGCTAAAAGGGCAGTGAGGAAAGTTCTCCAAGACTGACTGCAATTAGGTCCTAAGTCAAAAACCCACCTGAGAATGGTTCCAGGATCTTAGGTGGCTGGCTCAGATATACCACCTCTCTGGTCGGATGCTCTTCATTTCTCTCTCCCTCCCCCAGAGCTTGTGCTTGCAAAGCACCGGCTCCTCTGGATCTTGCTGGCCTTGAATGTTCTCTTTTTGGCATCTGGAAGTGTCAGAACACTCATTCAGCCCCTAATCTGGGCTAAGGTGCCTGGCGTACAGTCGGCACTCCATAAGTAGACATTAATTGAATTAACAAATAGGAAATGACTATGGGAGCCATTACCAAGCAACATGTTCATGTTTACTGTATATTTGTTTATTCATCAATTGAAAATAAAGCTGCTTTTCTCTCCTCATAAGAACAAACACGAGCTGGTCTTCAATTGCGTTCTGGACGCTGCATCTTGTGCTTTGCGCTTGTTCCTGTTTGTCTCCCTAAGAAATCCGCTGCGGGGCACCTGGATGGCTCAGGGGATTGAGCGTCGCAATTCAGCTCAGTTCGTGATCTCATGGTTCATGAGTTTGAGCCCCACATGGGGCTCCTTCTGTCAGCGCAGAGCGCACTTGGGATCCCCTTCTCCCTCTCTCTCTGCCCCTCCCCTGCTCGCTCTCTCTCTCAAGAATAAATAAACCTGAAAAAAAAAAAAAGAAATCTGCAAGATCGGTATGATGCCAACTTTATAGATGAGAAAAATGAGATTTAGAAACCGAAGGTACAAAGATCGTGAATGATGACACAAGTATTCAAATGCAGGTCTGTTTGGTTCTGAAGGGCATGCCCATTCCACAATAATCGATGTAGTATGTTGAATATACTATGTTGCTGCCCATAAAAGTAATGCGTGCTTATTTGTGTATATGTATTTAATTTATATATACATATATGCCATATATATTTATGTATCATATATAGAATATATATGCGTATATATTGATATATAGATGTAGATACAGAGAGACCATATGTGTATAGTTTCTATAGAAAATTTAAAAAGTAGAAAGAAAAGGGAAAAAACTCTATGTACTCTCTTTATGGAGTTTTAAAAAATTGTGGTGAAATGCACATAACATAAAATTGACTATTTTACCCGTTTTTAAGTGTACAGTTCAGGGGCATTAAATATATTCACACTGTAGGACTGTTAGAAGTCTGGTTTTTGTTCACCTATTACATTACACTATCCTTTTCCGTTGGCCATGCAATTTTTTTGGAAAAAGTTGTGTTATAATTGACACAGGCAGCATTCCATTGCTCATATATTTAAATGGCCTTTCACGGATCAAATCTTCTGCCTTTGTGTCCAATCGTTAGTGACTCCAGAGGCATGCATTGTCAGCCTGATGCTGGAGAGATTTGGGGTGAAGGGCCTCTTGGAACCCATAATGCATACTTATTTTAATGAGAGATAAGGTTCTTGTTGGGAGTGTTTTCATGTTTGGAAAAGGGACTTCAGGGACACTTTCAGCTCTCATCGCTTGCTTTTCTGTGGCTGGGAAAGTCATGCCAAGTTTCAGTTGATCTCTTGGGCTTTAGAAACAATGGTTAGATTTGTCCATGTAACAAAATGGAAGAGTTTATTCACAAAAGTTCCTGGGATGCTGCCCACAGTGAGAAGAGCAGTCAGAATGGGACACACGCTCCACTGCCCAGTGACAGGGTGTGTCATATGTTAGAATCGTGGACCACAGAAAGGAGGTGAGGTTGCATGAAGGGTTATAGGTTGGTGGAGGGTGGAGCTTGTGAGAGAGGATGTCATATGTCATGGGGTTGTAACAAAGGTCTGCTGTGTATGCTTTCTCTAAAGTCCCTGAGCTGCTTCACAAGAAATCTATGGCGAAGTTATTCATTTTAAAAAGATGTTTGGAGTTAAACTGATATTTCCTGGACAGTGGTGTTGATCTGATTCTGGCCACAAGGCTGCTTGGTTGTACACAACATAGACCTGTGAGCAGGCTCTGCACCTCTCAGAAGATATTTGCCTCTGTGACAAGTGACCAACCCACTGGACTTGATCTGGACTCTGCCCCCTCCCCCCCCCCCCCCCCGGGAGACTTCTCCAAATATGAAGGGCCCTGTGGGGAGTTTGCATACTAATATTTTCTGGAGGTGATGAGAATAACCACTTTTCAGTTGAGGTGGCTAAAGAAATTCCTGGTCTAGAAGGTGAGGCTATTTACTCCTTCCTGGTTAGTTCTGTTTAGTAATCATCAAGACACTTGCTGCTGAAAGATAGGTGAGGGGAAGATGAGGGCAGATTATGGTAAGACTAATTATTTTTTCTCATCTGGTGTCCTTGGGAGATCTAAAATGGCTACGTTCTCTGTCATTTTCCTTCTTTGTTCTCTTTTTCTGTGAAAGATCACTTTTCTGCTGCCTTCAAACTGGTGGTGAAGCCTTTGGGGAGAGCGAGGGCCTTCTTCTGCTTCACATCCTAAAGTGTAGCTCTTGATCTTAGCCCAAGACGTCACTCCTTTTGATTCTCCCATGTGAGTTCTCCTGCTATCTCTGCATTTAATCTGTCGTTCATTGTTTAAGACATAAGTCAAGCATCTTCTTCTCTAGGAAGACTTTCTATTCCTGGTTTGGGTTTTTCACTCAGACCAGGAAGAAAAATTGCTTGACATTTTGTGTATATGGTCAATGGATTTCTGACAAGTGTGTAAAGATAATGATATGAGGAAGGAATAATGTTTTCAACAAATAGTGCTGGAACATCTGGATAGCCACAAGCAAAAGAATGAAGTTGGATCCCTACCTCACACTATACAAAAGTTAACTCAAAATGATCAAAACTCTAAATATAGGAACAAAAACTATGAAACTGTTAGAAGAAAACACAGGAGTAAATATTCATGACCTTGGGTTAGGCTGTGGTTTCTTAGACATGATACAAAAGCACAAGCAACAAAAGAAAAAATACACTGGACACCCTCAAAATGCAAGACTTTTACACATCAAAGGACGGCATCAATAGAGTGAAAAGACAATCCACAGATTGGGAGGAAGTATTTGCAAGTCATATATCTGATAAGGGTTTAGTATCCAGAATATATAAAATAAACTCTTACAACTGAACAATAAAAGGCAATACAATTAAAAATTGGCCAAGTATCTGAATAGACATTTCTCCAAAGGAGATATACAAATGGCCAATAAGCACATAAAACGATGCTCAATATTATTAGCCACCAGGGAAATGGAAATCAAAACCACAATGAGATACCACTTCATATCCACTAGGATGGGTATAATAAAAAAGACAGATGATAACAAGTGTTGTCAAAGAAGTGGAGAAATTGGAACCCTCATTCATTGCTGGCAGGAGTGCAAAAATAGTATAGCTATTTTGTAAAATAGTCTAACAGTTTCTCACACAGTTAAACCATTCATCAGTTGATGGATGGATAAACACAATGTAGTATATTCATACAATGAAATATTGTTCAATCATAAAAAGGAATGAAGTAGTGACTCATGGTACAGCATGGGTGAATTTTGAAAATATTATGCTAAGTGAAAGAAAGCAGCCATTAAAAGCCATGTATCCTATGATTCCATATGAAATGTCCAAAATGGGCAAATCAGAAAGTAGAGACAGAAAGTAGTTTAGTGGCTTCCTGGGGCAGGGGCTGGGGGAATAGTTGGGGGATGACAACTAAGTGGTAAGAGATTTATTTGGGGGGTAATGAAAATATCCTAAAATTGATGGGATGCACAAGTCTATGAATATACTAAAAACCATTGAATTTTACACTTTAAATGAACAAATTGTATGACATGTGAGCTATATTTCAATAACTCTTTTTAAAAAAGAAAAATAAAAATGTCAGTAAAGAGTCTGTGCTTTCCTCAGGGAAGACGGAATGATTTCACTCTGAGACCCTAGAGCTCTTAGGGAGGTCTTTGAGGGCACCTGGGACATATTAGTGTCTGAATATGTACCTCTGGCTGTGTATGGGGAAGCCCCCTCTCTTGTACAAGGTGCTAGCTTCCCCCTCTCATGGTGTTCAGACTGCTCAGCTGTCTCTTTTCATAAGTGTCTTCCTCCCTAGGCTGGTTAGGACTGGTTAGGGACCTTGGGGCTTGAGGAATAACTTGTCAATGGGTTCCTAGGATTTTCATTTTGCCTCTCATGTATCACAGATGGGGGGCTGGAGAAGCCAGTGACCTGGAACCATAAACAGGCATGAAAAGAAAAAGCCCCATGGAGAGCCTCCTCACTCTAGTCAAAGGACCGAGAAAAGAGCAGAACAGCAGACAGTACCTACCCCATTGCAGCCAAACACCAAAGGAAGAACTTCCCTGAATTTCCTCACTCCCACCCTGCAGTGCTGGTGGGCTTCTGGCAGTGAGCTTCCACCCTGACCTAGTGGCAATGGGGTGGAGTGAGTCTATGCTGTACATTTGGTGGGATGGTGTCAGTAGGGCCTAGCAGGGAAATCCCACTACACTTGGACCTGAATACTACATCTAAACAGGTTACGGTCTGCATAAGAAGGTTAAGTAGGATCCAGAGTCTCATAGAATAATAACCCAAATGTCTAAGATACAATTAGAATCACTCCTCATACAAAGAACCATGAAAATTTGATTTTGAACAGGAAAAGACAATCAATAGACACCATCACAGAGATGATACAGAAATTAGATTCTAAAGCAGCCACTATTAAAATGCTTCAACAAGCTATTTTAAACATATTTGAAACAAATGAAAAAATAGAAAGTCTCACAAGGAAATAGATATAAAGAAGAATGAACAAACTTAAGAGCTGCAAAATTTAATTAGAATTAAAAAAATTCATTGGATGTGCTCAACATCAGAACAAATATGATAGAGGAAAGAATCAATGAGCTTGAAGACAGAACAATAGAAATTGCCTCATCTGAACAACAGAGAGAAAACAACAGAGAAAACTGAAAGGAAATGAGAAGAACCCCAGGGACCTATGGGACAGTAACAAAAGATCTAACATTTGTTGTTGTTTTTAAATATTTATTTACTTAGAGAGAGAGAGAACAAGCAGGGGAGGGGCAAAGAGAATCCCAAGCAGGGTTTGCACTGCCAACGCAGACCTGGGGTGGGAGAGGGTCACCAACTGTGAGATCATGACCTGAGCTGAAATCAATAGTCAGACACTTAACTGATGGAGCCACCAAGGCACCCCCAAAAGATCTAACATTGTATTGTGGGGGGTCCTATAATGAGAGAGAAGAAGTGGGAGATGAAAGAGATTTGGAAAAATAATGATGGAAAACTGTCCAAATTTGGCAAAAGACATAAACCTACAGATTCTAGAAGCTGTCCCAAACAGCATAACCTAAAAGAATCTACGATGATACATCACAATAAAAAACTAAACACAAAGAATAAAGACAAAGCCAGAGAATCTTGAAAGCATCTAGAGAGGCGAGGCATTATCTGTGAGAGAAAATGATTGGAATGAGAGAAATATTCTCACAAGAAACATTGGAGGCCACAGGGAAGGGGCAGGGCATTTTTCCAGGGAAAGGCCAACTAGCTCCAAAATTTATTTTGCTCTACCCTTAAATTCACATTATTATAAGAAGCTAATAGTTTTATGAATAAGAACTACGTATTTACTCAAAAAATGCAGCCTCATCTTCCTAATGGAAATGTTAACTTTTTTACTTAAAACAATGTCCAGATAATTTAAAAACGTTATTGTTGGAATTCAATATCTTAATTTTTCTAATTTGTAGTTGCTGAGCTATTATATCCATTATTCTGAATACTTAGCTTCCATCCTAGTGACTTTGCTGAATTCTTACTAGTTCTAATAGTTTTAGAGCTTATTCTTTTCTAATATATCGATGAACAAAACATCGGCCAACAGTGTGATTCCTCTCTCTATCTTCCTAAAAGTTTTAACTTTTATTTCCATTTCATGTGGTATAATATTGGCAAAAAAATATGGAAAAAGTATATATATAATAATTGCCATAGGGTTAGTCTTGTTTGGCCTGTAGTTTTTTTAAAGAATTTAAAAAATTTTATTTATTTAAAAATATTCATTTCTTTAAAAAATTTTTTTTATGTTTATTTATTTTTGAGAGAGAGAGAGAGACAGAGTGTGAGCAGGCGAGGGGCAGAGAGAGAGGGAGACACAGAATCAAAGCAGGCTCTAGGCTCTGAGCTGTCAGCACAGAGCCCGATGCGGGGCTCGAACCCATGAACTATGAGATCATGACCTGAGCTGAAGTCGGACACTTAACCGACTGAGACACCCAGGCACCCAATAATTTTTTTAATGTTTTATTTATTATTGAGAGAGAGAGAGTATGAGCTGGGGAGGGGCAGAGAGAGAGAGGGAGACAAGAATCTGAAGGAGGCTGCAGGCTCCGAGCTGTCAGCACAGACCAATGTGGGGCTTGAGCTTGTGAACTTCGAGATCATGTCCTGAGCCGAAGTTGAATGCTTACCTGACTGAGCTACCCAGGTGCCCCTGGCCTGTAGTTAAAAAAAAAAACCTGTTTTTGAATATTTATTTGAGAGAGAGAGAGAGAGAGAGAGAGAGAGAGAGAGAGAGAAACAGAGTGCGAGGGGGAGAGGAACACAGAGAGAGGGACACAGAATCTGAAGCAGGCTTCATGCTCTGAGCTGTTAGCGCAGACCCCAATGTGGGGCTCGAACTCACGAAGTCAGATGCTCAACTGACTGAGCCACCCAGACGCCCCAAGGCCTATAACTTTATTTAGAATGTAGTGTTTCCTAAAATGTGTTCCACAGGATTCTGAGTTTCCAAGATGTTTTGGGTAAGATTTGGTTAAAAAAAAAAGTTTTTTTGTTTTTTTTTACTGCACCGCTTCTGAGTTTTAGGTGTGACAGTGCTCACCATACATCTTCGGGAAATGGGTGTGGCAGGCAGGGACCCTCTTCTTCCCCCACCGCCTTTTGACAGAGCCTGTCATGTATTGGTGATCTAGGGACACACTCTGGGAAGTGCTGCTTTAGGATTTCACTGCGATGGATGCTGTGGGCAGCTGGGTTGAAATAGATACTCTCTGCCATGCTAAAGAAGTGATGGTGATGGTGATGGTGCTGGTGATGAAGGTGATGATAGTGCTGGTGATGATGGTGATGATAGTGATGATGATGATGGTGCTGGTGATGATGATGATGATGGTGATGATGGTGATGATGATAATGATGATGATGGTGATGATGGTGATGATGATAATGATGATGGTGATGATGGTGCTGGTGATGATGGTGATGATGGTGATGGTGATAGTGATGATGGTGATGATATGATGGTGATGATGGTGATGATGGTGATGATGGTGATGATGATGTTGATGATGGTGATGATGATGATGGTGATAGTGATGATGGTGCTGGTGATGATGGTGATGATGATGATGATGGTGATGATGATGATGATGGTGATGATGATGGTGATGATAGTGATGATGATGATGATGGTGATGATGGTGATGGTGATAGTGATGATGGTGCTGGTGATGATGGTGATGATGATGATGATGTGATGATGGTGATGATGGTGATGATGATGATGGTGATGATGATGGTGATGATAGTGATGATGATGATGGTGATGATAGTGATGGTGATGATGGTGATGATGGTGATGATGGTGATGATGATGATGTTGATGATGGTGATGATGATGATGGTGATAGTGATGATGGTGCTGGTGATGATGGTGATGATGATGGTGATGATGGTGATGATGATGATGATGATGGTGATGATGATGATGATGGTGATGATGATGGTGATGATAGTGATGATGATGATGATGGTGATGATGGTGATGGTGATAGTGATGATGGTGCTGGTGATGATGGTGATGATGATGATGATGTGATGATGGTGATGATGGTGATGATGATGATGGTGATGATGATGGTGATGATGATGGTGATGATGATGGTGATGATAGTGATGATGATGATGGTGATGATGGTGATGATGATGATGATGGTGGTGATGATGGTGACGATGGTGATGATGATGATGATGGTGGTGATGATGGTGATGATAGTGATGATGGTGATGATGGTGATGATGGTGATGATGATGATGGTGATGATGATGCTGGTGACGATGGTGATGACAATAGCAGATGCCATTGTGAGGTGCAGGAAGTCAGCAGTGTACAAACATTGAGAGGGAGTCTGTGGAGTGGAATGACCTGCAAACCTTCCTAAAGGACACGTCTTCTATTTTTGCTGTTGTCTTCTGTTCTTCCCTTGGCCTTGTTCTTAGCAGTCAAATGTCTTTTGTTCAAATTACCACCTTCACAGCTTTCTTCACCATGCCACCACTTTACTCCAGCCCCTCCCACGGGTTCATGAGTAGCTCACATTTGTATACCCTTGATACCAACACTGAGAACCAGAACAGAATCCAAATAGGGGACTGTTGTCAGCCTGGGGAGGACTTCAGAACATCCCATTTCCTGCCCTAACAGCTCCTGGTCAAGCTGTCACTTCAAACTGGAGTCCATGGGGACATTCTAATGGGAGAATTGAGAAAGGGGCTTGTGAGAGGAGAGATCAAAGTGGATACATATGCATATGTGGAGTTTCTTCCTGATTATAAGAGGACTGTATGTTCATTGTACAAAATACAGAAATGTATAAAGAATAAAAGTCTCCCGGGGCACCTGGCTGGCTCAGTCAGTAGAGCGTGCAACTCTTGATCTGAGGGTTGTGAGTCTGAGCCTCATGTTGGGCACAGAGGTTACTTAAAAATAAAATCTTAAAAAAAAGAATGGGGCGCCTGGGTGGCTCAGTCGGTTAAGCCTCCGATTCTTGATTTTTGGCTTAAGTCATGATCTCATGGTTCGTGAGATCGAGCCCTGTGTTGGGCTTTGTGCGGTGAGTGCAGAGCCTGCTTGAGATTCTCTCTTTCTCCCTCTCTCTCTGCCCCTCCTCCACTCACATGCACTGTCTCTCTCTCAAAATGAAGAAATGAACTTAAAATAAAAAAAGAATAAAAGTCTCCCATAGTCTTAACAGAGAGAATCAGTGTTAATGTTTTCAGTGTATTTTCCACTAATCTTTTCCCCTGTGTTTATAAATACTGTAGATAGTTTTGTGTGCCTTCTTTCTTCAGTTAAGAACATATTGTGACCACCTACTCATCATTCAATCTTGTTGAAAAGTTATTATTTTATTATTCTTTTTAAAAATTTTTAAATGTTTATTTTTGAGAGAGAGCAGGAGAGAGAGAGAATGAGCGAGCAGGGGAGGGGCAGGGAGAGAGGGAGACAGAATCCCAAGCAGGCTCTGTGCTGTCAGCACAGAGCCCAATGTGGGGCTCGAACCCACAAGCTGTGAGATCATGACCTGAGCTGAAACCAAGAGTCAGAGGCTTAACCGACTAAGCCACCTAGGCACCCCTAAAAGATGTAATTTTAATTAGTTCTACAAGATGTTATTCTATTTATATTCTATTCTGTTTATATCATATATATCTGAAGTCTAAGGATGAAGCTTACTACAATATAACTTCCTTGTTGATTATTTGGGTCCATTTCTGGATACAGCAAGAACCCCGCAGGGGTGATGGTGTTGTTTCAGGGTGAATGGGGTAGGGAGCAGGTCGAGAAAGCCATTCTTTTCCCAGAGGATGTGTGTATATACGTGTCTGCATTTTGTGGAGAGAAGAGGGGGTGGTGGCTTCAATACCCAGAAGGCCCGCCACATGCTATCCAGGGGCATTTTGATTCCTTAATGTTCCAGATGTTCCTCAGTTTTGAGCTGGATAAAGTTGATTCTGAGGTGAGTTTTTTTGGGCCAGGTGTCTTTCTAATACAGTAAATGAGAAACAAGGTTTAAATGATTGGTTTTCTAATTTTTCTAGGCGTGAAATTTGAAGTCCTGAATAATAACCCTCCAAGAAGCTTTTTTCTCCCCCCAAAGCATGGAAAAATATAATTTATTGTCAAGTTGGCTAACATACAGTGTATACAGTGTGCTCTTGGGTTTGGGGGTAGATTCCCATGATTCATTGCTTACATACAGCACCCAGTGCTCATCCCAACAAGTGCCCTCCTCAATGCCCATCACCCATTTTCCCCTCTCCCCTGCCCACCCCCATCAACCCTCAGTTTGTTCTCTGTATTTAAGACTCTCTTATAGTTTGGAAAAGGCTCTAGTTTTGAATAAGCTCTGAGACAGTCAGGCAGGATCAAGTTCTGGGTCCTATTGTACCTTGTCTTTATCTTATTTTGCTGTGCTATTCTCCAAAGATGACCCTCTAATAAACCAGGCCTCCTACTATTCATGTCCTGGATAGTCCCCTCCTTTTGAATCTGGGCTGGCCCCGTGACTCACTTTTGACCAATACAGAAGACTCTGCATGACTTCTGAGTTTTAAGAAGCCTCACAGCTTCTGGGAGAAGCCATTCACCAGCTATGACAGCCATGCTGTGAGGAAGCCAAACTAGCCCTTTGGAGGGGCTACATGGAGAGAGGTGTTGGGCCAGCACCCAGCTGTGGAGCCAGACGTGTGAGTGAAGACATCATCTTCAATGTCCAGTACAGGGGAACCCTCAGCTGACTCCAATCCAGCCACCTTCAGACTGCAACCACCAGCTGATCCCAGTGAACCCTTGGAACATAAGGGGATAATAATAAAATATTGTTTGAAGCCATTCGGTTTGGTGGCAGTTTATTGCATCGCGATAGATAAAATTTTCATCACAAAATTTTAATTGCAAGGTGTTACATGTATTTCTTGACCTCAGGAAACTGGAAACTCTTTGAAGGCAGGACCCACATCTTAGCATTTTCGGTATTGCTAGCTGAATCCTGCCACATGGCTGACAGAAGCCTGGAATATGCAAATAGTACCCCTTACCAAAAGCCCTGGAATAACAAGAGAAGCAAATGCAGAGGCATGCATGAAAGCTGCTAATCTCGCTACAAAATGTGTTTTATTTTCTGCGTATAGTCCACCACAGAATGCTTCCCTTCTAGCTCCTGGCCAGCCTCCATGCGCCAGGTGCTGTTTCTTGGAATACTTTTGAAAAAATAAACACGTATTTAAAATAAATTTGTTTAAAGTTAAAAGTTAGTACAAAAGTCTCCCTCTCAATCCTGTCCACAGCCACTCCGATCTCCTCCCCAAAGGCTCCAGTGTTATTGTGTATTTTTTCTTGTGTGCTCTTTCACAAATTTTCAGTTGTGTCTACCTCATACACCGACACACACGTGCCCACACTTGTGTATGGCAGCGCACTGTGCACCGTTTGCATGTGACAATAGGGCTTGGAGATCTTTCCACATCATTCCCTGTTGTTATGGCTACCTAGTATTCCGTCGTGCCACAGCTCATGGTTTTTTCATGGTTAGTGAGAATGGCCCGGACACCTCCCAGCAAATCACACCGGAAGGTGAAATCTAAAATAGTTTCATAAGGACCTGTTGTATGTAATTACCATTCACTCTACAAAATCTTTTTTTGAAAATTAACTAATCGATTTTTTTATTTTAGAGCGAGAGTGCACCAGCAGGGGAGAGTGGAGGAGGGAGAGAGAGGGAATCTTAAGCAGGCTTCACGCTCAGTGCAGAGCCCGTTGGGGGGCTCCATCCCACGACCCTGGGATCGTGACTGGAGCTGAAATCAAGAGTTGGACGCTCAATCCACTGAGCCACCCAGGAACCTCCTCATCGTGCTCTTCTTAAGGTCAAAACCCAGAGTTGCTTTCACATGTAAAAAAACGATTTTATCCAGGTGTTTGCTAACATGAAGATTGAGCTACGTGCTGTGTCTTACCCATCAAGAACTTCCAGTTTTGCAGAAGACTAAACCAGTTCCTGACCCTGCCTCCTGGCCCAGTAACTGTTACTATAACCTCTTGAAAAATTTAAAACGTTGTTTCACCCAGACATGGTCTCCAGGGTGGCCGGGCTGGCTCCATTTGTAGAACACGTAACTCGTTTCTTTCTTTTTAAAAAACTTTTTAATGTTTATTTATTTTTGAGAGAGAGAGAGAGAGCACAGGGGAAAGTCAGAGAGGGAGACACAGAACTCGCAGCACGCTCCAGGCTCTGAGCCTCCGCGCTGTCAGCACAGAGTCCTATGCAGGACCACAACTCGTGAATTGTGAGATCATGACTTGAGCTGAAGTAGGAAGTTTAACTGAGCCACCTGGGTGCCCCAGAACATGCAACTCTTGACCTCGGGTGGTGAGTTCAAGCTCCTCCACACCGGACACGGAGCCCACTTAAAAAAATAAAGAAATGCTCTCCAGCTCAGACTTTTTGCTACGTTGGACTGGCCTTTTCCCTAAGCTGGCAGCAAAGAAAAAGGATTTCAAGCATTGAGGGCAAGCGGGCTCCTTACTTTAGTACCGTCAGTTGCAGTTTTGGGAAATGGCCAAAAGATGGCGCTAGACACAAATGATTCCACCCGGCTGAAAGGCCAGGGCGCTTTCACAGCTGCCTAAACCCCATATCCTACTCGGGCTTCCTGGCCTTTTCCTAAGCTTCTGAAGCACATAATCCTTAGTAGAACATGATGTTAATGAGGAAGCCAAAAACGGGAAAAGAAACAGAATGAAAGGAAGCCAACAAACAAGATAACACCGACCAAAGGAATAAAATGCTTGCATTAGCAATGTCAGAGGGCTGGCTGGCTGCATTGCCCCCCCCCCCCCCCCCCCCCCAAGCTGGCACCAGGGGAGCTCGCTTACCTTCCCGCAGCTCAGCCCAGAAGGTTCTTAATTCAGGGGTCTTGGGTAGAGGGGTAGGGAGTGGTGGCCTACAGTTTCATTCAGGATCTCCTGAGACTTTGCAGTCTTCAGCCCTGGCAGCACCTTTGTTGGAGCCTTCCCCACCCCTGCGGGTCTGCCCCCCACCTGGCCTTCATATCCTGTCCCTGCATTCCCATTCACCCAGCTGCTTGCCGCCCTCAGCCTCAGGCCTGGTCTCCTCTCCCATCTTCCCAAAGGGCCTCCAGTCCCCCCAGGGCACGTCTGTACGCTGGACCCATCTGGCCACTCTTGGCTTATTGCTGACAAGGGTCAGATCTGGGGAGCCCTCCGGTGTGTGGGCCCAAAGCTGACAGAGGTGGGACGGTGGGATGTGACTGTCGCGGTGTTGGCCCCTCATAAATGTCTGTGGAATGGACCAAACACCAGTGGGGCTCCAGATGGGGCAAGGCAGTGGCAGAAGGTGATCTGGAGGGCCGCATATGTGAGCAGTGGCCAGAGTCAGTCCCCTTCCCACCTGACCACTGGGGCTTCTGGAGAATCGCGTGTACATGCACCTCCTGCAGATTTTGACTCTAGCCGCCAGGAGCCTCTCTTCAATTCTCTGTTTGCTTCCCTCCTTCCCTTCTCTCCCTTCCTCTCTCCCGAGTGGATCTACATGGCCTTGCAGAGGTTGGAAAGGCCATCCCTGCTGGGCACAGCACAGATCTCCCTTCTCCTCCTAAGCGGATGGGTCAGGCAGGGCTGCATCTGGACAGGTCTACTTGTGACCTGTTAGGCCGATGGCTGCCTTGATGGAGATCTAAGGGGTGGTGGTGGGGGGCAGGGAATGCTTCCTGGCTAAACAGGAGTGATGGAGGGCACAGGCTCGGTCTGAAAATGCCACTCACAGTAGACACTGTCCCCTCCCTGTGGGTGGTGTATTGACCCTGAAGAGATGGAACGCTTCCTTCCCCCAGGGAAGGGGGTGCTTGTGGAGAGATCCGGGGCTGGACAAAGGCTGGGGGTGGTGGAACTGGCTGGAGCCCAGGGTGGCATCGCCCCACCGCCTCTCTAAGACCCCTCCTCCTCACCTTGCACGCCGCTGGTTCATGTTCACTCCCACCAACTACGGCTCAGGTCCGCGGTGCTGTGTGAGTGACACCCTGAGGCAGAGAGAAGGTTTGAGTGACACCCGGGTTATGATATCCTGACACCCACGTGCTCCGTGGAGAAGGTGCAGGGCTGGCAATGTTAATAAGACTCAAGTCTTTGCTTTAGCTAGACAGGAAAAGAGGAGAGGAATATGAAAAACGGAGGAGGATGAGGCAAAGCAATAAAGAAAATGGAAATCTTCAGATGTTCGGGGAGACTACTCCCCAGAAGTGGGCGAAGCCCTAAGGAAATGAACCGGAGAAGCGCACAAAGCTTAGCTTTCAAAGACCAGAAGTTTCCTTGGGGGCAAAAAAGGGCAGAGCTGTCCTGTAAAGCAATTCTTTCCTTACGTCTTGCAGATGAGTGGAATGTTAACCAGAGGGACCAGAGACAACAGTCCGGCTTCACACACAGCTTCTCCAGCTGGCCAGCCCCGTCCCTGTGACGCTGCAGGGCACTTCAGGCACTGGGCAGGGTTGTCAAGACGCAGGGAATGTGATGGCGCTCTTTGTCTCTCTCTGACCAAGTAGATAATGGCCGTCACTCACTGACCACTTAGTGAATGTCAGGGTCTGTACTGAGTTTTGCACACACCTCTCTTCCTTTAGAGATTGCATCAGCTCTAGGAGCTAGGTTCTACTTACCCCCATTTTGCAGATGACGTCCCAGAGTTCCGTCACGTGCTGGAGCCTTCTACACTGGTGGGTGGTTCTGATTAGAAGGTGGGATTCACTGCAGACGCTCCACACCCTCCTGCTCTCATGACTGAGGTGGCATCTTGTGGCTCATGTTCAAGTCCATGGGTCCCTGGGTCCAGAGAAAACCAAGCTCTTACGTTTCGGGGAAGTAAGTACTGTCTCCACTCCCTGCCTCCATCACATGCCTTCTGTATCCCTCTATTCTTTCTGCTGTCATTGACCTTCTTCCTTGGCCACCTGGCCACCATCCAGAGGAGCGGTGGACAGTCCGTTTTGCTTAGAAAAATTCTCCGGCATGAGAGGGGTCTGGGGAGAGATGGGGAAGAATAAATGGAAACTGTTGTTAGCCAAGTCTCTCTGCAGTTGGGGGAGGCTTGGCTTTCAGCGGTCAGCGCCCGGCACGTCGCGAAGTTTGGCAGCTGTGTCCTCTTTCTGTTCACCCCCTTTCTTCTCCTAAAGACTCCACCCATCCCTTCCCCCAGTGAAAGAGGCTGTGGCTGTCCACACACCACCAGCTTTGCAACTAATCGGCTCCACTCGGGGCAGCAAATGCTGCTGAGCAGTGAGGGCTGAGAGGAGGCCCAGGTGCGAAGGTGGGGGAGAGGGGTGTTAGGGATACTGTGCAGGGAGGAGGAGGACCACTAGGAAGGTTGTCCCACCACCGAGAGGGCTGGAGGTGAGGGGGGAAATGGGCACCTGCCGTGCACCGAGTTCAAAGCCAGGAGTACCTGTTCCGCATCTCGTTTAAACCTAAGAACGACTCTGCCAGTCACTACCCAGAGGCCCTCGCCTCTGCCCAGGGAGTAGCTTGCCGGCCAGTCCTGCGGGCCAAGGCTGTGGTGGACTGGTGATTATAGCCTCACACCACAGGTGGAGCTGGACCAATTGGATGCATTCTCTCAACTTGAACTTGAACTAAAAAATGGGGAGAGAGGTTGTCAGGTGTCTGTGAGAGAGGCCATGACCTCAACAGGGCTGGGGTGGCCGTGAGGGTCAGGTGGATGTTGAAGTAAGGCGGGATTGAGGTCAGCTGGTGGGGGGATAAGAAAGAAGAAAAGCCTGAGAAGCAAGGGAGACTAGAGAGACAGGTTGTTCCCTCCAGGAAAGCACCTGGCCCGCCAAAGGGCTGCATCCAACCTGGCTTCGCCCTGCCCACGGCAGGCCCCGCCCACCAGTGGGAGGGGCGAATTGGTGGGGGATGGAGATGCCCGTGGCCCCTGACGGTCCGGAAGCTGCCCTGCCCCATGAGGATTTTGTGGGTGACCCCATGGCCGCTCTCTGAGGACAGACAGCCTCTGGCCTTGCAGTCGTCCTCATCCGGTCATCTCCATCTTACAGGTGATGAAACTGAGGCCCAGAGATAGGCCCATGGTCACTGGTGCCCAGCGGGTGTGGACAGCAGGTTCCTACACTTTCACAGGAGGTGTGAATTTCCTTGAGCTTTTTTGTAGGGGGGTGTTCTGTCAGTGAGTCCAGGAGAGGAGGGGAGGGAGGAGAGGCCCTGGGAGAGGGTGACCTGCTTGGCCTTCAACCTCTGTGTGGTGACTTGGCCGCGGCTGCCCTCTGGTCCAGCCCTCTGCGCAGGGCCCCATGCTTCCCCCTGGCCGACCACCCCCCTCTCCTCCTCATCTGATAGGCGCTGATGCAATGGAACCCTGGCATCTTGGTTGGGACGAGGAATTTCCTTTCCTTATCCAGGAATGCGCTGCATGGGAGCAAAATCTAAATACAGTAAAACTTTGGTTTGGGAGCACAATTTGTTCCAGAAACATGCTTGTAATCCAAAGCACTTGGATAGCAAAGCGAATTTCCCAATAAGAAATCACGGAAACTCATGGGGCGCCTGGGTGGCTCAGTCGGTTAAGCGTCTGACTTCACATCAGGTCATGATCTCACAGTCTGTGAGTTCAAGCCCCGTGTCGGGCTCTGTGCTGACAGCTCAGAGCCTGGAGCCTGCTTCACATTCTGTGTCTCCCTCTCTCTCTGCCCCTCCCCTGCTCATGCTCTGTCTCTCTGTCTCAAAAATAAATAAAAACATTAAAAAAAAATTAAAAAAAAAGAAGTCATGGAAACTCAGATGATTTGTTCCACAACCTGAAAATACTCACATAAAAATGATTACAATATAGTAATATAATACAAAATCATAAAACAAGTATAAAATATAAAGAAAAATAAGTTAACCTGCGCTGACCTTTGAAAACCTTCGTGGCTGGTGCAGGGGAGACGAGAGAGAGGAGGGTGATTGTGTAGGACGAATTTCACTATTGCTAATGGATGTTGACTACACTACAGTATTGATAAACTCATGTCATATACTGTATTTAATGTAACTGGCAATACGGCAGCAGAGGAAAGGGTCTCTATCTGCAGGCCGCCAGACCTGGAATGAAGCAAAGCGTTCCTAAGCTTAGTCTTGGATGGAAGAGCAAAGGACTGTCTGTAGGTGCTTTGAAGTGACAAAAAATACCCTAGTGCCAGTTGTGGGCACCTTCCAACGTTCTGAAAAATCACTGATGTCTGCCAAACACCACGGCCTGAGACGAAGCATCCAAGCATGGGAGACGATCACCCACGATCCCGTAGAGTGAGAGCGAGAGGGAGAGGGAGAGACAGGGAGAAGAACCATGGTGATCATGTGATGTTCGGCATCACGTGCTACTCGTATGATGAGAGCTCGCTCATTTATCAAGTTAAAATGTATTAGAAATGTTTGCTCGTCTTGTAGAACGCTCGCAGAACAAGCTACTCCCCACCCAAGGTTTCGCCGTATTTGGCTCTAGTCATGAATGAAGACTCATCTTCCATGCCGTCATGGCCTGGTCACTGTGAGGAGACACGGCTGGGGCCAGCCGAGAGAGGCCTGGGTCCTCTGTGCTCTGTCTGAAGTGTTCCCCAGGACTCCTGGGGAGTGGCCTCCTTAGCGTTCTTCTCCTTTGCCTTTGAGAAGGGGCCTGTCTTCTGAGTGGAGCAGAATTAGAATGGCAGGGACCCTCCCTTTCTCCTCCTTTCCTTGCGGGAGGGGCCTGTTTGCCTCTGCGCTTTGCTTTCCTCATGCCAGCCAAGCACTGTGCATGTGTGTGTGTGTGTGTGTGTGTGTGTGTGTGTGTGTATAGGGAGAGAAGCCTCAAGAGAATTGCCCATGAGGTTCAAGGGTGACTCAGGGTCATGGGCCAGGTGTCTGTTTCTAATGGCATGGGGACGTGATGGGCCCACCCTCCTGAGGCGGACAGGACAGCCTTCAATCCGTATCTCTTGGTTTGGGGAGGGCCATGAAGGCACCTGGGAGGCTCTATGATCCCACCATCCAGTATCTGCAGGAGCCAGCAGGCCGCCCTGGGGAGAGAAGAGCACATTCTGGAAGAGGCTCCCTCGAGACACCGCAGCCCCTCCCTGAGGGTGAGGCCTGGCTGCCGCCCTCTCTCTGCCCGGGCTCTGAGATGCAGGCTATGAGCTCATTAGCACTGAGAAAACCGTATCTATCTGTGATCGCGTTTACCTGAAATTGCACCGCTGTGGCCAGAAGTGGCTGAGAAATTATCAGGAGGGCCAAAGACACATTTATTTGGGAAGACCAAGCTCTCTTCCCTCCACTACCCTCTTCTCGCAGCTGACTTCTCTGTTACTGCGGAGGGGTTGGGTACTCAGCAAAATTACTAGCAGTGAACATAAACGAAAAGTTTCAGGCTGGCGTCTGGCTGAACAGAAGCTGCTCCACTTGTACCTATTTTATTTGGCAGTCTTGCTGGGAACCGCTTAGAAGCTGGGGAAGTTTTTATGTGTCCTGTGGGCTGCTTGCCACCCTGGACTGCCATCGGAGAGCCTGGCCTTTGTGAAGTCAGACAGGGGCCTGGGAGGGAAAAGGTTGCAGGGGCAGGTGCTGGGGAGTCACCAGGAAGGGAGGGAAGTGGGGGAACAATCAAAGCTATCAAAGGGCCCTACTCAGGCTTGGAATATTTTATTTATTTATTTATTTACTTACTTATTTATTTATTTATTTATTTATTCTTAATGTTTATTTTTGAGACAGAGAGAGAGAGAGAGAATGAGTTGGGGAGGGATAGAGAGAGGGGGAGACGCAGAAACCGAAGCAGGCTCCAGGCTCTGAGCAGTCAGCACAGAGCCCGACGTGGGGCTCGAACTCATGAACTGTGAGATCATGACCTGAGCCCAAGTCAGGCGCTTAACTGTCTGAGCCGCCCAGGCACCACTGGGCTTAAGATATTTTAAGGTCCTGATTTCTTCTCAAAGAAGAGAAGAAAGTCAGGCCACATACATGGCGACCTGAGCCAGAGAGAGCATGTTTGGAGGAACGGCTGGGCCTCCTGAGTTTTCCGGTAAGAGGATGTTAGTGTGAAAGCCAAGGCCCAGTGCAGCGGTTGTGGAGAGGGGTCATGCTGTCTCCTGCCTCAGTCAACCTAGAGCAATCGGGTCTGATTCTGGGGAATGGGGGGTTCAGGCTGCATCCCACTTCCTTTAAGTAGAAACGCCTGCTCTCCATCTGCCTCCTTGCCTTATGATGCAAGACCTTCCAGGGGGCTATTCCCTAAGGCTGGGGACCTTTTGCGTGGCCACCTGGCCAAGCTTCCTGGTTGGGTTGGGTGGCATCGATTGAGACCGATGGGCAGAAAGCAAGGTTGTGGTGAATGAACCTCTGGTTTTAGGAGCTGGGGACCTCACCTAGTATCCAGATGTGCCCAGCCAACCCTGGAGAATTTTGGCCGGGCAGACTCCACTCTCATTTTCTTGGAAGCCAAAGGCATCTAGGGAAGCGTAGTAGTCCTTTGTGGGCTACACAGTTTCCTACGGGAAAATGTGGCGGGGTTGTGTTAGGTAGTTTCTATTCTATGGCTTCCTAGTTAAAGCCCAGCGCCATGGCCTCAGATCAAAGCGTTTCCTCTCCGGTGAAGAGAATG
Source organism: Panthera pardus (assembly GCF_024362965.1). NCBI lineage: Eukaryota > Metazoa > Chordata > Mammalia > Carnivora > Felidae > Panthera > Panthera pardus. Next base: position 104,521,162 of record NW_026526655.1, read on the forward strand.
CCTTTCCCATCTCGCATGGTTGGCGTTGAGGCCTGAGGTCCTGGTGAGGGTAGAGGATTTGCTAGAAGAGCGTCAGCCAGACAGGCAGATGCGGCCGGCCTTTTCCTTCCACCTGGGAAGGGAGCGGGGGTTGGCAGGAGAGTCAGAGGCAGGCAGGCAAGCTGCCAGATTGGGGCCTGGTTTCTCCCCTCTGAGCAGAGTCTGGGGAACCCTGGAGATGCTGGGGGAGGCGAGAGGGCGGGGGGTTGGTAGTGTGAAGAAGCGGGAAGGAAGAGAGGCTTTACCCTTCTCCCCAGCATGGATCTACTTGTGGGGCACCCTATCCCCATATCAACATGGGGGCCTGTATCGGGAGGACGTGTGGTGCGGGGGCAGGGAGAGGTCCTGAGCTGGCACTTCTGGGTCAGGGCACGGTGGTGACCTCAGGTTCCTACATCCCTGTGGGAGGGCCTGTCGCGCTGGGAGAGGGGGGGGGGGGTGTGTGTGTGCCTGGGACAGGTGAGACGCTGCGAAGTGTGAGAGGCCAGGTGTCCTGGCTCTGCTCCTACCATTTCAGGGCCCTCGGTTGCCTCCAGCCAATGGCTAGTGTTGCTGGCCTTGCAATGGCTTGGGGACATCCTCTCACCCTTCATTCTGGACCCTCGGTTACAAATTCACAAGGAAATACCCCCCTTCTGGTGTCTGCAGCTCAGGCCAGGAATTCAGCCCCTGGCAGGGCTCCCAGGGCACCCGCAAGGAGGGGGCCGGTGTTTTCCTGCAGCATCAACCCCCGAGTCAGGGATGCTCCTTAACAACCTGCTATGGATTGACCGCGAATTTATTTAAGCCCTCCCTGAACCTGTTTATGTTTCATTAAACTCTTTTATTGATCCTCTTAATTTTCTCTTTGCTGATTTACTCTGGGCCTTGACTTCACACGCCTCTCTCTGGCTTTCCGTCTCAAGGGTTTCCAAAGTGTGTCTGCGCCGCAGGCCCCGGTCAAGCGGTCAAGCCTGCCAAATTGGCCCTCGGCGGCCCCTTGGCCCCTCTCACGACCCTCCCCCTCCCACTCCTGTAGAACCCAGAGGCCATGAAGACCTCCCCCTCCCTGGGCCCCCGGTCTCCACTAGTCTTTGAAATGTTTAACTCCAAACAATGGATCTTTGTTGGTGAAATTTCAGGCTACTTTTGGCTAATGGTAGACATTTTTGGCCAGGGAGGTCTTTTAAAACTAATTAAAAAAACATTTATTTATTTATTTTTGAGAAAGAGAGAGAGAGAGAGAGAGAGAGAAAGAGAGAGAGAGGCAGGCAGACAGAATCCCAGGCACGGTCTGCACTGTCAGTGCAGAGCCTGAAGCCTGAGGTCTTTTTTTTTTTCTATTATTATTATTTTTTTAATGTTTATTTATTTATTTTTGAAAGAGAGAGACAGAATCCCAGGCAAGCTCCACACTGTCAGCGCAGAGCCCGAAGCCTGATGCAGGACTCGAACCTATAAACCGTGAGATCACGACCTGACCTGAAATCAAAAGTCGGATGCTCAACCGACTGAGCCACCCAGGCACCCCAAAGGGAAGGGAGGCGTTTAAGCATTCTATGTGGCTGCCTTTTTGCTTTTGATAGAAATAATGTTTGTTAAAGCCACATTTCGTGGCAGGGAGAGGCAGGCAGTTTGTGGAATAACAGCTGGACCAGCCTGGGAGACTTGCAGATGATCTGTGTCAATCATCCTCCCTTGCACACCCAAGCTGAGTTCTATCTATAACCTGGCCAGTGAAGAGGCCTCGGGGCACCTTGGTTGACTAAGTGTCTGACTTTGACTCAGATCATGATCTTGCGGTTCGTGAGTTCAAGCCCCGCGTGGGGCTCTGTGCTGATGGCTCGGAGCCTGGAGCCTGCTTCGGATTCTGTGACTCCATCTCTCTCTGCCCCTGCCCTGCTTGCGCTCTCTGTCTCCCCTCTCAAAAATAAATAATAAAACATTAAACAAAAGAAGAGAAAAAGAGGCCTCATTATGTGGATGTAATGGACAGGAGGGAAGTGGGTGCCAACAGCCTACCTCTGCCCACGTGGTGGGTGTTTTTCCCGTGGTGTTTGTTAGCTCAGGGCACAGCTTTCTTGCCCTGTTTCTCTGGGAGTACTAACCGCTACTCTCTTGCCGGTGTATTTCCTCCCAAGAACCATTTGGGAGCGAGGTTTCTAATTACTGTTTTATCTGTCTTATGGGAAAAATAAAAAAAAATAGTTGATTAAAAACGTATTTTTAGGATTAATTTATCTAGAATCTCTATGTATTTGTGATAGGAGGGTTTTGCGTTAGCTTTTTTCACCATTTTCCCAGAACCAGAAATTCTCTTCTGCTTTTCTAAGGAGAGAAATGTATGAAATGTTAGGTAAGAAAATTCTACATGCACAGAGTGACACCTGCACCCCCCCCCCCCCCACCTTTTTTTTTTTTTTTTTGGCTCCCTTGAAGTTACACAATCCAAAGAGAACAATGCAAAATCTTTTGCTAAGGGACTGATCCTTTGTTAGGGGACTTCTTGACCACTCTCTCTCCCTATGGGCCCAGTTCTTCCTGTCCATGTGGCATGGGCAGCCCAGCTGGAGGGCCACTCCCAGAGACCCTGACCTTTGTTTCCTGGCTGAGAACTCCCTCCAGCAGCCGCCGCAGACCTCCAGGGACTGCTCTGGAAATCCAAGAATTGCAGATCTGGGGAGTAACTGTAACAATCTTGGGGCAGATTGCCATGAAGTGTCTTGTGGGACACTTTTTCTAATTTGTGTCAAGTCCCCACTTGGTATAGTGCTGGGGATGCTCAAATATTTCTTTTCTTTTTTTTTTTTTGAATGTTTATTTATTTTTGAGAGAGAGACAGACTGTGAGTCGGGGAGGGGCAGAGAGAGAGGGAGACACAGAATTTGAAGCAGGCTCCAGGCTCCCAGCTGCCCACACAGAACCCAATGTGGGGCTCGAACCCACAAACGGTGACCTGAGCTGAAGTCGGACGATTAACTGACTGAGCCACCCAGGCGTCCCTCATAAATTTCTTGAAGTGTGATCTTTATTGATTCCTGTGGAAGTTTCCTCCTTCGGATATACTCTGTAATTTTCTCCTACGAGTAGCAGCAGCGACAATAACATTTATGGAGCTCCTAGTAACTCCTATTAATAATTGTTAACATTTATTGAGTGCTTGCTACAGATCAGGCATTGTGCTAGGTGCTTTTCTTATTTTTTTCTGAGTGCTTTTAAAAGACAGTTTTGGGGGTGTCTGGCTGGATCAGTCAGGGGAGCGTGTGACTCCTGATCTCAAGGTTGCGAGCGGGAGCTCCGTGCTGCGTGTAGAGAGTCCTTAAAAATAAAATCTTAAAAAAAACACAATTTTGCTGAACTTGCTTCCACCTAGGAGGCAAGCGCGGAGTGAATCCTATCCCACCACTGGGGAGCTCAGGTGGCGCAGGGTAGGCAACTTGCTACTTGTCACAGGGCATAAGTGATGGCGTTGGGATCCATCTGACTTCATTTCCTCTTCCAGCTCTACTGGGACCCTGGGGGTTAGAGATGGGGAAGCTCATGGTCTGTGGAGGACACATTCAAGCCAACCATCCTTAGGTAACCAGCTAACGACCATGATGGAGTTATCTTTGGAACTGTGGGATTGTAGGAGAGGGAGAGCCCGCAGTCAGCTGGGCATGGTCCCCGGAGGCTTCCCAGAGATGGGCACGTGCTTCTCCTACCAACCTGGGGATGGTTTCCACTTTTTTAAAAATAAATTTTAAAAATGTTTATTGACTTTTAAGAGAAAGAGAGAGAGAGAGCGCAAGTGGGGGAGAGACAGAAGGAGAGGAAGACACAGCAGGCTCCAGGCTCTGAGCTGTCAGCACAGAGCCTGACGCGGGGCTCGAACTCATGGACCTCGAGATCATGACCTGAGCCGAAGTCGGACGTTTAACCGACCGAGCCACTCAGGGGCCCCAAGGTTTCCACCTTTTTACATTGTTCTAAGGCCCTACACATCTGCCTGGGTCTAATGCCTTCGTTCCAGATGTGGTCAAGGTGCGATGTGGCACGATGCTAGTATTCTATTCTTTTCCAGTTGGCCAGAAGAGTAAAGCCCTGATGCGAATCCAAGCTGGAAAATGAGCTCTCCACCAGGAAGAAGGTGGATACACAATGACACTGTTTGAATAATTCCATCCCAAAGCTTAATGGGATCTGGTGCCCACGGTTTTACTAATGGCCTATTTCACAGCCACTCTTAGATGGGCCACCTCTGCCTCTCAGGCTGGCATTGGCTGCACCTGTGAGCTCCATGATCCCACAGCTCTGAAGGCAATAGCTCTCTTTCACTGAAGCCCAGAGTAGTTAAAATAGTTTTTCACACCACCAGAGATTCATGAGCTTCCAATCGAGGAACATTAATTTTTTTTGGTCCTCTCATTTTATAGCATTGAATTTCAAATAATTGTTAATGAAATGAAGTAACCGAAGGCTGTTCTCTGTTTTATACTCCGTTCTCCCCATCATTAGGGAATCACTCATGTAGGAGAAACAGAGGGCTGTTTTTAAACTCTGGAAAGCACCACCAAGGAGCAGTGTGGCTTTAGGACCCTGGGTTTGGTGTCTTTCAAGAGGGTCAGTTTGGATGGGGGTGGGAACATCACCCAGTCAGTGGCTGACGTCACCACCCGGCGATGTGTTGGGATGTCCCAGGGTCAGGGGAAGAGCACAGCCAGTGATCTCAGCAGGCACTAAGGGTACTGTTTTAGGTGCAACATTGGCTAGATATCCCCTACGTAGAACACATAGTGGGAAGAGTTGTGGCAGTCTGCGTTCTGGATACCATGCTGCAGGTGGATCAGGTGGCCCTGGGGGCTTCTGCCCTCTCACCTATAAAATGAGAAGGTGGGATCATAGCTCTGTCCAGGAGACACCCCAGCCTGGATCCCTCTGGCTCTATTAGTGCTGACTCAGCCCTTGCTGTCTGGAAGCTTACAGGCTTTTTTGGGGGAGGTGGACTCACTCGTGAAGTAAGAAAACAGGATAAGATACTGGGTAACTCAGTGTTAGCTGGTGTGAGGCAGAGGAAAGAGTGCATCTCTGACAAGTTCTCAGCTAATGCTGATGTTGCTGGGTTGGGACCACAATTTAGGAGCCACTGGCCTGGAATTTCATAATCTCTGCTGTCTGATGTTCTTGGAAGTCGAATCCTGGTTTTTTTCTTTTTTTTTTTTTTTGATTTCTTTGGCATTTTCTGGCTCTTGCTCATGGTAAATCATTTCCTTGCATATTTTGGAACTTTGGATTCTCAAGTGATCTTTACTAGAGCTTTGTTTATAGCAATCCTGTGTGGTATGGGTCAAGGGCATATCTCTTCCAAAAGATTTAAGCAATTTTGTTAAGTATACTTTTTATTAAAGTGTAACATCATACCAAAAAGTACACGTTATAAGTATACAGCTTAATGAATTTTCAAAAAATAAACTCTTGATCTGTGTGTAATCACCACATAAATCAAGAAATAAAAACATTATTAGCTTTCCAGAATCCCCTTTATACCCTCTTCTAGTCACTACTTCCCAAAGGTAAGCAATATTCTGACTTCTAACAACATAGATTCATTTTGCTTGTTTTTGAACTTTAGATACACAGAATCATAGTGTGTACCCTTCAGTACCTGGTTTTTCCCCTCAGCATTATCTTGTGAGATTTATTTATGCCATTGTATATAGCAACAGTGCTCATTTTCTTTTTTTAAAGTCTATTTATTTTGAGAGAGAGAGAGAGAGAGAGACAGAGAGACAGAGAGACAGAGAGAGAGAGAGGGGAGAGAGAAAATCCCAAGCAGCCGCCACACTGTCAGCACAGAGCCTGATGTGGGGCTCAATCTCATGAACCGTGAGATCATGACCTGAACTGAAATTAAGAGCTGGACATTAACCTACTGAGCCACCCAGGTGCCCCATAAATTCTTAATGTAATATAGTCCAATTTATTAATTTCCCCCTTAATGGTTGTTAGTGCTTTTTGTGTCCTGCTTATAAAATCTTTGCCTACCCAAAGCCACGAAGGCATTCTCCTATATTAGTAACTAGAAATGTTGTTTGACCTTTTACGAACAAGATATACAATCCACTGGGAATTGCTTTTTTTGGTATGGTGTGAGGTAGGGGTCAAGCTTTATTTTTGCACTGCTGTGTCACCTTTTTCATAAATGGTGTGACTGTTTATGTGGAGGTCTACTTCTGGACTTTCCCCATTGGTCTGTCCTTGTACCAGTGCAGCCCTGTCTTAAATGCTATGGGTTTTTTTTTTTTTTTAAATTTTTTTTAATGTTTACTTATTTTTGAGACAGAGGGAGACAGAGCATGAGCAGGGGAGGGGCAGAGAGAGAGGGAGACACAGAATCTGAAACAGGCTCCAGGCTCTGAGCTGTCAGCACAGTACCTGATGTGGTGCTCAAATTCACGAACCATGACATCATGACCTGAGCCGAAGTTGGATGCTCAACCGACTGAGCCATGAAGGCGCCCCTTAAATGCTATGGTTTTACAAAAGGTCTTTATGTCTATAGTGTAAGACCTTCAGCTTTGCTCTTCCTTTTCAAAAGCGTTTTGGTTCTTCGCATTCCTTGTGAATTTTAGAATCAGCTTATCACTTTTCACAAAAATATCCTCTAGGGTTTTGATTAGTATTGCATTGAATCTATGAATGTACTTGGAGAGGATGCTCATGTTTGTAATACTAGGTTTTCCAATAATATATCGGCCTTCAGAGCATTTGCGTCTGCCAAGTCCCCCAGGGCATCGTTAGCTTAGAACCGACTTTTGAGTTATTATTCTTTTTATACGTTGGCGGGTCCTGGGTCAACTTAGGTTGTATAAACTTGAGCCCCACACCTGTGTGAAAAAAAGTTTGTGGTTATGAATTTCCAGGGAAAAATTTTATCCATCCATCCAGCCAGCCAGCCATCCAGTTAAGATTTCTTTATTGTTAAGCTGAGTTGGTGACAAATTTTTTTTAGTTTGTACTTTCTTGCTTTTTTTTTTTTTTTTTTTCATATCTCCACTCCATACAGACACCGGATCCCCATTCCTCCAGTTTTGGTCGCTGGCTACCCCTCCTGGCCCCATCCTCCTGACCGGGTTTCATAGGGTCACCTCTCAGGAATCCCATTCCTTCTTTAGGGGTTTCGTCATGGTTTGGAAGGGTGCTTATTATATCTATCCAGCATTCTTTGGTGTTTTATGATAGGAGGTACTATTCTTTGATCAGTTCTTTGACCGAAACTTCAGAAAGTGTGTTGTTGCTTTTGAGTAGTGAAAATATAAGCATAGATATGGTCCCCTTCCTCATTTTGTAATATTCTTTCCCCTTTTCTTTGCCTCTCAGAACTTTGTCCTTGGTCCTGACCTTGAGGGGTGGGGCATCAGGCAGGCAAACTCAACCAGCCTTCAGATGTGTCCCTGTCTGAAGCCACTAGGTGTGGTGTAGACAAGGACCATTCATGATGAGATGGCCTCCGGCTACAAGCTACTCACAGGGTCTGTCCTCCTCCCCGTCGCATTGCCCACAGCCAGAAAGGGCTTTAGTTATAGGTGAGTAGGTAGACAGACAGCACGGATGAATTACTTTAACTGACACATGTAAACAGGTGCCATGCTGGTAGTGGGTAAGGCACACGGGGTCTCTGACCTCGGAAGTATGAGCCAATGGAATACATAGTAGGCCTCCCTGAATCCTGGTACCACCTTGACATTCATGCCATAGCTTTCATCAGTTATGCTGTGACACTGCGTCTTGGGGTTATTACTAGGCCCTTTTGCCTTATTTCCATTGCCTCCTTCCCAGCGATATCAGCCCTACCAGGGGGCTGTATACTTCTCATTCATAGTTTGTGTTTTTTTCAATGTTTGTTCATTTTCAGAGAGACAGAGCACACATGAGCAAGCAGGGGAAGGCCAGAGGGACAGAGAGAGAGCGCGAGAGAGAGCACAGGAGCAAGCAAGGGAGGGCCAGAGGGACAGAGAGAGAGAAAGAGAGAGAGAACCTGAAGACGTGGAGCTCAATCTCACACCATGAGACCATGACCTGAGCCGAAATCAAGAGTCAGACGCTTAAATGACAGAGCCGCCCAGTCACTGTTCTTATATAATTCATAGCTTTTCATTCATAATTTCTTATAATGAGAGTAGAGAGAGGGTCAATTGTTTTTTTAAAAAAATCCCAAATCGTAAACCACTACATCTGTAGATTGTTCACCACCTGAACCTGCGTCTCGCTGAAAGTCCTTTAAGCGTGTCTTGTCACTTCACCAGTCACTCCAGGGCAAATCTCACATTTTCTTGAATCTTTCTTGAATCTTCCATAAGCTTAGAAGGAGCATTCGACCTTCACCATTTGACAGTTGCCTACTTAGTCCCCAAACACTCCAGATTCTCAGAAAGAAAACACCTGCACTGGTCTTCCCAAGGCTGTTAGCGTATGTGCAGATCCTCCTTGCTGCAGGAAGCAGCCCGCTCACTCCCTGTAACAGGGAGTAGGGTAGGGAACAGTAAGTCGCAGCCAGCCATCCCTTGCTTCAGCCCAGAGAACCCCACATTTCACCCACGCCTCTGGCACCTCCTCTGGTGAAGGTGCTCGAGGCCCCGGGAGGACGCCTCTGGTACCTGGGGCAACAGCGGGTGAGCTGTTAGCCTTTCACACCTCAGGTAGAAAGAGTCACTTACACTGGCCCTGGAGGAAAGCCACCCGGAAGCAGTTAGGAAATCAGGATGCAGCAGAAGCTGGGAGAAGCCACACACACACACACACACACACACACACACACACACACACGGGGGCCCAGCTGTGGGTGGGATGGTGCCCGGCCCCTTCTGGGTCCTGCAATCAGGAGGAGGAGGAAGACCTGACCCCGGCCCTCAGGGGGCTCCAGTTAGAGGCCTGGTGAACTGACGGAGGCCTCCCAGGGAGTGGTGGAAAGGGCCAGTTTTACCGGAAGGGAAGGACCAAGAAAGGGCCTCTGGATGGAGTCGTTAGGCCATGCGGCATTTTAAGAGGCGCCTGAGTGGTTCAGTCGGTTAAGTGTCTGACTTCAGCTCAGGTCATGATCTCGTGGTTCATGAGTTCAAGCCCCGCGTCGGGTTCTGTGCTGACATCTCAGAACCTGGAGCCTGCTTCCGATTCCGTGTCTGCCTCTCCCCGACTTATACTCTGTCTCTCAAAAATGAATAAATGTTAAAATTTTTTAATGTTTGTTTCTTGAAAGAGAGAGAGAGAGAGAGAGAGGAGAGAGAGACTGTGAGCAGGGAAGAGATAGAGAGAGAGGGAGACACAGAATCTGAAGCAGGCTCCAGGCTCTGAGCTGTCAGCACAGAGCCTGACACGGGGCTTGAACCCCCGGGAGCCAAAGTTGGATGCTCAACCGACAGAGCCACCCACATACCCCCCAAATTTTTTTTAAAAAAGAGGCAGGAAGGAAGGGCAGGAGGGGAGTTCAGGCGGAGGGGGCAGCGCAGCCAAAGGTGTGGCAGTGTTGTTCTTTCTGGGAACTGTAGTCGGTATTTGTAGTTGGGCAGAGCTTTGGCCATGAAGGGTTGAGAGGAGAGACACCTGGAGGCCCAGGGCCCCGGAGACTCGGCCAGGGGATTCAAACCGGATCACTTGGGTCATGGAGACCTGGTGCCCTTGATGTTTGATTCAGGACTTGCAGAGTCAAGTTGAGCTGATAACGGCTGCAGGCCTCGTCCCCTCTCCTGCTGCGGGGAACAGGGTGTTCACTTCTTTTCTAGAGCCACACTTCTTTCCCAACACTGGTCCAAGGATGGTGCCCTTAGAGGGGCCCTCGTTGCCCCTCGAGAGATGTAGGGGAGCCCCTGAAATTACAAAGCCGTTTCCCCTTTGTGAAGGCTGTGCCACTGCCCAGGGCTGTGACCGTCCTTCCTTAGACAGCACAAAGCGCCTGGGGACACTGGGACTGCTCCTTGCAGCTCAGGTGCGGCCCCCACACTGGAAGTCCCGGGCCGCTCCCCCCAAACCACTGTTTTTCCAAATTGGGGCCGTTTGCAGGTTCTCAGGGGGTTGACGTAGTAGGAGGACGGAGAGGAGGCTGTTGTCACGGAGTCCCAGTACCTGGGCCTGTCCTGGCTCGTGTACCCTGTCCTTGATGTGTACGACCCAGCCGATCTCCCTGACCCAGTGAATACACGCAGACCAGCGTGCGCCGGTCCTCACCCTGGGCTGTGAGCTGCTTGGAAAGCCACAGAAGTGTGCCCCAGCACCCCCCCCCCCCGCCCTCTGCTGCTTTTCCATAGCATCCCCTCTGCCCACATTTCCATGCCAGTGTCCGTGTAGAAATAGTGTCTGCAACAGTGATTCTCATCCTGGGATGATTTTGTCCTCTAGGGGACATTTGGCAATGTCTGGAGATGTTTGTGGTTGTTACGATTTGTGGGTGTGTGCTATTGGTGAGTAAAGGCCGGCATGCTGCTAAATATCCTACGCGGTACCCCCCAACACAGAATTATCTAGTCTAAGATGTCAATAATGCTGAGGCTGAGAGGCCCTGCTCTGAAGCACCTGGGGACTCCTCCTCGGTGCAGGCCTGTGTAAAGTTCTTTCAGTGGCCTTCTGAGTCGTCTCTCTAGGGCTTGGTAATCTCTTTACGTGTAATGGACAGTCAGTCTCAGTTCAGCTGGAAAACTCCTATGCATCCTTTAAAACCCGTCTCAGGTACCACCTTCCCTAGGAAGGCATCCCTGGCCTCTCAGAAACCTGACCATGAGAGGAAATTCCTCCCTTCTCTGTGCTACTTCTCTACCCGCAAATATTTTTGGATGCCGCTGCCTTGAAGATGCACAGCGATTCATTTCTGTCTACCTCCCTTGTTCTCTAGGAGAAGAAGAAAACGCAGCTCCAAGCCCTTGGGAGAACAGGCCAGGGTGCTCACTACTTTCGGTAGCCAAAGTTAAAAAAACAAACCAAACCAAAGTTAATGAAAATCTAAATTGAATTTTACAGATTCCGGTCTCTCTAAACAGAATCTCTTCCTTGGGTTTCCAGCTTCCTGCACAGGGCTGGACACAGTAATTATTCAACCAGTATTTGTTAAATTGAATTGGTAATGAGGAGAGAGGGTTTTACAAAGTGGAAATAGTCAATGACTGGAAACATCCCTGAAGAGCATTGGGGATTTTCATGACTTCTTCAGGATTTGAGGTTTGGGTCTTTTTGTTTTGATTTTATGACTTTTCTCAGTCAGATGAAGAGCTGTAGCTTTGGAAGGGTTGTGTGAATGCACATGGCGGGGTCTGAAATGGTAAATGGTGCTGAGTGGCCTCTTGGAAACGAATGACTCATTTCTCTTTCTTTATGCCAAGCAGGTGCAGAGAAGGTGTTTACCCTGAAGAAATGTGCAATCCTAAATATAGGTTTGCTTAATGAGGGATGAATCCTGCTAAGTAAAGAAGGGCATGTTGTAGGTTCCGTAATCCTGAAACCCCGGCCCTCCTCCGCTGGAGGGCTCAGTAGGAATTATGGGCTTTTGAGGAGGGGAGTGTTTTTATTTTGATTAACTCCCTCCCTTCCTTCCTGCCTCCCTTCCTTCCTTCTTTTCTTCCTCTTTCTTTCTTTCTTTCTTTTCTTTCTTTTCTTTCTTTCTTTCTTTTTCATGCCCAGTGTGGGGCTTGAACTCCTGATCCTGAGATCCAGAGTCACATGCTCTACTGACTGAGCCAGCCAGACATCCTTGATTAACTATTTCTAACCCATCACTGAAGCCAGCTTCACTTCAATGATATGAATTATCCGTGTGAGCTTGGTAAATAGGGGAATGATGTCAGTAAAATGTGTGGGCTCGTACTTGATCTTTCTCGATACGTTAAGGGTCGAAGACAGGTGGAGGTGGATGGGGAAGCTTTCTTACAATGGAAGAGAGCCTCAGCCATGTAGGAGATCTTGACAAGAAGAAGCTGCAAATCCCACAGAAGGGCTTCCTTTACTGCAATCATGGCTGCTTTGGTGGCTTGAAGAACTTCCCCTTTCCTTGAAGTTAAGCTGCCTGTGAAGCTGTGAGTGAGTGCCTAGTGGTGAGACTGAAAAGACTTTCCCATTGTGTTAAAAAATATTAGGCAAAGCAGCCTGTGCCCTGGATCAGACTTGTAGTTCTGATGCACACTGTCTCTCTTGGAAGCAAATGCTGGAAGGACGCATTCCTCCAAGCAGGAAGCTCAGGTCTCAGGGCTTAAGGGTTCCATGAGCAGTGATGCTGGCTGGGGATTGAACTCCGTGGGTATTTTTATTAGGCTGTTATTGTTTTTATTAGTGCTCTGATTACGACGACTCCTAGGTTTGGAGTGGTCTGTCTGCCCTGAATCCTAGTTTTCTCATAAACTGTGCTTTAAAGAAAAACGCATCTTAGTGTGCAATTTTGCAGAACCCACGATTTTTTAGGAGCGCATTATAAGCAGAAATGCTGGTATCTGCACAGCTCCTGTGTATTACTGTGGCTACTCCTTCACACAGCCCTGAAGGCAGGCGTGCACCTGCGGGCTGCAGATGAGGGGCTGGGGCTGGGTAAGGAAGTCACCTAGGTGCTTACACGTAAGCAAGTGGCCACAAGTGGCCCCCACCCCCCACCCCACTGTTGCTGTGCCCTCAGGCTGGCTCAGATGGGGAGGCCAAGGTGCTGAATTTGAAACTTCAAATGAACTCAGCTCCAGCCAATTCCACTGTAAACCATTCAGTTCCTGCCCTTGGTTGGAGCAGAGGGGGCTGGAGCCGGCTTGGATCATGAGAACCGATTGCTACATTTTCAGAATTTTACAAGCCAGCTGCTGTGAAATTCAGCCAGTGTTAAAAATTAAACCATGTAGGGGCACCTGGGTGGCTCAGTCCATTGAGCACCTGACTTTGGCTTAGGTTATGATCTCACGGTTTATGGGTTCGAGCCCTGCATCGGGCTCTGTGCTGACCGCTCAGAGCCTGGAGCCTGCTTCGGATTCTGTGTCTCCCTCTCTCTCTGCCCCTCCCCCGCCTGTGCTCGCTCTCTCTCTCTCTCTCTCTCTCTCTCAAAATAAGTAAACATGATAACAAAAATTAAAAAGTAAATTATGTATCACATTTGTGACATAAGCTATATTTTAAAAAGGTAAGACATACTTAAAACTCATCACTGTCTAATTATTTTACTACATTTTGTTATTAGTCTGCTCTTGAGATTGTATCCATCCGATGTAACTGTGTGCTAGAAATACAGCATAACGTGCTAACATGCACCTCTCCCAGTTTTGTGTTCAGAGACATCACATTTTGGTATCTTGGTGTCAGTAGGGTATCTATGCTACAGAAATGGGCAAACATACAAATCCAAGCTTTTTGTCTCCTTTCCAGAGAGCTGGTTTATAAAATTCTTCCAGCACACCACTGGGTAGAACCATGGGGTAATGCTGGGGAGGGCTCAGCCCTGGCAGAATGACCCATGAGAGCAAACTTTCAGGGCAGGGAGAAAGCACCACTCTCAGTAGCCAAAGTTAAAGTAATGAAAAATGATGTCACGGATCTTGCTGGAGCCGGTGACATGGGCTCCGTCTTTCTGCATGGGGTATTTCAGACATAATGAAACTCATTCTTGATGGTTCAGCACCATCATCATGAACACCTGAGGTTGTGGGGAGTGGTGATCGTGGGCTGGGGCAGGGGATGGGGGGAGTGGTTCTGAGGCCTGGGGACTATCTGGGAGGACACAGCCCTGAGGAGTCATGGCTGCATCCCCAGGGCCTGACATGGAGCAGGTGCTTTATGAATACAGGTGGCCTTCGAATAACACAGTTAGAATGGCACGTGTCCCCTTACATGTGGGCTTCATTTGATAAATACAGTGCAACACTGTCAGTGTATTTCCTCTTCCTGATGATTTTTTAGAAATATTTTTTAACGTTTTTTATTCAGTTTTGAGAGAGAGAGAGAGAGACAGAACACTAGCAGGGGAGGGACAGAGAGAGAGGGAGGCACAGAATCTGAAGCAGGCTCCAGGCTCTGAGCTGTCAGCACAGAGCCTGACGCGGGGCTCGAACCCACAAACTGTGAGATCATGACCTGAGCTGAAGTCAGATGCTCAAATGAATGAGCTACCCAGGCGCCCCATGATTTTCTTAAGAACATTCTCTTTTCTCTAACTTCCTTTATTGTAAGGGTGCAGTATGTAATACATATATAGCACACACAGTATCTGTTAATCAGCTGTTTATGTTATCATTAAGGCTTCTGGTCAACAGTAAGCTTACTAGTAGTTAGGTTTTGGGGGGGAGTTAAACTTATACACGGATTTGTGACTGCATGGGAGGGTTCAGTGCCCCAACCCCTGTGTTGTTCAAGGGTCGACTGTATTTGCCGAAAGAAGGAATCATATATAGGTCTGTTTGTTTTTTTTTAATTCCCTGCATGATTCTGCACCACTGTGTGGTTTTTGATGAAGGCCTGGGCTGAAACTCTGGTCGCTGCGATGAAGGAGAGGGACAGGTCTGGAAGCATTGTAGACAGTAAAATAGCCGGGACTTAGTTGATGGCTTAGATATGGAAGATGAAAAAAAGGAAGATGTATATTAATTTCATAATATTTAATTATACAAATTTCAAACATATAGTAATGAGAACTGCATAATGAAACCCATCACCTGGACTTCAGAATCATTAACATTTTACCATATGTGCCTCATTTGCTTTATTGAAGTATTTAAAGCAAATTATAATCATCATGGTATTTCAACCCTAAATAATTAAGCATACATCTCTAACAAATTTTCTAATATCACCTAACATCAGTTCGTAGTAAAAATGTTCTAATTATGCCCTAAATGCATTTCACAGGCAGTTTGTCAAGCCAGGATCCAATCAAAGAGTACATACTACCCAGGAATCAGCAAACTTTTTCCATAAAGGGCTAGATAGAACTGTTGTGTGCTTTACAGGTCAAGAGACAATATCTATTGAGGCTGAAGATTTTTACATTTTACATGAAAAAATCCAAAACGATTCTTAGCTCATAGACCACATAATATGGGTGGTGGGCCAACCTTGGCTGCCGAAGCCATAATTTCCTGGCCTACGAGGTGAAATCAGACCCTTCCTTGGCTTTTCTCCTTCCCTATCTGTCTTCCCCCCGCTGCCCCAACGCCAGCTCTGTAACACGTTCCTACTGGGAGCATTCTTAATAATTCACCTGTTCACAAACGCTCATTTTAGAGCCTGCTTCTGGGGAGTCTGATGCTGCGGGATATTGAGACGGGAGGTTGGTGAGAGTAGCCCGTGGGCAGGGGGCAGAGAAGACCCCTTCGAGTACCAGGAAGAAACAGGAGTTGTGCCCACAGGCCCCACAGAGTGAATGGAACGGGCTTAGCTGGCCAGGACCTTTGCAGCATGGGCCAGAGGCATTGTCAGAGAGGAAGGTGAAGGGAGGCCCATAGTTGGGGTTCAACTGGACGATGGGGTGCCTCTCACGAGGGACTTCACGCCTCCTAACTGGAGTGGCATTAGGCTCTGGGAGAGGACAGTAGCCTCCTGGGGAAGTCCTGCAGGGGACATCTGTTTTCCTCCTTTCTCTGCCCCGCCCCCCAAACCCGGAGCGACAAACACTGGGAAGTGGGAGAAGAGGTCAGCACCTCCTCCCTGTCCCTCTCCTCCCCAGCTGCAAGGTCCACGAACGTGGCCTGTGCTGGAGGGGCAGGGAGTGCTTTGAATTGAAAATGAGACTGAAGTTCTAAGATGAATAGGACAGACCCTTAAAAGCCAGAATGAGATTGCTTTAATTAACCGAAAATGACCACAAAATTATGGAGTCCAGCTGTGATGTCATTATGGGATCTGCTCCCCAGCAGGAATGCCCGTGAGGTTGTGAGTGAGCCCAGCAAGTGGCAGGTACCGGGAAGTGAAAGCTTCTGGTTTATACTTTAATGCTCTTTGAATTAAAAAAAATTTTTTTTTTATTGTTTATTATTTTTGACAGAGAGAGAGACAGAGAGAGAGAGAGACTGAGAGCAAGCAGGGAAGGGGCAGAGAGAGAGACACAGAATCAGAAGCAGGCTCCAGGATCTGAGTGCTCAGGACAGAGCCTGACGTGGGGCTCGAACTCACAGACTGCAAGATCATGACCTGAGCTATAGTTGGCCGCCCAACCCACTAAGCCACCCAGGCACCCCACTTTCATGCTCTTTGATTTGCCCCTATACCAGTTACAAAAGAGTTGGGAAATCTCTCAACCATAGCTTCAGGATGCTCTCGTCACGGAGAATGGGTCAGAGCCTTCAAAATGAGGTACAGTTGGCCTGGCGAAGGTCAGATCCCATCAAATGAGAGCTTCACCAGGATTGATGGGTAAAATACAGGGTGCCCCGTTACCTTTGAGTATCGGACAAACAATGAAAACTTTTTTAGTATAAGTATGTTCCATGAAATATTTGGGATATACTTACACTAGAAATTTATTGTATTGTTTACCTGACATTCAAAGGTAATGGGGCATCCTATGTTTTTATTTGATGAATCTGGCAACCCTAAGCTCCATGTACCTCCAGAGCATCCGAAAAGGTCCAATTTGCCCCTCAAGTAACTGGTCAGAGGGACGAGGATGGAATTGTGTACCGCGTGTGGGGGATGGAGTAGGACTTTGCATACTGCGTGTTCCAGGGCGGACCTAAAGTGACAACCACAAATGCCACTCACTGAGAATTTACCACCTGCCAGGCACTGGGCTTGGTGTTCAGCTGTGATCCCTCCTCCTGCTAAGAACCCCGGAGGATAGGCAGTCCCCTCTCCCTGCCCTGACCCCCCCTTCCCTGCCCACCAGTTCCCCATGCTGTTGGATCCAAAGAAAAAAGAGCCACGGAGCACCCCACTCTGTGCTGCCGGCATGAAGCCCACACAGGGTACATCTGCCCTGCTGCTGCAGGGAAAAGACATTCAAGGGGCTGAATGGCACTGCCCCCCACACCTCAGTTTGCCTTGGCAACATTCGGGACTCCTGTTTGGAGCCAGGCCGTGCAGAGGGCTGGGATCCAGGTTCAAATGTTATACATCTCTTCTCTCCAAGGGCTGACAGCAGCTGGGTGAGGGATGTGGGGGTGAGCGGGGGTGTTGGACAAGTGAACAATTAATGCTGTGGGAGTGTGGGCCTGGGCACCTAACCCAGGCACTGTGTGTGTGTGTGTGTGTGTGTGTGTGTGTTTACATGTGTGCACCTGGGTTCCTGGAGACCCAGTCCTTGAACACGGGGCTGTCCCTTCTCCTATCCTTGGAGATGACTAGGTTTACTGCACGAAGACTCCCCTAGGCCCTGGATTTTAGGAGGTTATGGATTGTACAAACCCATGCTGCAATTTGGCTGGACACGTGTGATACCTAGTCATTACCTTATAGTCTGTGCCATCAGTGGAGCTGGTGGTGAGGAGGTCTAAGCAGAAAGAGTGAGGGGTCCCCGGAAACAGAAAGATGAGACGTAGCGTTTGTGACACAAGAGAATTCATTTTAGGAACTCGCCCCACCAGCTCTACTAGCTAGTAGAACAACACTTCTCCCAGAACTTCCGAGGAGGTCTCAGAATGACAAAGAAATGCAAAAATCCTCAGTCGTTCAGGCTTTTAAAGAACAAAAGCAATGCAAAACCTAACCGTCTCTCCCAGGCCAGGAAATAGCCTAACCAAATCAGTGACAATAAATCATTGGTAAAAACTCCCAGGGCTGTTTCAAAAATAAGCAAGATCCCGCATTCCTGACCCCAGATAGCAAACCCAGAGGAGCCTGTCTAGTTTATACTGGGAGCAAGCCCCCTTGTCAGTTACCTTGACAGTTACCTCTGCTTCATTATAGTGTTACAGTCTCTGCCCTAGGAGGAGCTCAAGCTGCAGTAATAGAACATTCAAAGCAGGCATAGGCCTGTTTTCTAAGTATATCTACGCAACCTTACGCCCATCTTTGCATGCAATGACAAGGCTCCCCTTTCTGAATATTCATCCCAAACCCTAAATAAAAATGCTGCCAAGGAGTCACAACTTTGGGAGTTATTTCCCTTTATCTCCGTATTTGGTGCAAATAAAGTTTCCTTTGTGTGACAACCCCATCTGGTGTCGTCTCTACCTGTCACTCATCCACGAGCGAGCTCACATTAGTTGGGTCACATCAGGGATGGCTCCCTGAACCTGGACATTAGATCCCTGGGACGTGCCTCTCTGGGGGCAACCACCTAAGGTAAATATGCTGGAGTTTCAGGATGACCAGGTTGGGTTGTAAGAGTCTTGTTAAGCCTCCCCCAACAGTCGGGCTCCTGGAAGGTGCCCACCTTCCTTGGGCAGGTGAATGCCTTGGCCACACCTGAGCGTGCCTCCCTAAGGAACCCGGGCAGACCTGAGAAGTCCTCTCTGAAGCCCCCAGCCTGGGGTTCTCTGCTGGCCTCTCCCATACACTACTGTGAGCTATGGCATGAAAGTGTGACTGCTGTAAATCTCAAGGGCTAGTTATTATCTTGTCCAGCCTCGGACTCAGTCCTGTGTCCCTCCCCAGAACTGCTGTCTCAGGTCCATGCTGTCACACGAGTGAGTCCCTTTGAAAGGCTGGAAGACCCACATAGCTCCAGTGGGGCTCCTGAGTGCAGATTTTATCAACAGATGGAGGGAGAATAAAATGGGTGTCAGGGCAAAATGGCATGCAGATTTCTCCAAACTGGCCAGCTACCGCCTGCATTTACATCATTAGGAGCTAGAGAGGACAGTGGGGTGCTGTGGGGGAAAAGGAGGTGGATGACGGAAGCTTTTGCGAGCAGAGATGTGGAGAAAACAGATGCAGCTGGGAAGGCGAGCCTCCCCTCCAAGCTGCCTGAAAAATGATGGCTTCTTTGCTCCGGTAGGAGTAGAGTGTGCTCCTGTGGGTGAGGAATGTAGAGGGGCGGCTACAGAGGGTGACGAGCACCAGTCATCCATCAGGTGGGAAGAGGGGGAAGCCGCAGGATCCTGCTTCCCTGAGCCTCTTTATTAACGATCCAGGAGAGAAGGACCAACGGTTCCTTCATTAAAGTCACAAATGATTCTGGGCTCAGAAACCTTGGGAGCCACAGTGGGGAGGAATGACAAATTAATACCCAAATTAGAAGGTTGAATTTATATATGGGCAGCAAATAAGGGAACTTGACCTGGAAAAAAGAAAACCCAGTAGAGATTTAGCTGAGTCTGTGCCTGTTTAGAAGAAAAAAAAATTCCCCTGGCTGAGTTTAGTTCTTTAAAAAGTTTGTGTGGTTTTAAAAACTGCTACCAATTTTTTTTTTTCCAAAAATTGATTTTTGCCACCAGGGTGGCTCAGTCGGCTGAGCATCTGACTTTGGCTCAGGTCATGATCTCCGGCTCGTGAGTTCAAGCCTGGCACCCGGCTTGCTGCTGTCCACGTGGAGCCCGCTGGGGATCCTCCTTCCCCCACCTCTGTCTGCCCCTCCCCCGGGTGCGCGCACGCGCGTGCGCTCTCTCTCTCAAAAATAATTAAATATTAAAAAAATGGATTTTTGCCAACAATTGATCAAGTGTTATTGATAATGACCTGGGGTCTGAGGCTTTATCGATCGGAGACTGGCACTAACCCGGTTTATATGAAGGGGCCTTGGAGATGATGGGCCTCAGTTCTCTGTTGCACAGGGGAGGCACAGAGAGGGGATGAGCCCGGCCTGGCGTAACGGTGCTGGCCAGGCCAGGCCGAGTGCCCCAGCATAGCGCTTCCTCCTCCGCCGTGTCACTTCCGGCACTGTATGCCAGGCCCTGGGGGGCATCCCGGGGGGCGTGCAAAGGGTCGACACCACTGCTGACACCAGATGTGTTTTATTCGCACACCAACTCTGCAATCCTCCAACACCAACTGGGTGCCTAACCATTCAATTCCATTCTGGCGCTGAAGGGCTCAGTCGGACAAGACCATCTCCCCGGTTCAAATGCCAGCTGCAAGACCCAGGGGCCACCTTCCTTCCGACTGCCTGTAATCTGGAAGGTTGATAATTTGCCAGAATGACTCACACAACTCAGGAAAACACTTTACTCCACCTTTATTGGTTTATTATAAAGGAACAACAGCTCAGGAACAAGCTAATGGAAGAGGGGGGTATGCGGACCTTGGGGGCCTTCTCCAGCTGCAGCCTCCCAGTACTGCCACGAGTTCCCAGCCTGCAGGCTGCTGAACCCCATTGTTCGGGGGTGTTGTCCAGGTTTCATTAGGCAGGAGCGACAGATCAAATCCTGGGCAATTGGTGAAGCCTCTCTCTTCCCCGAGGTTGGGGTGGGGCCGGAAGGGCCACCCCTCTAATCACTGGTTGGCTGTTCTGGCCATCAGGCTGATCCTGAAGCTATCCAGCCCGCCCCATCACCCCCCTAGATCTGTCTCAAGCTCATACAAAACAGAGTAAATCCCAAAGATATTCGGAATTCTGTGCCAAGAACTGGGGACAAAGACCACATATTTATTTTTTATTGTAGGACAGTTCTTCACAGAAGCCGTGACCTAATAAGGACAATAAAGCAGAGCTGAACTGAGGGTTCCAAGAGGGGATGGGGGAGGGCCAGGCTATTCTGGGTGAGTGGGGAAGGAGGAAGGAAATGCTTCCTGTTGGAAGTGGCATTGAAGCAGTGTTTTGGGAGGGGCACCTGGTCCACAGAAGTGGAGGGAGGGCATTTGTGACAGATGGGCAACGCCAGGGAGGAAGGAAGAGGGAGCAGGTGCGCTGGCAACAGCACAGACCCGTTCTCTGTGGCTGGAGTGTGGGGTGTGGAAAGAGGGACAAGGGGTTTGATACTGGGGCGGTCTGTTGGAGTCAGATTGTGGTCCGTCTTGACTATTAGGACTATTAGGTATTGACGGTGGCCATTCAGGTGTTTGATGAGGGAGTGACCTGGCTGAGCTGTGGTCTCAGATGGCTGAGGGCAGCACTCTGGGTGGTGGCCCAAGGCTGGCAGAGACTGGGAGGGGGCAGTGGTGCCATGGGGAAGTTGGATGGAAGGCCTCATGGGTCTCAGTGAGCAGAATGATTGAAATACACAGCTCTTGGGGTGTCTACAGGTGTCTCCCTCTCTGAGAAGCGCTTTCTTCCTCCCACAAGGCCAAAACCAAGGTGGGCCAGTGGCGTGGTTTCTCCGGGCAGCCATTCCTGTCCCATACAGCAAAGAGGAGTTGAGAATGAGGGGCTGTGGGGAGAGAGGGAGTGGGGGTTAAGTTGCAAAGAGAAGCAGAGACCAGAGCCCCTGACCCCAGAAAGGGAGAAATCAAGGCAAGGCTGCCTGGGGTCCCGGGTCCGGGTTCTTTGCCTATAGGGCCCACCGCCATTGTGTCCGGTGACATAACTTTGTGTCCTCATTAAGAACTTGTGTTGTGCTGTTTGTTCATTTAAGACCGTGGCTCTCAAATAGTGTTGGTGTCAGAATTCCTCTACACTTTAAAAATTGTTGAGGGCTCCAAAGAGGTTTTGTTTCTGTGGATTATGTTTGTGGGTATTTAATAAATTAGAATTTAAAACTGAGACGTTTAGGGGCGCCTGGGTAGCTCAGCTGGTTAAGCGTCCGACTTCGGCTCAGATCACTATCTCATGGTTCATGAGTTCAAGCCCCGAGTCAAGCTCTGTGCTGACAGCTCAGCCTGTTTCAGATTCTGTGTCTCCCGCTCTCTCTGCCTCTCCCGCACTCGTGCTCTGTCTCCCTCGGTCTCAAAAATAAATAAACATTAAAAAAAATAAAAAATAAATAAACAGATTCTGTGTCTCCCGCTCTCTCTGCCTCTCCCCCACTCGTGCTCTGTCTCCCTCGGTCTCAAAAATAAATAAACATTAAAATAAATAAAAAATAAATAAAAAATAAAAATTAAAAAATAAATAAAAAATAAATAAACATTAAAAAAAATAAAAAATAAATAAATAAAAATAAATACAAAATAAATAAAAATAAATAAAAAATAAATAAAATAAATAAATAAATAAAAATAAAACTCAGACCTTTAAAAAATATTTATCAATTCATTGAAAAATACTGACAATAAACCCTTTTGCAAATCTCTTTGATGTAAGGTTTCCTGCTTACCCCTGCTTCTCCATTCAGTCTGTTGTGAGGTCATGTTCATGTAGCCTCTGGAAAACTCCACTGTATGCTCGTGACAGAATGCAGGGGAGAAGGCAAACGATGTTTTGATGTTATGATGAAAGTGGTTTTGCTGTCACGGCCCCTAGAGGTCTGTGGAGCACATTCTCCCCAGACTGGTTCTTCCCGGGTTGGTTTATGACACTGACCAAAGGGTCTTAACCAGGACATGGATTGATCTGTCAGCCTCAGGAATATGGCTTTGATTGCTAATAGTTCCTGATGAGATTATTCATTAACGAATGAATAACCCTTCACATTAGGAATGTGGTTGGCACCCAAACACCACCTAGTGATTGTATTTAGTAGATGTTTAAGGAGTCTTACCACACATACACACGCACACACACTCAGACACACTGGCACCCACATACATTCACCCACATCCAGACACACGCACACCTATTCACACACTCATGCTCAGACACTCCCATACGCACTCTTACACACATGTACGCAGGAGAAGCTGATGAAATTGTCAAGGTGGCTATGAATGCAGGTGTAATGTCTTTTTTTTTAAAATTTTTTGTTAACGTTTATTTATTTTTGAGACAGAGAGAGACAAAGCATGAACAGGGGAGGGTCAGAGAGAGAGGGAGACACAGAATCTGAAACAGGCTCCAGGCTCTGAGCCATCAGCCCAGAGCCCGATGCGGGGCTCAAACTCACGGACCGCGAGATCGTGACCTGAGCCGAAGTTGGACGCTTAACCGACTGAGCCACCCAGGTGCCCCGTAACGTCTTTTTTTCTAAAGAAAAGTTTGAGAGAGAGAGAGAGAGGGAGAGAGAGAGAGGGAGAACGAGCGGGGGAGGGGCAGAGAGAGAGAGAGAGAGAGAATTCCAGGCTCAGAACTTGACGTGGGGCTCAATCTCATGAACTGTGAAATCCTGACCTGAGCTGAAACCAGTAGTCAGATGTCCAACTGACTGAAGCCACCCAGACGCCCCAAGGAATGCTTTCTTTTAAAAATATTTTTCACTAAACAGTGATTCATGCTCATTGTAGAAAAATTAAGAAATGCCAGGAGACAAAGGCAAACACTACCCAAAGGTAACCTGGTAACTTAAAAAAAAAAATTGTATTAAATGTTTTATTTATTTATTTATTTATTAAAAAAAATTTTTTTTTTTTTTTTTGGTTCTTGTGAGGATTTATTTATTTATTTATTTTTTTTATTTTTTAATATATGAAATTTACTGTCAAATTGGTTTCCATACAACACCCAGTGCTCATCCCAAAAGGTGCCCTCCTCAATACCCATCACCCACCCTGCCCTCCCTCCCACCCCCCATCAACCCTCAGTTTGTTCTCAGTTTTTAACAGTCTCTAATGCTTTGGCTCTCTCCCACTCTAACCTCTTTTTTCTTTTTCTTTTTTTTTTTTTTTCCTTCCCCTCCCCCATGGGTTTCTGTTATGTTTCTCAGGATCCACATAAGAGTGAAACCATATGGTATCTGTCTTTCTCTGTATGGCTTATTTCACTTAGCATCACACTCTCCAGTTCCATCCATGTTGCTACAAAAGGCCATATTTCATTTTTTCTCATTGCCACGTAGTATTCCATTGTGTATATAAACCACAATTTCTTTATCCATTCATCAGTTGATGGACATTTAGGCTCTTTCCATAATTTGGCTATTGTTGAGAGTGCCGCTATAAACATTGGGGTACAGGTGCCCCTATGCATCAGTACTCCTGTATCCCTTGGATAAATTCCTAGCAGTGCTATTGCTGGGTCATAGGGTAGGTCTATTTTTAATTTTCTGAGGAACCTCCACACTCCTTTCCAGAGCGGCTGCACCAATTTGCGTTCCCACCAACAGTGCAAGAGGGTTCCTGTTTCTCCACATCCTCT
Organism: Panthera pardus; assembly: GCF_024362965.1. Classification (NCBI taxonomy): domain Eukaryota; kingdom Metazoa; phylum Chordata; class Mammalia; order Carnivora; family Felidae; genus Panthera; species Panthera pardus. Next base: position 104,545,145 of record NW_026526655.1, read on the forward strand.
CCAGCATCTATAGTCTCCTGATTTCTTCATTTTGGCCACTCTGACTGGCGTGAGGTGGTATCTGAGTGTGGTTTTGATTTGTATTTCCCTGATAAGGAGCGACGTTGAACATCTTTTCAAAATTAGTTTTCCTTATTTTTGAGAGGCCGAGAGAGACAGAGTGCATGGGAGGGTGGGGCAGAGAGAGAGGGAGACACAGAATTGGAAGCAGGCTCCAAGCTCTGAGCTGTCAGCACAGAGCTCGAACCCATGAACCGAGAGATCATGACCTGAGCCGAAGTTGGATTCCCAACCGACTGAGCCACCCAGGCGCCCCCCCCAGTAACATTTTGGTGACAGCCTTCTGTATAGATATGTTTACCTTTTTAAACAAAAGTAGAAAAACACTGTGCATAATTTTAATAGGCTTGCTTTTTAATGTTTTACAATATATTATAAATATCTATCCCTGTACGTAACGTATACTCAATAAAATTATTTTAAAAGGCTGCTTTGTGTATTCTGTAATATAAATGTATCATAACTTATTTAACAAATCTCTGTTATCATACATTTAGTTTGTGTTTTATTTTGCTATGAATATGTATCTCTACATCCATTTCCATATCTGTTTTTAAGCTTTTTTTTTTCAATGAAAAATTACTGGCAAACGCAAAAGGAGAGAGTAGGTTGGTAAACTCCCCCTTATCCATCACCCAGTGTCAGTAATTATCCAACTGTTCCATTTTGTTTCAGCTCTACTCCCTCCCACCCCTGCTGGATCTAATGCAAATGTAAGCTCTGGTATCATTTTGTAACTGAACTCAAGGAGCTCACGGCTTGGGGTGCACCAAACTGAACTCGGCGGAGGAAGTGTGGAAAGCAAAGACCTTTTGATTACTTGTTATCAGTAAGGAGACAGGGAGAGAGGTCTCAAAGCACTGTCTCCGTGGGGTCAGTATCTGCAGCTTTTATTCAGTGTACTAGGGGGCGGAGGCAGGGAGCTGGCATTGACACTTCGGTTCAACCGCACATGCGTGGTATGTCGACCTGATGGTGTATACATCGTGAAATGGTGTATAGGAGGAGATCTTAGTGTTACCATGAGCTAAAGGTAATTTCGCGTCAGCTGAGGGGACTTCTGTGCAAGGCCTCAGCTCCAATCTGGCTCAAACTGGCTCACTAAGGGGCCAGGGTGAGACACCTTAGTTGGGGGTCTCCTTGGCTGTCACCGCTGGCTCTTCACGACAAAATACATTTCTTCCCCTCTTTGTCCCTTCCCCTCCTCCCTTCTGCCAGTAGCTTTCGTCCCTCTTCTATTTGAGCAACTTCCCATCGCATCGCAGCTAACAGCTTCTTCCATAAATGCTTGAGAGCGTGTGTCTAAGAGATCAGGTCTTTGTTGTAGTAACGTGACCACAATTTTATTATCAGGCTATAAAAATGAATACTTTTGCTCAAAAGAACTGGAAGTAGGGTCTCGAAAAGGTTTTTCTTCACCGCAGCCCTCTTCACAGCCCAGAGGTGGACGTGACTCAAGGGTGCGCTGATGCATGAATAGATAAACACAATGTGGTATGTATGTTTTTTTTTTAAGTTTATTTATTTATTTTGGGAGAGAGAGCATCAGCAGGGGAGGGGCAGAGAGAGAGAAGGAGAGAGAGAATCCCAAGCAGGCTCCATACTGACAGCGCAGAGCCTGATGTGGGGCTCGATCTCATGAACAGTGAGATCATGACCTGAGCTGAAGTCAAGAGTCAGACACCTGGGGCGCCTGGGTGGCTCGGTTGGTAAAGCGTCCGATTTCTGTTCAGGTCATGATCTCTGCTTTGTGAGTTCGAGCCCTGCATCGGGCTCTGTGCTGACAGCTCAGAGCCTGGAGCCTGCTTCGGATTCTGTGTCTCCCCCTCTCTTTGTCCCTCCCCTGCTCATGCTCTCTCTCTCTGTCTCTCAATAATAAATTAAAAAAAAAAAAAAAAAAAGAGACGCTGAACCGACTGAGCCACCCAGGTATCCCACGTGTCCTGTGGAAAAACAAAATTCAACTGAGTAAATTTGAAGATCTAACGGTCTTTGTTAAGCAACTCACAAATCGAGACGGCATCCTATCCAGAAGGTGGAGGGGAGCTCTGGAGGGTTGCACAAAATGGAAGGTTTTTATAGGAAGGAGGGTGGGGTAGGGAGTTACTAGCAAAAGGGAAGAAAAGATGGTTTCAGGTCAGGGCATCTTGTTTTTTCATTTTTTTGTTTTTTAATTTTTTTTTTCAATATACGAAATTTACTGTCAAATTGGTTTCCATACAACACCCAGTGCTCATCCCAAAAGGTGCCCTCCTCAATACCCATCCCCCACCCTCCCCTCAGGGCATCTTGTTTTTGACTGGCAGGGTTTTTATCACGCAGACGACCTCACTAGTGCTGACCAGGAAATTGTAAGGTCCCATCCTGAGACAGGTTGAAGCTGTGATTATCTTGGTTTGCTGTCATGGGGAGACAAATGATTTCATTTTGGGCTTGTTTTAATTTTTTTTTTTTTTTTTTTTTTAGCAGTACATACGATGGAATATATGATATTGTGACCTACAATAAGAAACATATTTTGGGTCCTTGTCCCCATTTCTGGTGGAGTTCTTTTTTTTAAAAAAATTTTTATTGTGTATTTATTTATTTTTTGAGAGAGAGAGAGTACGGGGGGGTGGGGTCAGAGAGAGAGGGAGGCACAGAATCTGAAGCAGGCTCCAGGCTCTGAGCTGTCAGCACAGAGCCTGATGCGGGGCTTGAACCCACAAACCGTGAGATCATGACCTGAGCTAAAGTCGGATGTTTAACCAACTGAGCCACCCAGGCGCCCCTCTGGTGGAGTTCTTAAAACCCTTGGAATTTCCCAAATGAGGGGAGTGATAAAGGTGTCTTTTGTCAAATTAATGAGTGACTTTGGGATGCACCCAAGGATGGGGACTGATTGTCAGGAGAATTAACCGTGTGACTGGAGGGTTGGAGCTTTCAGCACCCCTGCCCCACCCCCTGGGAGCAGAGAGGGGCTGGAGGTGGACCCAGTGGTCAATGGCCAATGATTTAATCAATCGTGCCTGTGTAGTGAAGCAGCCCTAAAACCCCCAACGGACACTTTCGGAGAGCTTTTGGGTTGGTGAGTCTGTGGAGATGTGGGGAGAGTGGAACACCTGGAGAGGGCTCCCCACACCTCACCCTATGCGTCTCATCCATCCGGCTGTTCCTGACTTGTATCTTTTTATAGTAACCAAGTAAATAAAATGTTCCTCTGAGTTCTGAGAGCTCCTCTAGCAAATTAATAGCATCCAAAGGACAGGAGGTTATGGAAAGCTGTGATTCATAGCCAGTTGGTCTGAAGCGCTTGTGACTGGCATCTGAAGTGGGTAGGGGGCGGGGGCGGGGGCGGGGACAGTCTTCTAGGGCTGAATCCTTAACCTGTGCTGTCTTCAGGTAGATGGTGTCAGAGTTGAGTTGACTTGTAGAACACTCAGGCATCTAGAGCATTCATTGCTTGTCGTTGGCGTGGGAGGATCTCCCTCCCCCACACATTGGAATTGGGTCCGGGAGCCCTAAATAGAATAATCTTCCAGCCTTAAAGGGGAAGGAAATTCTGGCACATACTACCACACAGACGAACCCCGAAGGTATTACAATGCTAAGAAGAGGAAGCCAAAGAAAAGGAAAGACAAATACCGTACCGTTCCACTTACGTGAGGTACCTAGAATAATCAAATTCATAGAGACAGACAGTGGAAGCATGGTTGCCAGAGGCTGGGAGGAGGGGAAGTTAGTGTTTAATGGGGACAGAGTTTCAGTGTGACAAAATAGAAAGAATTCTGGTGAAGGATGGTGGTTAAGATCGCAGATTTTATGTTGTATCTATTTTACCACAATTAACAATAAAACAAAAATAATAATTAAACCCCAGGGCAATCTGAATACACCATGGGCTTCTGTTAATAAAAAATGAATAACGATTTCTACTTAGAGGTGATATTACTCACTATCGAATATCCGGCCAGGATTCAAACCTTCTCCATCGTCTCACAAATATCTTTTTAGTTAGTCTGTTTGGAGCGGAAGTCAAACAAGGTCCCCACATTGCATTTGGAATCACTAAATCTTTGGGAGAGATTCTTGGAAATGAAATTGCTGGGTCAAAGTACATACATATTTTAAAGGATTTTGCAAGATCCTGCAAAATCGCCCTTCATAAATCACGTATCGTTAAGCTCCTATGTTCACTTTTTTTTTTTTTAAACTGAATTTTGAAATCGTTTCTGGAGAGAGTGCCTCTGAGATGAACGCTTGTTCTAAAGGCCCCTCCTCTTCCTGCCGGCATCCCTGAGCACCTGGGGCTACCTTCTGGGCTGTGACTTTGGAGCCTTCACGGTTATGTTAGAACTCACACCGGAACACGTGAGAATCTTTCCAGCTCACTCAAACCCCACTGTCTCGCTTTTGCTCTCCAAGGCGTTCCCGCTGCCAGGCACCCTCCAGCCCAAACACCCCTGTCCCTTTTCATCCTCCCTTCTCTCCAGCTCCTCTTCCAACAGTGGCAGCCTGGGGTCCCCAGGGGGACCTCTGTTCGGGCTCATGACCTCCGCAGCCAGGCAGCAGGGTGGGCAAAGGTTGGAAGGTGGGGAGCGTAGGCATCACGTACATTGAAACAAGGGTCGTAGCAGGAGCGGAAACAGCTGTGGGGCGACAGTCACCTCCTCACATAGACATTTCTGCACCCTTAATGGTTCTACTCTGTTATTTTGTGGCTTTGATTTCATAGCTACAGTCTTCCTCAGGTTCTAGCCTTGGAGCTCTCTAAATGGGGGTGCCCTTAGAGGGGTGAGGAAGAGAGCTTCACTGAATGTTTATTAGGTTCAGGGATGGCCCTCGTCCTCTTGTTCAATCCAGTCCAAGCCCTGTGAGGTGGATATCACTTTCCGGTGAGGAAACTGAGGCCCAGAGAGTTCGAGCACACTGCCGGTCTAGAGGATTCAGGTCTGTCCTGAAGCCCTCATGGCCTCTATCCCCGGGAGGTGGCCCCATCGCCAGATGATGAGTGACCATCATCTACTGGGGAGAACAAAGGCAGCACGTGACTCAGTCTGCAAACCAAGGGGACAAGAAAAAAAGTCTAATACTGGTTATAGGCGTACCTCGTTTGATTGCACTTTGCTTTACTGTGCTTCCCAGATACTGGTTTTGTTTTGTTTTGTGTTTTTGTTTTTGTTTTTTGTTTTTTGTTTTTTTTGTTTTTTTTTTTTACAAATTGAAGGTTTGTGGCAACTGCATTGAGCAAGTTCTGTCTGCAGCATTTTTCCAACCGTATTTGCTCCCTTTGTGTCTTCGTGTCACATTTTGGTAGTTCAAGCAACATTTCAAACTCTTTCAGTATTATATTTGTTATGGTGATCTGTGATCAGTGGTTACAGCTTGCTGAGAGCTCAGGTGATGGTGAGTCTTTTTTTCTGGCAATAAAGTATTTTAAAATTAAAGTACGCACTTTGGTTTTTTAGACATAATGCTACTGCGTGCTTAGTAGACTACAGTATAGTGTAAACATAACTTTTACACGCCCTGGGAAGCCAAAGTATTCATTTGACTAGCTTTACTGTGGTATTCGCTTTATTGCCGTGATCTGGGACCTAACAAGCAATACCTCTGAGGCATGGCTCTGTAGAATTCATAAGCCTTTGAACTTCTCCTGAGCGTCCCATGTTTTCCATTTAAAGACTCTAGAAGGGGAGATATTAACATTTTTTTTGAATAGGGGGGAAAAAAAAAGAACTCGAGCAAAACAGAAAAGAAAGACTTTTCTCCCAGAGACAGGAGTAGGGAGGACGCGCTCGTGGGAGGAAGTACTTCCTGCTCCTGACTTTCTTACTTGGAGCCCAGAAAGGAGGCCTGATTCAGGGATTAGGAAGGCAAACCAGGGCCTTAGAGGTGTAGCTGGGGAGGGAGCACAGGCTGGAATAAATCTTTTTTTCATTGGCTAGGTCTCCAGTGATCTAATTATAGTGGGAAGATGTACCGAGCTGCAGACCACAGGCAGCGTGGCAGCGTCATTATTTTTGGCACTGGGGTCTGCAGAGGACCCGGCTGGAATTGACTCCAGACTCTTCCTATTGCGGGGCCCTGCTCGCCTCAGCCACCCCAGGAGCTTCCGGGCCTGAGTCGTGTTTACAAGACTACAACGTGTGTCCGTCTCCTGCCCTCATCGGAGGCCACGGTCCTCATTTCTGGTGTCGACAAGGCCTATCACATTCAGCACGGAAATGAAAATGATCCAGGGGAGGGGAGAGAGCCAAAAGTCTGTGATCTGAGTTCAGGCTGCAAGCATGAACCTGCTTTGGTTTTAGGAGATTGGGGCTGAGGTGGTAAAGGACTGGGATCATAGACTGAAATTTGAGTTTCTTCCCCAGAGCGGGTGGGGGTGGGGTGGGGGTAGTTGGTGGGGGTGGTGGTGGTGTAGGGGGTAGACGGAGAGGATCTCCACGAAGTTTGAGACTGGCGGAGTTTTAGAACGGGAGCAAAAGACTTGAAGTGGGGCTCAGATAGTACCCTGTAGTGGGTCAGCGACAGGGAGCTTAGAGCATGTGCATGGCATGTGGTCCTGAGAGGGCCCACCCACCCTAAGCGTTTAATTTCTCCTCCGAGCACCTTCCCACTGGCCTAGGTTGCTTTTAGCAGTGACGTAATACACGGTTTGCTCCGAATCTTGGTTGGACTTTTGCTGAAGATGTTGTCACTTGGCAATTCAATTCAATCACTCAGTAAATCTATATCGAGTGCCTTCTGGGAAAAACTGAGTTAGCGAAAGAGACCCAATTTCTTAAGGAGTTTACAGTCCAGTGGAAAAGGTGGGTATTAAAAGAGTGATAAGAATTAGGCAAATAATTAGGGCACCTGGGTGGCTCGGTCGGTTGAGCATCCAACTTTGGATTAGGTCATGATCTCGAGGTTCATGGGTTCAAGCCCCGCGTCCGGTTTGCTGCTGCCAGCAAAGAGCCTGCTTCGGATCCTCTGTCCCCCTTCTCTCCCTGCCCCTTCCCTGCTCATGCGCTCTCTCTCAAAAATAAAATAAACTTAAAAAAAAAAAAGAATTAGGTAAATAATTAGACGGTTTGTATATCGTTCCCAGTAGACTTTGAGCCCCTCAAAGGTGAGGACATCCACATCTGCCTGTCCCAGGCCCTGAGATACAGTAGCAGTTGCTAGAAAATGATGACCAAGAGGCCCTTTATTGTGTGGTTGACCTTTTCATTCTGGCTGCAGCCAAAGAAGACGTAAGTAGGGAAAGAAATGGGGGCTGTTCACTGGGTTGCCAGGGTGCCTGCTGTCTTCGAGGGCTTACAAATAGGGGTGGCAGGTATTTTGAGGAGCTCCCTGTGAGCAGAGGCTGGGGCACGTTCTGCACCAGCTGCGGAGTAGAGTTTTGCCTTAGGCTGTCCTTGATAGATTCAGACATCCTGAATCAGCGCCAGCTTCAAGGGCTCCAGTCAACCCCCCCTCGGCACCTTGTTGTTGCTCCCATATTAACAGCCATAAGCCACAAACAAGAGCCTACGAACCGCAGGTCAGGAATTCCCAGGGGACATCTCGAGGACATACTGTCTCTGCTGCATGATGTTTGGGACCTCAACCAGGAAGAATCGAGTGACTGGGGTCTGGAATCATCTGGAGGCTTCTTCACCTACAGCCGGGGGTGGGGTGGGGGCGACTTGAATGCAGGCTGCCAGGGATTATTGCCTGGAGTCCTTGCTCAGGGACGTCTTCACAGCCTGGCGGCCTTGGGAGAGTGTCCCAGTGAACAAAGCTGAAGTCGCGTAGTGTCACCTCCACTGTCCTCTCCTGGTCCAGACAGCCATAGACCTGCCTAGATCCCAAGAACATAGGCTCCCACCTGCCAATGGGAGAAGCATCAAAGAATTTTCAGACTTTTGAAAACACCCACCCCTTCCCCTTCCAAGCTTGCTTTTTCATCTCAATGCAAACTTTTGAAAAATAATTTTCATGCCACAACGCCCACCTGTTTTTTCTTTTTTTTTTTTTTAAAGCAAATTTATGGAGCTGTGCAACCATTACCATAATCCAGTTTCAGAGCTTTTTCATTCCTTCCAATAAGATCCCTTGTGTCTGTTTACAGTTTAATCCTTGTTCTCAGACTCAGGCAACCGCTAATCTGCTTTCTCGGTCTGCACAGATTTGCCTTTTGTTCCCACACAAACTTTGAAGGTAAGAGGAACGCCTGAGCTTTGCAAAGAACTTTCTCTGCTGTACTCCTCCAGAAACTACCAGAACAGAGCCCTCATTGCTCCCATTACTTTCCTCCGGACCCCATCTGTGAGATGGGGTGTCTCGAGGGGCTGCTGGAGGGATTGCAAGAATCAATCAAGGCCAAGTGCTTAGAGCAGGGCCTGGCTCACGACAGCCCCTCAATAAAGGGAGCCCTCTCGGAGTATTAGCTATTCCCGTACACCTTCCCGAGAGTGCTGTGGGTGGGAATAGAGTCCTCACTTTACAGAGGAGGAAAATTGGCCTCCTGAAGACCCATGGCTTGGAAATACCGGAGCCTGATACGAAGTCAGCTCGAGACTCATAAGCAGACCAGCCGGCCTCTTATAGATACACGGAGTTTGGAAATAAAATTTCCCACAGCCTGGGATTCTCAGGTTCCTCATGGGTTTCAAGATCCTCACCTGGAGAAGTTGCATGTAAATTGATTTGTTTGTGATAAAATACATTCTAGGGGATAGTTTTACGAACTAGCCGGTTGCAGCAAATCCATTCTGCAAAACAAAGAATCTTTCAACAATTGTCGTCTGTTGACTTCCTTGTGCTGGGATTCCTAACGAAGCCTGGACACGCGTGCGTATTGAGCCCCCAGACAAGGGTGGGCAGTCAGGGCCCTGAGGGGCAGCTGGAGGAGCTCACGCTCACCTTGCTTTATTTTGTTTATTTACTAAAATCTTTTTAGGTTTATTTATTTATTTTGAGAGACAGAGCAAGTGGGGTAGGGGCAGAGAGAGAGGGGAGAGAGAGAATCCCAAGCAGTCTTCGTGCCGTCAGCGCAGAGCCCGACATGGGGCTTGAACTCATGAAACCGTGAGATCACGATTGGAGCAAAACCGAGAGTTGGAAACTTCACCCACTGAGCCATCCGGGTGCCTCAGAAATTTACTATTCAACCCTTAATGATAGAGAACACACTGCAGTTGATGGAGGGGGGTGGGTGGAGGACGGGTTAGGTGGGCGTTGGGGATTAAGGAGGGTACTTGTTGGGATGAGCACTGGGGATTGTGTGTCAGTGACGAATCGCTGAATTCTACTCCTGAAACCAAGAGTGCACCGTATGCTAGCTAGACTTTACATAAAAAATTGAGAAGAAAGAAAAAAACAAATAAAATTTACTATTCGATGTTTCTCAGTCTGTTTGCAGAGTTGTAAACCACCATCACAGTCAGTTTTAGAGCATCTCGAAAAAAGAAACCTCTCACCCTTCAGCCATTACCCCGAGTCGGCCCCTCTCCCCCCTTCCCTGGCAGCCAGTCGGTTTCTGTGTCTATGAATTTGCTCACTGTGGACACTCCATATACGCGGACTCATATGGTCAGTGGCTTTTTGTGTGTGACTCCTTTCGCTTGATGTTTTCGGGGTTTAGCCATGTGGGCACGCGCATCGGGACTTCCTGTCTTGTTTGTGGCTGGATAATATTCCATGTGTGGTGGGCTGCATTCCAGTTCATCCATCATTTGCCGGATGTTTGGGTTGTTCTCACTTTTGGGCTAATATGAATGATGCTGTTGTGAGCGTTCGGTTATAAGTTTCTGTGTGAACGTATGTTTTGATTTCCTTCGGGTGCATAGCCTCCGAGTGGAATTGTGAGGTCACACGATAACTGTATTTGACTTGCAGTGAAACTGTCAGATTGTGTTCCAAAGTGACTGCCCTGTTCTAATGATCTCTTGTGACTTGAAAAGCCTTTACAATCTACCCTTTACTAAACACATGGTTCTCTAAGATTAATATACCTTTAGAACAGTATCAAATGGTCCTGAGGTATAGGACTTTTTGAATGGGATTTAATCTAAGATTGAATGGCCTGTCCTTCAGTGCTGGTGCTCAGTGCTGTGGAATGAATCCAGCAGCCGGCTGTCTCGAAAGCACGTTAACCGCGAAGGCCGAGGGGTGCCCTCACTAGGGAAAGTCTTTCTATCTCAGCAGCCTGTACTTCTTGGTTTTGGAAGTGCCAAGGCAAGAAGGCTCTCCCACGGGCAAGTCTTTTTCCAGAACGATGAAGGGACTTGACTTCCCCATAGTCTTTGATGCTTGCTGTCTGATTTTGGAAATGGGGCTTAATTCAAAGTGGGGCTGGTGGCACTCCTTCGCTTCCTGCTTCTTCCGGGCAGGCTCGTCCCGCACCGGTGCTCCCTGGTATAAATGCACTGCACCACAATGTCCCAGGTACTGCCGAGTTGGATTTCTCCCAGATTCAGTCTGCCGGAAGGAACACCACCGTGAGCTCAGAGACACCTGCAAATTTATACCTTGCTTGGCTGGAATGGCCAGTAAAAGCTCAGCCCCTAAAGGCCAGACGAGAGCCACGGAAGGACCCTGCACACTCCAATTTATTGATTCAAATTTACCATGAGGTAGAAACCACGCAAGTGACCTATGCTCACATGTTTGCTGTACATCTTTTCTCTTTTCCTTTTTTGAAAAAATTAGGTAGAATTAACACTCAGTCTTATATTAGTTTCAGGCATACAATATAATGATTCAACAATTCTGCTCATTTCTCAGTGCTCATGACAAGTGCCCTCCTTAATCCCCATCACCCATTTCACCCATCCCCCCACTTTCTTCCCCTCTGGCAACCATCTGTGTGTTCTCTATAGTTAAGAGTCTGTTTCTTGGTTTGTCTCGCTCTCTCCCTTTTTCCTTTTGTTTCTTAAATTCCGCATGTGAGTGAATCCTATGGTATTTGTCTTATTCTGTCTGACTTATTTAAGTTAGCCTGACCCCCTCTAGTTCCATCCATGTTGTGGCAAATGGCAAGATTTAATTTTTTATGGCTGAGTAATATTCCAGTGTGTGTGTGTGTGTGTGTGTGTGCGCGCATGTGTATAATCACATCTTCTTTATCCATTCATCTAATGGTGGACACTGGCCTCTTCCATAATTTGGCTGTTGCAAATAATGCTGCAATAAACATAAGGGTGCATGTATCTTTTCGAATTAGTGTTTTCATTTTCTTTGGGTAAATACCCAGTAGTGGAATTACTGAATCATATGGTGATTCTATTTTTAATTTTCTGAGGCACCTCCATACTATTTTCCACAGTGACGGCACGAGTTTGCATTCCCACCAGCTGTGCATGAGGGTCCCTTTTTCTCCGCGTCTTCGCTGCCACTTGTTACTTCTCGTGTTTTCGATTTGGGTCATTCTGACAGGTGTAAAGTGGTTTTAATTTGCATTTTCCTGATGATTAGTGATGTGATTCATGTGTCTATTGGTCATGCATGTCTTCTTTGTAAAAATGTCTATTCAGATCCTCTGCCCATTTTATTAAAAAAATTTGTTTCAAAAAATGTTTATTTATTTATTTTAGAAGGAGAGAGAAACAGAGTGTGAGTGGGGGAGGGGCAGAGAGAGAAGGAGACACAGAATCCGAAGCGGGCTCCGGGCTCCGAGCTGTCAGCACAGAGCCTGATGCGGGGCTTGAACCCACGAACCTAGAGATCATGACCTGAGCCAAAGTCGGAAGCTCAACCGACTGAGCCACCCAGGCACCCCTGATCCTCTGCCCATTTTAAAATTGGTGGTGCTAACCTGTATAAGTTCTTTATATTTTGGATATAACCCCTTGTTGGCTGTATCATTTCAAATATCTTCTCCATCTCGACCTTCTCAAACTTTTGTTTGTTGATGGCTTCCTTCACTGTGCAGAAGCTTTGTATTTCGGTGTAGTCCGATAGTTTATTTTTGCTTTTGTTTCCCTTCTTTTAGGAGACATGACTTAGAAAAATATTTCTATGGCCAATGTCAAAGAAACTACTGCCTGTGTTTTCTTCTAGGAGTTTTATGGTTTCAGAGCTCACATTTTGAGCTTATTTTTGTGTATGGTGTTAGAAAGCAGTCCCGTTTCATTGATCTGCATGTTGCTGTCCAGTTTTCCAGTTTTCCCAACCATTTGTTGAAGACACTGTCTTTTCCCCAATGCTTATTTTTGCCTTCTTTGTTGAAGATATTTTTTATTTAAACAATTTTTTAAGGTTTATTCATTTTTCAGAGACGGAGACAGAGCACGGGGCGGAGAGGAGCAGAAAGAGAGAAAGACACAGAATCCAAAGCAGGTTCCAGGCTCTGGGCTGTCAGCACAGAGTCTGATGTGGGGCTTGAACCCACGAACTGTGAGATCATGACCTGAGCCAGAGTCGGAAGCTTAACTGACTGAGCCACCCAGGCTCCTCTTTTTATTACTTTTTTAAGCTGCAAACTCCTCATTGCTGCTGTAAAAACCTGTTCTAATATTGGTAAAAGCCCTCAAAGTTGGTTGGTGGTCTCTATATGCTTATTAAAAATATTCCATTTATAATCTATCAGAAAAAGAAGTTGTCATTTATACAGCTCCTTTTAAGAAAGGAAATTTACACTTGCAACTTTATGTTAATAAAAAGCATTTCATTTTTTTAGTATTTTACTTATTTATTGATTTATTTTTACTTTCTATAATTTATTTATTTTTTATAATTTCCATCGAAATTAGCATATAGTGCAACAATGATTTCAGGAGTGGATTCCTTCGTGCCCCTTACCTATTTAGCCCATCCCCCCCTCCCACAACCCCTCCAGTAACCCTCAGTTTGTTCTCCATATTTAAGAGTCTCTTATGTTTTGTCCCCCTCCCTGTTTTATATGATTTTTGCTTTCCTTCCCTTATGTTCACTGTTTTGTCTCTTAAATTCCTCATATGAGTGAAGTCATAGGACATTTGTCTTTCTGTGACTAATTGTCAAAATTCAATTAACCATATGATGGTAGGTTTATTTCTGGGCTCTCCATTCTGTCCATTGACCTATGTGTCTATTTTTGTTCAGTACCATACTGCTTTGATTACTATACCTTTTTTTTTTTTTTTTTTTTTTTTTAAAGAAGGCTTCACGCCCAGTGCAGAGTCCATTGTGGGGCTTGAACTCACGACCCTGAGATCAAGACCTGAGCTGACATCAAGAGTCAGACACTCAACCAACTGAGGCACTCAGGTGCCCTGATTACTGTAGCTTTGTAGTGTATCTTAAAACCTGGGATTGTCACATCTCCTGTTTGCTGTAAATCTTAAAACAATAGATTTCATTCTTAAATTCCACATCCTGTGGCCCTACTGTGCCCACTGTTAGCAGAAGAGTGTGCATCCTGCCATATCCTACCCCTTCCTGAACACTTCCACTCGAAGGTGATTTTGTGTCCCCAGGTGTCGGAACGGACATTAGCTGACCCCTAACATCTGAGTCCAGAGGATGTTGTAAAATATTTCCTCGCCCTTCCCATTGGGATGTCTCGCAGCCCAGCCAGCTTAGGAGGAGTGCCTGAACGTTCCTTCACCTGTTGTCCTTCCCCTCTTACTCCTCAGCCAGGATGTTCCATCTGCTACCAACTTCATGACCAAGCCTGGGGGGCCCATTCCTGCCTCTGCCCTTGGGTGGCAATCGGGGGTTACATCCTCGTCCTTCAGAGACAAGATCCTACACACCATGCAAATCTCTCCTGCTTCGGGATCGGCTTTCACGTACAATCGGGTGGTCATTAAACCAGAAGACCCCTTTCCCATTTGGAGTGGGGTCGGATTGAGCAAAGTGAGTGGAGGGAACAGAGGACCCTATTCCCCTCGCACACAGACCACACCAAGACACGTGCACACACACGGTATACTTTTTTTCTCACATAAACATAGTTACGCTTTACGTATCGTTTTGCAACTAGATATTTTCCCCACACAATAATATGCCTTGGACATCTTTCCTGTTGGTCCTTGTTCTTTTTAAGCACTGCTGAGTCGCCCATAGTAGGGGTGCTGATAATTTATGCAGCTCGTGTGTTTTGAATAAGCGTGACCAGAGGGAGGCAATCAGAGGCAACTTCGTTTTATTTTCCACTGTCTCTTACAATGTTCTCAGTGGAGAGTTTCTCTCCGTGGCTTAGGTACAAACTCAAGTGGCCCCCTGACTAGGTCCCTTCATAGGTCACTCAAAGCAGCAAAGCACAGTCTCTATGCAGAAATGAGAATGCGTGGCCCAGCGTGTTTATCTCTTTAATGCTCTCCGTCTCCCGTCTCCTCTAGGCTCTGGCACCGGGTGTGGGAGGCTACCAGCCTTTGGAGAAGGGAGTGTGTGCGCAGTGGCCACTTTCTTCTTTCCTTTTTAATCCCCTCACCCAGGGTTACACAGGGCAGGAGAGGAGCGAAAGTTCCACACCGACCGGTACTTTCTCAAGATGGCTCTGCACTCATTCACCTGGGCTCTTCTGCCTGAACGAAACCCTCTGACAGGGGCAAGGGATTGGATTCTTCTGGTCGCTGCTCCCCACTGAGTTCCCAGTTCCTAGAAGTCCCTTCCATGTGGATTGTTAAACACCCCCACGCTTTCGTGTGATCTCCAGGCTGGCTTTATCTCCCGAATGGCCCCCATCTGGTGCACACAAAACCCTTGTGCATCTCTTACCTGCCATGTTCTGGGAGCACCGGCCAGCCTAAAGTAGTCACCTCCCCTGAGCCCCAACTCCTAAGCTGCTAGCCTGCTTCTCTTTCCCTCTTGATTTCTTGGGCTGGATTAGAATGTGTTTCTCAAACTCTATGGACACACATCAGGCTAAGTGTTTACTCTGAAGCCCGCTGTCTGGACTAAGTCCAGGGTAACGAGATGGTACTCTCCTCCCTCAGAGTAGGGTCAGCTTCATGATCTCAATGGCTTCCTCCAAAAGTCCTCCTCATAAAAGTTTTCTTTCAGCCCTTTTATACATGTTCAGTGTTTGGAGAGAGGTCTAATGGTCTTGTGCTTTCAGTCTTGAACACTTTCAGATACCTTTCAGATACTTTCAGAACACTTTCAAGTGGTCTTGAACACTTTCAGATACCTACTTTGACGATTCCTCCAGAATCCTGCTTATGCAAGATCAATCACCTCTTGGCCTCTCAGTCAAAACTCCAGATTTAGTATTTATCATGAGTCCATTTTTCTGTAAAGAAACATTTTGGGGCGCCTGGGTGGCTCAGTCATTTGGGCGATTGACTTCAGCTCAGGTCACGATCTCATGGTCCGTGGGTTCGAGCCCCGTGTCGGGCTCTGTGCGACAGCTCAGAGCCTGGAGCCTGCTTCAGATTCTGTGTCTCCCTTTCTCTCTTGTCCTCCTCCCCTTGTGTTCTATCTACCAAAAATAAATAACCGTTAAAAAAAATTAAAAAAAGAAATATTTTGGCTGTTTTCTCTGCTCCCATCCACCTTGTATATATAAACACCACTGCTGTGAATGTCCTTAAAAGACATCTTGGTGCCTATGTGTAGACATTTCTTTGACTGAATTCCACACCTCGGTCATTTGTTTTCTTCCCTCACTTAGAGATTTAGGAAACGCTTAGCAGAAATGAATGTGTGTGTGTGTGTGTGTGTGTGTGTGATAGTTCAGAGAACCAAGGATCTGGAGCAGGACAGGTGTAGGACATCTCTAAGAAGCAGATGAACCTACAGAGATGGGAAACAGCTTCCCGCTAGCCATTAGCCCGGACAGGCTAAGCGGGCAACATTGCACAGCCAGCAGGATGTTTCTGAGCTGTCAGCTGACACAGGACAGTGAGACAAGACATACTCTAAAAAGGCAGTAACACTTCCAAAATGATTTCTAGAGGAGTAGCAATGCTACCAGATTTATGATGTTATCAGAAATAGGTAGGGGTGCTTGGCTGACTCAGTTGGTGGAGCATGGGACTCTTGATCTTGGGGTTGTGGGTTTGCGCCCCATGTTGGATATAGAGAGTGCTTAAAAAATCAAATTTTCATTTTTCTTAAAGTTTATTGAGAGAGAGAGAGAGAGAGTGCGAGTGTGAGTGGGGGAGGGGAAGAGAGAGAAGGAGAGAGAGAAAACCCCTGCCGCGCGGCTTCGTCTCACAAATCATGAGATCATCACCTGAGCTGAAATCAAGAGTCACCGTTAACTGACTGAGCCACCCAGGCATCCCCCACCCCCAAAATAAAATCTTTAAGAAAAAGATAAAGGTAATATTTAAAAGAATTTAAAGGTAGAAGATTGAAATAGTAAGTTTCAGCTTTTAGAAAATTTACCTGGATTCACCTATTCCCTGATAACGCAGGTGCCTAACAGCTTCTTGTTGGTCCCGTAATGCAAATAAAACTGGGCATCTTTGGAACCCATCTATTCTCGGCGTCATTCAAAATGGTCGTACATCCAATAATCAAATAATATTAAAAAGGAAAAACTTCATCTCTGTTTTAATCTAGGCATCCTACTTCTAGATAGTTGTCAAAAATAAATGAAAACATGTGTCCACACAAAGATGTGGACGTGAATGTTCACAGCAGCTTTATTCGCGGTCGCTGAAAACTGGGAACAGTCCCACTGCCCATCGGTCGATGAAGGGGTATACACAATGTGGTCTCCCCACGTAATGGAAATCCACTCAATAGTAAATAAGAATGAACTCGTGATACATGCAACAACATGGACTAATCTCAGAATCATCATGCTGGGTGAAAGAAGTCAGACACAAATGCATGATTCCGGTTATATGAAAATACAACCGAATTTATAGCAACAAAACGCAGATCAGTGGTCACTTGGAAATGAAGGTGGGCGGGGGGAGGTGGAATACAGAAGGAATCTTTTGGAGGTGATAGAAATGTCCTGTATCTTGATTGAGGTGGTGGTTTCAGAGGTGACTACAGCCATCAAAACTCACAGAATTGTACTCTGTAAATGGATGCAATTTATCGAATGTAAATGATTTCTCAGTACACTTGATAAGGGCAAACTAAGTCAAATCGTTACTGAAGTCTCTTAGAGTGACTATTTATCTGCCCTTGAAATCTAGCTTAATTGCCTTTTAAGATGATAGGGAAATGAAAGGAGGCCTATGTAAAATGCCCTGGCCAGTGGCTGGTCCACAACGGGCGGTCAGAGAATGAGAGACGGGACTTCTATTGCCATGAAGAGAGGCACGTAGGAGCACAACCATGTCTTAGGTGTACTTGTATTCCAGAACCTCTCTGGGGACCTGGCTCGTTGTTCTTCAGTAAATGCTTTTTGGTGAATGAATCAACCAACGCTCGAATTTACGCCTTGGGTGGGGCCTGAGGTCAGAGAGAGGATGATGTTCTGTTTGAAGAGCAGTGTGGACGGCAGAGGGAAGGTGCTGAGGGCACTTGAAAGGCTGCCCCGATTTCCCTCCTTGGAAGTACATCTGCAAATACATCCCTGCTCCTGCCGCATGGCGCTCAGATTCTGGGGCTCACAGGGTGAGCTAGAGTCACCTGAGGGGGATCGTCTGCCATGTGCTTCTGTAGTTGCCTAGAGGAAGGATGAGCTTTCTCTGTGTGCTTCCCGGGCAGGGGCTAATGTGCCTGGGTAGCAACCTCACCTCCCAACCATAAAATATTTATAGCTCTGGTGCTGGACGGGGACCAGGAGACACCCCCTGGAAGGCACTGTTTGCCGGCAGGTGGTGAATGATTGATGAATGGGAAGTAAAATATTGATGTTCTGAGTCTCACATCAGGCCTCTTCCCACCCAAAGGGGCTTGTGTCTTGCATTATTAAAGGCAAAAATTCAGAGAATGGGTTACTTTGCCTCTGCTTGAGACATGACAGCTTTTGGCCAGCGACGACTTGGAGATACTCTGGAATATTAAGATTGAGTGCCTTTGGAAACTTGGTAGATGGATGTTTGGAACGGAAAAGAGGTAATCCTACTTTCCCTGGGTATGAAAAACTTATAATAACAGGTTTTCAATGTATTCTTCTTAAAAGATGATGTTTGTCGAAGTTGTACATGCACGTGACTTAAAGAGACAAAAGAGATCTATTAGAAGAACAACACTGTCCTATGACACCCTGAGTCCCTTGCATTTTACCCTCTCGCATATGGGAACACTTACAACGTCTTTTAGACCATTCTTTTTGTATTATTTCCATATGACCAAATAGCATGCTTCACATGCCGTTCTTAACCTAAAAAAATCTCAGAGTATCTGCTGACTCTTCCTTGCTTCTAGAAGGTAAGTATTTGACTTTTTTTTTTTTTACCCACCACTTAAGCACACAGACCCTTTGCAAGTCCTCTATGTTTCCAGTGTAATTGTATTAGAATTTGGTTACCTCATTATTGGCGGTTCCATTATTATGAACACGTACAGAGATCTACAGCTGGCCAAGGCATACACTAAGATTACATTTACTTTTCTATGTTGCCTTTGTTAGGGGGAGGGGAATTTTCCTCTACGCCTCCAGATTCTTCTGGCTGGTCTCAGAATCAAATTGACATGAGGCAGATTAACAGAAGAAAAAACAAAGTTGAATAATGTGCTCATGGAGGTCCAATAATAAGATTGAGACCCAAAGAAATGACAAGGGCGTACAGCCTTAATATGTTTAGACAAAGAAATATAAATCTGTGAGGAATTGACAAGACAAGAAAACGTATGTTTGAGAGCATCAATTGATAAGGACTTTTAAAGAGAGTTATGGGCTGGGTAGTAAATGAGTGAAGTAACAAGATTTGTTTGTATTGGCTTCTTCCTTACATAAGCCCTGAGTTCCCTGTCTGACAATAGGGATGTCTCCCTACCTCCCGGTGCCAGGAGGGTACCTTTCAAATGGGGGATTTATTTCCTGCTATCTGGAGACAAAGAAAGGTCAGGGTGTCTCTCATGCACTGGCTTTTTAGAAAAGTGACTTTAATTCAAAATAATCAATATGCCACAGTGGGGCAGGCTTCTCTGAGCCCCGACACTTTTGTGTTCTTTTGGAATTAAGGATAGTCGTGGTTTTGGTTTGGTGGCCCGGTTTTCTGCTTATCATTTGTTCAACTTCAAATGCCAATTATCTAAATTTCTTCTCAAGAGGTTCAAATGCATTAGTCATTTTATCGGTTTTATTTTCTGGAAGGGCTGTTTCCTGGGGACTGTTCATCTCCTCCCACTGGTTGCCCCCAGGACCTGGGGATGTTCATCATCATCGTGCATCATTATTCAAGGGATTACCCCCACTTCTTTCCTGTGCTGAGTCCCAAGTCTTTTCTCTATTTGCACTGTCTTAATTTGGTGGAACAAAGCCTCCATTGACTTCCCAAGAAATGGTACAAGGGACATAGTTTTTTGGGAGACTTTGCATATGTTCATGATAGCTTAGCTGGCACGGAACTTTAAATTGGGTATATTTTTCTTCCACAATTTTGAAGGTTTGCTGTCATCTACCTTTTGAAAAGTTTGAAATCATTTGACTTTTAAAGTCCTTTTTTTAATGTGAGATTTTAATTTTTAATTTTTTTAAAAGGAGGTTTATTTATTTGTTTTTTAAAAGTCTTAAAATCTATTTTGAGAGAGACAGAGAGAATATGAGCAGAGGAGGGGCAGAGAGAGAGAGAGAGATTGAGAGAGAGAGAGAGAGAATCCGAAGCAGTTTCCTTGCACAGTCAGTGTGCAGAGCCTGATGCTGGGCTCGAACTCAGAAAACCGTGAGATCATGACCTGAGCTGAAATCAAGAGTCGGCTGCTTAACCAGCTGAACCACCCAAGTGCCCTGTGAGATTTTTATTTTAGAAAAGCTTGTAGAATCTTCTCTTTGTATCCAGAGATTTAAAATTTCCTGATAAATGTCTTTGTGTGGGTCTTAGTTCATCCATTCTGATAGGTACTAGTTGAGGCCCTGTTTAAAAACACATCAGTTTTATCGAAGTTTACTTTGCATACAACAAATGCGAACATTTTAAGCAAACAGTTTCATGAGTTTTGTTAAGTGTATAATACATGGACCCTTTTGCATATGTGCAAAAGTTCTGGAAAGTTTTTCTTGAATTCTTCCTTTTTAAAAAAAAATTTATTTTTTCAGGGGCGCCTGGGTGGCTCAGTCGGTTAAGCGTCCGACTTCGGCTCAGGTCATGATCTCGCGGTCCGTGAGTTCGAGCCCCGCGTCGGGCTCTGTGCTGACAGCTCAGAGCCTGGAGCCTGTTTCGGATTCTGTGTCTCCCTCTCTCCCTGACCCTCCCCCATTCATGCTCTGTCTCTCTCTGTCTCAAAAATAAATAAACGTTAAAAAAAAATTTTAAAAAAAATTTATTTTTTAAGTATTAGAGAATAATTAAGAGGCAATGTGGGGCCCCAATGTGGGGCTCAAACTCAGAACCCCAAGATTAAGAGTTGCACACTCTACCAACTGAGCCAGCCAGGCATCCCTTGAATTATTTTTTTGATGATTTTCTCCCTATGTTTTCTTTGTTCGTTCTTTCTGGAATTTCTATTATTTGGAAGTTGACCGTTCTGAAATGATCGTCTAATTTTCTTATCTTTTCTCTGTCTGGAAAAACAGTGAGTGTTCTATTCAGTTCACTCTTCTGATTCTAGGAAGGGCCTCTGCTCTTCATTGGCTTTGAGTTATTTTACAGTTCTGCAAGTTGTAGAAAATGGAGAGCAATGCAAATGATCTTTTCCATAGAGATGCAAATAAATTTTGTCTGGTGCAGATGCAAATTTCCCCAAGAAGCCAGTTTGCATCTATTAACACATTCATTTCAGCTTTCTTGAGTGTCCATTTATGTGTCTGTTCTTTGATTTCTCCACTGAACCATTTGTAACATCGCCAGTGTTCCCCGTTAATCGATGAGTTAAATAAAATCTTTGACATGTGGTCATTTTAAAATTCTAACATTTTATATCTTTTACTCTCTTATCATTTTATTTAATCTGGGATACTTCCTTACCTTTATAATTCAGACTTTATTGAGTTTCTATATATGTTTTTATTTAAAAAATTTTTTTGAATGTTTTTATTTATTTTTGAGAGAGAGAGCGAGAGAGAGAGAGAGAGAGAGAGAGAGAGAGACTGAGCACAAGCAGGGGAGGGGCAGAGAGAGAGGGAGACACAGAATCTGAAGTGGGGTCCAGCCTCCAAGCTGTCAGCACAGAGCCTGACGCGGGGCCCAAACTTGTGAACCACAAGATCATGACCTGAGCCAAAGTCTGACGCTGAACCGACTGAGCCACCCAGGCGCCCCTGTTTTCATATTTTTAATTTCCAAGAGTTCTTTTTCTTTTGTTTTCTGAATGGTAATTTAAAAAAACTCTTCTTATATCCAGATGGCTAACAGACACATGAAGAGATGCTCAACATCACTCATCATCAGGGAAATACAAATCATCAGCACAATGAGGTACCACCTCATACCTGTCAGAATGGCTAAAATTAACACAAGAAACAACAGGAGTTAGTGAGGATGCAGTGAAAGGGGAACCCTCTTGCATTGTTGGTGGGAATGCAACCTGGTGCAGCTGCTCTGGAAAACAGTATGGAGTTTCCTCCAAAAACTAAAAGGAGAACCACCCTCTCACCCAGGAATTGCACTACTAGGTATTTACCCAAAGAATACAAAAATATAGATTCGAAGGGGTATGTGCACCCCAGTCTTTATAGCGGCATTATCAACAATAGCCAAACTACAGAGACAGCCCAAATGTCCATCGACTGATGAATGGATAAAGAAGATATGGTACACACACACACACACACACACACACACACATGGTGGAACATTACTCAGCCATAAAAGATGAAATCTTGCCATTTGCAATGATGTGGATGGAGCTAGAACGTATAATGCTAAGCGAACTAAGTCAATTAGAGAAAGACAAATCCCACGTGATTTCACTCATATGTGGAATTTAAGAAACAAAACAGATGAACATATGGGAAGGTGGAGGAAATAAAAGAGAGGGAAACACACCGTAAGAGATCTTAACAATAGAGAACAAACTGGGTCGATGGACGGAGGTGGGTGGGGATGGGTTAGAGGGGCGATGGGTACTAAGGGGGGCACTTGTGATGAGCACTGGGTGTTGTATGTAAGGGATGAATCACTGAATTCTACTCCTGAAACCAACATTGCACTAACTAAAATTAAAAAAAAAAGCTCTTCTTGTTTCATAGGTATAATACCTTATTTATTTGAGGATATTAACCATAGTTTATTTTGGTGTCATCTTCTCTCGCATGGTCTTTTATTCTTCCATTTTGCTTTTCTCTGTTTTCGTGGCTGGCACTCATGCTGGATTCTTTCTTCAGACGTCTTCAGATTGTCCACTCACAATCAGTATGGGTTGTAAGACTGATAGGCAGTTTGGACACTGTGATTGGTGTTCAACACAGGCTGATCGGCCTAGGCTATTCCACTGGGGAAACTTCAATGTCAGCATCTTTGCGAATTTTCCCCAGAGAAGACCTTTCCAGTCTCTAGCTCTGAGTAGCTGCGCATAGCTGACAGTTCTCCGTGAGCCTCGGAATTCTCTCTGCAAATGTGCACTTAAGCCATTTCTTTTAAAAATAGTTTTCCGCTCTGGACTATGCGTGGTCCTCTCCAGAGAATAAGCCTCCAGGATTCTGGTTGGTGAGGGGGGAGCAGTCCCAGGTGTGTGGAATTTGGAATGGTTGTTTGTTTTTTACAGACTATTAATCTTGGTTTTTAGTCCCACTTTTACCCCCATTTCCATCAGTATTAGACATCTCCAATTCTATCTTTTAGGAGTCATTCAGGGTAATTTGGGTGCTTTTTGACTTTACCTACTGCCAGCTAAGGATTCAGTATTCTTGAACCTTCTTTTTTTTTGTTTTAATTTTTTAACATTTATTTTTTTAATGAAAAAATTTTTAATGTTTATTTTTGAGAGAGAGAGAGAGACAGAGTATGAGCTGGGGAGGCACAAAGAGAGAGGGAGACACAGAATCTGAAGTGGGCTCCAGGCTCTGAAATGTTGGCCCAGAGCCTGATGGGGGCTTGAACTCATGAATAGTGAGATCATGACCTGAACTGAAGTCAGACACTTAACTGACTCAGCCATCCAGGCGCCCCTGTTCTTGAACCTTCTAAATCAGTTCCCACTTATCCATTTTCTAGTTTCCAAAAAAAATTTTTTTGAATGAATGAATGAATTATTTAAAAGTTCATTTATTTATTTTAAGAGAGAGAGAGCGAGCAAGTGGGGGACCAGCAGAGAGAGAGAGAGAGGGAGGGAGAATCCCAAGAAGTCTTCATGTTGCCAGTGCAGAGCCCTGTGTGGGGCTCGAACTCATGAGCCGCAAGATCATGACTTGAGCTGAAATACGATGCTTAACCAAATGAGGCACCCAACGGCCCCTACTTTATTTTATTTTATTTTATTTTATTTTAGAGAAAGAGAGAGAGCATGAACTTGGGAGAGGGGCAGAGGGAGAGAGAGAGAGAGACTCTTAAGCAGGCTCCTCACTCAGCGGGGAGCCCAATGTGAGGCTCAGTCCCACAGCCCTGGGATCATGACCTGAGCTGAAATCAAGAGTTGGATGCTCAACTGATTCAGCCACTGAGACACCCCCGTTTCCAAAATTTTGACCCAATGATTTCATCTTCTGTTTTCTATGTCTTCAAGGGTTTATGCCCTCAAAAATTTACTTATTATTTCAGGGGAGTTTCAAATGGAGCAGAAGCGTATGTTCAATTTTCTATCTTAACTCACAATTTTAATGCATTTTTCATTTCAGTATTCATTTTTTCCGTTTACCTAAGTGTCAAGAGGCAGTGTTACGTTGTGAAAAGGCACAGACCCCAGCCAGAGGCAGGTTAAAATTCTCTCTTCCCCATTGTGAGCTGTGTGACACTACTAAGTCCCTCTACGTTCCTTACCTCACTACAGTTGTTTGTGGAGTAGTCATTGGAAAGTAATAATATCTATCATCTGAGGTTGTCATGTGGATTAAAGATAATGTACATAACTTGCTTGACCCTCCAGCTATGTTTTCTTTGACACATTCTTTCCTAACATTCCCAAGGATATTAGATTTAGGATCAACACCCCTCACAGTTTTATTAATATGGTTCATCAAGAACGGGCAACATGTATTCGATGGCTGGTAAGGAAACTTACCTTGAAGTTTCCTTCTGGTAATTGGAATCTGGAATCTGGCAAGATTCCCTTGAAGCAGATAAATTTGTAATCTGGTGGCCATCAGGCAGCTAGCTATGTTTTTGAACATGGGAAGATTTTGGACTTTGGCTCCAAACTTTCCTGGTACTTCTGTTCAGTCCCCCGTGGCACAACTTGACCTCTTATCCATTTAGACTCGGCAATCTCCAAAGAATCTGGCTGCCATATTGTTTCGCCTCCAAATTGAGTCTCTCATTCAGCTAAACTCATCCTTATTCCATCAAAGAAAGATGAAATTATTTAAAGTTTTTGAGGTTTCCATCGTTTTCTTCTTTCTTCCCTCATGTCTTTTTGACAGATGTCTCCCTCTTCTGGTAGAAGCGGCTCCTCCCCGCCCTCAGAGGTTTGCGAACAATCACCTCATGCTGTCTCTGTTCTCACGGCCCTTCAGATTCTATTCAGAGCTCCTGTGAAATTGTTCTTAAAGTTTCTTTTTTCTCTCTACTCTCTCACAGTGTATCCTCTTTGGATGGACTCATGAAAATATTTCTATCAGGGGGTACCTGGGTGGCTCAATCCTGTAAGTGTCTGACTTTGGCTCAAGTCATGAACTCAGGTTCATGAGTTCGAGCCCTGTGTCAGGTTCTGTGCTCTCAGCGCAGACCCTGCTTCGGATCCTCTGTCTCCCTCTCTCTCTGCCCCTCCCTCACTTGCATACACATACCCTCTCTCAAAAATAAATAATACAAAGAAAAAAAGATTCCTATCAGGCATGAGTACCAGAAATATCTGAGCTTCCCCTGAATATTTAGCTGAATTTTTATCTTATGAGTATTTATGAATTATGTAGTATCTGTTTGACTCTTTCATTGGCTGTCTGGCTGTTCAGAAAACCTGTTTGACTTGTCCCAAGCAAGTGCATCGAATCCAACAATAAGCATGTTGTATAATATCATTGTCCTTAATGTTATTTTTCTCATCTTAATTTTTCTCAACCTGATTTTCTCACATATTTATTTTTCAAAACTTATTTTCTATGCACTTTTTGTTATGCTGCAGCAAATCTTTGTAGAATGTGGTGATAGATAAACATACAAATGAAGAGACAGGCAGCATAAAACTTTTTGCCTGCAGAGGCAACACAGGCCAGAAATAAATGCAGGCCCACAGAGGCTGGGATAAATCTACAAACAGGAGAGGGAGCATCACGCTGGAATGTTGGAAAAATCGGTACAAAAGTCTGTGATTGAAGTCAGTAAGGACATTTATGGTTTCCTGCATCCCTGGGGGTTCCTTCCTGATGCTAAATCCTAAACTGGGTGGACCACAGGACTGACATAGCGGGTCTGATGGATTTAGAGCACTTCCTTCTCTGGATTCCACAATGAGTCAGGAACTTTGGAGAGACATAGGCCAATGTCAAGCCTTAGCTCTGGGGTTTAGCACAATATTTGTAACCTGACTGAGACTTGTGGTAGTGACATTTATTGCTCGGCAAATACCCACATGCTTCTGCACATGTCCCAGTCTGTTTCCTTGCATTTTTGGTGGGAAAGATTTCTATGTGGAAGCATAGAAGAACAGGTGTGAATTCACCTTGCGTAATTTTTGCTGCCTTGGTGATGAGGAAGCCAGGGTTTATGGCGAGTCTGCAAGATGGTGAAACCTCCGTCAACTTGGGTCCTTGAGTGAGTGGGTGGAACAAACCTCCCCCCCTTGACCCATGTGGGGCATCAGCACGAGTGAAGAGTAAACATGGATTTTGTGTAGCTAGTGAGATTTTGGGGTTATATTATACCGCAAACAAAGCCTAGCCTAACCTCACTAATACAACCCTCAGTTTCCATGGCAGTAACGTGGGAATAACACTCACGCCCTGACAGGTGTCTTCTTTGAAGTTTAGCGATAACCCAAGCGGAGTTCCTGGCACAGCGTCTGGCCCAGAACGAAAGCACTGGTGTTATAATAACAACATTCCTACCCAATTCCTTGAGCACAGTCAGAAGATGAGGTCTGATGGGCTGTGGCTTGATGCAGGGTATGTAACCAAAGGATAGAACAGAGTTCAGGGGGTCAGACAGACCTGCAGTCATGACCCAACTCAACAAATTCACCGCGTGAATGAGTGCAGATGATTTAATGGCTGTGAGTCTGTGTCTACCGCCGTAAAACGGGGATAATTTTATCTCACTTGTGGCTTATCATGAAGATTAAAAGAGTATAAAGCTTGTAGCAAGCAGCTTGGCACATAGGTAATTCCTTTCCTTTTGCTTCCCTGCAGGTTTCCCCAGTAGGCTGCCTCGGAACGAGCCACAGGCTCCTTGTCATGGAAGATGTTTTCCTCCAGGGACCTTGATGCTGGCCGTGCGGTTAAGGACTGTGATAGCAGAGCTTCTCAAGGCCACCAAGTGATTCTCATTGCATTTCCCAGCAGGAATCCCACAATGAGGTGAGGTCTTACTGATGTCATAAAGACTGAGAATAGTCTCAGCGCTATTCTGACTCAAGTCGCTAGTAACTTTGGGGAGAGCAGAGGGAAGTCAAAGGGATGTTGGCTCGGCCATCTTAGCGGGGGGGGGGGTGATGGATGGTGATGGGGAGGCAGCCATAAGCTGTGATGGGGATACGTGCTGCAGTGAATACAAGCTTTGTTCCTTCGCATCTGCTAAGAGGTGTCAGGTGCACAGAGGATGGGACTGCAAAAAACAGACCCTAGGGTCCACCGAAAGGAGCTAAACCTGCCACGGGAAAGAGAAGGTCAATTAAAAATGTCAAAGTATTGGGGTGCCTGCGTGGCTCCGTTGGTTGAGCTGCCGACTTCGGCTCAGGTCATCATCTCGCGGTCCGTGAGTTTGAGCCCCGCGTCGGGCTTTGTGCTGACAGCTCGGAGCCTGGAGCCTGCTTCGGATTCTGTGTCTCCCTCTCTCTGCCCCTCCCCCGCTCATGCTCTGTCTCTCTCTCTCTCTCTCTCTCTCTCTCTCTCTCTGTCAAAAATAAATAAACATTAAAAAAAAGTATCAAAGTATCAAGGGCAAAACATTTCTGGGCCAGTCTTCTTGTATTTGTCTTGTTCAAATGGCCTTTCCTCCCTGTGCGGGCTTCCTCCTGTCCTGCCTTGGGAGTCCTGCGGCTGTGGGCAGACATGTGATTCCTGTGGCCATTCATCAGGCCCAACCCCATGGCTCATCTTCCATTGCTTTCTCCAAGTCTTGTTTCTCTCTTGAATTTGTATTTGAATTTTCGAGTGTTTGGGTCTTACGTTACGGTTTGGGTTTCAAGTGCCCGGATGGCAGGTGACTTGGATTTCCACGGGGCCCACCCAGCCTAGACTGGTGCCAGGAACAGGACCTGGCCTTGGGGAGAGCCCAGGGAACATGATTTTCTTGTTTAATTGTCATCTAGTTGCGTGTCTGGGCTCCTTCCTGGCCTCCCAGTTTCTGCCTGTATCTGTTTATCTGTCTCCATCAAAGCACATTCTTGTCATTCTGGAAGCATATGTCCGAGATAGTTACTATTCCTTATAGGAAGGGCTACTGTGAAGGTTTAGACTTTTTTAAAGTTTATTTATTTATTTTGAGAGAGAGAGAGAGCACGTGAGCAGGAGAGGAGCAGAAAGAGAGAGAGAGAGAGAGAGAGAGAGAGAGAATCCCAAGCAGGCTCCATGCTGCCAGCGAAGAGCCCAACGTGGGTTTGATCTGACCTGCGAGATCATGACCTGAACTGAAATCCAGAGTTGGATGTTCAACCGACTGAGTGACCCAGGGACCCCAAGACATAGATTTTTTTTCATTAGACTTTTCACGTTCTCTCCATTGCCTTTATCAGCACTTGCAGTTGGCTTTCCACAAAGAAACAAAATGTTCACCTCTTATGAAAATTATTGGGTGCTACAAAGAAGGTTGAGGAACACAATCATTTTTTTTATGTTTATTTATTTTTGAGACAGACAGAGACAGAGCATGAACGGGGGAGGGTCAGAGAGAGGGAGACATAGAATCTGAAACAGGCTCCAGGCTCTGAGCTGTCAGCACAGAGCCTGACACGGGGCTCGAAATCATGAACTGTGAGATCATGACCTGATCTGCAGTCGGATGCTTCACCAACTGAGCCACCTTGAAGTCCCAGAACAGGATCATTTTAGAGGGGCAGATATTGTCTGTTGTGCCCACAAGCTTAGCAACTTCCTTCCTCAAGGCCACGTTCCAATTTGTGATTCAGGAAAGGGACAAACCCAGGATGTCATGGGCCTGTGAGGAGCAAAACTGTCAAGGCAGGAGTCATGAATGTCCAGACTCTCATGTGTGTGTGTTTTTAAAGGTTTTCTAGCTAATTTGCTCCTCAAACGGCTTCGAAACAATCTGCTTCTTCATTCTCTCTTTCCTATACTTTTCTCCACACTACTTTCAACTACAGCTGACCTTGAATTATGCAGGGGTTGTGAGTGCTGATCCCTTCCCTACACTCACAGTCAAAACTCTGCATGTAACTTTGACTCTCAAAAACTTAACGACTCGTAGTCTACTGTTGACCTGAAGGCTTATCGATAACATAAATGCTGATTAACATGTATTTTATATGTTCTATGTATTATACGCTATATTCTTACAATGCAATAAGCTAGAGGAAAGAAAATGTTATTAATAGAATCATAAGGGGAGCTCCTGGGTGGCTCAGTTGGTTGAACGTCTGACTCTTGGTTTCGGCTTAGGTCATCATTCCCGGGATCAAGCCTTGAGCTGGGCTCTGTGCTGAAGCAAGGAGTCTGCTGGAGATTCTCTCTCTCTGCTCCTCTCCCTCCTGCTCTAAAAAAAATTCATAAGAAAGAGAAAACACATCTACAGTACTGCACTGTATTTATTGAAAAAATCTGCATGTAAGTAGCGGACCTGTGCTGTTCAAGGGCCGACTGTACCTTACTGAGACAGAATTCGCCCACTTACAGTGTGTAAATGTGTAAATACACTTTGAACATTGGGTGGTTGAATGTTCCCAATTGGGAACATTCCACCCAATTGGGTGGACTTTGAACATTTGGGTGGTTTCCCATTTTTGTCAGGAATAAGGCTGCTATGAGTATTTGTGAGCAAGTTTTTCTAAGGACCCATGTTTTCACTTCTCTTGGGTAAGAACCTTGGGTGGGATGTTGGGTCATGTGGTAACCCCATGTCTGATATTTGAGAAACGACCAAATGATTCTGCACAGCAGCTGGTACAATCCTAAGGCGATGCAGGAGGGCTCCCATTTCTCCACGTCCTTGCAACTCTTTGTCTCTTTGCTCAGTCTTCTTGCAACAACCTCCCGTGTCTCAGGTTTCTGGGGTTTCCTGCTTCTTTGCCATTTAATTCTGCTCCTTCTCCCACACAGCAGTGACTTCCATGACTTGGCTGTCACGTGTATAAGGACCATCTTCCTTTGAATTTTATTTTATTATAAATGTTTATTTATTTTTGAGAGAGACAGAGAGAGAGGCAAAGAGAGAGAGAGAGAGAGGGAGACAGAAGATCAGAAGCAGACTCGGTGCTGAGAGCAGACAGCCCTATATGGGGCTCGAACTAATGAACTGCGAGATCATGACCGACTGAGCCGCCCAGGCGCCCCGAAGACCATCTTCCTTTGTTGGTCCAGACTTTAAGGGGGAACTCCACAAGATGGACCCTTCAGACTTTGCTCTTGACAAGCTAAAGCAGAGCTAAAGGAATTGGGAATCTCCAGCCTGACATAGGGTGTCTTTCAAGAGTACTGCCTTCCCGTAACATCCCACTTTGCATGCCAGGAGCAGATTATTAATTTCCTCATTCTTTCCTGTTGCATTCTTTCTGGAGCAAATAGGAGTCCTGAATGAATGAATGCGTTTGGCTGAGTAAGGTGAAGATTATATAGTCAGGAAGGCAAAATAGAGAAACTAAAAATTTTGAAAGTATTATTTATTACATTGCTATCATTGCAGTGTGTTGTCAAGTTTTTTCAGCCCATGACCCATTGCCTAAAAAGATTTTTGTCTAGCTTTAACATTGTGGTTTGTATTATGATAATAAACAGTTTTTTTCCAAATGTAAGATTATATAATCTTATATATATACATATATACATATATAATACATGTATATATTTATACATATACATATACTTATACATATACATATATATATACTTATATACTTATATATACTTACATATATACTTATACACATACATATATACTTATATAATACATATATATATGTGTATATATACTTATATAATACATATATGTGTATATATATGTATATGTATATATATGTATATGTATCTATACGTATATATATATATTTTATTTTACACAGAGAGAGAGTGCAAGGGGTGAGAGGGGCAGAGGGAGGGAGAGAGAGAGAGAGAGAGAGAGAGAGAGAGGGAGAGAGAACATCTTAAGCAGACTCCACACTCAGCACAGAGTCAGATGTGGGGCTCGATTCCTCAACCTGGATCATGACCTGAGCCGAAATCAAGAGTTGGGTGCATGGGGCACCTGGGTGGCTCAGTCGGTTAAGCATCCAACTTCGGCTCAGGTCATGATCTCGAAGTCTGTGAGTTCGAGCCCCGCGTCCAGCTCTGTGCTGACAGCTCAGAGCCTGGAACCTGCTTCGGATTCTGTGCCTCCCTCTCTCTCTGCCCCAACCCACTCGCATTCTGTCTCTCTCAAAAATAAATAAAAATTAAAAAAAAAAAAAAGAGTTGGATGCTTAACCGACTGAGCCGCCCAGGCACCCCTGAAAATATTTTAAATTATGCAAGTATTTCGTGAAGGCATTGTCCTTATAAATAAAATTCAGATACAGCTAAAGTCCCTCCTAAATACCACTGCTAATTCCTAGACCCTTGAAGAGGCAACCATGTCCATCTGTGATCTGTACCTTATCTTTCCAGATCTCTTATCCATTTATGCACTGACACACCTATCTTTAGAAATAATAGGTTTGCTTTCTTCCTACATGAATGCTATTCTTTGTGCCTCTTTCTGCAGGTTGCTTTTTTTTTTTTTTCACTTTTAAAAAAACGCTGAAGGTTTTTTCTATGTTGTCAGTACAGGTAACTTCACGGTTAACTGCTAGATAATATTCCACAGTACGGAAACACCACAGGTTATTAAGCCAGGTCCCTATTAACGGACATGTAAACGGATTCTTATATTTTTATTGGTACAAGCGATGATTCAGGGAACATTCCGGTACATATCTCTTTCTGCATATACACACAATGGTTTCTCTGGGGACTCAGAACAGAAATTGTTAGGTCAAAGGGTATTCATATTCAGCATTCATAGCTGACATTTGAATATATGCTACCAGACTGTCCTTCTGAAGGTCTGGACTTAGACCACGCTATTGAATGTGCTTTTTAGGAAGTGCAAGTGTCTTAAATCCTCTGCCCGGAGAGACTGTGATATACCCCTCCATCCCCTTGAGAATCACTGATTTATACTTCAGTATGAATGCAATCATTGTGTTTTCTCGACCAGAGACATCTCCGTTTAAAGGCTTACTTCTAATTGTGGAATAAAGCATGTTGTTTTCTGTCGAAGTAATTTCAGGCATCAGTGAGCAGGTAAGGGAGGAATTTCAGGGTCTGCAGGCTTTTCTGTGCCCCTGAAAATTACTCTCTCGTGGTTGCTGGCTCTACCCTGTGAGGCACACAGAAGACTCCGAATGCCTCTCGTCCTTCACAGGCTTGGGGGAGCTGGGTCCAGGCAGAAGACTCGGTCCAGAATGGTCTTCAGAGGCAAGATCCTAACTCTCGGTATCTGGTTCCTCTTTGCAGAGGGCTGTGGTGGGCCTGGCAGAGCGGGGACCCCCGAAACACGAGGGGAGAAGCCCAGAGCTGCCAGGACCGGACACCGGTGCCAGGAGCAGGTAAAACCCCACGGAGGAAGAGTGGGGTCAGTCACACAGCAGCTGGGAGGGGCGCCGTCTGGCGGCAGCCAGGAGGCTGGCTAAGGGGCACAGGCGGAAGCCTTCCTGAGAAGGGGTGAGAAAGCAGAGCAGGAGGCTGGCCAAGGCAGAAGTGAGCCCTGAGCAGACGGCAGCAGGGTGGGGTGGGGGGCAGCATTCGTTCTCGTGGGGTGCTGGCCACATGCTTCAGGGAGAGCTGGCCGGCTGGGAGTGCTCCCGACTTGTGCATGTGGGTGGATCCGAAGTGGGCGGGTCAGAGCTGCAGAACCAACTAGAATGCGGAGCAACCTGACAGCAATGCTGAGAGCAGATCTTAACAGGGCCCCATTTAGCGGATGAGAGAACGTGCTTGGGGCTCCCAGAGCCCTAGTGGGCGGAGTCACGGTGTGCACTCAGATCTGTCTGACCCGGAGACTCCTGCACAGCCCCAGGGGGAAGGGTACTGCGATGTCTGTCCTGGGGGCCTGTGTGTCAGGCTCCAGGGTGCCTGGATACTCGGATACAGGATAATCGGATACAGTGGATACTCGGCATGTGTTCGCTGAGTAACCCAATAAGCGAATGAATGAAGAGAGCCTTCTAACCACCACGAGGTGCCACCTGCCAGGGTGACCAGGCATCCCCTTCATCCCTAAAAAACTCATCCGGAAATTCTTCCCACGGGGGCAGCGAAGCCCGCTCATGAAGTGGCCGTGTGTTCTGACAGGGTGACCGGTGTCAGCCGTGCGAGGGGAGGAGGGGCGGGGACCCCCCCCCCCCCCCAAAAGGGCAGAGCTGGGGAACCGATGGGAAGCAGGGAGTGAGGTTCTGAGAACCCAGGACCCGATCTCTCCTCTTCTCCGGTTTTGATAGGAATCAGTCCTCAGACTCCGTGTCCTGCCTCCTCTCTGGTGCCCGCCCCTCCCAGCTGTCACCACGGCTTCTTCTTGTCCCTTGTCTGCTCTGTGCTTTACACACTGCCACCACGCCTTGGGCATTAATCGGGGGGAGGCGGTAAGTCTCCGGGTGAGGAAATCGAGGCTCTGAGGGGGAGGTAACTCTCACTTGGGTAACGGTGGACGTGGGACCCTTCACCCTCCCTGGCGCCCAGCCCTGGAAGTCTAGAATTCGCCCAAGGTCCGATATTGACTGCCTGGGTCTGACATAAAAGGGGACCCCTTCTGTGGAGCGGTGTCATCACTGCTTGGCCATGATGATGAACTATATACCACCTGCGAGGATCTCAGCCGGACCTTGGCTTTAAATCAAGTTTATGGTCTCGTGCCCAGTGACCCTATGAAGAAAGGGCAACATGAAGTTTTCCATTATAAATCCCTAGTGCGTGCATTTGCTTCCAGAAAAGAAAGTTTCTTTTGGCTCAGGATGGGGTCCCAAAGATCAGAAATTAGAGAATTCCCCTCAAGAGAACTAGTTCATAGTGATAAATCAGAACTCACCAGAACTTCCCGACTTGGGAAGGCAGGACACCGGTTAGCCCTGGCCCTTAGCTCCATCATCCCAGCTGCTTAAGAAATGACAACAGCCAGGGGCGCGCCTGGGTGGCTCAGTCGGTTGAGCGTCCGACTTCGGCTTAGGTCGTGATCTCACGGTCTGTAGGTTCGAGCCCCGCGTCGGGCTCTGTGCTGAAAGCTCAGGGCCTGGAGCCTGCTTCGGGTTCTGTGTCTCCCTCTCTCTCTGCCCCTCCCCCGCTCATGCTCTGTCTCTCCTTCAAAAATAAATAAACATTACAAAAATTAAAAAAAAAAAAGGAGTAACAACAGCCACCATTTATTGGTGGCTTCCTCTGGGCTGGGTCTGATGCACACATAATTTACCTCATCTTTTTTTTTTTTTTAACGTTTATTCATTTTTGAGAGGCTGAGAGAGACAGAGCATGAGCGGGGAGGGGGCAGAGAGAGGGAGACACCGAATCTGAAACAGGCTCCAGGCTCTGAGCTGTCAGCACAGAGCCTGACGTGAGGCTCAACCTCACGAACCGTGAGATCACGACTTGAGCCGAAGTCAGATGCTCAACCGACTGAACCACCCAGGCGCCCCCATAATTTACCTCATCTTGACCAAACTCTTATTCCCCTCATTTTACACAGGAGAAAACTGAGGTTTGGGAAGGTATGTGGTACTTGGCATAAAGTCATATAGCTACTCAGAGTAGAAACCAAGATCTTACCAGATTTGTTTGGCTCTAAAGTCTGAATTTTACCCATCAACCTTGTAAGCTTCCCCAGAGTCCCGTTGGTGCTTTTTTGCCTTGGGAATCATTTCAAACTGTCCATACAGGTCAGGGGTACACGGAACAAAGAGAACTGACATTGATTGAGTGTCTACTACATATTTTTCTCACATTCTTCATTTTTCCTTACAGTAACTCTGTGAAATGGATTTTGGACTTACTTCACTAGATACCTAATTGCTTCAGTGGGAAAAGGGTTAGAAGTCAGAGAGTTTATGACTGGCAATCACAAACTTACTTTTTAAAATGCTTATTTCAATAACGAAGGCGATTTTTTATGTTTTTTAAAATTTTAATGTTCATTTAGTTTTGAGAGAGAGACAGAGTGTGAGTGGGGGAGGGGCAGAGAGAGAGAGAGAGGGAGACAGAATCGGAAGCAGGTTCCAGGTTCCGAGCTGTCGGCACAGAGCCCGACGCAGGGCTTGAACCCACAAACCATGAGATCATGACCTGAACCAAAGTTGAACGCTTAACTGACTGAGCCACCCAGGTGCCCCATGAAGGCGATTTAAAAAAAAAAATTTTTTTTAATGTTTATTTATTTTTGACAGAGAGAGAGAGAGAGACAGAGCATGAGTGGGGGAGGGGCAGAGAGAGAGAGACACACACACACACACACACACACACACACACACACAGAATCCGAAGCAGGCTCCAGGCTCCGAGCTGTCAGCACAGAGCTCGACGCAGGGCTCCAACTCACAGACCGTGAGATCATGACCTGAGCCGCAGTCAGACGCTTAACCGACTGAGCCACCCAGGCACCCCGAAGGCGATTTTTGAAAAACATTTTTAACATTTATTTATTTTTGAGAGAGAAGAAGACAGAGCGTGAGTGGGGGCAGAGCAGAAAGAGAGAGGGAGTCACAGAATCCGAAGCAGGCTCCACGTTCCAAGCTGTCAGCACAGAGCCAGTTGCGGGGCTGGAACTCACAGATTGTGAGGTTATGACCTGATCCGAAGCCGGATGCTTAACCGACTGAGCCACCCAGGCGCCCCAACGAAGGCGATTTTTAATCAAGACAAGCATAAACCGGGAGTTGGAAATAATAGAGACATTGCCAGGGAAATCCTGAAAGGCACATTGAGACCAAAGCTAAATGAAGGGGCTACGAGACTATCACACTGCAGTGTAGCTCACAACATGTAACAGAAACAAAAGTCCTTTCTGTCACAGGGTTGGTGACCACGGGGTAAACAGTCCGCGAGCTCCTAAGCTGCCCATGCAACCGATTTTCCTGTGCCCAGCGTTTGGCCTCAGCCATGAAGAAATCGTAACAGTAACGGTCTTCATGATACAGACCATGCTTCCCAGTCGATGAATTTCTTATTATCCCGTTTGTGTGGTGAAAGCTGGGACAGCTGTGTCACTCTTACTGAGGGCTTTTCCTGCTGGGGCTTCCCAAATAGATCCTGTCCCTCTGCGAGCATTAGACCCCAGGCAACGGTGAGGCAGAGGGGAAAAGCAGGTCCGAGGGCAGCTCGTTAGTTCTTCCTCTTCCTTAGACATTTGGTTAATTCCAGTCCATTACCCTGTGTCTGTGTGAGTTCCAGCTGAAAGCAAAACAAAACAGAACCCCAAACCCTCTTGCCTTCTCTGCCCTCTAGATAATGTGATTTAATGGGGCAGAACTGGCCAGCAGCTACACCACCAACGTCTTGAAATTTTGCTCTTAGCCCGTTCGGAAATACAACGTCTTCAAAGAGGATGGACTCATTTATCACATCTCCCCGGGCTGCGTGCGCCTGACCGGGCTGGTGAGCAAAGCCCACCGCAGAGACAGGATGCAAGGAAGGAAAAGCCAGCGCACCTGTGCAAGCTCAGATTCTGCTTTTCCACTCTGCGAGTGGTCTCCTTTGGCTCCGCTAAATGCCAGCGGAGGCAGGAGAACTGTAAGGGGAAGTACGAGGTGGACAGTGGGCCCTGGAAGGGAATACAGAGCAACCCTGCAGTCAACCCCCCCCCCCCCCCAACCCCAACGGTGTGGCGGAGGCGGTGCACGTGGAGAACTTCAGGGACCGGGAGGGGATCCTGTTTTCCGCCAGCCATTTTTTGTTTCCTTCCATTGTTGTCTACACTTTGGGGTAAAGGACACACACTGTTGGGGTGCCTGGATGGCTCAGTCGGTTAAGCGTCCGACTTCAGCTCATGATCTCACGGCCTCATGAGTTCGAGCCCCACGTGTGGCTCTGTGCTGACAGCTCGGAGCCTGGAGCCTGCTTTGGATTCTGTGTCTCCCTCTCTCTCTGCCCCTCCCCTGCTCATGCTCTCTCTCTCTCTGTCTCAAAAATAAGTAAAAACATTGAAAAAAAATTTAAAAAAGAACACACACTGTTAACTTCCGTGTGCTCTGGTCCCTTTATCTCTTGGTCTTGATTTTCTGCCCTGTTTCCCCATGTTTACCATGCTCTGCCACATCGACTTTCTGTACCCACACATCAGGCTGGTCCCAGCCTCAGGGCCTTTGCCCCTGCTGTTTCCTTTGCCTGAATTGCTCTGTCCCCAGATTTTACACATCTGGTGCCTTGCCATTAAGGATGCAGCCTTTGCAGAGAGGCTTCCTAGTCTGTTTTTTTCCTTCCAGTTTTCTGAGGTATAACTGACAAATAAAAATTGTATATAGTTAAGGTGTCCAACTTGATGTTTTGATGTACCTAAGTGTACAGTGTGAAATAATCACCAAGATCAAACTAATTAATGCATCCATCACCTTCACGGTTTTCATTTTCTTTTCTCTCTATTTTTTTTTGTTGTTGTGAGAAGACTTAAGATCTACTGTCTTAGCAAATTTCAAGTATACAGTATATTATTTTTTAACAAGTATATTTATTTATTTAATTTAAAGTTTATTTATTTTGAGAGAGATGGTGAGCATGAGCGGGGGAGGGGCAGAGACAAGTGGGGAGAGACAGAATCCCGAGCAGGTTCCGCACTGTAAGTGCAGAGCCTGATGGGGGGCTTGAACTCAGAGACTGTGAGGTCATGATCTGAGTGGAAACCAAGAGTTGGATGCTTAACTGACTGAGCCACGCAAGTGCCCCCTGCCCCCTAATTTTTTTAAAATTAGGCTTCATGCTCAGGATGGAACCCAATGTAGGACTTGAACTCACAACCCTGAGATCATGGCCTGCTGAGATCAAGAATCAGATGCTTAATCAACTGAGCCACCCAGGCACCCCTACACTATAGTATTGTTAACTATAGTCACATCGCTGACACATCCCCAGATCTGATGCATCTTGCTTAACTGACATTTTGTACCCTTTGACCGACATCTCCCTATTTTCCCACGCCCCAGCCCCTGGCAATCCGTATTCTACTCTTTGCGTCTATGAGTGTGACTGTTCTAGATTCCACACGTAAGTGAGATCACTCAGTATTTGTCTTTCTGTGTCTGGCTTATTTCACTTAGCACAACGTCCTCCCGGTTCATCCGTGTTGCAAATGAGAGGATTTCCTTCTTTTTTTAAGTGGAATAATATTCTATTATAAGTAAGTAAATAAATAAATATGACATGCCTATATATATGCATAGATATTTATATATAGCCCTATATATGTATATATATTTTAATGTTTATTTACTTTTGAGAGAGAGACAGACAGAGTGTGAATGTGGGAGGGACAGAGAGAGGGAAA
Organism: Panthera pardus; assembly: GCF_024362965.1. Lineage (NCBI taxonomy): Eukaryota > Metazoa > Chordata > Mammalia > Carnivora > Felidae > Panthera > Panthera pardus. The sequence continues at coordinate 104,583,106 of NW_026526655.1, forward strand.
CAGAATCTGAAGCAGGCTCCAGGCTCTGAGCTGTCAGCACCGAACCCGATGTGATACTTGAACTCATGAACCATGAGATAAAGTCAGACCTGAGCCAAAGTCAGACACTCAACCGACTGAGCCACCCAGGCACCCCTTTATATATAGCCATATAAATGGTTGACACAAAATAGGATCCTCTACATGTGCACGCACACACACACACACACACACACACACACACACACACATACCACAGTTTCCTTACTCAATCATCCCCTGATGGAAATTTAGATTGTTTCCATATCTTGGCTACTGTGAATGAGGCTGCAGTGAACATTGGGGTGCATATATCTCTTTGAGATCCTGATTTCATTTTTATGGTGTATATATCCAGAAATTGGATTGATGTATTTTTACTGTTAATATTTTACAGTAAAAAAATGTTTTACTGTTTTTACTGTTAATATTTTGAGGGTCCCCCATACTGTTTTCCATAATGACTGTACCAATTAATTTTTCTGCCCTTTGAATGCACAAAGGTTCCTTTTTCTCCACATCCTTGCTAACACTTACCTTTTGTCTTTTTGATAATAGTCTTCCTGATCTTGTCCACTTGATATAAACTACACAACCCATCCGCATCCCCAGTCTCTATCGTGTCATTTTTAAAATCTTTTTTTCTAGCACTTATCACTATCTAAGATTTTCTTGCTTAATTTCTTGGCCATTAGTTTCATCCTTCTACAGAACACAGGCCACTGCTGCTGTTTCTCCTCCTCCTCCTCCTTCTTCTTCTTCTTCTTCCTCTTCTCTTCCTCCTCCTCCTCCTCCTCCTCCTCCTCCTTCTTCTTCTTCCTCTTCCTCTTCTTCTTCTTCTCCTCCTCCTCCTTCTTCTTCCTCTGTCTTCCCCTTTCTTCTTCTTCTTCTTCTTCTTCTTCTTCTTCTTCTTCTTCTTCTTCCTTCTTCTCCTTCTCCTTCTCCTCCTCCTCCTCCTTCTTCTTAAAAAGATTTTACTTTAAAGTAGTCTCTACACCCACGGTGGGGCTCAAACTCACAACCCCAAGATCAAGAGTCCCATGCTCTACTAACTGAGCCAGCTGGGCGCCCCTAGAACACAAGCTTCTTGAGAGCAGGAGCTGTGACCGGTGTGTTCGTTGTACACTCAGCTTCTGGAACAGTGCCTGGCACACAGTTGAAGCTCAACAAGTATCTGTTGAATAAATACACTGTATGTACAAGGCTAGATGAGGTGGTTCCAAGTCAAGGAAGAAGTGGGACCAGGACCAAGAGCTAGACTGATTTGAGCCTTGAGCACTTCCGTCCGCACCCTCACACAAGACCTTAGGCATTCCGAAAGATCTTCTCCTTGTTTGTATCCACGGATTCCTTTTGTGATGATGCCTCTTCCTCCTGCTTTTGGCTGTGGGCTCCATCTTGCCTCCATTCATTTTCATCTAGTTCTTGTCTCTGCTTGTCGATTCACAACATTTCTGGGTCTGTTTGGCTTAGGAAATTGCCTGCATTTCTCTTCTGCTCCCAGTGCTTCAGTGTTGACTCTTCTGCCCAGCCTGGTTGTAGCCAGCGGCCTCCTGCTTGCTTGGGAGGGGAATTAAGATTTCTGCTCTTCAGGAGCTCAATCTAGTGGCGAGGGTAGAGAAGAAAATAGAAACTTACTACTTCGAGGGCTGAGTGTGATGACATCATAAGCCTGGGGTATTGGGAGGCAGAGCAGAGGGGCCCCTAACCTGAGTCCTGTGAGGGAGAGTCAGGAAGTCTGCCTGGAGGAAGTGGCGCAGGAGTAGAGTTTTGAGGGCAAGGAGACATTTCAAGGCAAAGAAAGTAGGGGATATGTGTTCCAGGCAAAGGAAATAGCATATGGGAGGGAATAGAAGTGAGGGAAAATGGAATCCTAGAGACATTCTTCAATATGGCTGGAATTAAAGGAAAGAAGGAAGCTGAGAGAGGCAGGATTTTACTCTTAACTAAGGAGAAAACACAATGTTTCCAAAAAAATTTAACTCGGTTATTGCAATTATCAAAGTATATTTAGGGAGTGTGTTGGTAGATGAAGCTAGAATGCTCTTCAGGCTGTGATCATGCTAAGGAGCACATGGCTTATCCCGAAGGCCTGGAGGGCCACCAAAAGGTTATTACCAGAGGAGTGATATGTTTGAATGTACATCCGTCAGTAACAGCCCACAGAACCTGCTTCTACAGATGTTAGTAGGTTTCAAGGTTATACGGTTTTGGAAAAGGTAGGCTAAAGAAAGTGAAATGTCCCCCCACCCTACCCCAGGACTTTTTAGAGCCTTTAATATGATGCTACTGAGTCTTGAGAATCTCTAAGAAGGGTGAATAATGTGTAGAGTTTCTCAGCTTTACCATGTGACATTTTTTTCCTATACCCTCCAGGACATAATTAACCTGGGTTCAGAGATTCAAACTCATTTAAAGGTGCTGTTTGCTTCCTTCTTATTTGCTTATTCATTGTTTCAGTTTTCTTCTAATGCCGTAAAAAAATTTACCATAGATGTAGAGGCATAAACCAACACAGATGTGTTACCTCTAGTTCTGCAAGTCAGAAGTCTGACACAGGTCTCACTGGACCAAAATCAAGGTGTCTGTGGGGTCACGTTCCTTTCCAGAGGCTCTAGGAGGATCTGTTTCCTTGCTCATCTGGGTCGTTGACAGAGTTACAGGGAACTGGTTAGTTCCCAGTTACAGGAACTGGTTAGTTCCCTGTGGATGTGGCAATGACATCTTCATTTCATGACTGGCTGAGGGCTGTCCCTGGCTTCTAGAGGCTCCTGCGTTCCTGGACTGATGGTCTCCTTCCTCCATCTTCAAAGCCAACAAAGGCAGGCCACAAACCTCTCACACTTGGATTCTCTTTTTTCTGCTCTTTCCTCTTGGACCCCAGCCACTGAAGGCCCTCCATTTTGAAGGACTAATGTAATTATATTTGGCCTATCAAATAATCCCATCTCAAGGCCATGCCCTTGATTACATTTAAAGTCCCTTTTGTGATAAAGCAACATATTCACAGATGCTGGAGATCAGGGAGTGGGCATCTTTTTGGGGCTCTTACACAGCTGGCCTTTCCCACCTTGCACTTCACTTTCAGCACGATCAAGTTTCAAGGCTGATGACCATTCCCCCCAGTATGGTTCTGCTTCCTTTCATTTGATTAATCTTATAAGCAAGGACTTCCTTTCATCATCCATATTTCTGCTCCAAACGTTTGTTGGTATGCCAACATTGTCTTCTCCTGGGTCATCCAGCCCAGATGTCACCTGTGTCTCCTGCATCTCACAGGTGTAGTTGAACTTGATTGAATCCAACTTGTTGGACCTGTGACAGTCCAGAGCTCTCTTTAGGACCTCTGCAGGTTCCCGTGATTTCTCTCTGTTTTGGCAGTCCTGCATTGGTGGGGACGTTGCTCTACAAGTCCCCAAGTCCCAGGATGTAGGACTCTGTTTCTCCCAAAGAAAGTGACTCACGGCCCCCTTTTGAGTCACAGCGTTGCAGTCCTCCCCCCATCTCACTGCTCTATGTGCTTTCTCCTCTCCCGTCTTTGCTCTTTTCTCTTGTCCTTTGCAACCAAGAAATCTCCCTATCGGTATTGTGCAAGACTTTTTTTTGGCCAATATGAGAGGTCCCTGTTGGATACAAGCTAATACACAAAAGTCACTTCCTGGGTGATCACAGTTCAGAATTAGAAAGGGGGAACAGCCGTGGCTTTGCATGGTGTCCGTGCAGGTAAGATGGATGTTTGTGTTGTATGTTTCACATTCCAGAGGCTGACCTTGAGTCCAGTGACCAACACGTCAGGTACAAGTGGGGTCGCTTACCCTCCAGGCAGGTCACTGTCCGCTCTGTTTCTGCATCCTTATCCCTAAATCAGCCGATGTGGACTCTATGCCTACAGTTTCGTTGCCTACAGAAGGTTGAAAACAGTCTATAAAATAGAGAAAACCTGAACCAGTGTAAAACGGTGAAAGAATCAGGCCTTCTTTCATGTCTGGAGTAACAAACCCTTGTGACAAGCAACTAAACCCTTCAAGGTGAACCGGACCCAGAATGTTCGTTTGCTGTAGCTTCTTGTGAGTGATGGCGGAAGGGCGGTGCTATGAGTGAACATATGCCAGAAGACAGAAATCCCATCCCACAGACACAGGAGGCATGCACGACACCTGAACTTGGAGAGCACCGAGTATTCCCACCCTGAAAGGCCATGAACCCCAACCATGGAAACAGCCAGAGTGTGCTTGCCTTTGGTAGGGTGTGGTGAACCATCCGTAGCAGACTGGGAAAGACCAGTTTCACTGTACTGGTCTGACAGTGTTTGGCAAGGTGATCAGTCAGTGGATTTAACATACAACAATATGTGTTTTGGAAAATTAGCTTTCTCTGAATTGGCTTTTGGCAAATTTGCTACAGCCCACAGCTTCTATCCCGAGTGACTTATTAAGGACTTTCTTCTGAACGAGTAGGGTGCAATCCCCGTAAAGAAATCCTCTGAAGACAATTTCTATCTCTTTCTTTAGAAAGCTGGCTTTACTGCCCTTATTTTCTCTGGCAGTTTCCAGATTATCCTGGGCTGTAGCTTTGCTGATGAAATTTCTTTGGCATCAGCCTCTGGGGACATGGACCTGACCTCTGGGGCTCTCGCCCTGGTGAACTTTTGTGTTTCTAAGGCATCCCCTTCCTCAACGGGAGGCTTGGAACTTTCTGATGAGAATTTAGTTTCTTTTAGCTTCCCACTTGTACTAAGCCACGGGATCATATTTATCTTTTTATAGCATGAAAACATCTCTTTCTCCAGAGTCTGCAACGGATGTTGCCTTTGACTAGGTGTCCTGTCCTCCCCTATCAGGGACTCCAGGATGACATTGTCACTTCTTCTCAAGGCTGTCATCACTCGGACGTTACAGCCTGCTCTCCCGTGTCGGTGGGAATTAAGCTGCTTTGCCCCTCGTGGGTTCCTCTGTCCTCATTGATCTCGTTTTTGTGGCCCGCCAAGGGTTGCTATGGTGTGGGGTTTCTTGGAGACTGCCAGCTTGTCAGGGTCCCCTCGCCACCCTGTCTGATCCCGAGCATCAGAGGACTGTGTTGGGAAAGCCTTTGTTGCTTTGTCAGCCTGGGGGACCTTCTGACAAGGAGGCTGCTTTGTGTCTCTGCTTCTGTCCTCACCCGCAGGCTTGGCCCCACATTTCCACACAGCTGTCTGCCTTTTGGAACCCTGTGTCACTCCCGTGTCACTCCCCTGCCCTCTATCAGGCCCGCTTCTTTACAACAACATGCAGACCTCCACTGTGGCCCTCCCATTGTAAACACCATCCCACTGAGTGTTGCAGATGAACAGAATGTCTTAAAAAAAATTCTATCTATGAATTCCCTCCACCATTCAATATTTATTGACTGTTTACTGTGTGCCCAGCACCGTGCTCCATGCTGTGAGAGACATAGAAAGGATAAGCTGGATTTAGCTGGAGGACACACGGGGAGCTCAGTGGGGACCTGAGATTAATGCACAGGGGACTCTGAGGCACAGAGAACAAGCATTGATTCCGAGCCACAGACAAAGGTATAGGAAATGTTGAGGGGTTCAGAGAGAATAGAACCGGGGTGGGTTGAAGGGGAGAGGGTTGGGTTTAAAGTGATCCTTGAACAACAGGAGGGATGGGGCTAAACTGAAGAGGGGGAGGGGCATTCTGTGGGGGAGGGGCGGGATGGCTTGGAAGGCAGGAAGGAGCTTGTCAGTCCCCAGGAAAGGTAGTGATGGGTGGGGAGCATCCTGCTGCACAGAAAGCAATTTGGCCAAACTGGCAAAGTTGCTCTTCAAGCCGATATTGCAGTCATCATGATTTCAATGGGGACGTATGTCTGTTAGGGTTTGCAAGTTTTGGTAATATTTGAAGAGAATTAGGGCGTTTGGAGACAACTTGTGCATCCTGGAGAATTTGTGATTGTTTTTCAGAATTTTATTTTTTCTGATATATTTTTTTCCCCTTTTGTATTTAAAGTTATTTTAGTCTCGATACCCTCTTCGCTGCTTTTTAGCACCAGGGCAATTTGGACCACTGTAAGTGCTTCGCGGGATTAGTTTGGAAAACCTATCAGACGGAAATGGGAGCGCACATCTGCATGAGAAAACGTGAAGGAGACCCTGGAAAGGTGCTGTCTTTATTGATTGTCACTGAGTGGGTGGAATGATGGGTGACCCGTACCCTTTCCTGTTTGCTTGTGTGTATTTTCACCTTTCTTTCCCGGGGATGGATGGCTCTTATAAGAGGAAATCAACAACAACGGAAACTCATCACATGACACAAATGGCAGAAGAATGTTTTCTGGATTTTTTCAGGGTTTGGAGTTCCTTGCTTTCAAGTTTTGAATTCATTTAAAGCCAATTATGTCTGCTTTGGGGCTTTGGCCACGCTTCCGGTTTTCTCCACTGTTTGAAGGATTTAAGACTTGCATCCTGGCCAGCTTGCTTTCAGACAAATTGTTTTCTGCCCCGTCACCAGGGGTTGTGACCAGGACCCAGGGCTCACCATTTGCAACTTCTTCAACTGAGCAAGGCGGCCAGGCATGGACAGAGCACGGGGTCACTTCTGTGATACCACTTGAAACGTGTGAGCCTTCATGTTCAGTCACAGCAGATTTCGGTCTTGCTGTACATCAGAATCCCCGGGGGAGCTCTCCAGATCTGCAGCTGCCCAGGGATTCCGATCCATTAGTATTTTGGGGCATCAGCGCTTTTAAAAAGCCATTCAGAGGATTCCTATAAGCCCCCAGAGATAAGACCCACTGAGCTGAAATATCCCCACGTGGCTGGCTCCCTCTTCAGCCTCTGCGCGGGATCGAACCATTCTATTTTCCCCGGGACATATTCCTCAAGGTGCGGTGCAGGGACCTCCCTGCAGAATCAGCCCGGAAATCTGCTCACCCTGCAGATCCCTGGGCCCCCTCTGCAGACACTGAATCATAATCGCTGGCTATTGGATCCAAGTGTCGAATTTTCATAAGTTCCTCCTAAGTCTTTTGTGCTGTATTTGAAAATTAGAGAACTACTATCGTCATAGGTCTCTGTCTCTTCTTTTTCTTTCTGTCTTCACCTGTCTCACCATAGCACCTTGATTTTGTTAATCCTTCATGGGATTGGCATTTCTTCTTCTTTTTATTTTTATTTTTAATTGGAATATCGTTGACGTATAATACTAAATTTGTTTCAGGTATACGGATAGTGATTCAACAACTATGTACATTGCAAAATGCTTTCCACAATAAGTACATTACAACATTGTTGACTCTATTCCCTATGCTGTCTTTTTCATCCCTGGGACTTATTTATTTTATAACTGGAAGTCTGTACCTCTTAATCCTCTTTGTTGATTTCATCCATACTCCCACCTCTCTCCTGTCTGGCAACCAACAGTTTGTTCTTCATTATTGGTGAGTCTGTTTTGTTCTTGTTTGTTTGTTCATTTGTACAGGATTGGCATTTCTAAAGCCTAGCTTTTCCTCTGGTGGCTACTTTTTTTCTAGAGACAGATTATAACCTAATCCAAAACTGTGTGTACATTGGGTGGAAAGATACATCTTTTAGATTAATACATCCATTTTATAACGGAGCCTGTGATAGGTATATATTTCCCTGTTATAAAAATAATATGTCTTTATAAAGATTTGGAAATACTAAAAAGAAGCAATTGGAACCATACAATTGCTCGTGTTCTCATCACTCAAAGACAACAGCTGCCTACAATTTCACGCCTTTATTTTTGTCTTTTTCTTTTTAATATATAGGACTTTTTATTTTTATTATATTTATTTATTCATTCAATGTTTGTTTACTTTTGATAGGGGTGGGCAGAGAGAGAGGGAGACAGAGAATCCCAAGCAGGCTCCGCACTGACAGCAGAGAGCCTGATGCAGGGCTCAAACTCATAAACTGTGAGATCATGACCTGAGCTGAAGTCGGACGTTTAAGTGACTGAGTCACCCAGGTGCCCTTTAATGTATAGGACTTAAAAAAAAATAAAAAAAAGAAACACATTTCAGGTAACATAATACCCTCTGGTTCCATCCATGTTGCTGCAAATGGCCAGATTCCATTCTTTCTCATTGCCGAGTAGTATTCCTCTGTATATATAAACCACATCCTCTTTATCCCTTCGTCAGTTGAGATAAGTCCGTCAGAGAAAGACAGATATCCTATGTTCACTCATATGTGGAACTTGAGAAACTTAACAGAAGACCCTGGGGGAAGGGAAGGGAAGGGAAAAAATAGTTACAGAGAGGGAGGCAAACCAGAAGAGACTCTTAAATACAGAGAACAAACTGAGGGTGGATGGGGAGAACAGGGCAGGGGGCAAAACGGGTGATGGGCATTGAGGAGGGCGCTTGTTGAGATGAGCACTGGGTGTTGTGTGCAAGCGATGAACCATGGGAATTTACCCCCGAAGCCAAGAGCACACTTTACACACGGTATGTTAGCCAACTTGACCATAAATTGTATTTTTAAAAAATCTAAAAAAGCAAACCATGATGGTACTCTTGTGGAAATTGGGCATCACAGCCTTTATTTTCATAGATTGATCGTGGTTAAAGAAGGCAGGTGTAATGATATTGAATAAGAGGCCTGTGAACTTTTACCGTTGTGTTGTAATTGTCTTCCTTGATAAGAGAGGAGGCATTCACTTCAGTTCCCATTAGGGTGTGAGAAAGGACGAGCTAGGTGGGGCCCAAGCTTTTCAAGACAAGCTCCTCTCTCATGAAATTAGCTGTTAATGAGAAGAAGGGGGCTACTAAATTTAATGGTTTAGTCACATAGCCTTAGGAACCAGGTTTGTTATAAGAAATGCATTTATTCATTTAAGTTATAAAATATGTTGGTAGAGGAAATTGAATTTGCTAACTGAGGTTGTAAAATGACCTCTCACTAGCTGTGCGTTAATTTAAATAGGTGTGGGGGCAACTGGGTGTCTCCCATTGGTTAACCGTCCGATTTCGGCTCAGGTCATGATCTCACGGTTCCTCAGTTTGAGCCCCGCGTCGGGCTCTGGGCTGACAGCTCGGAGCCTGGAGCCTGTTTCGGATTCTGTGTCTCCCTCTCTCTCTGCCCCTCCCCTACTCGTGCTCTGTCTCTCTCTCTCTTTCTCTCTCTCTCTCTCTCAAAAATAAATAAACATTTAAAAAAATGAAAAAAAATATACCCTGTGGGTTCTGTCGGATAAATATTCTCAGAGGCTTGACGATTGGTCCACAAGGGTGAGGTAACTGTAGAAAAAGTCTGTAGCTGTGAATGACAAAGTTTTATTTCTTGCTCGTGCTTCACATCCATAGCGGCTTGGCAGGGGGATCCGTGCCATTCTTTACTCAGGACCCAGGGCTCACCATTTGCAACTTCTTCAACTGCCAAAGGGGGGGGGGGGGCAGGAAAGATGGAGACACACTGGCTCTTACATACTGATGTTGTATTGGCTATAGCATGACACGTGCCCTTGTTGACCATCCTAGGGGTGGGTCCTAGTCCCCTGATGCTTGGAAGTGGAGGGAACCAAGTGTTGGTATTTGGTCATTTGTCTATCATACTTGGGTCTCACTCTGTACACATGAGCAACCAGAGAGCCCCTTTAACAGATTCCAACACAACCATTTGTAGGTCACTTACCAATTTCCCACCTTTTCAATTTATTTGATTTCTTCATAAGAGACTTACTGGGGTGTGCTAAACATTGTTACACATCTCTCTGACCATCTTTTGTAAAATGTCAGTACACGTCCGTGGCAAATAATCAGAAAGTGCATAGAGACTCTGGGCAGGTGTCCCCAAAAAAGAAGGAGGCCCGAGGAAGGGGCACGTTGGGGAAGGTAGCCAGAGATTTGGTAGCTGGGTGTGGCTTCTCCTTTTCTTTGCTGACTCACAAAAACCATGAATATTCTACTTTTCCTCTACTTTTTTGGTTCTCCTGGTAGTTTCAGCCATTTCTATGCTCATCCAGCCCACCCCTTTCCATTGGGAAGGTAATCAGATTCCAGAAAAAAGAGTCCTGCAAACACTCCTTCCCCATGTATTTGGTCACTGGCCCACGGGGACCAGCGACCAGATTCATCTTAGTCAGAGGACATCTCACCTGAGGTCAGAGAGGGACAACCCAACTTCCATAGTCAAGGTCATAGGTATTCACTGGGCACTGACTATGTGTCACCATTTTTCTAGGGGTCTTAAAAGGGGAAGAGCCACTGTGGCTGTTGGGAAATTTAAAATTTACAATAACATCTTAGTTATCTTGAATCTCGAAAAAATGTAAAGCTTTAAACAGTCCAGTGAAAGTACACTTAAGTACAATTTTAATTGAGCATTTTATATGATTCTATTTTCTCTCTCTTCTTACATTGAAATTATACTTCAACACATTTTTAAATGGTTGCCCTAGAGTTTGTGATATGCATTTGCAACTAATCTAAATATATTTTCTTTAAATTTTTTTAAATGTGTATTTATTTTTGAGAGAGAGAGAATGCGAGTGGGTTAGGGGCAGAGAGAGAGGGAGATACAGAATCAGAAACAGGCTTCAGGCTCTGAGCTGTCAGCACAGAGCCCGACATGGGGCTCGAACTCGTGAGCTGTGAGATCATGACCTGAGCAGAAGTCAGACGCTCAACCGACTGAGCCACCCAGGCGCCCCTCTAAATATATTTTCTTATAATACTGTATTACTTTATGAGTAGTGCAGGTGATTTTATAACAGAGTGTTCTCAATTCCTTCTTCTCATCCCTTAAAATATCCTTTCATAAGCTATAATCACTAAAACATTCGTACTGTTATGACTTTGAACAAGAATTCAGAGATGAATTAAGAATAAGAAAAAAAGGGATGCCTGGGTGGCTCAGTGGGTTGAATGTCTGACTCTTGATTTCGTCTCAGGTCATGAGCTTGTGGTTTGCGAGATTGAGGCCAGCATTGGGCTTTGCACTGACAGCACAGAGCCTGCTTGGGATTCTCTCAAAATAAATAAATACATACATACATACTAAAAAAAAAAAGGATAAGAGAAAGAAAGCTTTTATTTTACTTTTGTTTATTCTTTCTCATAACGTTCTTCCTTTCTTTGCATATAGATCCCAGTTACTCTGCCCTTGTGTCTTTGAAGAATTTCTTTTACCATTTTTTGCAGGGCAGTGCTATTGGCGATGCATTTTGTTTGTTTTAGAAAATATTTCTCTTTAACTTTTGAAGGATAGACTTGCTGGATTCCGGATTTTAGGTTGGTGGTGCTTTTCTTTCAATACTTTAAATTTTTCACTCCACTCTCTTCTTGCTTGCATGGTTTCTGATAAGAAGTCTGTGATAACTCTTATACTTGTTCCTATATACGTAACGTGTGTCCATTCCCCACCTCCCCTACTTCTTTCTAGATTTCCTCTTTGTCTCAGTTTTCTGCACGTTGACTATGATATACTTTGTGTAGATTGTTTTGATATTTATCCTGCTTGGTGTTCTCTGTGTGCTCTGTTTGGTAGCGTTAATGTTGGAAAATTCTCTGCCTTTATTACTTCAAATAGATATAGACACACATATATACGTATTTTTTTATATTTTTAATTTTGGAAAATTCTCTGCCTTTATTACTTCAAATATATGTATGTATTTTTTTTTTTCCTGGCCCATTCTTTCTTTCTTATTCATCTGGCATTTCAATGATACCTTTTGAAATTGTTCTAGAGTTCTTGGATATTCTTTCGTGTTTTAAATTCTTTTTTCTCTTTGCATTTCAGTTAAGGAAATTTCTATTATCTTCAGTCTTACTGATTCTTTCCTCAGCCATGTCTAGTTTACCGAGAAACCCCTCAAAGACATTTTTTGCTGCAGCGTTTTTGATTTCTAACATCTCCTTGTGATTCGCTCTCAGTTTCCATCCCTCTGCTTGCATGGGCCTTCTCTTCTTACGTGTTGTCTGCTTTTTCCATTAGAGCCCTGAACATTTAATCACAGTTACTTAAAATTCCTTGTCCGATAATTCTTAAATCTGTTTCATATCTGAGTGTGTTTCTGATGCTTGTTTTGCCTCTTCCTACTTTTTTTTTTTCTTGCCTTTTAGCATACCTTGTAATTTTTGTCTGAAAGCCAGACATGGTGTGTTGGGTAATAGGAACTGAGCTACACGGGCCCTTGGTGTGAGGTTTTGTGTTGATCTTGCTAGGAATTGGGTTGTGTTTAATGTTTGCTATAGCTGTACGGACCAGACGCTTAAAATTCCTCTTTCAAATTTCTTATTTTTGTCTCCCCTGTTGTCTTTGGCTCTGGAGTAGAATCTGTGTCCTGAGCTCTTTCAGTTGTAATCCACCATTAGTGGGTGATACCGGTTCCCTGGTGGTGTGGTAGTAACAAGTGGGGAAGGGAAGTGTTCTACAACGTTCTGAATGGACTTCAGTCCTTTGGTTGGCCTGTGTTCCTGGGCCGTGGCTGTCACAAGTGTTTCTTAGGTGGGACGGTGAGGCCAGAGGGGCCGGAGATGGGACAGGCTCTGGGCTTTCCTCCTGGAGACTAGGCCTTTGTTATGGAGGCTGCCGTGGGTTATTTAAAAATGGTGACCTTTCCCTCCCCCTCTGTCAAACCCATAGGATCTTTCTCAGCTTTTCACCATGATAATGTTTCCTAGAAGTAAAGCCCACAAGAGCATATAGGATGCCCAAGATTACGGCCCCCAGGAGCCTCTCACTCTCCTCCTTGTCCACGCTCAACCTCCAACAGTTGGTCAGAGTTACCACTGAGATACTCCTACCAGTTTATGGCTGCAGCAGCTTTGGGTCTGGGTGTACTGACTTACCTTGTTACCTGGCTGTGACTTTCTGGATTTGTCTGTCTCTCCAGCTTTGGGGGGTGATGGTTTGCCCTGTGACCTCAACTCTCTAATGGGTCTCAGAGACGTCATTGATTTTCAGTGGGTTCACTTTTTTTTTTCCTTTCACGTTGTGAGCATGGGAGTGACAACTTCCAAGCTCTTCACACGTTGGAATAGAAACTGGAAGTCCCTTCAATGCGATTTTCAGCACAAAAAGGGACAACACAGAAGGTGCAGGAAAACATGTGGCCCTACCTCATTCTTGTAGACACATAAATATGTAGAACAGATTTATGTATGTATATGTGCATGTATCTGTAGGTAAAGGACGAAAAGGGCACACACCAAAGGGCTAGCATAGTTGTCTCAGGGGACTGGGGTAGAAAGGGACGGGAATTGCCCCTTTATGCTTCACAACAGATGACTTAAAACAAGCAGGTAGTACTTCACCGAAACCATTAAAAAACAACCGCATTTGGCAGCATGGAAGAAGCAAAGGGCCACAGTTCCAAGGAAAGCAAACAGGACAGACTGGGTTAGTGACCAGAAAAACTGAAGGCTGCAGGTGACACTGGGCAGCGAATGACAATGATAACGAGTTGCTTGTGCGGACCGCTCATTACCAGGCAAGCCCTCAGCAAGGGGTTTTGTGTTCGTTTTCAATGTAATCAGTGCAGTGGTCCTGTGCCCCTTGGCTGACGAAGATCTCGAAGCTTCTGCTTCTGAAGGAACGCGTCCCAGGTCTCAACAGCTAGAAGAGCGGCTGAGTTGATATGAGAACACAGTGTAGCGCCCTCTAGGGGGCGCTCCAAGGACCGCTTCTGAGCAACAAGCTGGGGAAGGGGGAGAAAACGGAAGCGCTCAAACAAGAGGTCCAGTTGGCTGGGACAACTGGTTCCTTTAGCACAGGGGCTGAGAATTTCCTACTTAAAGAAAAGGCATGCAGCCATGGGGCGCCTGGGTGGCTCAGTCGGTTAAGCGTCCGACTTCGGCTCAGGTCATGATCTCGCGGTCTGTGGGTTCGAGCCCCGCGTCAGGCTCTGTGCTGACAGCTCAGAGCCTGGAGCCTGTTTCAGATTCTGTGTCTCCCTATTCCTCTGACCCTCCCCTGTTCATGCTCGCTCGCTCTCTCTCTCTCTCTCTCTCTGTCTCAAAAATAAATAAATGTTAAAAAAAAAAAAAAAAAAGAAAAGGCATGCATGCTGAGAGGATACAAGGCAGTTTCTACCTGAGCACTAGCTGTGTAACATGAGACCCTGGGATCCCATGCAAGTTGTCACGTCTCCGTCCTGGACAAGGAGCCGAACAACAATGCTCTGCCATCTGCGGAGGAGCGAGGAGGCAGCCCAGGTGGGGCTCCGAGGTGGGCACCCGGGCCGTAGGTCAGTCCTTACCAAGTGTGGACCGGGGACCAGCAGCATGCCTGGGAACCAGTGAGAAAGCACTTTCTAGAATCCTGCCCCGCCCCAAGGCCAGTCAAAGCAGAAGCTCTGGGGGCGGAGCCCAGTGAGCTGTGTTTTGATTGGTCTTCCAGGTGATTCCGATGCAGGCTCACAGAGCACCACAGTGAGAACCCCTGATGGTCATGGACAAGAACTAGCATATTAGGGATGCTGGGTGGCTCAGTCGGTTGAGCTTCCCACTTCGGCGCAGGTCATGATCTCACGTTGGTGAGTTCAAGCCCCGCGTCGGGCTCTGTGCTGACAGCTCAGAGCCTGGAGCCTGCTTCGGAGTCTGTGTCTCCCTCTCTCTCTGCCCCTCTCCCCTCGCACTCTCTCTCAAAAATAAATAAACGTTAAAAAAAAAAAAAAATAGGAACTAGCGTGAAGTCATCTTTAGCCTCCACAAGGGACACAGACGAAGGAAAAGCCAGACTCTGCTCCTGGTAAGAAGACACACGTGTCAGTTTAATTGGTGTCCGGGAGAAGCCTTTGGGCTTGCTCTTTTCTCCATTTTAACTTCTTTCTTTAGCTTTGGCAAGCTGGGAGTCTTTTATGATACATTATATATAAAACTGTACATGTTATATAAATATAGTTGTTATATATGTGCATGCTATACATATAGTACGTCAAATATAGAAGTACAATATAAAAAATACACAGTACATGTTAATATCTATTATAGTACATTATATATATAATGTGTATATATAATCACAAAAGAGTCACATTCTTCCAAAACTAAAGAAAAGGCTAAAGATAAATACAGAATATGCACGTATAGCTCTCCAATGGCTTTTTCAGATGGTTGGATTAGCTGATGCTTCTATCACGGGTGCGTTGCATTGCCCGTCTCACCACATCTGCAACAACACTGGGGATTTTATGCTCAATTTTTATGCCACAGGAAGTTTTCTTCTGCTGTTTTCTCTCATATTTATTTGCTCCACAGTGGAGTTGGGTATTTTCCACTGTTGATTTATGACAGTTCATTTTAAACTGCATGCTTTGTGCTTTTTGTCAGTTTGTGTCAGTTTTAGCTATTTAAGATTAACCACATGTATTTCATTTTTACTACATATATTTTTACTGGGAGGTGCCCGTCTTGTTTCCTTTGTGAGATCTATTCCTTTAGGCTTACACATTTCCTCTCTTTGGTGTGTTTAACTCATATTCAGTTCAGGTTTTTTTTTTTTTTAAGTTTATTGCTGTTTTATTTTTAAATATTTACTGTTTTAATCTATTAATTTAGTTTTCAGTTTCTCTACCTTCCTGGCTCTTGTTTTGACAAGTAAGTAATATCTTGGAAACATGCAACTAAGAAGCATGAAAGTGTTCCTTATTTAAGCAAATCCTTCAAAAAATAAATACTTTTGCAATGCAAATAATCTCCCCTCATCTGTGTGATTTCCAGGTTTGGATATTTCTTATGGCATTTTCACACTTACAATAGGTGTGGGTGAAGAGGCGGCCCTGGATGTTAGAATCCGCCTTGCTTCAGCCACCTGGGCTCAAATGCGGATCCCGGTGATTTCCCCCTCGACCTTGTAGAGCTAAGATCTTGAATGTGTCGCACCTCGGCAACATCAATGGGCCATAAAAAAATGCAAGGTATGAGTCTGTTTTCCCGGCCAGGTGCCGGCTGCTGTGGGGTGAACAAAGTCACCCCAATACAGGAAGGTCCTGCCCTAAGGACATCACTGTCATTTTCTCTGGTTCTCAACCCTAGTCCATACACTGCCTAAGAAGCTGTAAGCATTTGGAGGACATTTGGCCCATGACACTGGCATGGCACTGAAAGTGACTGAGAATTCAGAGAGCAGACGCCGTGGGAATGGAGAACGCTAGAGGCTGACATTCCCACCCACGTGTCAAGGAAACAGAACCCCTCCATTCCCCCCTTTCCTACTCCCGTTGACCCTAACACACGCCCACAAAGCCAGCTTGCACTTATGGGCAGAGGGCATGGCATTTCTCACTTGAAGCAGCTGTTCTGAATGGAGCCCACGGAAGAACGTGTTATTCGACGCGCACATCCTCAGATGCCCAGAGACCACAAAGTCCCCCCCCCATTAGCCATGGATGGGGAGAGGACCTCTGCTAGCATTTCCTGCTTGGCTTTCTTCCTTCTGCGGGAGGAAAGAGAAAGCCCCTCACCATTAAATGGAGGTTGTCCCCTGCAGCCCCTTTATCAGCTACAGCTAACTGGGCAAGGCTCAGATATTTAAATTCCTCTTGGACCCATTGCTGGGGCCTATGGAAGAGAAGTTCAGTCAAGACCGTGAGCACTTCATGGGTGTGTGAACCAGCTGGGATGTGTGGGGAGCCAGACTGGACTGGGTTGGGAGGCAGCCACCAGAGCCATGGGATGCATTCCCCGTCCTCAGGGGCTTATGGTAAAGTTGGAGACTGCAATCAGATGGGGGGCAGTTTCACCTCTCAGGGTCTTACAATTTATTTGGGAGGACGAAAATAACACAGGGGAGATGTCTTCAAGACAATACAAATGGGTGATGTGCAGTGTGGGATGCACAGATTTTAAGGGTTTGGTCATTCAGAAACAGGTGGGGAATTCACAGGGGTCGGGGGCAGCGGGGGGTGGGAGAGGGCAGAAGCAGAGAGAACTTCGAGAAGGGAGAGATTTTCCTTTATGGCTGTGGCAACAGCAGCCCGGGAGAGCCGGGCGCTGGCCTGGAACCCACAGCTCCTGTTGAATGCAAACCATGTCACAGGCCACTGACACCGGACACGCCAGGAGGGCTCGGGGCAAAACCCAGACCCCTCTGTAATGTCTGAGCTCGGAAACAAGAATGTTGTCAAGGCGCAGGACTGCAGCCATCCGTGCAAGTGGCCGCTGCTTCTCTACCAGTTATATACTTGGCCTCACTTCCTCCCCCTCACCTTTCGAATGAGATGTAGCGAAACGTCTAGCCAGAATTACCCCTGCTTCCTCGCGGCTTCTGGTCCAGAGGTCCAGAGCAAAGCCTGCTTCGTTGGGCCCTCCCCCAAATCGGGTAACACGGTCCAAACCCTCAAAGTCCCTCTTGACACCCTCTCAGTGAGATGCCTTGCACTTCCCCCCACGGTGTTTTCCTTTGTTGCAAAGAGTTACGGAACCCAACTTTGATCAGGGGAGCGCCTGATGGTCTCTGGCTGGAAGGTGCTGACGGGCCACCTTCCGCCATTATGGGTTCAGCACTGGGGGTGCCCGGTCACTGACTGGTTCAGCCCATAGTAGCTGCAAGTCCCCATTGACTGAGATCTAACCGGAAAAGACCAGCACATGGGCGATTCCTGTGCATACGGTAAGTGCTCTGGTGGGGTGAGTGAGGGAGACAGGGCTGCCCAGAGGAGGGACCTCTAAGCCTTGAGTAGGGGCACCCGGGTGGATCAGTTGGCTAAGCATCCGACTTTGGCTCAGGTCATGATCTCCCGGTTCCTGGGTTCGAGCCCCCCGTTGGGCTCCGTGCCGACAGCTCGGAGCCTGGAGCCTGTTTCGGATTCTGTGTCTCCCTCTCTCTGCCCCTCCCCCACGCACGCTCTCTCTCAATAATAAACAGTAAGAAAAATTGAAAGAAAAAAAAAAAAAAAGCTTGAGTAGGAAGCTCAGGACAAGACGGTGGGAAGAGGCTGGTGTGGCCAGGGGTCAGTGTGTGCCTGAGCCTGAGGCACAGGCGAGCTTTGCAGCCACAGGGGCTGTGCGAGCACTGCCAACTGGAACGCGACACTGCTGACCTCAAGGATGAGGAGACCGAGCCGGAAGCAGCAAAGGTGTAAAGGTGTAAATGCCACGGCAGCCGTAGCCAGAATGCAACGTAACTGAGATGTCTCAGTGCCTCGGTTTTCTCATCTGCAAAGTGGGAGTAGAAACTCTTAGCCCGCAGGGCACTGTGTTAAACAAGACCTTGCGTGGAAATCACTTAGCACAAGGCATGGCTCCCGGGAGGTGTTCATACACGGCTATGCTTAGTTTCTCATTCGAGTCTTACAGAGAGGGAGGTCCGTTCTTGTGTTGCTCGCTTTTCTACTGCTTTGGCGGGGGACCAATGGCGGCTTCCTTCCACACTCCTCAATTCTCTCCTCGTCATTTTTGGTATGAGGACCAAAGCTCACACTTCCTTCCCTCCCAAGGTACCCCCTTTTCTCCCTGGCCGGTCTGTGCAGCATTATCTGGGGACGGGGAGATCCCCACCTTGCAGGAAACGGATTTAGAGCTTCTGCAGCTCCCCTAGGGCAGATTATCAGAGGCCTGAGCCGGCTTGCTTTTGGGTCACTCCCCCAGAGGAGGTGGCCCTGGGAAGTCTCTCTCCGGCAGAAACCCTGCAGACCTGGTATTTCTCCTTCTGACTTTCCCCCAACACCTCTGGTCCCATCTGCTCGGGCTCCTGGGCCCGTGGTCTTCTAGGTGGGTGTCCCCGCCCCGATAAGGGTGACGGCCAGAGGTAGTCTGTAAGCAAGGGAGACGCTAGTGTCAGGGGGACCCTGCGGGGTGGCGCTGGGGATGTTGGAAAGGGACCGGAGATTGTCTTCATCCCCGACCCAGGGATGCAGTCTTCCCCCACCTGCTCAGATTCTCAGCGTCCTCCTCTCTCCCCGCGTCTGCCCTCCTTGGGTCTTGTAGGCGCTTCTGTCGGCCAGGCCGGGCTACAGGGAAGGAGCGCACACTTCCTTGTTTTCCCGCGTCTCCTGGTCAGCCCAGTGCAGGTGTCGATGGTGCCGGCTCTATCACCCTATGGGGACTTTCCTACCGGACCTCCCTCGTCCATCACATGCAGGAGGAAATGACTGCTCACCGCCTAAGGGCGCACTCCTTCCGAGGAAGCTGCATTGATGCCAAAGGTCGGTGCTAGGTCGATAAAACTTACTGGGGAAGGACGTCCAGCCGTATGGCTTGTCTGCGTATGTGGAACTCACAGTTTCAATTTCAAATTGTGAAGTTATGGGGCGCCTGGGTGGCTCAGTCAGTTAAGCCTCTGACTCGATTTCAGCTCAGGTCATGCTCTCACAGTTTGTGGGTTCGAGCCCCATGCCGGGCTCTGTGCTGTGAGCACAGAGCCTGGTTGGGATTTTCTCTCTGTCTGTCTCTCTGTTCCTCTCTGTGCACATGCTCTCTCTCTCTCTCAAAATAAGTAAATAAACTTAAAAGAAAAATTGTAAAATTGTAGATAAGCTAGAAAGGGGCAGTTAGAAAACCATGCGCTAGACCCCCCCTTCACCCCCGCCTGTCTTTATAGAAAGACAGAACCTCCAAGAAAAAAAAATTGAAATCTGCTGGAGCTTGTTTAAGCATAAAAGGAGAATGTTTTCTGAGATTGAGGGGGAAGACTGCCGGTGGCAGTGCAGCAGGCCCCATCCCGGCCTCAGGAACAGGGGACACCCAGGCTGTCTGTCCATCTTTCTGCCTGCCCTGCTTCCCCGGCCACATCATGGCTCATGCCTCCCCTCAGCAGCCTGGTTTTATGTCCTCCCGAGACGCCAGAAATCCATTAGGATCCCTGGGGGGAAGCAGTGCTCTACCTAGAGGACTTCTCTGGAAGAACTGGTCACCATGGGAGCAAGTGCTCCTGGCCTGACCCGGAGCACCTGCTCATGACCTCCACCTGGAGCTTTGTGGCTGCGCCCCCGGGACGCGGAGAAGTGGTCCTTCCCTTCCTTCCTGCTGTTCTCATTCTTTGGGTGTTTGAAGATCACTCTTTCATCTCGTGTTAGTATTTCTCCTGCAGGCCAGAGAGCTCCTTGCTCTCTTACGAGGCTGAATTGGGCCCTCCGGGTGTGGTCAGAGTGGCAGGGTGCTTATTTCAGGACTCATTCCGATAACTCTCAGGCCCCACCTCACACCTGGGCATCAGGACTCTGGGGGTGGGGCCTGGTAAGCTGTGTTTCACCAGCCCTCTTCTGGGTGATTCTGGTACCCTACTGGGTTTGAGGACCACCGTCCTAAGAGCTTGGACTTTTGGGGCCCGAAATCCAGGACGAGTTGCCATTTCCCCCCCGCTGTTTTCTGCCATGTAGTGTATCTTTACTGAGGCCATAAAGGATAGACTCGGCTACTGGCTCTGGGTTAGGGGTTGGGGGGAGGGGAATGGAGGGAGAAAAAACATCCATATGCAGGGGTCTCGCAATGTTACCCAGCCACGAACGAACCAGTCTGAGGACCTGGCAAAGCTCTGGAAGGTCTCGGGGTTCATGCCTGGCCCTGGCCGGAGCATGGGGCGCTGATCAGGGCTGCTGTTCTGCTGGGGACTGGGTGGGGGTGAGGTGGCTGTCCTCAGGCCTGTCCCAGCAAGCAGGCTTCACCTCTTGGTGATTTGCCTGTACCTTCTGAGAGCCACTGGGCGCAGGCCCTACCACAGACAGGTGTTGACAGGTGCGCAGGCCCTGTGTTGCCGGAGGGGGTACGTCACACCTCTCAAAGGTTGTGGGGCCACAAGAAGGGAAGGGTACTGTCGCTGAGATGCTGAGGGTGTGGGGACCATGGGCAGGTGGGGAACCTCTGCTTGAGGACCAGCGACCTTTAACCCCCCCTCACCTCATTGGCTCATCTAACTCCTGTCGGTGCTGCTGGGAGTGTGGCCGTGAACACCCCAGATCTTGGGCAAGTTACTCAGGGTTTCCAAGCCTCGGTGTCCCCATCCGTAAATGGGGTCTGTAACAGTACCTGTCTTTCAGAGTCAGGAGGCTTCACAGAAAGAGAGAGGGGGATGCTCCATAAATCCAGATGATACAGCCAAGGACATCAGCTCTTACAGAAGCCCTTGCTGACCCCACAGGCCAGGCTGGGTGCCACCTCGGGACTCCCTGGGTGCTCTCCTCCAGGAGGGCAGTGGTCACACACACAGCCACTCTGTTTGTGTGCTGGTTTTCTCCCCTGGACCCAGGGTTCCTGATGACAGAGATGGCCTTTCCTCTCTGTCCCTGTGTGTCGAGCATGTGATCTGGCCACAGCACGTGGAGCTTTGACCACTGAGTAGCTGACATGACCGGATCTAGGTACCAGATCTCATCTCTGGGGCCTTCCCATCCTCTTGGTGGCCACATGCCTCCCCCATGCTGCGTGAGGCCACAGGGAGGTCCGTTTGTCCCCCAAACCTATGCCCTGTGTCCACTCCTGGTGTCTCCCCCATCACAGAGCTAGCTCTGGTCCCTTTCAGGGTGCAGGAAAAGTCACAGGGGTGGGGGTGGGGGAAGGTCAGGCACAGGGAGGGTTTGGGCCGTAATTCCCGTGCAGAGCGACAAGAGCCCGGAACACAGCAGCCGGAAGTGAGGATGGGTAGGGGTGGGTGGGCAGCAGGGGGATGGGCAGTGGGCAACGTGACATAGTAAGTGACCCCAATTGTAAGAGAACCTCTGGGTCTGGGGCTTAGGCCTTGGTTTCAATAAACTTCCCGGGAGGATCTAATGTGTAACCAAGGCAGAAAAGTCCTTAATGCTGGATTTCCCCACATAAGCTGTAGGGGGAGGAAATATCTCTGTGGTTTGTGGGTTCAGAGACGGGGGGCTTCCTTTCACCCGTGGGAATGAACAGCCTGTAGCGGCTGCACCCGTGTCCGTGCCCTTGCACGTGTTTTCAGTGACTGCACACAGAGTCCATTGTGGCAAAAAGGAGTATTACCGGCTGTAATTAAAACATTAGCAGCACCTTGACATTATTTTCATGCTTATGAATAATTTATTTTTTTTATCTTAATGTTGCATTAACACTGCTGTGCGTGTCATTACCTTCCCTTTCGCTTCGAGGAAAAATTATCGTAAAATTCTTGAGCTGTCCAGAGGGCCCTGTGATTCTCACAACTGGGGCTGCAGACAGGGAGCTCTGAGGGGGAACAAGTCTGACTGCAGGGTCTTTATCTGGGAGGAGCTAGGCTGGTGGGGGGAGGACAGAAGGGGTGGTTAATTTAGACAACACGGGCTGATGAAAATAATCCTTGAAACGAGTTGAATATGGTGTGCAAGGTTTAATGCCCTTGTGAAACCCAAGATGTTGACCAATCCAAGATATTTCAGTCTCAAAATCTGGGCTTGATTGTGCCTTCCAAGTTCTGGATGGCCTTCAGTTTGTATTCTTTCCCTGCTCTTTCCAGCCTTGTGTTGGGGATCCATTTCTCTTCGGTTGGCTCCCTACACTAGGAAAAAAAGAAGAAAAAAAGCCCTCTTTTGGTGATTTTGGGGGTAAAACATAGCCCTTAAGAAGCTGGAAGTCTTCTATGGAGGAACAGACATCAATTACAAACAAAGTTAAAAGTAGGAGGATAGAAAAAAGGTTAGAAGCATAGAGGAAGGATATCTAATCTAAACTAAGGGGTGCTGGCATCTGTAAAGTTTTCTCAAAGGAGGTGATATTTTCTGTGGGTTTTGAAGGATGAATAGGAGTTTTCAGGAAGTAGGCAGGGGATAGTGGTCATGAAGAAAGGCAGAGGAAAGAAATTGTGTTGTGTTTCTCCCAGATTCCAGAGAATGGGCTGCCAGGAGTGAGAAGAAGCTAAGAAGACAGCTTAGTCTTACTTCATAGTGTTGGAGGCATAGCCTTGAGACCAATTGGGTGCTATTTACTCTTTCCTCTTGGGGTGGGAGCATGGCCACTTAGTAGAAAGAATTTAGACTTTGGGGCTAGGGAGAACTGGCACCGAATCCTGGCTCTGCGTTTGCCAGCAGTGAGGTCCTGGCATGTTACTTTTCTTCTCTGAGCCTCCGTTTCTTCCTCTTGCTTGCAGTTGATAATGGCGTTGGTGCCAGAACCCGAAAAGTCATTTCAGAAGCCAGGCTCACCCTGTGGGATGGTGCGTGTGTATGCACCGGCAAGGACGGTGGGGGGAGGATGATGGGGAAAGGCAGCTTTGTGAACTGAGCTGTCGGTCAGCGGGAGGAGGGGGCTCAATTCTTTAAAAATTATCTAAATTGGGGTAGAGTTGGCATACAATGTTATATTAGTTTCAGGTGTACAACATAGTGAATCGACAAGTCTGTATATTACACAATGCTGGCCACTGATAAGTGTACTTACCAGCTGTCACCACATGAAGTTATTACAATGTTATTGACTCTGTTCCCCATGCTGTACATTTGATCCCTGTGACTTATTTCTTTTATAACTGGAAGTTTGTACCCGTAAACCCCTTCACCTATTTTTGCCCCTTCTCCCCTCCCCCCGGAAACCACCAGTTCGTTCTCTGTATTTATGAATCTGTTTCTACTTTTGTGGTCGTTTTGTTTTTTTCGATTCCGCATGTAGGTGAAATCATACGGTATTTGTTTTTCTCTGTCTGGTTTGTTTCACTTAGCATAATGCTGTCTAGGTCCATCCACGTTCTCGTGAACGGCAAGATTTCATTCTCCTTAATGGCTGAATAATATTCCACTGACTACATACACCATCTTTTCGTTATCCACCCGTCCATCAAGGGACGCTTCAGTTGCTTCCGTATCTTGGCTATTGTAAGTAACGCTGCAATAGCCACAGGGGTGCAGATATCTTTTCAACTTAGTGTTTTTGTTTTCTTTGGGCAGATACCCCGAAGTGGAAATGCTAGATCATATGGTGATCCTATTTTTAGTTTTTTGAGCTCTCTTCATGCTGTTTTCCACAGTGGCCGCACCGGTTTGCATTCTTACTAACAGAGCACCAGGGTTCCCTTTCCTCCCCATCCTTGCCAACACTTGTTTTTGTGTTGCCAATTTTAGCCCTTCTGACAGGTGTGAGGTGATAGTGTGGTTTTGCTTTGTGTTTCCCCGATGATGAGCGACGTGAGCGTATTTCCATGTGGGATCTGAGACTCTTACAAGCTTTCCTCTGAGGGAAGGACATCGTCAGGGAGACAAGCCAGGGGTCAGAACCCCAGGGTCAAAGAGGGAAAGGATCACCATCAGCACAATAGCACTGCCAGGCACTATTCTAAACTCGACATACATGCTCTCATCTAACCCTCACGTCCGTCCTACCAGATAGAAGCCGTTTGTTTTTGGGGCGTTTGGGTGGCTCAGTCGGTTAAGCGTCCGACTTCGGCTCGGGTCGTGATCTCACGGTCCGTGGGTTCAAGCCCCACGTTGGACCTCTGTGCTGACAGCTCAGAGCCTGGAGCTTGCATAAGATTCTATGTCTCCCTCTCTCTCTGCCTCTCCCCCTTGTGCTCTGTCTCTCTCTCAAAAATAAATAAAATGTTAAAAAAAAAAAAAAGAAGAGAAGCTATTTGTTTTCTTATTGTGGCAAAATACATATAACATCAAATTTACCATTTTAACCACTTTCAAGTGGTTAGTTCTAGTACAGTTACACTGTTGTACAACCATACCACCACACATCTCTAGAACTTTCTCTCTTCCCCACAGAAACTCTGCACCCGTTAATTAAGCAACAACTCCCCACCTCTCCCCCGGCCCTTGGCAACCACTCTTCCACTTCCTGCCTCTATGAATTTGACTACTCTTGGTATAAATGGGATCCTATAGTCTTTTCCCTTGGCGACTGGCTTATTTTATGTAGTGCAATGTCTTCAAGTTTCATCCGTGTGGAAGCTATTTTAGTCTCTATTATAAAGGTTGAGAAATTTGTTTTTGGAGAGGGGCAGAGGAAGGGGTGAGATCTGAGCGCAGGCAGCCCAAGTTCAGAACCTAAGCTCACGCCTTGCCAGCCGGCAGGGGCAAAAGCACTGACAATGCTTCTGGAAGGGCGGCCTCGCTGACGCTGTGTGTTCTGAACCGGGGCCGGGGGATGCCAGGCCCCTCTGCTAGCTGCTCACGTGGATCCGTCAGGAACTGGGGAGTCTTCTGGCCTCGGCTGCTGCCTGTGACTTTTCTCAGCTTTGCTCTTGCCTGCCGCGAGCTTCGTCCAGATGTGCGTTCTGCAGCCGGCTCGTTTCCAAGGCTGCGTGAGAAACTAATCAGAGGCCCTCAGGGCAGAGTAACAGGGAGTGTCGTAGGAGGTCAGAACCCAGAGGGTCATCGAGGCTGGGGGTGAGGGGCCAGGGAAGGCTTCCTGTAGGAGGAAGGGAGGCCAGAGAGTGACTTTGAAGGACAGGAGGATTTGCAGACCAGCTCAGGATGTAATTATGCCAGAGAGAGGCATCAATTCCCCAAGTAAAGTAAAAGCTAATTGAAATGTCAGCAACGTCACCTGTGTTCTCTCCCGAAGCCAGGATCCTCTACGCCTCATAAGAGCCCTGCCGGAAACTATTGCCAAGAAGTGTTTTCTTTAATTGGACAAGGCACTGATTTAGACAATGCCTCTCCAGTGTGGATTAAAGAACAAACGTAAATTACTTAATTGTGGTTGGCGCGGTGAAGCAAATGCTTCCGAGGGGGCTGCTGGGGGAATTGGAATTTCTCTTCCCCCCATTTGGCTCATCCAATAAAAAAATCAAACCTCATCAAGGCCTTAACCTGCGGGGGCTGGGGCTGTGACAAGGGACTCCCCAGCAAGCTCCCAGGAACCCCACGAGGTCAGAAAACCTCCCTGACCTTCTAGAAGCAGAGAGGGGAGGAGGGGCAGGGACAATGAGGGCTTATCCTCATTGCCGGGACTTAGGACACGGTGCTGAGTCTGGGGGACCTGGCCTGTTCCCGAACAGGACACCGTGCTGTGAGCGAGCTCCGAGGGGTCTGATGCTGGCCTCGCCTGGAAAATAATGGCCACCGCTCACTGAGCATCTGGTCTATGAGAGACACATTCTCACCACCATCCATGAAGTAGTGAGGAATTAGCCCCATTAACTGACGAGCAATTTGAGGCTTGGAAAAGGGAAGTAACCTGACCGAGATTATGCAGCTGGTAAGTGGTGTGGCCAGAATGCGCTCTGGGCCTGTCTGTCCTCCCAACAGGAGGCTCCTCGTTCTTTGTGGATTGGACTGAGTGATGTCCAAGGGCTCCTGGCAGACCACCCTCTGCATCATCTTCTCGGTTTTATGGGTCATGCCTTTGAATTGGCTTTGGGGGCTCGTGGGCACCCGGTCGCCTGTGGTGACACCACGCCGAACAGAATATAGGTTTTCTCTCCCCCGCGTTGTTCATCAGCTAGCATGTCATGAGGGCCTGCCATGGGCCAGGAAGGGTACCAAGGTTGTTCACGTCAGTGACCAGCGAACTTTAAAATAAAATCTCAGAGGTGTATAAATTGGACATTTAAGATCCGCTAAAACATTAGGATCCTAGACCCGGGGAATAGGGTTTACAAGGCAGGAATTAGTTACAAGATGTGATTCCAATAATTAGATCACATTACACAGATCAGGCCCCCATTTCCTACACAATTTTAGTACCTACAGGTTTGGCTGAGAAACCTGTAGGAACTATAATTTGCCGATGAAGCACCTACAGAAATCGTCTCAAAGTCAAGCCCTATTAGACCTACTTGGCTTAGCGGGATGTGGCCTGAAACAGAGCAGGGACCAGACATTAGGGCACATGTGCTGGGGATGTGGCCTGGGCTAGGCCCTGAAGAGCTCACAGAAGGCAAAGACAAGGGGTCGCTCATGAGCTGTTGGCTGGAGGCTCACTGGGCCAGTGCCAATGGGTCAGGGCATCCTGGACTGAGGATGCTTCTTGGAGGGGATGCATTCAGTCACCGCTGACTTAGCACTCCCCATGGCCAGGGCCCTCTGCCTGGCAGATGGTGTTGCACCCGTGTCCTTTGAGGGTGAGCTCATCGTGTCCAGGGGGCATCCATCCACGCATTCCTTCAGCGGGTATCACTGAGGATTTGCTGTGTCCCAAGCTGGGGGTAGAGTGGCAGCTAAGACAAAGACAGTCCCTTGTCTCACAGAGCTGACATCTTTGGAGTCTAGTTAGAGGGTTCTGATTTCTGGAATGTTCTTCCTTATGACAAGCAAATCAGCCTCCCTGGAACTTCCCGCACAGTCCTGATTTGGGTCCTTGGGGTGGCCCAGAGCCATCTTGTTTCTTCTGGCGGCTGAACAGCATTACCATTTCCTCTCCGTCCAGGCTTTTGCAGCCGGACTCTGAGAGCCAGGCATACCCCACATTGTTGGTGCATGGCCCAACCCCAGCCAGTCCCTTCCTCTTGGCCCAGGGTCCTCGCCGGGCAAAAGCAACCCCCGGTGGCTGCCACATCTCCCTTAGGTCTATCATGCTGCCTTGGGAAGTGGCTCTTCCTAAACCAGTCAGAGTTTGAGCTCACCAGAAAGATTTCATCAAGAGATGCCATTCTGGGATGGGGGAGGACTGAGGAGGGTGGCGACGTGTTAGGAGGGACAGAGAGAAAGGGGAACAGCTGCTGGTGCCCACCATGCTTCCGTCCGTCCCCTTCGGCTGCCTTCCTGGCCAGGCAGGCGGAGGCTTCGCCCACCCAGGTCCAAAGTGGGACACTGGGTTTCCTTGGCATGTGGGTGCCGGCCCTTGTCCCTGGAGCACCCACCCCACCCTTGAAGAGTCCCCGTCCTGCGAGAAGGCAGAGCTGGAGCAGGTGTCTCTGCAGAGCGGTGAGGGACGGAGCGGGTGAACAGTGCAGCATCGAGGACATGGACGACGGGGCGCTTTGTGCCCCCCCAGGCTTTGGGGACGGCTTCCCCGGGTGGGGAGACGTGTGAGGCATTGACGCAAAGTGGGCAGGGGTCCTGGGCAGAGGCAGGGTGGGAACAGAAGTCATGGGTGATGAGGTGATGAGGTTTTGGGGTGATGGTGGAGCCCGGTGCTGACTGCCAAGAAAGAATCCTTGAAGACGTCTTTGGTGCAAAAAGGTGATTTTACTAAAGCACAAGGACATGACCCGTGGGCAGAAAGGGCTGCGCTGGGGTTGTGAAGAGTGACTGCTTATACACTGTGGAGTTGGGGGAGGTAAAGTCAAGAAAAAGGTTCTTAAAGGGATTTTCATGTGCTAAGGACTCATAGATTACTGGAGGCTTAGCTATCGTTCATTTTTTTTTAACATTTATTTATTTTTGAGAGACAGAGAGAGACAGGGCATGAGCAGGGGAGGGGCAGAGAGAGAGGGAGACACAGAATCCGAAGGAGGATCCGAAGCAGGATCCAGGCTCCAAGCTGTCAGCACAGAGCCTGACATGGGGCTCGAACGCAGGAACCGCAAGATCATGACCTGAGCCTGAGTCAGATGCTTAACCAACTGAACCACCCAGGCGCCCCGAGGCTCAGCTGTTGTTAAGCTAAGATTGTTTTTCCCTCTAGCAAAGCATTAACATTAAGACATTAGGGAGTTTCTGGACTTTAGGCTACTGATAAGATTTCCCCCCACATTTTTTTTTTCTTTTTGTAATTGTGCTAAGATATTTGTAAACTGATAGAGACTCTTATCCGTTTAGCCATTTGTTTTCTGTCCTTTCCTTTGTTTTTGGGCAGCCGGGAGTCCCTGAGGAATACCACTCAGCTCCCACTTGGGAGGTGGGAGGTGTGCTTGGCCCTCGGCTTGCCTTATGCTCCCTCATTAATGGCAGGTGGGTGGGAGCTCTGAGCGGCTTGCCTTATCTCTAGGCTGCAGTGCACGGAGGAACAGGCAGCACCATGGGTTTTATTCTGCAGGATTTAAGGAAAGGAGGATAGGTTGGGAATCAGTCAATGGTACTTTGAGTCCTAACTGGGCTTCTACGTAATTCTGAGGCTTTGGGTAAATCAGAAACAAGCCTTCAAACCTCAGTTTCCTTATGTTGGAACCTTATGTTCCTTAAGGTTCCTTTTAGCCTTCCCCTGGTTGCTGGCCCCTCCTGGGAGAGGGGGGAGGGGGGATGAATGCAGGAATGTTGAATGGAGACTTGGGGGGCTGGAATAGGATAGTGTGGTCACACCTTCTCTGCCCCTGAGGGCAGAATACACCCTGCTACTGGGTGTGTCTGGCAGGAGGTGGGACCTGAAAGCCTGCGGTTTTCCCCACCAGGTTCCTGGAGTGGCCCAGGGCTGCCACGGCCTAAGGTCACACAGCCCAAGGTCATCCCTGCCTTGAGCTGGCCCCAAGGTGGTTACCTTCAACTCTCTGGCCCGGGTGCTTTAATTCTTGGGCCTTGGGGAAATGGTCAGAAGGGCTCTGGGATCCTCACCTCTCTTTGCAGGACCCGATAGGAGGGTGGGGCTGGGGAAGACAGAGCCGGGGACCAATCACCCAAAAGTGTTAGACACAAATCAGATCAGTCTACTAATATGACCAGCGGGGGGCGGTAGACCGCAGTGCTGAAGCCCATGGCGTCCAGAGCCTGACTCTGTGACTTCGGGCAGATTGCTTCCGCTCTCTGTCTCAGTTTCTTCCAGAAAATGTAAACACTGGTGGGACTCACGTCTCAGGACAAGCAGATTAATGAGCTAAGGCATGTCAGTGTTTAGCACAGGGGCACACAGGGGCACAAAGGCAGCATGGCTGGCCCTGACCTCAAGCAGTAAGACTGCTCTGTGCAATGGTGAGGAGTGATTACCTTCTGTAGGGGTGGGTAGAGGGAAAATGCAGAGGCCCGCACCTGGCCCTGAGGCCAGGCCAGGGCAAGGGTTGGGGCAGCCAAGCCCGAGGGCTGCCGAGCGGAGAAGTGAGGCAGGCCAGTGCCTGTGGAGCAATATTTGGCAGTGGTTGGATGCTCTGGTATGAGTTTGGAGCTGGGCCCATCCAGCCACTTCGACCCACGTGAGCATGTAACATTTGGAGATGATCAGGCTTTTATTGGGGGAGTAGGGATGTAAAGTTCTCCGCTGAATTTTCCATAAATGCTTTTTATTAGCTGGTGCTTTACAGTGTGAGAGCTATTGAATTAGGCATCCATTAGCTTCTACTCCCTGGGGAAGGAAGGATGCCTTCCAGAGTCCTCCGTGCTGGTAAAGCCAAGAGGAATATGAAAATGAGGCACCGGGGAGGCCTGGTTATCAGGAGGGCACTGATGGCCTTCGGAGGACATTATTCCCAGGAAGCAGGATAATATAAGACACAAGCAGTGTCCTTTGCTCATGAAAGAAAAATAGCTTCTTTCTTAAACATCACTACATTTATGTTTTACAAGATGTTTATTTATTTCAAGAGAGAGAGAGAGAGAGAGAGAGTACGAGCAGGGTAGAGGGGCAGAGAAATGGGGAGAGAGAGAGAATCCCAAGCAGGTTCCATGCTGATGCCGGGCTTGATCTCACGACTGAGAGGTCACAAGCTGCCCTGATATCAAGAGTTGGATGCTCAACCGACTGAGCCACTCGGGCGTCCCACACAGCACTACATTTCAGGTGGTCTCCAGAGCCATGTCGTCCTGCCCACCCCCCTCCTCTGGGTTTGAGGACAAAAGCTTGCCCATTGTGTCCTGCTTCTCCGCCCCTGAGCTCGCGGTATGTGACGCCAAGAAAGTGCAGAATGACATAAGCCTTATCGTTGTTGGGGAAGGCATCCACCCTGCGGCCAGCCATCTCTGTAGGGCTTGGTGTAACCCCGCACCTACAAGAATGAAGGGAAGGAGGACCCATCCATCTTTAAGGATCCCGCCGTCTGTCGAATGGAACAAACAGAAACAGGAAATTAAGGCACCAGCTGGTAAATGAAACAGCAGAGATATATGGGAGCCACAGAGACCAAGAAAAGGAACCAGTCACACTCACCGTACTTGGCGGGTACGCAGTCTGAAGGAGGGGGCTTTGGGCAGAACACTGAGGAATTCTGGGGGGGTTTCTGTTCTTCCAAGGAGACTTAAATTTACCCTGGGGGAGGAAGGTTGGACAGGTGACAGTGGGGACATTGGCCCCCAGGGGTTTCCCTGTGTGCAGGATATGGACTCTCTGACGTGCAAGGTGGGTCAGGATACCTCTGGTGCTGGTTTAGCTTCACAAAGAAGGTGTCCAAGTAGCAGGTGGTTCTGGAACTCAGGTGGGCAGCTGGCTCATGTATTTGTGTGTGTGTGTGTGTGTGTGTGTGTGTGTGTGTGTGTGTTTATGTGTATGTAGTGGTTCTGTCCACAACCACAAGGGGAGAGAAGGGGTAAGACTTCAGGGTACAACTCTAGCACTAGCAGATGGAGGGCTGGGCAGGGCCTCTGTGTACGGTTGGGCAGGCTGTGCATGGGCTCAAGGATGCCGCATCAAAGAGAGTACCATTGACCTAATAGAAGCTTTGGTTCTCTTAAAGGACAGTTTTCTTTATTTTTATTTTTTTCATGTTATTTTTTGAGAGAGGGAGAGTGGGTGCAAGTGTGCGTGAGTGGGGGAGGGGCAGAAAGAGAGAGAGAGAGAGAGAGAGAGGAAGAAAGAGAAACCCAAGCAGGCTCCGTGCCATCAGCATCCCTAGAAACCATAGATTTGTATGTTATTGTAGAAAGTAGAAGTAACATGTCTCATTCTAATAAAGATAGGAAAACGATGATGATAAATATCAGAAAATGACAGTTTTACAATAAACGGAAACGAAGTGTCTTAAGAAGGAGAATCTTTTTTGATTTGGGCAAAGCTGCCAAATGAGCTCTTAATAATCCTGAAGTTGGGCGTATGAACGGGGCCAACCCGTGGTGGGGTGGAGTGGGACGGGGACCCTGGGCTCCCGCCCAGCACGCTCCATACCTCTGCCTCTGTCAGGAAGGTTGCCGCTGAGGTTTTCATCTGGTGGCGGGTTGCCTCCCTCGTGAGGACCTCGCGGGCATCCGAGTGAGAGAAACAGGCGAGGCTGGAGGCAGGAACACCTTGTCAGAGGTCCTGAACACGGCCTGGGTGAGGGGAGGTGGGGGACGAGGCAAGAGAGCAGGTGTACCATCTGCCAGTGGGATGGCGGTACCCGGGCGGAGACGGGGGCCCCCTTGAAGGCAGGATCCCGGCCGTGCGGCTCTGTCGAACTGAGCGGGTTTTAAAGCTGGGACTGGCTCAAGAAGGCCGCCGTTCCTTCCTTACCCTGAGGGGTGTGGCAAGTTCCAGATGGTTTTCCCTGGAAGACTGGCTTTGACACAGATGCGGAGGAACAGCCCCAACCGTGAGGGCTTGGAGGCAGAGCAGGCCGACAGGGCCCAACGCCCGCCTCTCTCAGGCCCAAATGTCAGGGCCCAGGAGCTCCAGCCAAAGGATCAGGTTCCTATCATTGCAGCCAGGGGTTCCTAAGCACTTTGTCTAAACCTCTCTAAGGAACCAACCCCTATTCATTTCTCTAGGAGCTTAGCATTCCTGTGTCATCAGCATCCACCCAGGGCCCAGCTGAGACGTCTCTCCCGGCCCAGAAAGGTGCAGAGCCCCCGGGTGCAGCCAGATTCCCACCAAGGCACCCCCAGACACCCCTGGGGCCCTCTCACTCTTCCCCCCTTGCCCTTCCCACGCTGGCAGCCGCGGGTGGCTCTCTGTCCGGTCTCTCTCTCTCTCCCCACGGAGATTCTCCTCCATAGTGGCTTGTCCCTGACAGAAGCCAGCAGGGAAAAGGGGACAGATGGGGTACACATGCATGTGTGGTGTGGAGAAGTGGGGCAGAATGACGGCTCTACTTTTTCTCAAGGCTTTCCCATGTCACACCTGCTTCTTTCCACCACCCCAACGGCTACAGCTCGGCCCCAGTCCCTCTGCAGGTGACTGCGTTTGGAGACAGGGTCCTTGGGGGCAAACTGAGATAAGATGAGGTCATGAGGGTTGGCCCTAATGCAGTAGGATGGCGTCCTTACAAGAACAGGTGATTAGGACACAGACACGCACAGGGAAGGCCACGCGAGGACACAGGGAGAAGGTGGCCGTCTACAAGCCAAGGAGGGAGGCCCCGGAAGAATCCAGCCCTGTGACACCTTCGACTTGGACTTGCAGCCCCCGGAACTGTGAGAAAATAAAGGTCTGTGTTTAAGCCCCCCAGGCTGTGGTAGTAGCTGTGGCCGCCTGAGCTGACTCATATGCCTCCCGACTCACCCCTCCATTCCCCAAATCCTGCTCCCCTCACCTGTGACCTGCGTACCTGGGCACCGTGCCTGCCTTCTAACCCATGCAGACCGCTTCCCTCTGAATTCTCGGCCTGCGGCTAGGATGCCGCACAACGAGGGGGGGTGGGGGCAGTGAGTTGGCGAGGCAAAGAAGAATCTAGAAGGGGGAGGGGCGGGCCCTGGGAAAGACTGTGCGTAGACATTTTTGTTTCTGTTATTCTTGGAGCACACTTAGGAGATGCTGCTGGTGTGCTTTACGATTTTCAAAGCACTTCGACCTGTATTATCTGGTTTGTTCCTTGCAGCAGCTCTGTGGGGGTGTGCATTAGGCCCAGATGAGGTGCAAACTGAGGGTCAGTGAGCTTGCGTGCCTTTATCAAGGTCACTAAAGAGTGGCATAGCTCGGTCTCAAGCCCAGGTCTTCTGGTCTTCTCAGGTACCTGTGGGAACCCCAGAGATGTTGAGTAGACCATTGGATGTGGATTTGGGTCACAGCAGGGGGGCTTAGGCAGAAGACAGAGATAACGAGCATCGCCAGTGAATGTATCTTTTGCTTTTCTGATAAAAGGGGTTTTATGAAGCTGCAGCTGGCTCTCCCCACTGGCCCATCTCCTACCCCGAAGGCAGATGTGATGGCTGGGACTGCAGCAGCCACGTTGTTACCATGAACTGAGAGCGGTGTGAAAGCCGACCGCTAAGGGAGGGAGTAGGGAAGCATAGCCAGTGCTGGGTTCTTGTTACGCAGTTCTTGTTATGTGAGGAAAACAGGCCCCATTCACTCAAGCCACCGAAGTCAGGTTTTGCGTACTTGATGTTACATGGGAGGGACACCGCGTCTAGAGGGGTGGCATGAAGCGCCTATAGGAGAGAAAACCCCAAATGCCCTAAAGAGATATAGAAAGTGCCGAAAGCATGAAGGAGCAGGTTTCTTGCACCCTCCCACCACCGGGCCAGTGTGTAGCAGGCAAGAAGGGCTGTTAGGTGCTAAGCTATAGCAGGTCAGTTTTCTATTGTGGGCAAAACCATTCCTGTCCTGCTGGCTCTTTGCTGCTAGGTCGGATGCTGCTCCGATTTACAAAATAGATCGCGTGAGCAGATACACAGAGACAGGGAGTTAGGCAGGATGGCAGAGTGAAGGACACTTGAGCCAAGGCCAGGAAGGCCTCCTGGGTTGGGCGGGAGGGGGAGGTGCGAGGGGTGGTCTCAGGTGTTGGGGGGGGGAGGACAGAAGGGGGGCAGGGCTGCCCAGATGCTCGGCAAGGCGCAGATGTCTCTTTGCCCCACAGCATCCTTCTGATGCTCGAGCCCACCTGTGTCTGGGGCTGCCGTCCCAGGAACGGCCGGGCCACCAGGCGTCATCGTGCTCCACACCGTCCTGTGTCCGGAGCTCTAGTCCGTGGCTCACTGTCACCTGTGTGCTGAGCGATAGGGCAATCTGTGACAAAGCAGGGGAAAGTGCCTCCGCTTTGCAAGACAGGTCTCCAACAGAGTCGCTGGGGCGCAGTGCAGTGGGGGCTTCCATTCCTGGTTCCTTCTGGAGCCTTCTCTCTCTTTCTCACCCAGATATGTGTCCAGGAGGCTAGGAGAGGGAGCGAAGCAGCAGCAGGGCTCGCCTCACAGGTCCTTCTGCACGTTTCTCTGCACGTTCTTCCCCGGGGATGACGAGCTCTCTGCTCCCTGGGAAGGTGGCCGTCAGATGAGCTGGCGTCACAAGCCCCTGGCCTTCTGTCTGGGAAAGAGCCCCAGACTCCCTGAAAAGCAGACTTGACCCAGTTCACCAAACCTACGTCCCTAGGCCATCCGAACCCCTTGGTGCAGGCCGGACTGAGGTGACTGTCCTGCTTCAGGGGCTGAGCGCTAAGGTCACTCGGGGGATGCCTGTCTCCCCAAAGTTTGGGCCCCACCCTGTCAACGTCCCCCTCACCCCAGACTCCAGATCCTGCCCACAGTCATCCCTGGATGGGTGAAGCAGCCATGCGGACAGACGTCCTGCTTCCTTATTTCTGTGCCCGTCGGCCGCCCCCGAATCCCAGAATAGACATTTCCCTATCAAGAAGCACAAATAATGGAAGAAGAAAAAAGGCGCCCCTTATCGGAGTAGATTGCTTGGCCCGAAATAGCCCTATAACAAACGCGCTTCTGAAGTACCTCTTGATGAGATCTATGAACATTTGTAGTATTTTACATTGAGCTTAATAATTTATTAACGTTTAATATTTCACAAGAGTAAAGCAGGAAAGCTGATGAAATTTTCATATCTGCTATTATAAGCTAAATGGAAAGTGAGGCGCAGCTGGGCGGTGCTGTGGGCCTGATGCCGGTTGTGCGCCCTCGTCCGCGGGCCCAGCCGGCCAGAATGGCCCCCTCTGCCTGTCACCCCAGGGCTTGCCCAGACCCCAGAGGTCCTGTGCACTCGGGAGACCCAGATGCTCGGGGGGGTCGGCGATTTGCACAAGCAGTAAGACCCAGTTATGGCGTGATTCGATCAGGGCCAAGCACCTCTCCTCTGTTTCCTGGATTTTCCTCGCTGGTCTGTTTTGATGCCTCGATTGTCCATCATTGAGATAGATTGTATTCCCTGTGACAGAATCAACACCCTCGGAAGCCTGGCTGGTACCTAATAGTAGCAAATGGGATTCAGGGTTCTAAAATGTTTACTATGAACAATTCGTTAATTTCTCACACCCATCCTAGGAGACAGGAGTTCTTATTCTCATTTTACAGATGAGAAAACTGAGGCACAGCAAAGGGCAGCAGTTTGTGTAGGGTCCTCCTCCTCCTCCCCTCCCCCTCCCCCTCCTTCTTCTTTTTATAAGATTTTATTTTATTTAAAAAAAAATTTTTTTTTAACGTTTATTTATTTTTGAGACAGA
The DNA here is from genome assembly GCF_024362965.1 of Panthera pardus. Classification (NCBI taxonomy): domain Eukaryota; kingdom Metazoa; phylum Chordata; class Mammalia; order Carnivora; family Felidae; genus Panthera; species Panthera pardus. The sequence continues at coordinate 104,619,044 of NW_026526655.1, forward strand.
GAGAGACAGAGCATGAATGGGGGAGGGTCACAGAGAGAGGGAGACACAGGATCTGAAGCAGGCTCCAGGCTCTGAGCCGTCAGCCCAGAGCCCGACGCGGGGCTCGAACTCACGGACCGCGAGATCGTGACCTGAGCCGAAGTCGGACACTCAACCGACCGAGCCACCCAGGCGCCCCTAAGATTTTATTTTTAAGTGATCTCTACACCCAACATGGGGCTCGAACTCACAACCCCGAGATCAAAAGTTGTTTGCCTCTCGGACTGAGCCTCCCAGGCGCCCCCAGAGTCTGTCTTCCTAACTCTCGCACTAAGTGATTTTTCTAAATACAAACCAAGCCAACCAACCAACAGTTTATTGCATCCTTACCAAGCACACTGCTCTGGACATAGACAGTTGACCCTTGAACAACACGGGTTTGAAATGTGCAGATCCATTACATGCGGATTCTTTTTGATGAACACATACAGAACTGTAGGTGCCTTTCCTCTTCCTTATGGTTTTTAAAATAATATTATCTTTTCTCTAGCCTACTTTGTTGCAAGAATACAGACAAAATGTTTTAATCGGCCATTTATATTATTGGTAAGGCTTCGGGTCGACAGTCGGCTGTTAGTAGTTAAGTTTGTTGGGCGGCCAAAAATTGAACGCGGGTTTTTGGCTGGGGGCGGTCGGCACCTGTGACCTTTGTGTTGTTCAAAGGTCAACTGCACTCTAGAGGAGATAAAACAGCGAGACTTTTTGTCTGAGTGACACAGTACATGGCATGCCCTCTGAGGTCGGCGGGGCCTCTGGTCCTCCACTTGTCAGCTGATTGACCCTGGGCAAGTTACCCAGTCATTCGGAGCCTCAAAAATAGTCCCTGCCTCGCAGGTTTGCTCCGAAGGTGAAAGCAGATCAATTTTTTAAAAAGGGCATACGGGGGGGGGTGCCTGGGTGGCCCAGTCGGTTAAGCATCTGACTTCGGCTCAGGTCATGATCTCGCGGTGCGTGGGTTCAAGCCCCACATCGGGCTCTGTGCTGACAGCTCGGAGCCTGGACCCTGCTTCAGATTCTGTCTCCCTCTCTGTCTGACGCTTCCCTGCTCACACGCACTCTCAAGAATAAATAAATGTTTAAAATAAAATAAAATAAAATAAAATAAAATAAAATAAAAGTAAAATAAAAAACTGCATACAGGAGCATGGTTGGCAAACTATGGCCAGTGGGCCAAATCTGGTCTGCCAGCTGTTCTTTTGGGTCTTTAACAGCTTTATTGAGATATAATTCATATAAATACAATTTGTCAACTTAAAGTGTACAATTCAATGGTTTTTAGTATATTCACAGATACATGCAGCCATTACCACAGTTTTAGAAAATTCTCATCATGTCAAAAAGAAACCAGTACCCTTTAGCTGTTTCTGTCCCCCCGACATCTCCCCATTTCCCTTCTCTCCCCTAAGCAACCACTAATCTACTTTCTGTCTCTGTAGATTTTCCTTCTGGATATTCCATTCATATGAATGGAATCATATAATATATGGTCTTTTGTGACTGTTTTCTTTTTTAAAAAAAATGTTTACTTGTGTGTGTGTGTGAAAGAGAGAGAGAGAGAGAGAGAGAGAGAGAGAGAGAGAGAGAATGAGCAGGGAGGGGCAGAGAGAGGGAGACACAGAATCTTAAGCAGGTTCCAGGCTCTGAGCTGTCAGCACAGAGCTTGACTGGGGGCCCAAACTCATGAACCGCAAGATCATGACCTGAGCCGAAGTCGGACGCTTAACCAACTGAGCCACGCAGGCGCCCCTGTGACTGTCTTCTTTTACTTAGCAATTCTTATGGCTGGATAATATTCCAGTCCAGGGATCTACCATATTTTTTTCCCCCATTCATCAGTTGATGGACACTTAGGTTTCTACCTTTTGGCTCTGTGATGCCACTGCTTTTGTAAGTAAAATTTCATTGCAACATAGCCATGCCCAGGACTGGGATTGGGTAGGAGAAGCAAGGAGCCCAGGGTACAAGAATTCAGCAGATGCACACTCTCTGGGTCCTGCAAGGACCTCACCATGCCTGGGTCGGCCCTGGCCACGCCTAATCATTTAAAACAAAAACACATGACTGCTTTTGCCCTAGAATGGTAGGACAGAATAATTGTGACATAGACTGTCTGACCCACCAAGTCTAAAGTGTTTACTTATGTGGCCCTTCACAGAAAAAGTGTGCTCACACTTCTCCTTCAGCAACAGATTTTTGCCCCTGTACTCTCAAGTGTGGAAGACAAGACAAAAACCAGAACTTAATGAGTCACCTAAGACTCACGGCTTAGCCTCGTATCAGCCTTTTCTTTGGCTGTGTCTGGATGGGCCACTGAAAATGATGAAGTGGCGTTAGACCCTAAAACGCAACTTCTGGGATGGAAACTTGTCCTGTACAAGTCGTAATATTCCAAAGCACCATTCTAGAGCCTGCATGCTTTAGCATCAAAACTGTATGGCTTCCCGTTCAACTTAAACTACCCTTTCCCAAATGTTGTACCCGTTTTTCTAAATTTTGAAATTGAGGAATAATTAACATACAATGTTACATTCATTTCAGGTGTACAACATATAGATTTGACAATTCTATACTTTATGCAATGCTCGCCACAATACGCGTAGTCACCATCTGCTACCACACGATATTATCACAGGATTATTATTACTCTATTTCCGATGCTGCACTTTTCATCCTCGTGACTTATTTATTTTACAGCTGGAAGTGTGTACTTTATTTCATTTTTTTTTTGCTGTTCATTTTATTTTTGAGAGAGAGAGTGTGCATGTGAGTGGGAGACAGGCAGAGAGAGAGGGGGACAGAGGATCTGAAGCCAGCTCTGCACTGACAGCAGAGAGCCTGATGTGGGGCTTGAACTCAGGAACTGTGATATCATGACCTGAGCCGAACTCAAGCATTTCATGGACTGAACCACCCAGGTGGCCCGGAACTTTGTACCTCTTAATCCCCTTCATCTGTGTCACTCATCTGCCCCCTTGGCAACCACTGATTTGTTCTCTGTATTTAAGAGGATGTTTGTTTGCTCATTCATTTCCATCTAATCGAAGCTTTGATGTTTGAGATTGGAATACAGAATCCCTAATACCTACGAAGGTGTGTGCCAGCCTTTCAAGCAGGGATTTGTTTTACTTGTGTTGTCAGTGTTATAAGGAGTGATGTTATCCTTGTCATGAATGAGTCCTTCTCTTACTGATCACTCTGGAAAACCCCCTTTGCCGCTCCCCTCTTTTTTAGGCTGGAAGATATTACAGTGGAAAGAACATTGCTATTAGAATCCACATCCTTTGATTGTAATTCTGACTCTGCTGTGAAGTAGGAAAATGGCTGTGTGGCCTTGGGCAAGTCATGTTACCTCCTTATTAAACAGTGCAAGTGGTCCCCACCTCACTAGGTCACTGTAAGAAGAAAGGGTCAGAGAAAGCAAGCACTATATATAAGGGCAATATGATTGTTTGTTGTGGACTCAAAATTGTGGGAAGAACTTTAAAGAAAATGAAGGATGGCTTTGATGTACCTCATCTCAATGTTCCTTCTCTTCTGGTGGTTGGGATCACGTCAAAATTGTCCCTAGGGATCTTCCTGCTCTTTCTTCTTTACTACTTTTCTTTCACACTCAAAGTATATCCTACAGGGGCACCAGTTAAGCATCCTACTCTTGACTTTGGCTTAGGTCATGATCTTATGGTTAGTGAAATCGAGCCCCAAGTAGGGCTCTGCACTGACAGCATGGAACTTGCTTGGGATTCTCTCTTCCTCTCTCTCTGCCCTTCCCATGCTCACACGTGCTCACACATGCACTCTCTGTCTCAAAATAAATAGACAGACATTTAAAAAATATATGTTCTACGAATGATCTGAGCCACCACATTCATGCCAAGGTAGTAATGACTGAGAACATTTTCCTGTGTTAACAGACTCAGAGTTGTTTGCCTTAAGTCAAGAGCTTTGTGCTCAAAGAACACCTTTCCAATATTGGAATGCGCCAAGTGTGAGACAGAGTGAAAGCATGGCAGCTGGGGGTAGAGGCTTCCTCAGTCCCAGGAAGCAGATTTTCTTTGTGTCTGTTGAATCACACCATGTGGGCACCGTCTCTCGGCACACGTAAATGGCCAGACTTGCGCAAATGTCTACAGAAACAAAACAAGAACGAGACGGAGAACTTCTAAGATTATACTGTGATTTTAGCTTATTTTTTTCAGGGTCTATATTGGTTTCCTTCATCTTTGGATACTTAATTTACCTAGATGCTTGTCATGGACATTTGTTGTTTTGTTGCCTGTACAAAGACGTCCTGATTTGGGAATATTCCTGAACCCCACTAAAGAAGTTGTGCTGGGACTGCCCCAATACCAGCCTCCTGATGTTTACATCCTTGTGTAATCCCCTCCTGCTGTATTGGGTTGGACCTAGGGAAGTCGTTCTAATGAATAGAGTATAACAGACACAATATCACTTCTGAGATTAAGGCTTATAAAAACACTGTGGTTTCAATCTTGGGGTTCTCTCTCTCTCTCACTTTCTCAGCTCCCTGGGAGAATCAAGTTGACATATTGTGAGTCACTCTATAGCCCCATGTCCTAAAGGGTTGAATAACAATGTAAGTTGCCAATAACAATGTAAGTGAGCTTAGAAGCAGATCCGTCCCCCAACTCCCTACCCAGTTGAAACTTCAGATGAAACCACAGCTGTTGATTGCTGTAAACTTATGAGAGTCTTTATTCCACGGAGAGGGGCACAGCCAGAGGAGGACCTGAGTGGAACCCTCTGAGAGGTTTAGAGTCTAGCACAAGGGACCTGGTTTCTTGGGATGAGGGGTGGCACTGAACATAGCCCTCAAGAGGGCCTAGACATTACTTTTCATTAATATATTCTGAAAAAAGATTGCTGAGAGAGTATTAGCATCTTTGGAAAGTACTATAGTGGGAAATCTCTACTTGCTGGTAGGAGACACTAGCTGAAACGGGATCCCTGATTTCAGTCAGGGTGACAGAATTCTGGAATGTCACAGGCTGAAGTGAGAATCAAGATGGTTACCAAATTATGACCTGTGTCTGGTTAGATTAGTAATCAGAATGTTTCGACCCACCTGTATCTTTGGGGGCTAGTTAATTCCAGGGACTGTAGAATTGAAATAAACGGGTACCCACTAAGGTCTTACTTGATCTATAAAAGAAACAGACCAAAAATCCCCTTAAAGATGTGGCGGTCAAGTCATGGCCCTTACCTCATCCTAAATCCGAGTCAGCTGCCAGGCACAGAGCTCTTTGAACAAAGGGGTGACAGGGTTCCTCCAGGGAAGATACTGCAGTATTGCCACAAGCACATTCTATGAATCTTTTCTTCCAATCTTTTGCAAAAGGACTGCATCTGTTTACTAAAGTAGCTGTGTCGTGGGGGCAGGAAAAACTCAGTCTTTTGGGGGGTTATTCAATACTAGTTCTGAGATAATCTGAGATAAGGCTGGTTTCTGTGGGACCAGAATGTCGGGGTTGTCTGCTGGTTTTATTGGGAGTTTAAGGGGGTCAGTGCTTTGGACGAGTGTAAAATCCTGCAGGATGGTGGGATGGAAAATATCCTATATGCTGGAGTATGGCATGGAGCTGACGGTACAATATATCCCCAAAGGACAGGGAAGGTGTACTATTGTCCCTATCAGATGAAAACACTCTCCTTTGGGTCTTACATTTTTGTTTTAGTTTGCTTTCTTGCTTATTGAAATAGAGGAAAAGGCATTTTCCAGGTCAAGAGCTGCCTAGCAGATGCCAGGGACGATGCAAGAGAAGTTGGAATAAGCAGTGAAGGTTGGGAGACGTAAATACCCTGGTTTTGACGCATGGACTCTATTCTTTACTATTGCTTTTTCTTATCTTTTAATATGTACTTTTATAATTTTGATTAATTTCCTTTCGTTTGCCTGTCTCTCATTATTCCTATAGTCTTGATGATGATTATTTTATAATGTATCACTTAGGACACCTAGGTAATAAAGTACCTAGAGTGTCAAGACAGAATATTGATGATACCTAGAACATCAAGACAGGATGGCAACAGAATTAGACATGGAATATATATGGTCTAGAGATCATAGACTTTGAGCTGGATAATTAGTGTCATGTGGGTGCCTCACCTTCGGGTGAATTGAAAGTACTTTCAGGGGCGCCTGGGTGTCTCAGTCAGTTAAGCGCCCAACTTTGGCTCAGGTCATGATCTCATGGTTTGTGGGTTCGAGCCCCATGTTGGACTCTGTGAGGACAGCTCAGAGCCTGGAGCCTGCTTCAGATTCTGTGTCTTCCTCTGTCTATGCCCTCCCCCATTCATGCTCTGTCTCTCTCTCTCAAAAAAAAAACAAATAAAAAACATTAAAAAATTTTAAAAAAGAAAGTACTTTCAGTATTTTATTCATTCATTCATTCATTCATTCATTCATTCATAAAGTTTCTTTATTTTGAGAGAGAGAGAGACCAGGGGAAGGGCAGAGAGAGGGAGGGAGAGAATCCCAAGCAGGCTCTGTGCTGTCAGTACAGAGCCTGATGTGGGGGGTTCCATCTCACAAACCGTAAGAGCATGACCTGGGCTGAAATCAAGAGTTGGACGCTTAACCAACTGCCCTGAAAGTACTTGCAGTATTTTGAAGGTAGTCGTGTTAAGTTCGTAGGGTGAGGAAACGTGGGGAGCCAAAGGGATGGAACATATTATTTTTGACATATTAGTCTCCAAATAACCCATCTGAGAAAATGAAGGTGGTGGCAGTTACCACCTTTCCCAGCTTCCTGGCAGCTAGGGTGTAGGCATGTGACACAGCCTGAGTCAATTGGATGTTCCCGTCCTAGGACTTTGAAACTTGAGTGACAGAGTCGCACAGGATGTGATACAGACAAGAGTCCAGTGACAGTGGCATCAGTGATGGTGTGTTAAGAAGACTGTTCTTAGGGTGTGATCTTCTCAGTGCCTTATTTCTCTTCGTCTTTCTCTTTTGATCCTGATTCTCCAAACTTCCAGCGATTCTGTGAACTAGCCAATGGATTGCAGATACATTCCTCTTCTGCTTAGTTTAGCTGGAGTTGTTTTCTGTTGTTTGCCTCTCAGAACAGTGATTGTTAGAGTGTTCAATACTATCTATCTCACTGTGTGTGACTCCAATGGTAGAGGAGGTATTTTGGAATTAGGGCTGGGTCGGGGAACTACTGTTACCCTCAGGTAATTTACAGAGCAACACCCTTCCCCCCACCCCGTATACTAGGGAGATTCAGATCTCAAAGGCTGAGGATATCAGAGAGGGGAGAGAGTACATCCCTTTCAGAGATTTTCAGCCAAATTCTAGTCCAGCTGTGCCCTTACTGGCTCCCTAAGTCTGGGAGCAGAGCTGGCGTGTGTGTGTGTGTGTGTGTGTGTGTGTGTGTGTGTGTGTGTTAGGACTTCAATGGGGACTTTCAAAAGCCTTAATTAGAGAAAGAAGCAAGTTAATTCACCTGTCGACGTCATCCTAAGAAAACTCAGTGCAAAAATTGTCAAGGGGATGAATGGTCTACTTCAGATCTGGGCCAATCCTTAACCCACGGTATGGTGTGGGAGAGTTTGTCTGAGATGGTTTCCACTTTCCACACTCTATTCCCCCCACCCCTCCCATTTATAGAGAAAGCAGGCTGGGGGGATCTTGCTTGCATAGAAGCCACTTAGGAGATACTTTAACTGATTGACAAGATGATTTTGAATAGTGTTTTATTTATTATCCAACGTTTACTGATATATACCAGGTTCCTAGAACAGTCCTTGGCACATAGGAAGGGAACCGTGTGAGAGACTCCAAGAGCAGGAGACTAATGGGTAAAATATTTACCATCCGTAAGTTCACCTGGTTTACCTCATATTGCCAGCTGGTCTAAATCTCAGTTTGGAGGTTCTGAAAACTACTGACATGAGTGCATTAGCGTTCTATGTGGACTTCGGAGAGATTTCTATGGAGTTTGATTTCCAGGTATGTGGGGAAGCTCAAGGACAGACTGCATCTTATTTGGAATGGTTTTCAGGCCTCATGAAAGTCAAATCAAAACCAAAACAAAAATTTAAAACAACCCATCACTCAGTTTCTTCTGACAAAACAACTGCTGTTTGGAACCTTGGTTCCTTCTGCTTGTCAGGTGATCTCACACGGCTTAATCGGGGCGGCCGGCATCTGGGAATCCCTGACCACAGCGTGAGCCCATGTTTCTCTTTCCCCTAAACTGCCCATTGCCTTCATACTCCACAGCCCCATCTGTGAGAGCCTGTTCTCTGCCAATGCCCCTCCCTTGAGGTCTATACAAACCAATGTCTGTGCAAACCACCCCCAAATCACCATCACAGTCCATCCTGAGTCAGGCGATTCTCTTCTGAGGGCGAGTCAGGGACTTAAGTGGCTTCTGTCTGCTGGCTTTGCCACCTCGTGCTACAGTAAGGCAAGCCTGGTGTCACCAACAAAGACCTGTGCTAGCCGGCAGATGGAGGGAACGGTGTGGAGAATCACATAGCTGATACTTAACCATGTCAGTCCAGAAGTGATATGTATCACTTTCACCCACATTCCATTGGCAAGGAATGGTGGAACACGGAGTTGCATCCAAATGCAAGGGGAGCTGGGAAATGTAGTTTCTGGCTGCCTCCGCAGCAAGAGCTTGACCCTATGGAGGGGGAGCATAGGCCTTTGTGGGTCTGTGACCATCTCTGATGTTCTACCCAATACCAAATCCCTCCCCCAGCAGCCCACTTGCGGCTCACCCCATTGGGAGAAGGAACTACAAACCAAGTCAGCCTCTGCCATTAATATCTGATAATATTTGTACGTCATTATCACTCCAGGATGTTTATGACTTTTATTTTTTATTTTTAAAATATTTATAATTAAAAAAAATTTTTTAACGTTTATTTATTATTGAGAGACAGAGAGAGATAGAGCGTGAGCATGGGAGGAATGGGAGAAAGGAGGAGACACAGAATCCGAAGCCGGCTCCAGGCTCTGAGCCGTCAGCACAGAGCCCGACGCGGGGCTCAAACTCACAAACCGTGAGATCATGACCTGAGCCGAAGTCGGACGCTTAACCGACTGAGCCACCCAGGCGCCCCAGTATAACTTTTAAAAGAGGAATGGGAACCATAAGAGACTCTTAAAAACTGAGAATAAACTGAGGGTTGCTGGGGGTGGGAGGGAGGGGAAAGTGGGTGATGGGCATCGAGGAGGGCACCTGTTAGGATGAGCCCTGGGTGTTGTATGGAAACCGATCTGACAATAAATTTCATATTAAAAAAAATGAAAAAAAAAAAAAAAAGAGGAATGGGAACATAGCCTGCCTGAAAATAAACTCAAAGCAGTGACTCCAATGGTAGAGGAGGTATTTTGGAATTAGGGCGGGGTCGGGGAACTACTGTTACCCTCAGGTAATTTACAGAGCAACACCCTTCCCCCACCCCCCCACCCCCCCACCCCCCCATACTAGGGAGATTCAGATCTCAAAGGCTGAGGATATCAGAGAGGGGAGAGAGTACATCCCTTTCAGAGATTTTCAGCCAAATTCCAGTCCAGCTGTGCCCTTACTGGCTCTATAAGTCTGGGAGCAGAGCTGGCGCTCACCTGGTGCACAGCTTGGCGGGTGATGTTGCCCAGCTCCACTTTAGTGGGAGAGAGATTGATTGGCGCCTCATGCATTTTCCCATGCTGATGGATTCCCTGATTCACTCACTTGGGCCAGACATGCATCTCCTGCTAGGCAGTAAAAATGTCAATAACCACTCCCCTTTTACTCTTCTTTCCAAGCTGGAGACGGGCTTCCATTAAATCCTTAACCCATGCTTTTTTGATGAAATCAAATTTATGGCCACTAGAGAGGGACAGGATTTCAGCCATATTCACCTCGCCCTCAGCAAAGCGCCCTGGGCTTGGGTTTTAAACAGCTCTCGGTAGCTTCTGCCTTCCATATCGGTTTCCGGGCAAGGCCAAGGGCAGGCGGTTGGCTAACCTTCGGACCGAGTGAAGCTGCTTCGCCTCGTGTGTGGGAAGGACCCGGGTCCTAAAGAACAGGAGGGAAGAGATGGCATTGCAGTGAATATGGCTGGTCTTATGTAGGGAGGGAAAATGACGTCAGCGCGAGATTGGGTGACATTACAGAAAAGGCAGGTGACAACTGGGAGATGCTGGAATCACTGCCTCCTTGGTCAGTTAATTGAAAACCAGCCATGTTTCAATGTCTCTCATCCCCTCAGAATCAAAGCTGATAGACTATTTATACTTGCGTATTAAAGACCGACGGTGTTAACGTTTGGTGATTGCTTTCTACATGACAGTCCCTACGCTGACCAGCTCAATATCACTTCAGTTGATGCTTGCGGCAAGCCTGGGAGGCAAGTACTAGGGTGACCTTCATTCTAGGAATGGACTCAAGGGGACGAAAAATGACCTTCCCAAGGTCATGTGCCAGCAAGTAGCAGAGCCAGGATCCCAATCCCTAAGCCTGGTTCTAGAGCCCTTTCCCTTAACTGCCGCTGCATACGGTACAATACCAAGAGCTCTGTAGGTCCCTCCCCCCAGAAATGGTTGTATTTTTAAAAAGGGCTGAGAACTGGGCCAAAGGAATAAAGCAGTAATGGCGGCCCTGTGAAGGCATGTGAGGAAGGTGTTTTCAGCTGGGAGGTCTTTTCAAAGCTGTCTTTCGCACCACACTGAACTTTTGGTGGAGTGTGTTCTCTGTTGATTTGCCTGGTTCACAATCACGTCCAAGACGAAGCGTGTCATTCTTATTCTTGATCCTCAGATATGGTATCAGTGGAGTGGGGTAGAAGAAGAGAAGCCCCTTCTGAATCTGCGTTTCCATAATGGTGTTGGTACATTTTCATTCTCTCTTTTTTCAAATGTTTATTTACTTATTATTTAAAAAATTTTTTTAACGTTTATTTATTTTTGAGAGGGAGAGAGAGGGGGAGGGGCAGAGAGGGAGACACAGACCCCAAAGCAGGCTCCAGGCTCTGAGCTGCCAGCACAGAGCCCAACGCAGGGTTCGAACCCACGAACCGTGAGATCATGACCTGAGCAGAAGTCAGATGCCTAACTGACTGAGCCATCCAGGTGCCCTATTTACTTATTTTTGAGAGAGAGAGAGAGAGAGAGAGAGAGAGTGCATGAGTGTGCCTGAGTGGGGGAGAAGGGATAGAGAGAGAAGAAAGAGTATCCGAAGCAGGCTATATGCTGTCAGTGCAGAGCCCGACTTGTGGCTCAAACCCACAAACTGTGAGATCATGACCTGAGCTGAAATCAAGAGTTGGATGCTTAACCGACTGAGCCACGCAGGCACCCCACGTTTTCATTGCTTTAAAAATTCAGTCTGATTCTTCAGTCTGAGCTCATGTTGGACATCCTTTTGCATGGAAGTTACCGCTTGGGTAGCAAGTGTTACCCAAGGGTTGGGATGTTCGTTTTGCACAGATGGGCCTTTCTGTAAGAGCTTCTACAGCCGCCCTGGGGCAGAGAGCCTCAGGGAGTAGGGACCACTGGAGAGCTGAGGGGTCATGGGGGTCATGGCTCCCGCCCTTCCCGACCACACTGGCAGACCCTCAGGGGGATTTTCTTTCTTTCTTTCTTTCTTTCTTTCTTTCTTTCTTTCTTTCTTTCTTTCTTTCTTTCTTTCTTTCTTTTTCCTTTCCTTTCCTCTTTCTTTCTTTCTTTCTTTCTTTCTTTCTTTCTTTCTTTCTTTCTTTCCTCTTTCTTTCTTTCTTTCTTTCTTCATTCCTTTCTTCCTTTTTTTCTTTCACCATTATAAGTATTCATTTATTTATTTGTTTACATCCAAGTTAGCTAGCATATAGTGCAATAATGAGTTCAGGAGTAGATTGAGTGATTCATCCCCTGTGTGTAACACCCAGTGCTCATCCCCAACAAGTGTCTTCCTTAATGCCCCTTACCCACTTAGCCCATCCCCCCACCCACAGCCCCTCCAGCAACCCTCAGTTTGTTCTCTGTATTTAAGAGTCTCTTATGTTATGTCCCCCTCCATGTTTTTATATTATTTTTGCTTCCCTTCCTATATGTTCATCCGTTTTGTCTCTTAAATTCCTCATATGAGTGAAGTCATAGGATGTTTGTCTAATCTGACTAATTTTGCTTAGCATAATGCCATCCACATAGTTGTAAATGGCAAGTTCCATTTACATAGTTGTAAATGGCAAGATTTCATTCTTTTTGATTGCCGAGTACTACTCCATTGTATATATATACCACATCTTCTTTATCCATTCATCCATTGAGGGACATTTGGGCTCTTTCCATACTTTGGCTGTTGTTGATAGTGCTGCTATAAACATGGGGGTGCATGTGCCCATTCAAACCAGCACACCTGTATTCCTTGGGTAAATACCTTGTAGTGCAATTGCTGGGTCGTAGGGTAGTTCTATGTTTAGTTTTTTGAGGAACCTCCACACTGTTTTCCAGAGTGGCTGCACCAGCTTGCATTCCCACCAACAGTGCAAAAGGGATCCTCTTTCTCCGCATCCTCGCCAACTTTTGTTGTTGCCTGAGTTGTTAATGTTAGCCATTCTGGCAGGTGGGAGGTGGTATCTCATTGCATTTGTATTTCTCCCTCAGGGGGATTTTCTACAGCAATAATTAGGAGGCAGGTAAGTAGGGAGTTCCCTCCGGAGTGCCTCCGGGGACATTAAACCATTTGCCAGGTTAGCCTTACTTAGCCTTGTCGGGGATGACCGAGGCACCTGGGATAGAGGCAAAGAAGGAGGTGCCATCTGCAGGTCACAGGAACCCCCAGACCTAGGCTGGGCGAGGTTCTGAGCCTGTGGCGAGTGAGGAACATGGCCTTGGCAGCTGTGGGACGAGGGCTGGGGCTGGCGGTGGGGGAATGAGGGGGGTACCTCAGGAGTCCATTATTCCCCGTGTCTACTTCTACTGCCATCCTCTGCTGTCAAAGTGGCCCCGGACTGGGGTGAGAAGCTGGTCACAGAACAGGTGGTCAGGGGTTTGGACTGGGGGTTGGCATATGGTTGTGCACGAAGACATCAGCCAAGCAGCACAGTGGGACTCTGTTGGCCCGGCTGTGCGTCCTGGCCTGGGGCTGAGCCTGCACAGAGGAAGGGGTGCCATTTTCTGATCACTCAGCAGATACTGTCTACGCACCCAGGGCTGTACTGACTCCGAGAAGGGGCCTTATTCTCATCCACCCGAAGGCTCTTCCCGGGCTAGCTCTGCTCCTGGGCTTGGGTATCCCAGACATCCTATGTTTGGGAGGGGATTCCAAGAAGTGGGGGGGGGGAGGGAGGCAGGCAGGGGGACTTTCCATGGCTACCATTGGCTCCTGGTTGGAGTGGCCATTCCTGAAGAGTAAAGTCGGTGTGTCTGGAAGTGAAGAATGTGAAGCACTTTCTGTAAAGTGAAGAAATGTGAGCCGCGGGGGGTCTTAGTCCGCTAGGGCCGCCATAACAGAACACCATAGACTGGTGGCCCGAAACAACAGAAATGTACGTGCTCCCAGTTTTGGAGGCTGGATGCCTGTGGTGCTGGCACATCTGGTTTCTGGTGAGAACTCTCTCCTCGGCTTGCAGACGGCTGTCTCCCACGGGATCCTCACGGGACCCTTCCTCTGTGCACACACACTCCTGGTGTCTCTCTCTCTTCTTGTAAGGACGCTGAGGCCCCATTCTCATGACCTCATTTAACCGTAATTACCTTCACAAAGGTCCTGTGTCCAAATACAATTACACAGGGGTTAGGGAGTGGGGGAGACACAGCTTAGTCTGTAAGAGCAGAGAACATCTGCCGTTCTGCAATTGTTTTTCTAGTATCAGTTGTGTGTGTGTGTGTGTGTGTGTGTGTGTGTTTGTGTGTGATCCCAACTAGACTGCAGTCTTCTGCAGCAAGGTGTGTATTTAACAAGTCACTTTTATTTTTCTTTTTAATGTTTTTTAAAAAGTTTATTTATTTTTGAGAGCGAGAGAGAGAGAGCGCGCGAGAGAGCGTGAGTGGGGGAGGGGCAGAGAGGGACAGAGACACAGAATCTGAAACAGGCTCCAGGCTCCGAGCCCCATGCAGGGCTTGAACCCACAAACCACGAGATCATGACCTGAGCCAAAGTCAGGCGCTTATCCGGACTGAGCCACCTGGGTGCCCCCAAAAGTCATTTTTAAAACCCTCATCCTTCTAGTTCCCCCCAACCTTTCCCCAAAGTTCCAAACATAGGACCTTCGGCATGGTAGGCACTAAACACATGTGCCTAGCACGTGAATGTGAGTTAATGGAAAATAGGCACATTCGTCTCTTCCCCTAGTTCCTGGCACAGAGCTCCTAAGACCCTCATAGTTTCCTAAATAATTAGAACGGTAGGATCATTTTTTGTTCTTTAAACAAAAATATTCATTTATTTCAAGAGAGAGAAAGAGAGAACACAGGCAGGGGAGGGACAGAGAGAGAGAGAGAATCTCAAGCAGGCTTCGCACTGTCAGAGCAGAGCCTGACACAGGACTCAAACCCAGGAACCGTGAGATCACGACCTGAGCCCAAATCAAGAGTCAGACACCTAACGGACTGAGCCACCCAGGCATGCTGACCATCTTTTGTTCTAATATTTAGTTTTTGACCCCTGTTGTGTGGCTCCTGAGACCCCTGTAAGTTCCAAAACGATAAGAGCACTAGGGGCATCTTTTGTTCTGTCGAGGTGAGTCTGGGTCAAGCTCCTGGATGGCTCCTGGATGGGGGCTGGTCACCAGAAAGATGAAAAGCTTGGGATTTTCAGCCCCACCCGTCATCCTCCAGAGAGGGGAGAGCGGCTGGGGTTGGAGTTAATAACTAGCATGCCTAGGCGAGGAAGCCTCCAGAAAGTCCCAATAGCGTGGGGCTTGGAGCACTCCAGGCTGGTGAACACATCCACATCTGGAGGATCATGGACCCCAACTGCACAGGGACAGAAGCTTCTGCACGTGGGACCCTCCCAGACCTTGCCCTTCGAATCTCTTTATCTGGTTGTTCGTCCGCGTCCTTCATCATGTCCTTAAACACACGGGCAAATGTAAGCTAAGTATTTTCCTGAGCTCTGTGAGCTGCTCTAGCGAATTAATCCAACCCGAGGACAGGGCTGTCAGACCCTGTGATCTGGAGCCTCTTTGTCATAGATGATGGCCTGGGCTTGCGGCTGACCTGTGAAATGGGGGCAGGCAGTGTCAGGAGACTGAGTCCTTCCCCTGTGGGATCTGATACTGTCTCCGGGGAGGCAGTGCTACAGTTGAGTTAAATCATGGGACACCCAGCTGGTGTTACAGAGAATTGCTTGTGTGTGTGTGTGGGGGGGTGGGGTGGGGTGGGGGTGGGAACCACACCTTTTGTGACCAGAGCTGCGAGCTGTGTGGGAGTAAAGGTGACACCCCAAAGAGAAACATAGGAGGTGGATCAAACTGAGTTTTTCTAATACAGTGAGCCACCCCCCAGTGAAGACTCCTGGCACACCTATGTGGTGGGGGCAGGGGAAATCAGGCGTTGTCAAGGCCAACTGTTCCCGCTCACCCGTGACTTGTCAGTCGGCTGGAGAGAATGCTCCCGTCGGTTCACTGTCTGAAGAAAGGGATGGAATTTTCAGAAGGGAAATGGACTCTAATTTCAGTCAATTCACATTCCAATTTCACTTTGTTAAATAACATTATTTATTCAGTAACCTTTGGAAATCACATGCGTCATAGTTAATGGGTCCAATTACGCTCTTTATGGCATGCCTGTGAAACATGCCATTTTCAACATTCGAACGTGCGTTTGACATGATCTCAGATGTTATATTACTGCATAGGGTAATGTGCTTTAATAGCCCGCAAACTCCAGTAACAAGAAAGATTAGTCAAGCAATAAGCTCTCATTCATCAGCTTAACCCTAGAATTGCTGCTCACAGGAGGGACTTAAGGCAGCAGACCTGTTAGTTATTCAAAGATATATATAATGAAAGTAGCTTGTTTTTCCTGATGGTAAAACTAAGAAATACTCATCAAAAATTGTAAACAATGAGGGAGGGAGTAAACACAGTGAGATCACTTATAATTCTGCCACCCAGGGATAGCCTCTAGAAGTTTTAATGTGTTATGGTTTGATTTTCTTCTTAAGCTTGTGCACACGTGTGGGTGTGTCCCCTCCATGTTTCCATGAATGAACTGTATCGAACATGCTCTGACCTGCTTTCCTTTGCTTACTTAAAAAAAAACAACAACCTTTTTTATTATGAAAAGTTTCTAACCTATATTAGAAGGTACTGAATAATATGCTGAATCTCCATTCATGGTTAATCTTGTTTTGTCTGTACTTCAATATACTCCCATTCCAGATTTTTCTTTTGTCAGTAGAACCCTAGCCATCATAACGTTTAATCACTAAATATTTGAGTAGGCATCTTTAAATTTTTTTTTTTAACGTTGATTTATTTTTGAGACAGAGAGAGACAGAGCATGAACGGGGGAGGATCAGAGAGAGAGGGAGACACAGAATCTGAAACAGGCTCCAGGTTCTGAGCTGTCAGCACAGAGCCCGACGCGGGGCTCGAACTCACGGACCGCGAGATCATGACCTGAGCTGAAGTCGGCCACTTAACCAACTGAGCCACCCAGGCACCCCTGAGTATGCATCTTTAAAAGATATTGACCCTTAACAAGCAACAATACCGTTGTCAAACTTCAGTCATTAACAACAATATTTTCAAATCCTCAACCATCCAGTAACCGTTAACATTTCTTTGGTTGTCTTGTAACGATTTGCTTGAATCAGGATCAAAGTATTCTTGCAATTGCTTCCTCCAGTTGATGTGCTTCTTAAATCTTTAAAACCCATAGATTTCTCCTCTTCTTTTCCCCCTTATGGTTTATTTGTTGAAGAAACTTGGTCATCTGTTTATGGAGTTTCCCAGTCTGGATTTTGCTGATTGCTTCCCTGTGGTGTCATTTGTAACGTTCCTCTAAGTTGCTTGTTAGATCTCAAAGCTTGATCAGATTCCGATTCTATTTCTTATTAGTCAACTCTGCTTCGTAAACGGTACTGCACCCATCCCTCAGGAGGCATGTAATTTTTGGTATCTCTCGTTTTATAATGTTTTCTAGATCTATCGTTATAGGCGGAATTGTGCCTCCCCCCAGCCCTCTCCCTGCCACCAGTTTACATAGTGAAGTCCTAATCCCTCAGTACCTTCAGAATGTAACTGAATGTGGAGATAAGGTGTTTAAAGGGGTGGCTAAGTTGAAATGAGGTTATTAGGAATCCTTATAATTAGAAGAGATACAGACACAGACGCACACAGAGGGATGACCGTTCGAAGACACAAGAAGATGGCTAACACCTTCATCTTGGTCCAGCCTCCAAGACTGTGAGGAGATACATTCCTGTTCTTTAAGCCAGTCAGTCTGTGGCCCTTTTTCAGGGTAGCCTCAGCCAGCTACTACATCTATAAATTTATTAGATGGTATAAAATGGTGAAGCCTCTAATCCTAACCTATCTTTTTTGTTTACCAGCTAAAATACTTCCAGGAAGATAAATTTCCCCTCACCAACTATTTTTTACCCACAGGTGTAATTAGCACTGGAAGGGCAAGGTAACGGCTTGATTCTTTCCCTCTGTGCACCTGTTTACAAAATAATGGGTGGTTTCCTCATCATTCCCCAAGAGTGAACCATGAGCTTTTTTCTCAGTGTTTAGTGTCATTGTGAACTCACAGATTTAAACATATTTGATGTGTTTCAATATACTTTTCTTTTTTTTTAACGTTTATTTATTTTTGAGGCAGAGAGAGACAGAGCATGAACGGGGGAGGGTCAGAGAGAGAGAGGGAGACACAGAATCTGAAACAGGCTCCAGGCTCTGAGCGGTCAGCACAGAGCCTGACGCGGGGCTCGAACTCACGGACCGCGAGATCATGACCTGAGCTGAAGTCGGCCGCTTAACCGACTGAGCCACCCAGGCGCCCCTCAATATACTTTTCTTGACCAAAACATCAAAAAATGTCTTCCTAGGCCAATATTATTCTAAATTATTAGTTTTCATGGTTGCACAATTTCCCCTTACATGAATGCATTAGAAGTTATTTAATACTTTCTTATTGTTGGACATGTATACTACACCCCTTTTGATGTAGTGTTTCCACTGTAGTTCAGTTCAGTCTTTTTCTCTTTTTTTCCAACGGTAGTTCAGTCTTGCTCTCACAAATATTGTTTTCCTGAAGCGAAGTAGTACTTTTCCTAATTTATTTGAAAGGGTGAAATTAGTGGATTAATTTTTAATGATGACCATGATATGAGAGGGAGTCTGGTTAGTTGAGCAGTCTTTTTATTGAAGCCTGAAAGATATTTTCTAGTGTGCCTATTTAAAATATTTATACCACTGGTGAGGGGAAATAGCTTCTTTTTCTGAAGGGTTGAACTTTTTCATCAAGGACAAAAGTAAAAATAAGACCGTCAATTAAGCTAAAATAATAATTAAAAGTAAAAAAGAAATGTCAGTGGCAAGGTACGTTTAGTTATTTGCATATCTGCTCGAGTGTTTTCATCTTTCAAATTGTTCTTGTTCTGAAAGACACAACTGTTACCTTTGTTAATCCTTCTCAGTGGTAAGAACCATCAAGTGCATGACTGGCTTTCGTGTATCCGGGTGCAGACGGGCCAGCTCTGAGTCGGGTGACCATCCATCCATCCACCTGGGGATACTTTTTGCCTGTTCTGAAGTAATTCTTCATAATGTCCCCTATCACTCTCAAAAGAGTCCAGAGTTAGACAGGGAAGTATATAATCACCCTAGGTATTAATAGTTTTGTTTCTTCCTACTTAGATTTCCTCACGTCCCTTATTTCAATTCCTCAAAGACAAGAGAGAGACATTGAACAATCAGCTTCTTCCCTGAGCATCCAGACCTTCCCTCTCCCCACAATCACATGGCCATAGTTCCTTTCCTCCTTTTCTTGCTCCTTTTTCATTTAAGCAAATTGCTACTGTTGCCCCTCCCGTCCCCTCCCCTATTTGCACGATAGTGCCCTCCGGTAGGACAGGAAGCTGTCGCGACAGGGAGAAAGTCACTGTGTAACAGAGCTTTCAGTAGGGTTTAGTCCAGTTGAGGAAACTGAAGCCAGAAGAGGTGTTGTCTGGGCCCAGGCAATACAGCTGGTTAGTGGCCGAGCAGGACAAGGAACCGGATCTTCAGATTGCTCTGGCAGCTGATCTCGGCTGCTTAGTCCTGGTAATAATTGCCATGGCCTTTGGCAAATGTGATGTTTTGCCTCCCTTCCCCCACTTTTTGCCCTCAAGTAATAGAGTGGAATGAAAGCAAGTCTCACACCTAGTCCTACTACACATGTATTACATTTATAACCAAGCTACGTTTATTAGAAGCAGGCAAACAAGAACTCCACAATGTCTTTAAGCTCAGATCAATCCACACCTAATACTTAGGCTCTTTGACGAACATTTTTTTTTTTTTTTAAGTAGGCGCCACGGCCAACGTGGGATTTGAACTCACTGAGCCAGCCAGCCGGGCGTCCCTCTTTGGCGAGCACCTTGCATTAAATGCCCACTTGGAGGCAGAGGCAACAGCGTCCTGACTGTAGGATTAGACAACCTTCTGGGCAGGTTGGGTGACAAAATCCTACGTGAAGTCAAGGACGGAAGGAGAACACACTCTTGACCTGGAAGCCCATTGGGTTTGACAGATTATTTCTTGTACCTCATTTTTGCAAGGGCAGTAATACCTCTCAGTCTTTCCAGCCAACCATAGTTCTTGAACACCGTTCATTTAACCAGTGAAAATGTATTTCTAACATTGAGGAAAGGATGATTAACATCAGGCCTGAAATCTGTTTCTTTCCTTTGGGCAGGGAGGCTGGGATGCCTCTGGGAAGGAAGAAAGAAGGTAGAAGTTTTTGTAAATATGCTAATTACAGACCTTCTGGCATATCACCAATAATAGCATTAATGCTAACTAACCGGAGACTCCTGAGCTGTGGAATGGTTTTAGCAGAATGTACCCAGTCTGTGTAGGATTCCTTACTTTAAGGAGACTTGGAATCTATGGATTTGTGGCATGAGACTCCCCAGAAAGTGTCAGGTAGGCTACGTGACTGAATATGAAAATAACGATGTTTCGTAACCCAAACATCTCCCTTTTAGGGGAGATACTTGAGACCTCCGAGCGTGTGCTCACGTATCGAGGAAGGACCTGGGGATCTAAGGTGGGGGTCACAGTCTTTGCTTTTCTTTACCTGTGCCTCACAGTTACTCGTATCGTTGGCATAATTATTTTTTTTTTAATTATTTTTTTTTACGTTTATTTATTTTTGAGACAGAGAGAGACAGAGCATGAACAGGGGAGGGGCAAAGAGAGAGGGAGACACAGAATCTGAAACAGGCTCCAGGCTCTGAGGGGTCAGCACAGAGCCCGACGTGGGGCTCGAACTCACAGACTGTGAGATCATGACCTGAGCCGAAGTCGGACGCTTAACCGACCAAGCCACCCAGGCGCCCCTATCGTTGGCATTATTAATAAGTCTTGATACTGGGTAAGAACTCCGAGTTTTATTTCACACCCTGACACCCTGTGCTAGTTCCCATCCCCTGTGTTAACTAATGCATTCTCTGGTCTAGATATAGAAAAAAAAAAACAAAAAACAAAAAACAAACATCTGAAAGGCAAGACCTCACTCACCATCTGGAGTGTGGGTTTACGATCAGATGACTCAAATGTTATTCAACCACCCCTGAGTGTAGATTACAGTTAACTTGTCTACATATACACATCCTGCTGTTCATACTGAGATATTTTAACATACACAATTATGTCTCTTAGGATCACCAGCGGTGGCCCTTGGCAACACTAACGATGGCTTTAGCATTAGCAGTGAGCACCACTTATTTCGTGACTGTTCTGAGCTGGACTCTTCACATATATTCACCATAGATCAATAAACTTGTAGGTCTCTGTTCTCATTTTACAGATGAAGACGCTAAGCTTCAGAGCGGTTATGTAACTCGCCCAAGGTAACCTCAGTGTGTGACCTCAAGTCTGTGGTACCCAAAGCCTTGGGATCTGTTTCAACACTGGGCTGCCCCTCATGTTGACACAGAGGACGAAGGTGAATGAGAACGTAGGTTCTCTCAGTAGTGTTATTACTGTGGCTGTAAGTGAGTCATCTGAGCGCATCATTCCTCAGTTTACCTCTCCTCCAGGAGGGGCGATATGACTAATAACGGTTTCAGATCTGTGATTCGTAAGTTCAAGGTGATGGTCATATGCTAAGCAACATCATCCTGCCAGGCCCAGGGGGACTGTGGGCTTATCTACGTGGAAATTTCATGCAGAATTTTGAGCATTGAGATCAGCACCGTTAGGTAGTAAAGCTAGAACAGTTGCAATGACAGGTGAGACAACCAAAGGTTTCTTTGCCAGCACCTTTGACCTTGACAGCTTCCTTTCCCATGGCTGACTAATTCCTAGTGCGGACGGGAATAAAGGAGGTGATAAAGGAGTAGAGGCGAAGCATTCTGCACGGTGCTTTCCCGGGCATGGTGTCCACCGCTGGGATTCTGGGGGATTGGCTTCGCAGGTAAGTCCACGGACAGATTGGCATCTGCTACTGGCCGGTTTCCAGTCCCTTCCTCCGGCATGTACATTCTATGGGGGCAGATGTTTATAGTCGGTGCATACTATCATCTCAGGTTGCAGTCTGTCATGGGGCAGGTGCACAATAAATATTTGTTGAATGACTGACTTGTCTTCTCATATAGGTATTTCGTTACTGGCTGAATATTTCCTTCCCAAGTTCATATGTTGAAGTTCTCATCCCCTGCGTGATGGCACATGGGGTTTTCGAGAATTAGTTAAGTTTAGATGAGGTCACGAGGTTGGGACTCTCCTGATGGGATCGGTCCCCTGGTAAGAAGAAGGAGCGACAAGAGAGCTCTGTCTTTCATTCTGTGTGCTTATGCACCAAGGAAAGGCCATGTGAGGATATAGTGAAAATTATACTTGCAACCCAGGAAGCAGGTTCTCACCAGACACGGAATCTGCCAGCATCCTGATCTTGGACTCCCAGGCTGTAGAACTGAGAGAAATGTGTGTTGCTTACATCGGTCAATCTATGGTATTTTTTTTTTTCTTTTTAAATAGCAGTCCATGCTAAGATATGTCTTGAATATCAGAATGTTTCCATCCAACCCAGGAAAAGCCCACAGGGAGCGGACTTTTGCTCTAGCCGTGTGTGTTAATTTTGTCATCCGTACTAGACTTCGGACATCTCAAGTGCAGGCTGTAGACCTCTCCAGGATTCTCCCAGCTTCACCCTTATTTTGGATACACACCCTGAGCACTCAGAGAACGTGTTGGCCATCAGCAACATCCAGGCAGGCTGGCAGAGCTGAAGTGCGTGTGTGGCTCCCGTGTTCCCGGCTCCACTGGAAGAAGGCCGGGGCAGGGTGGGGATGGGGTGACCTTGTTCCAAGTCTGCTTCCTTTCCTCCACCTCCCCCCACCCCCATTCTTTAATTTATAGCCTGTGCAATGGGGAGAGAGGGTGGGGGAGGCAAAACCACTGATGAACGCGCCTTACTTCCTTGAGGTGTCAGAAAATGTGATAGGAAAGGCTCTGTCTTCAGCCCGTGGCCCATGCCAACATGTTAGAAGTAGCCCATAACTTCACGTGATGACTCTTCTGGCTCAGAGATGACAAGTGAGGTCGAGTGAATGTGGTGTACTTGCTTTTAAAGCAAAAGGCAGGGGCGCCTGGGTGGCTTGGTCGGTTAAGCGTCTGACTTCAGCTCAGGTCATGATCTCGCGGTCTGTGAGTTCGAGCCCCGCGTCGGGCTCTGTGCTGACAGCTCAGAGCCTGGAGCCTGTTTCAGATTCTGTGTCTCCCTCTCTCTCTGCCCCTCCCCCATTCATGCTCTGTCTCTCTCTGTCTCAAAAATAAATAAACGTTAAAAAAAATTAAAGCAAAAGGCAGAGGGCAGAGGGTTAGTGGGTGGCGTGAGAGATTATTTGCACCTCTAAACTTCTCTCCTGCTGCCAATGGTCTCAGAGAACCCTCTATTTCTTAGCAAGGTACCCTGCTGGGACCTTGAGAGTCTAAAAGACTTGATTTTGGGTCCACAAACTGTGCGGTCACCAGTTCTCATGTAGACCAGTGATAGAGCGGCCATATAACTTATCTCCAAATGTGGACGCTTTCAAAAATGAAATGGAGCATTAATTGGACAACCCAGACTATCTCAGGTGAAGAGGACAATGCAAGTGAAAGCCAGGACTGTCTTGGGCAAACTGGGATGTACGGATACCCTAGCCAGTGACTGGTAACATCAATACCAGCAAGGAAAGCATCAGGCCATCTCCCTACTTCCAGAGTTTTCCATCAGCCAATACTGGAAAAAAGAAAAACTCTCCTACGGGCTCACCTCGGGACTTTGTTTTTCTGACACACTAATTGATGACCTTCTCTAGGCATATGGCGGTCCTTGCTGCCACGGTCATGGTCCTTGCTCTTGGGGTGCTTACAGTCTAATGTGTGTGTGTGTGTGTGTGTGTGTGTGTGTGTGTGTGGTGTCTGATGGATAAGTGAAGACCATGTCGTGTGTTAAGTGCTTTGACAAACACAAGTGCAACTGGAGACAAAGGAGGGGCAGCTCGTTGGGGACCGAGTGGGCTAGGGCAGGACAAGAAGGCCTCCTTACCCCAAGACTCTCAAGGCACTTGTATGTTAGCTTTTGCGTGGAGGAGCATGTAGAAGACATGTACTACATGGTTCCCTTCCCAAGGGACTTACAGTCGACTGGGGAGGTAGATGCATGTGGAAACAATACTCGTTGATCTGCACCATTTTGAATTATGGGTGCCATCTTGTGTGATGCCCTTAAGTGCATGAGGTGTTAGGGGGCGAGGGGCAGGGGATAAGAGAGTTCAGCAAGGGCTCAAGAGGACCCGAGCCAAACTTTGGAGATGTACTTGGGCCCCAGCTGTGGCCATCATGCCGGACTCAGTGCAGCACAGCGAGATGCCTGGGCTCTCCAACAGCAGGACACCCTGTGACTGCCTGCCATGTGGGTCCTAGTTTGCCCCTGGGCACACACGACTGCCAGTCCTCTGAGCAACCTTGCAAAGCAGATGCCATTACCTTCGTTTTCTAGTTGAAGCTCAGGGAGACTTAGTGCCCTGGCAATGAACATACTGAAGGTAGTCAGTGGGGCTTATATTTGAACCCAGGTCTGTGTCAAACCTCAGCTCATACACATTCCACTATCCCAGTGGTCCTCTGAACCGGGACCAGCAACATCAGACTCGTTTCCTGTTAGAAATACACACTCTTGCTCCCACCCCAGACCCCTGACCTACTGAATAAGAAACTCTGGGGGTGGGCCCAGCAATCTGTGTTTTAAGAAGCCTGACCAGGTGGGGCGCCTGGGTGGCTTAGTCTGTGGAGCGTTGGACTTCGGCTCAGGTCATGATCTCACGGTTCACAAGTTCCAGCCCCGCATGGGACCTACTGCTGTCAGGGCACAGTCCTCTTGGGAGCCTCTGTGTCCTCCCCCAACCCCCCCTCCGCCCGCACACCTTCCCCACCCATGTGCACGTGCGTGCTCTCTCTCAAAAATAAATAAGCGTTATTAAAAAAAACAAGCCTTCCAGGTGGTTCTGATGTAACTTACATTTGAGAATCATCACACAAGACCAACGGTCTCCATTTCTTACCTGTAAAATGGGACTATTATTCCCACCTGACAATGTTGTGGTAAGGATTACAGAAGAGAACACACAGAAAGCATCCGGCTCAGTACCCGGCTCGTAGCGGGGAGAAAGGAAAATAGTATTTTTCTTCCTGCTGTGTCCCCTGAGGACATGGAAGTGTTCTGATTTTTTAGCCAGCTCAGTATCTGGAATGTAGCGGATGAAGGTTGGAGAGAAGAGGAGGGCCATTCGCATGGGATGAGGGTATTTTGCATGAGAGGGCAGCACACAACCAGCAGCTGTTACCTAGTGGGGCACGAGGCTGTCCTTCCATTGTCTTTAAGCTGCGTCCTTCTGTCTTGTCTGTAGGAGATTATAATGATCATTATTATTGGTGAGACACCCGTTCTGCGTAATGAGCGCGCAGTTCGCGGCAATCAGCAATGAGCAGTTCCTTGTAATTGGCTCATAAGAATGACAAGGTGTAGAAAGTGCAGTTAAGGCCTTTTCAATTCACATGTGCCATTAGCGGGAGCTCGTTAATGACATGAGCGAAGAGAAAGTATCAATAAAGAATCCTGCTCTCTGTAGTCACAACTGTGCACGGAGCCGCTTCCTTCCAGAGTTCAGCGGCAAAGGTGTCCCTGTGCTGGGGGCTGCCTCCTGGCCTGCCTGCTCTCTGCACTCTTATTTATGTGGTTTCGCAGAGCGTCCCGTCTCCACTGAGCTGCAGCCAGGCTGGGGACATAGCTTACAGAGAGGCTGCGAGGGGCAGTACCCCTCACGTGGGCTGTCGTTGGCATTTGGCACGGGCCCAGGGGATCACAGCTGTGGCCTGTCCCCGGGGCCTCCTGAGCGTGTCCTGAAGGAGTGGGCAGGCTGCAGGGAGCTCTCTCAGCTCGATCACCCCGTTGTGAAGTTAAAGGTAAGTGACAGCCATGATTGAAAACAATGTGCTAACATAGAGTCAATAAACGTCGTTGAGCGATTGTTCCAAGCCAGGCTCTGTTTTGGGACGTTCTTCTTCGTTCTTAGCTCTTTTCTAACCAAGTGGTAATACTGACGCCAGCTCTGTGCCCACACAACTCAGTAACTGAGCTGTATGGTGTGATTCAAGGCTCTAGGAGTCCCTTCTGTTATCGAAAAGAGCCTCCCCCAATAACAAAACATTGTAAAGCGTGACTAACCAAAACCCCAAACAAAACCCCATTAATGACTAGTGGTGGATGCCTGAAATCCCACCATTCTGCTTCCTACTGAAGGGGTTACATATGATCTGCTCAAATCTGGGATGTGGAATCATGAAATCAGGACAGTCCTCTGAGTATATGTTTCTTACCTGGTCAGTAACCCTTAGGGGTGCGGGCCCTAGGTCGTGTGGGTTGGGGGTTTGCGAAGGTGGGGCTGACTTCCCAGGAACTGCTGGGGGTTGAAAGGGAAGAGGAGGCAGCCCCGCAGTCCCCCTTTGCCTGCTAGCATTTTCCTGAGACCTGGCGTGATGGGCGCCCCCTCGCTGTGAGAGGCGGGCGGTGGAGACCGGGTGGCTCCCATGTACCAGTCGCTAAGAAACTTCATTTCAAGGAGACCCCTTCACTTTCCTTTCTTGCCCCTGGCAGCGTGTTCTGCAGAATCCTGAATCCTGAGACCGCGGAGGCTGGGATGTCTCAGAGTATCCTGAGGGCAAAGTGGGGATTTCTAAGGAGTCATCTGCGACTTAGGGACTCAATACTTTCTGCAGACGTTCTGCCAGGGGCTGGGCCTCGCAGGGGCCAGCAGATCGGCTCTCCGTTCTCATGGTTTAGGGCAGTGTTTCTTAAGCTTCTCTTCATTATTGCTTCCTCAAGGAGACTACTTTTGTTTGCCTTCTAAAAAAACGGTCCCTCCCCCTTAGAATTTTAATTTTTGTTTACTTAAAATATTTTTTTAAGTGTTTATTTTTGAGAGAGGGAGACAGAGCGTGAGAGGGGGAGGGACAGAGAGAGAGAGAGAGGGAGACACAGAGTCCAAAGTGGGCTTCAGGCTCTGAGCTGCGAGCACAGAGCCCGATGCGGGGCTCGGACCCACCAAGCCTGAGATCATGACCTGAGCTGAAATCAAGAGCTGGATGCTTCATGGACCGAGTCACCCAGGCGCCACCCCCCTGCCCCCCGTAAAATTTTACTATCATAGTTATACTTATGTACTGTATATATATTTGCGCTTTATACACAAAAAGAGTAAGATATTTTTGGGGTGCTTCAGTTGGAGGAGCACGTGACCCTTGATCTCGAGGGCGTGGCTTCGAGCCCCACATTGGGGGTAGAGATTACTAAAAATAAAATAAAAACTTAAAAAAAAAAGTATGAGATTTTTCACCTCTGTCCAGCATCCCCATTGAAATGTGGACACGTAGGTGGAAAATGATAAAGGTGAGGACAGAGATTCGTAGGAAGCCCATAGCTATGCCGTACGTCATGCTCGTTCTGTGCTGGGAGCCATTCCAAGTACTTACACGTATTATCTAATCCTCACGGCAATGCTGTGAAGTAGATGGGGGAAACTGAGGCCAAAGGGCATTAAATAACTTGTCCACAAAAGTGGCCAGGTTTGGTGATTATGATCGGAAAAGTCCAGGACTTCTTACACTGCTGACTTCACTTATACAGCTGGCCTGTGGACGATGTGGGGGGTAGGGGCACCTCCCTCACAGTCGAAGATCTGACTCTCCCAAAACTTAACTACTAACAGCCTACTGTTGGCTGGAAGCCTTACTGAGAACATAGCCAGTTTAGTAACACATGTTCTGTATGCTGTGTGTATTCTGTACTGTATTCTTACAAAAGTAAGCTAGAGTAAAGAGAATGTTGTTAAGAAAATCCTAAGGAAGAGAACATATGTTCCGTATTTATTGGAAAAATCCACATATTGAAATAATCCACTTCCAACCCATGTTGTTCAAGGGTCAACTGTAATATGCCCTTCATTATTACGTACACTTGACTGTTTTGCCAGCCTGTAACCTCCCTACAGAGTAAAAGAATTTCGTACAGTCAGTTCAGTAAATGTAACAGACGTTCTCTCTCTCGTCTTGGTCCTTCCTTATGAAGGGGGATGATAGCATCCCTCCCAGGGTTGGAGCTAATGTGAGTGCTTAGCACATAGGCTGGCCCGTAATAAAGGCTCAGTAAATGTTAGTTGACATTAATAATTAATTCATATCGGATGACTGACATGATTAGCATATCAAACACCAGCCTGAGCATCACACCCTCCTTCTTTAGCTGAAATCACATTCTTTGGAGGCAAAATTATGCTTCTGAGATGTTCCGTGGTTTTTGTCCTCTTAAGTAGGTAAATATTTCTCCCGTAATTTGATTTACTCTATAAAGATGAGCACAGTAAGTTTTTTTTTTTTTTTTTTTTTGCCCCTAGATGGAGGCATCAATTTTATATACCTAAATTCATATGGATTCAACATTAGTGAAGGAAATCCGAGTTGACGGGGGCTCCTGCGTGTTGCAGGCTGCAAATTACTCAGGAGCACAGATAAAGTGTAGTGTCTTTATGTTGTCCATAAATACACTTTTCCTCTAAATTAACTTTTAAGTCCTTCAACGTTTAAAGCAGTTTGACCTGATTCATTCATTAGGGAATACCTTCAAGTCTTTTAGGAAACAAAATGCTGTCTTCTTTACGCCCACGTCTCTCCCCTGCCCACCTCCACTCCAAAGTGGCGTCTGGTGTCCTTGGGGTGAAGGAAGAAGGCGGGGGGCTCTTGGAAGGGTGTGCAAGGAGGCTCCTTCCAGAGTGTCTCCTGACCAAGTGGGTGGGACGCTCCAACCTGGGGATTCCCCGCCCTCATCCAACACTGTTCCCCTTACGTTTCCACCTTCACCTGGAGCCCCCTCCTGCCCCAGTTCCCTGGGCTGGAAGGGGTGACTTTCCCTTCCTCGTCCGATGGGATGCCCTTCCCTGGCAGAAAAGTGCTGGAGTCTGAAGTCTCCTGGGCCTGGACCCTGATGTGTCAAACAGATTCTACAGAAACAGCAAATCTTCCCTTGTTTCAGCAATGCCTGATTTTAAGCTTAGTGTCTGGTTAAAGAGGTCAGGGCCCGGGTAACCGACCGCTCTGGTGCGATGGGCCACGGTCTGGAAGGTGGGAGGTTTCAAATGGCAAACGGGGAGTTGGGGTTAAGACGCCTTGATTTACTTTGGACAAAACATCATCCCCGTCTGTATCTGTGTGTCGGAACTGAGTGAAAACCTGGCGGCCTAAATGGCCACATGAACTTGGATGAGTGCCACGTGTAAGTAACGCGCACAGTGGAAGGAGCTGGTTAATGACTGCCATGGCGATGGAGTGCTCGGGAATGAATGGGGAATAATGATCAGAATGCTGACGGATGGTGCCTCTAACAGCAGGCGCTGCAGTGAACAAACTCGGTCATGATCGGAAAAGAAAGAACAAGAGGTACGTCAAGGTTTGTGTTCACTGAGGTTCCCAAATGGGTCCGAGACTGCAGCAGTGATTATTTCTGCGACACGAGAACCATCTGGTTCCTCACACTGGCGTCATTTCACAGCACAAGGACAGGACCACAGCCTTAAATTCTAAAAAATGTGAGTCGCAGAACCTAATGCAAAGGAAAGTGTTGGTCTTCAGATGTTATTTTCCATTTACCTGCTGCTGAAATAGGCCCAAAGGTACTCCAACCTTCCTAACTCACCTTTGTCCATCCAACTTGTACCTTCTTCCTGCTTTCTCTTTCCTCCCTCTCTTCCTCCCTCCTTTTCTCCCTCCTTCCTCCCTCCCTCCCTCTCTTCCTTCCTTCCTTCGCTTCCTTCCTCCTTCCCTCCCTCCCTTCCTTTCCTCTTTCTTTTCCTTCCTTCCTTCCCTCCCTCCCCCCCTCCCTCCTTCCTCCCTCCTTCCTTCCTTCCGTTCTCCCTCCCTCTCTTCCTTCCTTCTGTCCTCTCTTCCCTTCCCTCCTCCCTCCCTCCCTCCTTCCCTCCTCCCTCCCTCCTCCCTTCCTTTCCTCCTCCCTTCCCTCCCCTCCTTTCCTCCCTCCCTCCTTTCTTCCTTCCTTCCTCCCTTTCTTCCTCCCTCCCTCCCTCCCTCCCTTCCTTTCTTCTTTCTTTTCCTTCCTTCCTTCTTTCCTCCCCTCCTTCATTCCTTCCTTTCCTCTTTCTTTTCCTTCCTTCCTTCTTTCCTTTCCTCCTTCATTCTTTCATTTCCTCTTTCTCTTCCTTCCTTCCTTCCTTCCTTCCTTCCTTCCTTCCTTCCCCCCTCCCTCCTTTCTTCCTTCCCTCTTCCCTCCTTCCTTCCTCCCTCCTTCCTTCCTTCCTTCCTTCCTTCCTTCCTTCCTTCCTTCCTTCCTCTTTCCCTCCCTCCCTTCCTTTCCTCTTTCTTTTCTTTCCTCCCTTCCTCCCTTCCTCCCTTCCTTCCTTCCTTTCTTCCTTCCTTCTTTCCTTCCTTCCTTCCTTCCTTCCTTTCCTCTTTCTTTTCCTACTTTCCTTCTTTCCTTTCCTCCTTCATTCCTTCATTTCCTTTTTCTGTTCCTTCCTTCCTTCCTTCCTTCCTTCCTTCCTTCCTTCCCTCCTCCTTCCTTCCTTCCTTCCCTCTTCCCTTCTTCCTTCCTTCCTTCCTTCCTTCCTCCCTCCCTCCTTCCTTCCTTCCTTCCTTCTTTCCTTCCTTCCTTCCTTCCCTCCTTCCCTCCTTCCTTCTCTCCTCCCTCCTTCCTTCCTTCTTCCTTCCTTCCTTCCTTCCTTCCTTCCTTCCTTCCTTCCTCCCTCTTTTCCTTCCGTTCTCCCTCCCTCCTTCCTTCCTTCCTTCCTTCCTTCCCTCCCTCCCTCCTTCCTTCCTTCCTTCCCTCCCTCCCTCCTTCCTTCCCTCTCTCCCTCTCTTCCTTCCATTCTCCCTCCCTCCTTCTTTCCCTCTTCCCTCCTCTCCTTCCTTCCTTTCTTCCTTCCTTCCCTCCCTCCTTCTTCCTTCCTTCCTCTCTTCCTTCCTTCTGTTGTCCCTCCTTCTCTTCCTTCCTTCCATTCTCCCTCCCTCCTTCCTTCCTTCTGTCCTCTCTTCCCTTCCCTTCTTCCTCCCTCCCTCCCTCCTTCCTTCCTTCCTTCTCTCCCTCCCTTCTTCCCTCCTCCCTCCCACCTCCCTTCCTTCCCTCCTCCCTTCCCTCCCCTCCTTTCCTCCCTCCTTCCCTCCCTCCCTCCTTTCCTCCTTCCTTCCTCCCTCCCTTCCTTTCCTTCCTCCTTCCCTCCCTCCCTCCTTTCTTCCTTCCTCCCTTTCTTCCTCCCTCCCTCCTTCTTTCCCTTTCTCCTTCCCTCTTCTCCTCTGTTATTCATTTACAACACCCCTCCCCACTCCTTTCTTCTGTCATTCACTTGCAACCCCCTGCCCCCCGCCAACTGCTCCAGCCCTACTGATCACCTTTCCTTCCGCGATCCCCTTCTGCGCAGTCAGTTCTATACAATTTAGCATTTGACTTAATGATACTCTGTACTGTCTTGTTTAATTTAAAAAATTATTTCTTGTATTTCAAAGTCATCATCTCAACGGGATAATACACGCTTCTGTGGGAGAGACTCTAGGGTTTTTCTTCTCTGTGCCTACACTCCTGCATTAGTGAATGTTCACTTGGTATTCCACGCCCGACTTAGGAGAACAACAATAATGGTTATTCTAGAGCATTGTGTCTAGACAGTGTGGAGGGCAGAGCTTTGCTTTCTGGCTCTTGCGTTTTTCTGTTATGTCCTTTCTAAGGGCTTCCTGGTCTCACGACATGAGTGAAACGAGAGGTGTGTTTGGCATTAACCTTATGGTCACCGTCATCATCCACTGATCAAGACCGCTACCACTCAGGTATTGAACGCTTACTATGTGCCACATACATCGTCTTATTTAGTTCTCAAAATAGGCTTCGTGTCATAGGCACTGCTTCTTCCGCCTTGTAATTAAGAAGTTGAGAGTTTCCTAACTTTCCTTATTATAATTAACCCATCAAATAGCTAATAGAGCCCCTACTGTGTGTCAGAGGGTATTCTGAGGTTCTACAAATATTATCACATGTAATTCTCAAAACAATCTCAGTGAGGTCAGGTTATCATTCTCCCTATTTTGCAGACGTGAAAAGTAAGCTTTGTAACTTAGCTTTGTAACTAAGCTAGCTCTCCGTGAGCTTTGTAACTCAGTTGACTAAGTAGTTACTGAGCTCACGTTTTGTGCCAAGTTGTCCTAGATGCTGAGGAACAGTAGTGGAAAAGACTGAGACAGTCGTTGGCTATTTGGAATTTAGAGGCTAGTAGGGGAACCCACAGTCTGGTGGTGTGGGGGTGGGCGTCCCGTGTCATGGACGTGTACTCACTGAAAAATGGCCGTATTCGGTGGACGCACTCGGGTCCGGGATGATTGATTGTCTTTGCATCCCGATGCTGCCCTAAGGCACTAGCCAGAGTCACCGTTCCCTGGACCCAAAGCTTTAGAGAGCCTTGCATATTAGACACACCAAACATGTCTCTTTGAGGACACATGGCGCCCTGTGTCTTGGAGCTCCGTACATAGAGTGACTTGTGTCCTTGAACGTCACCCTGGTGACTAACACCAGCAGGCCCCAAGGAAGCAACTCTTCGCGAGTCTTGCCTTACGTCGTCAAGGTCGCGGGCAACCGTGTTGGAAGATAACACGGATAGTAAGCTGTGTTGGCACCGACTTTGTGGGAGATCATTGCTTGGGAGACCAGGAAGATTTCAATTGCGGGAAGCACTTAGGAAAAGGAAGAGACAAGCCAATTAGGTGGTCCAAACGTCCCTTGGAGACAGACTACGTAAACTGTCCAACTTTCAGAACGCTGTGGTTATGGTAGAGTCTTGCAAAATAAAGGGTCATTTTCTACTGGTGCCAACGTCTGTTTCCTTTCTCCTCTTCTTCCTGTTCCATTTGGGAGAACTCACCAGTGAGGCCCGTATTCACAGGCACCGCACACCGTGGGGGGAACATTTTGTGACAACGTACGTAGAGAGGTCTAGACGTAATGCTGTAAAATATACCTATTCTCTACACTGGCATTTGGATAGGCAGTGAATGTCAGAATCATAAATGGCTTTATTTTCAGATAAATAACAAGAGAATTTAATTTTCAAAGAATTAAAAAAGAGAGTTTTATTTAACCACACTTGCTTTTTTATGATTTATTTGTTTATGTTTTCGAAGTTTATTTATTTATTTTGAGGAGGGGCAGAGAGAGGGAGAGGGAGAGAATCCCACGCAGGCGCTCTGTGCTGTCAGCACAGAGCCCCCCCGTGGGGCTTGAACTCACGACACCAGGAGATGGTGACCTGAGCTGAAATCAGGAATCGGTCTGCTTAACCGACAGAGCCACCCAGGGGCTCCTACCACACTTGATTCTTAAAGTTGAACTTTGTTACTTATAATTAATTATTTACTGCCTTAAGTTTAACAGGTAATTTTGCCTATTTTTGAACAAAAATAACTTCTTAGAAAAATTAGCAACAATTTTGGTTTTTCACTACTTTTGAAGAAAAGAGATTAAAATTTTGCACATATGAAACATAAATTCCTCTGATCCTAACTGACAACAGAGCACATATTCTGTGACACCTTTAACATAATGATTTTAATGAAATCAAGTGAAGAGGGTTAGAGGAGTAGGAAGAGGCAGTGGTGGGGGTTAGTGAGGAGTGCGGGCTTTGCATGTTCAACCAACCAGAGTAATCTGGAGAGATGGAAACCACATACGGATTTGTTGAGGTCTTAATAAGTTCCAGGACCCTTTTTGGGTCTGCGTATCTAAAGCAGATACTCTCTCTCCCTCTCTCTCTGCCCCTCCCCCCGCTCAGAATAAATAAGTAAGCTTTAAAAAATAAAAGTTAAAGGGTGTCTGAGTGGCTCAGTCGGTTAAGCGTCTGACTTCAGCTCAGGTCACGATCTCACGGTTTGTGGGTTCGAGCCCCGCGTCGGGCTCTGTGCTGACAGCTCAGAGCCTCGAGCCTGCTTCAGATTCTGTGTCTCCCTCTCTTTCTGTCCCTCTCCGGCTCACGCTCTGTCTCTATTTGTCTCTCAAAAGTAAATAAACGTTAACAAAAAAATGAAAAAAAAAAACCAAAACAGCGATGTCTAGTAGAGATCCAATGCAAGCCACATATCTCATTCAAAATTTTTTAGTAACTGCATGAAATAAGTAAAGAGAAATTAGTAAAATTATTTCTATTAATATATTTTATTTAATCTATCAAGTAATTACTAACAAAATTATGAATGAGGTATTTAGTTTTTCATCCTTAGTCTAGAAATTTGGTGAGTATTTTTACACTGGTATTTTACATCTCCATGCAGACTAGCCACCTTGTGAGTTCTCCGTAGACACGAATGGCGATGGTGATCGTGTTGCACAGCACGGGTCTGGATCTTTATTTGGAATTCTGTGTCTGAGTCACCTGAGAGAGTTAGAATCCTCCAGGGGCCAGGATTCCATAAATGTAGTACTCCTGACTTTACTCCTAGGCTGCATGGTCAGTTAGCTTTCTTTTACTGCTGGCATGAAGTCAAGTTCACAGGACGTGTGTGACCCACCCTGAACTTATTTTTTTGAGGATTTGCAGCTCCTGTAAGGTGACAGACCAGGGACGTTGGAGTCCCAACCAACGAGGACATACAAGTGTATCAGGAAAAGCCTTGGCCCACAGGTTTCTGCCAACAAAAATTTCTCTAAATCTCAATGATGGCTTTATGATGGCCAAAATTTGGAAACACCTTAATTTTCACAATTAGGCTGGTCATCTCAAAAAGGTAATGTCCTGAATGAGGACCAGTTAACATCCTCTTGAACGGAAGGAAAATTAAGCTTTTGAAAGTGACGTTCCAGAACAAATTCTGGTTCTGGGAGAGAGTGAATATTGTCACAGACAAAGAAAGTTGTCAGAGTTTAATTTTTGAACTTCTCATTCCCTGAGGAGTGGGCTGGAGGCAGCATGTACCAGAAGGGGCATGAGAAAAACCCTTCCCTTCATTCAGCTTTTTGTTCAAATATCTCTTCCTCATAGGCTTGTCCCGACCACCATGTCTAAAATGGACACAGCCCTTTCCGATTCTCCAAATCCATTTGCCCTGCCCTGATAATATACACTCTTTGATAATATGTCATGTCCGAATATATGTATCTATGTAGAATATGGCACTATACAATATATACACATATATATGCACACACCTCCACACCCACAACCACATAGGCTTACTTTTCTGTCTTCCCCTCTAGACTGATTTTATCTGCTTTGTCCACCACTGCCTCCTGCGTCTGGGATAGGGGAGTGGCACTTAGTGGGCACTCAATATTAAATAAGCAAATGGCAGCAGGGATGACTCATGTCATCAACTGAATGTTGGGCCACGTCTATCTGGCTCCAGCTGGGATCTCCAGCCAGGACACCTGTGGCTCTCGCATGAACTTCCCCACAACGTGGCCTCCGGTCTGGCTGACGGGAGAATCGGGTCCCCGGACTCGTTCTCATATGGGAGATAGACTCTGACTCATAGCAACCTGTTTGGGATGTCCAGAGCTGGGGGTCTCTTACGTCTCAAAGGGGAGCTGGTGAACCTTGTATTCGAAGAGCTGGCGCCCTGGTTGGCTGTTCCCCTGAAACTCTGGGATGGGGGCAGCACTGTGAGGGTGCCTGGGTACACACCTGTGGGCCCCAGTCCATCTCCTCCCCGGGAGACCGAGTGGCTTCCTCCGTCTGGAGTGTCTGTGCCCAGTGATGGGGTCCAGCCTGCTCTGGGATTCTCCTGTGTGTGTTTCCAGGCCCACCCTTCTGCTTCTGTTCCTGGTCCCGCCTGTGAAGATCCCGTATACCTGACCTGTTGCATGCTTCCCATGTTCTAGGCATGCTACATGTAACGGCACATGCAATCCTTGTGTTCAGTCGTGAGACGGCACCTGTTACCACCACGTTTGCATCCAGGAGAAGCTTGGGACAGTCATGCAGTCACGCCCTTGGGACAGACCGATGGGAGACGCAGCAGAGGCTCCTGGCTCCTATGGCTCAGCTTCTCCTGCCCCTTCTCAACCCTGCTTTGTGCTCTGCCTCCCTTTATGGGCACCAGGGATCTGCCTTTAGACCAAATGAGCTGAAGTGGGGTGAGGAAGGGCAGCGGAAAATCAGCAAATGGTCCCTCGGCTCTGTAGGGAAAGAGAGATGGGGCGACAGTGATTCCTTAATTTCTGTGTAGGAAACCCTTGCAGTCACAAATGGAAACCATAGAGGAGGCTTTGTTTTATGGCTCGAGTTGGAATCAACCTGGTTGATGGGCTTGGGGTGCGCGCGCCCACGCTCGCTGGGCGCGGTAACGCTTTCCAGGAGCAGACACAGGGGATGAGCTGCTTTGGGTTGAGAGAGCCACACTCTGCCCCAGGCTGTGGAGTAGCTCAGAGGGTACCAGCGCCCCCGAGGAACTGCTGTCTGCTTTGGGAATGAATCCTGCCCGACCTCGTATTTAGTGTTGGGAACACCGACGGGGGGTTCAAGCCCTGGAAGCTTAGTTTTCTTATCTGTAAAATGGTGATGAAAGCAGCCTAGGGATCCTTGGAAGACTGGCTGATTTGTGATGGAAAGCTCACAGCACAGTGTGGGGTGCAGGGAAAGTGCCCACCTTGGACACCTGCTGTATCTGCCTGCCCAGCCTCCACTCTCCCTTCCTACACACCATGCGAATCCTCTTTTGGAATGCCCATGCCCCCCCAGCCCCCTTGCTGAGGTGGCCCACCTGACCTCGGCGGGGCTAATCAGAATTGTGGAGTCTGGTTCGGGGCTGGCCGTGTGACCCAATCCAGGGCAAACCCGTCTCAATTCTGGGACTTCTGCTGGAAAAAGCTGGGCAGGGAAGACAGGGTTCGGAGCTGCTGGGGAGCTGTCGCGGACCCACATGGGTAAGGCTCAGTTAAGGACAAAGCTGACACTCGGCAGGAAAGAGAAACACGGGGCCTGATGGGGGTCTTGGGGCCCTGGATCCAGCTGTGCGGTGTTTCCCAGGACGAGAGCCAAAAAGCTCTCATTTACTAGGTCAGCCATGTGCAGTGGGAAGTGTCTCAATTCATTTCGGGCTCGGTACACACTGTCGAAAGGTCGAAGTGCTCTCAGTTATTATTATTAGCAACAATAACATCGACAGCACCTACCAGTTATCCAGCATGCACACTGTCAGGCCCTCTCCAAAGCGTTTTATGTGCCTGGTGTATTTAATCCTCGAAGTCTCCCTAGAGACAGGTGTTCCCACTATATTCATCGAGCAGACAGGAAAGGTCTCTCATCCGCTATAGAGGTATGTGCCCGACCTGGGTTTTCTCAGGTGGTAGATCCAGTGTGGGAACAGTCTGGATCCGGAGGCCACACCCCTGACCCCTGGGCCTATAAACTGTGCAATGGAAGATATAGATTCGGAAGTTGTACAAGATCATGTTTTTATTTATGGATGTGAAGGAATCTATTTCTTTTCCCTGGAGAACTCCTTTCCCGAAGGGAAAAAAAAAAAAAACTACCAAGAGGCCCAGAGTTTGGAGAGACACAAAAGTATTGTATTAGTCAGTAGAGGGAGAGATAGATCAGAGAGAGAGAGAGGGAGAGATAGATCAGAGAGAGAGAGAGGGGAGAGATAGATCAGAGAGAGAGAGAGAGAGGAGGAGATAGAGAGATCAGAGAGAGGAGAGAGAGAGAAAGAGAGAGATCAATTTTAAGGAACTGGTCCTCATGATTGCGAGGGGCTGGTGCGTCTGAAACCCACAGGGCAGGCCAGCAAGCTGGAAACTCAGGCAGGGTTTCTGTGTGCAGTTGTCAGTCTGAATTCTTTCTCAAGGCCTTCAACCGGTTGGCCTTCCACGCGATCCCCAACCACATGACAGTAGTCTCCTTTACTTAGAGGTCTACTGATTTCAATGCTAACCACACCTTACAGATACCTCCGCAGCACATCTAGACCGGTGTTTGTCCAAACAACTGGCCACCATGGCCTAGCCAAGTTGGCAAATCATATCGCTGTCCAGTCTTGGGTAGCTCTGGTCAACGGTTTCCCTGTCTAGTCTCCACGTTCCCATCTGTAAGAAGAGTGGTACGCTGGGGAAATTTCCAGGGCCTTCCAGATAAGATATCCTTGCCTCACCCAGAAGACCTTATGGCCCGAGTCACAGGCAGTGGGAAGTATTCTGGCTTCTCCTCTCCAAACCTTCTCTCTTGGGCTGATCAGCTCCCATCCCTCCCTCTGTCAGTGTCTACCTCATTCTCATGCTCCTCTTTGCATACTGCCATGCACATGGCCAAAGGGGCCAGCAGCCCTGAGTGGGCATGACATGTGCGTCCCATGCCGATCACCGATTAGCATGGCTGCCTCCCTTAATTCACATTCTGGGGAGAGAGTGTGCTTGATCCCTGGCCAGCCAGCGGGTTGGTTGGAGTTGCGTCAGGTACTGACTCCGGGTTTGATCAGCTATGGCTGGGCAGTAGATGCCTTTTGGCTTGCTTCCTTCCCAGTAGATGACGTGGGAGCCTGTTCCTGCGGGGGCCGGAGGAGAGGAGGAGGTGGGGGGCCACCGTGCAGGGCAGACAAATTGACTGGCACATCCGTCACAGGTCTAGGCTTTCATGCTGGGAATGACCCACATCTTGACGTTGCCGCTGTGTGTTTGTTTGGCCCGTGGAGACTGTGCAAACCAGCTGGCACCACACCCTCGTCAAGGGTGCTCGTTCTGATGTTGGTGAGAGCGGCGGAAAGAACTGGATGGAAAAATATTGTGAGGACAAACAGATCAGGGAAAGGTGAGGGCTGTTTTCCCCCTCACTAATGACCCTAAAATGTACTCAATGATCCCCAAACTCCAAAAGTAAAGCCATCAGTCCACAATGTTGTCAGGGTGAAAGAGAAAGAAAGAAAAAGCCGTTGCGTATCATCTTGGAACCAGTTCCACACAAGTGCCCATTTGGCACGCCTGAGTGCCTGGGCCAAGCTGGCTGGTTTAATTATTGTTTGCCCTTGCACAGTATTAAGTCAGGCACACAACCAGCGCACCCGAGTGTCGGTGAAGGGGCCTGTGCCCAGGCGCGGGGAGGTTAGCTTCCATCTCCTCTGTGGGGAGGCGCTGGGGCTTTCTCGGAGTGGGGTTGGCACCTGCCTGTCGGGACCATCGCGCTGGAAGCTTTGAGGTCGGCGCAGCGTGACTGCAGGCAGAGATGCAGAAAGGGCCCCGACTTGCTGCTAGGACATCTCTAGGTCAAGAATGAGAAAGAGAAGGAGGAGGTTAGCAGAGGAATGGAGGGGCTCGAGAACACATCCCCTGCTGGGGGGCCTCACGGGCGCCGGCTTTCGCTTCCTTGCTGCCTCCCCTACGAACTATCAGTTCACGGAGGGAAAGAGCCTTGTCTGACTTGGCAATGTCAGTAACGACAATAAGAACAATAATGGCTTTGTTGCTCACCTACTATCAGCCATGTGCTATGCTGGTTCTTTATATATATTGCACACACTTTACATGTGTTACATATGATCTGTATTCGGCACGGTAGCTCACCATGCTTGGAAGATAGGGAAACCGAGGCTCCAAGAGCTTAAGGACGTTGTCCGAAAGTAGACAGTGGAGTGCAGCAGAAGTGGCATTCAAACTCATGCACCTTTTGGGGGCGCCTGGGTGGCTCAGTCGATTAAGCGGCCGGCTTCAGCTCAGGTCATGATCTCGCGGTCCGTGGGTTCGAGCCCTGTGTCAGGCTCTGTGCTGACAGCTCAGAGCCTGGAGCCTGTTTCGGATTTCTGTGTCTCCTCTCTCTGACCCTCCCCCGTTCATGCTCTGTCTCTCTTTGTCTCAAAAATAAACGTTAAAAACAAACAAACTCATGCATCTTGTTCATTTACCCAAGTGCCTCCCCATTTCTGACCCCCAACGTCAAACAAAGTGCTGACTAGATGCTTATGGAACCAAGGAGCTGAAGGCAGGCCGTCTTCGTTCTCCTGTCTACGGCACCTTGATGGCTAACCTGTGACTTATCTTCCTTCCGTTTCACGCTGGCAGGCAGGGCGGGCCGTTGGCAAGGTTGGAAACCCCATCTGCTCCTCTCCCTGTGCCTCTCCCCTGTTTTGAACTGTCATTCCAGACTTGGAAGCAGCCCAGTATGGAAAGAACGGAAAGAAAGAGAGGGATTTGAATCCTGTCTCTGCCAAGAGCTCCATCAAAGTATTTAACCTCCTCGAGCCTCAGTTTCCCCACCCGACTAATAAGAGTAACTGAAGAGCTTGGGTGAAGGTGGTGGTAGAATTGTGCATATATGTGGCACACGGGTGCCGGGCCCAGAGCAGGTGCCCGGAGAGTGGACCTTTCTACAGTCTTTCCCTCAGACACCCCCATTTTTTATCCCTGGCATCTGTACATGCTGGGATGCCCTGATTCCTCGAAAGATGAAATGCCACAAAAATGAAATTCTAGAAAAATCTTACATGAAACTATATAAAACTCGGTTCTCTGAGCTTTGGTCATCTGTTTTTTTTTTTTTTTAATGTTTATTAATTTATTTTTGAGAGATATGAACGCAAGCTGGGGAGGGGCGGAGGGGGAGAGAGGGAATCTTAAGCAGGATTCATGCTCCGCGTGGAGCCTGACAAGAGGCAAGATCCCACGACCCTGGGATCATGACCTGAGCTGGAATCAAGAGTCAGACACGCAACTCACTGAGCCACCCAGGCGCTCTGAAGCCTAGTTAGGACCTTTAAGTGCAGGGTATCGTTGGGTGTGAGGCCCCACAGTGGAATAGGGTGGGCAGAAGCAAGCGGCTCGGTGAGGCTTCTTGGGGACAGCAACGAATAAGCTGAATCTGGGGGGATGGATAGGTGTGTGACTGATAGGGAAGAAGGTAGGAAAGGCTTTTTTGGGCCACAGGAACGACTGTGTAAGACGCGAGGCAGAGTGCTGTATGTAGAATTGTTAGATTGTTCTTCAAAATGCGCCCGACTTAGGACAGTTTGAGAACACCGTGGGCCAGAGTGTTTGGGGAAAGCTTCTTGGGTAATAGGGGTCGCTGCTAAACTAGAGGTCACCCCTCTGATTCCGCCCCCCCCCCCCACTTCCATCTCCAGTGATGATGCTGAGATGAGGTTTTACCTATTTGGCAAGTCTTTTTCCCCATCCCCTTTTCCACAGATAGTCTCATAGGATGATTCACCTTTTGT
The DNA here is from genome assembly GCF_024362965.1 of Panthera pardus. Classification (NCBI taxonomy): domain Eukaryota; kingdom Metazoa; phylum Chordata; class Mammalia; order Carnivora; family Felidae; genus Panthera; species Panthera pardus. Next base: position 104,659,958 of record NW_026526655.1, read on the forward strand.
TGAAAAACGAGGGTTTTTAAAAATAATTTTTTTAATGTTGTTATTAATTTTTGAGAGAAAGAGAGAGAGAGAGAGAGAGCAGGGGAGGGGCAGAGAGAGAGAGAGGGAGACCCAGAATCCGAAGCAGGCTCCAGGCTCTGAGCTGTCAGCACGGAGCCCCACGTGGGGCTAGAACTCCCAAACCGTGAGATCATGACCTGAGCTGAAGTCAGACATTGAACCGACTGAGCCACCCAGGCGCCCCCACAAAACCAGTTTTTGATAGCTCCTGGGATGTGCCAGGCCCTGTGTGTGTTGGCTTTGCGAAGCGGAAACCCATAAATATTTTTCTCAGTCCAGTAGGAGAGCGGATGTGAAAGCAGGTAATTGTAATGCCGGTGGTCCTCGCTAGAATGGAGGGGCTGGAGGGCCAAACCTGAGCCAGCTTCTAGTGGTACTCCCAAGACCGAGCAGAGTCCTCATAGTGCTTTACATGATTAAACTCGATTTATATGTTAATTGCCTTATCTGTTCACAAAATAGGTTTTTGTGCAAAGGAGGTGGGAAGGTTTCAGTGGGTGAGTGGGAGGCAGCATTTATTAAGTACCTAAGGCAGGGGTACTCTTGCAGCGAGGATCTCATCTAACAGCTCTGTTAGGTAGGCAGTGTCAGCTCCGATTTCTAGAAGAGGAACAGTAGACTCAGAGAGGTGGAGTGACTTGCCCCAGGTCACACAGCTAATAAGTACGCCAACCAGGATTTCAATCTAGGCTGGACTGACTTGATGGCCCAACTCTTCAGGTACATTGTCAAGGTGGCCCCCTCTCTAAACCTGCACCGCCTGAGACTGTGACCACTAGCTCGACGTGGCCACTGAGCACTTGAATGTGGCCAGTGTGAATGGATTACATTATCACTTGAATTTCAAGTGAATTCACTTGAATTTCAATTAATTTAAATTTAAAATTAAAAAAAGGATACTCCATTCCGTGACTGGGGTGTTTTTATGCGTGTTTGAAACAACCTGGGTGTGTGAATCCACCCTTTCAATTGTAAATTTGACAAACTCTGAATACAGATGAGGTATTTCTGATGCAGATTTAGCGTCCCTATTGAGATGTACCCTACGTGTAAAATACACCCCACGGTTTGGGGACATATTAATTATATGTTGAAGTGATAATGTTTTGGCTACATTGGATTGAATAAAAAATATTTCAGAGATTAATTTCAACTGTTTCTTTTTCACTTTTTCAATATGGCTATTAGAAAATTTAAATATGTCTGGGTACCTCGCTGGCTCAGTCAGTGGACCATGTGGTTCTTGATCTCGGGTTATGGGTTTGAGCCCTGCGGTGGCCTACATTTTACTTAAAAAAAAAAAATTAAATATGTGGCTTGAATTCTATTTCTATTAGACAGTGTTGTTCTAAGTGAGTTTTAATGCTTTTTAAAAATGTTTATTTAATCGTGTGTGTGAGAGAGAGAGAGAGAGAGAGAGAGAGAGGGAGGGAGGGAGACAGAGGATCTGAAGCAGGATCTGTGCTGACAACAGAGAGCCCGGTGTGGGGCTCGAACTCACAAACCCTGAGATCATGACCTGAACCGGAGTCAGACGCTTAACCAACTGAGCCACCCAGGCGCCCCTTAAGTGAGTTTTAAATAGATGAATGAGCTTTGTTAACTTGTCTGGATTGCTATAAGCAGAACAAGATAGTAACAAAACAGATTCCCAAAACATTTAGTTTTTCATCTCTTCGTTGACCTTGCTAGTGCTCAGGTCATCAGAGTTGGGGGAGGGGCGGGGAACTTTAAGCAGAACAACACCATTTCATGTGGTTCCTCCAGAGCAGGCTAGTTCGTACAAGGCCAGGGGTCTATGGCACCCAGTGCAGAATAACTTAGGGGGGTGGTCAGAGCAGCAGTGACCCCAGGCACTGGGGTGGGCAGGGACACAGGGAAATTGATGATGGCTCTGGTTGTGGTCCCAGAGACAGCTGTTGGCAGTAGCTTCGAAAGGCCAGATGATCTGTGCCCACTCACACACGCACACGCACACGAGAGCCCAAATCAAAAGCCGGGAGGCCCTGCAGCTCTAAGAGCATAACTGATTCCATAAACAATTTAGCCTCCGCTATTCTGGCCGATTTCAGGGCTTTATTTTTGTCCGAGTCCATTATCACAAAGGTTTTCTGTCTGACTTTTCCATTACTACTTTATTTGTGAAGCTCAGATTCAATATTTGAAGTCTGAATTTTCCCTTCATGCCAAACTTCCCTGACGGAGTAATACAGATCTATTTGAGGGCAGAAAGGGAAATGAGATGGGGTAAACTTCAGAGTTAATGAAGAAAACACAAATGATATGGAGTGAGAGTTGAGTTATTTTGATAATTTGGAGAAAAAAGGATTGTGATTGGTATTCTGATTTCTTCTTGATGCTGTTTTTAGTACTTTGCTGAGGTGCTTGCCTCTCCGGCATTATTAAAGCTATTGCTCAGGATTTTAATGTCTGCACGTTAATAGTTTTTCTTCTGAGGCTGGAGAGTGAGCGAGCGAGAGAATGGGAGAGAAGAGAGAGAGAGAGGAGGAGGAGTGTGGTAAATTAATTTTGGAGTGAACCCAGCTATGCCTGCAACAGCACTACTCTCTTTGGGCTTGGAGTTTTGTTCATTTTGGAGAACATAATAATCTTCACTAAGAGTTTAAAAAGCTACTTAAGTGGGGGGTCTGGGTGGCTCAGTCGGTTGAGTGTCTGAGTGTCTGACTTCGGCTCAGGACATGATCTCACAGTTCATGAGTTCAAGCCCCACGTCGGGCTTTGCACTGACGGTGTTGGACCTCCTTTGGATCCTCTGTCTGCCTCTCTCCCCTGCCCCTCCCCTACTCATGAGTGTGTGTGCTGTCTCTCTCTCTCTCTCTCTCTCTCTCAAAAATAAGTAAACATTTAAAAAAATCTACTCAAGTGTTTTAGCTATACTTTGTGCATTTAATGGGGACCTTGTGTGCTATGCATGTTCAGAAATTTGGGGATTATCAAATGTCTCAGGAGACACTTGTGAACACTGGTATCAGTTGAGTTTGGAAGCTTTTGGGGAAGCTCTGGACTGATACCATTGTTGTAGCAACTTCTGCATTGCTTCCCTAGCAAATTCTAGAGAAACTGTTGGCCAAATCCAGGGAAAGCGGTTCTGTAGGGCGGGACCTCCCAAACTGGGCAGAGTGTGAGGAAATGATCGAGTGTTGAGGTGGGACGAAACCAGAGGAACAGTTCTTGCCCCAAATACACCCAGGGGGCTCAGTTTCCCGGAGATGGACTGAAACTGTAGCTGTGTGTTTTTCTGGACGCCAACTCAAGAGAAAACGCGATCATTGACATTGTCAACTTCACAGGATTTATGGAGTCCCACAAGAACAATCAGAAACCAGGAGGTCAGGGGAGGCACAGAGAGATATTCCTGGCACAGATATGGATTCTGCTCTAAGTTCGTGGGGTCTTCACTCCAAGAACATCATTAAAACCATCTCACAAGAGAACAGAGAGCAGTGTCTTTTATGAGACTCATGGTCTCACATCTCTCATCATGGCTGAAGGTACACCATCTAAGCTCTGTTGAGTAAAGGCACATTGACATGATACTGAAACAATGATGCCCAGTCATGGAGCAGTCTGGTCTTGAACTTACTCTGAAGGTAGCATACAAGCCTATCTGAAGCAGAAGGAATCTGAATCCAAATTATCTTCAGGGTGTGGCAGGTAGTAACCTAAAGTAGGACAACAGAGAGCGGGGGGGGGGGGGGGGGGGGGGGGGGGGGAGGGGAGCGGGGGGAGTACCAGATCTGGTAAGGGCATTTCAGTCATACTTAAAAAAATACTGTAAAGACCCAGGGCATCCGGGTGGCTCAATTGGTTAACCTTCTGATTTTGGCTCAGGTCGTGATCTCACGGTTCGTGGGTTCGGGCCCCGCATCAGGCTCTGTGATGACAGCTCGGAGCCTGGAGCCTGCTTCAGATTCTGTGTCTTCCCCTCTCACTGCCCCTCCCCCACTTGCGTGCGCGCTGCCCCTCTCTCTCGAAAATAAACAAAAGTTAAAAGAAATGTGAGATACCGTAAAGACCAAAATACTCCCGAAGACCACCAGTGTGAGCTTTGGGTTGCGTTTATGAGGTTTATGAGTTCTAATCTAGAAAAATAAATGGACTGAAATTAGGTAAGTGTTTCTAAAGATTGATATCTACAGCCAAGACATCAGTAAATATTAGGCAGAAAGAATTCAAGTTCTCGGTCTTTAATAAGTGCTGAGAAATCAGTGGGCACATGTCACCTTCTGACGGATTAGTCCTTGAAATGAATTTCACATACTGGGATCACATATGTTCTTGGTACAGTGTTATGCCCTGGAGATACGCCATTTGAGATAACCTATAATTTCTGCTCTCATCAAGCTTCAAGACATATATGCCTTGGATGCTTAAAACGGAGTGTGAGATGTGCCCAAGTATGTACCAGGGATGCACAGAGGAGAGTGAGAGTAGCATCCAGCTACTGTGGCTGGAGGTCAGGGGGTCAGGAGCTCAGAGGGTCAGGGTCAGGGAAGGCTTCATCCAGGAGGAAGGAGGAAGGGAAAAGGGTCATGGCAAAACAAACCACCACCACTCTATAATTTGGTTCTAGTTGCTGTCCTGGGTGCCAAGAAGGTGAGATGTGATTGAGGAAAGGCCATCTGGGGGCAGCCCAGGGCCCCTCCAGGTCATAGCTGGTTGAAGTGTGGACTGCCCTGACAGTCCCAGGTGAGCCTTTGGGTGAGCTGTGGATAGGTGACCTTGGGTCCATCAGATCGATTAGCTCCTGCCCACGTTTGGGAGATTCCCCTCCTTACGGGTCCCCTCCCATTACCGAAGCTGGAAAGGGATTCTCAAGCTTCGCATCCCCTTCACTACTGGGGCTGGGAGTGGGACTTAGACCTCACAGGTTAGGAGGTTCTCAGGGCTCTGAATGGCAAGCAGGGACTGCTCAGTCCCCTTGGGTGGTGGGTGGAGAGTGTGGGGCTGTGGACGGTGTGGGTGAGGCCAGCCCCGGGCTGCAGTGAACTTGGGCTTCGCTTCTGGCTGCAACAGCCTCAGAGTGGCTCTCTGTCCCCTCCTGAGTGCCCGTCAGTCACTCCACATACTTTGTCTTTTTTCCAGATGGGATGCAAAATTCATTCAAAAAGTTTCATCAAAGTACTACAACTCGGAGAGGTGTTTCAGAACATTCTGGAACAAGTGAGAAATAACAAACTCCTAATTGGGAGCTATATGAAGACTATTGCCCTTTGTCAAGTTTGAGTTTATTTAAAAAAGGAGAGAAGATTCAGACAAAACAATAGTGAGTGTAAAACATGATAAAGATGAGCTATGAAGGCAATAGATTTTTTTTTTTTCTGATATCGGGAAGCCATTTGCATCTAAGCCCAATTACTTTGAAAATAATATGCTCTCAAAAGTGGTGAGGATTAGTTTCTGTCACTTATAACAAAGGACCATGGCTGATAGAGTCTCCTTCCTTGTGTAGAGGTGATGGTTGAATGGAGAGGAACTCAGTTTTTTCATTGTTAAATGGGGATGATAATAAGATAAGAGTGTCTGCCTTAAAACACGATCGGGAAGACAAAATGAGACTAAATATGGAAAGCTTGGAACGTGATTGTCATATAGTCAATAATGCATGTTAACTATTATGAGCAATCACTTCAGCTGTAAATTCAATCCACAAATACTCAAACCAGCCGTTTAACCTCTCTGGCCTCAATTTTCCTTTCTGCAAAATGGACATAACACCGGCTGTCTTTATTTCATGATGCACGTGAATGCCAGATAAATCACAGTGTGGGAAGGGACTTTGCAAAAGTGGAGAGTTCTGAGTGAGTAGAATACACTTCTGTTATTTAGTCTAAGCTCATCACCTGATTCTCACTAACCCACCCTGATCCCCGGAGACCCCCAGCTTGGGGCCGAGGCTCGTATTCATTTGATCTGATTTGTTAGTTGTGCTGAGAGGGAGAGAGAAGGGAAGTCAATTGGGGAAAAAAATAATAGAAAAATATTAAATTTTATGAACTTCAAAGTTTCACAATGCTTTATGGTTCCTGTGAGTCCAAGAGGGAATCTGATATCCCATTTTGAAATCTAGACTTGTCTTGTTTTATTTGTCAGAAATGTTTAGAACACTTAAATCTGCCAAGACCCCGAGGGGGCCAGGAGCAACATTTTGAAAGTTGTCCACGTACCTCCCTCCTTTCTTCTCTTTTCTTACCAGTCATGTGCCCCGCTCGAGAAGCAGTTGTTAGCTTTTGCCTGTTTGGTTTGTTGCAAGGCGTTCTCATGTGAGAAAGGTACCTTGAAGGAGCACAGAGGGCCCACTGGGAAGGCAATCAGGGTACCAGCAGGAGGTGGTGTCTGAGCTGGTGACTGGCCAGGCCGAGGAGGGGAGAAGAGTGTTCCAGGGAGAGGAGATAAACATGGAGGTGCGAAGCTCGTCCTGGGAACAGCAGTGAGTGATTTAGAATTGCCCGGGTTTAAGTTGCAGAGAGTGGGGGAGGGGGGTGCTGAAGAGGGAGGTAGAATTAGGGTTCAGATAGTGCAAAGGGCTCCCTCTTGAGGGTGGCGGGGACCCGGGAAAGTGCTGGGATCACTTCTGTGTCTTAGAAAGAGTGACCCGCAGCATGGAGGATGTGCTGGGGGGAAAGACATGGGAGGCAGGAGGGCCAGTAGGAGCCTGGCAGATGGAGGAGACGGGCACGGGGCCCGTCCACAGACATGTGGACTCTGCCCCAAGACGCCAGGCTCGGTGGCTGTGGAGGGGAAGGGATCACAGAGGGAGGAGCCCAGCACGGCTTTGTTGACTTGGAGGACAGGGTGCCACCGACTGAAATGGCGCGTACAGGAGGAGAAGCAGTTGTGGGGGGTGGGTGACGCGGGACGACGAAGACCAAAGGGCAACACCTCTAGAGTTGGAACCGTAGGAAGCATTACTTGTGTTGAGTTCTTCTCACTGTCCCTCAGAATACACTCCAGCTGTGGCAACCCACCAGACTTGTGGGGACCGGTGCTGTGTTTTACCTCGTCTTCTTCCCCCCCTACCAGCCTGGCCTCACAAACCAGATTCTCAGGATACGATAGCTACTCGTCACACGGGATTCCCAGCACAAATGTTGGAGCTCTTTCAGTCTAGCATTTCCCAAAGAATGTTCCGAGGAGCCCCAGGTCTGTAAGGTGAGAGGCTGAAAAGGGATTCCAGGTTTAACCTGGGGAACGCTGAGATCCACACAGTTAAACAAAATTTCTTTACTGCGGGACTTCTCAGAGCCTTGAATATGCTCGCATGCATGTGAAGCCTCAAGATGGGAGATTTAGAAGGCTGCCTTTGATGGTGGAATCTCTTTGGGGGAACATTCACTGTAGTGCTAGTTCACTGGAAACGCTTGGGGAAGCTGATTAAGACTAAGCTCTTGTTAAAAATAGTACCATAAAATGTCTTAAAGAACCCAGGAAAATAAAGATGCAATAATGATTATGTACCCATCTCCCAGCTTTGATAAATTATACCGTATGCCCTACTGATCCAACAGTCTTAAAAAAAATTTTTTTTAAGTTTACTTCTTTATTTTGAGAGAGAGAGAGAGAGCGAGAGAGAGCAGGGGAAGGGGCAGAGAGAGAATCCCAAGCAGGCTCCGCACCAGCAGCCCTGAGCCCAATGTGGGACTCGGGCTCACAAACCGTGAAATCATGACCTGAGCGTAAACTAGGAGTCAGATGCTCAATCACTCAACTGACTGAGCCACCCAGGCGCCCCTTGACTCAACAGTCTTAAGAAATATAATATGCCAGATGCAGCTAATTCCCCTGTTTCACCCTCCCTGATCCCATTCTTTTCTGTCTCATTCCTGATGTAAACCACACTCCGCACTTGTTGTCCATGCATGTCTTACACACTTACTATGTATCTATGTATCACGGACAACATACACCGCCGTTGGAAAATGTTGATGTTTAATGTCTGAATGCAGCGGAATGGTATTCTTCCCCACCTTGCTTTCCCCCTTCGGCTGTAGTTGTGGGGACTGTCACTCTATGAATATACTACCAGCCATTTATTCATTCTTCTGTAGATAGACCTCTAGTGTCTCTCTTCTGTAGATAGACCTCTTGTGTCTTTGCAGTTTGTTACTAGAAACACAACTGCGGGCACCATTCTTGGCCACATGGCTCCTTGTGCACAGAAGTGAGAGTTGCTCTAACGATAATTCCATTATTCCGGGAAGGAGAATTATGGCAACATTCTTGGCCACATGTCTCCTTGTACACATAAGTGGGAGTTTCTCCGAGGATTATTCCGGGAAGGAGAATTATGGCAACATTCCCAGGAGGCAGCATCTCCTTGTTACACTGAGTTCCTATTCATCCACATTCTTACCAACACTTGGTATTATCAGTGTTCCTCTCATGTTTCTTATTGTGGAATATTGCTGTTGGAATTTGCATTTTCCTAACTACTTGCCATCCTGATTACATCTTTTCAAACCTTGACTGGCCCTTCGGTTTCTTCTTCCACGACTTGCCAGTGTTTTCCTTTTCTGCCTGTTTTTTTTTTTTTTTTGAATCGTGTCTTTTTTAAAAAAAAAATGATTTTTGGGGCGCCTGGGTGGCTCAGTCGGTTAAGCAGCCGACTTCGGCTCAGGTCATGATCTCGCGGTCCGTGAGTTCGAGCCCCGCGTCGGGCTCTGTGCTGACAGCTCAGAGCCTGGAGCCTGTTTCAGATTCTGTGTCTCCCTCTCTCTGACCCTCCCCCGTTCATGCTCTGTCTCTCTCTGTGTCAAAAATAAATAAACGTTAAAAAAATGATTTTTTTCTCCATCCTATGACTGGTTTTTAATTTTGTTTATGACATTCTTTGTTGTACAGAAGTTTAAAAAGTTTGATATTGTCGGGGCGCCTGGGTGGCTCGGTCGGTTAAGCGTCCGACTTCGGCTCAGGTCATGATCTCACAGCTCATGAGTTCAAGCCCCGCATTGGGCTCTGTGCTGACAGCTCAGAGCCTGGAGCCTGCTTCAGATTCTGTGTCTCCGTCTCCCTCTGCTCCTCCCCTGCTCACGCTCTGTCTCTCTGTCTCTCTAAAATAAAAACATTAGAAAAAAAAGTTTGATATGGTCAAATTTACCAGTGTTCTTCTATATGGATTGTGTTGTTTGTGACTTCTTTATAAAGTTCGCCATACTTATGAGTTAAAACATACTATATATATATATATATATATATATATATATATATATATTTTTTTTTTTTTTTTTTTTTTTTTTTTTTTTTCCTGTCTACAAGTTTAAAATTTTGCTTTTCACATTTAGGTCTTCAATTCTTCTGGGTTTCGTTGTGTGCAGTTTGGGACAGGAATCTGATTCTACTGTTTTCCATTTAAATTATCAATTATTCCAGCACTGTGTATTGAGTGAGCTGTCCTTTCCTTATTGATTTTTAAAGCCACACCCATCATATGTTGGGTTTACTCACAATTGCCTTCCCAGTCTGCCACATTGTAGCTGAAGAAATGGGGGTCCCTCGAGGAGGCAATCAGGTGGCTCCGTGCCCCAAGGAGGTGGCCACGGGACAGGAAGCCCGGTCATACCGCATGAGGTCCAGGGATGTTCCAACCACACCATGGAGCAGAGCAGGTGTGCCTGGTGGTATTTTCTTATCCTCTTTCCTTTCTTCCCCCTTCCTCCCTGCTTGTCTTCCTTCCCTCCTTTTTCTTCTTCATCCCGGGTGGCTTGTGTTTCTGCCTTGAGAGGTATTAAAAAAACCCCAATCAATCAATTACTTTAACCACATATAGTTAACATACCATGCTATTTTAGCTGCAGGTGTACAATATAGCGATCCAACAGTTGCATGCATGTCTCAGTTGCTCATCAAAGTGAAATGCACTCTTCATGCCCTTCACCCATTTCACCCACCTCCCACCCCACCTCCCCTCTGGCAGCTACCATTTGTATTTATCAGTCTGGGTTTTTGTGGTTGTTGTTGTTGTTTGTTTTTCTTTTTTTTTCTTTGTTCGTGCATTTGTTTTGTTTCTTAGATTCTGCATTCAAGACCTGTCTTTATGCATGACGCTGCCATCCAAACGCAGCTAATCTTCAGGCCAATGATTTGTCACAAATATGGCTGGGTAGATAACATTTCCTTTTCAGGAGCCGGGGCTGGTTGGGCTGACCTCTTTTCCATTCTGGAGACATGGATGGCTGGGGCTATTACAATCTACAGCACTTTGCCTTGATTCATGGCTACTAATCCCTGCAGATATATTTTTATTTTCCTGGATATATTGGATGTGCAGGTGCTATATATTGGAAGAGCCTGTTGTTTATTGACACGAGCCCAGTAAAGACTCTGATTAATCTCAAAAACAAACAGAGAAAAGTGGAAGGTCACACTCCGGATCAAGAGCCTCCATTAGATCCCTGATCCCTGAGTTATTATTTCCGGTTGAGAGAAATTCTCCCGGTGGAGGTGTCAGGAGACAGAGGACAAACACATGAAGTGTGTGCAGGGCCCTCTTGTTCTCTTCTAAAGCTTTGCTCTCTGTGCTGGTCAGACGTGCTTCTCTGACTCACCGTTTTGGAAAGGAATCCCGCATGTTCTCGTATGATCCCATTGTCTTATAGATGGTTGCTTGGAGATATTCCGCGCCTTCCCCTATGCCCTTGAGGGACTTGGAGGTAAACTTTTTGGGCTCCTCTGTGACCTCAGAGGATCGGATGTGCCTGGTGAGGTTCCTTTGATGAATTCATGACCGTCTCCTCAGGGATGTTCGGGCCGGTGTCCCACGTGTCTTTGTGGCCACCAGCATTAGCAGGAGAGCAGCGCTGGCTGTGGGTGGCTGCTGTCTCACGTGGGGCCGAGCCTGTGCAGGAGAGGAGGACATGGTGGAGGGAGCACGGGCTAGGAAGTGGTTATTTTGAGATCTGAGATCAATCACCCAGGTCGGATTTGTACTCCTCCTCCCTCTCACCTCGACATTCTGGCTCTCTCCTTTTGCCTCCTGCATGCCAGCTGCCCTACTGTTCCACTCTCTTCCTCCGCTAGTGCAGTATGCCTTTTGTCTGGAGAGTGGGAGGAAACTTCTCGTGATTTCCCTGGCTCCCGGCTCTCTTTCTGACAATTCACCCTCCACATTGGCTGCCAAGGGGAACTTTCAAAAAACCCCGAACGAATTGTGTTATGTCTTTGGTTAAACCCTTCCAGAAAAGGGGCCGGTATTTTAACTTGGCGATGATCTAAAGGTTGCACAGATCACTCCTGTTCACATCCTTGCACCTGTGCTCAGGTCAGAGAGAGGCTGGGAAGTGTGGTGCTTCCCTGTGCAGACATATGCCCAGCAACATGATGGCAACCAGGAGGACAGAATGGATTTGGTGGTCAACTAGCTGTCTCTGCCACAGCATGGGGCTATTTGACATGGGGTTGTCCCCTCCCCTTCCCATCCAGCTCTCTCTGGAGAACATCTCAATATCACTTCCTCCAGGAAGCCTTCCCTGGATCCCCCCCCACCCCCGTTGTCTAAGCCACCCTCCCCTTGGCACTCCGATGGCACCCCTCATATGAGTCCATGGCACTCAAATTCTCTTTCCTGTCTTTTGCTCCCTAGTGCACCGTGAGCTCTCTTTGGGCAACTGCTTCTTCATCTTCATGTTGCCTGTGCAGAGTAGACGGCAGGGCTCAAAGTAGGGGATCAGTGAATGGGTCATGGGTAGATGGATACTGCAAGGTTGGGAGTCCCTTTGTGGTATGGGTGACAAAATGTCTAAAGCTCTTTTTAGAACATCAAAGAAAGACGCCAAAATGGCGGTCTTTATTATCACAGAGGCATATATTGTATGCCTTTCACTGGTGCAGGGCTTCTGAGACCTGGCTGTGCAATTTGAATCACCCAAGGAGAGAGCGTGAGCAGTATAGCTTACGGGACCCCTGCCCTCGGACAATGTGAGGAGTGAAAATGAGGTGAGGGCTGGGGGAGCGTGTGCTAAAAACAAGATCCCTGGGGGTCGTGCTGCAGCCAGTCGTTGGGGAGAGGGCTATGAGGTTGCAGGAACCCAGCGGAAAATGAATTATGGAGGGACCCTGAGCTCCTTCCATTAGAGATGCGATGGGACTAACCTTTTGCCTGCCTGCCTGCCATTCTTGTCTCTCCCTCCCTCCCTTCCTCCCCGCCCCACCCCCCCCCCCCAGTGATGACTTTTATTACACTCAGTAGCTAAGGGCTGAGAAACTCTAATCAGAAATGTATCCACTTATCCTGAAGCTTCTTAACTCCATCCAGTCAGTCCCTGTGGATACAATCTGTGGTGATTACATTAGATGAATAGCTAATGCCTTTAGTGATCCCGGGTTCCACATCCCCTCTGGGATCTGAGCCAACACCAGGCCGTCCTGACTCTCTGCTCCCAATGCTTTAGGCTCTGAGAAAACTGGAGACTCTAGAGCTGGGACCCACCTGGGGTCTTTTGGAGGAGGTCCAAGGACCCTGCGGTTGGGGCTCCTCTTTTTATCGCATTTCAAAGCAACGGAGTATCGAATGGCCATTGTGTCTACCTGCAAAGCAGGATACAAAGAGGCTAGCCCCTCAAGTTTTCTCATGACCTCCCTCAGAACCGTTACTAGAGCCCCCAGGGGGAAATGGATAACTTTAGCGAAAAAAATACATTTAGGAACGCATGGTGAAAAGCCAGATTGCTAGAATATAAGGCCATTGTTTTCTTGAACTCTAGGCAAGTGGCAGGGATCATAAACTCTGAGGCTGTGGTGGCTGGAGAGGTAACTTAATGTATTAGGGAAGAGCGGGGACTGTGGCAAACTAGAAAGCATCTAAGAGCATTCTCATTCAGAGTCTAAGGAAATAGTGTGTCGGCCACACCAAACGACCACGCTGTGGGGTATTCTTATGGTCAAGCCTGCGATGCCCCTTGTACCAGTGTATCTGTCCTGAGACCTAAGTATAGGGCATCTTTGTTTGTTTTCTTTTGTGTCCCTCACCCCCACTGGTGTTAGGTGAAGTCCAAGTCCCAAAATTTACTCCACGGCAAAGGATCAAAGATCCTCCATTTTCGGCCAGTGGGTAGTAATTCACACTCTCAGGAATTAGAAACCCGAGAGGGGCTAGTCCCCGCCTTAACTTCAGGAAAGGTGCACGGGCTCACTGATGGCCTTCGAGGAACTTAGCTAAAGGGGCAGGGGCACCCATGGAGGAGACGGAGACCAGGAGGTGACAAGAGATGGGAAGTACTCATGGTTGTTTCGAAAGAGAGAGTCCAGAGGGGGCTGGCGCAGAGAAGGCTCTTCAGAGATGGGCTCGAGCTGGTCCCTGCAGGGGAGCGGGATTCGGATGGCCACAGTAACAAGGACAGTAGCTAGTGGCTCTTGGGCTTCGCACTTGCTCTGACTGGTGACATTTCGTCCTCACCACAGCACGACGAGCAGTTCTATTTGTGTTGTCTGCTTCATTTATTTATTTATTTTTGTAGTAAATGTAACTTATTGTCAAATTGGTTTCCAGACGACACTCAGTGCTCATCCCAACAGGTGCCCTCCTCAATGCCCATCACAGTTGGGACACATGACTCTTTTAAACGTTGGCTAACCACAGCTAGCACTTACTTACCTGCCAGGGGCTGCTTTTAGCACTGCGTGTAGACTTACCTATTTAACCCCATGAAGCGGGGTTTATTATTATTACCCCCCGCCTCACAGATGGGGAAACTGAGACGCAGGGAGGGTAAGAAACTTGCTGAGTCTTACCCTGCTGGTAAGGGGAAGATCTAGAAGTGAAGCCCAGACAGGCTGGTTCCCACGTTCTTGTTCTTAAATCCCACATCCACTCCCTAACTTGCCTGACACCGCACGTTACTGAAGGGCGATGCAGGGATAAATTCCAGATCCGGAACGGGGAGCCCTCAGTGTGTTTCATCGCCCCCCAAAAGGAGGGACTCAGCTAGAGTGTGAGAAAATGTCCTTTTAAAATAAGAGATTTAGGGGGCGCCTGGGTGGCTCAGTCGGTTAAGCATCTGACTTCGGCTCAGGTCATGATCTCACGGTCCGTGAGTTCGAGCCCCGTATCAGGGTCTGTGCTGACGGCTCAGAGCCTGGAGCCTGCTTCCGATCCTGTGTCTCCCTCTCTCTCTGACCCTCCCCCGTTCATGCTGTCTTTCCCTGTCTCAAAAATAAACGTTAAAAAAATTTTTTTAAATAAGAGATTTAGTTTGGGGGCACCTGGGTGGCTCAGTCGGTTAAGCATCCAACTCTTGGTCTCGGCTCAGGTCATGATGTCACGGTTCGGGAGATCGAGCCCCGCGTCAGGCTCTTCGCCGACAGCTTGAAGCCTGCTGGGGATTGTCTCTCCCTCTCTCTCTCTCTCTGCCCCTCCCGTGCTCACGTGCATGTCTCTCAAAATAAGTAAATAAACTTAGAAAGAGACTCAGTTTCAAATGTTTGCCCAAGGCAAATCAGGCAGACGGTGTAGCGAATGCCAGGAAAGAAAGAAGAGCAGGCATGGGGCGCAGGGTGCAGCCCCCGGACAAGTGAGGAGTCGGGTGGCTCCAGGTGGGACAGGTGGCTGGAGCCTAGTAGGATCTGAGGCGGAGCCCGAGCCGGGACAGTTGAATTCCACGAAGTTCATTTTGAAAACGGGCATCCGTCAAATATGTTGATTACAGGGCGTTCGAAAATGTGGTGTCTTAAGAGAAAATGGGAGACGCGTCCAAAAGGTCAGAAGATGACTGTCGTGGGAAAGATAGTTTGTTTCCCCCGGTTCCCAGGGGGAGGGACTTGTGGCACCCATGGGGCGACAGGGGGAGGCACGGGGTTGGCCGGGAGGCAGAGGGAGCAAGGGGAAGTCAGGGGCCCGAGGCTTTACTGTGATTTCTGAGGAATGTGTGAGCCAGAGTCTATAGGTTTACCGTTGGCTCCTTTGAATACTGTCAGTGGGGGTGTCCCTGATTGTCTGGTACCTGGCGCTGGGGTGTTTGGGGCAGGAGGATGGTGGCCCAGAGTTTGAGAGCCCTGTGAGAACTTGCTGGAGGAGGTGGTGGGTGCGGGCCCTGGATTGGATGGCTTGTATTTGTAAAGTGCCCTCGCAGGTGAGTTTCTTATCTCAAGGAATTGGCTGCTCCCAGGAGAGACAGTCCCTCCAGACTTGGCCTGGCTCCAGACATCAAAGCATCAGACTACAGAAAATAAAAGCCACAGTTAATACGTGGACCCTGGTCTGACTTCTCTCCGGGGTACGGTTTCATCGCAGCTTTATGATCTCAATCTATGTGACGGTAATTTTTCCAGGACATTGTTTTCTTTTTTTCAGAGGTTGAGCCTATCACGAGGACACCCCTGTCTCCTCCCCCATTTAATTATTCTTGGACTCAGCAAGGGTCTGGGCACATGGTGAAGGGCACACGGCTTTGCTGTGCCAATGGTAAGATGTTGTGCTGTGCGCACGGCCCTTCCTGGTGTCTGCCGTGTCTGTCACTAGAGCCTGTCCTTTGGGATAAGGACGGGTCGTTAGACCGTTGTGCGGGATGTCCACTGCACAATAGCTCCACACCTAAGGAGGTGCCATTCACTTGGTACGTGTGGACATTTATTACACATTTCCAGTAGATGGCAGTCAAACATCTTAACCTAACAAAGTCTTATCAGGATGACTTTTCTGACAAATAGAAATAAAGTGCCTCTAAGTTGCACCTGGGTCCTGTGAGGGTCCACTGAGCAACGGTCCTGGTCTCATGGGCCACCCCGCTATTCTCTGACTCTGCAGGAGCTTCAGCTATGCCCCGTCACCCAGCAAGAGATGGGATTCTCTGTCCAGCCCCCGTGAAAGTTGCTTGTAGTTCCAAAGCAGCCCGACTTTCGACTCTGCTACCAGAGCCCCAAGTTGAGAGCTTGAGGCTCTCAGAAGGTCCCAGAAGGTCCCAGAAGGTCGGAGGGATGGCACACAATTTGAGGGCATGGTAGGTGATGTCTGGAGTCCTGACAGCCTGGGAGAGTGGGAGGGCTCTGGGACCCTGGGGCGGGGGGTGGAGGGCTTTTGTGGTCAGAGAGAAGGGTAGGACACGGGGGGACATATGCATTCAAGATGTAGGTCAATTGTTTAATGAGTCCTGTACTAGGGAGTGAGCAGGATACTAGAAGATTAGGTCCAACTACTTAGACACACGAAGTGAGGTAAGGCCAGGAAGGTACAGCCTTGGACTTGTGTTCTTTTCTGTGGGGGAGGGGTTGGGCGTCTTCCTGGCTCTTGTTCCGCTCAGTGCAGGACCAGCAGTTAGTTTATCATCTGACCCTCTGTCCCTCCTGGGGGAGGTCACTGTGTTTGTTTTGTAGAAAGACTGCAAAACCACAGAGAACGAAGGTGAGACCTTAAGAGCGCAGTGACACAGGGATCCCACGAGGGAATGATGGCGGGCAAGGTGGTGAGACCCTAA
The DNA here is from genome assembly GCF_024362965.1 of Panthera pardus. Classification (NCBI taxonomy): domain Eukaryota; kingdom Metazoa; phylum Chordata; class Mammalia; order Carnivora; family Felidae; genus Panthera; species Panthera pardus. The sequence continues at coordinate 104,676,442 of NW_026526655.1, forward strand.
GTTCCCAGTGAGGGGGGCCTGTCAGGGGAGGGGTCCCTGGGGAAGCGGTCATTGAGGGGGAACAGGAAGGTCTGATGCACAATCTGAGTTTCTTGTGCGGTGTGCTGTGGGAGCTCGCTCCCTGGACAACCCCTCCCTCAGGCTTCAGTGAACTTTGAGGCACTCACCAATGGTCTGTGTGGACGTTTTTGTGGGGTGTGTATGCCTCTGTATGTGTGTGTGTGTGTGTGTGTGTGTGTGTGTGTGTGTGTGTTTGAGAGAGAGAACTGGGGAAAAAAAAGCTCAGGTTCAGGCCTGGCCGGGCTGATGTGGTGCAGAACAGCAAAGGCACGAGTGGAAGCAAGTCCAGAAGGAGCAATGGCCATTTCCATGTAAGCCCCTTAGGATCTACGAAATCTCGGTGAAAACTTTCAACCTCGCGAACTGTGGACTTAGGGCTTTCGCTCACTTCTGCTAGACATCAGACCCTAGCAGACCTTCGAGTCACACAGATTACCTGGTGTGTGGCAGAGCTCTTAGAAGACTTCCTGATCCATAGAGGTACGCACACCTGTAGAACGTTTGACCCAAGAAAACTATTAAAGGGCGCACCTCGTCCTATCAGAAGAATTTATCCTTCTCTCTGTCTCCTCAGATACAACTACGGTTGGGGAGAAGCGTTCAGCAAATACATTCTTTTCCTTAGCAGATACATCTTTTAAGAAATAAATTTGGAGTGGCTTTATTTTCGTTAATTCATCCATTTGTTGACTCATCATCTGTTTGTTAGCAGCCTAGAATCTGCTGGGCTGTGTTCTTGGCACTGGGGAGCCATGGAGAAGGTGGCCGCCCTTAGCGGATTTCAGGACGCATGTGGGATTGATCAGAGTAACAAGAATATAGAGTAGCTCAGGGTCACATGTTTAGCAATTACTTTTAATTTGCTTGACAGACGAATTTGCTTGACAAACTGTGGCAGGAAGATCCCTGGGTAGACATTAGTCCATGCTAGAGAAAAGCCAGGTCTACTGTCTAGCCCTGTCTGATACACTTATGAAGTTTTTGTCTTGACAGCAGGAAGGTGGATCTGACCCAAAGGAATCCTCAGCGAGGAGTCTCAGGGATTTGGCCTCACCCACTCTGCTTTTCCATTACTGAGACTGTGTGCATTCGCAGTCTCACGCTGGCTCTATAAAGGGATTGCAAAGTTGTTCTGAAAACCGAAGATAAAATTGCTTTGGAGGGCTCTCATTTTGGTCTCCTGGTGGGTTGTAAGCAAACACATTCTCGAAAGCTGAGCGGTGGAGCCCAATTGTTTCAGGCCAGGAGGACGACACAGATGCCAAGCTTGTGCTGCTTTGGGAGGCCCAGGTGCCTGTGGTCTATCAGGAGGCGCCATGTTGGGTGCTAATGACAGAGCTGGGAGAGATCCGACCTCCACCCCCCACCCCGGGGCAGAGTAGGGGCTCAGTGCATGCTTGATAAAGGGGCAGAAAAGGAATTGATATACAGTGCCAGATCCTCCAATGCCCCCCTTCCTCTTTTCCCCACAGATTTGTGTGTTTTCCCATTTTAAAAGTCAAATAAAACTCACCCCCTTCAGTGCTTACTTCTGACAATTTTTAAAATAAGTATCTAGTTGTGTCATCACACTCAGGAGGGGGAATGATCCCATATCCCCCCAAATTCCTCCACATCCCAGCTCCTAACAAACACTAATCGATTCGACGTCCCTGTGGTTTTGTCTTGGTAAATGTCACATAAACGAAATTATAAGTGTTAAACCTTGGAGTCTGCCTTCTTTCACTTAGCACGATGCAGTTGCCATGTGGCTGTGCTGTTGGGTGTATCAGTAGTTCACCCCTTTATTATGGCTGTGTAATAGTCCACCATGCGGTTGTAGCAGTTTGTTTATCTATTCACCAGATGAGGGGCTTTTGGGTCGGTTTTCACTTTTGGCAGTTGGGGAAAAGTCGCAATAAACCTTTCTGTACAGGTTTTTGTGTGAACATAGGCTTTCATTTCACTTGGGTAAATCCAGAGAAGTGGGATTTCTGGTTCATATGATAAGTATATGTTTAACTTTGTAGGAAATTGTCAAACGGTTTCCCAAAGTCTACCATTTTGCGTTCCCATCAGTGTGTATGAGAGTTTCAGTTGCACTGCATACTTGTCAGCACTAGGTATTGTCAGTTGAGCACCACCACCACCACCACCACCACCACCAATTAGCCATTCTAATGCATGTGTAATGGCATCTCACTGTGGCTTTCATTTATATTTCTCTAATGATGAATGATATTGAGGATCTTCTCATGTGCTTATTGGCCATAGGTACATTGATGGTAATGTGTCTGTTTATAACATTTCCCCATTTTGGGTGGTTTATTTTCTTATTATTCACTTTGGAGAGTTCTTTATACATTCTGGATACAAATCCTTTATTAGATATATACTTAGCAAATATGTTTTCCCAGTTTTTGGTTTAGCTTTTCATTCTCTTAACAGTGTCTTTTAAATCAGAGAAGTTTTTAAACTGATGCTTACCAGAAGGGAGGTGGGTGGGGGGATGGGTGAAATAGGTGGTGGGGATTAAGGAGTGCACTTCTTGTGAGGAGCACTGGGATGTATGGAATTGCTGAGTCACTATATTGTACACCTGAAACTAATATAACTGTATGTTAACTGTACTAGAATTAAAATAAATAAATAAATAAATAAATAATAGAAATTCTTAATTTTGATGAAGTCCCATTTATCAATATGTTTTTTATAAACTGCGTTTTCGGTGTCATGTTTACAAATTCTTTGCCTAACCTGTGATCATGATGGTTTTCTCCTATTTTTTCTATTTTATTTTTTAAAATCTATTTATTTATTTATTTTGAGAGAGGGGTGGGGGGAGAAAGAGAACAAGCATGAGCAGAGAATCCCAAGCAGGCTCCACACTGCCAGTGCAGAGCCTGACATGGAGCTCAATCCCACAAACCATGAGATCATGACCTGAGCTGAAATCAAGAGTTAGATACTTAACCAAGTGAGCCACTCAGGCGTGCCCCTCCTTTTTTCTTTTAAACGTTTAATTTTATATTTATGATCCATTTTGAGTTAATGTTTATGTCAGATGTTGAGTTTAGGTCAAGTTCCTTCCTTCCTTCCTTCCTTCCTTCCTTCCTTCTTTCTTTCTTTCTTTCTTTCTTTCTTTCTTTCTTTCTCTCTTGTACATCCAATTGTTCCAACATTATTTGTTAAGAAAGCTATTTTTTCTCCAATGAATTTTCTTCGAATCTTTGTCAAAAATCAACTTGCCATATTTGTGTGAATCTATTTCTGGAATGCCTATTATGTTCCATGGACCCATCTGTCTATTTCTTCACCAATATCACACTATCTTGATTATTGTACCTTTAGAGTAGGTCTTAAAATTGAGAAGTTTGGATCTCATGACTTTTTTCTTCTTTTTCAAAATTATTTTGGCTATTTTAGTTTCTTTGCCTTTTCATATACATTTTATAGTAGTCTTGTCTATATCCACGAAAACTCAGGCTTGGATTTTGGTAGAAATTGCGTCTTAATCATTTGGGAAGAATTGACATCTTTACTATGTTGAGTCTTCCAGTCCATGAATATAATATACCTCTCCATTTATTTAGGTCCTCTTCAGTTTCCTTCATTAATGGTTTGTAATTTTCAGCATACAGATGCTGTAAAGTTTTGTTAGAGATATACTTAAGTATTTAATTTTCTTTCTTTTCTTATTGTAAATGGTGTTATTCTTATGATTTGTTTCTAAAGAATATGATTGATTTTTAAAATGCTGACCTTGTACCCTGTGACTTTGCAAAACTCACTGAAGATCTCCAGCCTGACATTCACTCGCTTGTTAATATAATTTATAGTCCCTAGGTCTTAGTCTTTTTTATTTTACTTTATTTTATTTTATTTTATTTTATTTTATTTTTTGCTGTTGTTCTTTGAAATTCTCTATGTAGAAATTTTCTATGTTGTCTGTGAATATGAATAGTTTTCTTTCTTTTTAATATGTATACTTCCTTTCCACCTTTGTTAATGTTCTGGCTAGGGTTTCCAGTACAACTTTTTTTAAATGTTTATTTATTTTTGAGAGAGAGAGGGAGAGGCAGAATGTGAGCAGGAGAGGGGCAGAGAGAGAGGGAGATGCAGCATCTGAAGTGGGCCCCGGTCTCTGAGCTGTCAGCACAGAGCCCCATGTGGGGCTTGAACCCACAGACCACGAGATCATGAGCTGAGCCAAAGTCGGATGCTCAACTGACTGGGCCACCCAGGCGCCCCTATGATTTTTAATAAGAGTGGAGAGAGTAGACATTTTTGCCTTGTTCCCAATTTTAGGATGAAAATATTTAGTTTTTCACCATTATGGATGATGTTCACGGTAGGTTTTTGTAGATATCCTTTTTTAGAGAGAGAGAGAGACTCTCATCCCCTTAGATAGGCAGGGCCACAGACCCAAAGACAGGAAGTGCTTTTCCAGAATACATGGTTAATTATTGGCAGCCTGGGACTAGAATCCAGGAGGAATGATCCTCAGCATTTCCACTTTGCCAGGCTGCTTTGAAAATCCTGTGTCCTTGAAGGGTTACTGTTTGTTTTGGCCATTTAGCAGAATTGTCAGGGCACGCTTGTTAATTAAGCAAGAATGTGAAGCAGATTAGTATGAACAGGTATATATCTCACTGAGAATGACTAGACGCTTTCTGGAAAAGATGTTAGACAAAGAGCTGGGGGTGGGGAGCGCTTGAGTTTGAGGTACCAGAGGACATGCCAAGAGGATAACGGCGCAGGTAATAGGATGGCCAAAGTTTGGAAGAAAAATATCACCACTGCCACAGGCCTGCTGCGTAAGCCCGAGGTTGGCAGTGGGCACCTCTCCCTGTATTATCCAGCTAAGATTGGCCCCATCTTCCATTTTATGTCCTGTGGGAAGTCGAATGTCTTCACCAAGGTTTTTGCGAATTCCTGTTTACACTTGTTTCTAGTTACTCCTGGCTAGGATTCTGGCTTTGCCAAAACAGCATTTTCTGCTGGTTTTTTTTTTTTTTTTTTTTTTTTTGCAAGTGCTCCATTATTTCTGCCCTGGCCTTGACCCAAACATGTGAAACAGATCTATGTTATTAATTCCTTTCCATGCAAACAAACTCTCCAAGACTACTGGGTTGTGTCAAAAGGGCTCCTACTGGTTAAGTGTAGGGCAATTTGACCATCAATAAAAATAATCACTACTACATTGAACACAGTAAATATGTTTAAATACAGGAGCACATAGCAATTATGATAATAATAATAATAGAAAGACCTCACTTATAACCTTTGGATTCTAGGAAAACTATTCAGTATTTCAAAAGTTGGCAAATTAAGGGTGCGTAACAATATTTATTCTGTTCTTACCATGCTAACTGAGCCTCAGGGTAATCAAGTAGTTGACAAGAAGTTTTTCTTTATAGAAGCTACTAGATGCAGAAGGAACAATCAAATTAAAATGCCGTTATTTTGCAACTTCTAATGAAATAATGGTGTGGGCAATGATCGTCAGCGGCATCGGTCATAAAATGAGAAGCGGCTGGATGTTACACGTCTCCCAATGAAAGTTTTCAACACTCTTCAGGAGACAGTCTTGCTCAGAGAAACCAAATTATCGAAAGAGTTGACTGGATGACAGCTTCCTTTCTTTTTCCAGGTGCGGAAAGAAATGCAACGATTGTCATGGGTCGATAACCGTGGAGGCTGACTGATGGCTACCTGGGGTTTTGTTGTTTCCCTTCACGTACATTTGAAAACTTCCACAATTTGTATCTTTCCTTATTGTCCTAATGTAGCATAAGCAAGAGAAACCGCACCCACAAAGCCACTCTGTGTGGTAGATGTTTATCGAAAACTCAGGGGTAGGAGCCAGGGAGGTTACACCAAGCTTCACCTAATAGTTAATTTAATACTGGATATTAGACTTCTTTTTCTTAAACGCTGTTCCTCCACTTTGTCAACAACTCAACACCCAGTTGACTTCTGGGTTTGGTTTCCCCTCTGTCTACCACTGCCTCGCATCTCTGGCGATACCAGAAAATGCTCCTACTTCATCGTATGGGGCGATTTAGCAGTCCCCTCCCCCAAACTCAACTCCGGACCTTCCTCTGCAAACCCAGTGTTTCACTGCTGTGCTAGACAACGGATTCTTTCTCCAGATTTCACAGCTTCCCTTTGTATCTGATAGAGTAAAGACGAAGCTGCCCTAACGAAGTAAGCCCTAGCGCCGTGCCTCAAAAAGAGAGAAAGCTATTTCTCTCTCCATACTGGCTCTGGGGATGCGTGGTCCAGCTCCACTCTATGAACTGTTTTAGGGACCCAAGTTCCCTGCCTTTGGTGCCCCAGCCCTGGCGCAGGGAATCGCCGGTGAGAACGGTGAGGGAGGGGGTCCACAGGAGCAGACCTGGAAGTTGCACACATCACTTCTGCTCACGTCCCGTCCTCCGCCACCTGGTCGCCAGGCTCCCCAGCCACCCAGTGCCGGGAATGTAGCTTCTCTGGGACCTTGTCTGCAGCCATGGTTTTGCACCCATGGCAGATGGAGAAAGGATTTTGGAGTCATGTCTCTGCTCTTGGGCTCTGCGAGGGGAGCAGAGAATTAGCCTCCATGAATACTGCAACCAGCCCTTGGGAGGCACGGCTGCTGGGCCAATGCAGCTTTGTCTTTGACTCCCATTGGCCTCTGAAGGTTGCAAAGTGGTGGTAATTTTGCCCTGCCTCTGGGTGTAACTCTGTCAGGCCCATGCCTTCTCTGTCCAGTCTAGGGCAACAGACTGCCATATGGCCAATACAGTCTCAGTTCTGAGTTAGAATGTCCAGTCCACGCAAACAGCTCAATGTGGAGGTGCATATCTTTTCCCCCCACCGGCGTGGCCCTGTTTCAAGCCACAAGTGGCTTTTTCTTAATTTCTCTGTCCCTCCGGATTCCAGTCTGTTTGAGACACTCCCGAGAGGGAAGGTAGATGTGCCGGTGGAGACAGGGGGTCCGTCTCACTCCAGCTGGCTCTGCTGGGAGCATCCTGCCCTCAGGGCCTGGCAGATGCAGGGAGCTGACTTGTGTTGGGATTCGCAAGGCTCCCCAGAGCTCCCCCCGTAGGTCTCTTGACTGGTTTCCTTGAGCAGGCCTTTGCTTTCTCTGTTCTGGATGGACAGCTCCCGAGGCCGCAGGGAATGTTGTCTTACCTCAACTTCTCGCTCTCCAGCACGTAGGGGGCCTGAACGGCCCCAAAACATCCCGGCTGGCTCTCTCTCCCATGGGACCCACATCTGTCCTTGGGAAGTCCTGGTGCATCCCTTGCATTTTGGGAGGGGGATGCCGATTTTGTTAACCCACCTTGGACCTCTAGATTTACCCCGTGGGAGTCAGATCCCAGCCCTCCCCACATGCCAGCTGTTGGGCCCACATACGGATCTCTCTGTGAAACCCTGTCCCCCACCCACCCCCGCACCCCCCATAGAGTCCTTCCTCCCTCCCCACCCCTGCCTTTCGGTCTTTGGGAGAGAGGTGAGATTCACATCACAGCTAGCCTTAAAGGTAGGATGCCTTTTTGTACTCATGGAGATGGGGGAGTTCTCAAGCTGTGAATGGGACTCTCATCTGACCTTTTTGAATTCTGCATTTGGTGATCTGTCTCGTAGGCAATTTGGTATTGAACATCTATGGTCTCGGCGCTCAGCGGAAATTGAAGCAGGGGGGCCTCCTTCCTATCATCCTGTGATAGAAATGAATCATGCCGCCTGCACAGGGCAAAAGCGACCACTGTCAGCTTTGGTTTTAAATAACGCTCTTTATCTCCCCACGACACTTGGACACCCAATCCGTGGGACAGCCCTTTCTACGGAGAGCAGAACTGATAGGGAAGCCAGCGTGAATGTCCTGCCCGTCTGTCCCATCTTCCACTCCTGCCCGCAATGACTGGGTGGGACGATGTCTTTGGGAAGGACTTTTATCCCTAGTGTTTTTTGTCTTTTTTTTTTTTTTTTTTGGCTGTGGAGCTCATTAGGAAAAATAACGCTTTCATATTGGTATGACCTGTGGGTGTTTTCTTTAAGTTCAGCAAAACAAATCCTTCAGATTCTGTGCACTTTTCCTGTCACATAAATTGCAATTACTAGGTCCGTGGAAAACAGCAGTAAGGGGGAGCCTAAGGCTGTGTTTATTAGACCCAATTAGTGTAGACCTTGGATTAATATGTTTCCACCTCCATATGTCCGAGCCCTTTTCAAGGCTGTGAGGAAAATTTATGGTGAAGCGGGCAGGAGGCTGAGTCCCAGCCCAGTCGCCTGGAGACAGTGGTCTGTCCTTATGCCAATATGCCTTTGAGTCTCAGGGCCTGAGGCCAAAGGGATCCATACCCCACACCCTAGCCCAATGCCTGCTGGGCGCTGGGTGCCGAGGGCATATCTTCGGGATGCAGAACACAGTCTCTGATGCCAAGGAGCTCGGAGCCAAATTATGGAGAGGAGGTGGGTGGAGACACCCATGGTCGGCCACCCCGAAGGCTGGTCTTTCTAGGGCCCAGCTGCAAGCAACTCCTTTGTTTGTGGGGTGCTCCTCACTCCTGGACTCACCCGGCACTGCTGCACTTCACCTTCACCTCCAGGCATGCTCCCCCACTTTGCCTTGCCCCAGGGTTCCTTCCCGCTTGGCTTCCAAGTTCATGCTGACCACCCTTCTCTGGTGCATCCACTGTCTGTCCATCTCGGGGTCCCGAACTTCTCTCCTGTGAGCTCAGTCTTCACCTCTTATTATTCATGAAGGTTCCTGGCCTGGATCCAAAAGCTTTGACCTCAACTCCATCCAGGGCATGACCTCTGGGGCGCCCCCCACCATAACTGTGGCAGCCTATCACCCTGCCCCAGATACTCACCCAACCCCCAGGCTTCCCCATAATCTTGGTCCAGCTGTGTTCTCTGGGGACGAGGATGCAAATCTGGGGGTGTTAACCCCCGGAGGGGCTGGCTGGTCATGTAATACCAAGTTCCACGGGCTTAATTCCGAAGAAGCCTCCTGCTTAATATCTGATTATTTAATTTAACCCATCTCTCTTGGGTTTGGGATGCTTGTTCTTGGAGAGCTGTGATCTTCCCCAAGGAACTATGGTGACATCCAGCTCAAGACTTCACACCAAACCGGAGGGCTCCTCAATGGCCAAAATCTCAGGGAGCTCGCATCTCACTTGGGACCTGCTTTCTGGCGGTATTATCGTTGTGATATGGGGGCATTCCCCCCAAATGCTGTGTTTCTCCTCACCTCCAAGCCTGTGCCCCCGCTACTCCTTCCATCGGTAATAACGCTCTCCCTTCTACCTCGGTGAGCTCCTAACGGTCTTCTGACGCCCAGCTCTGGGTTCCTCCCACACTGTTCAGAGTGATCTGATTCTGTTTTCCTTCATGAAAATGGCATCTCCCATACACTGTGTATTTACTCAGTCATAACCGCGATTTTATATTTCGGTTTTTCCTTGTAGATCTTTCTTCTCTTGGAAATGACGAGGTCCACCCCACGCAGGCACCAGCATGATGAAAGAATGAGTGAAGCAGGGTGGCTGTGAGTGTAGAGATGCTGCCTGAGGGGGGCCAGAAGCAGCTAGGCCAGGTCAGGGCTCTTTCTGAGTGGAGGGTTGGTGTGCTAAATCCTTTCGAGCAACGGAGCTGTCCAAGGTCATGGTGGAACAGAGTCTCAAACTCAGCCCCTCTGGCCCAGGCTGCAGAGGCAAGGGGGGCTGGGGAGTGCGTGGGAGGCTAGGCTGCTGACAGTGCACGAGTGGGGTCAGTGAAGCAAGGGGGCAATGTGCCAGGCAGAGCCCAGGACCTGGCAAGCAGGTGTCCTGTGAGCCACTCCGCAGAGGGTATGTGGCTGGAAAAACCTGCTGGTCACTGGGTTGGGCTCTTGGTCATTAACCCAGCAGAGATTGAGGTTTTTGCCTCAGGAACAAAAGTGGCCCCTCCTGTAATCTCACAGCCAAGGCTGAATTACCATAACCTCCTCCAGGAGGAGTCCAGGGACGCGCTCCCTGACTTACTGTGTATAAGCCAGTTGCCACCACAAATGTTGAGGGACAGAATGAAAGGAGTGCCCAGCTCAACAGCTGATAGGCAGTGAATCAGCATTGTCCTTTCCCCAGTGTATATTCTTGGTTCCTTTGTCACAAATCAATTGATCATCTAACCTTGAGGTTATTTCCGGGCTCTTTACTCTATCCTGTTGATCTATGTGTCTGTTTCTATGACAATCCTGTAGGACATATTGTTTTCGTTACTATAGCTTTGTGATGTAGTTTCAAATCGAGGAAGCCCGATGCCTCTAATTTTGTATTTCTTTCTCAAGATTGTTTTGGCTGTTGGGGGTCTTTGTGGTTCCACATAAATTTTAGGATTGTTGGTTCTGTTTCTGTGAAAAATGCTGGTTACTTTTTTTTTTAAGTTTTAATTTAAATTCTAGTTAGTTAACATACAGTGTAATGTTAGTTTCAGGCGTACAATATAGTGATTCAACACTTCCATTACGTCACCCAGTGCTCATCACAAGTGCCCTCCTGAATCCCCATCACCTATTTCAGCCACCCCCACCCCCACCTCCCCTCTGGGAACCACCCGTTTGCTCTTTATAGTTAAGAGTCTGTTTCTTGGTTTGCCTCTCTCTCTTTTTTCCCCCTTTCCTCTTCTGTTTTGTTTCTTAAATTCCACATATGAGTGAAATCGTATGGTATTTGTCTTTCTCTGACTGACTTCTCTTATTGGCATTAATCCTCTCTGGCTCCATCCATGGCATTGCAAATGGCAAGATTTCATTCTTTTTTTTTTTTTTACGGCTGAGTAATATTCCATGGTGTATATATGCCACATCTTCTTTGTCCATTCATCGGCCGATGAGCACTTGGGTGGTTTCCATAGTTTGGCTATTGTGGATCGTGTTGCCATAAACACAGGGGTGCGTGTATCCCCTTGAATTAGTATCTGGTTGTTTCTTATATATCTAAATTTTTATATCTCCCTTTCTAACAATCTGGGTTCCTTTGGCATCCCGGAGATAGGATTCAAGAGCAAATAGTATATTCAGGAGGGCAGGAAGATGATACCAAAGAGAAGCTCAGAATGATCTCACCCAGGGATGGGGGAGCTGGCGAAGGTAAGCACCGTTTCTTGTGCGTGTTTGGATGCAGACTGCTCCCAGGGATATTAGTTCCCGGATACTTCAGGTCTGCCATGTGGGTAAACAGAGCAGACCTCCACGGTTGCAGAAGAGCATTTAGGTACAGAGGTGCACCTGCCAGCAGCTAGTAGCTGTTTGGAGCACCTACAAGGGTGAGGTTTGAGGGGAGCGGAGCACCGACAGTATCTGCTACAACCCAGACAGCCACGCAGCCTGGATTCCGGTCTTGATTCGGTCCCTGACTAGCTGTTTGACTGTGGATGAGTCACGTGACCGCGGTGCCCCAGTTTCCTCAAGAGCAAAAATGGGGGATTAATAATTTCATCTCTCCAGGTAGAATATAAACTCCCTGAAGCCGGAAACAATGCTTCGGACACCCCGTCCTCCAGGGAAGGCCCTAGTTCAGTTTTTTTTTTTTTTTTTCCTCATCTTTCTGTTTCCTGTCAGTCACTGTAATTAAGACCTTCAGGAGACTTGGAACATGCAGAATGTTTGGCTTTCCAGGAGGAACAGCAATATTATCACGCATGTGGCTAGTTCTCTGACACTAAACATCCCTTGATGTTTAAGACAACTCTGGAAGGAGTCGATGTTCCTTGAGTCATCTGACAGAAAGAAAGACAGGGGCGCACAGCTCTAGATGCACTGGGCGCTCAGAAATGGTCAGCACAGCCAAGGACTGGATAGTTTTAACTGTCTGGCAAGTGCTGGATCACAGATTCCTGTGTAAACGTAACTTTGAATGGACACATATTCTCAAATGTCACCCACAGCCATTAGGTATGCAGAGGCTCTCCTTGGTATGGGCCATTAACTACCATTTATGAACTGGTTTAAATCTTGTGAACGGTGCACCCAGGGATGACCTTGGCTCGGGTGTCAGTAAATTATGCTGCACAGCGTTTTGCTTCAAGCCACAGCCCCTGGTCTGAAGGTGGCTAATTATTACACAGTCAGTAGGCATGTCCTTTCTATATTCATGGGGTTTCCACTTCTTGGTTTGTCTGCTCATTTCCAAGTACTTTCGGAATTAGTCTCTGAATCTTTTCTGACTCCTCTGAAACGTATGGTTTAATTTCCATCAAGAATCACCCATGTTTATAAATAACCTCTGGAGTGACTCTTCGGGTGTTCAAATGAGGTAAAGTTATTTTTGAGATGTTTGGGACTTCTGAACAGGGAGCCCGGTGATACTGTTCCAGAGTTTGAAGCTTTAGTCCTTCTTTACTTTAGTTCCTGTTTTGCACTAAGAGTGCATCATAGCACACATGATTTAAAAGGTTTGCTTCTTTGGGGTTAAGCGTCGGACGTCTGTTTAGGTCATGATCTCGCAGTCTGTGAGTTCAAGCCCCCCGTCGGGCTGCGTGCTGACAGCTCAGAGCCTGGAGCCTGCTTCGGATTCTGTGTCTCCCTCTCTCTCTGCCCCTGCCCCGCTCATGCTCTGTCTCTCTCTTTCTCTCTCAAAAATAAACTTTAAAAGAGAGAATTTTCTCCTTTTGATAGTCTCTGTCTCCACTCTCTGCAGCCCTCTCCCAAGAAGAGTACGTGGCAGTTTCTCTGTGTATGTGTGTATATATATGTAACTAGATTAAACAAAAAAGATGAAGACATTGAAGTCATGGCAAAATGAGGGTACACAGATAAAATAAATCTAGGGCCAGGCTGGTGCCCAAATGCTGGTCCTAGGGTTTGGGGCAGGTACTAGAGGTCATTACAAATTTGGCTCTGAACTTCTTAGCAGCCAGAGCAAAGAAACATGATCCGCCAAACTGTCCGTGTCATTAGAAAAATAAAGTCCAATTACTTAGCGAGACTCAGAGTTTCTTTTTTTTTTTTTTAAGAGAGCGCAAGCGGGGGAGGGGAGGAGAGCGAGGGAGACATAGGATCCGAAGCAAGCTTTACACTGTCAGCACAGAGCCCGATGTGGGACTCGAACTCTCGAACCACGAGATCATGACCTGAGCTGCAGTCAGACGCTCAACAACTTGAGCCACCCAGGTGCCCCAAAACTCGGAGTTTCTTGTAACTGAGGTCGATGGCTTTCACCCAAGGGCAGAGTATCCCAGCAACCTCGACTTAGCTATGGGGAAGTTGAGATGGTTTGTACCCGTGAGCTGTGTAACCACCGTGTGTCTGTGTGTTGGGTTGCAGCAGCCCTGGGAGACGGATCCCGTGTTCTGACAATCACTCGTGAAGTGGACAGACTTCACCATCTTTGGCTCTCCCAGGGTGTGTGGGTGTGAAAGTCTGTCCCCCTAAGGTTAAAGTGCCTTGTTTTCTCTCTGAATGACATCCCTTTATTGGCTGTTTCAGAACCAAGGGAGAGAGAGAGAGAGAGAGAGAGAGAGAGAGAGAAATGCAGAGTGAAGACTATTTCTTTCATAAGAGCTCAGAGGCAATTTAAAACATGAACACATGAAATAATATATAACAACAAAGATTTAAGCACAAGGAAAATAAGAACAAGTAACCTAGATTCAGCTTGGAGAGAAGGGAGGAAGAACACAGTTGCTTTTCATTTGACTCTGAGCTCCCTGGCAGCCAAGGTAAAAAGGGAGGCAGGGTACGTTGTACTTTTCAGGAAAGAAAGGACAGCTTGGTGTTGTACTATGTACTTTAAACACTATCTTCTTGAACCTTCATAAGAGTCCAACAAAGTAGATTTGCTTATATATAGTTTCTGAATGAAGAAACTGGGTCTTAGAGAGTTGTAGGGACCTTGGGACTGCCTAGCTGTTTAGTGGCAGAGGGAGGAATTGAACCTGTCTGTCTGGTTCTGGATTCTATGCTCTTGACCACTAGGCTACACAGTTTTGAGGTAAAGGGGTCAAACAGATAATGATGTTGGTGCTATTCATGCTCTTTATGTGGCCTGGATGAATGTTCCTCATGCCTGGAGTTTTAGACAGTGCTACTGGGACTTAGCATGGCTTAGCACAGTGCTGGCCCGTTTGCAGCCCTCGGTGATCTGTAGCCACAGAGAAATTGGTGGCACTGATGTGTCCATAGAGAAAGGCTGGCAGACAGATCCTTCTTCCCATCTCCTCCCGGGCTCCCAAGTTCTCATTCCACACTTCATGGGGCTCTTTTGAGGTGAATGGCCCTGCTTCTCAGAATCCCAATTGTCTAGAGAGGATTTCGATCTCTTTTTTCTTTTGAGGGAAGTGGATGGTACCATTATGGACTGCCTACAGGGCAAGGGACAGAGGTAAATTCATAAAACCCACTTGCTCAACAAATGAACTAGCCAAAGTAAACCCAAAGCAGAGTCTAGATCAGTTTCCTGCCGTTCGTTGGTCGCACAGCGCAAGGAGCTTACCTTTGCTTTGAGCAGGAGAAAGGCTTGGCCAGGTAAGGTTGAGGTTCCGGGACAGGGTCTCCCAGAGAGGGCACCCGTGGCTTTTGGAAAGGAAAGGGGCTATGGGGGCAGAAGAGGGTCCAGAGGAGAGAGTGGCCGTGGAGACAGCAGGTGCATACTTTGCTGTGATTGGACAGGAAGGGTCCCCGCCATCCGGGCCTCGGGATCTCTCGCCAGAGATGGCCAGAAAACAACGGCCCCTGTGTGCTGCCCTCTGCTCTCTTCTTCTGGTGGCACAGGGAGGGGAGGGCACAGGTGACAGGGAGGAGGGAGAGGGAAAGAGACGGATGGAAGTGTGCTTGTGGAGTAATGCTAAATGCGGATAGCCAAAAGCACTACCCCAGCAGCGTATGCTATTTGAAGAGCACACAGGGAAAGATATAACCTGAAGGAGGCTTTTACTTGTGTTAACGCTCCCTTTAGTGGTGTTATCAGCACAACAGATGTTAGGCGACCAACAGAACTGGAGGAAATCAAGTATCCTTCATAGCTCACTTACGGCAGTGTCTGGGGTGGTTTTATTATTTATGGAGTCATGGCAACAAAGTCTACGGCACCACGGTGTGCTGTTACATAATTCCTTCCTCCTCCTGAACGCAGTGTTGGTGAGCTCCATATGGTTATTACGGGCAGATTTGTTTTACTTCAGGTATATATTTATTTTTGGAGTAACTAGCTTTTGGCAGCTCAGCCTGAAAATTAATTCAAGGCACTAAAGGGAGGTATCGGGAAAAACCAGCTCCACTCAGACCTGGACTAGAGATGTCCTATTTCCATAGACGCTTAAAAAAATTTTTTTTTAAATGTTTATTTTTTGAGAGAGAGAGAGCAGGGGAAGGGCAGAGCGAGAGGGAGACACAGAATCCGAAGCAGGCTCCAGGCTCCAAGCTGTCAGCACAGAGCCCGACGCAGGGCTTGAACCTGGGAACCATGAGATCGTGACCCGAGCTGAAGTCAGACGCTCAACTGACTGAGCTGCCCGGGCATCCCTCCATTGACTCTTTTTACGCGGCCCATTCGAAGGGATGTGAAATCAAGGGAGGGACTTCCTAGATACCGCAATCTAAGTGAGCCTCGGTGTATGAAAACCCAGACCAAAGAGCATTTATTACCTAGGGACCCTTGGGGCACTTGCTTGAGTTTTAAAGGCATTTTTTACTTTACGAAAACACGCCTCCAAACTGAAGCTCCATTAGTGCTGAAAAGTCACCGATGGTATTGAACACGGGCAAAGGTGGCAGTGAAAATGAAGGCCCGGGGTTAAGAACCTCTGAATTTTAAGATAACTGAGGAAGGAAGATAATTGGAAAAAATGGAGGCTCTGTACCATGATGCTAATGAACTTGGTTTGAGATTCTTTATTAAACAATGATTTTTTTTTGAAAAGGACTAGTTTGTAATATTAAAAATGTAATACATATTCATGGCTAAATTCAAATCGTCCAGAAAGGTCTAAGGTGAAAAGTTTGTCTTTCTCTAACCCCTCCCCTTGAAGTTACTGTGCTTAACCATTTATTGTTTATGTGTCCAGAAACTTCCAATGCAAATAAAAGGGTACATATCATATCATTTAAAGAATCACACATGGGATGCGACTTGTTTTTGCCTGTCATAGTCTACCTTGACGATCTTCCCACATCTACATAAGGATCGGCACTGGTCTCTGAAATTATTCATTCCTCAGATGCCTCATTGTTTTTCTAACTTGTTCGCTGATGAAGAACGTGTCTGCTCTTTCTTGGCTTTTGCTGTTACTAACCATGCTGCAAACAGCACCTTCATTCACCTATCTTTGTGTACATCTACAAGTACAGCTGATAGATGAATTCATTCGATCTGGCACAGCTTACAGTGGCCTCCAGGGGCGCCTGGGTGGCTCAGTCGGTTAGGCGTCTGACTTTGGCTCCCGGCATGATCTCATGGTTTGTGAGTTCAAGTCCTGCATCAGGCTCTGTGCTGACAGCTCGGAGCCTGGAACCTGCTTCAGATTCTGTGTCTCCCTCTCTCTCTGCCCCTCCCCTGCTTGTTCTCTCTCTTTCTCTCTATCTCTCTCACAAAAATAAATACACTTAAAAAAATATTTTAAAAAACTTGGCCTCCGTTTTTTTTTTTTTTTTTTGACAGCAGTGGATGAAAATGCCCGATTCTCTCTGTACCTTTTTAATATTTGCCAAGGTCACAGGAAAAAAATCATTCTTTCATTGATTCAGTCACTTAAAATATTTATTAAGCACCTACTATATACCAAGCATGGGTGTTCAGTTCTGGGAGTACAGTGGAGGGAAAAAAGCAAATGGCAGAACGCTTTCTCAGTGGAGCTTATGGCTCCGATGGGGGACAAGCATTAATTAAATAATCACATAAAAACATGCAAATTACCACTTTTGTAAGCGCTATAAAGGAGGCACATGATGGTTCAGAAGCAAATAAAAGCGAGGGCTGATCTAATGAAGGGATGGGTTGGGTGGCCAGGACAAACTTCCCCCAGGAAGGGACAACTGAACTCAAACCTGCAGAATGAGTCGAAACTCATTAGGTGAAGGAGGAAAGGAGAAGAGAGAAAGAACATTGCAGAGAGAGGGATTACACAACGGGCAGAGGTCCTGAAAGAGATCCCAGGTGGGGACAAGTTAGAAAGGAGAGGTGGGTTCAGGGCCAGACCTCGCAGGACCCACTTCAGATTCTTTCCTAAGAGGAAGGGGAAACCTTTGAAGAGGTTGAAACAGGGGAGAGGTAGAGTCAGATTTCAGTTTTGAAAAGATTGTTGTGTTTGCTCTTAGAGACAAAAGTGGAAGATAATTCATGCTGCCATGATTTGCATTTATTTAATTTTGAACAAGGTAGTCATTTGTTACATGTGACGTTCAATTCCATTTCGTTTTCTTTTGACTTGCTGGATAATGTTTTTGACATTTTTTTCTATTGGGTTCACGTTGTTATTATTGATTTATAAGAGCTCTTTATATATTAAGGAAGCCAGCCTTTCATCTGCCAAGAGTTATAAATATTGTTCCAGTTTTGTCTTTTGGCTATATTTGGATACTTTTAAAATATCTGTTTGGTCAGATTTATCAGTATTTTCTTTATGGTTTCTCAATTTTGTGTCATGCTTGTGAAGGCTCTCTGTCCTCTAAGATTATAAATATATTTCCTCACTTTCCTAGTGATTATATGTCTTTATTTCTTACATTTTAATTGATTTGTCTGGAATTTATTTATTTACTTATTTATTTTTTAATGTTTACTTATTTTTGAGAGAGACAGAGAGAGAACATGTGCAGGAAAAGGGCAGACAGAAAGGGAGAGAGAGAATCTTAAGCAGGCTCCATACCCAGTGTGGGCTCTGAGACAGGGCTTGAACTCACAAACTGTGAGATCATGATCTGAGCCAAAATCAAGAGTCAGACGCCTAACCGACTAAGCCACCCAGGTGGCCCTGGAATTTATTTTTGATAGGAATTGAGGTAGGTTTGCTTACTTTTTTTTGCCAATTGCTGGCCAGTTGCACATCACCATTTTACAAATTCACTAATTTTTCTTGCCAATCTGGAACGCTACCTTTATCACCTACTAAATTTCTATCTGTAAAATAGGCATTTAGATGTAGCTTTATTCTTTATTCTGTTCCATTTCATTTATTCTTGTCTATCCCTGCACAAGTACACATTGAAAAAACAGTAACTTTGGAGTATATTTTAATGTCTGGTGGGATTTCACCTCATTTTTCTTTCTTCCTCCTTAATTTTCTTGGCAAGGCTGGCATGTTTATTGGCAGGGCTCACTGGGAGAAATGAGGCAGCCAATGTGACCTTGGTCACCAGTGTGTAGGTCCTTGTCATCCGTGATCTCATCTGGTGTGTGACATTCAGCACATTCGCTCGTTTGATCTGGTGCTCCTCACTTCTTAGCATCAAGATGCCACTGGGGTTCACATGTGTCCCCTCCTGCGTTCAGCATCAATAGACTCGGCAGATTCAGCAGCAACTAAGGGGGAATGGGGAATGTACGGGATCCTTATTTACTCTTTTTTTTTTTTAAGCTTATTTATTTTGAGAGAGAGAGAGTGAGAGCGAGTGCGAGCTGGGGAGGGGCGAAGAAAGAGAGAGGGAGAGAGAGAGAATCCCAGGCACAGAGCCTGACGCGGGGCTCAGTCTCACAACCGTGAGATCATGACCTGAGCCAAAAGCAAGAGTTGGACGCTTAACCGACTGAACCGCCCAGGAGCCCCAGTCCTTAGCTTACTCTTACCTAAGGGGAGGAGAAACAAATATTGTTGGTAGCAACAGAGCTTCAATTGCAGAAAAAAGGGGAGAAAAACATCACCCAGGTAGGCTGGAATACAGACCTCTCTCTCCTCTTCCGATGCCAGAGACTAGTTTCACCCAGACAGGTCCAGAGTCCCTGTTTCAAGCCTCCCTCAACAGGGACTTGAGTCTCCTAGACCCAGGTTCCAACTGTTACCCACCCACTTGCCATGTGACCTTGGGCCTCCTAACCTCTGAGAATCGCAGTCCCTTCTCCAGACAGAGCAGGTAGTACGGTGCTTGCTTTGAGCGGCTGTGTGGAGAAAAAGAAATAATGTCTGAAAAGCACCTGCCACAATGTAGCTACTAAACAGCACCCATTGTTACTAAACTGCATCACACGTTTGTTTCATAAAAAGCTGTGGTTCTAAAAATATCCGTTCCCTTCTGGAACTTCTGAATGTCGATTTAAATCAGACACCAAGATTGGAGTTTTCAAGGTTTCTCCAGTCATTGCTGGGTCATCTGGTGGCGGTATTAAATAAAAAGATGGGGGTGGGGGTGGAAGTGGCATTCTAAAATATGAAAGCAAGCGGTGAAGTGTCACGTTCCAAATATGAGAGTTTTCCCCGGTCGATTTGACAGTGCGGCCCCCCCCTCCCCCCCCTCCCCGCCCTCCCCGGGCTGTGCAAGGGGGGTGATTCCGGGGTACAAGGCAGCGGGCCTGCAGGGTATCTCCTCTGTGGGGGCATAGGCTCAATTAGCATGCAAAAACGCAGCAGCCTGTAACTCTGAAATGAACTTTTACCCACTTCCTCGTTTCATAAGTTTAATTAAGCTAAAAACGAGCCAGTGGTCTGATGTGGATGGAAATGCTTTCAGAATAAAAATATCAGTTACCCTGAAAGCTTCCAGGAAAAGCCAGGGAATGAAGTGAACTAACAAAACCAAACCTGAAACCCTCTCGGCTCCCCCTAACTTCTTCTTAAAAAAAAAAAAAAAAAAAAAATCGGCCTGGTTCAAAAAAGGCAATTCTCCCAAGTGATGGAGCTTTCCAGGCATTTTGTGAAGTGTGTTCTCTAAAAAGCCACTGGTACTTTCAAATATCAAGCCTGATGGAGGTTTTAATCGCCATGGTATTTCATTAACAGAGAGGGTCACCAGGCACTCTGGTCAAGAGGAGATAATGTGACTTTGACAGGAATATGGAAATGCAGCCAGTAGGCTTTAGTCGGATGGTCGCCCTTGGATTTGAAAGGCTGCAGACCTTCATTAGGTGATAAATACCAAGTGACGAGCGCTGGCGACGGGTGAACTTGGAAAGAGCAGGTGGTGTCATTTGGGCGGCACACAGACGACTCAGAGGGAGGTCCGGTCAGAACGGGCTGCAGCCGGAGGAGGTCGGCCTGGCCAGGCGTCCTCACGCTCGCACAGCCCAGGGCGGCGAGGAGGACACAGAGGCACCCAGATTCCAGCCCCCGCCGCCCCCCAACACGGAAGGGGCAGAGGGGGACTGGGATGTGCAGCCTGATGTATTCTCTGACCTTCCAGTGGATGCGGGGGCCTGGGGTTCCGGACACCTCTTACACTCGGTCATGGAGCTATAACCCCTCCTCCTACCTCCTTGGGTCCCCGCCCCCGTGCCTCCCTCACCTGGGCCCCTCCCCCCCCCCCCCCCCCCCCACCGCTCACCTTGTCGGCTTTGTGTCCCCGCAGCCACACCCCCACGTCTGCCCCCCACCCCATTGTCCTCCTGGATCACCCTATTCCTCAGAACTGAGCAGAAGCAGCACCTTCTTTGGGAAGTTTCCATGGTGCCTCTCGCTGGCCGAGTAGCTCCGGGCTGGGTTAGAGGCCCCGCACTGCGCCCCCGAAAAGACCTCGCGTCTTCTGTCCTCCTAGCCACCCGAAGTCTCACTAGGCCCGAGCGCCTGGTCTCTGCACCTGGCGTGGGGCTGGGCAGCGGAAGGAGCTTGTCAGAGGTTGGGCTCCCGAGGAAGTAGAGTCTGAGGTGGGCTTCACGGTGGGAGCTTGGCCGGGGGTGCACCTACGGACGGGAGCGGAAGGAGGAGCGAGCAGGGGTGCAGGCCTGACCGCACCCGGCCCGGCCTCTCGGAGAGCCCTGGAGCAGCCCGTCAGAGATGTGCCTCCTGGAGCCCAGGAGGGCCTTCTCCTCCCACCTCAACCGGTCCTGGGAGGTGGGCCGCCCCGAGAAGCCTGCAGCCTTAGGAGAGGCTCTCAGTGGCTGCGGTGAACCCCGGAGGGGCTGAGAGCTGTTGGCCTGCAACCAGCACCCCAGTGGCTGGAACCACAAGCCGCCCGCCCCGACGTGCGGTCTGGCCGGCCCATCCATTCATCCACACAGAAGCCAAGGATTCATTCATCCACACAGAAGGATCTCAGGGTGAGTCCAGCAGCCCTGGGATTCTCCGCCAGACTTGTCCTCCCCAGCACGATCCCTGCTCACTTACTATCGTCACTCAACCCCCATCACAGGTCGGCCCTGCTCTGGGCACTGGGACGCCTTCTCTGCCTTCCGGGAGCCCGTGTTCCCGTCGGGGAGGCAGATAGCAAACAAGGCAATGTAGACGTCGTGCCCTTTCACGGCCTCACTGGGGCTCCACAGGAAATAAAGCGGGTCAGAGCAGAGTGTCGGGGAGGAGGCTACTGAATTTACGGATTTATTTGTTTGCGTGGCCATTTGTTTGGTGCTTTATCTATTTTATTAAAAACTTTTTTTAATGTTTATTTATTTTTGA
The DNA here is from genome assembly GCF_024362965.1 of Panthera pardus. Lineage (NCBI taxonomy): Eukaryota > Metazoa > Chordata > Mammalia > Carnivora > Felidae > Panthera > Panthera pardus. The sequence goes on from NW_026526655.1 coordinate 104,697,994, forward strand.
GGGAGAGAGACAGAGCGTGAAAGGGGGAGGGGCAGAGAGAGAGGGAGACACAGAATCTGAAGCAGGCTCCAGGCTCTGAGTGGTCAGCACAGAGCCCGATGTGGGACTCGAACTCACGGGCCGTGAGATCATGACCTGAGCCAGAGTCGGACACTCAACCGACGGAGCCTCCCAGGCGCCCGTTTGTTCATTTATTTACTTACTTGAGTACAGCTGACACCAGATGTGACTTCACTTTTGGGTGCACAACACTGTGACTCTAAAAGTCTCCACCTCTTGCTGTGCTCACCCCAAGTGTGGCTGCCGTCTGGCACCACACGATGCTATTACAGTATCGTCGGCTGTATTCCCTGTGTGGCGCCTTTCATCCCTGTGACGTACTCATTCCACATCTGGACGCGCGTCTGTCCCACAGCCCTTCACCCGCTTTGCCCATCCCTCAGCCCCTTTCCCTTCGGCAAACGATAGGTTTGTTCTTTGTATTTACGGGTCTGATTATGTTTTTTGCTTGTTTGTTTATTCATTTGTTTTTTAGATTCCACATGCGAGTAAGATCACCTGGTATTTGTGTTTCTCTGTCTGACTTATTTCACTTAGCATCATACCCTCCAGATCCATCCATGTGGCCGCAAATGACAAGATCTCATCCTTTTTAATGGCTTAATAATATTCCTGTGTGTGTGTGTGTGTGTGTGTGTGTGTGTGTGTGTGTGTGTTGTACCACATGTTCTTTATCCACTCACCTATCAAAGGACACCTGAGTTGCTTCCATATCTTGGCTGTTGTAAATAATGCTGCCATAAACAGGCAGGGGCAGATATCTTTTCAAATTAGTGTTTTCGATTTTGGGGGGTAAATACCCAGTAGTGGAGTTCCCAGATCATATGGCATTTCTATTTTTAATTTTCTGAGCTATCTCCATACTGTTTTCCATAGTGGCTGCACCAGCTTGCATTCCCACCAACAGGGCACAAGTGTTCCTTTTTCTCCACATCCTCGGGAGGTGGGCTGGGGGTGCACCTATGGACGGGAGTGGAAGGAGGAGTGAGCTGGGGCTCAGGCCTGAGCAGTCAGAGGCTGTTTGGAAAGTCATCAAGGAGGAAGTGACATTTGATCTGCAACCTCAGGGTAAGGAGGAGTCAGCACTGAGCATTTCAGCGGCAGGGGCAAGTGCAAAGGCCCTGGGGCAGGATCCAGCTTGGCCCGTGTGAGGAAAGGCACAGGGAGCAGTGATGGAGGGGTAGAAGAGCAGATGAGAGAGGAAGGCAGGGATCAGGTCACTGGTCTGAAAATCAAACTAGGGCTTTGATTTGATGGTGAGTACAATGAGAAATTTTTAGAGTGTTGAAATCAGGAAGTGTGAATTTGCCTGATTTATATTTTGAATAAATCATGCCTCCTGCTACTAGAATATGGGCCCTAGGGGACAAGATCAGAAACAAGGGGATTAGTTAGGAGGGAATGGCAACGCTAAGCAAGAGGTGACTAGGGTTGAGGATGGGGGAGATCGAGAGAAGAGGCCGAGAGAAGGTATGTAGAGAGAGCATCTGTAGGACTGTCAAGGACCAAATGCATCCTGTGAAAGGATGTGGGGAGGACAGGGAGTTCCTGATGGCTGGGTTTGAGGCACTGCCCTTTCCCGAAAGGTCTCTGTCCCTCCTTTTCCCCATCGCACGTTCCCTGCTCTGTGTCCCATTCTAGATAAACCAAGTCATGCTGATGTTTCAAACAACTGGTGGGTGATTTATCCCGAAAGTACCATCTGTGATGGTGGAACTTATGGAGAATAGCAGTTATCTGGCTCTTTTTTACATGCAAGTTTGTGCTTTCGCTGCATTTTATCTCTTGTCCTGTGTGGAAGCGAAAGCAAAGCAGACAAGCGCCAGGGAATCTAAAGTCAATTTCGTGGACCTTCCTTAATGGGTGAGCTGTAGAAAGGAAGGCTGAATATTCAGGCACAGCATGCCTAGCATTTCACAGCCTCTCCTGTGACTGGGATGTTGGTAGCTGCTGGTTTCAAGCTTCCTAGTCTCAGGGGCTTTGTCAAAAAAGGGCTAGCTGGGAAGCTGGTCTGGGCCAGCGTGGGAGGGCCGGTCATCTGCGGAGTTGCTGGGTATCACTGTTGGGAGACCGGTGGATGTATCTGCTCCCTGCCCCCATCGCGGGTGGATGCATCCAGCAGAGGGGGCTCAGGACCACGGGCGCTTCCCGAGGCTGTTCTCTAAAGCATCTCGAAGCGGGGCCTGGGGCCAGAACCACCCCGTGGAGGATTCAAGGTCATACTTCTGGCAACGATGCCAAGAAATTGCATCTGAGGAGTGATTTGGGGCGACTGTGGGGGCATAACCAGCAGGCTCAGTAGCTGGGATGGCGCGGGGCCAGATGGATTGGGTCTGCGGAAGGCGGGGAGCCCTGTGCGCTGCGGGTGTGCGGTGGCCTGTCCCACAGCCCTGGGAGGGGTGGGCTTGGGACTGCCAGGGGATGCAGGCCTGACGGCAGAGAGAGAAATCAAGACGGGGGTGGGAGGGGGGGTAGATGGCCCGCCCAGGCTGGGGCCCATCGACAGAGGCATGAGGCTTGGGTGCAACCTCCATTCTCGGGAACCTGAGACTGCCTGTCCCCCAGTGGAACAGCCTTCCTGAAGTGGCAACTGTAGAGAGGCAAGAACCGGGCAATGGTCCGGGCCTGGAGTCTGGAGCCAGGCAGTGGGGTTCCAAACCCAGCTGGCCTGTAATTGCTGCATGAACTGGGGTAGGACACGGGACCTCGCAGAGTCTCTACTTCTTCACTGGAAAAATGGAGGGTTTCCTTCTAGGGTTGTCTCAGGAATTAAAGGAGCCGATATTTGCAAAGCACTTAGAACAGTTGCCAGCACTTAGTAAACACTCAATAAAACGCTGTCTCTTCTCACTGTTACCGTTTCCTGAGTGCTGACGGTGTGGCAGGAACAATGCTGGACGATACACATGTACAGAATCATTTCGACCTCATAGAAGCCCTGAGGGTGATCTTCTTCCCATTTTACGGATGAGGAAACTGAGACGAGATTACATACTGTCTTGATGTCGGGCTGCTGGTAAGCGACAGAACAGCTTACCCGGGTACCCGGCATACCTAGTGGGAGGGTGTGCAGGGAAGTTTGGCTGGTGTCATTTGGAATTCATAAGGATTGTCCTTTCAGGGATTAATACTAGGCTCAGAAAGTATCCTTGGTCCCTGTTACATGAGCAGGTGCTAACCCTCGGGGTGACTTATTTTGGTCTTCAGCTGTGGGCAGGGAGGGAATCTAAGGGGCTGTTGGGAACAGCACGGAGTTGGGGCTAAAGGCAGGTCTTGATCTCACGGGGAGTGTGTGTGTGTGTGTGTGTGGGGGGGGGAATGCAGGCTCAAGGCAACTTAGTAAGAGAAGATTACTGTTTTTCCATCAAAGGATCTTTTAATGAAAAGCACCACAGCAGCACCGAGGATTGTGGATGCGCTAAGTTCGTCCTGCAGAGGATAAACGGCAGAGCTCGGCTGGCTGCCAGGGTCCACCATGTGTTTCTTGCCGGGTCTCGGGGCCTTGGCAGGTGCACACAGGCTCGGCGCCCTTGGCCCCGGCCCTTGGCTGGCTCGCGGCTAACCGGCCTGTGAAGCTGCTGCACATGAGGTTTTAGTTGAAGAGTAACTGACAAGAAAAGGGAGGACTCAGCTCATAAACTTTTATTCAAGGGAGACTGAAGACCGCTCCGATGACTGGTTTGTAGCCCAGAAATCTGCATGCAGCCGTCAGAGTGGTGCCGGAAGCCAGGCTTCCCCCAGCATCGCCATTTATGGGCGGTCCAGGCATCCTGCCTTATGCTAGGTGCTCTGCCGATAACCACCTCGGCTCCTTACCCCGGTGGGCAAAGCCCGTCTCACGTGTGAGGACACGAAGCCTCAGAGAGGCTATGGGACTTCGCCGAGACCCCACGGCGAGGAGCGGGAGGGGTGGAATGTCATCCTCAGGGCTCACGTTTGCCTAGACCCTAAAGGTGTCCAGAACATCGTCATGATACATCTCTCGTTTTGATCCCACTTGGTTCCAATGGGACTGAAGTGTTCCTTTCAAAAACCTCCTGGGTGTGGGATGAGCCGGTCCAAACTGTGGCACACGGAGGGATCTTTCTTGAAGCACTGCCACTGATTTGTAAGGTTCCACCGACATTTACGGATGGGGAGATAGGTGGACTGGCCTTGCAAAAGCTTCTGCAGCATCTTTAACACTTAACACGATGCTCTTCTCATGCATTATGGCACGGATTTGATGAATCAATCAAGCGCTTGTCTGAGACGGAGTCGCACAGTTAGTATTCTCCATCCCTCTGAGCCCAGCTTCAAGGTGCTGCTGTGGACTATTTGTCCTCCCCCCCCCCCTCCCCTTCAAATTCATATGTTGAAATCCTAACCCCCAAGGTGATGGCCTCAGGATGTGGGGCCTCTGGGAGGTGCTCAGGTCAAGGGCGAGTCTTCATGAATGAAATTCGTGCCTTCGTAAAAGTAGCCCGAGAGAGCCGGCTTGTCCCCTTCCACCATGTGAGGTTAAGGGAGGAGACGGCCATCAATGAACCAGGAAGGAGGTCATCCCCAGACACCACATCTGCCGGTGCTTCCGGAACCGTGAGGAATAAACGCCTGTTGTATGTGAGTCACCTGGTTTAATGTATTCTGTTATAGCGGTCTGAATGGATGGGACGGGTACTGCAACCGAACCCACCTGCGGGGCCATCGTAAACTTTCTTCCCACCGACCTTTCCCATGCATCCCGGTAGCATCCTTGCAACGTTTAACATACTGGTTCACTGACGTCCCATCTCCTCTGAGAAGCCTGGCTTTATCCCTCCAACCAGATAAAATACAGGATACCCGGTTATATTTGAATTTCAGATAAACAGCAAATAATTGTTTAGTCTAAGTATGTCCCCACTAATCGTCGCATCCTGCATTTTTATTTGCTACGTCCGGCAATCCTACGATGGGCTCTTTTTCCCCTCTGAGAGCGTTGGATTCTCGGCACGACACTGTTTTGTACCGGGCTGCTGGGCTTGTCTTCTCTCCCTCGCTAGGGTGTCAGCACTCAGGGACAGGGGACCAGGCTGCACATGGGACCCCACACAATACCTTACACACCCTAGAAAATATTTTAAAGGAGTAAACTGATCTCCTAATCACTTCATAGGTGTTAGGCCCAAGCTGGACTAGGGGCTTCTTTTTTTAATATATATATTTTTAAGTTTATTTATTTATTTTGAGAGAGAAAGGGAGAGTGAGTATGGGAGGGGCAGAAAGAGAGGGACAGAGAGAGAGAGAGAGAGAGAGAATCGCCAGTGGGTTCCACACTGTCAGCGTGGGGCCCGATGTGGGGCTCGAACTTACGAACAGTGAGAGCGTGAGCATGATGATGATCGTCACCTGAGCTGAAGTCAAGAGTTGGTTGCTCAACCGACTGAGCCACCCAGGCGCCCTGGAACTGGGGCTTCTTCAGGGTACATCTGTATCCAAGGTTTGGGTGGTTGGGGTGGGTACAGAGTGGAGCTCAGAAAATGCTCTATTTACTTGCATTTTCAGGAGCACACTGTACATCCAATATACATTCTGAAAATGTTGATCTTTCTGAGTGGTTTTTGGACCACTTGGCTTTGCCCTGTACTGCTGAACCAAAGCAGTAGAGCAAAGCCAAACAAAAGGAAACAAAACAAAATGAAATGAAACCAAAGTGACCCAAACCAAGGGAATGAAACAGCGAGAGGCGGTTTGCCTCGGTGGGAAAAATTCTTGGGCCAGTCTTGGCTCCTTGCCCTTGGGTCAGCGTGGCCAGGGAACAAACCTCTCTCTGCTTAAGTCCATCACTCTGGAAAATGAGTAGTGTGAGGACAACCACATGCCGGGAATTTTCAGAGTCAGGGAAGGCTTATATGTTTCAAAATTTGAAATTCAGAACCGATCACGATTTCCCCAAACAGGCAGGATGGGAGCTGATCTTGGTGTTCTTTTGAAGAAGGCGTGGGTTAAACAAATTAAGAGTCTGAACAGATTTTCGTGGTGTCCTGAATCTATTTAAAAGAACGAAATGTTGTTGGTTTTAATCCAACCAGTGCTGCTAATGGGAGATGTGTTCTCCCTCATTAAAGCTGGACCAGCAAACGTCCCCTTGGTAAGACAGTCTGGGCAGCAAGGTCCGGAGGTGACACGGGCACGTGGGGGTGATTGTGTTCACTGTTACATTATCAACATCCTGGCCCCTCTCTCCTCTCTGAAGACTGAGCGGTGAGAGTGTAGTCTTAGACTTTCTGTGGGGCAAGTTCGAAGTTCACCTGATCCCACTTTTAGCTGAGGCAAGACCATGCCATGTGGTCTTGGGGGGGTCCCTGCTAACACCCTGAACTAACACGGGGTGTTCCATCCTGCAGGTGCCTGGTCATGGTGGGACAGCTCCCACAACAAGAAAGACCTGTCCCCTCTTGAGCTGCAGTGCCCATCCTTGTACCCTTTGCTCGTGTATGCCCACACAGCAAGTCTGTCCCTTCTGGCACAGACTGCCCTCAATAGGTGGCTCCCGGTGACCGTCTGGGTCCTGCATCAGCTTTGCATAGACCAGAATATGCTGGAGCTTGGGGGGGGGGGGGGGGAGAAAGTTCCTTAGATGCTGAGACTGGTGTTCGGGGCTGTTGCAGCTACGCCCTGTCACGAGAAGTGGGCCATCCTGGGCACGGGGAAGTGGGACATCCCTGGCCGGGGGGTCCCCATGGCAGCCCTCCCCGGCCAAACTATAGGCGAGGTTCCTCTGCTGGGCTCTGTCTCAGGACAGGCGTAGGTGAAACAAGCAAAGTCACGTAGCTGATTACATTGCAGTGTGTCAGCACGTGTGATTGTTCAAGCTGTTATTACTGTTGTCATTATTATGACTTCTCTCCCTTTTCCCTTCAATTTCATGACCCCGGGCCCAATTGCTTCACTTTTCTGCTTCATTTATCCTCCATCAATTCCTATCCCTCCGGGATGTAGAGAAAATTAAGCAGAATTGGGAGAGAAGTGTCAAGATGCTTTGCAAGTGGGTGCTTGCAAAATGAGTTACTTTTCTTCTTTTTTTAAAAATCATGACCTGTCCACTGCGTCTCGCTCATGAGCTTTGTGTTTCTTCACCGCTTCCTTCCTTCTCCCGACTCAAGAAGAAAAGGGTCAGAAGCGAGTCAAGACACTGCAGAAGGTTCTAACTGCATTGAGGTTGGGAGATTGTCCCCGGTGGCTTGGCTTCCCTTCCTGTGGGTGGCCGCTCCGCCCCCCCCCCCCCCCCCCCCAAGGACCGAAGGCTGAGCCTTCGCAGAGTGTTGCTCTGTCCCTCCCGCACCCTCTCGAAGGAGAACCCCTCTTGCTGAAGGATTGTGCTCCCTTGATTGGCATTCACTGCCCCCGCCCCAACCTTTCCTGATTATTTTCGAGTCAAGCGATTGTTCGCCTGTGAGTATGTATGCAGATCATTCTAAACAGAAGCTTGTCATATGCTTTCCATTTGTGGGAACTTCAGAGCAAACATTTAAAAGCCAAGCCATCTTAGAGCAATTTGCATTTTAATTAATACTTCAAATGAATTACTCTTTTAAAAAAACAAAAACAACAACAACAACAACTCCTGTTTCTCGGCTTTTGGGATCTTTAAAATCAAAAACCACGTACGAAAGTCCCTGTTCCATTAGCCTGTGGTTGGCTTTGGCCGCAGTTTGGCTGGCTTGGGCCATTCTTATGCTGGGAGAGAGCCCCAGATTTGGTTCCCTGCCAATTCTTCTTTTATGAGGGGCTGCAAATTCTTACTTAATCCTTTATTAGAAGAATAATGTGTTAGAATTGCTGTCTACACGAAGGCTGTAGGGGAATAGAGGTCGTGTGTAAAAGAAACAATTGTCAGAATTTCTCAAGCTGTTATTGGAAGGTAGGCTAATGATTTTATTGCCTTTTATAATCTCTCAAGACATTTCAAATGCATGTACACACATACTAATGGGGTAACTTTTTCAGTGTGCACATATTGACCTGGAGTGGTCTTTCTTTTTTTTTTCTTTTTTTCTTTTTTTTTTTTAACTCAAGTGTTGGCAAACGCCGGTGAGCCAAATCCAGCCCCATGCCGGTTTTTGTAAAAAAAAGTTTTATTGGAACACAGCCAGCTTTTTCATTTGTTTATTGTCTGTGGCTTTTGTACTGCGGTGGCGGAACTGAATAGTTGTAGCGGAGAGTAGGGCTCACAAAGACTGAAATATGTACTGTCTGGCCCTTTATAGAAAAATCTGCACTCAGATCTTTCTGCCAGTCCATTCAGATCAACGCCCTTTTCTTTAACTTCAGCATACTGTGCTGGAATAATCTGGTCGTTCTCCTATGGATGGATTTTGGGTGGCTTCCAACTTTTTGCTATTATAAACGGTGACTGCAATCAGTGTTTATAATATGACTTTTTGTGTACACGTGCCAGGATTTCCTGAGACAAGGATACCCGGAAGGGGCGGGGGGCGCTGCTGGGTCCAAGGATGTACCCATTTTAGATTTGGGTAGAGATAAATTGCCCTCTAAAAAGGCAATATTTGTCAACCATGGGTAAAAGTACCAATTGGCTTGACTTAAAATATTCCCCGCCATGTCTGGATTTTGGAAGTCCTTTCCAGGAAGGAACACTCGGTTCTTATAAGTAGTTCTGAACCAAAGACTCCTTTTCAGCAATGTGTGGTGAGATGGGGGTGAGGACGTCTTAATGGTGGGACGTTCTAGGCGGGTGGGGGTGGCAGGGTGGGCAGGATCTTTAGCGGACCTGGAGAGCGAGCCCCACGGCAGCTATATTTCTGTGCAATGGAAGAAAATCCATACTTGCCGAAGGCGGTCACCTAGAAGAGCTCTTCCCAGCAGGTGAACAGGATAGGCCCTCCTCCGCCTGTCCTTGGGTGGGCAAAATGAACCACTGAGGGAAAGAAGGTGGGAGATGGTCACTGACCAGGGAATTCAGGCACCCAGGCTCTAGCATGGTAAGAGGAGTCCTCAGCGCACGCGGGAAGGCGGTGGCTCCTCCGGGTGGGGTGTGGGGTAGATCGTTGGCAGAGACATGTTGCAGAGAGCACGGGAGAGAATGGACTCCTCTGGAATACCGCACCACAACAAAAATAACAGCAACATTTATTGATTGCCCGTTGGGTGCTGGCAACGTTCTAAGCATTTTGCGAGAATGTGTCTGGCCCCATGCGATTCTTTTATTATCATTCTCCTTTCTTAGGTGAAGAAAATAAGATTTAGAGCCGTTAAGTAAAATACTCAACATTCACTAAGAGGTAGAGCCAGGATTTGGGTCCTAGGCACACTGAGTCCCAGCCCAGGTTCCAAAGCAAATCACTTTGTTATATTAGCAACGGCCAGCTGTGTGTCCTTGGGCAAATCTCTTAACCTCTCTGTGCCGCCATTTGTTCATTACAAAATAGGTACAGCACTCGTTCCTCACCGGGATGTTGTGCAGATTAAGTGAAATGCGCGTGCAAAGCCCTTGCACGGGGGGCCTGAATCTCAACTGTTATTGTCACTCCTCCTACGCCGTCTACTTAAGTCTGAGAATGGCACATGTGAAGACTTAGGATTTTTTATATATAGCAATAGGGACTGTGTGTGCACCACATGCTGGCATGATGACAGATGGGACAGGGAAAAGAGCTTAGCATAATCTAATGGTCACCAGAAGACTTCAGTCTGGCCAAGGGCAGAGACCATGCTCTTAGCAGCCCGGGCTAACGGGCTTCACCGTTTGCTGGAGAGGAAGAGCCAGCAGGTCAACCGAGAGCCCCAGAGACAGCCATTTACAGGGTGCTCTGTCATTATGGTTAAGTTAACTCTCTAGGTAATACTCATTCCAGATGATGTGTGTTCAGCCACTTTCAACAGATCCATTTATTATCCTCATGAAGTTGTGGACTTAAATACTACCTCAGGGTAGGTTACAAAGAACTCACTGTTTGGAAGGCACCTGCCTCACCGGTGCAGACAAGGTGCAGGGGCCCAGGCGCAAGCCTCCAGGGAAGGGCAACCTTGACTTGCATCAGAATCCCCTGGGAAATCGTCAATGTGCTAGCCTGGTCCCACCCAGGGAATCTGATTCTGTGGGTCCGGGGCACAGGACTAAGTGTGCATGATCCCTGAGCCTACAGGTGATGTGGACTTGTGGTCCTCACCCCCAGCCCCGAGAAGCACCAGCAGACAGAACAGTGTCTCACTGAGACAGGTCCTCCTCTGTGCGACAGGCACCCCAAGGCTGAAGTGTCCCCGTCAATTCACACATCATCAGGTACATGTCAGTTACATTCCCGCAGGAACCGTGTCCAAATTCCTGCTGGCTTAATTCCTAGCCTGGCAAACAAGTTCAATTTGAACGTTAAGACGTAAATATTTGCCATATATTGTTCTTCATCAGTTGACCTGTCCCTGCAAATGGCTCTCCTTTAGAGCTCTCTCAAGGTCCTTTAAAAGAGGGAGACCATTCTGGCTTCCTCGTTCCTGAGAATTCTCTGAGGGTGAGAAGATAGGGGGCTGGAGTGGGTTCACTTATGACATGTCACGGGCAAATCATTTGAGGAATGTGGGGACATCATTTTGACATTTTGAGCACTGATAACATTTAAAATCAAGGCAGGATAACGACTTTTATTAATTACCCGCGTCTCCTCCCGCCCTTCTGTCCTCCGCCCCCCCACCAGCTGTTAAGCATTTGAGAAAATGGTAAATGAACACGATTATAAGCAATTATGAGTTTTTCTTTTTTAAGAGACAGATGGAATCAAGGTTTCTATTTTAAGAGGCTTTCAAATTTAGGTTATGTCTACACAATGCCACATTATTACAAGGGGGCCATATGTTTTCTCTCTGTGCCACGGGAATTTCATTACAGGACGGGCCTGAATCGCTGGTCAGTGGCACGTAAGGCAGCAAGTTCACGGTGTTTTACTGATGGAGACGACTTCAAACCGATGATTCTGTTTTTGCCCATCTTATATTTTTCCCCACTTATCCACACGTTCTTCTGTTCCACAATAATGAATTCTGGGCCCGTTTGGTGCTGGGCTGTCAGGATACAGAGATGATACACCGTCAATGAGTTCGTTGTTGACTTCATAGGCTGATTTGGATGGATTAGGCTTAATAGAATGACACCTCCAGGGGTGTCTGGGTGGCTCAGTCGGTTAAGTGTCCAACTCTTGATTTAGGCTCAGGTCATGATCTCATGGTTCGTGGGTTCGAGCCCCATGTCCGGCTCTGGGCTGACAGTGCAGGGGATTCTTCCTCCCTCCCTCTCTCTCTCCGTCGGAACAAAATAAATAAACTTAAAAAAATAATAATGCTGCTTCTAGGTCTCTCACATTTTTTTCTGTCTATCTAAAACACTGGGAGGAATTATGAGTTAGTCGTTAGTGTTATATTTTATTTAAGCTTGTAGCAAATCACAGGACAGCCACATCTTTGAGAGAGTCCCACAGTTAGCCAGTATGTCAGAGGAATAAGGCCCCTGTTCTATCGGCATTTCGTTGGAGCTCTGGTAGTTGACTATCTAAGGTCCCTAAGGGAATTCCGGACTGAATACCTCCCGACTTCTTAGAGCAGGGATTCTGAAGCATTAGTGTGCATCAGTATTACCCAGAGGGCTTTAGCACGAATTGTTTGTTCCCTACCCCAGGCTTTTGGATTCAGTAGGTCCGGGAGGAAGCCTGAGAACGTGCATTTCCAACATGTTCCCAGGGGTTACTGCTGCTGGTCCGGGGACCACACTTTGAGAACCATTGCCTTGGAAGTTTTAGTATGTGTGCGGGTTCTTTGTTGATGTGAATGAAAATGCTGTTCGGTGAATAAAAACTTCCGATTACTGAGCACTGATCAGGGGCTGGGTACTTTCTAGGTAAAAAGCAGGACAGGCCGATGAAGGCAGAAAATGACAGGTCTAGTTAGTGAGACTCTGTGGGTGCCCATGGCCGGCTGCTGGGTGCCCCCCTCCACCCTGCCCGCTCCCCTGCATGAGAAGCAGGTGCTCCTAAGGGCCAGGGCCAGGCAACCGTCCTGCACAGTACAGCTTACCTCGTGTCCTAACTGTGCCCTTAATGATCTCACGATATGCTCTTGGGAAATGCTGTTGCTTTTCATACAGTGGCTCTTTCTCTTCCCAGGAGAGTGATTTGTCCCCCTAAATGTGCCACATAGATAAGAGGTGGTATTTCGGTGTTGCAGTTTGGGCAAGACATTTACCCAGTAATTGACTTGACATCATATTTCTAGGCAGAGAATATCATGTGGAACAGTTTAACTTGGCGCCATTATGGGTGAACCCAAAGTGCTTTGCGAGTGTGTGCACGTCTGGCTCTTGAGAGGGGTGAAGAGGCTGGATTTTCTGCCTTTCTTTGGTTTCTGGAATCCATGGGTAATTTCCTCCTATGCTGAAGCTCCCTGCCCCCTTTATAAACCTACAGACCCCACATCATCTATAGACTTGCCTTCCTCACAAAGTCAGCCCACCAAATGTCTAGCACCTTCCAAGGGGTGACCCTGTCGGCCATCCTCCACCTCCTGTCGTCGCTACAAGCTTCACTTTCTCTTTGGTTGTGCTGTGTTTTATGCACAAACCTTCCAGCTGTCATTTGTTGCTCAAACTTATTTCCAGGGTTCACCTGATACGTTTTAGTATCTGTCAAAGGTGAGAAAACATTTCCCCGGAAAATTGATTAAAATATGTTCCCTGTCGATGGCTTTTCACGTAGCGTGAGGGGTTTCGGGATTGGATGGGGAGACGGAATGGAGGAGGGGGTAATTGCCACAGAGAAGGGGGGAAGGCACACAAGAAGAGCTCTGTCCAATTCACCGTTTGCCACGGACTGTTGCAGCTAAATATGTTGCTCTTCCACCGGAGTACAGGGTAGAATAGGGCACAGGAAAGAAGTAGGAAAGCCCGTTAGCTTCCTTCATCTTGTGCCTTTAGGAGGCCGTGTGAGGTGTTGCTGGAGGACACTGGGGCGGCCAGAGGAAGCGCCTTCTTGGCAAAGAAGGTGGATTGCCAGTTGACGATTGGCCAGCCGCGGCTTATGGGAACTGGCAATGTCATCTGCTGGTGGCCTCGGAGACTCTACCATCGCCATGCATCTTCACTCAGCGAAGGCTCACTGCAGAGAGGTCCTCCAGGGGATTTGGTTCGTGGTGGAACAATCCAGATGACACCCTCGTTCAACTTTGGGCCAGAGCGGTGGCCCTGACTCAATGGCCCCTGTGACAGCAGTCACCTGGAGTGAGCTGGACTTACCCCGTGACTGGTGCATGACTGTCGTCCTTTCTACACTGGCGGCTCTGTCCTCCAACCTGGCAGATGTCTAATGCCTTCAAATAAACCTTAATGAAATGCCTGGCAGGTGCCACGCATGGTTTTGACCCCAGAAAAGAGAAGTGCAGGTTGGACGGTGGGAAGTTAAAAACAATGATCATAAAGCAAATATTTCTAGATTTGTCTTCGCATGCCAGTTTGACTGTGGCCCAGGGTTCCTGTTGGCTGTGATGTGGCTTGGCTGGGATCGGAGAGGTGAGTTCAGAACAGGTTGCCGGAACAGTTTGGAAGGGCCCGTGCTCCACCAACTGCTGCTTTTTTTGCCCCATCACCATCTGCTCGGTGCCCAGAAAAGTAACGACATTGCACAGAGCTTTGGCCTATGTGGTCACGATGTTGTGGTTGGGTAAGAGTTGCATGAAGCAAGATGCCTAGAAGTCATATTATTTTCTTAAAGCCCTTGGGGTTTTAAAAAAATTCCTTTTTTTTTTTTTTTTTTGGAGCCAAGGTAGCATGGCATTTTAAGCTAATGGGCTTGTTCCCTTTATCTTGTCCTGCTCTAAGTTAAATTGGATCTGCTTATAAAATGTAGACTCTTAACTGATATTCTTAAAAGGCCATTTTGCTAGGAAGGGTCTAGTTAAGTAATAGCTTTTTTCTTAATTAATAGGCAGCAAAGCAGCTACTTGACTCCCTCCGAAGAGGCAGGGAGGAGCCCGACCTCTTTAGGGACCCAAGCTGACTTTCGGGGCTTTAAGAGCAGAAGAAAAGCACAGGTTTTGTAGTCAGACTGACCTGGCAAGAAATCCTGCCTCCACCACTTACGGTAATGAGTGAGATGCTCCCTCTAGGTCATAATCCCCTTGTCTGTAAAGCAGGAATAATACCTGACCCCTGCCTTACTGGGCGCTGCGGGGATGGGAGACAGTGTTGGTAAAGCACCGAGATCTTTAGGCGGCTGTTCTTAACTAGTTACGGTTCCATGGGGGCCAGCCTTTGGGGAGAATGGTACAGGTGTTAGAATAAGGAGCTGTGTACCAGACAAGCCATCATGGACACACATGGGCACAAGTGTAGGAACAATGCGTGACTCGGTATTGGGAGGCAATTCTCCATGGAGTTCCTGCGTTTCTCAGACTCTCTGTTCAAGCGTGTTTGAAAAGCAACCAGCTCGGAAGCTAGGAGGATGAAGCTTAGAGATGCCTCCTTCTCTGTGGACTTTCCAGGATAGTAAATTTCCACTGCTCTCCCTGGAGCGATGTGCTTGTTTTCCAAGTCAAGAAAAAAATACAGTTCTCTCTGTCGGGGAGGATGAGCAGTTACCAACAGCACTAAGGTGACAGCTTCCTCGTTTGGGGGTTTCTCTCCAGGGATACCCCCCCACTGCAGGTAGAGCCACCGCCTGTCCCTCGCCATGTCACCCGTGCGGCTGGGGGGTTTGGGAAACTGGTAGAAGATACTGCTCTGGCTGCTGCTTTTGCTGTGAGAAATAATTGCTCTCTGTCTCTGCCCTGGAGGTCTTGTGTCTTCTGTTAGTGCAGGTGCATAAAATGGGGCAGCTCACTTGTTAGCTTGTAAGGAGGGAGAAATCTCCAGTCCTTCAAGGTTTCCGATTTAACATTTTAACATTTGATGCTGGGTCTTTGAAAAACTCTTAATTCTCCCTACCCAGAAAGGTTATATATATATAGATATAGTATGTATGTATGTATGTATGTATGTGTGTGTGTGTATGTATATATGTATGTATGTATCTATTTACCTATCTATCTATCCATCTATCTATCATCTGTTTGTCTATCTAGATGGATGGGAAGATGGGTGCATGGACAGACAGACAGGTCTGCATCTAGCAAGACGCCTGGTATCGACCTTTCATGATGACGATTTGATAGCCCGTTATTGCAACCACCAAAAGTTCTGTATGGCAGTTACATGTGCAAATGGGGATGGGATGGCCCCGAAAGAGGGGAATGGTGCTTGAGAGGCACCGAGGGTTGGGAGATGGGCCTGACAGCCCACCTCGAGGGACGCACTGCGTAGGCACACGGGACAACGAGGAAAAGTGCCACGCACACTTGTTCACATTCCAGCTGGGTGATCGTGACAATGTGGGGTGGAGACAGGAGAGAGCAGGGTGTGTGGAGGTGGGCAGGGATGGCTTCCAGGAAGAGGTGCGAGTAATTCTCGGCCTTGGAGGATGAGGAAGAGGGGAAGGCGTTTCAGGCTGAGGAACCACTGGACAAAAGATCAGAGGAAGGAACGTGCAAAACTCCTTTTGCTTTTCCTTCAAACATGGATTTGGTCAGTTGCCCAACGCTGCATATTTATTTCTTGAGTGCATCCCATTTCTTGTTTACGCTCCCCTTCCTAATGGTGGACTCCCTGCCCCCCTGCTGGCATTGGCACCTCCACCAGGACCCTCGTGATTGTCCGAGAACTGTCCTCTGGTCTGTGTCGTGTTCCTCATCCAGTGTCCCCAGAGCTGAAGATGCAAATCTCCCTTTGCTTATCAGATGTAGATCTGGGGATTCATTGGCTTTAGAATGAAGTTGAACTTCTTGGACTTGGCTCAGCACATCCTGCATGAGCCGATTCTGGCAGGGCACTGGGACTCCGTCTTTTCCCAGCCTGCCCTTAGAACAGTTGCTTCTGCCACTCAGAAGAGGCCACCGTTCTTCTATCGTTTCACAGGGTTCCTCACTTCTGTGACCTCGTTCCCTTTGCGTGGATGCTGCTCTCCCGTTTGATGAGCCAGTCCCGCTCCCCTGCTCCCAGGGTTACTGACCCGCAATTCCCGCACTTCCTGTGCACGCGGGTCCTGGTTCTCCTGTGGTGACTGACTGATGGTAAGCTGTCTGAAGGAAGGGGTCATGCCTTTGACTTTGCTCTGTGTTCCTGTGCTGGGGACTGCACCTGACCCATTACAGGTGCGGGTACATAATCGTTCAAGAGATCAGCCTGGCTGCAGTGGGAAGAGGCTTTTGGGGGTTGTTAGGTCCAGAGTGGATGTGATAGAGGGGCAGGAGGGGAAGCTACTGGAGGCTTAGAGAGCCAGAGAGAGGACTCGGAATTGGATCTGAAGAAGAGGGGCCAAGAGATGTTACTTTTCTACCTTGGAAGATGGCAAAAATGGCGGCACATCCTTGTCTTGAATTAGTGGCTTAGAAGGACAGTCTCCCGGTTCCAGCACAGGTGTTGAACAAAAATGAACGCCTTTGCTTACAGTTGCTCACCCCCAGCTCTGCATGTCTGAATCTCCACTTATTGATACTGGCTGTTATATTGTGCGCAGGTGTGGCTTTTTGCTGGAGCTGCCACTCGTGACCCCGTGGGCAGGTAAGACGTCTTCCCAGGGGGTGGTCCTCTGGGGTCCTCCAAAGTGGCTCCTTGGAAAAGAAGCCAGCCCTGAGCTGTACGCAGGAGACTCCCTCTCCAAAAGCATCTCTCCCCGTGACCCAGGTTTGGAGGAGAGGAGGGTCCTGGCACGGGCTCCTCCATGGTGATGGTGCCCACCACAAAGGCTAGACGGCAGGGCCAGGAGGGAATTGCTCCCAGAGGAGGGAGAGCCACAAGCAAAGTGAGGTTGTCACATTTGGCTGTCCGCACTGTTTTCAGAGAGTTCCTTTTTCTCCCCCTTACCCTTGGCACTTGAATTGAGCCTTGTCTGAATGCATTGGCACCTGAGGGAAAGTTGGCACATTGCGTTCGGGTCTGATTAATAAAAGCATTTGTTCCCGTCCCCGTGTCCAGGAGAAGGCAACCCTAGAGGGACAAAGCTGGGCGGAGGGGTCCAAACCCTCTCCCCGTGGGACAGGAATCCCCCGACAGCTGTCTCTGGAGTACTGGTTTCCCCTTACCCAGAGGGGCTGCTGTTGACTTTTGGATCCTCTAGAAGTAGGTGCGGGTCTTAATTGCTGTTTTTCTGGTCTCCGACCACACATTGTTCATAGGAGTCACTCCATTCCCCCTTCTATTCTGAGTGTCTGTATATATGCCTGCTTCTTTGCCTAGATTGCAACCTCTTTGAGGACAGGGACTCCGTCTTTTTTTTTTTTTTCTGTCCCACTATCTTTATTTTTAAAAATTGAATATAGCTGACAGTATTATATTAGTTTCAGGTGGCCTACATCCTTTTATCTTTTCAAAGTCCAATAAAAATTGGACTAAATGTAAGCGTGAGCGCGGGTGACCCAGGGCAGCCCAATTCCCTTGGAGCGCCTCACTCTCCCTGTTTTCTGCACCCCCGCGTTGAAAGATTTCACCTGTGTCTTGACCGCAGCCAAGTAGAACATTCTGTTGACAGAATGCGATTGCCTGTGGCAATTTCCTCAGTGCAACGTTCAGGATCACTGCAAGTGTTCACATTTTATGAGGCCCCCCCCCCTTCTGAAATTGCTTTCCTCTGGCTTTTGCTAATGGTCCCCTACCTTGATGCCGGAGAGAGAGAGCAACCTTAATGGATGAAAATGGAAGTGCAGCAAAAGGTGCCTCTAAGTGAACTCCAAGATTGGAGGAGGAGAGCAGGAGGACGGCATCACAGGAGCATTCCCTTAGTTTGGTGTGGGCGTCGAAATATCGCGCAAGTTTCTTGCTACTTAACTACAACATACTCATTGGGCCCCCGCCATGAAATAAAATCTTTCTTTTTTTTTTTTTTTACATTTATTCATTTTTGAGAGACAGAGAAAGACAGAGCACAAGCAGGGAGGGGCAGAGAGAGAGGGAGACACAGAATCCGAAGCAGGTTCTAGGCTCCCAGCTGTCAGCACAGAGCCCGACGCGGGGCTCGAACTCACAGACCATGAGATCATGACCTGAGCCGAAGTTGGATGCTTAACCGACTCAGCCACCCAGGCACCCCTTTTTCTAAAAAAAAAAAAAAATTTGTTTTTACATTTATTCATTTTTGAGAGACAGAGAGAGACAAAGCACAAGCGGGGGAAGGGCAGAGAGCGAGGGATGCCAAGCAAAGGAGTTATAAGCAATTGGCTATTAATTTATTTAACGAACATGAGTGTCTGTCTCCTCTCGTCTAGGAGCAAATTAAGGACAGCGTTTGATGTCTCGCTCATCTCCACCTTTCTGGCACTTTCCCAAGAATTTTTATTGTCTCCACATAGTAGGTGCTCAATAAATGCTGCTCACCTTCTGTTGAATGATGGGTCTTTTCCACCTGGGATTTCTTCTCTTCTGCAGCATTGGGACCATAGCAACAACTGCATCTCCGTGGCAACAACTCTAGGTGACAGGGGTGATGATACAACACTTGCAAATCCCACGCCTCTGAAAACCCAGTATGACTGTTTGGAGCGGGAGCCATGGAACCAGCAGATGAAAGAAGTATTATGGAAGGAAGCCTGGGGTTAGCGCTTAATCCCCACACGGCCCACTGCCCGCTATCTCTGTAAATCAAGAACACAGAATGTCAGGGGCTTTACCCCCTCCCAGAGGGTCCACACCAGCAGTTTAACCGAATACAGCTTCTAAATTATTGGGAGCTATTATTAGAGTCATCCAAGGCTTTTTGTTGTCATTTTGTCCCGGCATTTCACAGGAGCCGTGCCGTTTGATCTCCAAACTGTCTTTGGCTCTCTTGGTGCGAAGTCAGGATTTAAATATAAGGGGGGGGGGTGCACGAAGCAGGTGGCGCCCTTGCTGCTGGGATCTGTAGAGATGGCTTGCCTCTGACAACTTCCTTTTCCCCCCAGAGTTCCACTTTTGGGCAGTGCAGGGCTGAGAATTCTCTTATTGATCTTGAAACTGAAAGAGTTAGTTCCCAGTCACTGCAATTGACAAAGGCTTTTGCAGCTCATTAACCGTCAGATTATGTGGCACAATTCATTAAAATTCTGTTTCATTGACTGCATTTGTAAATAGGCTTGGGGAAGTTTATCCCTTTTTGCTTTTTGCAGAGGCTTCCTTCAACGAGCGCATTTTTTTCTTCTTTTTTTTCCGCCCGCCAGAAAAAGTCTGAAATAATTTGCCACAAGATGTGTTATCATTTAAATGCAAACTCAAATGAAATACTGACTAGGAATCACAGCGTTTTCGATTTCTTTCCCCACTTCTATTTGCTGCTATCTGATTATGTGGCTTACTTTAATAAATACGTTTGCTTCAAGCTCTTGTTATATTAATTTTGTGTAAATTGTCATACTTCTTAGGGGCCTCTGCCCTGTAATTGCTCTCATTTGAATACAAGCAGAAAGGGAAAGATTAAAGGTAATTTCAAAAAAGCCCTCTTCCTTTTATTAATACCTAAGCATTAAGGGAGTTCTTTGTCAAGCCCCAATCTTAAGATGAGCCTAGAGCACTGGTCAGAGGGCAGGAAACCAGACTCTGGGCATCACTCTTTTCCGTCCGGTGTTCCATGCGGCCACTGGCTCACCCCACAGTAAGGTTTTGCCTGTAAAGGACCACAAAGTAAGTATTTGTGGGCTCTCTGGTTTCTGTTTGCAACCACCCAGCTCGGCTGTTGCAGCCTGTAGCCACAGACAACATACAGACGAGGACGGCTGTGTTTCAAAAAACCTTTATCTGTGGGCGCTGAAAGGAGAATTTCATATGATTTTCAAGTATTTCAAGGGAGGAATACTCTTCTCCCTCCCAACCGTTTAAAACCGTGAAAACCATTCACTGTTCATGCGCTGGATAGACACAGGTGGCGGGTGGGATTCAGCCACTGACGGGCTGGAGTTTGCTGACCCTTGCCTAGAGCAGTGGTTCTTAACCGGGGTCCCTGGATCGGCAGCACCGGCATCCTCTAGGAACTGGTGAGCCGGGCTGAAGGTCAGTCTGGATCCAAGGACAAGGGGATGAGGTGCCTGGGTGGCTCAGTCAGTTAAGTGTCAGACTCTTGATGTCAGCTTAGGTCATGATCTCAGGGTTGGGGGATCGAGCCCTGCGTCCGACTCTGCACTGACAACAAGGAGCCTGCTTGGGAGCCTCTCTCCCCAGAGACCCCACTCTGTCTCTCTCTGCCCCTCCCCCACCCTTGCGTGCACACTCACATGCATACACACGCTCTCTCTCAAAAAACGAAACAAAACAAAACCGAGGAGGAGGGGAGGTAATGCCATACATGGCCTGTAGTAAGCGTTTCTCGAGGTACCTTCTTGTGTTCCTCTTTTGTTTGGGTCATCCTGGCCACTGCCAGGGGGTTGCTGGGCAGGGGCATGGAGATTTATTGCCCTGGACATTGTTGTGATGAGGAACGACACTTAGGTATCAAATGTTTGTCTGCTCTTCTCATCAGAGCAGAGCAGGTCATTATTATATCCCAGCGTTTCCCGAGCATAGCGTAGGGTTGACGTGCCTTTTATGCGGAGTATCTGGGGTATTCCCTGCCTGCTGGACGGGATGTCATATGAGAGCTGTCCCATCTTGCAATTTAACGTGTATGCGTCCCCTTTCCGTCAATCCCCTGTGAATCTTGGCATCAGTGGCTTGGATTGTTTCATCAAACTTCTTCACGGCTGAACCCAGCCACACCAAGTTTTGATCATGATATGATCCTGCTTCGACCCATTACAGTGACAACGACGATTACCCACTGCACTGAGATCTGCTAATGTTCCTGGAGCTTCACATGTATTAACTCAGAGTCTGAAAGAGGGAGTCGGGGAATGCAAGGTGATGGTGGTATCCTAATCCCGGAAATCAAGATTCCGAAGCCCACAGTGGAAACTGATTCGCTAAACTCGTACAGTTGGAAGGTGACAGAGCCGATTTGCACATTCACATTCACCAGGATTAAAAGTTTCTGCTGTTTTGTTTTATTTTATCTTCTAGGGCCACTCTAGGTTTAGAAACTATGAATTATTACATTTCCTAAGAAGCAGGCATCAGGAAAAAATGAAATAAACTGCTTGAGGGATGAGCCTGCGTTATGAAAGCTCCACTTCGCTCGGGAGTGCTCCAATTAGGGTTTCGTTAGCCACGGGAGCTCCAGCCCAGGTGTCTGCTCCCTGTCTTGACTGGTAATGAGCCAGCCCCGTGACTTTCAAAGTTATGTGGGTCCGTGATGGATGGAGGGTGATGGCCACTGGTGGCAGGCGCCATTCTGCTCATTTCTTTTTTGTTTTCTCTTTAAATGTTTATTTATTTTTGAGAGAGAGGGAGAGACAGAGCGTGAGTAGGGGAGGAGCAGAGCGAGAGGGAGACGCAGAATCCGAAGCAGGCTCCAGGCTCCGAGCTGTCAGCACAGAGCCCGACACGGGGTTTGAACCCACGAACTGTGAGATCATGACCTGAGTCGAAGTTGGATGCTTAACCGACGGAGCCACCCAGGTGCCCCATTCTGCTCATTTCTTAAGCGTGCCTGAAGCTGGACAATGACTCATTGTGGGTTTCGTTTCTGTGACTTTTCTGTGTGCTGGAGGGGTTCTAATTGCATGACGTTGTTGGATGTAAGATTTGCTTTCTTGTAAGAGAAAAAAACACTTGCTCGTTTCAGACTTTGCATCTGGAATTGCATTTTCGGTGCTGGCACGAAAGATGGCCTTGCAGTGTTTCTTTTCCTCTTATACAAGAATAAGGAACACCATGGGTCAGACACTTCTAGAAAGTGGTAGGAGGTGCACGCCGGGACAGAACGGTCCCTCCTGTATCTTCTGTGTTCACATGTGGTGCAAAGATTATCTTCCCCCTAAATTCATCTTCTCTCCTTTAACGTTTTTGCCAGGAAGTCTAGGACTGGAGGCAGAGACTGATTGCCCCGGGAAAGGAAGAAGTAAGCATAGCCTGGAACAAAAATGCCGGTTTTTAGCTTGAGTTTCAAATTAAAAATTTTAAAATCTGGAAAACCAAGCTTATAAGAGGGGAAAGAGGTTTGGGTTTCCTCAAATTGTGTGTTTTCTTGTCCCCAACTAACCAGTCTCCCTTTCTGTTACTCAGAGTAAAACTACCTTCCCCAGCCTCTTTTGTGGCCAGGTGAAAATGTTACCAAGTCACAGAGGCAGACCAAGGGGACCAAGGCAGCTGCCAAGAACCTTCCAACCTGGTTGGAGTACGGGGCACCTGGGTGCCGGCTCTCAGTCCATTAAGCGTCCGGCTCTTGATTTCGTCTCAGGTCATGATCTCACGGTTTGTGAGTTTGAGCCCCGAGTCAGGCTCTGCGCTGGCAGTGCAAAGACAGCTTTGGATTCTCTCTTTCCCTCTCTCTCTTTCTGTCCCTCTCCTGCTCTCTCTCTCCCTTTCTCTCCGAATAAATAAACTTAAAAAAAAAAACCTGGTTGGAGTAAATGTTGTGCCCATCTGCCTTTTCACGTGGATGGTGCCTCCTGGGCCACGCGGGAGTAGGGGTGGTGGAGAGATGCAGAAAGGAGCCTGGTCCCCAGGGCTCCACAGGGCAGAGCTACCTCGCTAGCTGTGGAAGGCAGAGCATTGGCCTCATGACCTTTGTCCCTGGTATTACCCCACGAGTATGTTACCTGACATTGCAAATGGACTTTGCAAATGCAATCACGGCTACTGATCGGTTGACCTTAGGCTAGGAAGGATATCCCGAATTAACCAAGTGGATCACATCTAAATTGTGTGAGCCCTTGAAAGGAAAGGTCTTTTTCTCCAGCTGGTAGGAGAGAGGAAGTCCGAGATTTCAAGGTGTGAGAAGAATTTCACTTGCGGTTGTTGGCTTGAAGATGAAGGTACAAGCGTCAGGGAAACAAGGATTTCAGTCCTTTGCCTGCAGTGAACTGAGTTCGGCCAACATACTGGATGAATTTAGAAGTGGATTCTTCCCCAGGGCCTCCAGGTAGGAGCCCAGGTCATCCAACCCCTGGAATTTAGCTCTGAGACGGTTTATGCAGAGAATACCACTGAACCACTCTGGGTGTGGAGGTCTGATCCACGGATACTGTGAGAGAGTCACTTCATGTTATGTAAAGCTGTTACATTTGTGCTGATTAAAAATTTTTTTAATGTTTATTCAGTTTTGAGAGAGCGAGAGAGAGAGAGAGAGAGAGAGAGAGAGAGAACATGAGCAGGGGAGGAGCAGAGAGAGAGGGAGACACAGAATCCAAAGCAGGCTCCAGACTCTGAGCTGTCAGCACAGAGCCCGACGCGGGGTTGGAACTCACGAACCTTGAGATCATGACCTGAGCCAAAGTCTGATCGTCAACCGACTGAGACCCCTGGGTGCCCCAATTTGTGCCGATTTGTTATGCAGCTACAGAAAACTGATATGCCAGCCTTTCTGTGGGTGAAAAAAATCTTGTTATTTGAATCTTTTATCAATTGCAGACAAATCTGATCACAACGAATGCATGTATCAAGAATCCAAAGTTGAGATGTTGACCCTAGAGACACTGGTGGAGCAGTAAAGAGTGTTCCTGTATGAGGGAAAAGCTGTGGAAGGGAGTGGAGGGCAAGAACGCGGGGTTAAGTATTCTTTACACACCTATCTAATGGTGGGAGGAGGCAGATGAACAGAAGCTTCCAGAAAGATCTGAGTGAATCCCAGAGCAGAAGATTTGTCCTTGCTTCTTTAAAAAAAAAATTTTTTTTTAACATTTATTTATTTTTGAAAGAGACAGAGCATGATCAGGGGAGGGGCAGAGAGAGAGGGAGACATAGAATCCAAAGCAGGCTCCAGGCTCCGAGCTGTCAGCACAGAGCCCGATGCAGGGCCTGAACTCACAAACCATGAGATCATGACCTGAGCCGAAGTCGGACGCTTAACTGACTGAGCCACCCAGGCTCCCCATGTCCTTGCTTCTTTAGGTATGGGCTGGAAAGACTATGCGCCTCTCAGAAAAAACAAAACAAAACAAAACTGGGGGGGGGGTGGGGATTGCTACTTCCCACATGTCACTGGGGAGCCAAGAAAAAATTGCCTGAAGGTGGGTGTGAGATGAGACTCCCAGGTTCTCAGGGTCTTGGGTAAGCAGGCTCGACGGTGGGGATCCAACGAGCGTGATGCTAGGCTCGAGTTCTCAGAAATGGCAGCTCCAGCGAGAGGGGGGAGTCGGTGGGAAGAACCCCAGCCTCAGACACCCACCTGCGCAGTGGGTCCAGTGAGGAACTGGCCACTCTCCAACAGCCCCAGGGCCCCAGCTGTCCCGGTACCCACAGCCATTTGGGCAAGTAGGAAGGAGACAGCGGGGTATTCCTGGAGAGATGAGACATTCCGGAAGGCTGATTACCCAAATAATTTCGATTGACAAGATAGAGCATTTGCAAGTATCTAGCAATCAATGAATTCCAGAGCAAGACAGGCTGAAATATAGATAATAATGATGGTGAGCCCAAAAATTTTCTTTAACCTTGGGCTCATATTGTATAGTTTTCTAGCCTGTCATACGCACATTTATTTTTTCCACATTTTTGGGTTTCCTCCCCCAATCATTTTCATTCTTGATTTTCAAAGACATTCTTCTTATTAGAAAAAGAAAACAAAACAAAACATAATAATTGTATTACCACTCTGCTGGGGGCTATTGAGTTAATTTGCTTGTTTTTTTTCCTTTTAAATGGAGTTCATCTATTTTTTTTCTTTTAATTTTTTGTTCCTTTTTTCCTTTTTAAATTGTACACCACGGCAGCCATAGAAAATAACGTATAACACCACAAAATAACAGAATGGTATTTGCAGCCTGAGGATTGATAATGGGATAAACATCCTTCCTGAATTTTGTGAAGTTTTCTTGTTTTTCTTCATCACTTGATCACATTTGTATGCATTCCTCAACAATGTAATATATAGTGTTATACTTGCCTTTGACTTTGTATTGACTGAACCTCATAAGTTCACGCGGCCCTTTTCCATTCAACCTGTGCTTCGACGCATGTGTGTTGGCACGTGTTCCTGTAGGAATTTGTATTGCCTTGCTGTATTCTACTGAATGAATAGGCCAACGTTTATCTATCCATTCTACCGAAGAGGGCCAATTAGGTTTTTTTCTCCCGTATCTGCCGTTGAGAAAAGCGTTGCTTAGACACTCACAGCTTCCTGGTACAAGCTGGCAGATGTGTCTGTGGGGCGAAAGTATGGCCACCATTGCTGGGTCATGGGACATGGGTATGTGCGTGTCTTCTCCAGGGCCTGCTGGTGTCCCAAACAGAGCACGCTTAGGCTTTGTGGCACGTATTCCTTCGCCTGTGGGACTCACGGTACAGCCAGGGAGACAATGTCAGCCCTCACGAAAAAGAGTCCATACTGGGTAATTAGGAACTATGGGACATAGGGAAGGCGCGGAACAGGGAAAATCTGTGGGGAATTCAGCCCACGGATTGACTAGGCAGGAAGGCTTCTGCTGGGGACTGGAGGTGACTGCTTTACAACATGGAAGCAACACAGGGAGGCTGGGGAAGAAAAGACGACAAGCATAAGTGAAGGGCGTTTTAACCCTCCCTCGGCCAACATGGTGGACGGCGTGGGAAGGAGTGAGCTCTGTACAGTGTCCATTTTGGCCGGTGGCAAAGTGCTGGCTACACCCGAGAAAATCTGGACCTCAGGAAGAGCTGGGGTGCTGTCTCTTTGGGGAGTGTATCTGGGCTTATCCTCTGGCAGCACTCCCTGCTCACATCTTCTGGCTTCTCTGCTCCCCTGTGCCCTGTGACTTGGTTCTCATGGGCCTGGCACCCCATCTCAGGTTCGCTTTCTCTGCCACTGATTGTCCTCCTCATGCCCAGGATGTCCAGCCCACTCCTCTACTGAGTCAAGTGAGAAGCATTTCCCCCTGTTTTTGGCTCTTAACAAGCAGCCCTGGAGAGCCTGGAGAGGAAGACCCTTTCCTGGCCTCATGTGACAGGCAAGGGCAACCCAATGGTAAGAGTCACCCTCAAAGTCCCGTTTTAAGTAGGAGGCTAAGCGAGCTCAGGAACCGACTCTAGGGGGCGCAGTTCGTAGCAAGATTGGAGCTCTTGATGGTGTGGCCCCAAGTCCCATGTTCTTTCCTCTGCTCTGAGGGTGGCAAACCCGAATGCACTCAGAGGCCAGGAAGATGGTGTGAAGTCACTACGATGAAGAGAAAGGGAGAAAGGCAGGAACCCTCGTCCCTGATTGGAGAGGACAAGACCTGCCTGAAGGCATTTAAAGTCACGAGTGAAAAGAAAAACGAACTGTACTGGCCAAACCATACACTCCTGTCCAGGCTGAGGCAGCAGACGGCCACTGTGTGATCTCTGCTCTATAGTAGATGTGCTCTCTCTTCCTGGGGCCGCCATCTAACTGTTCTAGAACCTTCCAGTCCTCTCGACGGTGTGTGTCTGGGTTATCGATTCAGCTTTATATTCCCAGAGCCTCAACAGGTGCCTGGTACCTACAAGGTGCTCCACCAATGATCGCTGAAACTGTGTTTGCAAGGCACCTGCAGTCTGTTCCGGAACAAGATGGATTAAAAGTTCTAAAGAAGTTTAAAGGGACAGCTCTATCTGAAGGCTGAAACCTTCACCTCTTTTCATATACACTTGGCCTCCTGTGCCTGTTCCAAACGTAGCCAGTATCGGAGGAGCCCTGTCCTCCCTGATTTCCTCGTTGCTTTCATTGTGCAAGCTTCTCTTTCTCACACACACACACACACACACACACACACACACACAAGCTCGTCCGTAATATACACGTTGTTTTGTAATCTTTTTTGTACTTGATATATTATGACCATCTTTCCATATTGGTAGTATTTCTGTAGCATCATGTGTTCAGTGTGTGCAAAGAAGTCTGTTCTATACAGAATTTATTGAAGTAACACCCCCTTTTTTGATATTTAGGTTATTTCCAAATTTTTATTTAAAAAAAACCCAGTACTGTAATGAGCATCCTTAAGGCTAAATATTTAAGCCCAGCCTTAATTAACTTCTTAGGACACATTCCCAGAAGAGGAATTACACTCCACATTTTAACTCTTTTGATAAGCAGCACCCAGCTGCCTCCGTGGAGGTTGCACTGACTCGGGTTCCCTTAGCAGCACATATGAGCGACTCCTTGAGGCCAGGACATGGCTATTTTATTTTATTTTAATTTTTTTTTTAACATTCATTTATTTTTGAGAGACAGAGCACGAGCAGGAGAGGGTCAAAGAGAGAGGGAGACACAGAATCCGAAACAGGTTCCAGGCTCTGGGCTGTCAGCACAGAGCCCGACGCGGGGCTCGAACTCACGGACTGCGAGATCATGACCTGAGCCGAAGTCGGACGCTCAACCGACTGAGCCACCCAGGCGCCCCAGGACATTGCTATCTTAAATGTATTTTTCACTTTTATGCGTGTGTGTATGCATGTTTTATTTTATATCTGAAAGAGAGGGAGAGAGACACAGAGCGTGAGCAGGGGAGGAGCAGAGAGACGGAGACAGAATCCAAAGCAGGCTCCAGGCTCCGCGCTTTCAGCACAGAGCCTGACGTGGGGCTCGATCCCATGAGCAGTGAGATCATGACCTGAGCCAAAGTTGGACGCTTAACCGACTGAGCCACCCAGGTGCCCTTATCTTTTTCACTTTTAAATGGAAATACTGTATCTTGTTGCTTGACTCTGCCTCTCTTTGGCAACTAGTCAAGTTGACTATATTTCGTGGGTTCGTATATATTTTGATTTCTTCCCTGAGAAATTCCTCGTCCAATTCCATTCCCTTTCTATCAGAGCTTTGTCTGTTCCTCGTTGAGGTGAATCACAGCCATCTTTCACGGCCTGGCTTATGTTCCCTCCTGCGTGATGTTTCTAATACCCAACCCCGGGGCAATGTTACATTACTTACCTTACTTCTAGTGCTTTCTGTACTCCTTTGGACCTCACGTTACATTACCTACTATTTTCTTCCTGATAGTCTTTCTTTCTTCACTTGGTGGAAAGCTCCCAGAGGCTGAGGTCATGAGTTAGGCAACAATCTTATCATCTGGGGTCGCTGAAGTTTTGCCTTTTAAACACAACAGCCCGATGAGCTACTGACATGTTGATTCTCCTCTCATCCCCCCACAACCACACAGTGCCGGGTTGCCTCAGCTTTGAGCTTCCAGACTCCTCTGAGATTCAGGTGACCAACTGCCCCTGAAGCTTCTCTTCCTCCTGGCTCTTCCTTACACAGGTGTCATATTTCCATGACTACAGTTTCTCCATCCATAAATGTTCTCCGAGTACCTGCTTGGTGACAAGCACTGAGGTGGCTGCTGGTGGTATAGGTGCCACCCATGGACATGATCCCTGATTCCAGAGGATTGTGGTCTAACGGGGGAGACTGACATGAAATCGACAATCGCCAGTATAAGTGCATCTCCACATGTTAGGATATGAGTTTTGCAAGAAAACTTCGGGGCCTAATAAGTGGTTATAATAGAATGCTTTCATCATATCTGGGTATTAGATAAGACTTCACTGAAGAAGGAACATTTTATTTGAGAAATGCAGAATAAGCAAGCAGTGTGGTGGGGTAAAGAGCCTTATAGACATAGGGAGTAGCATGTGCAAAGGTCCTGAGGCAGAGGAGTTTAGCCAAGGTGACCAGAGCATGTCAGTGAAGGCTAGAGTGGCTTACGATGAGGCTGCAGTGGGGGGCACCTGTGTGGCTCAGTAGGTTAAGTGTCTGACTCCTGGTTTCAGCTCAGGTCATGATCTCATGGTTTCGTGGGCTCAAGCCCAGAGTCAGGCTCTGTGCTGACAGCATGGAGACGGCTTGGGATTCTCTGTCTCCCTCTCTGTGTGTCTCTCTCCCACTTGCACCGTCTCTGTCTCTCTCAAGACGAGTCTGCAGTGGGGTGCGATGACGAAGGTCCAGACCATGGGGGCCACCTTTGGGATTTTATCCTAAATGCAATGGGGAGATTCTGAGGACAGTGAGCAGGGAGTGAGGCAGCCTGGCCGCTGGGGGAAGCATAAGATGATGGCAAGAGTGGAGGCGGTTCTGCTGCTCGAGGAGCTCCTGCAGTGTGGGATCCAGGCCAGAGACAAGGGTGGGGTCATCTTCTCTAATCTGCTGCTCGACCCAACATTGCATCAGCATCCTCTGCTCTTTTCTCTTCTTCCTTTCATTTGTTTCTCTTCCATCCCTCATTTCTCATTATTTTCCCTGAGCATCTTAGTTTTTCCCAGAATCTCATGACAGCCAGAGTGCCTCTTCTGGTTGAGCAAACACCTGTATGTGGGTGACACGTAGGAGCCTTTAGTAGTCAACTATTTTGATTTTTCGTTGGTAACTAAAAGTTTGGTTTTCCTTATGGCAAGATCTTGAACTCCTTCTTTCATCTTTTATTTTGAACGAGTGTGTCCTTCCCTTAACCCTAATCTCTTAGTCCCCAGCATCTCACTTAGCTTGGCTGGAGACCTGCTCTTTAGGAAAAACAAGCAGGACTTTGCTTGTCCTTTGTATCAGTCGGTTCATGGCCGGGTGTAGTATTCAGCATACATAACTGTTACATGTGGAAATACTTGTCTTTAATATGCCCTCTTCCCCAAATCTACCAACATCCATATTTTTTCTTTTTTAATGTTTATTTATTATTTTGAGAGAGAGAGAGAGAGAGAGAGAGAAGGGGAGGGGCAGAGATAGGGAGAGAGAATCCCAGGCAGACTCCGTGATGTCTGCACAGAGCCCAACACGGGGATCGATCTCACGAACCGTGAAATCATGACCTGAGCTGAGATCAAGAGGGGGACGCTCAACCGACTGAGCCACCTAGGCGCCCCAACATCCATATTGTCAACTGGGGGTAATTCTTCTAAGTTGGCCGTAATGTGAATAAAAAAAAACGCCAAATTCCAGACGCTCTGTCCCCACTGCTGAGAGGCAAATACATATAAGGAAGTAGGACCTGAAGGGGTAGGAGTAGGGCCATGCAAGGAATGATCTTCCTTCCTAGAGAGGGTCTGGAGGGCTTTCTAGAAGAGGTAATGCCTCTCTGATTAGGTTTCCAGTCCCAGTCCTTGGGCGCTCATTACAGCTTACAGAACCTCCACGTCTTGGTAGCAGGTGCTACCTGCCTATTCTACAGAGCTTTTGTGAAGGTCGAATCAGCTAATGTAATTGAAACGCTTTGCTGTAATTACGTTGATGTTAAAGTTTCATGGAGGTGATTGGACACACCTCTGGCCACTCTGTCCCTGTTCATGGAAGATTTGGCCTGTGGCTCCTGTCTGCCCTCTTGACTCCCAGCTTGCCAAACGGGAGTGGGGCCCCATCTATGCAAACGGCCCTTCCAGGGAACTCTTCCCTCCCGTCCTATGATTATTCCCCCTGCCCCACCGCCACCACCCTCTGGCGGGTGACACAATAGAACTTACCAGAAACTGTGCCACATCCAGAGTTGCTAATTCCAGCATGCCATCTGATCACAGCTTTGTGTCCTTCTGATGCTCATTCAATGAATCCTCCCACACTGGTTCCGCGGTCTTACCGCATCCTGTTGGCCACTGGCCGCTCGCCCTCCGCCAACCCATCAGCTCTCCTCCCGGGGAGCTTGGAGCCCACGGCCCATCTTTCTGGTGCTCTAACCTGCCCTGGCATCACTCACGCCTGCATGAATGCTGCCATCTGTCTTCATCCCACGTGCAACGGAGTAGCCATGTGTTTCCAATAGAGCAAAATTGACATTGCTATAAATTCTTGATTACTGGTCTGGGTATCACTGAGTTTCTCAGGATAACACGCTTGACCACAAACACCACCCCACCCCCTTTAAAAATTTTTCATTTATTTATTTATTTTATTGTTTAGAGAGAGAGAGAGAAAGAGCGAGAGGGAGAGAGAGCAAGCAGGGGAGAGGAGCAGAGGGAGAGAGTGAGAGAGAGAGAGAGAGAATCTTAAGCAGGCTCCATGTTGAGTATGGAGCTCAAACTGGGGCTCTATCCCACGACCCTGGGATCCTGACCTGAGCCAAAATCAAGAGTCGGACCCTCAACTGACTGAGCCACCCAGGTGCTGCCCCCTCCCCCCTTGTACACGAAGGATGTTGCTTCTTCACATAGACAAGTGCAGAGAGAGGTGTACTCATCGGGCTTTTTCACCACCTAACATCCACACTTACTCAAGCAGGTACCCCTTCTTTCCTCCTTTTCTCGTTAGAACTGCTGCTTATGGCAGATGTTGTGTTACGCCGTCCAGCCCCCCTCTGGCAGTGGTGGACTTATTTGCCAGCTCCTTGGAGAGCTCCCTGCAGAGCGGCCAGCCCCATGCCGGGCGGAAGATGGCCCCCTTGGCAATGGTCCAGGAATGGTCCACACCGAGGGATGGCCCCTATTGCCACCACCCAGTGACCCGGCCAGGGGATTTAGACCTCTTGTGTCTGTCACTCTGGGCTCGGTGGGTTTTGGGGCCCTGGCCCCCCGGATTCCCACTTCCTACACTCCCGCCACAGCACACAGTGAGATTGCCACGGGACAATAAACTGTGGCTGCTCCTTGGGTACTTTGGCTACTTGTTTGAGCAGGAGAAGAAAAGGCTGCCTTCACAGTGGGAGCTGGGAGGAATGCTGGCATCCAAGTTACTCCCTCTGGAGTCTCTTGGTGCTCCTTTGCCTAATTTGAGCATCGCACGGACAAAGCTGATGCGTCAGCCCTGCCCGGGCAGTGCATGGTGATCAGGGGTTTGGGCCCCTCAGGAGTGACGTCAGGGTCCTGCTGCCAGATGAGGTACCAGGACCAGGGGAGGAGCTGACCGAGGTAAGGAAAATAGGGAGCGGTTAGCAGGAGGCAGATGAAAAGTTTCAAGGTGGGGCCCAGGAGCCAGCTGCTGTGGCAGGAACTGTGGTTTGTCCTGTTAACCTCACCCTCCTGAAGTTTCCCTCGGCCAGGCGACCGGCCAGGATCCTGGACGAACTGCCTCCGGACTTCTCCAAAGCACTGGCTCTGAACGGCCCGGGAGGTGGACATATGGGCGCTGGGATGTGCTGTCCAGACCTCCCGCTTCAGGACTGCAGAATTGCGCTCTGCAGACAGCCCGGCAGTTCCTGGGGCGGCTCACATTTAATAATCCATCAATTCTGGGATCTCTTTTCCAGGGTTTTGTAGCAGACGAGCCGTTGCTCTCCTGGGTCTGCAGAGAAACCTGCAGACAGCCCCTGCTCTCCTGGGTCCTGGGCAACTCAGAGAAAGAGTCATAGAGAATTGGCTTCTTTGGGGGAGCCGTGACCTTGGGTTGAGGGACGCAAACCAGCTCAGGCGATCTTGGAGGGATGGGGCTGACGTAACGTTCACAGGGCCACAGACCTCGCAACCTCCCTTCCTCTCTTGAGTTCCTGCCAGGGCTCCCCGTTGGCTGAATCCAAACAGCAGGGCAGAGGAGGGAGTGGGGCGGTGGGGGGTGCAAACAGACATCTACACTGATGCCAGAGCCCTAAAGCCAACACATTGTCTTGTAGCCTTTGACACGCGTCACAGCCCCGTCCCCCCTCCTTGTTCATCCCTCCCTCTGCAGCCTGACGCTCCTCCACCCCCTCCCGGACTTTCCAGCCCCTCTTCCTTTGCAGCACCATCTGGTGTACTGGGGCACCAGGGGTAGGTGTGCCTCTTCCCTTTCGTCCTCTCCGATCCCCTCTCGCCCTCTTCTCCCCTTCCTACCCCCTTTCTCCTTTTCCCATTTCTTTTCTCTCTGGTCCCCCGGCTCCCACTCTTTCCTGACAAAAACCCTCCGTGTCTGTGGCTTCCATCACCCAACTTTATATCTGCTCCAGACCCGGCGCCCTCAGCTCCAAACGCCCACACTGGACTCGATATCTTACTCAGTGTCTCACACCCCGCAGGGCAAAGGCTGAACGCGCGAGAGTCCTCCCCAGCCTCCTCCAGGCTTCTCTAACACCCACGCCGCTGTGCCAACTGGCCACCTGGAACTTGTCCTCTACGTCTGTCTCTTCCCATCCTTTCCACCGCCAAGTCGACCTGGTGTTTCTGGAGGGCAGCATTCCCTCCCTCTCCACCACTCTTCCCTCACCCCTCTCACGGACATCTGCAGTGGCTCCTGGGCTGTCCCCTGCCCCACTCGGTGGCTCTCTGGCCATCGCCACACTGCATTTTTTTAAAAAATTTTTAATGTTTATTTATTTTTGACAGAGGCAGAGACAGAGTGCGAGCGGGGGAGGGGCAGAGAGAGGGAGACACAGAATCTGAAGCAGGTTCCAGGCTCCGAGCTGTCAGCACAGAGCCCGATGCGGGGCTCGAACCCACGGATCGCGAGATCATGACCTGAGCCAAAGTCCGATGTTTAACCAACCGACTGAGCCACCCACGCCCCACCCCCCCCCCCACCCCGTACTGCATATTTGATACTAGTTTCAATGCAGATTGAGTCCTGGCCCCAGACCCTACTGAAAACCCCTCATTGGCTACCCGCGGGGCTCAGCGTCGTGAGCCACATCCTTCAGTTGGTCTGCAAGGCTTGGACTGGCTTTCACCTTCCCTCCCTCTCTGTGCTGCTCACAGCAGCTTTTTTTTTTCCCTAAAGACTCATTTATTATTTCAAAATATTCATTCGGCCCCTACTATTTCTTACTCACATCAGACTCTCTCCAGTTAGGCATTAAAGGGCTGAGACCTTTCATGAACTGCACAGCAAAGGCTGACCTATGTCTAGGCTACAGGGAAGGGGAGCTAGGCCAGCAGCTTATAAAGGAACAGATAGATGCTTGGTCCCCCAGCGGCCTTGATCCGCGAACTCCTACCCAGTCTCCGGATCACAGAGCAGCAGTCTTTTCTTCCCAGAAGTGTTTTAGACCCCAGTCCAGGATGTGGTGTTAATATGTTCTCAGGATAACCGTATTCCTTCTTCTCAGGGAACTCCATCGTTTTGAACGATGCATTCAATCATGTCACTCTTTCTTTAAAGCTTCCTTTCTACTGGACCATGGTGGGGACCAGGTCTGTTTTTGCTCAGCCTTTTGTCCCTACCTCCTAGCACAAGACTGGGCACAGGAAATCTTGGAGGGATAGCTGACTGGTTGATGTTGCCAGCTGCTTCACGCTGCCCCACAGCCTCTACTCTTGTCTAGAAAACATGGAGCGGAGCGCATGGCTAATGGGAGCCTAGACGCGCCGATGGAGGAATCATCAATGTACCATTTATGTATAGGCTGGAGACAAAAGACTACATTCATGCTGATTTCCAAAGAGTTGGGTTTGTTTTTTGGGGGGAGGGAAATTAATTTATCTGCTTAGAGTTTTTAGTAGCATTCACCCTGCGGGACAGTGCTTATCTGCTAATTAGTTTTGTTGATTAATGGTAAGTGGGCATTTGGTTGCATTTGGAAATTTGCGAGGCCACCCATGCTTGCTTTTGGGTAGGTCAGATATGCTTTCTTCCAGCAGATTCTGCCTGCTTGTGATTTTTCTGTGTCCTACAGAGCCAAATTTGGAGAAGGTGTCTCCTCTTTAGGGTGCTCTTGCAAGTTTCACACTTCAAGGAGTGACAACCATGAAACTCTCCCCCTCTCTCCAGCCCTGCCTACCTCTCTACCCTCTCTCCTCCCACCGCCTGCCGAATGATCTCTTTATTTTTGTCAAAGTCGGGGGGTGTTACGAAGAATCATCTAACACTTGCAAACAAGGTAAAAAGATGACAGCTTATCTTCTCAGTGTCACGCTCAAGAAGCTTCCCAAAGTATGGGGCAGGGAGCCCGGGGAGTCCCCAGGCACTTCCATAGTGATGGTGAGGTCAAAACCATTTTCGTGATGACACGAAGGGATAGTTTGTATTTTTCACTGGGTGGACCATTGTAATCAGCGCCACACCAGCCGTGGGTGAAACTGCTGGAGCCTCAGCCCAGATCAGGACGGTGCACCTGTGTGTGAGGTCATCATCACGTGCTGCCCTCCCCCACGCTCCGAGTGAGAAAAATCCCTGCTTCACCGACAAAATCCTTGGTGATGTGAATGAACTTTTTGATCTAACACAGCGAAATGTGTCAGTATTTTGGAAGATCTGCAGGATTCAGTGAATCAGTATTTTTGAAATGATCCATCATGAGAAAATCGTGCATGGGTGACCTATCCACTGAAAATAAGGTAGGCCAGTGGATTTTATTGTAACAGAGAACCAAAAGTTGTTGGTACGGTGTCAGAACAAAAGTCATTAATACTGCACATCGAAACTTACTGTAGAAACTACCGCTGATTTACCTTTAGGAGGTGCCAAAGAAAATGGTCTACAGTGATCTAAAGGGGCTCCACCTCTCTGGGGGAGGCTGGATGTCCTTCACATCCTTGCCCCAAACAACATACTGTAACAGGTTGAATGCAGAAGCAGCTATGAGAATCCAGCTGTCTTCCAAGAAGCCGGATGTACAAAGAAGTAAAACATGTCCACTTTTCTCAGTAAAAAATTTTTCTGTGGGAAAATAATTATTTTTTTCATAAAAGTATGTTACCTCTGTTATTGTGCAATGGGTTTATTATTGTTATTTTAAAATAAATTAACTGTTTAAGAAGTTTCTTGGTTATATTTATTAACCCTTTTCACGTTTATTTATTTCTTTAAAACATTTTTTTTCTTAATGTTTATTTATTTTTGACAGAGACAGACAGAGCATGAGCGGGGGAGGGGCGGAGAGAGGGGGACACAGAATCCGAGCTGTCAGCACAGAGCCTGATGCGGGGCTCGAACTCACAGACCGCGAGATCACGACCTGAGCTGAAGTCGGATGCTCGACCGACTGAGCCACCCAGGTGCCCCTGTTTATTTCTTTTGAGAGAGAGAGCGAGAGAGCATGTGCAAGTGAGCATGAGCAGAGGAGGGGCAGAGAGAGAGGGAGAGACAGCGAATCCCAAGAAGGCTCCACACTGTCGGCACAGAACCCCCACATGGGGCTCTGCCTCACGAATCATGAGATCATGACCTGGGCCAAAATGAAGAGTCGAAGGCTTAACAGACAGAGCCACCAGGCATCCCCAAAAGTTTCTTGGTTTTAATTTTTGTCATGGCAAATATTGATAGCTATAACACAGATCAACAAAGCCCTGGGCGCTTAATAACTTTCAAGAGTTATTTAAAAGGGCAAAGGATCCAGAGACCAAAAAGCTTGCGAATCGCTATGCTGGAGCATTTTCTAGGTCTGCACAAATGATCAGAACTCAGACAGCTTCCGGTTCTGTAAAACTGGTAAGATGTGATGCCATTTGTTTCTGTCAGTTTGAAAAGATAATCCCGAAATTAGGGGTTTTTTTATTCTGCAAGGAATTAGCCAGGTTTTTTGTTTGTTTTTTTTTTTTGGTCAAATTTAGTCATCTTAGCTCGACACTCCTTTTCATGCTTTTCAATGGGTATAAAAGCCCGGTTACAACCTATTGTTTTTCAAATCATATTTGCCTTTCTGCTGGTTTCTTCATTAATGGGTTAAGTGACATTTTGACATGTGCTCCCTATTGCGTGAAAATTTTAAGAAAAAAAAAAAAAAACCATGAGGATTTCATTTTGACCAGGAACAGGGGTAAAACGGTTGGCAAAACTGAATGTTCCCCCCCCTTCACTTCCTGGTTCTGCCCTTTTGAGCCTTGGGGACCCCTCTGCCTGTGGGGCACCTCACAGTCATCTGGCCTCCCAGAATGAGCTGTGTCACTCAGATTCGGGATTCTGAGGCCACTCCTGCAGTTGTTAGGGGCACTTGCTGGGTGAAGCGAGGGGTGCCCCGTGGAGTGCCTGCATCCCGTCTGAGCCCCAGAGTGTATTAGCTTGGTCTGGCACGACAAAATACTGCAGATTAGGTGCTTCAAACCATAAAAATGTATTTTTTTTTCACAGCTTTGCAGGCTGGGAGTCCAACATCAAGGTGCTGGCAGTGTTGGTTTTTCTCTATGAGACAGGAGGGAAGCGTCTGTTCCCGGGTCTTTCTCCTTGGCTTGCAAAATGGCCACCTTCTCACTTTGTCCTTCACACGGTCTTTCCTCTGGGCACGTGCACCCCCGGTGTCTCTTTGTGTGTCCAGATTTTCTCCTCTTATAGGGAGGGCAGGTGGGTGGAGAACTGGTGAAAGAGGCGATGGGGATTAAGGATGGGAGTGTTGAATCATTAGGTTGTACACCTGAAATTAATATAACACTGTGTGTTAACTACGCTGGAATTAAAATAAAAACCTTAAAAAAGTAAATTGACAAACAACAAAAAAAGAGATTTGTGACCATGCTGATTGTCACGAAGTTACTTTAAGGAGATGGGTCTTAGGACTGGTTCGGAAAGATGCAGAGGAGAGGAGGAGAGCAAAAACTGAGACAGACATTAAAGGAGGGGGGAGCAGGAGGGGGTGAGGTGGGAATGCACAATTTTTTTTTTAACGTTTATTTATTTTTGAGAGAGAGGCAGCTTGTGAGCAGGGGAGGGGCAGAGAAAGACGGAAACAGAATCCGAAGCAGGCTCCAGGCTCCGAGCTGTCAGCACAGGGCCCCACGAGGGGCTTGAACTCACGAACCATGAGGTCATGACCTGAATCAAAGTCAGATGCTTGGGGCACCCGGGTGGCTCAGTCGGTTAAGCGTCCGACTTCGGCTCAGGTCATGATCTCGCGGTCACTGTCTCCTTTTCTTCTTCCTAACAGTGTTATCAGGGCGTTTATGCTATTCTCATTTCTCAGGAGACAAACCGAAGATTCGCGGATTTCCGTATTGGGCCAGACAGCAGGGAACGGAAGTGCCAAGCTACTCAGTTCATGACTGTGTCCTTTGCGATAGACGATTTTGTGAACTTGGGTGGAATGCAATTTCTTCGGAGCTTTTGGAAGAGTGGTACCAAGTTTGAAGGGCCTGTCTTCTAGACATTTTTTTATGCGGCAGAAATAAAATGGATGTGAGTGTTTTGCGAGGAAGCTATGGTCTAACTCGTAGGTAGATGAGACAAGGTTTTGGAGACTGTGATGTGTGACGTAGGAAGAGAAAAACAAAAGACAAAGTAAACAGTGTTTATCATGTGCCAGCTCTACTTGGGACATTTTCGTACAACCTTATTTCATTTTCCCAGCAACCCGGAGGAGCAGACATTATGATCCACCTTGTAACAGATGAGGAAACGGAATCTCACAGAATGAGTGAAATAACTCATTCCGAAAGGACTCTGCTAGAAAGAAGTTTTTGCATTCAGCTCCAGAGAGCTTTTTCCATCACCAGTGCTTTTTAAACTTCCCCATCAGAAATCACTCTATGGGCAGAGGAGAGTTAGTTTGTGCCCTAAGGGGCTGGGGGGCAATTGCCTGAATTGCCCAAAACAGCATGAAAATTCTTCAGAGTTCTATGTTTCATCTTAAGAACTAATATCAAGGGACGCCTGGATGGCTCAGTCAGTTAAGCGTCTGACTCTTTTTTTTTTTTTTTTAATGTTTATTTATTTTTGAGTAAGAGAGAGACAGGGCATGAGTGGGGGTGCGTCTGACTCTTGATTTCGGCTCAGGTCATGATCTTGAGGTTCATGGGATTGAGCCCTGCATCCGGCTCTGTGCTGACAGTGTGGAGCCTGCTTGGGATTCTGTCTCCCCCTCTCTCTGCCCCTCCCTTGCTTGTGCTCTCTCTCAAAATAAATAAATAAACGTTTAAAAAAGAACGAAGCTGCCTAGATGGCTCAGTCGGTTAAGCGTCCGACTTCGGCTCAGGTTGTGATCTCACGGTCCGGAGGTTCGAGCCCCGCGTCGGGCTCTGTGCTGACAGCTCGGAGCCTGGAGCCTGCTTCGGATTCTATGCCTCCCTCTCTCTCTGCCCCCCACCCCTGCCCGTGCTCTGTCTCTCTGTCTCAAAAAATGAATAAACATTAAAAAAAATTAAAAAAAAGAATGAATGTCCATTTGGTGTTCTACTACATAATATGTCTTTTAAAATAGGAAACCACCTGATATCTGGAAGTCGAATTGCTGCTGCCGGGATGCATGCAGGCGTGCATAAGGAGCGTTTTTTGCAGTGCTTCTGGCACACAGCTGCCTTC
Source organism: Panthera pardus (assembly GCF_024362965.1). Taxonomy (NCBI): domain Eukaryota; kingdom Metazoa; phylum Chordata; class Mammalia; order Carnivora; family Felidae; genus Panthera; species Panthera pardus. The sequence goes on from NW_026526655.1 coordinate 104,737,143, forward strand.
CCCGGGCTCACCTAGCTCAGTTTGTGAGGCATTCGTTGCACCGGGCAGGCTTCCTAGAACAATGAACTTGACGGCAGGGCTTGCGTGGTTGTGTGTATGCACCTCTGCAGAGGGATTTGACAGATTTTTGGCATCTCCTGTCACTTTTTTGACATTCCCAGACGCTTCACTTTCCTCCACTTAATTTGTCCACCGAGTTTGCTTGGAGAACGTCAGGAGCAGCCTAGCAAGGAGAGGGTAGCGTGGATTCTGCTGCTTCAATGCTCCTTTAGAATTGACTCATTTTCTTTCAAGTCTCTATCACGCATTGACTTCAAAGCTGGCTTAAAGGGTGTTTAGAGGGGAGATTTCTATCTCGACATCCTGTTAGGACACAGTATTGCCTGTGCCTTCCAGGAGCTCAGAGTTCCCTGTTAACATCAGTGTCCCAGATCGCCTTACAACCCCAAGGTAGAGATGGAATAACACAATTCTGGAATTGTACAATCACACGATTTTGGTCTGCAAGGTAAGATGCAAAGGAATCTCTGGTTAGAACCGAGTATCTGGTTAGATGATGGTGATAGGAGCATGGGCCCCTGTGTCTTTCAGAAACTGTCTAGGCCATCATCATACCCCCGTGCTCCGTAGAATAGGCTTTAGCGTTAGGGCATGGGCTCGAAATCAGCAGATCCTCCCCGGTCCTCCGGTAGCATTCCTCTGGCCCACGCTCTGGGTTCAGCCATGGCTGGGTGGGCAGCTGTCTATGCAGGCACTGGTTCTGTCTCTGCTGATCGCATTGTACTGGTGGCCCTTGTGTTGGCTATCTGTCCTCGGGCTCTTTCAACAGTGGAGCCAGCAAGAGCTTGCTCAGCCAGTGTGTGCACAGAGATGCGGGGCCTAAAACCTCCGGGGACGATCTACCTCTCAGTGGCAGGACCTGCCAGACGAATGCTTCCTGCCTCTTGTCCTGAGAGTCCTGAGGGGCATTCTGCGCACTGTTCAAGGGCGTTCTATTGGAGTCTGAGCCCCTGTTGCCCGTAACAGTGACTTGGGCAATGCCCTCTTTGCCTGGCTTTTCCTCCTTCCCGTACTGCGTCTTCCTATCCGCTGTTTCCTGGGATCAGCCATTGAATACACCACCTGTACCCAAATCTTTGTCTTGGCCTTAGGCTCTGGGCTCTGGGGAACCCAAGCTGAGACACCGCTCCCTCTGGTTGGGTTCCCTCGGGCAAGTTCCTCCACTTTTATGACCTCTCCCAGCAGCCTCCACTCTTCGAGGACTATTGATTGCTGAGTCCCTCCCGGCTCTGAAAGTCCACAGTTCCCTCTGAATGTTTCTTCCCTCCTGAGGAAATTTTTCTCTTCCCCTTGTGAGTATAAGCCAAATTTTGACATCCAGTTGGCCGACTCTCAAATTTCAGATGGGCCATTTTATACTCCTGGGTGCTCTGGAATGATGGCAAACATCATCCCACCTTGGAGACCTGGCCTTCTTCTCCGTGTAGGACACCCATTGCATCCCATTTTTGAAACCAAAGGCAGGCATGCTTTTCATTCTGGGCTTTAGGACCAAGACACTGAAGTTCATTATGAGGCTCAGAGTCAGTTCCTTCCTACCGACAGGTTTTTTTTTTTTAATGTTGATTTATTTTTGAGACAGAGAGAGACAGAGCATGAGCGGAGGAGGGGGAGAGAGAGAGAGGGAGACACAGAATCCGGAGCAGGCTCCAGGCTCTGAGCTGTCAGCACAGAGCCCGACATGGGGCTCCAACTCACGAGCTGTGAGATCATGACCTGAGCCGAAGTCGGACGCTCAGCCGACTGAGCCACCCAGGTGCCCCTGCAAGGTAGGTATTCCTGGCTGAACTCTGATTGGTGGGGAAACTGAGGCAATTCCATAGACTTTAGCACTCCAGCACTTGGTTTTACTCACAGTGGGTGCTTGACAAATATTTGCTGGAGATGTCGGTGGAGAAAGGAATAACCCAGCAGTTAAAAATTTATCTTAGGTGATGTGGCTGGCTTAGATTTAAATCCAGACTCGGCTGTATCCTAACCTTGCCCTTACCCCCAGGGTAAGGGGATCACATTCAGTCATTTTTGTAGTTATGCTTTGTGTATCAGGCTCGTTCCTGCTCAGTACGTCGGTTCACATGCCTCTCCCATTGACAATATTGCTGTCCTTTTTGTTTATCTAATTTCTTGCCTTCCTTCAAAATTGTAAGTTGAAAAAAAAATCCTGTGTTGGTTCAATACATATACACACACACGCACACACACACATGGATGGATGCACGCATGCACACAGAGTAGCTGAGATTATACTGCACGTATAATTTTATAACATTTCCCATTTAGCGCAAGTTGTTGAAAACTCTGTAAACACCATACGTTCAGCTCACATTTGGGAGAAGGCAGGGCTAGATCAGGTAGGTTTCAGGTTCACTCGTAAGTTAACTCCTAACCCTGGAGTGTTGGCAAAGAGCGAGCGGGCTCAGAATGTAAACAGCTGGTTTAAATCTAGTTTTATTTTTACTCCCAGAAGTCAACCTCCCCAAACCTTGATTGTCTTTTCACTTGCAAGCTGAGGGGGTTGGCTCCTATGAGTTCAGTTAGCTTGCACTCGAAGCCGTTTGATTTTGTGAGGTCAAGACTGGCAGAGTGAGTCGTAAAAGGTGGTCTTCTAGAACGAGTTTTGCCCCTCAGATGTTTCCACCTCGGTGCCGTATTGACCTTCAGAGCTTCTGTCTGAGGAAGGCAGGGCCATGCTGATCTCTGAGCTGTATACTGTTCTTTCCTTCCAGGACTGTATTGTCCCTTCTCTGTGTGGTCACGACCCCTCCATGATGTCTACCACGTGGTGTTGGAAGGAACAGTTTCACCTCTATGCCTATTCTACTGGGTGAGGTTCCTGGGGGGCAAAGGCAATTCCAGTCTTGCCTTCCCAGTGCTCCCCCAGCTGAGGACTGGTTGCTGTGGAACTGCGTGCCTGACCCCAGAGCCCCACGTCCAGCTGTCTGTCTTCCAGTCTTGTGTTCTTTCCGCTGCAGAAATGTGTTACCAACTTCCTTATAAATCAGAGATTCTATAGGAGCAAAAAGCTAGCCATCCACTGCCACTTTAAGTGTCCCCTGGTGCCTCAGCTAATGGTGCACTGGGTACTAGCACGTGTTTTCAAGTCCAAGAATTACAGCCTCCAACAGTGACATCCTTCCAGCATCTGATCGGCTGTCAGCACGTTGGTCCCTCTCAGGACACGCTAATAAGCAGTGCCTCTCCCTCCCAAATGAAACATTCCCATACCACAATGTCTTTTAATTAAACTATCATTGCCTCCAGAATTTAATGATCCTAATCTTCCTGAAGGGGGGGAAAGAGACAACGGTTTTCACCAGGTAGTGTTCCTGGGTTTACCCAGACCTGTTAATTTAAATGAGCTCCATGGCTTTGAATAAATAATGGATGTCGATTAATGTGCAACATATCCGTAAGTGCCGTAGGATTGTCTTCTCCTTTTTGAAGGACTTTAAAGTTGCGGTTCCCTGCATAGGCTCTGGAGCCAGACTTCCTGGGTCCAAATCTTACTTCTGCCGCTTACTTAAAGGCAAGATAGTCAACCTCCCGGTGCCTCGGATTTCTTATCTGAAAAATGGTGGTAATAATAGTACCTGCTTCAGGAAGTTGTTGAGAGAACCATGGGAGTTAAAGCTACACATGCACAGAACAGTTCTCAGCATTTAGTACTATGTAAGTATTATATACATGTTATTTTTAATCATCATCACATCGTTATCATTGTCACGGGATTCCCCGTTCCAGGCTGTCTATATCAGGGATCTTCAGAGACCAGACACAAGCGAGTGTCTTTAATGCTAAAGGTTATTGTTAAGGGTATGGTAGGGTTATTACTTTTTAATGGACAGAATCCTCATGGAAGGTCCAACCCTAGTTTCTGAGCCCTCCTACTTCACATGTACTATTTTAGGGTCTGGAAATTATTATTTGAGTCTATGGAAATCTTATTAAGATTTCAGAATCATGAATGATTTGGGGTAGAATATGTTAATAATTGAAGGGGAAAGGCATAATTCCTATTTCACCTTCTAGCAAGAAGACTTGAGAGCTGACTCTTCTTTTTTCGGTTTTATTTATTAAAACAATTTTTAAAGTGTTTATTTGTATTTGAGAGAGAGAGCGAGCGAGGAGGGAAGGGGCAGAGAGAGAGAGAGAGAGAGAGAGGGAGACACAGAATCTGCATGGGGCCCCAGGCTCCGAGCTGTCGGCACCCAGAGCCCAACGTGGGGCTTGAACCCATGAACCGTGAAATCATGACCTGAGCTGAAGTTGGATGCTTAACTGACGGAGCCACCCAAGAGCTGACTCTTCTTAATGAGATTCCACAGGGCTCAGTAAGATTTCCCAGTGACCAAAGCATCTTCTCCAGTCAGCTGTCTTCTTCATATTCTCTGTCTGTGGTATATTTAAATTGTTAGTCCTAGTTTCTTACCCCTCACTTTATCCGTTCCATTTGCCCTATAATTTGTGTTTCCTCCGACTCAGTGCGGCATGTACTTTCCCACTCCTTGATGCTGGGTTCAGTTGGGTGACTTACTTGGGCCAGTGGAATGTGGAAAGAAGTGACAGCATGCTAGTTCCAAGTCCAGTCCTTAAGAACCCTTATGTGTTCTGTTTGCCCTACTCCTCTTCTGTCATTGCCGTGAGAAGAACATGAACTTGCCGGGCGGCTGATCCAAGGTGTATGGGAGCTCTGTGTAGCAGACCTGGACCCAAGTTGAACACAGCAACGATATCACAATCACCCCGGCTGACTACAGACACATGAGAAATAGTTGCTTGTTGTATGCCGAGAGGTTTTGTGGCTGTTTGTTATGGAGCAGTAGCTTGTGAGAGATTATCTTTTATAAATATCATGACAACATTCTACCCCTATCTCAGCCTCATCATGTCGGTAGCCATAGTTTCTTGAAGATCTGTGTGTATTAGCTAGGAAGGGAATCAGTTGGAAATAATGCATTCAGTCTGAAGAGCCTAAGTGTGGAGAAAGTCATTCCATGGCTGGTATGGCTGCTAAATGATAAACCAGAGATCTGACACTTTCTAGATTGTTCTCTGCTATCCTTAGCATGTAACTTCCATTCTTTTTTTTTTTTTTTTTTAAGTTTAGTTATTTATTTTGAGAGAGAAAGAGTGAGCATGAGAAGGGAAGGGCAAGAAAGAGAAGGAGGGAGAAAGAGAGAGAGAGAGAGAGAGAGAGAGAGAGAGAGAGAGAGAGAATCCCAAGCAGACTACGTGCTGTCAGCACAGAGCCCAAGTTGGGGCTTGAACTCATGAATGATGAGATCATGACCTGAGCTGAAACCAAGAGTCGGATGCTTGGCTGATTGAGCCACCCAAGTGCCCCTGTAGCCTCCAGTCTTATTTATGTTGACTCATATATACACGATGCCTGTTCCATATCCATCTGAGTTCCAGATAGGAATTAAAAAAAGAAAAAAAGGGCAGGGGTGCTTGAGTGGCTCAGTTGGTTGAGTGTCCGACTCTTGATTTCGGCTTAGGTCATGATTCCAAGGTCATGGGATCGAGCCCCCCCCCCCCCCCCCCCCATGCCCTCCTTTGGGCTGAACGTGGAGCCTGCTTAGGATTCTCTCTCTCTTTCAAATAAATAATTTAACAAAAATTAAAAAAGGGCAAAAGTTTGAATGACAGCAGGCCAGCTGAGGCTGGCTCTCTTAAAAAGCTTTTCTAAAAGCCCCATCTGGAGCTATCTGCTTACATCTCATTGAGCGTAACTGAGGCTCACGGTCAACCCTAGTTTCGGGGGATCTGGGACAGTGAGCAGTTTTAGTTGTGCATATAGTTACCCTGAACAAGTCTGGGGCTCTCTTAGCAATGATGAGGCAAGAGAGAGAGTGTGGAAGAGGCAGCTAGAAGTGTTTGCCACAGGATCTTGGGTCAGGGCTTGGCAAATGATAGACCACCAGCTGTAGGTCAATAAAACTGTAATAAGGTTGTAAATAAAATCCCCTGGAACAGAGTCATCATGCTCATTCGTTTATAGTCTGTGACTCTTTTTGTGCTTACCGGTGACAAGACTCTGTGACCTGCAAAGACTAAAATTCTTACTGTCTGGCCCTTTATAAAAAGTTGGCCAACCCGTGTCACAGGCAATCAGATCACTTATTTAAACCATTCAAATGGCTTCCACTTCTGCAGAGAACGAAATCTGATCCCTCACAGTGCACATACATAATATGGCTGCCGCCTACCACTCTCTGCCTTATGTTCCACGGTCTGGCTATGCTAGATTTCTCTCTCCAACCCACAAGGCTGGCTCCCACTACGGATCCTCTGGCACTGGCTCTCCCCTTGCTAGAATGCTTTGTGTCAAATCCGAAAGCCACTAGCCACATGTGGTATTGAAATTCAAATAGATTAAAATGCAATACATGAAAAATTTGGTCCCTCAGTTGCACTAACCACCTTTCAAGTGCTCCACAGCCGGGGCATTGGACAATACAGACATCACGCATGCTTATTTCCACAGAGACTTCTGCTGGACAGGCCGCTCTAGGTCTCCTCTGGGCTGGCATTGTCTTATTCTTCAAATATCACCTTTTGGGAATAGCTAACCCTCTCCCCAGCTTATCTTTCTCCACCTCTCTGTGCCAAGTCCCCTGATTTATTTTCTTCATAGAACTTATCTCTATCTGAAGTTATTCTGTGTATTTACTCGTGTGCTCGTTTATTGCTTTTCTTCCCTTCTAGAATGCATGCTCCATGAAAACAGGGAGCCTGTGTGTCTAGTTTATAGCTGAAACCTCTGTAACCAGATATGTGCCTGCCACATGATACATGATCTGAGTGTAATAATTCTTTGTTGAATTATTTCTATAACTATTATAGAAAAGAAAGAGTCTGCTTTGGTTTGCAAATTTGAGGAAGGTTTTGTTCATACATGATGTCTGTTGATGTCATAGAAGCAGGTGATGCCATTCTCCAAGCTTGGCTCAAAGAGATTCACTTTTTACAAAGTTTTTTATTTATGGTAATCAAGAGAGAGAGAGAGAGAAAATGTGAGCCGGGGAGGGGCAGAGAGAGAGAGAATCCCAAGCAGGCTCCACACTGTCAGCACAGAGCCCAACACGGGGCCCGAATTCATAAACAGTGAGATTGTGACCTGAGCCAAAATCAAGAGACAGACACTCAGCCACCCCGGCACCCAAGATGCACTTTTTACATAGGTTTATATATAAACCCTTCTCTATTGAAACCAACATTCCATGGAAGCCGGGGACAGTGAAGCAAAAAGTATGACCTTCACACCTAATTCAGGGAAGCTATAATGTTTCAAAATTCAAACATTAGCCAAAACACCCCTTTCTCTCTTTTATTCTCTCTTTGTTTAGAACTTTCTAGCGGTCCTGTATTGTTTCAGCAGAAGCATGGTACACAACACATGTCTGATTTTGTTTCTGCCTCATTTCTAATCACCCCATGGATAAAATGATATTCTCAGACTGATGGGAATGCATGCTCTCGTTGGTGATTCCCATTAAGTGCTAAAGATATTGCTGGACAGAGTCCATAACCCATTCTTGGGGGGGGAAATAGTACAAGGTTATTATAAACAATTTTTGCCAAAAGATAGGGATTTTAGATCATTGAGGCAGGTTGACTCCAGATATTCAACCTCTTGGATTTGGCTATTTCTATGGCTCCTTGAATTCAAAATTGAAGCACCTCTCCACATTAGCCATTTCTAGGATGTATCACCAATAGCAAAAGTGAAATGTTTTACCACCTTTCTATAAGAATTCTTGCTTGAAATTTCCATTTGACATGGATCGTTCTGCCATTCAGTCTGCCAACTTCAGTTTATATAAGAAAACATAACAAGGAGAGAACCATTAATTAATTAATTGAACAAACTTCTACTAAGTAGGCCCCAGGGCAAATATGATAAATATGGTTCTTGACTTCACAGAGTATCCTTCTAAGTGGGAAGACAGACAAAACACATATTAGTAAAGAAAAAGCTTGTTACTAAAGAGTAAAAAGTTTTAGCATGGTATAACTGTTATAGAGAAAACTAAAAAAGGCCTGAGAATTACAAATAGAGTAGCCACTAGCTACATGTGGTTAGTAACCACTGAAGTGTGGCTAGTGTAACTGAGGAAATGAATTTTAAATTTTGTTTAATTTTAATTAACTTAAATTGAAACAGCCATGTTGTGTCTAGTTAGTGACATATGGCACAGTGGAACTCTATGGGATTACAACCTTTTGAAATTTGTTAAGACTTGCTTTGTGGCTTACAATACGGTCCTTTAAAAAATGGTATTTTTCAGTTATGTTTTGTATTTTAGTTTCCATCAGGTTAAGTGCTTTTATTCTTCTGAAGCTTTCCTTACAATAAATTGTCTGCTTATTTTACCAATTACTAAAGGAGTGTGCTAGCATTTGCCATTGTATTGTAAATGTCTCTTTTTCCTTATAGTTCCATAAATATTTGCTTTATATATTTTAAGGCCATGTTATTAGGTGCATCAAATTTTAGAATTGCTATACTTCTTAAATAATTGATCCCATTTTCATTGAGAAATAATCCTCTTTATTCCTAAAATGCTGTTTGCTATTGGTTCTATTTTAGCTTTTTTATTTTTTATTTTTTTAATGTTTATTTATTTTAGAGAGAGACAGAGAGCACATGGGACATGGGTAGAGAGAGAAAGAGAGAGAGAATCTCACGCAGGCTCCACACTGTCAGCTCAGAGCCCAATGTGGGCTTGAACTCACAAACCCTGAGATAATGACCTGGGCTGAAATCAAGAGTTGGATGTTTAACTGACTGAACCACCCAGGGGCCCCTATTTTAGCTTTATTATTAATATAGTTGCACTAGTTTCTTTTAGCTAGTGTTTGCCTGGATATCCTTTACCATTCTTTTACTTTCGATCTTCTCATATCTTTACATCTTAGATGCAATGCTTCTAAATAAAATATTACTTTTATTTTTTATTATTTTTTTACTTTTCATCACAAATCACAAAGAAGGCCTTTTAATAATTTACATACTGATAAAATGTAGAATAGAAATGAATTTAAAATAATAATACTTGACACTTTTTCTGATAAACATGCATGAATGTTTTTCTTTTATATATAAGAAAGTGTTCTCACGTTAGATAACATACAGTGTAGTCTTCATAATATATACTTTTAGTCCATTATGCTAAACTTTGTCTTACCTGGAGCATTTGTTTTATTGATGTTTCTTGAAATCGTTGATATATTTTTCTTTAAATACACCATCTCATAATGTGCTATTTATTTGCCTAACCTGTTCTATTTTTCTTTGTTTTTTCTCAAATAATTTTGGATAAAAAAAATCATTCTATTTTCCTCTCTTTCTCTGTTTCTCTTTCTCTCTGTCTCCTGTAGCATAGTGTTTTGTTCTGGAAGGTCTTTTCTCACCCATATCTAATCTGCTATAAATTCCTCCATTGAATTCTTAATTTGCTATATATTTCAGGTCTATAACTTCTACCTAAAAAAGCCTATGATGTGACTTCCTAGATTTTCTGATTTTTTTGTGAGGCTTTAAAACTTGAATTTTATGTACTTATGTACAAAAGTATAATTGTTTCATAAGCAGCATCTAATAATGTCAACATCTGGAGTCTCCGTGGGTCTGTTTCTGTTGTACGATTTTTCTGCTAGCTCATGGTGTTTGTCTTCACATGTGACTGGTTTTCTTTGATTATATTCTGGACATTGTAGTGAAAATTTATTTGTTAAAATAACTTGAGGCCTAGAACAATATTCTTTTTTTTTTTTTTTAATGTTTATTTCTGAGACAGAGAGAGACAAAGCATGAGCGGGGAAGGGGCAGAGAGAGAGGGAGACACAGAATCCGAAACAGGCTCCAGGCTCTGAGCTGTCAGCCCAGAGCCCAACGCGGGGCTCAAACTTACAGACTGCGAGATCATGACCTGAGTCAAAGTCGGATGCTCAATCGACTGAGCCACTCAGGCGCCCCACAATATTCTTTATATCTGGAGAGGATTTCTGTTGTTTTCACCATGGATCTCGAGGTACTACTTATCCTGGGCCATCTTAATCTAAATTTATTTAATCTAAATTGAGGCTTTCTGGGCTATCAGATGATGTGAATCCAGACCACTGCCCATGAAAGAGCTGGTTAACATCATTTACTTTAAAATTTTTTTTAAAAAATGTTTTTATTTATTTTTGAGAGAGAGAGAGAGAGAAGCAGAGAGAGACACAGAATCTGAAGCAGGCTCCAGGCTCCTAGCTGTCAGGACAAAGTCCGACATGGGGCTTGAACTCTCAAACGGCGAGATCATGACCTGAGCCGAGTCGGATGTACAACTGACTGAGCCATCCAGGAACCCCAACATCAGTTTACTCTTAATGTTAGGGTATGTTCCTTTATTGCCCTCCAGGCTACGTGAAGGGTGGTGTACCTAGATTTCCTTCCTCAGAAGGCACTGGATAGTAATTTCCCCCCTAGTTCAACAAGGCTTCAGAAGTACTGCTCAACCTTTTGGCTATCTCAATTTGATCAACAAATATCCCACGACTAAAGCAAACTTGAGCACTGGGCTGAACTGTCAGGGTTCCAGTCCTTTACTGGATCCCAACCAAAGAATCCTCACTATTTTGTTAGTGCATTGGTGCTCTCAAGAATATTGTTTTCTCTCTTTGTCTTTTGTCCAGATTTTTTAAATGGTCTTTTCTTTTTTTAAAATTGTATTTATTTAATCTGAGAGAGACAGAGACAGTGCAAGTAGGGGAGGGGGAGAGAGAGAGGGAGAGAGAGAATCCCAAGCAGGTTCCACACCGTCAGTGCAGAGACAGGGGCTCGAACCCACGGACCATGAGATCATGATCAGAGCCAAAACCAGTCAGATGCCTAGCCAACTGAGCCACCAAGGTGCCCTTAAATGATCTTTATTGGAAACATTTGTCTGAGTTACCCAGCTCACTCTTGTTGGAAATAAAAATTCACTGAGTGACTTTAAGAAGATTATTTAATCTTTCTGAGCTTCTTAATCTTTCTGAGTGTTCTCTGAGTTGTAGTTTTCTATTATTATTATGTAAACGACTATTATTTTTTAAACTTTGGGTGACAGCTCTCACGGATATGGCTCTGTGGCACCTTGTCCTTAGGTCTCCACTGTAACGTGTTCCCAGAAATAAATTAATGTTCCCTCTTTGAATGGCAATTTTGGCATTAGCAACAAGTTATGGGGCCAATGCTAATGTTATGCTCCACTGAAAATTTTACGGAATATTCGTGTGTTTTTATGCAACCAAGTAATATGAATAAACATGCCTTTATTTATTTTTTTCTTTTCCATTATGCTGCCAAAACTTGCACGTGGGAATTTGTACAATGAGCCTGTGTGGGAGATGCCAGCCCTTGCTTGGCCATGGAGGTGGGAATTGTTAGCAAATTACATCTGGCTACTCCTCCCAGATGAGGTGGGAACAACAATATGGGTAGATGTCTATTTGGGCAATGCATTTTGGGATTGGCTCATAGCACAGGTGATAAGTAGTTTCAATGGGGGTAAACGGTTTTGAAATATAAGACATGAGATCAAGCTTGTGAATGATTTTCTTCAACTTTGATGATGAAAACCCACCACAACCATCGTTTCCTTTTCCTTGCTTAGAAATTCTAGAACAAAGCATAGCAATACACAGTATTGATTGAGCACTGTGAAAAGAGCTTTTAAAAAAGCTTAATAAGCTTCTTAAACCCACCTTCCAGATGAGGAAAGTGAAGCCCAGACACGTTGCCCTTGTTTGTATAGTTAGTGCACATTTGGACTAGATTTAGAGGCGGGTAACTTGGGCTCTTGTCCACTCTGCCATAGTATTAGTTTCTTTCCAATTTACACCGATTCTGTTAGCCCAAGGATTACCTCTCCAGGTGGTTGTACCTTTTAGGGGATGGTTTTGGATGGTAAAACTCACAAGATATGCCTTTAAATATCTCCTATTTAAGGGGCGCTGGGTGGCTCAGTCGGTTAAGCGTCGACTTCGGCTCAGGTCATGATCTCACGGTTCGTGGGCCCGAGCCCTGTGTCGGGCTCTGTGCCGACAGCTTGGAGCCTGGAGCCTGCTTCTGATTCTGTGTCTCCCTCTCTCTCTGCCCCTCCCCTGCTCACACTGTCTCTCTCTGTCTCTCAAAAATAAATGCAAAAAAAAAAATTAAAAAAAAATTAAGTATCTCCTATTTGTGTTACTAAACATATGGCACCATTTGTGTTACTAAATAGGAGATATTTAAAGGCATATCTTGTGAGTTTCATTTACAACTTGGCCTGGTGGATGGATGAATCTGAAGGTGCAAGGCTCTGGTGTGGACCCACAGGCCACAGGGGGTCATATATGCCCCATAGCCCCCTCCCTTACTCCTTTATAGGCTTGCCCAGTCCCAACCCTTGGCCAGAAAGCACCAACACGTTATGCTTGCATATTGCATTTCTTCTTGTTGTGCTCGGCTCCGGGGAAGCATAGGGGTCTGGGCATGTGTGACAGCCGCCACTCGTCTTTCTCCACCCTCCCCACCCCTTCCCTACCAGAGCTCAGACATGTCATAACCTAATTGCAGAGGTGAGAAACAATGGGACCCCAGGATAAGGAAGCAAATCATTAACTCTGCTATTGATTATTGCAGTCAACTGGCACTTAAGGTTTGACGGCCAGATCTTCGCGGAGGGCAGTCCCGGGTGCTCCAGCAGTGGGGGTTTGTGGGGGCTCGGGGGCAGGGGCGCGGATACCGGCGGGATGGTAAGCAACACTACAATGTGGGCGGGGCCTGGAGCGTTTGGGAAATGGCAGTCCCTGGGCCCCCTGGCTGGACTGGAGGGACTGCTGGGGAGCGGTGAGAAGTTCCACTAGGTATGAGCCTCGGGGCACACAGAGAAGGGTTCATCTGAGGACGTGGCCTCACCTCCAGCAAAGCGAATGGGGTACGGCTTTGGCATCCAAGAAGCTGGACTCCGGAAAGCAGCTTATTGGCTATGTGGCCCGGGCCACATAGGTCCACATACCTGACACAGAGATAAAGCACACATTAAAAAAAATGTCATTGGGGCGCCTGGCTCAGTTGGTTGAGCGTCCGACTTGGGCTCAGGTCATGACCTCACGGCTGGTGGGTTCGAGCCCCGCGTCAGGCTCTGTGCTGACAGCTCGGAGCCTGGAGCCTGCTTCGGATTCTGTGTCTCCCTCTCTCTCTGCCCCTCCCCTGCTCATGCTTTGTCTCACACTGTTTCTCAAAAATAACTAAATGTAAAAAACATTTTTTAAAAAAGGTTTATTTATTTATTTAATGTTTATTTACTTTTAAGAGAGAGAGAGAGAGAGGGACAGAGTATGAGCGGGGGAGGGGCAGAGACAGAGGGAGACACAGAATCTGAAGCAGGTTCCAGGTTCCAAGCTGTCAGCATAGAGCCTGACACGGGGCTCGAACTCATGGACAGTGAGATCATGAAAGTCAGACGCTTAACAGACTGAGCCACCCAGGCGCCCCAATGTTTATTTATTCTTGAGAGAGAGAGAGAGAGAGAGAGAGAGACAGAGTGCGTGAGCAGGAGAGAGACAGAGAGAGAGAGAGAGAGAGAGAGAGGCAGACAGAGACTCCAAAGCAGGCTCTGTGCTATCAGCACACAAAGCCTGACGTGGGGATCGAAGTCATGAGCCGCGAGCTGAAGTCAGAGGCTCAACGGACGGAGCCGCCCAGGGACCCCCAGATATGAATGTCGTCATTGTGGGATTGAATGATACGAAGAGCTATTGGGGAGGTTAGCCCCGGCCCGTTTTGGGGGCTCAGGGTGTGCTCACTAGGATGGAACAGATTGGACTTCTCTTCTCCAGGTGAGCGCGAGTGGCAGTTCCACGGGAGGGAGGAGGCACAGTGTCCGTCTCTGGTGCCCAGGCCGCCCCCCTTCTGACGTGGCCAGCAGGTCCCTGGTGTCACCAGCAGGCACAGCCCGTTGCTCTGATATTCCCAGGCAACGGCCTGCAAAGACTTGCTTGTGTTCCGTCTGAGTGGTAACTGACAGCTCTGAGCCCCATACTTCAGAAGCCCGGTTTGAGCGATCGCTCCCCATGTGCCGCTTCCCTTGAACAATGGAACACCTGGAACTCTCTCGTCCTCCCTCGTAATGCGGAGGGTGTTTTTTTCCCACTGGATTTCACCGCCGGGAAGAGCTTGGTGACAGCTGTCAACCTGGTTTCATAGGGGCACCATCACTTTCCCAGTTCTGGAGGTTTTTGGCAGTGGTAAATACCTTGGCTCCCAGAATAGATTGGCCAAATTTTCTCATTTATTCTTCTGGCTCGAGCTTCAGTCCGGTTGTCTAGCGTGGGCAACACCATGCTCCCCCTGTCCTATGATAACACAGTGTGTGTTTTTCTTCCAGGGCCGGAGCCGGATGGTGTAGGGGAGAGTCTTTAGGGTAAGAATGAGGTCTGTGTCCATAGTATGAAGCCCTGGGCATGTCACTTACACTTGCTGAGCCTCAGTTTCTTCATCCGTGAAATGGGGATGATAATATCTGCTTCACAGGGCTATTATAGGAATAAGATGTCATAGCTTAATTAGTGTTAATATACTCTTTTCTTTTTTGATTTTTTAAAAAAATATTTATTTTTGAGAGAAGGAGAGAGAGAGAGAGAGAGAGAGAGCGTGATCAGGGGAGGGGCAGAGAGAGAGGGAGACACAGAATCTGAAGCAGGCTCCGGGTTCTGAGCTGACAGCACAGAGCCGACACGGGGCTCGAACCCACAGATCATGAGATCGTGACCTGAGCCGAAGTTAGACGCTCAACCGACAGAGCCACCCAGGCGCCCCATTATACTCTTTTCTTAATTGAACCTTTGCAAATGTTTTGAGATGAATGAATACATAAGTAAGGAAATGACTTCTTTTGGTTTATATATTTACTCAAGAATTACTAAATGAGTGGGTTATCCCTTCCCTGTGGTGGGAAGACAGTTCCCTGCCTCCTGATCACTGGATGGGTGATCAGCACGTTACACTGGATGGGTCCATACCCCACGATATTTAGCACCACGCACCTGCAGGTGGCCTGCTTTAAATCCCAGCTCAACTGCTTACTGGCTGTGTGATTCTGAGCGAGTTACCTGACCTCTCTGTGCCTCCTTTTCCCTTATAGTGTTGTTGGAAGGATTAAATAAATTAATAACATTCATGTTCCGATAACAGTTTTGGCGATAGCTTATTAATTCGCCTTCTGTCTTCACCTTCTTCAAAATAGCAGACAGGTCTGAACAAAACCTCTAGTCAGATCATTCCTTTCCTCTGGTCGAGCCCTACAGGGGCTCCCGTCAGCTGAGGAAGAAACCCAGAGTCCTTGCATGTCGGCGAGGCCCTTGCCTGTCACCCTCCCCTGGTTCCCCCCCACTCTGGTATCTTGTTGCTGCCCCCCGGGCTCTGGTTCCCCCACTCCGGCTTCTACTGCCTCCTCTCTCTCCCCAGGAAATCCAAGCATTGCCACCCAGATCCTCTCCTGAAACACTGTCCCCAGGTGCATCCACCTGGCTCACGCCCTCACTGTGTTGAAGCCTCTGCTCCTGCACGACTTCATCAGAGACGACGCGGTTAACCGCCCCATGGAAGTGAGCTGTGCCAATCGGTCACCTGCTGTCTCCTTAACTTGCGTTCTTTTTAAACGGCACATACCAGGAGGTCCTCGTTCCATAATGAAGCCCGTGTCACATAATGTGTGTGCCCTACGTATGTATATATTGCAGGCAAGCCAGGCCTCAGAGTATTGACGGGTTTCTCCATCTGATGAACTGATAAATAATATCAGCCACGGGGGCTGTGGGGCCGTTGACGGGGCGCTGGGGCTCCCGCAGCCTCGCGGACAGTTGTTGCTGAGTAAATGACAGCTTCTGGTTATTTTGAAATTCTGGATTTTGACCTCTGCTCGCACCCTGGGGCAAGGGTGTTTGCTCTTTCCAGAAGGGTTGTTTCCTTATAAAGTCCCTTCGGATGACTCATTCATGTATTGATTCATTTGTATCGCAGTTAGCGAGTAGGCACCGAACACGAGCTCCGCAGGGCGATGACAACAGCTGTTTCTTGTCAGGCACCTGCTACGTGCCCACCTTCCCTCTCATTGTCACAGTGATGCTTTGAAGACGGTATTCTCATGTGCCTTGCGTGAAGAAAGACAGAGGTGCAGAGGAGGTCATTTGTTCAAGGTCACGGCCAGTAGACAGCAGTGACGGAGTCTGACCCAGGCTGTGGCCTCTAGAACCCTCTGGCACCGTGCACGTCTGGCGTCACCGTGCACCCCGGCAGCCACACCCGGGGGCCTGGTCCTCCTGAACTGCCCCCGTCTGCAGCGGGCAAGGCCCGGACCCCAAGCACTCCCGATGGAGTGTCCTCCTCATTCAGGAGGACAGGGTGGCCCTGAGGAAAACACGCCCAGCTCATCAGTTATCCACATCCCTTCGCAGACTTTCCCCACCTCCCCAGGAGAGAGGCCTGGAAGAGACAGAACCCGACTTGCCGAAGAATTCGGGAACCACAGCCCACGGTCAGCACCAGCCTCCGGGGCCCAGGCGGGCTATTAGCCATCTGTACCGCGTTAAGCCGCCACTGTGAGGTTGGGCGGGTCTAGGATTTTCTTGTCGCCTCCTGGCAGGTGGCGGGCCGGGCATTTGGTGCAGAGCTGTCCCTGTGTGGTGCGCTGGGCAGATGCTGGCTGTGAGGATGGGTCAGCCCGACTTTCAAACGTAGCACTGCATGGGCTCGTGGCATCTCGGTGCCCGCAGAAGCAGAGCCCGCTCGGGTGGGGCTGTTTCGGGGCGCAGCAGGGTTCCCCCAGCACCCCCGGGGAGCTGACTTTATGGCAATAGTCCTATTAGGCTTGAACCTCTGCAGTGGGTGGCATTGCTTTGGAGCGATTAATGGTGCGAGCTGGGGGCGGCGAGCAAGGCACTGGGGGCTTCACGGGTTAGAGTCTGCGGATTTGTCTTTGGAGACACAGACAACAGCATCTGCTGATAAACACTGGATTTGCTATGTGGCTGTGGTTCGGTCACTGCCAACGACTCTTCCGGGAGAGCAGACAGCATTACTCTTTTATCTCAGGGACATGGATGGTGCAGAGGAAGGAGTGCAGGCTTTGGGTCCCAGCTTTTAGAACCCCCCCCACTCAAGATCCTCCTGGAGATCCTGGTTGGATGAGTGAGGCAAGGCCACGGCTTTTGCATTTTACAGTCTCCCTGGGTGATTCTGACACGCCCACCTTTATAAGCATCAGTGTTACCTGGGGTGGGGGGGGGGCGGGTAAGGGAGTTTTCTCAACATCCCTGGGCTCCCTCCAGACCTACCATGTCAGGTGCCCTTGAGCACCTGTGTTTGTAAAAAGTCCCGCCATTCTTAGGGACAGCTATGAATGACAAGCACGACTTAGATAGACTTTTGTACCTTACTTGTGCAAGCTACCGTTTTTTTTTTTTTTAAGTAGGTTGCATGCCCAAGGCAGAGCCCAGTGTGGGGTTTGAACTCACGACCCTGAGATCGAGACCTGAGCTGAGATCAAGAGTCAGATGCTTAACCAACTGAGCCACCCAGGCTCCCCCAAGCGACCTTTTTGAGGCTCAGTCCGTTTTCCGTGACATGGGCCGCCTTGGAGGGGGGCCTGCAGCCACCCAGCGGGACCGTGCACGTTGTGTGCTTGTACGTGGCACGCATGGGTGAATGTGGGTCTTCAACATACTGTCTCCCTGTTGGTACTTTTAGCCTCTAAGTGGACAACTGATGCTGGCTGGTTTAAGCAAATGGATTTGATTCCCTTGAACGTTTTCTCCTTGTTCTATACCGTGGGCCCTTATGGTGTGGGGCTCTTGTCCTGCTGCGCATCGAACCATCCAGAATGATAGAGGTTCTGTTTTGAAAGGAAATCTGGGTATCTTCACTTTTCCATCAGTTTTTTGGGTGTCTTTGGTCTCGCTCGTTCACTCAGGAAACACAGGTGGATGTCCACTGTGGGTCAGACGTGGCTCTCAGATGGACACCCATCCAGCTCTGTCAGTGGCTGACAGCTAGAGAGGGACCAGCACCCCCACCGGCAACAGTGCTGATTATCGTGTGTGGCTATATGGAGGCCACACAGCAAACACTACCTTTCCCCTCTTCGAGCGGATTTTTCATCAGCAAACCTGCAAAGCGTTTTTTTTTTTAATTTTTTTTAACGTTTTTATTTATTTTTGAGACAGAGAGAGACAAAGCATGAACAGGGGAGGGTCAGAGAGAGGGAGACACAGAATCTGAAACAGGCTCCAGGCTCTGAGCTGTCAGCACAGAGCCTGACGCGGGGCTCGAACTCACGGACCGCGAGATCATGACCTGAGCCGAAGTCGGCCGCTTAACCGACTGAGCCACCCAGGCGCCCCTGCAAAGCGTTTTTTAAAAAAAGTTTATTTCTTTATTTTGAGAGAGAGGTGAGGCATGAGCTGGGAGGGTCAGAGAGAGAGGGAGAGATAGGATCTCAAGCAGGCTGCGGGCTCTCAGCACAGAGACCGATGCGGGGCTCGAACTTTCACAAACCACGAGATGGTGACCCAAGCTGAAACCAAGAGTTGGTCGCTTACCTGACTGAGCCATCCAGGTGCCCAAAGCATTTTTAAAAAAGGTTTATTTGTTTTGAGAGAGAGAGAGAGAGAAAGTGCGAGCCAGGGAGGGGTAGAGAGGGAGGGAATGAATCCCAAGCAGGCTCTGTGCAGCCCAGACCTCATGACCTGAGCAGAAGTCAGATGCTTAACTGACCGACCCACCCAGGTGCCCTTGCAAAGCATGTTAAAACGATGACAAAGTGAGTCCCAGTGCCTCCAAATCAGTTGTGGGCCCTCCCCACTCCCCACTGTTTCCAAATCAAGACATTTATATTATATTCAGGAGAATCCTAGTTGACAAACGCAGACTACTTTGTGTTCTGAACACCAGGGAGGAGGTCCCAGTGTGGGGGAGACACTGGGTCTGATGGGTGGGTAGGGTTAATGGTCTCTGCTCTCTTCTGGATGGGTCAGCAAGAAAACAATGGGATTAAGAGATAAATGTGTACCTGGATGGGCGTTCTGAAGGGAAGTCTGTTGACTAGGCAAGGCAGAGAGACAGAGCTGCTTGGTTTTTAGATCATTAAATGGATCTCCATTCTGCACCTGTCCACGGAGCATGCAGCACCCAGGGTCACGGGTGCAGAAACATCTACTTTGTCTGTACCTGGGCCGAGGAATGCCGTGGCAGATGCTTCTTTTTTCTACACTCAGTGTTTTGAATACAAATATTTGAATAAGAATTATGCTGGCACTGGGGAATATTCATTGAAAATGTATTTTTCCGAGTAAACTCTATTATCCAGTTTAATTTCTTGGTCAATTTTCTATAAAGGCTGTTAAACTACCTCCAATTGTTTCCACTTTTATTCCTCTGAAATTATTTTTTTATCGAAATCAATTCTTTTCACATAATTTTTTTTTTTTTTTTTTTTTTGCTCTGGAGATTTAATTTGTTGGGCAGCTTTATTATTAATAAGAAATCTTACTGATTGTGGTTTCTGCCATTGTGAGTTTTCTTTTGTCACCTTTAATTCCAGGAAGTCCAATTTTCTGGGTCAAATTGTACCGTGTGCAATGTTAGCCTCTGCCAGTTTTATTTTGAGTTGATTATTTCTGCCACTATTACTTACTATGAATTGGGTAAGAGAATGATTATATTTATTTCTTCACTAACCCATGAGGCAGTAAAAGCAGTCCCCTGCACACAATTCCAAGTGTTCCTTATTGTTCAGGGAGGTCTATTATTGGCTAATCCGTATTTTCCACATGTTTCTAGCCCTTTGCATCCTTTGAACTAATGTCTCCACATTGCTCTTAGATCAACCAGTTGATGGTGGGGTCAAAACAACAGATTTTAAAGGGATCTTTGCATATTGATGAGCCAGCCTGTTCTCACTGGGTGACATCACTTGATCCTGGCCCCTCCCACAGGTCTATGGCTGTGGATTTATGCAGACCCAATTTCCCAGGTGAGGACTGGACTGAGAGCCCTCTGGGCTTCTTCCAACATGAAGTGACATGATTTATCTAGGATGGGATGTCAGGAAGCAGAGACAAGTATATGCCCCAGAACCCCCATTCAGGGAGAGCAGTGCATTCATTTGGGAGAATTACTTCGAAAAGTCTTATGGGACAGATGGCAAGACCTCACGCTCAACTACCAGAATGCAGGGGAGAAAACATAAAGCAGGAGATGAGGAGAGGAGATCCTGGTGGAGGAACAAGACAGAAGGAAGGGGCATGATGGAGCGTGTCTCAGTCAGTTCAGCCGCCATAACAAAATAGCACAGATTGGTGGCTTAAACAGCAGACATTTCTTTTCTCACAGTCTGGAGACTGGGAATGCCAAGGCTGGGGTGCTGGTAAATTTCTGGTGAGGGTCCACTTCCTGGCTTGTCCACAGCCACCATCTCTCATGTGCCCACATGCTCTGTTCTTCTTGGTGTGGAGGGTGGGAGAGAGAAAGAAAGAGAGCTCTCTGGGATCTCTTCTTGTAAGGACACTTATGACCTTATCTAACCTTCAGAAGCCCGATCTCCAAATATAGCCAACTAGTGGGGGACACAAACATTCAGTTCATCACAGAGCCTGTGAGCACATGTTTTCTTCACCAGGCCCACATGGGAATTCACTCCTGAATCCCGGGTCTTTGATAAAGTTGACTGAGCTCCCCCAAGCTGAGGGTTGACATTCTAGAAACGGACATGTCACAGAGGAACGCTCGCTAATCTGGATGAATTCACCAAGCATTTGACACCTGCTTTGTACCAGACCAGGCACCTGTGGCATTGTGTTTCTTGACATAAGCCTTGTCAGGAATGGACTAGAGCCATCTTAACTGACTTCCTCCTTGTCTGTGTTCTAATATAAACATTTTCCGGCCCTGCTATGTGCTGGGTATTGCTCTGGACACTAGAGGTCCGGAAGGATGAGGTCCCCAACAGCCAAGCTTACAGTGGGCAGACAGACCAGTGCCCTGAGAGTCAGCTGTGACGAGTGGCCTGTGAGGGATTAGAGGCTGGGTGTCTGGGAGCTCAGCGGACACCTCACCCTGACTGGTGGAGGTTTCCCTGTTAGAGGATAACAGTTTTCTCCTTCAGGCCTCGTCAAGTTCCTTCCTGGTGTAGCCATGAGGGGTATACCCCATCCCTGTGTCATGTCTATGCTTTAAGCCATCTTGGGGCATCCATCCAGATGGGTTTCCCCCCTCTGACCTGCTGGCCAGATGTGGGCTCAACGACTCCTCCTGGGCGTGGCCACAGAAGGAATCAGACCTAGCCCTGATGTCTGGCTTAAGAAATGACCTAAGGAAGCTAACGCTCTACAGTAGGTTCCAGAAGGGGCAGTTGTGCTGTGACCGCCACAGGGTGAGGTCCTGCCTCGAGGATCTGTTTCGTCCCTCACCCCATGCATAACTGTGCACATCTTAGACACCAGCAGCCCATTGAACAGCCTATTTTCTTCCTCAAAGAAGGTTAGATCGCAAGCTAAGAATCCAATAGACTAAGGTAATCATTCTCTCTCACCTGAACGCTTTTTTCCTTTTTGCTTCCCTCAGGCCCATGTAATGACTGGTTCCAACCTCTGTCCCTCACTGGGACCACAGATGATGGCAGTGCTCACATGACGCTCACTGCTTACCAATACATCAAGATCTCAAGAGGAGATAGGTGCTTTTTATCACCTATTGTCATAGGGAGGGGAAACTGAGGCATGGGGCAGCGGCAGGCTGAGCTTGGCAGCCTGGTTCCAGAGTCAGTGCTCTTCCCCACTATACTGTGCTGCCTCTTAGATAGCTGAGGCGTGGGAGGGCCTCCTCTGTCAGCTGTGGACAGATGGAGACCTTGCTGCATGGTTTCCAGCACTTTAGATGGTCCAGGACTTACAGTGTCAATTGGGTGTGGATTGTTGAAATAGTCTGTTCACAAAGACCAGCTAAGACGGTTCCCCGGGACCAACACGCACGTGGTGAGATTCCTGCTGGACGTTTCACAGGTTGGCCCGATCAAAGCGCTCACGTCCTTGAGCGTATGAGCGTGTACCTCTGTTAAAACTCATGGGACTATATGAAAAACGGAGGCACTTTATTGAGTACAAATTATAAACTCAACGAAGTTGATTTAAATGGTGAAGACGTAAAAACATACCCCAACCCCCAAACACTGTGAGTCCTACTCCCTGGGCTGCTCGCGTGGGCTGTCCCCACGCTCTGGTGCCCTTTTGCTTCTATCCATGGATTCCGCTCTGTGGCCCATGACCTCCCCTGATAATTGGGAGCTGGTGTGCAACGGCTCAGGGAGAGTTACGTGTGTTTAGTGATTACAGCGGAGCTGGGTCCCTTGACAAGCTCTGCCCCAGTCTATTTTATTAACCTGAAGCTCCCTCTGTTGGCCACAAAGCTGCCGCCCAGGCTGGCTGAGACCCTGCGGGAGGGAGGAGGCTACCAACAGAGCCGGACAGAAGACGGCGACTTCACTTTTCCAGGAGAATTCCTCCTGCCTTACCTGCCCTCTGAAACACAGGAGACCATGCCTGGTACCATGTGATCAAATGTTTGGATGCAGAGTGCTTATCCGAGACCTAAGGACACAAGAGTTTCTCATGGCAGAGCATGGGCTTTGGGCAGCCAAGATTTGGCACCGTTATGTACAGCAGCGAAATCTTGGGCAAGTCACTTAGTTTTTCCGAACCTCAGTCTCCTCACCTGTGAAATGGGTATAGCGAAGACCTGGTTCATGAAAGGTGCTTGGTTTTGGTGACTCTCCACGTGGCCCGTAGTTCAGGACTGGTCCCAGGGCTCCTCCTCCCTGACACATCTTCTGTGTCTCCCGTCCCTCCCTCTGAAGTTCACCGTCCTGCTGGTCTCAACCACACAAAGTTATATTACTCTGACTGTCCCTGTTTGTTTAGCCAAGTGTTTTCCTCAACTAAAACGTACACGCCCTGTGGGCAAGGGCCGACTTCAATCCTTACCACCCTCTTTTTTTTTTTTAAAGTTTATTTATTTATTTTGAGAGAGAGAGGGTGAGAGAGCAGGGGCAGGACAGAGAGAGGGAGAGAGAGAATCTCTAGCAGACTCCACGCCATCAGCGCAGAGCCCGATGTGGGGCTGGAGGCCACAAACCGTGAGATCATGACTTGAGCGGAAACCAAGAGTCGGTCGCTCAACCAGCTGAGCCACCCGGACGCCCCAATCCTTACCACCTCCCCAACGTACTGCCCTTGTCACTGCATCGTTAGCTGGTTGCGTTTTCCATGGCTTTTAACCACCGTCGGAAACGACCCCTTTATTTATCGTTTACTCTTTTTACACTTGTCGCTTCTACTAGATTGTGAGCTTTGGTGACATTTACTGCCCTACCCCCTAGAACCTGGGATGGTGGGCGCAGGAGAAAGCACGGGTCCTCGGTAACTCTTTGGGAGTGGGCGGCTACATGTCTTGAGCTTCCTCCACTCGCACCCAGCTGAGCATTCTGTGGGCTCAGCCCGTGCTTTCTGCTGTCAGTTGGCTGATTGAATTACACCCGGGGCCAGCCCCTGTCAACAGATAGTCAGGGAAGGCATTATGAAGGTCCCCAGGTGTCTGGCCGGAATGGGACACAGGGGACATGGCTGATTTTACGAGCCCACTTGTGGTTGCCGATAGTAGTAACATCAGTTGAAATGGCTTCAGCGACAAAGGACAGCACCGTCTATCACCGGTGTCTCTCTTGTCGATCTGCTCCGAAAACCGATTTTTATGAAAGAGACTTGTGATGAGAATGCCAGGTTTGTGAAATGGAAGGCAAAGATAAAGATAGAGGGATGCTTTGGAGGCCTCCGAGTAATTTTTTTTTTTTTAATTTAGGAGGTAAATTCTGAGGGGGAATTGGCAGGCTTTGCCCCCCGCAATTTTCAGAGAAGATTTCCTTAATAAGATGCTAGGTTAGGCCGTCAATTTCTTTTTAAGCAAAATTCATTTTGTGAGAATGACATTTGTCCCAACCTATGTGCTCAGAACAGGATTTTGACACAATGCCGTTGAAGGTCAACATGACTGATGTGTCATTCTGCCTTCAGGGCTCTGTGTCACTCCTGCTTCCTGTGCCGAGAGTGGAATATTCCAGAATCAGTAAGCTTGACTCCGGAACATCTCCTTCTCAAGGTATAAAGGACTTCCACCACCTGACGTCCAATTATGTCAGTTCACAGGCTTGAAACTCGATTGAAACTTGTCTGAGTCGTGCAGGCTGTGAGGGGAGGGGCCGTCTGATGCCAGGTGGACTGTGGATCCCTGCCAGTGACCGGTGTATTACAGAGTCCTGCCTCTCAGGCACCTCCCTCTCTTGGACCCAGGCTGGACCCTCTCTGCCCAGGAGGTCCCCTGCATGCAAGCTGCCATGTATCTGCACATTGCTTCTTCCAGAAACCATGTGAAATCCAGCAGGTCCCAGAAAATCCTAGAACGTCATTCCTCGTTCCGCGAGACCATGCAGACAGGGTGGCCACAGGAGCAGATGAACCCACTGAACGGAAACTGGAGACCAGAGACGAAGCTCTGTGAGTGGGGAAAGCTGCAGGCTCCCCGGAGGAGGCAGACTGACGGATTTACGAGGATGGTGGGACTTCACGGTCCAAGAGCAGGGTACAAGTGTCCCACGGGTGGGAACCGTGAGCCCAGGTGGAGGCAGGTGTGCTCACGATGTGGATAAGTGAAGGAGAATGAGGGGAGAGCAGTGGTTTGCAAGGAGTGAGGAAGGCTGTTTAGAAGGGTGGACTGGGGAAAAATGAAACTTAGTGACCAAAGGTTACTCCCCAAGGGCAAACAGCTGGCAGTGGGGGAGCAGAGGGGGGTTGCTTAACCACGGGGACTGCTGGTCAGCCGCAGAGGCCAGACTCAGACAAGGGAAGGCTGTGAGGTCACATTTGGGTCCATGTCTAGTTTCCCAGGTGACTTTCCTCCAGCTGGTCCCTGTGCCCTCCATGACACCCTAGGACATCCAGCCTCAAACTGCATGGTGAACGGGGTCACGAGCCATAGCCAGTAGGGGATGGACGTGGGTGGCCCGGTCGGTTAAGCATCTGACTCCGGCTCAGGTCATGATCTCACAGTGCGTGAGTTTGAGCCCTACGTCGGGCTCTGTGCTGACAGCTCGGAGCCAGGATCCTGCCCCGGATTCTGTGTCTCCCTCTCTCCCTGCCCCTCCCCCACTCATGCTTTGTCTTCCTCTCTCTCAAGAATAAGTAAACATTAAAAAAAAATAGCCAGTTGGGGAGTGTCTGTGGGCAGAGTCCTCAGCACGGACCCATCAGGGAGGCTTCGGTTACACCTCTCCGCTCCTGTCTAGGTCCCATTTCTTCCACAAGGGGCTTCTCCAGCCTTCTCCTTTTTGAACTTGCTACTGATGCCAAGGGGGAGACAATCACATCCAGTTGTTGAGATTTTAAAAAAAATCAGCTTTGCCCTGTTGGGTTGGAGAGAAAAGAAGGAAGGAAGGAAGGAAGGAAAGAAGGAAGGGAGAGAGAAGGAAGGAAGGAGAAAGGAAGAGAAGGGAGGAAGGAATGGAAGAGGAAAAAAGACGAGAGTATTCTCTCATTCCCAGTAAGGGCCGTGGGTCCCCGGGTGGTGGACTGTGAAGGCAGATCTTCATGAACGGTCCCCATTGCCTTCACGTCTTATCTCTCCTCTCCTTGGCAATCGAGACATTCTTTTAAACAGTTTTGCTCTTGAATGCTTTTCTCTCCACAGCTAAAAATAGCTTATGCTGAAAAACAAGAAAAAAAGAGCGCTCTATCCTGGAAAATTGCATGATTTGATGTCGCAAAAACCTGTGTTTAGCGTTTCGATGGAACTCTTACGGTCCAGGGCTACGGTAATCGCTATAATCTCCCTCAGGAGAAACGTGTTAGGAACTGGATTTAAGAGCGATCTAAGCATTCTGTCTTTCTCTGGTGTCACTGGTAATAATACTATAGAAACACGAACATGCTAGGCGTGTGTAAACCTGCTTAATCCTTACAGTTTATGAAAGTTACCATCCTTGCTCTTCAAAAGAGATCATTGAGGTTCAGAGAGATGGAGTAAAGTGCTCAAGGTCACCCCGGTGGGACGTGTCAGCTGACATTCAAACCCAAGTTCACTTGGCTCAAGGCCATGAGTTTCGCCATGATGCTGCCAGCCGTCATCATGTGGAATGCCCTGCTTTCAGCAAGGAGGAGTTCCCAGGCTCGCTCCAACCTGGTGATTCTTAAAGAATATGTTATCGGGGTGCCTGGGTGACTTAGTCGGTTAAGCGTCCGACTTCAGCTCAGGTTATGATCCCTCCGTTCTCAAGTTCGAGCCCCGCATCGGGCTTTGTGCTGGCAGCTCAGAGCGTGGAGCCTGCTTCGGATTCTGTGTGTGTATCTCTCTCTCTTACCCTCCCCCGCTCATTCTGTCTCTCTCTCTCAAAATAAATAAACATTAAAAAAACTAAAAAAAAGAACATGATATCAATACCAATTAATTAATAAAGTCACCAATCTCCTGCAGAAAACCCACTGATTAAGAATGATAACCTTATAAGTGACACATTTTTATTTAATTACAAAAGCTCTGGAGACGGAATGTAATTTCATGCTACATCTCCTTGACTTACTTATTACTTTAAAGCAACTGTATCGCTGAAAGTATGTAAAAGACAAGTTGCTCCAGGGGGTATAAAAATCCTTAGATGTTTGCGTCTAAATAAACGGGCTGTGCCATTGAAGGACAGAAAAATAAATATTATTAGGCAATCTGTAATTAAAGTATTGATTCTCTCTGCATGAATAAAAAGCAAAAAAGTATTAATCAGTGATTAATATAATCTAAGATGAGGCTAGGAAGATACCAAAGGGAAGCGCTCAGGCCACTGTTGAACAGTGCATTGTTTTCCAATCAGAAGGTTTCTATTTGAGGAAGGATGATTAAATGACAAGTTAATGTTTCTACTCAACGTAAAGTAGGAATTATTAGTTTCTTTGAGAGTTCAGGACTTCCTTCTTTCCTTCTTTCCTTCCTTCCTTCCTTCCTTCCTTCCTTCCTTCCTTCCTTCCTTCCTTTTCTCCTTCTCCTTCTCCTCCTCTTCCTCCTCCTTCTTGGCATGTCTATGCATTTCTGGAGCTGCAGGGGCAGTAGGGGCAGGAACACATGGCCATTTTGTGTTGGAGCAGCTGGAGAAGGAGGTCATGAGGCATTTGGGGGGGTCATTACCACATCAGACTCCGAGTTCCTTCTACCACAGGCCAAGGAAGCAGTCACTCCATGGACCGGTCTATCAAATCTCATGTCTGTATCTTCCCTGATGAGGGAAACTGCTTTCACCGAGAACAAAACATCTCATCTCACCATGAGACACAGCTTAAAAGGCCACTTCTTCAGAGAGTGTGAGTGGCCATATCGATCTTCTAGCAGGTCATTTCCTGTTTTTCTCCTGGTGGGGCTCAGGGTGGGGAGGGTGGGGAAGACTTGGAAAGGACAGGAAAGGAGGCAGCGAGTTGCGGCGGAAGGGCAGGAGTTGAATCCCGGATCTGGCCCTGAGCAGCCAGGTGCTCTGGATAAGCACTAGCTTTTCAAGGCTTCAGCTTCCTCATTGAGAAATCAGGCAATTCCTCCCTCCCTGGGTTCTTGTGAACATCCTAGGGAACATGTAGCAGCACCGGAGAAGGACTTGAAGTTCCATTGTTCATTTCATGTCAATCTCCTCTCTCTCCTGTAGACAGGCTTGCTTCCGGGCCTGCGCCCTGCCTGGTCTCTCAGAGCTCTGTGCTGGTGCTCTGCTCGGCTCATGCTCTCTTGAAAATTTGGACGAGGGGCCCTGCTTTTTTATTTTGCACGGAGCCCTGCAAGTTCTGTCCGTAGATATCCTTCTTCCTTCTCGCAGTTCTGCCAGAAGCTTGCCTGTCCTTGCCAGGAATCTGTCTGCTGAGAATTCTTTTGTTCTTTGAGGGCATCCGGCCGAACTGTTTGCCTGCTGGCCCTCAAAATAGTCACGTCTACATTCAAACGGGTCCGAACGAAGTCAGCTACATAAACCACCAAACGGCCACACCACTGGAACCAACTGAGCTCCATGAAACACACTGGTTTCTTTTACCTGTTGTGGCCGTTGTCCAAGGGGCTTCGCTGGGTTCCTCACTGTCCCACTGGTTGTGTTGGGAAATGAATGCTGTGGTTAAGCGGGATTCCCATGGCACAAACATTTAACTGTATGAGGAAGGATCGGATACACTGCAGATTATGCAGTCCATTTGCAAACTCTCACCTCAATGTCATGGAAAGATGCTTACATAATCAGAAAGAAAAAAAATTAAAAAACATTCTGAAGGTAGAGCAGGGTCGGGGTGGCTGCATTGAGGGCATCCTGTATCTTTAGGGTGTTGATGCAACGGGGGACACGAGGTGTTTCCAGTGGACTCAAGTGTTGGCCATCCACTTTAGAGATCTGGGGAGAGTTCCCAGATGCCACTAGTCAGGGAAGGACCCTCCGGCAGAAGGATGCCCGAGGTATCTCCAGGTGCCGCAGACAGGTGCAGTTTCCTGTCAAGGGATCTTCTGGTATGAGATCCCTCTGTGGGACAGGGATCTCTGAAGAATTCAAGCATCATCCCTATGGGAGAGTTGTGTCCGAACCCCTGCCAAACCCAGAGAGCTCTGATGCTAGGCCATTGAGAGAGAATGAGTCAAGCAAGAACTTCCCTGTCCCCTTCTATCTCCTTCCTTCCCCAAACTCTGGCACTGGGGTGGTTAGATACCTTACCCAGCAAGGCAGATCAAATCGTAAAAGGGAAAGATGGAGACCCGGGGAAGCTCCCCCCAACTCCTTACCCTCCTTCGCCAACTCTAGCTCCCAGCCAGCAACATGCCTGAACTGGGAGGAGGGGCTACCATTTTGAGTAAGAAGGAAGCCTTTGAATATTACGGGGAACTGGATGTATTTGTTAGTGAATCAAGAGAGTATCTGTGACTTAGAATTACTGGGGACTCTGTGTGCTCGCAGAACACATTGTGGCACATCAGGGGACGTCCCGTGGGGCATGTGGGCACTGATTCTCTCAGGGGGTTTGAATAAGCCGGGGGAGGGGGCAGGGAGAAGCAGGCTTATGATCACATCCCAGAATCCTGCTTGTTCAGCAAACTGGTCACACAAATAGGTCTTCAGCCCCCACCGTGTGTCAGGAGTTATGCTGAGGACGTCACATGCATCTCGGTAATCCTTCTCACACCAGACCTGTGAGGCACACACAGTCAGTCCGCTGATACTTACTGGCCCTACTAGATGCGAGGCCTTCAACTTCACCAAATTGTAAGGCTACGTTTGCTCCAACCTTTAAACACAGCTATCCTGTTGGATGCCAACACCTCACCAACAGAATGCAGGATCTTCCCTGGAAGTCTCTGGAATGGGAATGTCCTCACTTTGTGGCTTCGCTCATAAAGCATAAGGAGGATGGCTGAGTGTCCCCAGGATGCCCAGCTTCTTTGCTGCGGAGCTCAGCTGGATTCAAGGCCACTGGAGCAATCAGTTTGCATGGCAGGGGCCATACTTTCTGTCTCTTTCTATTAAGTCCAGATTTAACTGGCAGGATCAAGCTGGAGCCTTTCTGCCCATCATACCAGGCAGCATGCCATCCCAGCAGGTGGGCACCTTGGGGTGTGTGCCAGGGAGGCATGAGGTCTGCGGAGTATGGTCTAGACACCTGTCACAGAGCATCCGCACGGCCCCTAGGGCTCAGCCCCTCCCCTGTGACCTTGGGGGCTGAGCAATGAAGCCGTCTGGCCCAGACGCATTACCAGCCGCCACCCCGCATCTTCTCCCCAGGCAGCTGCTGCTTCTGGCTCCCGGTGACACTTAGTGGTTGGATTTTTTTTTCCCTTTTTGCTCATTGAGAGAAGGTTATCAGAGAGGATCTCCTCCTGAGGGGGGAGCAGGGCCAAACACTGGCCAGTCGCTTGCTGTTCCCTTCCTGGCTGAGCAATCATAGCCTTGTTTCTGCATTATTGAGCCATCCGTTTTCATTCACTCACCAGGGAGAAATCTCTCCCACCCAAACTGCTGTCGAGCCTGTTCTCAGATGCACATCCTCAAATGAGTTCCATCACGATCCGTGGATGAGGTCGGCTCAGTATGGGTCCAAACACTTAACTTTCCTCCATAGCAGGAACTCTGTCTTCGGTAAGCATGTTTAAAACCATTAATATAACATTCTCAATACTGAGCACTCGTACCTGGTACCCCCTTTATGGGGCCTCCTGAGAACTGCTCTCACAGGGATGAAGTTTGTGTCACTTGAAAGGGGGCCATCACACATATTTGCCACCCCTCACTCAGTGTCCACTATGAGATGTGAGAGGGCATTTCTTTTGACCCAAGATTCTGAAAACAAAAAAACAAAAAACAAAACCACTTTGCTTCATTTTATCTTTAAGCAGCTGCTAAGTTTTTCTCTCATGAAAATGTAAATTAGTAATCCCTATCAAAATACCACCAGCATTCTTCGCAGAGCTAGAACAAACAATCCTGAAATGTGTATGGAACCAGAAAAGACCCCAAATAGCCAAAGAAATCTTGAAAAAGAAAACCAAAGCTTGAGATATCATAATCCCAGACTTCAAGACATATTACAAAACTGTAATCACCAAGACAGTATGCTATTGGCACAAAAACAGACACTCAGATCAATGGAACAGGACAGAGAACCCAGAAATGGACCCGCAAATGTAGGGCCAACTAATCTTTGACAAAGCAGGAAAGGATATCCAATGGAATAAAGACAGTCTCTTCAGCAAATGGTGCTGGGAAAACTGGACAGTGACATGCACAAGAATGAACCTGGACCACTTTCTTACACCAACCACAAAAATAAACTCAACATCTAAAGATGAAAGATCTAAATGTGAGACAGGAAGCCATCAAAATCCTCAAGGAGAAAACAGGTAAAAACCTCTTTGATCTTGGCCGCAGTGGCTTCTTATGCAACATGTCTCCAGAGGCAAGGGAGACAAAGGCAAAAATGAACTATTGGGACCTCATCAAAATAAAAAGCTGCTGCACAGAGAGGGAAACAATCAGCAAAACTAAAAGGCAACCGATGGAATGGGAGAGGATATTTGCAAATGACATATCAGATAAAGGGTTAGTATCCAAAATCTATAAAGAACTTATCAAACTCAACACCCAAAAACCAAATAATCCAGTGAAGAAATGGGCAAAAGACATGAATAGACACTTCTCCAAAGAAGACATCCAGATGGCCAACCAACACATGAAAAAATGCTGAACGTCACTCGTCATCAGGGAAATACACATCAAAACCACAATGAGATACCACCTGACACCTGTCAGAATGGCTGACATTAACAACTCAGGCAACAACAGATGTTGGCGAGGACGTGGAAAAAGAGGATCTCTTTTGCACTGCTGGTGGGAATGCAAACTGATGCAGCCACTCTGGAAAACAATATGGAGGTTCCTCAAAAAATTAAAAATAGAACTACCCTATGACCCAGCAATTGCACTACTAGGCATTTATCCAAGGGATACAGGTGTGCTGTTTCGAAGGGACACATGCACCCCCATGTTTATAGCAGCACTATCGACAATAGCCAAAGTATGGAAAGAGCCCAAATGTTCATCAACTGATGAATGGATAAAGAAGATGTGGTATATATACACAATGGAGTATTACTTGGAGATCAAAAAGAATGAAATCTTGCCATTTGCAACGACATGGATAGAACTGGAATGTATTATGCTAAGTGAAATTAGTCAGTCAGAGAAAGACAAAAATCATATGACTTCACTCATATGAGGACTTTAAGAGACAAAACAGATGAATGTAAGGGAAAGGAAGCAAAAACCATATAAAAACAGGGAGGGGGACAAAACAGAAGAGACTCTTAAATATAGAGAACAAACAGAGGGTTGCTGGAGGGATTGTGGCGGGGGGGATGAGCTAAATGGGTAAGGGACAGAAGGAATCTACTCCTGAAATCATTGTTGCACCATATGCTAACTAACTTGGATGTAAATTAAAAAATTAATTAATTAATTAAAAAAAGAAAATGTAAATTAAATAATTCGCACACTATTTCTTCTTGCTTTGACTGCTGGGAAGCTCAGTCCAAAATTGCAGACTAATTTTAATGGTAGTCCAGCAACAAATTCTCTCTCCCTTGGTATTGTTATTCTTTTCTATCAATTTTTCATTCTGATTTTTTAAAAATTGTGTTTCTATGCTAGTTGACTGTTTCTATGGCTATATAATAGGCTGCCACAAATCCTTTATAGAAGGGATGGGGGGAAATATATAAGTATAAATAGTAAGGTATAAAGATAAATCTCTTTAAAATTTTTTTTAATGTTTATTTATTTTTGAGAGAGAGAGAGAGAGTGCGCTAGCTGTGGAGGGGTAGAGAGAGAGGGAGACACAGAATCTGAAGCAGGCTCCAGGCTCTGAGCTGTCAGCACAGAGCCCGACGGGGGGCTCGAACTCACAAACCGTGAGATCATGACCTGAGCTGAAGTCAGACACACAACTGACTGAGCCATTCAGACACCTCAAGATGGATCTCTTTCAAATCTCCATTTCTTTTCGAGACATCAAAGCAATAAGTGACACGTGCTGTAAAGAACACCTTGCAAAAGATTTGAAGCAGCTGGTGAAGAGCTGACTACCTGATTCTTGAACTCTGCACCCAAATTAAGGACATAAAAGTGTTCAGGGAGACATGGTAGAGGGAGCGAGAAGGCTCGGGAAAGGGATTTCTCTGCAGAAGGTTCCACCTCTCCTTGCCCCTATTGGCAGATAGTTGTGTTTTCCCACTTCACGTCCAGTCAGGAGAGGGGCTCAGTAGGATTCTTGGCCAGTCCAACCACGTCCTCTGCAGCAGGGGGTGCTGTGACTTCCTCCTCATCCCCGTAGACATCACCGGTGGTCACTTGGTCAACTAGTCAACTGGCAGCTGTAGTCAGGCAATCTTGCCTTCCAGAATATTCAGCATATAGGTTGTGAGATTGTTTCTCATAAACTAGGAGAAGGTGGGCTTCTTGAACACAGAGCTGGCCCAGAGCCATTTTATATCCTGCCCCAAAGGACCACCTGGGGGAATGATGATCCCACCAGAGAGAGTCAGTGTTGGGACAGGGGTCCACAGACATCCAGAAGCCAGGTGGGCTTGGCCAGGTGGAGGACAAAGTACCGGGAAGGCCGTAGGACATGCCAGCGAAGAAGTCACACACAAAAGGCCTCGTGAGAGAGGAAGCAGCTCTAAAGCTTGACTGGCCAGAGAGGCCAAAGCCATCCTGTGACAACCCAGCAGCAGGAAATCCTTCCTGTCCCCCGGCCCCTCTTTCCCCTCCACTGTGAAGGCAGGGAGGGAGCTCCCAACCTGGCCCCTATGGGACAGCAGCGTGGGCTTTCAAGGAGGGACAGAAAAGAAGGCCCGGCCCCTCCTTCACTTACTCCCCACCCCCAGCCCATCCTTTCTGGGACAGGAGAAGCATTAACATAACCAAGGGTCCAAATTTTTCTTATTATATGGGATTGGGCATCGGGCATTGGGCATTCTAATTTCTGCGTTGTGACGTGTTCAAGACGTCAAGATGTCCTGGAACATCTTATTACCAAAGAGAGCTCAGAAAAGTCTTTAGACAGCCTGTACTTTCAGTCCAGGGGCAGGAAAGGGATTCCCCGAGTTCATGAAGTCAACAAGAAGCAGAAGGAGGCAAAAATAACATTTGGGTTTTGATGGTATCTCAGGAGACCTGTGTCATCAGCGTTCTGGTTTTATAGATGACTCCCATCCCCGTATTTGCCATATCAAACCTGGATCAAGAGTTGAGCCATGCTGCTCTTTCTGGCCTCAAGTCAGTAAGTTTGCTTTTAGAGTTCGTGACATCAAGGCTCAGCCTTAGGCAAAAAGTACTTTTTGATTTCTTCCTGCCTTGCCTCTTCCGACCTTTCTAATTGCCTCTCTCCCCTCTCCTTCCCTCTCCACGGCCATCTCCACGGTGGCCCAGGCAGCTGGAGGCCCTGGGTGTCCTGGCCATGCTCACCTCCTCTGGGTGACGGCTGGCCCAGCTCACCCTAAGTTTCAAGGCTGTGGCAGACACTCGGGAGGGACAAAAGCCAACTATTCATTCCACAGCCTTGCCACAGGTTACCGTCTCTTCATCTCCCCAGCCAGCAGGTTTGGGGATAGCGTCTGTCACCCCGGCCCGGAGGACAGGCCTTGTGTGATAGTCTCTGCTTCAGCAGACTCCTGGGCGTACGTGCTCATGGAGCCCACACAGAGCTGCGACCACAGTGGGGGTAGCTCAGAGGTGTGGTCCAGCTCCTGGCTTGGCTGCTGTTTCTGCGTGGTGCTCGTGTGCCCCATGTCTCAGCTCAGGAGTGGGCATCGGATGCTTCCTCGGAGGCAATTATGCCTATTACCCTGTTTTGTAGCCACTGATGTGCGTGCCTGTGTCCCCACTGGGATGCCAGCTTCTCAAGAGAGGTACATTTCTTGTTCATTTCATCCCTTCACCTGGCACAGGGGGGCGCTAGTATCTGTTTCTGAAACTAAACTTAAGTATGAGGGAACTCCTGTATTGCTTCCTAAGATTATTTCATCTTAGGAAGGGCAGGAAAAGACTATGCCTTGCTGGGGACTGGATCTTGGCATCTCCGGGGCAAATATGTTTGAGAGGTGTGCGGCGTTCCTGGGGCTTCTCGAATTACATAGCCTAGGACAATGTATAAAGGGCTCTTAGTTTATTGGATGATTGAAAATTAAAAGGATGTTCACTCACATCTTTTCTAGGAAAAAAATTCACACGAGCTGGTACGCATCCTGTTAAGATTTATAAGCAAAATACACTTTTGCGCGGGGGAGAAAACTAAAGAGGAGCTTGTTTTCTCATACTTTCATAGATCCTTGGGAGCAAACTTGCCTAGGAAATTTGTCGATGGTAGTGTTCTTGGGAGCAACGTCTCAATAAGTCAGAGCACAATAGGCATTTTTCTAAGAAGTGCAGGGACAGAGTTCAAATCCTTGAGATCACTGGATTAACTGAAGGATTTTCATGATCACGTCCCAGTCGCGAATGGTACGTTAATCTCCTATTCCAAGAATGGACTGCTTTTCTGTTTTGCACAATGACTTTCCATTTGGGGCTGAAGCGTATACATTGGGGAAAGCAAAATTTAGAAGTCTCCGACTGCTAGAAAGTGACCGGGCATTTCATGTAACTCACGAACCGCACGAGATTGTTGCTGAAGGAGGAGAGGGAAGAAGCGTGTATTGATTGGTTCTCTTTCAAGATGGCTTCCCTAAGCTTGAAATAAGGCAGCTCCGAACAGAGTTATTGACGCTGGGATAGTCCTTCCCCCACCTCAGATGGTGTTTTTAGTTATGTGAGTGACGGAAGAAGCGCAACGGGTGAGCCATAGAGAAAGGGAACTAGTGTCAGGAGATGCCCACCGCGGTTAAGAGACGCAGCTTGCATTTCAGGGCAATGTGATGGAGGAAGCCGGGCCGCAGGAGGCCAGCAGGCCTGGGTTCCAATCTTGCTGTGATTCAACTTACTTTGCACTTTCCCTCGTTTCCTCCTGTGCCTTCTCAACACGCCTGGGCAAAGGGACTCGAACACCTGCCTTTACATACGGCCTCCCGGGATCCCAGCCTGCCAGGGCGATCTTGCTGCAACATGAACAATGACATGAAATGCGTGGGCCCTCTCGCGTGGCCTCAGGAAGCCTCAGTGTGGCCACACTTCCGAGACGGAGGAGAGCCTGGATCCTTGAATGCTGCGCCGAGGAGCCCTGTTCCTTCCGCACCCCAGAAAGCATTCGCTCCAGCTGAATAAAGCCATTAGACGGGTCCCTTCATTGTGTTAGCCAAGTGGATAATTCTCTAGCCCTGAAAGAACAGCCACTTTGGGTTTATGTTCTATTTCACACAACGTGCCAGGGTTTAGAAGTCAGAGTGTTAATTAAAATTTTATGGCTTGATATAAATCGATGTTTCTAAGTGCCTTCTATAAATGTAAGGCAGCCTTAAAAAACAGAGATTTTCCACACCGGCCTAGAAGCTGCCTTGCTTGGCGTCCAGAAGCACTTGACCACCGGTAAGTTGAAATTTCCTTTTGAGGGGGTTGCATGAGTCACGTCTCGATGTGCGACTGGCAAGTTCTCCCCTGGGGAAAAGTGGTGGCGGCCAGTGTAAGGATCGGTTAGTGGGGCCGGGGGTGTGGGCTTGCCTCGCCCCAGCTGGAGTCGCTGTGTATTTCCAAGGGAACGAGTGGTTAGAAATGTTGCAGTGACCTGGCCAGCACCAGCCTGGCAGGGCGCCCCTCAGGGGCTGTCCAGCTGTCCCCGCTCTCCCTTTTGGGGCGAGGCTGCGGTCTCTATCCTCGAGGACTCCTAGGCCAATTCCTCCAATCGATGCATGTGGTTTCCTGGCCTGGGTCTAGGCTGCAGGGTCTGCTCGCCTGAGCTTTCCAGATTCAGCCGCTTTTTGAGGCCGTTCAGAAGTGAAGACAATGCTTATGCTGGCAAAGAGAATATTTTAGTCTTTAGGGTAAAAAATATGGAACCCCCCACCCTCACCCCAGGCCTCTGTCTTTATTGAAGCACATGTTTCGGAGACAGGGGAAGAATCACAACTAGCCCATCAGGACCCAAACCAGTGGTTCCACGGCTCCATTAAATTTCTCGGCATTTATTTGTTTTAAGGCTCTTGCGATTGATCTCAGAATCGAACCTGTGTTAGTTCTTGAAGTGTTAGCTCTTTCCCCGCAGGGCCCGGATCTCATCGTCAGCCTCTCTTTGGGGGGTCTTACAAGCGCTTAAAACAAGACAAAGTCCCACTGGCTCACAAGTCTTTGTGATTTCACTGTATCTGAATGTCCATCTGGGCACCAGAGGCAGCAGGCGTGGCTGTCTCTGGTCTAGCTTCAAAGTGGCATCTTAGATATGATCCCTCCCCACCCCACGCCTGCCTGTCCCTTCTAATAGTACCGCAAATGGAGAATCTGCCAGTTGAAGTCAGCCCTGTCTATGACTGTCACTTGTCATGTATTTGCCCTGGGAGCTCCCCTCCCCTCTCCTTGTGAGCTCTTGGCGTCTTGAAGTGCCCACTCTGACATCTTGGGACTTGAGTACACCAAGGCGTCATCAGACGAATAATCTGAATTACACGGGTTATAGACCAATTATGTGAAAAGCGAAATATTCGGAGACCTAGAGGCTTGTTATCATATGTGGCTCCCCTTAATGATAAGAATTTGCAGAGCACAACTTGGTAAACTTGCTTAGTCCCGGAGAAACTTTGACTCCACATTCTCGGTTCCGGACTAGGTGTCCCCGGGCCTGAGGGAGCCCCACTTAGCACCGGTGCCACCGTGAGGGTCTGCCTCCTGTGGGTTCTCACAAGTCCCCTCCCTGGGAGGGACTGGTACCCATAATTACTGTGTACCAAAGACCATTCTCCCTTCTTTTTTTGGGCAGAGACATTGCACTTCTGTGTCCCTTGAAGATAGTTTGTGACTTTTTCTTTTTAAGAATTTTTTTTTAAGTTTATTTATTTATTTTGAGAGAAAGTGCAAGTGGGGGAGGGGCAGAGAGAGAGAGAGAGAGAGAGAGAGAGAGAGAATTGGAAGCAGGCTCTGTGCACTGTTAGGACGGAGCCCTATATGGGGCTCGATCTCATGAGTTGTGAGATCATAACCTGAGCCCAAATCAAGAGTCTGTAGTCTAACTGACTGAGCCACTCAGGTGCTCCAGTTTGTGACTATTTCTGAACAAAGAAATTAAGGTGGACATGATGTGTGTCAATCTGGGCTGAGGCCATGACAAGCCCTTGTGTGATCTTTGTCTTTTTTTTCCCCTGCTGCTGTGAGCTTGGAAGGTTCCTGTGGGTATGCAGAGTCATATAATCAAAGCACCTTGCATTGTCAAATACTAGAGGACCACCCAGACCCACACGGAACTGAGCAAGAAACGAAATTCTGTTGTGTGAAACCATTGAGATTTGGGGGCTATTTGTTACTGCAGCATATGCTTGTCCTGTCCTGACAGCTGTCTTTAAAATGTGCATTGGTATGGAGTGCCTGGGTGGCTCAGTCGGTTAAACGTCCCACTTTGACTCAGGTCATGATCTCACGGTCCATGAGTTCGAGCCCTGCATTGGGCTCTGTGCTGATGGCTCAGAGCAGTAGATTTTATCTTCCCAACTTTATAGAACCATTGGAAGTTTGGAGAAGGTAAGTGACTTTTGCCCAAAGTAGAAAGTAGAGAGTTTGCAAGCCTACGTAGCTTTGGGGCTGGTCCATGGGATGTGGGGAAGGTGAAACAGAAGAGGGATTCCCAGCACTGGGGGCTTTGTCACAGGCTGTGTGTCTGACTGTCCCTTCCCCATTGGAAGTTCAGCTGCTCTTTTCCATTTAGCTTTGGGGACAGAGTCTGGGAAAAGCTGCTTCAGCATAAAGTGGGCATGGCTTGTACCCCATTCAGTACAACTCCATTCAGAGGGTTCTGAGGGACCTTTCTCCAGATGGCTTTACTTCCAACCTATTCGGCATTTTATCTATCTATCTATCTATCTATCTATCATCTATCTAGTTTATTTATTTATTTTGAGAGAGAGAAAAACAGAGAACGCAAGTGGGGGAGGTATAGAAAGAGACAGAGAGCAGAGAGAGTCCCAAGCAGGCTCTGCACCACCAGCCCTGAGCCCATTGTGGGGCTCGAACCCATGAACCATGAGATCATGACCTGAGCCAAAGTCAAGAGCCAGATGCTTAACTGACTTAGCCACCAGGACGCTCCAAGCCCATTTAGCATTTTAGTCTTAATTTTATAACAAATGCTCTTACACTTGGGTCCTGGATTTTAATTTGGAATATATGGTCTCTTTATTTGGTTTGCTGGGGCTGCCACAACATAATGTCACAGACCGGGTGGTTTAAAAAGTTTTTTTTAAGGTTTTTTTTTTTTTTACATTTATTTTTGAGACAGGGAGAGACAGAGCATGAACAACGGAGGGTCAGAGAGAGGGAGGCACAGAATCTGAAACAGGCTCCAGGCTCTGAGCCATCAGCCCAGAGCCCGATGCGGGGCTCGAACTCGCGGACCGCGAGATCATGACCTGAGCCGAAGTCGGACGCTTAACCCACTGAGCCACCCAGGTGCCCCTTAAGGTTTCTTTATTCTTGAGAGACAGAGAGACAGAGCATGAGTGGGGGAGGGGCAGAGGGACAGGGAGACAGGGAGACACAGAATCCAAACCAGGCTGCAGGCTCCAGGCTCTGAGCTGCCAACACAGAGCCCAACGCGGGGCTTGAACTCACTGACTGCGAGATCATGACCTGAGCCGAGGTCAGACGCTTAACCGACTGAGCCGCCCAGGCACCCCCCCCCCCTCCCCACCCCCCACGAGGTGGTTTAAATGACAGATGTTCATTTTCTCTCAGTTCTGGGGGCTGCAAGTCTGAGACGAAGGTGTCACAGGGGTTGGTCCCTTCTGAGGCCTCTCTCCTTGGCTTGCAGACGGCCGCCTCTCCCCTGCGTCCTCACATGCTCTTCCCTGTGCATGTGTCTGTGTCCTAGCCTCCTCCGCTTACAAGGACACCAACCTGTTTGGACTAGGACCCACTGATATAACCTCCAGCGACCTCAATTGTCTCTTTACAGCCCCACATGCAGTCACACCCTGTGAACCAGAGTCAGGATTTCAACACAGGAATTTTTAAAGAACACCATTCAGCCCACGAGCAGTTTCTATACCTTAGATCAGGAGCCAGAAAATTTAATTCTGCATGGAAGTTTGACCTCACGTTTTCTACCAACCTTACTGGGCCGGAAGCAACTTGACAGCATTGTTTCATATATCCCTTTTTTTTTTTTAAATGTAGCAGGGGCCGATTATGTACCTCCCACGTGGCAGGTTCAACAGCTGAATCCGGGCGGTGCTGTACGGGGAGCGGGAGGCCCTCTGAGACGGCGTGGCAAGAGTCATGCTGGAGGAGGTGGACGGACCAGAGCATTTCTCCTGTTCTCTCTCTCCCCCGGGGCTGTGTGATGCCCTACAAACAAAGGTCCTCTCAGTGTGGCTGGCTGCTGGCCTGCCCATAGCCCTTCCTGCCAAACAGGGTCTCTCAGCCTCTTTCCACCAGTGAGCCAAGGTCAGCAGAAGGGAGGCTCTTGAGCTGCCAAGAGAAGTTAGATGTGGGTAGAACGGCTCCCGGGAGCTCTGGGCGAGGCCTGAGGCTAGCAGCTTAATGGGGCTGGGATGAGAACAGCGCTGAAGCCCTGGGTATCTGGCTCAGCATCCGGGGGCTGCTAAGATTCACCGACAGAGAGAATGAAAGCCACAGCCCTGCTCTGGAGGGGCATGTTGGGCAGAAGAAAAACGAAACAGGATTTTCTCTCGGGGGGGGTCTGAAGCTCCGATTTCACGTTCAGGGTCAGCGTTGCTTAGATGATGGCAGGAGTTGAGTCCTTTACGAAGTCAGGAAAACAGAAACGCTAGGCAGTTCACAAAGGGAATTTAAGATGGGGAGTTGTGTGTGCGGGTCCTGGAGGGCCGCAAGAGGGTGAAAAGGGAACATCGAGGCAGGTCAGAGGTGAGTATGTGGAAAGGACGTGGGAGGCAAAGGGAGAGAATGGGAGAATGGGGTTATCACCATCTGGTAAGTCAGGGGCTTGAAATGCTGGGTGCTGCCAACTGGAGCGGATGCTTTGGAGCCTTTGAAGCTGAGAGGAGGGTCCTGAGAAGCTCGGACCCCTAAGGAGACAGTGCCGCCTGGCTGGCACCCGGAGGGGCCACACGGTGTTGGTTCTGTCTGTGCCCAAATGAGCTGGGCAGGTGGAGCCACTCAGGGCAGGGAGACACTCAGCCTGCCAAGCCCCACGGCCAGGGGACAAGGCAGAGGACAGAAGCGTGGATTTGGAGGTGACAGCCTGTTCCTGTAAGCGGCACAGGCCTGGACCCGTTTAGCTCTGGAGCTGAGCACCTTGACTTACTGCTATGAAGGGCAGAGTCTCTGTCACTCAAGGTCAAAACCCCTGTATATCAGAACCTCTAGGAGAAGGTCAGCCTGTGAAGGAGATTTCTAGTGCGTTGGGAAGAGTATGGATTTAGGAATCACCTCCACCCACTGCTTACCCACAGTGTGAAGGTGTGTGTGGCATTCAGAGCCTCGAAGCTCTCACGTCCTCTTCATCATGTGATCCTAACACTGCCTTTCACAGAGGATGTGGGTTAGACACATGTGTGAAACGCACGGCAGAGTGCCCTTTCTAGCTGCTCAGTAATGGTCCTTTCCATTCAACTTGTTTTCACCCTTGCAACACCGTACAGTTCAAATTCACAGCCCACCCGAGGCCAGGCTGGCTTCGGGGTCACAGCCGTGGACTGCTGTCCTTGCTGACCCAAAGCAGGCTTGTCGAGTTGGCTTCCTGGTTGTCTTTGTGAGGTACAGGCTTTTCTCTCAGAGGAGAGACATAGGAGGGGTGTCGAGGGACCGAGGGCAGGCCTGTTCTGTTGGGTGGCTTCAAATGTCCCTGTCACCGTCAAGTGACAAAATAAGGCCATGTGAAAAGCATGATAACTTGGCTTTTATCTGCTCTGAAGCTAGTTAGCTGTAAAGTAAAAAACAAAAAAAAAAAACCACCCCTGAGGTACTCCGTTTTAATTTTGAGTTTTATGCATGGCTTGAGAGCCCATTTGGCAGCATTTTTGGTCCTGGTGATTGTGGAAGGAGCTGTGGTTCTCTTTGAGGGGGTTAAATGCAGCTTTGCTTTCCTTTGGTCATACCCGGGGACTCCCCCACACACACACATGTGTACACGTGCACACGTTACACAGAGATCGGCATGCACAAAGTTAGTGCAAAACTTTGCCGAAGGTTGGAAAAAGAGATCTACGAAGAGAAAGGAGATTCGTTGGGCAGGGCCAGAGTGAGTATTTAAACTTCCTGGCCCGTGTCTTCACTCTTTTCATGAGCATCTACCCCTGGTTTCCTATGGCTTCCATTTGCTTCAGAGATCTTTTCCACCTTTTCACTCTCAGCCTGTGTGTGTCCTTCAAGCTAATGTGAGTCTCTTATAAGAAGCATATTCTTGGATATTTTCATTTATTCATTTGGCCATTATGCCTTTTGATTAACCCATTTCCGTTTGAAGTAATTATTGATAGGTAAGGACTTACTGTTGTCATTTTGTTAATTGTTTCCTGGCGGTTTTATAGATCTTTTGTTTCTTGCTTTCTCTCTTGCTGTCTTCCTTCGTAATCTGATGATTTTTTATGGCAGTATGCTTTACTTCTTCCTCATAATCTTTTGTGTGTGCATTTTTGTGCTTACCACGAGGCTTACACAAAACACTATAGTTAACAATATCCTATTTTAAGCTGATAACAACTTCAATAGCATACAGAAACTTTATGCTTTTCTCCCTCTCTCACGTTTCAGATTGTTGATGTTACAATTTACATCTGTTTTATAAGGTGTACCCAATAACACATTATTGTAGTTATAGATTTTTCCTAATACTTTTATTTTCAATGTTTAAACTAGAGTTGTAAGTGATTTATGCACCACCATCACAATATTAAAGCATCAGACTTTGACTATATATTTACCTTTACTGGTGAGTCTTACACATGGCTATGTTTTTATGATGTTAATTAACATCCCTTTGTTTCAGCTCGAAGAATGCCATTAGCATTTCTTACAAGGCAGTTCTAGTGGCAAACTTCTGCAGTTTTGTTTGTCTGGGGAAGTGTTTATCTTGCTCTCAGTTCTGAAGGACAGCTTTGCCAGGTATAGTATTGTTGGTTGACAGGTTTTTTTTCTTTCAGTACTTTGAATATAACATCCCCTCTGTTTTGGCCAGCAAAGTTTCTGCTGAGAAATCTGTGGGAGAGTTTTATGGGAGCTCCCTTGTATGTCATGAATTGCTTTTCTCTTGCTGCTTTCAAAATTCTTTTTGTCTCTAACTTTTGATGGTTCAATTATAATGTGTCTTGGGGTAACCTTTTTGAGTTCCAACCTATTTGGGGTCTATTGGGCCTCTGATCTGAGTGTCCCTTTTTTTCCTCAAGTTTAGCAAGTTTTTAGCCATTACTGCTTTAAATATAGTCTTTGTCCCTTTCTTTTTCTCTTCTTCTGGGAATCCCATAATGAGTGTGTGTGTGTGTGTGTGTGTGTGTGTGTGTGTGTGTGTGTAAATGGTATCCCGTAAGTCCTACAGACTTTCTTCATTCTTGTTCATTCTTTTTCTTTTTGTTCTTTAATTGGATAATTTCAGATGACCTGTCTTAGAGTTCACTGATACTTTCTTCTGCTTGATTAAGCATAAGAGTCTGCTGATGTTAGGCCTGTTGAGGTTGTTTT
The DNA here is from genome assembly GCF_024362965.1 of Panthera pardus. Lineage (NCBI taxonomy): Eukaryota > Metazoa > Chordata > Mammalia > Carnivora > Felidae > Panthera > Panthera pardus. The sequence goes on from NW_026526655.1 coordinate 104,780,660, forward strand.
TGTTTTTTTTTTAATTGAATTCTTTAGTTCAGTCAGTGTATTCTCAGCTATAGGATATCCATTTTTTTAATGATTTCTACTTTTTTATTGAACTCTTTATTTTGTTCACACATTGTCCCCTAATTTTGTTTAGTTGTCTCTCTGTATGTTCTTTATTTCACTGAACTTGTTTAAGAGGGTTATTCCAAATTTTTCGTCAGACAGTTCATAGATATCCATTTCTTTAGGGTCAGTTATTGGAGCTTTATTAGTTCCCTTTGGTGGTACCACATTTACCTGATTCTTCATGATCCTTATATCTTTGCATCGGTACCTGCATTTATGAGTAAACAGTCTCCTCTTTCAGTCTTTACAGGTTTGCTTCAGCATGGAAAGATCACCACCAGTTAGCTTAGTTTGGATTACTGGGTGCATCAACTGGTAGCATCTGTGGGTTGGTGAGATTTGTTACTGAAGTCTCTTCAGTGAAGCCACTGCCTGTGCTCTGAGGTTGGGGGGTGCCATTGTCTGGGCTCTGCAGTCAGTTGAGCTTGTTGGTTGGATTATGAATTCAAGCAGTACTTTGGGGCAGGATTTCTGGTTGGGTGGGGATACTGGCTATGGTCTATGGTCATGTGAGGCCACTAGCTGGGGTCTGTAATGACCTCTAGTTGGGTCAGGTCATGTATTGTGTTCCTGGCAGGGTGTTGCCACTGGTTAGATACTGCTAGTGGGCAAGGATGCAGGTTGGGCTCCACCATAATTTCTGGTTGGTTGGAGATTCAGGCTATGTTCCCCAAGCAGATGGTGCTATTGGTGGCATTCTGCATCCAGGTGAGGGTTTGGACAGGTGGGGCTGCAGGCTGTGTGGGCTGTGCCCTGAAGTTGGGTGGGACTGGAGGGTGGCCTTGGTGATTGGGGAAGCTGCTGGCTCTACTGTTATATTGGGTAAGATCACTGGACAGGCCCTCTGGTTGGGTGGAAACTCTGTCTGTATCCTGCACTTGGATGAGGCTGAAGACTGTGGTTTGTGATTGAGTGGGGTCACTGTCTAGGCTTCTTGGTCTAATGTGGTTGCAGGCTATGTTCTTCAATTGAGCAGGGTCACTGGTTGGGCTCCCTGCCCGGACAAGGTCACATGCTGTGTTTATTAATCAGGAAGAGCTGTAGATGAGGCTCCACTGCTGGGAAGAGTTATTGGCTGAGCTCTGTGACTGGGCAATAAGGTAGGCTGAGCTCTGAGTGTTCCCAGGGTCACTGTGCAAGTCCCTGGTTATACAAGACCAGAGATTTTGCTCAATAGTTGGGCAGAGCTGTTGGCTTGGTTTCTTTCCTGATTGGAGTCATAGGATGGACTCTGTGGCTACCCAGCTTTTTATTTGGGTGGGACTAGAAGCTTTTTTCAGCTGTTGGGCAGGACTGGGAATTTGCTGTCCTGTCCAGGTGAGTCGTAGAGGCTCTATGGCCAGTATGGCCCATCAGCTGGGGACCTAAATCAGGCAGAATTGCCTACCAAACTCTCTGGCCAGACATGGCCACCAGATCAACTCTGCAGATATGCAAAGTTGGCTTGGATATCTGCTCAGGTGCCAGATCACTCAAGGGCAGCCCTTGATCACTGCAAGTGGAAATGTGGTCCACCAAGATCTGAGCTCGGGTTGCTATAAATCCCACTACCTCTTTCATCTCTATCTTATCCCCAGTGGTCAAGCTCCAGTGATTTCTTCAGTGATCCCTGTCAAGTGAGACCTGAGTGAGTCTTCTAGGAAGTGCCTTGGAATGCTGAGAAAGGCGGATGTTCACCTTGAGTTCTCTTATTCCTACTGGATAAACCATAGGCTGGGGTGGGGGGGACCTCTTGGTGTGGCAGCCTGGGGGAGAGGCTATTTGGTCTAAGTAAACCACTTCTGTTACCCTTATAATGTGGTCCTTTTCAGTCTCTGTGGCCCAGGGGGTGCTTTAGCCTCAGTCCCAGATTCTGGGATTTTCACAATGGTATCTTGTCTATTGATAGTTCGTAGTTGGTATTCTTGTAAGGGTGATTGAAATAGGGAAAAACCTATGTCATCTTCTTGATGATGTCACTCTTGAGACATTTAAACACAGGCAATATGGTGTGAGAGCCACATCTCTGTAATCTGCAATGCTTGTGAATAAAAAATATGTCTCCTTCCCTCTTAGCTGAATCTAAACTGTAGTTTAAATGACTTTGGCTCTCCACATTTTTCTGATGCCTCAGGGAGGCCAAGTCTATCAAGACTAGGTTTTGAGTAACATAATTTACTCACATGCTCCTTCTACATGTCTACAGAAAACATCTCAACCTGCACACATGTAAGTAGATACACAAATACTCTCCAATCCATGGCTAGGATTCAGGGCAATCTTTTGAGTTGAAAGATTGTGGCTTTTGCCTATCTACTGTGTTAACTTGTTAGGACCCAGGAGAGTGGATGGTGGCAGAGATTTTGTAATGATTCTATCTGGGGATAGTAAAGCATATGAATAAAGTCCTTCTGAAACTTTCCCTTCCACGTTAAACCAGATATTTTCACCTTCCATGCACTTCGGTCCTAGATGCCCAGGGAGAGTTAATTTCTCCAAGGATAATGAGAGAAAGCACACAGAGTGAGGAAGAAGGAGAATTACCTAATTTGTTTTTATACACATGATTGGAATTGCAGGCTCCAAGGACAGGCTAGAGATGGTTAGCAAAGCACTGAAAGAACAGTCTCTGAGAAAGGAAGAGAATAATAATATCTCTTATAGGGCACAGAGTAAATGCTCAACTGTAAGCTCAAGAGGTAGTAAGCATGCCTCCTATGTGGTTATCAGAAAGTCCAGTGGGTCTGCTCTTTATCGTATCAGAGTTGTGGACAGCCCACATTGGGAATCATCAAACCAGAGTTATGTACCATTCTCGCGAGTTATGTACCGTATTAGTATGGCTAATATGATGGTGACCAAGCTTGACATGCATGAAGAGACCATACTGAAAGACTACTGCTGATTAGGGCAAGAGAAATGGTCCAAAGCCTTCGTGGAATCTGGGTTAACATGAATTTTGAAATCACAGTCTGAGTTACCAGCTGGACTTACCAGCTGGACAAGGTACATTATTTCTTTGAACCTCAGTTTCTTCACTTATAAAATAGGGAAAATGGTGCTCCCTTAGTGGAGTTGTTAGGAAGCTTAGAAATAACATATATAAAGTACCTGTCTCAGTGCTCAGCATGTGGTAGATGATTGAAAAATAGAAACGATTGTAAAGATGATGGGGTGTATCTATAACTGTATCGATCCTTAGCTGGGAAGGAATGGTATCCAATGTGAGTTGGCAGAGATAACTTCAGAAGAGAATTCATTTTTTCCTGGGGAAAAAGGAGACTGAGGTGAGGTCACGTACATTTTCCGTGAAATAGTTTCATGTTAAAGGCTAGGATATGAAATCCTTCTTTTCACTGCAGAATATAAATATGCTCGCTGAAGGATAGAAAGTAGGTGGACAAAATCAAATAGCTTAAAGCTAGCATAAAAGAAAGATAGAGTACAAAACCAGATAAAAAGGGACACTATTTCATATCAAGTGAATCCATGCAGCATCTCATCCGCCATTTTTCTGATTGCATTTCAGAGTTTATTGGAGCCTAGAATATCAGTGAGCGAGATGACCAGTTTTAAGGATGGGAAGAAGGGGGCTTCTTCCCTCATCTTGTCTTGCTGTGATGGTCAAAGGCACTAGCCAAGCCTTTTAAAAATGAAAGAACTACTGGGGCTGCATTCCTCAGCCTGCTTCAGAGCTGTTCCCTATCTCCTATACCTCCCTTCTCTTTCTTGTCTTGCTTTATAATTTTTTTTAATGTTTATTTATTTTTGAGAGAGAGAGAGAGAGGGGCAGGAGGGGCCGAGAGAGAGGGAGACACAGAACCTGAAGCAGGCTCCAGGCTCTGAGCTGTCAGCACAGAGCCCGATGGGGAGCTCAAACTCACGACCCACAAGATCATGCCCTGAGCTGACATCGGATGCTTAGCCAACTGAGCCACTCAGGCGCCCCTCTTGTCTTGCTTTAGGGTGATCACTTGCGGTGTCTGTTCCCGCTGGCCATCCCAGGCTGTTGCCAGTCTGTCAGCTTCTCTGAGCAGAGTCTGCTCTGTTCCCTGAGTTAATAATCCACTGCCTTCTCCCTGACATACACCTGGACAGGCTCTCTGGTGATGTGTGATCACTCAAGGGCAGCCTTATTAGAATGGCCCTCCCTCCCTAGGCTCTGGTCCTGGAAGGTGGCCCCTGCACTTTGAATAGAGAAGGGTCTCAGTAACAATGAGACCAAAAAGAGAGGAGGGAAGAGAAATGAGGTTTGGGTCACTGAGTTCAGGCTGATAATATATAAGGTTGTGGTTTATAGGAATTGCTTAAGTGAAATAAAGACATCATCTAGATTGATGGTTCTCAAACTCTGGTCCAAGGACAACTGGTAGGTCCCCAAGACCCTTCAAGGGGGTCCTTGAGGTCAAAACTGTTTTCATGATACTAAGGTAGTAGTAGCCATTTTTACTCATGAACGTATGGTGGAGTTTTCCAGAATCCCCACGGCGCGCGATGACATCATCTTTCTGTGTGCTGGGGTACTTTGTGTTTTAAAATTTTCTCAGTTTGAATTGCTAGTTTGGCACACATTGACAAATATAACTTAGATAAACAAGCTCTTCAGAGATTTTCAGTAAATTTCAAGAGTAAAAAAGTACCGAGACCAGAACGTTTGAGAACCACTTTTCTGAATTATGGTTGTGCATTCAACTAAAGGTGGGGTAGGCCAGGGGTCAGGAGAGAAGTTCACCAGGATGGGATTGTGAATATTCTCCAGTCTTTGTCCGTACAAGGACTGGTGCAGAAGAGACGTTAATCGTTGCATAAATTAAGTACATTTGCTCCTTCCTTTGCTTATTCCACAAAGCATTTTAGTGTTTCAGCATAGAGGCTCTGGTATGCGTCTGCATTCAGACCTTGGCTCAGTAGCTTGGGCAAGTTAGTCAACCTCCCTGTGACTCAGTTTCTTTGTTTTTAAAATTTATTTTTTATTTTTTAAAAAAACATGAAAAAAAGTTAATTCGCTTTTGAGAGACGGAGTGCGGGCGGGGGAGGGGCAGAGGGAGAGGGAGACACAGATGACGAAGCGGGCTCCAGGCTCTGAGCTGTCAGCACAAGGCACGTCGTGGGGCTAGAACCCACAGACTGTGAAATCATGACCTAAGCCCAAGTCGGATGCTCAACCAGCTGAACCACCCAGACACCCCCAGTTTCTTCATTTGTACATGAGGATCTAAGTCCTTTTTTCACAGGATTATTGTGAAGGCTTCCAGGAGATAATGCGGGTAAACTGCTTAGGCGATGCCTCTGTGCTGTTTATTCTCCATTTGTCCCCTTTGCCTCCACCCTCTCCCCCTCCCCTGCCCCCCCCACCCCCAATATATCCTGGACCTTTTTCTACCTTGCTCTGTGCCCTGGGGAGGTGAAGGCAGGGTTCTCCCCTGTGGACTCCATCATTAGATTTCTTTGCCTTCAGGCTTTCCATTGAGTTTGGTCCATGCGAGGCATCAGCGGGCGATGAGCGGGGAGGAGAGAGAAGTAGTGGTATTTCTTCCTTCCTGCTTTGGTGGAGTTTTGCACTGACGGGTCTTCTGTAGCTACACCCTCAGCTATAGCTCCTCTGGTTGGGTCTACTCCATGGTTCAAGGTCTCACTGACTCCTCCCCTTCCTCTCAGTCTAGGCTGCTGCTATCCTCGGGCACCTCACCATCCTTTCTGGTTCCCTCACCATTGCATACGCCATCAATTCCTTAAGTTCTTTTCGAGATTCCAGTGAGCTCTCTGTGTTCCTTGCCGGGGTCCTAGCTAACACCCTGGCAAGGAGCAAGTTCTGAGGATGAGTGAGTGGCACCGACTTGGATTCCTACATTTGTTGCTTCTGCGGCTGATGGCTGGGCTGCTATCACTGCTTGTGAGATTCTCCCCTCGGCTCATCCCCAAGACAGACACAGACGGAGAGGTTTTTGCTTGCGAGGGATCGCATTTACCACATGTGGGCTAGAGGGGAGCGAATCTGGAGCAGGTGGAAGGAAGACTGGGAGGCCCAGACTGGGAAAGGGCCAGAAGAAGGAGAGGAGAGCTGGATGTGCTAAGTTTGGAGTCTGAAGTCTCCCCCCCACCCCCACCCCTCCTCGCCCTGCCTGGGGCGAGTTGCTTCTCTTCTCTGGGCATCTGCGTCCCGTGCCAGATGAGGGTGGGACACACATGGTCTTCACTGTCCTCTTGCTCTGACCCTTTGAGTCCACACTGCAAACATGACATCGACTTTCACTTCCTCTGATAGTACTTCACCTGCAGGAGAAGGTCTCATTTTCAACGAAGAGAATGATGAGAGGAAGGGCTGATGGTACTGAGCTCCTGCTGCCTTCTAGATTCTGTGCTGTGCAATGTTTAGATGTTGTCTCATTGAATTATCCCAGCCAAGTTCCCTCAGTCAGCACTGAATTTGGCTGAAGTAACAGAAAACCCGGTTCCCAGAGATTTAAAGCAACAAGGTACATATATTTTTTCATATAACAAAAAACCTGGAGGCAGTTTCTTGCTGGCCTTGATTCAGTAGCTCTGATATGTGGGGACAGGTAGGTATGTGCTTGTCTTGGCCTTTCCCTCGTGGTCCCAGGAAGGTTGCGGCTGCTCCAGCCATCACTTCTGTGAAGGTAGGATGTGGGGGAAAGGGCAGCACTGGGTGTATCTGTCAATCCTTTTTTATCAGTAGGGGAAAGCGTTGCTGGTCTCCCTCATTTACAGAAGAGGATGCTGAGATCCAGGGAGGTTGAGTGTCTTTCCAACGCTGTCCCTGGGACTCTTCCCAGTCACCTGTCTTTTCCTGTCGTGGACCAGCAAAACCTGCTGGCTGCTTGCAGATGCCTTACCCCACCAGGAGGCATCTGTATCCTCGTGGAATCCCATATCAAGGAAAGTTCATGGCTGAAGAGAATCCACAATGGGGGACAGCTTCTTGGTTTCTTTAAAATGTAGGGAAGCTGGGCATGTGGACTGGAAGTTGGCCTCTCGGCTTGTTGATGGGAATAAATGATACTAACAACAGTCAGGAAAGAACACAGCATTTAACTGTGATCAAGGACCATGAAGTCTTCTTCCCTCATCGCCTTGCTGCGGTCTGCTTGGTGACGTCCTATTCCCCTATCGCCTGTTCTATCTCAACCCCTTTCTTCCTCTTTGAACCCCTTCGTGAGCTCCTTGACGTCCAGGGGAGATGTTCCCCCACCCCGGTCCTGGACTGTGAGGGTCAGCAAATGACTAGGGTGCAGGGCGAACACGGTTTGTTTAGATTTTTCCCCTCCCCTGGAAAATTACCAGATCATTATTTTTTTGCAGATTTAATTTAAGTGGAAGCAGACACCTTGAAAGAAGTTGCAAATGAGAGCTCGGTGTGGAGAATTGGAAACACGAAGACCAAACGTTCTGCTCTTTTGCGTTTCTCTACTGTGGGGCGAGGGTAAGGTCAATGGCAGGTCAGGGGGTGTCAGCCTAGGACGATATACTCATTCCCCCCGCTACCAGTGGTTTGTTCTAGTGATCTTCAGTTTCATATGTGGCTTGTGGAAAGGCCATTCTACTCATAAGCAGGCCATCTGGGGATCGGTGCAGTGGTATGGGAAGGGGTCAAGGGCATGTCCCTGGATGTATTTTCTTGGGCCTTAGATTTCCAGCTGATGGAGGGCCATTTCCTGAGATTCAAATGAAATCCGAGCATCTTACTGCCTAGCGTAAAGCTCGTTCTGGCCCCCGGAACACCTTCAGAGCCTGCCCCCGCCTCCCTCCTACCACTGGGCTTTTGCAGACGTGGGCACCGTGGGCTCCTTGTACATAATATGCTAATTCTCGGGCCTTTGCCAAGTTCCTACTACATCCGGCTAATATTCGGGAAGGGGCTCCTCCTGTCATACCTCCCTAAGGCATTCCTCTGCAATATGGAAATCAGACTTTTGCCTTTCTCTCTCTTTATGGATCCGTTAGATCTGTGAGAACACAGTCTGTGCCTCATTCCCTTCTGGATCCCCAGCCCTAGCACAGCGCTCGTGCTGGAGAGACATGCAGTAACCCAGTCCCGAAATACACTGAACCAACAGTAACAGCACGTCGTTTGCTGTTGGAGGAAGGTTCCTCTCGGCCTCGTTGAACCCTCTGAAGCTACGCATGGCTGCTGTGGGTCTCTAGCCTCTTGTGTGATCATGTCTTAAAACAGGACGGGCGTTTAAGCCGGTGCAGCACGCCCACCCCTCTGTATTCCTTTCTGGCACTTCTCCTTTTCAATATCTGCGCCTAGATGCACCCATGCCTGCTGGAGGCCTTTAATAGCCCACTTGACATTTCCCGTTTTTTGGATGGTTGTTCCTCTTAAATTGCTGTAATGAAACAAATGAACATTACTTGTGTTTTCCCCTTCTTCTTCAAAATCTGTTTCCAAATGGACTGTGTACCAAGCTGCAACAGCAGTAGATGGTCCCTGCATAACGGAGCCGGCAGCTTGAAGAGAAGTAGCCAAGTGGGCATTAGCGGTGGGCCTCTGGAAGGGCTCCTCTGGCTCTTTCGATTTGGAGACGAAGAGGTGACAGCAAAGAAGGGAAGCCACTGCCGGGTTTACATCGTTCCTGGCGGAGCTGGCGTCGTAACCTAAGAATCCTCATCGTCTGCAAGTTTATTTACCAGAGACATCGTCACTAAAGACCTTCTAAGGTGCTGGACTGTAGGAATAAGAATATAAAGGGGTGGCTCGTATTTTCGGCACCTGAGACCGTGACAGTATTTAATATTTTCATTGGCCAGTTTTCCCACGTGAGCGTATTTGATGACTGTTTTAACAAACATGCAAATGTAAAAAATAGACAGTAGGAGGGAGAAGCTGAAGAATCACCCATAACTCCAGCCCCCTGAATTAAGTACTGTTAGTGAGACGTGGCACATAGTCTCCCGAAATGCTTTTCTCTAAATGAATAAATAAATAAACACGATCGCGCTATTCATCTTGTTTGCCAACCTGCCTTTTGTCTCTTAACTAATCCATCACAAACATCTTTTGGAGCCAAGAAGTACCCACAGACTCGTTTTTAATGATTGCATAGCAGCCCATTGTATAGATGGACTGTGTTTTATCCATATTGTTACTAGACGTGTAGGCTGTTCCCAGTGTCTGCTGTTACACATCGTTCTTTGCTAAAAGACCAATGATTATGGAAGAATACGCTTCTGCACTCTTATTTATTATGTTGTTGGAAGGATTTTGCATAAGGGTGATTTATAGGTCACTGTGCTTGCACAGTTTAGAGGTATTTGACACGGGCCTCCAAATTGCATTCCAGAACAGCATCAGGTTATTTCTTACAGAAGCACAGGAGAAAGTCCATTTCCTGACACCGTTGGTTTGCTCCATTCATTTTTTTTTTCTCTTATTTGATCAGTTCTGGTCATTTTGTGTCTTTGAAAATCAATCATTTCTCTGAGATGTAGAAATTCATTATTGTGGCATTGGGCCTGGTTTTCTTTTATAATCAGCAAACATTTCGTGCCTGTGGCCGTAACCCTTTCACACTGTTACCAGTTTGTTAGGAACAGAATGTTCTGGGTGGGTTCCAAAATGGCTCCTTGCGCCCTCCCTGTGTTGCAGGGGGGGATTTTTGTCCAGTCTTCCTGTGTGAACCTGAGAGGGCTGGTGGCGGGAAAGCTGACAGATGTGGGGAGATGTCCCCCTAAGACGAGGTCCCTCTGGAGTGTCCACGCTGAGCCTCTAGCATTTTGTCAGTTACAGTCTGTCCTCTCGCCCAGTACTGGTTCCCAGGGACGTGTGTGCCCCTGGGCAGCTGCTCAGGTCACTTGTGATCCCCAGTGTGCACCTGTCATGGGGCCACAGCTTGCCCGGTGATGTCGGTCCTCTGATGCAGCTAAGAAGAATTGTTGGTCTGCAGTTTGTTCAGCCCTGTTCGGGGACGGCAGCCTCCAAGCTTCTTACCTGCGGGACCGGGATACCAGAAGTCCTCCAGGCTTCACGTTTTGAATTTATGTTTTCCTTTTTTTTTTTTTTTTTTTTTTATTGATTAGCGCTGTGAGATGTTTGTCTGTACTACTGCTGTTTTTGCAAAACAAGTTCTTCTCGATCCTGCTTCTTAGGGTTTGAATGAATTATTTCCAGCCTTTACGTTTCATAATTCCTTCCTCTTTCTTTAGGCTTTCTTTGGATGCTATTCTAGCTCTTTGAGTCGGCTTCTCTTTATTCTATTCTCTCTTAGTTTTACTTTGATTATTTTGTTCTGCTAACTTTCTCAGGGAAAGGGATTATCTGTATGTTACTGGGTCACACACGAGCTTCTCTAGGACAAGAATCACGTGTGTTTTGTTCACAGTTGTACCTCAGCCCAAAGAAAGTGTATAAGCCACAAAGGTTGAATAAATGAATGAATAAAGGGATGAATGCTAGACTTAAGGTGTCTGTCTTCCTGGTTCCACATATTTTCCCTGTTGGCACTTGTTTGCCTGTTTCATCACCATTCTAAATTTTCTGCACACACACAAAAGTGTTGCTTCTTTGACCCGGATCGTACTATACACGCAATTTTATTTCCTGCTATGTAAAATCGAATCTGGTTATCATTTTTTAATAAAAATTTTTAATAATGTTATTATGGGTTTATTCCCATTCGCTGGATGTATCCTATTTTACTGAACTATTAACCTATTGATGTAAATTTAAGATACTGCCAATTATTTCTGCTATTAAAAGAAGTTATGTGAATGTTTTAATGCCTGGCATGTTATTTAAAAAAATTTTTTTTAATGTTTATTTATTTTTGAGACAGAGAGAGACAGAGCATGAATGGGGGAGGGTCAGAGAGAGGGAGACACAGAATCTGAAGCAGGTTCCAGGCTCTGAGCTGTCAACACAGAGCCTGACGCGGGGCTCGAACTCACAAACCGCAAGATCATGACCCGAGCCGAAGTCGGCCGCGTAACCGACTGAGCCACCCAGGTGCCCCAATGCCTGGCATTTTAAAACTATTGTAGAAACTTTCTTTACAATAAAAATATGGTAGTTGAGTCTATGGGTCAAAGGCATGAACATTTAATGTTTATATTTTGACAAGTGGCTTTCCAAAAGGGGGGTACAAAATTTGACAGCCATAGATGTGCATGAAGGTAATTGCTTCCCTGCAGTTTTGCTAACTTGGGGTTCCGTCCATCCCTGTCTTCCTTCTCTGGCCCCGTGCTCCTTGTCCTGTACATTATTGCTTTTTTGTGTCTCTTTACACCTTTAGAAACTTTTCCCAGTGTCTCAAATGCAAAGGAGCCTAGAGAGGGAGAAAGTTCAAGAATTAGCTATTAATTAGTTATTTACTTCATTTGTTCTTTATCAAGAAAAAAATTAATGGGAAGGCAAGCTGGTGCAGCCACTCTGGAAGACAGTGTGGAGTTTCCTCCAAAAAACTAAAAATAGAGCTACCCTATGACCCAGCAATTGCACTACTAGGCATTTTTCCACAGGATACCAGTGTGCTGTTTCTAAGGGACGCATGCACCCCCATGTTTATAGCAGCACTATCAACAATAGCCAAAGTATGGAAAGAGCCCAAATGTCCATCAACGGATGAATGGATAGAGAAGATGTGGTATATATATACAATGGAGTATTACTCAGCAATCAAAAAGAATGAAATCTTGCCATTTGCAATGACATGGATGGAACTGGAGGGTATTATGCTAAACGAAATTAGTCAGAGAAAGACAAAAATCATATGACTTCACTCATATGATGACTTTAAGAGACAAAACAGATGAACATAAGGGAAGGGAAGCAAAAATAATATAAAAACAGGGAGGGGGACAAAACAAAAGAGACTCATAAATATGGAGAACAAACTGAGGGTTACTGGAAGGGCTGCGGGAGGGGGGATGGGCTAAATGGGTAAGGGGCTTAAGGAATCTACTCCTGAAATCACTGTTTCACTATATGCTAACTCATTTGGATGTAAATTTTAAAAAATAAAAAATGAAATAAAAAAAAAAGAAGAAGAAAAAAATTAAGATCGATTAAGCCTTTTCAAAGTAAAAGACGTACAAAGGAGAAAATAAGCCCCAAATGGCTCATTTATTATTGAATACATTTCACAGGTTGAAAAAGTCAAACCGCGGAGGGTGGAAGAAAATGGAAAGTGAAAGCCTCATTTCCCATTTTCTGTTTCTCTCCCCGGAGGTAACTGCTGCTGAATGTGTCTTTGATTCTTTCCAGAAAGAATTTATATACACTTACCAGCAGATTTATTATATTGTACGGAACATAAGATGCTTCAGCGTCAGGCCGTTTCTTGGTGTTACCTTAAAGTGTCAGCAGACACTTCACCCAAATCTTGTGGCTGCCGCCTGGCTGGGAGTGATGGCGACAGGTTCTAGATTCTAAGAGGCATCCTTCTTTAAAACAGAAATGATACGTGCGCCTCTTAGAGTCAGTGAAAGGAGGTGTACCTGTTTCCATGTTTTGCATCTGCATAAAAGGATCCCCTTATTCAGGCGGTTCTGTGTCTCGTGGGAAGTTCAAAAAATTACATCAGGTCACACAGCTAGTAATAAGAGGAGCCAGGATTTGAAACAGGTGCCTCCGTTACCAAAGTACGTACCTTTTCCCCCTTTCCCCACAGTTTTATTGGGAAATAATGGACATACGTCACTGTGTAAGTTTAAGGCGTCCAGCAGGATGGTTTGATTTACGTATATTGTGAAATAATTACTACAATAGGTTCGGCTCACATCTATCGTGTCCTATAGAGGCAATAAAAACAAAAGGAAATAGAAAAGGAAAAAAAATGTTTCCCTATGATGAGAACTCTTGGCATTTACGTTCATAACAACTTTCCTGTGTATCATAGAGCTCTGTTAGCTTTAGTCACCATGTTACCCCTTCCAGCCCCAGGACTTCTGTATCTTATGACTGGAAGTTTGTACCTTTTAAAAAAAAATTTTTTTTTAATGTTTATTTATTTTTTGAGAGAGAGAGAGAGAGAGACAGAGCACGAGCAGAGGAGGAGCAGAGAGAGAGAGGGAGACACAGAATCTGAAGCAGGCTCCAGGCTCTGAGCTGTCAGCACAGAGCCCAACACAGGGCTCGAACTCACGAACCGCAAGATAATGACCCTAGCCGAAGTCAGTGCTTAACCGATGGAGCCACCCAGGCTCCCCTGGAAGTTTGTTCCTTAAAACCCTCATTCTCCAATTCCTACCCTGCACCCCTGCCCCCGGTGACTGCAGATCTGGTCTCTCTTTTTATAAGGTTTATTTTTTATTTTTTTATTCTGCATGTCAGTGAGATCATACACCATTTGCCTTTCTGTGCCTGACTTACTTCACTTAGCATCACGCCTTCAAGGTCCATCCTTGTTGTCACAAACGGCAGGCTTAGAAGCACGTATTTTTAACCACGGTGCTATCTGCCTCCAGGATGGCACACTTGGGACCAACAGACAAGAGTTCCAGGGACTCAGAGCCAGGTTTTACCGAAGAGACAACCGCAGTGGGGGGAGCTTGTTCAAGGAGTTGCCTGCTTTGTGAAGGAGTGGGCTGGGGGCGTCGCATTTTGGCGAAAGGACCTTCAATTCCAGGCACTCTGGGAATATTTTGTTTGACATGATGAACTTGCGAGTTATCCCCCATTTTGAACCGGGGAGCTTTGGGGCGCCTGGGTGGCCCAGCTGGTTAAGTGTCTGACTTTGGCTCAGGTCGTGATCTCACAGTTCGTGAGTTTGAGCCCCACGTAGGGCTCAATGCTGTCAGAGGAACCTGCTTGGGATCCTCTGTCTCCCTCTCTGTCTGTCCCTTTCTCCCCTTCCCTTCTTCACCCTCCTCCTCCCCTTTCCCCTCGCCCTTTCCCTCCCTCCTCTCTCTTCTCTCCTCCCCCTCTCCTCTCTCCACTCCCCTCTTCCTCCCCATCTCCTTCCCCCCCTCTCCCCTGTCCCCTGTTCCTGATCAAGCTTGGCAGTCCAGGAGCTTTGGGTGGAAGGTGGGAAGCATGGTCATGTCAACTCAGCCCCTGACCAATCATTCCTTTGTGCCTCAGCTTTCTCGTCTGTAAAATGGGAGAAGCTGGGCTTAACGAATATGAACGTACCTTCTGACTCAGTGATTCCATGACAGTGTTTTTGAACCTATCGTTTTGTTGGAAAGGAAGAACAATCTTGCTAGCTGTTCAGGGATGCGGTCTTTCAGCGTGGGCTAGGCAGCACTGGACACGTTTCCTGTTTAAAACTCTCGAAAGGAAATGCATGACCCTTGTGCCTCATCTTTTCAAGATTCAGGGTGGCTGGCAGCAAAACCCTGAACAAAGGGGGACAGGTCAGAGGTCGGAGCAAGCTGCATTTATAGCAGAAGTAATGACACGACACGTCCCCTGGTCTCCAGTGCTGAAGCCTCTTACTTGCAGATCAACCCCCCGGCCTTATTTCGGGGGTGTCATAGTGAGGATCTTCACCCCGCGACAGTGGCCTAAGTTGCCAGTGGATGAACCAGGGTTTTTAACGCATTCGGTGGCGGGCTACAGATTTGGGGGACAAGGTTGTTGATGGCAAAACACATTGGCCATGCTTTTATTTGCATGCGGGTTACACAGTCTCTTTCTGGCTATCTGCCTCATTCATTCATTCATTCATTCCACCAATATTTATATTTGACTGAAGGGAGGGTATTTCCTAAAACCAATAACTTCAGAAGAATTGTCCGTGATTCAGTTGGACAAGTTCACTCAATAGTTTAACAAATACTTATTGACCGCTTATGTTTTTCTAGGCACTGGGGATATAACAATAGATAAGACAAGCCCTTACCTTCCTAGATTCTACATGCTGACGAAGGCAGATAGATGATAAGTAAGAAGAGGAAATGTAATGTGAGATCAAGTGATTGTCAATGCTATGAATAAAAATAAAGCCGAGTAAGGAGGATCAGGGTATTGTGGAGGGGCAGTTTTGGATGGGGTGGCGTAGGAAGGTCCACTGAAGAGGTGACTTTGGGGTTGAGAACTGAATGAAATGGGCAGATGATCATGGGAAGGTCTGCGGTAGAACTCGTCAGAAGGCACTGCGGTGCAAAGGCCCTGAGGTAGGACCGAGATGGCATTCTTCGGTAACCGGCAAGGAGGTCACTGTAGCTGTTGCCGAGTGGGAGTTGCGGGGTGGGGCCTGCAGGTTGTAGTAAGAGCCTAGATACTATTCCCCTGGAGCTGGGGGCTTGATGGCTTTTGAACAGTGGAGGGACATGATCCGGCTTAGGTTTTCAGTGCTCAGTCTCACTGTTATGTGGGTAGTGATGGTGGAGGACAAGAATGGAAGTGAGGAGGCCAATCAGAGAGTCTGCGAAGTCAAGTGAGAGGCAGAGGGCAGTGGGGATGGTAGCAGAGAAGGCCAGTGCTCAGCCTGGATGCATTCTGAGCCCCCAGGACTTGCTGGTGAATTGGATGTGTGATGAGGGAGTAGGAGAGGAGTCAAGGGGGCCTCGAAGACTTTCAGCCCGAGTAACGGGGTGGCTGGGATGAGAAGGAAACACAGCCAGGAGCAGGTGGAGTGTGGTGAGGGCAGCCTAGGGGTTGGAAATGTGCCCTGGAAATGACCCGTCTGGAGATGGTACTCAGAGCCTTACTCGATGAACTCTGGCTGAGTTCATCCAGGAAATGAGTCAGCAGTGGGGAACAGAAGGTGGCCGCACCTGCACGGGGGCTGGGGGGTGGAGGGAGGAGAAGGGGGGGTTGGCGATGACAGTTTTTCCTCTTCCTTTTTCTTTTGTGTTTCATAAGAGGGAAATACCTGGCTTCGCATCCCTCCTTAATTGAGGCTAACTTGTTACAGGGCAAAACCCTTTCCCCTCAAAGAGGGTAAGGTGCCTTTATCTCCACAGACCAGACCCGGGGCATTCAAAGAGCTGTGTGTGACTCACGTGTTTATCCACAGCTTTTCTTATGCAAAACCCCTCATGCCTGTCTTTTGTCCTTTCTTTTCCCCCTTTGCCTTTTTAACCTGTGTTGGCAAAATATACAGTGAGGCCAGAATCAAAGCACATGATATTTTTATTCTCCCAATAAGACCGCTTGTCCAATAGATCTGCTTTTGGAGAAGGATGAAGAAGAAAACGCCAGCATGCTCCCTGGCCTGTACCTAAATCACAAGGCGCGTTATCTCTGCTGCCCAAGAGGACAGGTAGCACATGAATCCCCCAGAAAGCTCTGAGCAACACGAGGGTGGCTTTGGACTGTCTGTTGTTTTTTTTTTGTTTTTTTTGTTTTTTTTTTTTTTTTTTTTAATATTTATTTATTTTGGCCAGAGAGAGAGACAGAGCATGAGCAGAGGAGGAGCAGAGAGAGAGGGAGACACAGAATCCGAAGCAGGCTCCAGGCTCTGAGCTGTCAGCACAGAGCCTGATGCGGGACTCGAACTCACAGACCATGAGATCATGACCTGAGCCAAAGTCGGATGCTCAACCGACTGAGCCACCCAGGTGCCCCTGGACTGTCTGTTTTTCTAACAGCAGAGTTGGAAGATTTTGAGGACCTCCTCACCGAAAGTTTGGTTAGGGAAACCAGGTGTTCACTGAGCGCCTCTAATAATTCAAAGGAAAGGAACAAAGACCCTAAAAGCATGGTGCCCCCACTATGTATTGTATACTCCCATGTGGTTCCCACAGAGGTAGGGGCCGATTGAAGTGTTCTCACGGGGGTGGGTCACGAACAGATTTTTGTTCCCTTGAAGGAATGACTCCAGGGACCCACTGAGTGCTTCTCTAGAGAGATCAGTTCCAGCTCGAGACCACCAAGTACAAGGCAAGGTGACGTCAGGGTCTCTAGTGGTCACAAATAACCCATGCCTCAACGCCCTCTGGTGGACGTCTCAGGTCGGACAGAGACAGAGACCCAAACAGTTCTCTTGAGATCCCTTCAGCATTCTTTCCACCATATTTGATTTCCCAGAGAGAATGTCATTTTGTCTTGATTGAAGGTAAGCTGTATGGCAAGTCAAATAAAGATTCTTAAGGTTCTAGAAGGGTAAGCTAGGGTTTATTGGTAAAACGTGCTGGTTCATCTGTCTCTCGCCTAGTTTCCCCGTAACGATTTTTCAGTGCTTTTTCCATTCAATGGAGGCTGCCTCCAAAAGTGCTCACTCAAAATCTCGGTCACCAGATGATATAGTTTTCTGGCTTTCCAATTGCATTGTCCAATATGGTAGCTGTTAGCTACTCACCGGAAGTGTGGTCGGTCACAACTGAAATGTTTTGTGAGAGTAGAATACACAACCAGATTTCGAAGGCTTAGTATGGTTAAAAAATGAAGTAAAGTGTCTCAGTAATAATGTTTTATGTAGACTGCACATGAAAATGATGATATTCGGGATATATTAGGTTAACCAAAATACGTTATTAAAATTAATCTCACCTGTGTGTTTTTACTCTTTTATAATATGACTACTGGAAAATTTAAAATTGCGCGGGTGGCTTGCTGTATTTCTTGTTGGGCAGAGAGCGAAAGATGCTGCCCCTGGGAGCCCACAGATGAGTTGCCCTAAGGAACAAGGTTTCTAAAGTGAAAACTGTGACCCATGGCAAAGCTTGGTCTCCACACTGTGACTTCCAAGCCCCGTTGTGATCTGGCACTTTCTGCCTTCCAGTTGCTCTAGACTGAAGGTTGGTGATTCCCTAAAATTCACGGGTGGGAACCTCGACCCAAGTGTGATGGTATTTGGAGCTGGGACCTTTGGGAAGTAATTAAGTTTAGATGAGGACATGAGAGTGGGGCCCTCGTGATGGCACTAGTGTCCTCACAAGAGGCCCCATAGAATTACTTTGGTCCTTCTCTCATGGGAGGACATAGTGAGAAGAGAGCCAGGAATCTAGACTGGAATCTAGACTCGAATCAATGAACCAGGAATGCAGACGCCGAATCTGCCAGTGCTTTGCCTTCCCAGCCTCCAAAACAGCGAGAAATCCCCTTCTATTGTCTCTGGTGTTTTTGTTTAGAGCAAGTGTGCTAAGAAGCCACCTTGTCTCTGCACTGTCTTCCTCAAACCCCAGCCCTGCAGAACCACCTGGTGAGTCCCTAACTGCCATGCAGGTTCACAGATCTGTGCCTTGCTACCTCCTGGTGCTTCCTGCCCTATTGCAACGGACATGAGGATACAAGTATCTCTTTGAGATCCCGGCTTCAATTCTCTTGGATTAACACCCAGAAGTAAGATTGCTGGCTCCTATGGTAATTATATGTAACTTTTTGAGAAACCACCATACTCTTTTCCAATAACAGATGTGCTAATTTACATTCCCACCAACAGTGCATAAGGATCCTGAGTTTTCTACATCCTCACCAACACTTGTTACCTTATTTTTTTTTTAATTTTTTTAATGCTTATTTTTGAGAGAGACAGAGAGAGTGGGCAGAGAGAGAGAAAGGGAGACAGAGGAGCCGGAGCAGGTTCTGCACCATCCATGCAGAGCCCGACGTGGGGCTTGAACTCACAAAACCCGAGATCATGAGCTAAAGTCTCAGGCTTAGCCGACTGAGCCACACAGGTGTCCTTGTTTTCTTGTAATTCTGATAACAGTCGACCTAATAGGTGCAAGGTGATCTCTCATTGTGCTTTTAATTTGCATTTCCCTGATGATTAGTGATGTTGAGCACCTTTCATACACCTGTTGGCCATTTGCATGTCTTTGGAGAAAGGAATTTTTGGTTTGGTGATGGTGCATCCTCTTCTTTGGCTTTACTGTTTCCTTTTCACCTACATCCTGAGCTTTGAAGAAATGAGAGTTTTGCTGTCCCTGCCTCCCTCCCCACCAAGACCCCCAGGTCTCCTATACAGTGGACCAGATCCTTAGACTTCCAGGTGTATGGGGGGCAATCACGAAGTGTATACTAGAGTTTATTGTCTTGGCTGCTCAAGGTCTAGACTCTTTTGCTTTTTACCCATAGCTGAACTCTGGAGACTTGAAGTTGTCTGAAGTTTGAGGCATTACTATGTATAATTGTGGCTAGTTTTGGGAATGCAAATACATGCATAGTTGGTGGAACAATATAAATACTTTCAAAGCTTCAAAGGTACGTGCACATGTGGGTTTATATGTGCGTATATAATTTTTGCTGTTCTTATTTTTTTAAATAACTAATGATTCCAAGGAACAAACAGTTACTAGATGCCCTGGTTGTTGGTATGGAATTTGGAAAGGAATAGATTCTGAAACTTGTGCTCAAACCAATGGACTCAAATGCCCAGTAAAGCCATAGTAATGAGTAAGGGAAGAGCTGTTTGAAGATCGATCGCAGTCCCACAGTGGTGGAGGGGCACCCAGGGATGGGGGTTCCTTATCTTTAGGATAAACTTAAGCCCTGTAACCATGCCTACTTGTCCAGCCCAGATCTTGCATTGGGTGATCAATAAAAGAAAGTCATGGCACGCCGGTTGGGAAATTTCAGGATCCCCCTGCTTTTGTTTTGCCCTGGTCTTTTCCCTCCATGCCCCATTATGGGCCAGCCTGCCTTCTGTTTCTGACTTTTCTTGTGATTTTTGTCCTGATCTTAATCATGGATAGGATGAGGGAACTCAGGAGCCTTAACTGAAGCTTTGGCTTTCTGTGACATGCGTCTACCTGGATAGCACGGAAGAGCTCACAGGGGCTGTGGAAACTAGAGGGAGGGATAGAGGTACATCGTGGGGGTCATAGAAAGGGAGTCTCGGAGCACCTGAACTCTTGTTTTGTTCCCGTCACCATTTTGCCGTGTGCGCAGGTACAAATCATACCATCTAGCATAATTCCTTTGCCAGGTGGAACAAGGATAAATGGATTTAGCTTCTATTTTTGGATGTTGCTCTGTCCTTTTATCGGAATCCCTTGATCATCTAGAATAGCTTGGCAGTGCTGGATTTCAGAGTAAAGTGAAGAACAGATAAATAATTTATAAATAATAAGATTCTAGTCTGAAGAAAATAGGGAGCTGTTTTTCAGTTCCAAGTAGAGAGGGGGGCTGCAGACAAATATTAACATTAGTTGATGCAAATAAGAGGGTTTGTTTTCATCCCAGGCTTTCTCCTTGAGCCACTGTCAGCAACGGATAAAAGGGACCACAGAGCTGACCAGCTCTGGAGCGATGAGGCTCTCTTGAGTTGCTGCAAAGCACAAAAATCCTATGCATAACCATTTAATTTTTGCTTTCTCTTTTCCCGGAAAAGAAAGAAAAAGGGGGCAAGTCAACGTCTCTTCAAAATCCGATTTGGCTTTTTTTTCAATGGGATCATCTATCTTCTCTATCTTGTTTTGCCAGTTAAACACTAATGATGCTCATTCTAAGGCATGATCTGTGAGTGCAATTTATTTCTGAATTCACCCTTTCTTCTTAAGAGTATTTGCTATAATGGATACACTGGAATAATATCAGGGATTAAATTAAAAAGGCACTTCAGAGAAAACAAATCCACCAGGGGAGACTCCACTGGAGGAACAATTTTTACTTGTCTCCTCACACCCAAATCCAACAGATATTTTCTAGGGGATTTCAGCTACCGGAAACAAAAGGAGCTTATGGGAAAGTAACGGACTAGTTGGTCCTAGCTACTGTTTATTGGGTGTTAGACACTAGCTAGGCATGTTATACTGATGATCAGGTAGCTGGCTGACTATTATTGTACCCATGGTAAGGATGGGGGGTTTGGTTCCTAAGACCCCTGAACTCATTTCTTCTTCAGAAGACTTAGCTAAGTAACACCAATGTCAACGGCTGTTTTTCTTCCTCTCTTACAATGCTTGATATCATTCCTCATACTGCAATGACTATCGCCTTCTACT
The DNA here is from genome assembly GCF_024362965.1 of Panthera pardus. NCBI lineage: Eukaryota > Metazoa > Chordata > Mammalia > Carnivora > Felidae > Panthera > Panthera pardus. Next base: position 104,801,540 of record NW_026526655.1, read on the forward strand.
AGTCACGTCTCCGTGACAACTGATCGATTGATAATGATTTCCTTTTTTTTTTTTTTCCCCCCTCAGCCTAGAATTTCCCTGGAAGGCAGCTCGTAGCAGATAGCCTAGACTGGCGGGTAAGAGAAAGTCCATTTCACAAAGGGTGTTCAGGGTCAGTAAAAGACGTAACTGCACCTTTGCCGAGGACTGCTGGGTGCCTCTCTGCAGCCTGCCCTGATTCAGTCTACTCATGGCACAACTTTGATTCATTTGGCATCTCTGCTTGATGCTTGTACCATGCATTCACTCACCGTGAGTTTTTTCTCCATTTGTTTTGGGTTTACACTAGTCTTCTTAGCTGCCATGCTGTCTTTTTGCTTCTTGTGCGTTTTGGGGGGTGCTTGGCATTCGATGAGAACACAGTGGTGATTCTTTGTTCGAACATAGTTTTGAGCTTGTGCTATATGTGAGCCATCGTGGCGGGTGAGGAGGATAAAAGGGTGAATTAAGATACACCTTCTGTCCTCACAGGCTTCAGACTCAGATGCAGGGGATAAACCGCTAAGTAGATATTTACGAAATAATGTGGTGATTGTAGGGCTAGAGACAGAAATTCAGAGGGTCAAAGGGGGCACTAACCTTAGTCCACTGGTTGGGGAAGACTTCCTGGGGGAAAAGATGTTTGAACTGACTTCAGGGTTAGTAGGATTAACCGGGTACAGGAAGTGAGAGTGGGAGGGATGGCAAGCCGTGGCAATGGTATATTTGGAGAACCGCAGGCTTGGTGTGGTTAAAGTATAAATTGAGAGGTAGGCAGTGTAAGGAGATGAGATCCGGCGCATGGAATACAACTGCAACGGGCTTGGACTTCGGGGAGACTTTGAGGTGTTTTTAGACCTGCAGCCTCACACGTTCACTTGTGCATTCAGATCAAAACTCCGGTGGGCGAGGACTAGCAATTTATTCCTGTTCCTTGCTTTCCTTTCGGAAACCTTCTACAAAAGGTCGAGAAGTGGCATGACAGCTGCTTGGTTGCACTCCTCGTTCTGTTACAGGACTCCTGGCGCATGTCTCCCATGGGCTGATGCCGGGTGAGCCGTCCCAGCTAGTCTTCCTCTGGCATTGGCCTTGGGGATTGGCGATTTCTTTACTCTCGTTCACATTTCTTTTGGTGATGTACAAGAAAAAAAGAAAAAAAAAGACCCATCCTCCACAGTCACAAAGGTCAAGGGTCCTATTCCGGTTGTGACATTAACTAATGGTTTGATCTTGGGCAAGGAACACCAACCTCTGTGATTCCTCTGTAAAGTAGGATCATAATGTCCAACCCACAGGGCCATGGTGAGGAATGCTCCCGGCAGTGTGCCTGGCACATGGAAGTTGCTCGGTGAGTGTTAAATCTCTCCCTCCATAGATATCAAATACTTCGTTGGTTTCTGACCTAAAGCAGTCTTATTTCCTTCCAATATTTTAAGTGGGGTGGGGCAGGGAAGAGCCCCTGAAAGCAATATAGTCAATTAATGCTAGCTCCTAGTACGTGTCAGGCATTGTTCTAGGAGCTTTATGCCCTCTGAACTAAGTTGGATTTGTGCATTTACTCTACGTACAGGTGCACATTTTCACAAATGAGGGAACTGGGCCCACAGAAGTTGGATGCCTTGCTTATGATCATGTGGATGGAAATGTTCAAATCCAGGTTCTTATCAAAGCTGTCTTTTTTATTATGCCAAACTTCTTACTGGGTACCAGGCATTTTTCTGGACACCGGGGAATCGCAGAGTTGAATGACATCATGTTTCCTGAGAAATTCATGGATTAATGGGAGAAGGGGGACAGATATTTGTTGAGTCCTTAGAAAACAGTGTGCAGGTGCAGAGAGAGGTGAGCTTAGGATGCTATGGGAGCTGAGTGGAGAGGTGCCATTAAGGTCAGGAGGGGGCCCCTGCGTGGGCTTTGTTTTCTTGGAGTCCATCATCTGTGGTCTGAAGATTAGAAGCTAATTATTGGATAGAACCTCAAGCCCAGTTCCATGGAAGCACTTCAGGGGCAGAAACACTGGCCACATCTACAAAGACTTCCTCTCTGTGTTCTCCCGGTCTGTGGGTAAAGTTATATTGGGAGTCATTTTGGAAGATTGGCGCCTCATTGAAAACGACCTGTCTCTGTGTGGGTTCCATGCGTTTGCTTGGTCTCTAAGACGGGTTTTCTTTTTAATGGTCACAGGAGCCCATTTCCCTGCCACCTGTCAGTGTTTAGCTTGCCTCTGTGGCTTATTACTGCTGCCATCTGCTGCAAAGGAGAAGTGTGCATGCTTTGGGTAGGGGCTCACAGAAGTCAGTAGAGGGGAGGAGGCCGAGCTGAGAATCCAGGTGGTAGCGTTAGCTATCAGCGCAATAACAGTCCTGTTCTCCTGCCTCCTTCCCAGATAGCCAGTAGGGGCACCACTCCTCCTAGGCTTTTACAGCCGTCCAGCCAATTTCTCCATCGTCTTCTTTATGCCACCACTACCGGGCATGAATTCTGGCTCATTTCCATCACTCAATGTCATAGGTGAGCAGCTTCCGCCACTATTGAGGAACCGTTAAGCAGTGTGACAACGCGTTGTCAACTTTTATCTCATGTATCGACTAGGTAGTATAAGTGGGGCAAATTGGTGCTTAAGGAGACAACAGATCCTCTGAATTTTCCGCTGTGAGAAACGAACGGCTGTAGAATTGGAGAGGACGTAGTTCCTGCCGCAAGGAGCTCACAGGTGGTTGTGTCGCACCTGTTTGTACAGGGGTATATGATGGGACGAGCGATTACAAGTGAGATGGGATAGGTCTTCTGCTGGACAGAAGTGTAGGGTGCTGCAGTAGTCCAGAAGAGGGATATAGGTACCTCGCGATAAGTTTGGGGCTCAAGGTGAGGGGGGGGGCAGGCATGGGATTTGCTTGTAGGAATAAAGGCACTCTGATTCCAGCGTGGAGGACCAGTTAGGGCAGTTCCAATGTAGAAGGCTAGTGTAAGAGTCTAGGCGAGAGATGGATTAGGATGTTGGTGCAGATAGAAAAATGTATGGTTCAAGGACTCTAAGGAGATTAAAACCAACAGGCTGGGTGATACACTTCATAGGATGGGTGAAGGAGAGGCGGGTGTCAGGATGACACCAATGTTTCTGGCTTGAGAGACAGGATGGTTCATAGTGTTGTGTACTGAGCTACAATTCTTGGAAGAGATCAGAACAGAGGGCTGGAGGAGAAGAGAAAAATTTAGTTTTAGATCCTTTGAGAGTGAGATGCTCTGGGAAAGTTCAAGGGGTGGTGTTAAGTAGGAAGTTTAACCAAAGACCTGGAACTGAGAAGAGGGCTCTGGAGTTGTTCTATAAATGTGTGAATCATCTTTGTTGTGGTGTAACTGAAGCCAAGGGCAGAGAAGACCGTGCTAATTAAGAAGAGAAGATGTGTTTGGGGCTAGATTTGGATGGATCCCGTTACTCATGGACAGGAGGAGGGGGAGAAACTTGCCAAGAAGATGGAGATGATACAGCCAGAGAGGAAGAAATAGAGCCAGCATGTTGTTAGGTTGCGAAAGCCCAAGGACAAGTGTTTTCAAAAAAGGGGGAGGGTCAACAGTGTCTACTGCTATTGAAAGGCCAACGGAGATGAGGCTTAGAAAGCGTCCACTGATCCCCGTTCATGCTCTGTCTCTCTCTGTCTCAAAAATAAATAAACTTTAAAAAAAAAAAGGGGGCGCCTGGGTGGCTCAGTCGGTTAAGCGTCCGACTTCAGCTCAGGTCACGATCTCGCGGTCCATGAGTTCGAGCCCCGTGTCGGGCTCTGAGCTGATGGCTCAGAGCCTGGAGCTTGCTTCTGATTCTGTGTCTCCCTCTCTCTCTCTCTGACCCTCCCCCATTCATGCTCTGTCTGTCTCAAAAATAAATAAACTTAAAAAAAAAAAAAAAGAAAGTGTCCGCTGAACATGGCTGTGTGCACTTCATGGAGATATTAGCAAGGGCCATCTCATTGGAAGGATGGCATCAGATCCAGATCAGAGCGGGTTGGGGGTGTGCGGGAGGTGGGGAAACGGTGGCGGTGAGTGACCACAGCTCTTCCTTCAAGTTTGACAGTAAAGGAGAGGAGGGAGGTGGGCAGCGGGACTCTGGTGCTGATAGCGGACCAACGCTTAAGAACAGAGAGAGGTTGTGAAAGAGATAAACAGAGAGAGGACAGAAAAAAATAATCGTAAAAGAGTCTGAAGGTGGTAGGTGGCACTGGCATGCAAAGATCAAATGGGGGGGTTGTTGTGTCCACTCCTCTCCTGTTGTCAGGGTGAAGGTGGAGGGGATGGGTGCCCTTGCTAGTAGGCCTGTGTGTCTGCTTCTAGGGGTTTCCTTTCTGATAGCATCTGTTTTCTCTGTGAAGTGGGAGTGAAGATCGTCTTCCTCATGTTGGTGGGTGGCAGTGGCAGAAGCTTGAGAAGAGTTGATGAAGTTTGTAAAAAATTACTATGGAAAGTGACGGGGGATGATGTGGTAGGCCTGCTTGGTAGAGTTGTGGGCTTACTTGAGATTGAGGGTGAAGTGTGTGCTGTGGATCTGAGGTGGCCTGGTTGGCTTTTCCTGCTTGGACAGAGTCTTGGAAATGGCCCCCAGTTGGGTTTTCCCAGGCCTGGTTTTATCTAGATGGTGCAAACAGAAGGCAGCAGATGGGTGAAAGAGCTTATGGTATGGGTGAAAAGGTTACTAAAATCAGGGGCCATGGAGACCAAGTTAAAATCAGTAAATGAAGAGAGGAGAGGGCTGATGACCTGGGAGAAACCAGAGTTCAAGAGCTGTCACAGTGCGAGTAGTTGGGTAAGCGAGGTAGAATTAAGCGGGAAGGGCTTGCATCAGTGACTCTAGGAGTAGAATATTTACTGGTAATGGAGGCTTGGAAGTGAGGGGTGGAGGGGGAAGAGGACCACCGGCAAGAAACAGGTCAAGAGACTGAAAGAGAGGTCAACTCTTGGGTTACCCATGTGGGTGCTGACGTCACCCAGGATGATGGCAAAGCCCTGGGTGAAAAACCAAAATAACATAGATTAGCTTCATTTGGTGAATGCGAGTGATAGGCAGATTGTAGATAAGGGCCATTCAAAGGAAGGGGAGAAGTAGATGCTGTGGTATTTCACCCAGAAAAGCTTGTAACAAATGGCTCTCAACCTCCTTTCAGAAGGCATCAGTAAATCATTGTAGCTATCCTTAAAACACTTATTCACACATTTGTTTAACATCTATTGACGGTTGAATATTTAGCATTCTTGAGCATTCTCTGTTTGCCAGGCACATTGCTAGAAACTGGGGTGACAAGTAAATGAGACACATTTCCCGGGAACTAACTAGTAGGGGACACAGATACAAAGACATGGACCTACAGTGCAATGTGTCATCCTATTTCTGAAGTACAGGAACAATTTCCATGATGGCACAGAAGACTGAGTGATTAATTCTTAATGGAGAAGGTGAACAAAGTGTCCCAGGAAAGCTGCTTATTTGGGCTGGAGGTTGGAAAGTGAGTAATTTTGCCATACGGTGAAGGGTGGTGGAGGAAATTAGATTTTAGGCAGAAGAATGAGCAGGAGGAAAGGCTCGGAGGTGTGAGAGTATATTGGGAATATAATGTGTCTTATCTGCATCTTGTCCATTTTGCCTGCTGGGTGATGGTTTGCTGCTCTGAGAATGAGCTTCTCAGAAGATAAAGTAAAAATAAAAAGGAAGAAGAGCTCAGCTGGTGGGCCCAGGGACATGGTAAGAAGGGGCAGTGCTGCCTTGAAGGGTAAAAGATGAAAGAGAAACATATAGTGTTGTAACTCATACAGGGTGACAGTGATGTGGTTACGGAAGAAGGCGCCATATGCAACTCTACACCCAGGGGCCAAAGAGGGCTGTTTTTCATCCGCTGGGGAATAAGTTTACAGGTACAAGTCCTGTTACCCTGGAAGACGGTATAGGCTTAGCTCATAATTGCACATGGATGCTCTAATGTTTGATGAGAAAGTTCACCTTTGAGGGTCCCCAAAAAGCTATATTTATTTACAGTAAAGGCCACATATGAGGTCTTAATTGTCCTTGACCACCATTGAACTTGACATCAAGTAGAATGTCTGGCATGCTATTCTTGCCAGGCGTGTTATTTTTGGGACCTTTGTTCCTGACAACTCTATTCTGTTGAAACTATTGTGATTAATCATGACCTTAATCAGAGGGAAGGTGAAGTAAACTTCATTGACTCTGACTGAGTTCTGGTGCTAGACTGTAAAGTTTTTGAGGGCACAAATCATGTGTTATTGATCTCTTTACTTCTAGAACTGAGCTCTGTGCAAACATTGGGCTTGATAGGGCAATCACATGCCTTATGTGCTGCCATGTGCTTTCTGTGCCTACAGTTAGGCATCACCAATCAATTACAGCACATTTCCTGTGGAGCCTGAATGGCCTCGGAGTTCTCAACAGAGTGATCTGGACAGTCACTACTAATTGACGGAGTTGACCCATGAGATGAAATCAATTGCCAACTGTCTGAACTCTGTAGGACGGCCATAGCATAGTACCACAAACTGGGTGGCTTGAAACAACAGAAATGCTTTCTCTCAGAGTTGTGGAGGCCAGAGAGTAAGGTATTGACAGGGTTGATTCCTTCTGGAAGCTCTGAGTCAGCATCCATTCTGTGCCTCTCTCCTAGCTTCTGGTCACTACTGGCAACCCTTGGCATTCCTTGGTTTCTAGCTATGTAGTTCTAGTCTCTGCGTCCATCTTCACATGGCCTACTCCCCCCCCCCCCGCCCTCCACCCCGCATTGCTGGGGTGTCAAATCTCCCTCCCTTTTGTCTTGTGAAAACACCAGTCAACGGATTTAGGGCTCACCCTAAATCCAGGATGATCTCATCCAGAGAACCTTAATTCCATCTGCAAAAACTATTTCCAAAAAGGTCAAATTCACTAGTACTGGGGCTTAGGACTTGGATCTGTCTTTCGGTGCTGCTGTTCAACCCCCCACACCATCCCTGTAATCGCCATCGATTCATAGCCAAGCACCTGGGTAAAGAGACACCTGCTTGTCTTTCCTGTTCCTGGGGATCTGAGTCCTTCTGCAAGACTATTCTAGTGTCCATTTTCTATAGTCCTGGGGTCTACCTTATGTCTTATTAGTCTTATCTCTTACCATAGGCTGAAGACCCACCCCAGAGCCATGCGCTCCAAGTCCCATGTCATGCCACCATGCTGCCTGGGTGCTGACTGCTGGCTGCTGAAGATTTTCTGCTGTGAGACTTCCAGTGGTCTGGCATTGTGTCTTTCCAGAGGCATGCAGGTTTACAGGCACTCTGTTGAAATTTCCAGAAGCATATCCCATACACCAGAGATTCCTTCCAGAGTCTGTTTCCTTTCATCATCTAGAACCTGCTTGTTGGGTCCTGGGGCTTATATTGCCCATCCTGTGCCTAGGTACCTGGCCTCTGCCTCTCTGACCAATCAATCACTTCTTCCTCGATCCTGGTCATGACATGTGTAGCCTGGCAGTCAGCACTAGCTTAACCCCATGCCCAACCCTGGTTCCTAGGATTTTTCTGGCCTGGCCTGGCTGGTTTCTTGGGTGAACATCCACGTACAGACCTTTACTTGTGAGAAAGAACTTATCTCACACCTGCTGTATCTTCTGTGTGTGGGTGATCCTGTTTCTGGTGTAACAGGTGACTAGAGGGAAGGTTATAATTGTATATTTTGTAAAGATGCCCCAGGGACAGTGACCTGTCCACCAGAGGGGTCTCCTTAATGTGGACTCAGAGGAGAAATTGCTCTCAGATCATATTACTGGGTAAAGCTGGATTCACTTGTGAAAGCGTTTTTTTTAAATAATTTATTATTATTAGTTACATTAAGAACCTGCTTTTGCTGTGCTTTGGCCATTAGGAAGTTTTTCACTGTGTGTGTGTGTGTGTGTGTGTGTGTTTTATTATTATTATTTTTAATGTTTATTTATTTTTGAGACAGAGGGAGACAGAGCGCGAGCAGGGGAGGGGCAGAGAGAGAAGGAGGCACAGAATCTGAAACAGGCTCCAGGCTCTGAGCTGTCAGCACAGAGCCCCATGCGGGTCTCAAACCATGAGATCATGACCTGAACCGAAGTCAGATGCTTAACCGACTGAGCCACCCAGGCGCCCCGGTGTGTGTGTGTTTTAATGTTTATTTATTTTTGAGAGAGAGACGGAATGTGAGTGGGGGAGGGGTAGAGGGCGAGGGAGACACAGAATCAGAATCAGGCTCCAGGCTCTGAGCTGTCAGCATAGAGCCCGACGCGGGGCTCAAACCCATGAACTGTGAAATCATGACCTGAGCCAAAGTTGGATGCTCAACCGACTGAGGCACCCAGGTGCCCCTTCACTGTACTTTGGCTGCTAGGAAGCTCAGAGCCAAATTTGTCCTCTCTCTCTCTCTAGCAAGTGGATGGGGCATTATTGCCTGTTTCCATGCACTAACTCATTCTTGGGCTATATTTACTTACACTTTTGTAATGGATACATTTGGAATTGCAGCCCAGCTCACATTAGCTGCTCCTCGTTACTTCTGGTGGGAGACCCCAAGCTGCTACTTTGAATAACGTTATATACTGCTATGGACTGAATTATGTTCCTCCCAAATTGCTGTTGAAGACCTAAACCCAGTGTGATGGTATTTGGAGATGGGGACTTTGAGAGGCAGTTGGGTTCAGGTGAGGTCATGAGGGTGAGGCTCTTATGATGAGACTAATGCTCTTATAAGAACAGACACCGGGGATCTTGCTTCCTCTCTGTCTCTGCCTACATGCACCAGGGAAAGCCCAGGTAGAACACAGTGAAAAGGTGACTGTCTGTAACCCAAGGAAGGAGCTCTCGGCAGGCACTGACCACACTGGTACTTTGATCTTGGGTGTCCAGTCTCCAGAAGTGGAAGAAAACAAATTCCTGTTGTTCAAACCTCCCAAGCTATGGTATTTTTTTTTTTGTGGAAGCCTGAGCTAAGACATCTACTTTCAGCCTCAACTAATGACTGGATGAATGGGAGCCATCTGTGATATGCTTCACAAAAGATCAGCTCTTCCTGGTTGGACCAGAAGAGAGTCAGCATCTCTCCAGGTGCTTTGAGCCCTAAGGAGTAGGCTTTGAGGCTGCAGGTGAGTTTGTGGATGGGCGGCAGGAAAGCCAGTCTTCTGAGAAGGAGAGAAGCAGGTACGCCGAGATAAATATTGCGGAAGGACAGACAGTTGATACATCTTGGGATCCAGAAAGAGTCTTGATATTGGTACTGTCCTTCCTGGGACCTGGCAACTTTCTCACTCTTGGGTGCCACAGGTGAAATCTTAAACATTTAAAAAATTCTTTAAAGCTAGTTTGAAATCACTTCTGTTACTTGAAAACAAACAAAAGCTCTCAAGTAAGCCCTTCACCCCAATGCTTTGCCTTTTCAATGCTGATGCTTTGGCCCAGCACCGTCTTTTGTAAGGTGCCTCAGAATCCTTTTTGAGAACAGGTAGATTATGAATAACTGAGAAGAATTTAGATATTTTCTTCTGAATCCGGGTGGGAGCTGCTAAGACACGTCATGAGGGCTCTGGGACGTCAGCAGATAACAAGACAGGGCCTGTGAGAAGTTGAGACCGTTGCAGAGGTTGGTGGTTGATAGGGTTCCTTCAGCTGGAAGAGTCTCTCTTTGGTCCCAAAGGAAAATTGTGTTGGCCTGGCATGACTTGTTTTTAAAGCCTATTATTAACTTTTGTTCCTAGTTTGCTCTTGCTTTGCCAGGAGTTGCAGATTGGTGAGTTATTTGTGCTTATTTCTGAGAACACGCCGTGAATAGTCTCAATTATGGCTCCAAACAATTGCGATTTCTGTTCCTGAGGATTTATAGAAGTGCTTACGTTTCTCAACATCCTTTTATGACTCTCCATCTCTATGGTAACCTGGAGAGGCTGCTCAATACACATGGGCACTTCTTTGGGAAAACCTGATAGAAGAAAATCTGAATTTACAGAAGAGATAAATAAGAGGTTGGCTCTTGACGTGGTTTTATTATAGAGGATTCACAGAGAACAGTCTTCTCTAGTGCATTCGGTGCATTTCCTATTCTCCTTACAGATCATGACCAATGTCTTACACATAATAGGCTCTGAATGAAAATTTTGTTGATTGATTGATGAGCCACTTGGGGAAGAGAGAAATGTGAAGCCAGGGCTATACTTTGTGGCTGCCAATTGGCGATAAATCAGAAAGGAGCAGAAAGCATCCTGAGCAGATAGCCAGAGTCAGTGGGGAAATGGGAGTCAATTTTTAAAGATGCGATTCACATAGAGGTGTTAGGAAGCTGCTGTCTGCATAAACCGAGATATACATGAATTTTTCACATCAGTGTGCGGGAAGGCCCAAGAGATTGGACACTTCGCCCTGGGTCACAGCACTGATCAAAGGAGAGAGTAGGCGCGCCCGTTGTGTCTCAGGGCCCTGACCCAGTGGTTTTGTAGAGGGGAGCTACTTGTCATCTGCTAAGGCTCAAGTTGCCCTGAGAAGGGTTGCATTTTGCAAACCAGAGACCTTGAATGGCACAGGAAGCAAGGGCTTGCCTTGCCTCTCTCTTTGTTGAGGGCTCGCATTTGTAAGGACTCCTGTTGCAAAGACCAGAGCAAAGAGCCCTTGTCCCCTGGAGCTGGTTTGAATGAGAGAGGGGACTTTATTATAAGGAAACAGAGCTACTTTATGGACTTCACAGGCAGGAATGCAGCTGGGCCTCAAGCAGGGTTGCCCTAGGAGGTGAAAAGGTGCGAGGAACACAGGCAGCTCCTGTCTGCAGACTTGTTCTCTTCTTTTTTCTTGAGGTCTGGCTTTGTCAGCTTCTGTGTGGGGTCACACCGTGGAGAGGGAGGTCGTCGACAGCTCACAGACGACCCGCACAGTGTTGACTCCAACCTTGGGGGGCAAGCCTGCGAAAGTGTGTCCTGTAGCAACCAATCAGCTCCGAGGAATGTAGTTGAGTCAAGAGCCACCAGTAGATAATTTTGATCCAACATGATTTCACCAGACACCCCTTGTGTATCTGTCCCTCTGGTAGGTGCTTAAGAGATAAAGTACGTAAGAATCTGCCCTCGCGTCGTTAGTTCCTTGTCCAGATAGGGAGATGGAGAAGTATAGAAATATATAGTGGAGATTGCCGGGATGGAGACAGTCACAGATTTGGGGAGGATTCAAAGGAGGGGTGTGCGGCATTTCGGCTTGCATTTATTCATTTGACAAACATTGATGGGCCAGAAACTGCTCTAGGGCCTGGGAATACAATACTGTACTTGGTAGACAAAATCTCTGCCCTGGAGGGGGGAGTGGGCCACAGACGCAAACAAATACACAGCCGACCCAACCTTGAGGGGATAAAGCTGTAAGGTGGGGAAGAAGGAGAGACCATTAGAAATGAGTAAGTCAAGAAAGTAAGGAAAGGCCATTGTGTGGTCACAGAAGCCAGGATGATGGTGAAGCCTGGGGTCGGAAAAATAGCCCTGTTAGCCTTCAGTGAACTTTGAAACATCAAGATTGACGGGGACAAACAAGGTAACTTCAAGGACTGATAAGGGCCAGGAAAGTGCTAACAGGTGGCAGGTTAGGGACTCTGTTCGGTGCAAACAGGGGCTATTTCAGGGGAAGGGTCCAGAAGGGTTCTGTGAGGAGGCATCACGCCACGCTGCAGAGACATTTCAGGCACGGAGTGCAGCGAGGGCAAAGGCCACAGGGCGAAATGCGCTCGAGGCATGTGTGAGAGAAACACCAAGGGGGCAGCGAGGGTAGGACATAAAGGTCCAAGAAGGGGGCAGGGTCCAGATCACAAAGGGTCCTGTGGGGCCTTGTGCGCTGTGATGGGGACTTGGCTTTTATTTTAAGCACAACTGGAAGCCAGCCAAGGTTTTGGTCACGGTTGCCTTTCTTAGGATTGGGAAAAGACCGTGGTGACTGCTGAGTTGTTCTGGGGGGGGGGGGCATGGGAGGAAGTGGGGAGGGCAGCGAGGGGGCTTCTGCCGTGCCCAGTAGGGAGGAGAGGTCCGGGAGTGGAGGATGCCGTTAGTGGTAATGGTAGAAGGGGAAAGAACCACGGGCATCCCCCGCGTTTGGCAAGGCCGTCATACGCTCCTTTGCTATTCTAGTGGAACTACCTGCCTGAATACCTGTGTGTTCACTGAAAGAAATCTGAAGAGAACTTTTCCTTTTCATGAAAAAAAAGGTTGGCTTCGTAGGAAGCTACTGTTGAGGCAGCAGCAGGCATTTTTGGGCAGCGGGAGTGGCGCCTCCAAGCCCCTTCCCCGGGAACTACACTCTGCGTCTCAGCAGCAAGCCGTCAGAGGTTCGGACGGTGTCTGAGCATCTGTGTTTTACCTCCATTTATTCTGTGCAATCGGCTAGCAAGATGCGTCTTAAGGTGTCAGCGAAGCCTATGAGAGGTTATTTTTTGGGGTCTGGGAATGTTAAAAACGTTGTTCGTATAAATGAATAATAATTGCTTATTCACTGCCACTTTGGCTTCCAAAAGCTTTAAGGGGAACGCTTTCCTTTTGGATAGTGGGGGAGACCTGTACCCAGACTGGGGACGTATTTGGGAGGTAGAAGCATGAGGGCTTGCAAATGGGTTGGATGTAGGGAGTGAAGGAAAGAGAGGACTCAAGGACTAATTCTCAGGTTTTTAATCAAGCAACCGGGGAAATGGTGGTGCCATTTATGCAGAAGCAGAGAAGTAAGGGAGAAAAAAACACGTGTTGGAGGTGAGGCGAGAGAGGAAGCCAAGAGTCCTGTCCCATCCTATCAAATGGGAGGTTTCTTTTGGATGGAGATGCGGGGTAGAGAGAGGAAGGTAAGAGTCTGGTACTCTGAGGAGTGCTGTCCAACAGAAACACAACATGAGCCACAAATGCGAGTCACGTGGGTGGTTTAAAAAGGTTTTTTTTTTTTTTTTCAATGTATTTGAGTACAGTCGACACACAGTATTACATTAGTTCCACATGGGTTGTTTTTGAATTCATTAGAAGCCATATTAAAACGGTAAAAGAAAAACATGTGAAATTAATTTTGATGTATTTTATGTAGTCCAACACATCCCAAATATTGTAATTTCAATGTTTAATCAATACAAAATAATTAGTGGGACATCTCATTATTGATTATTAAAAATCTGGTGCATAACTTTCACTTTCAGCCCCTCTCGATTCAACCTAGCCACGTTTTAAGCGCTCAATGGCCACACAGGGGTAGTGGTTGCCATACTGGAAAGCGGATCTCTAGAGAAAGTCAAGGTTATAGAGTTACACTTGGGAGTCATCATCATGAAGGAGGCATGCAGTTACCTAGGAGAAGATGACTGGGCGCTCCAAAATTGACAGCTTGGATAGAGAAGGGACAGCTGGCCGGGGAGCCTGGGAAAGACTAAGAAGACATATTAGAGAAGAATTTGGAGCGTGAAGAGTCTAAGAAGCCCAGGCCAGGTGATTCCAAGACTCTAGAAAGCTCCATGAGTCCTGAGTCCTGAAGCATGAACCAGTGAAGAAAGGAGAAAGGGCCCCCCCCCCCCACACACACATACACACACACACACACACACACACACACACACACACACACAGGCTTCCTGTGGTCATTTGGGGTCAGGTATGGTGGGGGCTGCCTACTAGGGCTAGTTTCTGCTTTCGCTCCTACTCCAGAACAAAGAGTGAGAGACCATCATGGTCTCTTAGGATTAGCTGTTCTACTTTACAAACAAAACTTTCGTTTCTAAATTTTGGTTTCTATTAATAATGAATCACTAGGAACACACCTCGTAGGGGATTGCAACATATTGGTGCGTCCCAAGGCAGCCTTTGAGAACTTCTGCCCTGGGCCTCGGGGAGCCCCTGGAGCGCTCTCAGCAGGAAAGAGGCAGCTTTGTATTTGCATTTGAGAGACACAGACTGGCAGCACTTTGAAGGGTGACTCTCCCCTTCGGTCGCAGACCCCCCTGTCCTAGCGGACTTTTCTGTCCCCTAAGCCCCTCTGCTCATTTTCATCTTTCAGTTTCACCTTCCATAAGGTGTAGATCAAAAGCTGTACCCTGCCTGATGGCTTGGGATCCCTGTACAGCCTTCTTTGTGGGCAGATAGTTAAACAACACTGACTATGCCAAACGCATGCATCGCAGATCAGGCGCGCGGAGTTGATGCCGAAGGGTGTGAACTGGCCGAGGCGGGACTCAGGCCTGTCTCCCTAATCAGCCCCAAGGAAGAGATACCATAGGCAGCCACCGGCACCAGTGCCCCGGTGAGATCTGGACTAGGTTGGGGTTCAGGGCCTGGGAGAGGTCCTGGGGAGGTGATGGGAAGAAACCGGACCTGGTTGTGGTTCTCAGACGTGGTCTTCTCTGCGTAGGCCCGAATGGCGCTGCTGGTCCCTTCTTTGGGGGCTGTAGGCTGCTCAGGCAAAACCTGAGATGTTGAGATATTGTTTCTATAGTGGGTAAAAAAAAAAAAAAAAAAAAAGGACAGCGTCCCTGTGCTTATAAAGCCATAAGTCTAACCGAGGAGGCAGCTGGTCTACAAACATACCAGTAAGTAGATTATTTTAAATTGTAAGTGCTACAAAAAGAAAGTGCGGGGTTTTCTTAGGGAGAACTGCAGGGGTATCCACGGCCATTTGGAGGAAGTGACATTCAGGCTGGTTAAGGTCATGTAATAATCCTCCTTGGCCCCAGAACTCACGCCTGGCCCTGCTGCTTTAGGAGACAGGTCATAGGTGGGCCAGTTGGGGAAGGGTAAGGACAGGGGCGTCACCACACTGGGACTTTGAAGACCCAGGTGAACCCTAGGAGGGGGCAGTTAAGCTCTCAAGGTTTCATTTCCAAGCAGTGAGAAAAATCCCCGATAGAATTACCTCTAGGAGATCGGACCAGGCCCAGCTGGTGAACGTGCTTTGAAGATCACGTACCACTGCACAAGTAAGATGTTGTCACTTACGCAGACAACATTGTTGTGCCAGCTCCATGCCAGGTGTTGGGGCCGGTTCCATGGTTTCTAAGGCGTAGTCCTCACTCGCAAAGACTCAGAATCCAGCGTGAGAGCCTGAGCTGAAAATACAAGGCAAGAGCGCGTAGGTTACAGGATTTCTCCCTGAACTGTCCGCGAACAGCCAAGTGATGCTCTGGGAACACCGATCAGATTGTGACCCCTTCGTATGTGAACCCTTCAGTGCTCCCTTGGCCCAGTGGAAGAAGCTGGAGCTCCTGGCCGAGGGTTTGTGGTCTCCCGCTGCCCTGCCCCCTGAACGTGCCCATGGCTTCAGGCTCCCATCTCTGCACGTGTTCCTGCCCTTTCGCCTGCTTTCCTCCAACACCTCAGATCTTTCTTCCTGTGGAGATTTGCTTACTCCCCCCCTTACTCACTCCCTGTGCTCCGTGTCTTAGTATTTACTCTCTTCTCTGTGTGAATCCACCTCTTACACGCATCTGCCTTTGTGCACGTAGTAGGCACTACTTTGAGTATTTCTTTATGTCTGTACGAAGGGCTCATCAGTTGCAGGTAACTCAAATCTGATCAAACCAGATTCAAGTTTTGTTTTTTTTTTTAAAGTGATTTTTGGTTGTTGTGGCCGTTCTTTTAAGGGGTTAATGAAACTAAGAAATTCAGGAAGTGAAGGTGGCTTCAGGTGTAAGTAGACCCAAGGATGTGTCGTTGGGATGGTGACCCTTTCCCCCATTGATTGGCTAGAGATTTTCTCCACTCAGCATTGCCCAGGCAACTCCCCCTGATGAACATGGCTGCTGGCAGCTCCAGGCTGTGCTACAGAGGAGAGAGTTCTTCTTTTGCAGTCGTTTCAGCAAAAGTTCTGGACTGATTCAGTCACATGCCCATCCCTCACCCAGCTGTAGAGTTGGCATATGAATGCTCTGATTGGCCAGGCGTGGGCCATGTGCCATGACGTCAGAGATGGCCAACTCCAGCTGGAGCTAAGTGGGCTCAGAAGTGTGGTTCTTCATAGGAAAACACAGGCACTATTGTTGGAAGAAGGGATTCTGGACAAACACTATAAATGTCCTCTTTGGTTTCCCCTTCAAACTTCTTACTTAGACAGTATAACCTTTGAGGACCAAAGTCATGTTTTACTGCCCCTCAGTGACTGTCCTAGAGCCAGGACGTAACATTCAGGAAATATTTAACAAACAAAGATGTTCAGAGGAGAAGAGGCTCTGTGAGAACTGGGGAAGCCATGCCCAGCTCTATGGACCGAATGGGTAAGATATAAGGTGGAATTTAACCAGTGGATAGAAATGGGTGTTTATAAGTCAGGGTCTGGCGTTCAAGAGAGAGCTCATCACCAGCCCTAAAACTCTGAGCATTTTAAAGGAGAAACCGTGAGAGCAAAGGTGCCCTCCGAGAAACATAGTGGAGATGAGACGGGCCGAGGCTCCAATCTTGGGAAAGGCCCTGAGGAGGAGCTGGAGAAGGAAGACAAGCCAGTGACCATGGCAGGATCTGATCAAAGGAACAGAGGTGGAGGTAAGAGACCCACAAAACCAGGGGGAAAGCTTCCTGAAAGAGGAGAGTCAAATGGAATTCGATTCCAATGGTCAAGGGCTTTAGCTCCGAGAAGACCTCCATGCAGAGTGTTTAAAGGGCCACGGATGACTGTCAAGAAAGCAGTGTGGGGAGTGATAGGAGGGCAAGAGGCAGACCCCAGGGAGCCGAGAGACAGAAGGAGGAGAGACCTAGAACAGCCACAGAGCCTTCTTCTGAACGTTGACTACCAGAGTGAGCCTAGTCACGCAGGCCCGGGGCACCATTGTTCCTTGAACGTGGCGTACCATCACATTGGCTCTCAA
This sequence comes from Panthera pardus, assembly GCF_024362965.1. Taxonomy (NCBI): domain Eukaryota; kingdom Metazoa; phylum Chordata; class Mammalia; order Carnivora; family Felidae; genus Panthera; species Panthera pardus. Next base: position 104,818,383 of record NW_026526655.1, read on the forward strand.
TTTATCCACTTCTAAAGTTTGGATTGAAATACCAGCTGCTCTTAAACTTCATATTAAATTTACAAGTGGCTTCGGACTCAGAGCCAGGGGTGGGGAAATACGATTTTTTTTTTTCGGACACACTTCTCCTTTTGAAGGTAATGACCGAGGATGGGAATTCGCGGTTGAAATCAATATTTTTAGAAGACTTAATGGCAGCATGACAGTTGCACATTTGTGGCTCTCAAAAGGGCAGATCTGTGCAAATCAGAAAAGATGGAGCAAAAATCGGTAATTTCGTGTCTTGCTCGAGAAGGGCACTTATGGAGAATTTAAACAAGGACTCACTTGCTAGGAGGGGCTCCCACTCATGTTCGTTTTTCTTCTAAGACTCTTGGTAACAGATTCAGGGTGCAGCCGTTGAAAAGAGGGCCCATTAATTAAAAATCTGCAGTGATTTCCTTTTGTCAGTAGACATTAATTCTTATTTTTCACGGGGATGTTTAAAGCCCTTTACAATTCCAGTCCTACTTGCATTTCACATTTTTTTTTGCTACCAAAATCCATCGCCCTTTGGACACTACTGGCCCTCGTTGCTGACCTCTCCACCACTGGTTTCCTTTTTAAGTTTTATTTATTTATTTTGAGAGAGAGAGAGTGTGCGTGTGTGGGGGGGGCAGAGAGTGAGGGAGAGAGAGAATCCCAAGCAGGCACCCCACTGTTGGCACAGGACCCAACTTGGGGCTTGAAACCATGTACTGTGAGATTGTGACCCGAGTTGAAATCCAGAGTCGGATGCCCAACTGACTGAGCCACCCAGGTACCCACTCATCACTTATTCACTCCCCAAATGTTAATGGGTACCCACTATGCGCCAGGCCCTGTTTTAGGCACAGGGGAATAAAATCACGCCCCGTCCTCTGTCGGTTGCCTGTCTGCCGTGACTTAGAGCCTTCTTTCGAAAATTTCAAATGTGCCTTTCTGTCTTGTGTACAATATGACAGCAAGACCACAGCTGGGTTAGAATCTAAACCCAGTCATGTGCCAGCTGTATAATTCTACTGACATCCTCTCTGCCCAGAATGTCCTTCTTCATGAGGCTTGTAGGTTGGCCTGGAAGCAGAACCACTTAAACTCATCATTGTCCCTCTGAGAACGCATTCTCGAATGGTCTTCTGTGGCAAGTGAGGAGAGCTCTGGCTTCATTCGCCCAGGGAAGAATAAGGCTGTGGGGAAAAGTGGGAGAGATGATGTGATTGGAGCCAGGGTTCCATTTAGGTACCGTTGCAATAATCACATGACCCATGATGGGGAAAGATGGAGTCACATAGAAGTGAATAATCTAGAAGTAGGGGAGGGAGAGCGTTTAAACCCGGGAGGGTAGTTTTACCGTGGTTGGGAAGCTAAGAGAGAGAGGAGCTGGTGCTAGGGGGGAGGGAGTGGAGTGCAATTTTATCCAAGAGTTCAAGAGTATTCTCGTAGTTATTTGGAGCCAACAAGGTAGGGGGGTGGCGAGGCAGGTTATTTCAATCCTTCCTAGCTCATGACCCCAATCAGATTGAGTACTTAGCAGCGGAAACTTAAAATGTAGAACCTACTGAGGGATAAGGCATGGATTGGTTAGTGCCCTGACCACACCTGTTGGGCAGGAGGCAGAATCTCCTCGTGGCCTGAGTTCTCCCTCAGGATGGATCTTGTGGCACGGGGGGAGGGGGGATGGCCACGTTGCACGGCGAGCCGTGGCTTGCCTGTGACCTGGGTCCTGGCCTTGCTTGACTATGGAAAGAGGGAGGTGTAGGTGTTGAGACTGTGAACGAGTAGTGAGCTCCGTCTCCGCCAGTCTTTCCGAGCTGCTTCGGCCGGGAGCTGGCCTGCTGGTCCCCTCACTCCCCTTGGTTGACAGAGGCAGTGGTTCAGGTGGCAGGGAAGCTCTCCAGCAGGTGGCTGAGAACGCGGAGCCGGGCTGTGGGATCGAGGCCTCAGCCGGCGGTGGTCAGGCTCTGGGAGTTGTCACTCTATCTGAAGCTGGGGAGAGAAGGAACTCTTGGGGGAGCACATTAAGGGTAGAGGCGGAAGGGGAGGCAGCAAAGTCAAGAAGGGGAGGGAACAAGAAAGGCAGGATCCATTAAGAACCCCAACTCTACCCCGTACCTCAACCCCAACCCTGATTGAGACTGCTATGGCACCAGGGAAAAGAGGGTTCTATGGAGGTGGGAGTCAAGGTTGCCAAAAGCATTTTGGAACTTGGGGAGCTGTGGCCAAGGATAAGAGCTCCGAGAAAGAGGGCAGGGGATGGGGTTGAGAGCTTGGGATGAGGGGGGAGAGGCGGTAAAAGTGGCAAAATGGCCTCTTGACACACAGCTTGAGCATCAGCTGTTTGCATGGAGCAGACAAGGACCAAGAGAGTCTCAGAAAAGCGGAGCCGGAGCCCTTGAATGCACAGGTGAAGTCGCCATACTTCCGGGCTCTTTGGTTGTGAAGAAACACATTTGTGACTAGTTAAGCCCTTTGGAGTCAGGGTTTTCTGTTTCCTGCATCCAGACACATGGTAACCGGTTCCACGACCTATCAGAATGTAAACTCCAGGAAGGCAGGAATCCCACCATCTTATTGATTCTTGAATACCTGGGCCTCGAAGAGTGACCGGCATATATGGATAAATATTTGTTGAATGAAATACCTTTAACAAGGTGGTTCTCATGATATTATTAGTCAAGAGTGGTGGAATCGGTTCGATAAGAAAGCAGGTGCATGCCTCTGGGAGCGCCTGCAAAAATCACAATTTCCCTGTAAGAGACCCAGGATGTGCGGGCACAGGGTCTGGAGCCAGCTGATTGGAAAACAACATTATCTACAAATACCACCCAGTGTCATTACAGGGTCATTTTTCTTGAACCAAAGGCCCAGAACAATGGTTCTTAACCGGAGGTGTATATGCAAATCACTTGGGAGTTGTTTTTTTTTTTTTTTTTTTTTAATTCCATATGCCTTCTTGAAGTGCTTAACTGCAAAAAAGACATTTTTGAGACAACTAAGGAAGCTTGATTATGAGTTAGCTCTGCAGCATCCAATAGAAATATAACATAAATCACGTAAATAATTTTAAGTTTGCCAGTAGCCACATTTAAAAAATAGGCAGGTGAAATTAAATTGAATATTTTGTTTTTTAGAGATATACAAGTGCTATTCCAATGTGTTTAATAGTATAAGAAACTATTAATGAAGTAATTTACATCCTTTTCGTGGGTGGATGGGACTGAACCACGAAATCTGAGTTGGCCAGGGAGGCGGGCGCAATGGGGAAACCTTACCTTAAGAGCCGCCTCGGATCCAGGAGAGACTAGTAACTTGCTGTGTGTGCACCGGCAGTTGGTTTCCTTCTCTGGGCCTTTGTTGCTTTATCTAATAAAAAGGCGCGCTGCATAGAGCAACCTGAAGCTTTAAGGTATGTATTTGGAGTATTACCAGACCAGTCCACCTGTGAAGTTGATGAGGCTGAAAAGGGCTGAGGACCCTGCTCGGGTTGTGTCGCTTGTGAAGGTGGCATCGATAGGGAACTCAGGTTTGCCTGACCTCGTGCACTGCTCTTTCCACATCGTCGCCCTTTCAGACCCTCTCCTTTTTGGGCCAGAAACCTCCCAGGAAGGAAACACCATCTTTCCTCCTAACTCTTGGGGCCTGGTAAGAGCCACGAGATTCTCCTCTCCTTTCCAGTCTACCCAGGGGCAGAAACCAGTGGAGACCGGGGAGAGGGTGCCTGTGTGGCGGGAAAGCAGCTGCCCGTTGTTTTTGTCTAAAAATACACAGAATAGCGCAGCCTCTGAATGGCCCTGCCTTAGAATGCAGAGGCCTGGGGGCACCTGGGTGGCTCGGTCGGTTGAGCGTCTGACTTAGACTCAGGTCATGATCTCACGGTTTGTGAGTTCGAACCCGCAGCGGGCTCTGTGCTGACGGCTCAGGGCCTGGGGCCTGCTTCGGATTCCGTGTGTCTTTCTCTCTCTGCTCCTTCCCTGCTCACACTCTGTCTCTCTCTCAAAAATAAATATTTAAAAAAATTTTAAAGAAGAATGCAGAGGCATGATTTACTCTTGAAAACAAAGCGGATCAGGGCCCTGCGTGATATTTATTAGGAAGACTTCTGCTCACGCTCAGCAAGATGGACCCCCCCACCCCCTACCCCTCCACCCCCCCAGGATCCCGCTGGGGCTGGGCGCCAGGAGGAATACATTGCCCGAAAAGCACTTTAGTCTAGCGGTGGGCCTTTCGGCCATGCTTAGCGGCAACATGAAGGGAAATTCGAAGGCAAACTTAGCTTGAGCGTTGCTGGCACCAACATATTCTTCTCGGTGGAGTGACTGAAGCATGGTAATTTAGCAATCGGCAGCGATTTTTCCCATAATAACCAAAATAATAATTCATAATTAGAAGAGGTCTAATAAAGAATTGCCTGGAAACCAGAAGCAAAAACATTTATCCCCTATTTCCACCCTTTCCTTCTTTCATTCCCACTGACTCATTTAAATGTTTCTCATTTCCTTTTCTCCTGCGAAAGGCTGAAAGGGGCTTATTTTGCCCTTAAGTAAAAAGAAGTATAATTTTCTTCCAGCAGTTCACCGTTGACTTACCACAAAGGCCAATTAATGGACAATCACCGTCCTTTGCTAATGTCACATGCCTTCTGAGAGGCTGGGAGTTGAAATAGAGTTGATCCGAGAGGGGCCGGCCCTGGTCTGGGTTTTTCACGAGAGGCACGATGCCCACCTAGGGGGGGCTCCGGAGAACTGGGTACAGGTCCCTCATTAGCCCACTGTGCCCCTGGCTCTGTCTTCACTGCTTTGATGGAGGCTTGAGACGTGTGGCAGCCCAAGCTTTGAAGGCGCCTAGTTAAGCTCCTGCCACCTGTGCCCTGAGCTTCCTGGGCTGAGCCTTAGGATGAAGGGACCTCTTGTGGGTGGCGCAGCCATGAGGGAGCCTGAGAATGTACAGGAACACATTAGAAGCAGTTAACGCTGCTTCCAATTCCCAAGACAGGTTGGAGGCGCTGAAGGCCTGGTGTCTGGCAATTTATTCTCCACGTTAATGGAGATCATTTGAGAAAACCACTTTCAGCTGTCCGTGCACACGGCCCCTTCTGTTTTGCCCTGCCTACACACAATTAACTCATCATTTTTATAGCGGGAGCAGCTTAACCTTGAAAGAGAACAAGCTACGTGCTGGGATGCAGGAAGGAGCAAGGACTTGGGGTTTCTCAGCTGTTCTGGTGAGAGAGGCCGGGAGAGAAGAGGCCTGAGGGATCACCCGGCCGACTCTCTCTTACGGATCTACCCTCTTTAAGGGGGAAACTGGCAGGGCAGGGGGCGGGAAACCTCTCAGGGCTGCACCCCTCCAGGGCAGAGATTGGAGGCCCACAACCAACTGGGGGTGGGGTTGCTGAAGACGAGATGACAGAGGGGCAGAGGTGAGATACCCTGACTTTCTCCCCAGTTTGCATTGTACTGATGTCCATTGAGCGACACCAGAGGATGGGGGTATGCCCTTCTGTTTCCTTCTGGAAACCAAGCTAAGAGATCACAGATCCAGGAAAGAAGTTGGGTGCAACGTCTTTGTCTTCCTTCTTAGCCACTGTGATTGAAATCACCAGTGACCTCAGAAGAAGGTGATTTTTGAGCCCGGTATCTCTCCCCACCAGAGGTCACGGATACAGATCCCTGTGCCTCCACGATCTGGAGTCCCAAGCAAATGCAAATACTCCTGGAGGGGGGCGGTACCTTTAGCCAGGATTCCTGCACAAACAGCAAGCCACGATCATGGCTTAGTAGGTTGGGACTCAGGAGGAGCGCCTGGGTGGCTCAGTCGGCTACGTGTCTGACTCTCAATTTTGGCTCAGGTCATGATCTCGTGGTTTGTGAGACTGATCCCGTGCCTGGCTCTGTGCTGACAGTGCGGAGCCTGCTTGGGATTCTCTCTCTGCTCTCTCTATGCACCTCCCCCACTTGTGCTCTCTCTCTCTCTCTCTCTGAATACATAAAGTTTAAAATAAAACAAAACGGGACTCAGGATAGGCTTCAGAAGGCAGGGGAAACAAAGGAATAGACAAGGAGGTGTGTATAGCGCACACCCGTTACATAAGTATGTGTAAATATATCAAGGAAGAAATGAAGCCAAGGAACCCGACAGGGAGAGCAGGGCGGTGACGTGTCACTCTGTACTGCGTGATCAGGGAGGGTTGAAGAGGAGACATTCGAGAAGCAACTGGAAGGGAGGGAGAGAGTGAGCTACGTGGGTCTCAGGGAGGAGCATCCGAGGGAGGAGGCATAGCAATGAGATAGCCCAAAGGCAGGCAGATATTTGGCGTGTTTGGGAAATAATGTGATGGCCAACGTTGCGGGAACAGAGGATGTGGGGGGCTGAGATGGTGAGAGGGTCCGTGGCCTGTGCACTGCTATGAAGAGCTGGCTTAGCACGATACGCTCTAGTTCCATCCACGCCGTTGCAGACAGCAAGATTTTGTTCTTTTTGATTGCCAGGCAATATTCCATCACATATAAATGCCACAGGTGTCATGCTACGTGAAATCAGTCAGCCAGAGAAAGAGAAATACCGTATGAGTTCACTCGGGTGTGGAATGTAAGAAGCAAAATGGAGGAATGTGGGGGAAGGGGAGGAAAAATGAGGTAGAAACGGAGAGGGAGGCAAACCATACGAGACTCTTAAATACAGAGCACAAACTGAGGGTGGCTGGAGGGGTGTTGGGTGGGGGGATGGGTTAAGGGCATGATGGGCATTAAGAGGGGCACTTACTGGGATGAGCACCGGGTGTTATACGTGAGCGATGAATCACTAAATCCTACTCCTGAGATCATTAGTACACTATATGTTGACTAACTTAGATTTAAATAAAAGAGTTGGCTTATGTTATTACTATTATGGGAGAAAGTAAGGACGGAAAGATAACAGTGATGTGTTCACTCTGGTGGTTGTGGTGAATAGACCCCACGGGACAAAGGAGAAGAAAGGTGAATTAGTTTCTTTCATCAATCAAGGCTAGAGATAATATACACTTAGACCAAGATAGCAGTGAGGGAGATGGTGAGTGGATTTCACATGATTTTAAAGGTGGGTCGAACAGAAATTGCTGGCAGATTAGCTACAGGATGCTCAAGAAAGTGTTCATAGAATACCTCCAATGCTTTTGGCTGCAGCAACGGGTATGACAGAAATACTATTTACTGGGCGGGACTGCAGGCAGGACAGGTTGGCGAGAGTGAGCTTTGAGTTTTGGGTTGGACACCTGTTACACTCCCCAGATGGAGAAATCCTATGGCCACTTTGATATACAAATTCGGAGCTCAATGGAGAGATGAAGCTGGTGATATAAATTCAGGAGATAATCGCATTATAAGTGGTATTTAAAACATGAGAGTGAGGGTGATCACTCAGGAAACAGGCGTGGATAGATAGAAAAGGGGAGATCTTAGAGCAGAGAAGCAGTGCAGCTGGTGAGGGAGAGAAGAACCAATACAGAACACTTTCCCAGAAGTGGGGAAGAAAGTATGTTTAGAAGCACCCAGAAATTATTTCACATACTGCTGAAAGGTCAAGAAAGATGGGAACCTTGCAGCGGTTATTGGGTTCGACAATGTGGGGGGTAACTGTGCCCTTGACAAGAGCAGTTTTGAGGGCGTGCTGGGGCAAAAGCCTACCTGGGATGTGTTCCAGAGACAGTGGCAAGAGAGGAAAGGACAACACGTTTTAAAAACTCAGCGTTTTGCTATAAAAGGGAGTAGAATAGTTGAAGGTAGCTAGAGGCAGATGTGGGGTCAAAAGAAGTGTTTTTTTTCAAAGTGGGGGACTGTCATGTGTGTAGACTGATAGAAATGATCCAGGAGATGATGTTGGAGAGAGAGGAGAGACTTGTGGGATCAACATCCCACAGGAGGGTAGGCAAGAGGGGCTGTGATCTCGTGCAGCAGCAGAAGACTGGCCTGAGTGGGAGCCCAGACTCCCTGGAACGGGAGGATGGCAGACGGCGCGGGTGTAGGGATAGATCATGGGTGAGAGCTTGCGCTGGCTCCTATCTTCGAGTGAAATGGGAAGCAGCAGAGAAGAAGGGGCTTCGAGGAAGAGTTGCAAGTGTAAAGGGGAAGGAAAAGTTGTACAACAGTTCTCTAAGTCCGTGGGGGAGTGAATGGATGAGGGAGGATAAGCAGCCTTGTAGGGCGGTAGTGATCCTCAGCAAAGGGAGACCAGTAGGTGTGTTTTTGGCCAGGCATACGCGGCTGGCTAGCGGGATGTGGGTGCAGACATGGAGACAGGGGACTTAATAAGGGTCGGGTTTTGCTGGGCAAAACAATGAAGGGACACATGGGTGAGGAATTTGCGGACATATGCAGAGGAGTGATGATAAGAAGGCATGAGGTGGTCGAGGGACAGCGGTTAGGGAACTGGGTCCGATGCCTGAATTGTACATCCTACCGGCATTGAAGAGTTGGAACAAAAGAGAGAAGGAAGCATTCGGACAAGAGCTTGGGAACATAGAGGGTTTTGCTTGGATACTCAAGAGTATGGTGGGAATTGTAGAGGGTGGGAGGTGAGCCCAGGCGAGAAGACATAGGGCCTGGATGGGACGCAAGTCTGGGTGGTGAGTCTGGCATCGCGGGGAGATCCAGGGGTGGGTGCTGGTGGGTCAAGTCAGATGGTGATGGCGGCTCTGAGCGTTGGGTGGAAAGAAGGGACTGGGGTGGACTTCTCTTCACTCCTTTCATAGGTGGTTCGGAACTGGGGTACAATGATTGGGAACCCAGAGTCCTGAGGCTCCTTCTCTACTTGTTAGTCAGAGAGGGTCTAGCTGCACACTGGGCATGCCCTTCAGGACATTCTGTTAATTTTAAATTCAATATTATCCAATCAAAATCTAGTATCGCTCCCTGTGCCGTCTTTTCATGCGGTGCATTTTTGGGGAAGATCACCCACCATCAACCTGTCCCCATCGGGAAACCCCACGTCCCCCCTTGCCTGCCGTCTCTCTCCACGACGCACTAAACTGCCCGTCACACCCTTCTGCTGATACCTGCCCGAGTTATCCGAATCTCCCCACTCGTGGCCCCAGCGCCCACACTGCTGTGGTCCCGACCGCCCTGACTCCAACCCGGATGACTGTGACAGCTGCCCCAGGGTTTTGCCCCTTCCACACTCGCTCTACTACAAATGCCACTTCCAGGTGGCTGCCACAAGGGCCTTCTCACCCGTGTGACTGAGGCTGTCCTCAGCTTCAAGCCTCCAGTGGCCGTCCACTGCCCCGAAGACCAACTCCAAATTAGTTAATGTGACTTATTTGCGGACTTAACTTCTTTAATCACCGTTCTCCGACTCCTAAGTAACCCCACACCACACTTTTTCAGAAACCCACAAGCCTCTCCTTCCACATCTCTGAGGGGATCCAAAGCAGGGATGCCTCGTGGTCCCTTCATTCCCCATGTTGTCTTACATTCTTCACCCCCTTATGCTGTTCTCTTTTCCTGCCAGGGCACTTGCTGTCATTTGCCACAGTATATATTTATTTGTTCATTTTCTCTTTCTGCGCGTTGAAAACGTCACTGGAGTCGAGCCCAGTGTGTCTCTTTTGACCCTTGCTGTATTCCCAGGGTTTAGCACGGCGCTTGGCCCATGGAAGGTACTCGATTAATAGTTGCCGGTGGTCAATTTCCAGCTGGTGACACTATGTGCTCCTGCATCGAAAGAGACAAACTCCCCTCACGCTGATGAGCAAATCGGATAATTTATTGGCTTCGATGACTGAAAGGTGTACAAGTGAACTTTAAATGTGTTTCTATAGCTACAGAGGGTTCGTTTCCTGAGTAAGCAAGATGGCTCTGGCAAGCCACATCTCAGGATCTCAGTGATTCCAACAGAAAAGCAAAACCTTTGCTGGGGGCTCTCGGGAGAAAGTGCCAGGGACGATCCTGGCTAGCCAGACTTGCCCGCCGGTGGGGGTGGGGGTGGTCTAGCGTAGGGGCATTGGTCCCACCTGGCAGGGAAGAGGGATTGTGGAGGGTTCTGGCTCATTCCTCCCCTCCCGTCTGTTTTGGCACTTGTAAAGCGTGAAAGGAGCTAATAGGTGCAGAGGCAGTCTCTGGAAATTCTGTGTTCTGTGATCTGCTGGGTCCCTGAAGGGAGGCCCACCTCTTTATAGAGAAGGTGAGGGAAAACTTGGCAGAGGGTATTTGATACATGTGGAAAGACAAGTGTAGGAGGCTATGGTATCTTGATGGATGCCAGCGCGTTCATATCAGTGTCAGAAATGTAGTAAAAAGATACAAAACACCAACATCTCTTGATAATGGAAATAAATTGGGTTCAATTAAAATACTTGCCATTGGCTTGCAAGCACAGGGCCAAATTACATAAACCAAAGGTTCTTCCGATTCTCAGAAAAAGAACAACGAATCTGTTAGAAAAACAATTTGCAAAACACTCATTAGTCCAAAAGCGTCCCTGAGAATTCTGCCTCCAGGCCTCTAATGGGCCATGAAACTTGAATTCAATAAAAAATGATTTAACCGTCAAGCGGGTGAACTGGGTAGACTTCTTCTTCCTTGCTCTCTCATTATGGAGTTTATTTTTTGGAGGCTGTTTGTGTAAATACTATTTGTTTTGCTGAAGTTCAGAGAAGCTTTGCGTGAAAATGGTATTTTGCTCCGCTGAAGGAGCTGGTGCGGGCTGACCTCCCGTCTGTTTTTCCTGCTGCTTTGCTGTCCCCCTCCCTCCTCTGATGGTGTCCCGGCCACCTCAGACCCAAGAGCTGTGATTGCACAGTGAGTCAGCGAGTCTGGGGAATTTTGAGAGCTTGTACATTAGATTCTTGCTTTCCAATCCATTAATTTTGTTGTTGGAGGCCTGTTGGGAGCCCTATTGCTGCTTGTAAGAATAACATCATTGCTGTGGCTTCAGGCGTCTGTTACCCAGACAGCTGTTTTCCAGAATCGCTGCCTCCGCGGGGGTCACCGGTCTTAGTGCGCTGTGCCTCGTGGTCACAGTTTCCTGCAGGTGCATATCTTCCCCCAAGGCAGGGCGTGTGTCTTCACCGTATCTTTCTGGTAGGAATATTCAGCCTATCCCCTGAGATGGGGGAACACAGATAGTCCTTCCTAATATTTCCCAAAGACTCAGAGGGCTCTGTCTAGGACGCAGTGGTCGGGGTTTCCTTCTGATGGGTTGACATCTCTCGCCGTCAAGAAGCGCATCCACGAACCCGGCCCTGGGGGGCGGCTTGCTGTCTGCCGGAGGGACCTGGGGTTCTTGGTGGAGAGCAGGCCATCGAATTCCGTGAGGATTCTTCTGGATTCTGACAGCTCCAACCTTTTCTTTTTTGTTCCTCCAGTTCTACAGGTGATGGCTGCCTCCGGCAGGCACTGGTTATGTGCCCCCTCACATTCCCTATGTGCAGAAGAGAGTTAACAGCCGACCCAACTGCTGCCCTAGAAAGGTCCGCTTACAGGCTTGGCCTGGGGCTGGTGTCTGGGAATGCAAATTTTGGGAGGGCTCCCACCATTTCCTAAATGGTAAGAGAGGCTCACTGAGCCTAATCTGTTTGTGCAAACAATATGGTTTATGTTGAACACCTCTTTCCTCCTGCAAGCTGGGATTTTGGCACGTGCTAGGCAGAGGGTGTATGGCTCTCAATAGAAACCCTGGGCACTGGGTCCCTAATGAGCTCCCTGGTACACGGCATGTCATACCTTTCGTCACAGCTCATTGCTGGGGAATTACGTGTATCCTGTGTGACTCCCCTGGGAGAGGATTCTGGAAGCTCGCACCTGGTCTCTTCTGGCCTTTACGCCACACGCCTTTTCTTTTTGCTGATCGTGCTTCTTTGTAATTTTTCACAGCCCTTAAGTAGGAGTGTGTGCTGAGGCTTGGGTGTCCTCCTAGTGAATCAGCAACAATCAGGGTGGTGTGGAGAACCTGGCGTCCTTTTTTACACGTTGAGTTCTCCAACATTCTTTTCAACAACTGCTTATATTATCCCTCTATTGAAATACATAGTGTGATTTCTGTTTTTCTTTTCTTTAAAAAATTTTTTTTGATGCTTATTTCGTTTTTGAGAGAGACAGAGACAGGGCGTGAGTGGGGAAGAGGCAGAGAGCGAGGGAGACACAGAATCCGAAGCAGGTTTCAGGCTCCGAGCTGTCAGCACAGAGCCCGACGCGGGGCTCGAACCCACGAACTGTGAGATCATGACCCGAGTCGAAGTCCTGTGATTTCCGTTTTGGTGACTGGACCCTGACTGAAACAGGATGACATAGGGTGTGACATCTGGAGCTTCTGATCCCAGGAAACAAATCCTCGAATAGGAGACCTTAGAATTAGTGTGGTGGTATCCTTTACCTTAAATGTGGTGCTGAGCTAGCCAACAACAATGGGATGGTAGGAATTCCCAGTATGCGGGTTCAAGGAAACTCCCTGAATGATCGACTGTGTTGACCCTGATAAAGTGCCTGGGAAGCAAGTGTCCTGGGGTCCCATCTCTGCTGCATGTGATCACCTTGGTGGTAACGATCACCACAAAGAGGGACTGAGGGTGAGGTGGCTGCTTCCGAGGGTGGCAATTGTCCTATAGCAAGAAAATGACAGGCAGAGGACTCTAAACTTCGCTCAAGTTGGAGTTGGAAAATTGGAGAGCAATATGGCAGCCTTAGAAGAATGTCTTATGTCTTGTATTTGCAGAGTCAGTTTTGCTTGAGGACTCAGACAAAGCTGAGAACCTTGAACCTGCAAAGCCCTGAGCCCCCTTTGCGGGTTTCTGGAAGCTAGCTTCCCCTTGCATGAAAACCTGGAAGAATCTCTCCAAGGGGAAGCTGCGTTGCCCTCAAGTCCCACGTCAATGTCCACTTATTGCCCCCGAGGTGGCCTATACTGTGGCAAGCAGGACGATGGCCACCAAAGACGTCCACATCCAAATGTCTGTAATGTTCATTTGCATGGCACACACACACAAAAGAAAGCCTTTGCAAAAGTAATTAGTTAAGGACCTTGTGATGGGGAGATTCTCCCGGATTATGTCGGTAGGCGTGATGTAATCATTAGGGTCCCTGAAAGGAGAAGCCAAGTAGAAGAGAATCCAGGAGATGTGATTATAGAGAAATGGTCAGAGAAACACAGTGCTGCTGGCTTGAGGATGAAAGGAGGGGTCGTGAGCCGAGGAACACAGGAAATTTCTGGAAGCTGGAACAGTCAAGCAAATGGGTGTCCCCTAGGGTCTCCAGTCTCCGGGTACAACACTGCTGACACTCGATTTTAGTCCAGGGAGGCTCGTGTCAGGTTCCTGACCTAATGAACCATAAGGTAATAAAGCTGTGTTGTGTGAGGCCACAGAGTCAGTGGCAATTTGTGGTGGCAGCTATAGAAAACTAATACGTACACCTGTAACCAGGGTCAGATGTCAGCGTGCTGCAGGGACGGGCATAGGGATCTGTGCAAGGAGGGTACCCCAAAGCTGGTGCACAGTTTGGCTGATTTTATTGGCAGAAGGTTGAGAATATGTGGGTTCTAAAGGTTTGAGAAGAAGGATGGAGTTTAGCCGTATTGAGAGGAATTTATTTTATTTTTTTAAATTATTTATTTTTTAATTTCCATCCAAGTTAGTTAGCATATAGTGCAACGATGATTTCAGGGGTAGATCCTTTAAGCCCCTTACCCATTTAGCCCATCCCCCCTCCCACAACCCCTCCAGCAACCCTCTGTTTGTTCTCCATATTTAAGAGTGTCTTATGTTTTGTCCCCTTCCCTGTTTTTATATTATTTTTGCTTCCCTTCCCTTTTGTTCATCTGTTTTGTCTCTTAAAATCCTCATGTGAGTGAAGTCAGAGGATATTTGTCTTTTCTGACTGACTAATTTCGTTTAGCATAATCCCCTCCAGTTCCATCCACGTAGTTGCAGATGGCAAGATTTCATTCTTTTTGATTGCCGAGTACTACTCCATTGTATATATACCACATCTTCTTTATCCATTCATCCATCAATGGACATTTGGGCTCTTTCCATACTTTGGCTATTGCTGATAGTGCTGCTATAAACATGGGGGTGCATGTGCCCCTTGAGAGGAATGTATTGATATGGGTGCACTTTTAGAGATTTTAGATTTAATGCATTAGCTTGTGCAGGCAGAAGTAGATCTAATGGTTTGCTTGGTTGGTTGAATAAAATTACACACAGTGTCACCTCTTTAAATGAGGTTGAGAAGCCAGAGCTTTCCTGGTATGATGTGGGGAAGGAATCCAAAACTTAGGGAGGTTGGGATGTTGAAGCAGCTTTGTCACGTGCTGTCTCCAGTCTCCCCCCGTCTCTGTCCCCTGAAGGGGCCCAGGGTGCCATGAAAATCTCGGTGATGGCTGGCCTCAGGAGGCCTGGGATGATGGGGAAAAAGGCTGCCATTTGGACAGGTACCCTTGGGGCGCCTGGGTGGCTCTGCCGGTTAAGCGTCCGACTTCGGCTCAGGTCATGATCTCATGGTCTGTGAGTTCGAGCCCCGCGTCGGGCTCTGTGCTGCCAGCTCAGAGCCTGGAGCCTGTTTCAGATTCTGTGTCTCCCTCTCTCTCTGCCCCTCCCCTGTTCGTGTTGTCTCTCTTTGTCTCAAAAATAAATAAACGTTAAAAAAAATGGACAGGTACCCTGATTTCAGTGGGGACAATAGGATCCTGGAATGGCAGGGAACAAGTGGCCAGACTCACCTGCCTGAGACCAGGTGAGTGCAATTGTCACAATGAACAGCAGGGATGAGCTGCTAACCAGAATATTCCAACCTGCAGTTATCTTTCGCAGTGCTGTTGTCCCTAGGAAAGCAGTAGATGGGCAGTTGACTCAAGTATCACTTGATCTACGTAATAGAGAAAAGTCTAGGTCTGTTGGTTAGAAGTCTTACCTGAGTCACCCTCACACAGAGTCATAGAGTTTTGTCCAGTTATTAGACCCAAGTCGACTCACGGATCTAGAGCCCCTTGACTGAAGGGAAGTCCGGGTGCTCTTGAAGAAGGACCTCACCGCACTGCCACAAATACATTCGGTAAATCTTTCTCTGAGCCATTCCCCAAAGGGTCTTGGATCCCTTTACTAGGGTAACTGTGCTCAGGTAGGTGGAAAAGGGAGATACCCAGATCTCTCAGGGATTACACAGTGCTGGCTCTCATGAATGCAAATTCTGGGGGAACCCAAAGAACGGTGGTCCACCTATTGGCTCATGGACCCACTCTATGGTTATTTCCCCACTCCTTGAATGTGTGATCTGAATAGACATTGTCAGTAATGACCAGAACTCCATGCTGGCCTCAGGCTCATGGAATGAAGACTATTATGGCAGAGAAGACTGAGTGGAACCCGCTGGGACACCCCCTCATTACCTGGATAGAAACCCAAAGCTAGGGGCGCCTGGGTGGCTCAGTCGGTTAAGCGTCCGACTTCAGCTCAGGTCACGATCTCACCGTCCGTGAGTTCGAGCCCTGCGTCGGGCTCTGGGCTGATGGCTCAGAGCCTGGAGCCTGCTTCTGATTCTGTGTCTCCCTCTCTCTCTGCCCCTCCCCCATTCATGCTCTGTCTCTCTCTGTCTCAAAAATAAATAAACGTTCAAAAAAAAATTAAAAAAAAAAAGAAAAGAAACCCAAAACTATATTTTACCCACGGGGGAGCCACCGGCCTCACGGACCAGGTACCAAGAGTAGAAGTGCAACATGGCTATGTGTCCACAGCAGGGTGTCCTTTGGATGCCTTTTGACTGGGCTGGGTCTGTCAGGCCCAGATTCTCAAGGAAAGATGAGAGCGGAGTGTGAAGGGGGTGGGGTTGGATGGGGCAGCCCCGTGTTGGAATTCCAGCTCTACTACTCAATAACAGTGTGACTTGGGATATAGTTCCAGGTCAACAAAGCCTCAGTTTCTTCCCTGGAAACGCAGAGAGCCTGGGAGGTAAGAGATTTCTGGAATCAGACTGCCTGGATGCCTCTAATTCCTTGGTAGCTGTGTGCACTTGGACAAGTGACTTAACTTCTCTGAGCCTCAGTTTCTCTCTCTCTCCAGAGTCACTTAGCTACTTATCGGTAGCTACTTACTGGCTTCTCGTGAGAGTTAAGTGACCTAGTGCTTCATGCAAAACAAGCGCTCAGGATGAAGTGATATTATCATTCTATCAGTTATTTATGAGAAGAAGCACTATGGCAAGTGATAGATGAAGCAGATATGAATGAGCAGAGGTAAGAAGTGAGGTAAGAAGTATGCAAATGCACACGAGGCCTGGCCAATCATGCTTTACTCCCTAAACCAACCAACCAACCAACCAACCAACCAACCAACCACCAACCAAACAAATGAACAGCAAAAGAGCCCATCCTGCTTATTAAGATGGTATTCCCAGCCCCGTCCATTTGCATGGGGCACAGAGAGCCGGCACAGGAGTTAGGGGTGGCCGGGGACAGAGGATGGATGGCAAGAGGGGGATTTATCCCTGGAGGGTCCTGAGGAGGCCCCATGGGTCTCTAAACAGGGCAGGGACAGGAGGGAAATCCTGTGGCTCCAGGGTCTGTGTTGGATTAAATTACATTTCATGACCATCTCAGCGTCCTTCCCTAGACACACAAGCTGCCACTGGGCTGACGGGCTCATCTCCACGCCGGTGCCATCCTGACAGTCGCAACCACGTTTATACACGAACGGTGGGGATTCTGTGGGGCCTGTTTGAAGTTGCATTGGCTCCGCCCACAGTAAGGGCCAAGCACCGTGTGAACGGGCCTCACACATTGCCGCTTCCTCACAAAGTGGAGCTGCTCATTTCCTCTGAAAGAGAGAACGCTAACAATAGCAACGGCCAACATTTGCTGAGTGCCGCTGTGGGCCAAACACCGCGCGGACGACTGTGCGTGTGCTAAGTTACGGAATCCTTGCAGCGACCCTATGAGAGTGGCATGGTCTTTATTCCCATTGCGTGGATGGAAACACCGAGGCGAGGAGCGGTTATGTAGACGGGCCAAGTCAGTGCTCTGGCGGGGACTTTCAGTCTGATTTGGAAGCCTGTGCTCTGCCACATTAATTTGATTTTCCCCAGGGGCGAGGAGTCCAGATGAGTTCTGCCCAGGCTGAGGAGTGGGGCTGGGCTTTGGGGGGGGTGGGAGGTAGGAAGGTGGGCAGGTGTGATGACAGGCCTGTTGTCTTTCAAAAGAGGGGAATGGAGGGAATTTGTATTCCTCCTGAAAGTCCAATTTCTTTCAAACGAGCAAAAAGAGTATAGACCTGCTGCGTGCCAGGCCCTTGCCAGGGGCTAGTGGCCACGGTCCGGGTGCTCTGAGTCTCGCAGACTGACATTCAAGGGCATCTGGTATTTTTGGTCTTACCTGCCACCATTCTGTGCACCACAGAACAAGGCGCCGCTGTTTCCTGCTGGCCGGGCAGCTAGAACGTGCCAGGTGCCATGCCAACGCCAATGCGTGCTGGCCTCTTTAATCCACTGCACCGACTCCAAAGTTCCTGCTATTTAGAAAATTATTTATTGGTTTATTTTGAGGGGGAGTGGACAGAGAGAGTGAGAGCGAGAGAGAGAGAATCCTAAGCAGGCTCCGAGCGGTCAGCTCAGAGCCCGACGCGGGGCTCAGTCGCCCGAACCGTGAGATCATGACCTGAGTCGAAATCAACAGTCGGACGCTCAACCGGCTAAGCCAGCCAGGCACCCCTCAAACTCGCTGTTATTATCCCATGCTTATCAATGAAGATACTGCAACGTAAGGGAATTGGCTGAGATCTCTCAGCTCGTAGGCTGGCACTTACTTCTGGGCCTTTGGGCTTTTAACACACATTCCTTTTCCACTTTCCAGGGCTGGCCCCTGTGTGGAATAATTTGAGGGCCTCTTTCAAAATACATCTGTCTCCAGCTGGTCCTGAAGTTCTTCCCTTAGAACGGACAGGGGCATAGTGGGGTTGCACGCAAATGCTCCTGAGGGCAGAAGCTGTCTCTCTTACTCACCATTTAATTCCTGGCCCAGTGCTGGGCACAGAGAAAGCTCTCAGGAATGCTTAGCCGAGGAGTAAATATCACTTCATCTCCTATCCTTTTACCCAGGAAGAGAGAAAGCAAGATATGGGCACCCCTTCATGGGGGTGGGTTATAAGGTACAGGTGAGAGGGTGCAGGGAACACAGGAAGATGATATGATGTGGCAAAAGAAGGTGTTATGCCTGGTAATTAACTGTGAAATAATTCCACGGTGGCCCAGTCCCCACCCTGCATTCCGGAGTCCAAACCACTTCCATGCCCCTGGGACCCCATCCAGAATGCTCTCTCTTGTTTTTCCAGAGGAACGCCAAAATTGCCAACACACTGATGGCGACTACGCATTGCCTGTCGTGATGCCACCTTCGAGAACACCCTGCCCTCCCCCCAGCCCCCACCGGTGCCCAACTCATTCTGTTACAATTTCAGTTACAAAGCTCATTTTTTCACTGTCAGCTTGAAAGAGTCAAAGTCTCTGACTGAGTGCATTTTTTAACTGGCCATGGTGTTAACTTATTTATTCTCTTCCTTAACACACAAATGGCTTCTAAAAAGAGGAGTTTAATTTTGCAGCCCACTGGTCCATCATGTGCACCAGGCACTCTGGTGGCTGCATCATGCTGTCTCTTGTCAATGCTGTCCCTGTCAGGAGACCAGGCCTGCCATTTGTTATCTGGGAGTGGGGATGAATGTGTCACTTATGGAGAAGATCCCCATTGTTGCCACCTTGAAAATAATGACCACCATGCATAAATGACAGCTGTTTTACATGCACATGCTCATTCCTGTGTGGTCTGCTAGGAGGAGTGTTGGACTCTCTGAAGAGAGACCCTCAAGAGAGGCAGGGTTTAGCCATGACTCTGCTGGCTGCCATTTTGACATTGAGCCTTCATTTTCTCATTTGTGAAGTGAGAGAATTTGATACGATGGTATTGACGATTTCTTCCCTTTCAAACTGGATTCCACATCATTTTCTCCATGCCAGGGACTCTGTTAAGGCACGCGAGTGACGAATAAAACACAGCTCTGTTCCCAAAGGTTATAGATTGAGGACACACATAAATATTGTAAAAGTAACTATGCAATCAATATAAAAAGATAGGCGCTCTCACAGAATGAGGCGGGCTTTGAGGACACATCTAAAGGAATGATTAGGTGGGTCTGTCCAGTAGGACTGTGTGTGGGATGAAGCAGGTCAGATGAGGGAATGTGGGGAAGGCTACAGGAAGGTGAGGAATGATTGGGCTGGACCTGTATGTGTGGGTGAGCATTTCCCTGGTGTGGGGGGGGGGGTGCTGGGGAAGAGGTGAGAAGTACCAGGAGGAAGATGGGGGCCCGTAGCAGGCAGCTAAGTCCCTCCTGCCAAATATCTGAGTATCCCATCAAGTTGAAGCTTTGTGATTTGGGACAAGTTGAAGACCTGATCAGGATTCATAGAAAAAGAAAGGCTTTAGACGATATCAAGTGCCCTTTTCTTATTAGAAAATGTACCACCTTAGGATCACACGGGGGGCTGTACCAGGGGTTGTGTTAAAGGGTAGGTAGTACAAATTGTAGGATTTATGGGCCTTATGGTCTCTGTTGGAACTGCTCATCTCTACCGCTGTAGTGCTAAAGCAGTCATGGACAATACATACATGATTAGACATGGTTGTGTTCCAATAAAACTTTATTTACAAAAACAGATGGTGGGCTGGATCTGGCCCATGGGTTGTAGTTTGCTGACTCCTATAGTATACCAATAAGTAGAACTGAGATATAATCTTTAAAATTCAATAGCTCTATTGTGGTTGGTGCCATTTTATGACACCTTTTTTTAAAAAAAAATTTTAAACATTTATTTATTTTTGAGAGATAGAGAGAGCCAGAGCACAAGTAGGGGAGGGACAGAGAGAGAGGGAGACCCAGAATCTGAAGCAGGCTTCAGCCTCTGAGCTGTTAAAAAGCATTTTTTTTTTTAACATTTTCACGACACCTTTTCTTAAAACTGTACATGGTGGGGCACCTGGGTGGCTCAGTTGGTTAAATGTCCGACTTCAGCTCAGGTCATGATCTCATGGGTTTGAGCCCCGATCGGGCTCTGTGCTGAGAGCTCAGAGCCTGGAACCTGCTTTGGATTCTGTGTCTCCTTCTGTCTCTGCCCCTCCCCTGCTCGTGCTCTGTCTCTCTCTCTCTCTCTCTCTCTCTCAAATAAATATTAAAGAAAAACTGTACATGGCATGGATCTTCAAATGGTGTGGTGGGCTTTCAGTTGACAATTGGTGGTCCCTACATACAACTTTGATAAAAAGGAAGCTGTCTTGTGGGCAGTGAGCACCCTGGTCCCAGCAGGCCCTGATCACTGTATGATTATGCAGTTAGACTCCCTGACATTCCTTGGAGCCCCTTCCCTCGTTCCTCTTCCTCCTGCAGCCCCTCTACCTTCCCCACGCCCACACCTACATGTCTCTTCTCCGGCATCTCCCTGCAGAAGACCACTCTTTCCCATGTCCCCCAATACCCTCTTTGCCTGAGTCTCTACTTCATATCAAACACTGCAATGGGGATTCCATGATAAATAAGGCTTGGACTTGGCCGTTCCATGCCCACATTCTCAGGTTTGTTGTCTTCTTTCTATGGGGTGGTAGAAAAGCTGTAGGATTCGGGAGACCCGAATCCAAATGCCAACTTGGGCACTAATTGGTCATCAGTAAATAACTTCTCCTTTCTGGGTCTCTCATCTGAAGAAGCTGGCCTTAGAAATATCCGGGCTCACATCAGCTCTTGCGTACTACGGCTAATTATGGACATAAGATCTTGATGTATTGTTCCCATTTATACTAGTAGGAAAAGGTTATTGAAGAGTCTGAACTTCAACCACAGATGCGTTTGTGTAAGTGGGTCTTGTGGGACCTCAGACCCCAGTTTATGGCCGGCTGTCCAATCTGTGCACTGAGAGGGAGAAACTTTGTCATTGGGCCCTCCACTCATCGGGTTCACGATTCTGTTTTGGATGGTGGCTCGGAAAGGAGCTTGTAGGACGCTGTCCTGTTGACCTGCAGTGGTGTGTCTGTGCATCTGTCTTTCCCCTGGATCTGAGCTCCTTGGGCAGTGATGAGATCCGGTTTATCCATGTTGTCTCCATCATTTCACACAGTATCCAGCACATAGTACGTGTTCGGTGAAGGCTTGTTGAAAGTATCATGGCGACTTTTGATATTCTTTTGGAAGACTTGGAAGATACCCCAAAGAAAACAAGGCTGCTTTTGACAGTGGAATTATTTACTGGGGGGGATATAAACATTTATGAGCACTTTGTCTGTGCTGGGACTTGGCACTCAGTCCTTATAATGGCACATACAATTTCTATTTTACAAATGAATAACCGTATCAAATCAACATGCCAAGCCAACCCCTTTCTGTTGATAAAACGTTGATTGTACATGCCAGGTATTACACGATTCTGTACATTCACGTTCCCATTTAATTCCAACTGTAACACTGGATAGTCTTATGACCTCCATTTCATAGATGAGTAAATTGAGTCCTTGCGTAAGTTTACCTAGGTAGTAGGTGGAGCTGCCTGATGCCAACCACTGTACTTTGGATGTGTCAAATTTGGCCTGGAACTCTCTGGAAATCAGGGTGAAAAACTTGATGGGTTTCAGAGATTTTGTCATCATGAGACTCTGTCCTAGATGGATCTGTCTTTAGGATGAATAGCTATATGGATAACAGACAACATCCTCAACCCACTTTGACAATCTAGAGAGGAATTGATTTGGATATGGCATTTCTATAAAGACCCTTGATTAATGTCCCCAAATTTCATTTTTAAAGGAGTGATACACAACTCTGGTTGCACATTTAGAACCACCTTTTATTTAAATAAAAAAGATAATAATGCCTGGGCAGATCCTAGGCCAAGTAAATGAGATCTCTGGGGTCCGAGCATTGATATCTTGTTAAAAGGCAGTTAAGAACGCCGACAGCAAGCGTAGCTGGGTGGGAGGATTCACATGCGCCTTCAAGCACACCGTTCAGGAATATAATTTCAGGCAGTCTGACTCGTTCTAAAGGTCACACTCCGGGTGCTTTGAAGAGGGAGAGGAGGACATGATCCTTAGGCCTTCTTCCTC
Organism: Panthera pardus; assembly: GCF_024362965.1. NCBI lineage: Eukaryota > Metazoa > Chordata > Mammalia > Carnivora > Felidae > Panthera > Panthera pardus. The sequence goes on from NW_026526655.1 coordinate 104,840,505, forward strand.
AAACATGATTTATCCTAGAAGCGCTTTTGATAGAACCTGGACGGGAGAGAATGCCAAGTGGTGCTTGATACTGGAGTCTCGGGTGTGGGTGCCCTAAGTGTCTGATTAAGGGTCAAGTGTGCAGTTGGTTGCCATCTTTCTTTTCAGTGACCTCTGTGATCTTTGCCCTCAATAGCTGCACACACAAGTGGAGGCCACGGTTAGAACAGCATCTTCAGACAAGAGCGATGACCAACAACAATAGAGGAACAAAAACTAGTGACCCACGAATTCACCGCATTTGCCAGGTGTTTGAAACTTTTCAAATCTTTTCCACGTTGTCTATCTCGTTGAACTCTGATAACATTCTCTCTAGCTTTCCACAGAAGGCTCCTCATGATACGGCCCCGGGTGACCTTTCCAGCCTCTTCTGCCTCCTGCCCCAAGTACCTGTGCCCCCGCCTTCCAGAGCCATTGGCAACCTTTCCTACTTCCGCATGATTCCTCATGCTGACCTCTCTCTCTGTCTCTGGATCTTTTCACCTCTGTTCACTCAGGAAGTTCTGTCATCCTTCAGGGTCAGGTGGACGGATTCCTCCTCCATCAGTCTTTCCCTTGGGCCTTCCTCACTGTCCCTCACAGCTCGCTGACCATGATTCATCAAGGTCATCCTCTCTAACCCTACCGTGAGACCTTCAAGGGCAAGCGGCTGGTTCAGTTCATTGTTTGCTTGTCTAATGCTGTGCCCAGTGTCTGGAAAATAGTGTGTGTTTAATCAGTATTTGTTGAGTTGCTGAAACCTTTTGGAAGAGGTTTGGGGAGAGCTGAAGAGTAAGCAGTTTGCTATGTCATAAGTCATTGGCTGTTTCTCCCAAAGTGGTCATTTTATTTATTTAATTTTTTAATTAAAAATTTTTTTAAATGTTTATTTACATTTTAGAGATGGGAAGGGGAGAAAAAGCGTGAGTGGGGGAGGGGCAGAGAGCGAGGGAGACCCAGAATCCAAAGCAGGCTCCAGGCTCCGAGCTGTCAGCACAGAGCCTGACACGGGGCTCGAACCCACGAACTGTGAGATCATGACCTGAGCCAAAGTTGGATGCTCAACCGACTGAGCCACCCAGGCACCCAGTGTGATCCTTTTAAATGAATTTGCTCCATCCACACGGTATGAAGGCCAGTGTCATGAATAAGAGACCCTGGGAAAAATGGGAACGATGTGGTCTCCCAAAGCGGAGGAGGGTGGCGGGGGGACAGGCCTGAGAGTGGGAGAGGCTTGTTTTTCACTGGGTGCTCTTGTGACACTTTTTTTCTTTTCCTTTTATTGAAGTATAAGTAACATATAGTGTTGTATCAGCTGCAGGCATACGATACGATGATTCAATAATTCTGTACGTTACTCAGTGCTCATCACCATCAGGGCACTCTTAATCCCCTTCCCCTACTTCGTCCATCTCCTGCCCCCCTGAACCTCCCCTCTGGCAAATATCAGCTGACTCTCTCTGTTGAAGAGTATGGGGTATTTTCTTGTGGCTGTTGTTGTTGTTGTTTGCGTCTTTTTTTTCTTTGTTTTGTTCCTTACATTCCGCGTATGAGTGAAACCGTATGGTATGTGTCTTCGTTTGACTGGCTTATTTCAGTTAGCATTATACTCTCTGGGTACATGCATGTTGTTGCAAATGACAAGGTTTCATTCATTTTTATGGCTGAATAATATTCCTTTGTACGTATATACCCCTTCTTCTTTATCCATTCATCCATCGATGGACATTTGCATTGCTTCTATATCTTGGCTCTTGTAAACAATGCTGTAATAAACATAGAGGTGCATATATCTTTTCAAATTAGTGTTTTTGTATTTTGGGGGGTAATACCCATTAGTGGAATTACTGGATCATATGGTGATTTTATTTTTAGTTAAAAATGTTTTTTAATGTTTATTATTTATTTTTGAGAGAGAGATGGGGGGCAGGAGCAGAGAGAGAGGGAGACACAGGCTCTAGGCTCTGAGCTGTCAGCACAGAGCCCGACGCGGGGCTTGAACTCACCAACTGTGAGATCGTGCCCTGAGCTGAAGTTGGCTGCTTAACCTACGGAGCCACCCAGGTGCCCCTTATTTTTAATTTTTTGAGGAACCTCCATACTGTTTTTCCCAGTGGCTGCACCAGTTTGTATCCCAGTCGACAGTGGATGCCTGTTCCTTTTTCCCCCCCTCCTTGCCAACACTTGTTATTGCTGGTGCCTTTGATCCCAGCTATTTCGACAGGTGTGAGGTGATACCTCATCATGGTTTCGATTTGCATTTCCCTGAAGAATTAGTAATGTTGAGCATCTTTTCATGTGTCTGTTGGCCATCTGTATGTCTTCTTTGGAAAAATATCTATTCAGGTCTTTTGCTATTTTCAGTTGGATTATATGTCTTTTTGGTGTCGAGCTGTGTGCGTTCTTATATACTTTGGATACTACTTATGGATATATTATTTGCAAATATCTTCCCCCACTCTGTTGTAGGTTGCCTAACATTTTGAATTTGGATATAATCTGAAATTACATGTGTGTCATGTATTACCTGTTCGAAAGGTAATTTAATTTACATGTGGTACCTATTCAAAAATAGAATATAACACAGAAATGATCACTGCAGGGGACAGAGTTTAGAGTCAGATCTGGGTTTGATTCCTATCGCTCCAGCTGTGCGAGCCTGAGCAAATTTCTTACCTCACCTAAGCCTCAGTTTCCCTATTTTAATACAAATACAATAACAGCAACTCTTTAATAAGGTAAGAAAGAGAAGAAGCAGCCCCTGCAAGGCAGGAGCCGGCCTAGCACGCACAGCTAAGCCTGGGTGTTCTCCTCTGAGCATAAACAGTGTCACAGGACACCAACAGCAGACAAGACCCCTCGGTGACCGAGACAGAGCAAGACGAAAACAAAATCACTTCATAACCACGTCTGAATACGGACAAAAACAGAACACGGTCCAAACCGCAAAAATGATACAACGTCCCCCATGCTGGCGATTACAAGTGGCTGCGGCTTTTTTACCGATAAGCTTCGATTTGTTCTTTCCACCTTATGGATAGGAACTGTCAAGCTAATGAAACAGAGGATTCCCCCTTCTTCCTGAAAGTTCCCAATCGAAGCCCAGCCCCTCTGTCTCAGAGGCTTCTCCAAATCTCCTCACAAAAGTTCAAAACCTATTATGAATCCTTTTTACCATCCCCTTCCTGACATGTCCTTTGGTGTGCATTCTCCCTTGTTGCAATGAGTCAGTAGGCCCTGCTTTGTTCAAATACAGGTGTGGTCCTGGTCGTTTTGGCCCCAGGACGTTGACAGGTTTTCATTGCTGCCGCCATCATCACCATCATCAATCTCTTTCTCTCTGTTGCCTCTCGTTTGGATTTAACTGAGATCAGACAACAGCAACGAAGCTTCGACCCGTGGCTTCTTGAGTCTTATCCCCAAGATCTTTCAACTGCATCATGGGAAATAATAACTCTTGCACAATAGAGAAAGAGGATTCTTATTTCCCAGGGAGTCCAAGCTGAGCAGTCATTGTTAATGTCAGATTTTGCTGAAAATGGCCTGGGCAGACTTGCAGTATATTCTGAGCATATTATGAGGTCTTTGGGAGTCTCTGTAGTCGAAGAAACCCATACAAGCTCAAAGACTCAGAACGAATCAATACAACTGCTTAAATAATTAGTACCTGGGCTCGGGAACCTATAAGAAGAGTAGATGGAATCCTCGTTCTATGCTTCAGGAATGGCCAGGGGTGAACTTCAAGGGATGGATGAAGGTCATCTCCGTGCAAAGATGACCCACGCCAGGCAACTCTTCCTGGAGGCAGAGAAAGGGACTCGCTTAGGGAAGTCTTTTCTAGGTTTCCTTGGCAGTCATGAAAAATTGTTTAAGCATCTTAGTAACTCAGGAATACTTAGTACGACTTTTTGCTCACTCCCTTTTTGGGCTTAGAAATGAGAAAGGAATTATTGTTTGTGTTCAGAAATAATTAGAAATAATGGAAAAAATGCTAATACTGTAAAGTGGCACTAAAGGGGGGGGAGTGTATAAAATATACTTACCTTATGATTAAGGCTTAGTAAAAGTTATATGGCGAAGAAAGTCTGGGGGGAAAAGTAGCAAAATGTTAATTGCCTCTGTGTGGTTGGACAGCAGGTGATTGTCATAGTCTTATATTTTTTAAATGTCCTACGACCTGCATGTATTACTTTTATAATGGAAAAAATGAATGATAATGCAAAATGTTCATTTTTGCATTGATAGGGCTTAAATGTAAGCATCAGGAAGGCTTGCAGGATGCCGGTGATGGTAACCCAGGTTCACATCAGGGGCCCAGGCAGCAGGTGCAGGCTGACCCCTGATGGCAGGGGCTGGGAAGCTTCCAGAGGCCCCCAGTTCTTCCTCAGAGAAGGCGCAAAGCCACTGGGAGTCTGCTGTTGATATGCAAACTGAAGATTAAGTATGACAACAGCACCATTTAGACGAGGAGGGGACTTCTGGACGGGCTGAGCAGTGAACATCCTCTGAGTTCAGCCCGGTGGCCCAGCGCCCTGCTACCCAGTTCTGTGGCGGATCCGTGGTTGCCCGCCTCACAAGCCGGTGGACAGGAAGGTGTGAGAAGCTTGATTTGGTTCAACTGTGGTGTATAAAGCTTGGAGGGATGAGAAATGAGGCTGGGCGGGGCGGATTCAGAGCATAGCTTAGGCTGGGGCCACGCGTGGAGGTAGGCGTGGCTCCCTAAATTTGTGCTACTTACATTTGGGTGCCACACCCTTCTGGAGGGGGGGCAATGGCAAAAACAAGTCTTCTCGGAGATTCGGTTGGATTTGATTTTTTTCCAGGGTGAGGGCAGAGAAAGTCAGGTAATTTAACTGCTAAGTATTTTATACCATTATTTTTATATTAAACAAATGGGTACATTAGGCCCTGAAATGTGAAATCGGCATGAATTATTAGAAGATAAAACAGTCGCCTGGGTGGCTCAGTCGGTTGAGTGTCCGACTTCGGCTCAGGTCACGATCTCGCGGTCTGTGAGTTCGAGCCTCGCGTTGGGCTCTGGGCTGACAGCTCAGAGCCTGGAGCCTGCTTCGAATTCTGTGTCTCCCTCTCTCTCTGCCCCTCCCCCGTTCATGCTCTGTCTCTCTCTGTCTCAAAAAAATAAATAAACGTTAAAAAAATTTAAAAAAAAAGATAAAACAGTAGAGCACAAAGAAATTTTGTGCCTGCAGCAGACTGCTTCGTGGCACCTCCTCTGACCCACAGGAATTCACTCGTGGCCAGTTTGGCATATTGTTTTCACCAGAAACTGGATTTATGGAGCAGTGATAGGAAAACAGTTTGGGGCAGTGAATTTGGGGACCAACCTCCCAATCCCTTCTTTTTTGAAGGGGCTGTGGAGGGGAAAGGCTGAGAAGTAACTCATGATATATATTTTTTCTGTTTTTATTTTTATTTATTATGAGAGAGAGAGAGAGAGAGAGCGAGAGCATGTGTGCGTGAGTAGGGGAAGGACAAAGGGAGAGAGAGAGAATTCCAAGCAGGCTCTGGGCTGACAGCACAGAGCCCGAGACAGGGCTCAGTCTTATGAACCGTGAGATCATGACCTAAGCCGAAGCGGACAGTCAGATGCTTCACTGACTGAGTCACCCAGGTACCCCAACTCATGATAAATTTTTAAAAGCAACTAACATGCGTATAAAATTCTGAATGAGCCACGTTCGATCCAGGAAATGGTCTTTTTATTATTTGAAATTTAAAAAATAGGTTTTTAATGTTTACTTATTTTTGAGGCAGAAAGTGACAGAGCATGAGCAGGGGAGGAGCAGAGAGAGAGAGAGGGAGACACAGAATCCGAAGCAGGCTCCAGGCTCCGAGCTGTCAGCACAGAGCCCGATGCGGGGCTCGAACCTGTGAACTGCAAGATCCCTACCTGAACCAAGGTCAGACGCCTAACCGCCTAACCGACGGAGCCACCCAGGCATTCCTCTGTTTTGTGGTTTTTTTTAAATCACTTTAAAGGGATGTGAAATGGGTCTTTGTGGGCTACACAGGTGGAGGAGTGATACGTTTGTTACATCACCGAAGATTTATTTTGGGTGGATCACCCCCCAACGTAAAGGCATCATGGGTGTACGAATTCATTCATTCGTACCCAGGATTTGTTTGTACAAGGATTTGTTGAGTCTCTATCATGTGTAAATCCGTGCACCACACAAAGCAATTTCCTTCACTCCTGGGGCTCAGTGCTTCTGGATCCTGCAGCGGTCCAGTCTGGAACGAAAGCATCCCTGTGGTTCCTGGGGAGTGTACCTTGGACCCTATGCCATTGAACTTAGATTCCTGTCCTGCTCAGCTAGTGCCACTGCTTGGCTTGGGCAAGTCACGTGACTTTAAGGGTCTGACTGTGTGTACGTGTATCTCCTTGTCTATAAACCACAGACATTACCCAGCTATCTCTGCCCGTCCTGCCGATTTCCCAGGACAGCTATGGGATTTGCTAACACACATGCCAGGGCTTCATCATCTGCAACATGTTCTGCTGGGTTCAGCTGATAATATAAATAACAAAATAATAAGTTCAAAGCGTTATTATTATAATCGTTACACCATTAGAATCAGGTTTTTTTTTTTGCAGCCGTGAGGCTCATAAAAATCAAGGTTAAGAGGTGCTTTTGAGAGAGAGTCTAAAGCAAAACTTTATAGCTAAGCTGAGGGGGCACGGAGCACTGTCCTCAGCCTCCCCACTGCAGGTCTGGGGGCCCTGCAGACCCTCCTGGGGGCGTACGCTCCCGGCACTGCTTGTCTCCTGCCTTCGCATGGAGAAGCACAATGGCCCAAGAGTTGGGCTTGATTTCAGGGTCGCCTGGTGCTTGGGGCACAGAATCATCTCCTATTCAAAACAGGTTCAGCTCATGAGGAGCGCAGGGCTGTCTTTCATACATGAGAAGGTGTCCTCGCCCCCCATCTTTTCTCCAAGGAACAGGGGCTCTGGTGAGTCCTGAGGGGGTGGAAATGGACTGCCCATCACCTGCCACTTAGGAGCAATGGGCAGAGGGCATCACTAAGTGGTGGTGGCAGTCCTCGTTCTACTCTGCTTTTTGTAGCCCACGTCTAAGTAACAGAAGGGAAAGTCTTGGAGGCCCTCTGTGTGCCAGACCTTTGTTCTATGCCCTGGACCCATACCTGGTTGCCTAATCTTCACAGAAACCCAATGAAGCAGGCGCTGTTTTATGGCCATTTGACAGGGAAACAGAGGCATAGCAGGGTAAAGTAACTTACCAAAGGCACCTAAATCATGAGTGGGAGTAAACCTGGATCTTAAATGCAGAGCCTGCCCCCTCAAAGCCACAACACTGTGCTCTCAGTGTGCCTTTATTTTAATCTCTTGTTTTTTGAGAAATTTGTCTTTTTTCCTGCCTGATTCCCGGCTGTCTTTTCCTTTTCTTTCTTTCTTTCTTTCTTTCTTTCTTTCTTTCTTTCTTTCTCTTTCTTCCTTTCCTTTCCTTTCCTTTCCTTTCCTTTCCTTTCCTTTCTTTTCTTTTTTTGGACTTGGGCTTCAGTACTGATGGGGACCATGGTGAATAACAGATTCTATCATCTATGTATCTATCTATCTATCTATCTATCTATCTATCTATCTATTCACCCATCCAATCTATTATCTATCTCTCTATGTATACATTCCATCCATCTGTCTATTAATCATTTATTCAGATAATACTGAATGGGCAGACTCATTTCATGTAGTGGAAAACCTTTTCCACTACGGAGTCAGAGATGTCTGTATTTAGAGCCAAACTTCCATGTGTGATCTTGAATAAACCAGTTTCCATGAACCATGGTTTCCTAATAGGTAAAATGGGGATGATAATGCCTATTTTTATTTTTTAATGTTTTTATTTATTTTTGTGTGAGAGAGAGAGAGAGAGAGAGAGAGGGCATAAGTGGGCAAAGAGCAGAGAAAGAGAGGGAGACAGACACAGAATCCGAAGCAGGCTCCAGGCTCAGGGCTGTCAGCACAGAGCCCGATGCAGGGCTCCAACTCACAAACCATGAGATCATGACCTGAGCCGAAGTCCGACGCTCAACCCACTGAGCCACCCAAGCGCCCTTATAATGCCTATTTTTATTGCAGGAATGTTGTGGAACTAGAAATAATACGCTTAACCTATCTAGCACAGACTAAATGCGTGCACAGAGAAATGTTAGCTCTGCCTTGAGAAAAAAAAAGGACACAACTTATTCTCTGCTCTCCCTATTTACCTGTGATTGTAACTTGCCATATGCTACCTCTACCAAAGCATGATAAACCTGGGTCACCTACTGTCTCGACTGATATTACAAGTTGTGCGTGTAGCTCCTATGACGGTGAACTTGGCACGGCAACGCAGGAACGTCTCTGAGCTCTGCCGCACCTGGGAGAATGTGTCTTGCACTGGGAACGTGTTGGTTAAGCCAGGCTAGGCTACAATGTGGTAACAAACAGCCCCACATCTCGGTGCTTAAGCTTAACATGATGAACTTTTGCTTATCTCTTACTCTACGTGTGTACTCTGTCCACGAGAAGGCCCTGTTCCCCACAGCCCTGCTCCCCACAGTGTCTCATGGGTCCAGGATGATGGAGGCTCCGTCACCATTGAGCTGCACCATCCGAGAGTCACGGGCTTCTTGGCAACACATGTCGCTTCAGCTCACAGCCTGCAGGCCTATCGTGACCCTGCCTGCCTGCGCAGGGCAGAGAAGTCCTCCCCTGTGCTGGAGGGAGAGGAGAAATGGATGTGGACGGTCACTCTGAGACCCTTCTCAGGTAGGATCTTATTTCTGTAGGATTGGTCATTTCTTTGCAGCTCGGATCCCAATCAGAAAGGGATACCTTTCTGCTAAGATGGGCAAGACTTTCTCCCTTTTTCACCGTAGGCCGGCAGGAGGCTCCACACAGGGGTAGGACAGGGAGCACTCAAGTCGAACCAGGGGAAGGAGTCCTTTGGTTTGTGTCTCCGGGTTGAGGTGTTGAAAGGGGGTCAAGCCCACGGAGAGGCACCACCCTGCCCCACCATGGAGTACAGCTTTACCAGGGCTTTTCCAGCTTGTTCCAATAGAAGAACGTCAGTTTGTATAATGATGGCAAATCGCAGGTTAGGGCTTTTGAGATTAAAACACCTGGACTGTCCCATGGTCCAGTCCCAGTGCTGGGATGAACTTGGCTTCTGACAGGGTTCTGGAGAAGTGAACATCGTCATTAGTATTCAACTTCGGAAATAGAGAATGCCCCAGACACTCTGATAACTCATCATGCCTGTGTCATTCATACAATAATAAGTAATTCTGATGCCTTTGGAGGATGCAATTTTGTTCTGAGCTCTTCTTCCTCCGGGACCCGAATGCACGGTGTTCTGATGGGAGAAGATGGGCGTGGGGTCCCTGAGCTGTCACTTATCAGCTCATTGGCTTTGGGCTTACCTTTTTCGGCCTCAGTTTCCTCAACAGCAAAATGGGGGTGGTGATCCTCCTGATTGTGCAGGCTGGTCACGACCGTCAAATGAAATAAGACCGTCACATGAAACAGCCTGTTGTCACACTCAGTTGTGGCTGATGAAATGCCAGGCATGATTTTGTTTCCTATGTTTGCTCATTGCCGGTTAGATGGGGGCTTCAGTGTATGTTCCTGTGCACCCTTGGCAACCTGTCCAGCGATGATGGGCTTTAGGTCACAAAACCATGCTCTTTCCACCCATCCCCTCACGTGGGTTTCTTTCTGTACCAGTGAGACCCAGCATCCCAAGCTGGGTCTCATCCAGGAACTCCCATCTTGTTTCCGAAGCTTGATGATTTTGTCCTGCCGTCATTAGCAGGACCACTCAAGCCACCCGTCTTCCACCGTTACCATCAGCGAGGGGGTTGGTGAGCCCTCCTTTCGGGGCAGAGGACAACCTGTCAGAGGTTGGGAGTCACTGCCCACCGAGCGGGTCACACCGGAGGACAAAAGCCAGAAGAGAGACAGGACAGGGGGCAGAAAATAAGCCTCCCTTCATAAACGGCTTCATTCTGGGGCAATGTTAGTGAGTTTCAGGAATGGGTATTGGTCGAGGTGAAGAACCAGAACAGCGCTTTGCTGGTCACCAGGCTCTGCAATAACAGGGGTTTGTCTGAAGACCTTCTTACATGCCTGCGTGCACACATGACATGCATGTCATTGATGACATGTGACAACTCTTTCTAGTTAATTCAAAATGGAGTTTCACTGCTGACATGTCCCATCTCCCATCAATCTCTGGGGGCAGACCACTGCTTCCTGGAGGTAAATTTTCTGGCTTTGATGGCATTTGTGATCGGGGTAGGAAGGACCTTGATGGGTCATGATGTCAGCGCTTCGCCTCTGCCCACAGGCTGTCCCCGGTCGGGACATGTATATGCCATATTGGAGTGGTGATGCCAGTCTTTCCATTGATTCTTCTAGCCAACAACAATATATTGAGTAATAGTTAAAAATAAATAGCTGACGTTTATTAAGTTTTGCCTACATGCTAAGTGCTTTGCATTAATTTTCTCGTTTTGTAATAATAACTCCCTGAGGGATAGACTATTACTCTCCCAGTACATGGACACATTTTGGAAGGTTGAGTAATTGGCAGCAAAGCCAGGGCTGTGAACAGGACACGGCCCTGCTTTCCAGGAGCTGACAGTCCAGCAAGGACACACGTGCCCGGTCAACGCAGTGTGATAAGCATGTGCGGCAATGGGACTGTGCTATGAAACTGTGTGGAAGACAACTTAGCCCAGTGTCAAGGCAGGGATGTCAAGGCAGGCTTCCTGGAGGAGGTGATATTTGGGCTGAGACCTGAATAGTGAGACTGGCAAAAGATGGGGTGAAGCGGCCCTCTCCCGCCCCCTCCTCCCCGATCTGTGAGTGCCGCATTCACAGGCTTGTTTCAGGGAACTGGTTACTTTTTGTTCAAAAATGGCAACTTGGAGGTTAAGGCTTTCAAGACTAAACAACAAAGAAAACCCGGACTGTCTCATGTCTCAAAGAACACCCGCCTGGTCCCAGTGGATGAGTAACTCTCGAAGTTGGCTTCTGAATATGAGAACAAATACCAGGAGAAGAAGGCAGCACGATTATTCTCGTAACGGATGGGGCATGTGTTTCCGTACAAGGGTGGGGGAGGGAACAGAGTGAGGACAGATGAGGCTGGAGAGAGGGGCTGGGCCAGGTCCCCCCAAATCTTACAAGCCAGGTAAAGCGTTTGGACTTTATGCGGAAGGCAGTAGGGGTCCACAGAAGGGTTTTCAACAGAAAGAGATAGATTGGCTTCATATGTTGCACACATGACTTTGGCTGCAGTAAGAGAAGTGGACAGAATAGTGGCGTCCACTGGGGCAGGAAGCAGCACGTTGTAACTGATATTAAGTAAGCAGGAATAACGAGGCATCATCATGAAAGCAACTTTATTATTATTATTTTTTTTATCTCTTCTTATTCCTTTAAATCTGCAGAGGAGGGTGAAAACGTAGGCAGGTCTCAGGGCTTTTGTGGTCCCTCAGGTGATACCAAGGCCCTCAGTCACGTTAAGTCACGGACACAGCCTCAACGAACAAGCAATGGGTCCAGTGTGATATGTGAGTGAACGTCCCAATCCTCATTGAAGTGTGGGGTCCTCACCTCCGGCCCACTGAGGCCCCGGCAGGTGGGACATTCACCTGCTGGGAAGGGGGTGGGTCACCTGCCCTGGGCCTGGCTCTCATCCTCAGTCCCTTCACCCACCTTCCAGCCGCTGAGTCTGATCCCACCAGTGTGGAAGTGGGTGGAGGAGGGGGACAGGGGTGGGGATGGCCTTACTCACCTAATGCTTCAGTGAGCTGGCTCTGTCCTCTCTTGGCCTGGCAGGTGCTCACGGCACTCTCATGGGTGCTTTTATGGATGCTCTGCTGACTCCCTACTGGGCCCTCTTTCACGGGAAGTCTTCTCTTTTATGAGGATGACCTATTCACTCCTTAGCTTCTGCTTCTGTCTGTCCACGTCTCCAGGATGAGGCTCCCACCCTGGCGGGATGGATTTAGGGCAACCCTCGGTCAACATTTCTATCATGGGTTCATCTCCAGCCCGCAGGCTTCTCTTGCTTTGATCTGCTTTTTGCTCGGCACTTAATTCCCAGACGTAGGACTGAATTCTGTCGCCACAGCTTTGGCTTTCTCGCGCAGGAAGCAGGGTGAATTTGCCACGCTCCCACTCTGTGAGGAGTGCATGTCAGAGTCTCTCAACAGTTGGGGTCAGTGGGTAGCACCTCTCCATCTCTCTCCTATGGGGCTGGTGGATACTCCCAGCTCCCAGTGACCATCTCTAAAGGAATATTCCTTCAAAAAATAAATTGCTTTCTTTTTTTTTTCATTGATGTATAGTTGACCCACAACGTGCCATTAGTTTCCCGTGTACAACGTAGTGTTTGAAGAAGCCTATGCGTTGTGTTGTGCTTACCACAAATATAGCTACCATACAGTGATATTGCAATGTCATTGACTTTATTCCCTATGCTGTATCTTTAATTCCCTTGACCTATTCGATCCATGACCGGAAACCTGCGTCTCTGACTCCCCTGCACCCGTTTTGCCCCTGCCCCACCCCTTCCCTTTGTCAACCATCGGTTTTTCCTCTGTATTTCTTTCTGGGTCTGATTCTGTTTTTTGTTCGCTCATTTGTTGGTTTTGAGTTTTAGATTCCGCATACCAGTGAAATTGCATGGTAAGTTTCTTTCTCTGCCTGACTTATTTCACTTAGCATGATGGCCTTGAGGTCCATCCATGTTGTTGCAGATGGCAAGGTCTTTTACTTTTTTGTGGCTGAGTAATATTCCAGTGTGTGTGTGTGTGTGTGTGTGTGTGTGTGTGTGTGTGCATGTGTGCATGGGTGTGTGTGCATACATATGTACATATTTATATATATACCTATCACATCTTCTTCGTCCATCCACCCATCCATCCATCCAACCATCCATCAATGGACACTTGAATTGCTTCCATATCTTGGCTACTGTAAATGATGGCGCTATAAGCATAGGGGTGCCTACATCTTTCCGAATTAGTGTTTTTGTGTTTGAGTCAATATCCAGGAGTGGAATTACTGGGTCATATGGTATTTCTAGGAAAAAGAAATAAATTTCTTAATATTTGTTCTATTTTTAAATATCTTCACTGACAGTTGATCATTTAGTTCGTTCTCATCATCATATTCGAAATGTCACACTGATGTCTGTATTATGCCTCGATTTTGGCATCTGGTATCGATAGCATGTTGCGGTCTCCTCTGAAACTCCCACTTTAATAGTCTGTTGCATTATACTTTCAATCATTTCCACACGCCCTCTCTGTTTGAGCCTGATAGCTGTGCTGTGAAGGGGATAGAGAAAGCCTTCTTGTCTCTATACTTCAGCGAAGGAGCTAAAGAAACCGGGAGATTAAATGATTGAACACTGTAAGCGTGGATTAATCGACTAAAAGCCTGTGGAAGCGGCTGAGGCGGGACAGGTGGGCTTGGCAGCCTTGGCTACCTCTGGATGGGGCCATAGTGATGGCTCCACAAAGCTGTGCCTGAAGTTAGCATTCCTGAGTGAGACAGAGTCTCAGTGGTACGGATGTCACCCAAGTTGGGGCTGCCGGAGAGATGAACTTGAGCCAAGAGCTCATCCAGGGCCCTGACCTATGTCTTCAGGCAGGAAAGCAGAGTCGAAGGTCAAGCTGAACTGTGTTGCCTGGTGATCTGGGGGTAAGTCCCTTAACCTCTCTGGGCCTCAGTTTCCTTATCTGTCAAATAGAAGTAATTCACAACATTGTCGCAAGGACTAGATGAGATGGCATCTGTAAAATTCCAGCACCCTGTTTGCCACAGGGTAGATGATAAATAGTTGACACTGACAACTCAAGCTTAGATCATGGTCATTGAGAAGACTCCATGGTGCTCCATTGAAGACAGGGTCCGAAGAATGGGAAGATTAGTAGGACATTCCCTCCAAAATGGAAGCAGAAGGCAGAAGTCCCGAGTTTTCGTCCCTCTTGGTGATTCTGATAACCTGGCTTCTCTTAGTATTTAGGATTCTAGTTTGTTTTGGGGAACAGCAAGGGAGCTGGGAGATTTTCAGGCTGGTCTCAGCATGCTGGGGGGTGGCGACCCCAGGGGGCAGAGAGTGAAGCCTGCGACCTCTTCTCTATTCTAATTCTAGCAACTACAACCGAGGGGAGAAAGTAGGCTGAGTTTCTAGGTCCAAAGGAAGAGAACACAGGAGTGCTTGGGATGCTGGCCTTGAGGAGAGGGGACCCCTGAAGGCTAGGAGCTGGAGGCCTGTGCTGGAGGTGGCATTGCCCAGGGCCCTCTGCCACGCTGCCCTGCCCATAAGGCGGAGGCGCACAGCAAAGACTCAAGAGCCACTCCAAACACACTACGGCCTGCGAACCACCCTTTTTTTTTTTTTTTTGCTTGAGTCGAATCTCAATGGACGGAAACATAGGAAATCTGTCCGTGGTCTTCCTCTGCTGTCTTCAGGCCTTTTAATGTAGCCTGTTTGAATCCGTACATATTTTAAAGTAGAATACAGCCTAACTGTGGAGACAGTAACAAGATCAGTGGTTGCCAGGAGTTTTCTGGAGGCGGGGAAGAGTGGGGTGGGGAGATGACAGGTGGAGTGCAGAGCATTCAGAGGGCGGTGAAAATACGAACGACACCATAATGATGGATTTGTGTTTTCATACATATGTCCAGAGCTATAGGATGAACAGCACCAAGAGGGAACCCTCGCGTAAACTATGGACTTTGATAATGACGGGTCCGCGCAGGCTCCTTGGTTGTAACAAATGTACTGCCCGGCGGTAGGTGTTGATAATGGGGGAGCCTAAGGCTGTGCGGGGGCAGGGGGTTTACGGCAAACCTCTGTGCCTCCCTCTCAGTTTCGCTGGGAACTGCTCTAAAAGAACAAAGTCTTGGTGAAAACTAGAATATATTATGTGTTTAGCTGCACTGTCGTTCTTGGGCATCACAACACGAGTAATGATTCTGCAGAGCGCGGGGTCCCTGCTCCACCGTAACCCTGGAATCTCACTGCCGCCAGGTCTGCCTTAGCTGATGAGACTGGGGTCTTGTCCAGGCAGCGTGTGTAAGGCGTGTGCGCGCTTGTGTGCGCGTGGACGCTTGGGATGAGACCCCGGTGGGAAGAGGGAGAGAGGACAACATGTGACAATCACTTGTTTTAGTTGCAAGGCTTCCTGCCTATACCGTCTCTACTGAAATGATGTTTTTGTTAGGCATAAGCTATAGAGCAATCCTTAGTAATGGGAAAACATCATCAGGGCATTTTTTTTTTTTCCCATGGAAACTTGCTGAGATGTTGACCATGTGTGTATTAGGTACCATGTACATGTGTATTTGCCACATAAAGAAACTTATTTCCCTATGTGCTGGGATTTGGATGAGGGCTCATCTTATCGTGGCTTTACCCTGAAAAGTGTTTCAAGGCTTTGTTTGAAATTTTTTTTAACGTTTATTTATTTTTGAGAGACAGAGAGAGGCAGAGCATGAGCTGGGGAGGGACAGAGAGAGAGGGAGACACAGAATCCCAAGCAGGCTCCAGGTTCTGAGCTGTCAGGACAGAGTCCGACATGGGGCCCGAACCCACAAACCACGAGATCATGACCTGAGCTGAGGTCGGATGCCTAACCGACTGAGCCACCCAGGTGCCCCCTAATTGTTTATTTTTAAGCGTTTAGAGTGTTCCATGGTCAAAAGAAAAATGACATGCAGCTTTTTTTTTTGCAATTTTTTATTTTTTATTTTTATTTAATTTATTATTTTTTCATTATGAAATTTATTGGTAAATTGGTTTCCATACAACACCCAGTGCTCATCTAATAGGTGCCCTCCTCAATGCCCATCACCCACTTTCGCCTCCCTTCCACCCTCCATCAACCCTCAGTTTATTCTCAGTCTTTAAGAGTCTCTTATGGTTTGCCTCTCTCCCTCTCTAACTTTTTTTCCATTCCCCTCCCCCATGGTCTTCTGTTAAGTTTCTCAGGATCTACATAGGAGTGAAAACATGGTATCTGTCTTTCTCTGTATGACTTATTTCACTTAGCATAACACTCTCCACTTCCATCCACATTGTTACAAAAGGCCAGATTTCATTCTTTCTCATTGCCAAGTAGTATTCCATTGTGTATATTAACCACATCTTCTTTATCCATTCATCAGTTGATGGACATTTAGGCTCTTTCCATAATTTGGCTATCGTTGAAAGTGCTCATGCAGCTTTTTTTTTTTAAATTTTTAAAAATTATTTATTTTTGAGAGAGAAAGAGGGAGAAACAGAGCATGGGTCGGGGAGGGGAAGAGAGAAAGAGACACAAAATCCCAAAGCAGACTCCAGTCTCTGAGCTGTCAGCCCAGAGCCCGACCGAGGGCTCAAACTCATGAACTGTGAGATCATGACTGGGCCGAAGTCTCACGTTTAATCGACTGAGCCGCCCAGGTGCCTCAACATGCAGCTTTTTAAACCTGGGCCAACCCAGGAGTCCAAAAGCAGAACTCCGGTCAGGCCTAGCTTTGGAGAACAGAGTCTAGGTCTGAGGCCAGATGTGGTTTCCACACCCGGACCAGAATCCAGCTCGTTGGGGACCAGTGAGAGGTGGAGCTCAGATTTGAATGCGGGCAGAGGCTGTGAGTTTAACCACTGGGCGGGTTTGTCTGACAGTGAGTCCAGGCTCCCCCGGTTCCCACCACAGCCTTCTAGTTCACGTCCACGTGGCCCTTCCTGTGCTTCTTGTTGCCACACCTGGGTTTGTCCTGTCGACGTGTCCTCTTGTCACTCTGGGCCCGGAGCTGGGGGAGAAGGCAGGCCTGCCGCTTCCTCTTAGCTCCATTTCCTTGCCGGGCTGTCTGGAGAAGTCTTCTCCAAAAGCCATGTTTTCATAGTTACTTTTCTAATGGAGAAGAGTAAATCAGAGTGAGGACAGAGCCACGCGTCGGGCAGACAACGATGAGGCTTTTTTCTTGCGCACAAATGAACCCAGATGGGAAGGAAGAGGAGAATTAGTCATCTGCGACACTGGGGTCATTGCGCCACTCGCAGAGTTTTACTCTTCACGGTGTCATTATGTAGATATTGCTGATCTTACTTTAAGGAGGATGGCGTGGCGTCTCAGAGGGTAAGCGACCTGCTCGCAGCCACATAGCTGGTAAGCAGTGGAGTCAGAATTTTTTTTTTAAATTTTTTAAATGTTTTTATTTATTTTTGATACAGAGAGAGAGAGCATGAGGGGGAGAGGGGCAGAGAGAGAGGGAGACATAGAATCCGAAGCAGGCTCCAGGCTCCAAGCTGTCAGCACAGAGCCCGACGCGGGGCTCGAACTCACGGACCGGAGATTGTGACCCTGAGCCGGAGTCGGACGCCCAACCGACTGAGCCCCCCGGGCGCCCCGCAGTGGAGTCAGAATTTAAACCCAGCCCCGTGGCTGTAAAGCTGGGATGGCTTCCCTCGCAGCGCGGTGCCCTTTGGGACATCTTGTGACCCTTACGGTCTTCAAACGATGGTGACGATTTCATCCTTGGAATCACGGAGCCACTTTCTCGGGATACCTCTTTGAGTGGGATAGCCCTTACCCTGAGGCATAGTTTCTGGCGGAGCGTCTCCAAAAACCTCTGCCAGGAGTTTGGATTTCCTTTTCCACGTACACTCAAATCCCTATTGTGAATGGAGACGTACAGCGAATGCTTGATTTGCTTCACGACGGCCAAACTGGCGGGCGGTGGGTCTGGACTTCAATTCAGCCTCCTCGGCGCCGGGCCGGGCACTCTTCGTGCCCAGGGATACTACGGGGAGTGCTCAGGTCAGCCGTTTCTTCTTTTCCACGTTCCCAAAATGGGGGCCGGGTGAAGCATGCAGCTGCAGCGATGATATTTTTATGCTGTTTCTGATAAAGGTCAGACTGGCAACGCTGTTCTGGCCGTATCGGGCGTCTCCGGTGAGTTATTTGTGCCTATGTACACACACGTGCCATTTACATGCGCAGAGGTGCGATCTGTGCATTTGAAGGATGGTTATGACCACAGCCTCTCTATTATTTTACAAAGCAGCGCCAGGAAATATGGTGTTTTTCTCAGAATGCCGATATAAAAGTTGATATAAAGATGGGCGGTGTGCAAGCTTTGACATTACATAAATATATATAGGCATTGTAAAAGTTAACAACCGTTTTATTTATAATTACATTGCAGATTGCTATTTTTATATCCGCATTGTCAACGGTAACCTTTCTGTCTTCACTTCAGTCTTGGCCTCGAATGTTTACACTGGCTTTTTTATGTCTGCGTCTCCTTCTGTGACATCAGGGTGCACCTGGTCTCTCCTGAGTCACGGTGGTATTAGTGTCACTCATCCATTTCTCCAGGGGGGAAGAAAACATTCTTGTCGCACTGGATTCATAATTCCCGGTATCTGGGTGCACAGTTCGGTATCCGTTCACGGCCACGTAAGTATAATCTGTACTGTTCCCTGTTTCTACGTCCCATAATCATACTTTTGTTCTTGTTTTTAAATGTTTATTTATTTTTGAGAGAGAGAGAGAGAGAGAGCAGGGGAGGGGAAAAGAGAGAGGGAGACACAGAATCCAAAGCAGGCTCCAGGCTCTGAGCTGTCGGCACAGAGCCCCACACGGGGCTCGAACTCACAGCCTGTGAGTAAGACCTGAGCTGAAGTCAGATGCTTAACCGACTGAGCCACGCAGGCGCCCCTGTAATGCTGCTTTTGGTTTGCCACATCAGTCTGGCAAGATGGAGGAGTTACATTCGGTTGAAATTTGAGCCCCCGGATTAAGAAATGTTAGTTATCTGGCTCCTCCAGGTTTACAAGAATGTAGATTCCAGCTCTCCTACGAACGGGGAAGATTACAGCACGTCCTTGTCCTCTGCTTAGCTCTGCTCTCAGGGAAAAAAAAATACCCCATCTTAAATATTTGTTCTTGTCTACAGAAGATTCCCTATTGAACAGAGAGCTACTACTTTTCAGTGGGCAGGAAACCATCTTGGCGCGGCTTTTAAAGGGGAAGAGGGAAAAGCGGTATCTGCATGATATGCCAAACCATGACCCTAGAACGATGCTATTTTCTTTCTGGATGGGCTCAAAATAGACGATGCCCGGATTATGGCAGGGCTGCGGGTGGGGCAGCTCAGTGCGCAGGGAGGGAAGAGCGACTCTCCTCGCCCTCCAGGAAAGCATTAATACTCCCATGTGACCTGTGAGGAAAACGGGGTTTGGATTGACAAAGGGCCCTGCCTAGCCTCCCATCGACGTCACCTGGACAGTGCATGGGAGAGCCGGACTCCGTCCCCAGACAGAGAGCCAGAAAGCCTGTCTTTCTGGGAGAGCCAGAAAGTCCCCTGCACGTTCCCCTACATTCTGTTCCTCCCCGAAGCTGTGTGGTGACAATCCAGATGATGGCCAGACCAACGAACAAGGTGCTGGGCGCCCTGAGCCCAGATTTGCTAACCCCGGAAGAGTGACCCAAAGACTGGACGCTGGGCACGGGTTGGCGGGAGTAGAGGTGACCATTGTGGTCCAGGAAAGAGCTGAGACAGCTGGGCTGTCCGTGGGGAGACCGTGGATGACATGGGCATTATACATTTCTTGGGTGTAAGCTGAGTTCATGGGGTGGGCAATAGTCTTCTGCCCCGCACCGGAGGGGTGGGGCCCCAGTGTGTAGGGAAGCGTCCAACCGAGACCGTGGGGCTCCCCCGCTACAGTCACCCAGGTCTTTTATTCGTGGGCCGTATGCTAAAAGGAGTGACATAGATTCTCTTTGTTTTAATTACCGTTCACACAGTGGCACACATGTGGGCCGCCCAGAGGAAGTGAGGGGTCTCGCTTAGGTCTACTTCTCTGCGTCACCCTTTGTCACACCTCTACGTTCAGACTCTGGAGCAGCCACACGGAATCTTTCCAAAGTCTTGCCCTGTTTTATGCCTCTCGGTTTATTTCCTTAAGGATCCTTTCATCCTGCATTGCGGTCTGCATCCCAAACTTGGCTCAGCTCACTGTCACCACAATGCCTCTTCGAATGGCCCCCACCGGGCGTGGAAAGCCTTCTCCCGTGCACCATCCACTTCTGCTTGGGGCCTGTCTGTCCGCTTCCTTAGACTGTGAGATCCTCGTGCATAGGGACCATCAATCGGTCTTCTGTCTTCGTAGCGCAGGCCATCGTGTCTGGTGCATAGTTGGTGCTCAAGAGATGCTTGTTGACTGGGGACCAAAGGAACGGTAGCATTGCTCAGTGACCATGGACATGGCCTGTCGAAAACCTGTGTAACACACGTGTTCCAGAAACACCTGCTATTTAGCTATCAGTTTGGTGGGAAAGCATTTGTCAGTCTGCGAGGCTGTGTTCACTGACCGCGTTAGAATCCTTGGACGTGGCCCTGTCTCAGGGGCCAGAGGCCAGCTACCTGACGATGCTGAGAGTCACAACTTCAGAGGTGGTAGGGCCCCACGTGGCTCTGACGACAGTAACAAAGTGGTTTCACTTTTCTGCTCGGCCTAGATAAAGATGTGACATAGACTCTGAGGGCAGGACATGTGTCTTACTTACCTCTAGAGCCATAGCATGAGTCATGTGTGCCACGGCACATCTTTGGTGCCCAGTTAATGCTTGCGAAATGAATGAATGAGCCCACAGTCATTAATCATAACACTTTACGGATGCCAAGAACGAAGAAAACTCTGGGGCGCCTGGGTGGCTCGGTCGGTTGAGTGTCTGACTCTTGATTTGGCCTTAGGTCATGCTCTCGGGGTTGTGGGATCAAGCCCTGTGTTGGGCTCCACACTGAGCCTCTCCCCTGTTTGCATGCTCTCTCTCTCTCTCTCTTTCTCTGTCTCCCTCTGAAAAGCAAAAACAGAAACCAAAACAGAAACAAAACTGATAAAAGAATGAAGAAATGGTAGTACTTGGGGGAAACACAGTAGACGTTTGGATTTCAACTTATCAATGATTTACGGTCAGAGAGTGGATACAGTAATGTTTTTGTGACAGCCTGCTATGTGACAGATTCTGTGTTCATAACTGGACCCCTAGTATCTCACCTAATCCTTGCATAAACTCTGCCCAAACTACTGCCGTTCCTGCTTTATGAACGAAGAATGGAAGGTCAGAGACGCTGAGCAATTTGCCTACGTCCACACAGCTGAAAAGCAGTCCAGCTGGGATCGAAACCCAGAGCTAGTCTGAAACCAGAGCCTAGGCCAGGATCACCTTTCCTTTCAGGTCTTAGAATTAGTGGCTGGAAATCCAGAGACCCAGGGAGCTCAAAGAAAGTAACAGCACTGTTAGGCATTTATAACTCTGGCTCTGCTCCAGGGTTCCTTCAGCGGGACACCTTTGAATTCGAATCTGAATGCAATTTGCAGAAGGGTTTCCAGCATGGGGCAGGGAGTTGCCACTTCTGACTGCTGTTCCCCAGCCTCAGGGGACATTGCAGGGCTGAGATTATCTTTGAAAAAGAAAGATCAGAGGCACAACCTTTGAATTTCAGATACCGTTTCCACCTCCAGCACCACCCCCCCCCCCCGCCCCCACCAGTCTCACTGAAGTTTGTGCCCTCGTCTTCCTCTTAACAGATAATTTAGAAACGACTTTACTTTTGGTGACACGGTTGCCTATGCAGGTCGCGTGTGAGAAGCCAACTAGATGAAATTAGCATTGCAGGCACTTGACGTTTGCTTTATTAATTAGACTGCTTTATTTAGCAGGCACTCTTCTATCAACCCCCTCCTGCTTACGCAGAGGGAGAGACTACTTATGTGTTGTGAGTTGAGGGGTGCTTGGATGCGCCAGCTCCTCACCCCAAAATAGCTCCCCTCCTAGCTGTCTGCGTATCTAAAGTGTTCCTGCGAGGGAGCCTCTGTGTCCCTGCCAGTTGTAAATATCGGATTGACTCCGGGAGGGGAGAAAGCAACGTGCAAATTGTTGGGAAAGGGTTTGAGAATTCTTATCCAGTTCCCAACCAGGCCAGAGATCCTTTTTGGAGTATTTTCCAGATCTGGCCATCTGGGGGCTGCACAGATGCTTCTAGTGGACAGAGGCTCCCACTTCTGGGGTTGATTATCTCTCCTGGCTCAAAAGCTCTTTCTTCTATAGAGCCCAAATCTGTTTCCCTAGGTTTTCATGTCCACACCGAAAATGTGTCTAAAATAGTGATGGTGGGGATGCCTGCATGGCTCAGTCGGTTAAGCAACTGGCTCTTGGTTTTGGCTCAGGTCATGATCTCACGGTTCGTGGGATCGAGTCCCACTTTGGGCTCTGGGCTGATGGAGCAGAGGCTGCTAGGGGTTCTGTCTTCCTCCCTCTGCCCTCCCCTGCTCTCTCTCTCTCTCTCACTCTTTCTCTCTCAAAATAAATAAACTTAAAAAAAACATTAAAAATATAAAACAGTGATGGTGTATTAAAGACCAGTAGTTGGATCTCACCCCAAATCCCAAATCTCTGTTCTTGGAGGCTCCGGGCTTTCTTTGCTAAATCTGCCTTTCCCTGTGGAGCCCACATTTTCCCATGTAGTCTGAGAAGTAAATGGAGAGTTATCACCATCCTCTCTAGCACGTCTGAATTTTTCCTCTTTGTTGATTTCTCTTTTGAGTTTAAATGTTTTTACTTTAGATGCTCTCTCATTTGTAGTTAAAACAAAGCCCGAACCATCAACTGATGCATCCGTGTTGATTTTTATTCAAATTTTCCTTCAAACACCAAATTCCTTGGATATATGGTGTCTTTTTCTGTTTCCACTTCCTTTCATGAATCCATCCAACCATCCATCCATCCATCCATCCATCTCTCCATCCATCCATCCATCCATCCATCCATCCATCCATCTCTCCATCCATCCATCCATCCATCCATCCATCCATCCATCCATCTCTCCATCCATCCATCCATCCATCCATCCATCCATCTCTCCATCCATCCATCCATCCATCCATCCATCCATCTCTCCATCCATCCATCCATTATATATCCATCTCTTTTTTATTTATTCATCCATCTAGTCAAAAAAGTATCTTCTAAGTTCTCACTAAATGAGAGAGATAAGGAAGTCATGCTTTGTGTTCAGGGTTACTTGGGTGCTGAGGACAAGACCTCACGTCTACCAATAATTGAATCCCATTTGCCTTGTCTCTATTTTGCTTTCCCAGACTCTCCTTGGCAGTCTTAAGGGGAAGAATATTTGAAGGGAGTTTGAAAAGTGTGGTTCTCAGACATGGAGGCCTTCTACTGCAGGGCAGAGGTTAAGAGACAGGGACAGTGCTGAATTCCACTGTTCCCATCCAGCACCACCCCCTCTTTGCCTCCTGAGCATCCACAAACACACCCAACTCAGTTTAAAACTTTTAAAGAACAAGACCAACAGACATATCATGCTTCTACACAGTAACAACTCAACTCTCCCTCTTAGAACAAACATGATCTCATTCTTTCCATGAAATAGGAGAAACAAAGCCATAGCTGTCACAGCATACCTGGCCCTGAGAGATGTTCATGGTTCATCCAATCGATCATAATTTTCCTTTAGTGTCTTACCATTTAAAGATTAAATTATAAAGTTAAATACGCATCGCAACACGTATAAAATAATAATGGCATGGTGGGTGGGAAAGAAAATTGGTAAAACTATACAAATATATAAATGTAAAATAAAAATATATAAATGTAAAATATAAATATATAAATGTAAAAATGTACAAATATATAAATAATTACAGAGGGATATACATAGTTATTGCAACCCCTGTTCATGCGGCTGGTTATGAGACCACCGTTGGTATTTGTAATTTTTTTTCCATCATCCATTCCAAATGCCCCTTGGCATCTTTGCCTTCCTTTTATCCAGCCCTTGAGCTGCTCATAGTTCTTTACCTGGTGGGATGACTCAGATCCCTGCTCTTGAAGAGTCTGTACCCTTGGTGGTACTCACTGCCCTGAGCTGTTGTGGTTTTTCAGTAACTTTTGCCATTGGGCATGGAATCACCGGATGGCTCCCTAGAGAATACTCTGGATTCTCGGCTAGTCTTCTGGGCTCTCCATTGTTTAACAGAAGCTCTATCTGCTTTGATAATCAGGAGATATCATTAAATGTGGTGTGGTAACCCTCTCCTTTGCCTGTTGGATTAGTGGAAGGAGGAGCTCAGAATGTCCAGGTAGCCATCTCACGTTCAAGTTCAATGGCATGATTGTTGCTTCCCTCCTGTGAACACATGACTGCCTCGGGAACAAACACATCGAAATCAGCAGACGCCAAAGTTACGGAGATACGAAGAAAAATTTTGCAAGTCTCATCTTAGATCTTCCACGTTTACACGTTGGCTGTCAGAGAAAGAGTCCTTTATTGGTTGCTGGTTCACAGCATATGCTGCATTTTATTGTGTTGCTTCCCGGCTCTGCACGGCAGTGTCTTTGACGTGGTGCCATAACTGAGTTTTTAACAGGCCACTGCGAGGTTCTAGAAGGTCAGCTGTTTCTGCACAATGGGGAAATGGTAAGAGCAGTGAATGCCAAGGGCACAAGTCCATTGCCTTACCCATTCTGCCGAAATGAGTTTCTTTGCAAGGAGCAGCGTTATGTGGAAACGACATTATGAGAGTAACAAAGGCCTTCAGTAAGTTCAGCGATGACAGTCCAGCAGAAGGATCAGGGACCAAGAAGAAAAATCCAGATCCAGAGCAAGTCCATTCCAGTGAGGACAAATAGCTGATCCTTCATTAGAAGGGTCCCAATATGATCTAACCGCTACCAGGTGTCTGGCCGTTTCTGTAGGGAATGATGCCATATTGTGAACGTGGTTTCCATGTCTGATTTTGGCAGGTGGGGTATCTGGCAATCATGATAGCCAGCAGAGATCAGCGCTGTTGAAACGAGGAATAACTTCAATCTATGTCCTGGCCACGTAGCTTAGGAGAGTCACATAGCCCCTGGGGGGTGGGGAGCTGGGGAGAGAAGCCATCTTGTCCAGGTTGGATGATCTCCTCTGCTTGGTTATTGAGACCACCTCTGGAGAAGGTGCCTTTGGGTAAAGAGTCAAGTGGAAGACCGGTATGTCCAGACCCTGCTCATTTTGACAGGTTTGTCTCCCTAACCTGCTCCTCATAGCTCATAGCCACCACTTCCCTGATCCCACTCCTCCCCAAAACCTTCATCCGTGTAGCCGAACCATAGGTTATGGCTCAAGAACCAGTGCGGATCTGCACCTCTGACCCTATCTCTTTGCAGGCACGGTGGGATCCTGCGGGTTGTGCTATTATAACTCAAGTGGGCATTATAGCCTGGCCACGTTCCTTAAGGAAAAGAGTGCTGGCCGAGGAAGAGCAAGACCTGAGAGTCATGGGGATGTTTGTACAAGCTCCGATGAAGCTGGAATAGCAAATCTCCGCCCTGTGTCCAGCTTTCCTGCTCCACAGAAGAGACCCCTCCTCTCCTGTCTGGACAGTCTTCCTTGTCTGGACTCTCCACAATATCCTCACCTGGGCACTTCACGTATAAAGGAGTGCGGGGTCCTCCAGGTCGATTCCACGACCTTGCACTGCCCCCAGACTTGTAACCATAGGCAGAACTCAGTGCGTTCGGGAGACACGAGCACAAGAAATAGTTGCTGACAATCTCAGCTGCTCCCACTCTGATTCACGGGAGAGTTTCTAGAAGCTGCTGCAGAGGCTCCTGCGTGGTGTCTCTGCCACGGCCTCGTGCCTGCCTGCTGCGGGAGGGATGAGAGCTTCTGCTTCTTTCCACCCTCCAGCTCTTTCGGGGTTGCTTCTCATTGGAAGATTGGAAAAGGGAACAATGCTGGCAAGAGAGTCTGGGACATATGGTTTGTGACCTTCTGCCTCCGTGCCATATGGGATAACTTAGCATCGCGGAGAGAGCAACAAGTACCGACAGACAGTATCCAGCTCGGAGCACCTGGCAAGCAGCACACTTGCAGACTTGAGGGAATAAGGTGATGCGGTGATAGAGGAAAAAAGGAGGATTTCTGTGAACTAGCTCTTACGGAACTTAGAAGGAGATAAAGAAGATACCGTGAGTTGGATGAGAAGCTCGTTGACACTAGAAATAGTGTCATAATTGTTCTTGCTTGAGAAGGCAGTTTCCAAGTACAGAAAAAGGATACAATTGGTCCTTTTTAAATGGCTTATGTCCTGCTGGAAACTAGTGCCTAACAATTAATCAATTTCCAAAGGTTCCTTGAAAGCTGTCTAGGGAAACGACTCTCCGTGGGATTTGTTAGAGTTGTTTTGGTTTCTAGAAATGCTGAAGTCTTTCTCTTGCTGATGTGTTTTCTCTTAGGCATGAAATGCGTTCCCGTGAGAGCCAGAAGAACTATAGAGCCAAAGAGTGAGCAGGACACATGTGTTTGTTAAGAGCTTTGACAAAGCATCCGGAAGGGGGCATCTGTTATTAACAGTGGGAGCTAAATTGCACTGTTTAGTTTCTGTTGGCACATGCTGAGAAACGAGCCCAAATGTCCCCTTCAGTATGATCACTGAAATGTGAGCTCTCTGGAAAAAGTAGGGATTTAACATTTGAAATATGTGTATTTTCTTGGCATAATACCCAGAATGTCTGAATTATAAATAACGCATACACGATTATTCCTGATTAATATTTTAACCCTTAATATCCCACCAACAGGGAGAATGTTGGCAGTATTAATAATAGGGAGCAAAGATTCAGAAGCAAACTCAACTGTATCTGCCAGCAGCCCTGACACCCAGAGCAACCCCAATCTGCCTTCACATGCGGATTGAATGAATTAGAAAGTGTGGACTTGTGTCCAGATCCTTGTTAAGGAACCAGGTAAGCTCAGTGGGAACTTTTCACCAATGAAGGGGATCCCAAACCCTGCGGGTGTAGAGTCAGAGGGAGAGGGAGAGTTATGGATACGGGGGAGACCCAGTGGTGCGGGAAGATGGCACTAAAGGCTGGTGTAGAAGGAAACATGGAAGGAGCAAGGAAGGGCAGGCATGGGGAGCTTCCGGAGGAGGACCGTGAAGTATGGTTCAAATAGTGGGCTGGGGAGAGTAGTTCAGATCTATACTGTGGATGGTTAGGTCCTGGGATTGCTTTTCCAACTTGGGTCTGTGGAGGTTGAGTTGACAAATCAAAGCCCCAGTGCCAGGCTTAACAGTTCCCGAAGACTTGGTTGTACCCAGGAACGGCTCTGAGGCACCAGCGGTGAATGTCCTTCATCTGCAGAGTCCCTTCTTTGTCACCTTCCCTTTTATGACTACTTCTTCCTAGGACAACATGTGTGAGCTGGGCTCCGACTTTCCGGATGTGGGGAGTACCTGGTGTTGGCCGCGTACAAATGTGCCTTGACCTATCTCATCGGAGGTAGATCCTGCCAATTTTATATTATCTGGCTCCTGCTGGAGTCCGTTGCCAGCCAAGTAAAGCATCCCGTTGAAGTAGGTAATTATACCCATTGGGGCTGTTTCAGTTACAAGCGACAGAAATGCAGCTCGAGCCAACTTGTATCTCATTACTTCATATAACTGAAAAAGTGCAGACAGAGGTAGGATCTAGGTGCAAACACATCAGAAGACGTTTTCGGAAGACAATGGGGTGGGTGGAATATGGTGAAATGGATGAAGGTAGTTGAAAGGTATGAACTTTCAATTATAAAATAAATAAGTCCTAGGGCTGTTTTGTACAGCTTGGTGACTATAGTTAATAATACTGCGTTGTGTATTTGAAAGTTGCAAACAGGGGCACCTGGGTGACTCAGTCTGTTAAGCGTCCAACTCTTGGTTTGGGCTCAGGTCATGATCTCATGGTTTCGTGAGTTTGAGCCCCGCGTTGGGCTCTGTGCTGACAGTGTGGAGCCTGTTTGGGATTCTCTCTCTCTCTCTCTCTCTCTCTCTCTCTCTCTTTCTCTCTCTCTCTCCCCTCCTCCTCCTTCTCCTCCTCTCTCTCTCCCTCTCCCACTGGCACAGTCTCTGTCTCTCTTAAAATAAACAAACTTAAAAACAAATTTAAAAAAATAAAAAAGGTAAGTTGCAAACAAACCCAAACAAAACCCCCAGAAGACAGAGAAACAAATGATGTCATGACTCACAGGGACTCAAGTGTCTTCTCTCGCTCCTTTGTGATGATCTCTGACTTGGTATCACTTTTGGGTAGGTTTTCTCCCTGTGGCTGAGGGCTTACAATTTCATGAGCTCCGGTGCACAAGGAAAAAATGTTCCCCTTTCCTGGTAGTTCTGGTCTAAGTCCTGAGACTGAATGTCCTTGAACCAGGTTAGAACCTGTGAGCATCCCCAGTGCAACGTCTGTGGCTGGAGGGTTTCAGTGTTCTGATCAACCAGACCTAGCTCATGTGCCCGCTTCCCAAGATAAGGGAGCAATTATTTTTATTTTTATCTTTTTAATGTTTATTTATTGGGGGGAGGGAAGGGCAGAGACAGCTGGAGACACAGAATCTGAAGCAGCCTCCAGGCTCTGAGCTGTCAGCACAAAGCCCAATGCGGGGCTCGAACCCACCACCCGTGAGATCATGACCTGAGCCAAAGTCGGAGGCTCAACTGACTGGGCCACCCAGGGTGGAATTATTAATCTCCAAGTGTGGAAGGTAGATGGTTCCTTGAAGTAAATTACGCTTCTGTTACCAGTAGAAAGGGCAGGAAAAAAATAACTGCACCTGGGGAGCAGTAGGATAGGAGATTGGGCCAATGAGGTTGGCCCAGGAGTGCCTAGAATAGCAGTGGCAAATCTCAATCGTGAATATTGTTTGATTGGAATGACTTTCTGAAATGTGGTTTTGAGAAGGATTCTGAGGCTGCCTCAGCCTGCTGGTACTGTAAGCACTGTCTACTATGGATGCAGAAGGGAGGGCTGGTAACATAAGTGCCATGTATTAGCCAGTCCTGGAAGATGCTTGTATTTGGCCATGCCTATCACGAAGGCCTTCAAAACTAGAGGTTCTTTTTTTTCGGCTGAGAAAGATAATATGAGACTGGAAATACCTTTTCCGATCGATGATGAACAATATATTTAAGTGTCTCCCGCTTTGATGAAGGGCCCAGGGCACCCTGCTACCATTTGCTTCCTTTTGTGGCCATCACGGCAATGCAGAGGCCTTGGCAACCGTGGTCAAGATCTGGGTTTAAACTGCCTCACGATGCCTGGGGAGTGCTTGCGTGCCTCCGCTTCTGGCACAATTACATTGTGAATGAGCCAATTGTGTGGAAGATGTAAAATGTTTCCGAGCGGATTTCTCATCTTGACAAACTCCTCTGCTAACTGCCAGGGAGCACCGATCTCTTTAGCAGTTGAAGGAAATAGGCATTAACGATGCTGAGACGTCCGGGTGCTGGCCGCCCGGTCCCCTCCGCCCCCTCCCCGGGCCAATCAGCTTCAGCTTCTGTGGCATTGCAATTCCGCGGCATCGCCCCCCCCCCCCAACTTTGGGACCTCATCATACATGCCCCTTGGACCCACTGTTCCTGCTCCACATTTTCTCCTTCATGCATCTGACATTTCCTAATGAAGACAGTTAACTTAATTTTTCACCCTGTTGCTCAGGGGCATGTCAGTTTCCACTGATGCCCTAGATTCCAAGGGGCCCGAGGATTGACCACCAGGAGCAGGGCTCAGAGAGATGTTTTCCGGGGTGCATTCTCAGCAACACCCCTGAGCATCCGTACCTGGCATGAGGACACAGAGAAAAACACCGCCAGTCCTTGCCCTCCAAAAACATTGAGTCTCTGAACAAAGGCAGACTCCATCAATGTGTAGGTCGTAATACAGAACTGATTTCAGAAGGGAGGGGTGGGTCTGTAGGGGTTGCTCGGAAGGTGCAATGATGAATGTAGGCTTATCCTGCTTCCTGATGCTCGTGGTCACCCCGTGAGGTTGACAGGAACTTTATTTATCGTCCCCATTTAGCTTACGTGTCCATTTATTCCTTCATTTATTTTCTGCTAGAACCTACTATGTGTCAGGCACAGTGCCAGGTGCTGGGGTTCCAGAGGTGAGTAAGCTGTCGCCGCCATTCCTGATTGAGATGCTCCCATGAACCCCCGAAGAGACAAGACTACTTAGCAAATAGATCTGGGGGTGCTGGCAGAGGACCTGTTCCTCTATATCAAGCTCTCCCCGCCTCAAAGACCCTGGATTGTGTATTTCACCGCAGGGCAACCTCGAAGACGCGGCATCCCTAAAATGATCTGCTTTTGAAAATAGCACAGGGTATTTTGCTGTAAGATTTTTCTCTGACAGTTTTCTGAGGCTTTTGCCCTGAATAGAGAAGGGGCCCCTGGCTATACAAATGCAGATCAAACCCACTGGTGAGAAGATACCTTGCGAACAAAGACTCTCTAAAATTTTCTCGGCTCACTGGTTGTTGATATATCCTTGAAGGATTTTTAAAGGAAGTCCTATAAACACCATCCTTCAGAGTTATGTTTACAAAGCCAATCTATTATGTTTACAAAGAAGATCGTGAGGCAGAAATCTTTGGGCCCTGCAGGCCCTGCGTGAAATCCTGTAATGCCATCAGCAGACGCTCCACAGGAGAGCCAGAATTGGTCCCCCAGAGGCCGGGGGGGAGCCCTGGGCCGCTGCTGTCTCCCCTTCCCCGGACAGGACCTGGTAGACGTGCCTCCAAGCCCTTCGCTCCACTTGTACAAGGCCATTAGCAATGACGTTACAGTTGTTTTTCTGAAATCACCTAATATACCAGTTATACCAATGATCTGTTCTGACTCTTTACCACTTTCCTGAAAAGTGGTTTATGAGGATGTTTTTAAGCTGATATAGAGAATGTTCTTATTTTGTTCCTCCAAGGTTAGGCTGTCCTAGCTCGAAGCAGGAGAGGGTGATAGTTAACTCCCTCTTTTGTATGAATTCTGACAGTTCTACACAACAGCACGATGGCTCTGTCGCACAGTGCTGAGAAGAGCACCTGGCTGGACCCACAGAGGGCTCTCTGGACAGCCTGTGATCCTGTGACCAACACATACCCGCTCCGGGGAGGGTGGGGCCATGCTGTCCCAGACATGGCTGCAGCGTGAGGACCCTCCACATGGCCAGCACGTTGCTTTTGCCCTTTTCATATACTTTTTTCTCCCTTTGGGGCTTGGAGGAGCTTTGGGAGACAGAACAACGCAGCGTAAGGCTGGGTAGAGCTGGAATTGGACCCTGTTCTACTGTGTCCCTCTGTGCCTCACAAATCTACCTTGGGATTCAAGGAAAGCCAAGAACCCTTCCCACAAAGCCAAGTGGCTTTTGCTTTCTCCTCCAGAGCATACTGTTTGGGATTCTTTAGGGTCAGCGATGCCAAATTCTTTTTTATTATTTTTTTAATGCTTATTTATTTTGAGAGAGAGAGAGAGAGAGAGAGAGAGAGAGAGAGTGCAAGTGGGGAAGCGAGGGAGGGGTCAGAGAGAGAGGAAGAGAAAGAATTCCAGGCAGGCTCCACACTGTCAGCACAGAGCCCCACGCGGGGCTTGATCCCACGAACTGTGGGATCATGACCCGAGCCAAAATCAAGACTCGGATGCTTAACCGACTGAGCCACCTAGGCGCCCCCAAGTTCATTTCAAGTAAAAAGTTGTTTTTTTTTTGTAAATCTCTCCACTTGACCCCATGCTGCCTTCACAAAAGATGAGGAGGGGTTAGTTAACCTTATCGTATTGTTTTCAACCAATATAGGGTACCATACAGTTTTAGATGAAAAATTGCTTTCTTCTAGAGTTCATGCTTGGTGTGGAACAGTCACTGTGTTATCACGAGCTCCCCGCTGAGGAAGAAGCTGCTGACTTCCAGAGTCCTCTGCAAGGAAGGCCTACACGTAAGAGTGCATAAGTGAGAACCAGATGGCTTGTGAGCGGGACCTTTGAACACTCGTGGCCTCCAATACGCAGTTGGGGGAGTGTGTAAAGGGAAGGATCTGGGTTCAGATTTGGGCTTTCACACTTACTGCTTGTATATCCTTGCGTAATTTTTTAAAAGGGTGCTGATGATCCTGGGAATAATACAGGTTTCCTTGCAAGGCTGCTGTGAGGAGGATGGGGCTTGCCCAGGGGATGCTGCCCTTGACCCTGCCAGGTCTTCCCTTATGAGAGAAACACAAATAAAGCAGCCAATACGTGTCCTCAGAAAGTAAAGAGCAGAATTCAAGTTAGTTCTTCAAAAGGTCATCTGAGCTTTGGGAGTACCCTTCCTATGACCCATAATTATTTAGATATTCAATAAAGAAGTCTAAACATGTGTCTTCCTAATGCCTTTAACATGCACGTAATTATTACTAAGCATGGCCTTGGCATGCATTTAAAGTGTCTACTCTGTTTACACAGCCTAGGCCGCCATTAAGCTCCGGGACTGGTACAGAGTAAGTTTCAGTCAAGTAATATTTATTGTCAGCTATGAACAAGGGCTCAGATTGGCTTGTGGTCCGATGTCCTGTCTTTCACAGGTCTCTGTCGTGGTATTGCTCATCTCGTCTAAATCTGGGTTCTGGTGCCCCTGCCCCCTGGGATGAGAATGGTCATGTTGGCTTTTTAGAGGGGTTGTGTTTTTATCCTCTGTTGGATTCTGTTGACTCTTCACTGGCTTGTGTTGCCGGTGTCCTCCCCCATTGGCCTCTGGTGCTGGTGGTCTAGCTTCAGACTGTCAGGTGTCACTGCCATAAGCTGCAGGCATGGGATTGCTTACCACTTTGTAGCAGCCCCAAGTTGGAGATCTGTGCTCCACGTGTCCCTCGTGGATAGCCCAGTCCACAGCTTCTGAGTGAGATTCATGTGTCTGGGGTTGCCTCCTGAACCCGGCAGTCACGGTCTGTGTCCTACCTACCATTGGTGACCTTCTCTAGGCCCACGGAACACTGAAGAATTTCTACTACCCCAATGTTGGCTCTGAGGAGAACCAAGGATGACATTTTCCCTTGGTTTAGCTTGTTTTGCCACACTGACCTTTCCTAACTGTGGCCAGAGTGGTGTTATGTTGGATGTGGTGGTTCTCTGGGAGAAACTTGAAAGTTTTCCATCTGTGTCTGGGAAAGCATCAAAACGAGCTTCGTTTTCTACCAGTCTCTCAACACTTGTCTGGCATTCTGTTTCAGATTTGGTCATATATGTAGAAGAAAGAGAAGAAACGAGTAGAGGGTAGAATTCTTCTCTTTTCCTTTCTTCCCTACTCCTCCTTCCTGCTCTGACAGGGACTCCCTCAATGTCACAGCCCTTTTTCCTGAGGTGACATCTACCTTCTCCACTTCTGGGGCTAAGACAACAGGAAATAAAACCCACCCAAATGAGAAGGCCAAGATAGCCAAAATACCAGAGATATTTCAAAAATTGTCCTTGTTATGAAAGCAAGTTTAAGATCAAAGGAGAGTGACCGGTCCCCTCCTTCATCTTCCTCTGGGAAGCAAACTAGGGAAGCCATTGGAAGGCTATGATTACCCAAGGCCATGGTGCCTTCAGTATGTGCTTCATGGCGTTAGGTCTCAACAGCCTGGGGAGACCATCAAAAGGGCTCAGCATAAAGCTACTTTGCTTTGAAAGCCCTGGAAATGCTGGCCCTTTGGCTTCTTGGTATCTCTTTCCTTTTTCCTAGTGGGTCCTGGGTTTTTGTGATGTACCCTGTGAATCTCTCACGGTCCTTCCTGGACCTGGTCTACCTTGGATCTGGGCACTGGATCGATGAGAGGTAGCATAAGAGGACAATCAGTGACGTAGCAGAGTTCCCCAGCCCCCATCCCGCTCTCTATAAAATCAGTGCAGCTGGACGCTGGGCTTGCTTTCTTCTCTGGATGAGAAGAATCTCCCTACTCCCTGGCCTTGTCCCTGGTAGCCACACTTTTTTCCTGCGGGCTGTTAGCTATCACCTAGCTGAACATTCTTTCCTCAGCCCCTTATGTGAAGCGGCCTTGTGTGCTTGGTGACCTGCCCTAAAAGCTGAGAGTTTCTGGGTTCAGATGAACCACCTTCTGGGGCATGAGCTAGTCTGAACAAATAGAAAAGAGGGCCAGAGGGATACTTGAGCCCTCTTTTACCTACTGAGGGACACTGAGCAAGACACTCAACTTTACTGAAATCCCCATGCCCCCCAGCAAACCTGCAGGAGTGAGGAGGGGCCAGGAGTCTGTTCTGTCTTAGAGGATGAGCTATAAGCAAAGGGCAGGATCTGTTGGGCTGTGTGGACTTTTCCATGGCACGCTAAATTGACTGCGGTTTTCTGTTTTGTAACCATTTGTTTGATGTCATTTTTCCCGAAGCTCTACTTTTTTTTTTTTAAAGGATGCCTTTTCATGCTGCAATTTGTCTTGTGATCCCTTCCTTATTATTTCCTGCTCCTGCTAGTGAGAGCTGGCTTTCCACGGGTGCTCCCGGAGCCCACTGCCATCCATCAGAGTGATTTCCTCTGAATCTGTCTCCAACAGGAGCTCCCTGGATGTCCCCCTTTTGTCATGATATGACGAGATGACATTAACAGACAAATTCCCACTGTTAATCCACGTGGAGGAGATGGAAGCATCCGACTGCTTCTCTTTGCCTTTCTCCGATGCCATTATACTCTCCGTTTGATATGATCGGATTCTACAGGCGCCACAAAAACGTGAAAAGATCACAATGCTTTTTTCTTTGGAAAGTTAAACAAGCTCCTTCCGATTTTGGATGCTGTTCCTCCCTCCCCCCCACAAAAATTACCTGGTGCGTGGTTCACAGTCTTCTCTTGAGGCGGTTCAAAAAGGAGAAGGGAGATAAAATTGTGTCATTGAGTTGCTATTTGGCCGTATTCCAGCTGTGGGAGGAACACCTTGCCTTGCAAACTCTCAGTGTAAAAGGAGATGGGATCAGATAAGCTCAAGAGGAGCTTGGAGACATGGAACTATTTGTCTAAGAACACCGAGCTAGCAAGAACTGCCAGAGTCAGGATTCAAACCCGGGGCTTTCTGACCATAAAACCTGTGCTATTTCCTGTGTTTGAAACCTCATCTTCATTCACTTTTTTTTTTTAATTTAAGTTTATTTATTTTGAGAGAGAGAGAAAGCATGAGCAGGGGAGGGTCAGAGGGAGAGGGAGAGAGAGAATCCCAAGCAGGCTCCGTGCTGTCAGCACAGAGCCTGATGCGGGGCTTGAACCACGAATCGTGAGCTGATGACCTGAGCCAAAACCAAGAGTCGGAGGCTCCACCGACTGAGCCACCCAGGCGCCCCTAAACCCGATCCTCATTCACTTTTAGTGTCTTTTCTCTGTCTTTGGTCTCTCTTGTCAGGGAAGATAGTAATGTTTTGATTTTCATTAAGAGGCTTAAGAAGGAAGGGGTGAGAATTTCAAGCAGTAAGATCCTAGAATAGATGTAACAGCATCGAACATTCAAGATGTTGAATCTACACACGCACACACACACACACACGCACACACACACACCACGTTATTTATCGTGTTACAGAAAGAGTAGCTGATTTTGTTTTCAGTGTGAAAGATTAAAATTATGCATAAGTATATAGAAGAAAGATCACCCAAAGCCCTGGGGAGACTGTAGGAGAAGACAGAGGCCGGTGGCCAGTGGTGGAATTACTGACTGGGTGGTGTGTGGGGTGAAGCCTTGGGGTCTATATTTTAAACACTTTGTACTGGTGATTCTGATTCCCAGCCCGGCTAAAGAATCATGGCCTATTCTAGGCTAAGACGAAGGACTGCATGAATGGTCAGGCTCCTGGACTGCTATGTGAGTCCAGATGGCTCATTCCTTCCGACCCGACGTGAGCACTCTCTTTCTGAGCAGGAATGGGGCTGCCGGTGGTGTGGGAAGAGAAGGGCTAGGAGGGAGGCCTGGTGGGTGTGGAGAGCTCCCTGTGCTTTGCAGGTCCAGTCAATGCTTTGAGATCCAGTATCTGGAATGTGCATGGCCAAGTATGCTAATCTTATTTCCAGATGATTGTGTCATCTTCATTCTGAGACGTAGAGTGATGCAGTGGAAACAAGGTGACTGTAGGATTAGACACACATGCCAGGAACTGAGCTCTTCCTTTAACTGGTTGTGTGGGGACCCAGCGGGTCATGTCATCAGACTTCTCCATTGGAATCCAGCCTTTCCATGTACGTGGGCAAGTCACTTACTCTCTCTAAGCCTCAACGTCTTTTGTGAAAACAGGAATGGGAATGAGTGAAGGAATTATCGATTACTGTTTACATAAGAGTTAAATGAGATAGTCTATGCAAAGTTCTTGATGTGGCTGCTGCCTAAGAATTCCAGGCATTCATGATCTTGTGCCAGCTATTAAACTTCTTTCAGAAGTTAACTCTCTTTTGGAAAATTACCTACAAAAGCATCTACCAAATGTGCCTCATTCATTGTAGGACTGCCGTAAATTATAGTTCCCTCTTCCTTCTCCCTGAACATACCAGGCTACAGTTAAGACTTTCAGTGCTAAGTCAAGATCCTGTGGCTTAAGCTTGAGGAGAGGGCACCTAAAATTTGCAACCTTTGCACACGGAACTCCTTTCCACGGACTCTTCAAGGTGACAAAGTGATCCTCAGCCAAACAGACATGCCACAGTCTGCCTGGACCCTAAGAGAGAGGAAGCCTTTCAAAAAAAACACAAAAAACAAAAAACGTAAGCAGCAGGAGTGAAGCATCATTTCGTGGATCTCCTAAGTGGAGATGCCAGCTTTCCCAACTTAAAGAGAAGGATTTATTCTGTAGTCATTTCAAGGAGACTTGTGGATGGTTATAATTGGTGCAAGTTATAGAAGTGATTCATGGCTACTTAGGTTATTTAATTTGATTGCTGTCCTGGAAAGATACTTCGGCTGACTGAATGAACTGTAATAGATGCAGGCAGAAGAGGTCTAAGGAAGTTCCTCGACCTTGTCTGCACGTCACCTGATGTGCATAAAAAACCAAGGTATGAAAAGAAGACCGAAAAAACCCCCTTCCAGCAGCTTGTGGTTACAGAGCCGTTCCCTGCTTCATAGTCACGTTTGAAACGAAGCTTTGCAAGCCCCTCTCTGTAAGCTCGCCCTTCAATCAGTGACTGCTAGCGGTGGGGGCCTTTTTGGGTCAGCCCATCCCTCCTTGTGGCTGTCGACAGGCCCGTTGGCCTGCAAAGATCCCAGACCGATGTGCCCCTGTCCTTTTCAGCGCTTTCCTGAGAAATGGATCACCAACATTCTCTGTAACCCCATGCCGGTGCAGAGTGCCTGGTAAGAATGCCTCAAATGAGCACAGCCTTCGAAAGGAGAGGAGTCAGATGTCCAGCTCTGTGTTTGGCAGCATGGATTATGCATCTTAGGATAAAGGAGGCGTGGAAATCTAATAGGTAAGTGTCAGAAACCACTGACCTTGTGACTCGGCCATTATTCCTGATGATACGGCTAATGTTCCTGGGGAAAAGCACCACCACCCTGGTAGCTCCTTTTCAATTCCATCAAATGCTGTGCTATGAGATGCAGGGTGTAAGTCAGCGGTACGGTTGGGCCCTCTTTCTAAGCTACGGAAACATAACTTTTCGCTAATGTGGAGCTGGCCCCTAGTGGAGGTCGACTTGGCAGTCATTTCCTGGGTATGATTTAGCATTGTTGTGGCCTGTGCGTGTTGGATGCCCCTGTCCAGTACCCCCCTGACCCCCACACCCGGGCCCCAACGTTATGCCACGATGGTTTTCCCCAACAACTGCCTATATTTACCTGAGGTTTTTCCAGATGCTGTCAGATAGTGCTAGGCTAGCAGGTCAGTGCCAACGGAGGCCGCCAGAAATGCCTGGCTTGGTAGGACTGAGCGCTGTTACCTGTACTGATGGCTGCCTCCCTTTTGCTGTCTTCTCCCCATTGAGTAGACCTTGTTGGTGACCCATGGGAGCTTTCTGTCCCTGGTGCCATATTATCCCATGATGACAGATGGATATTCCTGGTTCTGTACGGTCTCTGTCTCTCTGCCAGTTACCCTCTTGGGGTTTGGGGAAGACATTACCTCCGCAGCTCCAGCACTTACTGACCCTTAGACTGCCCTTGGCTGTACATAAGAGAAGACAGTGACCCAAATTTGTTGGGATGATAAGCGAATCTATTATTGCACATAACAAGAACCTTAGTGGTAGGGCAGCTCCGGGCCTCCTACAATTAGAATTAGCTTCTAAAATTCTTCTTCTCAAGAGGAGGTCCCCTCTACCTTCTGCCATCCTCAGCGTCCCACCTTTACCCTCAGGGTTGCTCCCTCTTGCTCACAAGATGGCGCTGTTTTCCAGACATCACATGCAGACAAAGTGATTCCGAGGG
The DNA here is from genome assembly GCF_024362965.1 of Panthera pardus. Classification (NCBI taxonomy): domain Eukaryota; kingdom Metazoa; phylum Chordata; class Mammalia; order Carnivora; family Felidae; genus Panthera; species Panthera pardus. The sequence continues at coordinate 104,878,795 of NW_026526655.1, forward strand.
GCAGAAAGAGCCGTCTCTTCCAAGGTCTTCTCCTAAATGAGAAATGACTGCTTTCCCGGGCATCCCTAATGACCTCCCCTCACATGTCATTTGCTAGCTAATCCACTGCCTGCCTACCGGCCCCCTCCCCACTGCCTTCTACCTCCCAGTAGGGGGAGGAGACCACCATGATGGGCGCACGATGGAGCTGAGTGGGATCCACCATCCCCGGTGGCACCCAACCCTGAAGAATCCTGCTAGAGAGGAAGATGAAGTAATCAAGAGTATCTACAACTAACCACAATCTTCCACAAGGGATTTTCCCGTTGGGAGGCGTGGTCAGGATCGCATGGCCCACACTGCCTGATTAGCAGCAATGGTCTGGGTTCGCACTGACTGCTGAACTCACGAGACATGACAGTCTTCACCCAGACCAGGTTTAACTTGAAGAAAGGATATGAGACAGGCAACAGCACAGTATGTTCATCAATAGCACAGCAGAGACCTTGGGGGGTCCTCAAGCTTCCCACGACGCCCGAACTGCTGTATACGTGACACCTTCATGGTCACAAGACAAGGCTGAGTGGGTGCCGACAGCGATCAGTTCTGGGACCTGTGACTTTTACATCGTTTACGTCTTGTTGCACCTGGCTCAGGGTTAACTGACCAGCACCCATTTCTAACAGACTTCTCTGCTGTGGATTTGCCTACGTGGACTTCCATTTTATCACTGTTTTCGGCCTGAGTGCCCCACCACTGGGTTTCACTGGACTGGATTTCAATGAGTGAATGAGAGTCAGCTTTTCTAGGGCTTTGCTAGGTAATGTGGAGGCAAAGAAATAAGAATGGTCCCTGTTCTCAAAGGACACAGTCTTGAGGGGTCTGGTAGATTAGATTATTGCTCAACAAGTACTCTCTCCACTGTCCACCATGGGAGGAGTCTATCCCTCCCCTCCCCACTGACCTTGAGCTTGGCTCTGTGACTCCCTTCCACACATAGAAGGTGGGTAGAAGTGTCCAGTATCCCAATTCTGAGCTGAGGCCCTAAGAGGCCCTGTGTTTCTGCCTGTCCTTACGCTCTGTGCCATCGTCATGGAAAGACTGTGCCTCCGGAGGACGAGAGGTGTATGCAGCAATCCCAGCCAAACCGGCAGGACACCGACCGCCCACCATTGAGGGAGAAATAATACCGTTACACCGATGATACACCAAGAGTTTGTGTTGTTTTGCAGCAAACGCTGGTATCTGGGGAGACACGGTGACGATTAAGTGTAACGATGGCGTAACGGATGGGAGGAGGGAGCTGTACCACACGTGGCACCCCGGGCTCCCTGGTGTAGTTAACTGGGTTATCCGCTGAGACAGGTGACTGTCTCTTCTCTGTCCTATTGTTGGATTCTCCTCGCTGATCCTGCACCGGTAGTGCTCCCCTAGCAACCTCCAGGCAAGTCAATTATCAGCCTCCAGTTCGGCTACGAGCGCTGCCATTATTCAGGAAGGATTATCGAGCGGTGCACATTTAACCTTAAATGTTGTCATTATGTCAAAATTGAAATGACAACCTTTTGTCCTTTATATAGCATTGTGGGAGATCTGGAGATCTTTTATATTGTCTTTTCAAACACAGTTCAGTCAGTAATGACTCTTTTGCTGGATCTCAGTGCTGAGCTAAGTGTGTTAGTAAAGCCATCCTAGCAAGTATAGAGAGAGCAAGATGTCCAAAGGGCAGCGCACCAGGGGCTAGGAGGCCGTCACCAGGGGCTTCCAGAATGAGAAACCACAGAGACAACATGGTCCAAACCCAGGATTTGCGCAAAGTCCAGAAAAGTGAAGTGACGTGCTTAAGGTCACATAGCTATTTAGCTGGGAGGTAAGATTTATGGAGTGCCGACCGTGTGGCTTCTACTCTGCCCAAGTTTTTTGTGTTACAATCCCGACAACAACCTGTAAGCATTATTGTCCTTTCTATTGTTCCACTTCTGGGTAAACGGAGGCTCAGAGAGGCTATTGCCAAGCCCCCATCCCCACCGCTACCACCGCTCTGCAGAGAAGAAAGAAGAGTATTATTCTTTTTCTAGTAGCTGCATGCATTTAAGACGTCTAAGATTATTTCATTAAATTGAGGGCTTCAAATATCAAGGGCACACAAATACTGTTACATCCTTGATTCCAGTCTATGCCCATGTGTCATGATGAATCACCTGCTGGACTGAACATCTTTGCTGTTCAGCAGATGCCCATGGGAGGTCCTACCATGTATTTGATCAAGAAAGGGTTTCACTGGCCCACAAACTATATTAAACTAAAATAGTTACCAAATTCGAAAATTGGGATATTTCATCGCAAATCCCAATCTCTTGCTTTCTTCTGGGGAAAAAAAAAAATCTGAGTTTGGCAACACTCAGGCTGCATGTGGAGAGAGCATACCAAGTCCCTGCTCTGAACACTGCCCACAGGACCTCATTCATCCAGATCTCCCCAGTTTGTCATCTGCGTGGCCTCAGTAGACAACTGAACCTACAATCCCTGTACTTCATCGCGGTGGGGGTGGGCTATTCCTGAGGGGATGAATGGTTGTTTTCTCCGAGGCTTTTGTTGGCCTGCCAGGTGGTTCCTCTAGTTCACTTCAATTGCTTCTTCTATGAGCTGGAGGCTTTACTGGGGGATAGGAGAAGAGGAGGCCGCCATCTTGGTGACCCTCCTCCTTTGTCAGGTGAAACGATTAAGTTTAATATGTTATGAAATGGCCACATAACAGAGTCGTATGCATTTTGGCCAAAAAAAAAAAAGTGATTCCTCTGAGATGTCTTTCTTCTCTCAGAAATATGGTGGGAGAGATTACTTCCAGAGAACACTTTATCACTCTGAGATCAGGGCGCAACCAAGAAAACTGACGAGGACAAGAGTCATCCCAATAGTAGTCATTCATGGGCCCATGGGAGCCGTGGGTGGCCTCCCAACAGACTCTGGCTCTGGAGGGGGTGGCATTATCCTTCCCACAGAAACTGCAAAGCTGACATAGAGCAGGAAGTCAGGAAGGCTTTGCCCTTAACCAAAGAACACCACTTTTTCTCACTTGGCAGGCATTTTTGTCAGTTAGGTCTTCATGGAGCAACTTCATTTAACTACCCACAATCTTTCTGCTACATTGAGTGTATCTCTTGTGAGATGATTATCACAACCCCCATTTTCCTCCAACACGCCCATGACATGAGTAATACACTCCCAAGTGTAAGATTCCTCTGAAGTGTTCAGAGAAATGAAATCAAATTTCAAAACCTATCATGAAACTAAATTAAAAGGCATATGAAGTGATTTCTCCTCATATTGGGTTTTAGAGTACAAGGAATCACGATCTAATCTCAGTCCTGCCATTTCTCCACCGCAGGGTTTTGTTCTTCTCTTAGCATCTCTTTCTTTCCTCCCTCTCTCCCTCAGTTCCTCCTTCTTCCCTTCCCTCCCTCTTTCCTTTAAACTGGTCACTATTTATCTAAATTGTTGGGACCAAAAAGGTACACTTTCAAGAAGAATTTGACGTGGTAAAGACAATGATTTAGAAAAACTAGATCTTCGACGTGTCGATCACAATTTTCTGTTCTTTTGACTCTATACCGGCCTTCTGAGGGGAGACAGGACTCCTGTTCTTATCTTTACTTATAGGGAAACTATTTACACGCCTCTCTTCAGATTCAATCCACTGTGTGATTTACTAAGAAGCTGGGCCCGGGCCTCATAGCTTGAACTTGCTTCGTTCTGAGAAAGTCGATGAAAGTCTAGGGCTGATGGCATGATGATCCCCACCCCCACCTCACCCCACATAGCACAGACATGTTCTTCAGTCACGCAGAGGTGGTGGGTGGGGAGTCAGGGCTACGAACAAAGAGGAGCCGCCTGCTCGGGTCCTCCTTCTGTTTACTAGCCCCATGAACCAGGTCAAACCTGGTGGTCACCCTGGCTTCAGAGTCTGGATCTGTACAATGCGTAGGGCTATGGTAAGGTGCAAATGGTCGTTATGAGCGAACGCCTGAAAATGGAGCCCGGTGTGTGGAGAGGTCTCAAACATGGTGTTGGTACTCTTACTACGGTTGCCATGACTGTTGTTTCGCTGTGGAAAACCGACGTTCACAGGCCTGAAGGAAGACTTGTGTTGGAGCCTGAAGTGGAAATCTCTACATATGCGATGCCACTCTTATTGGGAGTACAGTTGATTTTCTCAGAAAGTTCTGACTGCATGATGGTTTCGTGGTTTTATTTATGCCAATTTGTTTTTCTAGTAGGACTACAAATCCTAAAACGACACCGAGCCGACCAACCAAACAAAACCCTGAGCCAAAACAAAACTGTTTTCTTGTTGAAGGTAGTAAGAGGGCCTCAGATCCAGAGAGGAATAATTTTGCCATGATGTACAAGATAGATGAGTGAAGATTCTTCTCACTGTAGGATGAAATAGAAAATTCTGGTGCTTTACGTTAGCTCTTCCTTCCTGGCTCAAAGTTCCCTCACCTTTAATTTCTTCTGACTTCAGAAGTGAGCCCCAGCATCCACCATGCTGATGGGTCAGAGATCTTTAGTTAAGCACGGTGGTAGGCATATATGTTGTGTTATTATTATTGCTGCAAATAATCTACATGTAGGTTGATGTTGGTGCACATAATCTTTTAGACTGGGGTTGGAAAGGAATTTGGATGCTTGCAAATAAAAGATCTGGTCTCTGCAGTCATGGACCACCTGTGGAAGAGTCTTCGGGATTCCAAGCTCAAGTCCATATCTGGACACACTGATCACTCTATCATCACTAAAAACAGAGAGAGAAACACGGTAGGAGGGAGAGGAAAACTAAGCTCACACAGAATTTCTGGATTTCATTGATGTGCTACCTTTTCCCCTAAAAGGTGAAATAGACAAGACAAGGATCTCTGAGTTTGTAGAAGGTGGGGTGAACTCAGTGAGTCCACCTGGCAAACTTGTGTGTGTGTGTGTGTGTGCATGCAAGTGCTCAGGCGTGCGCTCACACACACACACACACACACACACACACACACACACACAATCTCTGCAGTGGAATTGTTTTTAGTAACCCTGCAGGGAGGAGTCGTAAATGATATTCCACACGCATCTCGATCTTCTAAATACTTAGCTCATCTGCTCTCCTAATGGGCTCTCCAAGCTGAGGAGAAGTGATTGCTCCCATTAGCCCTGAATGGAATATCAAATATATTTGATCTTGCAAGCACTCCGTCCCAGAGTAGACCTCTGAAAATCATAGCAAATTACATTTGGCTTCGGAACAGGGAAGATTGTTTTCTAAACACCTAAAGCAATGTTTGAAAAGTGTGATTCACAGACCACCTGCCTCAGAACCACTGGCGGCACTTGCTCGTTAAAAATGGGTTTTCTGGGCCCGCTGAATCAGAAAGTCTGGGGGCAATTCCCAGAAAGCTTTCGGAAAAAGCATGAGGGGATTCTATGCCCATCAAATCTGAGCTGAAGTGGTGACAAAACTCATCTCACAACTCAGGATGAGGGAACCCACTTCCTGCACCCGGTGCTTTGCGTGGAGTTCTCCCCAGGTTCCTCTGAACTTTTGAATTAAGTTTTTGCAGCTGAGAAATCCAAGAGAGGAAAAATGCACCATTTAGAAAGACTCCTCTCCTCTCCTCCAACCTGCCAGGGTCAGCACGCCAGCGGCCTGATTTAACTTGCTTAGTTGGAGAAGCAAGAAAGTGCCTGAAAATTCTGGCAGCTGTGAGTATGAAGAGGAAACTCGCAAGATTGCTGTCTGCACATTTCTTTCAGGAATATTGACCTCAGGAGAGTGTTTAGATGCTCCCGGGATTCATTCATTTATTTACTCATTCACTCATTCTTTCATGCACTCAGCAAACATGTATTAATTGGCCCTGAGCCAGGAACTGTGATAATCAGCAGGAATACAAATATGAACCAAATGGAGCCCGTGTATTTTGTGTGTGTGTGTGTGTGTGTGTGTGTGTGTGTAGGTGTGTAGGCAGATGACAGGAAGGTGCAATGTGTTCTGTGACAGAAGGGAGCCCACGGTTATGGGAAATAACCATTCAAGGCTTTCTGGAAGGGGCCACCCTTAAGCTGAGTTTTGAAGAATGAGTGGGAGTTGGACAAATGCAGGGCAGGGGTGGGGCAAGAGAGGCATCTGAGGCAGAGAAAGTGATGTGTGCAATGACGCAAAGCATGAAGCAGCTTGGGGCTTGGGGGCTGGGGATCATGCCGTATGGCAGAGGGAGTCACAGAGAACAGGCTAGATGGGCCGGGAGTGGTCACAACTAAGGAGTTTGAGCCTTTACGCTGCAAGATGTGGAGAGATGCTGGTGAGTTTGTGGAGGGGTGTCCGAAATCATATTTGCGTTCCAGAAAGGTGGCTCACATCAGGGTGACTCATAAATCAAGGTGATGAAACAGGAGGCCATCCCAAGTCCCAGGGGTGGTCCTGGCATAGAGGGGAGATGACTGAAAATAGGTAAAGTAAACAGCAAAACAATAACTGATTGCATTTGGGTGAGGAGGGAGGCAAAGGGGTCAGGGATGACTCCTGGGTTTATGATTTGGGTAGTGTGGTGGGTATCACCATGTAAGAGAAAGGAAGCAGGAAAGTAAGTATTTGTTGGGGGTGGGGAGAAGAAGGACTATCAAGATGGCTTTGGGATTTGTTGGGTTGTAGGTGCCTCTGGCCCATCTGGGAGAAGATACCCCGTAGCTGGGAGAATCCCAGGTTTGGAGCGAAGGGGCTGGAAGCGTAGGAGGCTTCAGCAGGAGCCAGAAGCCCTGTGAGCAGAGAGTAAGCATGGAGAAGACCTGGAGTGAAGAGTCCAGAAGGGGCAGGACAGAACTGTGGGGAGTAGAGAACGAGGGCCCATGAAGGAGGCCCAGAATGGCGGGCCAGAGAGCAGCGTTTGGTAACTGAAATGTGCCTGCTGTTTTCCACGTACTCCCCTGCTTGCCATTGCTATGTAATTGAGCCTTGGTAACTTCCGTGTTCACCAGAACAGTAGCCACCACCCCTGTCATCTGTGGTTTTGCTTTTCATGGTTCCAGTTACCCGTGCTCAACTGCCGTCCAGGAGCAAACCATCCTCCCTGTGATGTAGTCAGAAGGTCAATAGTAGCCTTCAGTTACCCGCGGTCAACTGCTTTCTAGAAGCAGACGAACCTCTTTGTGATACGTTGTCAAAAAGGTCAGTAGCAGCCTAACGTTAGGTCACGGTGCCTGCGTCATTCACCTCACTTCACCTCATCACGTAGACATTTTATCATCTCACGTCATCACAAGAAGAAGGGTGAGTACAGGACAATATGATATTGTGAGGGACACAGAGAGACCACATTCACATGACTTTCATTATAGTGTATTGTTGCCATTGTTTTATTTTATTACTAGTTATTGTGTTGATCTCTGTGCCTAATTCATGCATTAGGCTTTATCCTAGGTAGGTATGTACGGGAAAAATCACAGCATACAGAGGGTTTGGTACTGTTCATGGCTTCAGGTATCCACTGGGCTACTTTCCCTCCTTTTTGCTCTCACCTAAGAACCACGGGCAGATGCTCTTGGCAATGGAAGGTCCTGGATCAGCCCTCTTGTGAGCTAAAGGACTTGATTAAAGTCCAGTGTCCTCAAGACAGGTTGGCATCAGCGGCCAAGGGAAGGAAAAGCCAGGATGTACTGAGTTACCCCTGTGGGTGGATTCTGGGCAGACTTGGGGAAGTGAGTGTGGACGCCAGGGCCCAGAGCCAGAGGTGGCCTTGAGCCCACCAGCGGCAATTGCCCATCGCGGATATTTGTTTTTAAGTTTTTGTCTTTAATTTTTATTTATTTTGAGAGAGACAGAGACAGGGCGGGTAGGGGAGGCACAGAGAGAGAGAGAGAGAGAGAGAGAGAGAGAGAGAGAGAATTCCAAGCAGGCTCTGCTCTTTAAGCTGGGCTTGAACCCACGAAGCCGTGAGATCATGGCCTGAGCCGAAACCAAGAGTCGGACGCTTAACTGACTGGGCCATCCAGGCACCAGTGACTGGTGGGGGTGATGTAATGGCCAGGTAAGTGCCATGGCTTTGGGGTCACATCTTCCTGTTAAGCTCTCTAACAGCGTGACTTTGGACAACACATTGCACCCACTTCTTACGTCTTAGGTCTCTGTCCTACATGATTGAGAGAATATAGCGTTCCCAGGGTTGTTCTGAAAATCAAAGTGAGAGAGGCATATCTGTGTGAATCACTCAGCACGGTGCTTGGAACGCATGGCGAGTGTTCCGAAAATGAGTCGCCTTCTCCTTTCCCTCCTTTTCCTTGTCCCCAGCCAGAGGCATGCCCGGCCTGCAAGGAACTCTGAGATTTGGGGCGGGGACCTACGCTCAACTCCACGAGACAGGCCAGCAGAAGGAAGGTGTTTCAGGAAGAGGAGCCACCAGGCTGTAAGCAAGGAGCTGTGGAGGGTCACGGCGGGCGTGGGGGATGACAGCAGGGCGTGTGACCTAAGAGTGGTTGTCACCGTGTCAGGCAAGCTTGTGAGAGTAGAGTCCGGAAACAGACATCGGGGCCAGATTTTTTTTTTTTTTTTCGGGGCCAGATTTTAAAGAGCAGCCAGAGCTGTATCCAGAGGTTTCTCTGTATCCTGTGGACAACGGGGAGTGACGATAGGTTGGGAGATGGGGTTCATGCCACCACATCAGTGTCTTAGAGTCATTGTTTCTCGACCTCTTCCAGCAGGCAGCAATGCTTTGACTACTTATGCAGGAGTTTTATCTCCTTCGTAGCTCAGGGGGACACATGTACCGAGGAGGGGTGGGGTCCCCGGGACTCCCACCAACAGGAATTAATAAACCGCTGACCGCTGAGATCCTATTGTCAGAAAGCCGACTGACCGCCACTGTCTCAGAGCCTGGCACCCGTGATGACAGGTTCTTGATATCCACCGATGTACCTCTGGGTGGACATCAGCACCCCTTCCTCGCCTTCAACATTTTTCTCAGGGTGTCCCTTTGTGATGGTGGAAGAAAGGTAACCGCTGTGTGCTTCTTACGTGCCAGGCTCTGTGCCAGGCCTTCTCCCCTGGATTCTGGGCTCTAACGCTCACAGCCACATTTTGGGAGTGATGTTGTCCCTCGTCTTACAGCTGGGGCACTGGGACTCACAGACAGGTGGATGTAGTGATCTGTCCTCAGTCACCCAGGCTGGGCGTGAGGGCAGAATTCGAGCCCAGGGCTTTCCGGTCGTGAAGGCCTTGTTCTGTTTCTGATGTCTTTCCAGCCTCCGTCCAGAGGCCCAGGCACTGTAACGGGGCTTCCTGTGCTTATGGCTCTGGGGAGGGGCCGGCAGGCTGGGTGTTCTGGAGGAGGGTAGGGAGCAAGGCCCCTTGGTGGGACTAGCTATAGACTATCAGTCCTCCGAGAGGATTTCTTTTTGGTCGATCTGCCTTCATTCATTAAGGTTTTACAAAGAGCCACTGCTTTAACCAAACTACAGTTCAAAGTCTGGTGGAGACGGTGTGTCTGAGGCCCTCCAGCTTCCAGGTTGTCAGGGTGCAGGGAGTCCTGACCACGTTTCTGAGGGAGGACAGGCTGGGCCCTGTGCGTGACTCTTGCCTGAGCATGGACAGCCTGTGACACAGGCCACCTATGGCCTGTTTGGGGACTTCAGAGTCTCTGGTCCTGCTGCTGGGGGCTGGTGGAGACCAGCTCGCCTTTGGGCCCCGCTGACCCCCATGGCTTCCGGTTTGCACCTTCTCCAGGTACTACCCCTTAGACGGCTTGTAACATATCCTGTGGGGGTGGCTTACGTGTGGTATTCAGAAGGTTGGTTGTTTGCAGGGTGGAGGCAGCGGGGAGAATATGGTTTGTTTTCTAAACAGGTAAGATCCCTGAAGGCAGGATGTTGACTCAATCAACAGATATGAGCTGTGCGCCTACTAGGTTCCAGACGCCATTTTAGGTGCTAGGAATATAGTAATGGACAAAATGGACACTTTGCTGTTTTTTACGAGACTTAGACTCCGGCAGGAAGGGAGACAATTGGACTCCCCTGAAGTTTACCGACTAGCCAGCTAACGAACACGTACCATTTGCTAGAGGGTGGAAACTGCCATGGAGAAAACCAGCAAGAAAGGGGACGGAAGTACCACCGGGGAAGGGGGTTACCATTTAATAGGGTTGTTCAGAGGCAGCCTCGCTGTAAGGCGACATTTGAGCATCTCTGCCTGCTTTGCAGGTACAAGCCAGAAGTCAGGAAGCTATTGCAATAATCCAGGCGAGTGGTCAGCGCCCAGGACCTCACCTGCCTGTGTCCTTTGCATCGTGCCCTCCTTCTACAGCTCATAGAAGACTGCTTGGCGAACCGTAGGTGCTGGATAAACCCTTATTTAAACAGAACGTGGGGCAGAGCAGTGTGGCGTAGGGTTTAAAGAGCGTGGGCGTTACTGCCGGGGTTCAAGCCTCTGCCTCACTGCTGTGGGGTCCATGGCTGTGTGTGACCGGGGACAGGTGATCTTCTCCCTCCATGCCTCAGGCTCCCGAGCTGAGACTAATGACAGGGTCAACCTTACAAGCTTGGTTGTGAGGGTTGCCCATAAGGTGTGTCACATGCTCAGAAGAGGGTCCGGGCCGCAGTCAGTGCTCCGCAAATATCAGTAACACCAAGGCAAGAGCGGGCTTTATGTTATGTGTGTTTGTTGTAGAGGGAAGGGAAATGTTGAGTGGAAAATATTGGAAATATTCATGCAGGATTTGGAAATGTGAGAAAGACAGACTATTTCTTGTGCTGTTTTTTTCATGCAAGCAATGCCATTACTGTCTGCCATCATTTTTCTTCCCTGTTACACAATCGGATCTTCCTTTCGGTGACCTAAGTTACAAATACACGGGTGGTCCAATCGGGCGGGAATCAGGAGGTGCGTTCTGCCCCCTGCTTCCTCTTCTCCATGTGGAACAGCCCTCTGTCTCTCCCTTTTGATCAGGCTTCATGGCAACCATAGAATACAGTTTATTGCTAATGTTATTAGTTTCTAATCAGAGCCTACTGTGATTATTACCTAATAGTTATTGCTTTGCACTTCCAACCAGATGTCAAAAATAATGAGCCAATAAAAATGCCATTAATTTAGTCTACAGGACAATTTTAGGCCCTTAGAGCTTGAGATCAGGGGCCTTATAAAAGCTGGGGACCAATAATTTGAGTGCTCAAAAGGAATAACAAAAATGGTAAGAATATGAATTAATACGTAAGTGTCTCTAATTTAAAAATGAAACACGCAGCCCAGAATGCCAGTGTTTCCCCTGTGCTTTTCTCGGATGAATGGAGCCATCCTCACGGATTCGGTCCTGCAGGATTATGGGGCAGAATGGCTGAAGAAGTGTGCTCTATTGGAAGAAGATAGAGTGGTACCTAGATCTGCTCGGTTCTCGAGAGAGAAGAGAGGGCCAGGTTTGCAGGTGCCTGGAGGAGGGGTCTTGTCCTGGAATCACAGAGAACTCAGGGAAACCTGTCTGTGCTGCTTCCAGACTCTGGGGCATCCCGATTGACCCATGCCTGCCCTAATCCACGCCCCATTTTAGAGAAACGTCCTCTTTCTACTCATGCCCTCTGTCATCCTGTGTACCGTGGGGTGTGGGAGGCTCGAGTATGAACCCTGATTGCCTCGCTGTCTGAGAGAATGATCTAGAACGTCATCTCTGAATCCAAGCTCCTGCATCTCTGAAAGCAACAACGTTAATAATACCTATGTCATAGGATTACAGCTGAGCATTAAAAGAAACAACAGGTAGGGGCACCTGGGAGGCTCCCTCGGTTAAGTGTCAGACGCTTGGTTTTAGCTCAGGTCACCATCTCACGGTTCATGAGTTCGAGCCCCCCGTGTCAGGCTTTGAGCATAGAGCCTGCTTGGGATTCTCTTTCTTCCTCTCTCTCTGCACCCACCCCCCCAAATAAATAAATATTTAAAAAAAAAAAAAAAACAACAGGTAGAAGGAGCTTAGCATAGTGCCTGGCATATGAATGAAGTGGATAAAGTGTCAGTTTCTCAAATGACCAAATGCTCTCTTCCTCCTTCGCTTGGCTCATTCATGCCTTCTCTTTGTCGGGGGTAGTTGAAAAAGTTCTTTTTTCCTTCCCCCATCCTCATGTGCAGAAGCCTGTGCTACACTACCTTAAAGCCAAACACGCATTCGGCAGACACGCACCGTGGCTCATTTTGGTGGCAGGGCTGTGGGGACAGAGGCGAAGGCTCAGTCAGTGCTTCCAGCTCCTGATGTCTGGGGACAGTAATAGAGGAAACCTGAGCACCCCCGGGGGGTGGGGGGGAGGGATGGCATCCGGCCTGGCCCGGAGATGTTGCCACAGAGACACAGGCTGATTGTTCTCCAGTGCTCACTCTTTCAGATCCGCTCCGTTTCCTAGCCAGTGGACTGTGGGCAGAAACGAGGGACACCCGTCTCCCCTCCCTGTGGGCCTGGCCCCTGAACCCTCCTCCTGGTCCTCCAAGGGTGTCTTCCTTTTTGCCTGCTGGCTGGCTGCAAGACACAAATAGAATGCTTTGGGACCTGGGAATGTCAAGCCACTGGGTGGGAGGAGCCTTATCCCGGAATGACCCCCTCCCCTCCCTAGTCGCCTGCCCTGAATGGTGAACTAAGGCGCTGAGGTTTGGGGTTGGTCACAGCAGCGAGGCTTCCCTGACTCCTACAGGTGGACAGGACCTTGCCAGGCGGATGAGCAGAAGGAGGGCACCGCAGGCTGAGTGGACAGCGCGAGTCCAGGCATGGAGCAGTGAGAAGCCCCCATGTGTGTCCTCTGGGAACTAAAATTGGCCAGGGTTATAAGATGATCTGTGGGAAGGCTGGGGGTGGGTGCAGACAAGAGTGGCAGAAGAGATTGGAGGGCAGAGCTTGTCCTTTAGGATTACACAGCGGGCAATGGAGACAACTGGGGAATGTTAAGCGAGAGCTTGGATCCTCAATGTGCCTTGGGGATGCTGATCTGGGGGCAGTCCTCCAGGGACGGTGGCTGAGAGTGGCACAGGACTTGTCCCCAGCTGATGGATAGGGAGGCTTTCCAGAAGATCCAGGGGAGACAGCATGGAAGCCTGAACTAGGAAAGCATCAGTAGGGGCACAGGTGGAGCCCACAAGGTAGCCAAGAGGCAGCATTCACAAGACTTGGCCATTGATTCGTGCTGGAGGTGGGGGAGGGGAACACCTAATGATGGCTCTTCCTTTTATAGCCTCGTCTCCCTACATTCCTTTCATAATGACACTGGCTGTCACGAAGTGTGAAATCTGGTTCTTGCCTTCTGGGTACTTCCTTGCTCATCACAGAACGTGCTGATCTATACTGAAGCCGGAGCAAACACCACCCTGCTCGTCAATGGAACCACTCCTGTGCTGGCCCTGCTCAGTTGTCGCCGGGGACGTGTCATGTGTGGACGGAGTGGGCATCCACGTGCATGTTTTCTCCTCTCTGCCCCCCTTGCTGGGCCCCCCTCCATGCTTTGATTCTTCCATTAGCGGACCTGAGGTACTTAATAGTACCTTGTAACCCACTCACCCACGGGTGGGTTGTGGAGATCGAATAATTCTTTCAATGGAGTCTGTTAACTCATCGCAAAACGGGAAGAGAAGAAATTATTTTAAATGGGTTTGAGCAGAATTTCAACATGTTCAGCACAGCCAACGTTGTGCTCAGGTTAACATTTGGGGTGTTAATTGAGCTGCCCGTTCAGCTGGATTATCCTTGCTGCTGTTAAAGCAGAAATCAATATTAATGTTTCCTCACTGTTAGCCATCTTTCTAGAATTGAGATTTTTCTTCCCTTCTTCTCCCTCTATGACTTTGTTACCTTTGCATTTCTAATTGGGTCCAGAATTTATGGAGGTTTTTTTTTTCTTTTCTTTTCTTGGAAAGAACACAGGCAGTTTGTAATGATGCTGCATTTCGCATCATGCCTGGGATCAGTGTTTGTAATAGATTCGCTTTTATGCCCAGCTCTCGAAGAGCATTCTCATTATCTGATAAGAGAAGGCGATCTTCACTAGCCTTGCGAGGTAATGAATCCTTTTCATCTGTTTGCTTGCATGTCTGGGCTGGTGGGGGGCGGGGTTTTGTCCAACATACGTCTTGGGAGAGCTTTACTGGCCACTGGCAAATGAGGGTCTGCTGCCCACACAGTCCATTTCCAACCACGGACCTGTGCTGCCAGCCCTCTCTGCGGGCCCCGTGCGCCTCGTCTAACAAGGCGTGCTCATCCGTGTCCCTGGGATGTTCAATCAGGTGTGTCCCTGCCTGTCTGGGGCACCGGGGAGCTTCAGTCTGGGTGTATAATTGGTGCTCTGGCCGACAAGGACTCTCGTTCCTCTCCTCACGCTCCGTGTTGAGGGTTGTCGGTGATGTTCCTCTTCCCCCTAGAAGTGGCTCCCGTTTTGCTAGACTTAAACTTCTCAGCACGGCATAGAGGTTCCCCTGTAATCTGTCCCTGTCTCTCTGGCCTCATTGGCGGCCCCTGTAAGGGGAGCCCGAGGTGCTGTTAGGCAGAGCGGCTCCCAGTTTCCTGAAGGTGCCTTGTGAAGGTGCTGGTCCATCTTCCTGGAAGGTCCCGCCCCTCAGCCACACGTCTACGCTGAGTCTGCATGGCCCTTCTTCTCAGAACCCACCCCAGCCCCTGCCTTGCAGAGGAGTTGGCCGGTTTCTCCCTTTGGAGTCCTTGTTGTCTGTCCTTTTCTCTCCCCCACCAGACTGTGACTTCCTTAGGAGGGGGGTTCTGTCTTACCCATGTCTCTGTCGCTACCACCTAGCATGCAGCCTGGCGTCAGATGCGCTTGGCCACTTGCTAACTGAGGGACAGCTTGTCCCATGTGATACAGCCCCTAGGGTTGTACACATTACTTCGTGTGTCTTGTTTCACTCCACCTGCACCACACCTCTGTGAAGTAGGTGCTAGTCTTTTCCTCCGTTTCACAGATGAGTCATTCGAGGCGCAGAAAGGGCAAGTCACTCGTCTAAGACGGCTCAGCTTGTCAGCGGAAGAGGGAGGAACAAAACCCTGGCCTCTTGGGCCTCAAACCCTGTCAGCGAGGATGCCTTTTCTCCGGCCCCTGCTCTGTGACAGGCTTTCTCCTCCATGCCCTTCCTGCCACTCTTCGAGGATATATATTGTAAGAAAAGATGGTGGTGTTCGTAAAGTCTAAAAATGTAGCATAGGTGTGCCACATGCTGCCTGTTTTCCGTTTGCCACCCTCCCCGCGTCCTCTGCATAAACGGCTGGGCTCTGTCTGCCCTGCACTGTGTCCCAGGAGCTCAGCTCTGAGGGCTCTTTCTTCCCTGGCTCTCTGGCTTCCCGCACGTTTGGCCCACAGAGGCCTGGGATGGGGGACAGAGGGCAGGGTGGCTCTTTGCCCCGCTCCCTCCCTGTGCTCTCCCAGAGCAGGGGCTGGCAAACGCTTTCTATAGAGTGCCAGATGGTAAATATTTTAAGCTTTGCGGCCCAAGAGACAAAATTAAGGATGTGATTTAGGTACTTACATAACGATTTTAAATGTGACCATTTGAAAATGTAAAATCGTTCTTAGCTCATGAGCTATCACAAAGCAGGCGGCCGGCCAGGTTTGGCCCACTGGCCGCAGTTTGCCAACCACTGGGCTGGACTCTAGAGCCAAGCTTCGGTGCGTACCAGGATCGGCTGGAGGGCTGTTCCACCACGGATCACAGACCCGCACCCCTAGACATGCTGATGGCGGGGATCTGCCACGGAGACTGAGGGTTTGCCTGGCTCACATGTTTCCAGCTGGTGCTGATGCTGCTGGCCTGGGCACCACAGCCTGAGAAGCATCACTGCAGAGACAGCACCTGCCAAGTGTACCCTTGGGCTCAGGGACTCTGTTCTCTCCCTTTGCCCCTTCAGGCCCGAGTGCTCTTCTATCCTCCTCTGGTCCCCTTAATGCTGCCTACATTTCTGCAAATTGTCCTTCCCTCTGGCTTTCTTCATTTAAGCCCTTTGCACGCGCCGTCTTTGTTTGTTGGAATCTTATGGATGCTAGAAGCATTTGCATTTTCCAGAAAAGGTCTGGGAACACTGCGTGTCTGTGTGCTCTTCAGGTATCACTCTTGGAGGAGAGAAGGTGTCCTCAGCGAATTATTCTTGTATGGATTGCATCAACATTACTTAGGGCTCCCCTCTGTGCGTGGTTCTGCGGGAGCCAGGACCGGTTTCCATGACAGATAGGACAGAGCCACCCCCTGCTATGAAACATGCACCTGTAGAATGCTATGGGTAGGCAAAGGCCGCCCAGCTCCATGGAAGTAGCTCAGGGCAGGCTCTCCAGAGGAGGTAACATTTGAAATGAGTTCAAAGGAAAAGCAGGCATTTGCCTACCAGGAACTGGAGGGTTTTGGGAAACGGAGCGTGCAAAGCGCCCACGTGTGGAGGTATTTGGGGAGCTGCGGGACTTCAGCTGGGCATAAGAATGGTGTGTGTGCACGCACACGTGTGCCTGAGTGTGCAAGGGAGGAGCAGGGTTTCAGAGGGGCCAATACAGCTAGAGGAGTGAATAGAGGCAAGGTCACGAGGTCTGCACTGTATCCTGGAGAAATACGATGTCCTCAGGGATCTTAATCAGTGAATCACAGAATGAGTTTTCCAAGTGGAAAGATCACCTCAGAGGTGATTGCATGAATGGAGCAGGGAAGAGGCTGGTGACAGGGGCAGGTGGGCCCCTAGCAGGCTGCTGGGCTGGATTCCCACCCATCTGGGTTGACACTGGCTGAGCCTGGAGGTGGCGATTGCAAATAGGATGATCTCAAATCAGTCTCTGCCATTGGGCATGTGCCCCCTGGTGAGTTTGTAAGAAGCAAAAAACCTAATCAAAGCCTTCGCCCCCTTCCTCTGGGAGGTGATATTCTCGCTCTGCCAGAGGCTCAACCCCATGACTCCACTTGATGGTTTCATTTCACAAATTAAAAATATCAACTAGGAGAGTCCTTTCAAAGACTCACAGTGTAAGGAAACCACTGCAGCTCAAAGCCCGCGTTCCCTGTGAAGCCCGCGCTTCTCCAAAACATTTACCCAGCACCTCGGAGAGCTCCCACCAACACATCTACCTTTTTGGAAAGGTCAGACTTTTTAAAGGTTAATTGTTACCCTTAAGAAAACCGTAAAGACAAACCTCACGGCTGCATATTTAATGAGTGTTTGGTATAGCATTTCCCAGAAGCACAGTTCCTCGTGGTTCGATTTAAACAAATAAACAAGGGTCCAGAAATAGAGGGCCATCGGCAACTTGTGACTTAAGGAAAGCATGCGGGCCATCTGGGGTTTGCGGAGTATTACTGTACTTCTGAATGTCCTCTGGCCAAAGAACCCCAGCCAGCCGGGGATGTGAGCAGTGCTAAACCCTGAGATCTGTGCACCATGGTGGCTGAACAGCTAAGTGCAGGGGGGCCTCGGGAGTTTACTCCCCCTTTCCCCCTTAGCAATGTCCACCCCTCCCAGCCTGACCAGCAGCCTCCTGAGGAGGGGTGCTCCACTGGTCTCCTTCCCCCTCCCTCCTTGTGGTCTTCTGGAAAGCTCTCTCTCTCCCTGAGTACCCCGCAGGTGCCTCTCTGCCCTGTGTCCCAATCAGATTGGTGTCTCTGCTCCCCTTACGGTTGGCTCTGCCCTTCACGCCTTGCTGTACGAGCCCTTCCCTCCTCCCTGAGCTCACCGCCCCCAACTTGAAGCCACCCGTGGTTTTCTTGCGACTCATTGTTCTTGTCTACCGGGTTGCCAAATCCTGTGGATGTTTTTCTCACAATCTGTCTCAGGCCTGTCTCTTTTCATTGTTGCAGCCACGCTATGGTCAGAACCTCTCTCCTAGATTCCCAAAATAACTGCCCACCTGTCTTTGTTGTGGGTCATCCGTGTTGCCCCTGACACGGACAATTTTTCCTGAAGATCTCGTGGGATTCTGTAAATCCCTTGATCAAAATTCTTACTGTTTTCGTAATATCTAGGAAACGGAACTCAGAATTTCAGCGTTTGCTATCTTTGTCTTAGTCTCTCAGCTCCCCACCCCGTCCCTCCCCCCTTTTAATTATAAGAACATTCAAGAGATTACCGTCTTAGCCAATTGGTAAGTGTACAATATTCTATGAACTAGATGCACTATGTGGTACAGCAGATCTGTGGATCTTATTTATCTCATATGACTTTACTACATCGGAGGGAATGGATTCTACTCCCCAAACTCAACAGCTCACCTGTCTCCCCTGTGCCTTTCCTGCTGCCCTTCACAAGCTGGAAGCTTGGAATGCCCTCTCTGCTCCCCTCCTTCAGAGGTCACCTGGGGTACCCTGTCTGCCCACCACCTTTCCTGGCCACTCCGTATGTGTTCCCTGGGTGAGTCATTTCTCACAGGCTTCTGGGTGTTATGGCTATTTTTGTCCATGGGCTGCTAACCCTGTTGGACTGTAACTCATTTACCTTGTAGCCTCATAGGCAAACTTTGTGAACCTATTTTTTTTTTCAGTCTGTAGAATAAGGATAGCCATTCTTGGGGCACCTGGTGGCTCAGCTGGTTAAGCGTCCACCTTCAGCTCAGATCATGATCTTACGGTTTGTTGGTTTGAGCCCCATGTCGGGCTTTGCACTGACAGGATGCAGCCTGCTTGGGATTCTGTCTCTCTCTCTCTTAAAAATAAATAAATAAACTTGAAAAAAAAAAGGATAGCCATTCTTCCAAAATAGATGTTTGGGGGAATATTAAATGACATAAGTATATAAGTTCCAAAAAGAGCATCTGGTACACTGTAGTAAACACACAATTATTGTCCATAGTATGTATGTACAGTTCTTTTGGAAGGAAGGTAGGAAGGAATAAAGGAAGGAAGGAAGGAAGGAAGGAATAAAGGAAGGAAGGAAGGAATAAAGGAAGGAAGGAAGGAAAGAAGGAAGGAATAAAGGAAGGAAGGAAGGTAGGAAGGAAGGAATAAAGGAAGGAAGGAAGGTAGAAAGGAATAAAGGAAGGAAGGAAGGAAGGAAAGAAGGAAGGAAGGAATAAAGGAAGGAAGGAAGGAAGGAAGGAATAAAGGAAGGAAGGAAGGAAGGAAAGGAGGGAGGGAGGGAGGAAGGCAAGAAAGGGAGAATGGGGTAAAGCTACCTGCTAGAACTTCCTTAACTGTGTCCTCTCTGCAGTCAGACCCTATCCTTCTGCCCTTCTGGCATAGCACACATCAACCCACCTCTATGCCTTTATTCGTTTTCTGGATTTTTCCTGAAAGTACTGCTATGTGCTAAATCCCTTATCTATTTAGGTAAGACTTAGGAGGGATCTGTTTTCCCCTCGAGATCTCTCATTGGGTTGGCCTCCTTGGAGGAAGTTTCCAGGCTCTCCCACTGTCTCAGTTACAGTTGTGCTGGCTCAGTGGTGCACATCAGGAGGAGAGGGAGAGATAGGTTTTTACTCCTGGCTTCTTCCCTGCTTGGTTGCCCAGGCTGGCTGTGCCCCTGACTGAAGGCTACCCCACCTAATGTTGCTGTCTTTTGTTCTCTGGGTCAGGTGACCACTCCTCCCCTGTCCCCTCAGGTGGTGCTCTGGGGGTTACTCATGTCGGGGTGACTGGGTATTCCTTATTCTCTGCACACAAGTTGTATAACCACTTTATTAAACTCCCCTAACATTTTCCTGAATTTCCTTCCAAGTCGTTAATACTATGACTAATACACTCCGTGAATGCCCAGTGGATCAAATCTCAGAAACATTGCGCCCAGCAAAAGAAATCCTATACAAAAAGGTACACGTGAAGTTCAAGAACAGACAAAACTAATCCACAGTGATAGAAGTCAGAGCTGTGGTTGTTTGGCTTTGGTCTGGGGTTTGGCAGGAGGGAACTTTCTGAGGTTTGCAAAATATTTTCTTTTTAAATCATGATTGGGATGATGGCCATGTGTAGCTACACGATTGTCAAAACCCATTGAACACACAGACCTTTCCGTGTGTGTGAATTATACCCCAATAAAAAGTAAATATCTGGGACTACATAGAAAAGCCATTTTGTTGGAATATATTTAACAAGATGTTAAATACAAGTTTGTGCTAAGGAATAAAAAAACAATCTCTCTTGTTCTTCAACACACACATCAACACACATCAAAATCCCATTCAACCGGTGTCTTGATAAACTCTCAGCCTTGGTAGATCCAGTGGGTGCTATCCCTTTCTTCTAGCTCAGCGTTCTCTCAGCTGTCCTCCACCGGGCAACGCTATATATCTTGTTAACCACTCTATGGCCAGATGTCACAGAGAATGTACGATGTTTAGAAACTGGGGTACAGTCCGTGGCCCAACCCTATACTTGGCGCTTGGAAATTTGGAAAGCCTGGCTCAACCCTCCAAGTTCATGGGCTGGTGGAAGAACTGGACCCTCCCACATTCTGTATTTTGTTTTGTTTTGTTTTTTACTTTCATTGGTGTTCCTGTCACTTCAGTGACACTCCCATGACAACCTGGGCTCAGAGGTGTGCTGTTTATGGGATTGCCATAAAAAGAGAAAATCTACTCCAGCCAAGCATCATGTGCTGAGTGACTTTGTGAGGGATGTTGTGGTGTTATGGCGGAGGGTCACCACTGAATATAGCCAGCCTCCTGAGTGTTCTCTATTTGCTGGTTCATGGTCCACTGACTTCCTTTACCTGGATCCCAGCCAGTGACCTTCCCTGCCCTGAGCAGTCACTTGGGAGATAGAATCTATTTTCCTCACTCTTTCCCCACCACTATGTCCCTTTCCCCACTTTTTCTGGAAAATTTTTTCAGGGATCAATCAAGCCAGGCTATTTTGCCTTCCATACAATTTTCTGAAATTCTAGTAAATACATTTTTTCCATCTTATGACATCTTATCTTATGATGTCTTATGACATCTGCTAGAAAAGTATTTCAATCTCAAGTGATGGTTCCAATGCACAGTATTTCCCCAGGGGGGTGGATAAGGAGAAGACAACAAATAGTGCCCAGTGGTGGCCTCTGATCATCCCCACCCAACATGGCTTCCACCTCAGGTGATGGGTCTCCCTCTCTTCTGAGACCCTGCTTGGGGATCTGTTTCCATGGCACAGTCTGGATATGAGACATATCTTGCCCCTTCCACACGGGGCTTCTTAGCCAGGGTGGGACACTCCTGGTCAGTGGAAGTTGTCAGGTAGTTGTGGGTCAGCTGTCATGGGTGCAGACGGGAACTTCATGAAAATTTGAAGGCAGCTGGCTGTGAATTCCCAAGCTGGATCTTCTACAACTATCTTCATCCTTGGAGCCAGGGTTCATCCACATGTCTCTGACCGTATCCTTTGGGAGCCATGATCATGAGCCAAGATACTAACTGGCTCTTCTTCATTCTCTGACTTCAATATCTAGAGTCCCCACTTGGAATTCATCATTTTGGTGCAATTTGCCCCGAGATGTCCAACAAGAGTGGAATTCAAAACAAATGGATGCAGTTCCACTCACAAAATGTTAGGCGCCATTTTGTATTTTCTTGAATCTGTTCCGCATGCTTTGGCTCTGAAGGATGCTTTGGGGCAGTTGCCTGGGAGATCACCCATGTACCTGGAGGGGATGGGTGTAGTATCCCTCCAAAGCCTCTGGGTTGTTCTCAGGATTCCTTCTGACCAGAATTGAGGAACCTAAGATGACCTCTTCTGAGAACCGTGCCTGATTGGGAGGTTAGCTTCCTGCATAAACTTTGGTTCTGGGAATCTGAACGTAAGCTTCTAGATCTCTGTGAGGATTAACTCCTGGAGGTAGAATTTTCCCTGAAGGTAGCAGTCTACTGTTTTCCCAAATTCACAAGGATTGGGAGCAGAAACTCACAGTCCTTTGTGTAGCCTCAGTTTCTCCAGCTGCGTCTCATGGTCAATCATTTCCTTGCCACCTTGCTTCAGTTGGGTCTGATCTTCCAAATGGCGACCACGGGGGGTTAGTAGATAGCTCACTCTAAAAGTCTGAGGAGGTTTAACACCTTGGGGGTCTTGTCTCCTTCCTATTGGTGCAAGTTCCGAAACATGCTTTGTGGATCATGATACCATCCACATGGCTGTAGGCCAGTGTGAGTGCTATCGGATATTCTGCCCTGGGGATAGAGCTTTATGACTTTTGACCTTGCATAACTTCTAATCCTGGACCATGCAGTTTTTACATTAATCATTTTTCCTCCACATTTGAGGCCTGCCTTCCTTAGAACATCTCAGTGGCACATTCTCATTGCAGCCCCAAATCCTGCTCTTCACTTTGGCATTACCTTCTCACAGGTGCCTTATCTAGGCTGGCATCCACGGGTCCATGACCAGAGGATTCCAGGCTTGCTTGAAGTTACCCCTTAGCAGAAGACCAGGCTCTGGGGATGGATGTCTGTGTCAGCAGGAGAAGCAGAAAGCCCTTCTCAATTATCTCAGGCTGGGTAATCAAGGATTGACCTCTTTTAGGATTGAGTGTCATTAGAGCTACATTAACCACCAATTTCCAGGTTTACCTCTGGCTGATCAGTCATTTCTTGTTCTTCATCCCACTGGCCAGGATACCGGGGCATGCTCTGTATGTATTGCTGTCTACGTGCCTTGAGATTCCTGTCACTCCCTCACAGTTTCAGGTTGATCTCAGCATTGTCATTGATGTCCTCTGACCCAAACATCAACATGGCCCTTGCAGGAATGGTCATGTTTCCCCCCTGACCTGTACACCCATTGGTTTGGCAGTCAGGAAAAAGGGGCACTTTGGCTCATCCCTAGGGTGGTCATTTCATCCACGTTCCTCTGCACCGGGGTCCACCTTCTCAGCCTTAGGATCCTAGGCTAGTGGCCCAGTGTCATCCAGGCGGTGTTGTCTCCTGATATTTAGGCAAATATGACTCAAATAATCAATTTAATGGACTGTGTGAACTCAGGGCTCTTTGCACAATTTCTCGGAATTCTAAACTTGAGTCCTTGGGATCCTTACAAGGACCTCTTTGCTGACTTGGATGCAGCCCTTGGCCCGTTCACACTCAGACCAAGCTTATGTTCTGCCACTTCTGTGTTCTGTTTGCTTGTTTTTGGTTTGGGTAGGGAATAGCTGCTACAGGTCAGTCAGCTTTACTTATTCTCCTTCCCTCAATTGTGAATATGGTTTGCTCTCTTTTTTCAGCTAAGTCTTTCAGATTGGACCTTGCAGTAGTCACCAGTGTTATTTCAGGCTCAACTGAAGGCCATATTGCCAACATGAAATAGGTTTGAGTTTACAAACAAGGAGGTTGGTGATGAGTATTTAACAGTGTTTGGCTTAACAGAGATCTAAGTGTAGATAACTGGGTGGCGGGGTGGGGGCGCCTGGATGGTTCAGTTGGTTGAGCGGCCGACTTCGGCTCAGGTCATGATCTCGCTGTTCGTGAGTTTGAGCCCCGCGTCGGGCTCTGTGCCGACAGCTCAGAGCCTGGAGCCTGGTTCGGATTCTGTGTCTCCTTCTCTCTCTGCCCCTCCCCTGCTCATGCGCTGTCTCTCTCTGTCTCAAAAATAAATAAAACATTAGAAAAAATTTAAATGTCAATAATTGGGAAAAATGAGAGTTAAATCACTTATTTCCACATTCAGGTATTTCCACAAAAAGCACATTGGCTTTTTTCCCCCCCTACTCCTAGAGCTTACTTTTTATTAAAATAATTGCATTCCCGTTATTAAGCATTCACTGTGTTCATATTGTAAATAAGATTTATAATATGCCTTAAACAAATAATACACACTAAGTTAACAATCAGTACTTGGCTTAGTTCAATTTCCCAGCTATTTTTAATCACCACTTAATACAATTCTGGCATTGACACTGAGGTATAAATATATTCCACACACTTTTCTTATGCTAGGGCTCATACTGCTTTATAGACATGCTCTTTCCATAGAGTTAGCTTGTTAGCTTTTCAGAAGCCTAGACATGGTTCTTCATAGGAATTTCTGCTGAAATACCTTAGAAAAAAATTTTTTTAATGTTTATTCATTTTTGAAAGACGGAGAGAGAGACAGAGCACAAGCAAGGGTGGGGAAGAGGGGGGGTACACAGAATCTGAGCTGTCAGCCCAGGCAGAGCCCGACGCGGGGCTCGAACCCATGGACCGCGAGATCATGACCTGAGCCGAAGTCGGACGCTTCACCGACTGAGCCACCCAGGCGCCCCTCTGCTGAAATACCTTTTAATGATATGTTTAAGCTGTTTAGTAGTAAAGCAGTCATCACCACCACCATTGCTGCCTTTATTTCCATTATCTGTAGATTTATTTTTTAAACATAAGATGTCCATACCATTTGGTCCTCTTTTTACTTACCCCTTTCAACGTTTCTTCAGAGTCTTGAGAAATGTGACTTTTTTTTCTTTCCCTTCTTTCTCTCCCCCTCCCCCCCTCCCCTTTCTCCCTCTTCTCTTCCTTCTTCTCCTTCTGCACCTCCTCCTTCCTCTGGTTTAGACTGATAACTTACTTATTTATGAAGTATATTTGACACAGAAATGGAATCCTTAACACCCATACAACTTGTCATTCTGTCTGCATCTTCCGCAATCAAAACCCTTATTTCTCTTCTGCATCTACAAATGCATTTGCACAGAAAGCTGCTTTTAGCCTAGGGCTTTAGGTCAGACTGCCTGGGTCCACCTGTGGACTTTGCTCTGCAGGGGCTGTGTGGTTTCAGCTAAGTTCTCCTTGCCCCCCTGTTCTCATCCACAACGGGTCTGATAACAAGAGTGCCCACGTCAGAGGATGGCTGTGAGGACCAAATGTACATTATTTGAACAGCCTTTGGGTCAGTGCCCGGCACAGAGTAAGTCCTTGATAAATGTCTCTTGTTCTTTTCTCATTCTCATTCTTATTTTTTGCCAACATCTCCATTAGAAATTGCCATCTAGTTCCCCTGGCTGCCTGCATGTCTCCGCAGGTAGTGCATTGCATACCCTTAATTCTATTCATTCTCCACATTTGTGGAGAATTCCTTGGAAATTCTTTACTCCTTGATTTAAGTGGCTTTCTAGGTAGAGTAAAATAAAGCGGTTTTGTGTGGAGGCCAGCTGGCCGTTTTGCATTAATTATAGAAGTAACAATAGTGCTCCCCAAGAAGGCAGCTGTTGCTTTTGGGAAATTTAGAGGAAGAGTGGTTTGTAAAATATACATTGTTCGAAAACAAGCAATTTTATTTCTTCACAGGGAGATGCACACCAAGAGTCAACTGAGAACTTAAGAAGTTGTGTAAGGAGCTGTGGGGAATCAGAATGACTACATTGTCCAGAAACCAACCCAGCTGACTCTCTGAATGAATTTACTGTTAACCGTACCCCTATAGCTAACTGTATAGCTTACACGTCCCAATTAGACAACATGAAGTCGGCCAAGTTGAATTTCATTTCTCTGTCTCAATTTTTCACTCATAAAATGGAGAGAAAGTTCACAAGGATGTAAAGTATTTTGAAATGTAAATATAACTATATATATTTTATGGCCCTATATATGCAATAAACTACAAAGTATTTTGCAAGTATCTTATTAAAATTGTGCATTTTCTTTGAAAGAAGATAAAGGTCCAGAGATTGTTTTAATTCACATTTTTAGGAAGGCTGTCTTTCAGTGAAAATTAGGAATGGTGGTCTTTGTGAATGAGGAAACATGTATCCAGATGTAGGTTTCATTTACAGGATAAAGGGACTCTTATTCAGATTGCTGTATAATATAATGCTGTCTTTTCAGAGACTCCTTTACTTTTTAAAAATCACCTGTGTCCCAGCAGGTTAGACCAAGGTCATAGCCCTTCCCTCACTGTGTGCTGATGAGATTGTACTTTGGGTGAATTTCATTTCAGAACAGCAAAGACAAAGAGTGTTGTATGGTAGAAAGCCCTATGAATTTAAAATTTGCATTTGCCTTTGATTCTACTGAGTAATCTTGGATAAATTAATGAATCTCTCCGTACTCCCTTGCTGATCCCTCTGAAATGTATTGCATGTCTGAATTATTCAGACACCCATCTACTTCTATTCTGAGTATCAATGGACTTAAATATAACCATTTGTAGCTATAACTATAAAAATGATACACATAACCTTTTTTAGCTAGCTGTGTTTGTTTTCCAGCACTTCCTTGGAATCTCAAAGATAAATTTTGGTTCGGATCTCAGAGATTATCTGATGTCTGGTTTTTTCTTTGCATGTGAACTTAATACCAAGCTTTAATTAGAAAATATATATTTACTAAACTAGGAATTTTCTTTCCTGTACTTACAGGCTATTAAAGACTTAAGAAATTATCCACTTCCAAGGAAAGAAAGACATATTTAAAAAGTACGAAACGGCCTGCACCTTAAAAAAAAAAAAAAAAAAAAAAAAAAAAAAGTACGAAACGGGGGCGCCTGGGTGGCGCAGTCGGTTAAGCGTCCGACTTCAGCCAGGTCACGATCTCACGGTCCGTGAGTTCGAGCCCCGCGTCAGGCTCTGGGCTGATGGCTCGGAGCCTGGAGCCTGTTTCCGAT
Source organism: Panthera pardus (assembly GCF_024362965.1). Taxonomy (NCBI): domain Eukaryota; kingdom Metazoa; phylum Chordata; class Mammalia; order Carnivora; family Felidae; genus Panthera; species Panthera pardus. Next base: position 104,905,280 of record NW_026526655.1, read on the forward strand.
TCTGTGTCTCCCTCTCTCTCTGCCCCTCCCCCGTTCATGCTCTGTCTCTCTCTGTCCCAAAAATAAAAAATAAAAAACGTTGAAAAAAAAAAATTAAAAAAAAAAATAAATAAATAAAAAAAAATAAAATAAAAAGTACGAAACGTATGAAAAAAGTTTGTTATAGTCGGAACTGTGTTCTCCAAATTCATATGTGGAAGTCTTAACCCGTAGCACCTGAGGATGTTCTCTTGCTTGGAAATAGGGTCATTGTAAATGTAATTAGTTGAGGTAAGGTCCTCCTGGAGTGGGGTGGGTTCCTAATCTGATATGACCCGTATCAAAATGGGAAATTTGGACAAAGACATACCCTGGAGAATATCAAATGAAGATGAGGGTAGAGGCCCAGGTGCTGCTTCTATGAGCCAAGGAATGTCAAAGATTGCCAGCAAACTCCCCAGACACTAGGAGAAGAGCAGCAAACGGCCTTCAGGAGATTGTTAGTAGGAAGACAATTGTTAATGTGAGGTCTCAGATGGAACGAGGAACATGTTTTTGGAAACTGGAGAAAAGGAGATCCTTGTTAAAATGTGGCAGAGACTTGGGGTGCCTGGGTGGATCCGTCGGTTGAGCGCCCGACTTCAGCTCAGGTCATGATCTCACGGCTTGTGAGTTCGAGCCCTGCGTCGGGCTCTGTGCTGTCAGCTCAGAGCCTGGAGCCTGCCTCAGATTCTGGGTCTCCCTCTCTCTCTCTGCCCTCTCCCGCTCATTCTGTCTCTTTCTGTCTCTCAAAAATAGATAAGCATTTGGGACGCCTGGGTGGCTCAGTCGGTTAAGCGTCCGACTTCGGCTCAGGTCATGATCTCGCGGTCTGTGAGTTCAAGCCCCGCGTCGGGCTCTGTGCTGACCACTCAGAGCCTGGAGCCTGTTTGAGACTCTGTGTCTCCCTCTCTCTCTGACCCTCCCCCGTTCATGCTCAGTCTCTCTCTGTCTCAAAAATAAATAAATGTTAAAAAAAAATTTTTTTTTAAATAAACATTTAAAAAAAAATATGGCACAGACTTGGCCGAATTGTGCTCTGTTTTTGGAAAGGAGAACCTATAAGCAATGGGCTTGGATATTTAACTGAGGGCATTTCTAAGCAAAGTGTTGAAGGTGTGGTCTGGTTTCTTCTTGTTGCCATTAGTAAAATGGGAGAAAAGAGAACTGAATGGGTTGGACAATCTTCTACTAAAGAGATTAAGGCTGTGGCTTGTGATCCAATCAACCATCTCAGCAGAATGCTGCCAGCTTGGATCAAGGGGGACAGAGATGAGATGAAATGAAGGGAGCCTGCTGGACTTCTAGGATTCTGATGAGGGAACATAAGGCAAGCTGAGGCCAAACACCAGCTAACATACCCCTGCCCCCCTGCCCCCCAACCTTGTGGCACCCTCCACCCCCCACTGCCAGGTGGGATCTGAATGATATTCCGCAGGCACTCCTGGCTGCCCAAGAACAAAGGAAAAGACAGAAAACAAATGGTTAGACTGACAGAGTCTCCATCAGTTTACCAATATCTTAGTAATATTATAAGAAAAGGGCAATGTTATCGATAGTGTAATCTCCAGGACCTCCCTGCTATCTTAATGATAATGCTTTGCTAGAGGGGGAAAAGAACCTTAGCTTGAGAATAGCTAGGTCTCCAGTAATCTGTAAATCCTCTCCAGCATATGGAAATCCCTTTAAGAAACTCCCTCTGGACTTTGCCTCCCCCAACTCCATAGTATATAACCATCACTCTTCACAGCCCCAGTGCAGCTCTTCCTGCCCACGGGTCCTGTTCCCATGCTTTAATAAAATCACCCTTTTGGACCCCAGAGATCTCCAAGAATTCTTTCTTGGCCATTGGCTCCGGACCCCACCATCACCCCAAAACCTTATCACATCCCACAGGCAAAACATGGGCTGACAGTGCTATTCAGCTGTAAACACGTGGTCCCTTTTGGGAAAGGGGAAGAATGAACCCCCAAAACAGTTCTGAGGATGGCAAGGTTGCTGTGGTCAAAGCAGGCCTGCAGGGCTCAGGCCTTCAGCCAGCTGTGGTGCCTGTGAGGCCACTCGAACCTTCTGCTCAGGGCTTTACTGAGTCCCTGTGTCAAGTGAGCACCAGAACTCTGCTCTCTGCATTCACATTCTCAGTTTGGAACCTAGATTCTGCTCTTAATTCCCATGTGGTTCCCATCTTTGGTGGAATCGGGCCATTTCTTTTCATCCCTCTTTGCTGTCTTTTCTGTTTCTGTTGTGTGTCGCACTGTCTCAAATTGTTGTTTGTCATAAGAAGAGAATCACAGGGTGAGACATCAGTGTAGACCCCATAAGCCTGTTGTTCAAGTCCACTCATAGCCTGGTGAGTTCATGATTCTCATTGGACTCCAGTCCAGTGGGACAAACTTTGCTGTGACTAGTGACACTTGATGAAGTTCTTCTTCCATCTCAATTATTTTGTCCTACTTGCTTGGTTTTGATCCACAGAGGGTGTTCTTTCCATTTTTGCCTGCTGGGGGTGCAGATTGCCGAGTGTGCATTTGGAGGAGGATGGCCATCGGGTTGGGAGTCTGAGACCGGAAGTGCACAAGCATCACGTTCCACTGACCGTGGCCAAGTCACGTTGGCTTGTCTCAGACATCTGCAGGAAAGTGTCTTTCTTACACATCCTCTCATTTCAGTCCTAATTCTTATGCCCGTCTCTCAATGGCATCTCACCAGGGGCATTTTGGGTCTTTAGTAGCCACTCTGGGTAAGATTTGACTGGAGCAAAATTGTTCATATGACAGATTCTTTAGGAAAGAAAGGGAATATAATTTCTAAGATCCAATGGGCAACATTTTTGACTGATGTGCAGAACCCCCAAATGAAATTCTGATTCAAACCGTAGTTCTCTAAGAATGTTTGACCAGAGCGAATGAGCCATCTGACTTCAATGACAACAGATGACTCATTTCCCTAGTAAGTCTTCTTCCCCATGTCCTCAGTTGCTTTCCTATATCAGCTTTCCCTTTCCTCTTATCCTCTGGTCTCTCTCCCTCCTCATCTTTGTCAACTCCTCCCTTCTCTTGTCCAGACCCCCTACTTTTCTCGTAATGACTCTCCTAGACTCTAAAATGCCAGCTGCCTCTTAAGATCCACTCTTTCCAGAAGCCAGCTAGTCAGGCTACTCTAACACTTAACCCTTGCACTTGGACTGTATTAAAGGTATCCCTAAACATACACAACTATTCATAGAAGAATTCAGAATTATTTTGGGTGCCTGTGACCCAGAGTTACCTGACCTGTATCAACTTATAAAGATGGCAATCAGACCTCGGATGGTAAGTTCTGGATGGCAAAAGATGGTTAGCCTGGAAAGGAATCTACAAGATGCCACTTTCTACAATGAACTTGAACACTTAAAAAAAGGTCTAGAAAAATTAAGTCTCCTAAAAGCCACATCTGAAACATTTCCAATAGAAATTGATTGGACCATGATTTAATTGCAAAAGCAGAGAAAACATGCAACCACAGGAGATTTTCAGGAAAGACAAGAAAGCACTTTACAACAATATTCAGGAGTTTTAAAGAAGGCACCAGTGTGACAATGGCCATTTAATTTCATTTCGTCAGTGAAATTAAATCCGAAATTGGAGACCTGATTCAAAAACAAAGTAGAATGGGAAATAGTCCCTTTATTTGAACGACAATACCTGGAAACCCTTAAACACTCACGGTGAATTAACTATAAATATAGATGGCCAACCTCATCAATTCCTGGTGGATATGGCCACTACTCTTTCCAAATTAAACCCTGACATCTTTGTTCAAACTCTTCCTTGGAGTAAACATACCAACAGATGGTATGTGCTTCAGATAACACACAGCTTTTCCCGGTTTCCCAGCTTTTATTTGTAACGCTTTGGCCCTTGACTCAAAAACGTTCCTTCTCGTTCTGTTATACCACCCTTGCACATTTAATAAGGAAGGACTTATTTTGCAAATGGATTTTTTAAAAAAATTAATGTTTATTTAGTTTTGACAGAGAGAGAGAGAGAAAGAGAGCGAGAGCGAGCAGGGGAGGGGCAGAAAGAGAGGGAGACACAGAATCCGAAGCAGGCTCCAGGCTCTGAGCTGCCAGCACAGAGCCCAAGTCGGGGTTCGAACTCACGAACTGTGAGATCATGACCTGAGCCAAAGTCAGACGCTTAACTGACTGAGCCACCCCAGTGCCCCCCAAAGTGGAATTGTAATATGATATGCACAGCAGAAGAACTGTTTCTTGAGGCCCCTGAGGACTCTTCTACTTATAATTGGATGGTTTCTGCTTCAAATACACATTTGCCTCTTCCATTATGTTTGATGTATATCCCAATTCAAGATCTTGATACCGTACTTGACATTCTATGGGCTCAAAAATTCCACTGAATAGGAAGAAAAATGGAGCAGAACCTATCTGTAGAAGGATCCACTAAACTGTTACACAAATTTCCCTAATACTCCTTGAAGCCAGAAGCAAAGAAAAGGCCCCAATCCATAGTTAAAAGCCTTCTATCCAAAGTCCTTGTAATACTCTGCACTAGCCTTGATGATACTCTGGTCGTGGCAGTAAAGGCACCAAATGGACAAAAGGATGTTGATTTGTTTGAAACATCAAAATTATCTCTCACTTTGTAGCAGTATCCAACCTAAATACCAACGATGTCTTCAATTCCATCTGAAGCCACTTGCTTACTGCCCTATGCCTTTGGTCTCCCTTTTTCAGTGTGCCTGTAGCCTAGGATTGTCAGTACCTTTTTGACTTTACTTGGTAAGGACAACAATGCACCTGGACAGACATACCCCAGAAGCTCACTGAAAGCTTCTCCTATTTTCCTCAGGTCCTTAATACTTAAATAATCTAGTTTTCCCTTGTGATTCTCATCACTATTCACTGCTGCAACACCCTGACTCCTACCAATCTCTTGCCCCTGTAAGAAGGGGAACTTTACAACTGTCTTACCTCAGTTAGGGGTTGTTTGTACCACACTCAGATTTATTAGAGACCCCCACTGAGAACTCAGACCTAATAGAGGTGCCTGGGTGGCTCAGTTGGTTAAGCGTCCGACTTTGGCTCAGGTCATGATCTCATGGTTCGTGAGTTTGAGCCCCACGTCAGGCTCTGTGCTGACAACTCAGAGCCTGGAGCCTGCTTCGGATTCTGTGTCTCCCCCTCTCTCTCTACCCCTCCCTCACTCATACTCGGTCTCTCTCTCAAAAATAAATAAACATTAGGAAAAAAAAGAACTCAGACCTAACATTATTTGTTTGTGGATCATTCCTCAAAGCTGAAACTGGAAGTTATCAAGAGAATATACTATTAACATTTTAAGCTGTCTTCTAGAACATAGTTCTTACCGTAGGTAAAATCAACCCAGATACCAAGATTTATTGCATTTTCTAGAACTTGTCAACTAGCCAAAAAACAAAGAGCAAACATGCATGCAGATATTAGGTATACTTTTGGAGGAGTGCTTGACTGTAATGCATTGGAAACAAAGAAGGTTTCTTATCTCTGCTAGAACCCCGATTAAAATTGTGCATCAAGTTAAGGAACTGACAGACTCACCCCCACCGTCCACAGAGGTGGCTAATATAAAGGTCGAGGCCCAGGAAAAGAGGGATAATCTAGAAACTAAAGAAAATGCTCTGGTAATATCATTATGAAAAATAAGCAGCCTTAACCAAGGTTATGATCTTAATTAAACGCTCAAAGGATTTAAACATATCATTATAAAATATCAATAATTAACCTGTGACTTTGAAAGGGAAGAATGGAAAAAAAATCTGGTTGCCCCCTTCACTCTATTTCTGGTACAATCAAGGTGGCCACTTGGTGGTACCAGATTATTTCAAATAGGTATTAGCCAAATGTCTGTATGAAATGACTCATTTTAGAACAACTTGGTTACCATCTTAAATCAACATTTGTGGGGAAACTTTCAAAGAAAAGCTGAGGTTATTCTGAGGTCATACATCACCTGTCAAGAACATAATCCTGAAAAAACTATAAACTAATGGGAACCGTTATAGAAAAACTCTGTAAGACATTACCTGTTACTCAAGAACTACATTGCTCTAACCATGCATGATCTTCTTGAATGAACAAAAGGACCAATGGTCTTCTTTTTTTTTTTAAGTTTTTTAAATTTATTTTGAGAGACAGAGAGAGAGAGAGTGCACGAGTTGGGAGAGGCAGAGAGAGAGAGAGGGAGAGAGCGAGAGGGAGAAAGAGAATCCCAAGCAGTCTCTGCACTGTAAGATCATGACCCGAGCCAAAATCAAGAGTTGGATGCTTAACTGACTGAGCTCAGTCAGTTAAGCCAACCCAGGTGCCCTGGTATTCTTATTATAAAACTAGCAAAATTTTTAGAAATCCTTTCGTTCCTTTGGTCAAAGCTATTCTGATATAGGCCTTCTGGTCATTAAGTTTATTTCCTCTAAAACACATTAATTATCTCCCTATTGATTGGTAACTTGAAGTCCAATGAATTTAAGATTTTAGTTCCAATTCAAGATTCTGCCATGTTGCATGCAGATTTACTAAAAAATTGCAAGTAACTCATGTATTCTACCCAGGCTATCACCAACAGCTTAACCCGTCTTCCCACAATATTTTCCTGAGCAACTTCTTCATGAACTTCAATACATGAGATTTCATTTATTAGACGAGGCATCAAAGGAAAACCGCTCTTGAATCATTGTGGAAGGGATCATGTCATGTTCTGTTAGCAGCAAACACAGCAGTGCAACCCATGGGAGTCAATCTTTGGATTCACGTTTCACAACCAAAGAAGCAACACAAAGGTGCATACAACTGGAAGGTACCCCAAAAGGGGACCTCAAACTGTGGGTTCTTAGAAGTCTAGTAGGAGCCGATCTTCAGAAGTAGACAGCTGACCTTTGGAACAAAGGACCTTTGGACTTCAGATAGTAGAAATCCTGCCCAAGAATGTGGACAAAGACCTGTCATCTAATTCTTGTTTTGTTTTCATCTGTTCACTTATAATCATTCTTCTTATTTTCTCTAGACCCCTGATTGTTGTCAACGCATATTGGACCTTTTAGTATTTTCTTTCATCTTTGTTATAACTGTTAAGTATGAACCTACTCATATTGTAACACCATTAAAAAAACTTTTTTTTAATGTTTATTCATTTTTGAGAGAAAGAGAGAAAAAGACAGAGAGCAAGCTGGGGAGGGGTAGAGAGAGAGGGAGACCCAGAATCTGAAGCAGGCTCCAGGCTCTGAGCTGTCAGCACAGAGCCCGATGCAGGGCTCGAACTCACGAACTATGACATCACGACCTGAGCTGAAGTCGGACGCTCAACTGACTGAGCCACCCAGGTGTCCCAGTAACACCATTCTTAGATTATCCCAAATAATACCCACTGCTTTCAACCTACTGACTGTTGGATATGCCATCCATCATCACTCCCCCATGATACAAACTTCTGGGCCCTTCTGGTTTCATCAAATGAGACAGTCATAACCTAGGCATTTCCATTTGCACCATGGACAACCGACCCTAAATAAGTCACCTTAACTACAGTCTAACACTGTGACTTTGCTAGTGTTCCTCTCTCCCAGAAAAAGAACGATATATTACAATATGTTGATCAGACCCTAGGAAACCCCAAAGTTTGAATTCAACAACCTTTGTAGGGTGATAAGCTAATAGCACCTGAAAGAGACTATACTAGAGATCCTCATGTAACCCAGTGAACCTAAGGCCTTGGATCCAATCTCGTATCACGCACAGCTCCTTTTTTCCTGATCTCCATGTGCCCTACTGGATATTATTTCCTTTACAGCCAGGATGCTTGGTTCTGTTTGCCTCTGAGACCTCGTGCACTTTAAAAATAGTATTATGAGACTTGTCGGTTCACAGAGGCCCTATTTCTAGAAATCGTGAAGGCTGACAATTCTGAGTCTAATGTGGGGTCCTAAACAAAGCCACCCTTGATTGTTCAGGCACTATCCTGGGAGGAGTTACTGACCCATTGTTTATGTGACTAATCAGAGCAGTGTTCCCAATGGGCGCTAACTCTTGCGCAGGTTATTAATGATACCACCTCTGCCCTAGCTAGAATACAGTTTAGTTTCAACTCATTGGCATGAGTAGTAATGGACATTGCTCTGGATGTTTTTCTTGGTTAGTTACGATGGAGCCTGTGCCACTGCATATACTTTTCGCTGAACTTGGCCAATGAAACAGACGGGGTGGGGCAGGCTTTACATTGCCTTAGGGAAAAGCTACTTGGTTCTGTTAAGGTTGATCCTCATGGCCTGTATGGGATTTGTTCTTGTCTTGGCTTGGGCAGTTGGGATTTCCAGTTCTGAAGCATTTTACAGAGACTATTAACTGTTGTTGTTTTTGTCACGATGCTGGTCTGTTGCATTCCATCCAGAGTCTTAAACGGTTCTACGCAGCTGTGACCAGAGGGTCACCATGATGCCACAGTATTACAATGGTTAAGAAGATATCACAACACAGTTGACTATGGGGAAAACTCTACAGTCCGGAAATAGTGACGATCTGGATCGCTAGCTTTCTCTGTATTGGTCAAGAGGTTGACCAAAAGGGGGCACCGAGAGACTGAATATACAAACGGACAATGGCCAGACCATATATGACAATAGAATTCTGGCCCATATCAGCAGCAACCAGTGCAGGAAGCCAAATCAGAACCTCTGCAGTAACTGTCCCAGAATGCTCAGGGCTTGATCAATGACAGCTTTCCTAATTTTTGTTCTCATCCCCAACCTGTTTCTAAGTGGGGACCAACCAGAGGAAGCCAGATAGGCTCCTCAAATCGATGAAGTCAGGTGCCTCACTCCTAGTCAGCTCACCTCTCCTACCCTGTGGCAATAACCTCCAGGCAGGGCATCCCCGGAGCCTTGCCTTTGTTTCACTGCTCTGCTCTCCTACTCCCCTGCCTTTGACTCTCCGCCAAACTCAAAGTGCTGGTGACTGATTCCCTTGTCATAGCAAGTTCAGAATAGACAGGCTGTTTGTTCTCAGTTGCGTCGTCTTATTTATTTCTACCCTTCCTAGCAATAAAGAATAAAGGGCAATCTCCCTAATTAAGAATAATGTGCATATGGGTAGGGGGGAGGAGGAAAGTCTGGGTAGGAGAGGGAAGAAAAGGGCAGTCTGATTTAGTACAAGACTGAAATAGAGAATATTTTCCGAGTTGCAATTTTCTGTACTTCCAGATAATAACCTTCCCTAGTCATTGTCTCACACATGGGGGACAACTAATACATGTTTGTCAAATGAATGAGTGGATGGAAGCTAGTTCTCCCCCTCCCCCACCCCCACAGCAACACTCTCAGAGCTTCTATTGTCTGCAGGATATTATTGAGCTGGACAGCTGGCCCTGGGCAGGATTGCGCAAGCTGGCTTAACGCTTGTCCTTCTAATCTTTCTTCTGGTGCTGAGGTTAGGTCCTGTTATTCTACGACCCTTCTGTTCAAAAACGGTTGCTATTTAATATTAGAGCCTTTTAATTCTAGAGACGGACCCCGTGTATTTCCAAGGGCAGACATGACTTAGGAGTATTTTATTTTGAGGCAATTATGTAAGGGGTATTTTCAAATTGTTGAAGTCCTAGCATCGTGGTTTCCCACATGCGTGAGTTATTCCTGCAGCAAATGACTGTAAGCATTTAAGCAAGTTTCAGTAAATTAAGCTCAGGTGAAATGCTGGTGAATGGTACGACTTTGTATTAAAATCTCTCCATGGAGACAGTGCATCTGGTTGGACTGAAGTCAGTCGTGGCTCCGGGAGGCAGATGCATACCAGTTCACCCTGTGCTTTTTCTAGGCTTCTGCTCCCCTGCCACTTTCCTTCTAATCATTCCTCCCTTATTATTGTTATTTTTTTCTTGCGACAGTTTTCTCACCAACTGCAAGCACACTGTTTTGTTTGTTTATTACAAATAGGAAACATCTGTCTCGACTTGGCCAACTTGGGTCGCATGTCTCCACAGCTAACTTTCCTGACACGGCACGTCTCTCTTTCCCAGCTCTTTCCCTGGGTGCTATGTTGTACGTATTTTATGATGATTTGATCAGGAGGCTAGGGGAACTGGGAATGTGGTGTAGCACAGCGCTTGGCTCAGCAAATACTTACAGAATTAGCAAAGAGAAGCCCTGGAATAATCTAATTACTCTTTCCTCAATGGGCGATGCTGCTTTCTTAGGACCCTGGGGGTGAGCTGTTTCGTCATGCCACACATTGGCCATGTAATAAATGTCTGTCGTGGAAACGAACTGGTTCCATGTATCCAGTGTCATTATACCATCCCTGGGGCAAGCATGAACCAAATAAAGTGCCAACATGCCTGACCGAGGAGAAGCCAATAATATATTAGAAAGGCAAGAGGTGGCCGAATCAGAGAAGGCTGCTCTATTTCGTGCAGAAGGTGAGTGCTTAAATCAAGACGTTGGGTGGCACTGGATTAATTGGCCTTTTGGTTTCTAAGGCTGTTGGATAATCGGATTAGTAAGGTAGCGAAGAAATGAGGAAAATTTTATTATAACGCCGGGGAAACCTTGGTCTAAGGATGAGACCCAGCTTTTCCCTTCCATTATGTCTTTAGCTAAAGAAGGGCAAAAATATTGTACTCTCTGTGCTGCTTATATTGTACTCTCGGCTTAAATGAAGACTTGGGGAAAAAATCTCTTAAATTTTTAACCTTAAAATCCTCTGTGTCTTATAAAATAAGACAGGGAGTTATTAGTATTCTTTTTTCAACGTTTGTTTATTTTTGAGAGACAGAGCGAGCAGGGGAGGGGCAGAGAGAGAGGGAGACAGAATCCCAAGCAGGCACCACACCACACTATCAGTGCAGAGCCCGATGTGGGGCTCGAATTCACAAACTGAGATCGTGACCTGAGTGGATACCAAGAGTCAGACGTTTAACTAAGTGAGCCACGAGGTGCCCTGGACAAGGTGTTAATGTTTGAATTGTCATTCATTTGACTTATTTCAGTCATGCATTCTTGCGAGTTTTATTTCATATTCTGTGAAAGTTGAGCACTTCCAAAAGAGTATTTAAAAGACAGAAAAACACTGACTTAAAATATGGCCAGCAAAGCTTAAATGCGTTAACATTCTCTCTATGTGTTTATAGCCACCTGGTCATTTCAGGGTAACTCATCACGAGGATTTCTTACTCCTCATGAACATATATGTTGGTTAATTGTGCTCTGCCCCAGTTCTCTAATTTTTTATATATAATGCATTTTATGTGTGCAGTAAGAGTTCTTTTCTCTGACCCATTATAGAGAAATGGGGTAGTGTATAGGCTTGTATGTCTGACACAATTGGGTTCAAATCCCAGCTCTGGCACCCAGTAGTTGTTTTATGGTGCCAATTTATTTACTGGCTTTAGTCTCCATTTTTTCCTCTCATGAAGGATGATGATATCTGTACCATATTGTGGTCTTTGTAAGGATTACGTGCAATAATGCTGAGTCTCCGGGAGTGGCTGTGACTGAGTTCCCTTTATGTTCCTAGCAACTGTATTTCATAGTAGGTTCTCAATCGATAGGCTCTCCAACTTTCTACTATATTCAGGAAGCTTCTTGAATCAAGCAACTCTTCCCTCGTTGTAAATGCTACCTCCCTATAACCTGCAATTGTCAAAGTCGGAGCTTAATATCGGTTGGAGTGAAAGCTTAATACTTGGAAGGAATATGGAATCGAAGAGTGTTTTCTTGAAGGAAATGGAATCTTGAAGGAAATGGAATACTTGGAAGGAATATGGAATAGAAGAGGTCAGGGAATTAGAAGGGGGATCAGACCAATAAAATGGAAATGGTATGGGGAACACGGATGATAGGAGACTTCCCAGGAAGGGCAAAATACAATAGTGGCTTGGGCTCTCAGGGTAGACTGAAAAACAATTCTCCCATTAAAACACTTCTCCTCTGGCTCATCTCGGTAAGGTGGCAGAATTGTAAAACTGTTGTGCATTATTTCCTGGTAAATCACGATGGAAACGCTATGAATTTGTGCAGGAGAGCTTAAAGGATTCATCATGGTTTATTCCATTACAATAAACACCCAAGAAAGTAATAATGGTATGCCATTTATTATGTAGTATCGTCAACCTTTTTATGTTAGACGGGATCTCTACAGGCTTGCTAATGGTATATAGGCCATAAAACCTTTACACAATAATGTTTAACTGTATCTGAAATAGTGCAGTCTTCTGGTGGTTGCATAAGTGGTCTGGTTCTTAAATCTTCTCTAGGAGAATACCAGAGGTGCAACCGAAGGCTTCTGGGAATTTTTTTCTTTTTTCGGAACAGATGACAATCAACGGACAAATCCTTGCTGCTTGTGTCCGATTGATAAGGCTTTGTCCTCATCACACATGATAGTATGCGTATATGAGCAGTCATGACTACAACGGGTACTTCAAATTAACAAGTCAAACAAAAACTAAAATGGAGGCTAACGTAGGCAAACTCCCCAAATCTGAACGGAACTTCCTTGGTAGGCTTTCTTTTCTTTGGCTTTAACTGGACCGCTAGTCATATGTACAATTTATTTATTTGTTTATTTATTTAAGTGTATTTATTTATTTTGAGAGCGAGAGAACACCTATGTACATGTGCTTGAGTGGCGGAGAGGCAGAGAGAGAGAGAAGGACAGAGAGAGAATCCCAAGCAGACTCCCCGTTGTCAGCACAGAGGCCGATGCAGGGCTCGGCCCCATGAATGGTGGGATTATGACCTGAACCCAAGTCAAGAGTTGGATGCTTCACCGACAGAGCCACTCTGGTGCCCTGCAAATTTACTGGGTAATTAACTTGTGGAAAACCAGAGTCAGTGCATTGAGAACGAATAGATAGGAATTGTTGAAATATTTTCACTAAGGAATCTGAGATGAACAGTGTTTTGTTACATCGAAGTGACTGCCACCGGTGTTCTCCGCCCCCCACTTCTCTTCCTTCTTCCCTCCCTGGCCTCATGCTTCCTCCTCTCTTCTTTGTTTTCATCTTTTTCTTTCTCCAAGTTTGAGATATACTTTGTCTTCATCAAATGAATGGCAGTGTCATAAAATACAGCAGTCCTTAGGCAGAAAAGAATTGCAGAGTGTCTCAAGATCCACGCCCATAGTTTCAGATTCAATTGCCCTTGAAAACCCATAGATGATTGTTGGTCTGCTTCTTAAACCTTATTGCCTCATTTTCAGCTGACGGGGTAATAAGGAAGGCTAAATTTCTATAGGGGAGAATGCTTGCAAAAATTACCTGGCTGCAGGTTACATAGTAGCATCTGTTCCTAGAATTACAGAGAAAGGTTCAACGCCAACTGCCCATGCAAGTACGAGGCAATCAGCACATATAACAGTCTCGTGATTCCATAGCTTGAGGTGTAATATGTGGAGTGATTTATCTCATTAGAAGCCAAAATTTACCCTCTGTCTGTACTTCTTCCCAACGGGATGAATACTGATCAGCAGGAGAAATCGAATGTTTCTCCCATTTTAGCACACTCGGCCAGAGCAATGCCAATGTAGAACAAGATTCAGAGCGTGTAGTTTCTACGTAAAAATGAAACATGTCATACTATCCTATGCCTAATACATTAAACTGTTCCCGTGTCGAATGAAAAATTCTGTTGTGAGTGATGAGCAGAATTTACGGAGAACTTGGCTGAGGCTACGGACAAAGACCCAAAATAAGGAGCCAAAGATTTCATTTTGGCCTGTGAACTCTTGCAGTTATCAATCAGAATGAGTCCAGCTGGAGTGTGGAAGAGTTCCAATGCATCATTTCCATCAGGAGAATGGTCCAATAGCTGCGAATGTCTATTGGGTTTTAAGCATCGGAAACAAATTCCTTTTGCTGTGCAATAGCAGAACAATTTGTTATTTCTGTACACGCATTGCTCGACTCAGCAGAATAGAAGGACGCTGTCTGAGGACGGGTCAGGGTTATTCCAATGTAGAAAAATTCTGGAAGGTGGTTTCTGTTGAAGGTGTTGCGGGGAAATTTCTAGTGACAGAGTGCACTGTGGTCTGGATGCCTGCTACCTTAGTGGGACTCCCAGGTACCAGAGAAGCAACGGCAGCAAAGTCAGCCCGGAAATTAACATTAACCTCTTTTTTTAAAAATGCGTAACTAAGTGGTAATGTCCGTATGATTTCTTTTTCAGAGGATAGTGGCTCTAGGTCTATTTTATAACCTAAAGAACATGTCATTCTCCTATGCTACTAGACTTTTGTCATGGAGTATGACAAATTGGTCAGGGGAAAGGAAGATACTTGTTTTCAAGGGGGAGCAAATGAGCTCAGGTTTTGAAGCTGGCAGGGCAAGCTGAAAGCTTCACCGTCTCCGGGAAGAGAGGCAAATCATTCACACTCTCTGAGCTGCAGTGTCCCTATCTGTTGAGGGAGCATGAAAAACCTTGTGGGCAGAGATAATGTAGGAGAGCGTGGGGCATAGCAGATAATCAATACATTTCAGCTATTATAATTAAGAAAATGTTTGTCTGGTAAATGCAGAATGCCAATTAAATTCCAGGGGAAATGTGAATCTACGTAAGACACCTCTGCGACACCGTTCATGGGCCATTGATTTGACCATGTAAATAATACCAATAAATAGAGCCTTTTCTCACAACAAATAAATTCATAAGACACAGCTTAACCAGACTTCATCCACATGTATTTGAAAGTGTTCTGTAAACCTGAGCCCTCTTAATACATGATCAGGACAGAGGGGCGTTGGAGGGCCGGGCCCAGCTGCCTGGCTTTAAATCTCACCTCTGCTGTAAATACCCCATATATTCTGGGAATATCACAGACAGTGTGAGCTCACCAATCTGAACTGAAGTTCCTCATCTGAGAAATGGGGAGAATCATAGTACCCATTTCTAAGATGGCAATTAGAATTAAACTCAATCCATGCAGAGCTAGAAAGTGCTCAACAGATGCTTATTATTTTGAGTGTTTGTAGTTCGAGTTAGAGAGATTGGGGCAATAAGAAAGTTATAAGAGTCTACCCTGACAATGTATCCCCATCCTGTGTCTTGGGGGTATTTCAGGAGGTAACTGATCAGTGAACAAGATGGACAGCCATTAAATTTAACCCTTTTTTAAGTGTCAAAGGTGATTAAGACTTTTCCCCTCCATATCCAATGTCTTTAACATTAGAAAAGACACTTAGGCTATTATAAAGATAATTAATATAAAGATTGGTTTATGGGGATCTAGGAATTGATCAGAATCATAAAACCTTTAGAAGCATACCATCAGTAGCATAATACCTAAAAAAATCTATAATGCCTATACTTGTAGATACCTGTAAAATCATTAGAAACATACCTAAAAACTTAAATTGGCATCCTATCAAAGCAGGCACTTCAGTGAGCCAAGACTGAGGTCCAAGATGGACTCTTCATGCAGAGACCGGATGGGAAACAATAAGGCCAAAGACAGTGAATGTTGCTAGCATTCTTGACTTCTATTATTCTGCCAGAATTGTCATTTGCTCATGAATCCAAGTCTATGCCCCCTTGAGAGTTCAGACAGGAAGTGTTCTCATTAAAACTAAAGATAAAAAGACTAGTACTCACTGGAGGAGACGTTTTGTGGATATCTTCAATGAAATCTCCGTAGTTTTTAACTGTATCTTTAATTTCCTCACATGCGCCTAGTAGAGAGCTACAGTACCTTGGAGGACCACAAACATTTTGTGACAAAAGTAGCCCATGAGATAAATAAAAAAATGGGAAAACCTATAGAAGAGACGGCAACTTCACTAACATTTTTACTTTTTAAACAACTGGCTCTGTTCCCGTGTTTTAACGATCCAGATTTTTCGGTAAATCTCTGAGAAACCTGAGAATTCTACATAAGCAAAAATATTGAAGGAAAGAGACATTTCACATGATGGTAAAAGATGCACACAGGGCCTGTTTGTCCCTGTACATCCTACCTACAACCGCCACCCAGATGTGTTCTGTGTATTCCCGACATTGACCTTTGTCTGTATTTCTTTTATCCTGGCTCTAAGTATGTTCTGTAGCCCTGTGTCTTCCATTAGGCCTTGTAATAGCCATTCACAGGAAAGTACCGGCTCCCAAACAACTTTTTTTTTGTGTGTGTTTCAATCCTCTCATTTTTCAGGTTAGACTCATGCACATTATTTTCAGCTCTGTTTTCTGCACCTGCATCTACCCTCTGCTCAGATCACTTCCTAGTTGCTCTCCAGGTACAGCTGATGCTAAAGGAGGGTGCACAGCTTGCAAGGATTTTCCCCTCTGTGGTGATGTTTCTTATATGTCAATGATGGAGCGGATATCTTGATTTTTTTTCCCTGTAATGGGATTTATCCTGATAACTTTGGCACCGAAGACCATACGCACAAAATTTGTAATGCGTACTAAAAAAATAGCTGCTAATGGACTCGGCATACTCCTTTCTATTGCATTCTCCTTCCTCTTTATTTTCACACCTCCCTATGGAAATGCCAAACAGTAATTAAAACCAATGGTATTGGGTGTTTTTTTCAAGATCATGAAATTTTAATTTGCTGTTATAAATAAAGGAGAAAAGAAGTTCAAGAAATGAAGAGCCATTAGCGTTCCAGTTTCAAAGTGTTTTTCTCCCTATCTGTTACCTGGTGGATAGTTTGCTCCCGCAAATACAAAAATGCGTTATCTTAGTGATTGTTGTTTTGTTGTCATCTTCACAGGGGAAAAATGATCATTTTTAGGAAATTTGATACTGGGTAGATACATCTCTCTATGTGCTCAAACTGGCCATATCTCACTGTACGATTTAGAATTCTTATATTTGAAAATAATTCTGCACGATGGAAATTTAGCCTCTCTCTAAGCTTAGATCCTGGCCCCCCCCTCAGGTGGCCCCTTGCCCTGGGGTCTTATAAACTTCCAAACATGTTCCTTGCACGGACATTCACAAACAAGCACATGAATATTTTATAGATCCTCTTTTTGGATATATAAAATTGGAATGCAATCATTGTCCTAGATAGACTGATGGTTGTCACTTAGACTTTGTTTTTTTCTTTTAATTTGAGAGAAAGAGAGAGAGAATGGATAAGAAGGTGAGAGGGGCAGAGGGGGAGAGAGAGAGAGAGAGAGAGAGAGAGAGAATCTCAAGCATGCTCAGTGCAGAGGCTGACACAGCACTTGATCCCATGAACTGTGAGATCATGGCCTGAGCCAGAATCAAGAGTTGGACCCTCAACCGATTGAGCAACCCAGGCGCCCCTCACTTAGATTTTCTTAAGCTATTAGTAAACATAGATATACTTGCTCTTTGAGCAACAGTTATTTAGGATAATATATACATATTTATTCTATATACTGTATAACAGAAGTTGGCAAATTCTGGCTACGGAACCATTGCCTGTTTTTGTAAGCAAAATTTTATGGGAACAGGATCACATTCACTGATTTCCATGTTGTCTGTGGCTGCTTTCCCACTAGGGCAAGTTTGAGTAGCTGTGATGGAGACCATGTGGCCCACAGGCCTTAAATATTTACCAACTGGCCCTTTAAGAAGCTCTTGTTCAACCCCTGCAGTATGATATGATATGCACGATGTACAGAAACACGCACATATGTATACACCTTGCTGAATTCTAACAAAATGAACACACCCATGTCACCTGCTTCCAGATCAAGAAACAGAATATTGCCAGCACCTCTTCATGCTCACTTCCTCTCAATACTGACGCCATTCTTTTTATGTATGTATGTGTGAGAAAGAAAGCGGGGAAGGGGGGGCAGAGAGGGAGAGAGAGAGAGAGAGAGAGAGAGAGAGAGAGAAAATCTTAACCGAGCTCCACGCCCAGCATGGCGCCCAGGGCAGGGCTTGATCTCATGACTGAGGTCATGGCCTGAGCCGAAATCAAGAGTCAGAGGCTCCTCCGGCTGAGTCACTCAGGTGCCCCCTGCCCAGCATTCTTTTTCATTGCCTTGTAATATTCCACTGTTTGGATGGAATCCTTTGTTAAACATTTTCCTGTCCACGGGCAAGTACTTGCTGTTATTTTTAGTTACAAACATTGCTTCATTTAATATCTTTGTATGCATTTTCTTGTACCCTGGAGGCTGTATATGTAGATAATTTAGTAGAAGCGGACTTTTGAAGTCAAAGGAAATGAACGTTTTAAATTATAATTATTGCCATGTTAACACTCTAAAGATGCTATACCATTTTGTACTCTATGCCAGGGAATCAGAATGCCTTCCACACCGTAAGCTACCAACTAGGGTAATCTTTGTCTTCCGGTATTTGAAAATTGTATTTCACTTTAAACGTCATTTTTATTATTTTAATTTGGAGGGAGATTGCACATTCTTTCATTTGTCGTAAAAATGCCATTTCTTTTGGAGGGGATAATTTTATGACAAGCTGTTCTATATTTTCTGTAGCAGTTGATCTGTTCAATATTTTGTCTTTTGCAGTATTAGCTATTTACAGTTTCTTAGATTAACTACTCATTGCATCCAATTCTGGAAATGTTTTTATATAGGAACAAACACAATGTTCTTTTGTGATTCTTTTCACTTCTCTCTGTGTTTGTGACTATGTCTCAATTCTCATTTTTAATGTTGTAAGCTTAAGCCTTCTGTTGTTTCTTTATATACTTTTTTTTTTTCTAAGAAAAAAGCTCTCAGGCCTATTGTTCAATAGTTTTTTTTTTCTTCTGTTATTTTGTTGCTTTAATTTTTCCACATTACTTTTTATACTTAGGTTTTTGTATTATTTTTTCTGTTTATTTCTTTATCTTTTTAATTTTAATGAATAACTCAATTATTTTAATTACTTTTTACTTAGGAACTTAGTATTTAAAACTATTAATTTTCCTCCAATTGATACCTGGACAAACTGATACTCTCCAACCAATAAATGGACAAAGAAAATGTGATATATCCATACGATGGTGTCTTATTCAGCGATAAAAGGAACAGATACATGTGACATGTATAAACCTTGAAAGACACTAGATGATATTTATTGTGTTATTATAAATTTTTGCATTAAAAGATACATATATTTATAGCATTAAAATTGCGATACTTAGTATGCTATGAATATTGATATTTTTTAGATACTGTGATTGCGCAACTTGACTTTTTATTTTCCCTTTGAGCCAGGGTGTGTTATGTATGTCTGTATTTATTTATTTATTTTTATAATTTATTTTTTAATTTACATCCAAGTTGGTTAACACATGATGCAACAATTGATTTCAGGAGTAGATTCTTTAGTGTCCCTTCCCCACTTAGCCCATCGCCCCTCCCACAACCCTTCCAGTAACCCTCTGTTCTCCATATTTAAGACTCTTTTATGTTTTGTCCCCCTCCCTGTTTTTATATTATTTTTGCTTCCCTTCCCTTATGTTCATCTGTTTTGTCTCTTAAAGTCCTCATATGAGTGAAGTCATATGATTTTTGTCTTTCTCTGACTGACTTATTTCACTTAGCATAATACACTCTAGTTCCATCCACGTTGTCGCAAATGGCAAGATTTCATTCTTTTTGATTGCCGAGTAATACTCCATTGTATAGATACACCACATCTTCTCTATCCATTCATCCATCAGTGGACATTTGGGCTCTTTCCATACTTTGACTATTGTTGATAGTGCTGCTATAAACATGGGGGTGCATGTGTCCCTTCAAAACAGCACATCTGTATCCCTTGGATAAATGCCTAGTAGTGCAATTACTGGCTCGTAGGGTAGTTCTATTTTTAGTTTTTTGGGGAACCTCCATACTGTTTCCCAGAGTGGCTGCACCAGCTTGCATTCCTACCAACAATGCAAAAGAGATCCTCTTTCTCCGCATCCTCGCCAACATCTGTTGTTGCCTGAGTCGTTAATGTGAGCCGTTCTGACAGGTGTGAGGTGGTATCTCATTGTGGCTTTGATTTGTATTTCGAGCCAGGGTGTAGTTAAAGGAGAATGTTCAGAATATATTGGTGGTTTGATATTTTTATTGTCCATTTGCCCTATTAATTTCCAAATTTTTTATACTGTTATCAGAGAGCTCAGAGAATACATGCTAATTTGTAGGATCGATTGAAGTCTTCTTTGTGACCCAAAATACAGCCAGGTAAAAATAATGCTTCTTGGGCATCTAAAAAGAAGGTACATGGTCTAGTTTCATGATGTAGGGTCTGATATGTCTATAACATGTTAATTGGGTAGATCAGGTTTGTAATTGTCTCATGTATTTTTTTTCTACCATATTTTTGATGGCCAGAAAACAGTGAGTAAAAACATCATACTGGCATTGTATTTCCATTTGTCTTTTCCTGTTCTTGCTTTGTAAATGTTTCTGTTTTCTTGTCTGAAGATTCATGGCCGGCCCTCATGTGGCGTGCACCTTCTGTCATTATGAAGTTCACTTCTTGGTTTCACTGCCTGCTTTATGTCCTGCATTCCCCTAGGACTAATATTCGGGACTCCTGATTTCTTTTTGTTTGCATTTGCTTACATATTGTTACCCACCGCTTTTCTGTCAGCATTTTGACTTGTGTCTCCTGTTTGCAGCGTGTGGATGGATTTTATGTTTCATGCAACCTGAGAAATAGTTTCTCCTAAAAGATGAGTTCATCTTATTAACGCTTATCGATATGACAGTTTATTTTATATGTTCATTTTTGCTTAACCTATACTTTCAGTTTGGTTTCCACATTTTGGTACATAATTTGTGTTTTCATGCCTGGCTCTGTGCCTGCCTTCTTTCCGAGAGCCTGCTCCGTGTTGAGTTTTCGTCATTAATATTGTTGAGGTTTATTTTTATTTTGTTGTGATTGCTTTACCTGATAGCTTTCAACAGTATGCTGAACCTGCTGTTCTTTGATTTATGAAACTCTGGCAGCATCTACTGGAGTCCCACTTTGCAAGAGGAAATGATTAGTGCAAATATAATTGCTTGTCCTGCCTTTTGCATTGTTGACCTCTGGCTTTTGACTTGCTTCTTTTCTATCCTTTGAGGGGAACCTTCCCCCTACCTCTCACCTTCCTACCTCCGCCCCTTCCCTACGGTCATGACCTGACTGTAATGACATATGTGATTATCTTTATAGTTTAAATAATGTACTTGAACTTATATTTCTTGATTTTCAGTATTAAATAATACCTATCAAATTTCTGTTACGAGAAATGAGCTGACCAACAACTTAGTGCCCTTCACCTTCTTCCAAAAGCTGTATTGGTCTGCGTGTCCTTCTGTAAGTTCATCCAAAGCTCAGTGAATTCTTACACCCAGTTTTCACACACTGTGGATTGGGGTTATAGCAGTTTTGAGGTAGTTTTGTGCATATATACATTTTATATGTGCATTATAGCAGTATAAAACTCATAAATTTATATAAGCATAAAACTTGATATTATTTGATATTATATAAACATATTATACATTTTATTATATAATATATTTTAGATAATATATACTATACAAGCTATTATCTTCCTGTTTTTTAGACTGTGGTAAAATATACACGACATAAAATATATCATTTTATTTATTTATTAAAATTATTTTTTTAAGTTTATTTGTTCATTTTGAGAGAGATAGAGTGCAAATGGGGGAGGGGCAGAGCAAGAGAGAGAGAGAGAATCCCAAGCAGGCTCTCCATTGTCAGCACAGAGCCTGATGTGGGGCTCAAACTCACAGACCATGAGATCATGACCTGAGCCACTCAGGTGTCCCAAAATGTATCATTTTATTAAAGTGTATAATTCAGTGGTATTTGGTACTTACATAATGTTGTGTAATCCTTACCGCTATCTAGATCCAGAACATTCATCGTCCTAAAAGGTAATATCTCAGGGCGTGTGGATGGCTCAGTTGGTTAAGCGACGGACTCTTGGTTTTGGCTTAGGTCATGATCTTGTGGTTTGTTGGATTGAACCCCGTGTTGGGCTCTGTGATGACAGCGTGGAGCCTCCTTGGGATTCTCTCTCTCCCTCTCTCTGCCCCTCCCACACTCACTCATGTTCTACCTCTCTCTCAAAATAAATAAACATTAAAAAAAAATCTCTCATCTATTAACCAGTTACTTCTTATTCTTCCTTGTTCCCAGACCCTAACAACTAATCTGTCCTTCCTTCCTTCCTTTTTCTTTCTTTCTTTTTTTCTTTCTTCCTTCCTTCCTTTCTTTCTTTCTTTTTTCTTTTTTGTCTCTATCGGTTTGCCTATTCTGGACATTTCATATAAATGGAATCATATGATATGTGGCCTTTTGTGTCTGCTTCTTTCACTTACATAAGACCCAGCAATCTTACTCCTAGGTATATACACAAAGTAATTGAAACAAATTAATCAGATAACAAGGCCCGAAAAGGATGCTACTGGAGAAGAAAACAACAGACCAATATCCCTGATGAATATAGATGCACAAGTTCTTAGCAAAACACTGGCAAACTTAATTCAGCAGCACATTCAAAGAATCATTTACCCTGATTGGGAGTTATCTCTGGGAATCAAGTATGGTTCAACATGCACAAATCCATCACTGTGATATATCACATTAACAGAATGAAATAAGAGAATCATAGAATCATCTCAATAGATGCAGAAAAAGCATTTGACAAAATACAACAGCCATTCACGGTAAAAACTCTTAACAGTTTGGGCATAGAAGAGACATATCTCAACACGGTAAACATATGACACGATCACAACTAACATCCTACTCAACGGGGAAAAGTTGAAAGCCAATCTTCTAAGATCAGGATCATGACAAGAGTGTCTACTCTCACCTCTCCTATTCAACATGGTACTCGAAATCTTAGCTAGAGCAACCAGGTGAGAAAAAGAATAAAAGGTATTACCCTTGGAAAGGAAGAAGTGAAATTGTTTCTATTTGCCAAAGATGTAATTTTATGTATAAAAAACCCTAAAGACTCAGCAAAACATTTCTTAGATCTAATAAACAAACACAGGAAGGTTGCAGTATACAAAATCCACATGCAAAAACCAGTAGAGTTTTTGTATTCTAACAACAAATTTTCTGAAAAAGAGGTCAAGAAAGCAGTCCCATTTAAAATAGCATTAGGGGCGCCTGGGTGGTTCAGTCGGTTGGGCGTCCGACTTCGACTCAGGTCACGATCTTGTGGTCCATGAATTCGAGCCCCGCATCAGGCTCTGGGCTGACGGCTCCAAGCCTGGAACCTGCTTCCGATTCTGTGTCTCCCTCTGTCTCTGCCCCTCCCCCGTTCATGCTCTGTCTCTCTCTGTCTCAAAAGTAAATAAACGTTAAAAAAAATTTAAAAAATAAAAAATAAAAAATAAAATAGCATTAAAAGATGAAATACTTAGGAATAAATTTAACTAAGGAGGTAGAAATCCCTAGTCAGAAAACTACAACATTGATGAAAGAAATCAAAGCCATGAAGCTTCTAGAAGGAAACACAGGAACAGAGCATATTGACATGGCCTTAGTGGTAATTTTTGGATATGACACCTAAAACACACGCAATAAAATAAAAAATAAACAGGTGGGACTATACCGAATGAAAAAAACTACTGCACAGAAAAAAAAAGAAAGAAAGAAAAGAAAACGCGTCAGAGAAAGGCAATTGTCCTATGATCTTGCTTATACGTGGAATCTAAACAGAACAAAAACAAAACACAAAACACAAACTCATAGAAAAAGAGATCAGACTCATGGTTACCAAAGGAGAAGGGTGGGAAAAAGGTGAATTTGGAGGATGGTGGTACAAAAGCCCAAGCTTCCAGTTATAAGATGAATAAACACCAGCGATATTCACACAACATGGCGATCTAGCTAACAGTACTGTAAGACAGAAAAGTTCTAGGAGAGCAAATCCCATGAGTTCTCATCACGCACATTTTTCACCTTTTGTCTCTATTTTTTTTCTTTTTATTGATCTATACAAGAAGATGCATGTAGCTGAACTTATTGTGGTAATCATTTCACAATATATAAAAATCAAACTGTCATGCTTGGATGCCTTAAACATACAGTGATATATGTCAATTATTTCTCAATAAAACTGGGAGGGGAGACTTGTACATACATGTTCACAGCAGCCTTTTTCACAATAGCCAAGTGGTGAAAACAATACAAATTTCCGTCAACTCACAAATGGACAGACGAAATGTGGTATATCCACCCAGTGGAATATCTGTCAGCCATAAAAGGAACTGAAATACAGACACATGCCACAAATGGATGCACCTTGAAGAACATATTGTTTATTGTATTATACAAATGGTTTGCACAATCTCTTTTTGGGAGACCTTGGCATTTGTGTTCCAAAACCCTAAAGCATTATAGAAGATTATTAAGGAAGGCAGACAAGGTGTCCCTCCCTCTCCCACTCTCTCTCTGGACTGGAAAGCAATTCCCTAAAAGTTGGGAATTGAGGCTGAGAGAGGTTTGATTGAGGATGATAGTAAAGGGCGTGTGCAACCCAGAGGAAGGGGTTCTGTGCCCTGATCCCGGGCCTTGCTCCTTGGCCTGGGCACACGGCAAGACTCTGAGAGCTCTGGAGGGCGCAAGGGTGAAGGGCACGCAAGCACATTTCTTGCAGGGGTTGGAGGACAGTGGTGGCTGTCCAGAGGCACACTGTGCACACTGTGCTCAGCAATGGCCAGCTGGTGTGGTGGCCCAGAGGCGGCAACAGGGTGGCCTTGACCTTAAGTCTCACCTAGAGTATCAAGGAGGGCCAGAGAGGTGGACCAATGGGCACAGTGGCCAGTCCTGCCATGGCAGCCTGTGTGTATCCATGACTGAGGATCTTTGAGGCATGGACAGAGCATTTTCTTCTGCGGATGGGTAAACTTGATCTTAGATGGCTCCCCTCTGCCTTCCCTGCCTCTCCCCTGGACAGCAAGGTGCAAACACTGATCTTCTTGGTATGACATAAACCTCTGGAATTTGGACATAGTCCTAGAGGAAGACTGAGGGAAAGCAGATTCAACTGGGATTAATTTTCCAGCACTTCAACTGGGTAGGTTTTGATTGTTAGAGAAAAAGAAAGAGAAGGATGATTTCTTTTTAAGAGCTAGATTTGTATACTGTATACTTGTACTTAACCTCTTCATACATGTATAAAGGACGATAGAGTTCTTCAATTCTCATGTCAATTCTTTTTGCCATTTTCTGTTGCTTTCAGAGAGAAAATTAGAACAGAAATGTTTTATTTCAGCATCTATAATTGGAAACTCCACGTTAACTATCTTCTGATTATTTATCATCTATTTATTCATTTAAATTTGAGAGAGAGTGTGAGTGAGGGAGGGGGAGGGACAGAGAGAGAGAGGGACAGAAGGAATCCCAAGCAGGCTCCATGCTGTCAGCTTGGAGCTTGACATGAGGTTCGATCCCACAAACCCAATTGTGAGATTTTGAC
Source organism: Panthera pardus (assembly GCF_024362965.1). Lineage (NCBI taxonomy): Eukaryota > Metazoa > Chordata > Mammalia > Carnivora > Felidae > Panthera > Panthera pardus. Next base: position 104,930,701 of record NW_026526655.1, read on the forward strand.
CTGAGCCAAAATCAAGAGTTGGATGCTTTACTGACTGAGCCACCCAGGTGCCCCCACCCCTCCACATTAACTATTTTAAACACTCAGATTAAAAATAAAGTGAATCGGGGGCGCCTGGGTGGCTCAGTCAGTTAAATGTCCGGCTTCAGCTCAAGTCATGATCTTGCAGTTTGTGAGTTCGAGCCCCGCATCGGGCTCTGTGCTGTCAGCTCAGAGCCTGGAGCCTGCTTCAAATTCCGCGTCTCCTCCTCTCTGTGCCCCTCCCATGCTCATGCTCTGTCTCTCTCTGTCTCTCAATAATAAATAAACGTGAAAAAAAATTTTTTTAAATGAATTGATGTAAAAGATTTTTGGTAAAAATAAAGAAAACGTAATATTGCTACGGCCAAGTTCTTGGATTGTCCAAAGCATTGTCTTTGAGTATTCTAAACTTTGCCAGCAGGTAAAGTTCATTTGGGAAGAGACAAGAGGCTGCATAAATAAAGACTCATTGTGTATCATTGGCAGATGGAAAAGACGGAAGCCAACCCCAGGAAAGGCGTTCTGCCCCCCTGCCTCATGTCTAGATGTCCTAGGGTGTCCTGAGGCCGTGGTTGAAGGACTGGATCAGGTTAGGCTATGTGCTGTTTAGAAGGAGAGAGTAAAACTCCCCCAAATATCTTCATTAAAACTCAACATGCAGACTCAAAGAACATACAAGTAGGGATTACAAAAGCTGAACTAGAGAAACCCGAAGGAGGAGAAATACTTGGGCTTCAAAAAAACAACCAGAAGGAAGCTGAATTGTTTTTGAAGACAAGGGGCCCATCCAGGCCCACCCTCAGCAAGCCTACCTCGTCTGAAAGAACAGAACTTGGCTGGGGGTGAACGGATGAGTCCTTTATCATCAACTCTGAACATGATGAAACAAACAAAGAAAACCATTCAACTGGTCAACCCAGCAGCTCTTTGAGCTGAGCCCGCCATCTGTTTTGGAGATTGACTTCATCATCAGGATGTTGCACGGTGGAGTGACATGACCATTTTTCTCCTTTCCAGCTGTTTGCTATTGTTTAGACACCCTCTTTGTGTTAGATGTAAAATTACCTGACAAGGTGAAATGAAATGATGTTATCTTCTTAATAAACGTGTAATGGCTGGGCTGGTTTCGGCAACATGATTGAGAAGCCCGTCTCTGTGGTCCAGAAAAATCATTAGAAGTGCCATTAACAGTTCTCTTGTTGATGTTTTTGGGAGGGGAGGGTGGGGAGATGCCACCAGGAGCATGCATTACTATGTTTTTCGTCTTTTTTCCGATGGCTCCTTATCTATGCTGTGAGCGTTGCCTGAGCACTTCCTTCTTTGTGAGGACAATCTGAGATGCCCTAGGGAAGGAGTTGCACTCTGTAGTCAGGTGTTCTGCCAAAGAGGAGCAGCCGCAAACTGGACGCCTCTTCTGAGCCACCGGCACAACTGGTGACCCTGGAGGTATTCCAATGGGTCCATAACATCTGCGCAGTCTCTGATGATGCCATGGAGATACCCGGGGCTCACACAGGAGGTGGCCCATGTACTTCAGTGTGTGAAAGCTTGGAGCCAGGCTGGCCAATGTTCAAATCAAGGGATCCAGGACTTTATCACTTCTTTTTCTTTTAAAAAAATTTTTAAATGTTTATTTATTTTTAAGAGAGTGAGCAAGGGGCAGAGAGAGAGGGAGACACAGAATCTGAAGCAGGCTCCAGGCTCCGAGCTGTCAGCACAGAGCCCGACGCAGGACTCAAACTCATAGACCATGAGATCATGACCTAAGCTGAAGTTGGACGCTCAACCGAGGGAGCCACCCAGGTGTCCCAGGACTTTACCACTTCTATGGCCCAGAATGAGCTTCAAAACCATTCTGAGCTCTAGATTTCTCAAACAGAATACAAAAACAAAAAACAAAACACAAAAAACAAAAACACGACATCTCAAATCCTTCAAAGGAATCAATGCATGTATTGAATAGCTACTGTGCACCAGAGTTAATTTGGAGAGACACATTTATTTTTATTCATCCAACAAATATTTACTGAGAATCTATTATGTGCCGGGTACTAAAGTCAATGCAAAAAAAAAAAAAAAGTTTCCAAGAAAATGTGTAAATACAGAGATAGAGATGATGAAGTTTTAGTCAGAGCATAGAGAAGAGTCCACAGGACTGGTGGGATCAAGGAAAACTCAGAGACGTGAGCAGCCAGCGCTTGGCTTTGAACAAGGCAGAGAACATTCCAAGTACGGAAGTGTCCGGGCTCGCCTAGTAAGCCAGAGATGGAGAAAGAGCTGGACCTCAAGCCAGGGACTTGGGACTCCTAATCTAGTGCTCTTTTTCACTGCTATGTTCTCCATCTTGGTTTAAGCTTTAAACAAATGCTGAATGTGACAGGAAGGCTATTTTAGGAAAGAAAGTGTAGAACACACATGAACCAAATGCGGAGAATCGCTTAAAATGCAGGCTTCCATCAGTCTCCCATGGCCAGGCTTGACATTTTGATGCTCTCCTGAAAGGATAATGTGCAACTGAGAAAAAAAAAAAATTAACATCACGGCCTTAACTATGGGGGGTGGGGGATGGGGTGGGGAGAATGCATTACATGATAAGAATTATTTAAGCCATTGAGATAATAAAACCTTCATTCTTATAACAAGGATGAGATAATGAGATGTTAATCCTTCCAAGATTTAATAGATTTATTATTCTAATGAACTACAGCTGACAGCTTTAAACTGTATATAAAAACTTATTAATCTTTTGACAGACATCGAGGGTTTTCTTCTTCTCTCTGTTTCAGGATGACCGAAGGAGTTGTGGCGGAAATTGCTCCCTGAAATTTTCCTCGTGACATGGCAGAACATGCAGGATCTTTCTCTCTGCCGTCCTGACTTGACGGCATTGACCTGTGGAAATCAAGCTCTGCCAAGTAGAAATTAAGAGGAGTGGTGTGGGGGTGTGGTGGGGGGGCCCAGTGATACCCCAAATTAAACACAAATGGCAGAGGCTTTTGCTAGCCTGCTCAGCGGGACTCTGTCTCATTGATTTCACAGCCTTGTTAATTTAACAAAGATATTGCCCAACACCTGTTTCCTGTGGCAGGCACAGTGCTGGAGCCAGGGATGCAAAGGTCATCAGGGCTGTGGTTTCTGTCCTTGAGGATCTCAGCGTCCAGGCAAGGAGGGAGCGAGCCCTGAGATGGGTGAGGGGTAGACAGGGAGCGGCGTTAAGGGACTGGAAGGCTTGGTGTGGTTGAACTGTCAGAGCCGGGATCCTGGAGAGAGCGGACAGGACCACGGGAGGTGGTGATTACAGTGTGAGAGGCTTGAGATAGAAATCCGGAAGGGGCTGGATTGCCCACCATGTTTAGAGCGGCGTTTTTCAACCTTTTTGGCCATGACTTAACAGAAGAAAGATACCTTTTATAACTCTACTCAGTAAACACGCATATAACTGAAACTGAGTTTTACACTGGGAAAGAATTCCTACCCCGACTACAGAAACCGGACTCTGAAGTTTCCTGTTCTGCTCAGTTCTGTTTTGTGTAATTGAAAGAATGGATTTCATGACATGCTGTCAAATTGACCCTCTGGTTTGTAAAGCGCTAGAAATGAGTGGTTGACAAGGGGCAGAAGACAAAGTCATTGGCAGCGAGGAGGCACGTGTCTGGGTGTTGAGTGGATTGTGCCGGGGGTTTGAAGTCACTAAGCATCAGGGTGGGAATCATGGGGAGAGAAGGATGGTAGTCCAGCCGATAGTCTCTTCACTAGTGAGGGGAACTGACCACGAGGAGAGGGACCAGCTCTTTTCTCTCGGGTGTGAGAGGACACAGCTGCCCATTGAAAGGATCGCGTGAGATACGGAGTCATCAGGGAGAGGCTTCCAGCTGGCTTCCAGGGGACCTTCCGGGTAAAGAAGGTGTAGGATAGAGAGAGAGTTGCCCTCTGGGACTCACGATCTGTCATCGCGTTTGGAGGGTTGAGGGAAGACGGGAGTTGGGTCAGTTTGGGGCACGTGTCAAGCGTGGAGGGGATGAGCCCCCCCGGCTTGTCTGCGGTGACTGAGGTAGCTGGAGCCTATTTCCCCATGAGCTTCCACGTCTGGGCAAAAGTCCGATCGTTCTTTAGGAGACAAGTCTCTCGGACAGCGTGCAGTCTTGGGTCAGGGAGCGCTTGGAGGTCATGTTAGATGTCTTCACAAAGAGGTGAGACAAGACACCACCTCCATCCTCTATGTGAAAACGTACCTGTTTGGTCAAATGAGAGATCACGGCAATACCACAATGCAGCCTGCAAGTGTCAATCACTATGGGAGAAAAAGGTGAATTAATTTTTCAGAGGAGTTGAGGAGGCTTCACAGAGAAGATCAAATCTTTAAAAATAATTTTTTCTAAGGTTTTATTATCCATATTTGACAGGGAGACAGAGCGTGAGCAGGGGAGGGGCAGAGAGAGAGGGAGGGAGACACAGAATCCCAAGCAGGCTCCAGGTTCCGAGCTGTCAGCACAAAGCCCGAGGCAAGCTCGAACCAATGAACTGTGGGATCATAACCCGAGCCAAAGTCGGATGCTTAACCGACTGAGCCACGCAGGTGCCCCAAGAAGGTGAAATCTAAGTTGAGCCTAAATAATGATGAAGTCTTTGCTGGTTACAAGACAGCAAACTAGTCCAGGCAGTGGGAAGAGCTGGTCAGAAAGGGCAGAGGTATGAAATCGATCATCACGTGGAGAAAATGGAGGCACGGCCAGGCGTGTGGAGGAGGTCCGTCCAGACTGGCCCGCCATCCTGAGGGCTGTGACTCCTTTCTCCCGGGATGGTCCAGTCATCTTCTACCGGCCTATGGGCCACTTGCTCACGTGGACGCACGTGGCTTCCCCTAGCAGGGTCTGCAACCTCCCATACAAGGGACCATGACTTCTTGCCCACAGCTCTGTTCCTGCCAAGTGACAGTGACGGGCTCAGAGAAGGCAAGAACCATAAACTTGGGATTCCTGAATTCTTGATCATGAAGAAGGTTGCACAGGATTGGACTCTCTCCTGTAGTTTTTTTCCAAGCCATTCATTCACTTGTCTCCCCGCGCCCCCCCCCCCCGCCCCCCGCCCCAACAGCATGCGCTGAATAACAACTACTAAGGAGAAAAAGTATGTGATTAGGAAAATTCCCGTGGAGGAATCCTGATCTGGATCTTGTCTCTGGCTTAGAACAGACTATCGGTTGTAATCCATTAGTGCACTAAATTAGTGAAAGTAGGGGGTATGCATTACCATTTAAAAGCATATAACATACTAGATTTAAAAAATATAATGGGTAAGGGGCATTAAGGAATCTACTCCTGAAATCATTGTGTCACTACATGCTAATTTGGATGTAAATTTAAAAAAATAAAATAAAATAAATGAAAATACAATAGAATTAAGATAAGAAAGCAAAAAAATATAGTTCAGTAAGGGAAAATATAAACGTTTTGAAGCTTTTGAATGATGGACAGCTAGTGTAAATGTTGTTTGCGGAGGGCCAAGATCCTTGGTATTAAGAAGTAGAGAGTATCAGGAAGTCGAGAGTATAGCCTCCCAAAAGGGAAAACTCCAACACCACCCTTTGAGGGGCTTGGGGTATCATGGTTCCTCTCTGGACCTCAGCATCGTCATCTGCAAAGCAAGGGGTTGGGTGATCTTTTTATTTACTTTCACCTCTAAAATTCTCTGATTTATGATTCTCATCTAGGAACATAGCTGCAAAGCCCATAGCAGACAGAATGCTGTTTATGGTTTGACAATGTATTTTATCTGAAGTTCTCTGCCTCATGGGGGCAGAGAATTCAACTCATCATCCTTATCGCTAATACGATAAAATGTCTTCGAAACCAGAGATCGCATTTTTATAGTCATCCCTGATCACTGAGTGATAATTATGTGGTCAAATAATGAATTATACTATCAGTTATTTAAAAGCTATATTAAAGTGGAAGAGATTGACTAATCTCCTTAACCAAGGAGATACTTCTTAGAGCTAAGTTAGTTTTTATTTTATTTTTTATTGGAGCCACTTAAAAGTCTGGTTCCAAGATGACTGTGAAAGTAGGAGACAGTCTGCCTGCGAGGTTTGCAAACATTTGTATTAAGTTGCAGCCCTGGAGAGAAGCAGGAAACTAGATGATACAGTGTATTTGTTTTTCCCTAGATCTATCTTTCTCTTTCTTCCTGACAGCGCATTTATCCATGTGCCTTTCAAGCTGATCTTTCTAAATGACCAGCTTCATTTGCAATTTGCTAGGAGGAGGTAGAACGCAACTCCTGATTTTGGAAGGGAAATATTTTCGTGTAATAGAATGATTGAATGCGAGGTGCTACTGATACAGTTTCTAATAACTTTCTGGAGATTAGAGAGAAAGCCATGAATAGAAAACATGGTTATCTCTGAGTTTTCAATGTGTACGGTTAAAATGAAAGATTTTTAAAAAAAATAAGGCTTGATGTAGGCTTAGAAGTTGGGGACAACAGAAGGGAAAGAAAAATAGCCTCACTCTACGGTTATCTCTTGTGGCTTATCATCGAGAATCAGCTAATGGTTGCAATACTTTTTTTTTTTTTTTAATAGGTTGGGGGCACGTCTACATATCCGTGATTGGAATCACGTTTTTAATGCAAAAGCTACAAATAGCTGTACTTGTTCTGGACATTGGAAGATCATAGAAGTAATGAAAAATACTGCAAAAAATAGGAACCTGCATTACATGAATATGAAAGAAAATGAATATGAAATATGAATATTAAAGAAAATGTGTGTAAAATTCCTATTTCAAGGACTGGCACAAAGTAGGGACACAGCAGGGGGGAGCTATTATTATTCTTAGAGGATTTATTAGGAAGTAGGGTCTAAATTAGATCTTCCCACAGATTCCTCTCTCTCTTTTTTTTTTTTTAAAGTTTATTTATTTATTTTGAGACAGGGAGAGACGGAGGCAGAGAGAGAGAGAGGGAGAGAGAGAATTGTAAGCAGGATCCACACCATCAGTGCAAAAAGCCCGATGCGGGGCTTGAACTCACAGAACCGTGAGATCATCACCTGAGCTGAAACCAAGAGTAGGATGCTCAACCGACTGAGCCATCCAGGTGCCACTCTCTATTTTTCTAACTGATTTGGAAATAACTTAAACTTTAGGAAAGCGGGAGAGATAAGACTATATAAAGAATGCCTATGTGCCCTTTACCTAGATTCATCTGTTGTTAGTGTGCACCCTCTCCCCTACCTCCCTTCCTGCTCCCCCTTTCCTCTTTCTCTCTCCCTCCCCTCTCCCTCCCTCCCTCCTTCCCTCACCCTCTCTCTTTCTCTCTTCTTTTCTGAACCAATAAGTTGCACCTACCATGGCTCTCAAGCTCTACACACTGTACTAGGTACTTCCTAAAAATATGGCCATTCTCGGCAAACAAACACAACACGGTTATCAGCTTTAACAAATTTAACACGGATACAGTGTTTTTATCTGAGCTGCTTTTGTATCCTGATTTTGTCAGTTGGCCTGATAATTTGCTTTATGAACAGTTAACTGTGAACGACAGGACCCAGCTGGGGTCACGCATTGCATTTAGTTGTCACGTCTGGGCCATTTCCTCACGTTTTCGTTGTCTTTTCTGACATGGACATTTCTGAAGAATATACCCCCTCTATTCTTTTAAATAGATGTCTCCTCATTTGGGGTGTGCACGTATTTCCTTGTAATTAGAATCTGATTGAGCATTCTCAGCCGGAATCCTGCAAACATGATGTTGTGTCCTTCTCAGGTATCATATCTGGAGGCACATGATGTGCACCTGTTCGTCATTGGTGGTCCATGGATTGAAGACCAATACCAGGGGGCTAACACACTCATTGCTACTGGGGGGGGGGGTGGGTCTTTGCTTTCAAAGGGCCAAGCTAGTTATATATGCTTCTACACACATGTATGTATACATACATGCAAATACATAGATATGTATACATTTCTGCATGCACGTAAACACACATGCATACACACACAAAAATATACATATTTCAGAAAGTATAAATTCATATCTAAACCTCTAAATCCAAACTGTCCCCAAAGGGTGTTTTCTTACTCCCCCAGACCATCCCATATTTACGTGTTCCTTCTTCCCAACTATGCCGTCTTCTCTAATTTAGGTCAATTCCGTAGAACATCTACAATTATTTCAGAAATCCTTCACCTGTACCTTAGAAAAAACCAAATGTACTGAAAAAAAGAATTTAACTCGGGTTTGCAGTTCTTTTCCATCTTGCTCAAGACTGAGCATTTGTGGTCACCTTTATGAGTTGTGTGGATCGGTTGTCTGTCTGTGTTCTTCTTCAGTGTGGTTGCGGTGTTCACTTGAACTATAACAGGTTTCCTTTGTTTCAGTTTGTTGAATCACATCTTTTGTTGATTTCATTCTGTGTTTTGAATATGAAGACCACGAACAAGCTCCTAAAAGTAAGAACTATTCAAAAAGATGCACCCAGAGAAGGTGCCTCCCATATCCCTGTACCTCATTCCTGCCAACCTCTTGCAGGTGACCTCCATCTTTGTTTTCTGGCTTATCCTTCGTGTGGTTCTGTAGGTGAAGATGAGGAGAAACAGGCATGTTTTCTTATGTCTCTTTATTAAAACTTTTTTAAAGTTTATTTATGTTGAGAGAGACAGAGACAGCACATGAGCAGGGGAGGGGCAGAGAGAGAGGGAGAGAGAAAGAATCCCAAGCATGTCCCAAGCTATCAGTGCAGAGTTTGATGTGGGGCTTGAACTCACAAAACTGTGAGATCATGACTTGAGCCAAAACCGAGTTGGACACTTAACCAGCTGAGCCACCCAGGTGCCCGCCCTTACTACTCTTTATTTTCTACCAAAAGGTGGAATATATTATGGTCTTTTCACTTTGCTTTAAAAAATCCCCATATATGAGTTCATAGAAATCTTATTTTTTTTCCATGGCTGCATGGTACTCTGACCTATGTAGGTAACATAGTTTATTCCTCTAGTCTGTCTATACTTGGGCTACTGGGTTGTTTCCAAATATGCATTTTGAAAAATCAAATGATGCTTCGACCCATAACATAGCACGTATGTCTGAAGTGGATAATCAGCGCAAGTGGGATGTTGAAGTTCAGGCGGAATGCATGCACGTATTTGTTAGAGATCGCCAAATTCTGTGGGAGTTGTGCAGTGTGGCACTCTCACGTGTCCCGGGATTTCTTGAGCTGGAAAGACAACAGTGGGCCAGAGTTATGTGCAGTATCGGCCGGTGCCTCTCAATCTGGTTTATTGTCAGAAGTGCTTACTGTTCTTTCTGTGTCCTGTGTGGCCCCCGTCTCCTGCCTCCGCAACCAAACCTGCTACAGCCTTTCACTTCTCACTTGGAGGGAAAGTGGTGCCAACTGCATTTAATCATCACCCTAATTTTGCTTTTCACTGTGCAGTAGAGTTTCCCTTTTCTACGGTGGCCGGGATTTACTCTGCAGAGAAACCCGCCGAGTGCTTCTTGTAAGTCAGGGTGATGTGGACCACAGGCAGATCCTTCTGGCCGTTGCCTTCATCGCTGTCTTGGCCCCCACGCCTTCATGTGGGTGACGCTGCTCAGTCACAAGCAGTGCTAATCCAGTGTGGGAAGGGTGAGAATAAAGTGGTCCTGGGTGTACTGGGAGCGTCAAGAAACCCCCAAAGATTTCCGGAGGAAGGAAGTACCTGTCTGAGCTAAGTCTGGGTAAGAGAATGACAGGGAGCCAGAAAAAGGGGGATGGGATTTCAGGCAGAGAGAGCATCTTCTGGTCTGCACACAGCCCAAAGAATGGCACGTGTCTGGGTGAAACTGGGGGTAGTGGATACTAAACAGGAGGAGGAAGGTGTGGTGGGACGATGGCCTGTTTCTCGGAGTCCCTTGTCACCTTCTGTCACGGGGACGTGCGCACACTTTTCCTTATCCATAATTCAATGATCTGTGCGTCATTTTTCATTGTTAAAAATCAAGAATAGCATAGCGATAGTGTAATACTACCATCGTAAATGATCATTTATTGAGAAGGTAATTGGGCAGAGGTGCCGGAAGCCAAGCTCTCCAACCAGCCCGATGGCAGGGCCCTGACGGTGGACGGATCGGGACTGCATGGTGGTCCACCTACAGGAAGCTTCTTGTACTCCTGCTTTTATGTAATTTGGCCTTAGTGATCGTCAGGGCAGCCCCCCTTCCAATGAAAATACCTGGGGATTTGTCGGATGGGGGATTGCCCACGACAGGCCCCCTGGGAAAGGAACCCTTGGGGAAAGAAATAAGATTCCTCAGGGAAATTATGCGGCCCTACATCCAGCCCTTGCCACCCCCTATAAAGACTCCTCTCCCTAAAGGAAGGATAGCCCCATATATTTCCCAGCCAAGGAGGGGGACAAATGGATTCGAAATCCCCACTCCGGCAACAAAGGATCGTAGCTATGGATACAAGTTACTCCAACCCCTAGGCCCACTTGGCCCCCAGGAGGCATTCCAGATGATGACTGGACCTGGTGGGTTAAGGTACAGAATGGTTCATTAGTTCCTAGGTATACATTGTCTCTCTGGGAGCGCATAAGGCGTGGGTTCCCAGGGCCCTCTTGGCTCCCTCCCCGCACCCCAGACCAAAGCGAATACTTTTGTTCCTTGTACCGCAAATGGTTCAAAGGAACAATTAAGAAGTCATGTTCTTGTAAACGTTCCACTTGCAGTGTTGAGAGCTAGATGACCTTGAAAGGGCAGGAGGGAACGTTTCAAGAAAATAACTGTGTTGTTCCTTAATGGGTGATTACACAAAGGAACATTTTTAGAATTAGGTAATGCCAGAATTTGCTAAGAAATATAATGCCACGCTTGCCACAATAAAGCGGCCACTCTAACACCCTGCTGTGGTCTGTGTCCATTTGTTATTTTTCACTGACGCAGTTCATCCTTCGGGAACCCCTGGTCCTGCTGGGGCTGGACTCCGGCACAGAGGGGACCCAGACATTTCCATGTCTGGGATAATACGGGGGCAGCATGCTATTTGGACAGAGGTCATGGGTTGAGCACTGTTGGACTGTAAGCTTCATTGGATTTATTGTTTTATTATTATCCTCTTTCAGAGATTGTCTCATGGAGACTAGGGAGCATGAGCTCTCTACTGAGATGGGTCTGATCTGAGAGTGTTCTGCAATGGGACAAGATTTAGCATCCTGTCCTGGTTCCAGAAATATCAGAGTGATGGGTATGCTATAAAAAATTACTGCACCTCAGAAAGCTGCTAAGGACATTTTTGTAAGAGATTTGTTGGCCTCCCCAAGGGCTACATTACTTAATTATATTTATTTTTATGTTATTATTTAATACAGCTTTTGGCAACCTTTGGGGAAAAAAAAATCAGTCTTTCCCACAGGCACAGTGTTCTTTCCAGTTCTAAAAGAAAGAGTGACTTCCAGCTGGCTGAAGTCATAGGATCCGAGTTATCACCAAACTGATTTTTAGTTAGAGCATCGGACGTGACCGTTTCCCTGAAGAATGTAACCTGAGTTACTCATCAACTACCACCGAGCTTCCTTCTTAAAGATAAACATTTCTCCTTACAACAGCAAAGTTGTTTTAAGTACACTCTGCACATTTTTTTTTCTCTTCCCTACCCTTCCCCTTCTCTTTCCTGCAATCTGTTGTTTTTCTCCTAAATTATGTGCTTTTAAATCTCTCCTGGCCTTTGTTTATATGACCTGTCATTCCAGCCTGATAATGGATTAAGCTGGTCTAGGAACATTCTTAAAAGGTGTATGTTTCTTATTCTTCTTTTGCAGCAATGGGTAGAGCCAGCCAGAATTTTCATCTCCTCACTGGAGGGGGATTGCCTGCCTGGTTTGTTCTCTTCTCCAGGAAACTTTGTAACATTGCAGAGACCACTGTTGAGCTATCTCTTCATTTGATGGCTATATGTGGTCACTGTGAGATATTGGGGCCAATGCTGCTTAATTTGGTGAGAGTACCACTGCTGACCAGTCTTTGCTACTCTTTTTCTAAATTCCTACCTTTTCTGGGATTGCTTGGCACACTTGCAGCCCCCTGGTTTTATTCCTTTGGGCTCATCCAGATAAAATAAGTTCCTCTCTGTAGTCTAGAAGCAAATGTATATAGAACAAAGGAAACAAAGTATTCACATTAAATGAACATTTATGGAACTCAGAGGCAAATGCATCCTATGAGGATAAGTGTGTTAAAGATAATGTTGTATATTTCATGTTTATTTTCACCTCAAAGGAGGTCAGGGTGTATAGGTGAGTTCCTTGATATTTACTAGTTGATGTCAATTTTAACTGCCTTGTTAAACTCTATTTTAATAATAGATCAAGTGATTCTCTTGAACTTTCTGGCTAGGTGATCATCTTGCATACCAAGAGTGACAAAAATACTATTTCTGTCCTTATAACACTGGCTTGGACCAGGCACAATTTTGAATCATATGACTGATAGTGGTTGTTTTTAGTTTCAAATCAAGTTTCAAGTTGGCTATGGGTTTTTGAGAGAGAAAAATTTCAACTTAAACAAGTTTTCATTTCAGCCCAAATAGCTGTCTCTTTTAAAAAACCAGGAATGAGGGTTGAGTTTTATCACTTGCTTTTTTTTTCAGATTCTATTGAAATGATAACACAATTTTTATCCCTTACTCCATCTCAAATATTATGTAATTTCATGTCATATAGTGTGCCAGCCTGAGAAATAATTTGATGTAGAGGCATGATCACACTCCTGAGACAGATCTGTGGCCACTCGGTTGCCTTTGTAGTTACTGTTTTGTGTGTGTGTGTGTGTGTGTGTGTGTGTGTGTGTGTGCGTGTGCGTGTGTGTGTTTTGTTTTTTGGGTTTTTGTTTTGTTTTACTCTTCTGTATTCAGTTTGCTGATAGTTTTCTATTGTCTATTTGTGCTTTGTCCAGTTTAGTACCATAATTAACGTTTGATGGATAAAATAATTTAGGCTTTCACTTTTTCCCTGTGTTCTGGAAGAAATCAAAGAATCATCTTTTGAAGGTTTATTAGAACTCAGAAGAACAGTCTGCTCCTGTTCTTAATTTATCAATTACAATTTTGGTTATTGGAGTCTTACATTTATTGAGTCAGTTTTGCTCATTTAAATTTTCCTTCAGATGTTTCCATCTAGGTTTTCAGATATTACTGAAAGGCTATACAGACTATGCTCCTATCACTTTAGCATTTTTTTCTTCTACATGTAAAAACTGCTTCCCAATAGTGTTCTTTCAAATATCTGTTTTTCCCGATTGGTTCTCTAATTTTTAACTATTTCAATAATTTTTTTTCAAAATCATCTTTTTATTTTATAATCAACTGTAATTGAAGACTTTATTTTTTATTAATTCATTTTAATCTTGATCAATCCTTTTCTGCTTATTGAGTGTCTTTTTCTAAGCTTTTTCTAGGTTTTCCCTTTTTCAATTTTTCAATAAAACCTTTTATATTTTTCCTCTTATTACTGCTTTGGTTAGATCCCTCAGTTTATATGTAAACAGTCTTTATTTTATTAAAATTTTTTAAAAAGCTTATTCATTTTTGAGAGACAGAGACACAGAGTGTGAGCAAGGGAGTGGCAGAGAGACGGAGACACAGAATCCGAAGCAGGCTCCAGACTCCGAGCTGTCAGCACAGAGCCCGACGCAGGGCTCGAACTCACAAACCATGAGATCATGATCTGAGCTGAGGTCAGACGTTTAACCGACTGAGCCACCCAGGTGCCCCAATGTAAATAGTCTTTAATGTTTCTGTGAAGATTGTAATTTTAACACTGATTTATTTAACCCCCAAGTTACTTAGGAGTATATTTTAATATCCAGGCACATGGGTTTTCTTTCCGGTAGCTGTTTGTTGCTTTGATTGTATTAGTGTTCAAGGAAGATGGCCTCTTTGATTTTTACAGTTTAGAACTTGGTGAGAGTTCCTTTGTGCTCCAACACAGGATCCATGTTGTCAATGCTATTTGTACGTTTGAAGAGAAAATGCTGATTTGTTAGAGATACATTTCTATGTATGGATAAATACGAGGTCAGGCTTTTAAAAGCTTATGTTGTGAAGAAGCATCTTTTGTTTTTTCCTTTTTTGTTTTTGTTTTTTTATTTAAACCAATTGATCTCTAAGAAAGGTGTATTTAAATCTACTTCCATGACTTTGGCTGTCAAATTTTCATATATTTCCAATAGATTTTGCTTTATATATTTCTAATCTTTGTGGCCAGGTACATAAATAAATGTCAGTCCCTATTTCTTTGTGGACTGGATTTCTTTTATCAACATGAAATATCTTCCTTTGTTTCTCTTAATGTTTTCCAAACTGAATTGTTAACATTTATTGTTAGTATTCTAACACGACTTTCATAGTTCTTTTATTAGCATTTGCACTGCGTATTTTTTCCATTTTTTTTTCAAATTTCTCGTGATGTTTTTGTTAGAGGTACGTCTCTTTTCAGCGACATTGGCTTACTTGGCTTTTGTTTATTATTTAATATGAGTTTACTTAAATTAAAAATTAATAATATTAATTCTAACAAGCAATAATAGTAAGTTTCACAACTATTCATAACTAATAATAAGTAAACAACTATCACCACTATTCATTTCTAACACTTTTCATCACCCTGAGGGGAAAGTGTAACCATGAAACACAACCCCCATTCTTTCCTCTCCCTGCCCGTGGGAACCTCTAAATCACTCTCTGCCTCTGTGACTTTGCCTGTTCTAGGTAGTTCCTAGAAGTGGAATCGTACAATATGTGTCTTTTTGCGCATGACTTGTTTTTCTTAGCGTCATGTTTCAAAGTTCATTCATACCATAGCATGGGTCAAGACTTCACTCTTTTTCTGTGGCTGAATAGCAGTCCCCTGTAGGAATAGAATACATGGTGTGGCCATTCCTCAATCGATGGTCGGATGTTTGGGTCGTTTCCTTCTTTTGTCTACTGTGAGTCGTGTTGCAATCGACACAAGTATACAAGGACCTTCTTTTCAATTCTTTGGGGATTCTGTTTTCAAATCTACCTAGGAGTAGAATTGTTGAGTCATAGGATCATTCTGTGTTTAGCTTTTTGAGGAACTGCTGAACTGTTTCCACAGTGGCTGCACCATTTTACATTCCCACCAGCAGTGCAAAAGAGATCCTGTTTCTCCACATCTTTGCTAACACTTATTCCCTGGATATTATTATTATTATTATTTTGTTATAGCATCTGGTAGGTATGAATTGGTGGCTTCCTGTGGTTTTGATTTCATCTCCCTGATGGTCAGTGATTTGAGCAGCTTTTCATGTGCTACGGCCATTTGTTTATCTTCTTTGGAGAAACGTCTACTCAAGACTTGTTCCCATTTAAGAACTGGGTCGTTTGTCTTTTTCTTGTTGAGTTGTCATGCTTTATATGTTCTGCAAAACAAATATTTATCAGATATATGATTTGCAAATGTTTTCTGCCACTCTGTAGGTTGTCTTTTCACTTTCTCGATAATGTTCTTTGATGTGCAAAATTTTTTAATTTTGAGGAAATTAATGTAGTCTACTTCTTCCTTTTTTTGCTCATGTTTTTGGTATTACAAGTAAGACTTGCCAAATCTAAGGGCATGGAGATTGATCCCTATATTTTTGTCTAGGAGTTTTCTAGTTTCATTCAGTTCTTCATGTTGTACATCCATTTGGAGTTAATGTCTATATATGGTGTGATGTGGAGGTCCAATTTTATTCTTTTGCATGTGGTACTCCAATAGTCTGAGCCAGGGCAGGTGCTGGCCCTGATTTGAATAATTCCCTGGAGTTTATTCTAGTTTTTGTGCTAATGAAAGGGCACTTCTGGAGTAAATATGGGCCAGTTGAATAAAACTTCCTTGTGACGAGATGAAGGATAGACTTTAATGGCAGTGATTGGCTATTTCCTTGCTGCATTTTATTTCATGAAGTGTTCCAGCCTCAAGCAGCTGGAGGTTATGCGACAGCTACTATCCCCAGAGAAACCAGCCTGAGTGGCCACCCTGGTGTGGAAACAAAGGCTTGATTTCATTTCTCTGTTGATAGTTCTTTCCTGTGGCCAAGTCAGCAGAATATAAAGGCTCGCATCTCCCCAGGGATTTAGGAGACTGAAGCAATACTTTCTTTTCCTGTTTTGATATTTTATTAAAAAAACAAACCTCCAAAAGCAAGGCTTTAATACAATATATATTGATTTGAAGTGTTCCATGCCTCATGGAAAACCTATTATTACTTCTTGAAGGTACAACCTTTGCTGACATTTTGAGTCAAGGATATTGGCCTGGTTGACTATCTTTTTCTCTTAAGCATCTGTAATTTGAGATTTGAAGGTGTTCTTATATCAATGTGATGTCTATACTCTGAAGATAATCATTCATGAGCAACTCCAGAGTGTCATTAAAGGCAGATGAATGTAAACTTGCACATTCATCTAGGTGGGTGCTTTGTGTCTTGTCTTGTGTGATAACTGAACAAATCCCACTTCTGTAGGTTGCATGGCAACTTAGGAAGTGCTTTTCAAAAGGAAGGATGGCTTCCATATTTTCAGTGAAAATGTGTTGATTTTATGTGTTGATCAGCAGATATTTCAAACATACTTATAATACAATGTGCTTGTGGTGTAGAGGTTAGAGGCATATAGAGTTTCTGCCTTCGAGAGGCCAAGAATTTAGTAGGCAGACAAGTGTGCTCAATTAATTGTAAATAAAATATGATGCAATTGATTGACTCTAAATTCAATGGGATAAGGCCATGGCACATACACAGAGTGACTTTTTTATCCTAGGGAGGAAAAAAAAGGTATATTTAGGAGTGGGCTGAGAGTCCTGGAATAGCTAATTAAACTTTCATTGTGTGTGATTGAAGAGAGACCCCCATATGGACCAATGTAGGCAGAAGGACATTTCATTGGAGGGAACAGCATCTGCTCGGGCCCAGAGATGTGAAACAATATCGCATATTTAGGGAACGAAAAGTATCTTAGCATGTTTATGGCATATGGTAAAGCTTTTAAACTTTTCTGATTGTGATCAGTAGTAAGAAATATATTTTACATTGTGATCCAGTACTCAACATGTATGCACACAAATTCAATTGGAACAAAAGACAAAAGCTTAGCATGATAGTATTTACCCTTGCTACTTACAACGTGTCTTGGTATTTTCGTCCCTCATCTCTTCATTTCTATTCTATTTCATTTGAAAAAATGTTGATCCTGGGGCACCTGGGTGGCTCAGTTGGTTAAGCCTCTGACTGTGCCTCAGGTCATGATCTCGTGGTCTTTGAGTTCGAGCCCGGCACCAGGCTCTGAGCTGTCATCACAGAGCCTGGAGCCTGCTTTGGATTCTGTGGCTCCCTCTCTGTCTGCCCCTCCTGAGTTTGTGGTCTCTGTCTGTCTCTCTCTCAAAAATAAATAAACATGAAAAAAAAAAAAGAAAAAGAAAAATGGTGATCTTGACTTATTACATTGATGACATTCATTAATGAGTCATTCCTGACAGTTAAAAAACAATGGTGTGCGTAGTCAGGTGGATATCACAATGATGGAGAACCAGCAACAATCAGAGCTTTGCAGGGGGAGGGTCTTGTTTGAGGATAAAGGTCACTGAGTGAAGAAAATGGCTAATGTGTCTCCATAATTTAATTTTCTTTGCAGTTTCTCCCAGAATCTCAGTCTTCAATAAAAGTGGTTTGATTTATGTTCCATTGTCCCATGACTCTGAAGTCTGCTAGCTTATCTGACAGCCCAACTAAGCCCAAGACATTAATGGGAACCACATTTAACAAGAATAAGATTTACATGTTGGTTTACTGTTCACCATTTTATTATTCTCATAATACTACTATGAAGTTGGGATTTATTTTTACTTCATATTTTACACATTGAGAATGGACACACCGGGGAGCCTGGGTGGCTCAGTGGATTGAGCGACCACCTTTGGCTCAGGTCATGATCTCATGGTTTGTGGGTTCGAGCCCTGCCTGGGGCTTGCTGCTGTCAGTGTAGAGCTTGCTTCCGATCCTCTGTCCCTCTGTCTATCTCTCTCTGTCCCTCCCCTGCTCATGCACTCACTCAAAAATAAACATTAAAGAAAAAAAAAAAAAAGAACGGAGGCTCAGTGAAGTTAACTAACTCTAAGAAGATCACCCAACTAGTCAGTGTAGGCCTAAGGATTTCATGCTCATGAGATCCCCTTTCTCGCCTTTCATGCTTTTTCATTCCTTGTTTGCTTGATGTTACCTTCTTATATAATGTGTTGGAATTTTAGCAGGGGATTCTGGAAATGATATTAACTGTAGGTGACAAATACGATCGAGATGTTTCAGATTTATGGTCAGTTGGAAAGGGAGGCATTTTTGAGCTGGAGGGCCCTTTGAACTGTTCTGTAGGTGATCGCCTGGTACACCCACGGGCGGTACTATGGCTACTTGTACACGACAGTGCCTAAATGTCTCAAGAGATCTGTGCAAACTTACACGCTTGTGTTCTTACAGAAGTGATCTGCACAGTTTAAGTCTTGATTTTCCACAGGGAGAATTCCATCCCCTTCAAATGTTCACAAGCTCTATTGAGTTTCAATGGCAAAAGCCCAGATAGGCCCCCCCACATCAATATGGACTCAAGATCTTAGCCAGCACGTGTAGTCAGGGAGAAGGGATCCCTTTTGATAGCTTTTAAACCCCAGTTGAGGAGGCAGCTCCTAGGTGTGCCATATTCCTCAAAGAAATTTTGTTCCTTCATTCACTCATCCCACAACTAACAAACAACAGGGTCTGGTGAGAAAAGCATGGAGGTGGTGAATGAGTTTAGATTCACCTACCTGGTTCCCCGGGGGGTTTCTTGCTGGGAGTGATAGCTACCATCACATAGACGAGGCAGGATGGGGCCATGAAATTCTTATTATGTACAATTGCTTGGCCAAAATTAGAGGCAGAGGCAGTAAGTCTGAAGTTTCTAGGAAGTTCTGGGACAGCAGACTCAATCCAGCTCCTCAGTTCTTTTCTTTAATATCTTATCCTTTGATTTGGAACAGCCCTGTCCTGGATCCCTCCTGGACCTTCCATCCAGATGTAGCCTGTCTATGCCATGTGTTGCTTTGCCCTGATTACTTTTTAGTTAATTTGCATGTGTATTTCCACATAATAATATCTTTATCATTAGGAGGGAGCCAAGTTGCCTAGGCAACTAAGAGTGATACAAGCACAGCTTGTCTTTTACCCCAAATTTAACTCTCCTCAGTCAAATACCAATAATGTTCCAGGCTCCCCTGTTTTGTGTTGAAAATTGTAAACCATTCCACAAGTCTCCTGGCTTTTTCACCCTGTTTTGTCTGTCTGTCCAAAAGGTCTCATTGCCTTTTTCCCAATAATTTTTTTTAAATTTAGTTTTCAGAGTACTAGGTGTATGTTCTTTAAAAGTTAACGAGTACCAGGAGATCTATGACAAAACAACATAATTTTCTCTACTACATCAATCCTCACCATTACCATCACTAAGTCTTGTTTCCATAGATAATCATTTTCTCAATAGTTTTTAGCTGATTATTTTCCATTGTATTTCTCAATAACAGCCTGAAATGTTACATCTAGATTTTTCAGCTATAGTTACGATCTATGCAGTTTCCATCATGGAAGATAGAATTTAGTTTTAGTTTTCTCTTATGCTTCCTGTTTTTCTCCCTGATCTTCCTGATAGCATTTAGCTCAGGTTTTCCCCACAGCCACTGTGTCTGGAATTCAGTTAAAGACCTGGAAGATGTGGCCAGAGAAGTAGGTGTGTTGGGCCTGTGGGCGCTGTGGATGAGTTTGGGTTTTATTCTAAGTGTGATGGGAAGCCATTGGAGAAATTTAACCAGGGGACTCACGTGATCTACCTTAATGAAAAACCACTTTGACAACTGTGGAGAATGGATTGTAGGAGACCAGAGAAATTGGAGACTAGAGGGGAAATGGACAGTAGTCCTACAAGACATAATGGCGGCTTCAACCCATGTGGTTGCCACATGGAATCGGAGAAAAAATGGTCAGATGTGGGACATGTTTCAAGAGAGAACCAGCCATACGTCATGACTGATTGTGTGCTGAGCTTGGAAAGGGAGAAGAGATGAATCAAGAATGACTCCTAGAGGGGCACCTGGGTGGCTCAGTTGGTTGAGCGCCTGACTTCGGCTCAGGTCGTGATCTCACAGTTTGTGAGTTCGAGCCCCACGTCAGGCTCTGTGCTGACAACTCGGAGCCTGGAGCCTGCTTCGGATTCTGTGCCTCCCTCTCTCTCTCTGCCCCTCCCCCACTCATGCTCTGTCTCTCTCTGTCTCAGAAATAAATAAACATTAAAAAAAATTAAAAAAAAAAAAGAATGACTCCTAGGTTTTGGCTTGAGAAACTGGATAGATGGTAGAATCATTGGTTAAGATTGGGGGTGGGCTTATGTGTGCTACTGTGTGGGGGGAGGGGTGGTAATCAAGGATCTTGTTTGGCTGAGATAAATTTGAGATGCCTGGGCCTTGATGCACAAATGTGAGCGCCATGGGCAGGTAGGGGTCATTTAAAACCATGGGACTGACTGAGATCACACAAGGAGGGAATTCAGAGAGAGAAAGACCGTCTAGTTTTTAGCTCCATGTGCTCCAAAATTGAGGGTTCTGGCTGAGGAAGAGAAAACAAAAGCCAGTACTGGGATCTGAGGGCTAGTGGGTAGAGGGAAGAAGGGGCAGTTGTGACTGTCCTTAAGATATCAGCAGGAATGAATGTTTCAAGAAGGAAGCCTTCATTGCGTCCAAAGCTGAAGAGCTGTCAAGGGGGCAGGGAAGGAGTCATTGCATTTAACCACGCAGAGAATCATGGTGGCGTTGGAAAGAGTAATTTTGGTAGAGGGGTGGTTTGGGAAGGGGGAATGGAAGGGCTTGAGGGCTGAGGCTGTGGAGACCAAGATCGGCACGGAATCAGAGCCCAGGGGGCAGTGAGAATGTACTCTGGAGGGCCATGGCCCTGGTCAGGGGGGCGGTCAAGAAGGCGTTCCTGGGAAAGTGAGGCTCTGAGATCTGACCTGAAGTCCGAAGGATGAGAAGAAGTTAACGATGTGAGAAGTTGGGGAGGGAAAAGAGTGTTTCAGGAAGAAGGAACGGCATGTGAGAAGACTCAGAGGTACGCATGGCATGGCGTGTGCCAAGAAATGAAAGATGGAAAGCAGGGAATATGGAAAAGTGGTATGACAGGGAACCCGAAGGGTACCCAGGGCCCCTTGCTTTGTGAGACACGTGAGTCTTACTTGTCTATCCCAAGTGCAACGGGGTGTTGTTGAAAGGTTTTGAAAAAGAGAGTTTTGGTGGTCTCGCAGTATCATGTGGATAGATACCAAGAGCAGACGTGAAGTCATGAGCGTGGCTAATGATGGACAAATTAGGAGGCTTTGGCAGGGGTCCCGGTGAGAGACAGGGGAAGCTCATTCTGAACCTTTGGGTCAGGGAAGGAATTATGCCACAGAAACCCTTTGCAGAACACAAAAGAAGCAAGTTCACCAATAACAGTAAAAGTGTTTTATCTTTGGAAATGAGCACGATCTTGCATTTGACAATATCTCATGTTAATTTATTCCGTGACTAATTGTTCTTTGGAGAAATTGAACTCATTCACCATTAGGTTTGACATGTTAAATTAATCAGATCTCTTAAAAGGCTTCCAAATTCTGAAAGCATCAGACAGTTCAAAATTGCATCCACATTTATCAACACTGTTTTTGACATGATCTGCAAAGAAAAATAGCCTCATTCATTCCTATCTACCCTTCAACGTACTTCTTGAGGCACGGGGGCATTTGCTGGGTTACAAATTATTTCCCTGTTTTTCACGATGAACTGATTGCCTTCAACTTGACTCTATTATCAATCTATTATTGTTTAATAGGAGCCCTGAAGTATACAGAGTTTGAAAAATTGCAACATACCATAAATCACGTTCCAATTCCTTTAATTTCTTATCACTTCATTTCTGATTTTGATATTGCTTTCAGAAAAGATTTTCTCATCTCTGTAATGAGATACCGTGTCTATAACACATTTTCTATTACACTGCCATTTGCCTTTAATGTAGCTCCACTTGAAGGATCTTTTTTTTTTTTTTTTTTTTTTTTTTTGCTTGGGGCACAATGATTCTTCTGCTGAGCTGTGGCATTAACAATCCCTGTTGTGCCGGTTCCAGTTCAAGACCCTGAGTGATGTACTTAATGGGTCCTCTTCTCCCATCTCACCCATCTTTCTACATTTCTGACAGATCCTAAATATCCTCTGCCCAAATCCAAACTTTATGCCATTCTAGTAAGATCTGCCCTTACATTTTAATGGCTCACTTAGACATAGTTTATCATTCCTGTACTTAAAGATGCGGTTCCTGTTTTAAGAGATGCAGATACCTAAAACGAACTTTTTGCAAAACTTTTGGATGGACTAAATTTTTCAGGGCTGCTTTTCAGTCTTGAACAAAGACTTAACGACACTTCTGCCTGCAATTAATGTCTCAACCCGAACAAATTCTCTGGTGGTATGTTGAAAAAGTGTTCTACTTTCTTTGAGTGGGATTGCATTTCTCTCTCTCTCGCTCTCTCTCTCTGTGTACTTTTCTAAGGTCTCTTGGCTTGCCTGTCTCTGCCTTTTTCCCCCATGCACCTTGCCACTGTTCCCCTGGCTCTCAATTAAAGTCTTGAAGTTGTACTTTTTTTCTCCACCGTCTGTTTTAATCCGGAGATTGTATTCATCCTCCTCACCAACTCTCTTTCTTTCCGCTACAGCTCTGACAGCCTACCCTTGATCTTTGTATCCACTTTCATATTAGCCACACTTTAAATGTACTAGATTGTCAGGCATTGTTCATTCATTCATTCATTCATTCACTCATTCCTTTTCTCGGTCAGCCAACAAATATTCATGGTGTCCTTGCTAGACAGCGAGGCATGGTGCTATATACTAGGAATACAGACATGAATGAGACAGGATTCTTGTCCTCAAGGACAGCTACAAGGGAAGAACACGTTTAAGCCTGGATTCAAAAGGAAGACTGTTGGAAGACTTGCTGAGATGGAATCTACCTACTTGGAAAGACCGGTATCAATAAGATGTTAAGGATTCTCTTTGGGTTTTCTATAGTATCTACAAAGGACTGTTGCATTATGAAGTGCTTACTGGGAGCCTGGCCTCATGCAGGCCAATTACAATTATTAACCTCCAAAGCCATCATGGGAAGGAAAACATGATCACCCCTGTTTCATGGATGAGGAAAGGAGAGCTCAGAAAATTTAGAATTTGTCCAGTATCAAACAGCTAATAATTAATTTGCAAAAGTGTATTTTTTCTTTTTTACCGTTTTTAAAATACACAGTGGAGACCAAACTTGAAAATGCCCGGAGCAGACAAAACCATTAAAGCCAGGTAAACAAAACTAAATCTAGCGTAGTGCATTAGCAGAAATGAAACTTAACTAGGTTATTTCTTGTAAAGGCCTTTGATAATCGTAAAAGAAATGTAAGTTATCTTCTTAAAACGGTGTGAAATAATCACTTTTAACGGAACCCCTGTCTTCTAGAAACCCCCACTGAAATCACCGGGAATTGTCAAGGTCAAGCAAGTTCCTCACTTTCACTTAAGAAGCCATCCTGTGGGGCCACGCCCCTGAAGTTCAGTCAGCTTTCCGTTTGAAAGCTCCCAGTTTGTGAACTCTTTTTCTAGTCACAATAAACTCTCACTAAATGCTCTTTTACCGATCTGGTGGTTTTCATTGCGCTATTTCTGGATCTTGGACACCTTTTATTACGAACCTTTAAAAACATGCACTACATTAGCACCTATGACCCGCCTTCATCGATTATCAACATCTGGCCATTCTTCTTCCATCCATCATGGTCACCCCCTCACTTCCATTTCTTTTTATGTTTGGTGGAGGAGTTTTTAAAGCAAATCCAAGGTGTCGTATCACTTCATCCGCATACACTTCAGTTTGTGCCCATAACTGAGATGAACTTAAAAATCCACAAACACAATATTATTATCGCCACAAACAAAATTAACCATATTCGTTAGTAATTGCTTACTCTCGTCGAAGACTCCACTCATCCTCGGTTTCTCCCGATTGTCCCAAAAGGTCTTTCAGGTCGTTTATTGTGCAGAATTTCCCACTTTCTGGATTGGGCTGATTGCTTTCATTCGATTTTAACATGCTCCTCTGCCTCCCGCACTAACAACAAACTGGCAGTCAATTCAGTGGCATCATTAGATTCCAATCAATGTGTTTTCTTTTGGCAAATTTTTGCCATCACATGTGGTACAGGTGGCTTCCTATTGCATCACTTCAGGAAACACATCGTGTCTATATAGGTGTTGCAGTCGATAACTGGATTCACGTGTTGTCATTTGGAGCCATACTTTGTAAAAATCCCCATGGATCTTTCACTCACAGGTTTGATGATCATTGTCAAGGCTGATTATCTCATAAGGTGTTGTAAAATCATGATTTCTGTAATTCTATCATTCTTGTTACATTCATTAGTTAGCATTCATTT
The DNA here is from genome assembly GCF_024362965.1 of Panthera pardus. NCBI lineage: Eukaryota > Metazoa > Chordata > Mammalia > Carnivora > Felidae > Panthera > Panthera pardus. Next base: position 104,955,284 of record NW_026526655.1, read on the forward strand.
AGAATAAGATTTTTTCCTTCATCAGTTATTTAGTTATCCTAAAATACAATTCATATCCTCAAGGCAGGATAAAATGCTTGATTCTGACCCTGTTTTTTCCAAGTTTCAGACTAATGAGTTGGTGCATTACAATACAAAGCTGGACACCAGTATCACGCGACTCTAAGTCTTGTTAATTTCCATGTGACTGGAGAGTTTAGAATGCTGTAAGAATCAAAACGAAGGCTGAAAGTCCTAGGACTTAAGGAATCAGGATCCCTGAGACTCCCTCGTTCTGCTGTTTCAGGAGAAATGTCAGGGGTCCCCAGGTGTCACCCAGTCGAATTTCATAGCAGTTAGTGCCTTTGCAGGCTGATTAACCACTGTAATCACCAGGGGCTCTCAACCCTCAGGTGATCAACAATTACGTGTGATTAACAGCTTGTATCTGGGCAACATCCATTCATCTCCTCCTTCTCCTCTCCTGGCTCTGGGCTGGAAGACGAGCAGAGAGGGTGCTTGGTGCTCGCTCTGGCCTTTTTCTCCATCTCACTTCCTGTAGTGGTCAGACACCTTTGAGAAAAGAGGGGAATTGTGTGAGTAAATACAGTATTTCCTCTTCAGCCCCAAGGGGGTTGCCTTTGTCAGCATCAGCAGAAAATTGTGGATTGGAAGTGACTCGATGTTTCTCCTGAGCTCTGCCGGCACAGCATCTGGAACCAAACACATTTCTGCATGCCCCCTGTGAATACTTGAAAATAATGTGTTTATCTTCGTGCTTTTAAAATGAAAATGATGTTTTAAAAGCTCTCCTCGAGGCACCAAGGCCATCATGGAAGCCTCAGTTAACGTCTACGGTTGCACCTGCTGCTCTCCAAGGGTGGGGACTCGTAAGGGGTCATCTCCAACCACCACTGTCCTAGAAATGGTTGGGTCCTTCTCTAGACACCTCACCCTCATATTCGCAATGTTCTTATTAATCCTACGTGGGAGGATGGAGCCCCACGCTTTGTCTTCTCAAAGGGACGGTGTTGGATAATGGAGATATTTAGAATTGTAATATCCCTCCATCCCTACTGAGAGCCTTAGAATAAGAGAAGATGCCTGCACACAAATGTTTTGGAGAGGGGGATGCGGGGGGGACAGAAGGTTGGGAGTGCAGGAGGGGCAAGGGGGGCCCCAGAAGAGCGGAGAATTACAACAGGGACTAGGAGTCAGGTGCATCCCCGGGGGAGACCCCTGGTTTCCTTTCTTGCTCCTCTTTATTCTTCAGTGCCCCAATTGGACAGCTCTTCACTGATGGTGTCAGGATGGCTGACTCTGGGGCTAACACGTGCTGTCAGCATAGCCCTACGGTCTGAGCCAGCAGCTTCATATTTCCTGTTAAGGGATAATCTGTCTTCCCATTGGTGACGGGTGGAGTGAGAGGGGACACTTGGGACCAGCATTACCCAGGCCAGGTGCTCAGAGCATCCCCCACCCGCAACTCACACGGGTCACACAGGTGCCCTTGCATTGGCTGACTCCAGCTAACCCCGCCCTTTGCAATGCGGTTCCTTCTCGAAAAAGAAATTTTATTCCCTAGTATTAAATATCTCTGTTGCAGGACCACTTATTTTATTAGTAACTGTTACATAAGATACCCTAGCTTAAAAAATATCTGTCTATTCGGAATGTAGTGAGAATTTATTTGAATGAGGCTTGTTGGGGACGCCTGGGTGGCTCAGTCAGTTAAGCATCAGAGTCTTGGTTTTGGTTCAGGTCATGATCTTACGATTGGTGGGTTTGAGCCTTGTATTGGGCTCTGTGCTGGCAGAGCAGAGCCTGCTTGGGCTTCTCTCTCCCTCTGTCTCTGCCCCTCCCCAGTTCATGCTCTCTCTCTCAAAATAAATAAACTTAATAAAAAAATGAGGCTTGTTGAATGAATAAAGGAAAGAAGCAATGACCGCCCCGACAATAGGAAGCAATCCCACGAGGTCACTTCTGGAATCAATGGACTGAATCTGAATCCTTCCTTGCCAGGGCTTTACTATTCTTAGAGGTGCTGGTTTAGATAACAGCAAGAACTCGCATCCAGGAGCCATTCCTGGACGTCCATTGGCTCTAAGCTTTGCCCTCATCTTGAAGTCCAGTAGACCCACCATTTCACACATGAGCTCGTAGAAGCTGAAGGAGCCAAGCACAGCAAACTGAGTGGGCATGCCCTCAGGACTTCGGACCGGATCTGTGTCGGTTCTCCTCTGTCACGCTGCTTCCTTCTGGGGCTGGTCTGTGCTGTGCCACAGGGCTGTGCTCACCCAGGAGCAGGTGGGCAGAAGCCCCGGCCAGTGGCCAGCGAGGGGCTGTGCATGGAAGGAGGTGCACCTTGACCCTTTTGTGCATGAGACAGCTGCTCAGGGTGTGCACACTCACCAGGGCAAACCAACAGTCAGAGCTCGCTCTCACCGGTGGGCACCTGCAGGGCTGGGTGCGTGGGGGGGGGGGACTTGCAGATCCTTGCTCGCAAAGACTCAGGAGCCCCCTTACATCCACCCGGAGAGGGGACATTTTTCTCATTTCCAAAAGTTGTGTGAGCAGGAGGCGCTGTGTCCCTCAACATTTATTTTAGGACCAAGAATTTCACGAACAGTTAGTGTCTCCACCTCCACGGTAGACTGGAATTCACCGGCAAATCAAATCATGTCCCTTCTTGGCTTCAACCCTCCTCCCCAGGGACCCATCACACTCCCAGTCAAATCCAATTGCCTTACCGGGGCCTCCACACCTCACGAAATCTAGCCTTTGCTTACCCCCATCGCCTCCTGGTACCCCCTTTTCCTGGCTCACGTCCCCCTGGTCCCAGTGGCCTGAATGGTGGCTGTGCTCTCTGCTTGGGTTTCCCTTTCTTCACATTTCTTCATAATTCTGATGTTAGGTCATGGTTTTTTTTTTTGTTTTTTTTGTTTTTTTTTTTTTTTTGTGACCCTGTGTGATGAAGGCCACTGTCCCCTTCTCTTTTCCCCCTCCACACAGGGTTTGGTACTGGGTGGTTTGGACAGAGGTCCAGGAAAGAGTAAGGGTTGTTGTTTGGTCACGTTCTGTGTGTTTCGGCACTGCTAGTCTTCTGCTACTTTAGTGATCTTGACCCCTGTTTCCACCATAAACTCCTAATTTGTATCTTGGCCTCTGACTTAGTCTCTAGGGGTTGAGCTTTGGCCTGGCTGCGAGGCTGACCTGGTTACTGGCTGTCAGCTCATTTGGCTCCTAGTTCTTGGTTCTTTGACCACAGCCCCGGTTCTGTGTCTGGCTCTGTTCTCGGAGTCCTTCTGTCCACACCCCCCCCCCCACATCCCTGTACATTGGGAGGGGTTCTGCATACAGCCCTTTACAGAACATGCTAGGCTGGGACACAGGTGTTCTATCCACAGAAGACAAGGAAAGCTTTTCATCTGTTCTATCCAGAAAGTCCTTTTGCAGACATTGGTCAGAAACTACCTATCGGTGGATACCCTGCTGCCGTCCTTGTCTGAGCCACCGGAGGACACAGAAAAGGACGGACACAGCCCTGTTCTAAAGAGTTTGCGGGGATGTTGGGGGTAAGAGGCAAGCACAGGAGAAGCAACAGTGAACGGTACCAAGCAGGTGCACACTCGGATGCAAAGCCAGTGCTGTTGGAGCGCGGCCCCGGGACCTGCGGGCGTCGCCCGGGAACCTGCTAAAACGCCAAACCACCGACCCCCTCCGAGCCCCGCGGCATTTCTCAAGGTGGAACCCGGGTGTGTGCATTTTAAAAATGAGTGCTACTTTTGGAAACTGATGGACTTTTTAGAGAGCAGTTTTAGATTTAAAGAAAAATCGAGCAGAAAGCACAGATCCTGCTTCACCCTCTTCAACCCTCCCCTGTCCTCAGTTTCCCCTATTATACACGTCTTACATGGCGGTGGTACTTTTGTTTCAGTCGGTGAGCTAATATTGACGCATTATGATTTACTAAAGTCTACAGTGCACAAGGAATGGGTTCATCCTTTGTGCTACGTGGGTTTTGCCAAGTGCATAATGTCATGAATCTACCACTGGATTATCAAACAATAGAGTTTCATTGCCTCCCAATTCCCCTGTGCTCCATCTATCTCTGCCCTTCACTTCCCCCCTCACCCCTGCTCCAGCCTCTGGCAACCATTGACCTTGTTACTGTCTCTATAGTTTGCCTTTCCCAGAATGTCACAAAGTTGGATCCAGAATGATATGCATCATTGTCAGACTAGCTTCTTTCTTTCTTTCTTTCTTTCTTTCTTTCTTTTTTTTTTTTAAATATTTATTTAAATTCAGTTTCGTTAACATACTATGTAGTATTGGTTTCGGGATAGAACCTTGTGATTCTTCGCTTACATATAACGCCCTGTGGTCATCCCAATAAGAGCCCTCTTTAATTTGTATCACCCATTTAATCCATCCCCCCACCCATGTCCCCTCCAGCCACCCTCAGTTTGTTCTCTGTATTTAAGAGTCTCTTCTGGTTTTCTTCCCTCTCTGTTTTTATCTTATTTTTCCTTCCCTTCCCCTATATTCACCAAACTCAACACCCCAAAAATAAATAATCTAGTGAAGAAATGAGCAGAAGACACGAACGGACATTTCTGTAAAGAAGACATTCAGCTGGCTAACAGACACATGAAAAGATGCTCAACATCGCTCATCATCTGGGAAATAGAAACCAAAACCACAATGAGATACCACCTCACACCTGTCAGAATGGCTGAAATAAAAAAACCAAGAATCAACAAGTGTTGGCGAGGATGCGGAGAAAGAGGGTCTCTTTTGCGTTGTTGGTGGCAAGGCAAGCTGGTGCAGCCACTCTGGAAAACAGTATGGAGGTTCCTCAAAAAACTAAAAATAGCACTACCCTACGACCCAGCAATTGCACTACTAGGCATTTATCCAAGGGATACAGGTGTGCTGTTTCAAAGGGACGCATGCACCCCCATGTTTAGAGCAGTGCTATCGACAATGGCCAAAGAATGGAAAGAGTCCAAATGTCCATCGATGGATGAATGGATAAAGAAGATGTGGTATATCTATACAACGGAGTATTACTTGGCAATCAAAAAGAATGAAATCTTGCCATTTGCAACGACGTGGATGGAACTGGAGTGTATTATGCTAAGCGAAATAAGTCAGTCAGAGAAGGACAAATATATGATTTCACTCATATGTGGAATAACAGACTAGCTTCTTTCACTTAGCATTTAAGATTTCCTTTTTTCATGGCTTGTGAGCTCATTTCTCTCTAGTGCTACATGATGCGACGTTATCTAGATGTCGCAAAGTTTATCCTTTCACCTAGTGAAGGGCATCACGTTGCTTCCGGTCTGGGGCAATTATGAAGACAGAGGCTGTAAACATTCCTGTATGGGTTTTCGTGTGGAGGTGAGTTTTTGACTAATTTGAGTAAATATCCAGGAGCACAGCTGCTGGATCCTATGATGGGACGATGTTCAGTCTTGTAAGGAAAGGCTGGGCTGTTTTCCGAAGCGGCTGGACCGGTTTGCATTCCCGCCAGCAGTGAATGAGAGTTCCTTTTTGCTCCCCATCCCTGGGAGCGTTTTGAATTGGTATTTTAGACTTGAGCTTTTCCGAGAGACGCGTAGTGACATGTCCTTGTGGTTCCACTTGCATCCTCCTGCTGACATTTGACAGTGAGCATCACTTCGTATGCCTGTTTGTCATCCGGACACCTTCCTATCGTGAGGTTCCTGCCCACTTTTTGCAGTTTGTTTGAGTGTTGGTCTCAATCCATTTATTGATATTTCTTTATTTTTATTTTTGTTTTCTTCTGAGAGAGGGAGAGCGAGTGGAGTAGGGGAGGGGCAGAGAGAGGGAAGGAGAGAGAGAGAGAGAGGGCCAAGCAGGCTCGGTGCTGATAGCGGGGCTCGAGCTCATGAACTGTTGAGATCGTGAACTGACGAGCCATAATCAAGAGTTGGTGGTTTAGCCAGCTGAGCCATCCGGGCATCCCTCCTTTTTTTTTTTTTTTTTAAAGTTTTTATTTTAATTCCAGTTAACATACAATGTCATATGGGTTTCAAGTGTAAAGTACAGAGATCTAACACTTCCGTATAACACCCAGTGCTCATCACAAGTGGCCTCCTTACTCCCCATCACCTATTTCACCCATCCCTCCCCCCACCCACCTCCCCTCTGGGAACCATCAATTTGTTCTCTATAGTTAAGAGTCTGTTTCTTGGTTTGCCTCTCTCTCTCTCTTCTTTTCCACTTTGCTCATTGGTTCTGTTTCTTAGGTTCACCCTATGAGTGAAATGATGGTGTTTGTCTTTCTCCGTCTGACTTATTACCCTTAGCATTATATTCTCTAGCACCATCTACATCATTGCAAATGGAAAGATTTCTTTTTTTATAGCCGAATAATATTCTCTTGTGTGCGTATACCACAGCAAACTACACAATGGGAGAAGATATTTGCAAATGACATGTCAAATAAAGGGCTATAGCCAAAATATATAAAGAACGCATAAAACTCAACACCACAAAAAAAAAAAATCTAATTAAAAATGGGCAGAAGACATAAACAGACATTTCTCCAAAGAAGACGTACAAATGGCTAACAGACACATGAAAGATGGTCACCATCTCTTGCCATCAGGGTAGCATAAATCAAAAGTACAGTGAGATATCACCCACACTTGTCAGAATAGCTAAAATCAGCAACACAAGGTACCTGTCCGCTTTTTCATTGGCTTGTTTGAGTTTTCCTATTGTTCAGTTTTGTTTTTTTTTTAGCATTTATTTATTTTTTTGAGACAGAGAGAGACAGAGCATGAACAGGGGAGGAGCAGAGAGAGAGGGAGACACAGAATCCAAAACAGGCTCCAGGCTCTGAGCTGTCAGCACAGAGCCCGACGTGGGGCTCGAACTCATGGACCGAGAGATCATGACCTGAGCCGAAGTCGGACGCTTAACTGACCAAACCACCCAGGCGCCCCCCTATTGTTCAGTTTTAAGAGTTCTTTGTATATTTTCAATACCAGCCCTTTATTGGAGATGACTTTTACAAATATTTTCTCTGAGTCTGTGGCTCATCTTTGCATTCTCTTATAGGTTTTTGTGTGTGTGTGTGTGTGTGTATTAAAATGTATTTTATTTTTTTAATATGAAATTTATTGTCAAATTGGTTTCCATACAACACCCAGTGCTCATCCCAACAGGTGCCCTCCTCAATGCCCATCACCCACTTTCCCCTCACTCCCACCCCCCATCAACCCTCATTTTGTTCTCAGTTTTTAAGAGTCTCTTATGGTTTGCCTCCCTCCCTCTCCAACTTTTTTTTTTCCTCCCCCCCCCCCCCCCCCGCCATGGTCTTCTGTTAAGTTTCTCAGGATCCACATAAGAGTGAAAACCTATGGTATCTGTCTTTCTCTGTATGGCTCATTTCACTTCGCATAACACTCTCCAGTTCCATCCACGTTGCTACAAAAGGCCAGATTTCATTCCCCGGATGTTTGAGAGGCATTGGCCCCACTACTGGGTGCTATGGGGCTTCCACACTGAGGGCAGAATCGTCTAAGAGAATTCACAGAGTTGGTACTTACAGCCACTTGAAACAGTCATGGCATTTCATGAAGCCTTCTAAAGTGTAAGATAAAATAAAACAAAGAACTGAATCAAGGATGTTGTACGTAGATCGTACTTTACATGATCAGTGAAGACAGAGAAGATAGTTAGGGAGGATGGTATGGAATTCAACCTGTTAAGACAATGTGAACAAAAGTCACAGCGTAAAAATAGTCAGTGATGTTCTCGGAGCAGGAAGGAAGCTATAGGGTAGAATAGAGGACGCTGTTCTCCAAAGAAGAGAAAGATCTATACAGCTAATAATAGAATAGCAATCAAGATGAGGGCCTCTTGTATATAAGATAGCAGTTTAAAACTTCACATGGCTCTTCAACATGAAAATATTCTTTAACTTTGCTATATATTTTGGCAATTGTTCTAGTAGTCTTGTGGAGCTCATTTTCTCCTCTGCCTGAGCCATGAGAGTCATGGTCTCCTGGAATCACCAAGATGACCCAGAGAAGACAAAAACTGGCATGGCTTTCAAAAGCGTCACTAGCTTCATGAGACCAAAAGATGTGTTATTTCAAGTCCAGTGAGACAAACATTCAAAGAGTTCTAAAGCCATTATCTCTCACTCAGTATCATTTGTTAGATGCATTCAGCCACTTCTACTCTTATAATAAGGCACATTCCACTATAAAAAGATATTTCTTTTTTTAAGCTTATTTATTTATTTTTGAGAAAGAGAGCAATAGAGAGCAGGGGAGGGAGAGAGAGAGAGAGAGAGAGCGCAAGTGATCAGGGGAGGGAGAGAGAAGGAGAGAGAGAATTCCAAGAAGTCTCCACGCTCAGCACAAAGACCGACTTGGGGCTTGATCCCTCGAACCATGAGATCATGATCCAAGCCAACACCAAGCGTCAGATGCTCAGCCAACTGAGCCTCCCAGGTGTCCCAGTACCTGAGAGATAATTGCAATGATTCCTTCAAGGCTCTCACCTGGTGCCCATTCATCTTTTCTTACAGACTCTTGGGAAGTCAGAGTACTCAGAACCTGCTAACGAACCTGGTTGCAGTTCCCAGCTGGATCTTTGTACTTTAAAGATTTGTTGTCACTTAAGTTGACGTGTATTTGTCCCAACATCCATCATCCTTATATAAAAATAAGGCATGTGCTGAAGATCCAAAATGGCACTGAGAAAATACAGGAAAGGTGAACGATCTCATCCCTAATCATAGTACATAGAGTTTTATAACCCACCAGAATGCAGGCAAGGGATTCAGATACCACCATGGCCCTAGACAAGGAAAGGCAATAAGGAATGGAATGCAAATAAATCACAGACTTTTTACCTTGATGCACAGGAGAAGGAGATTACAAACCCAGGCAGGCTGAATATGGACTCTGAAACCTGATTACCTGATACCTCGTAGACCCCGGTCCAATTCTCTATGAATACTTTCCCCATCATATCTTCTTTGCTACATAAAACTGCAGAACATGAGGGAGAAGCAAGGGTCCCTTTACTGTACCCTGGAAAGGTGCACACCACGGTGGGGACATTCATCACAATATCGAGAACTAAGTTTAAAGAAAATTGAATGCTACGTTCAAGAAATCAAATGCCTGCTGATTACAGTTCCTTCCCCACTAATACCAAAGGAACATTTTCCATTTCACTCAGCTGTTTGAATTCCAAGCTGGGTGTTCTCTTTCAGATCCACAATTAATCACCTGACAAGGAAGGCAGGGGATGTGGGTGGGAAATGAGCAAACCAAGTTGGTGGGAGAACCGTGGCAACGGAATCTGCAAGAAAACACACAATTATAGCTGCCTGAGGGACTTACCCCATGGGCAGTAATTTCCATTTACCCACACATCTCCATTCTGCTGAATGGCAGCAGCAGGAAAACAAGTGGATGGACCTGTGTAATTGTACACATTTTAAGCCCTGTTGACTGCCCCCTTACCTCAGTCTCCATTGGCCACACAATTTGGGAGGTTGAAGCTGGAGAAAGCACAGCTATGAACTTTAGTTTTCAAATTAGGAAACGTTTCTCTGGTTCTTGAAAGAGAAACATGTGTGCCTGGAAGGACATGAGCACACCTGGGCACAGCCCAACGACACTCTTCTGTCTTACCATTTAGCGTCTCGTTATCACGTGTCGGTAGGGAATATGAGCACCTGGAATCATCCCCCCAGTCCCCAAACATAAAGACTCCATTTGCTTCTGTCTACTAACTATAAGGATGATTAGGGCATGTCCTCAAGGAGCTCTGAGTGTAGAAGGATCCCTGACATTCACAAAAGAAGCCAGGTTGAATCTTTGAAGTTTGATCCCATAGACTTTTATTGATCCTTCCCTCCCATAACATGCAATAAATTAAAATAAAAACAAACAAACAAACAAACAGGGGCACCTGGGTGGCTCAGTCGGTTAAGCATCCGACTTCAGCTCAGGTCATGATCTCACAACTCGTGGGTTCAAGCCCCATGTCGGGCTCTGTGCTGACAGCTCGGAGGCTGGAGCCCACTTCGGATTCTGTGTCTCCCTCTCTCTCTCTGCCCCTCCCCTGCTCACACTCTGTCTCTCTCTCTCAAAAATAAATAAACATTAAAAAAGTTAAAAAAATATTCAAGTACTTTATGATGCTCAGAGAATCATTCATTAATTAAGCTATTAATTAGTTCAACAAATAATTATTGAGCATCTACTAAGTGTCAGAAACTCTCATGAAACTTATATTTACATCAGGTAGTCATGATGACAGTGAAGGGTAAAGTCAGTTGAGGGGATAGAAAGAAGTTGAGTGGTCAGGGGAGACCTCTTTGACATGGTGACATTTGAACAGTACATAAATGAACCTTACAGATATCAAGTACCTGCAGGTGCAGAGGGCCTGGGGCAGGAATGAGCCAGGCATGCTCAGGGGGTATCCAGGAAGCCAGCGTGGCTGTGGCAGAGAACAGGGAAGTAAGTGATGAAGAAGAGAGGAGGCCTCTCATTGTAAGGATGCATGGCTCCATTGGCTTTGGTAAGGATTTTGGAGTTTTACAGAGTGGCTAAGAAGCCTGGACACAGATGGATATACGACACATGTTATTTAATATAATGTTACAGTGTGATAAAATAATGTTATCTCTGTCTCCAAGCTTTATGGCCATCTTGTATAAAGAAAGACGTGGGCAACTTGTGGTGGGGTTTGAACAGAAGAGAGGTATGATCCAGATTTTGAAAGGGTTCAGAGTACAGCACCCAGAATATGCCATGCTGGCATAAGGATGATTTTGAATTCAAGACACTTGAGAACAAACAGACCCACGAATATCTCTCTGCCCTCTCCCTCTATTCTAGAAAGGGCAGATTTAGTTCTGATTGACCCTGGAGACAATTTCAGATACTTATCATCCCATGGATGGAACCAGAGGAAACCACACAGCAAATCTTGCCCGAACTGTTCTTTTCTTCCATTGGTTTCCTCTATATACTTACCTTTTCACAATTTGTCACCGCTACAAGTTCAAACTCCCTTTCCTTTCTCTTGTCGCTTCACTACAGAGTTATTACTCTTTTGCTAAGATGCTGCATAAGCCCAAGTTCTAACCACCCTTTTGAGTTACTCACCGCTGAGTGCTCTCATGTGTTTATGCGTGCACACATCAATGCATTTCTGTTTGTTTATCTCGTGTTAACCCTTCTTTTGTCAGTCTAATGTGAAGGGTCATACCTGGAGAACCTAGAGGGGTAGAGGGGAAAAAAGGTAAGATTTCCTCCCCTATACTTTCATTTTACCAAATCATTCCATCTGCTATATTGAGACTAGCTTGGGAGGTGACAAGGGTGAAGCAGGGGAGGTAGGTAATGGTCTACAGAAATGGTTTTGGCAGAATATGTTGATGTCCAGTGGTGAGAAGGGCAAATTCAAGATATATGTCAAAGGGAGAACCAGTGGGATTTGATGTGAGGTTGAGATGCAGCATGAGGCTTAAGAAGAACAAGGACAATTCTAGGCTTTTGTCCTAGGTGACTGGTAGTCAGGTGGGTACTTACCAAGATGGGGAAGACTAAGGGAAGAACGTGTTTGGGGTAAAGAGCTGGGGAGAAATGAAGAGCGGGTGTGTTTGGCTTGTAGGAGACAAGTGGAAATGAGTGGGTAGCTGGAGGTATGTGTCTGGAATTTGGGCTACGGGTGGTGGAGACATGTGGGCCGGAGGTCAGGATTTGAGGATCTCCGGTGTATGGGTGTTATCTGCTACCCTAGGTTGGATTGAGATTCCCCTGGGGAGTAAGCATAAAGAGAAAAGAGAAATGAGGGCTAAGTCTGGGCCCTTTCAACATTTAGATGTTGGGAAGGCAAAGAGGAATCTGGAAATGGTACTGGGAGGAATGAACAGTAAGATACAAGAGCAAGAGAGAAGGTAAGCTCCTGAGTGTCAAGGGAAGATGTTTCAAGGTGCTAATGTTCAACTTGACGTCCTGCTTGGAGTATGACTTAAGGAGAAGACTCCACGTTGTTTTCTCATTTTACAAGCCTTGAAAGTTTGCTTTTGTGTCTACATGTGGTAGCTTTTTCACTGAAGGATATTTTCAACTCTTTGTGAAATATACTACGTCTAATAATTAGGGAATTAAAACAAAAGATGAATTTTTGTTGAGATGGACTGCTGTGCTGAAGATTTGGGTGTCTCCTTAGTTATGTTGATCTTAAATATTTGTATTTCACATTTATTTTATTTTTTTTTAAATTTTTTTAACGTTTATTTATTTTTGAGACAGAGAGAGACAGAGCATGAACGGGGGAGGGGCAGAGAGAGAGGGAGACACAGAATCGGAAGCAGGCTCCAGGCTCTGAGCCATCAGCCCAGAGCCCAATGTGGGGCTCGAACCCACGGACCGTGAGATCGTGACCTGAGCTGAAGTGGGACGCTTAACCGACTGAACCACCCAGGTGCCCCTGTATTTCACATTTATACCTCAGCAAAAAAGACAATTTTCTGTGTATCGCTGACCTTTGGGTCTGATCACATATAATTGGAATTGCAAAAGTTAAACTCATAAATGCCAAGAACCAACAATGAAGAGTTACGGGGGTTGTGATGGAAGAACGTGTACTACTGGGGCACAAAAAAGTCGGAATAGTCAATTTTGCCTGTTCCGTGGCTTATTTATAACTGGCTTTGTTCTGAACTGTAATCTTCCAGTAGGTAAAATCTGTGTCTAAAATACACATTGTTTGCAGAAGTTTAGACTAAGTGCCTGGGGGCGTAACAAAGAATTAAAAGAAAAAATAGAGGCAGAAACCTTCTAGTTGAGTCACGTTGGCCAATGTGTAGATGCTGAATACCTCTCAGATTTTCAGTTTTTCACCCATATGGTCATTTATATTCTAAGCCCTCAGGTTAAATCCAGGCAACAGGCAAGTTTTGTGTGATGTACGTAATGTTGGCTCATATTTAAAAACTGACAGATTTCACATGTGCATGCACACTGCTGTTTTGTCTTTTATTTTAAACTGGCCCAGTAATTGGCTGGAGCTGAGTTGCAACTACCCCATCTAGACAGGGTATGCATCCAATCTTCAGCTTGTCCAAATCCACAGCCAAGCTAATTTATTGATTTGAATGACCTGAGTAAGCCTTATAGAGATTTCGGTTCACAATCATTGACCTACATGATTTATTTATCATAGAAATTATTACATCTTGAGCCTCCTTTTACTACAATCCCATGAGGCTCAGCCATAAACATTTCTCAAGAAGAGAAAATGAAGTCTCGGTCTATGTGTTACATTGTTTTGGATGTTAATTGGGATGGTGTAACGTTTCATTTAAGAATGATTTTTGACACGTCAAAATCAAATGCATATGGTTCTGATCCAGTTAATAAATACACATTGCCGTCTTTTCCAACGTCGAAGTATTGTAGAGAACTGATAAGTTGACTCACTTTGGCAGTCCATATCCCCCGTGTTAGATCAACCCTTGGAGCCCATGGTATTGTGATCTCTGAAACGGCTTTCGTTGGTTGGTTCATTCATTCATTCATTCTTTCAGTTATTCTGTATTGATGGCTTTCATGTGTCATACTGCGATGAAACTGAAATTAGAAAGGAGTAAACTTGGACGCCTGGGTGGCTCAGTCAGTTGAGTGTCCGACTTCGGCTCAGGTCACCATCTCATGGTTTGTGGGTTTGAGCCCCGCATCGGGCTCTGTACTGACAGCTCGGAGCCTGGAGCCTGCTTCAGATTCTGTGTCTCCCCCTTTCTCTTCCCCTCCTCCACTTGTGTCCTGTCTCTCTGTCTCTCTCAAAAAATAAACATTAAAAAAATCTTTAAACAAAAGAAAGGAGTAAACTTATTTCCCTGTTATCATAACTCAATGGGAATATAAGTACACAAGCAGACAATCATGATCCAATGAGATCAAATTCCAGGAGAGTGTCAGCACCAGGTGCTATGGGATTATAGAGTGGAAGAACCACTGACCATTTAACGATGAGGACCTCTAGGGTGGATAATGTCCAAGTTTTTTTTTTTTTTTTTGTTGTTGTTCTTAACTATTGAATGAATATTATGCACCTTATTTAACATTGCTACCCGTATGTGTTGCTGTGTGATGGGTCTACATCAGATCTCATTCAAGGGTATTCTCTCTCTCTTTCTCTCAATTCACATTGCTGGAGAAGTGGGGGAAGGGAGAGAAAGAAAGTAGTGGGGCGGAGAGGGAGAAAAGGAGGAAGTGGGGGCAGGAGAGGAAGAGGGGGAGAGGTTAATAGAACACTAGAGTTTCTATAACACTGGGGGCTCTTTAGCAAGGAACTCTGTGGTCTTTAGCTTGCCGCATGCCATAGACTGAGCAAACCGATTACACTCTCCACCTTCAGTTTGAATAGCTCTTAATGAAGCATTAGTTTAGATAAGCCTTTCTCAGCTAGGGCTCCTTGTCTGAACTACAGAACACAGAAAATGATTTCAGTGACTAATACTTTGATTTTTCCAAGTACATAAGTACTGTCCTTCTAAATGCACAGCGGAGAATTTAATTCATTCTGTACAATGGATGCCTTAAGGCATTCAGGCTTATTTCTTTCAAGAACGCTGCTGGGTTCTGCTGCTGCTTTTAAATGGTTCATTGTTGCTCTGTCCCCCAGAAGTTCGGATCATGAATGAGGAATCTAGGTCACCAGGTGTTGGTGTGTATCTTACCTCTCTGTGTGATAAGAGCCTCAGCTGGAGTTATAGGGTTTGGCTTGCATGGGTTATCACTGCTGAGGCCTAGGTTGACATCGCCATACTTGTGTATAGCTTCTCCTTCCTTGAAAATGGAACACTCAGTGGTTCCGGAAAGGGAATGGAGAGGAACTCTGGTGATCTACTGTAGATTTTAGGGCTAGTCTTCTGACAGAGTGGCCAACAGTCCCACTTAGTTTCCAAAGAGAATGCTAAGTTCCAGAGACAATTATAAATTTAAACTCAATTCGGCCTGCCCTTGATCTCCTGGGAAGTCATGGTCCCCAGAGAGAGAATTAAAATAACAGTAACAATGAAAATGGTCGCTACCATCATCCAGTAGTTGTTTTATACATTTCTACGTTAAATTCTCACAAGAACTCCTGGCTTAGTCTTCTTGTTCTCGATTTAACAGATGAGGAAACGCAGAGGAGCTGGACAGCTTGCCCTAGGATTCAGGGCTAGGAAGTGGCAGGAGCAGGTTGCAAGTCGATGTCTTGATAACCTTGACAACCTTGCACTATGTACCTCCCCGTCATGGCTTGGAAGAGTTAAGCTATGCTTCTGAAAGAGAGGAAGTGGCAAGAACCAGATGAAGACTCCAGATGTGCCAAAGCACTGGAAAGATTGGGAAAGCATGGTGATAAACAGGCTGAGGCTTGGAGGTACAGGGGTCACGGGGCTATAGAACTCTGGGCCCCTTGAACAGACACCTGAAACCTAAGTAAAGAGTCCCAGGGAGACTCCAGGGTGGCTCAGTAGGTTGAGCGTCCAACTTCCGCTCAGGTCATGATCTCATGGTTCGTGGGTTCGAGCCCCACGTCGGGCTCTGTGCTGCCAGCTCGGAGCCTGGAGCCTGCTTCCGATTCTGCATCTCCCTCTCTCTCTGCCCCTCCCCCACTTGTGCTCTCTCTATCAAAAATAAACAAATAAGAAAAGAAAAGAAAAGAAAAGAAAAGAGCCCCAGATCCACACTCCTGCAGCTGGTGGCACCAACTCCAAGGCCACTGCTGCTCTGAACACAACTGTTGCAGCGACCAGTGCAGACAGGGACAGAAAGGGGAGATCCAGGACCCTGTTTGCAGGCTAGTTGCGCAGGGACTGGTACCGGTGCTGTTGGTGGATCTACGTGTTGGGCAATGACGATGTGCCCGTGTTTTTGGCGGCGAGCATTTGCTTTGAAATAGTAGAGCGAACCTCGTTGGTGCTCCGTAGGCACGCATCCTCTGAGATCTGTTTCCATGTTTCCACGCAATTCTCCCCCAAGTGTGGTGAGTTCTCACTTTATTGTGCACACCGTCTTCAGGCAAATGGGATGATGTCTGCAGAGAACGAGAGTGCCCGAGTTTGCATCATTCCAGGGCGGCCCTTCCCGGTGACCTACAGGTGCAGGATCATGGAGGCCTGCCTCCCTTACCTGGGCGACACAGCTCTGGGTACCACTCACCCTCCTGGTTTCCCTGCGGCATCGGCTGAAGCTGCTTCTGCAGGATGCTCGTTGTTTGAAATGTCACCTCTGCTTGGATTCTTCTCCTTTTCTGTCTCTCCATCTGTCCGTCCGTCTGTCAGTAGTTTCTCCTTAATAAATAATTTGCCCATCATCCTGGTCTCCGGATTTGCTTCTTCTGGGGAACGTCCCCTAAGACAGACAGTATTCGTGTTGACATGTTACCCATATATTTGATTCATTTTTATTTTTTATTCATTATATTTCATTATATTTATTCATTATATTTCATTATATTTTTTATTCATTCATATTTATTTTTATTCATTATGTATTTATATTTATTCATGTTTATTTATTTTTGAAAGAGAGAGAGAGAGCGTGCATAAGAGGGGGAGGGGGCAGAGAGCGAGAGGGAGACACAGAGAGTCCAAAGCAGGCTCCAGGTTCTGAGCTGTCAGCACAGAGCCTGACGCGGGGCTCGAACTCACGAGTGGTGAGATCCTGACCTGAGCCGGAGTTGGACGCTCAACCGGCCGAGCCACCCAGGCCCCCCGATATGTTACCTATTTATATACTCAGTCGTGTCCCAAGCTCACGGACAGCAAAGTACACGGAAGAAATAGCACAGAGTTTGGAGCTGGGCGTTTCTTGCTGAACTGCACCGGAGCTACTGGGCCCCTCAGGCGAGGTAGCTCCCCAGCCTTGCGTCTTCCATAATGTGTGAAATGTCCATAACGATACTTAAACTGGCGGAGTCTGAATTTCAAAGGAGAAAGTATTTAAAGCAGCTGGCACTCGATGGTACTACTTATTATAACCGCAAACAAAAGAAGGTTTGAGACATCTGCTCCCAGAACAGCCCTGAAGACACTGCATTTAAAATATAAATAATTTTCTTTTTATTATGTTTTTGCATAGTCCCTCTCTTATGAAGCAAGAGGGAAAAAAAAGGTCTAACGGGGCTGGGCTTCACAGAGACAGTCAATGCCCGCTTGGAGGCACTATATTGTTGCCAACTTGTTCTCTCCCTCAGGAGGCACTGTGGTCTGTGGACAGAGAAATAAATATTTCTGTTTGTTTCTTCATTTAGTATACGTCAGGCCTGCATTGATCTTGGCTATTTCCCTCAAAGGGATGCATGTAGGAGCAGTTTTCACAGCACAGATAAATATTAAAGGCATATTTAGCTCTCCGTAGTAAGCAAGGCTGGAGAGACTGATGGGCCCCTCAGTGAAGGACGTGTGTGAAGGTATGTTAAGGGCTGGCCGTCAAAGTGACCCACACGTAAGTCCTGAAAAGTGTGCCTTGCAGAAAACTTGATGGCCTGTCATCTTCCCGTGGGCTTTGGTAGGGTAGGTCGGACTGAGCCCTGCATCATTTCTGTCCCTCAAGCCTCCAAGTGCTTCTTGCCTCACTCAGAGTTGACTATTCTATTGACCGCAGCCGGGGCGGGCCTGATCTTTCCTGTCTCTTATGGAGAACCAAAACTGTTTTCTTGGAAGTCGTATGGGTTTTGGGTTGGTACCCGTCTGCCCCGAGAAGAGGCTGAGAAAGCCTTGATGTTTATTCCATAGGACCCCATCCCTGGTGTGGGATAAAGGACCATGTATTATCTTCTGGGTCATTCCAGACACATCAGGCTGCTTTTTCTCTGTCTTGGTTCATATTATTCTCTGTGCCTGGAGGGTCCATCCCTTCCATCACTGCTATGCCCGCTTACGCGGATCAGCTACTCAGAATCCAAGATTCAGCTCTAGCAACGTCTTCTCTATTTGGTCCTTCTCGTTTCCTCTAATTCTCCTTGTCCCCATTCCCTGCTGCCCCCCGGCCCCGTGTGGCAGTCTACTGCACCTGCTCTACTCTACCAGGCTGGTGCCAGGGACTGTGACGTCCCATGAGCCAGGATGAGGACTTGTCCATTCTGGATCCTTCAGTTTGGGGCACGTAGTATGCACTCAAGGCACATTGGCTCTTCAAGGAATAGTTATGGAGCACCTGGGTGGCTCTGTCAGGTGAGCGTCTGACTTTGGCTGAGGTCACGATCTCACGGTTCCTGAGTTCGAGCCCTGCCTTGGGCTTGCTGCTGTCAGCACAGAGCCCACTTTGGATCCTCTGTTCCCCTCTCTCTCTGCCCCTCCTTCTCCCCTCTCTCTCTGTCTCTCTGCAACTATGTGGATGGAACTATAGGGTATTATCCTAAGTGAAATTAGTCAGTCAGAGAAAGACAAATATCCTATGACTTCACTCATATGAGGACTTTAAGAGACAAACCAGATGAACGTAAGGGAAGGGAAGCAAAAATAATATAAAAACAGGGAGGGGGACAAAAACATGAGACTCTTAAATATGGAGAACAAACAGAGGGTGACTGGAGGGGCTGTGGGGAGATGAGCTAAATGGGTAAGGGGCACAAAGGAATCTACTCCTAAAATCATCGTTGCGCCATATGCTAACTAACTTGGATGTAAACTAAAAAAAATAAATTAAATAAATAAAAATTTAAAAAAACAAAAGAAAAAAAAGTCATAAAGCCAGCGCTGTGTCAGACACTGGACAAGATGCTGAGGAAATGAAAATATACCCTTACATTCCAGAATTAGAAGCTCCCACAGCTCTCCCCTGTTCCATGAGGAGAGGGGTTTCAGTCTATTTTGTTCACTCTGGTGTTTCCAGTCCCTCAGAACAGCGCCTGGCACGTAGTAGATCCTTAAATAAATATGTTATAAATGGAAGGATGCATTCCAGTTGGTAATAGCTACGGCTCTCCCAATGATGGGTCCTATTTTACATTATAGCATGAGAAATTTATTGCTTTGGATTGCCAAGTCAGGCATCCTGGTTTACAAGGCAAACATCTCTGGGAAAATGTGATGGAGGTATTTTAAATTTTGGCTTAACCAAACAGAAATCAATTAGACCCTTGTTTAAATTTGAGAGGTTCTGCTTCATTAGAATCTTAAATGGCACCCGGAGGCCAAGAGAAGCTGGTTGCTTTCAGCTCAAGCGCTCGCTGTCCGAGGCGCTGTGGTGGGTAAGTTCTCACCCATCCAGACATCAGCCGCCACCGGAAATATGTGTGGCCCTGTAGATTGTTTTATCCAATTTAGGGAGTTAAGTAGAAAATGTCTTCGTGATTGGAACTCATTTCTGCTCCTCCTGGGTTGTTAGGTCCTTCATCACAAGGGGAGAGTTTGTCTCCTCTTTCTTTATGTAATCTGGAAGGTTTAATGGAGGACACTAAAACCTTTAGTAAATGACTTCAATAATAAGGTCTGTCACCGGCGTCATCCCCAAAAGACCCATGGCGGCGTCTCTGTAAGGGATTTTATTTATTTATTTATTTTTGATGGCACAGTGAGAGAGTATCTTGATGTCCTCGGATAGTTTTGATTCTAAGAAGGAACAGTTAAGGAATTCCAAAACAGAGTTCCATTCCAAGAGTAGAGAATCTAATGAGATTAAAGATACCTGTGATTTAAAAAAAAAAAAACCAAAAACCTGTGATTGAGAGCAGTTAAAGAAGGGAGAAAGCATATCAAAACCTAGAAATATTTCCCCTATGGGTTTTGTCTTTGAACGTGCTATTTGTTAGTATTCCTCAGTTTAGTGTTATAGATGTACCTCCCCAGAATTATGTTTCGGGAAAAATCAGTTTCACACTCTGATTTTAGAAAAGATTAAGCTTCTCAGTTCAAACTAGAGAATTAGGGTATCATTGTTTCATAGTGGCAACTTGTTGGAAGAAAGGGAGGGGGGAAGGGGTTTAGGAGAGGCAGTTACTTGGCATATGGGACTGGAGACGGGGTGGGGAAGGCATTGCTGGGGAGCAGGGGCAGGAAGGAGAATTCTGGAACTCCTGAATAAGGGAATGGCACAAGCCTTAGGCAAGCCCCTTCTTGTAAGTGCCTGTCATATAAATTGCAGAATGTATGCCAGACCTCTTTGACCTTTCAATCCTTCGGATTGCCATAAAGGGCAGTGTTTGTGGGGGAGGTAGGGAGGATCTGAGCGGAGTGGAAATTACGATTTAGGGAGTCCAGTGGAGGGGCTCAGGTTGCCTAAGTGGCTGGTGAAACCAAACAGTCCTATATCTGCATCCCCAAGTGTCTTTCCATCCTGACTCTCCCTCCAGCTGTCTCCACCTGCCACAGAGGTGTGGAGTTGCATCCATTAGGATTTCTACCCGGGATGGCCATGCATCACTGTGTGATCCTGGAGATGATGGCTTGCAGTTAAGCTGTCCCTGGGGGCTTCGCAGATTTAGCGATTCACCCTCCTGGAAAGTGTGACTGTATTAATATTGATGCCCCTGGGAGAAGGGTTCTTGTAAAAATGGAATCGTGGAACAGTCACTTTTACTGCCTTAGCCCATTTGCATCCATGCTCTAGAGGCAGGCACAGGTATTTTACGTTTTAGCATTGCTTCTTTGTGAGCAAAAGAAAAGGAGTGATGTTCCCTGAAATAAGATCTTGATTTTTTCCAAGCAGAATCAATAGGCAGCCTCATTTCAGGGAAGAGGGAGGGGCCTGAAATAGGTCTGGAACCTGCTCCGTCAGACAGCACAGGGGATTGACCCTGACCTCTCGTTCTGTCCTGTGGAGGACAGGCAGTTGTGAGAAGAAAGCCCGACATCCTGTTTCACTACCGACCCCCTCGTTTATCCACGTCCTCAAACCACAAAGTGCTTGATCGCCTGGCCCTTCCCCATGGACTTTTGTACATTGCTTCACACGAACTCTTACCCACTGGTGTTTGCCATTGCTGTCTAACTTGATGCCACAAGGCTCTTGACTTACAGAGCTGGAGGACAGTGGACTTGAACCTGGGTTTTCCCTACTCAAGGGCTTGTACGTTTAGCAAGTGGGCTTTCTTGCGTATTTATTTATTTACTTACTTATTTAAATTCATTATTGATTGATTGATTTTTTTTTTTTTTTTGAGAAAGAGTGTGAGCAAGGGAGGGGCAGAGAGATGGGAAGGATCCCAGGCAGGCTCCGCGCTGTTGGCAATGTCCGAAAACAGTTTTGATTGTTAGAACTGGAGGCTAGAGTGTTGCTGCTGGCCTCTGGCAGGTAGAGGTCAGGGAGGCTATTAATATCCTTCGATGCCCAGCGCAGATCCCAAAGCAAAGCTATCCAGGCCAAATGCCAATGGTGCTGAGGTTGGAGCCCTGCCTTACGGGATCCCGGTTCAGCCCTTGGCTCGTTACAGTTGTGGGTACTGATGCTTTTTTAAATTTTTCAATCCCCTTCAACCTAGACCGTTGGCCATCACCTTTCTTTCTTCACCGGTGTGCCTTCATAGTCAACAAACTCTACTCAATGCCTTATCTTTCTCTGTTCCTTCCTCCAGAAAGACACTATTGTGCTTTTTTTTTGGTCCCACTCATTGTGAAATAACGAGTTATCTCATCAAGTGACTTTTTTTTTTTTTTTTTTTTTTTTTTTTTTTTTTAGCGGTCCCACTTTAGAGCCACCAGGAGAAGAAGTTTGATAGAAAGCAGCTCTGGTTTGGGAGTCCAGAGTCCTGGAATCTTCAGTCATGTGGAAGCCATTGTTTCCATTTCTAAAATTCAGAGTTGACCAGGGCACATTCTCTGCCAACTACAGTTTCCTGGGGAGTCTGAGTGGAATCTCCGACAAGAACAGAGTTTTTGGTCGATCATAGGGAGGAGTGTTCACTTGCTACTCCTCTTTCTTTGATGAAGCTCATAGCAATTGGGAGTAGTTGACATTGTGGATAGGAAGAAGGAAATAATGCGCATACAAAGGATCGGTTAAAAAACCTGGGCTTCCATAGCAACAACTTAATTTATTGGTTGGAGATACATAATTTATCTAAATTATTATGACAATAGCTTTGGCTCCCTATAAACATTCCCTGAAGCAGGAAGATTCCCGACTCTACCTATTTTATGCTGACAAATGAAAAGAGAAAATATCTTGAGCATTATGGTGCTATCCAAAATCTTCTTAGTAGATGTTCTAGTAATTAGATGTGTGTTCCGAGGAAGCTTCATTGGAATCAAATATGCCGTTATTAATTGTTGAACTCAAATGATGCCTCGTGTTTGTGTGAAATGTAGTAAAGTATTACTTCTTGTTTCTATGTTTCACTGACCATATTTCCCTTTTCTAAAAGCTCTTTAACTGTCTTTCTTATTTAGAAACTGCCATATTCCTCTCACAGATGACTTATGGTTTCAGAAGGAGAAATATAAACAGAAAGGAATTTTCCTGATACGTAACCCAGTATTTTATTTTCAGGATTATAGAGTGTTATTGAATTTGAATGCGATGTGCCTGTAACCTCTTGGCACCCACATTATATTAAAAAATGTGCATTTGATAAAGCCTCAGATATGAACCTATGAGTCAGTGCAATTTTTCAAAGCCATTGTGCAGAGTTCTGATGACAGCAATAAATACTGAAATATCAGTTTAATAATTGGATTCTGACAAGTTTGCAATCGTGGCCACACATCATCCAAACTGTTTATTCAGCACCTCTTAGAAAAAAATCGGAGGAAGCTTTTGTGCCAGACATTTTTAAGTTAAAAAAAAAAAAGCAAAATAGAGAAGAAGTGCCAAAAAGCTCAAATCTGAGTCTTCTGCTAAGTATTTTGCATTGAGGAGCAAGTTACAGTCAGACCTATATTGAAATCTTGATTCCTCATTTAAAAAAAAAATTAATGGTTATTTATTTTTGAAGGAGAGGGAGAGACAGAGTACGAGCAGGGGAGGGGCAGAGAGAGAGGGAAACATGGAATCCGAAGCAGTCTCCAGGCTCTGAGCTGTCAGCACAGAGCCCCACGCAGGGCTCGAACTCACGGACTGCGAGATCATGACTTGAGCCAAAGGTGGACGCTCAACCGACAGAGCCACCCAGGCATCCCGATTCCTCATCTTAATCCCACGATGATCTTGGACACTTTATTTAACCTGTGGTTTTAAACTTTTTACACAGGGGGATGCCATAAAAATGAAATGAGACTGAGCACAGTAGGCAGTTCTTAAGAAATTGTACCAACAGCTCCTCTGGTGAAGGGAATGTGAAATTTACAAACACCATTTAAAAATCTTAATCCTCTCATTCTTTCTTTTTTTTCGAGAATCTCTGAAGTTTGGGGAAGATGAAAAGAAATTAGCTGTATGGTCAATTTCTAGTCGTATCCAGCTCGGATGAACACAGAACACAGAAACGGTGCTCTAGGGACTGAGACTGTATGGAAACATTAAGGACACAATAGCCAGATTTAAAAAAAAATTTTTTTTTAATGTTTATTTATTTTTGAGACAGAGAGAGACAGAGAATGAATGGGGGAGGGGCAGAGAGAGAGGGAGACACAGAATCGGAAGCAGGCTCCAGGCTCTGAGCTGTCAGCACAGAGCCCGACGCGGGGCTCGAACTCACAGACCGTGAGATCATGACCTGAGCCGAAGTCGGACGCTTAACCGACTGAGCCACCCAGGCACCCCCGCAATAGCCAGATTTTTAGGCACATTAGGAGTGGGTGGAACTCTGTTGGATTTCTTAAAATGCTAAAAGAATGAGTCTAGTGGGAAGGTAATTTGCTCACATGCATGGCCATTACCCTGTTATCTTAATTCAAGTTCAAAGATGAAGAAGGGGGTAGTTTAGCTTTTTTGTGCGTGTTTATGTTGCTCTTCAAATCCAATTGAAAGTCAGCTGTTTTTAAGTCCTCTGTCACTTATGACAGTATGATTTTGGGCAAGTTGCTTAATCTTTCTAAGCCTCAATCCCTTGATTTATAAAGTGGTACTGATCTGAGTACCTGTCCCTCAATGCAGTCTTGAAGATTAAAGGAGATAATACACATGGCATACTTAATAATCATAAACTCATTATCGTTACTATTAAAGTTTGTTTATTTATTTATTTATTTATTTTGAGAGTGAGAGCGTGTGCATGCGGGGGAGGGGCAGAGAGAGAGAGAATCCCAGGCAGGCTCTGTGCTGACAGTGGGGCTCAATCTCATGAACTGTGAGATCATGACCTGAGCTGAAATCAAGAGTCAGATGCTTAACTGACTGAGTCACCCAGGTGCCTTTGTTATTATTATTATTATTATCATCATCACTATTATTAATCTCCCAGAATTCTTTTCCATCTGCCCTGGCTCTTCAGGTCAGATTTCCCCCCGGGGGAGGAGGGGAGAGTTTGAATAGCAGGTGAGTTTGTGAGCCTTTAATAGCAGCTGCTATGACACCTTAGGTTCAGGAACACTGCCAGTTGTAGTGATGACCTTGGAGTCTGGTAAGAAAATGAAAGTGTGATATTGACAGGAGCTGAGCCATCTGCAATTAAGCACCTTGTCTTTGAGCACTTGATTGCATCTATCTATAGATGTATATATGCGTATATACTTATTTATAAAGTATAATTAAGTTAAATGTTTCTGGTGAGATTTCTTTTAACTCTTCCATGGTGTTTCCTATGGGCATCTTGACTGCATTTATTTCTGGAACTAAACTTTGTTGCGAGACTTTCTAAGGAATTGTAAAAGCACGTGTATTTTAACTTTTGCTTTACATTAAAAAAAAAGTCTTACAATGGAGATATTCACTGTGATTTACAACAAAATGAAAACTTCAGGAATTATAGTTGCTTTCATCCTGGGATAACATTTGCTGTTTGCTGGGAATGAATATCAGCCATAAAAAATAGATGGGAACTGCTTATTTAGTGTTTTCATTTGTTGTAGCAAATCTATCTGTCAGGCGAATTTGACAAGATGAGCACCCCCAGTTTGATTCATACGGGAGGAGCCGGGGAGCTCTGCCGAGATTGGACTGAGGCCTGGTAGATGAGGGAAATGCAGGTTAATAAGGAAATCCAAAGAAACCTCACAGCCAGCCAACTTAGCGCGACAGCACTTTAAGCCTTCGGGCGCCTGATGGCGACATGCCTTTTAGAATTTTTCAAGCTTTAAATTTGTACCATGAGGGCACCCCTCTTCTCATTTGGATTTTAGCTAACAGATTACTTTTACACTACTCTGAAAGCTTAGTTTCTTCGTAGAGTTCCTTACAGGCAAAGACATTTATCAATCTGTTCCACAGGACTTCTTAAATACCTACTATGTTCAGAGTAAATGCTACTGGCTGTGGGAGGGGTGAGTGAGATTGAGTTGCTTGCTCTAGAGGGCAGGGCCCAGGCAGAGTAAACACGCCTACAAACAAGCAAATGCAATGACACGGCAGGAGCATTTCAGAAGTGATAGCTTGTGGGGCAGAGAAGAGAGAATTGTCATTTATTTCCACTTGCAGGGAAAGGTGGTCTATCCTGGAAACGGTTTCAGGGAAGAGATGATGCCCGGGTGAAACGTGAAACATTAGCAGGTGCTTGTCAGAGAAAAGATAGGAAAGGCATTTTAGGAAAAGATGTCCCAGCAAAGGTACAGGGCTGTTGCACCCCACGAGCTTAAAATGAGGCTCCCATGTGACTTTATCCGGTCACTCTGGTCATGCCCACCAGCTAAAAAAAAAAAAAAAATGGAGGAACTGTGTGAGATGCCCTGTTTTAAAATGCACCACAAACAAGTCAGCAGTGGCTTGCCTGCCTTGTGTGGAGATTATCTTATTTACTTCTTCCCAGAATTCCCCTGATTAGAAATCGCTCCATCAGTGTTATGCTGGCATCCTGGAGTGGGAGTAGAGTGGGGAGCTACAACATTTAATTGACTGTAGATTAGTTGTAAGAGGTATACAAGTTTCAGATACATTAAAATGCGAATAGAAATGTTTGTTCTAGAGCCGAGGAAGCGCAGTATCTTGAGCCCCTCCGTTCCACCTACTCCAAGCAGGAAACTGCCATAGACGTTTCATCAGTGGGGCTGGTTTAGAGTTTACTGAGTCACCCAGATAGCTGGATCTGCTCAACACCTTTGGCTTTATACTTTACCAAGGTGTAGCAAAAAAACAGGCACCTGCATCTTGTCCCGGAGCTCCAAGTTCATGGGTACCACTAGCCTTTACTGAATACGTTGCTGGTCTTTACTGCCCATGTTTTACATGTGAAGGCTTGGAGAGGTTAACCGTTGTATCCAAGGCCACACAGAGGGGAACCAGTGGACCCACAGTTTGTCTCCAGGCTGGGGAATCTGTACCGTGTCTGTCATATAATGCTTGCTCCTTAGTTTTGCCCCTATTCACCCTGATGACATAGTCCCGAGTAAGGCTACTATAACTTAATACCTTATTTGTACTTAGTAATGAAGACGCGACCAAGTTGAGGATGGTCTACTTTTCGAAAGAGAATACTTTCATCTGCAGAGCAGAAGCAAACTAATGAAACAAACCTGGCACAGACTAGATTCACCTAGTACGTCTTCTTTTAACCTTTTAGTTATGTGTGCTCCAAATACCGCAAAGTACAGAAACAGCAACAAAAGGGAGAAACGCTTGTGTTTGATTTTGTATCAGGTCAAGCAAATTAAGAGGTTGAAGATAATTAAATAACATTTTGTGGACAGTGTTTAGCTTTCGGTAAGTTAATAAGTACGCTCTCTAGTAAGCTGGAAAATGATTGCCTCCTTCATTTGTGTGTAATATTATTTGTACTTTCTTCTCCCATCTTGCTCTGTCTTATTCCGGCTCTTAATGGCAGGTGAATGGTGTCCTCACTAAAGGTGGTAAAAAGTTCAGATTTCTCTGCCATGTGCATTGGTCCAGTCTGCCATTTTATTTTGGCTTGCTCTTTTCCTTAAACCGTCTCTCTGTAGGGTTAGGAGTCTGCTTGCCTACTAGCCTGAAATCTTGGGCTTTCACTCAAGAGTCGTGGACAAAGTCCTGCGGGAGATCTAGCCTGCTGAAAGTTGTTCCCAGTTCCCCACTTGAACAGGCATAGTGGAGATGACCATCTGTTCGTGTGGTTGAAGCCATGTGAGATCTAACAGATTGCTGAGGGCAATGAGGATCCCCACTCCTACTGGTTTGCAACCCCAGTATCTCCATTGCAACAGTTCTGGCATCTGAACCCTCATCTCTGTTCCACAGCCTCCGCCTCGCCCATGTCCTTGTCATTTCTTGCCTGAAGCAGTCACTACCCCTGAGTGGTCGTTCTATCAGCCCCTCCTGTCACTTTTTGCTTCATCCTCCTTGCTGAAGATGGAGGCTTCTCCAAACCATGACCGTGAGTCTATCACTTTGCTGCTTAATGTCTTTTAGAGACTTCCCATTGCTTATAGGCCACACTTCCAAGCAAAACCAGTTAGACACTTATCTGGAACATAATAGTCTTTTCAGTCTTAGTCCTAGAAACTGCCCCCTGGGATCCCCTGCTCTGGCTTTGCCAAAACACCTGCAGATCCTCTAGCCTGTGTGGGTGTGGCACACAGCCAGCTGTTATCTTTTCCTTCTCCCACTCCATCTACTTGGTGAACGTCAGGAATATTTCAAGGTTGAACTCAAACCTTATCTCTTCTGTGACATTTTCCCTGATCCTGTCAAGGAATTGACCACTGCCTGCTCTTGGTTCCCCTGATGTCACTCAAGCACATGAGCTTTGGGGTCATGAAGTATAGAAGTAAGACTGTGCTATGGACTGAGGATTCTTCAAAATTCATATGCTGAACCCCTAATCTCCAGTGTGATGGTATTTGGAAGTAGAGCGTTACGAAGTTGTCAAATTAACACTTGTTAAATGGCGCATAGGGTGCTGGATGGTTGAGCTAAGAAGAAATGTAAATAATGAAGTTTATTACTCACAGGTCCTAGAAGAGTACCCAGAATGCCTTAAGGGGTCACAGGGTGAGGTCAAAGCGGAGTGTGGACAGAGAGAGAGATAGGACTTGGCCTGAACTAAAGCTGGATTGATCCATTCAAACCAAAAGTTCAGGGTTCTGGTAAGCTCCACCAGGGTCTTAGCTAAGGGGAGCCAGGGGGCAAGAGATTGTTGGTCACCAGGGCTGTTGGGGAAGTCATATCAGGAACTTATATCTGCCTGCAACACTATTGGGTTGTTGCCAATGGCATGAACTTTCAAGGGGGGGGGACTCATGTCAGTTCAAGTCCCCACAAACCACTCAGCCAAACAAAATGGATGCCCAGGAAGCAATACCATAGAGTAGCTTAGCTAAACTTTCCACAAGGAGATAATTAAGTTGTGAAGGTGGAGCCTGCATGAGGAAATTAGTGCCCTGCTAAGGAGAAACACAGGAGATGATCATTCTCTCTCTATCATTCGAGGCCACAACAAAAAGGCATCCACCTGCAAATCAGGAAGAGGGCTCGCCCCAGGAACCAAATCAGCTGGCCACTTGATCTTACATTTCCCAGCCACCAGAGCTGTGAGACATAAATGTTTGTTGTTTAAGCCACTGAGTCTGGAAATTGAAAAGAAAAATCACAGTTTCAGGGAATGGAATTGGTGGGTGCCAGAGGTGGACAAAATGGGGGAAGAGACTCCAAGGTATGAATTTCCAGTTATGAAATAAGTAAGTCATGGGGATGCCATGCACGGCATCGGGGCTATAAATAATACTATGTTGCATATTCGAGAGCTGCTAAGAAAATGAATCTAGGGGCGCCTGGGTGGCTCAGTCGGTTGGGCGTCCGACTTCAGCTCGGGTCATGATCTTGCAGTCCGTGAGTTCGAGCCCCACATCGGGCTCTGTGCTGACAGCTCAGAGCCTGGAGCCTGTTTCAGATTCTGTGTCTCCCTCTCTCTCTGACCCTCCCCTGCTCATGCTCTGTCTCTCTCTGTCTCAAAAATAAATAAAGGTAAAAAAAAAAGAATCTAAAACGTTCTCATCACAAAAAAAGAATTCTGCAGTCACGTACGGTGGCAGATGTTCACTAGACACATTTGTGATCATTCCACAATAGACGCAAATATTGACTCATGTTGTATACCCGAAGCTAATATCATGTGGTATGTCATTATACCTCAGTAAAAAACTAAACACAAAGGAATCTAAAACAAAACAAAAAAAAAAAAAAAAAAAAAGAGTAAGACTATCTTAGAAAGAATTTTGGGCATAGTCTACACGGGTCAACTGGAATCAAATAGATCGGATTTTAAATGCATTTCTGAAGACTTACTGCCAACAAAACTTTGATCCTGGAAAATACAGAAACAAAAACCAGGCTTTCAATTTGGGAATAAATAAGTTTCGGGGAATCAAGTTCCAGCCGAGGGAATATAGTCCCCATATTGGTGTTGGTATTACGCTCTATGGTTGACAGATGGCAACTACGCTTGGGGTGAGCACAGCATAACATGTAGACGTCCAATCACTACGTTGCCTCCGTGAAACTAATGTAACAATCCTGTGTCAACTACACCTCCGTTAAAAAAAAAATACAAATCTCTCCCTTAATTAAAAAACCTTGTACTTGTTTGATTTTCAGAACACTAAGCTTGCTGCAGCAAGAAGGTTGGAGAAGCTGTGATGTTCCCAAGGAAGACCCTCCCCACATCCTCTTCAGATTTGATAAGAAGAATGGTAGAAAGCCGACAGAGGCATTCCTCCTGGACGACAGAATCAAAGCCTAAGCATGGAGCTTCCCTTACCCCTTGAATCAGCTGGATCTCCCAACTGGGCCAGTGACTTTTGTGTGTCCCCCATTCTTTCATGGGCAGGCTGGGAATTTTTACTATCGTTTCCTGGCCCTGGCTTCCCATTTCTTATTGAGTGTGCCTATGCGAGTGGTGGGTAGAGGGCTCTCATTGGACCATGAGCAGCCACATGGGTCTCTGTGTTGTCTCCTGGGGGAGGGGTGAATGTGCTCCATGGCAACCGGTAGGGTGGACCATGAGGGATCTGATGCTTGATTCTAACCACACCTATTTTTCTCTTTCTCCTGGTCATCCAGAGAGTATTTTCCATGCTCTTTCAACAAATCTATACTTGCTGAAGTTAGATGGAACTTTGGGATGGAATTCTGGCCCCTGGAATGTGGGTGGAAGTGATTGGTCATTCAAGGATGACCCTGCAGCCCCTTCTTACAGAAGCCTCCACGATTTCTCTCTTCCCCATCTTCCAACTGGATTTTGATATGCAGGGCCACTTGGGGGGCTACACATAGACAATAGTGAAACCTCTGTAATGAGACAGAAAGCCCCCATCCCAGCTCTCTGGGTGAGCAATGAGCTCTGGTTATTTCAAGCTTCTGAGATTTGGGGTTTGTTTCTTACAGCAATGGGCTACTCTGACAACTATCTAACCTCTGTCTATAACCTCAGTATTTGGCAGGGTTTCTGGAACATAGTAGGAAATCAGTGCATACTTGTTAAATTAGTATATGAAATCGTCTACTGAATTTAAGATCAGAAGAATTTAATGAGTAACTGCTATGTGGCAAGAATTGGGAAAAGTACTATAGGAAAATAATGACTAAGGTAGTGTTTTCGTCTTCAAATAGTTAAAAATCGACTTAAAAAAGTTGTATTTTACTTCATTCAGTCATTTTGTTCTTAGTGGGTTTGAAGCATCTTACATTAAATGCAGAAGCAACAGGACGAAACTCAATATCAGTAAGAATCCAGAAGCAGGATCAGGGAAGTAGAAATTTTAATGGGCAGTCAAGATGAAGACACAAGACAATAATAGCAAGCTATAACACCCCACGCCCCCTGGCTCCTAGAGTTGAGTATCTTAGCTTCCTAGAAGAGAAGCTGGAAAGTAGGCATGGCTAAAAACCCAAGTTTTTTGTTGCAAAAGAGGAAAACCCAGGAGAAACAAAGCAGTGGACATTGTGAACTAGCCATCTTTTTTTCATTCCAAAAGTTCCCTTTGAGCTTGAAATTGAGACCATTTCCCTTTCCATCAACAACTTGAGTCATTTATTAGCATTGGGAAGGCCATTAGCGTTCAAAAAGTTTTTCTCAAGGTAAAGTTTTATATAAAATGTGACAGAACTAGTTCTTTAAAGTGCTAGTGAAATGCTATACATTTAGGGGCATTTGAATCTCATGCAACATTTTAAGATAGTTATTCTATACTGCATACCTATAGGGAAGGAAAAGTGACTTTTGAGAAATACTTCCCAAGCGCCTAGTACATAGTAAGCACTCAATAAACATGTGTTGAATGAACATGGTCGCTACCACCAGATTAAATTTCAGTTGCATTACAGTTGGTTACTTTTTATAGATTGAACTTTATTAAAGTTCCTTTCAATAGGCCTTACATAATAGACCACATTGATTTTAATAAAATGTGCATTGATTAAGGCAAAATGTCAGTTTTCTGCCCTGAACACAGTCTCCCACGGTCATTAGCCAACAATATAATTTTAAGAAATCGATTCTATCCATTCTTTTTAATTAAGAATAGCATTTTATCTGACCTTCCTTTCACTTTGGAGGACACTTGATTAAGATTCAGTAAAGAGTTAATCACATCACTCAAAGCGTTCTCAAAATCTCTAAAAAAAAAAAAAAGAAAGAAACTGCAATTATGTTGTCTTAATGGTCTGTGCTAAAGACATAAATAAAATACATCAATCACATCACTTTCAATTTCGGTTTGGGGTGAAAAGGCCAAGTCTTTGAAAAGTTGCTTTTTATGGAGGGTGGGGGGAGTCAATCTCCTCTTGTCTTCTGATCTAGAGTCAGGTTCTGAAGGCAAATGGCAAAGCAGAAGGGGTTGGCCTTTGGAACCCCTCCTCTTCCAACATGCGCCTTCCTTTTATATCCCTCCTCTCCCTTTTCATCACTATTCGCCTTGCTTTCTCTCCACATCAGAGAATATACGTGCACAAGTGTCCTCCAAGGTGCCAATGGCAGATGAAGTTTCAAAGGTTCAACCTCCAAGGGTTTTTGCATTTTAACAAAAGAAAATGCCTTGGTTCTTGAACTGCGACCTCATTGCTGACTCCAGACTAGATATGACTGTCTGACCCACAGCCACAGCTCACCTGAGACTCTGATTTAAAAAAAAAAAAAAAAGTTTAATGAGCTTGTACCTATGACAAGTAGACCAGTGGGGACTGACCCCTGCCTCTTGTCACTGCTGGGTACCTAATAATACCAAGAGCCTTGCCTGCAGGCTTGGCCCAAAGAGTAATTATAATCAAAGAAGATTATAACTAATTATCTAATTTCGATGAGCTGTTTGTGTTTAATTTGTTGAATATTTCATTATGAGAGGGATGACCTTATAAAGTGTTCCAGATGAAAGTGAAAAGGATGTGTATAAAATTTCCAGGTACAATTAATTTACCTTTAATCCCATCCAATTTTCTTATTCTATCTGTGAATGGATAATTATTAAAAAAATAAAAAGAGAGAGAGAAGCAATGTGTCCTGTGCCTTCATGAATTTCAGGGAATGTGGCCACAACACAGGGTGAAAAACAACAAAATTGGGTAAATTGTGTTTTAACACCAAACAATAAAAAGTCTGGTGAATACCAGTCATTTCTTTCCTTCTTTCTTTCCTCCCTCTCCTTCCCTCGCTTTGCTGTTTCTGTACTATCTGTTTGGTTTTCTGATTCTTCCTCCTCCAAGTAGAATGTAAGCATTTTGAGTACAAGGCCCACCTTCTATCTTTATCCCACTTGTGCTGATTGGAACATCTAATTCATGGTAAATTCTTAACCCATACCTATTTAATGAATGAATAAACGAATGAATGAAAATCACTCTTCTTTGTGAAAATGTAGATAACATTTTAACCCTGAACTCTGCAAAATGAAAACATTCCTTGGGGCGCCTGGGTGGCGCAGTCGGTTAAGCGTCCGACTTCAGCCAGGTCACGATCTCGCGGTCCGTGAGTTCGAGCCCCACGTCAGGCTCTGGGCTGATGGCTCGGAGCCTGGAGCCTGTTTCATATTCTGTGTCTCCCTCTCTCTCTGCCCCTCCCCCGTTCATGCTCTGTCTCTCTCTGTCCCAAAAATAAATAAAAAACATTGAAAAAAAAATTAAAAAAAAAAAGAAAAAAAAATGAAAACATTCCAGGAGGAAGTCAATGTAGTATAATAAAAACTTATTCAGGATTCATCTTTTTGATAAAATAACCTTATGTGACTTGAATGTAGTTTTCTTAATGATAAAATAGGACTGCTTACTTCTCGCTGTCTGTCTGTCTGTCTCTCTCTAAGTATGCTTCACACTCAGCGCCGAGCCCAATGTGGGGCTTGAGCTCACGACCCTGAGATCAAGACCTGAGCTGAGATCAAGACCTGAGCTGAGCTAAGAGTCGGATGCTTAAGCACCTGAGCCGCCCAGGTGCCCCAAGACTTCTACTCCTTTCTGTGGTCATCTTCCAACTGTTCACTGAAGACTTGTTAGACAACATTGAGCTAAGTAATGTGCAGAATCGATAAAAATACTACAGCATTCCTGTCCACAAGCTGTAATCTGGGCCAACAGGCAGATATAGGTGACAATATGTGAAGGCACCAAAGATTCCTAAAGCAGAACCATCACAAGAAAGGCTCTGTTACAAGCCAGATGCAAACCAAAGGTGGGCTGGAGGGAGGTTCGTGAAGGGTAAGGCATTCACTTGGGTTGAAGCATGAGTGGTTCATGGATTTCGTGCAGCAGCTCCATTTTCATGAGTTTTGGGGATCCCCATGGCATCTGGCTGATCCCATGTGGGCAGCAGAGTGTCAGGAGCACCCCCATAAAGGAGAGACGGGACCAGGGCTCATGCGGGTGACAGGCTAGGCCAGGGAGACCTCCAGATAGTACTGCCCACCCCAGCGAGCCCCAGGAACAATAGAAGACTTCGAGACTCTTGAGGAAGGTGGCAACACAAAGCATAAAGTCCCTGTGGAGCCAGGTCTAGGCCGGAAGCCCAATTTCTTGCTTGGGACTAAGGGTGTTATGGGATTGGGCTTGGTCCCAAGTCTGCTTCTTACTAAATATGAAAGCCAAGCACGTTTCAACCTCTCTGGGCCTTACTTACCTCTTCTCTAAAATAAAGATAATAATCTCAGAGGGTTGTTTTGAAGAGTGAATGAGATATTTACTGAGGTCCACTGATATGACCCTAGAGAAACAGCAGGGGGCAAGACAACTAGAAACTGCCCTCCTAAAATGTATAATCCTGTATTCTATGAAGTCAGAACTGTGCTGAGCAAATAATATGATCTCAATAAATGTAATAAAAACATTGTCATTGGTCCAAATGGTGGATCTTTTCCCCAGGGTCTGCTCCAGGCCTACCTAGTCTCTTTTTTGATGCTTCAGTGTGAGGCCATAACTTCTCTTGGGCTTTACGGGGTGGGAGAGCGAGAATATGGTCCAGGTGAGGAAGGGTTTTGCTTGTCTGACAAAATCCGAGGATTACTTTAAGAGTATCTAGAGGATAGGAACAAAGACCGCAAGGCCCACAAGGCCTGTGTCTTCCTCCCAACAGAGATT
This sequence comes from Panthera pardus, assembly GCF_024362965.1. Lineage (NCBI taxonomy): Eukaryota > Metazoa > Chordata > Mammalia > Carnivora > Felidae > Panthera > Panthera pardus. Next base: position 104,989,831 of record NW_026526655.1, read on the forward strand.
TTTCTAGTGAACTGGTAGCCATGAGTTCAAAGTTCTACTTGGTGGTGAGTCAGCTCTACTGGTTAGACAAGTGAAGCTTTCTCTGCTTGAATAATCGGGAGACTAAATCACAGCTGAATGTGCGCGTTGTAACGATATACGCGGTAGGTTTACGTTCAGTGACGACTCCTCTCCATGCCTTCAACATAAGTTGTATTAATAGAAAAATTTACCTGATAATCTTTCTAGAATGCAGACATTCCTAAAAGCAGTGCAAAATTTGGTTGTTCTTTCCGTTCTGTGTTCTGGCTTTCTAACATTTTGGGACCTGAAAAATAGAATTTAAAAAAATCCCTTCCCAGATATGCTTCTGAAAAAAAGGCTGTGTGAGACAGACAACCCTGGAGACACTGTTCCTCCTTGGATCAAGTGCCTACCATACATCCAAGTGTGATGTAACACAGTAATTAAAAGATACCTTTGTCATAATTAGGGTTAGCTCGATTTCCGCGTAAGCCGAGTTCTGTCTGAAACTCACTTCCTTTCATGTTCAAACGAACACATCAGCTGCAGCGTAGTTGAATAACAGAGGAAAACCAATTACGTCTGCTATAGCTATTTTTTCCTCCTTGTCCCACAATAAAGCATTATCTCCACGTGGAGAGAGTAAAATTGACATTTGTAGATGAAGTTTAAGTAGAGGTGATAACTTTTGTTGTGTGATCAACACTCTAGCAAGAGTGTAAGGCTGTTATCTGGACAAGTTTTCTTTACTTCAACCCATTAGAAGACAGTCATAGGTTGGTGATTGTTGTGGAATGAGTTGCCCAGATTTCACATGTTGGAGCCCTAATCTACACCTCAACATGTGACTGTGTTTGGAAAGAGGACCTTTCAAGAGGTAATTAAAGTAAAATCATTAGGGTGGGGCATAATCGAGTATGACTGGTGTCCTTATAAGACGAAGAGATTTCGGGGCGCCTGGGGGGCTCAGTCAGCTGGGTGTCCAACTTCAGCTCAGGTCAATGATCTTGTGGGTTGTGGGTTTGAGCTCCGCTTTGGGCTGTGTGCTGACAGCTCAGAGCCTGGAGCCTGCTTTGGATTCTGTGTCTCCCTCCCTCTCAAAAATAAGTAAGCATTAACATTGTTTTTTTTAAAAAAAAAGATGAAGAGGAGATTTGCAGAGGGAAGTCCCTGTGAGAAGACAGCCATCAACAAGCCAAGGAGAGAGGCCTCAGAAGGAATCAACTGTGCCAACAACCTTGATCTTGGACTTCTAGCCTCCAGAACTGTGAGAAAATAAATTTCTGTTGTGTAAGCTCTGCCCCCCAGTTGGTGGTACTTTGTTATGGCAACCGAAGCAGACTACTCCAGTGAATCAATATTTAATAGTCCCACAAAACACAGGGCGGAAACAAACACCAGGAGAAATCGGTACTCTTGGGAATTTTACTTCCTTGGTACTGTAGCTGAATCATAAGAACTGTTTCTCTGTGAATATATTTCTGCAACATTAATCATCATCATCATTATTTCATAATAGCACCTCCAGCGTCTACCATCTATTACATATTTACCAGGCTTTGTGCTCTGGACTTTCACCCATTCCATAGGGATATCACAAAGCCTCTCAGAATATCAGTGGCTCAAGCCATGTTTCTTGGTCATTCATTGCCCAGAATGGGCACTCCTGGCTGGAGGGCGGGCTCTCCTTGGAGGTTACCTTTCAATAAGTGAATCAGGAACCAAACAATTTCCTTCTTCCTTAGAGTTCTGCCCTGTCCCCTCAGAATTCACTTAATTCAGTAAGTGGAGAGAGAAAGTGAGGGGGGGGGGAGAGAGAGAGAGAGAGAGAGAGAGAGAGAGAGAGAGAGAGAGAGAGAAGAGAGATTGTGTGGTTCACAGGAGGGTTTTATGGACCAGAGTTGGATTGGAAGTGGAGTTTGTTCCCTGGCCACCACCTTCCGTTACCGAGAACTGGTGATGTGACCTCACACAAGTGCAAGGGAGCCTGGGAATACAGAAGCAGGAGGGCAGGTGAACAACCTGGGCAACAAGCCTTCCTTTGCCACAGTTTCTGAAAGTTTCCTTTCTCTCCAGGTCTTATGCTATAATCATGACTTGTAAAAAGTGGAATGAACCTGAGGGTTAGAGAGGATAAGTGATGTGTCTGAGGGCATATAACCAATATATGATGGGATTGAGAGTGAAATCCAAGTCCAAACGTCTCCCAAACCTGTGATCTTTTCACTATACTAGTTTAACGAAGTAAATTTCCAAGAGATGTTTTAAAAAAGGGAAAACTCTGAGGTCGCATACATTTAAAACACGGCAGGCCATAGCCCATATTCAAAATGGACTTTGACATATCAAAGGACATGAGACCTCTCAAACCCTGCCCAGAGCCACCCCCGCTCCTCCTTTGGACTCCTCAGTCATACCCATGCTATGGAGACTAAAACTATGACAGCATAGCAGCGGGCCACCAGGACCCTTCTCCTTCACTAAAACTGGTGTCTGTTCTGTTTGTTCATTGACAATGTCATTGAGCTTCCAGAAATTCCCCACTTCCTGGGCATCTTGATGTGTGGCCTCAAACCCTGACCCCATTGCTGTTCCGATTAATGCAGCCACCAGGGGGCACCACAAAGGAATAGTTCTAGTATCCAGAGGCCCCTGACTAGAGTAGCCTCTTCTCTGGTGATTGAGGAGACACCCTCGGTAACGTCACTGACATCCCAGTGCTATGTGCCTGCTGTTTATCTGGCTACCTGTATCTGTGGATACTCCCCATTGTCTAGTGTTCTCCCAAAGTTCCCTCCACATGGCCATTTTTTGATGAAAGACCTTAGTGCTAAGACAAAGACTTCGTCTCTGAGAAAGCCAACGTTGGACAAAAAAGCAAGTCATGGGGCAGTCATGGAGGCCAGTGTGGACACCAGCTGTGTGTCATGTAATCTACCAGCATGGAAGGGACATAAAGAATGGCTACGCCTATGGGGTGGTTTGGGATAAGGGGGTGCTAAGGCTTTGGGCCCCCATTTTAAGCAATTCTATTGAAGTTCCCCTCCAATTCATTAAAACTCATGAATGCTGACTTACCATATTTTTGAAAACCTTGATGTTATCAATTAATTAATTTTTATTATTTAACATATTTATTAATAATCGATAATTAATAACAATCAGTAATTATAAATAAAATATAAATTATTTTATATATAATTTATATATAATATAAATTAATTAATTTTTAATTGTTAATAGTTTATTTTATATTTATATTATTACATTATTATTTGTTAATTTATTAATTTATATTAAATTTATTAACAAACTTTGAAAACATCAGGTTTATTAATAAAATGAGTTAATACCTACAAAGAAGTTGCCCTGTGCCAGACTTTATACTTTCTTTTAAAAACATGTTTATTTATTTTGGAAGACAGGGAGTGGGGAGAGGGGGGAGTGCAAGTGGGGGAGGGGCAGAGAAAGAGGGAGACACAGAATCCAAAGCAGGCTCCAGGCTCTGAGCTGTCAGCACAGAGCCCGATGTGGGACTTGAACTCACAAACTGTGAGATCACGACCTGAGCCGAAGTCGAACGCTTAACTGACTGAGCCACCCAGGTGCCCCAAGGTATTATACTTTCTAAATGTATAATCAACTCAATAGAGTAGGTATTATAATCATCGTCATTATCCCCTTTACAGGTGAAGAAACTGAGGTAAAGAGAAGTTACTGAATCATAGAATCAGAATTGGAGCCCAGGCAGCTGACCGTAGAATCTATGCTCTTAATTACCAACCAACTGTACCACTTTCTGGTCAGGAAGACAAGATTTGACCTAATTATCTCAGGCATTACAGTACATGACTTTTATGGCAGTCAGTAGTAAAGATATTGAAAATGTAAAACATCTAAAACACTTTTTATTTTAAAACAGTAAAGGTATTGAAGATGTAAAATATCTGACACTTTGTATTTTAAATTTGAAACTTTTGGGCCTATAGCTGTAGCCCAATTACTATTGGTTCAGCAGAAATGGAGAGGATCAGCACTGTAATGATTATCGTCAATTTTAGGAAGAAATTTTGACTTCTTACGACTAAAAGGGGCCTAATAACTATTGATCCAGTGGAAAAGTCATCAGGATAGTTTGATGTGGTTTCCTGTGTCAAAATACAGTTCAGAAAACTGGCATCAGTCATGTCACAAGAGGTCACTCCAGCAATCATCTGGACTGTGTTAGAACGATTTGACGAATGATTTTGGCTATAACTTGGAAAAATTGATCATTAGTTTTGTAGTTTGGCTTGTTTGGGAAAGAAAACTCAATGTAACATTTTCATACATAAATATATAGATTTCCGTATTAACATTATTAGTGTACCACTGGTTAAATATTTTGGATATATACCTGTGAGGGCCAAATCTCACAAAGGTAGCTCTCTGGTAGGTTTACACATTGAGAGTTACAGTTATATAATCGATGTTTTCATTGAAATTGTGTCCTCCTTAAATTTACGTCACTCGGGACCTCGGAATGCAAGAAAATGGGGTCTTTGCAGATGTAATTGGTTAAGATGATGTCACACTGGATTAGGGTGGGGCCTGAATCCAATGACTGGGGTCTTTAGAAGAAGGATTCAGACACAGAGACACTCAGAGAGGAGAAGGCTGTAGTCATGCCGTCACTAACCAAGGAATGTTAAGGACTGATGGTAATGACCAGAAGGTTGCAGGCAAGGAAGGCATCTTCACTAGACCTTTGGGTGGGAGGTTGGCCCTGCTGACCATATGACTTTGGACTTAGCCTCCAGAACTGTGACAGAATGCATTTGCATTTTAAGCCACCCGGTCATGGTCATTTCCTACCGCAGGCTTAGGAAACAAACATGTCTGTCTCTGCACATCCTACTCATTCTTCAATTCAAATTAAATTTCTGTCTCTTTCGGGAAGGCTTCCTACTCAAGGCATGGAGATAGTGCATTTCTCTAAACTCTAGGAGGCACCTTATTGTCTTAACCTTTCCTACTCATCCTTCAAGATTCAGCACAGACCTTGACTTTTCCAAGAAAGACTTCCCTGAATATTGTCAACTCCTTAATGAGCAAGGCTTTTTGGTCTATACTCCCGTGGCTCTCAGATTTGTACCTTTATTATTGTACCCGTTATGCTATTTTCATTCTTCGTTTACCTGGGAAACGCTTGAGTGTAAGGATCGTGTCTTTCATTTGTGCCTAATGTCCTTCTTTCAAGGGTGTGCTTATTGAATGATATGCATGAAGGAAGTCTGGAAGTCAAGGAGTTTTGCTCAATTGCATTTGGCAATGTTCTTGTGATTTTTACTCTAAATTCCTTTAGCCCTTTGCCGTTATTTTCTCAGGGCCTGTGGGCTTACAAGATGTATATACTTAATGTAATAATACATCATAACCCTGGATCTTTTAATAGCTGCAGTGTCTTTAGAGAAGTTGAAAATGTATCAGACATGGTTACAACATTCCTTTGCATTTTCCAATATGTTAATATCTATCATTTTTTTATGTGCTTCCTTTGTTAGCTTTTCTCTTTTAGTTTTTAGTTCTTGTTGTATTATTTTAAATTGTGAAATCATTACTAAAATTGAATTAACGTGGGTGCCTGGGTGGCTCATTCGGTTAGGCGTCTGACTCTTGATTTCGGCTCAGGTCATGATCTCACGGCTTGTGAGTTCAAGCCTCGTGTCGGGCTCTGCGGGGAGAGCAGAGGTCCTGCTTGGGATTCTCTCTCTCTCTCCCCCCCTCTCTCTGCCCCTCCCTGCTTCTGTCTCTTAATCTCCCAATAAATAAATAAACCTAAGAAAACAACGCATAAAATTGCATTAACGTTTAAAAAGTTTTATTGTTCTTTATTCTACTTCACAGGACAAATTCATTCTTGTTCCGTGTTCTTTATTGTTCTTTATTCCATTATGCCCAAACCTCATGATTTTATTTTCACGAATTCTGGTTGCTGCACATTTATACTTCATCTTTGTAAACTTTACTCACCTTGTGACTGTAATCTTGTTTTGTGTTCATGGTGAATGTCTGTTGCTCTCGTCTGCTTCTTTTCTGGTACAGCAACCTGCACCTGTCCTGTCAACACACTTCTCTTCCGTTCTCAGCCCTTGTGGTTCTGCTGGCAGGACTCCAGTCCTAGCTCCAGGGGTAGGTATATGACCCACACTTTCTGGAACTTTGTGCAAAGAAACACAGACAGAATAAGGGTGGGATACATTTATCCTGATATTACCTGCCCCAGTGAATAACCCATTTATTCATGCTACCTAATTTATTCATCCATTTATATAACAAATACCATTCTAGCACCTACTATGTGCTGGTTTTGGCCTTGGGGATGCACGTTGAACAAAAGAGAAAATCTATAGTCTCATGAAGCTTGCAATAATTGGGGTTCGGGGGAGGGGGAGAAAAAATGCATTAAACCAAGCACATGGGCAGATGATTTCAGATGGTGATTAAGTACCATGAATACAATACAAATAGGATGTTCTATGAAGAAAATAGAACACAGAAGTGTGGCCAATAGTATCTGGTGTGTGGGAAGGAGTGGTTAATTCAGACGAGGTAGTAAGGAAAGGCATTTCTCAGGGTCAGCGTTAAATCTGGCACTAAATGATGAGACAGAGGTAGACAAGCAGAGACAGTGGGAATGTTATTATAGTCAATTGATTTTTGACAAGGGTGCTAAAAAAATTCAATGGTGAAAATAGCCTTTTTTTTTTTTTTGCAAGTGAGGTGGGACACTGGAGTAACAGTGGACAGCTGCCTCATGTGATATACAAACATGAACTCAAAATAGATCAAAGACCTAACTTCTTCATATATCATATATCATATGATGTTGTGGCCTAACTTTTTGATGGTATTATGTCTTATAAAGCTCTTATAGATATAACACCAACAACACAGAAACTGAAGAAAGTAGATACATTGGACATGATAAAAATTTAAAAAGTTGTACATAAATGGGCACTAAAAAGTTAAAAGACAAGAAACAGAATGGGAGAAAATGTCTACAAATCATACATGTGGTCAGGTCCTAGTGTCCAGAATTTATAAAGAACTCCTACAACTTGTGGTAAGCAGAATGGTGGTCATCTAAAGATGTTTATGTTCTAATCCCTGGAAAGTGGGACTGTGTTACCTTATGAGGCAAATGGTGCTTTGCAATGTGGTTAAGCTAAGGACCTTGAAGTGAGATTGTTGTTCATTTTCTCGATGGGCTCAGTGTAGTCACCAGGGTCTTTGTAAGAGGAAAGCAGGAAGGTCAGAGCCAGAGAAGGTATGACAATGAAAGCAGAGGTTGGCATGAAGCAGTCATGGGCTACAGAATATGAGCAGCTCTGAGAAGCAGAAAAAGGCCAAGGATGAATTCTTCCTTCACACCTTCAGGAAGAATACTGCTCTGTCGACATCTTGAGTTTAGCCCGGTAACACCCATTTTGAACTTCTGATCTGCAGAAGCATGGACAGGCAGTTGGTAGAAATCTGGATACTGAGTGCTGTGGATGGGTCTCGGAAGGAAATGAGAAACATTTTATGGGAGAATGGGAGACAGGGGATCCTTGTTGTATAGTGATGAAAAACCCAGCAGAGTTTTATCTTACAGTTACGTGCAAGTCAGAATTTGTAAGTGATGGACTTGATGTTTCACTGAGATTTCCAAGCCAAGCGTGGAAGGTGTGGCCTGGTTTCTTCTCGTGGCTTATGAGAGGAGATACAGAGGAGAGGAGAGAGATAAATCGGTAGAAGAATTATTAAACAAAAGAGGACCAAAGACCCGGTGATTTGGGAAATTCTCAGCCCATCCATGTTGCAAGCAACAGTACAATTTGGAGATTTAGCTGAGGGTATGACAAGACATTCTTCTGTAGTACGTGGAAAGGATCAAGAGATCAGAGTAGTCAAATCCCACAGAAGACCCTTTGAAAAGATTGGGTGTGTGATGCAGCCATCTGGGGAGAAACCAGGGATGGAGATGGGATTCTCCTTTGTGGAGGCACCTCTCGTTTATGGGATTGAACCCCAAGACAGACACTGGAGTCCACAGGTTTCTTGAGAATATGGTACCAGCAGAAACACTGTGCGCTTAGGAACAAAGAGACGGAGAGAGGACAAAATAAAAGAAGGCGGACAGACCCCCCAAATTCTGTAAGCAGGAGGCAAACAGTTGAGCTGCAAACATATTCTATTCTCCATGAAAAAGGAAAGATACCTCCAAGGGTGGAACCATGAGCCCAGAGAGACAATAGTGGCTCTCAAACAATGGCAGCAGGAAAGGGTGTATGATGCTCTTTTGAGAGTTAGAATGTAATACATATTGTATAGTGTGTGTGTGTGTGTGTGTGTGTGTGTGTGTGTGTGTGTGTATACAGTGACAGCAACAGCAGTGACATCAAGAGGTGTCATTTATTGAGTGCTCTTCCTGTTTCAGACAATATTGTATACACGTTTCATTTGATTTTTCTAACAAGCTTACAAGGTAGGTAATCTTGTGCTTATTTTCACACATGTAATTTATGGTTTGGAGAGACCAAGAAACTTGCCCATGGTTGCAGAGCAGGGGTAGAACCGGCTGCTTTCTGGGTGGGTACCACTCTGCTGTCGTTCCTCCTCGTCCTGTGATGGATTAGAATGACACAGTAAAAGTCATGTTAAAAATACTGACTTGTAGGGGCGCCTGGGTGGCTCAGTTGGTTAAGCGTCCTACTTCAGCTCAGGACATGATCTCATAGTCCGTGCGTTCGAGCCCCACGTCAGGCTCTTTGCTGACAGCTCAGAGCCTGGAGCCTGCTTCAGATTCTGTCTCCCTCTCTCTCTGCCCCTCCCCTCCTCATGATCTATCTCTCTCTGTCTCAAAAATAAATAAAAACATCAAAAAAAAAGTAAAAAAAAAATACTGACTTGTAGGGGCGCTTGGATGGCCCAGTCGGTTAAGTGTCTGACTGTTGGTTTCAGCTCAGGTCATGATCTCATGGTTCATGAGTTTGAGCCCCGAGCGGGGCTCTGCGCTGGCAGCATGGAACATGCCTGGGATTCTCTCTCTCCCTCTCCCTCTGTCGCCTCCCCCCCCGCCCCACCCACCACTCACTCTCTCTGTCTCTCTCAAAATAAATAAATAAATAAACTTAAAAAATACTAACTTGTAGACCAAAAAGATATTTTTCAGGAACCTAAAATAGTTTATGGTATTAACATAGGGGAAGGAAAAAATTGACTAGAAAACAGATATTGGCTGTTCCTCCTGTTAAGTCCTCAAACAGCAAACACTGAGGCTAAGAATTCTGAGTATTTCAGTCCTCTGGCCCTGCTACCCATATATAAGATAAGAATACTTCAAGTTACTTTAGCCCTTTGAATACTCTGTCCCCCAGAGTATCCAAATACTAGACACAGAATATCAAATTCCGCGCTCACGACAGAACCTGTGATGCTAACATTCCTCCAAATAGAAAACGTGGAGAGGACATACGCCTAAGGAAACTGGCCCGCAGGAGAGTCACATTTCTCCCTGAAGTCACTAAGAATGACATTCTTGGAAATGTACACTTAGGCGATGTAATGTGGTTAAAGCATAGATTTCAGACGAAGATAGAGTAAGCGTGAATTATGGTTCCATAACTAATTAGCTATGGACAAAGTGCCTCATAGGATGATAGTGAGGACAAAATGTAGGGTTGCATGGGACATGTCGAGCACAGTGACTTATACATATGAAGCACTCAGTGTAAGTCTAGCTGTTGTCATTATGACTGCTATATCCTCATCCCTGAGACGTGGTTAATGGGACTGTCTGTGATGACAAATCCAGTTCCTTAGTTTATATGATGAAGAGGAAGACCTGGACCCCAGTAAAACTTTCCCCGGGGCAATCTGTTCTGTCTGAATCCTATGGGATTTTGTGAAACAGAATAATTTCAGAGAATAAAGGGAGTTGGAACAAAGAAGGATTGCTAACGTGTTACCAAGTAAGATTGTTACATTTCTTTTTTAAAAATTTTTTTAATGTTTATTTATTTCTGAGATGGGGGAGACAGAGCATGAGTGAGGGGAGGGGCAGAGAGAGAGGGAGACACAGAAGTGGAAGCAGGCTCCAGGCTCCGAGCTGTCAGCACAGAGCCCGACGTGGGACTCGAACTCACGAACCGGGAGATCATGACCTGAGCTGAAGTCGGTCACTCAACCGACTGAGCCACCCAGGCGCCCCAAGATTGTTACATTTCAATCACACAAAACAAAGCAGGTCACAAATAGAACTGACATCCATCCCCCACTGTCACCATGAGTTCATAAAAGAAAGAACACTTCAATAGTAAAGTATAATAAGGAAATAATCTTGGAACAAAGGGTGGCTCTTTGAATGAACTTAGCTTTCTGAAACATACACTTCATTTAACTTGGGTTTTCTGACTGATGCAGAAAAATGCCATCTTTTTTGGTGCCAGCGTTTAGCAAAGACCGATCGAGTAATTTCGATGGGTCTGTTTTCAGTCAGCTGACTGATGTTGCTGGTGGACGACCAACCTTGCCCCTCCTTGAGTGCCTGCCAGGTTGCGCTAAAATGTCTATCGTGCTCTGTTAGTCCTATTATTTCTATGAACAAATACCGAGCACATGATCTGTGCCAGATTGCACAGCGCTGTCGCTGAGCGGGGACAGAACAGATCACTTGGAGAGAACAACCCGGTGGTTGCTAGAGAAGAGGAAGGTAGGGAGATAAGTCACTGAAATAAGTGAAGACGATTAAAGGGCACAAACTTCCAGGCACAAAATAAATAAGGCACAACAATGAAAAGTACAGCAAAGGCAACATAGTTAATAATATTGTCATAACTTTGGACGGGGACAGACGGTGACTACACTTGCCATGGTGAGCATCTCATAATGTACAGAATTGTTGAGTCACTCTGTTGTACATCTGAAACTAATATACTATTACATGCCAATGGTATTTCATGCAAAAATTACAAAGAATTTTAATTTCTCCTTGTCTCTCCCTAACATGTTTTCGGCATAGATTATTACGTTCTAGGTGCTATTCTCGAGTTTTACTTACATTATTTTTCCAGAGCTCCACAGCATTCTCCTTAGAGAATAGTAGGTAAAATGATTATTTAGTAGGTAAAATGATTATTCCCATTTACAGACAAAGTGTCTAAGGCACATAGAAGTTAAATGTCACAATCTAACAAGCAGTGGAGCTAAGATTCTACCCTGATTGTCTAACTCTATAACCCCACCCAAGTTTTTCTCCTTTTTTTTTTTTAAAGTTTATGTATTTACTTTGAGAGAGAGAGAGAGAGAGAGAGAGAGAAAGCACACACGGGAGTGGCAGAGAGAGAGGGAGAGAGAGGGAGAGAGAGAATCCCAAGCAGTCTCCACATTGTCAGCATGGAGCCCAATGCAGGGCTTAAGCCCAAGAACGGTGAGACCATAACCTGAGCCAGAATCAAGAGTCGGTTGCTTAACCAACTGAGCCACCCAGTTGCTCCCAAGTAGTTAACTCTTTAACAGCCAAGCTTGTCATCTGTGAGGGAGAGGGACACATGAACAGATTATTTCAGCAAAATAACATTGTTAAGACCTAGACAGGAATACATAGAATTAATCACGGACTTATTCTGAGTTCAGAGAGAGCTTCTTTAAGATGATGCTGGGATACAAGTCTTCAAGGAGAAGAAAGAAGAGGATTCCTGAGAGAGAAAATGTACAGATACACAAAAGGCACGTAGGAATGGTGCAGCTTGTGGGGAGTTCCATAGTTCAAGATCAACAAGTACAAACAACTTGAAGGAGGTTTTCAGAAAATAACACGACTATTCATATGGAAGCCTACTCGTTATAATGGAAGTTGAGGAGGGGCACCTGGGTGGCTCGGTAGATTAAGTGTCCCACTTTGGCTCAGGTCATGATCTCACCGTTTCTGGGTTCGAGCCCTACATCGGGCTCTGTGCTGATGGCTCAAACCTGAAGCCATCTTGGGATTCTGTGTCTCCCTCTCTCTCTGCCCCTCCCCCGCTCACACTCTGTCTCTTTCTCTCAAAAAATGAATAAACATTAAAAAAATTTTAAAAATAGTGGAAGTTGAGGAGGTAGAACATTTTGCCCCCTCCACTATTCCCTCTAGGGGAATATCTATAGGCAGGGGGAGGGCTTTAAATGGCCAGACATCTACATCATAGCTTTTAGTTGTGCCTTTTCTGCTTGGTTTATTACATCAAGCTTTTCACAAACCTAATCCCAGACCTAAATATGTCTGTCTGTGGGACGGTGAAGAAGATACCCTTCCTCATCTCTGGAGCATTGTATTTAGGATTTTTTTCAGGTTGGATATGGAATTTCTTGGAGTACAGTTGTTTCCTTTTGGAATATTTAGGACTGAGATAATGCCAGTGGGAAGGACGGGCTAAGCAATGCTTCAGCACAAAGGGCTGGAGTCTCTCCTGACAGAGCACTCATTCTCCCCATGGCATAGCGGTGGAGGTGTTTACGCTATTTGATTGGAAAGCGTTTTGGAATTAGTAAGAGAGAAGAACTTGTGAAAGTTTGTTAATGTGAAATGAGTTTAAGATTTTGTGAAGATTTGTTATGTTGAAGCATATAATCAGGCTTGGCTGAGATGATTACTCTAGTCTTACAGCATGTGAGAGGCCATATGGTCAACAACATCTCTCAAAATCCTGCTAAGAAGGGGCACCTGGGTGCCTCAATTGGTTAAGCATCTGACTCTTGACTTCAGCGCAGGTCATGACCTTGTGGTTCATGGGTTTGAGATCCGAGTCAGGCTTCGCACCATACTGACAGTGCAGGGCCTGCTTGGGATTCTCTCTCTCTCTCTCTCTCTCTCTCTTTTTCCCCCTTTCCCCCTCCCCCATTCCCTCTCTCTCAAAATAACTAAACTTAAAAAATGATTCTAAGCAGTAGGGATCTATTTTAATTCGATGATCTTAGTACTGAGGGGCCACAACTGTAAGAGAGTAAAAGTCTGGTGTGTTCTACCGGGCAGGAAGTGATGTAATGGAACCGAAGGGAGCTCATTTAGGCATGGCTCTGGCTGCCATCTGAAGAAGCCCGCAAAACGGTCGGGAATCACTGGTGAATGTTAAGAAATGAAGCCTCAAATCATTAAATACGAAAGAGCATTTTCATATGATAGTGTGGAAGATGGAGTCATGGACCAAAAACAGGAGGACCTAGAAGCAAATGGAATAGCACGGATTACGGAATAGGATACAGCAAGGTTCAAATCCTGGATCTCCTCCTCCTGGATTTTACTCCCGAAATGTTATTTAAATCTTTTCTAAGCCTCAGATTCCCCCACTGTGTGGAGGAACGTTGGAGGATCCAAGGTGCGGTGTTGCGGGATTTCAGAGATCTTCTGTTGGGAGTGCCCCACAAAGCACCGGTCCTAATAAATGACATCATCATATCATGTCATTTTTAGGTGCCCATCACATTTTCCCCCCCACTCATACGCGATGCTAACGGTGGAAATTTCCTGGAACGCTAATGATATCTTACTTTGTGCAGTGAAGTATAAGACTTAGAAGGAAAATCTCTCATGAAGAGAGCTCATTGATTGAAACGAAGCCTGATCAAGATATAGATGTTTGAGCCGACGCCTTCACCTGAAACCACAGGGGATAAGTCTGACGAGAGAGAAGCGGAGGACGGAACCAGTTGCAGAAACAAAAGGGCGGTTGGACGTGTTTTGAGAACAAGGGGCGAACGCGTTACGGAATCGCTGGCCCTGTTCATGAGGGCCATCTGTATTTGGCTCAGGCTAAAAATTCTAGTTTTCTTTCTTCAGAGTTTTGAGGTTTTATTCCTCCATCAAATGGCACTTTGTATCGAAAGGAAATTCTCTGAACGCAGTTTAAGAATAGGATTGTGCTATTACTGGGTGACCATCTGGCTCCATTTTTTCTTTTTTTTTTTTTCCTACTAGTAGTTTCCAAGCGGGGTCTTTAGTCTTGCAGGTGGTTTGAAGCCAATAATATTTATTTGACAGCCTCAGATGTCCATACTTGAACAGAATGCTTGCTTTTGCTGCCTTCGGCAGTGGATTTCATAGGATGCATTTTGGTTAAAAAATTCTCGAAGAATGACTTTGAGAGGCAGAGGGAAGCGGTTGCAGCAGAATTTGAATGGAACTTCTGTGGCGTGAGTTCTTTGACCTCTTTTGTGATCAAAACTAAAATTGATTTTCTCCATAGTTTTGGTCTGGGAAGCTCTCTTTCCTAAGCCATCAATTTCTTTTTCCGTTTTTTCCAAACTGAGTTGAGCACAGAAAGATTTACAGTGACAACCACCCACTGATAGTAGATATAATGGAGATAAATATATTTAATGCATTTTTTTTTTTACAAATTAAAACTGGTTTCTTCTCATATTATGTTTTTATGAAATCTTTCTGCCGTGATTTATAATGATCTGTAAACAACAAGAAAATTAGTTTGAGAAAAGAGTCAAATGAGAGAGCCATGCAGTTATTAAAATATGGTCTATTTCTCCATATCAGCTCGATAGTTCTAAGATACGACAGTGTGGATTAAGAAATATTTTATGACCGGGGCGCCTGGGTGGCTCAGTCGGTTCAGCGACAGACTCTTGGTTTGGGCTCAGGTCATGATCTCACAGTTCATGAGTTCAAGCCCCACATCAGGCTCTGTGCTGACCATGTGGAGCTTGCTTGGGATTCTCTCTCTCTCTCTCTCTCTCTCTCTCCCTCTCTCTCTGCACCCCCCCCCCCGCATTGTCTCTCCCTCTCTCTCAAATAAATCAGTAAACTAAAAAACAAAAGAAATATTTTATTACCAAAAAGATTCAAATGGGTGTTGATAGGCTGAGCTCAATTATTTTCCTTACAGAATATGCCCTGAGCATAGACAAAATTGGGAGCAACCTAATTCACAATAAATTTTGATTGGCCGTGAAAGGTCCTTCTGTCCTAAGATTCACCCTCTCCCAGTTTCTAGGTCACAGACTCTTGCCCTGGCTCCTGTTTTGGGAGAAGGCTTTATGATGTGGATCAATGCCTCTCCTCCATCATTTATTTAAGCCTCACCTTGTTGATGGAGAGATAGGCTTTGCAGCACATCTCCCTGGTCTCAGCCCCCAGGTCATGGTTGGACCGAAAGTGGGCAAAAGTAGGATACAAATGGGTAAATTGGGTCCGTTAGATTTTCTTGCTGCTTTGAATCAAGATATGCTGAGACCTTGCCCACTAGCAGGTTGTCAGGGAGCTCTGCTGGGGGCCCTGGTCAGCAAAGTAACTCCATATGCAGGTTGACGAAATAGACACGATATTGAATATTGGGCGAGGAAATCGGTAAGGACGAGAAGTGCAGAGAAGCTGCGATTTGGTAAAGGAGAAAGTCCTAGAGGGGAGGAACAGTGCCTCACCCCTGGGCAACCTGGTTGTTGCCCAGCCCAGATGGCTTTACCATCATCACATGCACACTCTCTGGTAACTTAGATTAGGTCTCTGATTTTCAAAACCTGATAAGCTAAACAAAAGCAAATATCAGAAGTTTTGCCAGTTGCAAATAAGCTTTATAAACACAGACTCGTCAGTGTCTGTTGGTTGATGAACTTAACTAAGGAAACTAATGAGAGGTCACCTAAGGGGACTGAGAGAATGGGGCAGCCGTGGAAAAGGTACAATGGGAAGGACAGGCTTTGGGGAGTTCTAACACCCATCCCTGTGTATTATCTGGAGTGAACTTTCAGCCGGGAGTCTAGGGAGATTGGGAAAGATATGTTGCAAAAGACACTTTCTCCCACCCCCCCCTCAGTGAAATGACTTTCACTCAGTTGGATGCTGTCATTGTACCCTAAACCTTCACTGAGGCACCAGGAAAACTACCTGTGGAGGCTCATGTTAGCATATCATATTGAGATGATGGTTATTATCGCCACCTACGACATTGCTTGGGTTCCTTCTAAGAAGTTCTATGCAAGAAATTGCTTTCATAACTAATCTTAGGTAACATTGTGCTTTCTCTCAGGAGCTGTCATGATTTCTCTTCATGGGCATGTACAATCCGATGATTCTGTTACCATTTTCATTTTGGTGGTCAGGAAGCTCAGAAGTAAAGCCCTGGGGGAACTTCTGGCCCCTAAGCTCTGTATTCTCTCCCCTCCCCCCCTTTCTCCCAAGGCATTAGTTTCCCAGGTTTAATTCAATGTTCCCTAGGCTTAACAGATACGTTGTCATTCATATATTAATGCTTTATTGCATACCCTTGTTGCATACATTGCTTTACATTATCCAACTCAGGCTCTTCCCTCATTTGTCTTTGTTTACTCTGCTCCTTCTTCCTGGAAAAATGTTCCCCTCTGTCATCCCCAACCCCTGGCAGCATACTTACACTTACTTCAAGACGTACTTCAGGCACCTCCTGCTGGAAGCCTTGCTGATAGCTTGAGACCATGCACCTTGTAGCTAACACATGTCATGTTGCCCTGAGATCATCTGATATCTGTCTACCTCTCTCCCTAAACGGTCAGCTCTTTGAGGGCAGGATCTGCTTTGTATGGCAAGTAGTGGGTGTTTTGTTTTTTAAGTTTATTTATTTATTTATTTAGAGAGAAAGAGAGAGAGAGAGAGAGAACATAAGCAGGAAAGGGGCAGACAGAGAGAGAGAGAGAGAGAGAGAGAGAAAGAGTAAGAGTGAATCCCAAGCAGGCTCCATGCCGTCAGCACAGAACCCAACGTGGGGCTCGATCTCACGAACCATGAGATCATGACCTGAGCTGAAATCAAGAGTCAGAGGCTTAACCGATTGGGCCACGCAGGCTCCCCAAGTAGTAGGTGTTTCATAAACGTTCGGCAAATGAATACACGAAGTGCTTTATGGAATACCATAGAAAACAGGCAGAGGTTAATAACATTTCAGTTGAAGAAAAGCTTCTTATAAGGAGTAATAGTTGATAGTAACAAAGGGCTCACTGTATGGGAGGGGGTACTTACGCATTTTTTATATATTAACTTATTTAATTATGCTTCCCCCAAACAGGTAGTGAGTACTGTTATTATCTCTCTGTTACAAATGAGAAAACGAAAGCCCATAGAGGTTAAGAGACTTGCCCAAGTTTACCAAGCTAGTGGCAGAGGAAGAACCAGAATGCAAATGGCCTACCCCTGGAGCCTGCACACTAATTTGCTCTGCTGTGGTGCCTCTCTGTCATCATGGACACATTCGGGCACCAATTTCTTTATGTATTTTTATTTTTACTTTACAAAGTTGATACACAATTGACGTACAATGTTGTATTAGTTTCAGGTGTGCAACAGTAATTCAACATTTGTATATATTGCAAAACGATCGCCACGATATGTCTAGTTAACTTGTTTTTTTTTTTTTATTAAATTTGTTTTTAACGTTTATTGTTGAGAGACAGAGACAGGCAGAGCATGAGCAGGGGAGGGGCAGAGAGAGAGAGGGAGAGACAGAATCTGAAGCAGGCTCCAGGCTCTGAGCTGTCAGCACAGAGTCCAACGCGGGGCTCGAACCCACAAACTGCACGCTCATGACCTAAGCAGAAGTTGGACGCTCAACCGACTGAGCCACCCAGGTGCCCCATGTCTAGTTAAGTTCTATCACCACAAATAGTTATAATTTTTTTCTCTGTGATGAGAGCTCTTAAGATTGACTCTCTTAGCAACTTTCAAATATGCAATACAGTATTGTTAATTACAGTCACTATGCTGTGCATCTTATTCCCAGGACTTATGTATCTTATAACTGAAAATTTGTACGTTTTGACCACCTTCACCCATTTTGACCACCTCTCCAGTCCCCACCTTTGTCAATTACCAATCTATCTTCTGTATCTGTGAGGTTTTTTTAATTCCACATGTAAGAGAGATAAGACGGTATTTGTCTTTCTGACTTAGCATAATGCCTCCAAGATCTGTCCATGTTGTTGCAAATGATAAGATTTCCTTCTTTTTTATGGCTGAATTATATTCCTCTGTGTGTGTGTGTGTGTGTGTGTGTGTGTGTGTGTGTGTGTGTATAGATCCCATTTACTTTATCCATTCATCCATCAATGGACCCTTAAGTTTATTCCATATCTTAGCTATTGTAAATAATGTTGCAATAACCATAGGGGTGTAGATATCTCAAGTTAGTGTTTTAATTGTCTTTGGCTCCTGAGCGGAATTGCTGGATCATATGGTATTTCTATTTTTAATTTTTTGAGGAACCTCCATACTGTTTTCCACAGTGGCTGCACCAGTTTGCATTCCTACCAAAAATGCACAGGGTTTGTTTCTCTCCACATCCTCACCAACACTTGTTATTTCTTGTGTTTTTGAGTTTAGCCACTCTGGCAGGTGTGAAGTGACATCTCATCGTGATTTTGGTTTGTATTACCCTGATGATTAGTGATGTTGAACACATTTTCATGTACCTGTAGACCATTTCTATGTCTTCTTTGGAAAAACATTTATTCAGATCCTCTTGTACACTTTTCAGATCAGATTCTTGGTGGGTTTAAAAATTTTTTAATTAACTTTTTTTGTTATTGAGTTGTATGAGTTCTTTATATATATTGGATATTAACCCCTTATCAGATATATGATTTGCAAATATTTTCTCCCATTCTATAGACTGCTTTCATTTTATCGATGGTTTCCTTTGCTGTGCAGAAGCCCCAATTTTGATTGCTGTTCCAGAAGAGTAAATCCATGTTTTTATTTGTGTTTTACTCAATAGTCATTCCCATTCTCCTCACATCATGCTGTATAGATACAGGCATTCACACTGCCAGGTCCTGTAGCAGACTTTGTGCCTGGAGTTCTCTCTCATCCAGCAAGAGAGCGGATGCAGAATCAAATACAGGAGAGGCTAATGTTTGGGAGGAGACAAGAGCTCTGAGTAAGCGTTCTTGCTCTGTACTTATTAGGATCAGAAGGCTTACATATGTGATGGATGTGTAGAAAGAGACAATGAAACAGTGATCATTAACTCAAACGTATGAGAGAAAGGGGGTTTCAAAGATATGTGGTGTAAGGGGTTTGGGTCAATACAAAATAAAATCCTTGCACTGAGCAGATGGCTGTTTACAGCAGGCACCAGCTGCCGTGTCTGTTTGTCTTAACTTGTCTGGGGGATAAAACAGATAGAGAATGCGACCTCTGGGCCAACAAGGCACCTTTCTTTTGCTAATTAGCTCCAGGTAATTTTACCCTGCTGTGGTGGTCTATCACCCTGTTTACCTGTTTACCTATTCTGGATGCTTTTGTCC
This sequence comes from Panthera pardus, assembly GCF_024362965.1. Taxonomy (NCBI): domain Eukaryota; kingdom Metazoa; phylum Chordata; class Mammalia; order Carnivora; family Felidae; genus Panthera; species Panthera pardus. Next base: position 105,009,118 of record NW_026526655.1, read on the forward strand.
TGTGGAAGCAGCTTTCTGCCTCTATGCTTTTGTTCTATGTGGGGGATGCTTTCACCCTGTTTGCCTATTCTGGACGCTTTCATCTTGAGCCTTGTTAACCCACTGGTGCAAACTCAGGGAATTCCTAAACTTATTCCTCACAGCTTCCCGAGGCCCTTTTTTGTCTCCTGTGATGCCTGTGATACTGCAATTGAGTTATTAGATGCAAATAAAACATATGTAAATAACCCGGCACAATTCCTAATGCATATTAGATAATCGATATATGGAAACTTCTATTCTTGTTATTATTCTTATTATCAGTTATATACTTGATTACCTATCATTTTCTTTAGTGGAAGGTTTTAGTTTCACTCACTCAAGCATAGTTGGTGTTTATAAATTAACTTGGATTGACTAGTTTCTGGCAGATTAAGGGATAACAAGCTTATACATGTGAGGCCACAGGTAGGGTGGTTCCGTTTTCCCTCCAATCAAAACAATATTTAACAAGCACCAAGGAACTATTCTTCACACATTTTTTTTAATTTTAAAATTTATTTTGAGAAAGAGAGCATTTGCACACACTCACAAGCCAGATAGGGGTAGAGAGAGAGACACAGAGGACAGAATCCTAAGCAGGCTCTGCACTGTCAGTGTAGAGCCTGACTTGGGGCTCAGTCCCACAAACTATGAGATCATGACCTGCCCCCAAATCAAGAGGTGGATGTTTAACCAACTGAGCCACCCAGATACCCCTATAACCAAGGAACTATTCTTGTTTGTGGAGAATTCAACAGTGAAAACACAGATGGAAACTCTGTTCCGTGGAGTTTACATTATGATAGAAAGAGGCAGAGAATCAAGAATCTAAAAAGTGAAGATATTTAATATGTGAAACATGTTATGGGCAGAACTAAATGAGGTCCAAGATGAGGGATTCCTGGAAGGATTCCACTTCTGGAAGGGTTGTAGAAGAAGGGCTGGTGGAGAAGGTAATATTTGAGTAAGGTATGGAGGAAGCGAGACAGTGGGCAATGTGGAGTGGAAATCAGCCGGGACAAGCGGTCTAGGAGAGAAAACACCAAGCACAAGGGCTCTGAGGCAGGAGTGGGACACACAGGCTCAAAGAATAGCAGGATAGATAGTATGGATCAATGGAAGGTTTGAGGTGGGAAGATTTATGATGTAATTGGGGTGGGGGTGAAATGTGGAGGACTGTTCAGGTCACTGTAATAATTTTGGCTTTCCCTTGAAATGAGGTAGGAAGCTACGGCAGTGGTTTAAGAAAGAATAAGATGATAGAGCTTGTATTTTGACAGGACTGGTCTGATTGCAGGGTAAAGAATAGATCAAAAAGAATGAATGTAGGCACAGTAGAGATGACAAGCACAGAAGCAAGAAGGCAAATGTTGGTATTTCAATATTCTCGCTAGGGATGCTACTGGCTTGTTGGTAGCAGTGGAGGTGGTGCAGAGTCTTTGACTGTGGATCTATGTTTATGGCAGCATGGACATGTCCATAGATTGAATGTTGAGTAGAAAGGAGAGAAAAGTCAAAAGCAGCTGGACGAGAGCAGCAGGAACAATGATGGGGTTGCCAACACTGGGATGGAGAAGACTGAGAAAAGCTAGGTTGAGATACAATAAGTTTGAGATGTTCACTGGATATCAGGGTCAGGATGTTAAGCAGACAGATGGGGACAGGAGCTCAGGTGAAAGTTCTGGGGAGGAGAGTCATCAATGGGGAAACCTTAGCCCGTAGATGGGTTTTAATGGCGTAAGAGTGGTGAGATCATGATGGAAGTGATCATATTCAGAAGAGAGAAGATAGTCAAGACTGAGTCAGGGAAATGAGATGGGTCCAGAAAAAGTGATGCAGAGGTAATGGCCAGTGCGCTAGGAGGACCATTCTGAGAGGATGATATTCTGTGAATTGAATAAGCAAGGACTGTTGAAGAGGAGGAGGTGATCGACTCTATCAGACGTGAACTGAGGATGAAGTGTCGCCAGTTGCATTTATTCCAGCAACATGGGCTCAAGGAAGACCTTGTTGAGAACACTTTCTTCCTGAAGCAACAGGAGAAGTTAAAAGTCAAAGAAGGTGGTGGCAAAGCCAATTAGAAAAAAGCGGATGGTTAAATATTAGGAGAAAAAGGGGCCAAACCATATCTAGAGGGGTCAGGTTAAGATTGAGCCCATTAGTCCCAGATTTTAGAGCAGGTGGAAACAGAATCTTAGTTCAAACAGGCTTACAGGCAAGTAAGAAGTTTCTGAGAAATTGGTTTGAGCACAAGCAGGTGTTTTTTGCTGTTTTTTATAGGAGACGGGGTATGGTGTTTGAATGCTTGGGGCTAGCTCATAGGGTTAGTGAAAGAATGAATGTAGGCTCTTTCCATTTGGGATGTATAAGTAAATGCAAAAAAAAAATACACCTGTGGATAGATGATCCAAATATAGGTGGAAACACATTTTTTAAAAGAAAAAATGATCAGCGTAATTCTATCGCTGCATTTGACAAATGTCTTGAATTGCTGTCATTTTATCTTTTCAAAAATATCATGTAGATCTAACCCCTACACTTTAGATTAATCCCCTTATGTTTGTGGAAAGCAGATTTTATTTTTGGACATCATAATTTCATTTCCCAGCATAATGAAATTCAGCGGAACAACCGGAGCCCTGAAAAGTGATTTGGTCATTTTGGGTCAGAAAATTAACATTAGGCTGAAATACAACAAATCTCCCATTAGTTTGTCTTGAAAAAAAAAAAAAGTAAAAGAGTTTTCTGGTTTTACTGCATCTAGTGATCATTTGGGTGAAAAAAAGCTTCTGTTCCATCTCTTGTGGTGCCAAATTTTATTGCATTTCCTTCCCTGCACAGCTTGTTAAATGTGAACAAGTGCCTTGGATTTCACAGCAGTGCTAAGATTCTCACTTAAATTGCCTTGGAACTTGGTGGCCCCTAATTAATCCAGTGACTGCTAGACATTTTGTGTGATATTGTTTATATAGTTGATAGGAAAAACACATCTGTGCTGCGAGGGCTGGAGGCAGAGTGAAGTAGGAGATACAGACTTTTAAATGTGGCCATTAAAATGTCCCAACAGTATGCACAGAATATAGTTGCTGGTACTCTTATTATTAATGCTATTTTTAAAGAGCTCACAAAAGGCATAAGGAGACTTACATACCGGGCTGGTCTTGGACGTTGTTCTCTGAGGGAGTTGTTGGAAGAATTTGAGCATGAAAACAGTGTGGTCCTCTCACGCTGGTGGACCTTTGGAGACATACAAGAGGAATATGAGATTGTTGACAAGGAACAGAGCTAAGAGGTTATTAAAATTGTCCAGATGAGACAAGAGACCTAGACCTAGGGTAGAAGAAACAGGGCAATGGCACTGATGTGACAGATGTTACTGTGTTATTTTGCATTTTACTATTGTCTTTGACTCTAGACAATATACAGATAGCCCACTTTTCCCTTTTCCAGAGTTTCCAATTCTAACATTTGCTTCTTACTTCATTGGTTAGGTGTCCCGATGTCGAGTGCGTTGTCTATTTCCTTGAGTTTACTAAATTGGGGCTACCTCTTCTCCTTTCTAAAGAAGAAGGGCTTATCAACTGCCATTTCTTGATGCAATTCAGTAATCTGAAAGTTCTCATGGGCAGCCGTTGTTCATAGTACAAATCTATTTTTCTTTTACTGAATTTCAGAAATGAGAGGAGTCATCAGATTCTTTCCTCAGTGGTAACTACATGTACTTTACGCCCTCTGGCTCATGTTATGGTAAAATTGAGATGTTACAACTTTTATCTTGGGGGTTTATATATTTCTAGGAATTTATCCATTTCTTCCAGTTTGCAACAGCCAACAAAATTAAAAGGTAACCTAAGGAATGGGAGAAGATATTTGCAAGTGACCTATCTGATAAAGGGTTAGTATCCAAAATCTATAAAGAGCTTATAAAACTCAACACCCCAAAACCAGATAATCCAATTAACAAATGGGCAGAAGACATAAGTAGACATTTTTCCAAAGAAGACATACAGATGACCAGCAGACACACGAAAAGATACCCAACATCACTCATCATCAGGGAAATGCAAATCAAAACTACAATAGTTTTGTATTAGCAGAATGGCTAAAAGCAACGACACAAGAAACGACAGGTGTTGGCCAGGATGTGGAGAAAGGGGAACCCTCTTGCCCTGCTGGTGGGAATGCAGACTGGTGCATCCACTCTGGAGAACAGTACAGAGGTTCCTCAAGAAACTAAAAATAGAACTACCCTACGACCCAGCAATTGCACTACTAGGTATTTACTTAAAGGATACAAAAATGCTTATTCAAAGGGATACATACATCCTAATGTTTATAGCAACATTATCTACAATAGCAAACTTATGGAAACAGCCCAAGTGTCCAATGACTGATAAATGGATAAAGAAGACATGGCATATATATATATATGGAGTATTATTCAGCCATAAAAAATGAGATCTTGCCATTTGCAAAGATGTGGATGAAGCTAGAGAATATTATGTTAAGTGAAATAAGTCCATCAGAGAAAGACAAATACCATATGATTTCACTGCTATGTGGAATTTAAGAAACAAAACAAAAGAAGAAGGAGGGAAAAATGAGAGAGAAGCAAATCAAGAAACAGACTCTTAACTATAAAGAACAAACCAATGGTTACCAGAGGGGGGCCGGGTGGGGGGATGGGTGAAACAGGTGATGGGGATTAAGGAGGGGACTTGTGATGAACCCAAGGTTATTTATGTAAGTGACGAATCACTAAATTCTATACCTGAAACTAATATTACACTTTTATGTTTTAACTACCTGGAATTTAATTAAAAACGTTAAAAAACCCCAACGTCTATTTTGGAAACCCGCCCGGCCTAATTGAATATGGCAGAATGTAGTCTTCCACAACTCCTGATATTCTATTGGCTAGTGGATTGTAGGGAGATACAGAAAATAGTCTTTCTTAGAAAGTCCAAGACAGAGGGCATTATCTAGTGATGGGGCTTACCCATTACTGTTTTGTTTTAAGTAGACGTGAGACTTTTTTTGGTTCAAGTGCTGGTAACTGTTGTGCTAACCTAAAAGAGATCATAACTAGATTCCAATTTATGGAAGTTCATTTCCTGTGATGTTTTGCTTAATGTGCAAATAGGCCACAGAGCCCATTATTCCTCCGTAAGTGCTTTCGGTTTTGCATCTGTTGGCCCTTCTCCATTCTAAGTCCTTAGGAGGCAGCCAATAAATTAATGCTGAAACTGTATATACTCAATAGAACTCTAATTTGGCGTATCAATATGTCATTAAAAACACTCTTACTGATCATTTACATATTAAGCAAACCATCCATTTAGGAACAAAAATCCCACATGTACCCATTTATCATTTCCTGAGTGTCATTTGTGTGTGGCAGGCAACCATTACTGCCGGGGTCCTTCTGAGATGAGGACAGCATAGCTCTCATCCTCTAGGTACCCATCATCAGATGGAGGTGACAACTTTATAAATGATTACAAAACAGTATGAAATGTTGCGGTAGGTATGCGCAAAGACATTATGGTACGCCTGGAAGGCTTTGCCAGGGCCATTTTAACCTAGAAACACAAAATTGCAGAATTTTTTTTTTCCAGAGTTGGGGGCAATCATGATGCCAACGTTTAGTCTTTCTTTTCAGACAAGCTAAACAAAACCATCTTTTTTTTTTAATTAATTTATTTTTTTATTATATGAAATTTATTGTCAAATTGGTTTCCATACAACACCCAGTGCTCATCCCAAAAGATGCCCTCTTCAATGCCCATCACCCACCCTCCCCTCCCTCCCACCCCCCGTCAACCCTCAGTTTGTTCTCAGTTTTTAAGAGTCTTTTATGCTAACAAAGCCATCTTTAAAATGAATTGCGAACAGGTAGTTTGAGCAAAGTCAAACTTATCATTTACTAACTTAATATTAGCTGTCATTTACTAACTTAAATAAATGATCATGATTTTGATAAATAATTATTGAACACCTACGATGGGCCAGAGGCCACTTAAGAATTTAAATATTATTGGGGCACCTGGGTGGCTCAGTTGGTTGAGCATCCCACTTCCGCTCGGGTCATGATCTCATGGTTTGTGAATTCGAGCCCCGTGTGGTGCTCCATGCTGGGCAGGGCCTGCTTGGGATTTTCTCTCTCCCTCTCTCTCTCTGCCCTATCCCTACTCATTCTCTCTCTCTTTCTCTCAAAATAAATAAACATTGAAAAAGAATAGTTCTTCCATAGTAAAGAAGCATATGGGGGTAGAAAAAAGAAAAAAAAACCCTCAAAAGTCACATGAGAAATCTGAGTTATGGATAACGACAGATTAGCTTGGTTAGACTAATGCTCCCATAGATAACAAGTGTGAAATGCAGACAAATGTTTGACTAATACAAGCATTTGAAGGCACTGGACAAAGAAGGAGACTTAGCAGTTGGCAGCATAAAGCTTGACAGAACCTTCCATTGCCCCACACTTGATTAGCAGGCAGCTTCAGCTGCAGAAAGTGCTCCCTGGTTAGCCTGAGATGTGAAAGGATAGCGTTCAGACTAGCAGAATGATCACAAGTCATCGGAGAGTTCTTGGAATGGAGGGAGCCACACAGAGAGCGAGAATGCCCTGGTTTACACATAAAATGCACCCAAATCCTTGTCCAGGTGCTTAGTCCATAAAGGACAGACTGGGGAGGGAGGGAAACGAGGAGGTCCTATGAAAAAAAGAAAAAAACCCAGAGCATCTAGAAATTTAAAGAGCTAAGTGGACATTCCACCACAGGGGAACCAGAGTTTGGATTTTAAGTTCAGCGCAATTAAACTATCTTTTTTAAAATTATTTTTTAAAATCTTTTTTTATTTTTGAGAGAGTGAGAGAGAGACAGAGTGAGAGCAGAGGAGGAACAGAGAGAGAGAGGGAGACACAGAATCCGAAGCAGGCTCCAGGCTCTGAGCTGTCAGCATAGAGACCCACGGGGGGCTCTACCCTACGAACCGTGAGATCATGAACTGAGCCAAAGTCGGATGTTCAACCAACTGAGCCACCCAGGTGCCCTTAAACTATCTTCTAACCAAATATCATTATTTGGAGGAATATAAAATAATCCAGGGACTTTACAAATGTATCATTAATAATCCTTAGATTCAATCAAGAATCACTTGTTATGCTAAGAACCAGGAAAATGTTATCAATACTCAAGAAAATAGAAACTGGTCCTGAGATGATCCAGACATTGGAATGATCAGAAAACGATTATTGAAGTTGCTATTATTATTATGTTCAAGAACTTAAGATACTTATTCATATAATAAATGGATGGTTAATCTTGGCAGAGAACTAGAAACTACAAAGCAAAACTACCAAATGGAAATTCTAAAGCTGAAAAATGCAGTAACTGAAATGAAAAATTTCCTGGAAGCATTTAACAGCAGAAGAAACTAGTGAACTTGAAGGCAGAGCAAAAGAAATTATATAATGTAAAATACGAAAAGAAAAATAAAAAGTGAGGAAACATGAGTAGGGCCTCAGAGCCTCGCGGGATCATCAGGCAATTTAATTTACGTGTAATTGAATCCCAGAAAGAGCAGAGACAGAAAAAAACATTTCTTAAGTTGGAAGCTTTTCAAATTAGGTGAAAGATATCAATGTCCAACACATGCCATCAGGACAGAGTTCTGCATTCAGCAAAACCATTCTTCAAAAACAAAGATGAAATAAGACATTTGCAGACAAACCCAAACAAGAAACTTGTTGTCAGCAGGTGTATTGTGTAAGAAATGCCAAAAAGGTAGTTCTTTTCTTCAGGGTGAAGAAAGCATGTACAGGATGGTAACTTGAATCTACACGAGGAAAAAAATTGCTGGCAACGATAAGTGTCTACGTAAATATAAACAACTAGGAGTTTTTTTTTTTCTTTCTTTTCTTCATTTTCCAAAAAAACCGCATACGGCCATTGAAAGCAATAATTATTATCACTGCAGTATGGGTTTTATAATGCTTGTATGTATGTTATAATGTTTACATGTACGATAATTATAGCACAAAGAGTGATGGTGGTAAATTGAACTGTGATATTAGAAGATTTCTGTATTTTTTGCGTGAAGGAGTAAAGCACTAAGTCCTTGTAGATTGTCTTATTTTAAGAGGTACATTGTAATTCTTAGTGAAACCAGTAAAAAATAATGAAAAAAGATTTTGGCTAAGATACCAATAGGTGACTAAAAATGGAACTCTAAAAATATTTGGTTAACTGAAAAGAATATAACAAAACATGCGATATATAATATGACATAAAAGTACACTGTAAATCAGTGGGAAATACACTAAAACCCCAACAAATGAATGGACCAAGAAGCATAGAGAAATAATCCATAACAAAAGAAAATGGACAATAAAGATGGGATAGTGGCCTTTTATGAAGGAAAACTTCAGAAGAAATTTCTGAAGTTATTAAAGCAAAGGTGTGTTGTTATTTGAAAAGTTAGCCAGTAAGAAATCTCTTTGGGAAGCATTTATTATTTTTTTTTAATTGAGGAAGGGTGATGCCTGACATTACCTTCTAATTTCCTTTTTGACTTGTGCTGTTCTAATCCTCCCCTATCTTCAAAACTTTAATTAAGTGCATTACATTCATGAATCTTGTGTCAGTAGTGTTTGGAGTTTGTAATATCTCCTACTTTTTCTTAAAAAGTTTTTTTTAACACTTATTTTTGAGAGATAGAGAGAGACAGAGCACAAGCGAGTGAGGGGCAGAGAGAGAGGGAGGCACAGGATTTGAAGCAGGTTCCAGGCTCTGAGCTGTCAGCACAGAGCCGGACGTGGGGCTTGAACCCACAAACTGTGAGATCATGGCCTGGGCCAAAGTCGGGTGCTTAACCGACTGAGCCACCCAGGCACCCCTCCTACTTTTTCTTTTCAACGTCCACTAATATTATAAGCCGATGCAAACCAATGGTCTACCCTATGCCAAGCACCATGCTGCACCCTCCAAGTGTTTTACCTTTTACTCTGGATTCATTTTCATGTCATGGATGAAAAAGCACAGAGGCTTAGGGAGCGTAAGGGACTTAGTCCAAATCACGCAGCTAGTAAGTGTGAAGGAGCCCGCTGATCCTTGGCTCTCTGACTTTAAGGTCAACATGTGTGATCACGGGTTATGTCGAAAGAAGACAGGTGATGTGAGTATGACACAAAATAGGACAAAGAAGGGAGTCGCTGCCTGAAGACTCCAGAGTGATGAATGGAGGCAAATGTTAGATGTCAATGGGAATGATGATACCCGCATACGGGCGGGTGTCTAAATACCCAGAAATATCCAGGCAGCTGTTGTCTCGCTTACCAGGTTATGATTAACCTGGAATATTGATAACGGAAAAAAAAGTGGGATACAAAATTGAAGTAATATAAGATTGTAACTAATGTGCATTTATTTGATCTTACTTCTATAAAATAACGCTAGAATTCAAGTGTAGAGAGTAATAAAAGCCAGGTATTTGGTTACCCTCTGCGTTCGGACAGAATGAATGGATGAATGAATCCCACGTTGATCTCCATTGTTCCTCAGACTTTTTAATTTTCAACTTTTCTGCCTTCAACACGTATAGTTTTTATAAGGAGAAAACACAGCTCTAAAAGGGGGGAAAAAAAATGAAAACACCACCATTTTGACCACTCCAGGAAGACACGCAGAAGAATAAACATAATTTCATCTGGCTTTCAAGAGTATCTCTCCTGGCAACTGCTTCTGAGACTCTGAGATCTTCTCTGAGGGAAACTGCTCATTAAACAATTTTCAATAATGTGCTGAAGAAATACAGCAAAGTTATTAAAGAGATGATGGCTGTCCCAGGGTACACATACCACAGGGGCCAGAACCACTCTTTAAATATATTTTCATTTGACTCCTGCTTCTCTGGACTGAAGCCGTATTACCATACCTAATTTTTAAAACTCTTTTTGATGGGGGTCATTCTTCTTGCCTCGAAACTGGCTCATTTTATTACTTTGGAGTCTCTGCAGAGCCTGGCGATTTTACATTCTTTTGATGCTTGCATATGGTTTGGGTTTTTTTGTGAAATCAAAGGATACAGGCTGCTTGTGATGACTTTGGCGGACATCTGACACCTCACCTGCTCGGTGGTTGCTCAAATTATCTAAAAGTGTATACTTTTCAATTGAACAAATTATAGACAAAAATTAAAATGCAAAGAATCTAGAAGGGTCAGGCATGAAAGTAAAATAATGCTAAAGTAGAAATGTCTATCTATTATCTATTTATCTATCTATCTATCTATCTATCTATCTATTTTTAAGCAGCTGGAATTGATGGGAACTTCAAGAATCTCCAGGTTTCTGAAATGAAGATATATTCTGGGTAGGGAGAAGGGAGATAATCAAACCAAACAGTTTTAGTTATGGACAGAATATTCTTGACTCACTAAGTACATACATTGTCTATTCAACCGTTCTGCCTCAGTTTAACCCTAGTCAAAGGAATCCGCACGGCTTCACTGAAAGACTGTTAGGGCAAGGAACAGACATTCCTGGGGTAAAATCCCCTTTCCATCTCCTCCAGCTGTGTAACTGAAGGCAAGGTATTCAGTCTCCCTCAAGGTCAATTTCTTTGCCTGTAAAATCAAGGTGATGTGAGCCAACACTCTATGCCAAGCACTGTGCTATGTATGCAACTGACATGTTTTATCTTTTAATCTGGATTCACCCTCATTTCATGGATGAAAAAAGAACGAGGCTTATTGGTTTGTTGTGGGGGTTAAATTAGAGAAAGCTTGTAAAGTACGAGGCATAAGGTTTAATACCTCATAGGCACTCAATAAATATTTGGCCAACCCTCCAGTGTCCTTTGACAAGGGCAATGCACACCAAGAGAACTAACTCAAACCATAAATTAATGACTTTAATTTCTTAAGCAACTATTTATTTTCTCCCTGTAAAGATGTGCTCCTTCCCTCCCTGGTGAATTTCTATCCTGTATTTCAGGTTCATGTTTTACCTATCACATAAGACATACATTCACTCTGTGAGCACTGATTTCTCCTTCCTTCAAAGTTCTGTATCTCAGAATTTACGCCCCTTGGTCCAGTTCCATACATCATTCAACTCGAATTTTGGTCTACTTTGTAAACTTTGGAGTCCGTGCTTTATAACCTAATTTTATAATTTACTATGCAAAATCCGAGGCAAAATATTAAACATCTCTGTGTCCTAGCTTGTCCTCCCAAAAAAGGGACGGACTTAAATGTCCTTTAAAGACTATGGTAGGGCCAAAATTAAATGAAACATGTGAAAGCATCAAATGCATACATGCATATAATTGGGATATCCACAAGTCATAGTTTTACTGTCCACAATTGTCCCAAGGAAGTTTAATATTTTCAAGCCATGGATCATTTATTTTTTGTTTATATCCATCACATACTCATTGTGAAGAGTTGCTCTGAACATATCAAACTACTTGCTGTCACGTACATGTGCCATACTTTCTAAGAAATGCATTTTGAATTTTTTTGACCTAACCAACTCCTGTTCATCCTTCAAAACCCAGCTCGGGCATCACTTCCTCCTGAAAGTCCCTTGAGTTCCTTCAGGTTGGGGTTTCCCTCCACTCTCAAGGCACTATGTGTTTCTGTTATGGTTCTAATTATACTTTTTTGCTTACGTACATATATTTCCCCCCTTTGGTGGACCAAGAGCCTCTTGGGAAGTGATTTGTTTGTCGTTTTATCCTTGCAGGATAGTTCAGGGCATAAGACATGGTGATCAGTGAGTATTTGTGGAATGGACGAGTAAAAGAATGGGTACAGAGAAAAATCAGGAAATGAGTGCTGCCAGTGGGTAGAGCCTCATGGTGGACCTTGGGGATGTCTGCTTGCCAATGAATATGTTCAACGTTGTTGCCTATCATGCTTAAGGCATTTTTGGTGATCCTTTTCTTCTATAGTCTCTGCTATGTCTCAGACTCTCATTTATGGCAAAAAGCATGTAAACATTTGGCTCAATGGTCAGCTATCAAGACGACCTTTGGAAACTTAACCAGGAGGGAGAGCTTGTCTATTTTTGGCCACTAGTTTATGTATCTTACAAATGCTGTAATGGTTCAAATATTACTTGTTTGTACGCATGCAGCAGCTGATCTATAAAACATATGGTATTTTGAAATATTGATCTCTTCAGTGCCAGCAAGTAAGAGATATTAGGGTAGCCTGGGATTCCATTTGTAACCGTGGGATTAGAGTCAGAGAAGTGGAAAATTGGAATAGACCAAAATTCATGTGAAGTGCAAAATACAGCTGGCAGAGGGGCTAAAGAAGGAGAATAACAAATAAGGGAAGCATTATTTTAAAAGCTGACTCAACCATCACATGGGAAAGGAGCAGTGAAATGAACAAGCTTTCACTGCCTCAGCTTCCTGTGCCTCCAGGTTGGCTTTGCGGACTTAAATTCAGCACAACAGCTGGAAAAGGCAAAACTGAATGATTTGGAAGCAAGAAAAGGTGGCATCCCTATGGGTTCCTGTCACATCTCTCAAGCAAGTCAGTAGGAAGTTAAATTACAAAAGAAGCCGATTGTGGTGGGGAAAGATGGAAAAAATAACAGCACACTTTCCTCATGCTTGGAATTATACCCACACTGGATCGTTCAAGTTTTTTCAGTTCACTTGCATTGTGATGTCCTTCTAAACCCAACTGCAGAACTGGACTTTTTCTTTCATCACTAAACTCAAAGGTTCTTTAATATTGTCCTGGGCATTTGACTTCACATGTTGATCAGTTGCTTCTCTTTTAGCCAGGGACCAGGTGTTACCTGACCTTGTGCATCCAGAAACACAGTCTAGCACATTATTTGTTACGTGGGAGGTGCTCCGTAATAGGTTTTGATTGACTGGCTGGATGAATGCATCTAGAAGGGTTTTGGAAATATTTTGTTTATGTTCTATCCACTTGACCTTTAAAGAATCTTTATCCAACACCTAAATGTAAGATAGGAAGCTATCCAAATCTTAGAAGAGAAAACAGTCAACAAGCTTTTTGACCACGGCCACAACAAATTCTTACTAGACATGTCTCTGGATGCAAAGGAAACAAAAGGAAAAATGAACTATTGGGACCTCATCAAGATAAAATCTTCTGCACAGCAAAGGAAATAATCACCAAACTAAAAGGCAACCAACGGAATGGAAGAAGATATTTGCAAATGACATGTCAGATAAAGGTTTAGTCTCCAAAATCTATAAAGAACTTATCAAACTCAACACCCAAAGAACAAACAATCCAGTGAAGAAATTGGCAAAGGACATGAATAGACACTTTTCCAAAGAAGGCATTCATATGGCTAACAGACATATGAAAAAAATGCTCAATATTACTCATCACCAGGGAAATCAAAATCACAAACTAAAACGGCAATGAGATACCACCCCATGCCTATAAATGGCTGAAATGAACAACTCAGGCAACAACAGGTGTTGGTGAGGATGCAGAGAAAGGGGAACACTTTTGCACTGCTGGTGGGAATGCAAACTGGTGCAGCCACTCTGGAAAACAGTATGGAGGTTCCCCAAAAAAATGAAAAATAGAAGTACCCTACGACCCAGCAATTGTACTTGTAGGTATTTATCTGAAGGATATAGGAGGGCTGTTTTGTTAAATTCTTTTTTTTAATGTTTGTTTTTGAGAGAGAGAGAGAGAGAGAGAGAGAGAGATCAAAAGCGGGGGCGGGGGCAGAGAGAGAGGGAGACCCAGAATCCAAAGCAGGCTCCAGGCTTTGACCTGTGAGCATAGAGCCCAATGTGGGGCTCGAACCCATGAACTGCGAAATCATGACCTGAGCCAAAGTCAGTTGCTTAACCGACTGAGTCACCCAGGCACCCCAGGAGTGCTATTTTGAAAGGGCACATGCACCCCAATATTTATAGCACTATCAACAACAGTCCAAGTATGGAAAGAGCCCAAATATCCATTGACTGATAAATGTATAAATAAGATGTGGTATATATACATATATATAATGGAATATTACTCAGCAGTTTAAAAGAATGAAATCTTGCCATTTGCAACAACATGGATGGAGCTAGAGTGTATTATTCTAAGTGAAATAAGTCAGAGAGAGTGACTTAAGTGAAATAAGTCAGAGAAAGACAAATATCCTATGATTTCACTCATATGTGGAATTTAAGATACAAAACAGCTGAACATAAAGGAAGGAGAGCAAAAATAATATAAAAGCAGGGAGGGAGACAAACCATGAGAGCCTCTTAAATACAGAGAACAAACTGAGGGTTGCTGGAGGGGTTTTAGGTGCGGGGGATGGGCTAAATGGGTGATGGGTATTAAGGAGGACACTTGTTGGGATGAGCACTGGGTATTATATGTAAGTGATGAATCACTAAATTTTATTCCTGAAATCATTATTACACTACATGTTCACCAACTTGAATGTAATTTAAAAAAATAGTAATAAAAAGAATCTTTATCCAAAAAGGTATTCCCATTCTTAGATGGGAATGATTCCTCTTTGATTGTAAGGAAAAAGTTAAACTCCAATATCTTTGTCTTTAAGAATGAGGAGGGGTACTAGATAAAACAGGAAAGGAAACTGACTGAAAAGAAACTTTAGGTAAAAAAATATATATAATTATAATAAATATAATTATAAAATATAATATAAATTATATTTATGATATGTTATAATTATAATAAATATAATATAATATATAATATAATATAAATTATATTTATAATATAATATAAGTTATAATTATAATAAATATAATATAATATAATATATAATATAATATAAATTATATTTATAATATAATATAAGTTATAATTATAATAAATATAATATAATATATATTATATAATATATATTATATTATATATATAAAATATATATAATATATATAATATATAATATATATATTATATAATATATATATCATATATATTATATATATTATATATATAACATATAATATACAATTATATAATAATATATAATATGTAATATATAATTATTATATATATATATATATACATATATATATGTATATATAATTAAAGAAGGTCCCTTGTTAGCAATTCTCTTCTCTTTGGTTTTTCTTGCTCTAGTAGCTTCTTACAGGTTATGGTCTACCATGTTCCTGAAATTAAGCCACACAGAATCATCTAGAAGATTCTAAAGAGAGATTTTTACAATAAGTGGCAAAGACAGTAATATTCAGACACTATTTCATTTACTCCGCTACATTTATCAGTTACCTTTGAGGGGGCCATGGGGTTACTTCGAGTCAATGAGCTCTTGGGAAGTGCTGTGTTTTTCTTCCAGGCTGAGGCAAAGCAAAATCTATTGTGATTTATCTCTCTCTCCCTGTTAGAGCAACTTAGGAGGGTGCATGTCACAGATGACGTTCTAGAACATACAGGGGCTGCCTTCAGCCTGGGTCCTTAAGTAACTATGTGTAGCGGGACTCCGACCAACCCACTGAAGTGTAGCATAACTTGTGTGATAAGTAACTGCACTTTTGGAGGCTTGAAGGAGACTTCATGATACAAAGTGATAGCTTTTCATACAGTGTCATTTTGATTGAGCAAAACTATCACATACCTATTATATGCCTAACACAGGGCTTGCTAGATGCCATTATGGGGGCTGGGAGTGGAAGAATAAAGAATTCTAAATCATTGTTTCTATTTTCCAAAATAATATATAATCTTTACGGTTTTGAGGGTGAGAAATGGTATGCAGTTGAAATATTAATATAACATAGCAGGGGAATATTGAGTCATTGAGGCCCAAACAAATAGATAAAAGTGAATGTGCTTTAGAGTAATCGAAGTATACCATCTTTTCTTGCTGGTACCACCATGGTGATCTCTTAGACAACTGTTCTTAGAAACATCCTTTTTTTCTCTGTTGAGCAATAAATTAGCATGAGTCAGAGTAGGTAAGAAGGAATTTCTCAGAGGGACTGTGATTGGAACTTGGCATTGAAGGATGTCATATAAAAAAAGGGGGGGGGCATTCAGGGTTTTGAAAACAAAGATTAGAATGGAGGAAATATGGAAATGACTACCTGGATTGACTCAGGGATCTATCTTAGAAAACAATGGAAGTGGTTCAGGTTTGGGTGGGTCTTATTCTTTCAGCAGAAATATGACCCTTTATTTTTTACCATTTTTAGTCGCTTAATCTTGTGCATACACTATTGCCAATTTTGTAGTTTCAGTACAGTGATTAAAATGTGGGGACATTTCCCTTTTACCAAGATAATCTGGTTTTTCGCCCTTTCTATATTCGTACAAAGGCTCAAATTCATCTCCTAGACAATCCATCTCTATGATCATCTCTTCTTTATTTTTTCCTCCATTACTCTTCCTCTGGTTCTTAACACTGGCCAGACATCAAGGCTGAGGTATAACAACAAAATCTCTATAAGGATCACTCATAGTCTAAATGGACCTTTATCAAGATACTAATGTCTTCTAATCGTCTAGATCCTCTAATGTCTTCATTCAATCCTGTTTGTTCCACCGGTGTCAGAGATTGTGCTACATATTAAAGATATAAAGAAGAACAAGGCATTCTCTGCCCTCAGTGCTCAGACTGTTAGAAGGGAAACAGACATAAAATTCTGGAACCCAGTGGGATAACTGTGTTAGATTTATGATTGAGAAACAGTAGAAGACTTAGCTCATGAGAGATGAAGTTCAAAACTGGCCAGAAGTTCATGTGTCAACTCATCTCTGTTTTTCACTTACGTGACTTGGCTGCAAATGAAATATTTCTTTTGGGGTTAGTCTGATTCTGATACCTAAAAATGGACTCAGTGTCTGCCATGAGGGGTGTTTAAACTAGCCGCACATCACATGAAACAGGAATTTGGATGCAGTGACTCCCCAAAAGAATTTTGAGAGTGCTATTACCAAAAGAAGAAGACAGTGATGTAAAAAGAGCAAAAATAGCAAATATCCGCTACCTGTGTTCAGCCTATTTGAAAGGAATCTGGGAAGCTATGGAATAGACCAGTTAAGAGGGGAGAAACCTACAGTGTAAAGTAGAAATATCCTAAGGGAAAGAGTAGGTATGTGGGCAGGTGTGACAGACACTTCCTTTCCCCCCTCCAGATCATGTCTCCTCCCTTCTCTCTACCCTGTTTTGTGTCCCAGGCAAATGAATTCTGTGGTCTGCCTCAGCCGAGCTCCCTTTCCTTATGACTTCCACAATCCAAAGAGGGCAAGGTGGAAATAGAGGGAGATTGGGGTGTTTAATCCCTTTGCTCCTTCCTTCCCTTGTGAGTTAAGGTGGTGGAGGCTGTGTTGTTCTCCAGTGGATCAGAGCTTCTTGTCTGTGATCCTCTCCTACAGCTACAGCTACTGTTACAGTATAGCTATCACTCTCACGAGGATCTAGGATCTGTTCTCTCTTCTTGCCTTCTCAGCCTAAGTGGTAGAGGGGTTGTCTGCTGTTTCTGGCCTTGGAGTATTCCACCATTCTTTGTTGGCTTTCTCTAACCTAATTCACATCATTTAAGTATAGGAACTATTACTCTGCTTGAGTGGGGTCTGTCTCCTGTTGGGTCTTCTTTTCTGAGTTTTAAAATTTATTTTGAGAGAGAGCAGGGGAAAGGGAGAGAAAGAGGGAGAGAGAGAGAGAAGGGAGAGAGAGAATCCCAAGCAGGTTCTGTGCTCTCAGCACACAGCCTGATGCGGGGCTCAACCTCACAAATCATGAGATCATGGAAATCAAGAGTTGGAGGCTTAATCGGCTAAGCCACCTAGGTGCCCCATGTCTTTTGTTGGGTCTTCTAATCCAGGACGGGACCCAGCTGCTGGTGTTGGATTAAGATACAACTGAAGCCACAGAGCCCAACATTTGGAGATTATGGAAACAGATGATGGGTAACCGCTGGGTTGGGTAGAGAGTCCCCACAGGCTTGTGGACATAGACCAGGCAACACATACACTCAGGCAAATCAGGTAAGGGCTGATGGCAAATAACAGGCCCACCCCATTGAATAATTTCAGCGCTGGCTATTCACATTGCATTTTAAGTGATGAGGTTTTCACTGGAGTTCCAGAACCACTCTTAGTCTTAGGGTGCAGCTAGACAAGATAAAGTGAGTTATCCTTCCTAGAGGTACCAAGGTCCTGGGAAGGTAGTCCTTGCAGGGTGGTGGATCAGACAGCGTCTTTGGAGTTACAAACCTCACAGTTGAGGGGGGAATAATGCCGCTTTAAAAAAATTCTATGAGGGCATATTAACAGCCTTTTCAGTTTCTTCATTTCCTTTGGGGAAATTCCTTTGGGGGATTATTTAAACTCTCTCAGTCTCCATTTTCTCATCCATGGACTGGGGATAATGATATCCACCCTTGTGTATAGGCTAATCATGCAGCAGCCCATGGGTGTCATAGTCTTGGCATAGACGTGGTGAAAGATTTCTCAATGCAGTAGCTGCTCTATTATGTGCCCTGTAGTTAGAGGTTTGTGAGGTGCATTCTCTTGCCTGCATTCTCTTGTGGCAAAAGTCTGATTTTAAGAAACGATACACAAACAACCAATGTGTCAAAAAAGGAATCAAAAGAGACATAAAAAATATCTCAAAATAAATGGAAATGGAAACACAACATATCAAAACCTATGGGATGCTGCAGAAACAGTTCTAAGAGGGAAGTTTATGGTGATAAATGCCTACATCAAGAAAAAGAAAGATCTTAAGTAAACAACCTAACTTTATACCTCAAATAACTAGAGAAAGAAGAACAAACCAAGCCCAAAGTTAGCAGAAGGAAGAAAATAACAAATATTAGGGCAGAAGTAAATAAAATAGAGACGAGAAAAAAATCAATAGAAAAGATCAATGAAACCAAGAGCTGGGTTTTTGAAAAGGTAAACAAAACTGACATACTATTAGCTAGATTGAGAAAAAAGAGAAGACTCATATAAATAAAGTCAGAAATGAAAGAGGAGACATGATGACTGATACCACAAAAATACAAAGCATCATAAGAGACTATTGTGAACAATTAGGTGCCTATATTAAATAGGTTAAGTTTCTAGAAACATATAACCTATTATAACTGAATCATAAAAAATAAAGAATATGAACAGATAAATAATGAGTAAGGAGATTGAATCAGCAATTGAAATTTTCTAATGAAGAAAAGGCCGGTACCAGATGGATTCACTGGCACATTCTACCAAACGGTTAAAAAAAAATAATATGAATCCTGAAGTTCTTCCAAAAACTTGAAGATAAGGAATCATTCCTAAACTCATTTGACAAGACCAGTATTACTCTGATTATAAAACTTTATAAGGACCCTTCAAGAAAAGAAAATCACAGACCAACATCTATGATGGATATAAATGTAATAATCCTCAACAAAATATTAGCAAATATAATTCAATAGCATATTAAAAGGATCATACATCATGACCAAGTGGTATTTATCCTTGGGATGCAAGGATGTTTAAACATACACAAATCAATAAATGTGATACAACACGTTGATAACATGAAAGATTAAAATAATATGATCGTCTCAGTGGAACAGAGAAAGCATTTGAAAAATACAGCATCCTTTAATAATTAAAATGCTCCACAAATTGGATGGTGAACAAACATGTTTCAACATAATATAGGCTATATATGACAAACCCACAGCTAACATTTACTCAATGGTGAAGGTTTAAAGCTTTTCCTATAAGACCAGGAACAAGACAAGAATGTTCACTCTCACTACTCCTTTTCAACACAGTGCCAGAAGTCCTGGCCAGAGAAATAAGGTAAGAAAATGAAATAAAAGGCATCCAAATCAAAATGAAATAAGTAGAACTGTTTCTCTTTGCAGATGATATGAACTTACATACAGAAAACCCTAAAGACTCCACCAAAAAAATGTTGAATTCAGTTAAGCTGAAGGACATAATAAAATCAATATATAGAAATCAGTTGCATTTCTACACACTAACAAAACATTTGAAAAAGAAACGAAGAAAATAATGAAACCTATGATAAGTATTTTTTGCCTAGAAACAAAAACAATAAGATACTTAGGAATAAATTTAACCAAGATTAAAGATCTATACACTGAAAATTATCAGACTTTGATGACAGAAATCAAAGAAGACACAAGCATATGGAAAGCTATCCCATGTGATTAAAGACATAAACATAACTGAAACCATAAAACTCCTAAAAGGAAACAGGAAAAAATTCCTTACTGTTGGTATTGGCAAAGAGTTTTTGGATATGAAACCAAAAGCACAAGCAACAAAAGCGAAAATTAATACGTGGGTCGACATTAAACTAAAAAGCTTCTGCACAGCAAAAGAAACGATAAAAAAATTAACAGGCAACATATGGGATGGGGAAAAATGTTTGCAAGTCGTATGCTTATCAGTGGTTAATATCCAAAATATATAAATAACTCATGCAACTTAAGAGCAAAAAACCCAAACAATCTTATTTAAAAAAGGGCAGAGGAACTAACTAGACATTTTCCCAAAGAAGATATACAAAGATCAACAGGTATATGAAAATGTGTTTGGCTTAACATCACTAATTATCAGGACAATGCAAATCTAAAGCACAATGAAATAACAAATGTTGGCAAGGATGCGTATAAAGGAGAACCCTTGGGCACTGTTGATGAGGATGTAAACTGGTGCAACCATTATGGAAAGCAGTATCCAGAGTCCCCCCAAAATCAAAAATTGAACTGTCATATAATTCATCAATCCCACTTTTGGGTATATATTCTAAGGAAACGAAGACAGAATATCAAGGAGATATTTGCACCCTCATGTTCACTGCAGCACTACTCACAGCAGCCAAGATAGGAAAACAACCTAAGTGTCTGTCAACAGACGAATGGTTAAAGACAATGTGATTATTTATATACGACTTTATATATATGATGGAATATTATTCAATACAAAAAAGAAGGAAGTCCTACTATCTGTGACAATATGGATGGACCTTGAAGGCATTACACAAGTGACACATGTTCGAGAGAGAAAGATGGATCATGAATGCTATCTATCACTTATAGGTAGAATCTAAAAAAGCCAAACTCAGGAACAGAGAGTAGAATGGCGGTTACCAGGGGCTAGGGGCCAGGTGGGGGAAATGGGGAGATGTTGGTCAAAAAGGTTCAAACTTTCAGTAATACTATGAATAAGTTCTGGGGATCGAACGTACAGCATGGTGATTGTGGTTGATACTGTAACTTGAAAGTTGGGAAGAGAGTAGATCTTAAATGTTCTCACCACAAAAAAGGACATGGTGATTTATGTGACATGATGAAGATATTGGCTATTCATTATGGTGGTGATCATTTTGCCATTTGCAAGTGTATCAAATCAACATGTTGTATGCTTTAAATTATACAGTGTTGTATGCCAGTTATACCTCAGTAAAGCCAGAAAAGAAAGAGAAATAGTGTACAATATTAAAGCGAAATTAACCTCTAGGTTGCCTTGATTCTGAGTGACCTGAATTAAGGAACACAGATATAGTAAGTTCTTCCTGAAGAAAGGGCAGCATCCTTCTCAGAGTCTGGGGCTGAATCAAGTGGCCCAGACTGAATGCAAAACATTGCAGTGGGGTTCAGGGCTTGGTCAGTCATTGTATTTTCATGTGGATTATATTATAGGACCCAAACTAACCAACCAACCAACCAACCAACCAACCAACCAACCAACCAAGAAATGTCTGTGATAGAAATCCTCATATCTAGAAGTATTTCACAACCGCAAAGGACATCCACAATTTTAATGAGGGAAATATGTTTCCTTAGCACTGCTATAAACCCAATGAAGCCATCAGAATCATTGCACTCCATAAACCTCTGCCAGAGTTTCTATGTTGTTTTCAGGATTCAGAGTTAGCTTTTTGTTGCATATGAAATGTGGATGGCAATCCGCATAATCAACTTAATAATTTATTTAGAAAGGGACCTGTGAATTTTTGTATTTCTTTCAAGTTTTTCTCCCCGCCCAGAAAATCAATGTTAATGAGATCACATTAAGAGTCATTGCTAGCAAAGGGTTTTATTGTAAAGGTCATTTTGGTAAGTACTCTAAGAGGCCCAAAGCACATTAGAGAGTAAATTTGTGTACCAACGATATCAGTTACAGTCTTATCTAAAACAAATAATAATATAATATTGTAATGAGAATGAACAATTCCATTGCACACACGCTATTAGAAGCAGCTCAGCATTAGAACATAAGTGACGACAGCCAATTAAGCCAAATATTTCCTCCCTGGTTTAGGGTTACATGTTTGAAGCACTCCCTGGCTCCATCCAGACTTTCACATTGGCTCGGACCAGAATTAGTGTCATGGCTTACGATCATTTGCAATTCTATGGAAAATTACAATGCAGTATAACATGCTTTTAAGACATAATGGCTATGTATTTGGAAAGTAGAGTAAATTATTAAAGCACAGGCTTTGACTACATCCCTAAAATTGGTACCATCAGTGAACTAATTTGTCAAACTTTGATGAGCAGTTGCAATGCAGAGTGTTGAGATTAGATGGAAGGTGAACAGACCAACTACATCTCTGTAATGTCTGCCAGATACTTAATCAAATAGGTAAATGGGGCTTAAAAATCCAGTTGGCTTAGGGATTTGGGGGTTGTTTCTTGTTCCTGTGTTTTTTTTTTTTACACTTATACAATGTGGAAAGATCAGTCCAGCCAAAATATCTAGTGGGTCCAGTTGTCTATACTTTAGCCTCTGTGTAGCACTGTGGGGCTGAGGAGAGGAGACCTTGGAAGATAGTCTGGGTCCTTGTATATGGAAGGCAGCGAATCAAGTTGCCAGTGTTTCAGATTGGCATATCCTCTACTTTACGTAGGGCCAGACCTGATGTTGACATCAACTGACGATTTATCTTGTTATATTTCCAAAAGGAGCGAGTGGAATAAAGAGGAAATGAATTTTGGTATTTTAACTGATTTGATTCATCTGATTCATCCATAATTTCTTTAAGAATCTTGAAAGCTACTGGTGTATTTCAGGCCCCATTTCAGGCATTGGTCATCTGAAGATGAGTAAGCCATGGTCCCCCCATCTCAGGAAGTTTACATGTAAGGGTCAAGGGTACTGTCACAGAGATAGGTAGAGTATAAAGTAGAGGAATTGCCAATTCTTGCTGGGGAGGGATAGGGTTGCACTGATGGCATTCCAGGTCAAGGTAAAAGCTGAGGCAGGACACAAAGGTGGAGCTCTGGCAAAGCCCGGTCCGTTCAGTAACTACTGATAGAAACCCAGCTTGGTCAGAGAAGGATCAATGTTGGGAGTCTCTAATGTCCTATTAAAGAATTTAAACTTGATTGTGTAAGCTGTGGGAAAAGATTCAGAGGTAGGATTGAAACATGGTCAGTCTGGATCATATGTTAGAAAGGAGACCATGTTGGGGAAAGATTTGATTGCATGTTTGTAATTAGAGATGAGGGGACTAGAGAGGAAGACGTTGCAAGAGTAGTTATGGTTAACATTTACTGAACTCTTAATACGTGCAAGACATATATGGTTTTATTAATTTAATTTTCACTATAATCCCGATGATAGTCACTGGGAAATAGTTGTAAAAAAACTAGAAATAAAGCAGCTCTCATCCATCCAAATGAGAGAAGATGAAGGTTTAGACCAACAATATGGCGGCAGGGATGAAAAACAAGAGAGTGCTGTTCATAAGAAATAGGATTTGTTGGGGATTGGCTATTATGTGGAGCATTCATTTTGAATCATTTCTCCAAATCTTGGCATATAGTAGGAGCTCAGAACATGCTTGTTAAATCAACTAATTTCTGAGGTTTTTTTTTTTTTGCAAGTTCTTATACAAACTACTGTATTCACCAGAAATTGTATCCTTGAAGTTCATAACGGAGCTTAAATATTTCCTTGCATGGCTAAATCTCCTACAGTCATGGTTACTGACCTCTCTCAAGAGAACAAAGATGACTTTGGCCTAATTATCCCAGATTTCCTAAGAGGAATCATTATCACTAATGGAAAGCATCAAAGAAAGCTCCCCATCCTCCCTTTACAGAATCAGGAAGACGATTTCTTTCCCAAGCCAGATCACAGCACTTCTGACAGCAGCAGAATTTTGGACTCTTCAGTTAATTAGTTTTAATTAATTAGTTAATTCATTTTATGACTGCTATCTACAACAAACATATCCTTGGCTAGTCTGTCGGCATTTTATTTTCACTTGATAATTTAAAAGGCCATTGAGGAATCTAACGATCATCCTGGGTTCAGGGAGAAAAAGCTAAAATTTTCCTCATGATTCAAAGCCAGGAAGATGCACATGTATCGGCCACCAGCCTCACCAGTCACAAGCTTTGTGATTGTTGCTACTGGTTCCTGGGGACTCATGCAATCAATGGACATCCATTTCTGATTTGGCGTGCAACTTTCTGACTGCCCGCATAAGAAGCGACGAGACATGGCGATCTTGATTCAGAAAGTCATCTTGTTTTAGTTTTCAGGGAGGCTTCTTCTTCCATCCCAATAAAGGTTTTACTATATATGAAAGTAACATGTATCACATGAGGCAATTTACAGAGGTTATATTTAATTCTCACAGTGGCTCTGGGAGCAAGGTATTCTATAAAGAATTTGATGAAAGGTAACAGTGCCTTACAGAGGTGATGAGATGTGTCCACAGTCTCATGGCAAGAATTTAAATTAGTTTTTTTTTTAATTCTTGAGCTCTATGTTATTGGATTTATCATCTATATCATCATATTATTATTATTATGAAAAAGTGATACTAATTGTAAATAATCTGAAAAAAAAATCAGAAGACTAAATCCCCACTCATAACCCATCCTAAACATTTATGGTTTTTAGTTATTGTTTCTCCTAAGCAGTTTTGTTTTTCTAGTTTTACATGACTATGAATACACAGATAATTTTGTGTCACTTGGAAATATTTTAAATCTTATTTTGGGAGAGAGAAAAAAAGTATTTAAATGGTATGAAAGAGACTGAAAATAGAAAGAAACATAAGCTTGCAGAAGTGGAAAGAGATACGAAGAATTGAGAAACTTTGCAAACCCCCAAACACGTCAATCATTAAAATTTATTTTGAAACATTTTTGCAGTCTTAAAGGAATAGCATCCTGTCACTGCCAATCATCAAACTTAGAAGACACCTGTACCGCTATGCAGTCAAACCTCTCGAGTCCCAGTAAGTTCCCAACATAGTAATTTTCCTTCTTTCCGTATCAGTCACATATTATCACTAACGAGGTTATTATGATAGTTAGATACCTTTCTCTATCTAGATGAAGAAATGGTCACTGAAGAATGAAGTTGTGTGTACTGTATTTGTGAAAATGTCATTGATTATGAGACCTTCTTAAACGCATCCACTAAATGAAATTTTGATAAAACTAGGAAACAAGTGGATTCTATTCCATGAGGTTTAGAAACTCCTTCCAAGCAATACTTTGAGACGTCAATCAGGAGTCAACTACTCCCTGGTGACTGATAAATGTGAACTAACATGAAATAATTATTTTTAAACAGTTACTTATTATAAACTAATCCTCAGCTTTGTTGCTTCAATAAATGAATCACTTTATTTCGGCCATGACGGTTAGCATACACTCTAGAAGCCAGCCCGGGGAAGTACAAGGACTTGAGGAAGCATAAGTTCTAATACCTCCTCTGCCATTGAACTGCCTTTAGAGACGATGTTTTACTGGTGCCAAGGTTTTGTTTTTGCTGGATATAGAGTTGTGTGATGGTTTAGCAACACAAGTCAACACAAATAATCGATCTATATTATACCTGACAACAGTTAGCACAAGTGTGATTTGAACACCATAGGATTGAAAATAGGAGTAGAGAGTTTGTGAATTGCTTTGTCCAAACTAGAAATGCAGCCTTGCTTGTCCTCAGTGGGGGGGTCAGTTAATGCATGCTCAGCTGAAGAGGCAGAAATCACAGTTGTTGGATGAAGCCAAGTCAGGAATGAAATTGTTGGTCAAATGTTGAAAAAAAATTCAGATTCTTAGATTGAAAGTAAAGTTGGCTCCAGGACCAAATATGGGTCATGTATCAGAAACAAGAACTAGTGAGCAATGGCCCCAACTTTGACAAATGTCCTCTTGTTTCCTTAGATACCTTTTTTTTTGTTTTTTTGTTTTGTTTTCTTTGTATCCAAAGATACCTTTGTTTGTTTTGTTTTGTTTTGTTTTTTGTTTTGTTTTGACTCTCACTTCTCTGGCGCCATCTTTTTTTTAAGTGTTTATTTGTTTATCTTGAAAAGAGAGAGAGAGTGAGAGAGAGAGAGAATGAGTGTGGGAAGGGCAGAAATAGAGGGGGGGAGAGAGAATTCTAAGCAGGCTCTTCACCATCATCATCCCAGACCTAGATGTGGGGTTTGATTTCAAGAACTGTGAGGTCATGACCTAAGTCAAAATCAAGAGTCAGATGCTTAACTGACTGAGCCACGCAGGTGCCATTGGTTTCCATACAATACCCAGTGCTCGTCCCAACAGGTGCCCTCCTCAATGCCAATCACCCACTTTCCCCTCCCTCCCACCCCCATCAACCCTCAGTTTATTCTCAGTTTTTAAGAGTCTCTTACGGTTTGCCTCCTTCCCTCTCTGTAACTTTTTTTCCCTTCCCCTCCCCCATGGTCTTCTGTTAAGTTTCTCAGGATGCACATAAGAAGTTCCATCCACGTTGCTACAAAAGGCCATATTTCATTCTTGCTTCAAAGAATTAAAAATAGATCTACCCTATGACCCAGCAATAACACTGCTAGGAATTTACCCAAGGGATACAGGAGTGCTGATGCATAGGGGCACTTGTACCCCAATATTTATAGCAGCACTCTCAACAATAGCCAAATTATGGAAAGAGCCTAAATGTCCATCAACTGATGAATGGATAAAGAAGATGTGGTTTATATATACAGTGGAATATACTCCCATTTTCAATATAACTTACTTGGAAGCTTTTTTGTTGTTGTTGTTATTATTCTTTTACGAAATAAAGGGAGGAGATCTTTGTGCATAGGTAGAAGATATGGAACCTGGGGTTAATGTTGTGACCTACAAGATTTTCTACTATTTTAATTGGGGTAACAAAATGATTTATGTGAAACCATTTTATAAACTACTAAGGCCCTTTAGAAGTAGTTGCTTTTATACAAGCAAAATTTTAGGAGCTCACAATTGCCTTGTAGATGCCCTTAAATATCTTTATTACTTGTACAATATTCTTTCTAAATTCACATTAATATATTTTGCCCAAGAAAACATTCTGTGTTCATAATAAAACAATGTTAGAGTTAAAAGCATCACAGATACCATAAATACCACAGACTGAGTGGCTTAAACAAGAGAAATGTATTTTCTCACAGATCTGGAGGCTGGACATCCACGATCCAGGTACTGGCAGTCTTGGATTTCTGGGAGGCCCTTCTCCTTGGCTTGCATGGAGATGCCTTCTTGCTATGTCCTCACATAGACTTTTCTCTGTGTGCCCCTCTCTGGTGTCCCTTCCTTTCTTTATAAGGAGAGTCTACTGTATCAGGGCCCCACCCTCATGACCTCATGCATCCTTAATTCCTTCTTTAAAGGCCCTTTGTCCAGGGTGCCTGGGTGGCTCAGTTGGTTGAGTGTCCGGATTCAGTTCAGCTCATGATCTCATGGTTCGGGAGTTTGAGCCCTGCATCAGGCTCTCTGCTGTCAGCACGGAGCCTGCTTCTGATCCGCTGACTGCCTCTCTCTGCCCCTCTTCTGCTTGTTCTCTTTCTCTCTCTCTTAAAAAAAAAATAAAGGCCCTTTGTCTAAATATAATCACATTGGAAGTTGAAGCTTCAACATAAGGGGAGAGGGACACAAATCAGTTCATACCGGCGACTTTATGATTTAATCCAGTCCTTTTATTTTATGAATGAAGATACTGAGTGCTGGAAACGGGAGGTTGCCAGAGTTGGGACAGACAGTTGTATCCCTGGCTCCAATCATGTCACCTTCCTGCATTTCTGCTTCCTGATTTTCTTTCTCCAGCTTCTATTCCCTGAGTATACAAGCAAGACAGGACACTGCGGTGCATTTATTTCCATCCACAGACACTCACAACCATGTTTATAGAAAAATAACTTAAACATCACCTGGAATATACTAGCAACTATAAGACCTTGCTAGCAATATTTGTGAGTTTAAAAATCTTAACTTTTTCCTCTGACTCCCAAAGTCGTATGTGTGTTTATATTACGAAGTATCATGTTTGGACGTGACTGCATGTTTCGTTAGCCTTTTGTACATGTAGGAAATATGAAAAAGGAGGGAATGAAGACAAAAGAGAGGCAAAAGTATTAGAGTGCGTTCTTGCGATGAAAAACTAGTAATCTTAGAAATAGATATCCAAACCTTCACACTCATATTTCCTAGTTAACGAGATTACTTCGTCTCTGTCCTAACATGGGCGTGAACGTCCAGTTTGGGATGAGGGGGAACTCAGGTGGGAACTTCCGGCTGCCCCCTGCCTGCCCTTGTCCTCATTCACTGGAAGAAACCATCCTCCTTTCAAGGCCAGACTGCCTTTCTTATGAATGGAGAATATTTTAGCTTCTTTGCTTCAGTGGGCTAGCCTGGGAACATGGCAACTTATTTTCCTGTGTGAAATTGTTTTGGTACCTGGGGACCCAGAAATCATTTTAAATATTCTCTCAAGAACATGAGATGACGCCATGTGATGTTTACGGCTTAAAAATCTATGTGAGTGGAGAAAATATCCACCCATGTAAAAAGGGCACAACATAAAGGAGATTGTGGTCAATTGGTTTTCTTCTGGGAAGTAGAGTTTGGATCTCGTGCTTGGTCCTGCCAGCAAGGTAGGGTCATTTCTGGTTTCTGCAAGGGCTCCCCCTGTAAAGACCGTATCCCCATTGTCTTTGATTTGTCCAGTATAGCACTGAGCATCCAGATGATGTTAAATTAATGAACAGATTGATTATTCATGATTTTTTAGGAGCTCAGTACCTTGAGAATCATTCGAAATGATCTTCGGCACCCTGAAGACTTCCTCGAGATGTTTCTAGTGTGTGAGCTCTGGTCATTCCATCAGCTTTGTTGTCAGCAGGGGAAAGGAGAGGCAAGGAACGCTAACCCTCCTGTTTAAAAAATTACTGGACATTGTGCATTAACACGATTATAGTGATGGTTGAAAAATACACTATAATTTTGTATTCAGGTTCTCCTTTATTGATGTTGGACACCATTGCATAGTATACACAGTCTTCTCTGGGGGAATGACAGACATCCATTTTGTTCAAAACTTTTGGTATCTTCTTATTGAAAAGCAGCACTTTCTCAGACCACGTCACTATACTTCAAAATGCCCTATTTTTCTTTTTGTAATTGAATAAGTAGAGTACAATGTCAACATACTTGAAATTTTGAGTAACCCCGGTTGATGTGGAATTAGACCTTCCTATTTGTGATCACAGTTAAGCCAGAGATTAGCAAACCAACCAAGACAAACTTCCAGAATTAATCAAGGAAAGATAATGTAGAGAAGAGATGCTCAAAATAATTAGCTTCTTCTTCTTCTTTTTTTTTTCTGCATCCAGGTGTTGAACTTTGTTCTCCGACTCCTTTCTCCACAGGAGGGGGAGCCTGCTATAAGTAATGGCAGCAAGATGGCATCTCCCACCGAGAGGCACTTGTACCACTTAGAGATGAAAAAGATGCGCTGACAAAGGTGGGCATTTCTGGCGTGAGTGGGTTTGTGCACATCTAAATATATCCCACATCTGCACCGGCCCTGGAGACTCTCTCACAGCATGTTTTAGCATCAGTCTTTGTGGGAAATTGTCATTGCACATGTTATGAGAGGCCCTTGACATGAAGCTGAGAATCCATGTTGACTATGCTTTGCAAAACTCAACACTTACATATAAATGAGGTTGGTCCTTCACATGAAACGAATACATTTTTTTTTCCTCATTAGTTTGGGGGGGTCCTGAGATTCCCGTTAGGAGACGTTAACTTGGCGGGCTCCGGGGAGTGATCATGGTTCGGAAACAGATGATACCGCACCAGGGAATGTGCGTGAGAAAGACTGAGCGGCAGTGGAGTCAGGGATGAGATTCAGGTTGGAGCCCTGGTAGGGCTCATGAGAAGCCCCCAGGGTCTTGGACTTGTACATCTGCCTTTTATGATGCATCTTGGGAGGAAGTTTCAGTGCACTGGGGGATGGGGAGAAGAGAAGAGGAGAAATTGTTGAGGAGTGAATGAGATTTGGAAGGTGTAGAAGGTTCTAAGGTACCCTTGGCAGTGCCTGGAGAAGTTAGAAGCTTAAGAGAGGTAGAGAGCAGAGAACCTGCCAGAGCAATGTCCTCATGAGGTAGACGGGGATGGGAATTAGGGGCTAGGAGGAAAGAAGACACCTTTCTCAACAGAGGTTAGACCTCTCAAAGAGAGGAAACAGTAATGAAAGAACTGGGGAAAGTGACGTTAAGGGGAAAGAAGGGCTTGAAGAAGCACTGTGACAGGTGGGAAGGAAACTATAGGGACCCAAAAGAAAACATGGAACCATGATGGGGAAGGTGGTGGAGGACACAGGGATGGTCTGGCGCAGGAGGGTTAGCCACGTGCTGGAAAAGAGGTGCCTCTTTGACTAAAACAGCGGTGAGGGCACGGAGGAAGAGATCGGAAAATTACAGGTACCCTGTGAGACCGAGGAGGGACACTGAAAGAACAGTGACCTGGGTGGGTGGAGCTGGGACGGGGGTGAGGGCTGGAAAAGGACAACTTTATCAATACAGTTGGGACTTTCTGAGAGAGTGAACAAGGGTCAAGTGCCTGGGTGGCTCAGTTGGTTAAGCCTCTGACTTTGGTTCAGCTTGTGATCTCACAGTTTGTGAGTCTGAGTCCCGCATCAGGCTCTCTGCTGTCAGTGCAGAGCCTGCTTGGGACCCTCTGCTTCCTCTCTTTCTCTCTGCCCCTCCCCTGCTCCTGCACTTGCATGTGGTGTCTCTCTCTTGGCAAAATAAATAAATATTACAAACACAAAGATTCCGAGAGAAGTTAAGATAGAGAGAAGAAAGCTCACGTGGGCATCCTCAGCATTGGTAAAGCAGAAGATTCAGTCACTTCCGGAGGCCGAGTAGGACGGTGGAAGTGTGCAATGGACAGGGGAAGTGGAAAAGATTTGCCAACTCACAGGGACACAGGAGACAGGAAGTCAAAATGAACCCCCCCCCACATTCCAGATAGTGCAATTTTACGAAAGGCTCGGATAGATGTGGCGTGTGACATTCTTCCGTAATACTGGAAACGTAGATTGAACAATAAGGATTACTCCATTTGTCAGTGTAGAATTTCCTAGTGAGGCTCATTCATTCATTCAACAGATGATGCTATTGAATATTTGCTTTGTGCAAAGCATTTTTTCCCAAGTGTTGTTGTTTAACAGAGCACAGAAAACAGTTTTCTCAAGGATTTGAGTCTAGAGCTGGAGGAAGAGTGGAAAACAAGAAACGACGATAAGGTTTGATAAGGACTCATTTTTGTGTGTCGTAGAAACAAGTCCCACGTGGAGGGTTAGGGACTGGGAAAAAAATGCATGGTGTAAGGTGAAGCTGGGAATAATGAACAGGGCATTCACAAAAGAGCCAGGGCCTCACAAAGTCCAGTGAAAGGGTCTAGAAGGGGCCTGGAGAATAGTGACTGGACTTACAGTGTCTAGAAGTGGACAGAATGAGGAAGGTGGGCTAGAGAGTGGATGGTCTCTGCAAGAGGGAAAGGCTAGGATAAACTACAGAGCCATTCCAACAATCATGGAAGGAGATTGATGTGTGGTCGGGCATTGGATAATGAGGAAAGTTAAAGAAATATAATTGGCTTGCTTGGTCCTTTGGTCAAGGGCAGAGGTGGGGCAAAGGAAGAGCCAGTTCTGCTCTCCCTGCTTGGCTCCACAGGAGTTTGGCTTGTGTTGGAACAAATAAAGCCCATCACTTAGAATCATACCTAGGCTTGAACCACAGCTCTGCATCAACTTTCATGAACTTTCCCGAACATCATCTTTAAGATTGTTATAGCATGTAACTTTCCAAGTCATTGTAATGACCAAATAGGATCGCTTGTGGGAAAAAAAAGGTGCTCGGTAAACTTTCCCTTGGAAAACAATTAGCATTTGGCTTGAAAATGTTCCTAGAGCATTCCCAAGCAAAGAAGCAGGAGGCCGATGGTCCAGCTGTTAACACAACTCTTCATCCCAGCGTTTGTCTTCACAGAGTGGAGAATCATTGACCCACCCCTTGAATGCCAGACCCATCAGAGGATCTAGCCACCTTGTTTATTTCTGAGGCAGCATTCAGGTAATGAGTTTGCAACACTTGTTGCCAAGGACTTGGAAGCTTTGCAAGTTCACGTCTCCAGCAAAAACCAAGAGGTAGCTGACAAGCATCTGTGAGACCAGCAGGAGGGGACTGGCTATTTCTGATCTGAGAAGAAACACTTTGGGGTTTATCACACTGTGGCAAGCCTAATCCAGTATTAATTAGAATTTAATGATATTACAAGTGCATTCAGGAGTTGCAGCCGCCTACAATCATAGCATGCTCATAGCATGTGTTTTCCTCTGCAATTCGCTTTTCTGTCTCTATTTCCCCCAGCCCTTTCCTCTCCCCCACCTCCCCCATGCCCTACACCCCAAACTCACCCCCTGCAGCTGGTCTATGATTCTTTAAAATATGTAAAATAGAAGCTTCATTGTCTTAAGCAGCTTATATAAATTCAGAACCAAGGTATTTCCAATTTCATGGGCATCGACTACTAGGCTGTATCATACAGGAAACCTGTTTCATTTATACACAAACCAGGAGCTTGAACCATATGCAAGTTCTTTTTATTTTTTTAATTTTTTACTTTGGAGAGAGAGGGAGAACATGAGTGTGGTAGAAGAGAAGAAGAGAGAGAAAAAGAAAGAGAAGGAGAGACAGAGAGCGAATCTTAAGCAAGCTCCACACTCAGTGTGGAGTCCGACGTGGGGCTCAATCCCATGAACTGTGAGATCATGACCCGAGCCCAAAACAAGAGTCAGACGCTCAACCCAATGAGCCTCTCAGGTGCCCCTTTGGGTTCTTTTTAGATACATGATATGCTATTTGCTTTTTTCCTCCGTAAGTTTCTGATTTTAGAAATTGGATCCATTACCTGTCTGAGGTGGTTTACTTATTTTTAAAAATCCTTGCTTATTAACTGATAGATTGGTTGGTATATTCATTCACTCACTAAACAAATATTTATTCATGCAATGGACAGTTGTGCTAGGCAAATTTGGAGAGGCACTGTAAAACTCACTTGGAACTCAAGGAACCTGTAGCCTGGGTGGGATGGGATATTTGGAAGAGGAAGGGTAGACTCCAGAGGAAGGACTGTCGGCTCTGACACAGGGGAAGTGATGTCTGGCCTGAGACCTGAAGGTAAGTGACAGGTGCTGGTTCAGAAGAGGCTGAGTGGCACCCAGGGCAAGCAGAGCCCACAACTTCTGTAAAGTCCTACAAGCGAGAATCTTCTTGACATGTAGAAGCTAGATGTCAGAATGGGTTGAGGGGGTCCAGAAGTGGGGAAACATTGAGAAAAACCTTCCACTCTATGCTGAAGACCTTGACCTTTTATTGCATAGGCCAGAATGAATTATTGATGTATTTTAAACGGTAGAAAAACACAGATCTACACTTTAGGAGATTCCCTTTGGTAGGAATAGGAAGAAAACATGGGATGGAATGACTAACATACTGATTAAGGAAATCATTTTAAGGTTCATGAAATTAGTGTGGTAGGTTCTAGCACCAGGGTGTGATGGAATGCTGGGAGCCCCCCTTCCCCAAATGTATTTTTTATGGCCACCTGAATTTCTTTGCTGAGATTCAAACAAAAGTAAATTTTTTTGTAGAGTTTTCTTTAAACAAAGCAACATCTGGGATGGACTTCAAGACTATCAGTCATTCAGATCTTAGTGTAAACAGGCCACATCCTTCTACTCTCCCAACCTCAAAAGAAATTGTGGCTTGGTGAGATTTTGAGTCTTAGCATTGTGATGACTTGGGTAGGATCATTTTGGAGCCTGAGTCATTAGAGAGGTTGAACAGTAGAGGACAAGAAGAAGGTTTTCCTTGAGAAATGTACCTCAAAAGATACGAAGGGGTCGAAGTCCGGCAAAATGTAACTCACTCGGCATTGTTCCCCAGATTTGATCCTGCTTGGTGGAAATGACCTGCTAGGATGACTTTTATTACCACTTAGAATTTCACTGCCGTCCTCAGAAGGCACCCCACTGGCAGCCTAGGGTAGAGAGTTACAGGCTAGAGAGGTGGGGAGGCAGTGGGCTCTTTCCAGGGTCCTGAACATTCACCCACAGCAGCTGTAAAGCAAGACCTTATCTGATCTGCCTCTGGGTTGAAAGTCATCTCTCAAGTGAATCTGAGCAAATGGATGTTCATTTCTTTCACAATACAGGCTTTCCTTTTGGGTCTTCTAAGAATTATATGGGCCACGTTCACCTGTAAGTTCAAAGAAATTTAACAGTATAGAAAATGTGCTTCCTAAGGGCTGGTTTCTCATGGCACAAGCAGGTATCACATAGCATTAGTCTCTCCCAACACATAGAACACCAATCATTTTAGACTCATTAACTTAAAGAATTACTATGGAATTACCTGAAGTTAAGTTGGTATACATCATGCCTTAGCCAAATCACCAAATAAGTTGTAGTGGGTTCTTAGCAATCAGTCAATTCATTTAATTGATCAGTTTACACATGAACGACTATTTGTGCACTTTCTTTGTGTTGAGAACTTAAATATATATATTGATACCCCTTTCTGTTCGATTCTAAAAATTATTTTACACTAATTCAACACTTCATTCTTTTGTTCAACAATAATTTAAGAGGAGAGCATTCTTGGATCTTTCAATCAAGAACCATCAGCCTGGTGGGGCATGTGCAGGAGAATTCTAGAACAGTCTCAGGTGAAGTGTCATGGGGTGCTGGTGATAGAAGCATTGCTTCTAAGTGAGGGGATCGGGTTAGGATGTGTGGAGGGGCGACATTTTTACTGAACTCAGGAGAATGTGAAGATTTTGCCATTTAGGAAAGAAGAAGATTCTTGGGAGTCGCGTAGGAGCAAAAGCCTAGAGGTCAGAAAGGGGGATTGGATGAGGGGAATAGTGAGTTTTTTCCATTTTCTGGGCACAGTGTGTAGGAAGAGACGTCATAGGACATAGGATTGGAGAAGTCTACTGCAGAGAAACCATGGAGACCTTGAATGTCAGGCTGAAGGGTTTAGTTCTCGCAAAAGATTTTCAGAATGAAAATGATTTGGCTAAAGCTGTGTTTCACAGAACTAAACCTGAGAAGAGCAGTTGCAGCCCTGAGACTGGAAAGCGTGGTTCCCAGACAGTGCAGTAAGGGCGAAGACCCTTGCAGAACACCTCCATTTTATGGGGTCCAGGGCACTACCGACTTCCTGGGGAGATGCTTCTCTGTGGGTGCTGTTCTGTGTGTTCTGGGATGTTTAGCAGCTGGCCTCTCTATCCAAGGAATGTGAGTAGAACTCCTCCCGGTCGTGACAGCCAAAGGGGTCTCTAGACATTGCCAAATGCCCCCTCAGGTCAAAATTGTCTTCAGTTGAGGAATACCGAAGAGTAAAGGACCCAGAAGCAGTCCAGGAGGATAGGAGTAAGCAATGGAGCTAAGACTCAGACCTGGGCCCTTCCATATGTGCAAGGCTCCAGCTTTCCAAGTGATCAGCACCGTCTCTGCGGCCCCATGCCACACCCCAGCACCTTTGCACATGTACACACACAGACGCATGCAAACACACATGCACACGTAGACATATGCACACGTACAGACTCAAGTGCACACATAATACACACATGCATATGCACACACATGCACATGCGCGCTGACATAGCCTAAATTAAAATGGAACCTGCAGAACACTAGGAGGCTGGATCCAAGTGAGTATGGAGGTCAGATCCTTGGTAAGTGAGCTGTGTGGCCAGAGCACGGGGCAGGTGAGGTGGGCTGGGAAGTGTTCTGGAAGCTTTCAGTCTTAACCAGTCATAAACTCTGATGTAGGGGGATGTAGGGGGATGGAGAGCATGATGGCTTTGTTTCAGGGATGGTGGGACTGACCAAGACAAGGCAGGAGCCCAGACCTGGGATGCTAGGGCAATGGCAGTGGTAACCAGGGATAACTGAATCTGCTTCCTTTCCGTCTGCCTTTTGGCCTGACGGGCCCAGGGGTGCCAGAGAGGGACAGTGGAGATCACCAAGAGTTTGGGGGAGGTTTCATCTCATCTCAGCACTTTCTAGATCTCTGAGGCCAGCCAAGAGCTTAAGTTCAAGTTCTCTGAGCCCGTTTCCCTATCTGTTAAATGGGGTCAATTCAGTTCTTTTCATTATAGGAGTTAGAGCATTATAAAGAACCTGATAGCCTGCGACACAGTGTAGGAACTTGAGAAATGATAGCTGTTATTATTATTACTATTTATATATGTTTAAATGGTGTAGAAACATTATATCCAAGATGATTTATATAACAAGAAGCCTGGAATCATCAACACATTTATAAGTTTACACATTTATACACCTATTATTTTTTTTTTAGGTTTGTCTCTCCTAGATATGACTTGTCTGCACTTTTAAACCCAAATCCTTTGAGTGTTAAGTTTTACTCCTAAGGAAACCCCTATTTCATATCACCAGTCAAAAACAGAGTGTTTAACCCCAAGTTTCTAGGTTATTAGTAGAAATGTCACATTATACGGACCAAGTATCTCTGAGGTTTTCCCCTGAGTTACAGTGTCCTATGTTAGCTGTCTTGTAGACATGTTTAAATTAATCTATGTGCCTATGAAATTGACTTTAATAAAATATTTTGTGAGCTTTATTAATTATACACCATATTTCAACTGTGAATGCACATATGATTGCATGCAGTCATGCGTAAAAATGTGCACACACACAATCACACACAGATGTACACATTCTCTGCCCTTGTTCTGTCTACTTACCCTACAATCTTATCCAGAGAGCGGTCAGCTTTGGTTGGACTCAATGGATCACAACAACCCCCTATTTCTGCTTTCCTTTGCATTTTTCAAGAAGGAAAAACAAGTCTGCTCTGTTTTGACATTCTTTTTCCAGGAACCGCATCTAGACTTTTTGCTTGTTAATTGCCATATTTGAATTGCTCAGGTTGATTTATAAGGTGATGAGCTTTTAAAGACATTTCTCACAGGACATTTGTTTTCTCTGACACTGTTTTGCTGCTAGAAACATAGCATTTTTGTTACCCAAGGCTGTGATCATTGCTGGTTTTATTAATTGGTTGATGCATAGGAACTTATTTTGAATAAATATTACCAGGCTTATTATAGTATGTGTTTTTCTTTCAGGTCATTTTGCAGATTATCATCTTATATGGTTTCTGCTAAGCAATTAAGATCAGAAAGTCTATTAAAAATTAAGCTTTGAACAAAGATTTCAGAGTTATCAATATGCACTGGGATAATTGCTTTTCAAAAGTATCAAGGGATTACTTTCATACCTTCGCACCTCATTTCTGTTGAAGCATGTTTGTTATGACCTTGGAATTATTTTTAAAACCCTCTCCTTTATCATCCATTTTCTTTTCTAAATAGTACTTTGGGGGAAGAAGGGTGGCAGTCACTATTATTGTTTTTATCTCAGAGATTTTTTTTTTTTTTTTTTTTTTTACTAAAAGTTACTCAGTATCTGCGACCCTCACAGATGTATCCCTCATCTGGAAAGTGGAGATAATACCTCCTTCATCCAGTGCCTAGAGGGCCATATGTACCTGCAAAACGTTGAGAGTATGTTGGGGTGCCTGGGTGGCTCAGTGCGTTGAACGTCCGACTCTTGATTTTGACTCAGGTCACCATCTCACAGTTCGTGGGTTCGAGCCCTGCATTCTCTCCCTCTCCTCTCCCTGCCCCTCTCCTGCTTATGCTGTCTCTCTCAAAATAAACAAATAAAACTTAAAAAAAAATAAGAGTGTGGGCTAATTGGGCTTCCATTAAGGATGGCTACTATCAAGCTGCTTCTATCTCAGATAGGTACACTCTCCTGCTCTAAGAAATCCAATCTTCTTTCCGGAATGGTTCCTCAACACTTACTTTGCTCTCCTACTCCACTCTCAACTTGAGATCTTGCCTCACACCTCATGGGAAAAGAGTCCCAGTGGGGAAGCCCTCATCTCTGTTCCATTTCAGTCTTTTGCACCTGTTCTCATACCCTGTGCACCTTCTCCTGTTGTGACCTGGACCGAGAGGCCAACACCTCCACCTGTGGTCTGGCTCAGTTCTTCCTCCCCACTCGGGGACTTGGCTCCCACGGATTCTTCTCTCCCCTGCATCTTCCATTTCCATGCTCTAGGGGTCATTAACATTAATGTAAAAATAAGTACCAGGGTGCTCTAATTGTAAATAAACCTTTCAGTGATCCAATTTGACCTTCCTTTGTCTATTGGCTCATTTCACTGTTTTACTACTCAACAAATCTTCCCAAAGGAGCTGCTACACGCAACTCTGCTGTCTACCCTCACAACATCCCTTCTTTAAGTCACTTGCTCTAACTTCTGGGTCAAGAGTACCCTAACTCTTGCTGGCCTAGTCTAGTGGTCATTTTTTGTCCTTATCTTCTATGACCCCTCAGAAATTTTTAATATAATGGAAGCTGGATGAAAGATTTATGCCACCCATTTTTCGAAACACTCTATTCTCTTGTGTGTGGTGTTCCTAAGCTCTTCTAGTTTTCTTTATAGCATTCTGGATTTTCTCCACTGGTTGCTTATTGAAGGTGGAATGACCTCTCAGTTTCTGCTGCTGGCTTCTCTTTCTGTGCTAGCCCGCTAAATATCAGAATATTTAAGGGCATTGGGGACGGTGTGGTCAAGTGTAGGAGTCCTCCCAGATTCTTTTCTTTATCACCACATTAGATCCATCACAAAGTACTCTAGATTCTCCATGGTATGTCTGACCTCTATCTACCTCCCCACAATCCAAACCAACATCACCTCCTGGTGCACGGCTGCAACCCATTCCTAATGGGGCTCCTCGCCACCATTTTGTTCCCTTGAAACTGACTCTCCACAGAGCCGCCAAAATGATCTTTTAAAGGCATAAATCATAGCATTTTCCTTCTTAAATCTTACCCCGTTGAATGTATAAATCCTGTCTGTGGCTTTCCATTGCCCCTGAATAGAACTCATTCTTCCTAATGTGGCCCATGTATCGGATTTCTCCCTTTTCCTTTTTTTAAAAAAAAAAATTTTGTTTTTAACGTTTATTTATTTTTGAGACAGAGAGAGACAGAGCATGAACGGGGGAGGGTCACAGAGAGAGGGAGACACAGAATCTGAAACAGGCTCC
Organism: Panthera pardus; assembly: GCF_024362965.1. NCBI lineage: Eukaryota > Metazoa > Chordata > Mammalia > Carnivora > Felidae > Panthera > Panthera pardus. Next base: position 105,048,621 of record NW_026526655.1, read on the forward strand.
AGGCTCTGAGCTGTCAGCACAGAGCCTGACGCGGGGCTCGAACCCATGGACCGTGAGATCATGACCTGAGCCAAAGTCGGACGCTTAACCGACCGAGCCACCCAGGCGCCCCTCTCTCTTTTTCTTTTATCACTCAATCCTCACGCATCTAATTTCCCGGTTTGTACATTCATCAAAATCATGAAGTTTTGGCCTTTGTATTGACTTGTTTACCCCTTAATTTGGGGTCTCAAAAATGGTAACTGCATTATTAATTACTGTGTATATCTTATTCCCAATTCCATTTGGAAACATTGTTTAGAATCATATTTGTGGGTAACGAGGGGTAATTGGCCCTGGTTTTCTCAACCGCGGTCCATTTTGGAGGCTAGTTTTTTGGTATTGTAATCTTAAGCCTAGAAGATTTGAACTATGCAGGTGACACAGTAACAGCATAAGAAACGGGATGTTAAAGGCATAATTAGAAGGTAATCCAACAAGATCTTTTTTGCTAAAAAAGAGACTTAACAGATAAAATTTTCAATAGATACAAAACCGCTCTATTAGGAGTATTGTAGAAGACTCTCTCATAAAAGCTTTTCTGAACTTTTTAGGGCAAAGAAAAAAAAAGAATATGATGATCCATACAATTTTCTTCAAATGCAATTTTAAACCCAGTGTTTTAAATATTTTTGTGATGTTGTCAATAAAATACACATTTACAATTATTCTGTTAATATTTTTCAACCAAATTCTATCTTCTTATGCCCATTGCTCCGCACCTTCCATTTGCACGTAACACGTACCATGAATAGCTTTTCAGGTTAATATTTAAAGATATCACTCATTGTTTCAGTGGCTGCAAAACATTTAATAGTGTGGGCGTACCGTAACTTATTCCCAATTTTTCTATTCGTGGTATATTTAGATTAATTCCCAGGTTTGTTTTTTTTTTTTTTTTTTTTTTTTTTGCCATTGCAAACAGCGCTGCAGTAAACATATTTGATTCCATATCTCTCTAGGCACTGATGGTATTATTTATTGTCTTGATGTTTTTCTTTCTATAAAATTTGTTTCTAAAAGCGACACGGCTGGAGTTATCAGCCACGAAGTCTCTGGCACTTCAGGCCAACTTGCTTGGTAAAAATTGTATCTTGTTTTAATTGGCATTTCCATAATTACTAGGGAGGTTGAGCATTCGGGCATTCAACAAATATTTACTAAACACCTACCATGTACCCAATGGTGTGCTGGAACAGGACTGTATTGGCTCATCACAGCTGATTGGGCATAACTGTTTTCAAGACCATCTTCAATGACGTTGTTAAATTGGTTGTTTGAAATCTGCCATGCTGGGAGACTTTACACCTTGTAATTAACAAGTGCTATCTACCCCAGCCTCTTGTTAAGTATTTGCTAATATACCATCATATATCGCAGGCTCTGTTCTAGGGCTTTCGAACGCATCAGGGATCCAACAAACCTTCCTGTTGTTAGAATTTACATTCTTGGAGAAGGGACAGTGATTCAGCAAATAAATAAATTATAAAGTAGGTTGAAGATAATATGTGCAAAAAAAAAAAACAAAAGAAGAGTGAGGGAATAGGGATGTGTGTGAGTGTGTGTGTGTGTGTGTGTGTGTGTGTGTGTGTTGGGGGAGGTATGCAATTTTACATAAAGTGGTCACGGGTGGGCCCCTGGAGAAGAAGACATTGAGGACTTGGGAAGGAAGTGAGAGAATACAGAAACCTTGAGGAGAAAGCATTCAAGAAGACAACATCAGTGCACAAGCCTTATTTAAGGGGCACCTGTGTTTGGAAGGAAGAGCAAAACAGGCACTGTGGTTGGAGAGGCATGAGTAAGACGTAGATTAGTAAGGGAAAATTCTGAGAGGTAAGGAAGCACGCTGGTTATAATGTCTTTTCCACGCTGAGTGAATAGGGAGCCATTGCCAGGTTTTGAGCAGAGGAATGAACTGACCTTACATATACAGAGCATGATTCCTGGGGTGCCTGGGTGGCTCAGTTAGTTAGGCATCTGGTTCTTAATTTCAGCTCAGGTCATGATCTCACAATTTGTGGGTTCAAGCCCTGCATCTGGTTTGTGCTCACAGTGTGGAGCCTGCTTGGGACTCTCTCTCTCCCTCTCTCTCTGTCCCTCCTCTGCTCTTTGTCTCTCTCAAAATAAGGGGATAAACTTAAAAAAAAAGAACATGCTTCCTAAAGTTTAACTGTATTTTAAATTTCTTCTTTTGAGAACTGCCTGCTTATATCCTTTCCAGATGTATCAATTGGATCATTTAAATATTACTTGTCAATGTGCAAGAATTCTTATTTTTTTTTGATTTTCAGCACAGAGCCTGACAAGGGGCTTGAACCCACAAACCATGAGAACATGACCTGAGCCAAGATCAAGAGTCAGACATTTAACAGACTGAGCCACTCAGGTGCCCCTGAAACAATTTTTTATACATTAGATATATTTACCCTTTGTCTGCCATATGCTTTTGCAAATACCTTCAAGCTATAGTTTATCTTTTAACTTTATTTATGGCTTCCTATACTCTACTTTTATGCAATTATGCCATAAATCACTGCTTTCTATTATCTGGGTTTCCTATCCTATTGAAGGTAATTTCTTCACTCTAAGATGATGGAACTTTTCTTCTTTTTAATATAGCAATATTACTATTTTTGTTTTTAGTTTTTGCCTTAGATTTTGAAGCCACATTCAGTTTATTGTGAGACATGAAATTTGCTTAGCTTGATTCTATCTCAGGGGTTGGCAAACTATAGCCCACAAGCCAAATCTGGTCCACTGTCCATTTTTCTAAATAAAGTTTTATTGGAACACAGCCAGTCCTATTTGTTTATATGTTGCCTTTGGTTCTTTTCTTCCTAAAATGGCAAAGTACTTCTGAAAGACACTGAATGGACCGCAAAGCTGAAAATATTTACTATGTGGCTACTTACAAAAACCAAGTTTGCTTTAGCTGATGGAAAAGTGGTTATTTTAATGGTACCTTTGAAAAATCATAATTTCCTTTTTTATTGCAATATAATATTTACTATATATTAATTTCCAATTACATATTTTATTTTGAACCAGTGTTATTTGTTTTGTTCACTGAACATCTATCCTTGCATCAATAATGGTATTATAATACATTTATGTGGATTTAAAACCTTGAAAAGCAAATTATCTGTCATTCTTAGCTTTCAAATATTTCTAGGAAATTCTCACACAGTTATTTTTCGATACAAACTTCAAACAAAATTTTCCAGTTAAAACATTGGGATCCTGGGGCGCCTGGGTGGCTCAGGCGGTAGGATGTCCAACTCTTGATTTCGGCTCAGGTCATGATTTCATGGTTCGTGAGATCGAGCCCCGCATTGGGCTCCATGCTGGCAGTGCAGAGCCTGCTTGGGATTCTTTCTCCCTGCCCTCCTCCACCCCCTCCCCCCCCCACACACACATGCTCACACACTCTCTCTCAAAATTAATTAATACACTTAAAAAATTGGGAACCTGATTGCAGTTCTAGTAAGATAACGTATTGATTTGGGTAGAATTGCCATTTTTATGATATTAAAAGTCTCCCAACCCAGGATCATGCTATATCTTTCTATTTACTGATGTTTTCATTTATGTCCTTTTATAAAATTTTAGAGGTCTTTTTATATAGACTTCATAACTTTAAGTTAAATTTAATCTATATTTTGTTGTTTCTATAATTTCATTAATGAGATGTTCCACTTTACATATTTATTTGTAATGTGAAATTATTAGCATGAAAATATAGCTGTTGAACTTGTACTTGGCCACCTTACCAAACTGTTTTCTTTTTTCTTTTTTTTTAATTTTCTTTTTTTAATTTACATCCAAATTAGTTAGCATATAGTACAACAATGATTTCAGGAGTAGATTCCTTAATGCCCCTTACCCATTTAGCCCATCCCCCCTCCCACAGCCCATCCGGTAACCACCTTCTTGTTCTCCATATTTATGAGTCTCTTATGTTTTGTCCCCTCCCTGTTTTAATATTATTTTTGCTTCCCTTCCCTTATATTCAACTGGTTTGTATCTTAAAGTACTCATAAGAGTGAAGTCATAGGATATTTGTCTTTCTCTGACTAATTTCGCTTAGCATAATACCCTCTAGTTCCATCCACGTCGTTGCAAATGGCAAGATTTCATTCTTTTTGATTGCTGGGTAATTCTCCATTGTGCATATATATGCCACATCTTCTTTATCCATTCATCCACCGACGGACATTTGGACTCTTTCCATGCTTTGGCTCTTGTCGATAGTGCTGTTATAAACATGGGGGTGCATGTGCCCCTTCGAAACAGCACACCTGTATCCCGTGGAGAAATGCCTAGTAGTGCAATTGCTGGGTTGTAAGGTAGTTCTAGTTTTCATTTTTTGAGGTTTCAAATATGTTTTTATTTTTATTTATTTATTTATTTATTTATTTATTTATTTATTTATTTTCTTTCCAAGATTTTATTTAAATTCAGGTTGGTTAACATATAGTGTAGTATTGGTTATAGGAGTAGAATTTAGTGATTCATCACTTACATACAACCCCCAGTGCTCATTACAAGTGCTCTCCTTAATGCCCATCATCCATTCAGCCCACCCCCCCTCAAATAAGTTATTAGTCATCCATTGTGTTTTCTCATCAAACCATCAAATAAAGACTTTTTGTTTAGTGACTTTTGGAATAACTCCTCTTCTCTTTTTAATCATAATGATTTTTACACTTCATCATTATTGCTATGCTTCTTGTTAGATGTTGTTAATTGGACTCCAATGTGGAGCATTTCTTTTTCTCGTATTTTGCTAAGAGTTTTCATCATGATTGGCTTCCAAATTTTATTAAATGTTTTTCAAGATGGCGACATACTCACGTATTTGTTTCTGTTTAATTTGGTGTCATAAGAATTATATTGATTAATTTGCTCAAAGTCGAATTGGCAGTGATGGAAAATTGTTTTTAGTTAAAATGTGACGTTTTAAAATATGGTGCTGCATTTAGTATGATTATAATTTATTAGGAATTTCTACATCTATCTTTATAATACATATACAGTTTTCTGTACCGTCTTTGTCTATATCCTGTGATAGTTAAAATAAGTAAAGGAAAATGTTGATGGTGATGGTAATGAAGGTGATGGTGATGGTGACGATGAGAAAGTAGACAGAACTCAGCTATAAAACCTCCTGTATTTTGTGCTTTTCTAAGTGGTGGATCCTTGGAACCCGTTAATGTTTTATTAAAGTGGATTAATCTTAGAAATTTCTATTTTCTTTTTTTTTTAATGTTTTTATTTATTTTTGAGACAGAGAGAGACAGAGCATGAACAGGGGAGGGGCAGAGAGAGAGGGAGACACAGAATTTGAAGCAGGCTCCAGGCTCTGAGCTGTCAGCACAGAGCCTGACGCGGGGCTCGAACTCACAAAGTATGAGATCATGACCTGAGCTGAAGTCGGACGCTCAACCGACTGAGCCACCCAGGCGCCCCATAGGAATTTCTATTTTCATAAAAATGACAACTTTCTATTGAGCATATACTCTCCTCTGACTATTGCTTTTTTACACTGATGGGCTCTTTCGTTCTTGGTAGTGCATTTTAATTGTCTTTCTTTCTGTTTCGATTGGCACTGACAGGAAGCTATAGGTGTCTTTTCTCTCTTAAAAAGGGTAGATTTTATAAAAACTTTTTAAGTAGTTTATTTCATAAATGTCAAGTTTATCTCCATCAATTTTATTTTTAGATTATATTATTCCATTCTATTTTTGTTTCTCCTCCTCTTTCTCTTTATTAATAGCACTCCTACTACTCATAACTCTTTTTAGGAGTACAGATGGTCTTGTGGCTACTATTTATCCCATATGTTGGGATATAAAGCAATATCTTTTTCATACATCGTCACTGCTGTCTTGCCCAGCGTCTTGCGTACTGTTTTGAGCCATGCATAAATGAATGAACAAATCTATTATTTCCCTTTAAATTTCTGTTTTGAGCCTGAGTGTTTTAGAAAGATATTTCTTTTTTTAAATTTTTTTATTATTTACTTATTTATTTATTTTTAAATACGAAATTTATTGTCAAATTGGTTTCCATACAACACCCAGTGCTCATCCCAACAGGTGCCCTCCAGAAAGATATTTCTTAATGTCCGAGTGGTAAATTTCTTTTGGTCCTATTTTTGTTGATGATTTCCTGTTTTATTAGTAAAGAACGCAGCCTTTATTTCTTTCTGGCATCTACACTCTTTTTCTGCGCAGCAAATAACTTGTTTTTTTTTTAAGATACTTTATAGACTTAACAAAAAATAGACTATTCTCTAGCCTTCCAATTAATTTTGATTTGTCGCTCCTTTCAGATGAGGAAGCCAGAGAAGGAAGACTGTTTGCTAGAGCGCTCTGGAGCCGGTCAGATTTGCAACCTTCACTGTTTCTCATGAGGCTCACGGAGAGTGGCTTGTTTGATTCCATGTGCTCTAAGCCCACTAATGTAATTCTCTCATTGCTATTGATGTTGTTTGCAGGTGTCCCTCCGCAGAGCTCCCCATGAGCCCGTGGATGACCAGCTGACCTTCCGGGTAGCTGAGACATCTTCATTGGAAAGGTAGCCCACTATTTAAGACACCCGTATATCTGTACTATTCTAGCCTCTTTCTTTGCCATCTGTCTCCACTGAGGTGACGTGAGAAGAAGCACAGTCTTCCCCAGACCTTAGCAGACAGCCATAGGATGGAGGCAGCCCGATGGGGAGGGCGGACGAAGGGATCAGATAGCTGTGCGTTTCCTGTTCTCTTGTTTCTAAAGCAATTTAAATAGGGGTTTTTCTTTTTTTGTGTGTATATTCCAGTTGGCTATCATCTATTCCCCCTCCCCCTCCCTGCTTCTTCTCTCCTCCCTCCCCTCCCTGCTCTTTCCCTCTTCTCCTCCTCCTTCTTTTCTTCCTTCTTCTTGTGACATGCTATTCTGCCTTAACTGACTAGTCCATCTCGCTCTTACTCTGGGAAACTCATCTGCTTGGCTTACCGCTTCTAAGCCGTGTGACATTGAGCCTGATGTTGAACCGTCTGTCTTCACTGGCCTCATCTCCACTTCTCTGGTTGTTGTGTGAAGTAGTGGTAATTTTTTGTGATGTTTATTTTATTTTGGAGAGTGAGAGACAGGGTGAGTGGGGGAGGGGCAGAGAGAGAGGGAGCCACAGAATCCGATGCAGGCTCCGGGCTCCGAGCTGTCAGCACAGAGCCCGACGCGGGGCTCGAACCCACGAACCGTGAGATCATGACCTGAGCTCAAGTTGGACGCTTAACCAACCGAGCCACCCAGGCGCCCAAGTGGTAGTACTATTTGACAAGTGTCTAGCCAGGTTCAGAGCAAGGGTGGTCGCCACTATTTTTACTATTACAGGTATACTTCATTTTCTTGCACTTTGCTTTATTGTGTGCTTCAGAGAAAGCACAGAGGTTTTTTGTTTGTTTTCCTTTTTTTCTTTTCTTCTTTCTTTCTTTCTTTCTTTCTTTCTTTCTTTCTTTCTTTCTTTCTTTCTATTGAAGGTTAGTGGCCACCCTGCACGGAACGTGTCAGTTGGTGCCATTTCCCCCCCAAACGGCATTTGCTCACCTCCTGCCTCTGTGTCACATTTTGGCAATTCTTGCAATCTTTCCAAGTTTTTCATTGCTGTTATATTTCCTACAGTGATCTGTGGGCAGTGATTACCGAGCTGAAAGCTCAGATAATGGCTAGCAATTTTAGCAATAAAGTATTTTTTTTAAATTAAGGTATGTACTTTGTTTGTTTTCTCGACTTGCTAGTATTGCACACTTAATAATCTGCAGTACAGTGTAAGCATCACTTTTACATGCACTGGGAAACCAAAGAGCTGATTTGACAAGCTTTACTGTGATCTTTGTTTTATTGCGGTGGCTGGAACCGATCCGGCAATATCTCCGAGGTATGCCTGTATTATTAATTACTTAGTCATTGCTCTGGCAGTTTACCTCAGTTGAGCCGTGGCTATAATTAAGTTAACCCTAATAATAAAGCGATCCATACTTCTTCTTGACCTTGGAGATGCTGTTCAATATTCTAGACTAAACGTGGTGATGTGTAGAAGGCGGGCCACCTGAGCTCATCCTGGCTGTTGGCTCCGGTTCCTTGACGAAAAACAGAACAAAACAAAAAAGAAAACACCCCCCAAAACACCTGTCAGAAAAACTGTCTATAGAGGTCATTTAGAAATACACTGCCACAGACAATATCACAAAATGGGTATTATTTAAATTCTGCCTTGGCCAGTGTTAGAGTTGCTGTGTTATTTTAGCAATTTCCGCAGGCCCAGGAGTGCAAATAGTTGTAATTAAAGGCTTCCAGTAACAGCCCTGTCAAGTCCTTGTGTGTATCACATTTGGCACATGTTTCAAAGCCGAGAGCGATATTAAATAGACCATCTGTTGGTTTTCATTAGGTTTTCTCTCATCAACAGCACTATTAAATATAACTGAACCCATTTAAAAAAAAATCCCTGACATCTGTGCTTTCCATTGGAACGTTGATCAATATTAATAACAATGCTACTTCACCTGAATTTATTATTAATGAAAAGTTAAATACAGCATAAATATGAATGTTTGCCCTACAACACTTTTAATAGCACTTATCCAAACAAAGCGAGAGAAAGCACCCTGTCTTATGAGGAGAAATGATGAAAATGCCTGGAAACGAGTCTTCCCCTGAATCCCACTGGTGCCAGCCAGCATACCTGCCGCATCTGGCCATGCAAGTTCTTCTCTGGAAAATGCTTTCTCTGCAAACTTTACCTGGAAGACTTGTACTGTCCTTCGCGAACCATCCTAGTCTCTGTCTCTTGGAAGCCTTCCTTGTCTTTATCTAGGTTGATTTGCTCTTTCCTTTCTCTTCGTCTGGTCCTTGCACACATCACTTTGACCAGATTTCACTTTTTTTTTCATGTGTTTCCGTAGGAAGAGCAGAATCATGGTATATAGCTTTATATTAAGCCATGGGCATAGTAGGAGCTTGGTTGACATGAACCAAGTGAATAAATAAATGAATAACAAACGAAATTCGATTCTACCGGAAGAAGAGAAAACTTCACGGAATTCAATTACTCGGTGGAGATTTATTTTTTTCCCAGCACTCAAATAAGGAGCATGGCAAAGGTAGAAAGATTTATAGAGCTAACCCAGAGACTAGCTCTCATCAGAAGAACCTGCCTTCTTTCCTATTTCTGTTCCTCCCCTCGTGCCCTGAAATGCTGGGCCTACATGCAGACGTGAGTGAGTGCTCGGATGGTTTTCCTCTTTGAGGGGGCTTGAAGACTTTGTGACTCAGTGGAGAATTTTGAGTCCAGGGTGGTTGACTGCTGGAGGAAGTAATCAAGAGGATGTGAATGCAAGTTGACTTGCTGGCTTGACCCAGGCACTCAGAAGCCCCTCACCTCATCCCTGTCCTTGGGATGTACGGTCTGCCCACTGTTCCCGAGGTAGAAGCTGTTTCAAGCATACAGCCTTAAAGAGAGTTAGGCGTTGAGACCATCTGGACTGAATACGTGACCAAACCCAGTTAAGGGCTCTACGTAGACTTTAATTCTGGTGGGTGGGTGCAGAGATATACCTATCTTGTGACCACCCAAGGCCAGCCTCGTAAACACCTTTATTTAATAAGCACCCTGGCTTATTAAAACGGTCACCTACCAATCTAGAATGGTCTGCCTATTTCCTTGGTCTCTCGGCCCTTAGGTATGGGGGCCGGTTTATGAACCCACGTTAGCCTGTATCAGTATCCTTGCACTGATGTGTGAATGCCTCCCATGCACTGTCAGCCACTTGAGAACCAGGATCAGGTTTAATTCATCTCTAGACCCCTTGTGTCAAGCACAATGTCTTGTTCAAGAAACTGTTGCAGAACTCGTTTGAACCAAGAAGACACAACCACCTGCGTTCAGGTAAGTCCATAAGCCCCATAGTCCTCAGCATTCATTCATTTACTTGTTGATGGTTTTATTATGCAGGGTTTTTGTTCGTTTTTGGGTTTTGCTGTTGTTGTTGTTGTTGTTATTGGTGTTACTCAGGTATGGTGAGGCCAACAGATGAGGACATGATTGGATTGACAAGATAGGTTGTTACCCACGGTTCCCAAGAGGAGGGGACATGCCATTCCGTGCAGGGCCACACAGAGAAACATCAGAATTGGTCAGGAGGCAGAAGGAACGAGGGGAAAAACATGGGCAAGAGCCTTTACTGTGGTTCCTGCAAGAAGGAAAGGACGAGATCGAATAAGCAGGTTTAGAATGGCTAGTTTGAATAATTTCAGCAGCCTCGGGGGTGTAGGGCTCTCTCTAGCTGTCTTCTCATCTTTGGTGGTAAGGACAGACGAGCAGATAGTGGCCCAGAGTGTGAGAACTTCATAAAGGCGCGGGGCGGGGGGGGGGGGGAGGGAGGGGAGGGAGAGGGAGGGGGAGGGGGGTGGTAGTCTGGGCTCTGGAATGGTTGGTCTTCATATGAAAGGCACGCTCACAGGTTAGTTGTTTCCTATCTTTATGAATTGGCTAGTCCTAGGAGGGGCAGTCTCTTCGGGGTCAGTAAAGCTCTAGAGGCCGAAACATCTGAATAAAAAGACCTACTTAAAACATTCATTCATTCATTCATTCATTCATTCAACAAACATTTCCTGCATGACTGATAGCGCCTAGCCATTGCGATGGGGACTCCATGTCCAATAAGTGGCAAAACCTTCCCTCGAGGATTTCCAGGTCAAGTGAGGGAAGTAGATGGGGAGACAGTCCCTCTACAGAATGCCCGAGCTGTGACAGAGAATAGAATAGGGACAGCCAACTTGGAGTAGGGATGAAGGGCAGAGAAGTTCCCTGGAGGAACTGAGCTGGAAGGTTACAAGTGATATTTTGCCAAGCAGGGCGATGTGGAGGGAAGTAGAGTCAGAGGTCATGCAAAAGCAAGCGTGTCTTCAGGTCCCCTTAAGGACCAGGGGACTGTCCTAACCGGGGCAGAGAGGCTGGAAGAGGAGTCGGCTAAGGAAGGCCCTTCACATGAAAGTCAGTTTTATTTTTTTTCTTGCTTACGTCTGGTTGATTTCCAAGGTGTGACCAAAAGATCCATGTCAGGGGGGCTCAGCACAGCCTTGTATTCATTCAGTGCTTGCTTCACGTTTCGTGCTGATTTCCTCCTGTGACACCCACAACTTATGAACTAGGGATGGGCAGATATCAGCTCTTTATATTCCCGCACTGCATTTTATTGTGATTACATGTCTAAGAAGAAACTCGTACACCTAAGTGTGGACTCCTTGAGGGAGTTAATCACACCTTTTTGTCTTCTTCATTTATTTGATCGCAGATCCTGGCACAGAGTAAATTTCAATGGGTTATGAATTTATACATTTACAAACGTGCAGAGAGAGAAGAAGGGATGGGTCTCTGGGCAGGAAATGGTAGGTAGGGGAAAAAAAGTGGGGAATATGGGCACCTGTACTTTGTCAGTCTGTTTGGTTCCAGCAAGTTTCCCCAGCATAGCTGCCCACCCCCCACCCCTGCCCCTCTGCAATTGAGTGCGGCTGCTGTGGGTAAAAGCTGTTATTTACAGGTGCTCCCCACTCATGGAATGTGGAGTTAACATTTATTTATTTTTTTATTTTGTATTTGTAATTTTTTTTAACATTTATTTATTTTTGAGGAGAGAGAGAGCATGAGCAGGGGAGGAGAGAGAAAGAGGGAGACACGGAATCTGAAACAGGCTCCAGGCTCTGAGCTGTCAGCACAGAGCCCGATGTGGGGCTCGAACTCACGGACCATGAGATCATGACCTGAGCTGAAGTTGGATGCTTAATCGACTGAGCCACTCAGGTGCCCCAACATTTATTTTTTTAATGTTTGTTTATTTATTTATTTATTTATTTATTTATTTATTTATTTTGAGAGAGAGAGAGAGAGAGAGAGAGAGAGAGAGAATCCCAAGCAGACTCCACATTATCAGTGCAGAGCCAGACATGGGGCTCGATCTCACAAACCATAAGATTATGACCTGAGCTGAAATCAAGAGTTGGGTGCTTAACTGACTGAGTCACCCAGCGCCCCTGGAATTAACATTTAAAGAGCATTTTGTGGTCACTGAATGAAATGAAATGACATGTGCAGGGTACATGGGCAGGTAGAAAGTCCTGGCACTTCATAGGTGCTCACTAAAATGGTAATTGCTATTATCTCATTATTATTATATGGTGGTTTTTATTACCCTTTCATATATTTACACCTACTCTACACACAAAATTTATTTGCTCAGAGTCTGGAAGAGGTGAATAAACCCTGTAAAGATTCAATGCACAAATAAAGAATTAATAATCAAGATGAAGGATTTAAGGCTTAGATTTTTGAAAGTCTTTTTAAAGATGTGACATAATGTAGGATACAGAGTAAGCCAGGACATGTATAGTAAGCGATAAACAGTTTTAGTGGAGGGGAGAACAGCTTCTAGCTGAGTGGGTAGGGTGGACCTCATGGGTTTAGTATATATCCTGGCTTGCTTCAAATCCTTGATAGAAAAAGGTGCAAAGGATAGAGAGGAAAACACACAAGTTCTTAAATAAAATTCATAAGGTTTCATATGGGAGACACCAAGCATTTGTGTGGGAAAGGCGGAAAACAAGGATCCTGGTGTAACGCGGGGCCAGACAAGGACTGAGAAGTGCTGTACGAAGTCTCTGGACTTTGTCCTAAATGTCTGACCACGAGAGCTCACATCCATTTGCAAGACTGAGTTACTGGCCACTCAACAGTGACGTTTTCCTTTTGAGCATATAACGCTGCTCAAAATAGAGCAAAGTTATATGTCTGATTTCATAATAGGCATTAACTGGACAGCTGGAAACAAAATAACTTTTTTTTTTTTCAAACATCTTCTGTATTAAGTGTACCATGAGCTTCCTTTTTGTTTAGGGCTCAAATGTTGATTTTTCTATTTACCTGGTGTCTCAAATAATGCCCTTTATCATCTGTGTTTTTCATAGTGTGTTTTTCAGCAAGATTTAAAAATGGCTCCTTAGCATGTTAATAAGGCAACAAAGACAACCTTAGAGTCAATATGAAATTCCCTGCTGATACGCAGCATCGATCAAAGGTAATGCCTAAATGTTTTTGTGAACTTTATACAATCGGGCACACAATCGCCAATAGCCTGACCACTCTATAAAAGGGAATGTGTTATGTGCTCTCTAATAAACCTTTTTTCTTTGAAGGAGATATTGAGTCAAAGAAAAAGCTATTGATGGGAGCACATGAAAGTTAATTTAGCGGCATCCATCACATCTTTTGGGGATACATTGGGACTAACTTTGATAACATACCATTTTAATTTAAGACAATAAAATCATGTCCTCGTTTGATTTCAAATTAATTATTCAGATATTTGGGATAAAAAGAGTTTTGATCTCAACTGCCTGGTTTTCCCTGGGGTGATTGCTAACCCCCCACATTCCCTTGTTTGCACCTGGAAAGAGGGATTTCCTGAGATTCTGAACTGGGTCCTTTACCCAGTTGACCGCTGTGTGGAATGATGATGGTTGGTCCGCTGGCAGTCTGCTTACATAGGGGTTCAAGAGCTGTAAGGAAGAACAATAGACTTGATGCTTAGAGCTGGCCTTGGGGTGAACATCCCCAAGCCTTAAGGAATAAACTAGATACTGTTATATCAATGGTTCTTGAGTAAGTGCACACATCCGCCTCTGCTGGGGAGTATTTTGAAACACAGACTTCAAGATTCCAGATCTTAAAACATTTTGATTCCCTAGGTCTGGAGATTGGGGAACTGATAATTATTCTTCTAAAAGGATGCCATGGGTAAATCCTGTACTTGTGATTGGTAATAACTTTAATGCCCTTTTCAGTTGGGGACCAAATGTGGAAGGTTCTTTCCCTGAGTGGGGAGACAGTAAGAGCCCATGACCTTGTGAAAGCTGGAGATACACACATGAGTCCCCACTCATGACCATCCATATTGTCCCCTGTCCCTGCTCCCTCTGAAGTCCTGGAAATGTCTCTCAAAGGCACAAAGACAATCGAGCTTTCTGAATTTCTCCAGATATGGCAGGAGAGATTTGGGGAGTCCAGAATCTCCCTCTGGAGGGTAGCCTTTGTTTGGTTCTAGGAGCCAGTGGAACAGGATTGGGAGGGCTGGACTTCTAAGGATCTAACAACCCAAGGGGTGAATCACAGCCATTAAATATCACTGCTGTCCATATTCTTCTTGAGAACATCTGCTTCCCAGGTATTCCAGTTGGAGTCAAGGGTTTGTTAATACTCAAAGACATCAAACCTATGCAAATCAAAATACAGACTTTCATGTTAACTTTTTTAAAGTAAAACATTAATGATCATAACAATTTTAGTGAGATTACCATAAGATAACCTCTTACCTACACTCACAACAACATGTAACAGACACTGTATATTCATACTCTTTATCCGGTAATTCCAGCTGTAGGAATCTATCTGAGAGGATAATCTGGAATACAAATATTTATGTACGAGGCTATTCTCCAAAGTGTTATTCATAACTAGGGTATTCTTCAAAGTGTTATTCATAATAGTGGGATAATGTAAACAGATGTCCTCAATGGTTTGGTAAAGTAAGGAGAGCTCTGTAAGGAAATACTAAACCACCACTAAAAAAAATATTTATGAAAAAATATGTGAGAAACTGCCCTTGATATGCTTAGTGGAGAAACAAAAATCAGGCTATGAAAAGATGCTCTCGACTGTAACACACACACACACACACACACACACACACGCAGGCGGATAAATGATTGGAAGGAAGTACGTCAGCACACGAATACTGGGATGATCTTCTGCAGACTTGCTGTGGTGCCTGCTCATCCATGGGTCTCACCATACTCTTTGTTCAGAGAAGCCATTCCTTACCATTCTTCCCAATGTAAGTTCCTTGTTCTTATTGTGCAGAAGAAAATATTCTGCTCTTTTCACCTATAAGAAGTGCCTGTTGACTTGCCTTCATACTAAGCCTTACTTTTGAGAAACTACACTCCACAGGGTGGAAAGCACATCTGTTTTGGCCACTACTATTCACCTGGTGGCTCGTCCAGATCGGTCTCAGAGTGGTAGACACTCAATGAATTATTTCTTTGAAGTATTCTCTTCTATTCTATGAATATCAATGCAGTGTTTTCTATATCATATTAGGTGAAGGAATCTGTGCTCTCTTTCTGTGTATTGTATACTATAGGTGCATAAATACACATACGTATATGAAATTTCGCCTCAGTTTCACAGTGTTTAATACTCCACATTTGAGGTTTGAGATGTATCCCTTTGCTTTGCCTTTTTGCATGGATTTAACAAACTGTACGTCCCTCTAATAGACAGTGGATCGAGTAGAGTAATACATGACTTAGTTATTCATACCTTAGTAGGAAATATTTTCTCAGTGAGTTTCTCTCTTGGTGAATGGTGCTGGGCTATTAAAGAAATGACCACTCTGATGATACTGGGACGGAATCACTGGGTTCCAAGTTTGCCCAGTGGCTTCAGTCATGATTGGGACCCACCAAGGGCAGCCATGAGAAGTGTGCAAAGGATACATGGAGAGTGGAGTTAGAGGGAGGGAAGAGAGAGAGAGAGAGAGAGAGAGAGAGAGAGAGAGAGAGAGAGAGAGAAGGAAAGATTGTGACACTAACAACAGAAACTCAATATTTCATCATAAAAATAGTTCTGAAAGAAGTGCATTCCTAGGTGCTATTTTCACTTACCAAAAATATCCAGTCTTAAGAACATGCCTATTTAGTTTTCTGAAGCCTATTTAAAATTTCTTTTTCACAATTTGGGTTCTGACTCCAGAAAATATGTCAGTCCAACTTCATGAAATTCAATCTCATGGGAGCCTTCTGATTTCCTTCTAGAAGCCAAGCATAAGGGGCTCACTCTGAGTTCACTTTGGTTAGGTTTGTTGCTTACCTTTTCTTACAGAGGCGTCAGGATAAGTATACTGATGTATGTGGGTGAATCTTTCCTTCTTTCTTTCTTTTTTCTCTCCTTCCCCCTCTCTCTGCCTTATTGTCTTTTCTTTTTCAGTTTTCATGTTGTACCTAAGACTTAGGAAGAAACAGATGAGCAAAACAGATAGGATACATTAACCTCAAATCTGTTTCTGCCTTTGAAATTGACATCAACTCTGGGTGTGAATGACTGTTGATTCTTATCTTTAAAAATTTTTTTTTAACATTTCTTTATTTTTGAGAGACAGAGCATGAGCAGGGGAGGGGCAGAGAGAAAGGGAGACACAGAATATGAAACAGGCCCCAGGCTCTGTCCAAGCTGTCAGCACGGAGCCTGATGCCAGGCTCAAACCCACAAACCGGGAAATCATGACCTGAGCCGAAGTCGGATGCTTAACCAACTGAGCCACCCAGGTGCCCCTGTCGATTCCTATCTTAAAGGAAGCTGTGATTTCTTGAAAATTCGAGGGATATTATGAACATCTGAAGCCTGCAGGGGAGCCTGTTCATTACATTTCTTGCACAAATATTTCGTAGAGTGGAATCGACACTTACAGACATATTGATTCGAAGCCTTCAATCGCACACCAATGTTGATGCTTAATGTTTATTTTACTTTAGTGAAAGAGCTCGCATGTTAATTAATTAGATGTTAATCACATCTCTGGACCACAGAGATGATTCATCTGCTCCTACCAGAAGACTGGGCAGGTTTCCTGCCCAAGAGGACGAGAACCTTACTTTTATCTATTCTCCAACCCACCCCCTCTCCACCACCAGAAAAAAACCCTTCTGGCATTCAGTTTTAATGCATTCATCTCCTCAGACATTTTGTATTTCACCTAGTTTCTGAAAAAATTTTCCAATAGCCCTCGCTTTCTCCAATTCTCTTGTTTGCCAGGGATAGTCCTGGTTCATGCCTGTTGTCCCGGCATAATTATTAATGTTGTCCTCATTATGTTCACTTGCATCACGGCTTACGTAATTTTAACCAAATCCACCTCTTCGGCCTCATCTTTTACCTTGCTTCCTTCCATTTGCTGAGATTTTTCATGTTCTCCTGGAGCATGTCATGCCCTTAAATGGGCCTTGAAACAGATTTTTCCTTATCCACTCTTCCTCAGCCTCCTATCTCAGTTTCAAAGTTACTTCCGAAGCTTTCCCTATTTTACCGATCTAAGTCAAGGGTAATTGTTAAAAGGGTCCTTAGCATTTATCACAGCTATACTTCTACAATCGTTAGCATGGCTATCTCACTGATGCTGACTTGCCCTGCTAGATTCTATAAATCCCAAAATATGAATATAAATCTTTTAGAAAGATTAAATATTTGGCTTGGGCTAACTGAGGGGTTGTCTCGACCCCAGTTCTACCAAACCCCAACACCCAGAGAGGAGAGAGCTCTGCGGGATGCTTTGGTAAGGCTCTCTACCCCTTTCTTTCTTACGGGACCAGATATGGCTGGTGGATGCACAAGATGATTGCAGTGAAGAGCGCATTCTTTTAAGAACAGTATCTAGATCAAGTACAAATTGAAGAAAGATTATCTAGGAATTCCTTTGTATGCTTTAGACTTACTTTTCCTCTTTCTAGTGGCCTGATGGGTGATTTTGCTCCTACAAAAATATTTTTTTTTTATTTAAAAAAATTTTTTTAACGTTTATTTATTTTTGAGACAGAGAGAGACAGAGCATGAACAGGGGAGGGGCAGAGAGAGAGGGAGACACAGAATCTGAAACAGGCTCCAGGCTCTGAGCTGTCAGCACAGAGCCCGACGCGGGGCTCGAACTCACGGACCGTGAGATCATGACCTGAGCCAAAGTCGGACGCTTAACCGACCGAGCCACCCAGGTGCCCCAAATATTTGTTAACAACAAAAACCTGGATCCTATTTATTGCATCCCTGGATCTTAGTATGAAGGGACCTTAGGGTTTATTCAAACCAATCAATTCATTTTCAGAGGAGAGAAAAAAGACAACAAGAGAAGTTATGAAAGTTACCCGGAGCGACACGGCTGCTCCCCAGAGGTTCGGTGGAACTGAGTTCAGATCAGTTATCTTGGATTCTTTGGCCTGAGAGCTGGCTCATAATAGAACTCTATGTAACATTTCCTTTATCACGTAGGGGAGGTCACAGGTGCTATGCATGAGGATCTGACTCCCCCAGGGTACTAGACTTGGTGATCACAGGTAATTGCTGCCTACATGGGTCAGAATCCTCCCTTGCTATACACACATCCCCAGGGTCTGTGACACGTAGAGAGAGAGGAGTGAAGGAACCATCTCAGACTGCATACAGGAGACGATTTGACAAATGATCAGTGTTTGTCACGTCAACTCATATGCCCTATTCATGTCACCAGCCTGTAATAGATAAGCATTAATATGTATTATGTACTGAGTATCTGTGTCTCCCCAAATCCATATGTTGAAGCCCTAACTCCCAGTGCAAAGGTATTAGGAGTGGGGGACTTTGGAGTGCCCAAGCAGTGGGCAAGTGCCCAAGCTGTAAGTCCAACCAGCTGCTTTGCTTATCTACAGAACCAAGCCAATAGTGCATTCAGGGACCTTGGTGGCCTGTCTGATTCAGATCCTTAACCAAGAAGGGTTGCCAACATGGCTGCCTGTGCCCAGGGAAGGAACTGAATCACAGCCCCACCTGCTGTGGAGAGTGTCTTCTAGTCCCATTTGACCAGAAGGGCTGGTGACAATTTCTGGAAGCTTTGCTGCCCGGTGGTACTTGAGCTGAGAGGTGGGTGGGCAGAGCTGATCACCCCCACAGGAAAGCCAATACCAGACACGGAGTATTCCAGTGCCATACACAGGCAGGGGGATTAATTCATAACCAAGGCTAAAGATAGCCCCAGCCCTTCCTAACCGGAAAGGCTGTTTGGGAAATTGAGAGCAGCCTGGATCAACTTCTCCTCCTCCCACCCATGCGAAGTAACTGAAACATGACCTACCTACTGTGAAGAGTGTTTTCTGGCTCCATCTGACTAGAGGAGCTGGAGACAACTCTTGGGAGCTGTGCAGCCCAGCAGCACTTGAGAGGAGAGGTGAGCAGGCAGAGCCAGTTAGCCTATAGAACAAAGCCAAGGGCTCTGTTCAGTCAGGAAAATTGGGGTGCGGGTCAGCTTCAGTTAAGACAACACAAAGAGCTTCATGAATCAGTTTTAAAGCCGCCTTTTCCACTGCAGCTGGACAGAGAATCTAATTCATAATTCTGCCCATTGCTTAAAACAGCCTTGGGGCGCCTGGGTGGCTCAGTCGGTTGAGCGTCCGACTTCGGCTCAGGTCATGATCTCATGGTCTGTGAGTTCGAGCCCCACATCGGGCTCTGTGCTGACACCTCAGAGCCTGGAGCCTGCTTCGGATTCTGTGTCTCCCTCTCTCTCTGCCCCTCCCCCACTCATGCTCTGTCTCTGTCTCAGATATAAATAAACATTAAAAAAAAAACCAGTCTTCCATCTGTCTTAACAGGAACCCTACCCAGAGCATACAGGCAGCTGCATAGCCCATTCAATAGCCCTAGCTACAGTGACACTTGAACAGAGCCTAGACCATGGCTTCCCCCATCAATAGACCAAAACTGGTGGCCTCACCTGACCAGGGCATTTAGTGTGCACTCTGGCCTGGTTTTGGTCCCCAAATACTGAGCTATCCAGGCACTGGATCCTTTTCTGCTACCCTGCCAGGGAAAGGAAGCGAATTCCTAGCCCTATCTATTTCTGAAAATAGTACCAAGTCCTTACTATCTAGTAAGCCTGACCAGAAAACCCCAAATTGACAAGTCCCTTAGTCAGACCAGCCAAAGAAAAATGGGAAAAGACCCAAATCAGCAAAACTAAAAGTGAAAAAGAAAACATTACACGTGATACTGCAGAAATTCACAGATCGTAAGAGGATACTGTGAGCAACTGTATTCTAACAAACCGAACGACCTAGAAGAAATGGAAAATTTGCAGGAACATACCACTTCCCAAGAATGAGTCAGAAAGAAATAGGAAAACTGAACAGACCAACTACCGGTAAAGAGATTGGATCAGTAATAAAAAAATCTCATCATGAAGAATAGCTCAGGACTGGATGGCTTCACTGTTGAATTTTACCAAATATTTAAAGAATAATTAACACCAGTCCTTTTCAAACTCTTCCAAAAATCAGAGGAGGGAACACCCAAACTAATTTTATAAGGCCAGCATTACCCTGATACCAATACCAGAAAAAGACACTTCTAGAAACAAACACAGACAAAAAATGACAGGTCAATATCCCTGATGAATACAGATGCAAAACTTCCCAGTGAAATAAGAGAAGACTGAATTCAGCAGCATGTTAAAAGGACCATTCACCGTAATCAAGTGCGACTTATCCTTGGGATGCAAGGAAGATTAAACATTCAAAAATCAATTAATGTGAGGTGTTATCACATTAATAGAATGCCAGAAAAAAAAAAACATATGGTCATCTCAATAGATGCAGAAAAAGCATTTGAAAAAATTCAACATCCGTTCATGTTAAAATCTCTTAACAAATTAGGTATAAAAGGAACATACCTCAACAAAATAAAGACCATGTATGACAAGACCACAGCCAACATCATACCCAATGGTGCAAAACTGAAAGCTTTTCCTCTAAGGTCAAGGACAAGACAACTGTGACCACTCTCATCACTCCTGCTCAACGTTGGAAACCCTAGTCAGAGCAATCAAGAGAGTCAGAGAAATAAAAGGTGTCAGAATTGGAAAGAAAGACAGGAAATTGTCTCTATTTGCAGATTACATATTTCATATATTTTTATAAAGAAAGAATCCTAAAGACTGTCAAAAAAACTATCTGATCCAATCAACAAATTCAGTAAAGTTGCAGGGTACAAAAGTAACAGACATGAGTCAGTAGCATATCTGTAGACTAACAAGAAAATTTCTGAAAAAGAAATAAAGAAATCTATCCTTTTACCATAGCATCGAAAATGATAAAATACATAGGGATAAATGTACCTAAGGAAGTGAAAGATCTATACTACAGAAACTATAAAATATCGATGAAAGAAATCAAAGACACAAATAAATAGAAAGGTATCACATGCCATTCATTGGAAGAATAAATACTGTTAAAATGCCAATACCACCAAAAGCCAGGTTCAGTGCAATCTCTATCAAAATTCTAATGGCATTTTTTACAGGAGAAGGAAAAACACTTCTAAAATTTATACGGAACCGCAAAAGACTCCCAAAACCCAAAGAAATCTCAAGAAATAAGTACCAAGCAGGAGACATCATACTTCCTGATTTCAAGCTGCATCATAAAGCCATAGTCATTAAAACAGTATGGTTCTGGCAGAAAAACAAGCAAATAGACCAACAAAACAGAGTTGAGGGCCCGGAAATAAACCTTAGCATATATGGTCAGCTAATATTCAACAAGGGAGTCAAGAATATTCGATGCTGAGAAAACCGTCTTGTCAATAAATGGTGCTGAATAATTGGATATTCACATGTAAAAAGATGAAATGGACCCATTTCTCACACCACTCACAAAAATAACTCAAAATGAATTAAACACTGAAATATAAGACCTGAAATCATGGAACTCCTGGAAGAAAACATAGGAATAAAGCTTTCTGACATGGGTATTGGTAATGATTTTTTGGATATGACACCAAAAACACAAGCAACAGAACTGAAAGTAAATAAGTGGAACAACACCAAACTAAAAAGCTTCTGCACCGCCAGAGAAACCAAGAACAAAGTGCCAAAACAACCTACGGAAATGGGAAAAAAATTTTGCACACCATATCTGATATGGAGCTAATATTCAAAATCTATAAAAAACTCATACAACTCAATAGCATAAAAACAGATACCACAATTAAAAAATGGGCAAAGGACCTGAATAGACATTTTTCCAAAGAAGGTATATGAAAGGCCAGAAGGTACATGGAAAGATGCTCAACATCACTAGTCATTGGGGAAATGCAAATTAAAGCCACCATGAGGTATCACTTCAGGCCTGTTAGAATGGCTAGAATAAAAAAGACAAGAGGTAATGAATGCTGGTGGATGTAGAGAAAAGGAAACCCTTGTGTCCTGTTGGTGGGATTGTACATCAAGTTGGAAAAGGAGTCTCAAAAAAAGTCAAAAAATAGAACTACATAGATCAAGCAATTATACTTCTGGGAATATATCCAAAGGAACCAAAACCATTATCTGCACCTCCATGTTCATAGCAGCATCATTCACAATAGTCAAGACATGGAAACAACATAAGTGTCCTTGGATGGGTGGATGGATGGATGGATGGATAAAGAACCTGTGGTATATCTATACCACAATGGAGTATAAAGAGATTGTGGTATATCTACACCACACTGGCATCTTATTCAGCCATAAAAGAACAAGGAAATCCTACATCCTACCATTTGCAACAACGTAGGATAGACCTTGAGGGCATTAGACTAAGTGAAAGAAGTCAGAGAAAGACAAATACTGTGTGAGCACATATATATGTGAAATCTAAAGAAACATACAAGCAAACACAATCTCGTAGGAAAAGAGATCAGACTTGTGATTACCAGAAGTGGGAGGGGCAGCAAAATTGGAAGAACGTGGGCAAAAGGTACAAGTGTCCAGTTATAAGATAAGTAAGTACTCGGGATGTAATGCACAACATGATGACCACAGCTGAAGTTGCTGTATAATACATAAACATGTAAGAGAGCAAATCTTAGGTTCTCATCACAAGGAGAGAATTTTTTCCTTTATTTTCTTTCTTTTATTTTTATTGTATCTATATGAAGAAATGGATGTTGGCTGAACCTCATGCCTTAATCATTTCACAGTATATGTAAATCAAGCCATCATGCTTGATACCTTAAACTTACCCAGTTTTCTATGCCAATCATTTCTCAGTAAAACTAGAAAAAAATAAATAAAAAAAAAACCCCACTGAGCTAGAGAGCCTCACTTCTATTTCCTTTAGCGGGAAGGGCTTAGCATAAAGTGTCTGGTTGACGATGACCTAGCCAGCAGTATCTTCTATTTCTCTTTAGTATTAAAAGTAATTTCCAATCAATATTCTCAAGCTTGGGAAACTTGATAGGTTGAGTGGAAAAATTCAGTTTTGAATGAGGTCACTGGGCATTCCTTACTTCCTCCCTTGGACATCTCTTTATTCTTATTATTCCTCTATTTGTGGCACACACATCTTCACCTCTTACTAATGGGCTTTTGAAGAGGAGAGCTTTTGGTGGTGAAGAAGAGAAATTTGCCCTTGTATGCAAAACCTGGTATGGAAAGAGTATGTGGAAAAAAATCTTACGGGGCTTATTCTCACAGACTCTATGTGGCTGGGACAGCCATGTGTGTAGCAAATTCTGTTTCTTGTTACTCTCGGAAACATGATTAGGCTGCATTTCTTAGCCTCCCCTGCAGTTAGGGAGAGCCCGGCGACTGAATTTTGATGAATGGGATATTGGAGGATATGAAGTATTCCATTTCTATACCATAAAACTCTTACAGGCAATTTTTCATACTCCATTTGCTGGGGAAGTAGCCAAATTGATTGCATACCTTTACCAAATCCACCACTCAAAATTCTAAATTTCCTCTTGATTTGCCTTCATAGATAGTCAGAAGTGCTGGTCAGTTCCTCTCGCACTTGAGTTTAATCCTCCTTACTTCCAGATTGGATTCTGCTGTAAATTGGGGGAGACAATTCTCCATGGGCCTCTTGGATTTCTACAAGGTTTGTGAACAGAGGCACTGATAGGTTCTGTTTCAGACAATTTTTTCAAGGAGGTCTATAAAGCAAACTGCCTCGGAAAATGTAGAGTCTCCCCCTGCAGAACGGGGTGGACTTGTTTACTCCCCAGGATAATAAAAATAATGTTTCCTTCTGGCTCAAAAGCTGAGCAGGTTGGCTGAGGTCCCTTTAAAAGACTGGAATTTCCTAAACTCAGGGGTTCCATTACATGTGTAGAATTCACTTGGGCCACTCTGTCCCACTGTGTGCTTTAAGGGGAGGGGCAAGGGGAACCAAGATGAACACAAAAAGTGTGGCCTGTGTAATGGGAACAGCAAAGTCCTTTGTCTCTGACCCAGGAATCTCATGTCTCCTGCCAGCATCTGTGAAACTGTGGTGGGCTGACCTGTTAGTAGGGTAAAATCTCAAGCTCATCACAGTTGTGAAAGCATTTGTTGGGAGAAATTTGAATGTTTAAAATGTATGAATATTTAAAATCCTCTGATGTTGTGGTTTCACACTTAGAAGGCTATCGTGCAGAAAAGCGGTTGTGTAAGTATATTCAAACACAAATACAAAGTTGTATATTTCAGGGCAGTGTCTGACAGTAGGAAATTAAAAAGAACCTGCACATCTATCAATAGGAATATATTTAATTTAATGATAAGCATCCATATTCTGACTCCAATTCATCAACGAGAAATAAGCGAGCTTCTTCTGCGCTGACATAGGACTGTTCCCGTGATTCATTTTTCATGGGAAAAAGCAAGTTATTCCATGATAATGTGAGTTATGAACGATTTTTTTATTCATTTATTCACTCATCAAACATTTATTGAGCATCTACTATGTGCCAGGACAGGTGATAATAAATTATAAGTGATGCTGACAATGTCCCTAACTTCATGTTGTGGGGAAACCGTATTAAAACGATAAATGAGGTAATTATATTGTTGTGAGGGAAATATTCAGAGTAATGTGATAGAAAGTTTGGGGGGGCCACCATAGGGGGGTGGAAGAGAGAATCTGTAGTTTCAGAGCGGTTCTGAGGCTATAGCAATGGAGTTGAAACCTCAGGTTTCAGAATAAGCTAGTGAGGCAGTGATCTGGGGGAAGAAAATTCAAGTCAGAGACCCAGAGCAGATAAAAGTTTCTTATGTTTGAGGACCACAAAGGAACCCATGATGGTCAGATGACCCTACTGATCAGGAGGGAGCGTGGTGACACTGAGGGCCATGACAAGATATTTGGATGTGGCAGAAAGCCATGCAGGGCAGTGAAGGACCTGGTTGTCTTAGAAGATCATTCTTTTTTTTTTTTTAAGTTTATTTTATTTTGATAGATAATAAGGGGGAGGGGCAGAGAGAGAGGGAGAGAGAGAATCCCAAGTAAGCTCCACGCCTTGCATAGAGCCAGGCGTGGGGCTTGATCCCACGAACTGTGAGATCATGACCTGAGCCTGAATCAAGAGTCAGTCACTTAACTGAGCCACCCAGGTGCCCTTATTTAGAAGATCATTCTGATTGCTGTGTGATAAATAGATTTGAAGATATTCTCTCTTTATGTGTATGTGTGTATGTATGTGTGTACATATATACACATGCATGCATATATACATGTATGTATATGTGTACACACATACATATATGCACACACATATATGTACATCCATGTACACATATATACATATACATATATGTACACACATATATGTGCATCCATGTATACATGGATGTATACATGTATATATTATATGCATACACATATGTAAACATGCATGCATGTCTCTAATGTAGAAGTTTTCAAATATTAACCAAGTAACAGTTTGTGGTTTTGGTGGGAGAATTGGAGAACTACTCATTTTTTTCATAAAAAATATAAGGAAACACATTTTTTTATTTAAAAAATTTTTAATGTTTATTTACTTTTGAGAGAGAGAGAGAGAGACAGTGTGAGAGTGGGGGAGGGGCAGAGAGAGAAGGAGACAGAATCTGAAGCAGGTTTCAGGCTCTGAGTTGTCAGCACAGAGCCCGATGTGGGGCTGGAACCCAGGGACTTTGAGATCATGACCTGAGCTGAAGTCAGATGCCTAACGGACTAAGCCACCCAGACGCCCCAGGAAACACATTTTGAATGTTAATAGGAAAAGATGGGAAAGGCCAGAATTCTGGAGCCAGGTTATATACCAGAACCAAGAGAGAATTTTCCTCCCATGATGTTACTAAATTATCTTAAAAACTTGGATACTGATTTATGTATTTGTTTATCACCAGATATGACAATATTAACATTGTTTAGAAAATAACCAGGTGTGTATATGCATGTACATGTTAACAAACATCGGCCAGTTCCTGGCAGGTGAATATGAATCGCCATCTCTAAAAAGAGGTTAAGTAAGGAAAAGGAACCACAAAGGATTTAATCACACAATCTTGTTTTCAACGAGTTAATAAACTGAAACCTGAAATAAAAGCAAAGGTATGCAATGAGCTGGTCAAGGAAACACTCATGAGATCTTCTGATAACGTTTGGCAACAATGTTATTTGGAGAAAGATCCTTTGTGATTGAAAGACTTTAAAGATTGCAAAATAGAAATTCAATATTTTCCCTTCTGTCAGTAAACAAAGAAATCCATATATATCCTCCTCCGTAAATACATGATTCCAGCCATTCATTTTTATGGCCATTTTTTTACTAAGCCATCTTTCACTTTGATAACATAATTATAGTGGAACACAAAATTCCTTACTGATGCTAAGACCTCATTTAAGCTTCTACAAGCTCCCTATTTAGAGTGTATGTAGTTCTTGACCTAAATATTGTACGGCTATTGATAGTATCCTAGGAGAAACCTCACTAATCTATTTACTGGAATCTCATTACCCCAAAGACAGACACAGCCACCCCCACTTTTATTTTCTAAATTAGCCAGTCATCAGGGAGAAAATGTCATATTCTTCTTTTTAAGCAATAAGTTAAAAAACACAACTAAGGAATATGGGAGTAAATTGGCAAATTACCAGAGACAGAATATGTTTCGCTAGTATATGTGAGAGCTTTTGGCCAGCCCCGTGATAAAGGCAGATAACCCTATGAGCCTTCATTGATCTTATATTTTCTTGTCTAAGGTGGGGACTATCTATATTGAGGATTTGCAGTAATAACTCCAGGAGACTTGGAATTTATTCATGGATCCCTTAGAAAAATTACCAAACATCTTGTGTGTGCCAGGTACTGTACAGAATGAACGAAATGTATTTCTTATTTGATCCCTTTCTAGTGGCTAATCATCTTTTATTTGGTTTTCTGCCCTGTTAGATATGCCCCGCTTACTTTTTCAAAATTTATAGGTCCTCAAAAAGTACTGTGGAATTATATCTCCCTCCAAGGCTTGCCTTTGACTTTTGCTTGGTCATTTGGAATTCACCGCAATTGGTATTGCATTTGAATAGCATATTTCCTATTGTTCTAGGCAGAGTGATTTATAACCGAGCTTGGGAAGGTTTGGTTTTTGACATGCTTAACACTGATGAATTAGGTGAAATATTTCTCAATTGCAAGCCTCTTCCCAAACTTCTTTTGAAGTGAAGCCTGACTTCTCTTATGGGACTGGAAAGGAAGGAGAAGGGTGAATAAAATATGAGGTGAGCAGAAGTACTGTCCTCAGACTAGTCAAGCTCCTACCCACATCATGACCGTGGCACAGCTACCCTGTTCTGGCCCACGTTTTTGTCAGTTCATCACTGTCTCTCCCTGGATTGGAGGAGCAGGTGAACAACTTTGTTTCCTTTCGCAGGGAAGGAAGAAGAAAACTACGGTTCTTTCCCTTAAAGCTTTTACTGGGGCTCTTCCCTTCCCGCCTCAGTGTGGCTCAGACTACTAGCCCACAGTATTTTTGTCAACCTTCTAGGAGGGTATATACACTTTCTTGGAATTCTCTTACCGAAGTCAAGGATGTTCCTTGAATTCGTGTATCAGATATCACTTATTTTAAGAGTCTCGGGTGGATTCTCATAGGGTCTAAAAAGCCCTATGATATCATAAAAGCTTCCTGTTTCTCTTTTTTTCCACTACTGATGCCAGGAGGTAAGCCTTCACAAAGGACTCCCTCTTGGCAGATAACTCTGTTCCGTGTGACCTCCTGAACTCAGAGAGAAGATGGGTGGTCTGGCCTGTGCCCCATACACACGTGGGTTCATGTGGCAAGTTCAGGACAATGTCTATAAAGCAATGCACCGTAAACTTTTGAGTGCCTTGGGATTACTCGGGGTGTATGAATCGCAAGTTTGGGATCCTCGCCACCAGAGGTAACAATTCCATAAAACTGGGTTTAAGCTGCCTGAAATTGACACAGTCCTAAGTCCACATTGACCACAGTCCTTGTGGTGCAGGTGGTCTTGATTTTTACCCTTTGAGATAAATTATGCTGTGACGACAACCACTAGCTTGTGAATTGACAAACCAGGTGGAGTTTCTAGCCCCACAACTTAATGAAAGTAGGACTTTGGATATGCTAATCTTACTAACGAGAATCACTGTGACATCAGGTACACCAAAATGTATAAAGTAGCTTTCACAGCTCTCCATGATTTTTAATGTGACTTACTTTCAACCTAAGCCCCTCATGGCACACAGTATAGTTACACGCACCAGGTCACGCTAGGGAAATTTACAAGGGAAGGGTCCGCAGGAAGAGGCACAGAGTTACCTGGATCTCCTGGCTTTCTGCAGAGGTGCATGATGAGGCTGGGGCTTGCCGGACCCACTGTGGCTGTATTCCCGGGAAGGGACCCTGTGGTCTGTTGCTCTCCTCTCAGGGGATGAACATGAGAATGACCTTAACAGTGGGTGACACGCTTCTCCGTGAGTTCACCTGGTGTTGTGCGTAATTACAATGTAAAAACACCTGTTCGGGAGAGTGATGGGAAGTGCCACCTGCTCAGTACTTGGGGACCAGGGAACACCTCTAGGAAAATGCAGCCTCTTCTTGAACAAGGGCAGTGTTTCTGGTTCCATCGAACTAATTTCTGGGCAATTCAGAGACATTTCCCAGGGGACCTGGCAGATAAACTCCGCAATATCTCACAAGACTTATGCGAGCATTGAACAAGATAACATATGAGAAGAATTAATTTAGCTCAGATGCACAGTAAAAATGTTCGTATATTTATCATTGTTTATACTTCATCCCTTTCCTGCATCCTACAGGGCCGAGGACACGTAAAACCTCTATGTTTTACACTCCTGTGTCCCAAATTGGCTAATTGGTTATAATAGTTGTTGATGATGTTTTTGTTATTATTAATCCCGTTAATCTGACTTGAAACATTGCTGTAGATTTTGTTTTTCATTTCCTGAGGGAAGTTCCGTCTAAACCAGAATTTTTTTTTCCTCTCAAGCTTAGGTTGAACTCCATTATAATTCTAATAATTCGTCACAGACTTTTCCACATATGAATGGTTAGAAGCATTATGTAAGCAGCCGAATAGCTAAACCACCTTTCTAGGGAAAGGAAAGGCTGAATTTCACAAAGCTTGATTTTTGAAAACATTGCTATTTGAAGGACTGGCTCTGAAGTTGTTTTAATATATTGCATATTTTCACTAATGCTTGCAAACCTTTGTACGTGAGGCTTTGTGCCCTCATGCGGAATTATATGTAATACATAATGTTAATATACACAATCCATAATATTCTAAATTCAAATTTCAATAATACTATAAGATATATATACACATATATGAATGTACTGACACAGGCAATGCGTCACTCTGCCAGAGTAGGGCTTTTTACAGATTATTAAATAATCTGTAACTAAACTGTATATGTCTCATTGTTCAAAAAACACAAAAATGGTTATATCCTCTCTCATATATATTTACAATGCCCATACATAAACTCGATACCTACATATGCACTCAACAAAATTTGTTAAATATCCAAAATATTACCATCATTTGTGATTTGGAGATTTTTATTACCCACAAAGAATCCATGAGCGCGGAGTATTGAAGAATCCAGTATCCATGAATAGCGCTAGCTGGTTATAATGAGAGGGCTGTAGTAGAAGTTGTTTTGTGCGTCCTCGGTTCCCGAACATCTCCCTAGGGTCTGAGGCCATATTTGAAGTCTCTCAAATCACTCGGAAGACTCTTCCATTTTGTCCCAGAGAGGGGTGCCTCCCACATTTTAGAGGAAGTACCAAGGGCTGTGTTCATTCGAGCCCGCTGACTGTCTTCTCAGAAAACACAGAATCCTACTCAAGGCAAAAAGGGGAGGAGCGATGAAGGGAGACTTTCTGGCACTGGAGAAGATCATGACACGGATTCATCTTCTTCCATCACAGGGATGGCGGCTTCTGTTTACATTCATGGCACTCACAGAGAGGAAACAGGAGACCCTCAACGCGCCCCCCCCCCTCCCCCGGGCCCATCCAAACAGAACCATCTCTAACCATGGGCTGCAGCCAAAATTTGGTCTCAGTGCTTCTACGCTTACCTCCCCTGTTCATTCTTTGGCCAGTTATTTTCCTAAAGCCAGCATTTGACCGTATTGCATTTCTTATTAAAAAATTTCCCTGTGTTCTACTTTTTAAAAAATGTTCATTTATTCATTTTTGAGAGAGAGTAAGCAGAGGAGGGGCAGAGAGAGAGAGAGAGAGAGAGAAGGAGACGGAGAATCCAAAGCAGGTTTCACACTGCCAATGCAGAGCCCCACCTGGGGGTTGAACTCATGAACTATGAGACCCTGACCTGAGCCAGAGTTAGATGTTTAACCAACTGAACTACCCAGGCGCCTCCTTTGATCCTAATGAAAGGGAACGACTTACTTGTTCTAAATACATCACACACACTCGCCCTGAGTGCCTTTGTGTAGTGGTTTTTCAACTTGCAATAAATAAGACCATGTCCCCGAGCTCCCCCACCCCCACCCCGTTGTGTAGCCGCTATGTTTTCTGAAGTTTCTCCAGCTCTCCCATAGAGACCAATGTCTCAGTCTCTTGTGTCTCTTCACCATCGCTGGCACTTCTCCCACATTACTGATAGGACAAGCAGGCTGTTTGCATGTCATTTTCCCTCCTCCCGCACTCTCTGGTCCTTAAGCATCTCTAGGGCAGGGACCGCGCCTTCTTCACCCACAACACCATGCCCTGCAAACGTGGCATATGAACTTGGATCAAAGAGAAAAGGGATTACAGTCAATGCAGCCAATGCTTTAAGAATCCTTAGCTCCTGGGGGTGTCTGGGTGGCTCAGTCATTAGGTGGCCAACTCTTGATTTCAGCTAAGGTCATGATCTTGCAGTTAGTGAGTTCGAGTCCCACGTCAGGCTCTGCACTGATGGCATGGAGTCCGATTGGGATTCTCTCTCTCTCTCCTTCTCTCTCTGACCCTGCTCATGCTCTCTCTCTTTCTCTCTCTCGCACAAAATAAATAAACTTAAAAAAAAAAGAATCCTTAGCTTCTCAGAGCTACTAGTGCATCTGGTCTTATACTAGGTGTTAAATAAAGAAGAGAAAAAGTGAGAACAAAGGAAAATGAGATAATAAATCAGTCAAGTATATCGTTCGGACCTTATTCTTTAAAGAACTTGAGAATGATGCATGGCTTAGACATTGACAAGAAAATTAGACAATATTTGAGAAACTATATATTATGATCTTGCTCCTTTGTTTATACAGACTCCTTTACCAGTCCAGTCCATCTTGAAAATGTGATAATTAAACATTATTGGTATTCAGCAGGCGTCAATATGCAGTAGGAAGGGCCTGAGTTCTAGAGTCAAATAGTATTAGGTTAAAATGTAGTTTTTCCCCCTAACCTGCCGTGTGACTTCAGAAGCATTCTCTAACTTATTTGAACCTCAATGTTCTCATCTGTAAGTTAAGAATAGTAATAACTAGCTCTAAATTAAAATAATGCATGCTAAGTGCCTGATACATGAACACTGTCATTTATTATTATTATTAGTGGTTAGAGTAATATAAAGTTAATATAAATTTTATTAAGCACCCATAATGTCTTTAGCTTTGGTAACCTGTTTTTCCTAAAGGTCTCTAAAGAGAGTTAGTCTCTTCCTCCCTCCTTCCCTGTCTCTCTCTCTCTCTCTCTCTCTCTCTCTATATATATATATATATATATATGGCACAAAGCTTGCCATGTACAGAAACTCGGTAGAAGTTTGCTAAGCATCCAGAGTATCACCATCAATGAATCAATGAGCAGGGACTATTGAAAAATTTAGTATTGCCCCCCCCCCCCCCAACCTTCACCTCTGAGCAACCCCGCCTCCACACTGCCCCTCAAGAGAGCTCTGGGCATTTCCATAACTGAGCCAGTGCACGAT
The DNA here is from genome assembly GCF_024362965.1 of Panthera pardus. Lineage (NCBI taxonomy): Eukaryota > Metazoa > Chordata > Mammalia > Carnivora > Felidae > Panthera > Panthera pardus. Next base: position 105,080,756 of record NW_026526655.1, read on the forward strand.
CATTATGCGCAAGATATAATCTGTCTACAAAAAAATTTCACATCACTTAAGGTGCTGATGGACATTTATGAGGGTATTAATATCTTCTTGAATAAATTGATAATAAACCGTTAATACGAGAGTAAAAATGTTCATGAAGTCGGAAACGTTTAGAACTCGGCAGCAACTAAACTGTACCAACCAAAAACCAGCAGGGAAACCATCCTTTTGTCATTTGACATTTTGAAATCCATTGACCTTTATCTCACTTGCAACAGTATTATGGTTTTATTTTATGGGCTTTCTCACTCCATTCCCAGCTGTTTTTCCTTGGTCTTGATTTCCAGAGGACAGAATAGCCCAGCCTCTCCTCTCCCCTTAGCTGCCTGGCTCTCACCTTGTCAGGGCAGCACAGACATTTGTTTGGAGTCCCGGGCAGGGGGGAAGGGCTGGGGGCATAGGTGTCCTGGGGTTCCGCTTTCTGTAGGAGGGAAATGACTGGGGCAAAGGAATTTTTATGCGAGAACAGGAGCCGAAACCAGAGAAGGAAAAAGGAGCGAGGACTGAGGGGGTTGTTGAGAGGAGAATTGCCACTTGCGTGGTGTGGGAAGGGCAGCACAATGTTGGAAAGGAACTGTTTTACTTATTTATTTTTATTTATTTTTTAATGTTTATTTATTTTATTTTATTTTTTAAATTTTTTAATGTTTATTTATTTTGGAGAGAGAGAGAGACAGAGCATGAGCGAGGGGGGTGGGTGGGCAGAGAGAGAGGGAGACACAGAATCTGAGCTGTCAGCACAGAGCCAGATGCGGGGCTCAAACCCATGAACCTTGAGATCATGACCTGAGCCAAAGTGGGACGCTTAACTGACTGAGCCACCCAGACGCCCCTGGAAAGGAACTGTTTTTATTTTTTTATTTTTTATTTAAAAAAAAAATTTTTAACGTTTATTTATTTTTGAGACAGACACAGAGTGTGAACAGAGGAGGGGAAGAAAGAGAGGGAGACACAGAATCTGAAACAGGCTCCAGGCTCTGAGCGGTCAGCACAGAGCCCGACGCGGGGCTCGAACTCACGGACCGTGAGATCATGACCTGAGCTGAAGTCGGATGCTTAACTGACCGAGCCACCGAGGCGCCCCAGAAAGGAACTGTTTTAATAAACATTATGTATGGTGAACAGAGCCAAGTCCTTCCCATCAAAAAGCATACACGCATCCCTGCTTGCAAGGAGGAGACACTCTATGTAGGAACACAAACCATGCCTGTGAAATCAGTAACTCTACACAAAGTTCTGGATCCTTGGTCCCTGTTGTAGTGATTTCCAGTTTTTTTTTCTTTCCTTCAGAACACTTTGTTTCTATGAAAATCTACTTATTTATTTTTTTTAATGTTTATTTCTGAGAGAGAGACAGTGTGTGAGCTGGGAGGTGCAGAGAGAGAGAGGGGCACAGAGGATCTGAAGTGGGTTCCCGCTGAAAGCAGAGAGCCTGATGCAGGGCTAGATCTCACCAGCCTTGAGTCATGACCTGTGAGCTGAAGTCAGACGCTCAACCGATTGAGCCACCCGGGTGCCCGAGAACCTATTTATTTTAAATTCCACTAAAATGGAGGAACGCAGGCAGGGATCCCATCACTGTCTGCTTCTTAGGTCCTGGATCCTTAGCAGTGGTGGTCCTGAGGGACTTCCCAGGAAACCCTCACCTTCTGGGCCTCAGAGGGGAGGCCATTGCCCCGCAGGATGGGGTGCAGGCTCCTTGCCGATGTTCCTGGTTCCAGTCAGCTTCTTTCACCTGCCATTCTGCACCTCCCCTCCCCACACCCATCCCTGGTACAAACCATCGTGAACATTGGCTGTAGCTTAGACACCCCTGTCTGGCAAGCTTCCTATCCTTGCCATCTTTCTAAGATAGTCTTTCCTGCTTCATCTGCACGGTCAGTGAATGTCTTCTTATCTTACAAGATCTCCAAGATTCCACTCAACAGTGTATTTCTCTCTGGGGCGCCTGGGTGGCTCAGTCGGTTGAGCGTCCGACTTCGGCTCAGGTCATGATCTCACAGCTCATGAGTTCGAGCCCCGCATCCGGCTCTGTGCTGACAGCTCGGAGCCTGGAGCCTGTTTCGGATTCTGTGTGTCCCTTTCTCTCTGCCCCTCCCCTGCTAGTACTCTGTCTCTCTGTCTCTCTCAAAAATAAGTAAACATTAAAAAAATAGCCCCCACCCTGCCAAAAACAGTGTATTTCTCTGTTGGGGTCACGTTACCTTGAGCCTCCACCCTGCGAGAGACCCTGCGTGTCTGGGGTGCACTTGCCTTGCCCAGCGCAGCCCTCTGACACTGCATGGCAATTGCAGTATTGATGGGCCACTTTCCCTCCCCAGTGGTCTGTGTCTCAAGATTAGAGGACTTTCTCGAATCCTCTCTCCCCAGTTAGAGAGGAGTAATCCCCAGTTAGAGGGATTTCCTTCTCCGTCTGAAGAAGGCTGTGAGAGACTGATCTGATGGTCCACTGCTGCCTAAGAAACCGTCTTAAAAACAAGAAGCACACCGCATCCCCTTTTGCTGCCCGAATCTCAGTTTGGTGAGAAAATGTAGCTCACAAGGCAGAAAAGCATGCAGGGGCCAGGCCCCATCACCTACAGCGGACTGGGAGGCTCTGCCTCTTCCCTTTGGCTCTGTATTCTGCAGGTCCCTCGGGTGATGGAGGCCCCGTGAAGCAGTGCATTCACTAATTTGTTTTGTGGAGAGAGCTTTTCCCAGAGATGGTGACCAAAGACTGGATTCGGGGCCATGGTAGCTGAAAACCTCTCTTTGGCTTCAGATCCCAACCCCCTTTTCCAGCCCAACTTTATCAGAGAACCCCGTGCACTGGGAGTGATGGGGCATCAATCAACCCTCTACGCCAGCTTCTGCTGAACTTAGATCCAATGGCTTGTTTTTCCTGTCTTCGGTTAATGAGATGCTTCAGAGGAGTGCAGGTAAGAGGTTGGGACCTGCAACCTCCATCATCAATAACCTACCAACACGCACATCACTGAAGCGGCTGTGCTGTGTTGCCCACGTATCTCGATCCCCTATCCCATATGCGATGTGATACACTCAACGATTCACGTTGAAAGGTAAGAAGCAGGATCCCTTGGGAGGCCTGGCGCCCTAACAGCAATTAGGAAGTACTCCGCCAGTATTTTTGGACTGATTCGGTGGTTGATTATCTGAAACCAGAAGACGCCACTGATCCTGCTTACGATTTCCTGATATGGCAACGGATCTGTGTGTGTGTTTCTGCAGTCCCAGAGAAGACAGGGTTGCATTCCACACATCTTCAATTGTCTGTATTAACTCTCCATGCACAGCTCGTCCTGCTCGTCTGCCTTGGCTGGGGAAATGTGATAGAATGTGTCGTGTGGTGCTCAGGCTTGAGTTTGGCTCCACTGGGCCATGTGGTATAGGTTCAGAGCACAGGCCCTGTGTTCTCTGGGCTCGAATCCAGCTCTCTTACTACAGCGATGTGAGGTTGGGCAAGTTACTCACCTCATTAAGATTAAATTAGGTAAGGCCAACAGAGTACTTAGAATAATCCCCAGCACTCAATAAATGTTAGCTAATATTATCATGAACGTTGGTATCATTTTTATTTGAATTTCTAATGAGGTATAGCCTTTCGATTTTTTTTTTCATATATAAAATGTGGATTGTCTCATTGGCACCCTGAACGTAATACTGAACTACAATGTAGGCCAACAAGAATAAAAAAAAAAAAAAAACCTTTCTCTAAATGAACCAGTGCTAAGAGTCTCTAATGCTCTTCCGTCTTTCATCAATGCACTTTCTTTAAATGCCTGGTCAAAAAATATTGCACATATCCTGTTCTTTTTTATCCAGAGCCATGGAAATGAGTTGCATGACGGGGCCGAGAAAGTTAGTCTTCTAGCAGATATCAGAGAGAGGGCATTCTGTGGAAGCTAATTGTTTTCACTGGTAGTACAAGATGTATGCCCCATGTTCCTGAAGGAAGACGCTTAAGCCTCTTAGGTATCATTTAATTTGAGAAGTGGGAGAAATTAAATTATTCTGGGAAGGGCGATGAGAATCCCGTTGAAGGTAATGGAATGAAATATTGACTTAATTCGGGGATGCATGCAGACTGAGTTTCTCTCTGTTCCTGAAGCCTAGGCAAAGAGCACAGGGCACTCTGTAGTTACGGACTCGAATTTTAAAGCATTAGCAGCCCTTGCTACTGTTGGAGGAGGCCAACAGCAAGGAGATACCTCTTAAAATAATGGTTTAGAGGTTACATAATGAAAAGGGATCATGGCCAAGAACAGCAGAATAAAGAACTTCATGTGAAAGTATGAAGATAGGACAACTTGTCATGATTTGGGGTGAAGACCTTTATATTTATGGACATCACATCCTCATGTAAAAATGACTAATTTCTGCTTGAATGGTGACTGCTAAGGTACATGTCAGCTTAAATATTTATTTGTTATTAAAAAAATTTTTTTTAATGTTTATTTTTGAGAGAGAGCGAGCGAGCAGGGGAGGGCCAGATAGAGAGGGAAACACAGAATCCAAAGCAGATTCCAGGCTCTGAGATATCAGCACAGAGCCCGACATGGGGCTTGAACTCATGAACTAGCTATGAGATCATGACCTGAGCTGAAGTCGGACGCTCAACTGAGTGAGCCACCCAGGCGTCCCAGCTGAAATATTTTATAATTGTGTAAGTGTAATTCCAAAATGCTATGTGTTTTTAGAATTAGAGGTCAGGAATGGAAAAATTTGAGTCCAAGGAAGGGCAAGAGCAGATATAGATACTTTACAACCAAGCCTTGGACAAGAGAAACACTGAAGAATACAAATGTGTTAGTGTTGGTGAAGATGTGTAAATCCTTAGTCTTAGTCTACACTTTCTTAGAGTGTATTTGATTGTAGGACATCATAGTGCACATGTAAAGCCTTTAGCACAGAACTCCATACACATGATTGTTAGTTGCTACTGTTATGTGAGTAAAGGAAGAGGAATATGCTATCATTTTCTAGAGCACTCCATCAGCAGGTATCCTGGGTGGAGTTAAGTCATCCGAACCTATGGAATGATGGTTGAGCTCTGTGGAGAAATACTATTGGAGAATACTCTGTGGAGAAATACTAATGTCCCTGGGGCATTTCCTCTTAGGTAATCGAAGCCAAGGAAGTTATTAGACCTTTTCTAGCATGAGTATTCAGTGACTCTGTCTCAGAAAGGCACTGGAAGGTTATCATCAACAGTGAAAGTCTATGGCTCTGCCATCAGAATGTTGGACTTGTGTTTATTATTGAATATGTTATGTTGGATTGAAAAAGTTAAGCCGTGCAAAGAATACTCCATCGTTTTTTCACTGAAACAAAAATATCAAGAGGAACTAGAAGGAGAGGCAGTTAGGATTTCCAGCGTTCCAACAAGGAACAACAGCATTCGACCTCGAGGTTCGTGGCAAGATAAATAGAGAAGCTTGCCTCAGCACTAGCCTCTCCCATCTTCATTCTTTTTCCTTCTTTCCCAAATATCCTGCCTCCAGGAGTCAGAACTTTCCATGTAAAATGAAGAAAAACTGGCATGGACACAGGGGGATCTCAGTGGGAAGAACAAAGTGGGTGAAATTGAGTTATTTTGTGTGAGGCTTCCCTTCCTCTTCCTCTTCTTTCCTTCCTTCCTTCCTTCCTTCCTTCCTTCCTTCCTTCCTTTTCTCTTTCCTTCTTCCTCACTTCCCCCTTCCCCCTTTCCTCCCTCCCCTCCTTCCTTCCTTCTTTCCTTTCAACTAGGCTTCATGCCCAGCACAGAGGCCAATGAGGGACTTGAACTCACAACACTGAGATCAAGACCTAAGATCAAGACCTGAGATCAAGACCTGAGATTGAGAGTTGGATGCCCAACCGACTGAGCCACCCAGGTGCCCCAAGGCTCTCTCTTTGCAGCCCCCTTCCACAGCTTTGGGATTACGTTGAATGGCTATGAAAGGGGTCTGGGGAGAGAAGGCACAGAGGAGAGTCTTGTGGTCCTGAGTGTTGCTGCGGGGTAGTCTCTCTGTCACCTTTGGATTCCCCTTGCTGCAAGGAAGTTTCCACCCACAGAAGAGTAGTTTCCCTGAGCAGGTGAGGGTAGACACCCCCTCGGGTGTGTGTGCTTCTTCAGCATTCCAGGGGCAAGGCGGGGGAAGCTGGATACAGATGAACCTTCCTCTTGCAATTTTCCTTTAAGTGGAATTTTCCACTAGCTTCAGGGAATAGTCCATAACACAAAAAAGGGTCTTTTGACACCACAGTTCAGTGCTTAAAGAAGCAGCAAGGCAGACTTACGGCAGTGACTATGTCACTTAGGCTGAGAAAATTGCCTCAGGTGCCTTAGAAATTTCAGCTGGTCACTTACCTCACTGCTGGCATCCCTCAGGTACAGCAGCTTGACTTGTTATCGCCTGGTCAGTCGGTGGGTGAGTAGGTAAATAAACTGTTCGGTCAGCAATGAACTACTATTAACCAAGTGAATGACTCTAGCTTGTCTTTGAAGAGCTCACATGTTATTGGGGGGATATAAAGTGTTTATTCATCAAGATTTATTACGCTCTGAGAGATAATTGTGTGTGAAATCCTTAGAGCAGGCTTTCCCCAAGGATGTTCTATGACGTGTTGTCCAGTAGAACCGGAGCCTCATTCCATCATCATGGAACAAGCCATGTTTCTCGGAAATACGGACTAGTAACTTGAATTTGTCCTAAAAGTTGTGGAAAGAATCTTTAGACTCAAGCAGCTACTTCATTGCTAACTCTTTTCTCGTGGGACAAGGACCTAGTCAGGGAGGGCTTTTGGCATTATCCGAAGAGGAGACGTCCCTGAACTGTGGAATTTCTGAATACTGAGAAAGTGTCTTGGGGAATCCTGCAAGACCTTTCCCTTCAAGATTTTCTCTGTTAGCTTCTGCAAGAAATGACGAATTCTTTTGGATAACTTTTGTAAATGAAAGAGTTTTAGCATCTTGTGTAAATATTTTTATTTAAATTTAAGACCAGAAATTGCTCATTAGAGGACTCTGATGGTGGGATTGCTCATCCCTTTAAATGATTTATAAATTTAATGATTCAAATATTTACCGAGAATCCTACTCTGGGATAGGTGTGTGTGAGTCACTGAGGACCCAGAGATAAGCAATCGGAGCTCACGCTACTGTTATGCCCAAAGTTCGAGAGACCCCAAAAACGAACCACCAGAGTCCAGAGTCAAAGCCAAGCAGCAAAGGCCGTTTATTGCAGGTTTGAACCGGTCCTCCGCGCACTCGTTGCCGGTGACGCTAAGAGGCCCCGAGCAAGGATCTTACAGCTTCTTTTATAGACAGGCATAAACAAATTAGGGTTTTTTTGAGGTTACAGAGCTGTTATTGGTTGACATTTAAATTTAAACACTTAGCAGAATTTGATTGGTTCCCGCCCTTAGGTCTAACCGCAACTGGGGGTACGGGTATCTTAATGATAGGTCAGGAATACGCGGGGGCGCCAAGCAATTGTACAGAAGTGGAACAAGCTGGTTAGACTGGTTACGTTTTAGTTTCCCATAACTCAAGCATTGTACAGAAGCGGAACAAACTGGTTAAGTTTCAGTTTGCCTAGGCCTCTCACTACATCTGTCTAACCCAGAAGCTTATGCATCTGAGTGCATCTGTATATCTAAGTACTCGTCATAAGTTGTTGGGGGAGAAACTGTCATGAGCTCTTTCTCCCTTTCCTCGGAATGCCTTCGATTCATTCCATTTGCTCTAATCCATACCCTTCGACATGGCCTGTATCAAACCTATGTCACAACAGACTTGTCCTTTGTCCCTGGTCTTCCTGACCCTTGTCACTCTGCTTATAGTCCCTGGATGAATCATTCTTAGAGATAATTTGCTGACTTTATGATAATAAAAAAAAAGTAGGCATAGAAAAGATTAGCATTTATGGAAACTCTTGTCTCAATCTTGAAGGGGCCCATAGGTGGAGGGATCTTGTTGGATTTCAGAATCCTTGTCACCAGAAGCTATACACCAAACGTTAAAGGACACAATTCTACTAGTTTCCTCCCCAGGGGGGTGGAAGGGATAGCTTGTCACTTATCAGTCCTAATTCTTTTATATCACCCAGGAAAGAGTCTTTTAAAAACCACTTTAAGGGAGAGTGTGAAATTATGTTTGTAATTTGGTAGGGAAAAAGTAATTTATTTCAGTGAAAGAAACATCTCACCTCACGTCTGTATTTGACAAATTTAAAAACCTTTCTTTTACTCAAATGAATGTTTTCAGAAACAATTAAAATTCATTTATACCTGTCTACCTTAAAAAAATTGGCAGGGGGCCGAAATGACTTTTGGGGACTTTAACCCCATCAGTATAAAAAACCAACTTTTAAATGTCTTTAGGATACAATGACAACTTCCAGTCCTGGGGAAATACCGAGGGCAAAATAATTAAGTTGTAAAGATAAAAAAAAAAAAGTCCTGCTGTTCAGAAGATGGTGTGGTAACTTCTCTTCATTTCACTATTACTGTTAACGATTGCCTTTTGCAAGTAGACGTACTTGAAAGCTCAACTATCACAGGCAAAAGTGGAATTACAAAAAGGACTCATTGATTTCAGATCTCAACCTATAACAAGCAGTTCTGATTCTTCATCTGTCCCTTTGGGTGTCACTCACATACCTTCCAGGAGTGCATGTGCAAAGTTTCCTGACATGGGGATGTGTCCTCCGTCTTGACTAAATCTCAAAAGAACTTGCCCTAGAAGTTCATGTTCCACTTTGTATTGAACCCACTGAGTCCTTTATAAGAAGGGGAGGAGAAATGGCCTTAGTATTAGAGGACCAGTCCCTGGGAAGAGTTGTAAACAGGATCAGAGGGATTCATTTCACTAAATAGCCTTGGCTTTTATCCTATCATATAAAATCCCGACTGCGTATTGAGGCATTGAAATCCATTTGAAACACAATCTGTCTAAATTTCTTTCTTTACCTTCTGCTCCTTCCCTTGTATTCCTGCCACACACAATGCTCTGTGCCTCTATTGCCAGAATAATGTTGCTCATGCTGTTCCCTTTGCCTTGAATGCCATGGCACAGCCATCAAAGGCTAATAGAGTGAGAAATGAACAGAACGTTTAGCAAATCGTAGGTCCAGAATGTCAGAAATTGGAATTCAGGACCTTCTGTGGGAAGAGGCTTTATGCTGGTATCTTGGAAGGGCTATAACCAGGAGGAAAAGTAAACAACAGCAACAAAATAGACCAACTTGAACAAACACCAAAGTCTGGTCTAAATCATCTCAATACTTAACTGGATTAAGATCATTCCCCAACCAACAGCCTCCCTCAGGCCTAAATAGATCCTCTTTGAGGAACTGTGATTTCATCTAGACACTCAAAGACACAGATTGTTTGGATGAATTTAAACAATAAAATCCACTCTATTCTGCTTGAAAGAGATCCAACTTAAATATAAGGATATCGAAAGCTTGAAAGTAAAAGGATAAAGAAGAGATAAATCCAGCGAGCACTAACCAAAAGAAAGTTAGTATATCAATGTCAGAAAAAAGTAGACTTCATGAAATAAAGTATCACTAGGGATTAAAAAAGACATTCCATAATGATGAAACTGTCAGTTTACCAGGAATATGTATAAAAATTCTAATTTGAATGCCCCTGGTTAACCAAAAGTCTCAGAGTATACAAATCAGAAATAGACTTCAAAAAAGAAATGGACAAATTCATAATCATAGTGAAACATTGTAACACAATCCCTCTCATTAGTCGGCAGAGCAAGTCGACCGTTTGAATATATAGACAATTGAACAACTGTAGAACACATGTTGTGTTCATATGTCCAGAGAACGTTATCCAAAATTGAACATATGTTGGGCCACAAAGAAATTTCAACCAATTTCAAAGGATTGAAAACTTACAGAGTATGTTATCTGACAACAGTGAAACTAAAGTAGAAATAATAGTAACAAAAAGAAATCAAAAATATTCATGAAGTTAGGCGAATTAAGTGAAAAGATGTAAAAAAAATTTCAATGTTAATTTTGAGAGAGAGACGGAGTGACAGAGAGAGAGTGCAAGTGGGGGAGGGACAGAGAGAGAGAGAGACAGAGACAGAGACAGAGGCAGAGAATCTGAAACAAGCTTTGCACTGACAGTGTGCACGGTGAGATCATGACCGAGCTGAGGTTGGATGTTCAACCAACTGAGCCACCCAAGTGCCCCGAAGTAAAAAAAAACTTTTAAGTAAGTCGTAGATCAGAGAAGAAATCACAATGGAAATTGAAATGAATTCTAAAATGTGGCATGTATGTAACAAAAGTTGTGCTTGGAGAAGAATATATATATGGACTTATATCAAGTATTACAGAAACTAAAAGTCTGAAAATTCATGATTGAAATATACATCGATAAATTTTTAAATAACAACGCTAAAACCGAAGAAAGTAGAAGGAAAGAAGTTTTAGAGATGAGAAATTAATTAAAAAAGGAAACAGGCATACAGTAGAGAGAATGAACAGAAACTGACAATGATATTGTGAAGATTAATGCAACTGACACAATGATGGTAGGACTATTCAAGAAGAAAATTGAGATGGCACAAATTCACAATATCCCACATACATAATTAAAGAACACTAGAAATAAATGCCAATATATTAAAAATTTAGTTGAACTTGACAAATTCCTTAAAAGCACTATGTATAAAAACTGAAACAAGAACAAATACAGATCCTGAAAGCTTCAAAACCCATAAATAATTTAATATAATTTTCAGCCCAGATGACCACAAGTGAAATTTTTCCAAAATTTTAAATAAAATAACTGTGATCAAATATAAACCCCTCCAGAGAACTGAAAACTGGAAATACTTCTTAAATCTTTTTATATTTTATATATCACTAATAAACAGAGGTAGAGATGAAAAAAACCAACCAACTAATGACGTTTATAATTTCTGCAAACATCTACTTTGTAGGAATATATCTAACAAAAAATGTTCGAAATTTATATAACAGCAAGCTACAAGATCTTATTGAGGAAATTGAAAATATTTAAAATTTTTTTAACATTTATTCATTTTTGAGAGTGAGAGAGACAGAGCATGAGCAGGAGAGAGAGAGGGAGACACAGAATCCAAAACAGGCTCCAGGCTCTGAGCTGTCAGCACAGAGACCGACGCGGGGCTCGAACTCACAAACTGTGAGATCATGAGCTGAGCTGAAGTCGGATGCTCAACCGACTGAGCCACCCAGGTGCCCCAAAGAAATTGAAAATATTTAAATAAATGGTGGGGTATACCATGTTTATGGATTGCAAGATTAAATAAAATATTAATTCCCCCTCATTTGCTCTAAAAATTTAAAACAATCCAAATCAAAACCCCAGCTGTTGTTTTTGGTAAAAATTGACAAGCCAATTACAAAATTTATATTGGGTTACACCTAACCAAACATATCCAAGAGAATCCTGAAAAGAACAAAGTTACCATCATATATCTTAATAAAAATATATGTACAATAATTAAAACATTGTGGTATTTGTGAAAGGGTAGAGAGCAGATCAACTGAACAGAAACAAACCCACACATACACACATGCTGATTTTTTATGATAAAGGTGACAATGGAGAATAGTGGAAAAATGACAGAATTTTCAATAAGTGGTGTTGGATCTGTTGGATACCTGTATTGTGTAAAAAAATGAACATTCACTCCTACCTTTCTCACATCTTTCACAAAAGCAATGGACTGATTGTAAATCTACATTTAAAAGATTAGATAATAAAACTTCTAAAAGACATCTTTATGATTAGGCAGGCAAATCTTTCTTAAATAGAATGCTAATATGCTAAAAATAAAGGAATACATTTAGAAATTCACTATATTAAGGTTAAGAGCTTCTTTGCATCAGAGATAGTATTAAAACAGTAAGAAAAGCAAACTTTACAGTGAGAAAAGTATTAGTAATACATGTAACCAACAAAGGACCCCTTTCCAGATTATATAAAAATTTCTTACACATCAACAAGAAAGTAATAGAAAATCAAATATAAAACTGGGAAAAATCTTGAGATGACCCTTTAGAAATGAGGACATTCAAATGATCAGTTAAGTGTATGAAAAGATGCTCATCCTCACTGGGAATCAAACAGATGCAGGTTAAAATAACAATAGAACAAGACAATGTCTGATGATACTCTGTGTTAGGACAACTGGAATTTTCATATATAATGCTGGTGGGAAAATGACAGTAAAACAAATCACTTTGAAAAAGTGTGAAAACATATACATCCTTCAGACCAAGCTGTTCCACTCCAAGGTAAAATAATGCATCTGTTTGAAAACAGAAATATATACAAATGAGTAGAGCAGGATCAAATGAGTGTAATAGGATCAAAATGAGAAAAAACAAAGAACAAAAAATAAATGTGGCATTAAAAAAATGTTTATTTTATTTTTTTTTGAGAGAGAGAGATACTCAGAGCGTGAGCAGGGGAGGAGCAGAGAGAGAGGGAGACACAGAATCCGAAGCAGCCTCCAGGCTCTGAGCTGTCAGTACAGAGCCTGATGTGGGGCTTGAACTCATGAGTTGTGAGATCATGATCTGAGCCGAAGTCTGACATTCAACGGACTGAGCCACCCAGGCACCCCTAAATGTGGCATTTCTAAACAAAGGAATACTATACAATTATTCTACCAAGAAACCATAACTCCTTGCAAACGCACGGATGGAATTCCCAAACACCATTTTGTACAAAATAAGCCAGACAGAAAAGAAGCAATATTGTGTGAACCCACGTACATGAGTCCCAAAATAGACAAAATAGATAAAAGCAATAGATAAAGGTTGGCACAAACAGTAGACTAACCAAAGAGCTAGTGGGGAAAAACTAGGGAATGAGATAGCCACAAGGATGCTAAAAACTTCAACATATTCTGGGAAGTCTAGAAGGCCCCTGTGTGTGGAGGGTTGTGTACATGCTCAGGAACGTGCCGGGAGAGGCCTGTATTCTCCCTCGTGATGATCCTGGATCTCTGTGGACAGGAAGTGCGGGCTGAGCTGTGGGTCCTGGGTGTCACTCCCTCGCTGAGTGTTTAACAAGTGTCCTTCTCCCCCCCCCCCAGGGTGCCTGGGTGGCTCAGTCGGTTAAGCATACTGACTCTTGATTTTGGCTTAGGTCATGATCTCACAGTTTGTGGGTTCAAACCCCACATTGGGCTCTAGGCTGACAGTGCAGTGCCTGCTTAGGATTCTCTCTCTCTGTCTCTCTCTCTCACTCTCTCTCTCTCTCACACACACACACACACACACACACACACACACACACACTCTGCCCTTCCCTCACTCCCTCTGTCTCTCTCAAAAATAAATATAAAAACTTAAAAAAAAAGAAGTGTCCCCAAATGTATACAGAACCCTGCTGAGAAAGACTGAAACTTTTTTGGTTTTGATTTTGGTTTGTTTCAGGTATTTAAGGAAATCTCAGCTCAGTCACTGGTTGACCACTGAGGTCAGAGACTCATGAGTCCCTGATGGAACAGACTTCAGTGGCACACTTGAAAAGGAATACAGACTTTATAGAACTAATTCAGAAAAGGTACTAAAAAAACAAACTACAAGAAATGAACACCAACAAACCAGCAGTGAGACGGAGCATGGAATCTAATCTCCAGAGTTGCCACAGTATAATTTTCGAAATGCCCACAGTTTTCAACAAAAAATTATGAGATGTGCAAATAAACAAGAACGTATGGGCCATACACAGGAAAAACAAAGACATAAAACCAAAAAACCAAAGCAATGTATAGAAACTGTCCCTGGGGAAGCCCAAACATGGTACTTTCTAGACAAAGACTTTTAATTTTTATTAATTTTTATTTTTTATTTCTTAAAAGTTTATTTATTTTTTGAGAGAGAGAGAGAGAGAGAGAGAGAATGAGCAGGGGAGAGGCAGAGAGAAAAGGAAAGAGAGAGAATCCCAAGCAGGCTCTGTGCTGTCAGCAGAGAGCCTGATGTGGGGCTTGAACCCCCAAATTGTGAGGTAATGACCTGAGCTGAAATCAAGAGTCGGTTGCTTAACCCACTGAGCCACCCAGATGCCCTGGACAAAATCAGCTATTTTAAAATCACCTATTTTTAAATAGCTGCAAGGAATTAAAGGGAACTATATTTTAAAAAATAAAGAAATATATAAAAACAGTATCTGCCTAATGGAGAATTCTAATAAATAAATATATTGTTGAAATTAAATTGGTATTAATCTGAAATAGATCACTATAAATTGAGATGTTAGTTGTAATCCCTGGGACAACCACCAAGACAATGATGTTAGTTGTAATCCCTGGGACAACCACCAAGAAAATAACTGAAGCTATATAGCAAACGAAATAATAAGAGAATTACAATGATATACTAATGAATTTAAATTTGAAATTTAGCACAAGGGGCACCAGGGGCCTGGTCGAGTAGCATGTGACTCTTGATATCAGGGTTGTGAGTTTGAGCTCCATTTTGGGTGTAGGGATTAGTTAAAAAAAACTTTAAAAATTAAAAAAAAATTAACACGAGAGAAGGCATTAACGGAGGAATTGAAGAACAAAATAAAGACATAAAACCTATAGGAAAAAATAGAAAAAAAATAGCAAAAGGGCAGAAGTTAGTACATCCTAAGTAGTGATTACATTAATGTAAGTGAGCTAAACACTACAATGAAAGGTAGTGACTGAACAAATGGATAAAAACATGATCCAACTATATGCTATCTTGAGGAGACTCACTTTAGTTTCAATAACAAAGCTGGTTGAACCTAAAGGATGAGGAAAAGTGCTATGCAAATAGTGACTGGGAGAAAACTGGGACAAGCAAACTAGACTGTAAGACAAAAATTGTTACTAGACCTAAATAAATACATTGCATATTAAGAAAAAGGTTAATACATCAAGATGTAACAATTACAACACACATACACTTAACCGAGCTCCAACATACATGAAGAAAACTGACAGAATTCAAAGAAGAAATAGACAATTCAGTAATAATAGTTGGCTTCGGTACCCTACTTCCAAGAATGGGCAGGGCAATTAGGTAGGTGGTCAGCAAAAGAGAGTAGATGTGAACAACATTATAAACCAAGCAGACATAACAGACATCTACACAACACTGTACCTTCCAACAGCTGAATGCACATCCTTCTCAAGTGAATGTGAAACATTGTACAAAATAGACCGTATGTTAGGCTTACGTCTTAATAAATTTAAAATGATTGACATCCTACAAAGTATGTTCTTTGAATATGATAAAATGAAATTAGAAATCAGTAACAGAAGGAGATTTGAAACATTCACAATATATGGAAATTAAACAATATAATCCTAAGTAACTAATGAACTAAAATAGAAATTACAAGGGAAATTACAAAATAGTTTTTAATGAATATAACAAAACGCAATATACCAAACCTCATGGAATGAAGTGAAATCTGTGCTCAGAGGCAAACTTATAGCTGTAAATGCCTACAAATCAAAAGAAGAAAAATCTCAGATGAAGATTCTAACCCTTCATCTTAAGGAGATGGAAAAAGAAGAGACAATTGAATCCACATCAAGCAGAAGAAAGGTACTATTTAAAATTACAGTGGGGGCACCTGGGTGGCTTAGTCGGTTGAGCTTTTGACTCTTTGTTTTGGCTCAGGTCATGATCCCAGGGTTGTGGGATTGAGCCTCACATCAGGCTCCATGCTGAGCATTCTCTGCTGAGCTTAAGATTCTCTCTCTCCCTTTACCCCTTTCCCTGGCTTGTGCTCTCCCTCTTTCTCAAATTAAAAAAAAAAAAAAAACCAAAAATAAATTACAGTGGATATAAATGACTAGAAAATTTCAAAAATCAACAAAATTGAAAGTTGATTCTTTAAGAAGAGAAATCAGAGTGACAAATTTAACTAGTCTGAACAAGAAAAGAGAGGGTAAAACTCAGACTGTCATAGGCTCTGGGTCTGGAGTTCTCTCTTGTCCAGCAAGAGGGTGGATGCAGGATTAAAATGCTAGAGAGGCTAATGTTCAGTCCTTCCTCTGTTTTTATTAAGATCAGAAGGCTTACAAGTGTGATAGGCTTGCACAAAGAGACAATGAAACCATGAACATTAACTCATGTGTGTAAGGGAAAGGAGGTTTTGAAGATATGTCGTGTTAAGAGTTTGGGTCAATACACCACTCATGATCTCTCTCTGTCTCTCAAAAATAAATAAACATTAAAAAAAAATTTAAAAAAGGGGCACCTGGGTGGCTCCGTGGGTTAAGCGCTGACTTCGTCTCAAGTCATGATCTCGTGGTTTGTGAGTTCGAGCCCCGCATGAGGCTCTTTGCTGACAGCTCGGAACCTGGAGCCTGCTTCGGATTCTGTGTCTCCCTCTCTCTCTGCTCCTTCCCCGCTCATGCTCTGTCTCTCTCTGTCTCTCAAAAAATAAATAAACATTAAAAAAAAAAGTTTGGGTCAATACAAAACAAAGTCCTGGCACTAGGACGGGCAGATGTTTATTTAGGGCAGGCGTGAAGCACCTCATCTGTTTATTTTAGCTTGCCTAATGGTAAGTCAAATAGAGCATGCTACTTGAGGGTCAACAAGTCACCTTTCTTTTGCTAATTAGCTCCATTCTGGCAACTGTGTCCTGCTGTGGTCTATAGCCCTGTTCACCTATTTGGGTCCTTCCCTCCTGTGAAAGCAGCTTTCTGCTATTATACTAAATTGGGGGGCGCTTCCTCCCTGAATACGTAATCTTGATAGTCTAATCTAATCTACTCTAATCTAATCATCCTGAGGCTTCCTATTTCTTTATGCCTTATTAACCCATGGGTGCAAGCCCAGGGAATTCCTGAGCTTATTCCCCACATCAGATGAATATGATCTGGGGGTGAAACAGACGTCGTTTGTAACAACTTTACAGAAATACAAGGGATGATAGGAAACGCTGTACACAAGTGTATGCATGCCAACAAATTAAATAATGTAGAGGAAACAGACAAATTCCTAGAAACACACAAACTACCAAAGTGACTTAAGAAAAAATAGAGAACCCAAATAGATCTATGGCAAATAAAGAGACTGAGTTTTTAATCAGAAAACTTCCAACAGAGATAGCCAGGACACAAATGGCTTCACTGGTAAATTCTACCAAAGTTTAGAGAAAGACCAATGCCAACACTTTTCAAACTCTTTCGAAATGTAGTATTTCCCAATTCATTCTATGAGATCAATATTATCCTCATGTTAAAGCCAGACAAAGACATCACAAAAAATGTGAAGTACAGACAAATATCCTTTATGAATACAGTGCAAGAATCCTCAACAAATGGTAGAAACAAATGGTTCTTTTCTCCCGGAACACAAAGTTTGTTCAGCACACACAAATCAATCAACATAATGCAACATACTAATAAAGGACAAAAATTAGGTAATCATTTCAGTTGAAGCAGAAAAAAAATGTGGCAAAATCCAATGCCACTTAATGACTTAAACACTCAGCAGATAGAAGTATAGGGAATTCTTCAATCTGGCAAAGGGCACCTATGAAAAACCCACAGCCCACATCAGACACAACAGTCAAAGACTGAAATCTTTCCCTATAAGATCAGGAATAAGACAAGGATTTCTACTCTCACCTCTTCTTTTTAACGTTATTCTAGAGGTTTTAACCATGGCAATTAGTCAAGAAATAGAAAAGGAATACACCCATGTTGGAAAGGAAGAATTAAAACTATCTCTTTTTTCAGATGACAAGATTTTATACATAGAAAGCCCCTAAGAATACACACACACAGACACATGCACAAAAATACAGAGCTAATAATGAGTTCAACAAAGTCACAGGATATCAGATCAATATACAAAAATCAGTTGTAGGGGGCTAAATGGGCTTAAGGAGGCCACTTGTTGTGATGGGCATTGGGTGTTATATGTAAGTGATGAATCACTAAATTCTACTCCTGAAACCAAAATTACACTATAGTTTAACTAACTAGAATTTAAACAAAATTTTGAAATGAACATAAAAACAACCCCCCAAATCAGTTGTAGTCCTCTACACTAGCAATGAATAGCCTGCAAACAAAATAAGAGAATTCCATTTACAATAGCATCAAAAGACATACGTTATTTAGGAATAAATTTAAAAAAATACGTGTGAAACTTGTACATTGAACACTACAAAACACCGTGAAGGAACTTAAACATTTAATAAATGGAAAGGCATCCTGTATTCATGGAACACTTAATGTTACTAGGGTGATAATATTCCCCAAGTAGATGCAGAGATATTGTTCTGTTTAGAATTCTTACTGTTGTGTTTACAGAAGTGGACAGGATGATTCTAACATCTATATGCAAATGCAAGGGACTCTAACTAGACATAATTTTGAAGAAGAACAAAGTTGGAGAACTTACAGTTCTGACTTTAAAACTTACTGCAGAGCTATAGTAATTAAAATAATGTGGTACTGGTGATCAATGGAATAGAACTAAGAGTCCAGAACTAAACCCATATGTCTATGGTCAATTAAGTTTTCAATAATAGTGTCAAGGCTATTTAAGAGGGAAAGAACAGCCGGGGCACTTGGCTGGCTCAGTCCATTGGGCGTCCGACTTCGGCTCAGGTCATGATCTCACAGTCTGTGAGTTCGAGTCCCGTGTTGGGCTCTGTGCTGACAGCTCAGAGCCTGGAGCCTGTTTCGGATTCCGTGTCTCCCTCTCTCTCTTCCCCTCCCCCACTCATGCTCTGTCTCTGTCTCTCTCAAAAATAAACACTAAAAAATTTTTTGAAAAAAAAAAAAGAGGGAAAGAATAGCCAAAAAAAAAAAAAAAAAAAAAAAAGGTAGCAGACTAGTGTCTATTAACCGATGAATTGGTAAACAGTGAGGTACACACATACAATAGAATGCTAGTCAGAAAAAAGAAATGAAATACTGATCCATGCTACAACATAGATGGACCTTGAAAACTTTATGCTTAAGTAAAAGAAGCTGAAAAAAAAATTTAAAAAAAAGCTGGACACCAAAGTCACTTTTTGTATTACTTCATTGATATGAAATGTCTGATTAGGTAAATCCGTAGACACAGAAAGTAGATGATTGGTCACCAGTGAGTGAAGGGCAAGGAGACCCGGCAGCGACTAGTAACGTACAGGGTTTCTTTTAGAGGTGATGGGAATATTTTGGAAACAGATCATGGTGAGAGTCGCACAACTTTGAGAGTATATTAAAAAACTTCTGCATCATACTCTTTAAGCCACTTTTATGTTCTGTGAATCATATCCCAATTTTAAAAATGCAATATATAATATATTATGTTACATGTTATATGTTATATAACCAGTTACATGGCGTATGTTATATAACTGTAGATATGCTATATAACCAAGTTCTTCACATGCATTAACTCTTTTCATCATAGTAACAAGACTATTACTATATTTCTCCCCATTTTACTTGCGAGGAGGTTGAAGTCGAGAAAACACAGAATGGTTAAGGAACTTGCCCCAAGACACATAGTTAGGGACCGGTGGACTCAGAACGTGAAGACTGAGATATTTATCATCATAACCCCTAGGAGGAAAGTGAGGCTAAACATGGTAACCTTGCCTGTGATTATATCCCCACTAAGATGCTGCTTTACCTAGACCACAAAACCAGATTGGTCAAGTGACTAACACATGGAGATTGTTAGATTGTTTTATATCCTGGAAGTCAAAATCCTGTCGGTTTTTTTGTACTTCAAGCCTTATTATATTCAGGTCCCCATAAATTTGCCTGATTCTAGAAAGCCCATCCCCGTGCGAAACAGGACAGGGTGATGCCTTCAAGTGAAAGTAGTTTTGTGGGCTGCTGCTCAGGAGACTGACCACAAGAAGTGGTTTTACATTGAACCGCTTAGTTTTATCTAAGTCAGGAAGGAGGGTGGTGAAGGCATCTCCAATGAAGACGCCTATCAATCACTCAAATGTAATACGTCGAGAGAAACTTCCTTTTAAGACGGTTCCCTGCCTAACTGGGGCTATTTATTAAACGCTGTGGTATAGAAGCTTAGGTACATTCATGAAGAGAAAAGTACCGATAAGGTGTTTCATCAGAATGAGATGCAGAGACAAGTTTTTGATTTCTTGAAGATAAGAGAGCCCCGGTAAACTCCGAGGTAAAAGAATGAATAAGAGGTTATTTTAAGGAACAAAGAAAATCAGAAGAGAGCAAAACTTAGGTTAACCCTGATAATAGTTGTTAACGTCTTGCCCAGCCCTAGCCCTTAGACCTCGGTGCGGCGAGAGGAAAAGCATAGATTTTGAACCCAGACAGCTCACTAGGATCCTCTGCCTATCTTTATAGATGTGAGCAAGGTATCTAAATTCTTAGAGTCCTGGTTTTAGTGTCTGCAACATGAGACTAAAGATAACACAGTATCTGCTTCTCAGGATGTTTAGGGGGATTAATTAACATAACTGAAAACTTCTAGGACGATTTATGGCAACAGGCACCAGGTGCCTGGTAAATGTGATCTCCTTTCCCTTTCTTTCTGGCCCATGACTTTGTAAGGGATGCACTTGCTTTTCATGCCTACCACACTCCTTTCCCACCCCTAGTCACTTTTTGTCTCCCTGTGTCCCTAACCGTGAGCCTCCTAGGCATCCCCAGATAAACTCTGTTTCCAGGATAGGGTTAGGTGTGCACGTGAGGTATGGTCTCTTTCTCTGGAGTGATTTTAACCTCACTGCTAGGACAGGATTCTCAGCTACTTTGCCATTCAGGCATGCTTTAGGATGTGTTAATATGACCTTATTATTATTCAGCTGTGGCAAGGCCAACAATCTTTGCCCCTGGAAAGATGGTTAGCTGCTCACAGTTCCCAGGGGGAGGGACACAGCCTGCGTGCCAGACAGGGCCGTGAGGGGAAAGACCAAGGTGGGTCCGGAACGGCAGAGGGACCAGGAGGAAAATGTGGGCCGGAGAATTTCTTGTGCCTTCCACAGGATGGACCAGGCAAGGCAGGATAAGCAAGATTAGAACCGGTTAGTTTGGGTAATTTCAGGGGGCTCTGGGGCTTAGGGGCTGTCCCTAGTTTCTGGTACTGGGCCTTGGAGTGATTAGGTAGCTAGTGGCCCAGAGTGTGAGAACTCAGGAAAGGAAGTGGCTGGCTCAGGGTTGCATCTGGATTGGTTGGTTTGTATATGAAAAGTCTGCTCCCAGGGTAGTTGTTTGCTGCCTCTAGGTATTTGCTAGACTTGGGAAGCTTAATGGCTGGAAATAATACATTTCTGTCACAGTTTCTCTGGGTCAGAAAGCTGGGCGTGGCTGACCCTAGGTGCCTGAGACCAGAGGTCCCTCACAAGGTTGTAATCAAGGTGTCAATGGCACTGTGATTTCTCCCCCGCTCCTTTTATATTTGTTTTTATTTTAATTTCTATTCTATTCTTTCTCTTCTCTTCTCTTCTCTTCTCTTCTCTTCTCTTCTCTTCTCTTCTCTCTTCTCTTCTATTCATTCTTTTCCATTCCATTCATTCTATTCTATTCTATTCTATTCTATTCTATTCATTCTATTCTATTCCATTCCCTTCTTTCTATTCTATTCTATTCTATTCTATTCTATTCTATTCTATTCTATTCTATTCTATTCTATTTATCCTATTCCATTCCATTCCATTCCATTCCATTCCATTCCATTCCATTCCATTCCATTTTATTCTACTATATTCTATTCATTCTATTCTATTCTATTCTATTCTATTCTATTCTATTCTATTTATCCTATTCTATTCTATTCCATTCCATTCCATTCCATTCTATTCCATTCCATTCCATTCCATTCCATTCCATTCCATTCCATTTTATTCTACTATATTCTATTCATTCTATTCCATTCTATTCTATTCTATTCTATTCTATTCTATTCTATTCTATTCATTCTATTCTATTCTATTTTATTCTATTCTATTCTAATCCAAGCCAGTTAACATATAGTGTAGTAATGGTTTCAGGAGTACAATTTAGTGATTCACCACTTACATATAACACCCAGTGTTCACCCCAGCAAGTGTCCTCCTTAATGCCCATCAGCCATTTAGCCCATCCCCTCATCCAACCACCCTCCTTCAACCCTCAGTTTGTGCTCTGTGTTTAAGAGCTTCTTATGGTTTGCCTCCCTCTCTGTTTTTATCTTGTTTGTCCTTCCCTTCCCCTGTGTTCACCTGTTTTGTTTCTTAAATTCCACATATGAGTGAAATCACATGATATTTGTGTTTCTCTGACTGACTTATTTCACTCAGCATGATATATTTTGGTCCATCCATGTTGTTGCAAATGGCAAGATTTCATTCTTTTTGATTGCCGAGCAATGTTCCATTGTGTATACACACACACACACACACACACACACACACACACACACATATATATATATATATATATATATATATATATATATATATACCACATCTTCTTTATCCATTATGAGTTCATGGACATTTGTTTTTTTTCTCATAATTTCACTATTCTTGATAGTGCTGCTGTAAACATTGGGGTGCATGTGCCTCTTCGAAGAAGCCTTTTTGTATCTCTTGGATAAATACCTGCTAGCACAATTGCTGGGCCATAGGGTAGTTCTTTGTTTAAATTTTTGAGGAACCGCCATACTTCCAGAGTGGCTGCACCAGTTTGCATCCCCACCAACAGTGCAAAAGTGTCCCCCTTTCTCTGCATCCTCGCCAACATCTGTTGTTTCCTGGTTTGTTAATGGCTGGAAATAATACGCTTCTGTCACAGTTTTGTCAATGTTTATCTCCTGGTTTGTTCATTCTGACAGAATGGCGCTGTGGTTTCATCTGAGATCCTGA
Organism: Panthera pardus; assembly: GCF_024362965.1. Classification (NCBI taxonomy): domain Eukaryota; kingdom Metazoa; phylum Chordata; class Mammalia; order Carnivora; family Felidae; genus Panthera; species Panthera pardus. Next base: position 105,103,640 of record NW_026526655.1, read on the forward strand.
GTTGGGAAGAGCCACCTCCAAGATTACTCCTGTGGTTGTGGAAGGATTCAGTCCCTTGTGTGCAGCTGGCCTGAGGGCCTGAGTTCCTTCCCAAGTGGGCCACTCCATAGGGCAGCTCACACAGGGTAGTGGCTTCTGTCAGAGCCAGAGAGAGAGAGGGGGAGAGGGTGCCCCTGGACAAAGCCATGGTCATTCTGTAACTTAATCTCAGCTCTGACAGCCTATAACTTCTGCCAGATTTTATTAATTAGAAGCAAGTCAGGGAGTCCATCTCACAACAAAAGAAGGGGAGCAGGTGAGGGAACGAACTCCGGGAGGTGGGGATCACTGGAGCCACAAAAAGGCTGCTTACCACAATGTGGACCCACTTTACTTAGAAGACTCATGCAATTTACTGGCCCGAAAGTAAGGAGCAATTTTGACAAGTGTTCTGGATGTCTGTGACAACTCATGGGAGTAGGGCTGAGGAGGTGGAATCCCAGATATTCTTAGCCAGGCCCTCCATGCACTTGGCTGCTGTCTGAAATAAACATGACAGCAGGGACGCTTGAAGATGAGCACGGTGTGTCTGAGGTGCCGACCCTGCCGGAGTATTCTAGAAGTCAGATCCGTCAGAGATGCACTGAAGTTCTATTAATCCTGCAGGAAAGCCGCAGAGTCTGGCTTTTAATAGAGGGAAGCGTGAACCACAGCTCCTTCCTAACACAGAAGGATATCTCTTCCCACTTTGGCTCCCTTGCTAACATTCACCATAGTCTCCAAAGTGCATTTGTTTGTCTTAATTTTGTGTTTGTGTTTTTAAGCTCCTTTCAGTTCCTGAAAGGACAAGGAGACATAGAGTTAAAAGGAGAATTGGGTGAGGGGTGCCTGGGTGGCTCAGTCAGTTAAGCATCCGACTTCGGCTCAGGTTATGATCTCATGGTTTGTGGGTTTGGGCCCCGCATCCGGTTCTGTGCTGACAGCTCGGAGTCTGGAGCCTGCTTTGGATTCTGTGTTTCCCTCTCTCTCTGTCCCTCCCCTGCTCACATTCTGTCTGTCTGTCTCTCTCAAATAAACATTAAAAATTAAAAGATAAAACAAAAAGGAGAATTGGGTGAGCTTGCCAGGGCTTCTTAAGCAGGCTTTTCCAGCCATGGTAACTGATTCTTCTGGGTTTCTGGGTTCTGAATGGTCTGCCTCAGCTTTCTGTCTTAGCTTATATGGAGAAAGAGAGGATGTGGCTCTGAGTACAATCTTGAGATGACATTTAGGAGTACCTTCTATATTCCTGGTCATGATTCTTCTGGGTTTCTGGGTTCTGAATGGTCTGCCTAAGCTTTCAGTCTTAGCTTATATGGAGAAGGAAGGGATGTGGCTCTGAGTACAATCTTGAGATGACATTTAGGAGCATCTTCTATATTCCTGGTCATGTTCAAGGAGCACTCAGGGCGTTATCGCATTTGACACTTTCAAACACCGTACATAACCAGAACAATTACTATTGGGTGGTGAATGATGAGAATGAGTTTTGGGGAGGTTCGGCCACCCATTCCAGGCCACTCTGGCCACAAGTGGGGCAAGAACCAAGGCTTGGTGCCGGTGTAGCTGATCACAGAGCCCCTCCCCGTGGCACATCCATGTTCCCCACTGAGGAGCCTAGTCACCAAAGCAACAGGCAAACAAGCAAACAAAAACAAAACACTTCACCTCCTTGGATTGCCTGCCTTCAGAAACCAGATTCGTGTTTCTACACCTTTCTTGATACTGGTGTCAGTGCCATTGCTGGTGAGGGTTGTGGCTGGCCCTCCTGGTGGTCACTATTCAGCATGTGGAGGGAAATAAATCAAGGGCTTTTGGAACAAATCTTAACGCCTCCTCCTAACTCTATGATGTTGGTGAAGTTACGAAAGCTCTCGGAAACTCAGCTCCTTCGCCTGTAAAATGGAGTGAAAAGTGCCCATCAGTCTGCGGTACCAGGGAGGTGCGGGTGTTTCACAAATGATGGTTGCTTCTCTGGAGTAAAGTCACATATTTGGCGCTCACCTGAGGGTTGGCCTAGATCCCTTCATGAAATGGAAGCTTCCAAGCTGTGCTCCTAAATAGCCTTGTGTCTTTAATGGAAACAGTTAAATTCAAGTTGGCTTGGCTGTTAAAGTTGGTCTTTGTGTGAAGCATCACTAAAATTGCTTCTCCCTGAAATGTGTTTCCAGCCGACTGTTGTCCCCTGAGCATGGCTGGGCATTGATGAGGGACTCCACCGTGGCAGAGTTTCCAGCAGCCCAGAATGGAAAGGGAGGGTCACTGAATCGAAAGCAGATAAACTCATTAAAATCCAGTCGAGAACATTGGCCTGATTCCTTGATATTACTGAATGTCATTGTATGAAAGGAAAAACAAAAAAAAAAAGACACTCTCCCCTTTTAAAGACATTTTAACTGCTGTTAAAAATTTAAGGAGCATTTGAAAAATGTAGACATATGCAGACGAGGAAAAAGGATGCAAAATTCGATTACATGTTACCCCTTAAAGTAAGTGTTGCAGAAAGACCCAAATAACATTTAGCACACAGATTCAACTAGGAGGAAACTGAATGTCCCTCAGGTTTATGAGCAAGTTGAATAGACATTGATGGATTTGTTTTCCTTTCAGATTAAATTGAACTTCTGATGCGAAAGTAGTTTACCAGCTTCTGATCCTGAAAGCTACATTTTTTCCCCCTAACTAAATTTCTCTTGTTTAGATGTCTTCACTTTCGAGCAGCTTGAAAAGTGGTACCTTAAAGTCTGAGAAGCTTCCAGAGAAATTATGTATTTAGAAAATTTGAGAGACACGCAGTGTTTGGCAAACTCCACCTTCCCTCTCGTGACGTGGTATCTGGAAAACGGGTCCTTCGCTGGGCTTGAATGTTTTCTCCGAGGCTCAGATGCCCAAAGGTATGCAAAATAACTTTTCAGAAATTTTCATAGCTCGACAAGATAAATATTATCAGGACCACGTGTGAACATTTGTGCAAATGAGAGCTGACCTTTAAGGAGGGTGCAGAGCACCGCTAAGTAGATGTCAGTGTTAGCTGTTAATTAGATAATATCTGTGCTGAACACTCATTTTTTCCTTAGCGTTTGTGGACATAATCTCATCTTTAGGGTTAGCTGGTTTAAGGAAAAAAAAAATCTTATGCTAATTTATTGCTCAGGAAAAATTTCAATTTCAGACACTGAGAGATAACATATCTAGACACGCCAGAGGCATCAACATCGGTGTAGGATAAAGGCTGCTATTCATATGTGATTATAGCTTTCTTAAGGACTGAGCTTGTGGATTGGTCAATTGTACAAGTTCTAGCTCTAGCTGTCTTGTATTTCGTAAGATGTTTAACAGCATCTCTGGCCTCTATTCCCTAGATGTCAGTTGTAATTCCTCCTATCTTCCCATGGCAATTAAAAGGTTTCCAAACAGGGACCAACTATCCCCTGGGGGTGGGGCACGCTGACCAAGCTGAAAATCATGTTTTTTTTTTAGAGGAATGCTTGCCCTACTCTAAAATATTTTTCTTGTTTTCTTTCATCTCAGAATTGAATCTAATCTTTCCCCTCCTCTTCCTCCTTCTCCTTCTCCATCATAATTACCACCACCACCTCCACCATCATTATCATCATGCTATTTAACTACTATGCTAAGGACACTGGTCTTCAACAAACGTTTACTAAGCATACATTGAAACTTAGGCTGTATATCTGGGAATGATGGGTGAGAAGTCTAGAAAGGAGTTGGGCAGTCAAGATCATGGAGAGTCTCAAATATCACAGAAAAGGACTGGAGATCTATACATCCTTCATCCTATGTATATGTAACAGGGCAAGACCATAGCCCTTACAGGAATTATAACCTAGTTGGAGAAATTACATAGTTACATGGAACCAAAAAATACGAGGTAACTTAGTCCACGTACCAAATGAGTGACAGAAAGTAAAAACAAGATGGAAAAGCTTGCATTAGATCAAAAAGAAGTGGGGCACCTGGGTGGCTCAGTCGGTTGAGCGTCTCACTTCGGCTCAGGTCAAGATCTCACGGTTCGTGCTCCACGTCAGGCTCTGTGCTGACCACTCAGAGCCGGGAGCCTGCTTCGGATTCTGGGTCTCCCTGCCCCTCCCTGACTCGGTCTCTATCAATCAAGAATAAATAAAACATTAAAAAAATGTTTTAGATCAAAAAGAAAGTATGTACTTCATTATTTGAGTTTGTAAAGAGATAGTTCAGGAAAGAGAAATGGGATTTGAATAGACAAAATACTGCTACCAGGCATCTTTGTGTAGTGTGTTTGACATGTTTGGCATATTCAGAGTGAGCAGAAATCTGCTGTACCAGAGTAGAAGCATGGGCTGGCTTTCTATTGCTGCTGTAACAAATCACCACACGCTTAACTTTAGGCAATTGTGGGCCATGGACAACAGGATCATACACATGGACTTCATCAACAATGGAACCCTGTTGAAAGGTCCTGTGCAAATGACTTTAAATTTACAAAAAAGTTATAAAGGGAATGCAGAGAGTTTTCATACGCCTCTCACCTCGTCTTCCCCATCATCACGTTTGATTGCACAGTACATTTGTGAGAACTAAGTAATCAACATTGGTCCCATTACTACCCACTACACTTTATTTCGACTTCCCTGATTTTTTCCGCTAATGTCTTCTTGCCCTTCCAGGAGCAAGCCCAAAGCACCACAGTGTATTTGATTATCATACCTCCTGAGTTCCCTCTGGCTTGTGATTGTTTCTCAAATTTTACTTGCTTTTTATGACTTTGGCAGCGTGAAGGAGCACTGGCCAAGTATCCTGGAGAATTTCTCCAGTCTGGGTCTGATACTTTTTTCTCATGATTAGACTAGGGGGAAGGCCCTTCCAATCACATTATATGATGGGGTCATTGTTTGCGTCCCCATGACATATCTGGTGATATTACTATATTTCCCTTTTCTGAATACTCTTAGTATTTTTGAATGACCTATTTTTGCATACTGGATAGGAGGGGGTTGAAAGGAGAGAGTTTCATTAAAAAATGGTCGTAGTCTTAGTGTGTGTTTATATGGGTGTGAAATAGGCAGTAAGCTGTAGTTCAAACAAAAAGAGGAAGAAGAAATGAGAAAAAAAATCAAATCAATTGAACCTAGTGATTATCTTGAAAGGAGCCGATCAGGAATGATTTCAAAGTGTTAAGCACGCATAGTAAAATGAATGATAGCATCAGTGACACTAAGGTCTAGATGGGAAGGTAAACTTGGACAATGACTTTAATTTAACTTGAATTTCAGTTTCAGAAGATATTATTGTTCTCACCCATGAGACCAGCAAGGAAACAGTTGAAAATGTGAAATTGAATGTCAGAAAGAAGGTCAAGTTTGAAGAGGAATCCTGTTTGAAATAAAGTACCATTAAAATGGAAAAGTTATTTTAGAGGTCTCCAAAAGAATTCGTTCCTTAATCACTGCAATTTATTCAGCAGAACCAGCCTTCCATGCCAGACATTTCTTTGGCTATCCTCATTGGAGCCTTTCATTACCGCTTCAGAATAAAAGCAAACTGAGGTCAAATATCAGATCCCTGCAGGGAGATAACCTGGGCCCTTCGTCTGATGCAATCTTGGCACCTGACAGCTCACTGCTCTACAGGGAAATCCAAGGCAGCTGCTTTCCTTAATGTTCAAAATTTACCACTTTGGACTGAGCCCAGTAACTTGTGGCCGCTCCTCTCCTCTCTAGTGATCCTGCAAACCTCGTACTTTGCTGGCAGCTCTGAAGGACTTCTGGAGTTTGAAGACCTATGAGGGCAGGAGCAATGGATACTTCTCTCTGCTTTTGTAAAGAACTTGGCATGGGACCGAATACATACCACTCCTATCATTGGAGGAGGACGTGAACTAGAAATTGCTCTCCCATTTACATTTGAGCAGCAAGGGAAGTGGCTTCATCTTCTGGTGTGGCAGATGCCCCCTCTGAAACACTGGGAAAACAGTGCACACGTCACAGATACTGTAGACATTGTATGTAGCAGTATCTGGACATGGCATGCACTTGAAAAACAGTAATGATAGACTTTATATCACATTTACTAAGGGTCAAGGAATGCACTTAAGTCTTAGCCAACAATCTCCTTGACTCTCGTTATGTTTCCACCAAAAGTCTTGTCAAGGCCCTTCTTGTTTTTGCTCAATACCCAATCCTCAAGCCAACACACGGCGTTTTACGTTTAAGTTACAACACCACTGCATTTCTGGTACCAAATTCTTTTCCATTCCCACTTCTAGCTACGAAATCACGGCATGGGAACCTTCTAATAAATATCTTCGTAGCTGACAGCTAGGAAGACCCAGCGTTGTAGGAATAGAGACACCAAATTAAGCATCTATGGTGATGAGGTTTGAAATTCCTGAATTTCTGATCGAAGATGGCGACATTGGAAGCTTCTGCACTCACCCCTTCCCATGGACAGACCAAATATATAGCATTCCCTCTGCAAGAAATACAGAAACTATCTGAGCAACTCCTACATGTCAAGCTGAGTTTGTTCTTTTTTTAGTTCCTTGAGATACCCAGTTGGCTGATGTGGAGTATAAACGCATGGATCCCTTGTTTAATTTGGGACAATTCTGGATCCCAGAATTGGGATCAAGAATGATCCAAGCCCAAGAGTTCCCTAAAAAATTGGTTGAAATCTCTGCTATGACTATATCGTATTTCTATTTTCCCCTCTGATTAATCTGCTCCCTTTACTTCAACAGCTGTTGAACATGAAAGTTGTCTTCAATAAATTCCTTACACACAAATCTCTTCAAAGACTATTTCCTTGGAAACTCAGCTTGTGAACTAGACCTAGAGCCCTAGAATTCAGTTAAAAGACTTTCATTGTGGTTTGTGACATGGGGTATTTTGAAAGAAACAGCTGGATGGGTAAGGCAAAACTAATTCGACTTGTACCCCCATCTGTTTCACATGGCTATTTAATTATTGCACGTCAGGGAAGAAATGGAGGAAAATGGATATGGGAAGAATCTGGTATTCTCTCTAACTGTTGTATCTCTGGATTCTCTATGTGCCAATTTTATCTTCAAATTGTTGATTCATTTCCTCTCTGCCTTCATAACTTGCAAGAAGTCAGGTAAGCTAATTTAATACACACAAAATAATTTATTTTACAGGAAGTCAAGGGGGTGGTTTCAAAAGTTGGATCCAAGAATAATACAAAGACAAGGTGCGGAGAGACAGAGCAAGAGTAAGAGAGCCAGGGGATGAGAGAGAGAAAATCTACATATAGTACATATAGAATATAGGTATAATAATGGCTACTGGCACCTACTCCATGTTGAACAATGCTAGGAAAAAAGGGATTGTTTTTCAGTATTTGCATATCAGTCCCAATCAAAGTCATTGACTGACTTTGCTTGGATCACACAGCACCCAGATGAACATATATGATCCAAGGGAAAGTGATAGTATGATCGGTCAGGCCTGGGGGATGGAGTCCCTGATGATAGAATGAGGTGGGGACAAAGGTAGGTTCAGCGAACAAGGATTGATAGCTAGGACAAACCAAGTGAAGTTCAAGAGGAGGTTTCCAACTGAAGCAGAGTATCGTATTGCCCAAAGTAGGGGAAGACGTTAGCAACCACAATAATTTTGTGAATTTGTGATTGTAAGATTATGAGGGGCTAAATCACATGGAATTTGTAGACAACTGTTGTAGATCCATAGCCAGAGTCTCCTCAGTTCTCTAAAAAAAAGGATTTGTTTCCCTCAGGAAAAGGGGCCCCACAAATCCTGAAGGAACTCCCACTGAAATTTATTATATGAGTGATGGAGATTCAGTTGAAATCATATTGTATTACCCACACCTTCCATTGTGAGAAGGGGGTTATTGGGATGCACCACTGGTATTACCATCAGTCTCAGAGGTATAAATAATATTTATTTCTCTCCCACACCACTCCTTAGAGTTTCTCCTTCCCTTGCTCATCACCTATGTTGATCTAAGTGCTTTCACCTAGTGAAGAGGCCAGAACTACATTTCTAAGCCCACGACCATCATGGCTTTCTTGGATCTCTGCTGCTTTTCTATTTATCATTAAAATTGGACAAGGGGATACCAAGAGATATCAATTGGATCACCTGAGGAATCCCTTGCCTTCATAATGTTAACAACCTTCTGATAATCAGAGTTATTTATCCTCTCAAGATGTTGACTCCTTTCCTTGTCTTCTGATCTCTCGGCAAAAAGAGTCAGAAGTGACTAAGAAGCAGCTGTCACTTGAGGTTCAACAAAACTCTCGATCGTCTTCTGGTAGAATTTTTCCCCCTTTAGGAACAAGAATCTCTAAACCATGGAGCCCAGAGTTGTGGTTGTAGAAGGCACAGGTTCACAAGCAGACAACTGGGAATGATGACAAGTGTAGTCCCTCTTACTTCCACTCCTTGGTTTGAAGACCCATGTGCTTTGTCCAATGGCAACATGGCACTATATAACAGTTACTGCTTTAGGATATGTACCCTGTGTGTAGTGCCCTTTCCCAGATGACATACCTCTCTACCTGGCACATCAGCCGCACTTTTAACAGGCCTTTCAGTTGCTCTATCAAGCTTGCACCTTTTGGGTAAGATAGTTTGTGGAAGAATCAGCGGATCCCAAGGTCATATGCCCACTGCCATACTTTCTATGGTAAAACGTGTGATCTCTTCTGATGCAATGTTAGGGGAGGTTCTGTGTTGTGGATACGATAATTGTATAAGCCCTTACACAGGAGTGCCAGCTGAAGTACTGTGAATAGGTAAAGCAAACCCATGTTCAGAATGCGTCAAGTCTAGCCAAGATAATTACTGTCTCTTTCAAAAATTTTTAAAAATGTTCATTTTTGAAAGACAGAGACTGAGCACAAGCAGGGTTGGGGCAGAGAGACAGGGGGGCACAGAATCTGAAGCAGGCTCCAAGCTGTCAGCACAGAGCCTGACGTGGGGCTCGAACTCACAAACCACGAGATCATGACCTGAGCCAAAGTCGGATGCTCAACCAACTGAGCCACCCAGGCGCCCCTTTTACTATCTCTTTCAGAGTAGAAGGGGTCCAGTGTAGTCAACTTGCCAAGTTACTGATGAGCTTCTTGGAGAGATGATTCTGTATGAGGGGCTCAGTGCTGGTTTTTATTGGCGGCATCTTGTAAATTTGGTAGGAACTGTAGGTACATCACTTGAATGGAGGCCTATGCTGTTGGATGCATGCACAGCTTGATCCTTCCCATCAGGGTTTTATCATTCATGCTGTATTTGGGTTAGCAGTGGGGTAGTAGGTAACAGTGGCTGGCTGGGGTCAACCGGAGAGTCATTCAGATATACCTCACGGGTTTAGTGTCTCCTCCATGGTAGATGCTCTCTGTTGTGTGTCCATCCACGTGACTGTACCTCAGACCTCCTTGTTTTTGATCGTCCAATCTTTCTCCTTCAAGTCCCTGAATAATCGACCATGTTGTTTATCACTGTCCATGGTACTCTGAATGTTTTCTAACATTGGGCCACTTTTCAACCTCTACAGGTGGTAAAAGTTGCTAATGTCGAAAATGGCTTCTGGGCAGAGTCCGTAAGTGATAAGTCCTGCTATAGATAAAGAGACCAAGGGTGTTGCTATACAACCTTTTGTTAAAATTGTAGATATGTTGGAGGGCTGTTGTAATATACATTTACAGAAAGGTGCTTTTTAAGAGATTAAGGGTGTGCCTTATACATATGTATCTTTCAATAAAATCTTAGCCCTCTAGTAAGCTTCAGGGTAATTTTAAAACTTTTGGACCTCATCCTTTTAGCAGAAGCACAAGGAAGAGAGGGGGTTATCTGTAAAAGGTTTGTGTGTATAACTTTTGTCTAAATGGACTGGAGTACAAGAAAATTCACAGAAGATCCACACAGTATTTGGGAAAATTATTCCAGTTGCAAAAATAACCTGTCAGTTAAGACTGAAAAGGACAGAAAGGGTACAAAATAAGAGGGGACGATTGTTCCCCAAATGGTACCAGTAGGAAGCAGATTGATAAAAACTACCCAGCAGCACACGTTTTCTATCCTTAAAACAAAAACAAAAAAAAGGATGACTGAGAGACAGCAAGGACCCAGAGGGTAGAGCCAAGGGCCAAAGAGAATGATTCTCAGGTCTTGAAACCTAATACATGAACTCTCAACATGTCTCAGTGGATTTCAGAATTTCTGGGAATCAATGATGCCTTTGTACTGTCCATTTTCCATACATATCAGGGGTGTGTGGGTGGAGCAGGAGCAGATAATTCATCTAATTAGTTTCACAGAAAGACAAATTAAGAGTAACTACACTGAAGGAGTTGCATGCACATGTCTAATACGGATGATGAAATTCTGGGATTTGAGGGGAGGCCCTAATGGAGAAAGACTCTAGGGGACCTCAGCACAAAGGGAATTTATTTTGCCCGTGGGGGGGTGTGCATAGCTGAGGGAAGAGCGTGGACTCTAGTAGACAGTCTATCATTGTCCTCAATCCTAGAATTCATGCCATTGCATAATCCACTCCCATGAAGAGTGGGATAGTATTAGTTTCCCAAGGCTTCCATAACGTATGACCACAAACTATGTGGCTTAAAACAATAGAAATTTATTCTCTCACAGTTCTGGAGGCTAGCAGTCTGAAATCAAGGTATCAGCAAGGTCATGTTCTCTCTAGATACTCTAGGGGAGAATCTGTTCCATGCTCTTGTTGAGTTTCTGGTGTTTCCTGCAATCTTTGGGGTTCCTTTGCTTATAGATGCATCACTCTAATCTCTGGCTGTGTCACACATTATCCCTAAGAGTCTGTGTCTCTGTACTTCTTCTCTTCTTAGAAAGATCTTAGTTTGTTGGAAGAAGGCCTTCTGCTGCTCTAGTATGACCTTGTCTCAGCCTAGCTAATGACATCTGCAAAGACCCTATTTCTGAGATGGTCTCGCTCTGAGATTCTGGGGAAGACATGAATGTTGGGGTGGGTATCATACAAGTCTGTAAAGAACTTCACACTATACATGCTTCTAACCAATAGAATACTACAAAAGTGATGAGATGTATTTGATTAAATGCATAGGGTTATGCTATATAAGATTGTAATGATCGTTTTACTAGAGCTCTCCCTTTTACTGACTTTGAAGCAACAAGCTTCTGTGGTGTAGGCTTTCTATGGAAAAGGCCATGTGCACAGAACTGAAGGTAACCCATGGCCACCACCCATGAAGAAATGAGGCCCTCAGTCCCGGAGTCTATAAGGAACTGAATGCTAACAACACCATGTAAGCTTAGAAATAAATTCTTCCCTGAGACTCCAAGGAGACTGCAGCTAGAGCCAACACCTTGCTCACAACATGGTAAGAACATAAGCATAGGGTTTTGGTAAGCCATGCCCTCATCCTTCCACAGAAGCTGTGCAATAATAAATCTGCCTTGTGTAAAGAAACTAAGATTGTAGCAATATTGTTATACAGCAATAGAAGACTATGACAGATTTTCGAGGATTTCCCTTCACCTCTGCCTTTTGGGTCCACTCCTGAGAGAGTCTGTAGTTTAGACACAGTTCATTTTAGACTTCTATCCATATACTAAGCAGCCCCCATTCATGAATCAAGCTCTACCACTTTTCTTCTCTATAGCTAGTATTAAAAATCTCTCCTGGGGCACCTGGGTGGCTCAGTTGGCTGGGTGTTCGGCTTCGGCTCAGGTCATGATCTCACGGTTCATCATTTTGAGCCCTATCTGGGGCTCTATGCTGATGGCTCAGAGCCTGGAGCCTGCTTTGGATTCTGTGTCTCCCTCTGTCTCTGCTCCTCCCCTGGTTGCACTCTCTCTGTCTCTCAAAAATGAAGAAACGTTAACAATTTTTTTAATTAAAAAAATATCTCTCCCAATCCCACCAATGTGACCATAAATGTGAGTAGAGGGAGAGAGGTGCTAATTGAATACTGATGGATAACATGGAAGTCTAGGACACGTATTCATAAAGCTTACTTGTACTCTTTGGTCCTGTTTATGCCTGACCCTGAATGTACCACTTCTTTCACTGTTTATTTATTTAAAGCAAATTTTTTAATGCTTATTTACTTTTGAGAGAGAGAGAGAGAGAGAGAGAGAGAGAGAGAGAGAGCTACAGAGCGTGAGTGGGGAATGGGCAGAGAGAGAGGGAGACACAGAATCCAAAGCAGGCTCCAGGCTCCTATGTCAGCACAGAGCCCATCACGGGGCTGGAACCCATGGATGCAAGATCATGACCTGAGCTGAAGTAGGTTGCTTAACTGACTGATCCACCAGGCGCCCCTATGTTTTATTTTTTTTAAGTTGAAGTATAATTAACATACCATGTTGTATTAGTTTCAGGTATACAATATAATGATTCACATTTCTAGACATTTCAATTCTAGACATTTCTCAGTGCTCATCAAGATAAGTGTACTCTTAATTCCCTTTATCTATTTCATCCATTTCCCACTCATGTGCCCTCTGGTAACCACCAGTTTGTTCTTAACAGTTAAGAATGTTTTTTGTTTGCCATATTTTCTTTGTTTATTTGTTTGTTTTGTTTCTTAAATTCCACATATGACTGAAATCAGATGGTACTCATCTTTCTTTGGCTGACTTATCTTATTTAGCATTATACTCTCTAGTTCCACCTATGTCATTGCAAATGGCAAGATTTCATTCTTTTTTATGTTTGAATAATATTCCATTATATATATATGTGTGTGTGTATATATATATATACATATATATATATATATATACATATATATATATATATATATGTATATATATATATATATATACCACGTCTTCTTCATCCATTTATCTATGAATGGACACTCAGTTTGCTTCCGAATGTTGGCTATTGTAAATAATACTGCAATAAACTGGGTGTGCATAAATCTTTTCAAATTAGTGTTTTTGCTTTCTTTGGGTAAATACGCAGTATTGGAGTTATTGGATCATATGGTAATTTTACTTCTCATTTTTTGAGGAAACTCCATGCTGTTTGCCACAGTGGCTGCATCAGTTTGCATTCCCACCAACAGTGCACGAGGCTCCCTTTTTCTGCCCATCCTCCTCAATATTTGTTGTTTCTTGTGTTTTTGATTTTAGCCATTCAGGCAGGTGTGAGGTGATATCTCATTGTAGTTTTGATTTATATTTCCCTGATGATTTTAGGAATATCAAGCATCCTTTTATGTGTCTGCTGGCCATCTATATGTCTTCTTTGGAAAAATGTCTATTCAGGTTCTCTATTCATTTTGTAATTGGATTATTTATTTTTTTTGGTGTTGCATTATATAAATTCTTCATATATTTGGAATATTAACCTCCTATTGAATATATGATTTGCAAATATCTTCTCCCATTCCCCAGGTTGCCTTTTTGTTTTGTTGATTGTTTTCCTTCACTGTGCAAGAGTTTTTTAATTTGATGTAGTCCCAAGAGTTTAATTTTGCTTTTGTTTCCCTTGCCCAAGGAGACATCTCTAGAAAATGCTTTCTATAGCTGATGTCAGAGAATTGCTGCCTATATTTTCTTCTAGGAGATAAGTGGCTTCAGATCTCACAGTTAGTTCTTTAATCCATTTAGAAATTATTTTTGTGTATGGCATAGGAAAGTGGTCCAGTTTCATTCTTTTGCATGTATCTGTCCAGTTTTCCCAGCACCATTTGTTGAAGAGACTGTCTAGAACTGATAAATGAATTCAGTGAAGTCACTGATACAAAATTGATATATGGAAATTTGGTGCATTTCTATACACTAATAATGAAGCACCAGATAGAGGAATTAAGAAAACAATCCTATTTACAATTGCAAAAAAAAAAAAAATAAAATACCTAAGAACAAATTTAACCAAGGAGGTGAAAGACCTATACCCTGAAAATTACAAAACACTGATGAAAGACATTGAAGATGATACAGACAGATCGAAAACTATTCCATGATCATGGATTGGAAGAACCAATATTGTTAATGTCCGAACTACCTAAAGCAATCTAAAGACAAATAATCTTAAAATTTGTCTGGAGCCTAAAAAGAACCCAAAGAGCCAAAGCAATCTTGAGAAAGAAGAGCAAAGCTGGAGGTATCACAATCCCAGATTTCAAGATATATTACAAAACTGTAGTAATCAAAACAGCATGGTACTTGCACAAAAATAGACATAGATCAATAGAACAGAATAGAGAGCCCAGAAATAAACCCGCAATATATGGTCCATTACTCTATGACAAAGAAGGCAAGACTATACTCTAGGGAAAAGCCAGTCTCTTCAACAAATGATGCTATACCACTCCTATCTTAAGATCTGCTGGGTTCTCCCGAGTTTATTTATATAAGCTGCTACCTTACACAGAGTGAGTAATCTCATGGCTAGGGGTTCCATCTCTAATAGAGTCTAAGAGCATGTCAGGAGCTGTTTTTGAAAAGTATATAATGGCCTAAGGACACAATCTATAATGTGATTCTTCTATTGGGCCCTACCATAAATTCCACATGGCATCTTTTCCCACCGTAGATAACTGACTGGAACCTTGCGCAACCGTAAACAAAGGTTCCACGTAAACTTTGCCTTAATTTCTCCATAGAAACTGTAAGATGGTAAGTATGATGAATGTAAGACGATGAACAGCTGCTATAAAGTTCTTTTCTTCTGCAGGCCTATGAGGATCAGTTTTATATATCACTTCCACCAGGCTACAGTCTCCAGTTATTTAATCAAACACGAATCTAGGTGTTGCTATAAAACTATTTTGTAGATGTGACTAACATCTACAAGCAGTTGGGTTTAAGGAGATTATCCTAGATAATCAGTTGAAAGGCCTTCAGAGCAAAGCTGAGACTTCTCTTAAGAGGAAGAAATTCCACCTGTGAACTGCGTCTTCTGGTCCTGCCTGAGAACTTCCAGTCCGTCCCTCATGATGGCTTGCCCAAGAGATGGATTTCAGAATTGCTTAGCCTGCATCCAACTGTGTAAGCCAATTCCTTGCAATAAATCTCACATGTATACATATGCATGCACACACACACAGATGCATATACATATGTCTGTATATATGTATGTATCAGTCTGTATATGTATACACACCCCACCATAGTGATGTACGTATGTATATTCTGCTGGTCTGCTTTTCTGGTGAAATCCTGACTGGTAGAAGGCCCTACCAAAACATGGCAGCTTTTGGTTCTCTCAGAGTCCATTTCTTTCTAATGAGAATCCTGACCTTGTCATAGCAGATAGGTTAAGGTTGGAAACTCAATCTCTGTTACTATTATAATTAAATCTTAGGCCATCCCTTCAGCTTTTTCTTTTCTCCCATTGTAGGAGATGGAGGTCTTTTTATAAACCGCTAGGGAGACCCCTGCCCTTAATCTATGGTTGGAGATTAATCACCTCAGCCTTTCATTTTATTTCCGTGTTCAAAGTATTCACTGCCTACAACACTATCTGTCCAGTTCCATGCTCCTTATTATTACTGATTTGCAAACATTTCTCAATCATCTGATCCACTGCACGTGTCAATGCTTTCCTTTTCTCTGGTATACCATCCCAGTCCATTACTGGGAAACATTTTAATAATTATGCTATTCCAACATGCCATGGACCATCCATGCTCCACCAACCAGAATTTGGGGGTCCTCATTACCTGCCAGATTGTAGATGGTGTAGCTGATCTCCAAAATCTCACTTTAGATTCTTCTCTTGGGCCACTCCTGGTGCCACCTATCATAGGTTGTTTTCCCTGGGAGACAGACTCTGAGATGGGGATTTTCAAGGAGGAGGTGTATTGTGGAGAGTGCTTTCAGAATCAATACTTCTGGTGGAATAAAGGAAGCAGGATCAGGAATAGTGAACATTGGGAAGAGTGAAACAGTGAAAATAAAATCTTCAGTCAACCCCATCTGGAGTTATGAAGCTGGATTGGCCTTTTAGAGCTGTGTGAGATTGGACAAGGGGGCTGGGTACGTGTACCTCTATGTGGACCAGTTACTGGATGTAGGCTAAACCCAGGAAAGGGGCAAATCTTGTGCAAGGTGGCTCTCTTTAGCTGAGGGAAAGTTCCAGAGATGGACTTGATGGAAAGCCATTAGCTGCTAAAGCTTCCAGCAGTAGGGCAATGATGGTTTCAGTCCCAGACAAAGTTTCTGGAGACGTCCCATGGCATCCATCCACTACAACCTAGCATCAAGGGCTATTGCTCTCAGAAACAATCTACCAGGCTGCAATCCACATTCATAGATTATGTCTTTAAAAATGTCTCACTGTTGGTTTAGTAACCAGAGTTCATAGAAGTGCAATAGCCTTACAGTCGACTGTTTTTTTGTGTTTTTTTTTAACGTTTATTTATTTTTGGGACAGAGAGAGACAGAGCATGAACAGGGGAGGGGCAGAGAGAGAGGGAGACACAGAATCTGAAACAGGCTCCAGGCTCTGAGCCATCAGCCCAGAGCCCGACGCGGGGCTCGAACTCATGGACCGTGAGATCGTGACTTGAGCTGAAGTCGAAAGCTTAACCGACTGAGCCACCCAGGCGCCCCAGTCGACTGTGTTTTTTAAGTAGTTGTATTGTTAGAGAAACAACTCTCTCTGCCACTTCCCCACTTGCACTCTGACTCTTTCTCTCTCAAAAATCAGTAAACGTTAAAAAAATACCTTTTATCTGCTTTCTAAATGAGAATATTTTGGATTGTTATCTTATTTTCCTATCATTTTTAAATTGGTATGTTTTAAATGATTAAGTCGATCATTTATTCTATTCACAGACCACAGAATTTTAAAACAGGATTTCAATAGACATAGAGGCAGAATGAATATCCCTTGGGATTGCAAGCCCCATGGATTTATGACATGACAAGAGTCTGTAACATCTAGAAGTCACTTACAGCTATAAGTCTTTGGGATGTGCTGAATATAATTTTAATTGTATGTAGATATTAGTAACTTGTTAGGTGAAATTGAATGTTTGCAAAGGATGCATGTGCCTGCTGGTCAGTAAAGGAAAACTCAAGCTATTACTTTTATGTTTTAGCTTGTCTCCTCCCTGTTTCTTCCAGTTACATATACCCTTCCTTTGAAGATACTATTATACCATGTTCCCAGTTGGTCAATGCATCATAAAACCTCTGTACCACACCAGCTATAAGATTGAAATGTGACGTAAATCGGGTCAATCATACTGACTAATTTCTTGAATCTGGGGTTGGTGTACAACCCAGGCAGGACAGATGAGTACTCTGCCCTGTGATTGATTTTTGAACACTCGAAGACAGGTTTTCTTTTTCAAGACAGGTTGCTACACTGAGAAGGTATGAATATAGGATTTCAGATGATCCTTTTTCTCAGCACAGGGAAAAAAGACCTCATATAGGAGAGGATGAGACCAGCACAGAGAGCTAGGAAACAGAGCTCAGGGAAAGCACTGACTGTCATTTGGACATATGAATCCAGGCGTACTTGAAATCATGTCTGAATTCAAGCCTCTTGAGTACACGAGCATGTAAATTTTTCTTTTAGCTCAACATTATTTAGATGGTTTTCTGCCCACTGGGACTGAAAGAGTCTTGACTAAAAAGATCATCAATGATCTGCTCACCATGGCCAATGGCCTTCCGTCAACTATCGTTCCCCTTCAGCTTTTTTTGGTAATTCCCCAGGATGATTGGCCCCTGTTCCCGGAAGCCCTCTGTCTTCCTCTCTTTGGGTTGCTATCACAAAATACCACAGACTGGCTAGCTTACAAACAACAGAAATGTCTTGCTTACTGTTGTGGAGGATGGAAGTCCGAGATCAGGGTATCAGCATAGTTGGGTAAGGGCTTTCTTGTGGGTCACAGATATTTCCTTTATCCTAATAGGATGGAAAAGGCTAGAGAGCTGTGTGGGACCTCTTTTTATAATAAGAGCACTGGTCTCATTCATGAGGGCTTCCCTCTCATGACCTAATTCACCTCCCAGAAACCCCACATTCAAATACTTTTGGGGGTTAGGATTTCAACATACAAAGCTGAGCAGGGACACGAACATTTAGACAATAGCATCCTTTCTTTCCTTGACCTCTATTATCCACTCCCTACTTCTCAGGCCCTTTCCTCCTTGACTATACAAGAAGCAGAATCGGAGGTTCCAAGCTTGGTCTCGTTTGTGCCATTATTTTACTGTACATCCACAGGTAAGTTGCCTTACTTCTCTAGGCCTTTATCTCTTCATCTCTAAAGTGAGAATGTTACACTAAAACGACTCCTAAAATGCACCATTCAGCTCTATAATCCTGTGCTGTTAGAACAGGAAGAAGTGAGGAGAAATCGTGCAGTTAGAAGTTGCCTAAACTTTAGCGTGTGCTTGATTCAAATACAGATGCACTTAGGTGAAATAATTTTTAATTTCCCTTCTTACTGTTGTAAGGTCATGATGTTCTATATTATGTGCATTTTTTTCCCCCAGTAAGAAAGAAGGAGACCTTTTGAAAAAAGCTGCAAAAGATTTGACAATGCCCAGTGTTATTGTTGCTTGATTCCAATTACTGGGGAAGCATTCTGCACATCTTTACTCATCACATTTCAACATGTCGTCTCCTTCGTGTGGAACCAATTGCATTAAAGCAGTCATGAAACTATAGTCATCCTCCTCCCTTCACTAAAAATGTGATCATAAAAATTTTAAATGCACACATTCATTTTCCTCCCCTTCAACCAAGCAAGTACACCTCGTCAGTATTCCCTGCAAAAGTGATTATCGGGTCTCTGTCTATGAAAAATCTTAATAGAAAAATTAGATACACAACCAACTCCTGCTAAACTACACATCTGATTCCATTACTTGGAAGAGGCCAGTTGGTATTCATTTTTATATCTGCCATCAAAAATCTCTTAAGGCTTGCTATTTTTCTTCTGTTCTATTTTTTCCCCTCCCTTTCTTCCCTCTTCCCTCCTCCCTCCCTCCCTCCTCTTTCTTTTTCTTTCTTTCTTTCTTTCTTTCTTTCTTTCTTTCTTTCCTCATTTTTCTCTTTCTTTCTTCTTTCTTTCTTTCTTTCTTTCTTTCTTTCTTTCTTTCTTTCTTTCTGTCGGATTGGAGAAAAGAGAAGGGAAACATTTTCCAGATACTCAAGTTAATATTGTACCAAATATTTAAGCCTCAGAATTTCAAGTTTATATATATACACTGAAAGGGTTTTAATTTACTTAGGTCCAAGAAACTTTTATTACTTTATTTGTTCCAAATCAAAGTAAATCTGACTCCAAGCTCCTTTTTGGTCAAAGTAGGTAAGACATACAATGTCTTTTCGTTTTGGAGAATTCCTACTCCCTTGAGAATCATTTTAGAAGTGCTAGGGGCTATCACATTCCAGAACATTTGGTTCAGGTCTTCTGGTCTTCTGTGCACAATGGTCAGCAAGAATAGATTCATTGTCCATATTTACACAATCTCTTGAAGTTGACAGCATTGTTACTTTAGTGTACAAGGAGATTATGAACGATTATCATGCCCATGCTTTCTACCATGCCATCTTGCTATCAGAAGTCCTACCAACTTTCTTTGGTCCTGAATTAGGAACAGGGCAACTGACTCATTCACCCGGGGGATTTTCACCTTTTCACCTTTACCCTGACTTCCTGGTTTGATCAGAAGTTAAAACATTATGGTGTCCTCAGTCGGATAAGTGTGGCTCACTTTGGTGGCTCAGTCGGATAAGTGTCCAACTTTGGCTCAGGTCATGGTCTTGTGGTTCATGAGTTTGAACCCCACATTGGGCTCTGTGCTGACAGCTCAGAGCCTGAAGCCTGATTCAGATTCTGTGTCTCCTTCTCTCTGAGCCCCTTGCCTGCTCATTCTCTCCCTCTCTCTCTGTCTCCTTTAAATATAAATAAACATTAAAAAAATAAAAAGAGAAGTTAATACATTATCCACACATCCGTCCATCATCTATTTATCATCCATAACCTTTGATTGCACTGAGCTTTAAAACTCTGGTATCCCAGTAGGGGAAGGTTAGTGTCTCTACCCTTTCCTGGGGACCCCGGTGTTTCCTAGAACAGCAGTATGCACACCAGGGTCCTCAAGTCTGAGGGGATCAACTGTAAACATGGCTTTCTAGGTTTTGAAAACAAAAGCCAAGGAGGGTTTTCAGAAGTTTGAAAACTTCTGCTTTTGAGCCAAGACAGATAAAGCAATCAATAATCCACTCCAAGGTCTGGCCACATTTTGGGGGGAAGGAGGAATAAACATTACCAGTAGTATTTAATGTAATGTAGTGGGCTAGAAGGACCATCATCCTTTGGGTTCAAATCCCTCATCTACTAAGTTGTGTGACTTTGTGCTATATGCTTAAACTCTTTGTACACTAATTTATGGAGGTGCTATAACGGTTGTACGAGCTCTTAATAGGAAAGGCCTTAGAAGGGCACCAGGTTCCCCATTAGTATGATGTAAATGTTTTTTACTGTTAGTCATACTCTGTGCATGCCTTTTCTGAGCTCAGTAACTCTCCACAACTCATGTAAACTCTAACAACACATTCTTATGTTTAAATCTTGACCCGTTCAACTCTCTGACCTTGGGGAAGCCAGGTATCCTGTCAGCTTTGGCTCTGTCATCTGGAAAATGGAGCCATTGGTATCTGCTAATGGGATGGTTGTAAGAATTAAGAGGAATGATGTCTGTGAATCCCTTAGTGGAAAGTTTAAAAAATGCTTAACTCTGGACCTCCCGGGAATGTATTTCCTGCTTTGGTTACAATGCTGTCCAACTGTATTATCATGTCTTTGCCAAAGGGCGCCTTACTTCTTTTTCTGGATCTCTGATCTCCCATTTTTCTGACCACAGGGCTAGACACAAGATTGGTACACAGCTACGTATGGATTCTTTTTTGAATTTAGTTAACTCAATCGGGACTGCCGAAGCAGGTCAAGATTATCTTTCAATTGGCTGTCCCCTGTCATCAGGAACGCACCATCTGTTGGCCAGATTGGCGGCAGGACTCAACCCCCTAGCTATGTTCATTTTTCATGAAGTGGAGCTGCGCTGGGAGAGTGTTAGTTCTTGCCATGGATGCTCTGTCTTGAGCCAAGTAGCCAGGCTGTCTGAATGAAACCAGATGCAGCGTGCCTGGCCTGGAGGAGCCCTCAGAAGGGCCCTCAGCTTGCCTGGGAGGATGCATCTGGTGCCCTTGATGGGCCAAGTCTAACACATGGTCTTGTTCGCAATATTAATGACTGTCCTCAAATGGGCCCAGCCAAGTGTCATTTCTATTCTGCCATCTTCCAACTCACTCTGTGTGGCAAGGTTGAGCGGATGGAGTAAGCAATGTGGTCTTGATGGCATTTATTCTTTAATGGACCAAGAGGAACTCAGCTCACATCCATCAGTTTTTTTCTTCTCTCTCTTTTTTAATTTTCTCAGTATATCAATGTACTGTCAAAGGCTCATGGCTTTTCTACTGTGTGCCCATCCCTGGCCTGGATACTTTGTGGGGTTCCAGAGATGAGAAATATTTCATGCCTTGGAGAAATTTACAGTCTGATTGGTAAAACAAACACTACATTTATTAACCAAACAGGGAATTAAAATGATGAACTCTGGCATTTGGATTTAACAAGTACTCATCCATTTAACATGTAGTTATCAAAGACTAACCATGTGCTTAGCACTGGTGATACGGGAGCAGACTGAGCTATCAGTAAGTGATACAGCCAGAAATGGTCATAGACATTGCACAGAGGAGGAAAGCATTGAGCATTGTTTAAAGAAGGGACAGACTGGTATGCAGATGTCTTCCCTGTTTTGGCCCTTTTAAATTAACCCAACCCACAGGCACAAACCATCCGAGGGATACCACAAACAGCTTTTCTAGGGGCACATTATCTGTCTCAGTACTTCTCAGGCTGCAGATGAGTGATTGTTGGAGCTGACATTAGATGTGAGCGTTTGAATGTCTACTTTCCAAACCGAAGTTCATGTTTGGAGATTATGGTAAGCATTAGAGTTATTGTTCCATACTGTGCTTTTCTCTTCTTTCTGCACACAAGGCAGAATTGAGTTTTCTTCCTCTTTTGATGTTCTATTTGCCATGTGACTGACTCTGGCCAATGACATTTGAATGCAAGGGGACCGTGTTACTTCTAGATGGAAATTTTGGAGCCGGTGCACCATTCTCTGCGATCCTTCTACCACAATCATACAAGCACGTGTCAAAGTGCAACTTCATCAGTCTCTGTGGGAATGAGTAGGACGAACAAAGCCACTGGCTGATGTGTACGGGGCATTCGTGTGAGGGGGAAAATGTATGTTTGTTGTTATTAGGCCACATAGATTTTGGGGCTGTTCGTTACTGACATATCAACTGGCCCATCCTGCCAGAACTGGAAGTATAACACAAGCACCAGTTATAACAGAGTCCAGTATACTGACGGGCCAAAGGATATTTACCTACCCATGAGGACAAGGGGGTCTCAGAAGCCCCCTCAATAAAAAAAAAGATTCCAGGGGCGCCTGGATGGCTCAGTTGGTTGAGCAGCCGACTTTGGCTCAGGTCACGATCTCGCGCTCCGTGGGTTCGATCCCCGCGTCGGGCTCTGTGCTGACAGCTCAGAGCCTGGAGCCTGTTTCAGATTCTGTGTCTCCCTCTCTCTGACCCTCCCCCGTTCATGCTCTGTTTCTCTCTGTCTCAAAAATAAATAAATGTTAAAAAAAAAAAAAAAAAAGATTCCCTTACCCTGTGGTCACAGAGGAATTCCCACTTCCTTATCTCCTTTAAGTTATGGCAACACACTTCCTGTTAGAATGCAAATATAATCCCCTACAGCTTCTGAGTAGGCAGCCACCCAGACTCAGCTTGCCAGCTGTGTTTCTTTCTAGCTCAGTGGTTCCCTCTGCTTTTTGGGTAAGCGCAGTTGTCCAATGCTACAGTCAGACATGGACAGCTATTTTTGCCCCCTTGAACTTTCAGTGTGGAAAAGTTAATGGGGAATACTTTTCTGAACTCAAGAAATATCTTCCCTAAGTTGTATTTCAATCCCTTTTCACTTGCTACTGCTCCCCGTTAGTAAAATGTAGTCCCGAATTCCTCCATCATTATTTCAAATGTGAGTATTTGAATTCTGACACTCCGTATGGTGTCATGGAAAGAATAGTGAAGTTGTTTAGGACTTCTGTGACCGTAATCAGCTTGAGAAACATTGAATGATTAGTCATCTCCGTTCCTTGGTTCAGGGATTCACAACCCTAGCTGTGCCTTCCCCGGGAAAGGTATGTCAGAAACAGAGGGTTCCAGGAAGGAAGCAAAATCCCCCCCGGGAGTTATAACATGAGCAGACTGAAACCAACCTACAGACGGATGTTTGAGACTTACAGATTTAAACTTCTTGTACTGTTATGTACTTGCAAAAGAGACAGAGGATGGGAAAAGGAGAGGGGAGGGGAGGGAAGGGATTTTGTAAACCGTAGTAAAACCAGTTATAGCCTTGGGCATGTTGAAGAAGGCAGAGTCTGGCTCAAGGGGAAGAGTACTTGACCTGGTGAAGGAAGACAGCCTGTGTCCACAAAGCTTTACTATCTCAAAAGAAGACTGAAGCCACCTATGTCCACATCACTTCACTATTTGTTCCAGAAAATCCTTCTCAAAAGGATGAGGGTGTAAACCAATCAATAACTTTGCTGTTGCTTCAGGAAATCTCTGCAAACCAATTTGTCCAAGCCAATGTTTTGCTCATTAGCGTGCTTATCCAACACAGTTTATTCATCAAACTCACTTCAAGACCTTACCTCCTTGTGCTACCAGTCCTAAGTGATTAGCTCATGAGCCAGACCCAATAACAATCGATTCCTTGCTTTGAAAGATCTGCCTTCTACCACTTGAGCCCAGACCCCAAACCTCTATAAATATCCTCCCAAATCTCTCCTTACGGGACACTATTAAGGTTCTACCAAGATAGTATTTCCTTCCCCTTACTCCATTAACTGAGACTCATGAAATATGGTAGATTAGGACCATATGTCCAGCCAGTCACATATCACCTTCTCCTGTTCAGAAATGAACAAGCTGTTTCTGAATATTTGCCAGAAAATGGCAAAATACATTCTAAACAGCAAATTTATTTTCTTTCACTTATTTGTTTATGCTTGCTAATTAGCGAATCCAATACCAACTGCATAGGGATTCTGGATGTGTTGATGATACTTTTGAACAAACTGAAAGGAAACAAATGTGCATGTGTTGACCGAGGAGCCCTTTCCCAAGTGAAACCACATTGTATCTTTTCTCAAGGGAAATCGAAGCAGCTCTACACAGAGAAGTGTAGCTAGGGAATTCTACAGCCCCATATGCTGGTGCTTTCTGCTTAAATTATCATTTCCAGTTTCATCAGTGTCAAAGAAGTTGAAACTCGTGCTGTCGATGATGATGATCCTATCTTCGCAAAATATGAAGTTTTTGGACTTTATCAATGCTTTGGCTGTCACACTGTTCTGTTTGCACACGAAGACTCTCCTTTTTGGGCTTTATCCACTTTAAAGTGAATTATCCTTTTTCATACTTGTAGCTGGCATATCTCACACTCCAACAGACAGCAAAGCTACATTTATGTTCCCTTCCCACATTGCAATGATTTCTGCCAATCAGATCCATCTCCAAAGGGCCCAGCACCAACTTGAGAATTTTTCTGTCTAAACACAGGGAAGGGAAAGAAATATCCCTTCCAACTCAGCAACAAAGCCTCTAACACTTACTGAACATCTACTGTGGGCGGGGACTGTGCTAAGCATTTACTTGCCTAAACTCATGGATCTTCACAAGAGCCTACCCTATGCGTTAGAACTATTATTAGCCTGATTTTAAGGTGAGAGAGTGGAAGCAGAGAGAATCGAGGTGCATTTCCCAATGACAGTGACTAGGATGTGGGGAAGTGGGATGGGCTCTCTACCTGCTCTTTCTACGACCTGTGTGCTTAACCACACTCTCTGCTATGGCCCAGAATGAATGCCCACCAGAATTTAGTTTACTAAACAAATTGAAAATATCTGCATTCGGATTACTTGACAATTTTTTTTTTTCTTAAGAGACAGGAAAAGAAATGGCTCCCCATTTTACACTGTGTGACTAGAGGGGTCATTTCTTCCAAGTCAAGGGAGTCTGTCTACAGCCAAATGGAAGATTCGACTTTCAGTAATGACGTATATTACAAGCTCCAAAAGTCCTTGTGAACACACGAGCAAAGTTGAGCTCCACCTGCCAGGCGGGCTCCCCTCATTCTCTTGGATCCCAAAGTCACTTGGACCGGAGTCACCATAGAGCTTGCTGTTACGTTTATTCTCTGGATCAGGGCTGGGTGTCCGCTGACCAGCCCTCCTCCAGATTCCCTTCTGGCCCCAAATTGGTTCTGTGTTGCCATATCCTGAAACTTTTCCTCCCTCTCTTTCTCCTCTATTTTTCCCTTATCCCTTTCCATAGGGATGCTTATCCCTTTCCATTTTTCCAAAATGGTGTGCCTACCGGTTTTATACTCACTTACAGTCCATGTTTTTCTTCCTGTAGTGTAAGATTATTCCATTCTTTCTACTTATATTAGATTGCTGTCCACAGCACAATAAAAGTGGACGAAAGAAAGATGAGATTGGATTAACCTTACAAGTGAGATTGTAGTGAAGTCTGAAAACCTTCAAGAAGAAAACTGAAAGACTATTGTTTTTTGTTTCTGTTTTTTTATAACTGGAAATATTTTCCAAATGGCTTAGATGCTCTGGAATAGAGGTAGACGCTGTCTAACTTTCAGTGTATACCTGTTCAGGCTCATGAATCACTGTAAATACAACTTTGGTTCTCATCTTCGTCACATACCCCAACTTAAATTGCAAAATGCAAAGATGCATGCTTCATCTGTGGGTGAATGAGTCTGCTTAATTGGCAAGTTGTCACAATTTCTTGTAATTATGGTTTTTTAACTATGTGAAAAAAGACAAATGGTAAATTATAGTAACATCATTTGTCATTTGGTGTAACGATGATCTCTGAATTATAAGTGCTGTGTGCACTAATGTATCTGTTATTTCTCTATGACAAATAGGACGATCAAAGCCTTTAATAGATTGTCCTCTTTTCTCCTGACAGGTTTATTTATTCTTTTTCCTGTGTTGAGAAAATTCTTTCCTCCTCCTCAGCCTCTACTAGCACCTGAGGCAGGGATCTAGACCCAGGATGGAGAGCAAACAGAGCTTTTCTGTGCAATATAGATCAAAGTGAGATTACCATCCTGGCTGGTGGGCGGGGTGTTCTTGCAGGAAATTTGAAGAGGACAGTTGGGTAATTGAAGCCAGTCTCTACTTAGCACCAACTTTTTGCTAGATGTGCATTATTTTCCTTGTCATCTTCATGAAGGTGAAAGCTTGAGGGTCATGCGAGTGGGCTTCAAACAAGGTCATTGAGCAAAGACAAAAACCTCATCTGCAGCCTCCATGCACATGCTCTTTCATTTGGGTTAACTCTGCCACTTGAGCCAACTGAAAAGTGTGTGTGTGTGTGTGTGTGTGTGGTGCCTTAAATTGCCTTCATCATGCATTACATAAAAATATCAAAATTCAGGACTATAATAATACCAAAAGCAAAGATCCAAATAGCTGTTCTGGGGGTGCAGACGGTGGGAGAGAGGACACTGGAGGACAATGACAGGCACTTGATTTGAATGTACTACATCCCGTTTCTTCTATTTAAAAAAGGAGAGGACAATAAAGAGAGTGAAGTTATCGAAGTTATTATACTTGGTAAATATATTTAAGTAGGATATTATATTCATGTTACATGTTTGTTTCATTCATTTCTTCTGCATCTCCTTTGCTCTGTGGCCACCAAGACATGGTTGAACTATTTCAGGGAGTTCCCTCTTCTCTCTTTCTCTGGGATGAGCTGTGAGGAGGTTCAGTAACTCACCCAAGTCATGGAAAATGAGCTTATCTTACAGGGTGAGAAGATTCCATCAAGCATGAAAAATAATATCAACATATCTCCTCTGAGAACACATTCTTAGAGAACCTTATAAACAGCTGTCTAATTTCTGACGGTGATAGATTAAGAAAATAGTCCAAAGGTGGAGGCCACATCAGCATCTGAATGTACGTAAGGTTATGTTTATAGAACATTAACTGCTCAGGGGCATGACAAGAGGGAAATTAAAGCTAAGTGTTAAGAACCACTGTCTATTGAAGATCATTCAGTAAGGAGGATAAAATACTCTGAAATTATAAAGAAAGTCAATGATAAAATTTAATTTAATAAGCAAAATATAATTTTCCAGTCATGTTTGACCGGGAAATGGGTTTTGTATAGTACGTCCCATTTTTATTAAAAACTAAATATAGCAGGTGATTATTATTCATTGTACTATGTCATCCATTTTTTTCAGAATTTTTATTTATAACTGTAATTAATCTTATCATTATTAACAGCAAGCTTATAATTTAAAATGCAATGTTGGCCACTTGCAGTGTGGTTTCCTGGATATGATTCAGGAATGCATAAAGGGCCATAGTGGCAAAACTGGTGAAACCAAAGTAAAGTCTACAGTTTCCTTTATAATAATGTACCAATGCTGGTTTCTTAGTTTCGACAAATATACCGTGCCAATGTAAGAGGTTAACACTAGTTTACACTGGGTGAAGGATATAGCAAGCTCTCTGTACTGTCTTTATAAATTTTCTGTAAACCTAAGATTATTCCAAAATAAAAAGTTGATGATATCATTTTATCTTGAAGAGTAGGAGCTCAGGCTAAATATCCAACCAATTGGGCTGAACTCAAACACGTTCTTTCCTTCAATGTTTGCTTTGGAAACTCTTAAATCAAACAGTAGGGATTTTGTTCTTACCTGCTAACTATATCTGACTGTTTTATAAGTGAGAGTCAAATGCCTTAGATATTGTTTCATTCATTCATTCATTCATTCATTCAGATTTTTAGTTCTCTTTGCGTGTTGCTATAAATGTATTTTGGTACCAGTGCAATCTGACCTCATTAGTCTTCCTTTGCAGTCCTGTTCCCCATGCCTTGTGTGCTGTCTACCTTCTGTCCCCCTGTTTATCTTTACCAGTGTCGATCATCATACACATATGGATCATCTCCTCTGTGAAGTCCCCCCAACAGCCCCATTCCCCATACTTAGCCATCCCTCCCTTTCCTGACTGTGCATTGTCTCTTCCTTATATTTGTACCACTGATGCCTTGTCTAGGGCCTGGCACACAGCTGGAGCTTTGCAAATGTCTGTTCACGGATTTGACCTTCTTAAGGCAAAGGAAGATCATGCTCAGTTCGTAAGTAGCACATATGAGTCTTACAAAATGACGCCTGGTTATGTTTCCAATTCATTGATGTTTTGTTAAGTAGGTTCTGGAGTTTTACTGAATAATGTGTTATACTGCGTTCCAAAGTAATTTAATGTGACCTTTGTTTTTAATGCCATTTTAGATTAAATTTTGTCTCAAGCTCATTTTCTGAGAAGCTTCCATTTCCCCAAAGGTTCCCACCACCTGGTGATTTTGGGTTTTACATCGATAACCTACAGTGTGGATAACCAGGGAAAGAATTTCTTCTTCAAAAAATGCTTTTGGTTTTTTGGAACAAGGGATGAAATTGGGACACAATTTTATTTGCTCATATTTTTATTCTAAACATCATTCTTGGATTGCCCAGCTTTTGATGACTTATTTATTCACTTGACAATATTTATTGACCACCTACTTTGTTCCAGGGACAACAGACAAGCAGGGGCCTCCTCTCTGAGCTCACATGCTAGGGTACGTGTGTATGCAGAAGGGGTGGGGCAGTAAGTAAACAAGAGAAACGATGTGGGAGATATACAGAGTGACAGGATGGGGGGCGAGACTCCATCGGCAAGTGTGGTTGGGGATGGTTATTTGGGAAGTAACATCTGAGCTTAGATTTGAAGGAAGGAAGAGATTTGGACTCCTGAAGAGCAAGCATCCAGCATTGCAGGCAGAGGGAACCACAGTCGCAAAAGCTCTCTGACAGACGTGTGTCTGAACAGGGCTCAAGGGTCTGAACAAAAGTCCCAGGGGCTTCAACCTAGCGGCCACCAGACAGATGATATAGATGGAGGTTAGAAGGGTCAGCAGGGCTGCTTTATTTTCTTTTCTGGAACCACGCAAGCCTAAGTTCTTGCTTACTTCTTCTAGTGGTTTTCACGGAGGATACAGAGAAAAGAACAACGCATTCTGTCTTCCCAAGATGCTCAGAGTCTAGGTGGGTTAGTAGACAGCGCAGTTAACTCCAATAGGCACAGTATTTGGAGACTGCCCTTAGACGTACGCAGGGTTGTGTGCGAGTTCAGAAGAGGAAAGGAGTCCTCACAGCCAAAGGACCACCACATAGTTTGTCGTTGCAACACTGCCATGCAAGTGTCTTTCCAGTATTTCCCCTCGCTGATTAGTGCCATGAAACGTTGCCAGGTGGCCTGTTCAACTTCCTCTGAGCTCCTAAGCGTATCTGAAACATGAGAAATCCCACAATATGCCTTTGGCAAAGCACCCTAAAACATGTTTCAAACCGCAGTTAGTCAACAGAAAGAGATAGAATTTCTGGGCAAAACAGATCATCTCAACCATGTTCATGTTTGAGGGTACTTTCTCTATTTGGTTTAGATTCCTAGGTTTTCTGGGGCCTGCTGGAAATGCCGCTCCAGGGAACAACCCGGGAACATGCTCTCACTTCTACCCCCAAGGGGCTTGCTCCTTGCTGGTTGCACCCTCATTCTCTTGGTTACTTGGGGAGGCATCTTTGCTCCTTCTTAGAGAGAAACTTTCCACCCCACTGCCAATTCTGTCTGCCAGGCCTAGTAAATACAGAAACCTGCACATCCCCGAAGCTCTCTGATGCATCTAGGGGGCTAAGGAACTTGGTGATTATCTCTGGTGGCTGTCATCTTGTCTTGCGTCTCGTTGTTTTGTTACTTCTCCTGTCTTCTTTAGAGATTTATGACTGTTGACCTTTAAACTGGACACACATATCCTTGCAGGCAAGGAATGTTTTTCAGGGAGTATGGATAGCTATAACAGCATGACGTTCTAGATTTTCACCTTCCACCTGTACTCTTCTCTAGGATTAATTTGCCTGAGATTCCATCTGCCGGTTCTTTCTCCACTTTCTTTTTCTGAGTTTTCCACTTTCCTGGCAGGGGGTCGGGTGCCAGGAAGGCAAGCATCTCTCTCAGCTCTCCATAATTTACTCAAGTGCTGTGACCAGCGGTGCAAACACCTCTTGGGCACCCAACAAAAAGACCACCCAAGACTGTTTCCCTCAGAGGGGGAGGGCTTTGTTTCAGCTAGGAAGCACCCAGAGAAGGCAATATCCTACAGCCAGCTAGTTAACATCTCAGAATTAGAACTCAGCAGTGAGAAGATCATGGAGGGGGTGCGTATGAACACTTTTTTTTTTTTAATTTAAAAAATTAAGTTAGAGATTTTCTGTCAGAAATTAAGCCCCTTTGGCTGATTGGTCTGACAGTGAGGACTAGAATTTTTCGGAAATTGAATAAACTAAATCTGGTTTGATTTGATCACAATACATTGAAAGCTTTGTAAGGCATGTGATACACTAGAAAACACATCTTTGGTAATTATTAGCCTTATGATAAAAGTTTTCAGATGTTGACGTAAAAACAGGCAACAGTTCCACAGATTGTACAACGGTCACGTGGGATTTATGAACAGACCAGTGCTCATTGTTTAGTCTCCTGTGTCCACCCAGTTACACCCACCTTTCTCTTTGCATATTTCCTCCCTCAGTCTTTAATGTGTGGAGAACAGCAGTTCCTCAATATTTGTATGTGAGACAGAAATAAAATTATTTAAAAAATGATTTGAGCTTTTAGAACACCACAGTGCACTTGTTCATCCGAAATATGATACATTTCCAAGGTCTTTACGCGGATGGATTAAAGTTGATTCCATGGCTTTTTCATATCCTGGCATGATCTACTTTTATAGACATTATACTTAAGGTATTCGGTGTGCATTTTCAAGAAACCAAAGCCTTAGGGAATTAAGTGGTTGCATAAACGAGTGGATTATTAATGAGCTTGCAGCTCCATAGAAAGATAATTAAGCATTTATTCAGAGAGCAAGATCCAATTCAGGGCAAGAGCCCAGAAGATAGAGGCACACACGCAGCCCTTAAGTTTGGAACAAAAGGCTTCCCTAAAATTCAGTTCCTTCTGCACGAAAGCAGATCTGAGTCAGATGTCAGAAATATCCTTGCCTAAAGGGAAAGTTATTTTTAATGTATGTCTTGTAATATTTATACCCAAGTGTCAAAGGGAGAGTTGTGGTATAACCTGGGGATTAGTTCAGTCATACACTTGAGATGAAACAGAGCCTCCAGGAATATACTCTTCCGCTGAGATCTATCAAAGCCTCTGTACTGGAGGCACACCTTTCCCTCTAGCCGGCTACACGACAAATGAACTCGGGAGATCAGAAGACTTGCTGAGATGGAACAGACATGGTATAATTACATATTTCCCCCTCCTTTGAACTCTGGAACTGGGTATGCACAAAGGAAAGTTATCTTAATAAGTGAAAAGAGCAGCTTACCGAGCAGGACCAACACAAGCGAGTATCGTGAGCAGACAACACTTTTGCCTAACAGGAAACCATTGAGGTATGGAGTAAGAAGGAGTTGCTGGGAATCTGTGAAATGCGCTCACAGAAGCAAAGATGTAAGAAAGACCTGAGAAGACAGCGACAGAGGTTCAGAGAGAGAGAGAGAGAGAGAGAGAGAAGAGAGATAAAGAGAGTGCTGATGTGGAACGCCAAAATTTTAGTGCTAACACGGGAGGGAAGGGACACAAATATGACTGTGGAGGGATTAGAATCTGAAAGACCAAAGAGATTTTGCCACAGCAGGAAGGAAACAAGTTGAAGAGAGATAGAATACATAGTCACTGTGAAAGGCAATAGCCATAGGATAGCACTATGGTCCCATGCAGAGGTCAGCAAGCTCTGGCCCAAGGGTCACTCTGACTCATAATTGGTTTTTGTATGTCCCAGTGGCTATGAATAGTTTTAATATTTTTTTTAATTTTAATTTTTGAGAGAAAGAGAGAGCAAGAGTGAGAGACAGGGAGAGGGGCAGAGGGAGAGAGAGAATCTCAAGCAAGTTCCACGCTCAGCTCAGAGCCCCACGTGGGGCTCAATCCCAAGACCTTGGGTTCACGGCCTGAGCTGCAATGAAGAGTCGGACTCTTAACTGACTGAGCCACCCAGGTGCTGCTAGTTTTAAAATTTTAGATGACTGGGAAAAAAAAATAAAAAATAAGAGCAATACCTTATGATGTGTAAGAAGTACGTGAATTTCAAATTTCATCCAAAATAAAATTTAAGTTCCTCCTAGGACTTGAACCTGTAGAAAATGGGTGTGAACTTAAAACAATAACCTACTCCTTTCCAAAGGTTTTACAAAACCTGATTCAAATAGATCTTCTCCTTTGAGAAATGTATTGTGATTCATGAATTTGAATTTGGACTAGAAACTTGGCAATTATTTCAAGGACTGTAATACACTAGAAAACACACAATTGTGTATCCATAAATCACAGGTAGTCTAGAGCCAGATAGATGAATGAATCTGCCCACATGGAATACAGAGATTCTTTTCCACACTTAGAGAAAATAACCAAATGAAGGGATATTTTCTAAATTTTAACTTTCTTATAATATATTGGTATCCAGTTCAGCTTATAAGCAAATTAGCATCTAATACAAAATAGTAATAAAAAAGCACTTAGAAAATACTAATCAAATATCCCAGTAGCTCTTTCTAGGTCAGTTTTCTTATTTTCTTCTGGAAATACTTTCTAAATTTCATGATGAAATTCAATAATTTAATATTTCATAATATTTCAAAAAGTGGTTTGGCTTATTGGTGGTCTGTCACCTAAATAAATTTGAGAGCTACTTATTAAAAATGTTTTGGGGTGCCTGGGAAGCTCAGTCTTTTGAGCATCTGATTTCAGCTCAGGTCATGATCTCATGGTTTGTGAGTTCAAGCCCCAAATGGGGCTCTCAGCTGTCAGTGCAGAGCCTGCTTTGGATTCTCTATCTCCTTCTTTCTCTGCACCTCCTTCACTTGTGCCTTGTCTCTCTGTCAACAATAAATGAACATTTTAAAAAAGTTCTCTTTAAAAAAGAACATTAAAAGAAGTTACTTAAGTAAAGTGGAGTCTTTTAATTGCCTTGTTACATTGCCTGTTGATTTATTTGCCATCTTTATACATACTGTATCTTTGACATAGTAACACTGAGAGAACGCACACTTCATTCTGGGTGAAGAAAGAAGAAAGAGAGAAAGAAAGAGAGGAAGAGGGGAAGAGAGGAAGGGAAGAAGGGAGGAAGGGAGGAAAAAAGAAATAAAGGAAGGAAGAAAGAAAAGAAGGAAGGAAGGGAGGAAAAAAGAAAGAAAGGAAAGAAGAAAGAAAAGAAGGAAGGAAGGAAGGAAGGAAGGAAGGAAGGAAGGAAGGAGAAAAGAAGGAAGGAAGGAAGAAGAGAGGGAAGGAAGGAAGGAAGGGAGGGAAGGAGGGAGGGAGAAAGGAAGGAAGGAAGGGAGGAAGGAAGGAAGGAAGGGAGGAAGGAAGGAAAGAAGGAAGGAAGAAGAAAGGAAGGAAAGAAGGAAGGAAGGAAGGGAGGAAGGAAGGAAAGAAGGAAGAAAATATATAATATAGCATAGTGTTTTTGGCAAGTTAACTTAACTCATTTCGGATCTCAGGCTCACAGCAGATTGAATTTTTTGGTCTCACATTATGATTCATCACCATCATTGGTCCAAGTTTACACTCTCTTCTATTTTATTTACTTTTATTTTCTTTTAAAATTTTGGTTCTCTCTGCTCTTTATTCCCAGTTCTATACTCCTCCTCTTATATTCTTCTGCATTGGCATCAAGTGTTCGTAGAAACTGTAGAAAATGGAACTCTATGTCCTTCCTTCCATTCCATTTTCCATATAATGACTTTCTCTGTGTATAAACTATATACAGCATTTTTTTTAGGGGCGGAGGTGTTCTTGCTAATCTACTTAAAGAGTATTGTAATTCTGATTTTTTTCACCTGCAATATTTCTGAGATCTACCCATCTTAATATATATTTAGATCCAGTTATTTGCTTAGATTGTATTACATCTCACCATTGAATATGATAATTTAAAAATGTTATTCCCTCATTCCCATTTAAGTTGTTTTTCATTCATTGTCATTGCAAACCAGGTCGTGATAAATTTCTGCATAAGTATTTCTCTATGTACCATATGGGAGGTTTTACAATGATCTATATCCAGGAGTGGAAGTGCTGTAAGACAATGTTTATAATTTAAACAAATACTTCCAAATTTCCCTGCCAAATGGCCAGTTTCACTCCCATTAGCAATCGATGAAGGTGTCCCATATCATAAGCATTTGAAATTATCTTACTTGTAATTTTTTTTTTAACCAATCCGATTACTTGCACATTGATTACTGATTATTCCTTTTAAATGGATAATGGATTTTTTTCTCTTAATTAGTGAGGTGGAACTTTTTTTTTTTTTATACTGTTGGTAGCCTTTTGGGTTTCAACACTGTTGAATTGCCTATTTACCTTCTTTGTCCCAAAATTTAAAAATATGGTTGACTTCTTTGTTCTTCCTAAATAATTTATAAGGCATACATACACATACAGGCTCCTACCTGACACCTATTTTCATTTGTCAGTAGGAAACATGGTAAATACTGTCTTTTTATCTCTCCTTTAACTGTGTTTACATTTGGCAATCCTTTTCCTTTTTTGACATTTCCTTTTTATCAGTAGCACTGAAGTATGATTAACATCAGTAAACTATACATAATTAAATTATGCAATCTGATGAATGTTGTCTCACTGAAGGGGGCGGATATATGCACTCATGAAATTATCACCATGATCAAGATGATTAATATATCCCTCACTCCCCAAAGTTTTCTCAAGCCTTTTTGTAATCTTTCCTTGCAGGATCTCTCTGTCCCCTATGCCCACATCCTGCATCCAGGCAACCACTGATTTGCTTTCTGCTCCTATAGATTTTTTTTTTTTTACATTTTTTAGAAGAGTATATAAACTTACATAAATGGAATCATAGAGTATGTGTGGAATCATACAGTATGTGTGATTTTTGTGTCTTTTTTCACTTGGTTGAATTACTTTGCAATTTATTCATGTCATTGCCTGTATCAATAATTTATTCCTTTTCATTGAGGAACAACATTCCATGGTATTGATATACCACAATTTGGGTATCAATTCATCTGATTACGTATCTGTGCTGTTTCCAAGTTTTGACTCTTACCAAAAATCTGCTGTAAACATTTGTATAAGATTGATATTGACGTAAGCTTTTAGTTTTCTTGGGTAATACCTAGCAGTGAAATGGTTTGTTAATATAGTACGTGCATGTTAAACTGAAAAGAAAGTGCTAAGCTGTTTTCCTAAGTGGTTGTACCATTTCACATTCTTCTCAGCCGTGTACACTTAGGATTTTCACAGTATTTGTTTTCTATCCTTTCCTTTTACTTTGAACACACTTCTGTCTTTATATTTAACATGGGTCTCTTGTAAACAAAATAGAATTGGGTACTTTTTCATTATTCTAGCCTGGAAATCTTGTCCTTTCATTTGCAACGTTTAATCCATTAATATTTGGTGTAATTACGTAATATTTGGGGTTAAGTCTTCTATTTTACTAATTGTCCTTTACTTGTCCTATATATATTTCGTGCCTTCATTTATACTTTTGTCAAATGGCTCAACCACTTTTTTATTAGTTTATGTTATCACTGCAATTAGCTTTATAATTCTAGCTAATCTTATAATTCCAGCATATAATTCATATATTCACTGTAAAGATTGTATTACACATCCTTGACTAAAGTCTCTCTTCGGTTAGTATCTTTTCTACTTCCTAAACCATCAAATATTTCCATAGGTATTCAATAAATATTTCTATTTTCCCTTCCCTGATGTATTTTGCCTTTATGACATATTTTACTTCTTTTTCAAGGCTGTTTTGGCAATTGTGAATCCCTTGAAATTTTATATGAATTTTAGAAGCAACTTGGCAATTTCTACAAAGAAGACACCTAGGATTCTGATAGGGATTGCATCAAACCTGTAGATAAATTTGTGGAGTATTGCCATCTTATTATAAATTTTTTCATCCAGGAACATGAGATATTTTCCCGCTTGTTTAGATCTTTTTAAAATTCCTTACTGCAACATTTATGGTTTATAGTTACAGATCTTGCACTTTTTAAAATTTTATTCCTAAGTATTTGGTTTTAGATTATATTGGAAATAGAATTACTGTCTTACTATAATTTTTAGGTTGTTCATTGCAAGTTAGTGAAACCCTGTTGATTTGTACACGTTGATCTTGTATCTTGTAAACTTGATGAACTCACTTTCGTTCTAATTTTTTTTAGTGGATTCCTTAGAATTTTCTGCGAACATCATCATGTGATCTGTGAATGGAGATAGTGTTGCATCTTCTTTTTCAATCTGGATGCCTTTTAATTCTTTTTCTGAACTACTTGCCTGAATGAGAGCCTCCAGTACAAGGTTGAACCCAGGTGGCAATAACAGACTTTCTTGCCTTGCTCCTGATCTTATGGGAAAAGCATCAAGACTCTCACCTTAAAGTAGGACCTTAGCTAGATTTTTCATAGATGACCTTTATCAGATTGAGAATGTTCCCTTCTTAAATTTTTTTTAATGTTTTTATTTTTGAGAGAGAGAGAGACAGAGCACGAGTGGGGGAGGAGCAGAGAGAGATAGGGAGACACAGAATCCGAAACAGGCTCCAGGCTCTGAGCTGTCAGCACAGAGCCTGACGTGGGACTCGAACTCACAAGCTGTGAGGTCATGACCTGAGCCGAAGCTGGACACTCAACCGGCTGAGCCACCCAGGCGCCCTGAGAATGTTCCCTTCTATTCCTAGTTTGTTTAGCGTTTTGTTTTTTTTTTTTTTCAGTGTATTTTGCCAATGTGCTTTCTGCATTTATTGAGATGATTATATGCTTTTTGATTTTTATTCTATTGATATGATTTCTGGATGTGAAACCATGCTTGCATCGTCCCTGGGATAAATTGTACTTGGTGATAACATAACATATAATTCTTTTTATATATTGCCAGATTTGGTATGCTTGTCTTGCTAAAGATTTCTGTGGTCCATATTTCATAAGAGATACTGGTTTGTAGTTTTCTTTTTTCATGATATCTTTGGGTGGTTTTGGCATCAGCACTGTACTGCCCTTGTAGAATGATATGAGAAGTATTTACCTTCTCTACTACTTTTTTGTAAGCATTGGGGAAGAACTTGTTGTTAATTATTCTTTAAGCATTAAGTAGAAAGTACCAGTAACCCGGCCTGTACGTAGGCTTTTTTGGGGGTATCCTTTTGATTACTAATTCAGTTTTTTTTTTAAATTGTCTCTTCCCATTGGCTCTTTCTTCTTGATTCACTTTCAGTAGTTTATCTCAGTCTAGGAATTTATAAATTTTATCTAAGTTATTCAATTTGTAAGGATAAAACTGAACACAGCATTCCTTTATAATCCTTTTTATTTTTGCAAAGTTGTTCATAACATCCCCTCTTTAATTTCTGATTCTAGTGACTTGAGTCTTTGTACTTCTTTTCTTGGTCAACTTAGCTAAAGTTTTGTCAATTTTGTTGATTTTTTCAAAGAACCATCACTTTTTTATTATAACTATTAACTCTTGTTTTTCTATTATCTATTTTATTAATTTATATTAACTTTTTTCTCTTTTTTTTTGTTTGTTTTAGGCTTTTCTCTTTTTCTCTGTCTTAAAATGTAAAGTTAGATTATTGCTTATATTCTTTCTTATTTTTTAACATAAATATTTTGAACTATCAATTTACCAGTCAGTCTGCTTTGGCTGCATCACATAAATTTGATGCGTATGTGTTGTGATTTTATTATCATTTATCTCAAAGTGTTTTCCATTTTTCCATTGAAGTTATTCTTTGCCTCATTGCTCATTTGGAGTGTAGCATTTAATTTATACATGCTTTTTAGTTTCTCAAATTTCCTTCCATTATTGATTTCTTATTTTATTCCACTGTAGTAAGAAAACATGTTTTGTTTCAACTTTATCTTTTTAAATGCATTGAGGTTTGTCTTATGGGCTAACGTATGGTCTGCCCTGGACAATGCACCTTGTGCACATTGGTTGGAAGTTTCCATGAAAGTAGAGTTGGTTTACAGTGTTATTCTGTTTCTCTATTTTATTTCTTTTTTTTTTTTTTTTTTAATTTTTTTTTTCAACGTTTTTTTATTTATTTTTGGGACAGAGAGAGACAGAGCATGAACGGGGGAGGGGCAGAGAGAGAGAGGGAGACACAGAATCGGAAACAGGCTCCAGGCTCCGAGCCAGCAGCCCAGAGCCCGACGCGGGGCTCGAACTCACGGACCGCGAGATCGTGACCTGGCTGAAGTCGGACGCTTAACCGACTGCGCCACCCAGGCGCCCCTCTCTATTTTATTTCTGATGTACTGTTTAGTTGTTCTTTTCATTACTGAAGCTGTGGTTTAAAGTCTGTACAACTACCTTTGAATTGTCTATGTATTACTTATTTCTCTCCGTTTTTTCATTATGTATTTCAGGGGTCTCTTGTTAGGTGCGTATGTGTTTACAATTGTTACATCTTCTTGGTAAACTGGCCCTTTATCACCATGAAATGTCCCTTTATCTCTGGCAACATATTTTTTTGTCTTAAAATCTAATTTGTCTGAAATTATTATAGTTACCCCGGCTTTATTGTACGGTATTTCCCTCTTACCCATGGTAGGTATGTTCTAAGATCCCCTGTGGATACCTGAAACCATGAATAGTACTGAACCCTATATATACTATGTTTTCTCCTATAAATATATGCCTGTGATAAAGTTTAATTTCTAAATTAGGCACAGTGAGAGATTGACAGCAATAATAATACAGTAGAACAATGATAACAACGTACTGTAATAAAAGTTATGTGAATGTGATCTCTCTCTCTTTCTCTCAAAATCTCTTGCACTGTACTCACCCTTCTTCCTATGATATGAGATGATAAAATGCCTACGTGATGAGATAAGGGAAGGTGATTGACCTACGTGTTGGGATGCAGTGTTAACTTACTACTGATTTTCTGATGGCATGTCAGAAGAAGTATCGTATCATTCCGGACCACAGTTTATCACAGGTAACTGAAATCACAGAAAGCAAGACGGGGGGAGGTCGTGTTTCCTATTTTCATGACATATTTTTGCCATCCTTTGACTTTCAATCTATTTGTAAGATTTGCGTCTGAAGTGTGTCTCCTGTAGATGGTATATTGCTGGATCGTTTTTTAACTCACCTCTGCCCAATGTACCTTTTGATTGGAATAGTTAATCCTTCCCTTTGTGATATTATTGACACAGATGAATTTATATTTCTGAACTTTATGTTTTGTTTTTGTTTCACTAAAAATAATAGCTTTCATCTACCTGATACATAGTACACAGAAGCAGCTGTCTTCCTCACTAATTTTTGATACAACACTTATAATAAAGCTTTCATACAAACATATGTATCTGTTTCAGGTAGGCTACTTTTGTCTTTTTGTGTGTATGTGTGCCAAAAATATATTGTTTAAATTATGGTCTAAAATATGTCTGATTATTTGGTAGACCCAGTCTAAAGATATTGCTTTTTTATTTTTGTGTGTTCAATTATTACATATATATTTCAAAATTACATTTTTCAAATCTACAGTATATCCCATAAAATTTTTTATTGAAAAAGCATTAAATTTATTTTAATAATTTTTGTTTTAATAATTATAATATTAAATTATATTTAATCATATATAATTAATTATATTATATAATTGTATATTAATTAATAT
Organism: Panthera pardus; assembly: GCF_024362965.1. Taxonomy (NCBI): domain Eukaryota; kingdom Metazoa; phylum Chordata; class Mammalia; order Carnivora; family Felidae; genus Panthera; species Panthera pardus. The sequence continues at coordinate 105,143,618 of NW_026526655.1, forward strand.
AATAATTATTATATACTAATTATTTATATATAAATTACATAATTATATATATTATATTTTTATAATTTATATAAATCATATAAATTATATACATTAAATATTAAAATATAATTTTAATATTTATTATTTAATAAATAATTTTTTTAGTAAAATTATAAACAAAAATTATTTATAGGGGTGCCTGGGTGGCTCAGTCAGTTAAACATCGACTTTGGCTCAGGTTATGATATTGCAGTTTGTGGATTCTAGCCCCGCATTGGGCTCTGTGCTGAGAGCTGAGAGCCTAAAGCCTGCTTCGGATTTTGTGTCTCCCTCTCTCTGCATTACCTCTGCTAGTGTTCTACCTCTTTCAAAAATAAACTTTCAAAAATAATTTATATAGTCATATCCTCTTTTTTTCTTGTTGTTAGGTTAATTTCTAAATACTGTCTTGTTAATTTTATTGCTGGTATTGTATATGGTATTCTATTACTCTTTCCTGATTTTTCTTTTGTTTTCTTATAGGAGTTGAGAAATACTTCTGATGTTTTGTTATAGCATGGTTGATTTTTTAAAATTATCTTTAATATTTTATCACTTTTGCTTTTTTGGAGGTCATTATATCATCTGCACATACAGTAGCTTTATCTTTTTTTCCCCAATCTTAATAATTATTTTCTCTTATTGTAGGCATCCTTTTTGTATTATTTTAAATGAAATGTTTCTTCAGTTTCTGTATTAAGTATGTTTACCATAGGTTTCTATAAATATGATTTGTCAGATTAAAGAAATTCTCCTCTTTTTCTACTTACCTATAGATAGTTTAAGTTTGCGATTATGTATTAACTTTACCAAATGCTTTTTTACCCTCTAATTGTGATTTGGTGTTTCTCTCAAGTCTGTTAATTTGGTGAGCTAAAAAGATAGTCATGTAATTATTTCCGTGGTTTTACATTCCTGAGACAACTTACACAAATATAAAATTACGTTTTGCTTAATATACTCTTGGATTGAATAGCCTTAAATTATTTAATATTTTTGCATCTCTGCTCAAAAGAAAAATGAGTCCACTTTTTAAAAAAAATCTCTTTGAATTTATTATCTGACTTATGTGTCAGTGTAATTTCAACTTTATCTAAAAATCTGGGAACTCCCTACCTCCCTCCTTTTTCTAGTTTTGGGAACAATCCATTTGTATGACTTTGTTCTTTGAAGTGTGAGAAAATCCACATTTAGGCTTGGAGATTTAGGGAGGTGGGAGGCTGCTGACAATTTCATGTTTTTAATAGTAATTTTTCTATTTAATTTTTCTACCCCTTGTGCCAACTTTGGCAGCTAGTGTTGTGTCTTATCCTGTGTATTCTTCCATGTTAAGAAGATTTTTCATTTGCAGCTTATTTTTTTCCAAAATATTTTTTTAAGTTTATTTATTTTGAGAGAGGCAGAGACAACACAAGAGGGGCGGGGCAGAGAGGGAGAGACAGAATCCCAAGCAGGATCTGTGCTGTCAGCCCGACGTGGGGCTCAAAGCCACAAACCGTGAGATCACGACCTGAGCCAAAACCGAGATGGACACTTAACCTACTGAACCACCCGGGTGCCCCTTCCCCAAAATGTTTTTAACATTTTTTCTGTATGTGTGGTTAGTTCTCTGTCTCTCCTCTTTTTTTCTTTCTTGTTTTGGTGACTTCTCCCTCATTCTGTTGTTAATGTTTACTTGTGTTTCATTGATACGTCATTTCAGAAATTTATCTTATTATATATTTATAATTATTCTTTTGTTCTCTACTTCATAGATTTGTAATGTCTTTCTTATTCCTCTTCTTGCATCTGTAAGTTTATGTTTATGACTTAATTTCTTGAGGCAAATACATAAGCTCATTCATTTTTGTTATTTGTTTTTTTCTAATAAGCCACTTAAAGTTGTCATTTTCCCCTGCTAAGTAAACATTTTGGTGTTTTGAAATTTAATTGCTATTTAACAGTACTTCACAGTTTCCTCATAATTTCACCTTTAAATCACTGGTTAAGTGGAAGTAGGCTTTTAAGTTTTCTAAATTTGAGAATGTGTTTAGTTCTCTCTTTGATACTCATTTTTTAATTGATTGGCTTGAGGTGACAGAAAATAGTTTGTGTGTGGAATGTATTGAGACTTCTTGTATGGCCTTTTTCACTATTCCACATATTTGAGAGATAAATATAGAATCCTAAGGAAGGGCACAAAAATTGTAATCATAACAATTAAATTGCACTTGTTAAGCATTCTACTCAATTCCTTTATAACCTAGGATAATTTTGAGAATGATGTATTTTGAGGCATGCGTGTGTATGTGTGTATTTGTGTGTGTGTGAATTCCAATTATATTTGTACATTATGTATTTTTCTATTGCTTTTCATATAATATATGATATGGCTCAAGGCTCTATAATTATGTGATATATGATTATGGTTATTGTATCCACTTGGTATGGATTTTTCCTTTACTCGGTATGCACACTTTCATTTTCATTTTTTCACACTTTCGTTTTTATTTGAATGTTATTTTGTCATATTAAAATTATCAGCTTGAGGGGTCCTGGGTGGCTCAGTCAGTTAAGCGTCTGACTCTTGGTTTCGGCTCAAGTCACGATCTCACATTTCTTGAGATTGAACACCATGGTCAGGCTGTCTGCACTGACAGTGTGGAGCCTAGTTGGGATTCTTTCTCTCCCTATCTGCACTTCCTCTTCTCTCTCTCTCTCTCAAAACAAATAAATAAACATTAAAAAATTATCAGCTTGCATTATGCTAACATTTAGTAGCTATCTCTTTGTTTTCCCATCTTTCTGTTTTCAATCTTCTTGTGATCTTTTTTATTACTATTAAAAACACATATTATGGCACAAAAACAGAAGTTCAGCTCGATGGAAAGGAATAGAGAACTTAGAAATGGACCCACAAACGTAGGGGCAACTAATCGTTGACAAAGCAGGAATGAATATCCAATGGAATAAAGACAGTCTCTTCAGCAAATGGTGCTGGAAAAACCAGACAGCGACATGCAGGAAAATGAACCTGGACCACTTTCTTACACTATACACAAAAATAAACTACAAATGAATGAAATACCTAAACGTAAGACAGGAAGCCATCAAAATCCTACAGGAGAAAGCAGGTAAAAATCTCTTTGGCCTTGGCTGCAGCAACTTCTCACTCAACATGTCTCTGGAGGCTAGGGAAACAGAAGCAAAAATGAACTACTGGGACCTCATCAGAATAAAAAAACTTCTCAGAAAAGGAAACAATCAGCAAAACTAAAAGGCAACCAACGGAACGGGAGAAGATATTTGCAAATGACATTTCAGATAAAGGGTTAGTATCCAAAATCTATAAAGAACTTATCAAACTCAACACCCAAAAAACAAATTATCCAGTGAAGAAATGGGCAAAAGACATGAATAGACACTTCTCCAAAGAAGACATTCAGATGGGTAACAGACATCTGAAAGGATGCTCAACATCACTCATCAGGGAACTCAAAATCAAAACCACAATGAGATACGACCTCACACCTGTCAGAACGGCTCACATTAACAACTCAGGCAACAACAGATGTTGGCGAGGATGCGGAGAAAGAGGATCTCTTTTGCATTGTTGGTAGGAATGCAAGCTGGTGCAGCCACACTGGAAAACAGTATGGAGGTTCCTCAAAACACTAAAAATAGAACTACCCTATGACCCAGCAATTTTACTACTAGGCATTTATCCAAGGGATACAGGTGTGCTGTTTCAAAGAGGCACATGCACCTCAATGTTTACAGCAGCACTATCAACAATAGCCAAAGTATGGAAAGAGCCCAAATGTCCATCAACTGATGAATGGGTAAAGAAGATGTGGTATATATATACAATGGAGTATTACTCAGCAATCAAAAAGAGTGAAATTTTGCCATTTGCAACTACATGGATGGAACTAGAGGATATTATGCTAAGCGAAATTAGTCAGTCAAAGAAAGACAAATATCGTATGACTTCACTCATATGAAGACTTTAAGATACAAAACAGATTAACATAAGGGAAGCAAAGCAAAAACAGTTTAAAAACAGGGAGGGGGACAAAACATAAGAGACTCTTAAATATAGAGAACGGAGGGTTGCTGGAGGGGTTGTAGGAGGGGGGATGGGCTAAATGGGTAAGGGGCACTAAGGAATCTACTGATGAAATCATTGCTGCACCATATGCTTAACTAACTTGGATGTGAATTTAAAAATAAATTAATCAATTAAAAAGAAAAGAAAAACACATATTATTAGTTTTATTTTATTAAAACCTATGAATGTATTCTTTTAATAAGGGGGTAAATTGAGTTATATATGCCAAAATGACAGATAAAAGTGAACTTATTTTGCACTCTTCCTTCATATTTTGTAATTATCATGCTTTGGTTTTGTTTTATTTCTTTTTCTTATTATTGTTAAATAGATCATTTTTTTCTTTTTCTACTGATGATTTGCATGTTACACATTCTATTTTTTGATAGTAACACCTAATTTTTAAGGGCTGTATGTGTACGGATTTTCCCCATTATTAATGATTATCAGTACCTAGATAATCTCCTAGTGGGAAAAGCTAGTTTTATCATGCTTCATATATAAGCTACCTTTAACCTCCCGAGCTATTATGTTGACTTTGTCTGAAGTTTTTATCTTGGGTTGTTGGAGGTCTTCCTTATGAATGTTGTTCACTGTCAAAAAATATTAATTTCCCAATTATATTTAGCCAGTTCTAAGACTTACTTTAAAAAGCATCATCTGAGTGGCTCAATTAAGCATCTGACTCTTGATTGCAGCTCAGGTCATGATCTCATGGTTTGTGGGTTCGAGCCCCGCATCAGGCTCTGTGCTAACAGCTCGTAGCCTGGAGCTTGCTTCAGATGCTGTGTCTTCCTCTCTCTTTGCCCCTCCTCCTCTCACGTTCTGTCTCTCTCTCAAAAATAAATCAATATTAAAAAATTAAAAAAATATTTAGATAGACTTATTTAGTCAGAAAAAGGGAAAAATATGGTATGAAATTTCAAGCACAAAAACACTTGGTATCTATATCGTCTATATCTATCTATATCTATATCTATATCCTCTATATCTATATCTATCTATCTATTATGGTATGTATGTAGCTCTCACATATCACAATATATGAGAATATCTATAGCACTTGCGTGTGTAAGACCATGCTTCTACAACATATAATGACATCTATTGGTAAAACTTGTTCTTGTTGTCTATAGTGGCCATTTTAATACTAAATAAAATCAGGAGGCTCTTCTGGTGCACTCTGAAGGACATTTGACAAGGGCACAGATCGTCAAAGAGCTTTCATCGCAACAGTGAACGGAAATTTGTAGAAAGGAAAAGTTAACATGCTAGTCGTGTAATCCCAGAGAATGTTACCCTCATCATGACGGGTTGCGGTTTCCTATTCCCATTGTTGGTTTACTTGGAAAAATTTATTCTCCTTGTTGCAGACACTTAATGTCTGTTCTTTAAGTAAACTATGAAAGCACATGTGATATAGACAACGAATTCAATGGCTTTTGGTTTCAGCAAACCAAGGTCTGTTTGGTTTTCAAGTTGTACAACTTCGACTTGGGTTGAAGCTACAAGCAGCGTTAGTTGAGCTAATAGTATGATTTGCCGGACTTTCTGTATTACAGTAATTTTGTCCAAGATTTTGTGAGTTTTCTTTTTAGTTCTCATTCACATATGTGTACACACACAGGATATTATATCAGGCAGTGTAAAATAAGCCATATAAATTAATTTGTTCTATTTCATTTCTCATTAGCAGTTTATCACACACTCTTTTACACGAAGACTTACTCTATCAAATTAGTTTATTCACTAGCTTTCTCACTTTTTCACTTGTGCTTTCCCACTCCACTAATTTGCTAATGAGAGTTTGGAGCTGAAAAAAAAGAAAAAAAAAACTTTGGTTGTGTTTATCTACATCTTAGTCATGTCTGAAACTTCACATGTCTTCCTTTCTCAGCAACTTTTCTGGATCATTCCAATTGTAATTGTGAGATTGCCCTCATTCTTTTTAAAAATTTTAATGTTTATTGATTTTTGAGAGAGAGAGAGAGACAGAGCAGGAGCATGGGAAAGGCAGGGAGAGAGGGAAACACAGAATCCAAAGCAGGTTCCAGGCTCCCAACTATCAGCACAGCCCCGACGTGAGGCTCAAACCCACAAACTGCAAGATCATGACCTGAGCTGAAGTCAGTGGCTTAACTGATTGAGCCACCCAGGCACCTGAGATTATCTTCATTTTACTTTCAGTATCTTTTATGTCCATTCTAAGTCTCCATCCCTGATATCACTGGAACTTATAGTAACAAATCTGTGGTCTGAAGGATCAAGTGGTTGTAACGAGTAGGGCTAGACAGGGAAAGCTAGACGGAACACCCTTTGATCGAGTTAAGAAGACAAAACCAAATCAGGGATCCATCAAACAAAGAAGACTGAGGGACAAGGTTTTGAGACAAAATTGGAAATAAGAGAAGCAGGGAAGAAAAAACGGAAAAATATTAGCTTGAGTAGACAAACGCAGGTAATGGAGGTGAATTTACAAGTTGTGATCTAACATCACATACATTTTATCCTATAACATTGCTCCTTCCACACATAATTGTATGTTCAGTGGTTAGCATTCTTGGAGACCGTAAACTCCTTGAGGACAGGGATTATGTGTATTTGCTCGAGACTGTCTATGAGAGCCTAAAACAGTGCCTGGGTAAGATGAGTCCATTGGAAAAGCATTAGGACCAGAAAGATAGTGTTTAGGTAAAAAGAAAACAAAACGCTTATTTCAAAGACTATGGTGTTATTCTGGGAAGAAACCAGTCGGCGCTTAACAGACAATGATTCACTGTAGAGAGGAGGAATTCAGCTCCCTTACAGGCCAAAGGATTGTTTTATGCATAGAAACCAGATGGAAAGACCAACTGAGACTAAATTTGAAGCTTCTTAGTAAATATGAATCAGCATATCCATTGACTAAATGCTGTCTACACTTGTGTCAACTCTAGTCTTCTGACCTAACCCACCCCCCACTCTACCCCACCCCTACCGCCCCAGCCCCCAACACTATCTGTTTTATCCCTACAGTAATTTTACAGGTTTATACTTGTCACTTGTTTCAATTTCGCAAAACACTTTTGAGACTGTAGCTGGGTACAAATACTATCCAACAGAACCAAAAACATGATCAACTGATCATGCTCTTTTCTGTTGTTTCAGAAGCCGTGGCTGTAAGGATTTCAACACTTCGGGTCTTACCACCTTGGACATTCCTCCTCCAAACCCCCACCGCTCTAGCCCCAATGTCATCACTCTTTGGGATGTGAGAAGAAAAATAGTTTTTGAACAATAGTTTTGTTCAGTGTGTGTAGATGAAAGGCAAAGTCAAGCTAATAGAAACTCTGAAACATATGTTAATAGTAACAGTGCAAAATCTTTTGGAGCTATGTAAAGTAAGCGTACATTTTTCTTTGTATTTGAAATTTTTACATCTCATTGTTCAGACTTGACATTGTAACAACTTTATTTATTTTTTACCAATTTCTTCAATAGTTATTCATTCTTTTTCAAAACTTGATGGAAAATTTAAAACAAACAAAATTAGTTAATGACACATCCAAAAGCTGTGTAGATGACAGCAAACAGGAATTAAGCTCTACTTTTTTTTTTTAACTATAAGAGCTAAAATTTCAGACCACAAAACAGATTGAAGAACAATGAAGTAAAACCATTGATGATCAAGTACAAGTGCATGTGGGTGAAAGCAGAGGGGGCAAGACTGTTCCATTTCTAGTATATATTGTCTCTATCAATGCTAGTAATCTCAAAAAGCTTACAAGGTCAGATGGCAGGAGATCTCTTGGACCTTATTTGGCTCAAAAAGCAGAAAACAAGACATAAATAAAGACTCAGGTACACAATAATAGTAATAGAAGTTTAGATATATTTGATATTAAAAGTAAACAATTAGAAAACTAAAATAATTAGCATTTGGTGGTGAAGAGAGGGAAGAAAAAGATCTATATTAATTTTATTTTATCTCATATTAGAAAATTAATAAATGTGTTTAAAGAAATACAGGCTTATAAATTTATTCATTGCATAGAAATCCACCCCACACTTTAGTGTGCTAAAAAAATAATAATTTTCTTGTTTGGTGTTTATTTACACACAGATTTGTCAGCCACTCGAGCTGGGATTAACTAGGTAGTTCCTCTGTTGGTCTTAATCAGAGACTCTTATGTGTGTGCAGGTAGCTATTCCATATGATCATATCCTCCATTTAGCTGTCCCAGGTTTCTTTTTTTAAAAAAAATTTTTTTTAATGTTTATTTATTTCTGAGACAGAGCCACAGAGCATGAGTGGGGGAGGGGCAGAGAGAGAGGGAGACACAGAATCGGAAGCAGGCTCCAGGCTCTGAGCTGTCAGCACAGAGCCCGACATGGGGCTCGAACTCACAAACCGTGAGATCGTGACCTGAGCCGAAGTCGGCCGCTCAACCGACTAAGCCACCCAGGTGTCCCATAGCTGTCCCAGGCTTCTTAACATGACAGTTTTGCCTAACAAAAGGAAGTCATATATCAATATACAAGGGGTTTTCAAGGCTCTGATTGCTTTATGTTTGCTGATGTCCTAAGAGCTGAATAAGACACATGGCCAGACTCATGGGAAAGGAACACACAAGAGTATGGACACAGAGAAGGTTATTTAATGTTGTATCACAAGAATATAAGAAGTTGTTGTTATAAAAATCATCACTATGACAAGCACACAAACCTTAACTTAGAAATATATGTCCCTCTCAAAAAAAGAAGAGGCAAGATTTTGAAATAATACATATTATATAGACATATTATGTATATATTATATACAATATATCAATTATAATTTCTATAATATCAAATTATAATATAAAATATAATGATAGAAGAAAGATTTCCTAAATCTGTCATAGCAAGAAGCTTAAATGGCTAAATCTCTCTACTAAAAGATATTTTCAAACTGCATCACATAGTAAAACCTAATTATATGCTATGTAATAGAAATTTTAAAAAATAATTCAGAAACGTTGAAAATATAAAGATAGGTAAAATTTTGCAAGTGAAATTTAAAAATAAAAATAGAAAAGGCAGTTAAAATCCTTTTGAAAGTAAGTTGGGATCATAAAATTTTAGACAAGGTAGAATTAAACAAGACAACAAAAAGCATTTCACTATATTATGAGACTCAGTTCACAAAAACGTTTACATAATGTTAATTATTTATTCACCAATAGCATAGTTTTATCAATATTTTATGCACACACTATAAGTGAGGCAAAGATAAATTAGGGGAAAAAACAATTGTATAAGTAAAATCTTTTGATTCATAATGAAGTAGCTGGACAAAAAATAAGAATATAGAAAATCGAATTAGAGCAGACCTTACAGATATAGATGAAAATCTGTAATCTAAAAGGAGATAGCATATTTTCTTTTTAAGTATGTCTCCATCAAGTGGCTCAACGCACACACTGTGGGAGTTGTACAAAGAGAAGAGATAGAGAAAGGGACAGAGAGATTATCTTAAGAAATAATTTGATGAAGAAATAAATATAAAATTCCAAGAAGTCCAATGAACTCCAATTAGTATGAATTTGAAGAGATCCACACTGAGACACATTATAATCAAACTATCAAAACCCAAAGACAAAGGGAGAACCTTTTATATCTATATCTATATCATCTATATCTATATCATCTATATCTATATCTATATCTATATCTATATCTATATCTATATCATCTATCTATATCTCTCTATATATTCAAGTTAGTTAACATATAGTGTTGTACTGGTTTCAGGAGTAGAATTTAGTGATTCATCACTCATATACAGCAAAACACCCAGTGCTCATCCCAACAAGTGCCGTCTTTAATGTCCATTACCCATTCAGCCCATCCCCCACCACCTCCCCTCCATCAACCCTCAGTTTGTAAAGAGAGAATCTTAAAAGCAGCAAAGAAGTGACTTGTCACGTACAAGAGATACTTCATAAGGTTATCAGATTTCTCATCTGAAACTCTGGAGATCTGATATAGTCAAAGTTCTGAAAGAAAAAAACCTGCCAAGCAATACTACTATATCCAACAAAAGCATCGTTTAATAGTGTGAGAAAAGTTAAGACATTTCCAGATAAAATCTGAGAGTTTGTTAGTACCAGAGCTGTCTTACAAGAAATGATAAAAGGAATCCCACAAGTTGAAATAAAAGGACTCAGAAAGTAACCTGAAGCCATATGAAAAAATAAAGATCTAAGTAAACGTAAATGCATGGACAATAATAAAAGCTAATAGTATTGTTTTTCAGTTTGTAATTCCACAATTTGTTTTCTAATGTTTTAAGAGACTAATGCATACAAAATCCAATCATTTGTCTTTGCTATTGGGTACACAATGTATAAAGACATAATTTTGTAACATCCATAGCTAAAAGGATGTGGTGATGGACCTTTATACAAGCAAAGATTTTACATGTTTTAAAAGTTAAGTTGGTATAGAGTTAAATTAAAGTGGTATAATTTTAGGTTGCTACATGTAATCCCCATAGTAATCACAAAGAAAATAGTTATAGGATATACACAAAAAGAAATAAGAAAACAATATGTTTCACTACAATAAATAAACTAAACACAGGAGACAGTAGTACAAGAAATAAGGGAGAAAACAGCTTTAAGCCATACACACAAAAAATAGCAAAATGAGAGAAATCTCTTCTAACAATAATTACTTTAAATGTAAATGAATTAAATTCTCCAAAGACAGAGATTGTCATATGTATTGAAAAACACATGATCCAACCAAATACTGTCTACAAGTGACTCACTTTACATCCAAACATACAAATAAGTTGAAAGTGAAATGACGGAAAAAGGTATTCCATGCAAATAATAACCAAAAGATAACTGAGGTAGCTACAGTGGTATCAGAAAAAAAATGAATTTAAACTAAATAAAAAAAGTTACAAGAGACAAAGTGGGACAACATATATTAATAAAATATTCAATACAGCAAGAAGATACAACAGTTGCAAACGTACTTATCTAATAATAGACCATCAAAATATATGAAGCAAAAGTTGACAGAATTGAAGGGAAAAGTACTTATCGAAATACTTCAATAATAGTTGGATACTTCAATATCTCACTCTCAATAATGGGAAGAACAGCAAGGCAGAAGATAAGTAAGGACTTGACCAATACGATAAATCAACTGGATGTCAAAGACATATACGGAACACTGTCCAACAACAGAATACACGTTATTCTCAAATGCAAATGCCAAATCCTCAGAATGGACTATCTGTTAAGCCACAAATTATGTCTTAACAGTTAAAAAGATAGATATCATGCAAAATATCTTAACTGGATGAATTTAGAAATTAATAACAAAGGAAAACTGTAACATTCACATATTTGCGGAAATAAGAAAAGCAGACTCTTACAAGTGGTGGATCAAAAAAATCTCAAGGAAAATTAAAAATACTTAGAGATTAGAGAAAACAAAAATAGCACACTGAAACTTATGGGATGCTTTTTTTTATAGCTATAAGAACATATTAAAAAACAGGAAAGATTTCAAATCAGCAGCATAACTTTGGAATTTAAGAAACTAGAGAGAGAAAAACAAATTAAACCCAAAACTAGTAAAAAGAAAGAAATAATAAACATTAGAGCAGAAATAAATAAAATGGAGCAGGAAAACAACAAAACCAAAGTTCGTTCTCCAAAAACATCAGTAAAATTGACAAGTCTATAGTTAGATTTGCCAAGAAAAAATAAAGAAGCCTCACTTCATTAAAATCAGAAATGAAAGGGGGCACATTACTACTGATTCTACAGAAATAAAAAAGTTGCAAAAGAATACAATAAACAACTATATACTAACAGACTGGATAATCTAGGTGAAATGGACAAATTAATAAAAATGTAAAACCTACCAAAGCCTGCACCTCAAAGTAATAGAAATCTGAATAGACATGTAACTGCTAAAGAGATTTAATCAGTAATCAATAATCTTCTGACAAATAAATATCCTGGACCTGATGGCTTCACTGCTGAATTCTACCAAACCTTTAAAGAAGAACTAACACCAATCATTCTGAAACTTTTCCAAAAAACTGAAGAAGATAATACGTTTTAATTCATTTTATGAAGCAAGCATTGGCCCTGATACCAAAGCCAGACAAAGACACTACAGGAAGACTGTAGAACAATAACCCTTAGGAACACTGAGGCAAAATCCTAAACAGAATGCTAGCAAACTGAATTCAAGAGTCTATTGCAAGGATTATATAGTATGATCAGTAGGATTTATTCCTAGAATGCAAGGCTAATTCAGCATGTGAAAATTGATCAATGCAATATACCACCTTAAAAGAATGTTCTTTCTGTTCATAAAATAATAATAATAATAATAATAATAATAATAATAAACATATGACCATCAGAAGTGATGCATAAAAAGCATTTGAGAGCATTCAATGCCCTTTCATGATAAAAAAAAAATACCCACTCAATAGACTAGTAATAGAAGGAGTTCTACTTCAATGTCATAAAATCCACATATGAAAAAACACTGCGAATACTGTACTCAAGGACAAAAACTAAAAGCTTTTCTTTAAGATCAGGAATAAGACATGGATGTCTGCTTTTGTCACTTCCATTTAACATAGCACTAGAAGTCCTAGGTAGAGCCATCAGTCAAAAATAATGAAAGGTATCCAAATTGGAAAGGAAGAAGTAAAATAATGTTTGTTTATAGATATATAACCTTGTGTGTAGAAAATTCTAAAGATTCTACCTTTAAAAAGCTGATAAAACTAATAAACTAATCTAGCAAAGTAGCAGGATACAAAACCTCATGCAAAAAGTAGTTACATTTCTATATACTAACAGTGAACAATCTGAAAAGGAAATTAAGAAAACAGCTTCATTGACAATAGCATTACAAAGCATAAAATACCTATTAATTAACCAAGTAGGTGAACGACTGTACAATGAAAACTATAAAACATTGCTGAAAGAAATTAAAGACATAAATAAATGGAAAGATATCCTGTGTTAATGAATTAGAAGACTTAATATCATTAGATTAGTACTATCTGAAGCAACCTGCAGATTTAAGGCCATCTGTTTTCAAAATTCCCCCCAAAAGGTTTTGGTTTTGTTTTTGCTTTTGTTTGCAGAAATAGAATAATCCATCCTGAAATTCATATAGAATCTCAAGGGACACTGAATAGTCAAAATATTGAAAAAGAATAATAAAGAAGGATTTACACTTTCTGATTAGCAAAACTTATCACAAAGTTAGAGAGGCATAAAGGTAAAGATAGTCATATAGACCAATAAAATAAAATAAGGAATCCAGAAATAAATTCTTGCATATATAGTCAAATAATTTTTTCTTTTACTGTAGAGCAGACCATTCAATGGAAAAGGCAGTGGTTTCAAAAAATGGTGCTGGGAAAACTAGATATCCACATGTAAAACAATAAAGCTGGACTTTTACCTAACACCATATAAAAATCAGCTCAGAGTGGATCAAATACATAAATATAAGGACTAAAACTATAAATTTTTACAAGAAAACACAGGAAAAGATTCATGACATTGGATTTGACAATGACTTCCTGAGGTAAAGGGCTCAGGCAAGAAAAGAAAAGAAAAATGGATAAACTGGACTTCATGAAAATTAAAAAAAAAAAAAAGAAAAAACACACTTTTGTGCATCATGAGAAACTATCAGTGGAATAAGACAGCAACCCACACAATGGGAGGGAATATTTGCAAATCATGTATCTCAGAAAGGATTAATTTCCAGAACGTGCAGAGAACTCCTAAAACTCAAAACCATACGTTGAATTTTAAAATGCTCTAAGGACTTGAAAAGACATTTACATAAAGAAGATATGCAAATGTCCAATAGGCTCATGAAAGGATTCTCAACACCACTAATCATTACTCGAAATGCAAATCAAAACCAAGAGATACCATCTCATACCCATGAAGGAAGGAAGGAAAGAAAGAAAGAAAGAAAGAAAGAAAGAAAGAAAGAAAGAAAAAAGGAAGGAAGGAAGGAAGGAAGAAAGAAAAAAGAAGGAAAGAAAAAAGAAATAAGGAAGGAAAGAAAGAAAGAAAAAAAGAAGGAAGGAAAGAAAGAAAAAAGGAAAGAAAGAAAGGAAGGAAGGAAGAAAGGAAGCAAGAAAGAAAGAAAGAAAGAAAGAAAGGAAGGAAGAAAGAAAGAGAAAATGACAAGTGCTGGTGAGGATGTGGAGAAATTGGAACACCTGTATGCTCTTGGTGGGAATGTAAAATAGTGCAGCCACTGTGGAAAATAGTATGATAACCTTTTTAAAATTAAAAATATACTTACCATATATGATCCAGAAATTCCACTTCCAGATACCCAAAAGAACTGAAAATAGAGTTGAAGAGATAGATACATGTGAGCCCATGTTCATGGTAGCATTATTCACAATAGCCCAAGGCTGAAAGTACTCCAAATGTCCATCAATGGATGAATGAATAAACAAAGTGTGGTACATACACACAATGGAGTATTATTTAGCCTTAAAAAGGAAGTAAATTCTGGAAAGCAATGCAAAAGAATGAAACTGGACCACTTTCTTACACCATACCCAAAAATATATTTCAAAATGGATGAAAGACCTAAAACGTGAGACCCGAAACCATAGAAATCCTAGAAGAGAACACAGGCACTAACCTCTTTGACATCAGCTGTAGCAACTTCTTTCTAGATATGTCTCCTGAGACAAGGGAAACACAAGCAAAAATAAACTATTGGGGCTACATCAAAGGAAAGGAAACGATCAACAAAATTAAAAGGCAACCTACAGAATGAGAGAATATATTTACAAATGACATTTGATGAAGGGTTAGTAACCAAAATATATACAGCATTTATCAAACTCCACACCCAAAAAAACAAATAATCCAATTAAAAATGGGTAGAAGACAAAACAGACATTTCTCCAAAGAAGATGTATAGATGGCCAACAGACACATGAAAAGATGTTCATCATCGCTTACCAGCAGAAACATGCAAATCAAAACCACAACGAGATGTCACCTCACATCTGTCAGAATGGCTGAAATCAACAACACAGGAAACAACAGGTGTTGGGGAGGATGTGGAGAAAGGGGAACCCTCTTACACTGTTGGTAGAAATGCAAACTGGGGCAACCACCCTGGAAAACAGTACGGAGGTTCTTCATGAGGTTAAAAATAGAACTACCCTACTATCTGGCAATCACACTACTGGCCATTTACCCAAATAGTACAAAAACACTAATTTAAAGGGATACATGGACCCCTGTTTTTATGGCGATATTATTTACAATAGCCAATATATGGAAGCAGCCGAAGTGTCTGTTGATTGGTCAATGTATAAAGACGTGGTATACACATACAATGAAGTATTATTGAGTCATAAAAAAGGAATAAAATCTTGCGATTTGCAACAACATGGTTGGAGCTAGAGAGTATAATGCTAAGCAAAATAAATCAGTCAGAGAAAGAAAAACACTGTATGATTTTACTCGTATGTGGAGTTTAAGAAACAAAACAAATGAACAAAGGGAAAAAGAGAGAAAGACGAACCAAGAAACAGACTTAATTGTGGAGAATAAACTGATGGTTAATAGAGGGGCGGTGGGGGTGGTTTGAATAGGTGATGGGGATTAAGGAGTACACTTGTCATGAGCACTGGGTGTTGTATGGAAGCATTGAGTCACCATATTGTACACCTGAAACTAATATAAAACTGTATATTAACTAACTGGAATTAAAATAAAAACTTAAAAAAAGGAAGTAAATTCTGACACCTGTTACCACTGGATGAATCTTGAGGATGTCATGGTAAATGCAATAGCCAATCACAAAAAGACAAATGTTACGTGATTCCACTTATATGAGGTACTTTGAGTAGTTAAATTCATACAGACAGAAAGTAGAATGGTGGTTTCCAGGGGCTGTGAAGAGGAAAGAATAGAAGGCGATTGTTTAATGTGTATTAGAGCATCAGTTTTGCAAGATGAACAGAATTTTGGAGATGGATGGCAATAATGGTTGCCCAATAATATCAATGTTCTCAGGGCGCCTAGGTGGCTCAGTCGGTTGAGCGTCCAACTTCAGCTCAGGTCACGATCTCGCGGTCCGTGAGTTCAAGACCCGTGTTGGGTTCTGTGCTGATGGCTCGGAGCCTGGAGCCTGCTTCAGATTCTGTCTCCCCCTCCCTCTGCCCCTCCCCTGCTCATGCTTTGTCTCTCTCTGTCTCAAAAATAAATAAAAATATTAAAAAAACTTATAAAAAATATCAATGTTCTTAATAGCACTGAATTGTGCACTTAAAAATGATTGATGGTAAATTTTATGTATTTTGCCACAGTACAAAAACTTTTTAAAAATTAATACAAATAGGGGCGCCTGGGTGGCTCAGTCAGTTAAGCGGCCGACTTCGGCTCAGGTCATGATCTCACGGTCCGTGAGTTCGAGCCCTGCGTCGGGCTCTGTGCTGACAGCTCAGAGCCTGGAGCCTGTTTCAGATTCTGTGTCTCCCTCTCTCTGACCCTCCCCCGTTCATGCTTTGTCTCTCTCTGTCTCAAAAATAAAATAAATAAACGTTAAAAAAATTAAAAAAAATTAATACAAATATTTGGAGTTATGTTTAATGGGTACAGTGATTCTGTTTTGCAAGATGAACATAGTTCTGCAGATGGGGCTTTTCGGTGGCAGTTCGTTAAGCATCCGACTCTTGATTTCCGCTCAGGTCATGATCTCACAGTTGGTGAGTTCGAGCCCCATGTAGGGCTCTGCATGGATGATGGAAAGCTTGCTTGGAATTCTCTCTCTCTCCCTCTCTTTCTGCCCTTCTCTAGCATGCGCTCTCTCTCTCTTTCTCAAAGCAAATAAATAAACTTAAGAAATTTAGAAAATAGTTCTGGGGATGGATGGTGGTGATAGTCTCACAATAATGTGAATGTAATTAATGCTACTGAACTGTGCACTTAACAGCGGTTAGGTTGGTATATTTTATGTTATGTGTATTTTACTGCAATAAAGAGTTTGTCATATAAAACCTTATCACATAAAGTTTTCATATGACTTTTTTTGGCATTAAACATGTGTCTGGTATAAATCTCATAACTGTGTTAAGATATACATTTGCTTTGCACTAAATTCAAGGCTAGTGACCGCTTCAATAAGGGAAGCAATAGACACTTCTCTCCCCTTTCACTTCATGGACTATGCAGAGTGAAAAGATTTGGGCTGTTGCCACACATTTCAGCCTTACCAGAAACAGCATTAATCACTCTGTCTGGTACGAAACTCATGGGAAACGTGCTGTCTGTTGCCAGAAGTACAGCATGAGAAGCCTTGTTAATGCTGAAGCTAGAAATTTTGCACAGGGCTTTAAAAACTCTTCATCACTTTAGTGAAAATAGGAAATTCCTGAAAACAAATTATTAGCACCAAATACAGCTTAAGAAAAACATGGCAGAGACATACAGAAGGAAAGTCATTTCTGAGTTCAGTAAAACTCCAGAATTTTTTCAAGTGTATTTATTATTTTTTTAATTTTAATTTTTTCCTAATATTTTGAGAGAGGTAGAGAGAGATATAGAGAGAGAGAGAACATGCATGCAAGATAGGGGGAGGGAAGTTTCCAAAATGTGCGCTGACAGCACAGAGCCCGATGAGGGGCTCGAACTCACGAACCATGAGATGGTGACTTGAGCTGAAATCAAGAGTCAACCGCTTAACCAACTGAGCCACCCAGGCGCCCTCAAGTTTATTTAAAAATGCATGTTAATTAAAGAACCTGGGAGCAAGCGTCCAAAGGAGTAGAAAAGTTTTCATAGGTCTACCACCGCAGTTACCTGTGACTTTTGTGTACTTCTTTCCAGAATATTTCCATGCATTTTAAGTAGTCTTAAGTATACTATAAAATGTGGAACTCCTTCTGGCTTTTCACTTTCCCTTAGTAACTGTTCCTTATGAACACTGGTTTCTGATACTGTGCCAGGTGTCTGGTTAGATTGTTAATTAAGAAATTATTAAGCACCCAGTGTGTTCTAGACCATTTCTCTCTGCTGAGCAAGTTGCAGGAAAAATGGAACTCAGTGCAGATGAATTTACAACGCAGACGAGCAGATGAAGGTACAAATCCAAGGGAGTTTTCCAGAAGGCAAAACCTGTAATAATCTCAAGCAGGGTTAATCAGTCCCTCCCACCGCACTTTCTAATTCAGGCCTTCATAATTTTATCCTCAATTCTAAAATCCCCAATGCACTTAACTGATTTGGTGGTGAAACCTGGGCTGACCTGAACTCTATGGGGAGCAGATACGCCCTGAACAGATGTGATGCTATTTATAGTCTCCGGCATAATTTAGTGCGAATGTTCACAGGTCCCCCGAAGAATCAATCGGTGCGGTTGCTTATTGAGTGCTGCCTTAGACAAAGGGTGTGATACACTTTAAGTCATGTAAGCATCGCGTTGTCTTTTCTTAAAATTGAAAAGTTCTGCATTCCCAAACAAATCTGATCTACAGGTTTCAAATAGGTTAGGCCCTGCGCTTGTTTCTTTCCTGGTTTTTATATGAGTGGATTGCAATACTTGGGTATAATCCTTGATCGACTCTGCAAGTACACCTGTTTTACCTTTGTACCCCCAGTACCTTGTGCATAACAGATGTTTAATTAATGCTTATTGTGGCCTGCTGTATCTGGCAAGGGAATTAGTCACCGAAGCATGAGCACCAGCAAAAGGAGAGAGAGCATGAGCGGAAGAAGGGAAGAGAGAGGGAGACAGAGAATCCTAAGCAGGCTCCGTGATGACAGCAGAGAGCCTAATGTGGGGCTTGAACTCAACAAACCGTGAGATCATGCCTCGAGCTGAAGTCAGATGCTTAACTGACAGAGCGACCCACGTTCCCCTAAAGTTTAGATTAAAAAAAAATTTACTGCTTATTTATTTTTGAGAGAGAGAGACAGAGTGTGAGTGGGGAGGGGCAGAGAGAGAAGGAGACACAGAATCCGAAGCAGGCTCCAGGCTCTTAGCTCTCAGCACAGAGCCTGACACGGGGCTCAGACTCACGAACTGTGAGATCATGACCTCAGCTGAAGCTGGACTCTTAACCAACTGAGCCACCCAGGCACCCCTAAAGTTTTAGATTTTTAATGTTACATAGAAACAGTGCCAAGGATGTGAAATTCTCATACGGTTTTATAATTTACCATGTTTCTAGATGATCATATCATCTGGTTGGAGAAACAAATATCATATGTTTGAATTTTGGATTTTTACTGGGTCTTGAATCCAAAACTTTAACTCAGGGACTCATGTTTGAATAATCTTTTATTTTCCTGCTCAGGATCACTGCAGCTAGGGTATTCTTTCTAAATGTAAACCTGTTTTTTACAAATAGGAAGATGTCTCCTTTGACTAATCCAAAATTACCTTTAATTTCAGTTATTTTCCATGTTTCCAAGGTTCCAGCAGCTTTGTTTATTTCCTTCTGCAATTGGTAAACCATTTTCTTCCAACTCTGAGCTCCCTGGGGAGAAACACCTTGCCTCATTCATCTGTGCATTCCAGCAATCAGAATCATATTTTATATAGGTAGAGGCTGAGCAACTTTTGAACAAAGTTTTAAAAATTATTGCCACTGTTCTATGCACATTTAGCTCATACTTAGAAACCTTCAGAGAGCAAAGAAACAAAAAAGTAAGCGATAGATATAAGCCAGTACATGTGAAATATTTGTAGCCAGAGGACCCCAGGTCCCACTCAGCTCCACTTTGCTCATTAACCACATAGGCAGGAAGTGAGTTGTAAGTGACAGGCAGAAACAAGTGTAAAGCTGTGATCCATTGCCCAGTGTTCAGCATCTCAATAGTAGCCTTGCCTCCGGGTTAAGCTGCAAATTATAATAGGCCCTAGATGAGTCCCTTACACAGAACAGGCACTCATAAAACACCTATTGATTGAATATTGCCATGAGAAGCCAGACCCATGGTAAATGGAAATCCCAAGGTTGACAGAAAAGTCATGCTAGGTAAGGCAAACTCTGCCATCATTATATATCCTTTTACATCATGGTTTGAAAACAAGGTTGGCCCTCCTTTCAACCCCTCAAAAAGAGGGTAATTTCTACTCTTCGCTTTTAAGGGCCTGAGGGGGAACAGAGAAGGGCTATTTGGCAAGCGCAGGACTGGAAGTTAAAGAAAGACATCAGAATTGTCCAGAGGAAAGGAGTGAGGAGTCATTCTTATATCTGTTCCGTGTATGTATCACATAATTTCCTCTGCCGGATTTTAAGATTTTTCTCCTTATCATTGGTTTTCAGCAAATTGTTTTATGATATGCCATAGTGTAATTTTTTTTTTTCATGTTTCTTTTGCTTGGGGTTTGTTGAACTATTGGATCTATAGGCTTGCAGTGTTCATTAAATTGGGGAAATGTTTAGCCAACGTTTTTGCCAATATATATTTTTTTCTGTCTCCTTCCAGCTCTTCTCTCCTTTGGGGACTCTGAGTATATTAGGTTGCTTGAAGTTGTCCCATAGTTCACTGATGCTCTGTGTTTTGTTTGTTGGTTTTTTTCCTCCAGTCTCTTTTGTTTTTTTGGTCTTTGTTTCATTTTGAGTAATTGCTCTTGACATGTCTTCACATTTATCAGTCTTCTGTTTGGTGATATCTAATCTGCTGTTGACGCACCCGGTGTATTTTTGATCTCAGACACCATAGTTCTCACGTCTAGAAGCTCAAATTTGATTTTTTAAGTTTTGTCCTGCCTTTTCTTAACATATTTAACATTTCCTCTAGCTTCCTGAGTATATGCGATGTAGTTATAATAACTTTTACTGTCCTCGGGTACTAAATCCATCATACTAATAAATACTAATAAAGTATTAGTTTTGAGTGGTTGATCTTATTCACAATGGTGCATCATTTTTTCCTGCTTCTGTACATGCCTGGTGATTTTTTATTGAATTCCAGACATTGTATATTTTACCTTGTTTGATGATGAGTATCTTGCATTTCCGCAGATAGTCCGTGGCTTGTTCTAGGATGCGGTTATGTGGCTTGGACATAGTTTTGTCTTTGCACATCTTACTTATAAGCTTTGTTTGGCAGGAGCAGAAAAGCCTTTAGTTTAGGAATCATTTTCTCACTCCTGAGGCAAAAGCTCTCTGAATACTTGACCCATTGCCTCTGGAATCATGATTCCACTTTGGCAGGTGGGAACTGGAATTATTTCCAGCCTTGGGTGACCTCCAAGTATTACTTCCTTTAATTTTTAGGGGTGGTTATTCCTTTGGCCTCAGTGGTTTCTCCCCACATATAACCTGATCAGTATGCAGTTGAAGACTTAAGTGTGACCCCTTGAACATTTCTGGAGCACTGAGTACCGCTCTGTCCTTTCTGGTCCTTGCCTTGTACCCTAGCTGCCTCGGCCTCACTTCCCAACTTCATCTCACTTCCAGGATCCTTCCAGGCTTCACCTGAGTTCCCTGTCTCTGTATTGTGACCTTGAGATTCTTTCCAGGCAGTAAATTGGGACGTGTGTTGGCCCATCTCATCTGTTTTCCAGCTTTCAAAGATCACTAACCTTTGTCTCTACTGCCTCCGGAATCATTGTTGCACATATGGTGTTCAGTGTTTTCGTTGTCTCTGGCAGGAAGGTAAATATGGTCTCTGTTATTCCATCTTTTCCAGAATTTGATACGTAAAGGGAATATTTGGAAGAAATCAATATATCAATTTGATTGAATCATAGAATATGCAAAGAAAAGCGATGGAATTCAGACACACTCGTAGAAAGATATTTTAAAACAAGTTTTCAGTTAGTCTTGAAGTTATCGATAGAAAAGGCATGTTTTATTTGAAAGAAAAGCCAGAGAAAGCTCCTCTTGTGTAACCGAACATAGCCACAGCTCTGTACTAGGACAACTTTCCAGAAGGCAGTGACCCAGAGAGACTGAACTGCAGAGCCATCCAAGACAGGGAAACCAGCCCCAAGACACTGGCTACAGCCCACATGGGAAGTTATAAAAACCCCAGTGGAGGTGAGAGTGCAGGAATGGAGGAGAGGGATCAAGAGAGAGAGCCAGAACACTGACAGGATGATGGCCAGAGCAGGGAAGGGATGGAAAGTAATGGTGGCTCGGAGGTCTGATTCTGGCTGCGCTGGAGGATGGCATGCATTCAACGCAAGTCACACATGCAGGATGAAGAACGGGTTTGCAGAAGAGGTGAGCTATTAACATAGCACTTAGGGGCGCCTGGGTGGTTCAGTCTGTTAAGCATCTGACTTTAGCTCAGATCATAATCTCATGGTTCGTGGGTTCGGTATGGCATCAGGCTCTCTGATGTCAGAGAGGAGCCTGCTTCAGATCCCCTCTACCCCTTTCTCTCTGCTCTCCCCCGCTTGTGCTCTCTCTCGCTCTCTCTCAAAAATAAATAAACATTAAAAAAATAACTATTTAGTGTTTTGAGACCAAAACCTATCAAGTGGCGCACCTTCCACTAGTGGGATAAGAATACAACCTCCTTTCCCCAAGTCGGTAGTATTTTTCACTTGACACCTTCTTTCTCCTTAGTATTTGTTCCGATGAGTGATTGTTGAAACTTTCTTCTAATGTCATTTCTCTTAATGTACAGCAAACGTATGTTTCTTGTGTGTTGCTCAGCATAGGGAGAGGTCCCTTACCTAATGATAATTATATAACTGACACTTTGTATTATTTTCTTTGGGCTGAACAGTCCTTCTTATTTGTGTATTTTTCTGTGCATCAGATCTGGTCGAAACTAGTTTGAATTAACTATGCCTTTGCCATTAGTGAGGGCCATTACTGCACTTTGAAATTTCATTTCGGAAACTAAACGCTTACAAATTGATTTGCTCTAGTTTCAGTGAATCCTTACGGATCATTCTGAGTACAAAATGCCAATTACTGCTACCTTATGGGGTCTGCCGCGGCTAAGTAGGAACCCAGCCCAGAAGTAGGCACAGGAGCTCTCTGAGTTCTCAACTTCTCGGCTGCCCCTTCTCCCCACATCCCGTCTCTCAGAACCATGTCTATGAAATTGATGTTCGGTTTCAGCACAAATGGATGGGGGGTCCCATTCCGCTTGAAGTGGAATGCACATTATTTTTAAATTACTTTCGTACAAACTCATTTAGAGCTCACAGCAAGAAAAAGACATTGTTCTCGTATTGATAACGATGAGCCTTGAAAATTCCATCAACTCACCAGAGGTCACACCACGAGGTAGTAATAGAAGAAGATCCAGGTAGCTGATTGTTATTTCAAGGCCTTCCCCCAATCCCTTTATGTCATGAAATGCTGATTCCAGAGTCACTTTGTTCTGCGTTCCTTTGATGGGTAATTTTCATCTCCATGTAAATTTTTCTAAATTTCCCCCAGTTGTCCATATTAAATTTTGAATGTAGGAACTCTTATGCCTATTTTGTTTCCACATTTTCTTTCAGGCACGTGTGGGGGGGGCATATGTGACTGTGTAGTGTGTGGGTTTGTGTGCGCTGGGATATGTGAGCGTATAAGTGTGTGCAGGTGTGCACGTGTGAACATATGGGAGTGTGCAAATGGGGACACGTGGGCATCTGTGAGTGTGAGTGCATGTGTGGGCATATGTGATTGCATGAATGTGGGAGTGTGCGGGGTGCATGTGAGTGTATGGATGTGTGCGTGTTTGTGTGTGTGTGTGTGTGTGTGTGTGTGTGAGCCTAACCGACTGTGGGGGGGGGGGCACTTGTGAGTGCATCACTGTGTGTGTCAGTGTGAGTGTGTGAATGCATGAGTGTGTTTTGGCAAAAAGTGGGCAAGGGTGTCAGTCTCCTTGTGATTTCCTTCCAGTCCTCAGGCTGTGGGAACAACAAAATGACTCCGGTGGTGCAGAGAATAATCCAGTCCCCTGACCTGGGGTCCTGTCCATCAGTTTGCACCCATTTTCTTACAGGCTGATTGAGTTGAATGACCGAATGGTACCATGGTCTGCTATTGCCCAGTGTTATCTCCAGACTCCATGTGACATTTTCCGGCCAATAGAGTATGACCAGGAGTGACATGGTACGCTTCCAGGCCAAGCAGTTAAGAACCGGTATGCCTCCTCTACCCTTCTCTTTCTTTAAAGACGGTTTGTGAGAAAACTACAGGATGGGGGCGCCTGGGTGGCTCAGTCGGTTGAGCGTCCGACTTGGGCTCAGGTCATGATCTCACAGTTCCTGAGTTTGAGCCCTGTGTCGGGCTCTGTGCTGACAGCTCAGAGCCTGGAGCCTGCTTCTGCTTCTGTGTCTCTTTTTCCCTCTCCCCTAACCCACTCGCATTCTGTCTCTGTCTCTTTCAAAAACAAATAAACACTAAAAAAATTTTTTTAAAAAAACGAAACAAAAAAAACCCCTACAGGATGAAAGGAGCTTAAATCCCTGGGTCACTATTTGGCGGATACCCCGCCTGTATTAGAGTGACAAAAGCAATAATCAATCCTTTGGAGGATTAGCCACTGTGATTTAGGGAGGTTGTTTTTGAAATATCTAGTGCTAATTACTCCAACCGATACAATGGCTTTCTCTTTTTTCAGTTGTTTCGTTTCTGCTTTAATTACCCAGCATCCATTGCGTTTGCTTGCACGTAAGGAACCTACGTTGGTACGTCATCCACTGAGCACCAAAATTAAAGTGTACTTATAATGATTTGTTCATCAATTTGCTTCCTTTACTATATTGTGAGGAATTTTAACGCAGACTGTGTTTTTGTCTTTGTTTTGGAAGGTGACTAGGGTAGTACTTGATACAGAAAGAATCTCCCTTTAGGCTTGCTAAAATAAATCATTTTCTCCTTAGTCTATTTCACTTGATTTTCATGCAGCTTGATAAAAATAATGTTTTGATCGTTTGGAATGAAACCAAGCTGGGATTCCTTTCCAGCTCAGCCACTGATTGACTTTTATCAGGTTAATTAATTTTTCTGATATTCTGGTTCCTTATTAATGGAAGACAAATGGAGACAGAAAGAAGACCAACTCAATGAACCTTTTGGTAAGACTGAATAAGAAAAGGTGTACAAATGCTTAGCGCAGTCCTTGATACACTGAGTAAACAGCATCTCTTATTACTATTATTGCGGTAATGACCAAGATTTCTTTTGATTAGTCTACTTGTTGTGGACTTGTGTTTTCCCCAACCATTGATACAAACACAGCTTAGTTGGCAAGAGAATCCAACGGACTTTCTCCTAGACCTTCTTGTCCGGATGTAATTAGTATTTTTCCTTCTTAAGGCAACGCCATTCTCTCTTCCTCTCCACTGGTCTTCTTTAAAAAAGTTTTTTTTAATGTTTATTTATTTTTGAGAGAGAGAGAGACAGAGAGAGACAGAGCGTGAGTAGGGGAGGGGCAGAGAGAGAGGGAGGCACAGAATCAGAAACAGGCTCCAGGCTCCGAGCTGTCAGCACAGAGCCTGAAGTGAGGGTCAAACTCATGAACTGCGACATCATGACTTGAGCCGAAGTCGAACGCTTAACCGACTGAGCCACCCAGGCACCCCTCCCTTGGTCTTCTATATCATTTTTCCATTGATGTAAAAGTAGTTAGCAATTCCTTGGGACCTTTCTTTTGTAACAGGCATGAATTCTTATTATTTAAGTAAAATCTTTGTTATGAAGAGTTTAGACGTGTGTATTCAGTCAATGAGAAAGAACAATCTTTCCAATATACGAAGGGGGAGTGGAGTCTATTTTTTCACAGATCAGCTTCCCGACAGCTACCTTATTGGCAACGCTCACTGTTGAGTGGTTCACTTTCAGCAACGTGACCAGAAGTAATGATTCAAATTCAATAGAGGTCAGAAATGATCAGAAGTTATGCTTTCTTGGCAGCTGCTTGATGTTCAATATTAAGCTGCTTTAGCAAAGCCTTCCCTTATTTTTGTGGCCAGATGCCATAGAGCAAGAAAACAATAAAACATGATAAAAAAAAAATGTCCCCCCTTTTCACACCTGCCACCTGCTACCTGCCTTAAATGGAAGTCACAAAGAAAGGGATTTAAATGAGCTAAGAGACCTGACTGAGCTCTCCTGGGTCAGGGGGTGTGTTGCATTTGCACACCTAGGGGAGCTCGCTTTACTAATATACCTGTTCCATAAATTACTCCGGAGGAAATCACTTCATTATTCATGACTTAAACATTCCTGTTGCAAAATGGTGATCTATGTCGTGTACTGTTGCATTACCAATTCAATTATTCTTTTGTCATGCAAACTCCCTGAGCTGTGACAAGAGGTGGGGCAAGCTCTTCACAGCTGGCAATCTGTAATGCTGTCCAGAAGCAGCTTTCTTCAGGCTGCAGTGTGCTGGAGAATTTATGAAATGGCTCTCAGGGAAGACGTCTGTCAATGATGGGAAATTGACGATCACTATCTAAACATTTAGCAGCCCTTCATCAGTTATAATGTGGCCATCTTCAACACGCCTTCCTTAACTGATAGCATTTCATGCTTTTTGGAATGGATTTGGAGGTATGAGAAAGAACAAAGCCTGCCCCTCCGAATCTATCACAATAACATTCATTTTCTTATTGCTTTCCATTTTCTTAGCGTTCTGCAACCAATTTTGCAGGAAGAAAGGCCCCAATGTTTTGAAGGATGTCTTTTTTATGTTGGTAATATAAAGGATGGACTTTGAGGTTGATCAGATGGCCAAACAAATACGTGGCAAGATTGAATTTTAGTCACTCACAGAGTTGTTTTAGCCTCGTGGTGCCCAGCATCCATTTTGTATAATGGTATAGTCACCTGGGTGCCTGACCTTCCATGTGGATTAAAATGGCCAGATGTGTGGGTGCAACTCAACATAGCTAATGGGGCATTTTTGAATTTCAGGCACTATAATGCATTTACACACTTCTAGATCAGAGAATTATCAAGATTTGCTGGTGCCTTCATATTAGCAGAGAAACTGAGCCTTGCATTAGGAATCTTACCACCAGGAATTAAGGAGGGAAAATGTAATGCATGTTCGTTTACTTTCTTCTTTTTTTTCTCTTTTCTTTTTTCTTCTCTTCTTTTTTTTTCTTCCTTTCCTTTCCTTTCTTTTCTTTTCTTTTCTTTTCTTTTCTTTTCTTTTTTCTTCTCCTTCCTTCCTTCCTTCCTTCCTTCCTTCCTTCCTTCCTTTATTCGTTTCTCACTCAGTTCTCCCTTTTACTGACCCTTGGCAGAAGAGGGTTGAGGAGTAGTGAGTCAACTCAGATCTACAATGGACCTATTTCAGCCTAAATTTGGGAGGGAAATGTTAACAGAGGGTCACTATCACATTTGTGAGAGGTAACATTTAACCCTTAAAATTACTCTCAGTGTGTTATATTTCTATTTTTCTGTCAAGGAAATTGATTTTCAGAGAAATCAATGACTTGCTCAAGATCAACAAGGTCAGTCTGTCTCCGAAAAGGCTTTTCTTTACCAGGTATCCATAAAATTCTTAATACTATAGATATTGGGGCTTTCAAATAAGTATGAGGCAAGATCTTTTAAATTTAATACTGCTGGCTAGTCTTAGTGCAGAGGTAGATCAAGATTTTGTAAAGCCTGAAGCTTGTTCAAAATTGGAACCACCTTTAACAACAAGACTACAAACATCAGAAACTCAAAATTAGGCTCAAGTCCTTGAAAGTAGCTCATCAAGCAAATGGCCCTGGAGATTAAGTTTATTAGGTGTCTAGTATGTCCACCTGTAAATGAAGGTCAAGGAACGAGCTGAAGTATTTCCAAGTGTGTTTCATGTAATCCAGGGCTCTTTGAAGTAGAGTAGTGTGGTTGTAGGGTAATTCCAACTCCGCGTTCTCCCTGAAGCAGTCACTTACTCCTAGCATCATGGCTTCTTCGTGGGTGAACCCTGGCTATTACATGTCATTAAAGAAGTGGCGGGAGGGCAACTGCCTCTGGAGGGAGCCAGTAATTCTTGCCGAAGGGACCAACATTGCCCATGGAAAATGCGAATCCTTTTGGAAGAGTTAATCATCAGGTTACAACCATCCAGCATTGTAGGATCCCGTTTCAAAGCCACTCCAGTGCCCGGAGTTGTGTGTCCTTTAAAACGAAGCCCCGCTACCAACAACAGCAACAACAAAAAGGAATTCCAAATTATTCCAAGAACTTCTGTTCTGAGTTAATGTGAGCCCCTTAGACGATTGCCTTTCAAACTTTTTGATAAACACAGAATGAATACGTCTTAGATCATGGTTCGGCTGTATATATACATATATGTGTGTATGTAATACATAAAATAATACATGCTTACTGCATGCACTAAAATCTAGTAACTTCTAATCTATTTTATTTTATTCTAGTTCCTTAAAAATTCTAGTTCTCCTCATGGCTTATTACAGAAGCACTTCACATAATCTCCACGTGCAGGAACATGTTCTACTAGTTATCAAGACCAGTAAAGTATAGAATGAGCAACGTGAAGTTACTTGATTGTTTTTCTGGCTGGTAACTTCCAAACATCCTTTGAAATTGATTTCAAACTCTCCTTCCTGTGTCTCAGTGGCTTTTGTTCTCCCGGGGAGGACATGTTCTTTTTCTTTTTCTTGTTTTAATTTTTTTAAGTTTATTTTGAGAGACAGAGAGAGCGAGTGGGGAACTGGCAGAGAGAGAGGGAGAGAGAGAATCCCAAGCAGGCTCAGTGTGGGGCTTGAACTCACTAACCATGAGATCATGACCTGAGCCCAAATCAAGAGTCAGATGCTTAACCGACTGAGCCACCCAGGCTCCCAGGGAGGACATATTTTCAACCTTAACTCTGTAGAATGAAAGTCTTAGCCTTTTTAGTTTTTTTGTTTTATTTGAGGATAATTGACACACGATGTCAAATTAGTTTCAGGTCTGCAACATAGTGATTCAACATCTCTTATGGTTATGCTGTGCTCACCACAGATGTGGCTACCATCCGTCACCACACAACGTACCACGATATCATTGATTATATTCACTATGCTGTACCTTTTGTCCCTGTGCCTTATTCGTTTCATAACTGGAAGCCTGTCTCTCTCATTCTTCTTCCCCCATTTTGCCCATCCCCCTCACCAACTGCCCATTTTCAGTGACCAGGTTGGTTCTCGGTATTATAGGTCTGATTCTCCTTTTTCTGTTTGTTTATTCATCTGTTTTGGTTTGTAGATTCCACAGGTCAATGAAATCAAACGGTATTTGTCCCTCACTGTTGGACTCCTTTCACTTAGCATAATGCCCTCCAGTCTTTTTCTTTAACTGAGACTTCACCACCAGGAGGAGGAAGCGGGGAGAAAAGGCATTCCTACAGCAACAAAACGCCTGTACTTGTGCTGCTACTGAATTTGTGCCTGACAAAGACCAGGCTCATTATACTGATTTTATGTGGAGGACAGAAATGCAAGGATTGGGGCGACATGCCAGCCTACTTCTATCCAGATCAACTAGTCGTGGCCACCAAACATATACAGCTCCAATGTGCTAGGCATTATGCCAGACACTTACTTGAATTACCTGTGAATACCTACGAAATCTGAAAGGTAGAAATCATTATTTCCATCGGATGGAAGTGTATCTGTCTCTTGCAGCTGTTCAACGCAATATCCAATGGTATCTCTCCAAGGAAGACACTAGAGTTGAACCCCAAACCCTGCCTTCGAACCAGAGTGAAAATTACTGACTCTGTAGAGGAAATGTTCTACTTTGTCCTTCTTCTTTTTTTTTTAATTTTTAATGTTTAATTTTGAGAAAGAGAGAGAGAGGCCACAAGCAGAGGACAGCAGAAAGGGAGGGATACAAAGAATCCGAAGCAGGCTCCAGGCTCTGAGCTGTCAGCACAGAGCCTGATGCTGGGCTTGAACTCATGAACCGTGAGATCATGACCTGAGCCAAAGTTGGACTCTTAACCAACAGAGCCACCCGGGCGCCCTACTTTGTTCTTCTTCCAATTATAATTAAGGAATAAAAATCCGTCTTATGCATGAACTGATACAATGTTTTTGGGGAAGGTAAGTGAATAACTGTAAATTAAAAAGCTAAGTAAGTTGAACCCCAAAACAATACATCATTTTTCTTTATTCCTTCAGATATGCTATTTGAGACTGAGGCATTGGCATATTAGCTCCTATAAACCTTCTTCACTTTTGCTTTTATTTTTTAAGCCTCTTTTGACTAGCTTGTAAGTCACTCTAGAGTAGTTCTTGTTGGCTTTATCTTTTCAATTACATTTGTTAGAATGCTATAATAGTCCTTTAAAAAATGAGCAACATTTAGATCTTTTGAAGTCCCCAAACCTGAAATATAAAGAAAGGATAGATTTTCAAAATAAATAAGCATCTTTGCATTCGCAAGGGTGAAATCTTATCTCTCCATTTCTTGTCTCTCCATGCAACACACCATGACCATACAAAGAAAGTCAGCACACACAGGCTGTTATCTGGTAAGTGGGTTGCTGATTCAGTCCAAGCAGCTCTGTCCAATAACTACTTATTTAATCAAGCGACAGTCACTTCTATATAGACTTCCATAGACACGAAATATTTTTCAAGATTACAGCTCATAAATACCTTAGAAGCGGCCGAAATATGAATAAAAATGAGATTTCTCAAGGTGTCACTTAAAGCTTGCTATAGCGTTAAAATAGAATTCCGATTCTTTTTAATTTGGAAGAGAAACATATCTCTTCATATTCAAGAGCCATTTAAGTGAGCAGGTTAATTGGATTTTGAAAAATACCATTTTCTTCAATAAGAAATAATTCATTTAGCTTAATTTTAAGCACCTGGAACAGTTGTAATAATAACATGAATGTTTGGCCTAGGAGATTAGAGAGGAATAAAAAAGAAGATAAAGAAACAGAGCCGATGTAGGAAGAAAAGTAAATAAAGAAAGAAACTTGAAGATTAAAAAGTCTTAGGAATATTTGAATTAGTGAAATGATAAAGCCATTGAAGGAAGACAAATGATGGGTAAGTTATTACATTTTAAACTTTCAGGCAAGAAAGGTCAAAGTGTGACAACAAATACGTGTTAAGTTATAGCGCAAAATACGTGAAAAGTTCTGCTTCAGATATTAATTAAAGAATAATTTAACGGATGCTTATAAACACCAAGCACTCTGTTAGTCATTGCGGATATTAAGATGGAATCCCTGGGCTAGGATTTCAAAAAGTTTGTAATCAAATAGGGAGGCAGATATGTAAATAAGCTATTAAAATGCACTATGTTAAATCCTTCGAAAGATGCATGTAAAATTCAACAGGAACATCATCTTACCTGTTGGTTTCATCAACTTTACAACTGAACCCCGATGGTGAACTGGTGCTACACAATTCCTATCGGTTTTCTCGAGTTCCTGCAGAGTCCGGGTCTTTTGGGCACAAGGCATATTTGAATAGCAAATATCCTTGCAAACGAGAGAAGCTGTATCCCTCCAGAGAGACCCAGAGACTCTCTCTGCCTGCAAAAGGCCCAGGGTAGCATGCGTAAAACCCTCTCCTTCCCCTCTCCAGAGACATTTGCTTATGTTCCAGGATAAGAACCTGAGGGATGCCTTTTCCTTCTCTCCTGGTGGAGAATTGTTTCTATTTCAGGATAATGAGTAATGTCTCTCCGGAGCATCGGACGGGCAAGTGTAAGGAGCACTTTCAGAACTCCGAGTATGGTTCATGGTCTGGTTCCTTTCCTGGGGAGTCTGCATGCACAGCTAAGATTCTGCCCTTAATATGGCACCACGAAGGGATCGGGGCTTGGGGAGCCTCGGCAAGATGTTGCTTTGGCTACTTTTTCATGTGAGTAATAAACCATGTGTTTCTGGGTTGTGCTGAACTGGGAGTCTTGCGGTCTTACAGACACACACACACACACACACACACACACACACACACACTTTGTTTAAACTTTGTTTAAGGGACTTCATTTGTGGTACTGTGTGGGGACAGCCCTAGCGAACTAATACGTGTATCGATTCCTTGTTTCACGTAGTTGTTTTGAGCTCTGTTTCCAAAGGGGACGATGTAATTCACTAAACAATTAGAAGTCTTTGCTCCCACTGCAAATGGTAGACACATCTCGTTCCATCTGCCCCTGGGCTTAACTCCCAATCTCTGGAAGTCTTACCCTGTCTGGCTGCTGGCTGTCCCTCTACACAGCCGACTATGTGGCAGGCGTATGGTTGAAAGGCTCAGGGGTACGTGTTCTTCATGTAATACAGATCCTAGAGTGTGGGGACTCCTCCGTGCTTAATGTCTACCTACTTTTCTGCCTGCCTTCCTGCCTGTCTGTTTCTCTTTCCCTACGAGGGAGCTCAGAATTCATTCACATTGTTGGCAACAGAGTATATTGTAGTAAAATTGGGGGGAAGTATGGATAAAGCCCTGGACCAGGAGTGAGTCAGGTGTGCGTTTGACTTCGGTCTGGCTACTCCATTACCACATGGATCAAATCACTTAGTGTATCTAAGTGTTATCGTCCTGGTGCAAGGCTAATTTCACAGTAACAGTTCTGTCCATTTCTAACCTTTGCCGCAAGACTCAAAAGAGACAATGCATGTGAAAAACGTTTATGCTACATAAACATGATGAGTTTTATAAATCACATTCTTTTTTTCAATATTTTTAAGGAGAAATGTTTGAATCTTAATCTTTTTATTTCTTACAGAATTTTCTGTTGTCAAACTATCCCTCTTATTTTTTAAAAAATGTTTATTTATTTTTGACAGAAAGAGGGAGAAAGAAAGAGACAGAGTGTGAGCTGGGGAGGAGCAGAGAGAGACAGAGGAGACATAGAATCTGAAGCGGGCTCCAGGCTCCGAGCTGTCAGCACAGAGCCCGACGCGGGGCTCGAACTCACGGACCGCGAGATCATGACGTGAGCCGAAGTTGGATGCCCAACCGACTGAGCCACCCAGGTGCCCCAACCTCTCCCTCTTTTTTGAAACTTTCTCTTCTCTGAATATCTGTGGCACAATGTGCCCTGGTTTCCTTCTGCTCCTCCATTGTTCCTCCTAGCCACATTCCCAGGCTCATCCTTCTCTACATGGACCCTGGTTCAATGTTGAAGTTCTCAAGGTTTGGCTTGGGGCTGTTATACCTGTGCATTTTCTCTGGGTTAGCCCACCCATACCCACAAATTATCAGATAACTTACAAAGGGATACCAATTTGACAATAAATTATATTTAAAAAATAAAATTAAATAAAAATGACTGCCCTCTTGAAATCTCTTCTTATATTATTCAAGGCACCTAAAACTCAAAATATCCAAAAGTAAATTGATGGTGTATAGTAACCCATATATTCTTCCAGGGCTTATGGGTCTACTAAGGAAACCATATTCCCCCTGTCACCACCCCGAAATTCAAGTATTCTGTTCCTATAGATTTTATTTATTTATTTTTTATTTTTTTAAAATTTTTAAATGTTTATTTATTTTTGAGAGAGACAGAGACAGAATGCGAGTGGGTTAGGGGCAGAGAGAGAGGGAGACAGAAAGCAGAAACAGGCTCCAGGCTCTGAGCTGTCAGCACAGAGCCCAACGCGGGGCTTGAACTCACGGACCGCGAGATCATGACCTGAGCCGAAGTTGGATGCCCAACGACTGAGCCATCCAGGCGCCCCTATATTCCCATAGATTTTAAATTCGGTATCACTCTCAGATGCTTTCGCTACACCTACCACAAAAATATATCATTTTAAAATTATTTAGTATTATTTAAAATGAAAGACTTTTTTTTTTTAAAATGTCAACTAATAAGGAGCCCGGTATGAGAGCACTCCAGGGCTGGTGAAGTCAGAGGTGAATCGTCAAGAACCACTATTGTTCTTCACTTTTCTCTCTGCTGTCATTAGCGCATCTGCCCTGTCCTCAGACTATTTCTATTATAGTTGCGAGATCGCTGAAGCACATCTCAGTTTCACATATAAATTCAACAATGCCCAGTGGGAACAAAAAGGCCATCTTTTCTTAAGTACCTCTCTTTAAGAATGCAGAAACATTTCCCCCAAAGCCTCACAGCGGCTTCTCCCTTACATATCATTTGCCTGAATTATATTACATGCCCATGCCTAAATAAGTACTGGCAAGGGAACTGGAACCAGCTTACCCGGAAGCCCAGAAGAGGAAAGGTACCTGATCCAAATCCAGCTTGTGATGGCAAAGACAATGGTGCAAACTAGATGTAGAGAAAGAGCAAACGTGTTTGCGTCCTCTCCTAAATGTCTTTCGAAACTGATCGTTCTTTTCATCCCGATGACGATCACTTGGCACAGAGAGACATTGTTGCCCTTGTCAAGAGTTGGGGTTCTCTTGCGATGTGCCCTCCCAGCAGGGGACAGTGGTCTTGGGCTTGGAAAGATAACCGCAGTCACAAGATGTAATGGGCTTCACTCTGCACGAAATTTACATGGCATTAAGAAATATATATATATGAGACAGGAAAAATACAGCATGTTTAACAAACACATATGGATCATAACCTCCAGGCAGCTTTCCAATTTCTCAACGTTGCACCATGCTTGGTGTAAGTGTTTCATGATGCAAGATGGTGAGACGGTATGGACACCATCATCTTAAAGAAGCCATCAACCGTGGTGTCTTTAACATTTCATGCCTTGCGAAGCGCATAGCTGTGTCGGGAATAAGTGACTAGCGCCCAGTACAGCTACATCTCATCATGTAGGGTTTACTCAGTGGGCCATCCTAGACGCAGCTTGCTTTAGTACTTAGCAAGCTCAGCCAGGTACCATATACTTCTCTACATTCCTTGAGCTTCAGGTGCAAGGAAGGTATTATCACGCATCAAACTTGCAGTTACCTGTGAAGCTACAGCGGGATTCCTCAAACTCAGCCCTGCTGGCATTTGGGCCAGGTAATTGTTTGCTCGGGGTGGGGGGTGCGGGGGCTGCGCTATGCCTTGTCGGATGTTTAGCAGGATCTCCAGTCTCCCCCCACTAGATGCCAGTAGCAACCACCCCACGGTAACCACTCCTACTGGTTCCCAAATTGCAAAATGTCCCTTTGGGGGCCAAACTGCACCCAGTTGAGAACCACTGGGAGAGAGGGCAGGCTGCAGATGGCCCGCCAGCTTCTTCCTTCCAGCATGATATATCCCCCACCCCCATGAAGTAAGGCATGACACAAGGCATGACATAATTTTTTTCCCAATGACATGTGAGCAGGACTTACACGGTAGCTTCCATGAGGGAGCGTACAGTTCTCTGGTCTCTCTGTTCTGCCGAGAATTTATGGAAGTACTTAGAGTTGCCACAAGGTCAGAGCAATCTGAAATACTGTGCCTGGGGGACATCTGCCTTGGGCAGTCGCCTGGCCCATGGCAGACACTGCATAAACTACAGATAAACCTTTGTGCGATTTTTTGATGCCCTTGTAATTTGGGGGGTGTTTGTTATTTCCACATAAACCATTCTTTTTTTTTTAACGTTTATTTATTTTTGAGACAGAGAGAGACAGAGCATGAATGGGGGAGGGGCAGAGAGAGAGGGAGACACAGAATCGGAAGCAGTCTACAGGCTCTGAGCCGTCAGCCCAGAGCCCGATGCGGGGCTCCATCTCACGGACCTCGAGATCGTGACCTGAGCTGAAGTCGGACGCTTAACTGACTGAGCCATCCAGGTGCCCCTCCACATAAACCATTCTTAACTGGTACAACCCCCCCCCCCCCACTCCAGAGTACCATCATTTGAAGTCCAGGCAGCTGCCATAGTATCCAAATTGGTCTCCTGTACACATACTTGCTCTCCTCCAATCCAGGAGTGAGACTGCCGGATGTATACTTTTAAAGATGCAAATCCGATCATGCCATCCCTCAGCTAATATCCCTTTCCTGAATCCAATGACTTCCCATTGTATTTAGGATAAAGTCCGAATACTTAGTATAACTGACACGGCTCTGTATAATCCGGTCTTCTGTTTTGTCTCCAGCCTCATTTTAGACATTAGTCTCTCTATCTCTTTATTCCAGGCATATTGATTTTCAGCTCCAGGAAATCCTCAGACCCACCTTCTCACCTATTACCTGAGCTTTGTATACGCTCTTTTCTTCCCCTTTCAATATCTAGTTAATCCTAGTCCTTTCGTCAGACTTTGAATCCATTGTCACTTCTTCAGAGAGGCTCCCTGATCTTTCCAACTAAGTCAAATCTTCCAATTAAATGGTCTCTCTCATGATACCATGCACCCCCCTCCATAGCAAATTTTTTATTGTGATTTTTACCTCAATATGTAAGAGTACATGATTAATGTCTATGTTGCCCACTAGACATAAGCCCTATGGGACCAGGAACAATTTTTGCTCTGCACTCTTTCCCCTTACACCTGTTCCAAGGCCCAACGGTGCCACATAGCAGATTCCCATCTGCATTTTATGATTAGATGCTTTTAAATAACTGATGGTCCCACTCTTCGGAAAGAAATGTTCAAACCTTGATGTTTCACTTAGCCTTCCATATAGTTTCTAATTACCCAAATGAGATTGTTTTTAAAGCTATAAATCTGTCATCTTGCTTGAATGTCTGAGTGGATTTGTGGGCCTATAGACATTTAATGGAGCACTCCCCTGAAATGATCAACTGGAAGTATGAATTCCATTTATTTACAAGAACAAATAAAAGATGACCTTATTCTTATTCTACACTCTATTATATTGGAGTAAATAATATAACAATTTTGGGCCGGTTGAATTATTCATAACCATTACATATAGCTGGAGAGCACAGGTTAGAAATACATGGCTATGTCCTTCATCTTTGCTCATTTATTTTGCTTAAGAACGATACCTTCTATCAGTATATTTCCTTTAAATTGGAAAGTCACTTTCATTTCGGTTGATCCTCGTAATAACCCTGGTTGAGTTATGACAGGAAATAGACCGCCATTGAGCAAAAAGTAACTATGTCACGGAGAACTGAAGTGATTTAAATAGTTAAAAAGACAGTGAATGGTGGAGTGAAAACACAGAGCCTAGATCTCTTGGCTCCCCTTATCGGATTCCGCATGTACCTGCGGATGCTTGTGGTGGGAGAAAGTTGTGGTCAGCAAATAAAGGAAAGGGGCATCAAGCTGGAAACAAAGGCAAGAAAACGCTAACCATTTACTAATGTTTATTTTCCATTCACTAAAACAAAGTTATAAAAACAGTATGTTTAGCAAAATGATGTCATATTTCAATGAAAATAATGTTTACCTATGATCAATTTCCATTTATTAAGCATTCTTTAGGTGTTTGCTTAGGTGGTATGATTATTATCATAATTGTTTACCAAAAAGGAATTCCAAGCTACGTTTCAAGTTATTTCTGCTGCTGTTCCAATTATTTCCTTATATGATAATTTTGCATAAAATATTTTAGAGAAAAAGGCAAAATAATAAAAATGAAAAGCCTTCTAGTAGTTAGCGCCACACAAGCAAATTGGCCAAATTTTATTTATTGCTTTGCAGAAGATCAAAATTTCGAGGTTGCCTACTCTTGGGGAGAATCAGTCAGTTGAGACAATAGCCTTCTAAATGCAGAGTTAGGATAGTTTGTGATTTGCACAGATAATGAAAGATCCACTCCACTGTAGGGAAAAGTTAACTGGGAGTAAATCAACATGGTAGAATTCTGGCAAGGAATTCTCAGGGCTGAGGCTGAAAGGCTGGATGTACTAATTTTCCCATGGAGAACATGGCCTCATGGAATAGTTTTGAGTCATAGTGACTTGAATTTGACCTCTGGTGCTGCCATTTATGGCTATATTCAGGCAAATCACTTGAGAATTCTGAGGCTCAGGGTGCTTATGTGTAAATGGGACAACAATGAGGCCAACGACTGAAAGGCTATGACGCATGGAAGGAGCTGAACACTGTGATTGGCACATATTAACTATTGTGTATCTCACCCTTACTACTACCCCGTGCTGCTGCAGTAGCCTTGGCAATTACACTGAGTGAATCAGGGGTCAACGGAGACATCCTCTATCCTCTGAACCATCAGTCACCCGGGTGCTCCAGCAATGTTTATGCTGAAGGAATGCACAGGAATGCTGTAGGAGACCCCGGCAGCCACGGCAGGCACCACACAGAGCCCAGGTTCGAGGACAGGTACTATGGGTGAGTATTGTGCAGACCTGGTGTCTAGACTTTCCCTTTTGTGGTTGTTGTAGGCTTGTGCTGTGCAGAAATTTATTTTTCCCCTTTGTCCAACCATTTATGTTTTATAACCTATCCATTTCTGCCCAAACAATTCTGTCTCTCTCGACATGGTCTCAGTAGGCTTCCAACAATGTGAGCTACAGGAAAGCCAGCCAAATACACTTGCAAGTTCTGAATATATGTAGCCTGAGTGTAGAAGGTATTTCCATCAAATGATAAGCTAGCATTTTCAGGATAGATTTTCTACGTAAAGAGCTCAAATCTCTGAAGAAACATTATCTGTGACTAGAAGAAACACCACTCCAAAGTAGACCAGATGGACAAACAGAATTACAGAAACACCCTACCCATTGACTGAGATCTGACCCAAAGAACTCATATCCCGAGAAATCAATCCAGGAAGCGGGAGGAGATGGGAAGTAATTTTAATTGTGCTCTTTCTTTGCACTTGGCCTTTTGTCAGAAACTTTCACATACTTAATCCCACTTAATAAGAACTATGACATCATATAAGTCTTAGTATCTTTTTTAAATAGTAACTGAAGATTTAATAGAGGGTATTAATGTAATTCAGATTGAGTTTAGTGAATAGTAAGGCTTTTATGTGAATTTGTCATTTAATTTAATCATTTAAGACAAGATGGAGTTTTATTCCAATCCCAACTTACTATTTAGTCGATCTATGTGTGAGTGTTTAACAACAATTTTTAAAGTATATTTATTTATGTTGAGGGAGAGAGGGAGAGGGCTCAAGAAGGAGGGGAGAGGCAGAGGGAGAGACAGAAAATGTCAAGGAGACTTCACACTCAACCTGGAGCCCTATGTGGGGCTCAATCTCATGAACCGTGAGATCATGACCTGAGCCAAAACCAAGAGTCGGATGCTTAACCAACTGAGGCACCCAGGTGCCCCAATAACAATTTTTAAATTGTTGAATAAAACAAACTTATTAGGGTTTGGTTGTAGTTTAGAAAATTAAAGATTTTTGTTTGAGATTTTCTTGCATATTTCTGTTTGATTTCAAGACACCTGAAAATGAGAATCATTTTTTACGTTAGAATAGACCCTACCTATCATCGAGTCCAGACCTCCACCCTCAGAAATTCCTTCTACAGTGCTCTGACGGGTAGCACCCAGGTGCTGCTTGGTCACTTCTAGTGCCTGGGAGCGTATTGCTAGCATAGATAACCCAGAGCATTTTTTCATTAGTTTACTGGTTGGTCTTAGTCCTGTCTTCTAGACCTGAATAGATGCAGTGACTTTCTGTCTCAATACCTGCTAGAGCTAAGAGTGAGAATTCCTTCCTTTCCTTTAGTGACTGTTATTTGCTGAAAAATTGGCAGTGTTCTAACGTGCCTCCTAGCATCACTTGTGTACTCAGAGAAAGATACTCAGGAGAGCTCCTGTGCTGGGGGTGGGGGGTGGGGAGTGGGTCGGAGACATTTAAAGATGAACAAAGCAACAAAGAAGTAGTCCAAGAATTGAATCTTTAAATTTCCAACTTTTTGTTACTGCTTTTATTGATTTCGGAATGACCCTCTTATTCCCTTTTGTTTTGTTCCATTTTTCCTTTTCATTATTGTTCTGAATTTGAATTTCCAAAGGGGAACAGTCACTTGCCCACAATGAAGCCGGGTGCCTGGGGAGGGAGGGAGTAAGCCTAGAATACAGTCAAAAAGGCCACAAAGACACAGAAATTCCTCAACTTCCTGTTAGTGTTAAGAGAGAACAGAATCTGAAAGAAAGGTCAAACCTCCAAACTGGCTGCAGAAACTGATCCTTAGGGAAATTCCTCCCAATGCAGAAGAATTAAAACTCAAACCAAGAACACTTGCAAAGGCAGCTGTAATCCTCAGAAGGAAGGCAGACCGGAGCCACAAATCAAAGAACAATATTAGAAAACGCTACCGTAATGAGAAAGAAACATAGTGAGAGAGCAGAAGGGAGCTGGGGGACTGTGTGTTTTCCATTTTGTTGGACACACCAGCTGGGAGCATGTGCTTCGAGAACTTCCCAGGAGCTCAAGCAAGAAATCACAGCCTGCAGAGCCACTGGTTAAGGAAAGAGAGGAGAACGTGGAGATAAACGGCAGAGGCCCTGTCAACTGGGTCTCAGCTTTAACCCCGCCACTGAGGCGTGAACCCAAGGCCACTTTCCTACCCCTGCGGTAGCAGGGCCACCAATGTGGTTGCCCACCCGCCTGCCCTGACCCCAAACACGTCGCCGTGCGCTCCCTTAGAGGGTGCTGCTGTGAGTAGAGAAGTAGCCCCAGCACGCCAGGAGCCACGATGAATACTTTTGTTAATGCACACAAGTCAGGTGAGTTTCTCTTTTTAAATGAAGTGTAATTAACATACAACATTATATTAGTTGTTCAGGTGCACAACATCCTGATCCAACCATTCTGTACACGACGCTGCTCACCAAGATGCCTGTGGGCACCAGTTCAGCAAACATTATTACAGTATTATCGACCATGTTCCCTATGCTGTACTTTTCCAGAGCGTTATGTCCCTGTAGCTGGGGTGCAGGGGTACAAGGGCATCTAGCTCTGGGGGTCCCAAGCAGACCAGATTTGGCCACTCGCTGCTGCCCAGATCCAAAGGCGGAGAAATGAGCCGTGGTGACACAAGAAAGGGATTTATTTCAGAGAAGCCAACACGAAGAAGCCAGCGGACTATAGCATCTCAAAAACTATCTCCAAAGTGCCCCCAATACTTCCAGGTTTATATAAGGAAAATGTGGGGCAAAAGTTGATGGGTACCTGCAGGTGGGCAGTGAAGGTCACATAGATCACTGTCTTGGGGTCAGTCACGCAGCGTCTAGATGGCTCAGGGCAGCCCATATTGCTTGAGAGGGTAGTTTCGGTTCCCATCAAGGGATGCTTTGCCCGCAGGGTCTTTTGCTTGAGTTCAGAGATGAGCTGTAAAGAAAAACTTCATCAAGTGGAAACTACAGACTGAAGTCAGGATGGAGGTAGTTAAAACTCTTTTTTTACTTGTATTCCAGCTATCCCTGTCATTGTTCCCCACTTCTTGGGTGATGTTGGAGTGGCTTGGGCATTTCTAGGATCTAACTAAGGGGAAACACATTTAGTGTGGTATATTTATAATTGTTCACCTGCCATTTTAGTAGCATAGAAACACCGTTGGGGTACCTGGGGGGCTCAGTCAATTAAGTGCCCAACTCCTGACTTTGCCCTAGGTCACGATCTCACAGGTAGTGAGTTCGAGCCCCCAGTCAGGCTCTGCTAAGGGTGAGGAATCTGCTTGGGATTCTCTCTTGCTATCTCTCTGTCCCTCCCATGAGGCACGCTCTCTCTCTGTCTCTTTCAAAATAAATAAATAAACTTAAAAAAAAAAAAAGAGGGGCACCTGGGTGGCTCAGTCGGTTGAACCTCCGACTTCCGCTCAGGTCATGATCTCGCGGTTGGGGAGTTCGAGCCCTGTGTCGGGCTCTGTGCTGACAACTCAGAGCCCGGAGGCTGCTTTGGATTCTGTGTCTCCCTCTCTCTCTGACCCGCCTCCGTTCATGCTCTGTCTGTCTCTGTCTCAAAAATAAATAAACATTTAAAAAAAAGAAAAGAAAGAAAGACCTTCTAGGGTCAGTCCAATAGCTTACCATGCCGAATCAAATGGCATCACAGCAAAAAGGTGCAAGGCCCATGGTGTGTCACAAAATGAATGTGTGATTTAGTGCCGGAAAAAAAAAGCATGTATGTAGCTAAGCAGAAATAAGGTTTTATAAGTGAGGAGCTGGAAGCTAGTTTAGGGATATTGCATAGTTCATATAGCAAATAAGCCTAATATATTTTCCCTACACTTGAAAGCAGTCCTATAAACCCACTTGGTATTACCAATAACAACGGGAGCAGCAAAAGAAGAAACTCTTCTAAACTATCAAACAATAAGAAAAAGTAACCTGGATCAAGTTGTTAGAAGAAATATCAAATTACCTTTCTGTTCTCTTTATGGATAATTGTGTTACAAAATCGACGTTATGCAAAAAAGGCAATCAGAGCATTTGCAGCTCAAAATGTAGACAAAATGTATTACAGAAATATGTCAGGATATTCTTTTTCTATATTTTATCATTTCCATTTATTTTTTTTTATAATTCGTATTTGTATTTTTGTCATTGGTATTCAAATCTCACTTTGTGTTTGCAATTTCGTATTCTTTTTGTTGGAGAGTATACCTCAAATTATTTTTGGAGAGTATACCTGAAATTATTTTGCTTCTGGCCCTACAGGACCTACACCTGCCTTTGTTTCTGTCATTGTACTTACTTGTCATCTTTTACCTGACTGTCTCTGTTGTCTGATGGGTGGTCAGGAATAAATCCGATTCTTCCTAATATTTCCAGCACCTAATGTAATAAGACCTAGCGGTTGTTCAATATGTTTTCATTGACTGAAAATCCAACTGATGGGTGTTGGGAAGAAAACGGAGGTTGGAGGATGTTACGCTTCAGATAGGAACAATGAAGCCACACCGGGACCTGCAGCCCTCTCAAAAGCTGAGAGGGATACAGAGGACATTGCAGGGTACTTAATAGAGGTAAGGGGATGAGGAGGGTCCTACAGAAAACCTTAACTAGCTTATAGAAAAGCCTGCTAGGGACGCATTTGGGAACACAAGATAGAAAGATATGAAGGCTAAAATCAATCCCTTTGCTTCCTCTGGAGGGGAGACATACATTTCTTGCTGGAATTAGACACGATTACACATAAAGCATTTAGTTTAATACCCATCCCAGAGCAGATGATAAACACTAGTCTCTCCCTCCCCACTAATTTTCCTTCAGGAACATAGGTTTGGATCCAGAAACTAGACAGGAATTGAAACTAACAACACAGAAGAAGATGGTTGAGGCATTTAAACCTTATTTCAGGGGACTTGAACAAAAGTGCAAATACGTACCTTCCCCCTATGAGCGGGTGAAGGGGAGTATTGGAACTGATTCTACCGGAATCAAGTAGGCGGAGAGGGAGAAAGGGGCCTAAAGGAAAGGAGAGGAGAGAAGCCAGGAGCCAGAATTTCACTCACTTTCA
Source organism: Panthera pardus (assembly GCF_024362965.1). NCBI lineage: Eukaryota > Metazoa > Chordata > Mammalia > Carnivora > Felidae > Panthera > Panthera pardus. The sequence continues at coordinate 105,186,949 of NW_026526655.1, forward strand.
AAGGGTGGTGGCCTTTGCTTCCTTTTCTTCCCATCCGGTGGTGGTCCTTCATCGCTCTCCAGGAACAAGATGGGGTGCTTGGCTCAGTCACCCCCCCAGGCCCATCTTCAAAGGGAACACTTCAAGAAATAGTCTTTAATTGCAACACACCTTAATGGATTTTGCATTTAGTCAGGCACATCCTTTCACCCATAATTCCCTCCCCTCCACCGTGGCAGTTCACCCACTTACCAACATTATGGCAATTTTCCCTTCACAAGAAATCTCCCCGAAGTGTCTACTTAGGAAGCTCTTTGTTTGATGTTGTTGACGTGTTAATAGGAGTAGCTCTGGGTTCTCTGCAGTAGTGAATACTGAAAGCTGAAGAAAATCTGAGAGAAGCTGGCAGGCAGGGGCATTTCCTTATCCCATGCCCCATTGTTGAATGCTAAGTGGGAAACCAAAGGATTCAGAGCAATAATTAAAAAGGATTGAACACAAAGTTTGAGGCAAGTTAGAATTTGAAGAGGCCAGTTGTAAGTGGTTAGAACCGTGGAGGAGAAGTTGGCTCCTGGTTGAGTCTTTTAGAGCCTTTGTACGGAGTCTGTATTTAGGAGTTTGTTCATTTTTACGTTTGCGCTAACGCTGAAGCCCATTTATTAATCTGACTAATGATGAATCACCATTTATTCTTGAACACGGGACTTTGGGGAATTAGTAGGCACAGCCCTTAATATTGAGGAGTTAACAGTAAAATAAGAACAATTTTGGATGCAAATTAATAGATGATGGATGTAATCAGGGTCACAGCTGGAACAAATGAGGGGCTATTAGTGTTCCTATGAGAGCCAGGACAATTTGGGCTGGACTAGTCCAGAAAAGATGTTATAGTGAGCTGTGATTCAAGCCCCATGAGGATTATGTATGAGAGAGAGAAGGAGAGAGGAATGGAATCAAAATGGATGGATGGGCATGTATGTTTTGCAGTAATAAATTGGCTCATTTTCCCCGTATGTCTCTCTAGATCAGGAATGAAAACAGATGATTGTTTTCTACATCCTGCTCCGAGGAAGGAGATGTTGTTGAGGTGGAACTTTTTCCCAGAAAGTGGGGTTGGGTTGAGAGGGTGTGGACCTTCGCAGTTGCCACCTATTTGCAAGCAGGAAAATCCAGGACGATGTTTGTGTTGAGGTCACATTTCGTGCCTCTCAAAGTGGACCCGGATTAAAGGTGTTTTGAAATATCTTTCATGAAGAGATTACATGGAGAGTCGCCTCCGAAGACCAACCATCTTCCATGATCCGAGCCACCTAAAGCCCTGCTACAGATGAACTAATTTCCTTCAGTTTTTTTTTAAAGGAGGCTGTTTAGTTTCAAAGGGCAAGTCCACATACAAAGAAAATGGAGAGCAATAAATTATTGAAATGCATATTTTCTATGCTGCCCTCACTTGGGGATGAAAAGGGTCAAAAATGGTAACAAGATAGAACTTGGTCTCTACCTTCCTTCATGCTGCACCATCTCAGTCTTCTTTGGTTGCAGATGTCTCCAAGCAATATCAGTGTGTCTTTGAGAATATTCTTCTCTCAACCATGCGTTCCTCATATTTTCCCTTTTTTGTTGTACCTGCTATCCAGATGTCTCCCACTATATCCTTCCTCCGGCCTATGCATTGATATTCAAATGCCTGCTGTCCTCTGACATCAACTCATGACTAAGTTTTCTGGTCCTATGCCATATGTCCACATGCTGCAAAATCCCTTATTTATGGGACAAAGTTGTCATGTCCTCGTGGGGGGCGCCATCTTGATTTACATGCAACACAATCACGTGTTCTCAGAGCTTGTAAAGTATTACAACAAAAGACCTTTACAGTTTCCACACAGCTTTGTGCTGCTCCTCTCACTATAGTCTTCTAGTGGAGATCTGCAGAAGTTGGGAAAAAGACCAATCTGGTCAATGTGACAACATATTGTACATTAAAGTTTCCCTACTGACCCTGACCCATAGTCAGGTCTGCATTTCCAAACTCTAACTTCCCACTGCTGAATTCACTTCCAGGGGAAGTCTTATTTTCTCCTGCACATCGGTCTCTAGTGTCTTGCCCCACTGCCTTTTAGGCATGCTAGAAATTCCCAAACTTGGGACAAGTACACAACTTAGAATAGGCCTTTGAACTCCATACATCAAGATGAACTTGCTCCTTGTAACTTGTCCTCAAATAAGAACTCTTTGCGGGCAGACAGAAGGAAAGAGACTCTTTATTTACTCAATCCATAGGTTAGAAATAGAAAAAAAAGTCAATAATTCTGACATATGGAATAAGTAATGAGAAATACCGGACTCTTGTTGGTCCATCTTCTAGAAGTTCTAGAGTTTTTGAATTCTTCCATAAAACTTGGGAGCCCTTCCTTCCTTCCTCTCTCCCTCCCTCCTTTCCATCCTTCCTCCTTTCCTCCCTTCCTCCCTCCCTCCCTTTCTTTCTTCCTTCCTTCCTTCCTTCCTTCTGCTGTAGAAAAGTCACAGAAAGGACACTTTAGATAGAAAAAGAAATAAAATACCATTTTATTCAAGGAAAACTCAAAAGTCACCATTAACCAAATGCAGATGTTTTAAGCTAAGAAAATGTTGTGTTTGACAAAAATTGCAGAACGCAGTTTTTAATCTGTAGTTTGTATGTTCAGAAGTTTGGTTTTATGTAACATCAAAAGCATTTCATTTCTCTTTTACTTATGTAACGTTTATATACATGTTAGCTTTTTTTGTTGTTGTTGGCTTATGAATAGTTTATTGTGGGTAATGAGGAAAATAGAATAGTAGATATTATTCAGGAATACAAGGCCAAGGTAGACATTATTATTTATTGTTTCATATTTTAGATCTTATTCCATTTAATTATTTTCATGAAGTTCACTTATAGCTTAAAGCCCTATTTGGAAATTGTCTTTAATTTGTTGCATTAGGCTTTCACCTAGATTGGGCTTGTCATTTATTTTTGTAGCCTACGTTCCTTTTCTTCTCTTTTTTGACTTAATTTTTTCCGTATTAGGTTTGCTTAGTTTTTTATTTTCTTTTTCATTAAGGCTTCGAATGAGCAATTTTACCTTCTAGGAGCTCTGTTAATGTCACCCCTTTATCTTTCATTCTCAGCTATAATTCATATTTCATCCCATACACTTTTTGTTATAAATGCATCAGGGGGTTGGAGTGTGGTGTAGGGAGGGTGTAGCTATACTTAAATCCACATTCACTGGAGAATTTGGATTCTGTTCATGTAATTTTGCTAGATGTCTGCATGGTGATTCACTCTACTTAGGGATGTGTATGCACGTCTGTATATGCATATGTGTACAAGTGGGTGTGTGTCCTTATATGTATGTGTGAGTGTGCATTGTAGGGTTCTAACCCAGACTTTGCTTAGTTCTCTCAGTCCAGCATGGGGCTCTAGAAAGTAATTAAAACCGACAACAACAACTCACTGCCATTTTCCCCACTTTTGATGAAATGATGGGCCAATTAGAAGGGTTTACCATACTAAGAAACTTCTCAAATTTTCTCCGAGTTGTTTTCTTACGTTCTTCACTTTAGTTCTCCCCAAATTGGAGCTCTTGGTCAAATCACTCAGGCTTTGTCAGATGTCTCTTCTTTCCACAATAATCTTCCAGAAATGGAGGTGATACTAAGCTCTCTGTCAAGCTTCACTCTCACTTGTGTCTCTTTCTTCATAAAATCTTAAAGTTTAAAAGATAATATTGCAGACCCTTTCTTAGTTAGTATTTACCACCAACATTTCTCTAAAATTTATTTTGTAATGGGAAGAGTTTCTGTGATAGTTTCATTCTTCAATATTTGCCCATGAGTTGAAGTTTTCTGTATAAAAGCAAATAAGTAAATTAACAGATAGATAGATGGATGGATAGATAGGTGGATAAAACAACTTAAATGTTCCATGAGAAGCTAAGTAAATTGTGGTACAACTATATTATGAAACAGCATACAACCATTAAAAACATATTTATGGGGATTTTTAAAATACAGCATAGGGAACGCTCAAATTAAAATGTGAAATGTTAAGAAATATATACAGAGAATAACCTTAACTATGTAAAAACTACAGAGTTTATGGCTCAAGAAGCCTACTAAACATATGTGTTTACCTCTCTTTCTTCCAAAAATCCCATCGAAATGACAGAAGGGGTACAATAATAGCAATAAACCACATGTGATGTGGCAGTGTCATATAACTAGGAAGAAAACCTCCAGCATCCCAAGCTAGTGTACAAATTTTCAAACTGTTAAAAACACATGAAATTAGATGACCGCTAAACCCAACAGGCTCGCTGAATGAATGACCCATCCCAGCTCCACCAGACTCATTGTGCAAATGTAGTTTTTATCCTATAAATTCCCTTTTCCAGACTTTTAGAGGACCTCTCTGTATATATCTTGCCATCACATAGTAGCTCTTCTGTCTGACATTTAAAGTCTTCTAGGATATGGTCCAATGTTCATAAAAATTCTGTTACTCTTCTTGTCTCAGGACGAATCTTGGTTATAATTAAGCTGATAACCATTTGGCTTTCCTGCTCCTTCCAGACTATTGCCTTTCATCTTTTTATCTCCTGAATTTGCTCCTGGTTTTAGCTCAGCCTCAAAGGCAGACCCACCACCCTCCTGCAAGCCACCATTATACAAATATTTCCTCTATTGCAGATTCAAAGGATAAGGTTTTCTCTGACCTCTGAGATCCCCAAGGAACTGATTTCCTTTGTGAATTCATACTGATTGGGCTACATGCTTATAGCTTTGATCTTTTTTTTTTTTTTTTTCAGGAATCATGCGGAATTTAAATGTGAAACCTCTTGAGGTCTTACATTTCCTAGTATTTTATTTCATGATACATAACTGCAGGCCAAAACACGCCAGATGTTCAGTGGGTTCTAAATTCTTGGTAGAGGGGCGCCTGGGTGGCTCAGTCGGTTGGGCGTCCGACTTCAGCTCAGGTCACCATCTCGCGGTCCGTGAGTTCGAGGTCCGGGGCTTCGAGCCCCGCGTCGGGCTCTGGGCTGATGGCTCAGAGCCTGGAGCCTGTTTCCGATTCTGTGTCTCCCTCTCTCTCTGCCCCTCCCCTGTTCATGCTCTGTCTCTCTCTGTCTCAAAAATAAATAAACGTTAAAAAAATTAAAAAAAAATTTTTGGTAGAGGCCTGGGCATATCATGCTGTATCTAGGCTTTGGCTCATGCTATCCCCTTTACCATAACTTTCTTAATCAAATACCATCTTTCCTTACAGAGAAGTTTGTTCAACTCTAAGTTTATCACTGTACTGCTTCTGTACTATGAATTTTCCTCAGAGCACAGATCACCATATAATTATTTCTCTCTTCTACTAGTGTACGTGTGGGAGACAGAATTTTCAGATGGCTACCAAGATTCCCACCCCCTGGTATATAATCTCCCCTTGAATGTGGGTGAAAACTGGGAATATGATGGGTGTTACTTCCATGATTAGATTACAAATAAACTGACTTTGAGTTAATTAAGGAGGAGTTTGCCTGAGTGGGTCTGATTTCATAACAAGAATCCTTAAAAGGCACTGGGCCCTTGCATAAGTCAGAGACACTAAAGTGGAGGATGTGGGTGCCTCAGTCAGTTAAGCATCCAACTTGGGCTCAGGTCATGATCTCGTGGTTCACGAGTTTGAGCCCTGCATTGGACTTTCTGCTGTCAGTGTGGAGCCTACTTTGGATCCTCTCTCCTCCTCTCTCTCTGCCCCTCCTCTGCTCTTTTCACTTGCACGTGCTTAAAGCAGGATCTCGCTCATAAAAATAAGCACTAAAAAATTGTTGAGGGTATGAAAGGGCTTCTAGAGCGGGGGGCACAGGGCAAGCCTGTGTACTCTAGGAGCTGGGAGCAGCCCCTGACGGGCAGCTACCAAGACAGTGGGACCTCTGTCCGATGCCACAAGGAAATGGATTCTGGTGACATGCTGGGAGTTTGTACATAGGCCACCTCTGTAGGAAAGACTCCAGATGAGAATGTGGCAGGCCTTCTAGATGTCAGTCTTGGGAGATCCTGAGTGGAGGACCAAGCTGAAACATGCCAGACTCCTGACCCACAGAAACTGTGAAGTTATCAATTTGTCTTGTTCCAAACCACTTGTGGTGATTTGTTACCCAGCAACAGAGAGATGAATATAATTATGAGTGTTGAAGTTTGGGTTTCTTGGGAAGCAGCTTTTGGAATGGAGATTCACATGCGGAAATTGACTGGGGAAGCTCTTAGCATTAACAGCGCTGGAAGAGGAAAGGAAGCAAGATTGACTACAGAGAAATTTGGGTTATGCTCCAGTCCATCTTATCGGGGGCTCTGAAACTGAGATGGTCTTTCAGAGTGGACCTCAGTTTTTATAGTCCCCTAATAGTCTCAGGGTCAGTCATTGGATGCAGGTTGCGCCCAGGAAGGGGACATGGCCTCGGGCAAGACAACTGCCCACAAGTAATGCAATTCCTACACTGGAGTGACAGGGAAAATTTCCGAGGACGGCAGGAAAAACTTCCTTGATGGTAAAGAACAAGATGTCCTGGGTACAAAGCCATTCTTCTTCCTTTCCATGTTCCCTTTAACTAACAAGTGTCCGTTTCAGACAGACTATGCCAACACGTGCTTTTGCAAACTCACCTGGTTGCAAGCCCCCTTGTCCGTTAATAACAGGTACGATATAAACTAGAAGCATTTGTTTTATTCGTTTAATTAAGAAACAATTATTGACCGCTTATTGGGCACTTATGTACCTGGCTCTCTTTTAGGTAGTCAGAAAGAGACACTATACAAAACATACAAAGACTCTGGCCTTCCTAGATGAGCAAAACAAAAATAATAAATTTTGTATATGTGTACATATGTACATACACATTTACATATGTGTGTATATATGTATATGTGGGTGCATGTATATATACACATGCATAAATGTGTTTATATATATGTATGATCTGTTAGATATGACAATGAGGAAAAGAAATTGTTGAGCTGGGTAAAGAGTATCAGAACTGTTGGGGTGGGATGTGGGGGCTAGGTTGTAATTTTTTTTTTTTTTTCAACGTTTTTTATTTATTTTTGGGACAGAGAGAGACAGAGCATGAACGGGGGAGGGGCAGAGAGAGAGGGAGACACAGAATCGGAAACAGGCTCCAGGCTCCGAGCCATCAGCCCAGAGCCTGACGCGGGGCTCGAACTCACGGACCGCGAGATCGTGACCTGGCTGAAGTCGGACGCTTAACCGACTGTGCCACCCAGGCGCCCCATAATTTTTTATAGGATGGTAAAGGTGAGTCTTATTGAGAAGGTAGTATTTGAGCAAAGACCTGGAAAAGTTGAGATGAGGGGTAACAACTCCAGTTAAAGAAACAACCAACGCAGAAGTCATAAGGGAGGACTGTAACAGGGGGCATCTGGGTGGCTCAGTCGGTTGAGCTTCCAACTCTTGATTTTGGCTCAGGTCATGATCTCGAGGTTCATGAGATCAAGCCCTGCGTCAGGCTCTGCCCTGACAGCGCAGAACCTGCTTGGGTTTTTTCTCTTCCTCTTTCTCTGCCCCTCCTCCAGTAGCATGCATGTGCTCTCTCTCTCTCTTTCTTTCAAAATAAATAAACATTAAAACCAAAAACAGGAAAGAAAGAAAAAGCATCAGAGTCCAGTCTAGGGGAAACAGTAGTGAGGGAAGGGTGGTAGAGAGGACAAGGTTGGAGACACAATGGGAATTTGGCTCATTTAAAGCCTTTGGGCACTGAGGGCTTGGGGTTTTACTCTGCATGACAAGGTGGGTTTAAGAGAGGACACATCGAATGCTCATGCTATGCTGTGCGCTGTGGTAAACCTTTTATCTGTATCTGTATTATTTAGTTCCCCCAAGATCCCCATGTGAAGACAGTATTATCGAGATCCTTATTTCATTAGGGAGCACTCTTGGTGTTAAGGAAGCTGAGTAGCTCACCCAAGGTCACAGAGAAGGTAGGAGAAGAGACCTGTATCTAGGCTGTCTGACTCCTCTGTATTTAATCATAGCCTTATCCTGAGTCCCACTTGTATGGCCTCTATTTGATTTTATAGCTCCAAACTATATCAAAAGATCTAGGCATACAATTCAAACTCCCACTGCTGTCAATGGGTTAATTGGTAAGAAGTTTAACACTTTCTGAGCTACTAGAAAGTACATTTATGTTCAACTAAGAAAATCTGTTCAGGTCGCCATTTCGCCATATGATCACCATCCCACCCACAGTTGCCATGCTTCCACGTTGTAGGTTGGGTTCTCTGGAAAGGCCTTTGAGGGCACCCCTTGTGAAAGGGATTGGAAAGAAAAGGAAGTGGGGACAGGAGAAGTTCGTAGAAACACAGGCCCTATGACAGCATTGGCCGATCTTGGAGGAAGCTTGGGAGCTCTAATGGCTCATCGGAGTGGGACTGAGATGGCCAGACCCCCGTTCTCCTACATCAATCCTTCCTTGGTCGTGAGCCTCTGAAGGGGGAGTGAGAGGAAAACACCCACAGTGTCCACCAGAGTCCACTGTGCTCAAAAACAAAAACAAAAACAAAAACAAAAACAAAAAACAACCATGCTTGATTACCTGACTTGAGCTAGCTGCCGCAAGAGATATACAAACAGATCTCTAAGCGTGTTCCTGATGTTAGGAGAAGTGGCCTCATCTTCACGGGAAAAGAAGCAGTGGCAGTGCATAAACCCACTGACATTTCCTTTGTATTCAGTGCACAGAAACACATTTGGTATAGATCCATAAATTTAAAGCTAATGCAATTTTTACTCTCCTATTGCCACCATAACTTTTTAATAATCTAAAAAAAAAAATCACACACGATTCTTTCGTGGGAGGAATAACCTAGAATTATGAAGTCCCACAGATTGGGGTGGTTTTGTGTTAGTTGTTTCATTTTTTTAAATTATTATTATTATTTTTTTTTAGAGAGGGACAGACAGCCCTGTGAGTGGGGGAGGGGCAGAGGGAGAGAGAGAATATCTTTTTTTTTTTAATGTTTATTTATTTTTGAGAGAGAGAGAGAGAGAGAGAGAGAGGGAGAGACAGAGCGTGAGCTGGGAAGGGGTAAAGAGGGAGGGAGACAGAATCTGAAGCAGGCTCTGAGTTGTCAGCACAGATGCTGAGGCGGTGCTCGAACCCACAAACTGGGGGATCATGACCTGAGCCAAGGTCGGACGCTTAACTGACTGAGCCACCCAAATGCCCCAAGAGAGAGAGTATCTTAAGCAGGCTCCACGGTCAGCACAGAGCCCCAGGTGGGGCTCGATCTCAGGACCCTGGGATCATGACCTGAGCTGAAGTCAAGAGCCTGATGCTCAACCGACTGAGCCACCCAGGTGGCATAAGGAAATAACACTTTCCCCAATTCTTCTCATTCATGGTTGCTGAGGCTCTTGTCACCAGGAAGGCGAATGTTCCAGTGTCCAAGGGCACTATCTCTCTGAAGGCGGGCTACTGCAGAGAACGTCTCGGTTGTTCTCAGCTTTGATGAGCAAAAAACGGAGCCTGGTTGAGAGTCATTCTCATCCCCAGAACTGCCTTTCTTTTTCTCCCAAAGAGGCAAGAGTGACACGCTTTGCGTTGTATGGCTTAGTTTTTAACGCTCCCCGATGAGCCGATCTCAAAGCTCAAAGAGTAAAATTCCTCTGCGCTCCACAGTTTGTAAGCAAAGAGTTTAGAATATGCTTCTTCGCCATTTTATCCATCTCTTCCACTAGGAAAGTCCCAAACAGACTTCTTGGTCAGTTTGTAATAAAGGAAAACAACAATTTCAGCTATAAATTCACATATTAGTACAGATGATCATGCACACGTGAGAACAAAGGTGCCTTTTTGCATAATCTTATTTCCGAGAAAGCAGTGACTTGGGTTTTCATATAAACACTTTGTGATTTTTATCCACGTTTCGGGAAATCAGCACACGTATTTCCAGGATACGTAAATCTCATAGACTCACTACTGTTATACAACCTTCCTTGGCTAAGAACTGCTCATTCAAAAATCCTACAGGATGCCTCGTATCAATTATTGAATGAGCAGGAACAGGCCTACCTCTTAGCTGTATCAAGGACTCGAAAACCCTTCCGGTAATTGTCACTGACACATGAAGCTTCTAAAATATTTTGTAGCGGGCACATTCAGGTTAACTTTCTTCAATATTTAACACCGTACAAGGCAACATGGGTTAGCCAGTCGCAGAGACAGAAGATAAGGTCTTCCGCTAACTTACCACCCCACCATAGAGTCAAAGAGGACATACTCAGCCAGCACCCACTGATCAGCAAATTCTTCACATGTGCCTGCCAGTGTCAGCTCGCAGGGAGCAGAGAAAACACTAAGGGAAACAAAATCTCTAGATGATTCACAACTAACTAGAAAAGCTTTCTGGATATAAAGAGGTAGCAGGTACCTTGGGAGGAGTTTATTACGTGTGTTTGTCCTTTAATAAAGTGTTTTTGTTTGTTTGTTTTTTCAATCATCAAATATTTACTGAGTGCTTATTGGGCTCCAGGAATGAAGAAAACGTAAGTTGAAAACTCAGACCCTGTGTTGGCTGTACAGATATACGGAAAAGTAAACACATTTGTAATGTGATCATATGAAGGCTTTCCTAGAAGCGCACTCAGAGAAATATGGAAGGATAGGCCCTAGAAACCAAACCCAGACCGGCAGATAGGAAATTATATATATATATATATATATATATATATATATATATATATATAAAATTTTTTTTTCAGTTTATTGAATTTGAGAGAGACAGAGAGAGTGCGAGCAAGGGAGGGGCAGAGATAGAGAGAGACAGAGAATCCCAAGCAGCCCCCACGCTGTCAGTGAACAGTCCCAAGCAGGGTTTGAACCCAAGATATGGTGAGATCACGACCTGAGCTGAAATCAAGTATTGGACACTTAACCTGAGCCACCAAGGCGCCTAAAGAAGACTTTTTTTGCGTTCAAGAGTTCCATTTGACCTCAGGCTTGAAGTAGGAGTACGACTAAGCCAAGAAGCCCAAAGACAGTCATTAGAGGGCTGGTACTGGAGCTGAACTGGGGTTGCATCATGGAGAGCGATCGCGTATACAGAGCCACCAGGTGGCTGGACTGGGAACCTGCAAGCTAATTCAACATGGCAGGAATAGAAGTAATGAGACTGGAAACAGTGAGGGGTGATGTGGAGGAAGAAGACCAGGGCTGGAATATCAAAATCTTAAATCCTGCTCAGAAGTCTATCCTGAAGGCAATAAGGAGCCACAGAGGACTAAATGGGGAACTCTTATACTCCTTTGCTTTAGAGCAGGGGGTTACACACAAGGCTTTGGAACCTACGAGGATCATGACATTAAATTAGATGCTCCAGACCAGCATGTTTTTCTTAACGAAATAGAATCAAGGAGAATGGAAAAGAAAATATTCAAAGGTGTTGCAAGCAGTACAAGGGTTGCTTTGTGAAATGTGGGTTCTGGTCAAAGTCATTTGAGGTCAGAATAATTTGAGATGTTTTAGAAAGACCTTATGGGCGGCTGAATGCAGGGAGACCAGTTAGAAGGTTGTTGTTATAATCATATTATAAGAGAGAAGAGAGGCGCATTCTTCAGAATCTGTAAGACCCTGGAAAAGAACGTCATTTCGTTTCTGTGACATCTCCAAGTTAAGCAAAGCCACCCGAATCTCCATTTTATGGATATGCAGTGAGACCCAGATGCCTTTGCCCTACAAAATAGTACAGCCACCCCCAGTGATCCAGTGCAATTTACTGCCCCTGTCTCTACGTGAACAAAATCCCACAAAACCCATCATTCAAAGGACAGCTAATGTGTTGCTTTTTCCACTAAAGTTCTCATATACCCCGTTCTGGAATAAAACAAAAAAACTAACAGCGATCCTTTCTTTATATTTATCACAGTCATTAATAGCGCAGGCCTCATAAATCACGTCCTGTCTTATCAGCCTGTTGTCTGGTGTTCACAGTAATCCACACTATTTGAAAAGAGCTTCATTGTTTCAGTTCTCATTTCTTCTCTACCTTCCCTCTTCTAGAATGTTAGCCACTTGCAGGCAGGATTGGGACTGTCTTGTTCACTGTCTTTGGGGCCAGAGAGGGCCTGACATTCAGGAGAGACTGAATGAAGTAATCAGTGACCAAGTCTCATACTAACCTGAGGCAGCCTGGGACACAATCCGTGTGTGGCCTGTGCCTCGATCTTGCCATGTACCTGGGATCGGCATTTATTTTGTTGTCACATCTTCACTACCTTCATCCTGGCTTCTATTTTCCCCTGCACCAAACTGCTTCTTTAAACCCCAGAGCCACGATGCGTGAGATTCAAGGTTAAGTAGATTCCATTTTGAAACTTGACTAGAAATGAATCGCGGTCATATTTGTACTTTCTGCTCAATGGTTATATACATAATGCATATCTTGCCTGCGTTATATTTGTGAGCATCAGTGTCTTTTTTTCTGTGACTTTAGAAATGCTTTCAAATATGAATGGAACCTGCCCTTGTCTCTGTGCGTGGGGGGAAGAAGGGCACAAAATTTTAGAGCTTTCTGAATGGACACTGTTGGCAAGAAGTCTGTGAGTTCGGTCTCCGTGGTCTTTGGAAGGTCTGCAATCTCCTGTCCCCTTTATTTTTTTCTTGTTTATTTTTAAGGAGCAAGCCAATGGGAAAATGTGTGAAGCAGAGAACATTGAATTACAGACCGTGGCTTTCTTTTGAATTAAAATAATCGGTAATACATTACCATTTGACCAAACATCTCAGGATACTTTTACGTTTAAGGCTGACAACACTTTCTAATTGAAAAGTCGAACAAATCTAGTGTTTATCCAGTGATTAAACAAATCTGCTGCTTAACCCTTTGTCGTCTCCCTGTTGAGACTGTTTGGAAGTCTGGTGTTAAGAGGGGACCCTGGGTGAGCTTTGTCACCTGGTTCAACAAGGCAGTAAGAAAACAAAGGAATTTCTAAGGAATAACATGCAGGCTAAAACCGCAGACTTTTTACCTTTGAGGGACACATATCTAGATACACGTATCTGGTGTCATGCTGATGGCTAACGGCAGAATTTAAAGGATGGCTGTAATCTGACCGTGTACCATGATTGAGATTGCACTTTTGGCTGATGACTTACATGTGGTATCGGAATGTGGCTAAAAACGGGGGAACAGTGACTAAAACCAGGAGACCCGGATTCTACCTAACTGTTCTACCATAAATCAGTGGGGCAACAATTAGAGTATTCTTAAACAAAGCAAAAACAAAATAGGACAAATGTAATCTGAATCAAAGGAATTAAAGAAAAAGTTGAGGCTAAATCCCATTTTCATGGCTTACCATCTTTGTAATATTGTGCGAGGGCCTGCCTCTCTCAGAGCCTCAGTGTTCTGGTCTGTGGAGAGAGGATGATAAGCCCTGAAACAGGAGTGTTAGAAATTCCAGGCCCCAAATAGAGTCACTTACGTTAAGGCCCCACCGCAGCAAAATAAGACTTTTAATCCCTAAACTAACTGCATTTTTTAACCTCCCAGGAATGTGACTTCTAACCCGTCAAGATGAATTTCCTGGCTAGCACTAGGAAATTTACTGATAGACCCTTTCTTTTGCCCTTAGGAAGGGGACCTTGCTTAAAAAAATGCATTCTTTTCTAATTTCCTTTTTCCACTTCCTCTCTGCATGTAAAGAACTTTCCTTTTCTATGGCTGGGCAGAGCTCCTTTCCATTTGCCAGGAGGGAGGCTGCCTGATTTGTGAATTGTTCAATTTGATTTCTTAAATTACACAGTTGAATTTTTGCATTTAATAGGAGATCTTGAGAGTTCCCTGAGCTGTGTTATGTAAAACAATAATGAGAAATGTTGACATTTCATTTTTTGTATAAATGAACGCAAGCGAACGGAAACATTGCTGGGACTAATTGAGAGAAGGCGACCCAGACCCAGAAGGGATGGGAAGAGTCTTGAACGACCAATTTTTGGAGGAGCTAGGAAGATTTGTGGTGGAGAAGAGAAAGCAGCAGGCTGGAAAGAGGTGATTTGAGAGGTGGAGATTTGATTTATCCATTCAGCACTGCCACTTAGTATGTATGCCATGGAGGGTGGCGGCGGGGAGGTGGGGACTGTCTTGTTCTTGGACCAAGTTTTTCTTGATTTACAAAATGAGAAGACTGGAATAGATGACCTTTGAGGCTTCTTTTCACTCTAATAAGGATCTGTATCTACGAATGAACTGAGTAGCTGCTTGTGGACTTGTATAAAAAATATGGATATATTGTAAGAGGAACGGACTGATTCTGTGCTGCTATGGAAGGCAGAACTAGTCATGAAAGTTATACTGAAAAAGGAATGTAAGAAAAGGGACCCTCCAACAATAAAAATGATTTAAGACTATAAAAACAAAGTTTATTGGGGTGCCTGTGTGGCTAATTTGATTGAGTATCCACCTCTGGATTTGGGCTCAGGTCATGATCCCTGGGTCGTTGGATCGGGCCCCATGAATCTTAAGTAGCATGGAGTCTGCTTAAGATTCTCTGCCTCTCCCTCTGCCTCTTTCCCCTGCTCTCACACCTTCTAAAAATAAAAAAGGAAATAGTGGAATTAAAGAACAGGACACAGGCACATTTGGATAGAGTGCAGTGAGCTAGTGGGAGTGTCACATGATGAGGTTGGAGAAGAAGCTGAGTCTAGATTATGTAAAATTTTAGGGGACATTGTAGGGAATTGGAATTATTCCTTCTTCTTCTCCTTATTCTTATTCAATCGAATAAGATTGAACAGTGTTATACGGTTTGCCTTATATAGTCTTAAGGTTTGACTGTTGGTGGATGACAGAGAGTAGACAACAGAGTGGAAACAGGAACTTTCTACAGTGCAGCTGGTAGATGGTGATGGTTACCTGAGCCACAATGGTAGTGATGACATTAATGAGAAGCGGTCAAGATTTGGATATGTACCGAAGAAACTGAGGCATTAGACAGGATGAAGGAAAAAGAGAAATTTAAGGATGCTTCCAAAATTCTTTGAGCGATTAGATGGGTGATGGTACCACTTACTAAGTTGAGGAAGACTTGGGGAACAACAGATTTGAGAGGTAAACCAAGAATTTAAAGTTTGAACACATGAAGCTTGAGATGCATTTTAGGCCTATAATCAGAGATGCAAAATAGGTCATTGAGTAGATGATTTTGGAGTGCCAGGGCAAAATGAGCTGAAATAAACACTTAGGAGTCATTATTTTACATGGATCGTTTTTCCAGCAAGATGGTGGACTTACATACAAGTGATTGTAAGTTAGAAGTGTCTGAATGCTGAGCCCTGTGGACCTTTGACATCAGTCAGAAAGAAGAAAATTTAGCAAATAAACCTTCTGGAGAGGTGGAAGTAAAAGCAAGAGTGATTTGTATTTCAGCAGCCAAGTGCAGAAATTGTTTTCAAATGGAGAAAGAGAGCAGCTGGGTCAAATCTATGAAGAGTCGGTTAACCAAGATCAGGGCTGGGGGTTGACCGCTGAATTAGCTCCTCTGACTGAGGTAATTTAGAGGAACAATGGGAAGAAAGGCCTAACTGGACTGAGTTCAAGAGGGATGGAAGGGGAAGAAGGTGGAAACAGTAAGCGTAACAACAGTTGCTGTGAACTTTGTCAAAAAGAGGAAGCAAATGCTCAGGTCACTGGTGGAGGTGATGTGAGATCAAGTTGGTATTTATGAAGCAGAATTTCAAGTTGACGAGAATGGTTCACTAGAGAAAGATTAGCTGATAGGATAAAAGAAAATGGGAAATTATAGGAGTAAAACACTTTAGAGGTAAGAATAAATGGTATCCAGGCCACAAGTGGGGAGGTCTGCTTAGCTGGGGGGTCTGAGGAGTTCATATGCTATGGAATGTATGAGGAAAGATGCAGTTAATAGATTTAGTGCCATGAGATTGAAGACGTTCTCTGACTGCATCTATTTTCTCCAAAAAATGAGAAACAAGGTCATGAGCTGAAAATGAGGATGGGGGAAGGCATTTGGAATTTGGAGGAGTGAAGGAAAGTTGAGAAATGGTTGTTTTAGAGAGTGGGAGAGCGAACGAACTGGCAGGGCAAACATAATAGGCTTCTTGGACAGAGTTTAGATTATAAATTTATTTATTTATTTATTTATTTATTTATTTATTTATTTATTTTAATGTTTATTTATTTTTGACAGAGAGAGAGAGACAGAGCATGAGCGGGGGAGGGGCAGAGACAGAGGGAGACCCAGAATCTGAAGCAGGCTCCAGGCTCCCAGCTGTCAGCACAGAGCCGGACGCGGGGCTCGAACTCACGGACCTCGAGATCGTGACCTGAGCTGCAGTCGGGCGCTCAACCGACTGAGCCACCCAGGCACCCCTAGATTATAAATTTAAAATAAGTCCAGCCCGCATTTATTGCGATTTTCTCCAGCCTCAGTCATTTGCATGAGTGCAGGAGAGGGGAACCCGAGTTGGATTTAAATGATGGTGGGGTTTTTCAGGTGATTCTGACGGAGGGAATAACAAGCCAGGAAGAGAATGGCATATCCAAGGAGTGATGATGATAACAAGAGACCAGAGGCTGTAAACTGGATGAGAAAGAAGTGACAGCCTCAAGGAAGATGGGTAAATGATGGAAGTGTTGATGCAGTCAAGGTCCTTCTTGAAGAGGTAGAGTGGGAGAGCTAGAAGGAGAGGGTGGGGGAGTGAGTGGTGTTACCCCAAAGCCTGGGGGCTTGACTGGAATGTCTGTGGTGTTCTGTTGCTGGTAAGGACAAAGTCTGAAAAAGAGTTAGGGGGATGGGAATGGCTAGGGAAGACAGGTGGGGTGTAAGACAAGATGCTTGGAGGAGAAAGGGACAAAGGTACTGGAAGCCAGAGTATCAGATGGATTTTTAGTGACCAAGAATGATAACAGGAATAGTAGTGGAACAACCAAGAAGTAATTCAGGTGCTGAAACCTTTCAAAAATGAGAAGGACTGATCGGAAAGATAGAAAATTGCAACAAAGAAAAATAGTGCATGCTAAAATTTGAGAGTATATGCATCAAAAGACTGAGAAGTTTAGGGAGGAGGAAAGAGCAATTTTCTGGAACTGGCAACGGAGATCAAGGAGGACATTTATCTTAGGCTCAGAAACATAAGAATGCGATCACCTCTTGAGAGGACTGCAAGAGAAGTATGACCTCGGGGAAGAACCAGGTCTGTATAATAGAAGGTAAAGGGACTGTTCCGTGTACGTGGTTGAATACATAACACGGGGATTTTACTCTTCTTAAAGTTTAAATTTCAGAAATATTTTGAGGAGTCTGGTAGGCATTGGAGCTTGAATCTGATTAGGGGGACTTAGCGAATAGTGCGTGGAAGAACAAGGCTTGGACTTAACCACAGTAATAGAGACAAAAAGACATCGTGTTAATGGTCTCTTAAGGAGAGGGGATCATCAGTTCAAACGTTAATCCGCTTCTTGGAAAAGGTCGCTTGAGCAATTTGCAATGACGCAGCAAACGGTTTGGATGAAGGGATAGTAGAGCTCTGTGTGCTGCCCATACACCCGGCTATGGATATCATGGACACCAGGAAATGAGGCTGGGACAGAAAGCTAAAGTCGTGGGAAGAAGTTTGGATTTAGCATTTGGGCATTTAGGGTGCTCTAGTGGGTTGAATAGTGATCCCCATCCCTTCCCAAATGATATGTCTATGTTCTAACCTTAAGACCTGTGAATATGACCTTATTTAGGAAAAAGAAATGTCTTTTCAGATGTAGTTAAGGATCTTGAGTTGAGATCATCCCGTATTAGAGTGGGCCTTAAATCCAATGAGAACTCCTTATAAGAGGAGGAAAAACAGACACAGACACATAGAAAAGAAGGGCATGTGATGACGGAAGCAGAGACTGGGAATTATGCAGCTACAAGCCAAGGAAACCCGAGGACGGCTAGCAGTCACCAGAAGCTCAGAGAGTCACAGAACAGACTCCCCTTCAGAGTCTCTAGAAGGTACCGACCAAACACCTTAACCTCCCAAACTGCGAGAGAATAAACTTTTGTTTTTTTTGAGCCACCAAATTTGTGGTGATTTGGTATGGAAGTCCTAGGAAATTGATGCAGGTGTCTAAGGAGGAAATGACATGGTAACATACGTGACCACA
Organism: Panthera pardus; assembly: GCF_024362965.1. NCBI lineage: Eukaryota > Metazoa > Chordata > Mammalia > Carnivora > Felidae > Panthera > Panthera pardus. The sequence goes on from NW_026526655.1 coordinate 105,205,126, forward strand.
TGTGACTGCTCAGACCTTTAAAGCAGCCAGCGCTCAGAGACCTGTGAGCATTTGCCTAAGATCTCCTCAACCTAGAGGTATTTATTGAGTGATAGAAACAAACCATAATTGCCAAGCTGAATGTCAGTCTAATGCTGTGTTAGAAATTATTTTATGTTTAAAAAATGAATGAGGGAAGACATTGGAACAACTGAGTTGAATGAGACAGATATTGTGTATGAAAGGGAACACGCCAAATATTTCAGCAGAAGATCTAACTCAAGGATGATGCTCTGGAACTGAGAGGACTCCTTCAGCCAGTAAGAAGTGATTGACCAACATGTCTTGGGGGGATCAAGTGAAGAGGCATTTTGGTGTGACCTCATTTTGTACCTTGGTCTGAGACCGATCCCAATATATAGCACAGAGGCCAAAATAATGAGTGCAGAAATCTTCTTGAACCCTTTCTTTTTGTCCCTTTGTCTTTATATACACGCTAGCTGTTTCCAGTGTTTGCATTTAGGACATGAAGAAGCTTTCTTAGTGTTGATTCTGTAAGACACATGACATTGATCTGACAGATGTCCCTGCTCCACCTGGGGTAGTTCAGGTTTCTTAGCATCCTCCTGGTCTTTTCCACCTTCCAGACACTTTCTCTGGCTTTTCCAGATACTTCCGGATACTTCCTCTGGCTCCATATGTGAGTTTTGATGTCATGAGGGTTACGTTATTCCTTTGCACATTTATTTGACAAAAATTTACTTCTTGTAAGAGTAAGAGAGCAAGCATTGCTTTAGATATGGGTGATAAAGATAACACTTCATAAAGCACGTGCTTAATAGTGGATCAAAAGATAACACACAAATGCGTAAGTACAATTTTAGAAAATAAAGGGAAGAGGCGAAGCTCGTGTTATTTTTGACAAGATGGTCAGGGACAAATTCTGAAGGGGTGACATTGGAGCATATATATACCTTGTCATGCACCTGGGAACGATATTATAGACAGAAGAACAAGTGAAAAACCCTTCGATAAGATGAACTTGGCATCTGAGTCACAACAGGAAGAGAAGTGTGAATGCTATTTCTTGAGCCATGGACAGAGCTGAGACTCGAGAGGCTGGGCTTTATTCCAGCTACTACTGTTTAAAGCAGGGGGTAGGATGGTTAAGAGAGCCACATAAACCGGTTTGTATTTCCAAAGTATCATACTGGCTTCAGGGTAGACAAGAGACGGTAGGAAGCCAAACATGAACTCTGGGGAACCTTTTTGGAGACTTTCTCAATGGTTGAGATGAGAAGATACTGGTTGGTACTGGGGTGCTAATAGGGGACGTGCTGGGAAGAGAATTAATTTGAGGTGCATTTAAGGACACAGTCAACATGAACTAATGGATCCAAAAATGAGATGTGAAAGAAAGGGGGAAATCAAGGACATCTCCTAGGCTATTAGATGGAACAATTGGTTCAACTTTATAGGAAGACCCAACTTTGGGCCCTGTCCTCTGTTCTCTGGCCATGCTTTGCTCTTGGAAAATGTGTCCCCTCTCATGGTTTTAAAACTCATTTATATATGGAAGACACCTAAAATCATATTCAGCCTTGATCGTGTTCTTGGGCTTTGACTTAATTTATTGAGATGAGGAAGACTGGAGAAGAACCATGTTGAGAGAGGAGATAGGAAACAAAGAGTTCTGTTCTTGAGATATTTAAGTTTGCAGTGTAGTTCAGATGCTTAGGTGAGACACAGCATAGGCAGATAGAAAAAGGACTCCAATGCTCAGAAGGGACATTGAAGCTGGAGTTAAAATATGGTGTTGAAAGCCATAAATAAGAATGAGTTTAATTAGGGAGTGAGTGGAAGATGAAATTTTCCATTCGGCATGGACAGATAACAAAGAGGTCTGAAAATCTGCAAAACAACGCAAGTGTTCCTGCAACCCCAAATATTCTCCTATACAAGAGGGGTGGACACAGCACTCGTGGAATGATGTTAAAGGCCAATAAAAACTCTATCCATATTGAACGGAGACTGTCTTTTGCTTCTCTTCCAATCACATTGGGACACTGGGTCAACTTACTAATCTTTGGTGACTTGTGGTGTGTGTGTGTGTGAGTGTGTGTGCACGCGCGTATGTGTATTTATATTTATGTGACTATGTGAACTCTTTGGGTATGGATGACAGGTTGTGATTAAGAAATATATTAAAAACGGGTAATCTTGTTTTTTGTTATCAAGTCTTCCTCCTGACATTCTATGCGAAGAAACATTGAAGCCACAATTCTTTTAAAAAGAGCTTGAGGCTATTGTGTCCTGGCATCATGTGGGCAGCTAACAATACTTTGAATTTGGTGTGACAGAGAATCGTCTTCATACAATTTTTTTTTTTTTTTTTTTTTTTTTTTTACAATTGAGCTGCAGAGTCAAAGCTGAGGACAGCGATCAAGGCTGATTATGAACTCAGCCGTCTTCCATATGTAAGTGAGTTTTAATATCATCGGAGTGGACACATTCTCCAAGAGTGAAGCATGCCTGGGTAATAGAGGGCAGGGCTCAAAGTTGGGCTCTCCGGTAAAATACATTCTTATTGGGCTGTTAAAAGGATGGAGCACAGAGAAATGTTCCAGTTGGGCTTAATGTCTGTCATGTATAAGGCGTCAATAAACCGTTTTGCAGTTAATGAAAGAATACAGTGAATAAAGATGCAGTTGAGAGAAATAGAACCCTAGGGTGCAAAGTCATAGATCTAGGGCCGAACCAAGTTAGAACAGTGTTAAGGAAGCCAGCACGATAGGGGATTTTAAAAATTTGGAAATTGTTTACTGTATAAAACGAAGGCAAGTAATTCCGTTAACAGTGAGCGCATCAATATTCATGGTTAACCTTTACTAGAACAGGTTTAAAAGCATGCAGGAGGAAGCTTAGGAGCACAGATACGCAGTGAATCTAGGAAGCAAAATAAAGGTGAGTCCCTGAAGGCTTCCGGGAAGAAGTGATTCTAGGCTTGAATCTTAACAAGTAAGAGTTACTCAGGAAAAGTAGGAGAGGGCCCCAAAACATTAGGTAATATTTTTTAAGCACTTTGTGTCCTGTTCCTTCTAAACCAATCCTTGGCAGCTGTATGGAATATAATCCTCATAAATGCTGTCTTACATTGATCAATTACTAATAATGCCTACACAATTTTTTTGAGCACTGAATGTAGACCAGAGCCTGTGGAAAGTACGGTGGTAGATACAAAGGTGCCAGAGACAGAGTCCAGTCCTCAAGGTGCTTATGATGTAGTTGTAGACGGGAAAAAAAATCGAGGTCCATTTAGAGAGCACAGACTGTGTGTCTGGTCTTATACTCTGCTTTGAGGGCGTAGAAATAAAATCCACAACCATGTCTGGGGAATTCATAGTCCTGTGGTGCTGAGACATACAGGTAAAGAGACAGTTACAGTTTCTTGGGATAAATGATAGGACAGGTGCCGTGGGAACAAAGAGGAGAGACACCTAACCTAGATCAGATGAGGGGTCATGGAAAACACGGCAGAACAAGTGAACTTCGAGGTCAGTCTCCCAGGAGGATGCTCTGCCTAGGACATCATCTCAGCAAAGTGCAATGCCTTACCGGGGTTAACGCACAGATCTGAGAGAACAAACTACATTTGAGTATTTTGGAAAAATACCTGAAAAGTACTGTGTGAGGATGAAGTGATGGAAAAAAAAAAGCTAAAGACCATGAATTTGGGGCTAGAGCAGGATGGCTTTCGATTCTTCAGAACAGTGTGGTTTTCTAACCTTTCAATGATTGCAGATTTCCTAGCAAACCTTCAAATGACATCATCTTTCTTAACGGCTTCTGCAAACTTACTAGTACGTTGAAGTTCTGCTTCGGCACGTCTGGATCCCAAATGGTCATCATCAGTCATTTGGAAGCCTTAGCTTATTTTATTTATGACTTGCTCCAATAAACACAATTTTCCTACATGGAATTTAATGTGAACTTTTGTCAGTGATTACTATTCAACATGGGGCTCCTAATCTCTGCACCCCATGGTACTTAATGAGCACTCATCCAACCAGAATTTATTGAACGCTTGCTACGTGGCCAGAAGTATGCCAGAGGACTTACGGCAGGATTTCTCAATCTCTTATATTATATTTCCTTTCACCGAACATTAATATAATACTTTCTTTTAAAATCAATTGAAATTTTGTAATTTTCTAAAATGAAAAAACAATGATATTTGTAGAATAAGTTAAGTTTGATCTAGGGAAGCACAGGGGCCTTTCTTGGTCCATATAATGGCAACAGAGAGACAAGGATGAACCTCTGTGTTGTCATGTATTTATTTAACAAATATTTACTGAATATCAAGCATCAGTGACCTTATTTGGGATATTATCAATGAATCTAGCAGGTTAAAAAACCTGAAATGGAGTTTATGTTCTAGAAGTTTCAGATAGACAATATTCACAAACACATTGAATAATTAAGTGTATAATATATTCTAAGGCGATAAGTGAACGCATTGAATAACTAAATATATAATACATTCTAAGGTGATAAGTACTATGGAAAAAGTAGAAGAGATTAAGGAAGATAGGAGGGTTGGATCAGGGTGGAGTTGCAATTTTTATTTTTATTGTTTCATTGTTTTATTTTTCGAGAGACAGAGAGAGCAAGAGCCAGAAAGCATGAGTGGGGGCCAGAGGAAAAGAGAGAATCTTAAGCAGCCTCCACGCTCAGCATGGAGCCTGACGTGGGGCTCGATCCCATGTCCCTGGGATCGTGACCTGAGCAGAAATCAAGAGTTGGATGTTCAACCGACTGAGCCACCCAGGCGCCCCTGGAGTTGCAGTTTTAAAGACAGAGGTCAGCACTGGCTTTATTAAGAAGGTAATATTTGAACAAAGATTTGAAAGAGGTCGAGAAGATATCTATGGGGATATCTGGGGAAGAACCTTCCAAGCACAGCAAACCCTAACGTAGGATTACTCCTGGTGAGTCAAGAAATAGCAAGATGTCCAGTTATCCTGGAGTTATGCAGGGTGAGTGTCAGCAGAGTAGAAGGAGAGATGGTCAGAGAAGTTGTCAGGGGTGAGAAGAGCCTGTGTGTGTGTGTGTGTGTGTGTGTGTGTGCACGTGCAGGCATGCGTGTGTGGGTGCGTGTGTGTGTGTGTGTGTGTGAGAGAGAGAGATTTCCTTTCCTGGGAGGGAGAGGGAGAGAGGGAGGAAGAAGGACCTTTGTGACTTAACTAAACAAAACAAAGGTTACTTTGCTGCTCAACTGGTCAAATTTGGGGTGCTTCTTAGAGTCCTCACCAGTGCAAAGAATGGCCTCAAACATGCATGTGGAAGAATGAGGGACAATGGAATCAAATCTTTCCAAAAGCTTCCCTCGAATTCTCTGCCAAAGACCGAGCAGTGGCTAATTAAGCAAAGCGGCTTAATTATAGGTGGTATAGATATACCTCCTCTATATTGTGAAATCAGACTACAGTGGTTCAAGTCCTGGCTCTACACCTTCTAGGCTGAGTGCTTTCTGGCAAATTCCCTAACCTGTTTCATTTCTTCCCATGAAGAAAAGCAACACTAGTCTTGCCAACATAGTGATGTTGCGAGAATTAAGTGAGATAATACGTGTAAGACACCTATAGGTTTTGAGGACCCAGGTGACTGATGGCAGGTACTCATGTCTTACACATACTAAATATGTGATAATAATATCACCTGTTATTATAGCCGAGAAGAGGGTTTCATTCATGTGGTTAGCAGACGTTTTTGGCTCCAATGTCAAGAAAATATCTTCTGCAGATAAAGTAGATGAGATTTGATACTTTCCTTCCACTCATTTTAAAGAGGTTTGTCCTTGAGAGTGTCATCAATCTGAGAAGATGAAGAGATGTTTTAGTACCACTTCTCAGCGTCCAAAGATATATTTTGGCTATAAATGGTTGAAGTATATCATAATGAGCAAAGGTATTGGTATTTGTCTGCAAGGTTTTTATGTTCAATGTATTCGAAGCTTCAAAAAATATGTCTTTATATGCTGAGCCTAGATGTTAAACATAACTTCGGGAAGTTTGGGGCAAATGATTGTTTTAATGGTTTGCCCCAAATAACTTATTTCACATTCACCATTAATGACCCTATGATCCAGGAACTTGGTGACTGGTCATCAGATCTGCATGGTGAAAGGTGTTCTTATTTTTCATATACTTGGCCTTCAATGTCATTGATTGAAGGCCGTCACAGCAAGGTTGAAAGACTCTGGTGGATTGGTGGGTAGAGTTTTGGTTGTCATACTCGGGTAGACAATGAAAGGGAAGACCTTTTAAAATTGAAATGCACTTGTGAGTAAGCGTATAAAGTGTTTTGTTTTTATTTTCTCTTCCTTCCTTTTCTTTTCTCTTTTCAAAATCCTGGCCACCTTGCTAAAGCATGGCTGACACACAGTTCGAGCATCATTCATTCCAGGACAATTGAATTCTTTCAGTATACTTTTTATTTAAAGGAAAAAAACCCATAGCTTTAAACACATAATATCTTAGGCTACAGAGAACATCAACTCTTCTCCATGCAGTTGAGCACAATTCTTGCTATCAGCAGAGGCATTAAAACTAAAAGCAAAAGAGACTGACAAGCAAATATTTGAAAACCATTGTCGATCTCTTTTGCTATATTACTGATTTGGCACTTAACTGAAATTTCTTTTAAAATTTATAAGCCAAGCCATCTTTTACAAAGCAGTCTATAAATTTATAAGTTCTGCAATGTTGTGATTTCAATTTTTTTTTAAATCTCTACTATTTCAAAGAAATTGCTTTTAGTCTATGGATTCCTGATATTATTTAGTCCAGTATATCAATCTCTGAGTATAGGGAAAATGTTCTTGGAAAAAAAAAAAAGAAAACAAACAAAGAAACAAACAAACAAAGAAACTGCTTAACTAACTAAAAAAACCAAAAAAATCTATTTGAAGAAAATAATATATAGACATTTTTACTCAAATCAGTTTTAAGTCAAGAGTTTGGCTCAGGTTTAAGATATACAACTCACAGAAGAATTTCTGCACTAATCTTTGTAATGTATATAAATAAACACACACTCGAAATGCATTGAAGCCTGGCACTGGCCTTATGTTTGACCCAAATCAGGTCTTTGATTTTTACATCAGTTTTCAAAAGGCTGAACGTCTACTGCAATATGATTTTGATGACTCCGTGATCAGATAGATTACAATCAATCTAAATATAATAAAGTCATCTGTACTAACGCAGACAATTTAAATTTACTAATGTCTAAATATTCTTTTTCGGATATAGGAGGACTTCTACTTGTAACTTAAAGTGGACATTTTTCTGCCTCCTTTATACACAATTTCACTTAGTTGAAGTATAAATGTATATGTCTACTGCAAATATAAAATGTTGCAAAAATAATTGCATTTGATTGTGAAGGGTGTTAATTTTATGTTAAAAACCAATGAAGATCTCATCAGCAAGGCCATTTGGTTCTGGACTTTTCTTTTGGGGGAGGTTTTAATTACTTATTCAATATTCTTACTTGTTATTGGTCTGTTCAGATTATATGTTTCTTCCTGATTCATTCTTGGTAGGCTGTATGTTTCTAGGAATGCATTCATTTCTCTAAGTTATCCACTTTTTTGTATACAATTGTTCATAATTGTCTCTTATGATCCTTTTTATTTCTGTGGCATCATTTGTAATGTTTCCTCTTCCAGTTCCAATTTTATTTGAGTCTTCTTTTCTCTTTGTTACACTAGATAAGGGTTTGTCAATTTTGTTTATCTTTTCAAAAAATCAATTCTGTTTCATTCATTTTTCTCCTATTGTTTTTTCTATTTTAGGCTTTCTGCTTGAATCTTTATTACTTTCTTCCTTCTGCTAACTTGGGGCTTTGTTTGTTCTTTTTATAGTTTCTTGAGTTATAAAATTAAGTTGTTTATTTGAGATCTTTCTTCCTTTTTTAATGTGGATATTTATTGCCTTAAACTTCCCTCTTAACCTGCTTTTTGATGGATCCCATATGTTTTGGTATATTATGCTTTAATTTTCATTTGTCTCGAGACATTTTCTAATCTCCCTCTGATTCTTTCCTTGGCTGTGTGGTTGTTCAGGATTTAGTTGTTTAATTTCCATATATCTGTAAACTTCCCAGTTTTCCTTCTATTAATGACTTTTAGTTTCATTCCATTGTGGTTGGCAAAGATACTTGGTATTATTTTAATCTTCTTAAATTTATTGAGACTTATTTTGTGAATTAGTCATCTATCTTGTACTATGTACCATGTGTTCTTGAGAAGAATGTGTATTCTGTTGTTGTTGCGTGGAATGCTTTGTATGTCTACAGGTCTGTTTGGCCTGTAGTGTTGTTCCAGAAAGATTTACATCAATCTTTCTTCGGTTCTTCCAAAATATTGAAGAAGAGAGAACATTTCCGAATTCATTTTATGAGGCCAGCATTACCTTGATGCCAAAGCCTGACAAGACTATACAAAAAAGAAAACTGTAGGCCAATATCTTTGATGAACATAAACGCAAAAATTGTCAAGAAAATACTAGCAAACCGAACTCAACAGTGCATTAAAAGAAACATACACCATTACCATGTAGGATTTGTCCCTGGGATGGACAGATAATTCAAAATGTGAAAATCAATTAATGTGATACATTATATTAACATAATGAAGGGTAAAAGTCACATGATCATCTCAACTGATGCAGAAAAGACATTTGACAAAATTCAATGCTCTTATGATAAAAACTCTCAACAAACTATGTATAAAATGAATTTGCCTCATCATAATAAAGACCACATATGAAAATACCACATCTAATATGGTCTCAGTGGTGAAAAACTGAAAACATTTCCCCTAGGATAAGGAGCAAGACAAGGATGACTGATCTCACTACTGCTATTAAACGTAGTACTAGAAATCTTAGGCAGAACCAGCAGTCAAGGAATGAAACTAAGAGGCACCAAAATTATAAAGGAAGAAGTGAAATTATCTTTGTTCATAGGTGATGATCTTATATGTAGAAAACTCTAAAGACACCGCAAAAATGTTAGAATCAATCAATAAATTTAGTAAAGTTGCATAATATAAAGTTGACATGCAAAAAACCAGTTGTGTTTCTATACACTAATGACTAATTACCCAACAAAAGAAATCAAGAAAACAATCTCATTTATGATAGCATCAAAAATAGTAAAATACTTAGGGATAAACTCAACCAAGTAGATGAAAGATTTATGCACTGAAAACCTCAAACCACTGATGAAAGAAATTAAAGGAGACACAAATAATAAGAAAGACACCCCATGCATGGGTTGGAAGGCTTAATAATGTTAAAATGCCTGTACTCCTAAAGTGATCTATAGATTGAAAGTGATCCTTATCAAAATCCTAATGACATTTGCTTTTGCGGAAATAGTAAAACCCGTCCTAAAATTCATATGGAATCACAGAAGTCCCTAGCTAGAGAAAGAAATATTGAAAAGGAATAGCAGAGCTTGAAGCACCACACTTTCTGATTTCAAACTATGTAGAAGCCTCCAGTTATTAAAGCAGTAGGATACTGGGAACACAAACAAGCAAACATAAAGACCAATAAAACACAAGTCCAGAAACAAACACACACATACATGGTCAATTGAGTTTTGACAAGAGTGCTAAGAATACACAAGGAGGTAGTCTCTTTAATAAATGGTATTTAGAAAACTGGGTATCTGCATGCAAATGAATGGCAGTGGACCCTTATCTTATACCATAAAAAAAAATAAAATGGATTAAAAATTTAAAGATGAGACTTAAAACTGTAAAACTCCTAGAAGAAAAAAGAGGGGAAGAAGCTTCATGACACTGGTCCAGGCAATAAGCTGTTAGTTATGACACTGAAAGAAGAGGCAACAACAGCAAAATTAGGTAAATGGAATTACATCAAACTAAAAAGCTTCTGCACAGCAAAGGAAACAAATCGACAGGGTGAAAAGGCAACCTATGAACTGGGGGAAAATATTTGCAGATCATATACCTGACAAGGGGTTAATATCCAAAATATATAAGGAACTCCTACAACTTGATAGCAAAAACAAAACAAAGCACCAAATAATTGTATTTAAAAATGGGCAAAGGACTTGAATAGACATTTCTCAAAATTGGACATGCAAAGATGAAAAGATGTTCATGGAAGATGTACGTGAAAAGATGTTCAACATCAGTAATTGTCAGGGAAATGCAAATCAAAACCAAAATGAGATGTCGCCTCACAGCTGTCATTATTTAAAAAAAATGTACGACATATTGGTGAGGATAAGGAGAAACTGGAACTCTTGTATGTTGTCTTGGTGGGAATGTAAAATGGTGCAACCACTATGGAAAAAACAGTGTGGCGATTCCTAAAAAAGTAAAAATAAGGGGGCGCCTGGGTGGCTTGGTCAGTTAAGCGTCTGACTTCAGCTCAGGTCATGATCTCACGGTCCGTGGGTTCGAGCCCCGCGTCGGGCTCTGTGCTGACAGCTCGGAGCCTGGAGCCTGTTTCCGATTCTGTGTCTCCCTCTCTCTCTGCCCCTCCCCCGTTCATGCTCTGTCTCTCTCTGTCTCAAAAATAAATAAACGTTAAAAAATTAAATAAATAAAAAATAAAAATAGGGCTACCATATGATCCAGCAAATCCACTTCTGAGTATATGGCTGAAAGAACTGAAATCAACATCTCAATGCACTCCCATGTTTAGTGCAGTGTAGCACAATAGTCAAGATGTGAAAACAACAATAAATGGGTCAAGAAGGTGTGGTGTGTATATACAATGGGATATTATTCGGTCATGAGAAGGAAGGGAATCTTGCCATTGGTGACAGCGTGGAAGTACCATGAGGGCAATATGCCAAGTTAAAGAAGCCAGTCACAAAAGGAAAAATATTTCATGATCCCACTTGTATAATGTATCTAAAATAGTCAAATTTCTCTGTATGACTTATTTCACTTAACTCTAAAAACTGAGAACAAACTGAGGGTTGATGGGGGTGGGAGGGAGGGGAGGGTGGGTGATGGGTATTGAGGAGGGCGCCTGTTGGGATGAGCACTGGGTGTTGTATGGAAACCAATTTGACAATAAATTTCATATTAAAAAAAAAAAACTTAAAGAAAACATCAAAAGAGAGAAAAAAAATAGTCAAATTTGTAGCCATGGAGAAAGAATAGACTGATGGTTACCAGGGGTTAGGGGGAGGGGGAAACGGGAAATTTCAGTTCAGGTATAAAGTTTCAACTATACAAGATGAGTAAGTTCTAGGTATCTTCTGTACAACATTGCGCCGATAGTTAACAATACTGTATTGTGTCCTAAGAAGGTATAATTCATGTTAACATTCTTACCAGAGTTACAATAATAATAAAAAACAAATGAAAACTGACAACCAATAAGAAATCTCAGATAATTAAAGGAAGAGCAACAAAAATTGGTTTTTTTATACATATTAGGAAAGAGTACATTAGTTAGATAATTTAGAGAGAGTATTGTGGGGTTTTTGCCACAACAAATATTAAGAATATATTAAAATATTATTAAAATTTGTTGTAAAATATTTTAATAATACTTTAAAAGTAAGATTCTGGATTATTCTTTCTTAAAATTTTTTTTCACGTTTATTTATTTTTGAGACAGAGAGAGACAGAGCATGAATGGGGGAGGATCAGAGAGAGAGGGAGGCACAGAATCCAAAACAGGCTCCAGGCTCCGAGCTGTCAGCACAGAGCCCGACGCTGGGCTCGAACTCATGGACCGCGACATCATGACCTGAGCTGAAGTCGGACGCCCAACCGACTGAGACACCCAGGCGCTCCATGGATTATTCTTTCTTAAAATCTAATTTATGGGAGTAAAATTCACCTAATATAAAATTAACCATTTAATTAAGTGATATTGATTCAACATTCGTTAAATGTTCTACAGTCACCATCTTTAAATCGTTCCAAAACATCTCCATCAAGCCAAAGTAGAACCCACTATCCATTTTATAGTTTTTCCCTATTTCCTGCTCTCCTCTGCCCCTAGCAACTACCAATTTGTTTGTTTTCTTTCTCTATGGATTTAGGTATTCTTGATATTTCATATAAATGGAATCATATATTATGTTACCTTGTGTATCTGCCTTCCTCCATTTTTCATGTTTTTGAGGTTAATCCACATTGTAACATGCATCAGTACCTTTTTATGTCTAAATAATATTCCATCAAGTGTATATATCGCAATTTATGCATTTATCTGTTGATAGACATTTGGGCAGTTTCCGTGTTTGACTAGTACGATTAGCACTGCTTTAAGTGTGTGTGGGGGCACTTGTTTGAGTAGCTGGTTTCAGTTATTTCAGGTATGTAACTGTGTAATTGGGGGGTCATGTGGTAATAGGATGTTTAACTTTTTGAGGAACTGCTGAGTTGTTTTCCACAGTGAACCATTTTACAGTACCTTTGGCAATATATGAAGTTTCTATTTCAGCACATCTTGGGCAATGCTTGTTATTTTCTGGTGTTTTGATCTTCGTCTTCCTAGTGTGTGTGAAGTGTTACTTTATTGTTATTTTGATTTGCATTTCCTAATGATTAATGAGACCGAGTATTTTTTCATGTGCTGTTTGGTTGTTTGCATATCTTTGGGCAAGTGTCTATTCAAACGTTTTCCTTATTTTTCGGTTGGGTTGTTTTTTTTTTTTGTTGTTGACCTAGTAAGATTTCTGCATATATGCTGGAGACTAGAATCTTGATTTTATGATTCTAGAAATATGATGTTTAAATAATTTTATCCTATTTTGTAGTTTTTCTTTTCACTCTCTTGATAATGTCTTTTGAAGCATAGAAGTTTTTTAGTCTGGATTAAGTTCAATTTATGTGTGTATTCTTTTTCTGTTTTTGCTTTTGGTGTTATTTCTAAGAACCCAATGTCATGAAGAGTAACCTCTGTATTTTCTTCCAAGAGTTTTATGGTTTTAGCTCTTCTATTTAGGTCATGAATCCATTCTGAGATTATTTTTGTACAGTTTGCGTCTAACTGTATTCTTTTTTTTTAAGTTTATTTATTTATTTTGAGAGAGACAGAAACAGTGTGGGTCAGGGAAGGGCAGAGATCAAGGGAGAGAGAGAGAGAATCCCAAGCAGGCTCCACACTGCCAGCACAGAGCCTGATGCAGGGCTCGAACACACTAAACTGTGAGACCCTGACCCGAGCTGAAACCAGGAGTCAGACATTTAACCGACTGAGCCACCCAGGTGCTTCTAACTCTTTTCTTTTGCAGGTTGATATCCAGTTTTCCTAGCACCATTTGTTGAAGAGACTCTTTCCCATAAAATAATATAGGCGCCACGTCAAAAAGCAATTGATTTCTTTTTCTACAATGCTTTGAGTTTTCATGTGTAAATAAATAACTGAATCTTTCACCTCTAGTTAAATTTATTCCTAGGTGTTTTATTATTTTGATAATATTATAAATTGTCTTTTAAAATTCTTTTTCATATTCTCATTAGCCACTTTTTAAGCAACTGATTTTTGCATGTTAGTTTTGTATTCTGCAACTTTACTGAATTCGTTTACTACTTCTAATAGATTTTTTTTGGTGAAATTCTTAGAGTTTTCTATTTGTAAGATTAGGTATTTTGCAGACATAATTTCATTTTTTTCCTTTAAAATTTGGATAATTTTTATTACCTTTATTGCCAGGTACTTTTGGTAGAATTCCAGGAAAATGGTGAATAACAGTGGCAAAAGTCAGTTTTGTTCCTGATCTTAGGGAAGAATCTTTCAATTTTTCACCATCAAGTATGATGCTAGCTTAGGTTGCTTGTAACATCTGACCTTTATTAAATTGAGGAAGTTCCCACTTTTTCAGGTTTCTAGAGTGTATTTATTATGAAAGGATGTTGGAATTTGTCAAACGCTTTTCCTACATAAACTGAAATCAGTCAATTTTCCCCTTCCCATGTAGACTGAATCTGTCTACATGTGGAGAAAAAACTCTGAAGCACGTGTCTTGTATATGGCCTTAACACTGAAGCCTGTGATATGTTACTGAGGGCAATCATACCATTGAATAACTCCTATGAAATTTAGATTTGCTTTCATTTTGAATCATTTCAATTATAAAAAAGAAAGACAATAATATAAAAATAACCCAAGTTCACCACTCTAATTTATAAATGTTAACATTTTGCTGTATTTGGTTCACGTTTTTTTGTTTATAGGAATTAAAGTTTCAGGTATGACTGAATCCCCTCTTCTTTAAAAAATTTTTTTAATGTTTATTTATATTTGAGAGAGAGAGAGGCAGTGCCTGAGCAGGGGAGGGACAGAGAGAGTCAGAGACAGAATCTAAAGCAGGCTCCAGGCTCTGAGCTGTCAGCACAGAGCCAGATACAGGGCTTGAACTCACGAGCTATGAGATGGTGACCTGAGTGGAAGTTGGAAGCTTAACTGATTGAGCCACCCAGGTGCTCCCCCCAAACCCCTTTTCTTTAACATTGCTGTCCTTTCTCCCCAAAAGTAGATATTTTACTGAGGTTGGTGCATGGCCTTCTGTAGCTGTGTCATTCTTTACCCCATATATTTATATCTATAAAGAATGTATGATACTATTTTATGTGTTTTTAAAATATTCATACCTGACATCATACAATATGTCCTTTTGCAACTTTTCACACAGTGTTATGTTTATGATATATCGAGGTTGACACATGTAGATCTAATTCATTTATCTATGCCTGCCAGTTTCATTTATTATTTTGAACTGATAGATTGAAAGAATAGCGACAACTTAATTATGTTTCCAATACTGGTGGACATTTTGATTTTTTATGATTATTTCCTATTACCAACAATTCTGATAAAAATGTGCTGTATCTCTCCTTGTGCAAATATTTTGAGAATTTCTCTAATGTATGTAACTAGCAGTGTAAGATGTGTACGTCTTAAAAATTATGAGATATTGTTCCAGAGCTGTCCAAAATGGTTATTATGCCTTTTGTGTGCCATATTGGGTAGATATTTGTATATATTTATTAAATTGGCACCTATCTGGGTTCCACATCATCATCATCCAGAGCCTGGCAGGTGACAAGTCACATTTCCCAGAAGTCCTCTCTGCCATCTTTGGTTTTTCCCTACTTGATTGGTACAGCCACTCAAGTCATTTCACCCCGTGAAGTGTATTCATTATTTTTGTGTGCAGCTCTTTGTTTGGTTTTCCTGATAACAAAGTAAGGAGTAAGACCTTGCTATTTGGCCTTGCCCTGTGAATATTTGCTACATATGGGTCCCCTGCATCCCTGTGATATTCCACAGGAATGCAGTCGGTACCAGAGGAGGGAGGTCTCTCTTCTCAAGTCTCCTTGAAAAGCTGATAAATATTCTTGGGCCACAGTCCTACTGACTGCTTGAACTCACCAATGGACAAGATATAGGGGTCTTTTGAGTGTACGAATTTGTAACATCTCACAATTCAAAGAAACTAAAAAATATGAATTGCACAAATATGATGGGAGCCATTTAGGCAGAATCCATTGAAGCATTAAGCAACAATATCTTATTTTCCCAATTTTACCCCAGTTAGAAAATGGTAAAGCTAGAAAATGGATACTGCTAATGGTTATATGAAACAAATTATATCACAACTAGTTGATTCTCATCACATTGCTGTTTGATATGTCATATCTTTACCTCTCCAACTGATTAAGCCCACACTTGTCAAAGAAGAGAGTTGAATTGTGTCTGAGCCACAGTGTCCAGGGGAAGCAAACCTGTTCTTCTCGATGAAGAGCTGACCTATCAGCATCTTCTATAGCTTGGTCTGCTGACAGTTGGTTCCATTTGATAGTTACTATTCCAGAGAAGGGTTTGAGAAAAGGCAGTGGGAAACATGAACTCAGATTTCCAACTTCTCAAACTCTTCTCCAATATGTTTATACTTTTTCCATAGATACTTCTAATTTACAGGGGAGTGAAATACAGTTACAGTAATTTTATAAACAATTTCATTTGGTTTTATCATGTCAGTTACATTTTCTAATGCTGTTATATTTTAATAATGGTAAATCCTTGGCTGTGTATTTTATTGTATAGATAGATGTCAATCATAAGGCCTACTAATGTTCTTTTTTTAAGACCTTTATTTCCAGTGATTTTTATCTCAGTACATGATGCTCTGGAAAATATTTTTGCGCATCAGTCTTGGTCCGCTTTTCACTGTGCTGCCTCATTCCCTCATTTTACACATATATGTTCTTAGTGATTTTAACACATTCGCTTGTTATCAGTAATTGAAAGGAAATCTGGGATTCCAGAAATGTAAACACTTCAATGCTTTTTATAAATATTGGCAAATCAGCATTCATGGTTTTAAAGTTATAGATGGTCTTTGAGCACCAAAATTTTTTATTTTATTTATTTATTTATTTTTTTTTTTGAGAGAGAGAGAGAGAGAAAGAGCAAGCGAGCACAAGTGGAAGAGGGGGCAGAGAGAGAGAGGGAGAGAGAGAATCTTAAGCAGGCTCTATGCTCAGTGCAGAAGTCCAATGTGGGGGCTCAATCTCACGACTGTTGAGATCATGACCTGAGCCAAAGTCAAGAGTCCCACGCTTAACTGACTGAGTTATCCAGGCACCCCAAGCACCAAACATTTTGGGAGGATTGGCCTCTGGTTTGTTGGAGTTTGGGTTCCCAACACCCATCTTTCCTTTGAGTTCAAAATATTGATGGCCAACCAACTGACGGACAAAAGAGGGCAGCAATATCAGCTTTATTGAGGTAAGATGGTTTCAGAGCATGGCTTCAACTCTTGGTCCACACTACCTGTTTTCTGTCCCTCTGCATTTAAAGAAAAAGTTCAATATGGGACAGCGAAGAAGCTGGGCCAGAAGGCACAGATCCCTGGGTAGTCAAATTGTAGACAGATATTCAGGAGGACCATGATGGTTCCACTTATTGAAACAAGCACCAAAAGACAAGGTGCAGCTTCTGTCTCATGCACAGAAATCTTGTGTCCCCTTACCAGGGTCCAGGGCAGGTGAGGCTCTTCCCAAACAGGTTACCCACACCCCTTTCCAGCTTCAGCCTCTTAGAAATAAAGTTAGACTCTCTTTTGAAGGAATTTGAGGGTGCAGGTTTAAGAGTAGTTCTTTTGAGAATACTCCAAGAGAGTCATAGGGAGCAGTGTGGTTTTCCAGAAAGAGCAAGACAATAGGGCTTTGATTCCTGACACTGACTCTATAAGTTAGACAAATTTCTTAAATGATCTGAACCTCAGTGGAGGGAATATCACACTCATTTCAGAGTATTATTTCATAAAATAAAGAAGATATAATGTGACTGAATCGTTTTCTCTCTTTGTGGAGTTGCCAATTCAATGACAGACAGAAAAGTCAAAAGAGTGGCTAAAACCTTACCCCATTGAATACTATAGCTACAGAGGTCAAAATGGTGAAATTAGAAATGCTGTATAGACATTCTTATTATTAAGCCAATATTTATTGAATCTTGTGGTTCTTCTGGGTCCAATTTACACAAATCAACCACACAGAATGGTCCACATATGCTCTACAGCCTTACCCTAACGTGGGCTTGCTTATTTGATTTATATGTAGGATTAACGATTTATTTCTTACTTGACAGATTTTGGAGATGTGTTTTGGCTATGGAGCTCAATAGCTGTGTTTGTTTTAATGTGCAGCAAGTACCTCTGACTTGTACGGGTGGGCATCCTCAAGGTTTGGCGGCCATTTTGATGGACTCTAAAGCTGACGATTTATGTAACGGCCTGCCTATATTCATGCAGTGGATTTACTGAAAAATTAAAATCTGTCCTGTGTGGGGTTATGGGAGTGTTTTCCCATGGCCGTCAAACTAGAAACTGTCTGTAGTTTAAGACTGGGTTTTGGTGCTACCTTAATGGTATTGTTACCAGGGTCCCCCGAATTCTCAAATCTGTCTGGGCCATCAGCCTTCTTCCCCTCTGGAATTCCAGAGATGGTTGCAAACAGAAGGAACAATGCCATAGTAGGAATCTGGCATAGTGATTTCCGTGCAGAGATTTCTGGCAGGAGACTGGGCTGGAACAGGAGGCTTGGCCCTCAAGCTTACCTGAAGTCACCAAACCCACACTCACTTCCCTGTCTCAGCTAGGAGTTCTATATCCAGCACTGCTAGCCTTCCAACATTAACGAGAAAGTAAAACAATCTCAGATAAACAAAAATTGAGATAATGCGTTCTACAAGAAATATTAAAGGGGTCCTTCAAGCTGAGGTGAAATGCGTTCGGACATAGGTGAATGAAAAAGGCAGTATTAACTATTTCTCTGTTTGTAACTCATTTTCCTCCCTTATCTGATCTTAACAACTGCATAAAGTAAGGGTTCCATGTTTGTGTTGAATGGGTGAAAATGTACGAAGTACGACAATAACAAAACCAAGAGGGAGAAGTGAACAGAGCTATAAAAGAACAAACTTTTTTTTATACAGTGTTGAACGTAAGCCCATGTTAATCTGAACCAGATTGTTATAAATTAACATGTTAATTGTAATCCCCAGGGAAACCCCTGAGAAAAAACTCAAAAAAAAAAAGAAAAAAGCATAAGAAAGGCTTATGTTGAAGAATTCAAGGTCCAGAAAGGCTTATGTTGAAGAATTCAGGGTCCAGAAATAAGGTCTTACATTCTACAAGTGACTCATGGTTGACAATTTGGGCTCAGATAAGTTTAAAAACCGAAACCAAAACCAAATAGACTTGACCACTCATGAGAGCGGTATTGAGAAACCGTGTGAATGTGCGTATGTAGCAGTGTGTGTGTCTGTGAATTTTAAATTAAATGTGGCTAAGGAAACCAACATCTAGCACTAATCTCAATATGTATTAGACTTAATGGGAATTTAACAAAAAGCAAGCCCTTGAGGACATTTTTATCAGATGCCCAAAATGTGGCCTTGAAGCTTATCTAAAGCCTACTTAAGGAAATCTGATGAATAAGGCA
Source organism: Panthera pardus (assembly GCF_024362965.1). Lineage (NCBI taxonomy): Eukaryota > Metazoa > Chordata > Mammalia > Carnivora > Felidae > Panthera > Panthera pardus. Next base: position 105,224,132 of record NW_026526655.1, read on the forward strand.
TATAAAGAGATTTCAATAGTGAAGATAAAAGATAAAGATCACCATCTGTGACTGAAGAGAGCAAAGTCAGCTACTGCGGAAGCACCAAGGAAAGTGACACTCATCTAAAGAAAAGGCAATTTGAATGTGAAGACAATGGAATTGTCATCACCCCATGTGGAAATTAGCCAGCCATTGGCAATAATATGGAATGAGCCAACAAATGTATAAAAACAAATGTCGTAACTTGTATAGCAAGTTGCGTTTTTAAAACAAACTACATTTGTTTGTTTGCCATAACGATGTTGTAATGTGAGTAATTATTTGGGCCTATATTCTCTCTTCTGTTGTTCAGGGTGTTTTAGCTTCAAAGCGGGATAACTTTGGACAACATGGTGGGGTTGGGGGTGAAAGAGGGTAAGGCCAGACCGGGAAGACCAGAGTTGAGATTTCCGATTTCATTGGAAGACCAGGATCTTAGGTGGATGGTCAGTGGTTTTGCAAGCAGGATTATTCAGAGATGGGCAATAAGTTCGGTTGTGGTTCACAATCATTCGATATATGAGGAGGTTCAATTCTATAGGGGCTCAGCCCAAGAAGAATTTGCACCATGGAAGGAAGGATATTCTGTAGAAGTCAAGAGTGAAGACCTCTGGTGTAAAGTAAATTTCAAGAATATACAGAAGCAAGTCCTAGCCATGTAAAAGAATACTTTGTTAGAATGAGGTACAGAGGTGGGGTTCCAGCAATATGGAATAGGATTGGCCAATCTATTCCCAGTAACAGTCTAAAACCAGTAGGAGTGGATAAGTAGCAATCTGTAGCTCAAACCAAAGTATGGAGTTTTACCCACGGCAGAGTATAATAAAATGGTGCATGCTTTGTGGGCATCTGTGTGTCCAGAGCTCTCCCTAATGATAGTAGGTAACCTCCATAGATAACCGCCCAGAAAATTCCAGACCTGGCCAGTGAGTGGGGCAAGATTTAAGCTTTGTAGTTGATCATATGCAATGCCCTTAGTCCAGTGTTTCCCAAACTGATTGCCTCTAGTTACTAATTGTGGTTAAATAAATGCAAAACCAATACGTACCATATTTTCATCTGATGAATTTATACAGAGATTTTTTTTTAAGTTTACTTATTTATTTTGAGAGAGAAAGAGGGAGAGAGCATGACACAAGTTGGGGAGGGGCAGGGAGAGAGGAAGAGAGAATCCCAAGCAGGCTCCTCACTGTGAGCACAGAGCCCGACATGGGGTTTGATCCCACAAACTGTGAGATCATGATCTGAGCCAAAATCAAGAGTAGGACACTTAACCAACTGAGCAATCCAGGCACCCTTCATTTGATGGATTTATAAAACATTTTATCCTATAGAAAATTAAAAAAAAAAAAAAGCTTTGAATATCCCAGCATTTTCTAAATTTAAGAAAGAGATCCTTGGAGGGATGCCTGAGCGGCTCAGTCAGCTAAGAGCCAGACTCTTGATTTCGGCTGAGGTCACGACCTCACAGTTCATGGGATCGAGCCCCACATCGGGCTCTGCGCTGACAGCCCAGGGCCTGCTTGGGATTGTCTCTTTCCCTCTCTCTCTGCCCCTCCCCCACTCACTCTGACTTTCGAGCACTCTCTCTCTAAATAAATAAATAAATAAATAAACTTAAAAAGGAAAAAAGAAAGAGATCTTTGGAACGTACTTTGAAAAGCCCTGCTTTAATCCACTACATTTATCTCAGCACAGAGATCCAGCAATCTCCCCCAGAGGGTTTCCAAAGACCACACTCCTTGCTAAAAGCATTCTGTGTACTCTCGGCCTCTCTGTTTAGTCTCTGCACTTGGCCCCTGCAGCCTACACACCAAGTCTGTGGAAGTCTTTTTCTTTCCCAGGAAAGAGCGTGTCCGGACTCACTTATCTCTGACTGACCTTTGCAAATGCTGTCTTCACAGCCATCCCTCACCCTCAGACTAACTCCCACTTCTCTTCCTAGTTTTTCTTTAGCTATCACTCCCTCTCAGAAACATTCACAGTATTTACTGAGCACCTTTTTTGTGCCAGGCATGAACTGCTGGAACCAAAAAATCGCTGGCTTCAGCATCCATCATTAGATGCCTGCCTTCTGTACGTCTCGTTAGATTGTAAATATCTGCTTTCCTGCTCTCTCTGGCTTCGTCCAGCTCTGTAAGAACAGGATCCATCCAATGCTTTCAAAGTTTTATTCGAGGCCCAGAACAGTTTCATCAGTTAGTCATCTGGTAAATGCTTGTCAGTGGATATTACAAACCATCCCATAGTTTCTTCCTCGTTTTTCCTTTTGTTTGCTATAGTTTCACGTAGCAAAATCTTATCTGTGAAGCTCTCTCTCCCAGGTCGAAATAATTTATAGCGCAAATCTCGTTATCAGGTCTCAGTGATAACGGAGAGCAGCTGCTGGGGATTTGCCAGGTTCCCCCTGGCCTCCCCTCTGCTTTCTGGCACTGAAGTCCTCCCCACTCTCCGCCCCCCCCCCCCCACTCCATCATGCTAATATTCCCCAGAGTTAGAAGGCTGCCGCTTTGTTAGCTTTTCTAACCACCTTCTGCACAACGTATAATGTTAGTAAATTAAATTAAAATAAATGAATTTCATTTTGCGATCTGGGTTGAACATATTCAAGTGTCCTCTGTCACCTTAAACCTTCAGTCACCTTGGGCTGGGACAGATATAGCAAGGCAGAGCCTGGACTTTGACCAATTTGCCCCGGTCGGGTTGTGTGACTTTGGGAAGCGTACTTAACATTCCTGAGCCTCACCATCCTCATTTGCAAAACAGGGATGACCATGCTCCTTGCTGACCTCATAGAATTGTGTGAACATTCGGAGAGCAAGGAAGGCAATAGACCTGACGTCCTCGCGAGTCTGACATAGCGCGGAAACTCTGTCAATGTTAGTTCCTTCCTCCTCCCGAGAGGGTGACTTTCCTTTTACCGGAGGCGTGGAGGGAAAAAGATACGAGAATGTCATATTTTTGGTGAGGATGTTAAACGGAGACATTTTCCCGTTCAGGTTTTAGGTCTCCCTCAGCTCAGCCTTAATTATTCAAAGGATTGAGCCGGACTAACTTGGGGTAAATGCATCATTTTAAAAAATTACCTGCTTAATCCACACAAGCTCTTCCACCATGCTCCGGGCCTGTAATTAAGACTTGTCTGAATAAAGCACTAGTATTTTAATCGAGGTATAAGAGGAAGAAGATGAAATGCAAGATGGAGTTTCCAGCTTTCTTCTGAGTGAAAGATTGCTCACTCTAGAGAACAGAGTGAGCCTTGCAAACATGCTTACGGTGGGAAAATTGTAACATTTCCTTTTAACTACACAAGTAACCTCAATGTGCTAATTATTCCGAAATGAGCCCAGAATTTGCTGTATGGTTACACTTTATGAAATACTTGAGCTCCATTACACCAAGAAATAAAACGCTGCAAATTCATTTCTGTTAATTCATGCATAATTGAAGCAGGGGCTGGTGTGCAGCCTTCAGAATGTGCACATTTCGGTGCCTTTGTTCTCGGTGTATTTGTAGTTAAAGGTTTACAGCGACAAAAAAGGGGCAAAGACGTTGGACTCGTAACTTTTATGAACTGCTTAAATGCATAATGAAGATGATTCATAAAAGTCTCTAATTGTATAAGCACATCACTAAATATGGATTGTAAAATATCTTGTTTACTTTTTATATAAACCCACCACAGAGAAAAAAGAATAGTGTAAGCATTGCATGTATTTTGTGTAGGACGGAGACTGGATTTAATTTTCTCTTAAGAAAAGAGGCCCTAATGTCACATTGGGGCTGATTTCCCGTCAATTATCTTTTCACCAAAATCAGAAAAGTCACTGGGGAACGTCCTGGTGAATACAAATGATGGCCTTGGCTAGCTGAATTTCTTACATAAAGCTTTAAGCTAAACCACTTTAAAAATTATTCTTCCTTGGGACACCAGTGTGGCTGGGTCAGTTGAGCATCCCACTATTGACTTTGGCTCAGAGCATGACCTCACGGTTTGTGCTTTCAGCCCCGAATTGAGCTCTGTGCTGACAGGCAAAGCCTGCTTGAGAGTCTCTCTCTCTCTCTCTCTCTCTCTCTCTCTGCCCCTCCCCTGCTTGCTATCTGCCTCTCTCTCAAAATAAGTAAAAATAAACATAAAAATTCCTCCTTGAAAGTTTTGTTAAAATGTTGAAACTAGGGGCTTCTGGGTGGCTAAGTCGGTTAAGTGATGGACTTCGGCTTACGTCATGATCTCACAGTTTGTGGGTTCAAGCCCCGTGTTGGGATCTGTCTTGACAGCTCAGAGCCTGGAGCCTACCTCGGATTGTATGTCTCCCTCTCTCTCTGCCCCTCCCCAAATTGTGCTCTGTCTCTGTCCCTCTCAAAACATAAATAAACATTAAAAAAATTTTAAAAATTGGTGGTTCTAAGAGAAAGGCCTGGAGACTCAAAAGGCAAGTTCACCAACTTCTTTCACTAAATTTCACTGCTTTGAAAGGCAACATGTCTCAGAGGAAACCATACAGGTTTTGGAGTCAGACAAACCTAGATCCAGTCTTGGTACTTACAAACTGTGTGATTTGGGGGTTCTTATTAACCTCAACTTCCTCCTTTGTTGTTAAAAAGAAAGTTGCAGGTTCAAAATGGTGTCACTTAGGTTAAGGCTCCAAGTCAGTAAATCAAGACTTAGTACCTAACCTAACTGAAGTTTTAACCTAACTTGTGACTGGTCAACATGGGAATTTCTTGGTCAGCACTAGGAAATTTACTGATAGACACTTTTTGGTTCTCTTAGGGAGGGTGGCCTTGCCTGAAACAATAGATTCTTTGCTAAAAATTCCCATTTTTCCCCTCCCTTTCTACTTTTAAAAATCTTTCTTTTTCTGTAGCCCTTTGGGGCTCCCTCCCCTTGATGGGTGAGATGCTGCCCGATTCATGACTCAACTAATAAAGCCAATTAGGTCTTTCGAATTTGCTCAGTTGAATTTTTGTAACTCAATACTGTAAAATGGGAATGCACACCTGATTTCTTCAATTGGGATATGTATGAAATACCTAGATGTAGGTTTTTTGTTTTGTTTTGTTTCATTTTGTTTTTTGTCTTGCTCTCTGGCTTTTTCTATATGCTGTCCTTCTAAGGTCTTGGTTGAACTTACAAAATTATTACCATTTGTGATTAGAGTCACCAAAACTTTACATTAAACTAAATCTGGAGGAATCATGAATGATCCAAAGATTTGTAGCTTGCATCATCAGTGGTATTTGCCAAGACTGTGAAAGATGAAGAGATGCACGTGTCTCCACATTGTAGCCCCCGGAACCAGCCAGCAAGCCCACTGGGGGAATTCTGAATTGTATTGATTTCTTTCCACCCTTGGAGTTACAGCTGAGCAAACAATGACAATTGCAGAAATAGAACAGCTGGGAAGAGACCATCATGCTTTTACCAGTACTCTTTTCTCTGGAAGTTGAGGATGCTAGTGTATTTCTGTAACATACTTGGACTGAAAAGAATAGATCAATTTTTCCAATGCCTTAATCACATTATTATTCAAATACTTTTTTTGGAAATTAAAGCACCCTTGATGTTAAACCAATTTATGGATTGGTTTATCACTCAAAAAACAATAAAGACACATGTATATAATAGCAAATCTTCAGAAACTTCCCCCATATTTTCATTAAGCATATAAAAAAGATGTAACAGTGCCTACACTGTCTCCCTTTCCTTTAAATGTACGTTGCAATCATACCTACAATCAACAACTCTAAAAATTGAGTGGATTCCCTTCCAGAAATATAGACAGAGAAAGATATATGCACACACATATACAGAGAGGTATCGTTCTACACATATTGTTCTGTCACCTGAATTTTGCAAAACAATACATGTGTATCCGTGAGGGCTTTTTCATTCTTCTTATTAGCTGCATAATATTTTTCACATGAGTACATCATGAATTATTGATGTACATCCAGACGTGTTTGAGTTTGGTCTTTGGCTATGTTTAACCATCCTGCAATGGATATTTTTGTAGACACATTTTGATGCATCTACGCGAGGAGTTCTCAGGAAGAATTCCTCGGAGTAGTTATGGGTTAAAGGGTATGCACAAATTACCTGTCAAAAATGCGTTACCACCAGGAGAACACGAAAGTGCTCATGCCCTCCCACTGTTCCCATTCTGGGTATTTGTTTGTTTGCTTCTAATTGTCTGTTTGACAAGTGTAAATGGCATTTCATTTTATTAAGATTTACATATTCCTAATTACCGATGAGCCTGACATATTTTTAACATCTTTCTGGCCAGGACATGAATCTAGCCCAGGGTCGGCTTTCCCTCTGCTCCCTGAGCACACTCCTGGCTGCAGCCAGCCAGTGGAAGGCAGGATGACTGATCACAGGGACCCCAGGGGGTCTTGTGCAAGGTCAGGCATGTGTGTGTGTGTGTGTGTGTGTGTGTGTGTGACACTTACTGTGGACCAGCAAGGCTATGTGCACACATTTTTGGTGTTTGCTCTGGGTATTCGTTTCTGTAAAAGCACACATTTACCCAAATAAAATCGAATGGATCCTAGGTCTACTTTTTTCTTTTACTAATTTGAGAAACTTTTATTTCTCAAAATATCTTAAAATATTTCGAGTTTCCCTAAAACCCTAAAGAATGTGGGAAAAGGATGATTGTAAAATAAGAGCCTGGAGTCTCTGCTTTAGAAATTTTTCATTATGAAATCATATCTGGTCTTCAGTTCCAAAGACTCTCCCGTGACTCACGCAGCATTCAACCCAGAGTTCTTGAGCATTTGTGACCTACCACAGTAGGTTGGTGCGAGGACTTTTATTCTCTACCTGCCAGGAGCTCATAGTCAAGGGGAGGGGGAGCACAATACAATTAACTGAATATTTTAGAACAAATAAATATCAAATGCAATGGGGACCCAGAGTTTGGGGATGTTTGGGGTCTGCTGCCTACTTTACTGTGTGCATAAGAGCTATACAGTCCTCTCTGGAAACAATTTTGCTGTGTGTGTGTGTGTGTGTGTGTGTGCATGCACGCACGCGCTAAGCCTTTATTGAATTCACTGATCTACAAAATATGGCCGTCTTCTACCCAACAATTTTAATGACTGCATCATGCTGAAAGCCAGAGAATGAAGAGACGGATTACAGACCATGCTGTAGTTCAATTATAGAACAACAGAAAAGGAAGGAATTAATAAAGGCTGCAGTTCCACATGTGCAAGAGTTGATGCAACTGGCAGAAAACTTAAGGCTCTTTCAGATGCCAGTGCTCACAGAGGTGAAGGTGCAGGAAGCAGCGCCGAGTGGCTCTTAGGGGCAAAACAAGAAGGCAGACGCTAAGAACGAATCATCAAAGCCTGTAACACCTGAAGCCCCTGCTTTCAATTCCAATGATTCCTGGCATGGTTGAAAATTGTGGGCATATTGTTCCTCTATTATATTTGTGTTTTCATGCTGCCTTTGCTGTTTCAGACTCATGGAGTACAGCTACAAATACAAAACGGGAAAATGCCCTCTTGCAGCAGTTTGGAAAAGCAAAGAAGTAAAAAGTATTGAGAATCTGCGAACGCTTGTCCTTGATCAGTTTTGCACTCTCAATGGTTCGACATAATTCGGGTACATAAAGAGAACACTTTTTGCTGGTCCTTCTAATTCCTCCTTTACTCTGTCCAGTCACGTCTTGGCCTTTGTGTTTCTGAAAATCTTCCCTGGACTCCACTGGTCCTTTTCCTCACTGATCTGTTCCACAGTTCTGTAAACTTCTTAAAGGACCTTTTGTACCCTCTGCAGGACTGCACTACGCACCTCGGGGAAAAGATGGAGATTTAATTGACTATCGCAGATGGTTTGTGCAGAAAAGCAATGTTTGGAGAAGTAGATTGGGGTCTCAGTATGGGGGCCTGGCATGTTTGGCTATGAAGTTTGGAACTTATTGAATAAGTCCTGGGGCTCCAAATGAAAAATGTGATGCTTTGGGAGATTAATCAGATGTGAACCCAAAGGATGGATGGTGGAGAAGGATAGGAAGAACTACTAAAGGCAGAAAGACCATTACAGAAATATAACTGTGAGCTGTAAACTCGTATTTGGGCTAGCATTGTAGAAATGGAAATTTGGGGGCATACATAGATTTATAATTCATTCAATCATCATATTTTGGTTGGACTTTTGTGTTGGATTCTTTGCGAAGATTCAACGATATGCCAGGCAACTTTCACCTTCTTGCACCTTCTACAATGAATGCCTCCTTTGTTTTTAAGATTTACCTCAAACGTGACCCGCTGGAGAAAGCCTTCATGGACACCACTGTGCTTTGAGATTGGTGCCCTGGTTCATGCTTTGAATGCCCTGGTTTTCGAGTTTAAGTGCTCTTTACACGGTTGTAATTACCTGTTTTATATTCACATCTTCCATTTTATACCATGAGGCCCTTGAAGGCCAGAAATGTGTCTCATTCATCTTTATATTCCCCGGGAAGCAGCACAGTGCCTGCCACAGAATAGGCGTCAGCACCAGCCTAAGCAATGATGGCTTCAAGTATGGCAAGAAAGCATGGTTTTGGTACATGGTGTTGTCATTGACAGTCGTTTTTCTGGGAAGAAATTGAGTTCTTTTAATCACATGTGAGAAGATATTGGGTATCCAGAAGACATAAAGAAAGAAGTCATAGTACAGGCAAGAAGGAAAGGCTCTGCTCAGATTTGGAAAAGAAAGATTAAGTATTATGCTTGAATAGAGAGGAAAGACAATAAATGAGGAAATGAAGGAGTAGCATTCAAAATCAAAGAGATTGAAAGTATGTAGGAACTTGAATATAAGATAAATTGGGTGTACTGTTCAGTTTGGAGACTGAAAACATTGGAGGGGTTGGGAAGCCAGTTTTTACGTTGGGTGGACCCTATGGCATAGGACAGACTGGCTGCTTTAAGATGCTGGAGGACCCAGGCCGTGGGACGTCACATACAACAGTATAGACTGAAGCTAGCTTAAGATTTGTCAGATATGGATTTTGCAGAATTTGCCCTCCAATGAATGGTTCAGAATGGATTTATAGATGCCATTCATTTATGCATTCATTAATGCAACATGGCTGAATGTTCAATAAGTGACTCACAGTGTGGAAAAATGGAGCTGGGACTCGAGAAAGGTTGGCTCAATAAGTGTTAGATGCTTTGAGGGTGCCTGACCCAAGATAGGTACTCTGTAACTCTAATACTAAGTAGAATATGAGCATTTGGAGGGACAGAAAGAACTAGGTAGACCCCATTGAATAGGAATCCATTGATTTTAGACTGGGAAGATGAATAAGCAGACGGGGAAGGGGAATTTTGGGAGGAATCTGGACATTAAGGAAAGCAGAGATAGGCATTGATATCAGAAATCGGAAGATATATCTAAGAAAATGTTAGGAGCCTCATTTGATACAAGAGTAAGCACCATTACAATGAAGATGCTCCCTCTCCATACCACGTGAAAGGTAGATATAATTCAAGATTCTATAAATGTATGTAAGTATTTAGTCTTGGTTCCTGTTGATGAGGCTACCCATGAGGTTTATCTGAAAATATCCCTGGAGAATTCAGAGTTCACTCCCGTGCCATACCTTATCACCTCCTGTTCATACTAGACATCTGTTTTCTTCACAAAGATTGTCGTTAAAAGCCACCAGACAATGAGCCTGGAAAGAGCCCTGGGCCAGGTAGAGAACCAGGAGCCAGCCAAGTTTTACGGATGCTTAACAATCTGGTTTTGGGCAGTTTGCTTCCATTTTGAGTTTCCGTTTCTTCATACGTCAAGATCAATATTGAACTCAATGATATCTCCCATTCTGTCTGGCCCTAAGAAGCTGTCAGTTTGTTTCTGTCATCTGTTCCCCTTTAGTTAAAGCACAGTGAAAGAGAGACTGTGTGACCTGGCCAAGGCAATACCTTATGACAATTTAAACTGCTACCGTTAAACAGCAGAAATTCAACTGAGTAAATTTAAAGACAAAATTGGCTTTCTCCAGTGACTCATGAATCAGGTACCGTCCATCCCATCAAGCTAGAGAAAGGGGGAATGTTTTGTAAGGCAGAAACAAACTGTGGAAAAAGCAAACTGCTAGCAAAGAATGCATTGTTTCAGGCATGGTTGCCCCTCGAAGGGTGACAGAAGGGGGTCTATTGGGCAGATTATGTCAGGTCATTCCATGCTGACTGGTTAAAGATTCCATTTCTGGGGAGTTCAGATGGCAGTCAGGTTAGGTACTAAGTCTTAGTTGGCTGAGGTGGGCTTTAGCGGAGACAGGGCCCTGTTTTCTCTTTTTTTAACACTAGGTGTTTTAAATCCAAAGTAAACTATCAAAAAAAAAGTGATGCCAGTATCCTGAAATTCTATAAAGTAAGTAATGAAATAGTAACAAACCCCCTGTCACACAACTGGGGTGGGGGTTCCTCTCCCCACAAATTAAATCAACTCGAGTCATCAGACCTGTCATTTCCATTGGAGATAAGAAAATACACAATCACGTAAAACACAATTACAGGTATAAATGAATAAGGCAGCGTGCGTGTGTGCGAGTGCCGCTGTGTTTTAAATTACCCTTTTCAGAATAAATGTTTTTGCAGAATGAGTTTCTCCACTACTGATGAGTCTTTTCTCAAATGTAGTCAAAGTTAGGTGAAAATCAATAAATAAAAGCACATTCCTCAGTGCCAACGTAATGGGCAATCAAAGAGAAAGATAGATCTCAGCCATTATGTTGTTAAAAAAGAGACAAGGGGGCCCAAATGAAGTCACTTGTGCTAAGTTCTACATCGCCAAACCAAGACTCAATACCTCACTGAATTACAGTTTCAGCCTCCCCCAAGAATGGAATCTTAAACCAGTCAATCGAGAATTACCTGGTCAGCACTAGTGTGGTAATCTGCCTGAGAGAACTCCTGTCATCTCCTGAAGAAAAGGTGACCTTGCCACAAACAGTCAACTGTTTTCTAGTATAACTTCCTGGTCTCACCCCCTTCTTCCTATAAAAGCGTTCTCTGTGTACAGCTCTTTGGAACTTGTTCCAGTTTGCAAGACGGGATGCTCTCCGATTCATAAATCATTCAATAAAGCCAATACGATCTTTAAAATTTACTCAGATGAATTTTGTGTCTTTAACGACGTGCATACAATGGGTTTGATTGGCAGAGAAGGAGACGTCTCCTGTTGGACTGCAATTAATTGTTCCTTTGAGAGAACCGGCTAGACTTGTTTTAAAAACTATAGATTTTTCTCGAAAGGGCAGACTTGCCGGCTTCTTCTACTGTTTTTATTCAGAAATGGCATAAAGTCTTCATTAACTGATGCTGGGTGACCAGGAAACAAGTTGGCAGACGCCTTCTAACTGGTGGAGATGTAAACAGGTCTCACCAAACATCTGCTGCTCAGAGGTGTGGGCAAGTGTGTATCACGTGCCCCTTGACATGGGCACTATCATGCTGTGAACAAGGAGGACGTCCAGCCATAGCTTAGCTTCTGATGAGTTCTTTTTCCCAATATAATGCATACAAAACAAAAGCGATGGAATCAATGCACAGCCCTTGTGGGTTCCTGCACCTTCCCGTTTTGTGAGGAGGGAACCGGGGGCAAGATGGTCATGCTAAAGGTATGGCAAAGTATTTAGCAAAAGCTGTTCCTTTCTCCCTTGAAAAATGACTGTCAAGCTTACAACATTCCATCTCAGAAATGCAGATTTTGCCTGGGGTTTGTATTTGCCCCAGAGAGAGAGAGAGAGAGAGAGAGAGAGAGAATCTTCTTGGAAGATTGGCGTGGGCAAGGTTGCACTTCTCTTAGGCATTGTGACATATCAGGATAATTCTGCATGACTTCGGCTCAGGTCATGATCTCACGGTTCAAGAGTTGGAGCCTCATGTCGGGCTCTGTGCTGACAGCTCAGAGCCTGGAGCCTGCTTCTGATTCTGTGTCTCCCTCTCTCTCTCTGCCCCTCCCCCACTCTCTCTCTCTCTCTCTCTCTCTCTCTCTGAAAAATGAATAAACGTTAAAAAATTAAAAAAAAATAAAGCAGATGGCCACAAGTTCTTTAAAAATGTAAGAATATACAGTTTATGTGAATTTTTTCCTTGGGTATAAATCCATCAATTGCTGCAAAGGTTAATACAATCTAGATGCATCCAAATATTCAAACAAAAGAGATACGTTCATTTCCCCATTCATTCTATAAATATTTATTGAATAAGTGGGACAACAGAGAAGTCAATCTATATAGTCCTGCTTCTCAGGAAGTTGGTTGATTTCTATTAGATCTTTACCATTTTAACATTTTTATAATTTTAACATTGGATATGGAGCTTATGCCTAAATCCACACCACACACACACGCGCGCGCGCGCACACACACACACACACACACACACACAGTGTTTTCATCAGATAAGGTTCTTAATAGAAAGAAGTAAAAGAAAACAAGCAATAACAGAAATTGTCTACAGTTTGTTTGGGTTGCAAACAAGTCACTGAAAGGATACTGCATTGCTATGAAACTGGAAAACGCTAGTGAGCCAGGCATGGAGACACAGCAGGAAAAAGGAACCATGGCCAAATAGACACCACAGACCCAGCATGGTGGGGGCCTTGTTACTGTGACGGCTACAGCTAAGCCAAGGATGTGGTAGCTCCCAGCCCTCAAGCCTGCATGTTGCCACTGAAAACCGTGACCCCTGTTTTCAGGCTCCCAAAGCTATTGCCTCTACTGTCCCTGCTTCTTAGCATCATACCTAGTGATGCAAGGCTCAGGGAGCCATGTTTGATGGGTAGATCTTGTCACGGTGAACTAGAAATTGAGTCCTCATGAAATACACATTACACTTAGTCAAATGTTAATAACTATACAGTCGTTAGTTATTCTGTTCCCCCAATTTAACTGAAGCATCCTGAGGACAGGATATGTTTGATTCTGTCGCTGTCACCTTGGTTTCTAGCATAACACAAGTCACATGGCAGGGACTCTTTAAGTATATTAGGTCTGGTGGTTAAGCCAGCTTTTTACTCACTCCACACATTTACATTTTCTTTTCATTCACTCTCAAGTTTGAGTCAGCTCCTGATGAAAAAAAATCCAGACGTTTTAGGTAAGTTTCTAAAGTCCAATAAAATGGGCTGAGTCTTTGGCCTCTCACAGATCATCTTGGTAGTCACGGGCCACTGAGATCCTCTGAGGGACAGGTAACAGTTGCCTGTACCCAGAAAAACATTTCTCACCTGGAGCACGAAGCCCACAGTGGGAATGAGGCAAAGCTGCTTGGCCACCACAGTACCAAGAACACTCAGCTCTTCCCGACTCTCCTGTGAGACCAGGTGGTGGCTTCACAATCCACGTCTTTTTAAGAAATGTTTAGTAGCAATAAATTACGCTGTTCTGCAAAAGTCACCTTAAGATTCATGGGGATCCACACGGGAAGAAAAGACGGTGTGATATTAGGGTCCCGTCCATTCAAGGGCTTGGTTCTTGGAAGACTCTGTATTCAGAGCAAACATTTAGTCCGAGGGAGTTGAATGTCAAGGTCAAATTCCCTGAGAACCTATGTAAGGAGACGCCTCTCTTTCTCAAGCTAATTTCATGTGTGCCGTAAATCTTAGAACGTTAAAAAGAGGGTGGGACTTGCTAGGTATTAAACTTAACCTTTTTTTCTCAGAGAGAGAGAGTGGGCCTGTGTGAGCAAAAGAGGGGCAGGAAAAGAGGGAGAGAGAGAATCTGAAGCAGGCTCCATGCCCAGAGAAAGGCCCAAGGCAGGGCTTAGTCTCACTACCCTGAGATCATGACCTGAGCCAAAATCAAGAGTTGGATGCTTAACTGACTGAGCCACTCAGGCACCCCAAGAACATTTTCTTAGAGCTACTAAGACACGTTTCCTTCTTTGCCGTTAGAAAACTGTTCAGAACATTTAGGGAACTAATTACCATGCACACAGCCTGGAAGAAGTGAAAATACAGACAAAGTCCAGGAAGCATCAAGTTTGAAAGATAAAACTAGTGCAGCCTACATTTCTAAATAAAAACAACAAATTCCAATCGTTGTGATATACAGTCTTTCTCCCTACCTTCTGAATATTATAAACACCAGCCCTTAGATGCATACCCAGACACATATGTACCTGTACGTACACATGTATACAAATATACACTAAATTCAGAGGAACCAAGGTACTTGACTGGCGCCTACAATGTCAGATAAAGGGGAAGTTTTCTTATTTATTTATTTATTTATTTATTTTAATTTTTAAAAAATGTTTAGTTTTGAGAAAGAGAGAGAGAGAGAGACAGACAGACAGAATCCGAAGCAGGCTCCAGGCTCTGAGCTGTCAGCACAGAGCCTGATGCAGGGCTCAAAGCCATGAACCATGAGCTCATGACCTGAGCCTAAGTCAGACGCTCAACCAACTGAGCCACCCAGGTGCCCCCTTATTTATGAATCACAATAAAGTTGGTAGACATGTATTAAAATTACTTTTTTTTTTAATTTTACAGATGATGTACCTGAGGCTCAAAGAAGTTACACATATACCTGTCAAACTGATACAGATAATCAATGGCAGAGTAAAGATTTGAACCAGCGTCTCTTAAATCAAAAGCCACTACCCTTTCCCTTAAGCCATTTGCACTAGCTTGCATGTTCTCTGTCATTTGGCATCCATGGTCTTTAGTATTATTCTCTCACCATGATCAGGCACACTCAAGTGGGATGAGTAAAGTTACTTTTCTTTTTTCTCCAGGTTTGTTTGCCACGTGCTCTTAATGGTGTCCTCGATACAGGCCATTTTGATGTCGCTAATCATCTTTCAGCATTTATTGGATCTCTACTGGATACACTCTTCCATTCTGTGCTTGAGAACTTTACCAGACTTCAAGAGTGATAGACCATGCACAAATTTGGGACCCAAACAAAGTAAGTTGTGCAATTACGGACAGATTCCTTAAGGAATAGCTAAAATTTGTCATTTCCATTTTTTACCTTGCTTCAATTTCGGACTTTTACATCAATTCCAGATCACTTTAGTTACTTCCCGGAAAATCTCCCCCTCCCCTTATTATGTCTAAGCAGTGCGCCACATCTTTCTGTCAAAGTGCACTCATCTGCCATTGCTGGTTTCCAATATGTCTTGATGAATAACAAGCAAACAAGACTTCAAACCTCCAAGCTCACTCTTTAAAAAAAAAAAAAAAAATCACGTGGATTTTCTCAGTACTTAGCCAAGAAGTCAAGTTCTTTTACTGACTACTGCTAAAATCCAGATGAGAGATATTGGTTGGCTAAGCTTAAGTTTTAATCCCAGAAATGGAGAGTCATTGAACAATTGAAAATATACTTTGGAGGTAGAGTTAAAGGGATTTGCCCACAGAGTGAATGATGAAACCTATGGGCAGAGCTGAGTGTTCCAGAATGAAAGGCATCTGGGACCTGTAGATATTTTACCATATATGCAAGAGGACAAGCTGGAGGAGTCAGAAGCAACAAACTCCAGATTGAGACCCCCGAGACAGCGGGTACTGGAATCGTCAAGAATAGAATATGAAACATCCATGCAGCAAATATTTTAAGATATTAAGAGTGGAATCATGAAAAGAATCCCTAAGCAAAAGACTATGAGCATGATTAAATTAATAAAGAAAATAAATCACTGCCTTGAAAAATTTACACAAATTAGACAGTGGGCTGTCATGGTTTGATGAATGAGTCATCCAACTTTGGAGAACACGTGATTTCAAATCACATGAAAGGTCTTTCAGATATCAAGAAAATAGGAAATGTGCTCTAACCCACTCAATGCAGCTAATGGAAACTTGAAAAGAGAATCAGACAAGGGCAATAGAAGAAAAGATGAGGCCATCTGGCTCATAAACTTAAGAAATATATTATCATCAAATATTAACCAAACCAATTCTTCTGTGTTTGTAAATAGTAATACATGATGATACATCTGTCTTTATCTCAGACATACAAGAATGGATCAGTATTAGAAAACTTCTGAACGTTATTTTCTGTAATTACAAATTCAAATGGAAAATGTTTAAAATGCAGACAAATGATCTGATAAGGTTTACGATTATGCACGACACCTTAGTAAGTCAGAAATATAGAAGTATTTCCTTAGCTTCATAAAACACAGCTAAAACCTACAGCAAACATTATTATTTTTAAGTGAAACACATTAGAAGTATTTATCTCTATTGTATGAACCTGTACAGTGAGGGAAAACTGATTGAAATGTATAAGGAATAGAAAGGACAACAAAATTATTAGTCACTGATGATGTAATTAAATATATTTAGAAAAAACTCAAAAACACCATAGGGAAATAATTAGAACCAATAAATGAGGTTAGAAAGAAAGCTACTAAGAATAATTTCCAGGGGCTCCTGGGTGGCTCTATCGGTTAAGTGTCTGACTCTTGATTTCGGCTCAGGTTATGATCTCACTAGTTTGTGAGACTGAACCCTACGTCGGGCTCTGCACTGTCAGCACGGTACCTGCTTGGGATTCTCTCTCCCTCTCTCTCTGCTCCTCCCTGCTTTCTCTCTCAGAATGAATAAGTAGACTAAAAAAAAAAAAAAAGAATTTCCATAGACCCCAAAGAAACAGATGACTTAAAGGATATACACAAACAAAGCAATAAGGGAGTTTTTCATAGACAGAGGCAAGTGACCAGTCCAGGCTCATATTAGATATACTGATGCTGGTTTTGGAGAAAACACTCATTAGGATTAAATGGTAGTATTGAAGAGGGCACCTGCTGGGATGAGCACTGGGTGTCATATGGAAACCAATTTGACAATAAATTTCATATATTAAAAAAAAAAGGGATCAAATGGTATCAGGTATATGGTTCTCCTTGTGCCAACCGTATTTCAGGGCAATGCACTTCAGACTCTAATACAGAAATCCCTTTTTTTTTTTTTTTTTGGCAGTTTAAACAACACAGATTTCTTCCCTTACAATTGTGTTTTGTTGTGTTTTTATTATTTTTATTTATTTCATTATTTTCTTAAAATACAATTTATTGTCAAATTGGCTTACATACAACACCCAGTGGTCATCCCAACAGGTGCCCTCCTCAATGCCCATCACCCATTTTCCCCTGTCCCCCACCCCCCATCAACCCTCAGTTTGTTCTCTGTATTTTTTTTAATTTTTTTTTAACGTTTATTTATTTTTGAGACAGAGAGAGACTAGAGCATGAACGGGGGAGGGTCAGAGAGAGGGAGACACAGAATCCGAAACAGGCTCCAGGCTCTGAGCCGTCAGCACAGAGCCCGACGTGGGGCTCGAACCCACGGACAGTGAGATCGTGACCTGAGCCGAAGTCGGACGCTTAGCCGACTGAGCCACCCAGGTGCCCCTGTTCTCTGTATTTAAGAATCTTTTATGGTTTGACTCCCTCCCTCTCTTTTTGTAACTGTTTTTTTCCCCTTCCCTTCTCCCATGGTCTTCTGTTAAGTTTCTCAGGTTCCACATATGAGTGAAAACATGATATCTTTCCTTCTCTGACTTATTTCTGTCAGCATAATACCTTCCAGTTCCCTCCATGTTGCTGCAAATGGCATGATTTCATTCTTTCTCGTTGCCAAGTAGTATTCCATTGAATATATAAACCACATCTTCTTTATCCATTCGTCAGTTGATGGACACTTAGGCTCTTTCCATAATTTGGCGATTGTTGAAAGCGCTGCTATAAACATTGGGGTACACATGCCCCTATGCATCAGCATTCCTGAATCCCTTGGGTAAATTCCTAGCAGAGCTATTGGTGGGTCATAGGGTAGACCTATTTTTAATTTTTTGAGGAACCTCTACACTGTTTTCCAGAGCGGCTGCACCAGTTTGCATTCCCACCAACAGTGCCAGAGGGTTCCCGTTTCTCCACATCCTCGCCAGCATCTGTTGTTTCCTGGTTTGTTCGTTTTAGCCACTCTGACCAGTATGAAGTGGTATCTCAGCGTGGCTTTGATTTGTCTAATGCAGAAATCCTAACTCGTGAGCTGTAAGAATTAGAAAATTGTATCTGATGATCAGAAGAGTACCAGTGATCCTGTGTCTTGGTGAGTGGCCAAGGCACAACTGAAGTGTGACTTCGTTCTAGTTCTATTCAGCCAATTCAGCGTTCACATTTAGTGAAGCACCTTATGTTATCAGGTATCAGGGGTCCAAGACTTATTTAGTGGGCGATCAGGATGGATTAGCTTAAACCGGTGTTTTCCAAAATTGAGCATCTGTCAGAATCACCCGGAGAGTTTACCAGATCACAGATTTAGGAGTCTACTTCTGAGCTACTAACTTATTCGACCTGTGGCGAGGCCTCGAGAATTTGTATTCCTAGCAAATTTCCAGGTGATATTGAAGCTGCTGGTCCTAGGAACACACTTTAGAAATGGCTGCCTTAAATCTTTGGTCATCAAGAGTTTTGATGAAACTTGCAGAAGGGCCAAACATTTCTGAAGGAGGAGCGTAAGATAAAGAGCACATACACAACAGGATAGCAACAATGATTGTGAAGTCATTGGAAAGAATTGAAGGAAGGACAGATTGAGCATCACTAGTGATATTCAGATACATATTCACGCATGTATAAACATTTAATGCGTTTGAGAGATGGCGTTGAAGATCAGTAAGAAATGGTCTATCTAATAAATGGAGTAAAAAAAAAATGTCACCAGTACAGGAGGAAAAAAAAAAAGAAAGTGAATTTCTACATTATATCATACACAAAATGGAGACATGCAAAAAAAAAAAAGGCTTAAACTTTTAAGATGAACATGGAGACTATCTTGGCGAACACACGGCAGAGAAACGTTTCCCAATCAAATGCAAAAATATTAATCACAAAAAGATTGCTACACGTGGTGACACTATAATTAAAAGTCATTGCTTATTAAAACAAGCCATGATAAAAGTGAAAAGAGAGGCCAAAAAGTGAGAGGAAGCTATTTAAACTTATATATATATATATATATATATATATATGTGTGTGTGTGTGTGTGTGTGTGTGTGTGTGTGTATGTATATCTACATATATATACATATATGTATACACATATATATAATTAATAACTCCTACAAATTTATATAATTATATATAAATTTTATTTATAATTATATATATAACTATATATATATAATCAATAACTCCTACAAATCCATTTAAAAACAAAATCCACTACGTCCTAAAGCCTCATCCACAACTATCTGAATTAGATTTGAGATTTAGATAAAATTTTGGATGCTGAATCAATGAAATGATGAAATGCAGATTTAGGTGACGAGTCTTTTACTTTGAGCTGTTGCTGTAATGAGTGGAGACTCCCGGGAACTCTGGGGGGAGACAGGTGTACTTTCCATTGGGGAAGGAGATAGCCTGATGGAGACCAGAGGGTAGACTGTAGGAGAAAGAATCCAAACATGGCCTCCAAGGGTTCCCTGCCCTTCAGATTGTGTTTTCATATTCTCCTCCCCCCTTGCGTGCTGGACAGGAGCTACGTAGATGACAGAATAGTCAGTCTCTTGAATAGGTTATGGGATATAGCATAGTCATTGTCTTTGTCTCGAAATATGTTTTTTTTTATTTATTTTTGGATTTCTTCTTTGACCCAGTGATTGTTCAGAGCATGTTGTTTAATCTCCACATCTTTGCAAATTTTCCAGTTTTCTTTCCTTTTTTTAATGTTTATTTAATTATTTTGAGGATGGGGGGGGGGAACACATGCACACAAGCAGGGGAGAGTCAAAGGAGAGGGAGAGAGAGCATCCTAAGCAGGCTCCATGCGGTCAGCGCAGAGCCGGATGCGGGACTGATCTCACAAACCCCTGAGATCCTGACCTGAGCCAAAAGCAAGAGTCACATGCTTGTCCATCTGAGCCTCCCAGGCGCCCCTCCAGTATTCTTCTTAGAGTTTCATACCATGGTGGCCAGAAAAGATGCTTGATGTGATTGCAATCTTCTTAAATTTTGTAATGCTTTTTGGGTGGACCATCGCATGATCTATCCTGGAGAATGTGCTATGCGTGTTTGAGAAGAATGTGTATCCAACTGTTGTTGGGTGGAATGTTCTTTAATCAGTGTCAGGACCACCGGGTGTAAAATGTAGTGTAAGTCTAATACTTCTCTGTTGATGTTCAGTATGAATGATCTATCCATTGTTGAAAGCGATGTATCTTCTATTGCACAGTTGCCTATTTTTCCCTTTGGATACATTAATATTTGCTTTATATATTTAGGTGCTCTGCTATTGGGTGCATAAGTATCTACAATTGTTATACTCTCTTGATCAATGGACCCCTTCATTGTTATATAATGACTTTAATCTCCTGTTAGTTATTATTATTATTTTGTAACGTTTATTTTAGAGAGAGAAAGAGAGAGAGAGAGAGAGAGAGAGAACACGAGTGGGGGAGGGGCAGAGAGCGAGGGAGACACAGAATCCGAAGCAGGCTCCAGGCTCTGAGCTGTCAGCACGGAGCCCAATGTAGGGCTCGAACTCATGAACCTCAAGCTCATGACCTGAGCTGAAGTCGGATGCTCAACTGACTGAGCCGCCCAAGTGCCCTTGTATGTGCCCTTTAAGCTGAAGTGAGTCTCTTGTTGGCAGCATATAATTGGGTCTTTCTTTTTTATCCATCCAACCTCTTATGCCTTTTTTTATTGGAGAATTTAGTCCATTTTCATTGAAAGTAATTATTGAGAGTAATTATTGATAGGACTTGCTATTGCTACTTTGTTCATTGGTTTTTGGTTGTTTTGTAGTTCCTTAGTTCCTTTCTTCTCTTACTCTATCTTTTGTATACTTATAAGTTTTTGTCTGGCAGTTACATGATGTTTAAACAAAACATCTGGGGTGCCTGGGTGGCTCAGTCGGTTGGGCATCGACTTCAGCTCAGGTCATGATCTCGAGGTTTGTGAGTTCCAGCCCCACGTCAGACTCGGATTCTGTGTCTCCCTCCCTCTCTGTCCTTCCCCCTCTTGTGTTCGCTCTCTCTCTCTCTCTCTCTCTCTCTGTCTCTCTGAAAAATAAACAATAAAAAAAATCTTTAAATGAAACCTCTTATAAGTCTATTTTAAGTTGACAGCAACAACTTCAAATGCATATACAAGTTCTACATTTTTACATCACCCCATTTTATGTTTCTGAGGTCACAGTCTACCTCTCCCAACGGGGGAGATTGCAGTCAGCACCTGGGATGCATGCTAGTTAGAAGCTGGAAACCTCAGGAGCAGCTTGTAACGTGTGCAGCCAAACCCCTGCCAGGGAATGACGGAAAGATGAGCATTTTTTACCTGCTACCTCTGCTCTGAGCCCTGGAGCGATAGCCTCTCCGAACGTTTGGACATCCGGTATGAATGCCTTCCGTGCTCCAGTACCATAAGACTCATGAATGCCAAGGTGGTTTTTCAGAGCTAGGTGTTTTGGAGGCCCATCCCTTGGATAGGCATCTTAAAAGTTGGGGCATTAGGCATGCAGTCTAAACCCTTCGCTTCTCTGGGAGAAGGTAGGAGCCAGGGACTCCTTCTTGACTTAAAGGAGCTGTGGCATGTGTGAGTTTTATGGTAAGACTAGGTCTCAGCCTTTCCGGGTCTTTTTAATGTGAGTATTTTCTCAGTCACCTAATGTACTGGCATCACTTAGCCAGTTTCTCTACTTCTCTCAGAGGGATTAACTCCATGGGTAGCTATACATTCAGCGTGTCTGTGGGAGGAGGAAAAATTCAAAGCCCCCTATGTCACCATCTTGGTCCATAACCTCTCATAAATGTTTTTAAGGCCGAGGTAGTTCAATTTACCTATTTTTCTTTTGGTGGCCTGTGCTTTGATGTCAAATACAAAAAAATATATTCCAAATACCGCGTCATAACGATTTCTCCTAGGTTTCTTCTCAGAGTTATATAGTTTTACATTTAGATCTTTTATTTATTTTTGGCTAATTTTTTTTATCCCTTGTAAGGTGAGGGATCAAGTTCATTCTTTTGTTTGTGAATATCCAGTTTTTCCACCATTTACTGGAAAGTCACTTTGCATTGAGTTGTGTTGGAATCCTTGTCAAAAACGTTTCAACCATAGCGGAGGGTTTATTTCTGGGCTCCCTATTTCATTCCATTGGTCTTATATGTCTATCTTTATGTCAGTAACACATTCTTGATTGCTGTAGCTTTGTAGTAAATTTTGAAATCAGGAAATGCGAGGCCTCCAACTGCTTTTCTTTTTCAAGATCGGTTGCCTATTCAGAGGGAGTCCCTTGAGATCTCAGATGAATTTTTGATGGATTTTTTTCTGTGTCTGCAAAAAACATCATTGGAATTTTGATAGGGATTACATTAAATTTGTAGATGTCTTTGTGTTGTATTAACATCTTAGCTCTATTAAGTGAGATCCATGAACACAATACGCCTTTCCATTTATTTGAGCCTCTTTAATTTCTTTCAGTGATATTTCGTGGTTTTCATTATATAATGTTTCATCTCTGTAGTCAGGTTTATTTCCAAGAGTTTTATTCTTTCTGACTACATAGTATATGGAATTGTTTTCTTATTGTCCTGTTAGTTTGTTCATTTTAGCCTATGGAAATGTAACTAATCATTCATTAGTTCTAATTGGGTGCGTGTGCGCGTGTGTGTGTGTGTGTGTGTGTGTGTTGAATTTTGGGGTTTAAGGTTTTCTACACAATATGATTATGATGTCATCTTTCAATAGAGATAATTTTGCTGCCTTCTTACCAATTTTATTTTATTTTATTATTTTATTTTATTTTATTTTATTTTATTTTATTTTATTTATTTTTTAATATACAATTTTAAATACCTTTCATTTCTTTTTCTTGCCAGCTTTCTTTGGCTAGGCTATCCTGTACTGTGTGGAACAGAAGTGGCAAAAGTGGCATTCCTCATCTTGTTTCATCCTAGAGGAAATATTTCAGACATTCAGTATAATAATGTCATTTTTTCATATATGGTCTTTAATGTGTTGAGGTATTTCCTCCTATTCCTAGGTTCTTCAGTGTTGTTATTAGGCAAGGGTTTTGGATTTTGCCAAATACTTTTCTTTCCTGAATCAGTTGTGATGCTTTGTTTTTTTTCATATGTTCATGTGATATACATTGACTGATTTTTTTTCTATTGAACCATCCTTACATTTCTGGAATAAATTCCACTGGGTTGTGGTATATTTTCCTTTCAAAATACTGAGGGATTTGGTTGGGTAATATTTTGCGATGATGCAAAAAAAAAATCATGAATCATATTTTTAAGGGGTAATAGGGCGTGGCTTCTTTCTTCTTGTGTCCTGGTCTCATTTGGTATCAGGGTAACACTGTCCTCATAGAATCCCTTGGAAAGTGCTCCCTCTTCTTCAGTGTTTTCGGAAGAAGTTGAGAGGGACTGGCATTAATTCTTCATTAAATATTTGGTAGCATCTACTACTGAAGACATTTGGCTTTTCCTCCTTGAGAGATTTTTGGTTACGGATTCAATCTTCTTACTAGTATCGTCCTATTCAGATTTTCTGTTTCTTCATGATTCAGTCTTGGCGGGCCGTGCGTTTCTAGGAATTTGTCCATTTTCACCTCAGTTATCCAATTTCTTGATGGACGATTGTCCATAGTATATACTTACAATACTTATATACTTATAATACTTTTTATTTCTGCGACATTGATATAATATCTCCATTTTCACTTGTGAGTTGAGTTATTTGCTTCTTGTCTCCTTTGCTCGTAGTCTACCTAGATAAAGGTTTGTCCATTTGGTCTATATTTTTGAAGAACTGGTTATTGGTTTTGTTGACTTCCTAATAGTTTTTCCATCCTCTGTGTTATTCATCCCTGCTCCAGTCTTTATTATTTGCTTTCTTCTGCTAGCTTTGGGTTTAGTTTGTTCTCTCCCTCTCCCTCTCTTTCTCTTTTTGTAAGATTTTTAAAATTTATTTATTTTACTGAAAAGAATACATATATAAAGAAAACACAAATAAGCAATAACAAGAACGTAAATATTCACATTTCGAGCAGTGAGTAAAACTTCTGGGTCTGTATTAAGGCCTTTGACATATTCTGGCTGTCATATCGTTTAGGCTGCTAAAACAAAAATACCACAGAGTAGGTGGCTTCCGAAGAAAAGAACATTTATTTCTTGCAGGTCCGGAGGCTGAAGATCAGTGCACCAGCACGGTCAGGTGAGGGCGTTCGTCCAGTCCGCACATTTCTTATTGTATCGTCAACTGGCAGAAGGAACCAGGGAGCTTCCCCAGGCCTCTTTCATGGGTCACTAAACGGTATTCGTGGTATTCATGAGGGTGCCACCCTTATAACCTAATCACCTCCCAAAGGCCTACCTCCTAACACCATCCCTTTGGGTGTTAGGGGTCCAACATGTGAACGTAGGTGAAACACAAATATTCAGACTATACATAGCACTGGGGGCTTGCCCTGTTCTTATTTTTCTAGCTCTTAAAGTTGCTGTTTTGAGCTCTCCTTTCTTTTTTTAAATCTTTTTTACCTTTATTTATTTTAAGAGAGAGCGAGAGCATGAGTGGGGTAGGGGCAAAGAGAGAGGAAGAGAGAATTCCAAGCTGGCTCCATGCTAACACAGTACAGAGCCCAACACAGGGCTCGAACTCACGAACCATGAGATCATGACCTGAGACGCAATCAAGAGTTGGATGTTTACCTGACGGAGCCACCCAGGCGCCCTGATCTTCTTTCTCTTTTAATGGATGTGTTCATAGCCATAAATTTCCTCTTAGCCTTGCTTTCACTGCACCCGACCAATTTTGGTATATTGTGTTTTCATTTTAATTATTCCAGAGATATTTTCTAATTTTCATTCTAATGTCTTCTTTACTCATCGGTTAAGACTGTGGTAATTATTTTCCAGACATTTGTGGATGCGTGAGTTTTCTGTTAGCTCTTGACTTCTAGTTTCAAGGCCCTGTGATCAGAAAAGATACTTTGTATGATTTCAGTTGTTTTCAATTTTATTCAGAGTTGTGTCGTGGCCTCTCATATGGCCTATCCCGGGAAATGGTTCACGTGCACTTGTGAACAATGCGCATTCTGTGGGGTTGAGAGTTCTGGGTATGCCTGCTGGTTACAGTTGGTCTGTGGAGTGTTGTTGAATTTTCCGTGCCTCTTTCCCTTGTGTTGTAGTATTTTATTCCCAATTTTCCGTGCCGGTTCTCTCTCATTTTTACTTTCAGCGTCATGTGGTGTGAATAGTGCAGACTTGGGATCCAGAGGCTTCTCTGTTTACAGTCCTGGCTTCCCGTTGGCCAGTCCCATTGCTTTGTGCACATTCTCTCTCTGAAGTCTCCGTTTGTAAACCAGGGCTAGCTTTTCAGTTACACTGGGGACTAGGGCTTCAGTATATGAATTTTGGGGGGACCCAATTCAGTCTATAGCAGACACTTCCAGTTATTGGCGATAGACCCTTTTTTGTATTTTATTTATTTGTGTGTATGATTTGTTTTGTTCTTTTATTTTTTCTTTTAATGTTTATTTATTTTTGAGAGACAGAGCACACGCAAGTGGGAGAGGGGCAGAGAGAGAGAGGGAGACATAGAATTGGAAGCAGGTTCCAGGCTCTGAGCTGTCAGCACAGAGCCCGACGTGGGGCTCAAACCCACAAACCGTGAGATTGTGACCTGAGCTGATGTCAGACGCTTACCTGACTGAGTCACCCAGGCTCCCCTGTTCTTGTTTTTCTTTTTTGTTTTTGGTTATTTTGGTGTGGTTTTACTTTTCCTCAATATGTCACTGTTTTCTCCTCATTCACAAAAGGTTGCTTCACTAGGCATACTGTTCTAAGTTGACGGTTATTTTATCCCGTCTCTTTGATGATATTTCTTCCCCCATTTCCTGACAGTCTTTGCTGCTCCAGTTAAGTCTGTTTCTGTCATTATTCTTTCTCCTATTTCTGGCTTTTTAAATAAATGTGAATTTCCCTGTCATCATAGAATTTAGAATACGTTCGATTACCTGAATTTTATGAGTCATTTCCTTCGGAATTTCTCAAAAATTCCTCGTAATTATAATATCATTTTGATCCTTTCCATTTTTTTTTGTTTTTTCTCTTTACGTTTTCCTTCTGGAAATCTGAGTAAATACACATTACACTATCTCTCTATTTCTTCCACTTATCTATGTTTTACTTTCACCTTTTTTTTCTATTTTGTGCTCTGAGTATTTATTCAGGTATTTTTACAGTTGGCTAGTTCTCCGTTCAGTTATATATAATCTGTTGTTTAGTATATCCACTGGCCTTATGATATTGCTGGTGGTGTTTTCAATTTCTAAAAACTCTATTTGTTTATTTAAAAAAATCCTTTTGGTCATTTATGTAGCTATTCCTCTTCTTTGTGCTTTTGATTCCATCTTTTGTTCAGAAGAGTTACTTTTTTTTTTTTTTTTAATTTTAGAGAGAGAGAACATGAGTGAGGGGAGAGGGGCAGAAAGAGGGAGAGAGAACATCTAAAGC
Source organism: Panthera pardus (assembly GCF_024362965.1). Lineage (NCBI taxonomy): Eukaryota > Metazoa > Chordata > Mammalia > Carnivora > Felidae > Panthera > Panthera pardus. The sequence goes on from NW_026526655.1 coordinate 105,250,645, forward strand.
AGGTTCCATGCTCAGTGTGCAGCCCAATGTGGGGCTCGATCCGACAACACTTGAATCATGACCCAAGCTGAAACCAAGAGTTTCAGGTGCCTAAACAAGTGAGTCACCCAGGTGCCCCAGAAGATCTACTTTTAACAGGGATTTTTCTCTCCCTCCCTCTTTCACCAACCTCACCCTCTGGACTAAATTTGCTTACTCCTAATTTTCATTTGGTACTCATTCTTTTAGTAGGAAGTCTGTAGGTATACACTTGGTATTTTATGTCTGAAATCGTTTTGATTTTGGCCTGACATTTGAACAACGGTTTGCCTTGACAGAGAATTCTGTGCTGACAGTTGTTTGAGCACTTTGGCTCAACTGTTCCATTTCCTCCTGGCATTTACTGTTGGTGATAAGACAGCTACTGTCTTGATGATGCATATTCTAATTATCGTTCACTGGTAAGTAACCTGTCTTTTCTCCATAGAACAGTAGGTATTTTTTTTTTTGTTTTTGTTTTATTTTGTAGGGGCTTCTTTTTGTATCATTGATATTCTGCAATTTTATTCAGATGTGTTTATTTTAGGCTTATTTAGATTTATCCTCTTTAATACTCAGCATGTTCTTTCAGTCGAAGCCCCGTGACTCTTATAAATTCCAGAAGGTTCTCAGTCAAAAACCCATTTTGAATATTGATTTTCTGTCATTACCTTCATTACCTACTTCTGGAATTCTTATTAAGCAGATGTAAAATCTCTTGATCTATACTTTGGTTTTGTATCTTCCTTTTCATATTTTTGATCTTTTTAGTTTTCTGATAGGATTTTCCATGGTACTCAAAATCACAATTTATACACTCTAGATTTTACATCATCTTCTGAAGATTTCTGTTTGGGTCATGCTTTTCCAGACTTTTCTTTGGCTCGCTTTCTACCTTTGTTTTGGTCACATCTCACATCATCATCTTAGGGGGACCTTTTCTTAAAGTCTTATCTAATGACCGCTCTCTTTTCTCTCGTCACCTTTTTTTTTTTTTTTTTTTTTACGTCATTTCTCTTCATGGCTCTTCCTGCTACATGAAATGTTTATCTTCAATTTCCTTCCTTCTGTCTTGATTTTCTCCCTCACTATAGGTTAGTAGTAGTAGACTTCTCTGTTTTGTTCATGGTTACATTTCTAGCACTTAAAACAGTGCCTGATAGCAGATATTCAATATCTATTTTCTATATTCAATAAATATTTGAAGAGTGGAAGCTTCCTTTTTATTTACCTTCTGTTGGATCACATCTGTCATTTCTGTTTTTTAAATTATTTTTTTAAGTTTATTTATTTATTGAGAGAGAGAGAGAGAGAGAGAGAGAATGGGAGAGGGGAAGAGAGAGAGGGAGAAAAAAATCCCAAGCAGGCTCCATGCTGATAGTGCAGAGCCTGATGTAGGGCTCAATTTCATGAACCATGAGGTCGTGACCTGAGCTAAAATCAAGAGCCAGACACTTAACCAACTGAGCCACCCAAGTGCCCCTAACTTTTGGAGATTTTTAAATGTGTAATCACTCTTTTTAAAATTTTCTTTTCTTTTCTATTCTTTTCTTTTCTTTCTTTTCTTTTTTTTTCTTTTCTCTTTCTTTTCTTTCTCGTCTTGTCTTGTCAATGAAATTAATTTCCGACTGAATTAGTTGGCTGTCTTACTTAGCCCAACTTTATTCTCTCACTCCTTCTCCCTCTCCTTCTACTCCTCCCCAGCTCCTGCTCTCTCTCTCTCTTAAAAAAAAAAATACTTCAGTCTTTAAAGAAAAAAAAAAACCTATCTTTCAATGTTATATGCTCAGATTAGAAGGGAAGGCAGGACATTTGTAGCCAGAATTAATGGAAAATTTAAAAATGTTAAGTATAATACAAATATAGACGTGCATAAAATAAATATACAGCTTAGTAACTTGTTATAATATAAATACCTGATTAAAGATCCATCAGTCAGAAGATAAAACACTGTCAGCGCTCATGCTCCTTCTGTTTTTATATAGCAATAACTTGCTTTCACTGCTGTCAGCTACATCAGAGAGCGCTATGACCTGTGGGTCAAATTTACCAGGTTACTTGTTTTTGTAAATGAAGTGTTATTGGAACACAGCTATGCTTTTTTTTTTTTTTTTTCATTTGGGTATTGTTTACGGCTGCTTCTGTGCTAAAATGTCAGAGCTTCTGGCTTAATATGACTACTTTTGATAGAGATCAGGTAGCTCAGAAAGCTGAAAATACCTGGCATCTAATCCTTTATAAGAAAAGTTGGTCAATCCCTTCATTACATGGTTATAGTGCGATATTTTACCCACTGTAAAACTGATAGAGATATGGATTGTTACTAGCTGCTGATACTTCAAGTAATGCTGTCATGAACATTCATCTGTACTTCTGGATCCCACATACGTGTCTCCGTAGGTTCATATTTAGGAGAATGATTAGACTTTGATATATATACCTTCAGTGTCACAAGACAATGCAGGTTTCCAAAGTGATTCAATCAACTGGAATTTCTACTATCAATGTCAGGGAGTTCTTTTTATTCTATCTTCTTTATAACCCTTGATATTATCAGACCTTCGACTTTTAGTCATTTCGATGGGTGTATAGTTTTAATTTGCATTTTTCTGATAGGTAACGATATGGATCATCTTTTCATGTTTTAGGCCATTTGGACATTCTCTTCTGTGAAGTCTGTATTCAGATTTCTTGCCTACTTTTCACCTGGATTGTTCTTTTATTTCTAAGTTTGGAGCGTGCAAGTTATTTGTTAGTTATATATAATGACAAATACTGTATTCCACTTTTCCCATTGGGTTTTCATCTTTTAATAATTTCTTTTGATGAAAGGAAGTTTATAGCTTTAATATTGCCCAAATGATCAAGATTTAAGATGATTGTGTTCCATTTATTTCCTGATTAAAAAAGTATTCCTCTATCTCAAAGTTATGAAAACAGTCTCTTACAATATGTTTTAGCTCTAGAAGCTATGTTACTTCTCCTCAAAGCTTTCCCCACTGTTCCATAACACCATATTTGTAAGACATCAAATGAACGTGAATTCCTGTGCTCATCTCCAGTGCAGTATATTCTGTCCCAATACTGCACTATTTTAAGTCTTGATATCCAGGGGAGAATGTCCTCTTGACCAGTTCTTCTTTATGAGTAACTTGGATATTATTGAGACTCTGCCTTTCCATTTTAATTTTAGCATTAGCTTTTCAGTTCACACACACACACACACACACACACACACACACACACCCTTCTGTGATTCTAATGTAAATGATATTTATAGACCATCTTGGGCAAAAACGATCACGTTTGGGGAACATTGTCATTAACCTTTGTGCTTCCGCTTCCAGGAAGCACTTAATATATTGTTTGATTTAACACTAATTCACATATTTGTTTGAACTTTCTCCCTGTCCTTGACCTTTTATTCCAGTTTTTCATGTTTCTTTAAGGTTGCTTTAAATTATGTTTCAAGTGAAGCAAGGCATGTATGCGCTTAAAAGTGGAACAAAGGTGTGCGAGGCCACGCGATACCATTGTGTTTATGCGATTAGGAAAGTAGTACTAAAGTCCGTGTCATTTTGGAAAACATAGATGTAATTTTTTGGATTCGAGGCATGGGGATTTTAATTTATAGAAGCCTGTGATTCAACTCAGCTGTCAATATTTTTAAAAAAATTTGTTTATGTTTATTTATTTTTGAGAGAGAGACAGAGACAGAATGTGAGCAGGGGAGGAGCAGAGAGAGAGGAAGGCACAGAATCGGAAGCAGGCTCCAGGCTCCAGGCTCTGAGCCGTCAGCACAAAGCCCCAGGCGGGGCTCGAACCCACAATGTTGAGATCCTGACCTGAGCCCAAGTCGGAGGCTTAACCGGCTGAGCCACGCGGGTGCCTCCAGCTCTCAATATTTTTATAAGCTTAGCAGGCATTTTTAATAGATAAGTCTAGATAGAGCATTGCTAGTTTTGGAGGTTATATGGAGAACACAGCCTCTTTAAATGCTAATAGCAGCATCCTTTCTAGCCCGGAACAATACATTGAGACTTGTGTTTGGCATCACACTTAATTAATTTCCAAATAAATGAATCATGAGCATATCTGCCTAAGTCTTTGCGTACCATCATAAAATTCTGCCACCCTATGGAGTTGGATTGATGTGAACATGGCAGTTTAGGTTGTTTTGTGTTGTTTTGTTTTTCTTTTGTCAGTGCATGAATGTAGTTCTCACAAATAAATTCAGTCCTTGGTGAACAATTTCCCAGGTATGTGTCTGTTCTCACTGAACAAACACAGAAGAAATATGCCAGGCTAAATTAATGAAGAGAAAATGCAACATATCTCATGCCTCCATAAATTTCCAAATACGGATTCAAACCCTTATTTTCCTCTTTTCATATCTTCAGATGTATCTGTACGAGAAAAACTCAAAGGAGAAGTTTCAAGGCACTTTGAAAGTAAAGTAAGATTTGCTGGCCTTGTGGATCATCTTAGGCATGTTATCTTTTATGGTTTAATCCCTTCAAGCAGACTGTGTATGACGCAGCTTTATCCATTTTTGAAAAAAAAAATAAAGATATTGTAATCGGCAAACAAGGAAAAAGTTAACTTCACCGAGCAAGTAAGAGCAGAGTCTGGATTTGCATCTTAGTTTTGGTCTTAGTGTGTGGCCCTCAACACCACCGTCTTTCCACCGCTCATGCTCTAAAGGGACTTTGATCATGAAGGTGGATGAAACCAAACCTATCTGTGGCCTTCGATAATGATTTCACTTTAGCGTGAAGCCAATGATAATTATTTCTATTGCCTTCGCTGGAATGTCATGGCTTAATTAACACTTGTAAAGATATTATCTGTAAAATCACAGTAGTCTCTAAGAGGCATTATGTCCAACAGTCTCTTTGGGCTTTCTGCCTTTTATCTTGCAACTTCCTAAAGCAGTGGTACCCATTGGATTTGTGAACACATGTTGGCTTCTTTTCCCTCTGCTTGTTGAGAACACCTGCGTGGGAAATTGTCTTCGTGCTGAACAAGGTTTGGCTCTTTGTGGTAGAAAGAATGTGAACTAAATGAGCCAGAATGACTGGTGGCAAAGGGGGGGAGGCTCAGACTGGCCTCGTGAGACATGAGAAAAGCCATCCTGCTGAGGACTGCACCCTTAGTGCCCTACCTGACATAGTCAACGCCCGCACAGGGTCATATTTAACACACTTCATCTCCTACACAACAGCAGCATTTTCAGTAATAATTATTTAGTTACCAGTAAAGGTAATTTTTTGATTCATTATTTTACCTTAAAACAACTAATAACTTTGTTTTATTAACTGTTTTTTTTTTTTTGAGAGAGAGAGAGAGAGAGAAGGGAAGGGGGAGTGGCAGAGAGAGAGGAGGACAGAGGATCCAAAGCAGGATCTGAACTGACAGCAGTGAGACAGATTTGGAGCTCGAACTCACGAACCGTGAGACCATGACCTGAGCCGAGGTCGGACACTCAATGGACTGAGCCACCCCGGCGCCCCAAACAACTAATGACTTTGAAGAAAGAGTACACTGAATGAGAACATTCAGTATTGCATGCAGAATTAAATTTTCCACTTATACGTCCCAGTTTGCATTCCGCTTGCTTGACTGTTGTACTTTATTTATTTATTTATTTATTTTTAGGTTATTTTATTTTTATTTTTTTGTTTTAATTTTTTTAATGTTTATTTTTTAAATTTTTTTTCAATATATGAAGTTTATTGTCAAATTGGTTTCCATTTTAAACAGACATAGAAGTTTAAAATGGTCATTAAGATGGGGCGCCTGGGTGGTTTAGTCAGTTAAGCGTTGGCCTCTTGGTTTCTGCTCGGGTCATGATCTCACATGCGTGAGTTTGAGCCCCCCATCAAGCCTGTTCGGCCTTCGCTCTCTCCCTCTGTCTCTGCCGCTTCCCCCCTCTCCTTCCCTCTGCTGTCTCTTTCTCTCTCAAAATAATTAAACTTAAAAAAATGAAGCAGTCACTAAGAATGACAGAATTAGTCACCTAAGTTCTCTCTCTTCCTCTTTATAGTTCCTGGGCTATCTGGCTTATTGGACTGTACTGTTTAAACACAAGAATAGGCAGTGGTTACAGGTATGGAGAGGTCAACTGAATCCTGAGTGAACGGTGTGCAGAGGGAGTTCACATAACTCCAAAGTTTTACGAACTTGCTATCAAAAAACAAACAAACAAACAAACAGACAGACAAACAACCAAGCAAAACATGCCTGCAGCTGAGTACTTGTGTGACAGGTGCTGGCTGTCTAAGGGGAACCTCCCATGTAGAATACAATGTTTATTAAAAGGTAAATAATAACAATTTGCTCATTTGATACATACATACATAAGATCGAAACTTAGCAGTAACCAACACAACGTTTTAGAACTTACACTAAGAAAATATTTTCTTCAGGGAGGGATATTTTATCCTTGACATTGTTCATAATCGATGAAGCATGGTGATAATAAAAAGCAGGCTGATTTTAAGTCCGTATTATTATGATTATCAATTATCTTCACACAACGCACCCCTCTATTGACTACATTTGCTGCAAATCCTTCCCTACCCCCACCTTGGCCTCCCTCTGCTGGCAGGGTTTTTTTTTTTTTTTTTTTCCTGTAACTGTTACCGCCATCTTGGAGATCTTGGAAAATAAACATTTCCCTACATAAAACCTTCAAAGAAACTAAACAAAGATGCTAAGTGTGCATAGGTCATGACAAGTTTAAGCAAGAGTGGACCCAGGGGTCCTCAGTAAATCAGAAGGATGCAGAGCATTCCAGCAAAAGAATCTGTGAATGAATATAGGACTAAAAGGAACTTGTGGGGCCCCAAGTTCTACAAGAAGCTGGAGTGTCCACTCTAAAATAAGGTTATGCACTGATGACCAGAAACAGGAGCTAACACAAATTCCTTTGTCTCCACAGATGCTCTCGGGATAATCCAGCTGGTTATGGGCTGAGTACTCAGACCTGGTTCAGAGAGTTCTACACAAAGAAACACAGTACGTGGATGTCATAAGCGTAAGCAGTGGAGAAAACTAGGCAGGCACGGAAGGCAGGACGTTCTGAAGCATGCCAGCAGAATGGCGGCATAGGTTAGCAAAATGATCATAAAATAAGGTATCAAGCAGAGCTGGGCTGGAATCCAGGCTCTACCCTCTATTAGCTATGTCCCCTCGGCTTGTTCACTTAATCTTTCTGACCATCAGAATCTTCATCTGCAAAATAAAGTAATGATATCTAATGTTCCTGGATTGTCACAAATAGAAGAGAATAATATAGAATAATATAATAATATATGCCATGCCAACCCCATGCCGTGTTGAGTACGGTCAGACAATGTTACGTATCGAGCTGAAGCATGGATAAAAATTAGCATGGCAGGCCAGAGCCAGAACAGATAGGAAGAGTACAAAGTCATGACTGCAGAGCTGGGAGAAGGTAGAAACCAGTAGAGAGGGGCCTCTGAATGATCTTTCTTTCTTTCTTTCTTTCTTTCTTTCTTTCTTTCTTTTTTAATGTTTATTTATTTTTGAGAGAGAGACAGACAGAGTGTGAGCCGGGGAGTGGCAGAGAGAGGGAGACACAGAGCTGTCAGCACAGAGCCCAACGCGGGGCTCGAACCCACGAACTGTGAGATCATGACCTGAGCTGAAGTCGGATGCTTAACTGACTGAGCCACCTAGGCACCCCTGAATGATCTTTCTTCTGTGCTGGAAAACTGGAACTGGAGTCACAGGAGAGTAGATTCAAGTTCATCTCTGCCACCGGCTGGCAGGGTGACCATGGGTTATATTCTTTTCTGGATCTCCATTTTTTCTAGGGCGAGGTCACTGCCACCGGGCCATCTTAAATAAGCCATCTTATCACCATTTTGATCCAGATAACTTAAGTACTAATAGTCCCTTCGTTTAAGCTGTGATACTAAAAACAGACTTTTTTTTTTGAGAGAGAGAGAGAGAGAGAGAGAGAGCAAGTGGGGGAGGGGCAGAGAGAGGGGGGACAGGGGATCGAAAGCAGGCTCTGCACTGACAGCAGAGAGCCTGATACATAGCTTGAACTTGCAAACCATGAAATCATGACCTGAGATGAAGTCAGATACTTAACTGACTGCCATCCAGGTGGCCCCACTAAAAACAGGCCTTTTCAGCTTTGTTGTGTGTGCCTGCATCACATTCCCAGCCCTTATTATATCTGACCCCAGGCTAACCTCACTGCCACTTGACCCCAGAACTTCACAGCACTCTCATAATCCCTCCATCCATGTGGGTTTTGAAGATTGCATTGGACTGTCTTTGGGCCACAGTAGTTAGTAACAAGAAAAAAAAAATGGTGCCAATGATTTATTCTCTAAACTTTAGGGCCCTTGAGGCTGCGGGATTGGATTTCCTCTGAACAGGTGGGCTTTGGGGATGGAGAAAGTACACGGACACTGTCAGGATGCCCCTCGTCCATATTACTTGGTAATAAAAAATCTCACATATGCAGTAGTTGTTTTCAGAGTCCCAAAGCGGTGAAGTTATTGAGATTCCCCTGGTGGTCTCAAAAAGGCACAGTCTTATTCTTGAATCCATTCATTTAATCATTTATTCGACAGATATTCAATTAGCGTCTATTACATCCTAGGTACTATCATAGGTGTTAGCAAAAAAGCAGTAAGCCAGCAGTGAAGAAAGAAAATAAAAAGAGGTAACTATATATAGCATGTTACAGATTAAGTCTTCTGGAATAAACAAACCAGGAAGGTCCACTGTCCCCACTATGATAAGCCTGCATAGTTATCTTCCAATTGTGTAGCTTACGACAACCAACTGATTTCTGTTGCTCACAGGACTGTAGTTGGCTGTAATGAGTGACTTCAGGTTGATTTATAGGTTTAGATTTGCCCCAACCACATGTCTCCTCCCCCTTGTACTAGCAGTTTTCCAGGGCACCTTCTACTCATGGAGAATGATGGGAACATAAGAAGGTGAATGGGAACTCAGCAAGAACTCACCCAACTCTAGGCTGGGCCCAGAATCCATTGGCTAAATCAAGCCACTTGGGCAAGCCTCCAATCACTGGGGATGAGAAGGGTACACCCAATCCACAGTGGGTGGCATTGCAAGTCACATGACCAAAGCATAGCTGTATTAAGGGAGGGGGTGCACAACTAGAGGCTACAATGCAATCGACACGCAGAGTAAGGATGCTCAGAGGAGTGTCAGGGCAGAGAGAATTTGGACACAGTGGTCAGGGAAAACTTCATCTAGTAGATGACATCTGAGCAGATACCTTCAGGAACTGAGCTGGGTAAATACCGGAAGGAGGATATTCCAGACAGAGGGCTCAACTGGTACACAGTACCTAAGGCAGAGGTTTGCTTTTGAGAGGCCAGCATTGCTGGAGCAGGGTCTGAGCTGGAGGGCTGGAGGCGATGAAGTCCGAGATATGTTGGAGCCGGGAGGAGTGTTGTGGGGAGTCAGACAGAGCAGGTAACACAGAGGCATGTAAGGTCTCTCAATCTTCGCCCTGAGTGTGATGGGAAACCAGGAGGACTCTGAGAAGAGAGAAGTGACTTAAGATAAAAATATAACTGTAAGGGCTGTGTTCCGGAAGAATGCTGGGAGACAGAGGGTGGAAGCAAGGAGGCTAATTTAAAGTTGACTGATAGCTTGGTCCACGGTGGTGAAAAGTGACAAGATACTGGATATATTTTGAAGGTAGAGCTGAGAGGGCTTGCAGATAAAACAGATCTGGAATATGGGAAAAAGAAAGGAACCAGAGGCAGTTCCAAAGTTTTTGGCTTGGGACTGGAAAGGTGCGTTGTCAATAACTGATGTGGGGGATGTCAGCCATGATGTTTCGGGACTCTGATTTTCATTGGAAGTGACGGTGGTCCCTCTTCCCGTGATCCTTGATGCTGAGAAATTTTTTTTGTCAGTGCTGCTGACAGGATAAAATCATCTTTTAAGTTTTTATACGTTCTACTCAAACCAAGCCACTTTATCATACCAGTTGGAATTATATCCACATTGACTTTTGTTGTACTTTGAATTTAAAAGTCATGGGAAAAGGATCCTAGAAATAAATAATTCATGGCAACTGTATTATAAAGTTAATTCTAACCAATAGCATGCCATTAAAATATGAATGTGCAAATAGTTCAATTTTATTTTTTAATTAACTCTTCAGAAGTAATAGCTGACAATTGTCCTTGAACAGGTCAAATGCTATACAGAAATGCCTGACAGTTTTTAAGTCTTTAATGGAAATCAATGGGAACAACTTCCTGAAATGTATTATTTACTTTTATCTTCCTAGTCTGTTTTTCATAAGGACCAGGACTTAAAAATAACTTCCAAAAGACTCTTTAGCTAGAGTTATCTATTGTTTCCCCAGTGAATAAGTGAAGTAGGCATTTACCCTTCAATACCCAACCCTCTTCACCAATTCCTTCTTCCTTTTTTCTCCCTATCTACATACCATTCTAACCCTCAAGGGCCAACATAAATCCCACTTTCTACCACCAGTGACCCTTCCTCCGGCCCACACGAATCTCATCTACTTTGATACGACATTGCATATGTCGATTATTATTTTTTTCACATAACATTGAAATATGCTTTGAAAAAATATCATTTGTAAAACAACCGTTCTCAGTAAACAAATGTTTAACATTCGTGTATCATTTCTCCTTTGGTGTCCCTTCTTGGGGGAATTAGTGTCTTGGGGTGGAAACATGAGCTCTGGTGAGCCTCTTACTGGAATATTCTGAATTATTAGATCATCAGAATGCCTGATCCTGGAGTGTGCAGGAAAGGTGGGACTGGGTGGCAAGGTGAGAGAGTTGGGGTGGCCATCCTATGCTCTCATTGCTTGGTGTGTTCCTGGTATGCTATGGGAAGAGACTGGGTTTGAGGCTTGAGCTCTTCTGCTGCTGTCATCACCGACTGCATGGCACCAGCAATAAGGAGCTGAGATGTACATGAGGGGACAGCTGAGCTCCAACTGGGTCTTCCTTGCTACTGGACTGTGCATGGAGGGGACAATAAATACAAGCTCATGCACCTCAAGAGAAAGTCCGTGTTATTGGAGAAAGGACAGGAGTGTGCCAGGCCCATGGTCCACGGAAGAAGGATCTATCAGTTGTCTCTGTGGGCCTCCGCTCCGTCCCAGGGTGAAGGGATATGAGGAGAAGGCGAAGAGTATGGAAGAGAAGACTGTTTCTGTCCGTGCCAAGTTGCTAGAGCCACAGGGCTAGTCATATCGGGGAATTCTGAATGGGAGATGCGATTGAAGTTTGTGAATGGGAGATGCGATTGAAGTCTGTGAATGGGAGATGCGATTGAAGTTTGTGAGTGAACCGCGCTGAGACTTAGGTAACAACAACGCTTCAAACGATCACAAAAGTCTTACCTTCATGAATTCAGGATGAAGTTTGGTTAAAGGAGCCCACTCTCCAGTGATTGCCTGACATAAGGTAGTTCGCAGCACTTATTAGGAGAAATAAAAACATTTCATGCTTAGAGCCAACTAACTTGAATTTCCGCATTCGGTGGGTTATTTTCTGGGCTTTGTTTCTTCCTTCAGAAAGGGAGATAATAATACCAACCTTGCAAGCTGCTGAAAAGTACTAAGAACCAGGGGCTACTAATAGCGATGAGAAAATGCTGACTACCCACACTTGGCAGTTTCAAGGGCACACGTAAGCAACGGAGTGGCATTTTATCTCTCAACATTTATAATGTATTTGGGGAAATAAATGTTGCCTCACCGTTTATCTCTTCCTGTAGTATTCCTAAATGCTACCCCATCTTGTAAGTGTCATACACTTACGTGGTCTGATGTTAAAGGAAAACCGTACAATTAGCCCTTGAACATGGGTGTGAATTGCGTGTGTCCACTTTTACATCAACTTTTTTTTTTGATAAACACAGTACAGTGTGTAAATCTATTTTCTCTCCCTTATGATTTTCTTAACAGCATTTTCTTCTCTCCAGCTTACCTTATTGTAAAAATAGAGTGTATGATGCATATAACATACAAGTATGTGTTAATCAACTGTTTATGTTATCAACAAGGCTTCTGATCAACAGGAAGCTATTACCTAAATTTTGGGGGGAGTCAAAATTTATGCAGGGATTTTTAAGTGGGCAGGAAGTCAGTGCCTCTAACCCCCACATTGTTCAAGGGTTAACTGTATTTCTTCTTTTTTAAAGCTTATTTCTTTATTTTGAGAGAAAGAGAGAGACACAGAGAGAGAGAGAGACAGGGAGAGACTAATCACCAGGGAGGGGCAGAGAAAGGAGAGAGGGAATTCCAATACAGAGCTCAATGCGGGGCTCAATCCCCTGATCCATGAGATCTCGACCCGAGCCAAGATGGAGGGTTTAGTCACTTAACCGACTGAGCCACCCAGGTGCCCCAGGTCAACTGTATTTCTATCTTTCCATTTATGTTCTTTGCTCTGAACTGTCTCCACGTGTCACGTCTGTTGCTTATGTTGCCAGTGCGCCCAACTCTTCAAATCATTATTCATTCCAAAATTTCAGGCCTCAGTCTTCCTTCACCCTTGGCTCTGATTTCCAGCATAAAACCATGGCTTTTGTTCAGTCACCACAGGCTCTCTGAGCCTCAGCCTCCCTGGGGCTAAGCATCATACCCTTGTATTCTGCAAGGCAAATTTACCATGCTTGATCAGGCTTGTTGGAAGGTAACTGGTCACGGATGATTTTTTAAAACATCTCCAAGTGCCAAATCCCCTCATTAACACTGCAAAAAAGATTATGGTCTCAACACTCACAATGAAAAAAAAGTTGTTTGTTACTTTTTAATCTGCTTGTGATTATGTCGTGAAGCTTTCCGCATGGATTCCAAACATGCAGACATAAGGGACCAACACCGGTTTTATAACATTAATGGAATGAAGGAAAAGCACATTCGGTCTTGTCATATGTAACTTAGGAGAAAACCACAAGAAAAGCCTCTTGTCTTCAGCTTTTCGAGTTCCGTTCTCCTCAATTCCTGTTTGGCAAAGCCATTTCTAAATTCTCAGATTCAGAAATGACCACCCTCTGATTACTTTAATGTAAGTGGCCTTTCTATCTCTCTTTCTCTCTTTCCTTAGTTATTTTTTGAGGAATGACCTTCAGGATGTGTAGAGCAATTTGTCACCTAATCACGCGTTTATGGCTGAAACTCCAAATCGAAATGGCCATGGAAGTCACATGACCAAAGCACAGATGTATAAGGGATAATACATAGATGTATTATCGTCCTGACTCCAAGTATATACTTTGATTATTACCCTTTCCGGTTTGTTCTGCCAAAGAGCACATTATTTTATTTCTTAATTTATTTTGCTCTACTCTTTCAGTTAACATCTTATAAATAAGAAAAGGTATTTAATGGAAATAAAATGTGGCTCCTTTGGCACAAGGAAAAGTTCTCATATAAATTAATAAAAAAGATCTAATCAACATTTACAAACAGCATGTTTTGGTTGATTCTCTGGGATTATTTTCACTCACAGTTTTAGCAAGTAGATTTTTTTTTTTTTTGCCTCATAACTGATATTAGACTAATTCTTGTCTCAGTACAGAATTAAGAAAGTTAAGACATGCTTAAGATGTTTTAAGAGGCAACAGGGAAGGCGAAAAATTTCAGTCTTTGGAGTTGGCCAAAAATGCATTTAAGTTTGTATTTCACTATTTTATAGTTGAGTATTTTTTTCTGGGACCTCTTTGAGTCCAGTTTCTTGTTGCTCAAATGGAGCTAATAATGACTACTCTTTTTCTTTTTTTAATGTTCATTTATTTTTGAGAGAGACACAGTGTGAGCAGAGAAGGAGCAGAGAGAGAAAGAGACACAGAATCCGAAGCAGGCTCCAGGCTCCGAGCTGTCAGCACGGAGCCCGACACGGGGCTCAAACCCACAGACTGCGGGATCATGACCTGAGCTGAAGTCGGATGCTTAACTGGCTGAGCCACCCAGGCGCCCCATGACTACTCTTCAATAGGCATTGTCTGCTAAGTGACTAGCCTAGGGCATTTATATGGTAGGAAATCATTTCTGATATGCCTTAAAATATATTCTTGAACACACACAAGGTATATATCATATTTTGTCATCACTCTTTTGAAGGAGCTGATTTCATGGGAGACATTCAATGTAGCCGAAATAAACAAGCCATTACACATAAACGTTGATGGTTGAGGCAAGTAAAACTTAGAGAAGCAACGGGCTTGCTCAAGGTCGCACTCTAGAAGGGCAGAGGTGAGGGGAACACTTTGTCCCACAGACTCATATTTTCTCTATCCTGACTTCAGGGATGTTTAAAACGGGTTATGTATGTCCAAAAATAGTACAAAATTTAGGGAATAGTCAATCTTGGTCATAACTAGACATGCGATTAATTGTGTGGACTAGAGCTTTGCACTGGATAAAATTATCTCTCCAAGACAAAATGTTGACAAACAATTCAGAAAGCTAAACTATTTGATCTTTGAGGTTGCTTTTAAGTTAGTCACCCTTGATCAAAATATTCTGGGCATCTGCCCTCTGGGTCGGCTGGGGGCGGGAACCCTATCTACCGTTGACTGTCCAATCATGCCCTTTTCTTAGAAATTTCTTTGACCCCACATATTCTTGGAGGCCTGCTACATTTGAACCACATAAAGCCAACCTTCTGGTCATGACTGATTACCCCAGGATGGAAACCTGACAGAGAGTGGAGCTAACCCACAGCATGCACTGAGCCTGCAGATAATCTCTCTGGAGAAATTGAATTGGACCTATTCACTGGCTTGCAATAGCATATAGAAATAAATGGATACAGTTGACGGAAACATAAATGAAAGCTGCCGATATCGATAGCTTAGGGGAGGTGGTTTATAGACTGAGCAAGAGTGGTGCCGAAGCATTGAGATCAGAGCGGTGGTGCCAAGAGAAGCAGAGGCAGCAGGAATCCTGTACCTTCAGGGAGAGAAGAGAGGTCAGAAAGGTTCCAGTTCCCACTAGACACAGCGGAAATTCCCGCTGTCTGTTTCCTTGACATTCCAGGAGATCCTTCCAATAGATCCTTATTTGGGGGTTAATATGAATCGGTTTTAGTCTTTGCAAACTAAAGTTCGCAATCCTAAGATAATCATTTGATCGTCAATTGAACAGGAGACTGCCTTTAAAGTCAGCGAGGCTATGTAATTCTAGAGGTTTCTTCAATTTTTGTCACAGTGCCTTGAACTGAGTAGTTTCCCCATAAATACTGTAAGGAAATGTGTTCTGAAACGATATGGGCTAAACTTTCATGTGGCAGCCAGCCTTCCAAGTCAATTTCTTTGCAACATACAACAGAGGGTACTTTCATCAGTTGGTTATTATATAAGAATCATTGGTGAGAATCATAGAATCATTACCACAATTGGAAAAGAAAGGACAGTGAGAAGAGTATGAGGTTTAGTTTTTGCTTTTGTTTTTACCGGCTTCAAAGACATTGGATTTTTTGCTCAGTAAAGAATAGAGCAATTCGAACATAAAAGCCTGGGAAAAGCTTGTTTATTAGCAAAAGTTAAAAAAAAAGATTTTTTTTTTTGAAAAATGTCTAGTAGATACTAGAACATCTGGTTAAAATGTGAAATCTTCAGTGACACATCTGGTTGTTTGCTCCATAAGATGTCAAACATGAGGATAATTGAAAATATGGAGCTAAATTACTTAAATGTTAAGCTTTCATCCAGATGTTTGATGCTATACTAGACCAAAAAAATCTTTATGTGTCAAACATTAAAGTAATCAGGAATATCTAAATGCCACTATAAATAAAATAACATTTCTAATATGGTTCACTGGAGAGAAAGTATTAACCAATGATTAGAGACTATATAAGAAATTTGCTTGTTAGTTAAAAGCTTTTTTTTTTATTTGATCAGTAGCAACTAGTAAAAACATGGGAATATTAGAATCAGTATCCCCAGAGGAAATGAAGCCAGACTGCCCAACAAATAAACAAGTGTATTTCATCGCCAAACTGATTTTTTGTTGTTGTTGTTGTCTTTACAGGCAGATGCATCAAGGAGCTGGAGTTTTTAGCTATTTATTAAAATAACAAAGGAGTTGATTTTTGGAAAGGCTTTGGAGACACGGGATACAATTTTGCATTTCAATCCTTTGGCAATGTTTATTAGTGAGGAATAAAGTCCAAGTAGATGTAACTTGCAGCTATAATTCAGCTGCAAGAAATACCCAGTGATATAGCCAGGGTTGGCTCACAAATTATACCCTAAGGGAGGACAGGAAGAGTGAGGCCCAGAGAGTCAAGGATAGAGGAAGACATTTGGCTGACCCTGCAGGTTGAGACCGATGAGGTGTTAAATCCAGGCAGGAGAGCAAGTGCAGAGAAGGGAGAGCAGTATATCTTGGATGATGCAGGCCGGAATCAAAGTGTAGAGTCCAATGAGCCAGAGGACATTAAATGTGCCACCAAGTCGTGCTAGTGGCTAGAACTGAATACTCTTCAAGGGCAAAGACCCTCTGTTTCCTGTTTTTGTTTGTTTGTTTGTTTGTTTGTTTTTCCCCCCTGGTTTTATTTCTTCAGGCTGAATTGAAATACCTCCCAACAAAAACAGCCCCATCAAAAATGTTGCTAACACATTTTTATATATCCATGTGAGTGTCTATTCATAGTGAAGAATGAGCACTTTGAGCCCCATTTACCTAAGAGGAAAGTTGGGCTCAGAGAAGTCCAGTCACACATCTAAGAAAAGTGCTCAGTTATGGAGCAGCCCAATACGGACGCAAATTCATATCTGGCGAGTTCCAAAGAGCACTTTTGTTGTTGTTGTTGTTGTTGTTGTTGTTGTTTAAATATCATGCTGCCTCTTAAAGCATCAGTTACCTTTTTCTGCACAGAGCTGAGAATCGCGACGCTGAACCATTTTATGGATTAATGGTCGATACATAGATTAAAGATGTGCATCACAAGTTGACTTGAGAAATTTAATTACTGGGAAGACTGAACACGTTGTGCAGACCACTGTATGCATGAAAAATGGGAAGTGTAAGAATAATAACAGAATGGTAGATTTTTATGGTCAGAGAGCTAGAGATGCGAGTTTCAGTTTTACTACACACATTTTAAACAGATGCACATTTATTTACAAAATGAAGGTACTAATATTACTTTTTCCCTAGCTGGTCATCCTTTGAAAATAAAGGTAATTAGAATTTTTTTTAAGGTTTATTTATTTTGAGAGAGAGAGCGTGAGTGGGGGAGAAGCAGAGAGAGAGAGAGGGAGACACAAAATCTGAAGCAGGCTCCAGGCTCTGAGCTGTCAGCACCGAGCCCGACGCAGGGCTCGAACTCACGAACTGCGAGATCAGGACCTGAGCTGAAGTGGGACACTTTACCGACTGAGCCACCTAGGGGCCCCTAAAGTAAAAGTATTTTTAATGTGTACTTTAATAAATCTGACTCAGTGTTTGCCTCATAGAACTCAATAAATATGGGATGAATGCCTCTGTGAGGAAATTGATTTTATATCTCTATTTCTATAGATAGATGTACCTGTTGACCAGTATTTTTCTCAAAGGCAAGGTCAGGGCTGTGTGTGGTGCATTAGAGTCCATATATGTCATGTCATTTAGAAAACTGCTCTAGGCTTCGGTCGAGAGCTAAACATCTTGCCAGACAAGGCATGGTTTTGCCCATTCTAGATTCTTCTTCCTAGTTTATAAGGCTTTCAGGCAGGGGCCTTTGATGCTTAGAGCCAGTGCCTGTGGCTAGATCAATAGCACCAACAGATTGGAAATTACATCTGCCTGGTTCAGATCCAAGATAGCACAACTCAGGTGACTTGTGGAGAAGTCCAGAAGCCCTAAAGAGCAATGTTAGAATATTTTAACCTTCAGCATTCAGTGGCATCTCCCCATGTTCTGTTTTCCTGCTTGTTGGTTTCCACTAACACCTGAAGTGTGTTTGGGAGGATGGGGTGAGGAGAGAATTGTTTTTATGGTGAACCTTGGATCGAAATTTGACTTGTGCCAATTTATTTATCTATCTATTTTTAAATTATTATTTTTAAATGTTTATTTTTGAGTGAAACAGAGAGAGAGAGAAAAAACAGTGTGTGTGGGAGGGGCAGTGAGAGAGGGAGACAGAAGATCTGAAGCGGGCTTTGCGCTGACAGAAGTGAGCCCGATGTGGGGCTCGAACTCCCCAACTGTGAGATCGTGACCTGAGCCGAAGTTGGGCGCTCAACCGACCAAGCCACCCCGGGACTCCTGGCTTGTGCCAATTTAAATTTGTTAATCGATTTTTTTTTTTTCTTCTTCTCATGATGCCTCAGTTTTGTGAGGGTAAACCCAGATGTAAAACTCAGCCTTTTCTAGAATGGTGGCAAAATGTCCTCAGGACACGCCGAGAGGAGAGAGTGATATTCACATAGAAGGCAGCCAAGGTTCCTCAAAGTGGTTGATGGAGTCTGTTCTTTCACGTCCTGTAGCCATTCTATTGTCATTTCATCTGCAACTTCAGAACATGTGCCCGGTCTGTTCTCTCCTTTTTTTGTGGTCCCCACTGTCCTTTTCTCGTTTTCTTCTCGTCTTCTCATGTACTACTACGTTTCCATCCTTTGCATTTTCTTGGCTGTTATTCGGAGGGTTTTCACTTCTACTGCAAGGTGACTGCCAATTACTTCTTTTTAAATTTTTTTTTTAACATTTATTTATTTTTGAGACAGAGAGAGACAGAGCATGAATGGGGGAGGGGCAGAGAGAGAAGGAGACACAGAATCGGAAGCAGGCTCCAGGCTCTGGGCCATCAGCCCAGAGCCTGACTCGGGGCTCGAACTCACCGACCGTGAGATCGTGACCTGAGCTGAAGTCGGACGCTCAACCGACTGAGCCACCCAGGCGCCCCGACTGCCAATTACTTCTTAAAGAAAGACCTTCCAAAGTAGATTTTGGGTGAAGCTATTACTTTGTTACTTTATCTCTGCCTCAGTGTAAATCATCCCACGCTGATCTACACCCAGAGACTTTTCAAATATTTAATACATCCAACTGGTGATGTCCAGGTTTTCTCTCTTAAAGTGAAGTGGTTTAATATATATGGCTGTGGTCTGAATGCTTAATAATACCTAGACCAAGTGGTTTCAGCGAAGAACAAAGGTGCAGTGATTTGTGTAATTCCATTCTAATTCTATTCTTCCAGTCCTAAAGCTTAAACATTCTCATCAAAGAAGGTATCTATGGGTAAGAATCTGGCTCCCTTTTCACTCTTTTGAAGAGTGCTTCTCTCTCGTTTCTGATACTTATTCTAATCTTTCTTGCAGCAAGAGCCAAAGATTTGGAGGATTGAAACACACAACAGAATTTGAACAGAGATAGATTGGGTCTGTTAGTTGACCAGGAGACTGATGCAAGACTTGAAAGAATGTACAAAGAATACTTGCAAAACTTGTATTGTCTTCGTACAGCTGGAAAGAGGAATCTACCGTCTGAGAGAAGGAGATGTTTGGTCTAGGGAGGAAAGAGGAGAGAAAGACAGCCTCATGAATCTGTTTCCTGGCGGCTCAGTGGTTATCAATAACATGCCTGCCATCAAAAATGGATTTCCCCTTCTAAGAGATTTCCTTCACTTGATTTCTGATCACAACTGCTTCTGGAAGACAGGGATGTGTCTGTAAGGACACCTGCCTAACTTTGCGGGTACAAGAGAGAATTCGTTTACATTGTAATTATTCTCCTTGAACTGACATTTCAAACACTTGCATTTATTTATAGAAACAAGGCTTTGTTTGGGCTACTTTCACTGAACAGGAATGCTTGGTGAAATTTCTCTTTCCCCACCCTTGTCCCCTTCTCTCTTAATATAATTTGCCTTTCCTTTTTATATTTATTTTTTTAATGCTTATTTATTTTTTAGAGACAGAGAGAGACAGAGAATGAGTGGGGTAGGGGCAGAGAGAGAGGGAGACAGAATCTGAAGCAGGCTCCAGGCTCTGAGCTGTCAGCACAGAGCCCGTCACAGGGCTCGAACCCACAAACTGCGAGATCATGACCTGAGCTGAAGTCTGACGTTTAACTGACTGAGCCACCCAGGTGCCCCAATTTGCCCTTCTTTAGAAATTGACCTGGATCTTCCTTTAAAGTGGCTCTACAGTGGGGTGCTTGGGTGGTTGAATCGGTTAAGTCTCTGACTCTTGATTTCAGCTCTGGTCGTGATCTTGAAGTTGGTGAGTTCGAGCCCTGTGTTGTTGGGCTATGAACTGACAGTATGGAGCCTGCTTGGGATTCTCTCTCTCCCTCTCTCCCTGCTCCTGCCCCCCTTGTACATGTGTGCATTCTCTCCCCCGCCCTTCAATAAATAAATAAACTTTAAAATGGCTCAACCTAAAACATATTTAATTTTGCTTTTCTCCTCTATGGACTCCCATAGGTGAAGTTAAAATCTTTTTCCTGATAAGTGACCCCAACCTGCTTACTAGCAGGGATTCGACCCTAGAATGAGCCTGCCATCATCTGCTTTCTTTGCTGTTCTTTTCTGGACTGGTCTTTCACCTGTCTGGTAGGGAATCGGCATTAGCACATCTGGTAGGTCACGTGGGAGGCATCACAGGGGGTTCCAGCAACAAGGCAGCATGCAGAGTTCCACATGGAACCAGAAACTGAGCTGTCCGGGCCAGAGGGAGAGGCATCTGGTGATTGTCAATGTTGTCAAAAGTTGTCAAAATTGAGAGGCGAGAACCACATCCTACATCTTAACCTTTGAGATGAGTATTTCCTGAACTGGAATTCGAGGAAGGAAAACAGGTAGAGAATATTTCTGAGCAACATTTCCTGGTTCAAGGGCAGTGGTCTCCAACTGTTTTTCGATCCCCTTCTTTTCACTTGGAAAACTCCTAGTGAATCTTCAAGTTTCTGCCCTATAATCCAGTCTAGCCTGGTCCAAGAATTGACTTGATTACCCCATTTAAGTTGCTCCAGTGGAGAGTCAGATGATGTGGGTCTGGCAATGGGCACTTCACAGTTCACAAACGCCCCCACTGATCCTTTTAATCATGACCTGGATTATGTAGGTGTGCGCATTCTTCCCTTGACCCCATCTTGCCTATTTATCCCTATGCCCTCAGTGCCACCATTGCTCCTGATATCAAGGTCCCGAATAAATATCTGCTGCATGAATGAAAGATAGCACATGTAGAGCCAGTCCGTATTAGGGTCCAGACTCCATGCTGTGCTTTGGGGAGTCAGCAATAAATAAGTCATGAACTTGCTTCAAAAGATTCTTTGTATGGTAAGGGCTATTTGGTTTTCTGGTATGGGGATGGCGTTGGTAGTGGCTCTGGGGACTATTGGGTCTTTACCTTCTTCCTGACTTCGGAAAACCTTAAGAATGGAGACAAGTGGAACCTAGAAAAAAATAACATGGAAGTTGTTAGCAAATCCATTGGTTCCAATTTGGGACAAGAGGGGTCTTACATTCTTTTTTTGTTTTTTACGTTTATTTATTATTGAGAGACAGAGAGACACAGAGTGTGAGCAAGGAAGAGGGCAGAGAGAGGGGGAGACAGAATCTGAATCAGGCTCCAGGCTCTGAGCTGTCAGCACAAAGCCCAACGCAGTGCTCAAACTCACAAACCATGAGATCATGACCTGAGCCGAAGTCGGTAGCCTAACCGACTGAGCCACCCAGGCACCTGGAGGGGTCTTACATTCTAATGTAATTTCTTTAAGGCAAAAAGGGTGAGCTCTGACTGGTGGAGCCACCATTGACCTGCTTTGTTGCCCACCTCCCAAGAACAGTAGCTCTGGGACTTACGTGAAGCTACAAGGCCAGCGCTCGCCTCATTTACCAACTCCTGTCTCACTGAGCCCTCGTTTGGCATGGCATCACCACACTCAAGAACCCGGCCCACAAATTCAAATGGCAACCTGGCAAAGCTGATGTGGAATTTTGCTCATTATATGTCTTTCCATTGATGGGCATGTATGGAGATGTTACCAAAGTCCAGATATTCTGAATACTTCCAATACCTCCTTGAGGGGCAAGGCTTATACCTTTATGAAATAATGAGAAGATATGCCTGCAGAGACCGAAGAATTTAATAATGGAAACAATAGTTTTAAAAGCAAAAAAAATTGCTGAATTGAAGTCTTACATGAATTAAGGCAAACTATATAACCTAGCTGACCTTCAGATTCCCCATCTAAACAATAAGAAAAGAGCATGCACACAGTTATTGATAAAATTAAACAAGATAACGTGTAAATTTTTGGCACCTTGTATAAAAGCTCAATAAATATTTGTCCCCCTAAACCTTCATTTTCTTTCATTATATAACTGCATTAGGCTAAATCAGAAAACTTTCTAGATACACCAGATAAGAATAACTAAGAAAAGCTGGATATTAGTGAAAACATCTTGTAGTTTCCTTTTCTCCCTTTACTGGGGTCTGCTTAATATTGCTGGACCACATCACTCAGAGCATTTTTGAGGAAAGACCCCGAGAAAAGCCACACAAGCTCAACTGAGTATGATTGATGAAAATGAAGATCTCCAAGGTATAAACAGCTGTTTATCCTCAGACAGGTATACAGATGAATCATCTGTGAAGCTTGCTAAAATTTTGTACACTCAAATCCCTGGATTCTATGCCCGCCCCCCCCCCCCCCCCCCCCCCCCCCGCCGCCCAATTCAGCATTAGTTGGTCCTAGTATCGGGCTTTGAGAAAACCCAAGCATAAATAATATTTATTCCCGAGATACATTGGTGGGAAAATGACAGATACTTTTAAACATGCTACTTGAGTGGTAGAACAAGCTCGTGGTTTGGGAGCGTGTCATGGAAAAGATTTCCGGCAGGTGAAGCGAGTTCTGGAGCCCTTCACGCCAGCACACATACTACGACTGGGTAACATGGAACCCAAGAATGGCGTTCGCTAATGTGCGTATGAGATTGCATGTTGCCTAAGTATACTTACTGACTTACTAACGTTACTTATTAACGTAATTCTGAAGAAGCACTCTCAACTCTTTCACAATCAATTAGATTTTTGAAGTCAGACGAAGGGAGAGGTTTGAAGTGATTCACCACATCATATAACGTTGGATGAAAATTTTAAGAATTATCAATGTCAATTTCCTTATAAATATGATTGCTGCTCTCATAATGCTGCTGAATGAAAGGGAAATTGGGTTTTTTTCTCTCTGAGAGTTCTAAAGTGTTTTCATTTTCTTCATATTCATCACCCACAGTTTCTTCTTCATGATAATGCATCTGTTTATAACTTGTAGATCACTTTTGATGCGTTTTTAATCTTCGGTGGGCCACAGCAAACCCAGAGGTGATTAGAAATTCCAAGAAGAACATTTTTTTAAAAAGTTGACCGAAATTCCATTTTTCCTTTTATGACTGGTTTTCTTTGGAAAGTGAAATTTCTGATTTCTCTTAGCCATGTCCTTCCAGCGTGTTCTTGCTTCGTGTCATTAGCCCACAGGCAGCTGGGAAAATGTTGGCCCGTATCCAAGATGATGATTGCTTTTCATATGCACTGTCTTTGCTGTTGGCTCTCTGACTAATGGCTTCTGTTTTAAATGGATGAAATTTAGTATGATTAACTCTCAGGTGATTAATAGATGGTGTTTCTGAGAGCTAAATAATGAAGAAGCAATTTAACAAATCTGATATGTTGTCTTTACCACAAATCAAATAACACTTTTTCTTCCTGTTCCTGGGACTGTGGTTTGGAGGTCAGAGGGCTGTTATAACTCAGGGAGGGGAGCCTTTGGCAGTGGTTCCGGGAGGAAGAAGAACAGAAAACACAGTAGAACATTCTCTTCAGCATCAGACTTACCTGAGTTTGAGCTCTTACAGTGTTGTATGTGAAAAAAAACAAAAGGGCAATATATTTAATTCACGAGCTTAGTTTCTTCATTTCTAAAACAGAAATGATAATACATAATTTGTAGGTTTCAATGAAGATTAATGGAGATTAAATTATACAATGCCTTTAAATCATCTTGCAAAATTCCAAGAACATAATGTTTAGTCAATATATGTTGGTTTCAAAGGCCCTCTCTTCTTCGAATCTTAATGTTCAACATTTTCCCAGGAGGGAAGGAAGTTAATAGAACGTTTGCATATTGTAGAAAGACTTCTTTCCTTCTATGACCTTCAGTAATCCAGAAAAGAAAGAGATTGGTTTCCCCCATTCCCTCACCTATCAAAACCATTGCCATTTGCAGCCATGGTCACCCTCATAAGTTATTATTTTAAAGACATAGGCTGTTGATAGCCATATTTCCAGCTTCCAATATAGTTTCCACACTCCCCGTGAGTTGACTTCCCCTGTGTGGAATGTTATAATCTCACTGGAAAGAATAAAAGTTACATAATGGAACAAGTTAAAAACTAGGCATTATAGGTAATTGATAGACTTGATACTTTAAGTTTCTGAAGATAGTAAGATTTAAAAAATTTTTTTTAAATGTTTTTATTTATTTTTGAGACAGAGAGAGACAGAGCATGAGCAGGGGAGAGGCAAACAGAGAGGGAGACACAATCTGAAGTAGGCTCCGGGCTCTGAGCTGTCAGCACAGAGCCCAACGCAGGACTCGAACTCACAGACTGTGAGATCATGACCTGAGCTGAAGTCAGACGCTTAACCGACTGAGCCGCCCAGGCACCCTGAAGATGGTAAGATTTTTTAAAAATGACAGAAGCAGGAAGGCAATCTCTGTCTGCTTATTAATCACCTTGTGCCTGGCTATGCCTCAGCAGCAGACAATTCCAAACTAGCTGTGGTTTTACAGCAGTAAGGGTAAATTCTTGCTTATAGCATAGTACTCTTTAAAGCAGTTCTCAATTTTATTTTTTGCTGGATGGAGAAAAGAAATAAACGTTATCAAATTTACTATTATCTAGTGAATTCTTATCTGCATCTCTCTTTTTCTTGCTGTGGTATCAATTACATATCATAAAATAAATAGTGTGCTGATTAATGTGTTTTTACAAAAACATACACCTGTTTCATTACCACTTATCACAATATCTAGAATATTTTCCAGCAGCCTCCCAAATTTTTTTTTGTCATTTTTCAGGCAGCCCTTTGTACTGTCTTTCAGTTTTGCCTGACCTAAAAGCTTGTTTAAATAACATCATAAAATATGTACTGTTATTTGTAGGACCATTTTCAGTGAACATAAGGTCTGCGTCTTGCACATTCATTTTTTTTTTTTTTTGCATGTATCATTAGTTGACAACTTTTTATTGTGAAGAGTTTTCTCTCAAATGAATTTGTAGTGGCAGAATGTGTTTCCTTATTCTCTGTTGGGTCATTTTCAGGTGGGACCATTAAGAATAAAGCTGCTATTAATCTGGTAGAAGCCTTTGTGGGCATGTTTTTTTCTCTCTTGGAAAAATATCTAGGAGTAGAAATGCTGAGTCGTGGGGTAGGTATGTTTGACTCTGTGAACAATTGCCAACTGTTTTCCAAAGTGGTTGTACCATTTCCCTTAAAAAAATTTTTTTTAATGTTTATTTATGTTTGAGAGAGAGAGTCTGAGTGCGAGCGGGGCAGGGTAGGAGCGGGGGGAAGGCAGAGAGAGAGGGTGACACAGAATCCGAAGCAGGTTCCAGGCTCTGAGCTGTCAGCACAGAGCCTGATGTGGGGCTTGAACTCACGAACTGTGAGATCATGACCTGAGGTCAGATGCTGAACCGACTGAGCCACACAGGCACCAGCCCCCCCCCCCCCATTTCCCATTTTAACCAACAATATATAATAAAGTTCTGGTGGCTCCACATTCTTATCAGCATTTCGCTTGGTGAATAGTTTTTTTAATCGAAGAGGGGGACCTTTGCAGCGACTATGAAATTGTGTCTCATTGGGGTTACAATTTGCATTTCTCTGATGATTAATAACATGTGTCACTTTTCTATGTGCTTATTGTCTATTCATATATATTCTTTTGTGAGGTGTTCAGGTACTTTTAGCCATGTTTATTGGGATGTTCATTATTTTATGATGTAGAAGGATTGGCTTTTTGTGCTAGACATTAATGCTTTGTGAGATATATGCACTGCAAATTGTTTTCTGAGTCTGTGGAATGCCTATTAATTAATTTTCTTAATGGTGGTTTTTATTGAGCAGAAGGGCCTATTAAAACATTTTTCCATTTTAAAAATAAGTTTTGTTGTTGCCTGGTAATTCTGGATAGAAGTCTTTTATCATAATTAGGGCTAATAATGTCTACCAGTATTTAAGGTTTGTTGTTTTTTTTTTTGTTTTTTGTTTTTTTTTTTTTTTTTTTTTTTAATCTGGGCAATGTCTCTCAAAAAGCAAAAGTTTTGGGGGTTTTTTTTGTTGTTTTTTTAATTTCAATGAATTCCAATTTATTAATTCGTTCTTTTATAAACTGGGCTTCTGGTATCAGATAAAAAAAGATTTTGCCTGACTTGAGGCCACAGATATTTTTCCTCGTGTTTTCTTCTAGTGGTTTTTTGCTTTTTATTTTTATATTTGGAACTATGACTCACCTTGAGTTAATTTTTGTATATGGTTTGCAACCTGCACAGGAGTTGCCTGACTATAATCTGAAACTGGTCCCCATATGTGGAGGGCAGGGAGAGGAGGCAGAAAGAGGCAGCCCACTCTAGATTGATTGGTGGGAGTTTTTAAAAAGCAAGGAAACTCACATACAAAGCTTGTCACGAGTGGCCTCAAAATGGGTAGATCTCTGCATTCACCCACCAGAATCTTAAAAGTTTAGTCTCCTACCCAATCCACATGGCCTCAACACCACATTTCTATCTAATGTTGTATCCTTGGAGCAGCTTCTGGGAGTGAAGAAAGAAAGTAGAACCCACATTCCAAGGACAGAGGAAGTGGGGAAGAGTCTGCAATTGCCTGGGCTCAGCTCATGGGGTAGCGGGTGGTCTTGTCTTCTTGATGATATCCTCCAACAGACACAAGGAATGAATTGGAGTTTTTTTTGTGTTTTTGTTGTTCTGGTTTTTGTTTTCTTTTGTATATGAGTAGTTGCTTCTCCCAGCATCATTTGTTGAAGAGACCGTTTGGTCTCCACTAAATAGCTTTTGAAACTTTGCTGAAAGTCAGTGATGCTATATGTGTGAGCCTATCTCTTCAATTTCTACATTCTCTATTCTGTTTCATCGACGTA
The DNA here is from genome assembly GCF_024362965.1 of Panthera pardus. Classification (NCBI taxonomy): domain Eukaryota; kingdom Metazoa; phylum Chordata; class Mammalia; order Carnivora; family Felidae; genus Panthera; species Panthera pardus. The sequence goes on from NW_026526655.1 coordinate 105,277,844, forward strand.
TTTGTCTACACAAAGACTGATACGCACTATCTTGGTTATTCTGAGTCTTGAAATCAAGTAGTGTTAGTTCTCAGACTTGGTTCTTTTTTTTTTTTTCAAAGTTGCTTTGATTTTCTAGGTTTTTATTTTTCATATAAATTTTATAATTAGCTTGGCAATATCTACAATAAAAGTTTCTGTGATTTTTATTGGGACAGTGTTGAATTTGCAGATTATTTTGAGAATTGGCATCTTAATAATATTGTGTACTTCCAACACAAATAAGTGATATATTTCTGCATTTATTTACATTTCTTTAATATTCTCTCAGCAATGCTTTGTAATTTCTTATATACAGTTGCTTCATATATTTTGTTAAATCTATCTCTAAAAATATGTGATGTGTTTGGAATGCCAAATACTATTAAAAATTGTTTTTAATGTTTTTATTTTATTTTTGAGAGAGAGAGAGAGACAGAGCACAAGCAGGACAGGGTAGAGAGAGAGAGAAAGAGGGAGACACAGAATCTGATGCAAACTCCAGGCTTTGAGCTGTCAGCACAGAGCCTGATGTGGGGCTCAAACTCATGAACCACAAGATCATGACCCGGGCTGAAGTTGGACACTCAACTGACTGAGCCACTCAGGTACCCATCAAATGCTTTAAAAAAAAAATCAATTTCCTATTATATGTTGCTGGTATATATAACTAGAATTTTATTTTGTATGCTTTTTGTTTGTAAAACTGAAACTTTTATGAACTTATTAATTCCAGTAGCTTTTTTTATAGATTATATTCGATTTTCTACAAAGGTGAGTTCATCGGTGATTAAAGACAGTTTTATTTCTTTCTTTTCACTCATGAAAAGAGTGACCTTTTATTCCTGCCTCATTGCACTGACTAGAAACTTCAGCTCAGCGTTAAATAGAAATGCTGAGAACAGAGATCTCTGGCTTGTTGCGAATCTCAGGGACACGGCATTCAGTTTTTTTATCATATGGTTTGACGTAAACTATGGGTTTTTCTCAGGTGCTCTTTATCAGGTTGAAAATTCTCCTTTCTTTTCCTAGTTTGCTGAAAGGTTTTATGAGGGATGGGTATTAGAATTGCCAAATGGTTTTTCTCCATGCGTTTAAATGTTTTTTTTTTCTTTTTTAGTTTATTAAGATGAAGTATATTGATTGATTTTCAAATGTTAAACCAATTTTGTGTTCCTGGGACAAATCCACTTGGCTATCATATATTATCCTTGTTATACATTGTTGGATATCATTTTGCTACAATTTTGTTTAGGATTTTGGCATCATATTCATGAAAGCTATTGGGCTATAGTTCTCTTTTCTAGTAACATCTACTTTTGGCTTTGGTATCAGGGTAATGCTGGCTCACTGCCATTGTAAGATGGCAGATGTTCCTTACTTTTCAAATTTCTGAAGAGTTTGTACAGGTTTGATACTATTTCTTCCTCAAATGTTTGATAGAATTTATCAACGAAGCCATTTGGGCTTATAGTGTTCTTTACACAAGTACAATTTCTTTAATAAATTTATGACTATTCAAATGATGTTTCTTTTCTTTTAAAAAAATTATTGTTTATTTATTTCTGAGCGAAAGAGAGAGAGAGCAAGTGAGCACGAGTGTGGGGGGAGGGGAGAGTGAGGGAGACACAGAATCCAAAGCAGGCTCCAGGCTCTGAGCTGTCAGCTCAGAGCCCGACGTGGGGCTAGAAGTCATGGACTGTGAGATCATGACCTGAGCAGAAGTAGGACACTTAACTGACTGAGCCTCCCAGGCGCCCCTGTTTCTTCTTTATAGTGCTTTGATAATTTGTGTCTTCTAAGAAATTTGTATATTTTATCTAGCGTGTAGCTATATCAGCATAAAGGTGATCATTCTATTTTTTTAAATTATTCTTTTAATATCTTATCTAAAGATAAGATATTCTCTTCTCTTTCTCCTGCTTTGTTAATTTGTATCTTCTGTTTCCTCATCAGTCTGGCTAACATTTTATCAATTTAATTGATCTTAAAAACTAGCTTTGGGTTTCTTTCTTTTTCTTTCTTTTGTTTTCTGTTTTATATCTCATTTCTGTCCATTCTGGTATTTATTATTTTCTTTCTTCTACTTACTTTGGGTTTAATTAGCCCTTTTGAAAATAGTTTCTATGGTAAATCCCAAGAACATAATTTTGAGACCATTCTTTTGTCCTAATATAGAGATTTAATGCTGTAAGTTTCTCCTTCAATACTGCATTAGCAGCATCCCAGAACTTCTGATATGTTGTGTTCTATTTTCACTCAGTGAAATATACTCTGTTTTTCACATTGATTTTTATTTGGAATTTTGCCATCAATTTCCTATTATTTTTACATATTCTGGAGATTTTTTTCTATTATTGATAATAATTTAATCATATTGCCAAAAGACATCAAATTTTTACAACTTGAATCATTTTAAGTATTTTGGGAACTGTCTTATGGGCCAGAATAAAATTTCCTTGAAATTTTGAAAGTAATGTATAATTTTGAAAGTAATGCACTTGAAAGTAATGCATAATCCACAGTTGCTGGATGGAGTGTTTGATATATGTTAATTACATCAAGGTGATTGATAGTGTTTTCCACATCTTTTGCATTTTTGTTAATTTTCTGTCTACTTCTATCAGTTACTAAAAGAAGTGCATTGAAATCTCCTACAATAATTGTTAGTTTTTCTTTTTCTCTGTGTACATCTATCATTTTTTGCTTCATATATTTTGTAGTTTGGTGCATAAACATTATAAACCATTATGTTCTCTTCATGTATTCACCCCTTCATCTTAAAGAAAATGGCCTTTATTCCTTTGCTCTGAAATCTATTTTTTCTGATATGAACATTGCAACCCCAGTATCTCTTGGCTCGAGTTATGGTGACCATATGCTTTTTTTTTTTTTTTTTTTTTTTTTTTTTTTTGAGACAAAGAGTGCAAGTGGGGGAAGGGCAGGAAGAGAGAGAATCTTAAGCAGGCTCCAGGTTCCGAGCAGAGCCTGATGCGGGGCTCAATCTCACAACTGTGAGATCATAACCTGATCTGAAATTAAGAGTCTGATGCTTAGCTGACTGAGGTACCCAGGTGCCCTGAGACATTTCACCATTACTGTCCTTTTATCCATATTTTTGTATTTGTAATTAAACAGAGTTTCTTATAGGCATCTGTGTTAGTTTCCTAGAATGCTTGCCAAAAGCTGGCTTAAAATAAGATAAATTTATTCGCCCACAGTTCTGGAGGTTAGAAGTCTGAGATCAAGCCATCAGCAGGGCCACGCTCACTCTGAAGGCCCTAGAGAAGACTCTTTCCTCCCCTCTTCCTGGCTTCTGTTCATTGCTGGCCGTCCTCGTCATCCTGTGGCTTGTGGCCACATTGCTGCGATCACTGCTTCTGTCTTCAGATGCCTGTGTGTCAATGTCTCTGTGATTTTACATTGCCTTTTTATAAGGACACCTCGTATTGGGTTTCGAGCCTACCCCGACCCACTGCGATCTTGTCTTAACCAACGACATCTGCAAAGACTCTCTTTCCAAATAAGATCACATTCATAGGTACTGGGGTTAGGACACCAACATATCTGTTAGGAGGGGAGGACGTATTCAATCTACAACAGTTTACTTTCTGACCCCCAAAATTCATGGACCCTAAGCAAATATGAAACCCAGTGTGGTGAATTCCGTTAGGCTTAAATGCCTGCTAGTAATCCTCTGATGCTCTGCTCTCTAGGCCCACAGAGTCCTGGCATCTGAGCCCATGGAAACCCCATCAGCCTTGCCAGCCTCTGAGCCATGCTTGTAGTTATCGATCCTTTTTCCTGAATGATAGCACATATTCATAATCAATCAGCGCTCTCAGTGTATTTCCTGCTTGCAGAATCCCAGAAGTCCTACAGACTTCCTTCCTTGGTCCCATCTCTGGCCCATGTAGTCCTAGCTGACAGTATGGTGCTATGACATTCTCAAAAGCTTGTGTCTTCTCGGTAGGTATATTTCTATTAAAAATACCTTCAAGATAATCTACCTTTTTCCATCATGCACCTTCAAATTCTTCCAGCCTCTACCATTTATCTAATTCCAAGGCCACTTTGGTATTTTTAGGCATTTATCACAGCAGCACCCCACTCCCTGATACCGACATCGTGTTAGCACCCTAACGCTGCCCTAACAAATCACCACCAACTGGGTGTCTTAAAACAACAGAAATTTATTCTTTCACAGTTGAAGTCAAAATCAATGTTTAGGAAGGCTATGGCCCCTCTGAAGGCTCTCGAGAAGAACCTCCCCTTGCTTCTTCCAGGCTTCTGGTGTTTGCCAGGAATTCTTGGCTTCTGGTTGCATCGCTCTGAATTCTACCTCCATCTTTCCACGGCCAACTTTCCTCATGTGTCTGTGTCTTCATGTCCTTGCGCGACCTTCTTCTAAAGACGCCAGTCATTGGATTCAAGGCTCACTCTAGTCTAATATGACCTCGTTACAATTTAACTAACTATATTTTCAAAGATCTTGTTTCCAAATAAAGTCTTATTCACAGAAACTTGGGGTTAGGACTTTTAACATCTCTTTGAGAGGGAGCACGATTTAACTTGCAACTGCGATGTAATTGGGGGTCTTGCATTTTTATCCAGTCGGATCATTTCTGCCTTTTGATTGGGGCATTGTAACTATTGATTTGGTAGGTTTAAAACTATCACCTTTTTTGTTTTTTATTTGTCCCATTTCTGTTCACCTTTTTCCCCCTCTTTTTCAGTCTTCCTTTGGATTTAATGAGCATTTTTCATGATTCCATTTTATCTTTTGTCAGCTTACAAGCCATAATTCTTTTTGTTTGTGATATTAGCGATGTTTTGGGGTGAACAGTACACTTTTGAACTTATCCAGTCTACCTTCAAATGATAGTATGCTACTTCAGGTAGAATCTGATGATAGTATGTTTCCATCTGTCCCCTCTTACCCTTTGAGCCAATGATGTGTCAGTACTTTCCTATAACGTATCTCATAAACACACAGTACCTTACTTTTTTGATAGTCAATTTGTTTTTATTTTTTATTTTATTAAAAAATTTTTTTTTAATGTTTATTTATTTTTGACAGAGAGAAAGAGGCTGAGAGGAGGAGGAGTAGAAAGAAAGGGAGATACAGGATCTGAAGCTGTCAGCACAGAGCCCGACGTGGAGCTCAAACCCACAAACCATGAGGTCATGACCTGAGCCAAAGTTGGACACTTAGCTGGCTGAGCCGCCCAGGCTCCCCTGTCAATTTGTTTTTAAAAATATTATTTATTTACCCATGTAGTTACCAGCTTCAGGGACACCACTGAGGCAAGGCACTTTTGAGCACACTTCCCAATTTTTTTTAAATCATTTTAATGTTTGTTTATTTTTGAGAGAGAGAGAGAGAGATAGAGAGAGAGAGAGAGAGCATGCATGTGAGTGGGGAAGGGACAGAGAGAGATGGAGACACAGAATCAGAAGCAGGCTCCAGGCTCTGAGCTGTCAGCACAGAGCCAGGTGTGGGGCTTGAACTCATGTACCATGAGATCATGACCTGAGCCAAAGTTGGATGCTTAAATGACTGAGCAACCCAGGCTTTTCTAAATTTTTTCCATTGTGAGGGGCTTCAGTCCTTCTTATTCCATCTTGGTCATCAGAGGAACTGTAGTCTATCTGTATTTTCTAAGATTATTATTTTTTTTATTTTTTATTTTTTTTTAGTAATCTCTACTCCCAACACAGGGCTCGAACACATGATGCTGAGATCAAGAGTCCCAGTCCATTTGCCTTCTTTGTAATTATTGATAAGATTGGGTTTAAGTCTAATATCTTGTCATTTTATGTTTATTTGTGAAATTTTCCCATGTTTGTCTGTTCCCTCTTTCTTGGATTATTTTGTGTTGATTCTTTGTAGTATTCAATTTTATGACTTAAATTGATTTATTATATTTACCGTTTTGTGTTTGGTTTTCCCAGTTGCTTTAGAGACTAATACTTTAATGTGTACTCACATCTTTAACTTATCACAGTCTGCTTTCACATCACACTGCCTTGAAATCACACAACTTCATACATAGTGCGAAAATCTTACAACTGATTAATTCCATTTATCCCACCACCAGTCCTGCGGTTATTTATATTTTAATTCTTCAAATATTATACATTCTATAATACATTGTTATTATTTTTGCCTCTGTGAGCATCAGTCTTTAAAATTTCTCTCTATTTCTGTCACTAATATCACTAAAAATATTTCTTGGGGGGGTTGCGCGTGGGTGGCTCAGTCCATTGAGCATCCGACTTCGGCTCAGGTCATGATCTCACAGTTCGGGTTCGCGGGTTTCAAGCCCCACATCCGGCTTTGTGGCGACACAGTGGAACCTGCTTCAGATTCTCTGTTTTCCTCTCTCTCTACCTATCCCCTGCCTCTCAAAAATTAAAAAAAAAAACCTGTTAAATAAAAACTTACATATATTTTTTGTTTACACAGGTATTTTCCCTCTGATGTGATGATTGTTTTAGAAACATTTATTGTAATGCAGGTCTTCTGGAGGTAAAAAAATATCTCACCTTTATTTTATGTACATATTTCTAATTTCACTTTCAGTTTGAGAAATGTCCATGTTGAATGTAGAATTCTGGGCTTTTCCTCCCTCTTTTTTTAGTACTTTAAAAACATTTTTTTTTAAGTTTATTTATTTTGAAAGAGAGAGAGAGATAAAGAGAACAAGCCGTGTGAGTGGGGCAGGGGCAGGGAGAGAGAGAGAGAGAGAGAGAGAGAGAGAGAGGGAACCCAAGCAGGCTCTGCACTGTCAGGGCAGAGCTCAATGCAGGGCTCAGTCTCATGCACCGAGAGATGGTGACCTGAGCTGAAATCAAGAGTCGGCACTTAACTGACTGAGCCACCCAGGTGCCCCATCAATTTGGTAGTATTTTGTTGAGAATTTTTGCATTTATATTCATGTAATTTTTCTGTGATGTCATTGTCTGGCTTTGGTAGAAGGGTAATACTTCCTTCATCGAATGAGTAAGGAAGCATTTTCTCATCTAGTTTTTGATGAATTCGAGAATTTATGAAAAAAATGTTTTCATAAATAATAATTTTTGTTAATTATTCTTTACGTGTTTGGTAGGATTTGATAGTAAAGCCATCTGCTCCAAGACTTTTTTAGTTGGGAGGTATTTTTATTACTGATTCACTCTCTTTACTTGTTACAGGTCTGTTGAGGTTTTCTGCTTCATTTTGAGTCAGCAGAGCTAATATATGTATTTAGAGGAATTTGTCCTTTCGTCTTGAATATAAAATTTGTTGGGATACAATTTTCCATAGAATTATTTTATAATCCTCTTTATTTCTGTAAGGTTGGTAGTAATCTCCCTACTTTTATTGCTGATTTTAGTTATGTGTGTCTTCTCTCTTTCATTTGGAAGATTTGCCAGTGTTTTGATTTTTAAAAAACAACAACTTTTTATTTCATCCACTCTAAAAGAAGAAAAAAATGAAGAAAACAAGCAGAAAACCAAAGGGAGAGAGAGAGAGAAAGAACCCACCTCTCCCAGCCTTTGAAGATTGGCTCAGCCATTAGCTGGGTTTGTACTGACTAGGCATTCACCTCTCAGGTCTATGCTGAACATATGTCTTGCTCTGGGCATGTATGTGGCTTTCTAACTTTCCCACTATACAAGGCTACTTCTGAATGCCTTAACTTACTAAACAAAGTCTCCTGGGGTGTCTGGGTGGCTCAGTAGATTAGGTGTCCAGCTTTGGCTCATGTCATGATCTCAGCGTTCGTGAGTTCGAGCCCCACATCAGGCTCTGTGCTGACAGCTCAGAGCCTGGAGCCTGCTTTGGATTCTGTGTCTCCCTCTCTCTCTCTGCCCCTCCCCCACTCATGCTCTATCTCTCTCTGTCTCTCAAAAATAAATAAATGTTAAAAAAAAACTAAAAAAGGAAAGTCTCCCGAGTTTTTACTCTGGACCTTACATAGCCTACTGTATATTCTGACCATAATTTTTTGCTGTAGGCATCTGAGGGCTGTTAATTTGGTTTGCAGGTTTTAGTGTTATTATTATTATTATTATCAATACTGTGGCTTTTCTCATCTGAATTCTGAGTTGGGTGAAACAGACATGAGCACCTTACATCATCTTTAAGGTAGTTCCATACAGGTTAGAACTCACAATGAAGGGTGCCTGGGTGGCTCAGTCAGTTAAGCGTCTGACTTCGGCTCAGGTCATGATCTTGCAGTTGGTGAGTTTGAGCCCCGCTTTGGGCTGTGTGCTGACAGCTCAGAGCCTGGAGCCTGCTTCGGGTTCTGTGTCTCCCTCTCTCTCTGCCCCTCCCTCGCTTGCGCTCTGTCTCTCTCTGTCTCTCAAAAAATAAAAGCAAACATTTAAAAAAAAATTTTAAAAATGACTTACATAATGATATTTGCAAATAGTCTCTTTTCTTCTCTATCGAGAACTGCAGTACGAGTGCCATCCTAGGAATTCACTGCCCCAAGACCAAGGCCACTGCTGCATCGGGACCCGGGCAGTGGTGAAGTGAAATTGCCACAAGACATGCCCACCCCTTTGAAGTGCCTTTTTCTTGATTTGGTATTTGATCACTATAAACTTTTGACTGTGTTTCCAGGGTTCTGATAATTTCTGCTTGTTCTTGAGTGTTGCTGTGGGGAGATGAGAGGTTGGAACTCCCCAGTCCACCATTTTGCTCATGTCTGGGTCAGAACGTTCTTGGTTTTATGCATTTAAGGGTTTCTTGGGTCTCATTCTCTCCCCCATCTCCCTCTGAAACTCTAATTGCACATATATTAGATATTTGATGTTGTATCTTGGATCTCCGAGGTGGTGTCTATTTAACTTGTTATCTTTGTGTTTCAGTTTTGATGGTTTCTATAGATGTGTTTTCAAGTTCATTGATATTTTTCTGTGCTCTGTGTCGTCTGCTGTTAAGCCCAACAAATGAATTCATTCATTACATGTTTCATTTCTAATATTTTCATCTGTTCTTTTTTTTTTTTATTGTTCCTATCCCTCTGCTGAAATTTTCCGTTTCTTCACATAGTGTTGTCCACACTTTCTACTAGATACTTGGGCATTTTTATTATAATTATTTCATCATTGCGATTTCTAACAGCATATCTTCCCTTGGAATTTATGGCTTGTGTATGGTCTCTGCCTGTGATGATTGAATTTGGTTTCCTTGATTTTGATCTCTGGTATTCTAAGGACTTTGGTTTTAACTTTGTTTCCGGCTCTTTCTAGGGCTGCCCGGTGGTCCCAAACGTAGGGCCTGGGATCCGCGCTTAGTGAGATTTTCTTCGTGCGATATTATAGACGTGCACAAAAAAACCTTCTCTGATTTGTATCCCCCTGGCCCCAACACAAACAGCCCTTTCAGGCTGGTATAGTTTCTCCCAGGTAGTAAGACACTTAATTACTGCCGTGTTACTGTATTGGATATCGTGGTTGATGTTTCCTATAATCCCTAGAATAAGAGTACCTGGCTTCAAATCTCATCTTTAACTTTTATGAGCTGTTTGATTTCAGGAAAAGTACTTCCCTCCTTCGAGCCTCAGTTTCTTCATTTGTAGAATAGAAATAAGTTCATCAATCTTGCAGAATCGTTGTCGAGTTTAAATAAAGAACAAAGGAGCACAGCGCCTGGCGTTCATTGCCATCATTAAACCGTATTTGTTATATTTACTTTACAACCACAACCTCATTGAGTTTTATTTCTTTATATGAAAAATGAGTATTATGTGGTACAATAATATTGCATCATGGGCATTTCTGTATAAAATAAGGTGATGATTCTCATGACTGAAATGTACAAATTACAGAATATCCTTACATAGATAACATTCCCATAGAAACCTAAAAGGTGGGTGTAGCTTTCGCATTCTATAGATGAAGAGACCGATGTCAGGAGAAAGTTGCCATCACTGATGAGTAGTCAGGGACAGCCATCATAAGCCAGCATCCATGTGTCTTTAATCCTGGTCCTATGCTTTTTATACTGCGTGATCCTAAATACTATAGGAGCAGGCCTAGAAGAACTCAACCACTTCCATTCTTCAGGCCAATATACACAAATGGTCTCATGATTTCCTTTCATTTCCCTTAATGCATTATAAACATTGCTGATTTGCTGTTTTATGTCCTTTTCAGCCGTGTTTCTGAGCATTTTTTCATGCTGCATTTCATTTCATCATCTCTTGTCTCTATTTCCAAATGTAGCTATTTGTTCAGCCTGGTTTTGCTCCGCAAGGTGTTATTTACAATACCTACTAATTTAATCCTTGTTCAGGGAAAAGTGAGGAGCGATTTGCATACTTTTGCAGATCATTGAGAATTCAAGCCTGGAAGAACTCACTTAAGACTAGAATCCTGCTCTTTATTTGATCAGTGCTGTATGTATCTGTACCGTGTGTATATGTATCCCTGATGACAAAACAGAAATGGGTAAACATCATTCACAAAATGGTGATTGATTGCAGGCATGGTTTACTGTACATCTAATATAAAACATATTCCCTAACCACAGACTCAGAGCCGATAATGCGGGACAAGACTTGAGAACGGCAAAGCGAAAAGGGAGATGATTCAACTATCCCTCTGGACGCAGTGGGTAAAACGGACCCAGAGAGTTGCAAGGAGTCCCTTATCACCTGTGGCAAAGGGGCTGAACCAGAACCCATGGCCAGGGAATCCACTTCCTCTCTTCCATTCCCAGACCTTCCAGGAAAACATCTTTTTGGGTAGGTGGATTTTGACTTCATTCTAGTATGATTCTCCTGCCTGTGTCTTCATCTGGGTGGAGCTGAATTCTTTTTTTTTTTTTTTAAATAAAAAATTTTTCTTTTTACACTTATTTATTTTTGAGAGACAGAGAGAGACAGAGCACAAGTGGGGGAGGGGCAGAGAGAGAAGGAGACACAGAATCCGAAGCAGGCTCCTGGCTCTGAGCTGTCAGCACAGAGCCCGAAGTGGGCCTCAAACCCACAGACCGCGAGATCATGACCTGAGCCAAAGTCCGGTGCTCAACTGACTGAACCACCCAGGCGCCCCAGAGCTGAATTCTCTGTGAAAGAGAAATCTCCTCCCAATACTCACTTCAAGTACTTTTTCAATTGTCATGCATCCTTCAGGACCAATTTCATTTTAAAAGCTCTCCATTGATGAGGTACTCCAGCTAGGTCATGGGATATAACATTTGATTCAAGTATATATTTAATTAATTAGAAATAGCGTGCATTTATGGGAAGTGCCTAGCCTTTAGGAAGGTTTTGAATTTCTTGGGCACCTGCGTAGGTCAGTGCGTTGGGTATCCGACTTCTGCTTAGGTCATGATCTCGCGGTTCGTGGGTTCAAGCCCCGAGTTGGTCTCTGTGCTGACAGCTGAGAGCCCGGAGCCTGCTTTGGATTCTCTGTCTTCCTCTCTCTCTGACCCAACCCTGCTCTCTCTCTCTGCCTCTCTCTCTTAAAAATAAATGAGCATTAAAAAAAAAAAAGAAAGATTTTGAATTTCTGATTTCTGGGATTGGTTACTACTAATGACGCTGGCATTCAGGCATCCTCTTGTCCATCAGAAGAAAGAACAAACCTCAGAGTTCATATCCCCCCAGCGTGGAGGGACATGTAGGCTTGGGCTCAAGGGGTAAGAGTGCTTGCTTCTCATTCAAAGGAACCTGTAGGGCAAGTCAGTAATCAGCACTGCCCTAGAGACTGAATGAAATCTTTAAATACCAAACATATCCTTCAGATTCCAAGTCTCTTGAGATGGAAGAGGTCTCCAGGGGACCAGACCAAGTGGCATCAAGACGTGTGCTAGCCTGACCTCCTGGGCCTCCAAGGGTGGCCAGATCTTCTTGGATTACTCCTGCCCCAGATTTGCCCTGAAAAACCCTCACGTACAAGCCAATCGGTGAGTTCTCTTTGAGCATTACGTTCCTGGTTTCCCTGGGCGGTGCCAACACCAATAAACAGCTTCTCTCCCTTCACTGCAAAAGCTCCGGGTCAGTTTCTATTGGCTGGCCAAGCATCAGGTCTATGACCTCTCTTTGGTTCTGTTACACTAAGGAAACCAGTACTTGCTAAAATCTTTTGAGCACGAATTATCAGGTACTCTACTAAATACTTTACATGAAGTACATCAGTGAATTGTCAGGATCAGCCTATAACTTGTGAGTCTAGACCAGTCACCTGCTTAAGAATTTTCATCAGTAACTGACAAGACGATTTGGTATACCCTGTTCCTGTGAGACATTTTCGAGTCTCCATAATTTTGATCATGTTAGATTTTCTACCTGGAACATTCATCCGCTTTTCTGTGAGTCTATTCAGTACCTCAAACCCCAATTGCAATGCCCCTGTTCTGGAAGATTTTTCTGATTTTCCAAACAAGGTAATTTCTTTTTTCCTCTGAACATTCATTGTTTTTTAATCGCTGCTGTGACATTTTTGTTTTGGTCGCTCTCTGTGTTCCTCTTTTATTTGTTCTTGTAGACGGTGATCCCCTCCAGGCCAAACTTATGCCAGGTGCAGTTTTGTTTTTTTTTCCTCTCTCTCTCTCTGGATTAGAAAACAGGACATTATGATTCTCAATAAGTGCTTGAAAGGCGTTGTTGAATGATTTGCAACTTTATCTAGTACCAGTAAGGGGTTATGGGACTGCAAGATTTTTTGTGACTAGCCGTTTTGAGTAAAATAAAATGGATGAGGTGTCCAATGGACTATCTCTTAGGTTTGTTGAAGCTCCATCATTTGGTGGTTGCTTGGGCGACTGGAGTATTTGTCTCTGGAATATATCCTCCCATAGTCCTGAAAAGGGCCACACTAGGGAGTCATTTCAGCTATGCAAATGTGTGGGAAAACTGCTTGGAACTCAGAGGTTAAGTATTTTCATTAGTCATGCAAATTGGGTTCATTAGCAAGATGGTACCCCTGCTGAGTCAGGTAAATTTATTGTGTGTATTTTGCTTTCTCCCCTAAATGTGGATTTAGAGTGCCGCCTCTACAAAGTGTTGCCTCTTTTTGGGAAATGTTTCTTTTCTGTCCAGATACGAGCTGGGAAAGCTCTGGAGCTGAGTTTTAGAAGATGCTAGAAGGAGGTGTAGGCTAACTTCTGCCCTGGAGCACCCCAAGGGACAAGTTCGCGGTGCTGTCCCAGGCACCCTGATGTGCTCTGTCCACAACCCACAGGCGATACTTTTCAGTGTGAGAAAAAAAAAAAATCCCTGATGCTGAGAATAAACTACTGAATATTTTGTGTGTCTTGTTTTGGCCAGAAGGGTGTGACAGGGAGGGTGTTATCCTTGCCTCCCGGCCTGAGAGACCGCGTGTTGCTAGTCGTGCTGTGCTGATATGGCAGGGGGTGGGGGTGGGGTGGGGTGGGGTGCATTTGTGTTGAGGAAAGAGGTTATCAAGAAGTTAAACTTACGGCTTTTTCTGACAGTAGACAAAACAGAATGCTGAATCCTTTATTGGGGGTTGTGAGAGAAGGTCCAGAGGAGTTAAGAATTTTCCAGAGATAGAGAATCCTCTCTCCAAATGGGAAATGGCTTTTGGCGCCTCATGAAAGCAGCAGAGTAGAATGAGTTTCAACTCAGCAGCAGGGATTTGTGGCTGATGTTCTGTCCACTGGAGCCCTGGGAGGGTGGCACTGGGGGGGCAGAGAAGAGCCAGGGAGCAGACTCTCAGGCAGAGCGTGGCTTCAGGCTCCTACATGGATGTTTGGATATTTGATTTTGCCACAATGGTCATATTTTCTGGTGCTGTGACTATAATTTGTTTCAAGTGTTCTTCAGTAGAGCCTAAAAGACAAAGGCAAAATCGTTGAATCTCAAATCTCATTGCTTCAGCTACATAGACCTTTTTCTAGAACAAAATAGAACAACGCAAAAGCAAGCAAACAAACAACCCCTCGTCACTTATCACAGACCCACCAGACCCACCAAAAGGATCATGGTCTTGGAAGAGAAATGGACTGTTTCTCATATTCGTGCTAGAATGTCTGTGATACTTAGTATTAACATTTACTTTCTATTCAGCTTTTGTGAGATATCCTTTGACTTGATTTCAATGAGTGTGGTATTTTTCTGGGAAATCCTGTACCATGCTGTCTCTGATGCTCATCCTATCGTTTTTTTTGAACAAGTATCATCTTAAAAGAAAGAGATCAAGGTTCTAGTCTTAGCTCTGCCATTGTGCCAAGCATTTTTTAAGAGCGAGCGAGAGCGAGAGATAGGGAAAGAGGGGCAGAGGAAGAGAGAGAATCTTAAACAGGCTCCACACTCAGCATGGAGCCCAATATGGGGCTCGATCCCACAAACTGTGAAATCATGACCTGAGTCAAAATCAAGAGTCCAAACTCAATCGACTGAGCCACCGAGGGGCCCCATGCCAAACATTTCATACCCACCCCCCCTTTTTTTAATTTAATGTCCCTAACAACCCTATGAAGTTGGCATTGTTAGCACCATTTTATGGTTCAAGCAACTGAAGCTTAATTGCATTAAGTAACTTGTGCAAACTGAGTTTATAAATGGCTGAGCTGGGCCCAAAGCCAAGACTCTTGGCTGCCATAATACATGCTCTTAACCCCTGTGCTCTATACCTCTGGGTAAGAGCACTTCTCACTCCACCCTCTGTGATTTTAGGACAATGTGAGAACATCTTGGCACTACAGGATTTTCCACCCTCAACTCAAACTTTGTTTCACACCTTTGGATCTTTCTTTAACCAATTATGAATGTTTTGATTCAGAAAAGTCATTCATAGTTTTGAATTGGGGGAGGGAAATTTGTGTTTTGAGTAGATACCTCTTGAGGATGAAGATTGCTATGTGACAAGATCTAAAAACTTACAACAGCTAAGTCTTTAAACATTAGGAAAGTACATAATTATCTTCAAAAAAATAAATTAATGCATTGGGGAAACCCATATACATCAGTAATGTTTTCCTTTACACCCAGACATTTATTATTTTGTAGACACCATTCTGTTTGCTTCTTTGAAGATCATCCTTGAGAAATCTAATAGTGTTTGGAACTAACAGTACTTTGCCCCAAATGGTGTGAATCAAAAGTCCACATTATTGGGGTGCCTGGGTGGCTCAGTCGGTTAAGCGGCCGACTTCCGCTCAGGTCATGATCTCGCGGTCCGTGAGTTCGAGCCCTGCGTCGGGCTCTGTGCTGACAGCTCAGAGCCTGGAGCCTGTTTCAGATTCTGTGTCTCCCTCTCTCTGACCCTCCCCCGTTCATGCTCTGTCTCTCTCTGTCTCAAAAATAAATAAACGTTAAAAAAAAAATTAAAAAAAAAAAGTCCACATTATTTACCTTCAGTACAAAAAATAAAAATTCTTGCTTTCTCCCAGGATTTTTTAAAGATACGACCATTTATTCAGCATCTACTTTGTAGAATTTAATGACAAAAATAAAAGGAAGAATAATAAAATAATACTGATAATAATAACAGCAGTGAACATTTGCTGAAGGCTTATGATAGGTCAAGCTCTATATTAATGGTTTATATGTGTTATTCAATTTCATTTTTATAGTGTCTCTAAGAGATAAGGGTTATTGGGACCATTTAACAATTAGATCAAATTTTGTTTTTAATGTTTATTTATTTTTGAGAGAGAGAGAGACAGAATGAGAGTGGGTTGGGGCAGGGAGAGAGGGAGGCACAGAATCCGAAGCAGGCTCCAGGCTCTGAGCTGTCAGTATAGAGCCCAACGAGGGGCTTGAACTCATGAGTTATGAGATCATGACCTGAGCTGAAGTCGGATGCTCAATCAACTGAGCCACCCAGGAGCCCCTAGATCAAATTTTTATGTTTGTATTTAAAATTTTTTTTATTTATGTTGAGAGGGAGACAGAGAGAATGAGTGGGGTAGGGACAGAGAGAGAGTGGGGAGAGAGAATCCCAAGCAGGCTCTGGGATGCCAGCATGGAGCCCAACCTGGGGCTCAAACCCAGGAACCGTGACCTCATGACCTCAGTTGAAACTAAGAGTCGGACACTTATCTGACTGAACCACCCAGGCGCCCAATACAATTAGATCAAATTTTTGAAGATTATTTGCTTGCCCAAATTCACACAGCTTGTGAGTGGCAATTCCAGATTTCTCCATAGCCCACGATTTAAACCATAGCATATTGCCTTCTGTAGAGAAAAAATACTATCAAAGGATTGTGTGATACTTTGTGATCGAACTGCTGTCTTGCAATTGAATTTTAAGTGAAAACTTCGCTTGGAAATACTTTCAATATATAAAATACATTTAATACAGATTGGGGATGTGTTAACGTCATTGGTCACATATCAAGACTGCCATAAGTATTTATAAATTGAATTATGAGAAAAACGGGAAGGGCTTTTTCTGTCAATATGTTAAGTGAAGCAAAAGGAAAGAGGGCAGGAAGGAAAGGCATAGAGAGAGACTATTTTGTCCCCTGCCTTGTACATTGTGGGCAATCATATCTATCTTCAATCTGTATAAGGTTTGCATTTCATCCTTGGTTTATGTTGTATTGTGATCACATGGAATGCCTATTTATGTTGTTTGAAATTAATATATAAATCAGACCTCCTAATTTGACATCAGCCCCATAATAGTAATACTTGGTGGAAAGTAATAATGCTCTGGATGCCTTGTTAAGATTATTTCCAATTATCCAAACTCCTACCAGGGAGCTATGCCTAGCTCTGTTTTACAGATGAGGTTAGGTCATTTGTAGAAGTATCCAGAACAAACAAGTAGGAGAACTGAAGTGAGATTTCACACAGCTTTAAAGCAAGCCTAGTTTGCTTCTAAGAATGCCCCTCCACGGAAAAAGGCCAGCACCACCCCTGGGAGGGGGTAGAAATCTTCGAGGAGCACCGAAGTTCTTTTTGAACAATGGTGTTAATAATCTGGCGATTCACACTTTTCCAAATTGTTAGACTCTACTTGAAGGCAATCAAAGCTCTTAGGAGGCTGAAGCCCGCAACTGCCTGCTTTTTGTTGATTACAGAGCTCCGTCCTCTCCGGGCTCAGCTTATCCATGGATGCTTCATGCTGTCTGGTCATGCCCACCCCGGGCCAGAGGGCAGCTTGCCAGTCAGTTTCTGCTGCTTTGCCTTTTCAGCTCTTCTACGGGATTATATGCTAAGGTTCCCCGTGTGTTTTTAAAATGTTTATGAGGAAGATAATTATTTTTTAGTACAACAGAATGTGTAGAATTGATATTCTCTAGAAAGTAAAAGTCTTCTATTTTTTTTTTCCCCTCAAAGAAAATGACCTTTCAGAGAGGCAAGGACATGCTCCTCGCACTGCTTAGACTTTAAGTTGAATACACGTATATACAAGCGAGGGGGGCAAAGGCAAATTCCAATCCAATTCCGGGAAATCCGACTTCTATTCAGTGTATTTTTATTATGTGCCAAGCATTCCTCGAAGTGCTAAAACGTAGCAACTGAACAAAGTGAACAAAATCCTGATCTCCATGGGGAGTATATCTAATGAGAGAAACATACCGTAAACACATAAGCAAATAAATTCACAATGTCAGATAATAATAAGTGCTATAAAAATATATCAGAGTTAAGTAGATGGGGGATGAGGGTTGTGGATGTTGCATAGATATTCAGAGAATGCCTTGGGTTTTTAAAGTTTATTTTGAGAGAGAGAGAGAGAAAGAGAGCAGGGGGAGGGGCAGAGAGAGAAGGAGACACATAATCTGAAGCAGGCTCCAAGCTCTGAGCTGTCAGCACACAGCCCGACATGGCGACATCGGGCTCGAACTCACAATCTGTGAGATCATGGCCTGAGTGGACGTCAAGAGTTCTTGCCTTAACCTACTGAGCCACCCAAGGCATCCCAGAAAATGCCTTATTTTTGGATTGGCAGCTTCGGTAATCAAAAGTTATCTAGGAAATTCTTGTTTTCCAAATGTTAGCTTACGTATAACATAAAACGAGGGAAGAGAGACTATCTCACATTCTCTGAACCATGTCCCCACTTCTGATATGATTCTAAGGGCTTTTCAGAGTTCTCAAATTTATTGCTGTCTTGCATCACCCTGCCTTCCGGAATAGTTTGTGTTAGTTCCACAAGCAGGGCTTTCTTACAAATTTTTCTTTGGGGATGGGTTTCATATCCAAAATGACTTCCCTTTACCAAATGTGCATTTCGCGCGGAGATGAACTCCAAAGGGGAGAAGTTGACTTCCTCAAGGATGCCCATGCTTCTAGGGGCCAAGGAGGCCTCAGGCTGAAGTCCCTTGCAGACTCGACCCATGGTCGCCCCACGGTCCTGGGGTAGAAGACCTTCCAGCACTGACAGGCATCTGGAGCGCCTGTGAGGCAATCGAGTTTTTCCTGCTTGGAGACGGCTGAGTCCTCAGCCCCAGCCAAAGTGAGCCAGCAGCGGCCTTAGCAGCATTTTCTTCCCTGGGGCTCCGCACTCGGCTCAACCCGGCTGCAATTCCGGCGCCGACCAGCGCTGCGCCTCTAGTCCCAATAAAAGCACAAACAAATGCCTAACGCGGAACAAAGCAAGGGTCGGAGGGGAATAGGCCTGGGGCCCACGGCCGATACTTCTAATTTCCGGGATTCTCCAGGGTGCCTGCGCCGGCTGCCCGGCACAAAGGGCTGCCTCTCAAAGAGGTTGCTCTGAGCGCAGGACGCGCTGCCGGCCGCGCTGGGGGCTCCGAGTGATGAATCGCTATTCATCCCCGCTTCTTGCGGCAGCTATTATTTTGTGACTGCCTCGGTGTTTGGCTGAATTGTCACAATTCTTCCCCGACTTCTTCTTCTTCTTCTTTTTTTTTCCTTCAGAAGACAGAAGAAAAGAAGCGGGGAGGGGAAGGCTCCGCTGGGAAGCCTCCGCCCCCTTTGGGGGGAGGCAGCCTCCTCCCGGGGGGGGGGGGGGGGGGGACCGCCCGCGCCTGGCCGCTCCAGGTGAACCTGCTGGGCGCTCGCGGGATCCGCGCTGCAATCGGCAAGCGGTGAATGGTTTTCTTAAGGATGAGCGCCCGGGAATGAGTAAAGAACGTGGAGGGGATGCAGTGGGTATTCAAAGCAGCAGGCAGGAGTGGGAGTTTTCCTGGCTTTCCCTCCCTTTTCGGTTCCTAATCATCTTTCCTTTTTCTCTTCTGTGAGGATGCTAATATTGTGAATACCTGGGCGTTCCAGGAGAAGAATCACTGGAGATTCGGTAAAAGAAAATGTAATCTGGGGTGAAAAAATAGCTTCCTTTTCACTGTGTATGTGTGTGTGTGTGTGTGTGTGTGTGTGTGTGTGTGTGCGCGCGCGCCCTCGTTAATGCTTTGCCATCTATGGGACAGTATATTAAAAACAGGATAAACGCTGAGTTTGGAGCACAGCCCATTCAATGAAAGCCTTGACTCAGCCACCAGTTTACTGTGGGTCTTGTGTAATTCAGCACCCGCGTCCCCCCCACCCCCCCGGGGGGGCGGGTTGAGTGCTTCTTTATAAAATAAAGAATAATTTGACTAATAGGATCTCTAGGCCTCCTTACAGTTTTAACATTTCCCTATCAATTATATTTTTAAAAGTCACATTTCAAGATGGTAGCCGGGAGCTGACATCATAAATCTAGACATAGTAAGGCAGTGTGATTTGAAAAGCACTGAAATCTTTGCGTTCTTTAAAGTATATACTTTTAAATATACATGTACACACACACACGTGCACGCACTCACACACACACACGTTTTCATGCACATACAGTCGTTTTCAAGTACCTGAAATTTGTCATTAAAGCCCCGCACGAATCTCAATTCTAACAGCTTGTGACTGTGGCCTTGTTAGCATTGCTTGACCTCTGCAAGACTCTATTTCTTTCTTTTTATTCCCTTCATGATGGGAATAAATATAGTCTACTTTATAACTTTGTTGTAGGATTTAAATGAGGAAACTTATATAATGCTAGTGCTTTTTGTTGAAAAATAAAAAGAACACTTGGGCATCATCAGGTCTCAAAATCATTGGAATTTCAGAGGGAAGAACATGATGGGTAATGATGCCATTTCCCTAAAATCATTAGGAAGTTGAAGTTATTAGTATTTTTTAATTAAAAAAATTTTTTTACATTTATTTATTTTTGAGAGACAGAGTGAGACAGTGCACGAGAGGCAGAGAGAGAAGGAGCAGAATCCGAAGCAGTCTCCAGGCTCTCAGCTGTCAGCACAGGAACTGATGCGGGGCTCGAACCCATGAACCGTGAGATCATGACCTGAGCTGAAGCTGGACACTCAACCGACTGAACCACCCAGGCGCCCCTTGAAGTTATTTTTTTAAACTTGTCTTCCACATCCCTGTGTTGGCGAAATCACAGAACATGGGGTTGTCCTCCTGACGGATGTTATCTGTGTCAACCTTCTTCCACTCCTTCTAGGTGACTTTATCGCCCCCTTGCAAATGCCCATTGCTTGCCGTCACTGGAAGGTGCATAGCAGTGGCCCTGCCGACCTGAGACCTTCTGGAGGCTGTTTATTCCACACTGGTCTTCCAGCATTACGGATATCCAGAGATACTGGTCTGAGATATAATTGCTGACAGTGTCCACACCTGGAAGAAATAGAAGTTTCTGCTTTGTTTCTGGATCTCACATCAGTCACTAGGAGTGTCTTGACTTTTTGGAATTCAGAAGGCAGGAAGAGCAGAGTTTGAGGGATGGTCTGATACTAGATGGAGAATTTACACAGTCTTCCAAAGGCCGAGTCTTGAATGTTTTACCACCTGCCTAATTAAAGCCTAATGAGGCTTTAATTTTCAGGCAAATGCCCCACAGCAGAGTTGCAGTGGGCTGCTGATTCTTCACAACATGGAGCTAGTAATGGGGACACATGGACACGTGTTGGAAAGACTATAGACTGTGAATTAGAACCCCCTTGACCTGAATTCTCTCCATTTATTTCCTTTCTGTGTAACCTCGGGCAAGGTACATCCACAATCAGCTCGACTCACAGGTTGTTTTGTTTTCTTTTGTTTTTGATAATCTGAAGATGACACTTACTTTATATCATTACTGTGAGTATTACATAGAAAAAAAAAAACCCTTCTAGAACATACCTAGTACAGTGTCTTTCGACCCTAGGTAAGAGTTCCATATTCTCAGTGCTTTGTACCCACTGCTTCCTGGGGAATGAAACATGGCCACACATCAGAATGCATTGTCTGCCCGGGCACCTGGGTGGCTCAGTCGCTTACGTGATGGACTCTTGGTTTTGGCTCAGGTCCTGATCTCACAGGTTCATGGGTTCGAGCCCTGCATCGGGCTCTGCACTCACAGTGTGGAGCCTGCTGGGGATTTTCTCCCTCTCTCCTTTTCTGCCCCTCCCCCACTTGCACACACACACACACACACACACACACACACACACAGAGTCTCTCTCCAAAAATAAATAAATAAACAAATAAATAAATAAAAACTTAAAAAAAAAGAAAAGAATTCAGCATCTGCCAAGATATCAGAATCTTTCCTGTAGTTCAGGAACCAGAGTGAAGGACAATGGACACTGCAGTATTTTTTCTTCTGCTTTCTTTTTTTTCGAGGAAGAGGATATTTGTGTGAGGTCCAGCTGCAATGATTTCATTTGTAACGTTTCATGCTGTTACTCGGCCTACCCTCGACATCAGTTAAACAAGTATCGGAATGGCCCTGATCCGCCAAATCTGGAACAGGGTAAGGAACAGGGTAAGTTGCTTTCCTCTTAGTGAACTGTCCCCTGGACAGGGCCAGGGCTCCGGAAGTGCAGGGATGTTTATTGTCTGAAGCATTTCGGGGACTTATGTTCTTTGTTAAATCCACCCTAGTGCTCAGGGGGTGGCTGGTGATTCATTAATTCATTGCGATGATTTGTCCTAATTATTCTAATTACTGCCTTGTCTTCTCAGACCAGCTGGTGCTTGGCAGCTAGGGTAAGTCGCCAACCATGAGCGTGACGGTAGCTGCAGAATCCTGGATGCAGGGTTCGTGGACACAGTGTCAGGAGGGCCTCGCAGCTGCTGCTGGCCTGACTTGGCTGTGCTGCTGCCTCAGCTTGAGCGTGGGCCCCCCGGGGGTTTGCTCAGTCTGCATCCTTTTCCACTGGGCTGTAGCAGGATTCTCACACAGAGAGTCGTGACCCCGAGGCTTTTCTTTCCAGGAAGCAATGTTATTCCTGCCGGCACCGCTCAGTTGGGTTTGTACCCAAAGAACTGAGCCCAGAACCCCAAGTGATGCAGCTTCTTATATATTTTCTACTTCTTTGTCTCCCATATATGGTAACACACAAACATGCAGTCTGATTAAGTGGTCTCATGTTACAAGGTCATGAGGGATGTTGTCACTTACCTGTATAGTCTGGTTGCCTCCAGGGTTTTGTTTTTGTTTTTTTTTTTCTTTCCTTAGGGAGGGGCCCTACCACAATGCCTCTTCTAACTTTTCTGGGAAGAGAAGAGCCCTGGTAAATGGTGCTTCTCCCTGTGTGAATGGTTCTTAAACTTGGTCTGGCTTTCTAAACAACGGTCGATGACAAAACAATCTATCCCTTAACTGCACACTACCGAGTGCCAAGTTACGGGGGTGACTGTTTTGCTCTCACTGCCTCTAAGTGTCTCGGTGAGGGAGTGATGCCAGGGATTGGATCCCAGGTCGCTGACCCCCCCCCCCCCCCCCCATCGTGGGTCCTTTGCACATCAATCTCTCCCTCTGACAAGAGCCCTTCCGCTGCTACAAGCCCTCCTCTGTGGGACCTTCTCTGCTTCATGCATCCCTGAGCTCTCTTTGGCTACAATCACTCAACTCCGTCCTGGCTGACAGCTCCTGGCAGCCATCCCTGCTGACTCTGCAGGTCAGTGCAGAGTCCATGGCCAGCCTTCCTTAGGCCAGAGTCTTGCTGCCAGTGGAGCTTGGCTTGGAGAGCCGGGTCTGCGCCCGCTGATATTCTCCATCATCTTCCGCTGCCCAATCCTTTTCTGATCTGCGGCCATACAGGGTATTTTCACATGTCACACTTGAATGGTTATTTCCCTTGTACGTCACGTACACCTGATTTCTCTGGACAGAAGTACAATCTGGGAAAATGCTGGAACTCTGGCTCACCCCTTAGGGAATGAGCTAATCCTCAGCGGGACCTATGACATAGGGCCGTGTTTGGAATCAGAAGTCTTGAAATGAGGCTGGTTGACTGCAAAGCAAGGCCTTGCAATAAGTCAACGCTGATATTTGAAACCCTTGACTAAGAAAGAGCCCGTGGATCTTACTGTTAAATAATTTACTGGGGCGCCCGGGGGGCTCAGCCGGATGAGTCTCCGACTTGTGATTTCAACTTGGTTCATGATCTCGCGGTTTGTGGGATTGAGCCCCACGCCGGGCTCTGCTCTGACAACACGGAACCTGCTTGGGATTCTCTGTCTCTCTGCCTCTCTCCCACTCATGCTCTCTCGCTACCAAAATAAAGAAACATTAAAAAAAGAACGTCTTGAGGAGTCATCAAAACCCTGACTGGTTTTTCTTGACCAACTTCCATTCCTCCTCACGTCTCAGCTTGGCTGTCATTCCCTCAAAGAAGACTTTCCCACCTCTACAGACTGAAGGCCACCTTGCTTTCTCGCATCCTCGGCCTCGAATGGACTTTTCCTAATGCTTGCTTACCCAAGCAGGCTGGAAGTTCTGTGAGGCCAGAGGTTCCGTCTCAAACCATCACCCTGATGTTCCTGGTGCCAAGAGAGGGCGGCTTTGGAGCGAGCCTGCATCCCAAGGGCTCCACAAGCCTGGGGAGCTGTGTGCTCACAGGTGGGTCCCTCACTTCTAAGTGGCCAGGTTCTCTCTCGGGGATCCCTGGCCGTAGTTGGAGGTTACCTGTCTAGCCTGCACAGAAGCTGGCTTAGGGATGGGGGTAGCAGCAAGTGGGAAGACGGTACAGGTGAAAGAAATGCTGGGGAATCCCACTGGACAAACAGGCCGGCTTTGGCAAGAATGGCGATGTGCAGGAAATAAAGGGAAATAAGGAAAAGAGTAAAGGAGCCTGTGCTGTGAGCAGGACAGTGGGGTGCCCGTGCCCTCACACAAGGAACATTCCTAGACTCTCTTTTTATGTGGTCATTGGCTCGACCTGTTGATCAGGCTGGCCAGGGAGGTAGAGCCCGATTTCTATATCTGAGGATTTTGCAGCACCTGGCTTGTTAATTTCAGACGAGTCCAACAAATGCAGCGAACATATGAAGAGCTGCCTACACGTAAGAGGTCTTGTATTGAGTTGTACTTCATTTTGCCCAGCAGACTGGGCGGCAGGGCTCCATTTCACGCGGTCGGCTACTTGCTATATACATTCATGAGCCCAATGCTAATGAGACCCAGACTGATCTCATATGCAACTCGCAACCTTCAGCCTGGACCAACAAGCATGATGTGTTGCGCTCCTAAGGAACAGATGGTTTGAATTTAAATTCAAGTTTTAAAGGAAACACAAAGCTAAAATGAAACTCTTTGAATCCTGGATAAGAGAACGTTTGATATTTCTTAATAATGAAATCAAATTTAATGGCATTCTGTTGAACTATTAAACTGTCCAGTGAGTACCAATTAATGCCCGTTTTTTTTTTTTATCTTTCTATGTAATTACAGTAATGATTTAGATGTTTCTAGACCGCAGCTTTAGGGAGAAATACTGATAGAAAAAAAAAATAAAACAAACTTCAGGACATCATTCAGCATGATGTGTGCGAAATTAATACTCTTGATAGTAATTTGAAACAGAAACTTTCTAAGTGCTGAGGTGGTAGTGACTTCCCCCGCCCCAGGGTTATTTCCCATTCTGCTCTGCAGCAGCAAAAGTGGTCTTGCCTGAGACGGGACATTAATTTCTTGAAGGAGCAGGTGCATTTAAACCCAGCTGGGTGCAATGGAACATGAGATAGGGACCCAGGAAATGTGTTTTCCAGCTATGGTGATCATGTAATCGGTCCATTCCCTTTGAAGATGATGGGGATTATTTAACAATTATGCTGGCTCAACAAGTGTTCACTAGAACTGCCTTTGGCCAAATCAAGACCTTACGTCTAGCCCCAAACCAGTCACTTAATAATTCTCTGATCTCGGGGTGCCTGGGTGGCTCAGTCGGTTAAGCCTCCGACTTTGGCCCAGGTCATGATCTCACGGTTCATGAGTTCAAGCCCCATATAGAGCTCTGTACTGATAGCTCAGAGCCTGGAGCCTACTTCAGAGTCTGTGTCTCCCTCTCTCTCTCTCTCTCTCTCTCTCCCTCCCCTCTCTGCCCCTCCCCTACTTGCACTCTGTCTCTGTCTCTCAAAAATAAATAGACACTAAAAAAATTAAAAAAAATTCTCTAAGCCTTCCTGAGTCTCACGTTCCTCACCTGTCTCAATTCCTGCCTATGTACCATCAACAAAGAGTGTTGAGAATTTTCAGTGCGAGAACGTATCCGAGAGTTTTGAAATAGAAAATAGAAAATAGCGTTTGGCAGTACTCTTATTATGAAGTGGGTAAGAGGTAACTTCTGGAAACCATCTTGTCCTCTGTGGACAAGAAGAATGAGAAGTAATTGAGACACAAAATTAAAATGACCAGGTAGCATTATGTGTCCACAAATTCTAAATGTTCAAGCCTTAGCTAGGAGTCGGAGGTTTCCATTTTAACACCAAAGTCCCCTTTTATTATCCCCCCTTTAGGAATTTCAAGATTTAAGCAGCATTACAATTGCCAAGTGCCAAAATTAACTTTATTTATCAAAAGCCTGTATGCCTACCAATCCTGAACCTTCGGTGTTCATGAAAAACCGGGGTGAACACCTTTAGTCTCTAACAGTTCCAGCTGAATGGAAAGAAAACTAATTAACTCATGTCGTGTTATTTTGTGACAAATCACCCTTTCTTTTAAGGGCTATTGCTGAATGTGGAGAAAAGCAGCTGAGGACCTAGAATTCCACCCCCAGCCCCCAAACAAAAATATATTGCTGTCTTTTCTCTCTTGTGTTTTCCAAGGGCCCTCTGTGAAGGTTAGGTCCCATGTGCTGTGTTGGCCAGACTTCAGAGGCAGCATTTTGAGGGATGTGTTGTTCAGGGGGTTTCAGCGATGCACCCAAGGTCAAAAAGCTAACAAGGAAAGAAGCAGGGTTGTGAATCAGGCCACATGTCCTCTACTCTCTCTTCTAATTCTATCGCCAAATCTCAGTTCTGCTGGGAACCAGGAAAAAGCTCAAAAATCAAGAACTTTTTAAAACTGATGCAAGACAGGAATTTTCTGAGATTTTAGGGTACTGTGAGTGAGTACTGACCATTAATAAACACTTAATATGCTGAAAGATGCTTGAACCCAGAACTAAATGTGAGGATGAGACGATTAAAAAAAAAGAACATTGTAACCGAGGGGTTGATTGACTAGTTAAATGTCAGCAGTGATCTGTGTTATTTTGCACTTTTTGCCAGACCCCTCAAAATTGGCTTGGCTTTAAAAAATTGAATAACTAAAGGGGCCCCTGGGTGGCTCAGTCGGTTGAGCGTCCGACTTCAGCTCGGGTCATGATCTCACGGCTCGTGAATTTGAGCCCCTGTGTAGGGCTCTGTGCTGACAGCTCAGAGCCTGGAGCCTGCTTCGGATTCTGTGTCTCCTTCTCTCTCTGCCCTCCCCTGCTCACGGTCTCTCTCTCTCTCAAAAATAAACATTTACAAATAAAAAAAAATAAGAAATTGGATAACTAAATATGTCTTTTGTTTTAATCATCTCTAAAATAAAACAGATCTAATATATTATATGACTTGGAAGCGGTTTTACCTGCTGATTCTATATAGATCACCAGTACCTAAGTAGACGGATACTCCAGTCGAGAGTATGCGCAGGAGAAAAATACCCGCGTTGTGTTTCAAACCAAATTATTTTCACTTTAAACAGGACCATCGCCATACTTTGAGACCCGAAATGAACCAGTTCCTTTTACATGAAACCGTGAAAGGTGAGGTATGTAACGTCATCTTGCAAACTGCCGTGAGGGTGACCGTCACATGGAAATACCCACAGAGCCTAGAAGCACCTGGCTGGCCTTGCCTGGGGTGGAGAGGCTCAGAGGGAGGATATGGCTGTGCTTCAGTCCCTAGCAGGCCGGTGGGTCCTTCTGGGGGGCGGGGATTGGAGGATGACAGATGCTAGCAGACAGAGACACAGGCACTCTGCCCCGGGAAAGGGGCCCTGGCCAAACCCAGGGAGCCCACAGGTGGTGACCAGCGCGCTGCCAAGGAGAGGTCTGTTGGGGGGTGGGGGGGGGGAATGGAGTGACAGCGGACAGATGCTGCGAAGACCAAATAATAGCGTGTGGGACGGGAGAGCCTGCTGCGCACTTGCTATAAGCCCCACACTGAGACTTTTTCCTACGTTTCCTCATGTACTCGTTGCTGCAATCCTAAGAAGTAGGTACTATTTTGTAAACAAGGAATTCAGAAACTCCTGAAATAAGGTGTGATTAAATTACTTGCCCAAGCAGACAAGATTTGTCCACTTTTACGTATGACTTCGTGCTCTGAACTTTTAACCAGTCCACAAAGATAAATGTTTTAAAACTTAGAGGATTTGGGGATTGTGATACGTTATCGGGGGGAAGAGATGAGGAAGAAGGGAATGGGGTAAACATTTTTGTTTTTGTGCACGCATTATATAGTGTATTGTACATTGTATATGGCATATAGTATATTGTATATTACACATTATATATCATATATTCTAGAAGAACTTTTTAGTGTATTAGGTTATTTCTTCATTGGTCATATATTTTGCTGCAGTGATAACACAAGGGTTCAGACATATCGAAAAAATAACTTTTCAATGTCATTCAGCTAATACGTTGATGAAAGGGATTTTGCATCTCTGACTGCAAAGTTGATACTCTTTGCACTATTCCATGCTGTTGACATACAATCTTTTGCAAAATAATGGGTTAGAAAACATGGGTCCCAATCTCTCTTTGAAGTCCCGGGGTACTGGCTGGTACATCACTTTCTTCCCATCGTGTTGTTAGGGTCTTTGTGCCCTTCTGGCTCTGTTCTCCTAGAGTCTTTGAATCTGCTCCTCATCTGACCAACAGCATGGGTCCATGCATGCCACAGTCTCTCAGACTTTACCAGGGGACTCATTGCCTAATTTTAAAGACATATTGGTTTCATAGGATGGGCTGCATCTGGGGCAGTTGGCTCTAAATGATGTCTTCATGAGAGAAAATGGCCTATTTATTCAATAACATGGTGGAGCAAATGTGTCCCTTCCTTATATGTTGGCATTTCTGATACTGTGGCCTATTCAGTGGAATATTTATAGTCACATTTGCCATTTCAGTTTTTGAGACTATCAATATTATGGCCTTTTTCTATATGGAATCATCTCTCCCTGTTATACAACTCACATACCTCAGATTCTCCAACCATGACATTCTTGGTGTCTGATTCTTGGCTTTGAAGATCATCAGGAAAAGGAAATGGCTAAATGGAAGTGGCTAAATGTCTCTATTTCTGATTTCCTAGGATTTCCATGACCATTCAAGATAGGGGATGAGAAGGCATTCTAAGTACAGAAATGTACTGCAACATATGTAATATTGTTATTTAATATAGTAAATCAAGTCCTCTGTGCTACAACCCTGAAAACACTTTTAGAACTGGCTTATCTATCAGGGCCTTTCAACACATGTGGAGTCAGAGATACGCCATTTTCTCCAGAAAATAAACAGACAATAGAATAAATATCTCGTTGGTGATTTTTTCCCACGTTGACTATAAAGTGATCATAGTAACAGCTCCCTGCCTCTTCCTCCTTCTTGCCTTGGACTTCTCAGTGATCAATAATAACCGTCCAGCAATGCTGCAGCCAGTATGGCAGAGAAATTGTTGTAGCAAAACATTCAGGAGGAAGCTAATGAGAGCATGCAAGAAAGGGAAGTGGGTTGACTTGATGTTGAAACTAATTTATTTCATTAGCTGGCACTAGATGTAAATTGCAGTGTAATGGAATTAATCATTTACAATGGATTGTGCATGTAGAAGTTATAAAAATACCAGCATTCTACATGCTGCTATTTTTTCCCCCGGCTGAATCAATTTGGTTTTAAAGGATTTGTTCACATTTAAAGTATAAAAAGAACCAAGGGTGCATCCAGCTCTGCTTGGGAATGGGAATAAGGGGGGGAAATGGCTGGGGCAGGAGGACATCAATAAGCCCAAAGCCTGAGCAGATTATAAGGGGCAGTCAGTGATTTCTACCTGGAATAAGTGAACATGGCAGAATAAACACCTTTAAAAGAAAGTCTTCTAAGGATTTAATCCGTCCAGAGACAAGTCGAAAGTAGCAATTCTTTATCCTGGTTATACATTATAATCCCCCGAGAAACTTTTAAGAGATACCAGTGCCCTGGGCCTCACCCTTACTTAATTAAATCAGAATTGTTGAGAGCTGGTGCTATGTATAATGTAAATATAATGCCACTTTTTTTTTCCTAAAAAAAATCAGTTGGGCTTTGAACAAAAAAAGTGTATTAACCAAATCAATAAATATGTATCCTTTGCTTCGTATAAGGAACTGTGAGTTTAAAGCGGTACTGCATTCTCTTAAGGAGGTGATTACCGCTAGAGTAGGGATATAAAAGGATATGCATGTACTCCAAGCGTTAGTTGCCAATTTGTGGTGAAAATTTTGTGTTCCATAGACATCCAGAGGAAGAAGAAATGATTTGGGGCCAGGAGAATTAGGGAAATCTTTTGAGAATCAGCAAGAGATAGATCAGGATTTAGAAGACAATGTATTAGTAAGCTACTGTGGCATAACAAACCATCCCAGTCTTAAAGAGCTAAAAACAGCCATTTATTATATTTTTTAGAGTTCATTTATTTTTATTTTTATTTTTTAATTTTAACTAAATTATTATTATTATTATTTTAGAGAGAGAGAGAGAGACAGAGACAAAACACAAGCAGAGGAGGGGAAGAGAGAGAGGGAGACACAGAATCTGAAACAGGTTTCAGACTCTGAACTGTAAGCATGCAGCCCGAACCGGGGCTCAAACTCATGAACCATGAGATCATGACCTGAGCCGACACGGGATGCTTAAACAACTGAGCCATCCAGGTGCCCCAATATTTTGCATAGTTTAAGTCTACCTTGGTGACTTGGCTGTTCTAGGTAGACCTTGACTGGCCTGTGCTTAGGTTCTTTCACTAAGAATCACAAATTGTTGCAGCACACAATCTATTTCAAAAATAAAGAGGCTCAGAAATCCATGTGACAGATGTGACCAAAGTCATTTTACAAACGTTACCATAACGACATCTGAAAAGTTCTCTTCAGCAGTTTTGAATACAGAATAATTAATCAAATATTTGTGAGGAGCAGGGTCTCCTACACTCACATTTTTTGCACAGACCATGAAGCTAAGCGCTAAAATGGTTTCACCCTAGATAGTGTTTGGTCAAGTTGAGCCTCAAACCCAAGATCCCTGCCCTCAAGTCTAGTGTGCTTTCTCCTTTACAAATACAGATGGTCGAGGAGAAAGGGCTTTGTGTATTATCTCCTTCCTATCAGAAATTACATTTAATTAACTTGAGTGTAGGAAGGAGTTATTGCCAAGACAGAGGAGGTAAGAGAACCAGTGTCTCTTAAGAATGCGCTAGCCCTCAGTCAATTATAAATCATTACATTAAAAAAAATAATAATCTTAAAGAGATGATTCCGTCCATGCGGACTCACACGGTCGGTGACAGAGCTGGCGTTAGAGGCCAGCTCTCTGTTCTCGCTAATCCATTCCCTGTACACTGTGATTTATTATTATGTCATATTATATCTGATACACTTTTAACTGGAAGGAAAATGAATGCCAGGTAGAGGACCAGTGTTGACAATCAGGAGCTGTAAGTTCATGCACCTGCATCTTACGGATTGATAGATGGGCTATTGTTCTTCTTTGAGTTCTAAAACTCACTCCAGAAATTAAGTACATTTCAATACATGCTCCTTTTACATGGTTAAGATTCAGGGGGGATCTTAGAAAGTCCATATAATGGTGATGCATAAGACTGTCCAACCACCGGGGCTGAGGCTTGGGGGAGGCATGTGAGGTGCCTAGGACCCAACCTTTAAGGAGTTAGTTGATTTTAGGGTCATATAGTGAAGGATGGAACTCTAGAAGCGAGAGTTTTTTTTTTAAAGGTTTATTTATTTATTTTGAGAGAGAGTACAGACAGGGCAGAGAGGGAGAGGGGGAGAGAGAGACAATCGAAAGCAGCCTCTGCACTGTCAGTGTGGAGCCCGAAGCAGGGCTGGAACTCATGAACCAGGAGATCATGACCTGAGCGGAAGCCAAGAGTAGGACGCTGACTGAGCCATGCCGGTGCCCTGTGAGAGTCTTCTTAGATGTGTCCAAGTGCCCTGCTTGCCTGGCCATTCTTCTGGGCCTGCGAACAACAAGAATGTATTCCAGACCTTTTCAGGAGGTTTACATCCAGAGACGGACCAACCGGAGGGCAGTAACTGATGTCCTTCTCATCTGTCAGCATCGTAAGTGCTGCAAACCTCCACCTGTGCCGAAGGTGGACCTTCTCAACCCGTTTCATTTTTGCCCTCGCTGTGTTCCGTGGTTCTGTTTTGATCGTCCTGAATCTGTCATGGTCCCTTCACCTGGATCCCGTGAGTTCTTCAGTGTCTGGACTTCATGTGCAGCATGGAAAAGATACATTTTTTCTTGAGAGTTTTGAGGAAACGATGAGAATGGTGTCTTATGGAGGCCAAGGCTGAAATGCAGAATTCTGGGAAAGACTTCAGGCAAGCACGGCGCACCGCCCGTGAGGCCAGGGGAAGCACAAAGGTCTGAAAGGACAACAGGAGGGGACTGCTGAGTCAGGAGCTCAGACTGCAGACAACGCAGCGGGTACACAGTACTGTGGGAAGAGAGACCCGGAAGCAAAGGTCTCTGCCCCTGCAGACCGGAGGGGTCTAGGTCTCGTTAGATAGGGGCTTGCAGGGCACTGCAGGTGAGGTCCAATGGGGACACATGAATCACCCTACATGCTCCACAGGGTGGTTGGAATCAAAGCCAAGATTACAGCAGGCAAAGAACTTTGTACCTGCAGGAGTTTGGATAAGCCTTGCTTAAGTAAGACACAATGGGATCCAGTTTTAGAAACCTGAACTAGCTTTATAAATAGTGTTTCCAGATAAAATACAGAACGCCTACTTAATGCTTCATTTTAATCATTTTTTTTGGTAGTGTTTATTTTTGCACACGCGAGAGATAGAGCGTGAATGGGGGAGGGGCAGAGAGAGAGAGGGAGACACAGAATCTGAAGCCAGCTCCAGGCTCCGAGCTGTCCGCACAGAGCCTATGCGGGGCTCGAACTCACACACTGTGAGATCATGACCTGAGCCGAAGTCTAATGCTTAACTGACTGAGACACCCAAGCACACTTATGCCTCATTTTAAATTAACAATGATATATGTATTTAAATTAAATTAGTTAACATACAGTGCAATGTTGGTGCCAGAAGTAGAATTCAGTGATTCATCCCTTACATACAACACCCAGTGCTCATCACAAGTGCCGTCCTTAGTACCCATCACCCCTCTAGCCCATCCCCCACCCACCTCCCTCCATGAACCCTCAGCTTGTTCTCTATCATTAAGAGTTTCTTGGGGTTTGTTTCCCTCTCTTCTTTTTTCTTCTTCTTTCCTATACATTCATCTGTTTTGTTTCTTAAATTCTGCATATGAGTGAAATCATATGGTATTTGTCTTTCTCTGATTGACTTATTTCACTTAGCAGAATGTACTCTAGCTCCATCACTGCAAATGGCAAGATTTCATTCTTTTTGGTGGCTGATATTACATCTTCTTTATCCATTCATCCGTCAATTGACATTGGGGTTCTCTCTACAATTTAGCTATTGTTGATAATGCTGCTATAAACATTGGGGTGCATGTGCCTCTTTGTTAAAAATTTTTTTAATGTTTTTTATTCATTTTTGAGACAGAGAGAGACAGAGCATGAGAGGAGGAGGGGTAGAGAGAGAGAGGGAGACACAGAATCCAGAGCAGGCTCCAGGCTCTGAGCTGTCAGCACAGAGCCCGACGCGGGGCTCGAACTCACGGAGTGTGAGATCATGACCTGAGCTGAAGTCCGATGCTCAACCGACTGAGCCACCCAGGTGCCTCAGCCTGTGCCTCTTTGAATCAGCATTTTTGTATCCTTTAAGTAAATACCTAGGAGTGCCACTGCTGGATTGTAGGGTAGTTCTATTTTTAGTTTCTTAAGGAACCTCCATACTGTTCTCCAGAGTGGCTGCACCAGTTTGCATTCCCACCAGCAGGGCAAGAGGGTTTCCCTTTCTCAGCGTCTTTGCTGACATCTGTTGTTTTCTGTTGTTCATTTTAGCCACTCTGACAGGTGTGGGGTGGTATCTCATTGCGATTTTGGTTTGTATTTCCCTCATGATGAGTGATGTTGAGCATCTTTTCATGTGTCTGTTAGCCATCTGGATGTCTTCTTTGGAAAAGTGTCTGTTCATGTCTTCTGCTCATGTTTTCACTGGGTTGTTTTTGGGTGTTGAGTAGGATGAGTTCTTTATAGATTTTGGATAGTAACCATTTATCAACAAACAGTGAATAATTTTTTAATATCAGTAGGTCCCAAATATTGCACGAGGCATACTTATACCAAAATAATCTCCATCTGAAATTCAAATTGAAATGGGCACGTGATATTCTTATTGCTAACTTTGCAACTGTATTTGCACAGTTGGAAATCACCTTCTCTACCAATTTCAGGACTAAATATTTCTTCCAAAAAGGTGGGAAGAAGAGAGAAAAAAATCTTGGTCCATGTGAAAATTATTTTGACCCCAATCCCTCCTTCTGCAAAATGGGCATAATAATAGTACCTATGTCTTATAAGGTTGTAGGGGGAAATATATGGGATAATATAAGAAATGCTGAGCACTGCATGTGGCACAGAGTAAGTGTTCAATACATTTCATCCACTATTAAAATAAATGCTTCAGGGGTGCCTGAGCCTGGGTGGCTCAGTAGGTTAACCCACCGACTCTCCGTTTAGGCTCAGGTCATGATCTCACGGTTTCGTGAGTTCGAGCCCCATGCCCGCACTGGCAGCATGGAGCCTGGTTGGGGTTCTCTCTCTCCCTTTCTCTCTGCCCCTCCTCTGCTCACTCTGTCTCTGTCTCTCTCAAAATAAATAAAATAAACTTAAAAACTTAAACAAAAATAAAATAAATACTTCACGACGACACGGATGGGCAGTGAATGAATACATAATTGCTCTTGGAAAAGCAGCACGCTCTGAAAACCTAAATAATACTCTACAACGCTTCATCACAATTTATTTTCTACCCGAAGCTCAGGATCCATCCCGTTCTGTCTGGGAAATAATCACAACAAAGCAGCGTAACGAGAAATCCTATGACAGTTGTGTGGAAATGCCATCTTTTCTTTTTAGGTGGCGTGGTAAAGCCTTGCGAGTGGCATTTGTGCCTTTGACAAATGGGAGGCTGACAAGAGCGGGACTCCGTTGACAAGTACGAAATGCATTCAGTAGGCAGGCATCGCGAAGGGGGAGGCGACTCTTGTGTGTAGCTGTCTATACTGAGCCAGCTTTTTTAAAGAACAGAAAAGCTCTCTCTTTGAGAACGAAGAACATGAACATCTCTCAGTAAAATCTGCTATTCTTTCTGAGATAGATAGTTTTCTAAAGCTTCCCCCCCCTCCCCGCCCCCACTGTAGAGGACTGTATTGGAAAAATATCCCTAGGAAACATAATTCAGCAGATTTTGATGGAAAACATTTTCCTTCAGTTATAAACATCGAAATAATCCATTGTGAACATCAGAAGTTATTGAAACCTCCAGTGTGACTGTAATATATCCCTTCTTGTAGAATACAGGCATGTTTTCTGAAGCTTTATTGAAAAATGAGAGTCTCGTATAAAATGTATTGCAGATCATTTAACTTTTCTATCTTCTTTTATGATCCAATGAATTTTATTCATTTTAGCAACTCATGCCGAACCTAAGTACTTTAGGATTAAGATTAAAATACTGAGTATATGAATTAGGGTTAATAAAAAATTCCAATGTATTTTTGCTTATGCAACTACTGTCACTTAAATGAAATGATACAGCTCAGAGGTGGACTGTGGGTAAACTAAGTGATTTTCTTTTTAATTTGAGGTCCACAGAAATCAGACCCAGATGGTTCTGTTGTTACAAATTAAGGTTGATCAAAGTGACACAACTCCCGAAGGAATCTTTTCTCAAGACGTTAAATCAGGTGCCCATAATTGTATTTCTATAGCTCTATCTCTTGGTATAATCAGGGAGAAGAATTAAGACTAATCTCTAGACAATGGCAAATACCTCTCGTACAGATTTCAATTTCCATTGGCCGGTTTGCTAGAGAATATAAATACAAAGGAGACATATCTCTGAAACAAATGATGAACAATTTAAATGACCTGAACTTTACTGGAATTCTGCAAGTAGGGTAAGTACTGGTCAAAAGGAAAATTCAGGGCGCTCAGTCAGTTAAGTATCTCACTCTTGATTTTGGCTCAGGTCATGATCTCAACGGTTGGTGGGATTGAGCCCCATGTCGGGCTCCGCGCTGACAGCACTCTAAGATAGGTAGATAAGTAGAACACCAGAGGTTGGGGTGCTGTTAAAATGATCCATCAAGGAAGAATCAATACTTGGACTATGAGAGTCTCATCTGAAGTGCGGAGAAGTCAACACAATTGTGAAACCCGACCACTGAAGGAATAATAGCATTTCTTGATGCGTTGACACGGAGAGGGTGGAATTCAAGTGTACTCAGGGACCAGGGGTCTCCTAATTTTAATAAACAAGATAAAGAAACTGGAAAAAAAAAAGGGGGGGTGATGGGAAAACGAGGACTTTAACCCTTTATAAATTGAATCTGAGGTATTTACGGGGCATACTAATAATAAGTTCTAATCTACTGATTTGGGAAATGAATTTTGATTTTGACGATTATGGGTAATCAGATTGTCGACGGTCAGAGGAATGATGGAAGTCAGCGGGACAAGCTGGGAGGGCAAATGGGATGGATGCTTAAGTGCGAGACACAGCAGGCACCCGGGACCATATCTGGCATTTGAAATGTCCCCACGAGCACTGGTGCT
This sequence comes from Panthera pardus, assembly GCF_024362965.1. Lineage (NCBI taxonomy): Eukaryota > Metazoa > Chordata > Mammalia > Carnivora > Felidae > Panthera > Panthera pardus. Next base: position 105,314,032 of record NW_026526655.1, read on the forward strand.
GACAGCAGGGCTGAGAAGAGAGTGATAGACAAGGGTAAGTAGGCACAGTAGGGAGCTGGGGCCAGTGGGGAACTTCTCAGGAATTTTGTAAGCTGCTCGTGGGACACAGCTACTATTCATCATTAAATTGTATATGTTTAAAATTACATAAATTGTAGTAAACACAAAGATAAACTTAAAATCCACCTCTTCTTAATTTTTTTCTCCGATGGACTACTCTCTTGAGGCTACATACATCCATCGTGTCCATGTGGTGGAAGAACTATGATGTGCTACTGTGTAACTGTTCCCAACTCCATTTTCAGGGATGTCTCTGTTGGTTGCTTGAAATTACAAGGTAATCAGCAAGTACCGCAAACCAGGGCTCCTCTCTCCCCGGCCCACCCTAAGAGCCGGTTGTTGATCAGCACACCCCTGATTACCTAGGTACTTCTTACCCAAAGAACGAGCCCTCCAATAAAAATGGGTTTCTTATACTGCTAAAGAAAAAAATTATCCTATAATGTTGTAGCTTAAAACAACAGCTATTTTGTTAGCATGACTCACAGTTTTACAAGTAAATAATCCTGGAAAGACATGGCTGGGTAATTATGGCTAAACATCTCTCAGTCAACTGCAGTCAGACAGTGGCTAGAGCTGGGACAGTAGTGTGCTGGAACAGAAAGGCTGACCTTGTGTCTTTCTCTTTTTATGTAGTTTTTTCCAAGCCTGCCTGCCTTCTTCCCACCCTCCCACCCCCTCTTTCTCTTTCTTTCTTTCTTTCTTTCTTTCTTTCTTTCTTTCTTTCTCCCTCTCTCCCACTCTTCCTCCCTCCATCCCTCCCTTCTTTCCTTCTTTCTTTCCTTCTTTCTTTCTTTCTTTCTTTCTTTCTTTCTTTCTTTCTTTCTTTCTTTTTCTTTCCTATCCTTCTTTTCTTTTCTTTCTTTCTTTCTTTCTTTCTTTCTTTCTTTCTTTCTTTCTTTCTTTCTTTCTTTCTCTTTCGAGAATCTTAGGCAGGCTCCACACCCAGTGTGAAGCCCAGTATGGGGCTCAGTAAGGGGCCCAATCTCACGACTGTGAGATCACGACCTGAGCTGAAATCGAGTCAAACGCTTAACCTGCTGAGCCACCCAGTTGACCCTCCAGGTGTTCTTTCTGTGTTAACTAGTTTGAGTTTCCTCACAACACGGTGAGTTCAGGGGAGTTGTGCTTCTCACGTGGTATCTCAGGGCTCCAAAGGCAAGCGTCTTAGGGAAGAAAGTGGAAGCTACCTCACCTTTTATTCCCTGCCTCAAAAAATCACAGGATCACTTCCATCACATTCTGTTGCTTATGAACAAGTCACCGGTGTGTCCAGACTCAAGGAGAGGGGAGGCCGACTCCATTTCTCAGTAAAGGAATGGAAAGGTTTAAGAGCATATGGAATGGCAGATATTTGGGGGCTATCTGTAGAAAATGCAGTCTGTCCAATCCACAAATGAGCTGCAGGAAGGGAACCATGTGTAGTTGCCTCTGCGGTCAGCACTCTGGAGGATACTTGAGAAGTGTTGCGTTCATCAACCGGAGACAAAATTCACACACATGAGTTAGAATATCGTTTCTGGCTGATGCAGCCTAGAGGCTGAAGTTTAATTTGGTGTAATTTTGTGGGATAGGGAAGACCAGCCTTGGATGATATTAACAATAAATGTTATCTTTAAAAAAGGGGGGGTGGTGACTGGGTGGCTTAATTGGTTAAGTGTCCGACTTTGGCTCCGGTCATGATCTCGCAGTTCACAAGTTTGAGCCCCGCGTCGGGCTCTGTGCTGACCGCTCAGAGCCTGGAGCCTGTTTTGGATTCTGTGTCTCCCTCTTTCTGTCCCTCACCTGCTCACTCTGTGTGTGTGTGTGTGTCTCTCTCTCTCTCAAAAATAAACGTTAAAAAATTAAAAAAAAAAAACCATAAATGTTACGTATGTTCTTACAGCTTCAGGAACACACTCCTCTGTCACCAGGAACAAACTCCTCTTTGTCTCTGAACATTTTTCCTGATTCTATTCCTGGCATGAGATTTTCTCCTCATGTTGGCTTTTGCATTTGTTTGTATTCTCCTGTTTTTATCTTGGCTTAAACTTTGAAGAAATTATTTTAAGACAAAAAGAATGTGTTGTGCTTTTTGTTTCATAATTAAGAATGAAGAAAGAGAAAACTTAGAGGCTGATGTTAGAACTTATGAAAACTCTGCAGCTCTGTTTTAATTTTAGGGAACGTTTACTGGGGGTCCGCCAGGTGCCAGATTCCACGCGAGGGTCTTGAGACAGACTAAGAAGGAAGACAGACACGAGCAGCTGGTAGGCATTTAAGATATACGTTGAAAATGAAATCATACTGTGGACTCTGCCAATTAGAAGCTCGCTCTCTCATTTTGGAGAATGTGACAACTTTTCGTGGGAATTAAAAGGCCAAAGAAAGCTGAAGGTCTAGGAAGCTTTCTGCGCCTAGGAAGAAAATGAGATGCGTTGAAAGGCTGCCTTGTTCGACAATATCCAGTTATCTGCTAGCTCATGGTAATCAGTGATTTAATAACTCCTACCCAGGTAAGTACTCTACGTTGTAGTGAAGGCTCTAAACCTGCGTCTTCAGCCCTTTTTCTTAGAAAAACTAGGCAGTTTCTTGAAAAAAATACTGATGAATGAGTACGAAACCAGATCATTCAAATCACCAGGATAGCAGGTTTCTTCCCAAGCTCCTGATGTTACTCTAACATGCACCCAGCTGACAAACTCCTGACGTAACTCGTTTCTCTTTCCCCTTTGCCCCTGTCTGCCATCCCATCTGCCATCTTGTGGCTCCCAGTGAGGCGTCACCTGGTTATCTGAATTCCGGGGAAGAATGCTTCAAGAGTTTGAAAAGTTTCCGGCTACAATGGCTTTCAAACTTGGCTGCATATTGAAATAACTTGGAGAAATCTGAAAAAAAACTTATGCCTGAATGCTCCACCCCCTTCTCCAAAGGTTGGTTTGGTGACTATGGGGTGTGGCCTAAGCATAGCAGTGGGTAAAGCTGTGGGTGACTCTGGGATGTGGTCAAGTTTGGGAAACACTCTCCCAGAATGCCCCAATGGTAAAGATCTGACTATCGCATCAGCTGCAACTCAAATGTAGAGAAATTCTTACCTGAGAACCCAAACAGGAGACGAATTGGTAAAATCAATGAGGGGAGGGGTTCCGGGGAGGGGGGCACAGAGGTGAACTGGGGAGGGCCCTGTCCCCTGCTGCATCCAACAGAAGCCACACGGATTGTGGGACCAGTTTGCTGGACCGACCTGTTTTTCAAAGGAAGTCAGCAATACAGATTGTGTCTGTATGCCAAGTTTTAAATTTTGACAACTAGTGCACCTTTACAAAAACACCCAATGAGCTGAATTCAGCCAAAGGGCCTGGCAGCTTGTGACTTTTCTCTCCGGGAAGTCTTCGTGTGGGGATATCCCATTCTTCCCCAACATTTGTGTGATCCTTTTCTCAGAAGCTTCCTTTAGCTTTGGCCCCATAGACATGTGATGGTACCGTTTCCTGGCCGCTTGTGAACATTTGAAGGAGATTTTTCCTTTACGTTCCTAGGCTTCCCGCCCAGTGCCAATGTAAGGCGAGTATCCGTAGACATTCCACTTCTAGACCACCGCACTGAGGGATGGGTGTTAGTTCTTTCCTGCTGTATACAAAACACCCACCCCCAATCTTATAGCACTTGTGGGTTTTCGATGGGATAATTAGCAAGTTCTTCACTTCCCACTGAGCAGCGGGAGTTGAAGATTAGCTTCTCTCAGTAGATTACACATTAGAGAGAAAAATGTCAGACCGCTAAGGGAAATGGGATGCTTCCCACACAAGAATCTACAGAGCACTAATGAGCTGGCTTTTCTGTCACATTCACAACTAGCAGGAGATGACCTAAGAATAAGTCAGAGAAGCTTTCTATTGGAGGATCTTCATTTTACCTCTCAATATGTAGTAAAAAAAAAAAAAAAAAAGTGAGTGAGTCGACTGTTACTTACAGAAGCTATTTTTGTGCAACTGGAGGAAATTAACTATATTTCAGAAATAACCCTTGTATTGTACAGAATATGAGTCTCCCTTATACTGCACAGAAATGAAAAAAAATCCTTTTTTTTTGTTTTTGAACTAAACACATTTCTTTTTTTTTTTTTTTAAACTGGAAACATTTATTTTTGTTGTCGTGACTCCTCACATCACCTCGATGTAAAGAGACCCCTGATTCATGGCCCCAACTGCTGTTTCCACAGCTCGTTAACCTCTTTCTTGGTCCCATGTAGCATTCGAACCCGTGCTGGGATGCAGACGTTTCCAGAACAGGCAGGCGAGGTAGGGATGCAATGCCAGGCAGTGGCCGGTGCACTGGCCTCGGGCTTTACTGATGAACAGCCGGAGGAGGCGCCCAGGGCCTCTCGGGACTGCCGCGCCGGTGGACAGAAAGAAGGGTGAAGGCAGGCATCTGTGCATACTTGCCTTTTCTGTTCCGCCTTGAGCACAATTTACCCCAGGGGAGCTGCCTCTCTTTCTCCCTGTAATTCTGGACCGTGTCACCTGGCTTTGCCGGCAGCTGCCTGGGAAACCAGATCCCCGGCACCAGAGCAAGGTTCTGCATTCAAGTTCACAGGAAGTGGAGAGGAGGCGGGGCCTCTGGGCTGACATCCACAGGCCCCCGGCCTCTGCCAGTGGTGCACAGGGAGTGAGGCTCCATGAATTGCTGGGAGCTGCTAAGGCCGGGCAAGAGGGCCAGGCGCTGAGAAACAGATGAGTCCAGGACGGTCTGAAAAGGTAGGCGAATAGTTCTGTCTGATACATACAGGCCAAGCCGTCATTATAAGACAAAGTATACACATAGGAGTTTTGAACTGAAGGCCATGTTTGACATCCAGGTCCTCGATGAGGCATGAGGCTATTGCCATGCTAGATATTCAATCCCAAATAAGTGACAGGGGCGCCTGAGTGGCTCAGGAGGTGAAGCACCTGACTCTTGATTTCGGCTCCGGTCATGATCTCGCGGTTCGTGAGTTAGAGCCCCGCGTCGGGCTCACGGCCCGCTGGGGATTCTCGCTCTCCGTCCCTCCCCTGACTTCTCTCTCTTCCTCTCCCTCAAAAGAAATAAATAAGCTTAAAAAGAGTGATAACACTTCCCTTTGCGAGTAGAATTGACTTGGGGAAAGTGTTCCCTCTTTCAGGATTGTTTTCTGGACTGCAATAACATATAGTAATCCTTTTTGTAAGTAAATGATTTCTAGTGTTTTTCACAATTTGTTGTAATTCATTACTGTAATATTTATCTCAGAACTCCTGGCACGACTGCTTTCTGCACCAGCGTGTCACAACGAAGTGGGAGATGTTTCTAGAGAGAAATGTGAGACCCCGGGACAGCTTTTGTCCAACAGAAACCTAACGTGGACAGCGGATGTAAGTCACATAGGAACTTTCCAGTTTTAATATGGTTCCATGTCTAATCCAGCATCTCAGAAACGTAATCATGTCCCTGTGTAATCAATACAAAAAAATATTATTAAGAGAAGGAGAAGAAAAGCCACAGACAAGCCAGGTATTTGCACACGAAACATCTGATAAAGGATCGTTATGCAGATTATGCAAAGAGCTCTTAAAACTCGGCAATGAACAAAATTGAAGAGCCCAATTACAACCAGGCCATAGACCCGAACGAACGGACTGCTCAACCAGAGAGGATACACAGATAACAGGTAAGCATATGAAAAGATGCTCCCCATGATGTGTCATTAGGGATTGCAAATTAAAACAATAAGGAGATACCGCAACATACCTGTTAGAATGGCCCCAGTCCAGAAGACCGATAACATCAAATGCTAGTGAGACTGTGGATAAAAAAGTCTCATAAATTGGTAGTCTGAATGCAAAATGGGGCAGTTACTTTGGAAGACAGTTTAACGGTTTCTTACAAGACGAAACAAATTCTTCCCATATGACCCAGCGACCTCACCCTCGGTATTTACCCAAATGGATTGCAAACATGGTCCACACAAAAGCCTGCGTAAGAATGTCTCTAGTAGCTTTATACTTAATCGCCAAACTTGTAAGCAACCAAGTGGTTCTTCCGTAGGTGAATGGATGAATAAACTGTGCTAATCCAGACAAGGAAACAGTATTCAGTGCTAAAAAGAAATGGGCTATGAAGCCATGGAAAGGCCTTGAGAATCTTCAAAATGTATGACTGACTCAAAGAAGCCAATCTGAAAATGCTCATACTCTGTGATTCCAACTATCTGGCGTTCTGAAAAAGGCAAAACTATGGAGAAAGTAAGAAGACCAGTGGTTTTCAGGTGTTGGTGGTGGTGGTGGGGGGGGAAGGAAGGATGAACAGGTAAAACGCAGAAGATTTTAGGACAGTATAATTATTCTGTATGGTACTATCATGGTGGACAAATGTCATTTTACATTTGTTCAAATCCATAGCATGTATAACACCAAAAGTTAATCCTAATGTAAACTATGGCCTTTGGGTGATAATAATGTGTTAGTGTAGATTGATTGACTATAATTAATGTACTACTCTGGCTGGGGGTGTCGATAATGAGGGTGGGGGGAGCATGGCAAATGTGGGGGCAGAGGGTTTATAAAAACCTCTGTACCTTCCTTTTGATTTGACTGTGAACCTAAAACCACTGTAAGAAGTAAAGTCGGTTAATAAAAAAATACTTCAATATTTAACATTTTTCCATGAAATCTCTGAAGTTAGAACTCTTTCTGCCCTTAAGGCGCATCTCAACTTGGACTAGCCACATTTCAAGAGCTGCGTAGCCATGCTGATTACTAACTACCTCGTGGGACTGCGCAGCTCTAGGAAATGTAATGACCGTCTTGGAAAAAACTCAACGGGATTGACCTTGGACTGAAATTATGGTTCTCAGGTTTGAGTATGCTTCAGAATCACCTGCCAAGCTTGTTAAAACACAAATCACGGGCCCCCACTCCCAGAAATTCTGATTCAATGGGTCTGGATGATGGCCTTAAATTTCCATTTCCAGCAGGTTCTCTGCTGATGCCAGTGTGGCTGGTCTGGGAACCACTCACTCTTGGAGAGCCACTGGTGAAAATGAGGCTTTGAGAAATCAACTTTGAAATTTTTAAGTGGCAAGAGAGTCAAGCACTTTCTAAATATGGCAAAGATATCTCTCCTCCCCTCCTGCCCCCACAACAAGAGTAATACAACAGGGAAGAAAGGTGATCAGTTTGTGATTAGGATTATAATTCTTTCCTGTGAAATGACACACGAATCTCATTGGTCTTGCTTGTCGTTTGTCAGTGAGGATGAAGATACACAGATCCCATACCGACAAATGTGGCATATTTAACTTAGTAAAACTTGTGTATCACAGTTAAGAATGAATCTTGTTTATATTTCACTGAAGGAATGTATATCTAGGTGTAATTTGAATAAACAATCACTTTGAGACTAGAAAATGGTAAAACGAGCACTATTCAGTTTCTCTTGAGTTAAAACAATTTTTTAACATTTATTCATTTTTGACAGACAGGGAGCAAGTGGGGGTGGGGCAGAGAGAGAGGGAGACACAGAAGGCTCTGAGCTGTCAGCACAAAGACCTACACAGGGGCTCGAACTCATGAACCTTGAGATCATGACCTGAGCTGAAGTCAGATGCTTAACTGACTGAGCCACCCAGGAGCCCCTCTCTTAAATTACCTGTGAGGTCCCATTAGTCTGTAAGCCCTTCTCAAGATAGCCTACTTACTGTTGTATTTCTGATTTTTAACATCTTCGTACACAGTAGGTATCTAATAAATAGATGACTGATGAATATTTTTACTTGTTTCATACATTTTGGGGAATTTGGTCTTTGGTAATTCTGAAGGTTTAAATACAATGCTGAGGAGGCGTGTGAAGGGGAAGGGACAGAAATATACACCTCTCTTAATCCATTATTCATTTCTATTTTTTTTTTTTTAGTTTTTAAAATGTTTATTTACTTTTGGGAGACTGAGGGACAGAGTGCAAGCAGGGAAGGGGCAGGGGAGACACAGAATCTGAAGCAGGCTCCAGGCTCCGAGCTGTCAGCACAGAACCCGATGTGGGGCTCAAACCCATGAAGCGTGGGATCATGACCTGGGCCAAAGTCGGACGCTTAATCGACTGAGTCACCCAGGCGCCCTCATTGTTCATTTCTATAAGTATTAGGAATATAAAATAGTTCAGAGTAAAAATCCAAATGCCACCAAGCTGTTTTTCACTTGTGATTCCAGATTGTAGGCAGTCCATTTCCAAACTCCTCTCACTCGACAGGCGCCCAGAGCTGAATTACAAATTACCTGATGTTTTAGATTCACATTTCACAGTGTGATATCGTAACATATTGTAAGAAGAGATGCTACACATGAATTTTTAAATGATTAAAAAGATAGCTCTAGTGATGCAAGACGGGATCTTTATGAAACTAACATTTTCTCAAAATTGGCTCACAAATAGAGATCAAAAAACTTTAGTCAAGTGGAAACTAATTTAGAGTTGTTGCTGCCTAACATCTATACTTTTTGCAGGGAATCTGATGCTATTGCGAACACGACTCATTAGGATTCTAATTCTTACAAGTCAGCTATGGGGTCCAATTCATTACTGGACTGTCATAGCATGTATCAGATAATATTCCACAATATTGTAGTTTGGAGACTGACAGGGAAAATACCATACCTATCGACTGAGCTCCAACACCGTGCAGGCATTCTTTATTCTTTCTTTATTCTTTATTTTCCCCAGCTTTATTGAGAAAAAACACATTTTTTAAATAATTTTTTTGTGTTTTAGCTTAGAGAGAGCGCACGCTGTGGGGACAGGAGCAGAGGGAGAGAGAGAGAGAGAGAGAGAGAGAGAGAGAGAGAGAATCTTAAGCAGGCTCGATGTTCAGCACGGAGTCCGATATGGGCTTGGATCCCACCACCAGGAGATCATGGCCTGAGCCGAAATCAAGAGTAAGATGATCAACCAACTGAGCCACCCAGGCGCCCGAGAAGTAACTGACATTTAATATAGTGTAAATTTAAGGTGTACAATGTGTTGACTTGATACATTTACGCGTTGCAAAAGTCATTACCACAGCACCATTAGCTAACACCTCTATCCCTTCACGTGATTACGATTTCTTTTCTTGTGGTGAGAACATTTAAGACCTATTCTCCTAGCAACTTGCAAGTATACAGTACAGTATTATTAGCTATAATCAGCATGTGGTGCATTAGATCCCCAGAACTTATTCATCTTAAAACCGAAGTTTGTGCCCTTTGACCGACGTTGCCCCATTTTCCCCACTCCCCAGTCCCTGGCAACCACCATTCTGTTCTGTTTCTGTGTTTAACTTTTTCAGATTCCACATACATGTGAGATGATAGGAAATCTGTCCTTCTCTGTCTGACTTATTTCACTCGGCATAGTGTCCTTAAGTTTCATCCATGTTGTCGCATGGCTTTTTTTTCCTCATGGCTGAAAAATATTCTACTGTAGATGTAAACCACACCTTCTTTATCCTTTTATTTGTTGATGGACACTTAGGTTTTTCTATACCTTGGCTGTTGTAAATAATGCTGTAATAAACATAGGAGTGCAGATATCTCTTTGAGATCCTGTTTTCATTTCCTTTATACATACCCCAAAGTGAGATTGCCAGATCGTCTAATAGTTGCATTTTCAATTTCTTACCGAACCTCCACACTGTTTTCCATTGGGGTGGTGCTGATTTATATTCTCACCAACGGCGTTGGGGGAGGTCATTGAGGAGATGTGACTGCCTGTTGACCTCTGAGTTGGACCCCAGTGGAAAGAGGCTCCTCACCTCCTCCTCTGCCCTTGGAATATGGGTTCCACTTGCCTTCCTCACTCAGAGGGACATAGCCTGGAGATAGTGATGCCATGTGGAGAATACTCACACGGCGTACATGGTATGCTCTATATAAACTTTTAAGATTTGGATATGCACAGAGATCTACCCATTTTGCAGCCACCCAGACAAGCCTTATATGTAAGTTTCTTTGCTCGTAAGACCAATATGGAGTGGTCACCATATTGGTCATTGAAGAGGTCACAAGACCTCTTTCTCTGGTCTCTCCCTGCCCTCTTGCACATGAAGGCCAGTGGTAGATCACACCTGGGAAGCTCCTTTGAAGTTTGCAAACCAAAACTTGGTGAGCCAGCCAAGAAATAACACATAGGCCGTGGGACTGAGACATTGGAGTTGGTCATTGACCTCTGTGAGGGAAAAGGTGGCTAGTATAAGCCTTTAAATAAATTCTCTAGCCTTGGAGAAGAGGCATCCGCAGGGGAAATCTCAAGCTGGCCTGTGACCTTTGTTGGGGGAGGGGTGGTCCCTATGTCAGATGCTTGTGGACTACTTTGTGAATATGGGGACACCCTAAAATGTTGGCTGCCTCAGGGGCTCGTTTGAGGAACCCCACAGAGTGTGTTGCAGCACAGAAGGGAAATGCAGGGTCACACAGGGGGCCGGCCTCTCTGTGGGCAGCTGGGCTGGCCACCAATGCCAGACTAGAGGCTGAAGTTCCAGTTAGAAAGTTGGAAGAGGAGCTCGGGTTAGGGAAAGACCTTTGAGTGCCCACCGCTCTTCTGGCTTCTACAGGCTGGTAGATAAGTTGGGATGGCAGGATAGTAAGTTGGAGGCCTTACTGTGTTGTTCTGAAAAACTCGGAAAGTTCGTGCTGCTGTGGAATTAGATGACGGCACTTCTGGGGTGCCTGGGTGGCTCAACTGGTTAAGCATCCAGCTCTTAATATCGACCCAGGTCATGATCTCCCTGTTCAGGAGTTTGAGCCCCGCATCAGGCTCCGTGCTGATCACACGGAGCCTGCTTGGGATTCTCTGTCTCCCCTTTCTGCCCCTCCCTCACTTGTGATCTCTCTCCCTTTCTCAAAAATCAATAAAATACACATTTACAACAACAACAAAGATCCAGGCACTTGTGACAAAGCCTGATCGGAGTGTAAGAGGTGGAGGGGCGCCTGGGTGGCTCAGTTGGTTAAGTCTCCGACTCTTGATTTCGATGCAGTCGTGATCTCACTGTTCTGAGATGGAACCCCGAGTCTGGCTCTGCACTGACAGCTGACAGCCCCGGGCCTGCTTGGGATTCTCTGTCTCCCTCTCTCTGTCCCTTCCCTGTGCATTCTCTCTCTCTCAAGGTAAGTAAACATTAAAAAAAAAAACAAAAACAAAAAAACAAAAAACGCTGAGAGGTGGAATCTCTGGGCAGATAACAAAAATGAAGAAATGGATGTGTTAATTGATGAAGACACAGACAAAATGCCCCATGCCCTTTCTGGACCCTAATACAAAGGAACGTTAAATAACAGTTACGCCAAAAAACTTCTGGGAGAAAATTTGAATTCTTTCTCTGTCCCTTCAAGTTGTAAATCTCAGCCTGCCTTTGAAATGTGAACACCCAGGAGATAAACAAAACATCACCCACAGAGACTGAAGGAAAGGAAAGGGAAAATAGTTTAAGTAAACCAACAAACCAAAACTGCTATAAAAGTTCCCTTGCCCCCAATTCAGTGCGCAGCCTCTGTAAGAAGTCAGTGAACAGCTTTAGCCACGTGGGTGGGAACCTGATTCAAGCTACAGTTTTGAAATCCAAGCTGAATGGATATAGAACGTTGCAGAAGGTTTGTGGAGCAGGGATGTGGAGAAAGGACCTTTATGTGCCGTCAAGCTAAGATTGGAATGGATTTATGCAAGCTAAAAAGAGCAAAAAAGTACCCTGGTGCAAAATTAGAATTTGGTTTTCTCTCTGTTAAAAGGACAGTTTTCTGGGGCGCGTGGGTGGCTCAGTCAGTTAAGCGTCCAACTTCAGCTCAGGTCAAGATCTCACGGTTTGTGGGTTCGAGCCTCGTGTTGGGCTATGTGCTGACAGCTCGGAGCCTGGAGCCTGCTGCGGATTCTGTGTCTCCCCCTCTCTCTGCCCCTCCGCTGCTCACGCTCTGTGTCTCTCTGTCTGTCAATAGTAAATAAGTGTTTAAACAAAAAAAAAGGGCAGTTTTCTTACATCATCAACCGGCTCTTAATAAGAAATTGTAAGCAAAGGTTTTTCTTTCCCTTTAACGTAACTTGCCTAGAAAACAAAAATTCTGCTTTGTCCTCATCAGGTATTTGATTACTTCAGGAACCTGAGCCTTCTCTACTAAAAGAGATAGGCGCATGTGACTTTTTATGTATATTGAATTTCATGGGAAGCTTTGTCAAATAAGGAGTGATACTCCTTTCTTTAGGGTATCATTGTATGAAATTCCTAAAAATCTGAGGTGCTCTGCTATAATGTATCGGTCAGTTAAAAAAATGTCTGTCACAGAAGTTACCAAGTTCCCTTGTCCATTGTATTGTAACGGACTCTCATTAGATTTTTAACCATGGCCATCTTTTGTCATTTGCAGAGTTACTGTCTCACGAGGATGCTGTGGCAAAGTGATCTTGCAAAAGTGTTTCATCTTCAAGGAGATTGATGGAACAGGCTTGGACAGGTTTCTGATAACTGAGATCCATTTGCCTTCATGTGGGAGGAACAATAATGAACCTTTCAGGTGCTTTCCCCAGGCTACCTGCATGCATAGCCTGGCAATGTGTCGAAGGATGGTGGCTGGAGACCTGTCCTTTCCCTCCTTCCCCACAGTAGTAAAATGGGCCCATTACGTTGACGCTATGATGTTAACACGTGAAGAATCACCTCTGCTGAAGGGCGTCCTGAAGGGTTTGCTGGAGCATCTGTGAGGGAGAGGATGGGCACTGGACCCACCGGACGTTCAAGGCCCAGGCGCCGCCGTGAGGTTTTGGGAGCTATTCGATCAGGGTAAAGTGCACGCTGTCCCAGAAGTTGCGACTGATAAGGTACAAGCCTATTCATCCCCTCCAAGGGTGAAAGAGGTGCAAGACTTTGTGGAGATTTTGGGGTTTTGGAGGATTTTTAATCCCCACCTGGCACAGTACCTCTGTCCCTTATGTCCTGGTTAAAAAGAAAAACAAACAAACAAACCAACCAAACAAAACCAAAAACCAAACAGGCGTGTGTGGGACTGAGGGTTAGAGTAACAAGGTGTCTTTGAGTGACCTAGTGGAATAGGTTCAAGGCCTGGGCAGCTCCCAGGTAGGGCTGTCATTTGAGTTAGATGTGTCTGTGACTCAGGAAGGCATGGGCCAGACACTATGACAGAGACCACAGAAGGGGGAAAATGCCTTCGGATTTTGGCCCCAGCTCTGGAAGGGGGCAGAAGCCCGATATACGCGCCTAGACCGGTAGCTCTTAGCAGTGTACCCGGGGCTCCTCCGGGTAGAACCCGTCACGCAGGAGTCAGCACGGTGGCCGGTCGGGTTGAGCTCACAGCGGTCTGGCTGGTGATGACTCATGAGCTCTGGATATGAATTCTTTGCACTGACAGTTGGGCTGTTCTAAAGGAATGAACCCTGTGGCTTGGACGATAGGAAGCTAAGGGGAACGTGACCATGAATGAGCCTTTGTGGGATCAGAATATGTGGAGAGACATTTTAGTCCATCTGTAGGAGCCTAAGGCAGTCCTTGCTGCCTTACTATGTCCTGTCTCGTAAGACACTGACACCCCCTTGGCAGCTAGGAAGCTGATGCTATAGCTCTGGTCTGAGCCCTAGCCATTGACCCTTTGGTGGATTCAGCAGATGGGGTGCATAGACAGAGTGGCCGCCACAGTGCCCAGGTGAGATGGGGTATTGCCAAGAACGTTGGGTTGCCCTTCAAATACAGTGATTTGGTTAATGTAGTGACAACACGTCCTGTGTGTTTTAGGCAACACCCGAGGCAGTTGCCGAAGGAGTCTGGGCCTTCCATTGGAGTTCTCAACCAGCAAGGGATTGGCAAATCGTTTGCACTGACCCAAGTGAGGGTTATGAATATGCCTTGGCTCATGTGGACACTGCATCTGGCCTCATCCAAGCTGTCCCCTGCCGCCGTGCAGACTAGGGTGCCACCATCGGGGGATTAGAGAAATTGAGTACCGTGTGTAGATACCCTCATCTACTAGACTGTGACTGGGGGTCACATTTCAAAGGTCATGAATGTGTAAGTTTGGGCAGAAGAGCATGATGTTGAAGAAAGGTTCCATCTCCCTTGTAACCTGCAAGCAGCAGGTTTGGTAGAAAGGGAAAAGGGAAAATTACAATAGCAGATTAGCGGTGCCTGGGTGACTCCGTTGGTTAAGTATCCAACTCTTGATTTCAGCTCAGGTCATGATCTCACAGCTTGTGAGATCCAGCCCTGCATCGGGCTCCGAGCTGAAGGTGCAGAGCCTGCTTGGGATTCTCTCTCTCCCTCTCTCTCTGCCGTCTCCTACTTGCGTATTCTCTCTTGCTCACAATAAATAAATAAACATTAAAAAAAAATAGCAGACAACCCCCCCCCCAGCAGATTAAATTACTAACAGGTAAACCCACCTTGGCTGGGTAGACTAAAGTACCGTCCAGGCTTTAATACATGTGGATAATTAACCAGTCGGGCCTGTTGCCCAAATACCAGGTCATAGACCCCTACTGAGGCATTAAATCTGGGAAAGGTATGGAAGTCACAGGAAACAACTATTGCCTTCACTCTCACAGTGGATCAATGTGCTATGCTGCTGAGAATGTCATGCCCCATCACATCTGGGAAAGGAATTGGCTGCTAGAAATTTCAGTGGAGGTCCCTTAGGGATGTTGAGTTAATTTGCACCCCCAAATGAAGGGGAGACTAGTCACTCTCCACCGGGAGCCTGTTGTCCTGCAATAAGCTGGACCGATTGAAATGCGCCATTGAAAGAACACATCCCATTGAAAGAGGGGAGGCGTTGGGAGTCCTGGTCTGGCATGTCCTGTCCCCAGTCCATCTCCTCATGCCTGACAGTCCTGCCTCTCCAGGGTCACACATATGGTATGGACAACCAGGTCACGTTCCTAAAACTGCCAGCTTCCCCCTTCTCAAGGCCAGGTGGACACTGTTTTCCACAAATACCATCATTTGGCTGCTGTCTTCCTTTCTTCCATTGTCCTAAAAGGCATCATGGCACACAAATAAGTCCTTACTAAATTCACTCAGCAAGGATCAAGTGATAGCCAACAAAGCTTGTCCTTACTGAGTGCTGAGATATCTCTAATGAGAAGAGCTGTCCTCCAAAATAGAATGGACTTTGAAGGAGTCACCTGTGCCATCATCTAAACAGAATACTGTGTGTTCATATCTGATGGATTTGCCAACATCCCATCTTTTAAATCATATGAGGATAAAAGTGAAAGAGTGATCTTGCCCCTTGGCTTAAGTGACCAAATGAATCAGTGGCTCATATCATGGGGTTCTTAGTGGAAAAAGTTGTCACTGATTTTGAGAGCCACTGTCTTAATCTGTGTTTTCTCTTGCATGTGGCCATCTTGCTCTGTGATATCTGCCTCCAATGCAGCAAGATAGCCACCAAAGGAGCTGCCTCCATGCCAGTGAAACCCCTTGCTGACCTCTCAGGACCCACTGTGGAGGAGGGGGACATGTGAGATCATAAGAGCTGGTCACAGAAGGTACAGTTTTGGGGAAGGTCATCAAGAAGACATTACCACTGGTTGATCTGTGGTTGGACCTGGGTAATGGGAGGCTCTTGTCCTTGGAATACGGGCTCCCCTTGCCTTCTCCACTACCAGAAGCTGCCCAAAGACATGGCTTTGGGATAGTGATGTAGTCCTGAGACCATCTTGATGGTATATATGACTGAACCCAGGTAAAAGCTGTATATAAATGTTTACAATTTGGCAGGTAGGTGTAAAGATCTACTCATCTTGCAGCAACCCAAACCCAACCTTGAACATGAGTTCCTTTACTTATTAGTACTGCTACCTACCAGTCTGGAGTGGCCTGCCTCTTTCTTTGGCCTCTGCCTGCCCTCTGTCTATGGGGCCAGTTTCCTATTTCACCTGGGAAGCTCCCTAGGAGTTTGCAAACCAACAGACAATACCTAGGGAATATCTTTTCTCCACATCCTGGCCAACACTTGTTATCTCTTGTTTTTCCTTTTTTTCTTTTTTTTAAGTTTATTTATTTATTTTGTGAAAGAGACATGGAGGAGGGAAGAGAGAGGAGAGAGAGAATCCCAGGCAAGCTCCAATACTGTCAGTGCAGAGCAGGACACGGGGCTCAAACCCATGAATCATGAGATCACTACCTGAGCTGAAATCCAAGAGTTGGTTACTCAACCAACTGGACAACCCATGCCCCCCAACTCTTGTTTTTCGTGACAGCCATGTCTGACAGGTGTGAGGTGTTATCTCTCTGTGATTTTGATTTGTATTTCCCTGATTATGAGTGGTGTTGGGCATCTTTGATGTGCCTGTTGGCCATTTGGATGTCCTTTTTGGAAAAATGTCTATTTAGGTCCTCTGTCCTAAAGCCAGATTGTTCATTGTTATTGAGTTATATGAGTTCTTTCTATATTTTGGATATTAATCCCTTATCAGATAAATGATTTACAAATAGTTTCTCCCATGCCATAGGTTGCCTTTTCATTTTGTTGATAATTTCCTTTGCTGTACAGAAGATTTTTAGCTTGTGGCAGTCTCACTTATTAATTTTTTTTTAATTTTATTGCTTGTGTTCTGATATCATGTCCACAAAACTTGTTGCCAAGACAAATATTAGGAAACTTTCCCTCTATCTTTTCTTCTAAGCGCTTAATGGTTTCAGGTCTTATGTTTAAGTCTTTAACCCATTTCGAGTTAATTTTCATGGGTGGTATAAGATAGGGATCCAGTTTTGTTTTTCTGCAAGTGGATATCCAGTTTTCCCAGCACCACTGACTGAAGAAACCTTCCTTTCCCCCTTGAGTGTTCTTGACTCCCTTGTCACATATTACTTGAGCCACGAACTTTCCAGTCACTCAACTACTTGTCATAACTACCTTATAAAGTAGAAATTATTAGTTATTCCTACTTCACATGAAGTACAGTGAAGCCCGGTGAGTTCACGTAACTTGTCCAGTGTGACACAGATAGTAACTGGCCACACCAGCTTTGCGAGGTTTCTCAGACTCTGCAGCCTGGACTCACACTATGGTTCTAGTTAAGCAGGGCACAGAGGTCTTTGGCAAATGCCTTTCATCTGGGAAAAGGTTTCTTATGGCGAAACACACCTAAGTGATGTCAGTTTACAACCAAATGGGCCTTAGAGCAAGCAAAAGACAGCACCACAACACCCTTCTCCCTTAAGCCATTTGTCTGAAAAGGATATTTGTAAATACACCTGGGCTTTGAGGACTGGATCCAGCCTGAACAAGCTGATCTACCAGAGCTTTGTGCTGGAAAACGTGAGTGCAGTGGCCACACCATGGAGATTTCCAAGCTGACCATGCAGCTGTTTCCATTAAAAAAAAAATCTATGGAAGGTGATGTTTATGATATTGTCTCTGTTATGCTAAAGGGTAAGGAATCCCCACTTGCTCTGTTTATACAATTTGGGGGAATCAGAGTACAATTTTTGCCTCTTTCATCTTAAGGCTCTGAAAGGGGTTTAGCATGAATGCTAATGAATTAAAAAAGTGAGGTTAGTATCTGTTGGTGGGAATGCAAACTGGTACAGCCACTCTGGAAAACAGTGTGGAGGTTCCTCAAAAAATTAAAAATAGACCTACCCTATGACCCAGCAATAGCACTGCTAGGAATTTACCCAAGGGATACAGGAGTACTGATGCATAGGGGCAAATGCACCCCAATGTTTATAGCAGCACTTTCAACAATTGCCAAATTATGGAAAGAGCTTAAAAGTCCATCAACTGATGAATGGATAAAGAAATTGTGGTTTACATACACAATGGAGTACTACGTGGCAATGAGAAAGAATGAAATATGGCGTTTTGTAGCAACGTGGATGTAACTGGAGAGTGTGATGCTAAGTGAAGTAAGCCATACAGAGAAAGACAGATACCATATGTTTTCACTCTTATGTGGATCCTGAGAAACTTAACAGAAACCCATGGGGGAGGGGAAGGAAAAAAAAAGAGGTTAGAGTGGGAGAGAGTCAAAGCATAAGAGACTCTTAAAAACTGAGAACGAACTGAGGGTTGATGGGGGGTGGGAGGGAGGGGAGGGTGGGTGATGATGGGTATTGAGGAGGGCACCTTTTGGGATGAGCACTGGATGTTGTATGGAAACCAATTTGACAATAAATTTCATATATTGAAAAAAAAAGTGAGGTTATCTTAGTTGGGATAAGATGAAAGACAAAGAAGTAGAAATACGTCCCAGAGGAATGAATTTACTATTTTCTTCTTCTTCTTCTTTTTTTTTTTTTTTTTTTGCTTTTGACATGAAACCTACAACACGGTCTTTGGCCATGCCGGGTCGTCTCCATACACATTTTCTGTGGTGTTTGGGCCTCAGGGGAACAGTGGCTGCTGTACCTCATACTTGTCATCATGAAATGAATTTTTTTTCTCCCAAAAAACACAGCTTGCTGTTCTTGTGACAGTGTCACCAGTGAGCCATATTTCTTAAAAACATTCACCGAGCTCCTCAGAGGAAATTGTTTATTCTGCTTAGAAGTTTTGCATCAAGATCTTGCCTCTGCCCTGGACAGACTAATGTCTGTCATTATGACAATTTTCACGTACTTATACTTGGTGACAGGTCATAAATTTATGAAGCCAATGGAGATATGGCTCAACAACCTGGTCTTTATCTTCT
Organism: Panthera pardus; assembly: GCF_024362965.1. NCBI lineage: Eukaryota > Metazoa > Chordata > Mammalia > Carnivora > Felidae > Panthera > Panthera pardus. The sequence goes on from NW_026526655.1 coordinate 105,332,755, forward strand.
TTGGGGAGAAAGATGATATGAAACCATGTTAAGCTGAAATTTTTGGAGCAATAAGCGACTCAGTTTGAAATAAACATCAGTAAAGGACATAAAGATGATATGGAACATTTCCACCGAATTGTTTAGGCCACTCTCTTAGTCAAGTCCGAACTACGGCATTATCTATTCTTTCTGCTCAGTGAAGCCAGGCTCACACTTAGAATGGGATTAAAAACAAAAAGATTTCAGGCTTGTACAATCCATATGTTTAGTGCTGGTACTTGAGAAATTAATATATATATATATATATATATATATATATATATATATATATAAAACCCAAACATATTCTTTACTCCGAGGCTCCAGGAAAAGCATTAGACTCAAATGAGTGGGCAGCATTACATCAATCTAATTTCAAGATTGATATGGATGGCCAACGAAACCCTGCAGTTCCAAATTGCTTCAAAGAATTTTACCATAATGACTATAATGCAATTTTGATGAGTTAAAGATAAATATCAAAAACTAATGGCAAGCAGACAGTTTTGAAAAAGGAATCAGTTGCATCCTTTCATTCAATACAATGTTGGCAATTAACAGTGTAATTTGGTCATAATACGAAGGTGTACTCATTAATTTATCAACTGTCAATTATGTAGAGAGCACAGTATTAGGCACTAGAATTTTTCATTCATTCAACAAATAATTATTGAGTGGTTTCCTGTGCAGAATACTCTTTTGGAGCTGCGGAAATAGCAGTAAAACTCATGTGAAATTCCTACACTCGTTGAACTCATGTTCTAATGGAGAAGACGCAAAATAGGACAAATAAATTAGAGTTTGCTTGAAAGTGTTAAGTACTAAAGAAACAATTATATAAAATGGGAAAGAGGATAGAGACTACTGTTATAGGATGGTGAGGAAGCCACCTTTCAGATGGGTTGTCTGGGAAAGACTCTCAGAAAAGGTGATGTTTGAATGAAGACCAGGAATAAGCCAGGAAACTAACCACAAGGGTGTCTAGGAGAAGAGCCCATGAGGTAGAAGGAATAGTAAGCGAGGAGGGAACAATGTGCTTAGCATTTGGTGGAAGAGTGAGGAGTTCATGGTCATTTGGTGAATGGCCGAGGAGAGAGTAGTAGAAGACAGAGCCAGAGAGATCAAGGGAATGGCCGATAGAGGGTCTTGGAGTCATGCAAACCCTGTCATTATGTCTCGGTAGACTGGGAACCAGTGGAGGGTTTTAGTAGGGAGCTCATTTGATTTATGATTTGGGAGGACCGCTCCAATTGCTACAGCGAGACTGGTGTGCAAAGATGGATCAGATAGGGTCCTCATATCAATGGACTCACCTTTCATTTGAAAGGCTGTGACAGATATAGGTTCACTGCAGTGGGATAGATGTCACTAGAGAATTCAGTGTGTGATGAGGTTTGAGAGTTAAACTCTTCTCACCCCTTCAACCGCTCCAATCTGGTTTCCACCTCTGTAATTCTGCTGAGATGGTTTTTGTCAAGAACTCTCATGACTTTCGTGTTGCCAAGTTCAATGGCCTTCCTTTTAAATCATCACCATCGCTGATGCCCCAACCACAGTTGTAACTTCTAATGTTGCCCATCTTGAAATATTCTCTTCTCTACCACTGCCATGTAAGGCCCATGTTTGCCTCTTATTTGTCTTTACATGTGCTCACTTGACAAGCGAATCCTTCTCTCCCTTCATCATCGATCCTCAAACCTCTATCGAAGGTTGTCACATTGAACAACTCTAAGGGGCCCACTTACAACAAACTCTAAGGGACTGGTGTTTTTTGGGAGTTGGGAAAATGTTACTTGGCATAGCATGAAATAAAGTATCTCTGTCTTGATCTTTCCCTTGTTTTGGTTTTCTTTCTTTACACAATCTTAATTGTGCAAGATGCTTCAAATAAATTATTATAAGATAGTTTTCTGTGTAACACACTCATATGTAGTTGTTTGCTAGACATCCCCACTTGGGTGTCTCAAATGTACTTCAAGATTTTTAGGTCTCCAAGTGAACTCAAGGACTTCCCTTCATGCAAGGTCCTCTTCCCATGTTCTGTGATAAATGGATAACACTACCAGTCACCCTGCTAGGCAAACTAGAACCCTTAGAGTCCCCTCTGATATGTCTACTTCTGTACCCTCCAAATCCAAATCCATTATCCAGTCTACTGGCTTATTTCCTCAAGCTGTCATCATAATCCAAGATAACTTCTTCTCCTGCCCTCTCTTCTTCCAGGAATCCTTTCTCAGACCTACAGTCATAGATAGTTTTCAAAACTCTGATTAAAATCTTTTAAAATATTGTGATGGATTTCCTTTTTCCCCTATTTTTACTTGAAAAAAAATATCATTAACTTTAAGTCTCCATTTGTTAAATTTTGTCACTATCTGCCACTACTAATGTATTTTGCTCTGACGCTTTCCTTTATCATTTTTGCATTCCTGTTGTTACTGGCCACTTAAAATTTATGTGAGCAGCTCTATTACACACAAGGGCCTTTCCACCTAAGAGGCTGCGGTAGATACCGTCATTTATTTAACTCTATCTTTTACTGAAGCAAGTAACCCCTGAGACACAAAAAGTATCCAGAAAGATCTGGAACCTGGCATTTCTGGAAAAACTACCACGATGGAGTTTATGTGGAACATTTTAAAATTTAATCAGAATTGAAAAACTTCTGGGCAAAAACTACAATCTGGTGTATTTAGGGGGTTGTGTGGAAGGTCCATGGGGACTGTGTGGGTTCCAACTTCATAATGGTGGTGTTCTAAGTGTGTTTTTCGGGACAACTTACACGAGCTCTCCATGTTCCACTTTGTTCTATAAACAAAGTTTCAGTGAACATTACAAAATGAGAATGAATAAATAATAAAGAACTGACATATATCTGATTAACTCTCATTAGATATTTTTTTTTTAATTTTTTTTAACGTTTATTTATTTTTGAGACAGAGAGAGACAGAGCATGAACGGGGGAGGGTCAGAGAGAGAGGGAGACACAGAATCTGAAACAGGCTCTAGGCTCTGAGCTGTCAGCACAGAGCCCGACTCGGGGCTTGAACTCACGGATCGCGAGATCATGACCTGAGCCGAAGCTGGATGCCTAACCAACTGAGCAGCCCAGGAGCCCCGGTCTCATTAGATATTTAGTTCTGTGACCTGCACTTCTGATACTATGTTGCTTTAATTTCCCTTTCAACAAATGTCCTCACTGGCTAAAGACACGGCTGCTTCGATTTTATTTATTTTAACCTTTTTCCTGTGTATTTATTTATTTTGAGAGAGAGAGAGAGAGAGTGCACATACAGGGGAGAGTCAGAGAGAGAGGGAGAGAGAGAATCCCAAGCAGGCTCTGCGAGGTGAGTGTGAGAGCCCGAAGTGGGGCTCACACCCACGGACTGTGAGATCATGGCCTGAACTGAAATCAAGCTTCAGACACTTAACCAGTTGAACCACCCAGGCATCCCAACTGCTTCTTTGATTTTAGACATGGTAGACTGTTTTGGTCTATAAAGCCTTTCTCTGCCTGCCTGTGGTGAGCTCAGCGTAACAGGTGTACGTAAAATAACACAGATCAAATAGGTGACAAACTAGACAATATTTTCTTTCCCAACAAGGAGGGAAAGAAGGCACGACACCATCACCTGCCATTAGAAGAGCTGTCTGAATCACTACGAGGTATTTCCGAGTCTACCACCATGTTTTGGCATCTATAGGGAAAGCTCTCACTGCAAACAAAAGGTTAATAGTTTTGCTTTTCCAGCTGTTTCACTGGGGCCAGATGTCTGAGTAGCTCAAAATACTTAGCTGCATATTAGGGCCACACAATCTGCTGCTGCTTGTCAGGAGAGCTGTTAACTTCTGTAGAATGTTGCTCTGAATGCCATTAAGGTTTGAATTAAAATAAATTTGCTAAGTGGCTTGTATATTCGTGCTGGGACAAGAATTAGTCTATCGGAAGCAAAAGCACATGATTTCCCCTCTACCTGATCTGAGGGACACTCTCAGGCTTGATACCGACCCTCTCCACCGTCTGTGTTCCCTGGCTGGCTTCCGCAGTTCTGCACGTTGCCTGCACAATGCCGTATGCATCCCCAAACCTTCTCTCCACGTGGAATCTTATACGATGGAAAGAATTCTTGGAAAACCCGTTAAGGGTTTATGCTCATCGAGAGTACTGTTGTGTGCTCGCTTTGGCAGCACACGTGACTAAAATTGGAATGACACAGTGAAGACTGGCATGGTCCCTGCGCAGGGATGACACATAGATTCATGAGAATAGTGTCGTAACAGTGAACAATTATCTACTGTCCTACAGATTATAAATGATAAGATGCCATGCATGTCTTAGATTCGGACAATCTAAGTTCAAAGTTAAATTTAAGTCAAGTTTGAGTTTAAATTTAGTGCTTAGTTCTTTACGTACTGTATCTGCAGGCCACATCTCACATCTGGCCCATTTGCATACATGCTCTCTCATTTATTCCTTATAATTATTGCAAGAGGCAGTTATATTTGCTATCTTCATTCTCGTGAAGGGGAAACTGAGACGAGGTACTGGTGACGCTGGGATTGAACTGTAACTTAGTTAACTAATTCCATGGGCCAAGAGTTTTGTATTGTTTCTTGCTTGGATCAGTACAGATTGCTTCCTCTGTGGCAACTATTGACAACCGCACAAATAAAGGTTTTGGTGCTGTGACTGGCAGAGAAGGCGGGAGCATTTCAGAGTTCAGTTCCTAGCTGAGCGAGGGCCTGGGAGCCTGAGGAAGCAGCCTAGCTTCGAGGAGGTTCTCAGGATCAACACCTTCTTTCTGCCTTCTCAATGTGTTTGGCAATTGCCACAGTGAACAGTTTCTGTCATTTTCACCTAAGATATCTTTGAATTAGTCCCATAAGCTGTTTACACATATTGATGCCATACGACTTGCCCCTTTTCAAAAGAGAAAAATACAAAACTTGTAAGTGTTTTTTTTTTTTTAATTAACATTTATTTATTTTTGAGAGAGACAGGAAGAGTGAGAGTGGGGAAGAGGCAGAGAGAGAGGGAGACACAGAATCTGAAGCAGGCTCCAGGCTCTGACCTGTCAGCACAGACCCTGACGTGGGGCCCGAAATCATGAAACCTGAGATCATGACCTGAGCCGAAGTCGGAAGCTTGACCGTTGAAGCTGATGGAGCCACCTAGGGGCCCCAAAACTTGTAACCTTGAAACAAAATTATTCCTGTAGTACTGTGGAATGTAGGGAGCTTTCATTTCATTTTTAACAAGAAAATTTGCATTTCATGGGAAAGGGAGAGAGAGAGAGAGAGAGTGTGTGTGTGTGTGTGTGTGTGTGCACGCGCATGTGCATGCCCGCACATACACACATCCATGATGGTCCTGATAATTATGAAAAATTATTTTTACTTAATTAGTTTACTTAACTATAGAAAATGATCTTGCAAAGATACATGCACTATCCACCTTTTACCAAAGAACTTCAGAAAACTGAATTAATGTATCTAACTAGCATTTTGTTTACATTCTTCTATCTTCTCTATGTTCTTCCTTAATAATCAAGTGTAGCATAAAATAAGAACCCTGCCGCTGTTGACATAATTTATAGAAATGTATTAGGATGGCTAAACTGACACATTATCTTGTATTTTACGTGGATATTAAGGTATTCAGAGCCTTAGGAAAAGTGATAAAGAGGGAAAGTAAGATCGGGACAGACTAGGACTTACTAAGAAATTTTCGAAACAATGCAAAGAGTGCACAACTGTGCTAAAATCAATAGGGGGTGCGATTTCATTAGAAGTGTCATATTTCAAGAAGTCTTAATACCGGTGTTCCATTTCTCATTTAAATATCTCTAAAGTCTTCTAGGTCCAGATGAATGAGACAGAATAAGGAAAATCTTCCTTATGTCTCCCAAACAAAAAGGAAGGGTAGCTAAAAATGTATTTTTATGTTAAATGACATACGTAGACTTACCTTAAAAAGGGGAAGAGGAAATCTCCACTGATACCTAGGATAAATAGAAAATAACTTTAAATATCTACGAGAAGGGGAAGAAGACAGATTTTACTCAAAGTAATTAGATTGACAACAGGCTTTTTATCATTAAAAAAAGAATAAGGTCAACAAACTGTCATCTTTAAGGTATCCAACTTGAGAGTGCTTAGACTAGCTATGCCATTATACTGCCCGGAAGGTGTCAGAATAAAGTCAAGGCATGTAAGAGATACAAAGTCTATGAAAGCTTATTATCCATCGACCCATCTGGAAGAAACCACTGAGGATGTAGCTAAGGAGGAAAACATTGAATCTAGCTGGGAAAAGTGAGGTTCAAATGACACTGTAACCAAAAAAAGTTCAAATATGTGATATTAGTTTCCCATTGCTGCTTGTAACAAATACCCACAAGCTTAGTGATTCAAAGCCACCAATTTATTGTCGCCAAATCTGGAGGTCAGAAGTTTAAAATTTTCTCACTAGGCTAAAATCACGGTGTCAGCGGGTTTGATGTATTTCAGATACCTTGAGGAGAGTACACTTTCTTGCCTTTTTCCAGCTCTCAAGGCTACATGCATTTTTTTTGGCTCATGGCTCTTTTCTTCATCTTCAGAGCCAACTAAAGTAGCATCTTGAAATCTCCATTTTCTCCCTCTGCTTTCCACATTTCCTTGTCTGACTCTCTGGCCATCGTCTTTCCCTTCTAAGGACACTTTTGATTTCTTTGAGCTCACACAGATAACCCAGGAAAAGCTCCCCACTTTGAATCCTCTAACTTAATCACATGCTCAGTCTCCTTTTTTGCCATGTACGGTAACATATTCACAGATTCCAGGGAATAGAACACAGACATTTTAGAAAGACCCTTTATTCCATTTGCCACACATTGATCAAGCTAAAAAATCAAATACTGTAGAAGTAAAAGAAAGACAGTAGCTTCATTTTTTTTAGAATAAAACAAGGGAGAGCAGCAATATTAATCATCTAGTAAAAAAAGGATCAAATTAATTTTAAAGAAAATAGAGGGCAGAAAATTATAAAAAGACAAAAATGCACAATTGAGAAATTCAACAAATGAAAGGGTTGATCACTTGAAAAGACTAATAATTTTTTTTTTTTTTTTTTAATTTTTTTTTCAACGTTTATTTATTTTTGGGACAGAGAGAGACAGAGCATGAACGGGGGAGGGACAGAGAGAGAGGGAGACACAGAATCGGAAACAGGCTCCAGGCTCTGAGCCATCAGCCCAGAGCCTGACGCGGGGCTCGAACTCACGGACCGTGAGATCGTGACCTGGCTGAAGTCGGACGCTTAACCGACTGCGCCACCCAGGCGCCCCAAGACTAATAATTTTGACAAACTACTGGCAAGACTAACCAAGAAAAAGTGTTTAATGCACAAATCCCCCATAATGGAAAACACATACATGAAAAGTTAATACAAGGATATTGTAAACAACTCTATGTAAATCAACTTGAAAAAACAGAAGAAATAAAAGAAATCTTAGGAAAATGCAATTTAACAAAACACACCCGAGAAAAAATAGAAACTCTGAATAGTCCTAGATCTATGATATAAATTTAATTCATAATTAATGGGAGAAAACTACCCAAATCCTTTTCAAAGTCCAGAATAAACTTGAAACCAAAGCCTTTCAAAATATTACAAGACAAAATTACTAGCTAATTTTTCTCATAAACATGTAAAAAACCCTGGTGCAAAAAAAAAAAAAAATCCAGAGATATACTAATAGGATAATACATCAAAAATAAATGAGTTTTAGTCCAGGAATACAAAGTAGGCTTAACATTTGAAAATGAAACATGTAATTCACCATAAAAATGAGAAATTTATTTGATCATTAAAAAAATTAATGTTTACTTATTTTTGAGAGACAGAGCACAAGCAGGGCAGAGAGAGAGGGAGACACAGAATCCAAAGCAGGTTCCAGGCTCCGAGCTGGCAGCACAGAGCCTGATGCAGGGCTTGAACCCACGGACTGTGAGATCATGACCTGAGCCTAAGTCGGATGCTTAATTGACTGAGCCACCCAGGCGCCCCTGTTTGATCATTTTAACAGTTGTGGAAAGTGCATTTGATATAACTTAGCACCTATTCATGATGGGATTGTGTACTTAGAAAATCCAAAAAAGGCTAAAGATAAATTATTAGTAATTGAGTAAATTCAGTAAGGTCACTGGATTTACTCTCAATACTTTATATACTTTGTAAACATATATTGCCACAAATAATTGAAAGATAAAATTTTAAAAATGGATATCACTAATAGTACCATAAAGCAACTCTAGAAATAAATCTAGAAGAGATTTGGAAGACATTGACACAAAGAACTATAAAATATTACTGAGGGGAATTACAGAACATCTAAATAAAAGGAATGACATTTCATGTTTAGGGATTAAAGGCTCAATGAAATATTGGTAGGGCTTCCTAAAAGTCAGGCCATTGATTTATTACAATTTCAACTAAAATCTAAGCTGAATTTTTTTTTTTTTGGTGAAAAATTTCACAATGATTTTAAAATGTATATGGAACTAAAGAAGAGCAAGGAAGGTGAAATTAATCTTGGAGAAAAACAAGTTAGGCAACCTACCTTTGTAGATGTCAGCATTTATTATATTATAGTAAGGGAGGCAGTATGGTATTAATGTAAAAAAGTACGCAAATAGAACAATGAAGGAGAAAGGAGTAGATTGTCTAACGAATAATGTTATGTCAATAAAATATCTATATAGAAAAAATGATCCGAACCTCTGTTTTACACCATGCATGGAAATTAGTTTGAGGTGGATTGTAACTCTAATATGAAAGGTAACACAATAAAGTCTATAGAAGATTACATATGAGGATATTTTTATCATCTTCGAGTAGACAAAGTTTTCTTAAATAGGACATGTAAAGCTCTGATTATAAAGGAAATGACTGGTAGATTTGATTGTAGTAAAATTAAGACTCTGTGCTCCTCAGAACATATTCTTAAGGCTGTGAGAATCAACCTCCTTCCGAGAGTCCTGGATTTCTAGCAGTCACTAAAAAAAGGCAGACAGTGCAATTTTAAAATTGAGAAAAAGACTTAAAAGTCACTCGCTAAAAAGTCTGCTACAATTGCTAGTAAGCATGAAAACGTGCTGTACATGATTAGCTGTCATAGAAATAAAAACTATACTACAATCAGATGCTATCACCTATGTATCAGAATGACTATAATTGAAAACAAAACCAAAACAATTCTTTAATACTAAAATAGTTCTTTAGTATGAAAAGGGTCTCATATTGCTTGTGGGAGTGTAAATTGGTACAGTCCCTTGGAAATCTGTTTTGCAGTATCCACTAAAGTTGAATGCTTGCATACTGTATGGTCAGAAGTTCCAGCTCAAAGTATGTACCCAAAAGAATGGCCCGCACATATTCATGAAAAGATATATAGAGACGGATGGGTGTATCTATACAGTAAAACCTTGGTATGTGAATAACTTGTTCTGTGAGTGTTCTGCGAGACAAGCAAACATTTCTAATAAATTTGTTTTTATTTTTTTAAATGTTTATTTTTGAGAAAGAGAGAGACAGAGCGTGAGTGGGGGAGGGGCAGAGACAGAGGGAGACACAGAATGGGAAGCGTGTTCCAAGCTCTGAGCTGTCAGCACAGAGCCCGATTATGGGACTCGAACCCATGAGCAGTGAGATCATGACCTGAGCCAGTTGGACGCTTAACCGACTGAGCCACCCAGGGGTCCCTAAATTTTAACTTGATAAGTGAGAGATATCTTGCAATACAAATAGTATGTGATGCCAAATGTCACATGATCACAACTGAGCCAATGGATCTTGAATTTCGCTTTGATATACAAGTGCTTTGGATGTTTCCGGAATGAATTATGCTCACAAACCAAGGCTTCACTGTATGTCTATACTCATAGCTGCAATGTTTATGTTAGTCCAAAGTGGAAATAACCCAAATGTTTATCAGCACAAAGGCAGGTAAGTAAATTTTGGTATATTCATTTGTTTTCTTAATTTCCGTTTCCTTTAAAAAAATTGTTTTTAAAAAGTTTATTTATTTTAAGAGAGAGGGAGAGCACAAGCAGGAGAGGGGCAGAGAGAGAGGGAGAGACAGAGTGCCAAGCAGGCTCTGCACTGTCAGCGTGGAGCCCTCCACGGGGTTCAAACCCAGTAACTGTGAGATCATTACCTGAGGTGAAATCAAGACGCACTCAACCAACTGAGCCACCCAGGCACCCCCTTAATTCCTATTTCTCATATTAGCATTATTATAGCAGCTTCATTTTGGTTAGAATACACCAGCTTTTTCCTTGTTTAATAACCTTACACACAAATAATTTGTTATTTTTGATATATGTAATTTAAGCTAATTTATACATACATTATATACATATATATAATATATGTAACTAATTTTGACTTGGTTTTATTTTTTTGCAATCTGAGAATCTCCTTGTTAATAGTTGGGTTTAACTCATTTATATGAGTTGTGTTTATAGGTACGTTTAATGTTATAAGTTATGAAATATTTACATTGTGTGTGAATAGTCACATTCAGAGGGTTTGATGAGGACTTCTGTATTACTAGACTTCTGTATTCTGTTCTATTTCTTGATCAGAGTGGTGCTAAAAATTAATCAAACTGTACATTTAATATGTGTCTTTTGGAACACACTTTATATATCAATTAAAGCACGTCAATTTAAAAATTTACATAAAGTAAGTAAGTTTTAATAAGAATTCAAGGATTTAAGGACATCTCTCCAAAACGGATATGGCATGTGATGAATATGATATTATAATTCTAAATAAAAATATTTACCCAATCCATGCTATAAGCAAAACAAGACAAAACAAAAAGATGATTCAACAGCAAAATATGGAAGGAGAAGTATCAAAATTATTGGAAGGAATAAAAGAGAGCATATTTATGACATCAAGTAAGGAATATATTCTTCAAGAAGAAAGTAAAAAGAAAAATCTCTATTCAAGGAAATATTGTTTAGTCTGATTTCATAAAAAATTAGCATTTTATAGCAACAAAAATAGTCACAAAAAGATGCCATAAGCAAATGACAGGAAATATGGTCAATTAGGAAAATCAATTTAGAATGTATATAATATTCACAATTTTTGATGGGAATGTAAATTAGAATAAAATTTGAAGAAGTGGAGCATCTGGTGGCTTAGTCCACTGAGTGCCCAACTCTGGATTTCAGCTCAGGTCATGATCTCATGGTTTGTGAGTTCAAGCCCTGCATTGGGCTCTGTGCTGACAGTGTAGAGCTTGCTTGGGATTCTCTCTTTCCCTCTCTCTGCCCCTCCCCCACTCTGTGCGCGTGTGTGCATGCGCGCGCACGTGTGTGCATGCGCGTGCGTGCGCGTGTGTGTATGTATAAAGATTATACATACCATATAAAGAATACATTTGTATATATACACAAGGAGTGTATATATAAATATAAACTCCCAGTACAAGTGCTTGGATGTTTATTACAGCAATAATTGCAAACAGAAAAGAGACTATATGACCAAAACATTCTTCAAAAAGACAAATTAAATACAATTAGATATTATGTTAAATAGGGGCACCTGGGTGGCTCAGTCAGTTAAAATGTCCGACTTTGGCTCAGGTCATGATCTTATGGTTCATGAGTTTGAGCACTAGGGCAGGCTCTGTGCTGACAGCTCAGAGCCCAGAGCCTGCTTTGGATTCTGTGTCTCCCTCTCCTTCTGCCCCTCCCCTGTTTGTACTCTGTCTGTCTCTCTGAAAAATAAATAAGCATTAATGTTAAATACAATATAGTATCTATATATCAGATAATAGAAAACATTTATCTCAATAGGTATACAAAGATAAGTATCCAAGCATATTTTGAATGCAGCAAGATGTATGCAGTGATCACATTTATATAAATAAACACTTACACACATTCAATGTGCGAATTTGTTAAACCAATGCAATGCATCCTTTTTGAAAATTAGTGTGTGTGTGTGTGTGTGAGTAAAGCTATAAAAGTGGGTTGATGGTAGAGATTGCTTCTGATGACCAGGGCTGAGAAATAGGAAGGGGATAGGGAAAATGACATAGGGTATGCTGCGAAATTAGAATTTACTTCATTTCTAAAAATTAGGTTTTTTTTTCAAATTTTAAACATTTGAAGCAAATATTAAAGAATTGTAAATGCTTACAATTCTTTGTGGCGTAATTCATATGTGATAATTTCATTGTTCAATATGTTATAAAAGTGCTCTGGAAGGCTTTTTAATTGGTGAGATAAATAGGTCCATTTAGGTGGCCAGGAGTGTTGGCGAAGTGATTTGGAGACCAAATGAAAAGTTGACTCGGGACCCTGATAAAAGAAGTTAGCAACTCATGCTGGAACGAAGGTACAAAGACCCGAGGGAGATACCACTGAAGATTTGCATTTATTATCATGTTTCTGCATTTGAGTTAGAGGAGGGGAAAAGAGAGAAGGGCGGTGGTCAGTGACAATCATTCTTTTATTCATCTATTCATTAACTCAAAAAGGACTTACGGAGCAAGGGCTAAGTATTGCATATTGTCCTAGCTGCCGTCAGTTCACACAGGAAAGTTTCCTTCCGTCTCAAAGAAATGTGGCGAGCCCTCTACTAATAAATGCAAATGGCCACTGTAGTACAGGAGAAAGAATGTGTGTGGGTATTGGAGAAGATCTCCCATTCTGGAAAGATCTCATGTTTTGAAAGATGAGACATTATGGGGAGAGTGGAAGGTAGCTGCAAACCACTACATGTAAAGAAATGGGGAAACGGGGGCAGGAACAATCAGAGACATTTGGGTCACTAAATTCATCTTGTCCTGTTCAAGCAGAGTGTTTTGTGAGAACCAGCCGATCAGAGGCTGTAAATCAGCATGAGGCCTCATTGCCAAGAGCCCTTTAGACCGTTCTTCGTTGTTATGGGTGATTGGACGCCATCTAAGCATTTCCAGACTGGGAACGATATAACAATTACTGTTTTGGAAACGGAATCCAGTCAGCTGGGCAGAGGAAAGAACAGAGGCCAGAAACAGAAAGATACATGAGGCTGCTAAAGAAAACCATAGACTAATAAGATAGAGGTAGTGTGGGTGGAAAGGAGGGGAGAATTTAAAAATGAAAGTGGTATAGTATGGGGAGATTTGCTGGCTCTTTGCATACGGGGAGGCAGGGAGCAGAGAGGTGATAATGACTGAATTTTCATTAGGCATCAGATAAGCACTTTTAAGTCATCCAATGATGTCCAGTTGGCAGGTGGAAATAGGAAAACCAATTATGGGTCTTCGTCTGCCTATGAATTTCAGGAAGCCTGTATTGAAGCCAGTTCCCCTTTTAGTCAGGAATCCCATTTGGGCTAATAAGCTTCAGAACCATGGCTTACTTCATGTCATGGCTTTGGCTGTGACAGGAAAGTTTATTTATTGAATTGGAAGTTATTCTCCTGAAGTACAATCAGTATGGATGCACATCTAAGGGGAACTCTTTCTCTCTCGACAACATTACCACAAAGTGAAAATTTCCACACAGAACTGGACAAATATTAATGTAGGAAGACACTGAGGAAGGACACTGATTGGTTTACTGGAAAGGGTCTGATTCAGATAAACTAATACATGTAGACAGTCTCAAATATAATGACCTTCTCCGCTCTTAGAGTGTCATGATATGAAAATATTCCATGGCCATTCAGACAGCAATCACTTGCACGCACAAGGTTTTTAAAAAGGAAAAGGAAAACCTAATGCCTTTGACACCTGGAAGCATGATTTTAAATAGTTGAGGGAATGATCAACTTAAAGTAGGAAGAGCCAAACTGGGGACTAGGTGCTGAGTCATCACTTTTTCCCATTTTGGGAAGTCAGAGGGTGTCACTGAGTGTTTGCTGGTCACTTGTTTATGCCAAGAAATTGATTACTTCCTTTGCCTGAAGTTAAAGAGCTCTGAAGACACTTTGTCGAGATCTGATGTTTTGAGAACCCTTACAATCATGGGCTCAGAATTGCTTGAACACATAGTCATTGGTCATGCTCTAACTCAAGCCAGGGTAGAGAATTTGAAAAATGAAATCCAATTGTCAATTTATACAATATGCCTGCAAGTTCTTGAATATTCAATTAAATTGCTAGCTCAACAATGCTTCCTCTAGCAAAAAAAAAAAAAAAAAAAAAAAAAAAAAGGATTCTCATTTCCTGAATCCCAATGACATTTTCTTTATCCCCTTGTAAGATGCCTTATTTAGAGAAACACAGTGTAAACTTGTATATTCATCTGTAACGGTTCACAGGACTGGTCACTTTGCCCTGGGAGAGGGTGGAAAATCAGAAGGAAGTGGATAGTCCCATGTCAATCACTGTAAGAAGAAATTATACTTGAGAACAAGGTAGAAGAAACCTAGATTAGCCTTGGTCAGAAGGAATCCAGGCAAATAGACCCACCCATAACTTCCATCTCTGTCAAAAAGGCCATTTTACTCTTGTTGCTATTATGCCAGCACTGGATGCCCACTGTCAGAGGCTGGATGATGCCAGCTGGGTGAAACATTTTGTCAGATTGTGGCTGAGTCCCTTTTCCATGGTAGATGCTCCCTGCTGGGCATTAACATGTGATACAAAGGCCTTCATACTTTGTGCCCACTCTCATGTCTCCACCTCAGACTTCCTTGTCCTTAATCGTCTGATTGTTCCCTATAAAGGCACTTGGTCAGTTGACCAGCTCGTTGGCCACTGCTCATGAATTCACATATATTCTAATATCTGGGTATTTCTCCTCCCACACAAGACATATGACCACTTGTGCTGTTCCAAGCTCTGCCCATCAATAGTATTTTCCGTTACTACTTTGGATTGAGGTCATCCTTAAGTTTAATGCAATTATAGTCCATTTTTATCTAGCTATCAAACTTCTCAACTTATCTTTGACTTTCAACAGTTTGATTAAAATGTGTACTGGTGTGGATCTCTGGGTTTACCTAAGTAGAAATTGTTGAGCTTCTTGGATTTGTATATCTATGTATTTCCTCAAATTTGGGAAGTTTTCAGCCATTATGTTTTCAAATAATTTCTCCGGCTCTGTCTTTATTCTCCTACAATGCCCATCATGTGTCTGCCAGCTGGCCTGAATCTGTCCCATAAATTGAATTTTTTAAGCTCCAATTTTTTAAATAATTTATATCTCCTTTTTGATATTGTTTTTTGATGATAGGCCATTTTCCCATATTTCTTTCAGTTCTTTGTGTTCTCGTTGATGTTTAGCATGTTTGAGACAGTTGTTTTAAAACTTTTCTTTACTAAATCTCATGCATGTGTTTCTTCAGTGATGGTTTCTGCTTTAGAACACAAAACAAAATCAATGTGAAGAGAAGGACATTGTGTTTTTTTTAATGTTTACTTAGTTATTTTGAGAAAGAGAGAGAGAGTGAGAGCGCAAGCAGGGGAGGGGCAGAGAGAGAGAGAGGGAGAGAGAGAATCCCAAGCAGGCTCTGTGCTGTCCGCATGGAGCTCGATCCCACAAACTGTGAGATCGAGCCGAAATCAAAAGCCAGACACTTAACTCATTGAGACACCCAGGTGCCCGTGTTCCGTTTTGTTTTTAATTGAGGTATAATTGACATATTTGGGGAGTAAAACATAAAGATTTGACATTTGTATATTACAAAATGGTCACCACAATTAGTTAACATCTGTTATCATACATAGTTACATTCTTTTCTTGTGATATCTTTTAAGATCCACTGTTGCAGTAAGTTTCAAATATGCAAAACAATAATGTTAACTATAGTCACTGTGTTTTACATTACTTCCCCAGGACTTACTGACTTTATAACTGGGGGTTTACTTCCCTCTTCCCCACCATATACATGATTGCTTTTCAATACCTTAATTTCTCGAAGAATTTTACCTCAGCTCTTCCGGGCCTTAGAAATGTGTTCTAACGCATTTCTCTGCCATAGTCCCTTGCCTTCATATATCTGTAGGTTTCAGTCTCTCCGCAGTTTCCACACAACGTGCTACCCATCACTGCCTGCCGCGGCTTCCACCAGCTATGCCACTGTTCCTATCTGACCTCCAAGTCAGGTGAGACTGGAATCAGTACCCTGGCAGTCCCAAGGGAGACTAGAACATACTAAAAAATTCCAGTCTGCTCCTTTCATCCAGAGGGAAATAATGGAGACTTAAGCCACTTTCTCCTGACCATGCTGTGCTGGCCCAGAAAGGGGATGGGGCAAGGTGAATGAAATCACTGAAAATTTCCAAAACTGGAACAGGTTCAGCTCCTTCCCCCATCAGAGCAGTTGTATTTGTCTTTATTTATGCCAAGAACACTTTTTTTCAGAACATTGAAGATATCCTTCTTATCTTCTTGTTCTCAACTCAGATGACATACCTTCAGAAGATCTTTCTTGACCACCACAATTAAGGTAGCTGTTGCTTTTTTATTTGCTTCAGCTAACCTATCTGTTGCTTATGTTTCTCCCCTGTTCAGATATTAGGACAACAGTAACAACAATAGTAGCACTGAGAAGTGACTGTGGCTTCCTCTGATCTCAAAGGTGCTCATCTAAATTTCAGTTCTACTGGAAATTGGCATAGCAGGGGACACACAGGCATCTGATTCTCACAGCTGGGATTTGGAGTTATTGTATTCTGCCATAAGGAAGTCAGGGAGGTTCTTTTTATCCCAGTCGGTGAAGCTAAGTTTATAGGTTTCATAAATTAGTTTGTATACATCAATTTTTATTTAAAATAAGGTTGTGCTTTAATTTTTAAATAACGAAATATGCATGACATCTGCATTTAGAATTAATGAATGCTATATCCCCCCCCCAAATTTCTTATGTAGCCCTTCTTTATCTATTTACTTACATTAAAAAAACAATTATAGATATAGTGAAAGCCGCTCTCCCTCATGTATTACAACTCCAAGTTTCCCCAGACTTAGTGACTAACATGGATTTCAGTTATTCCAGCAAGGCCAGATGGATTTCCAGGATATCCCTCACCCCTTGATTCTTATCGCACATATATTCTATAAATCAATGTTTCTCAGTCTTTACTGTGTATATGAACCACCTGTTGCCACATGACCTTCTCCCTCTTCAAACACAGAAACATAAAATCTTCCTTATGCTGGATTCCTCTTATGCTTCAAATTTCTCCTTAAAGAGCCTGTCGATATTAAGGACAGTGTTAGGTCCACTGGACCTTCCAGTGTTAGGTCCACTGGAAGATAATATCCTTATCTAAAAGTCAACTGACTTGAGATTGTTTTAAGGTTTCTTTATTTTGAGAGAGAGCACGCGAGCATGAGTTGGGGAGGGGCAGAGAGAGAGAGAGAGAGAATCCCAAGGTGGGGTTTGAACCCATGAACCATGAGATCATGACCTGAGTTGAAATCAAGAGTAAGATGCTTAACTGACTGAGCCACCCAGAAGCCCCTGATTTGCGATGTTAATCACATCTATAAAATCTTTTCACTGCAGCCCCTAGGTTAGTGCTTGACTGAATAACCGGAAGAGAGTATGTGTACCTCAAGGGCCAGAAATTTGGGGGACTGCCTTAGAGTTCTCCCTAACACACCTGCTAAGTCCAGGACAGGTGTTCACTTAAAGTAAAAGTCAGTACGGCCTCTGGAATTTCCCCACGTTGGAACGAGGAGCTGGCTATACAAGTACGATCACAAAGTGCTTGCATTCAGTACTTCCACAAAATGGTTATTTTTTCACATTAGATTTGCTAAGTGCAATTCTATTCATGAGAGACAGTCAAGTTCTAGAACTTCAAAGTGTTTATTATCTAGTAAACATAGGAGTAAAAAATTTGAATACGTATTTTAATGGAATACATGGTTTAATAAGGCAAACAAATTATTAAGGAAATACATATTATATATATATTTTACATATTAATATTATATCTGTAATTTATATATATACTTATAGAAAGCATATATATATATATATATATATATATATATATATATATATATTCATACATACCGTAAATTAATGATGAGTGCTATCGATGACAGCAGACCTGGTCCAAGGATCCAGGGAGGGAGGAGAGCCCACAAGAGCAGCCAAGAGGGTCCTTGCCTTCATGTAAGGTGGAAATCAAATGTGAGCCAGCAGGAGAGAGTCAAATGTGAGCCATCTTCCTAAAGCAGAGTTTAAGGAAGATAGGAAGATATATATATCTAGATATATATATCTAGATATATATATATCTATATCTATCTATCTATCTATCTATATAGATAGATAGATAGATAGATATAGATAGATATAGATATATAAATGGAACATCCAGGAGACTCAGAAAGGAAAAGAGGAAGCCTCCTTTTTTGTTCAGGGTGTAAGGGTTTTTACTGAGGATGGTGGTCTGGTGCCCACATCTTCTCAGGCATCCAGGAACCAGTGAGAACAAACATGGTGGCCCAGGGATTATTCCTTGGAGCCAGGGGACCTTAGCTTGGAGATATCTAGCACAGGTGGTCTAGAATATGCATATGATAACTGGTCATTCTCACCTGGTCCTTCCTTATGTTATTTATTCCAGAGAATCATTAACTCCTTGTCTCTTACAGGGAGGACATAGGTTATTTGCATTACAAGGCTATGTGTAGAGTTGGGAGGGCAGTGCAGGTCCTGGCAAGAATAGAAGCCAGAAAAGAAGCAAAGGAGAAACACAGCTTTTTCTCTCCTGGGTTCCCCTTGGCTTCCCTGTCTCACTATGAAGAGAAACAAACAAAAGAATGATGTAGTAAAGAGTGGGGGGTGTTTTAGGTGAGCTATTCAGAGAAGGACTGTGGGAACAGGCCAAGTCAGAGCAGAACCCAGAAGGAAGTGAAGGAATAGACCAGAAATTGATCCCAAGTCCAAGTCCAAGGTTGTCACAATCTCGGTCTTCTTAAAGACCAAGGCACTGAGTCGGAGGTGAAGAGTTTGAAATTCGGTAGGGAAGGAAGGCTAAAGACAGATTACACGGAATTACAATCCAGCATACCTGGCAAGGTAAACGTCACCTGAAAGCTTGTAAAATATGCAGAATTTCGGGCCCCACCTCAGACCTGCAGAGTCAAAATCTGCACCTCCACAAGATTCTCAAGTGATTCTCAGGTAATTCAGTTGACATTGAAAGTTTCAAAAGCACTGAGTGCAGACAGAAAACATTGCAGATATTTTTAAATCATTATTGATGAAAAGCCATTGGTTTGGAAAAGGGATTGATGTGACCTGATTTTCAGTTATTAAAAGCCACCCCGGCTCTCTGGAGACTAGACTAGGGAGGGGGATATAAGAGTTAGGATGCTAAGCTGTGGTGCAGGTGGGAGAGAGAGTCCTGAGATGCTCTCACTCACCACCTGGAAGATCGGGGTAGGTATAAAACTGTCTGGAATGCATATTTGCAGAGTGATCACGTGGAACAGAACCTGTACATTCCGTCCTTGAAATCAAATCACGTTGATCTTTTCTCAGTTCTCAGATGAAAGTTAATTTGTGACTATTTATTCTTTTTTTTTTTTTAACTTTGGCACCTGCTGTTCTGTGCCAATTAGAATTTTAACCTGGAGAAGCAGAGCCGCTATCTACATAATCAAGAAGATAATTAAAAGTGATAGAGCAATTTCAAAATGATTTTAAAATAGATATTTATGAAATTTTCACATAGTAGGAAAGAAAATAATATCTACAAATATAAATAAGGAATCAAAATAGAGAGAGAGAGGGAAAAAGATCTAATCGGAAATTCTGACAATAAAAAAGGTCTTGAAATTAGAAAAACGTTAATTGAAGGGAGAAACTCTTGGCTGAGCCAAAAAAGCAAACTGGGGAGGTGGACAGTGGTAATGAATATTTACCTTGAATGCTTTAAATATTGGTAAAAACATGACAACTATGAAGAAGAAGAATAGGAACACTGAGTGTCTATTTAGAAGAGCCAACACACACCTGATAGAAGTTCCAGAAGGAAAGGATGAGACAATATTCAAAGCAGAGAGACAATATTCAAAATGGTACATTTTCTAGAATTGAAAGACAGGTATCTAACAGATGGAAAATACACTCCGAGTAGTAAACAAGATAAAAAAAAATGTCCCTCACTTAGACACATCATGGGAAAACTGATGAACGTTGAAAATGACAAAAAACGTTAAAGATAAAAACCAAGGTTGCAGCAAGGGGAAAGAACCAGATGGACAGAAGTTGCCTGGGAAGCACTCTTTCTGCCTGTGCTGGTGCGGCCATACCAGATGTTAGATGTTCAAGTATTTCCTAACCAGCCTGAGCCTGAGATTATCCTGACCACTGTCCTTTAACTTCTTTAGGACACACTGGATCTCCCCAACATACAAGAGTTAAGAAAGCTCCCCCCCCCCTCCCCCGGCACAGTAGCATGAATCTCGCGTGTCGTGGCTGCTGCCCATTCTGACTTGTCATGACCTGGGCGCACATTGCATGCAAATATTAAAGACACATGGCATGGAAATATTAAAATATTACCTGAAGAGATGTAAACTATCACGACCGATAGATGTCGAGTCAGTGTTCAAGCAAACTAGTTTCAAATATTGACAAATCTCA
The DNA here is from genome assembly GCF_024362965.1 of Panthera pardus. Classification (NCBI taxonomy): domain Eukaryota; kingdom Metazoa; phylum Chordata; class Mammalia; order Carnivora; family Felidae; genus Panthera; species Panthera pardus. The sequence goes on from NW_026526655.1 coordinate 105,353,387, forward strand.
ACTTACTGAAAACAAATTGAAAAAACACTTTGTTGGGAATACAAGTGGATCCAAATACGACAAGCAGGAAAAAAAAAGATGAGCAAAGAATGGTGAAATTTACTCAAAGTGGTAGAAAAAATCAACATCAACACAGCCACTTAAGAAAATTAAAAAAAAAAAATGGAAATAGAGTTCTAGGCAAAAATAACAAGGGAAGATTGTATGGGAGAAGAGCAAAGAAATTATAATAGTATTTAAAATCTGCTATGCCCCCACTTCCTTTAGGAGAAAAATCAACATTTAATGAATTTAGGCACAATTAGAGACTGTGCAGCTTTATCTGTATTTATTTATCCTTCATGCTTTGGTGAAAGGCCCATGAATATCTTTTGTTCAGGTTTCTTATGGTAGTTACCATATAGTTTATACATTTCTCCATATAGAAATACACTTTTCTCTCTTTTTCTAATTGTTTAGTTATATCTGGGGTAGAAAGTATGGCTTAGGATACAGGACTGGGGGCATTTTGGATGGCGGATACATATGTATTTTTATATTTTCCTGGCACATCCTTGATTTTGTAATATACAAAAATGTAAATACTCAGTGGAATGAAGAATGTAAGTCTGAAAGTCTGAGGGATAGATTCGCAACTTTGCCTCTCTGCTAAATTACTTGGGGCCATCCATTCATCTCAGAAGTACTCAAGATACTCACTCCTAAAAACACATTATAAAACAATTTCTTAAGATCCCTTCTGCTCTGACAGCTTAGAGTCTGACATATGACTTACAATTTCACTCCGTTTCAGGGGCAGTGCCTCTGGCCAGGCTATTCTAGTCAGCTGTCCATTAGACCAGATAATCTCTAAGAAACTGCAACAAAGTGATTTCAGTTTAACATGCCCAAATTATCCTATATCTTTCACTAGCCTTGGGTAACCTTAAGTACAGGCTTACATGCATCAGGTTGAGGTTCAGAAGAGGGAGATGTAGATGAAAGGAAATAATACCTGTAGTGGAGGGGAGGAGCCTTCACTCTGCATAGTTTCCAGGAGGGGACATCGAAATGCCAAGAGGGTCAAAAAATCATAAATGTCAAACCTGTGGGTGGAGTGAGCATTATTGATGTTGGTTCATGCTTTGGCTTAAGAGGAACTCTGAGGCTGTCTGCCCAAGTGGAAGGAATTTCAAATGTGGATAGTCCTGGATTCCCATTGTCTGTATTACACAACTTCTAGACGTGTGGCTCCGAGTACATAACTTAAAGTCTTTGAGCCTCTACATTCAACCTCTGAGAGTTACCAAGAGAAAAAATACCATGAGATGATGTAGATAAAACATCTAATATACCTCTTGGCACATAGACTATCATTAATAAATAGTAGCTAATATTATTTTAACTATGCCCCCACTTAAGTCACTAGCATAATTTATTAGTAAAATAATAATAGGTAATTTATAATGTTTTATACATGCATTCATAAGAATTAACTCACTATATATTCACAATGTAGATGAATATGTAGTATTCTTGAAACAGAGCCAGGTTACTGCTCTGTTTTATCAACAGCAAGAGGTTTCTACAGACTTAATTCAGTATAAATCATGTACATAGTCCTTGAGTATTTTGCATAAAGGATCTCGAAGCAATCAGCTTTGGAGTGTGCATAGTTCATAGCTCTCCTCATAATATGTGCAAAGTAATCAGAAAATCCATATTATTTTCTTTCACTAACAATGTAGATTTGGGATCATTGTATAAATAATTCTTTAATAATATCCAATAAAACAAATAATAAAAATATGCTTTATGCAAGGACCATTAAACCTTACAAATTAATAATAACACCTTGCTTTTTAATAGGGTTATAAACTTTTCAAAGTATTTTTAGACCTTTTTGTTTTCACTAGGTAATGGGAATTCAAACCAACATGTCATAAAAGGAAGATAAACTCATGAGAGGTGTTCTATTTTTATTAAAAGACTATACAAAGATAGATTTGCAAGTTTCCTTCTTCAGTAGTACCTTATGATCTCTATAATTTATGAGAAAGTGGGGTGATGTATTTGTAGATATTGACTATAGAGTTGACCAAACTTGAGTCTTATGTGACCTTGAGCAAACTATTAAGTTCCTTGAGCTATAGTTTCCCATTTGTTGGAAGGTGGAGAGTAATATCCATTCTTCAAGTGTTAAAAAGATGAAATTACTTCTCTAGTATATCATAAATGTTGAATACATGGTGACTTCTTATTTTATTTTAACCTCTTGTCGTCTTATTATATTGGGGTTCTGAAATATAAACGTCTTGGGGAGAAGTTTCCTGTGACCTGTGGGAGCAGCTTGGATTGTGGCAGAGGGGTTCCCAGTGAGACACCACGAGTGTCTGTCTCTTGAAAATGCAATAAGTTAGTCTTACGGCAGAAGGTGATTCATGAGACAATCTTCAGAAGGAGTTCTTACCTGATGTCAGTTATCTGTGGGAAAGTAAGTAAAAGTCACACTTACGCTTAGGGTAAAATGTGACATGCAAAAAAAAAAAAAAAAAAAAAAAAAGGATGTCCCATCTCCAGTGTCTAGAGTAGCAGTGACAGTGTGGTCCTCACTGGAGGGATTCTGCCCAGCAAAGCATTGCCAGATTCACCAGCTAGAGAGGTTGGGTGATGGGGGCAGTGCCCACAGGCTGAGGTGGGAATACTGAAGGATCTTCTGAGCACTGCGACACTGTTTCTTCCAACGACCTCAGAAAAAGGTGAGGACACTTTGAGGGGGAAGCTAGTTTATTTTCTTCTTCTTTTTTTTAATTTTTCAATGTTTATTTTTGAGAGACGGAGACAGAGACAGAGTGTGAGTGGGGGAGGGGCACAGAGAGAGGGAGACACAGAATCTGAAACAGGCTCCAGGCTCCGAGCTGCCAGCGCAGAGCCCAGCATGGGGTTGGCACTCACAAACCGGTGAGTTCATGACCTGAGCCGAAGCCGGACGCTTAACCGACTGAGCCACCCAGGTCCTCAGGACGCTAATTTCTGACAATAACATCATAGACTTGTACCAATCTGGCTGAGTCACAGATGTAAGATGACTGGCAAAATATTTAGCAAGCGGGATGCTCGTGTAGCGTTTTCTACCTCTTCTTTTTATAGCGGTGTTTTCACCCAAATAAGAAAGTAAATAGGTTGGTCACCTCTGCTTTGAATCCTGTAGTCAGCTACAAGCTCTGCTTTGGATGTTATTCTACCAGATTGAAGACATGATTTGGCAAAAGTTCCAGTAGCTCAGTCATAGAGAATGAATTATCCAGGATGGAGAAATGAGAAATGATGATGCTGTGGGTTTCGGGGCTTTGCTGACTGTCCATCGTTCTACAGGAACCCCCCCCCCCAAAAAAAAAGGTCTCTATTTTGGCATCCAAAGACCTGTCATAGTGTCTTAAAAAGAGAAAGCTCACTTCCACCTGAATCACAAGACTTACTCAAAGCAACTCCCTTTGCCCTCAAATAAGTATTTTTTTTCTCCCCAAATGAAAATGCACAGGAATAAAAAGACGAAACCCCACAAAAATTAGCAAACACCCCAGGAAGTGTTTTCAATGTGGCCATAAAAGATTCGAGGCAAGACAACCCAGGTGGTATTTTCCATCTGACTAGCTTATATTTTAGTGCTTGGCACTGGTGTGGCTGCTCCTATAACAAACAACGATGCGGTGATTAAAAATTAAATGTTCTGTTTTGTCTCGAGAGCTGTTGTTCTGGGCGTTGCATTGAAAAGCATTCATCCAAAAGGAGAGCCAGGGTTCTGTTCCTGGTGGAGGGCAATGGCGGATTTCCATTTGCTCTGTGCATGTCACTGGAGAGGCTCTAAACTGAGAACAGCTCACGGTCCACTCATGGGGTTGATGTACGCAATTTCCGCATGAGTTGTCTTTGTAAATGGGACTCAAAATTATCCTCTATACTCATCCAGCGGCCTTTACTCATCTCCATCAAGTAGCCATGAACCCTTGGGCTTGAAAGTATCTTCTAGGTGTTTGATTTTGCTAAGAAACTTTGAAGTGCTTTTCTAGGTCCAGAGTATGTAAAACCAAGATGATTTTCTTTTATTGACCAAGCAAATGATATTCTGAGAAACGATTCCTGTGTATTACATCTTGTATGATATAGATTCTAGGGAAAATCATGAGATTTGCAGTCAAATCTAACAGTTCTCACTCCTTCTCTGTTCTTTACTGGTTCAGTAATGCAGGACACATTTTTTTTTTTTTAATTCTAAACTTAAGTTTCCTCTTACCCAAAATGGAGACGAAAATATTTTCCTGAGTTCTGATTCTAGAGAATACGACACACCGACCTCATAGTTGAGATACTTGATACAAAGGGCAAAAAGGTGAGAGAAAGTAATGTAAAATCTGTGAGAAAAAATCGTGCAGACAGAAGGTGATGGAGTCTCATTGAGAGGGAAGGGAGCAGCTTTGAGTAAAAAAGATCATGATGGATGTTCAGAGAGTGTGCTGGCAAACCCTCACTGTGACTTTTTGTCCCCAGCATTTCCCAGAATAGACTGTTGCCCGACCTGTGACCCAACCTGGTTGGTCAAGAATAGCAACACTGTCCACACGCTGTTCTAAGGTGGGAAGGGTTATCCATGGAGGAGCCTTTGAGAATGGCTGGCAGAAAGGAAATCTCAATGAATATGAGTAGGAGAGCTGGCAAATGAGATATCGCTCACCTACTCATATCACATGTAACTCCAAGGGCTAGGTGATTAAGCAACAAAGCACAGATCAAGGTAGAGGGACAGGCAAGTCCCCTGAGGAACAGGGCTACGGAAGGCAGAAGTAGCGAACAAGTAGTGGGATGTGTCCTTTTACCAATAAAGACACATGCCCCCCTGGCCAGGCCTGTCCCAGACTCCAGGTATGGTATATATTACAGCCTAGGGTTTTGCTTCTTCTCCTAGTGAATATAGCAACTGCTAGTATAGTCAAAAGACTCAAAAAATTATGGGATCACAGGGGAAAATAATGAGACACCTAAGGAACACAGACCCTGAAAAGAAGGTTAATAAGCTAAGTAACCTCGTGCTGATGACCCACTGAAAATGAGAATTTAAAGTGAGAATCTAACTAGAGGGGGTAATATTGATAATGAGAAAAAAGGAAGCCCAATTGTTACATTTAAAAGAATCAAATTAAAATACCGAGTAAGAAAATGCCTAGAGTTGGGGCACCTGGGTAGCTCAGTCGGTTAAGCGTCTGACTTCGGCTCAGGTCATGGTCTCACAGTTGATGGGTTCAAGCCCCACGTTAGGCTCTGTGTTGACAGCTCAGATCCTGGAGCATGCTTCGGATTCTGTGTCTCCCTCTCTGTCTTCCCCTTCCTCACTGATGTGCTCTCTCTCTCTTTCTCTCTCTCTCAAAAATAAACATTTAAAAATGTAAAACAAAGAAAATTGTAATAGTTGAAAGAAGAGAATTGATATATGGGTGAAGAACAGACTTCACAAAGTGATGATTTGCGGTCCCTTTCCCAGGAGGCTTCAGAAATAAATATAAAATCCAAGCTAATAAATAGAAGAAGAGAAAAATTGATTTTTAAAAATAAGCCCAGAAATCAAAATTAAAAAAAGGAGGGAAAAGTCAGTACTAGAATAAATTATTCTGAAAGACTTCTCATAATTAATTGATGATGATGATTTCATATTGATGGGGCTCATAGGGGCCACAGGGTAAATAAGAAAAAAAAATCCAAGACATTCTTGATATTCTAGTGAAATTTATGTAGATCAAATAACAAATGGGGATTCCTGAAAGCATCTGTGAGTAAGAATCAAATATATATCAGGTTATCTCAAGAACAAAAATGGCGGCAAGGTGAGACCTGAGTGTTATTTTTAATATAGTCAATCTGGAGAATAGTTAAAACGTATTTATCGGTAAAACTAAAACAAAGTTTAAAAATATCATAAGAGGACATAATAAGGAACAACAGGGTCAAGACATGACAGACATGACTGTATGAACCTAAGTGTATAGACTTGAAATGTGTGAAATGACAACTTGCAGAGATGGGGAGCAAATACATAAGCTAATAATTATAGCTGGGTAAGTGAACATACATCTGTGAGAAAATAACATGTCAACCAGATTATAATAAATTTATTAAAAAAGTCTAAGCGAATTAATAAATTACAGATCTGCACAATGCACGCAGAGATGTAGAGATACCATCAAAAATAAATATTTTGGATTCATAGGTAATACAAAAATACCATATGTAGGCTACAAATGAAGCTTCATAAATTTCAAAGACAAAAAATCGTGTAGACTAAGTTCTTTGGTCCCAGTGCAATACAGTTTGGAAATCAATAATAAAAGAGCTACTTCAAAATTCTATTTTAGACATTTAAATAAGACGCTAAAGAGATTTTAAAAAGTATGAAGAATATTAGGAGCTGTTATATGCTAATACATTTGAAAACTTAGATGAAATGGCAAGTTCCTACAAAACCATGAAATGTCAAAAAAATGTCAGTGAAATAGAGAGCATGAGCCATTCAGGAAGTGTCAAAACAATTAGAGCAGTCAGCCAGGGATTAACCCATAACTTCTATAAACTTCCAGAGAATAGCTATTTAATAATTTAAGAAGTTTTTCCCAGAAAGAGGAACACAGAATAAAGCTCATTTTTCCAAGCTCGTTTTGTGAAGCGAGAGAGTAATCTTTATTCATATATTCATATATATATTCATATTCACATTTATATATTATAAAAAGCCATTGGAGGTGTATGTGGCCAATAAACTACTGATTCAAAGTTGACTCAGAGATGAGGATAAAAAGCTCAGAAACATAACCATGTGTTTACAGCAGATGTGATCTATGCCGGACCTGGCATGCCAACCCAGTCATGAAAACGTTAAGAATATAAGAGCGCTAAATGGAGGAAAGTGGAGTTGGATCCCTCTCATTCATTACATAAACGTGCAATTCCGAGTGCTTATGAATCTTAAACACGATAAAGCTAAAGGAAGAAAAGAAGACTATGGCTGGGCCCAGGGGTAAAGGCAGAGGAAAGAGATAATATTCCAGATATTATGAATAAACCAAAGACTGTAAGGAAAAAAGAAGAATCAATGGATTTCATTACCTAAAATATCAGAAATTCATTAAAGAAGGAAAATGGAGACAATATTAGCCAACGCATGGCAGGTTGCAAGGAGATATTTGCAGCAACGGAAACCAATTAAAGATAAATATTGAATATAGAAGACTGCTGCAAATCAACAAGAACACAGGGAAACCGAAAAAACAAGCAAAAACATCTAGAAGTGTATGAGGTATTCACCTTCACCAATAAGGGGCTCCAACTCATGCACTGTGAAGTCATGACCTGAGCCGAAGTTAGAATCTTAATCAACTGAGCCCCCCGTGTGCCTCTGAAGCTAACTCTTTTCAGCATTGTTTCTGGTAGCTGTTGTTGTGAACATCTTATCTTTGCACCTCTACATAAATAAAATATGATGGATACATTTACTATAACAACATTACAGAGCAATAAATTATGTGTACATACAACAACATGAAGAACACACAAAGCTACAGCATTACACACACACACACACACACACACACACACAATGTCCATAGCACAATACTATTTGCGTAACCTAAAAACACATAGAAAGGAACCACTGTGTTTTCATTAGGTTATATACATATCCAAGGACATGTGACAACAAATTAGATTAAGTGCCTGTGTGGGAGAGAGTAGGACAGGACCCAGGATAAGGAATAGTGGAAAAACACACAAAAGGGAATGAGCTTTTCCATGAAATGATCAAAATTAGGTACTATAAACTGGAAGTTATAGTGTCAACTCCAAATTTGAGGCCAAAGAAAATGCATGGCAACAAGATGTTTCAGTCACTCGTGCTCAACATATATGTGTTTCTCTGCTGTTTAGAAGACTGGAATTTTGAAGGGATTGGTTAATTCCATATTTCTTATGCTTTTTGTTTGGTCACTCTTTATCTCAGTTCCTTTTTTTTAAATTTTTTTTAACGTTTATTTATTTTTGAGACAGAGAGAGACAGAGCACAAATGGGGGAGGGTCAGAGAGAGAGAGACACAGAATCCAAAACAGGCTCCAGGCTCTGAGCTGTCAGCACAGAGCCTGACACGGGCCTCGAACTCACAGATCCTGAGATCATGACCTGAGCCGAAGTCGGCTGCTTAACCGACTGAGCCACCCAGGCGACCCTCTCAGTTCCTTTTTGAGCAGAGGAGTTTCTTTCTTTTCTCTCCCTCTCTCTCTTTTTTTCAAGAGATGGAGAGGGGAAGGGGCAGACAAAGAGGGAGAGAGAGAACCTTAAGTAGGCTCCACACCCAGTACAGAGCCTGATGAGGGCATGATCTCACAACCCTGAGATCATGAGCTGAGCCAAAATCAAGAGTCAGACACTTAACTGACTGAACCACCCAGGTGCCCCAAGTTGATTTCGTGATGTGCATTTCTTTTGCGGTCTTCAGGCAAAACTCTTCAAGTGCTTTGATAAATATGTGATCTTTCATTAATATCTGATTGATGTTGGTTTATCAGTTTCTTGTGTTCAACTCCTTCTTCCATCTAGGATACTGTTGTAAGAGTATGATCCTTAGTTGACATGAAAATACACACTAACAATAAACATTGACCGCACTTTGACAGCTCACCTGGAAAACGTTCCCAGCACACCATTTTGCTGTGACAATACTGGACAAACACAGCTTAATGCATTCTAGTAAAGCAACCCAAAAGGACACAATGTGGTCATGAACGTGATGGGAATGATTTTAACAACATGGAGATTGTAAAATTCCATGGATAGTATTTGTAGTAAAGATCAGTTTGAAAGAAACTGTAAAACACTTTACTGGTGATTTTTTCATTGTGATCGGAAGATTGGTGTTGGCGTAGCAGACTCGGTGGAGCCTCCACTCCAATTCTGCAGTGTGGTCTATGGAATTTCAGCTGTCAGTAACTGCATCTTTGTGTCTGAGGGCTGTTCTCTTGGAGGAGGGGAAAACTGCCCTGTGGATGTGTCCAATATGCCAAAGAATCATATACCTCCTGGGCGCAACTCTCAAAAGACACACTGGGAGTCGGTGTATAGCACCAACAGGAAAGACGATACAATGCAGATCAATTTATAGCAAATGAATCTCACTGGTGTGGTGACTGGTTATCTGGAAATGTCTATAGTATGACTTTCTGACTTCCTTGGACTCTGCTTATATCTAAGCCTCGCTAAGGTGGGCCAACCACTTAGTGGTTTTGTAGAAAACCTAAGATGAAAAGATCCACTTTATTACTTAAAAAGAGGAAAAAAAATGAAAATAAAAGTTATGAAAAATATTTCATTGTGGATTTTTCCCCCCCAAGAGCCAACTATTTTGGTAGAGTGCTGCTAGGACATGTATCTTGGACTAACCAAATATCTGGTGCCAAGACGTTAAGACAAAGTGAATCTAAGATCTACTGCCATGACTAAGCAATCGCACTGCTAGGAATTTATCCAAGGGATACAGGAGTGATGATGCATAGGGGCACATGTACCCTAATGTTTATAGCAGCACTTTCAACAATAGCCAAATTATGGAAAGAGCCTAAATGTCCATCACCTGATGAGTGGATAAAGAAGTGGTGGTTTATATATACAATGGAATACTACTTGGCAATGAGAAAGAATGGAATCTGGCCATTTGCAGCAACGTGGATGGAACTGGAGGGTATTATGCTAAGTGAAATAAGCCAGGAAGAGAAAGACAGATACCACATGTTTTCACTCATATGTGGATCCTGAGAAACTTAACAGAAGACCATGGGGGAAGGGAAGGGAGAAAACAAAGTTAAAGAGAGGGAGGGAGGCAGACCATAAGAGACTCTTAAATACTGAGAACACACTGAGGGCTGATGGCAGGTTGGGGAGAGGGGAAGGTGGGTGATGGGAGGTGAGGAAGGCACCTGTTGGGATGAGCACTGAGTGTTGTATGGAAACCAATTTGACCATGAATTTTATTTAATAAAATAAATAAGATCTCCTTATCTTTTACTTTCGTATCTCACTTATTAAAACTGTTTAGTGTTCTAATATTTCTTGTGTTCATACCTATCATTCAAGATAGGTAAGCCAGCCCCTTTCTCCATGGAAAAGTTGTGTTTAAAGGCTAATTGATCTGAAGCAATACTTGAAGTTCTTTCAGAAGACCTTCATGAAACACACTGGACAACCGCACCACGGTCTCCCATCCAATGGTTACACACGCCTTTTATTTTTTTTTTTTAATTTTTTTTTCAACGTTTATTTATTTTTGAGACAGAGAGAGACAGAGCATGAACGGGGGAGGGGCAGTGAGAGAGGGAGACACACAATCGGAAGCAGGCTCCAGGCTCTGAGCCATCAGCCCAGAGCCCGACGCGGGGCTCGAACTCACGGACCGCGAGATTGTGACCTGAGCTGAAGTCAGACGCCCAACCGACTGAGCCACTCAGGCGCCCCAACACACACGCCTTTTAAAGGAATCTCTGTATCTCCAATAAACTCACTTCTTAATGTCGCTTTGTCCATCATCACACCAGAACTACCAACCGTGTATTGCCAGAATACATAGCTAAGCAAGTTAAATCAAAGAGTCTTCTTTGGAAACTCCACGCTAGTCTTCATAATAAATCTTTGCAAACCAGGTCACACTAAAAAACAAAAATAACAACAACAACAAAACAACCCACATACCCACATGGTCACAGACATGCACAGACAGATAAAACATGAGAAGTATGCATTTACTCTAAGACAAGACCCTTTCATGATTCATTCAATTAACCACCTGGGTGGCTCAGCTGGTTGAGCATCTGACTCCTGATTTCAGTTCAGGTCATGATCTCATGGTTCATGGGATAGAGCCCCACATTGGGCTCTGCACTGACAGTGCGGGGTTCTCTCTCTCCCTTTCTCTCTACCCCTCCCCTGCTCATGTGTGCTTGCCCTCTTTCTCTCTCTCTCTCTCTCAAAATAAATAAATAAACATTTAAAATTAATCATGCCATTGAATAAAAAAACTCCACAGTTTAATATTTTAATTAAAAGAAATTCTAATCAAAATATTTCTCCGACATTTAGAAAATTATTCTCAAATTATCTGTAAGAAAAAAAATATTAGAATAGCTGGCATCTTTAGTTTTAAAGGGACATGGGATTAGCTTTGCCTTATGTGGAAGGGACCCAAGTACTTTAGAATGTGGGTGGCTTCTTACTTTCCAGACTCAAGTCATTTGAGCATTTCTTTCAGTTCTTTGAATGAGGCACATTCAGCCTATACCCGGACCTGTGAACAGGGTCTTATTAATTCAGTAAAAAAATTTTTCTGCCCACCTCTCCATGCAAGATTTCTTTAAAAAAAAAAAAGGATGTTTATTTATGTTTGAGAGACAGAGAGAGACAGAACACAAGTGAGAGGGGGCAGAGAGAGAGTGAGACACAGAATCCAAAGCAGGCTCCAGGCTCTGGACTACAGAACCCAATGCGGGGCTCAAAATCACAGACTGTGAGATAATGACCTGAGCTGAAGTCACTCACAAACTGTGAGATCATGACCTCAGTTGAAGTTGGACGTTTAACCAACTGGGCCACCCAGGCACCCCTCCATGCAACGTTTCTATTTAATCTTTATCCATTCCCCAACCCGAGGCTATTCTCCATGGTTTTCCATAAATATTTTAGTAAGAATTTGCTTAATATGTGTTTCTCTTACTGCAATATAAGCTCTGTGAGAAAACTAATTTTGTCCATTTTTTTCCTCATTACTGTCTTCTCAGTGCCTGGCATTAGGGGTATCCAGTAAAGAATATTGATTTAGAATCAAAATGATTAAATCAATAATTTATGACTGGATAATGAGTTAATTGTATAAAAAAATTACGTAGGGCACTCTACCATACACAACTCTCAAACAAATGTCAAATGCCCTAAATATTTGAATGTAAAATATGAAATCACAAAATATTTTAACAATATATCTATAATTGGGATGGTTAGAGAGAACTTTTCAAAACATAAAACCAAGACAGGAGTCATAAGGAAAATATTAATAGTTTTAATTGCATAAAACTTGAGTGTGAATAACAAAAAACGTTTAAAAATGTTAAAAATCAATGCTGAGAAGTATGTGTAAATATGCTCCTGTCAATAAATAAGAAAAAGAAAGCATTCCATAAGGAGATGATTTTGAAAAGGAAATAAATTCACATGTCTACAGTTTATAATTACATACAAACACAATAATTGAAAACGAAGAAATGTAAATTGTACAGCATTGCCACTTTTTCCCTGAGATACATAAAGAAAACATCATAGAAATAGTGTTTCTAAGAGTGTGCAGAATGAGGCATTCATCTATACTTCCATATACAGGTGAGAAAATGTATAATACAATAATTTGAAATATGCCAATTTATTGATGTGTGTATTATCACGTTATTTGTAATAATACATTGGAAACAAATTAAGTGTCCAATAACTGAGGCTTCCAAAAATGTATTGTAGCGCATCCAACAAAGGAATAAGACACTAAGGGTGATGTCACCAGGAGTTTTATTAATGGGGAAAGGTATTTCTGTTCATGTGTGAATCCTGCCACAAAGAAGAATGTTTAAAATTATTCATTGTTCAGTATTCATGGTATCTGTATATCTGTATATATATATGCATATTTATTTATGCTAATATACACTGAAAAGGTGTATTTTTAGCATAAACATGATAATGGGAGTTATAGGTTCTTTATTATGATTTATTTTTTCTTTTAATATTTCTAGTATTTCTTCAGTAAATCTGTCTTACCCTAAATAAAAATGGTCTTTCATCGAGAGGTATTTGGAATAACTCCAAAAACATATTCTTGTGGGTGTAACCCAAACCTGAGATTCACTAAGGTTTACAGCATGAGAGAGATTGAACAAAAAACACTTAAAAATTTTTTTTCTTTCTCATTTGTCTGATTCAGCCTGCTTTGGCCTTCATTTATTTTCTTGAAAATGAGAAGCAATTTATTTCAGATGCCTTAGCTTTTTTTTTCTCCCCAATTTTTTTTTTTTATTATAAGGAAAACAGGCTGATTTGTGCATTCTTACGGACAATCTCATTCTCAGAGGACTTTACGTGTGCTTTTCTTCTACGGGGCTGTAAACTTTATGAGAACTGTGTTCTGACTAATTTATCTAATGTACCTCCCACAGTGTTGCAAGTAAATATGTGTTTGTACATATACAGATTCTCAATATATTTGAGGCAGTAAATAAACTTTTCCTTTAAATATATATAATATAATATAATATAATATAATATAATATAATATAAATTATTTTGAGGGCTGAAATGGAAAATGGATGTACCTGTTCTTTACACTCAAGTCCCCTCCTTTCACTATTAGAACCATTTTCAGATGTTTTACTATGTCTTAGGGAACACATCTTCAGTGGCTAAGATATATAGGGGAATATATATATGGTTACGTGTCTAGTTTCCATGGTATGAAGCTGATAATTTTGTAAGCTAACCCACCCCACATTGGACTGCCCAAACTGTTAAAATCGGCCTTCTCATAGGTGTACCGAAATAAGCTGTTTCTGAATCTAGCCATCGATTTCACCTCTGTGCCTCAGAGAAACGGCAAAGTGTGGCTTCCATGGTCTGTATGGTGGCTTCACATCTGAAAAGAAGTGCTTCTCTGCTGGGCTAAATGGCTCTGGGTCCTCATGTGGCCATTTCCCAGGACTTATTCCACGCACTTGTGATGGCTCTTCCTGAATGTTCTGCTGGTCTACCATGGCCTCCCCAGGGGAGGCCATGGTGTTCTTGATTCAACCGGCCCCTTACAGAACACAGTGAGACAACTGTCACTTTTATTTTGGAGAGTATGTCCCCATCATAGTCATTTGACGGCTTTGCCTTCATTGTATTCATCAAGTGTGGGCCACTGCCACACTCCACGCATCTTGTGGTCCTTTGCTCCATTTTCTTGATGCCCGTTTATGTCGTGTATGTCCGCCAGCCCTGCAAATCAATGCCCCTGACTACAGAGTTAACAATTCCAAGGTTTTCATTTTTTTCATTCATTTTATTTTTCTTCGCCCAAGCTATTATAAATGAGAATCGGTAACACACCTTGAAAGTTAAGGGTCTGGGGTGCCTGGGTGGCTCAGTGGGCTAAACGTCTTACTCTTAACTTTGGCACATGTCATGATCTCACGATTCGTGAGTTCGAGTCCCGCATCCGGAGCTGTGCTGATAGCACGGAGTCTGCTTAGGATTCTCTCTCTCCCTCTCTCTGTCCCTCCCCTGCTGGCTCTCTGTCTCTCTCAAAATAAGTAAAAAAAAAAAAAGAAAGTTAAGTGTCAATGCCAGTTACAGGCACCAACTTGAGGTACAGTTGTGTGTGGCCACAAGATGAACATTTGTTGAATTCATATTGCAGCTATTCAGGTAACTACCTCATTTCATTTCCTCAATCATAAGGAAATTTCTTTTGTTTTCTGAATTTTACATTGCAGGAAAATAAGTTCTTAAATTCTGGCGCAAGAACGCTTTTTCCTCCCTCTTCACATTCCGCCTGAATCCTTGGGGGAAAAACCACGAGAAACTTTGCTGCCCTGTGTCTGACTCGCTTAATCATCTCACCCAAAGAAAGGCAGAGCTCCTAATCTGAATGGGCAGATCCCCAGATACGGGGCCCCATACTCGTCTCTATGTAGGTGGACCTCATAAGAAAAGGGCATGGGGAAGGCTGACCTTCACATTCACTTCTGGCCTTCTGTGTTTTCCCCCCTTGTGTTCCTTGGCTCCTGGAGAAAGGAAAATCGGTGGAGCCTGTGTGTGGAGAGCCGAGCTAAATGTGCACTTCCTGCTCTAGTCTTTCAATCCGCTGGAGCCAAGACACCTGCAAAGCCTGTCCCAGCGCCATTTACCTGGGAGATGGTTCCATGCACCTAGTTCCTGAAGCTAAGCTTTGAGGGCTGTGGGGGTGGAGGGGGAGGGGTGGAGGGGGTGGGGAGGTCCACCAGAATGGTCACACGGTAGGGTTCACGCTCTGACCCAACCACTAAGAGAAGGTGGTTCTGTTTGTTAGATTGGTTTTTCAGTTTCCATTTGGCTATTGTGCTTGTGTCTATGCAAATATAATTTCCTTCCTATGAAATCGGGGAGAAGGAGTGAGAGGCAGAACTCGTGCAGCAAAAATCCTGCTTTATATTCTTCATATTAACCTTATATTGCCCCGACTCCTACCTGTCATGGGCTTGGAGGCACAAGGGTGACCAGGTGATTCTGTAGGAAGAAGCATTAGGTACCTTCTCAGAAACTTTCTCAACTTGAAATAACCAGAAGGGCAATCCTCATGGGTGATAAAGACCTTCCTCATCCTCCTTAGGTCGCAAATACACAGCTTGGGTGCTGGCCAGATCCCCTCTGCCCCACTCCTAACTTGTTTTTCTCCCCTTTGTAACGTGCCATGCCCTTCTTCCTCTCCCTGTCCCTTTTTGTGTTTTCCTTCCTGTGTTTTGACCCTGTGTATTCTCTTGGGCTGGATGGCAGAAACTACCCCCCGTGTGGGGGGTACTCAAGCCACATTGCCTTCTGTAAAAGGACTGTGTCTCCATGCCTTTTGTTTCACATTGTATTTCTTATTGGAGCGGAAGCCAATATTGAACCCATTCCCGTGGGCTGGAGGTGAGCAGCTCACCTGGTAAAATGGGGGTGAATATAGGAGTGATGCCTTCCGTAATGCCGGGGGTGGGATACCTCTTCCATGGGGGCTTAGAGAATTTGTGATACTGCGTCCTGCTATTTGCCTCTGTCTCTGCAATTAGGCTATGGTTTCCTTAACTCTTTCTTATTTTATTCACTCAACACCTACTATTTAGAGCTCGCCCCCTGTGCTAGAGAGCTGTAACTGGATCCCAAGGTAAAAAGAAACAAAACAAATAAAAGAATAAGATAACCTCACGGTCACTGCCCACCAGTCACCCCCAACAACCCAGACAAGGAAACACGTACTGTATAGTGACTGCTTAAAGGGTCAGCTAATGCCTGTGAATCTTTGGAAGAGATGCACTCTGTCCGGCTGAGACATGAGGAGACCCAGACTGGAGAAGATCGCTTTGAATCGAGTCCTGAAAAATTAGCCCTTCCTTGAAAGCCAAAGGAAGGCTGGGGGTGAGGGACAAGAGCCCCTCATGCACTGCAGACGAAGCAGTGGCAATGCAGTCTTCCTGGGGAAGGAAGGCACAGGCAGGCTTGGGAAACTGGGAGTGTTGAGAGCACCTGGAGAGGAGGGTGTGAGGTGTGTGGACTTCAAAAGAGAGGCTTGATCCAGTTATTCATTTTGACATCTATTTTATGACTCCACAAAGTGTAGCCTTTACTGTATACTCTCTCCACTCCCTTCCTCTCTGTCTATCTATCTATCCATTCTCCATGCATCCATCCATCATCTATCTATGTATTCATCCATCCATCCATCCGTCTACCATCTATCTATCCATATATCTCTGTGCTCTCATTTTCTACAAATGCATGAGGAACAAAGTCGATATTTTAAGGCTATCTCTCAAATGTTATATAAATATGTATGAATAATAGCTGTTGAAATCACCAGGAAAAAAAAAAGAGAACATTACTGTTTACCTCTCATTATTCCTTAAGTGCCTGTGTATGTGTTTGCTTAATTACTTTAAGTGAAAGCATATTTTAAAATTGCCGTGACTTCTCCAGAATAAATGAACTATAGGAGAGACTCAAGCCACAGACCACAAATTGTTTTTCGTCACATGAAGTTATCGATACCAGCCCTTGTTTATGGATCATTTCAGGGATTTATTTCCACTTGGGACATTCTATCACAGGTATTTTGGTCTGCGTTAAAGCTCTGTGAGGGCGCATCTGTACAGCCTCTCTGACATGACACCCTGTTCCTGTACAAAGATGCCTGTGCCATGGGCTCATAGACAGCCAGGTGCTTCTAGAAAAACCTGTTGGAAGGAGCAAAGTGAGGCTGGAAACAAGCCAGAGAAGAAGTGCAAGAGAGCCACAATGGCTGAAGAGCACTTGAGTGTGTTCGTCATTGAGCGAATCAAGGTGCTGTTTGGGTTTGCATCAAATAATCAAAATTGAACCGAAAGATATGGGGGTACCTACTCCGTTCTTAGTCCTGGACTAAACAAAGATGCATTTAGATATGAATATATATATATATATATATATATATATATATATGTATATATATACACACATATACATGTATATGCATACACATATATGTATATATGTATTTCCTGGAAGTGTGTCTATCTATTATCTATCATCTATCTATCTATCATCTGTCTATCTATCTATCTATCTATCTATCCATCCTGGAATCCTGGAATTGTAGATCAGTACTCTGTACCTTATCAAATTACTATTAATCATCTTTCCAGAACACCATAATGACTCTCAGGAAGGAAAAAAAAAACATATTTTAGCAGAAATGAAGTGAACATCGGTGGCAGAAGAAACAGAATCCTGTAAAGATATGGAATAAATGTTAATGACCAGCTGAGTGGAAAGGCTATGAGATCTGTAGTTAACATTTGTTGTTGAATTCTGGGCCAGTCACTCAATCCCTTATAAACTAGAAAGAATGATATAATGGGATAATATACAATGGAGAAAATATATTTTTTTCAATAAGTGATATTGGAAAAACTGGATAGTTGCACCCAAAACAATGAAACTGGATCTCTTGCTTACACCATTATGCAAGAATAAGTGGGGGATGCATTAAAGACTCAAATGTAAGATGTGAAACCACAAGACTCCTAAAAGAGTATAGGCAGTGTGTGTGTCTTAGGAATGTGTCCATTTCTTCCAGGTTGTCCAGTTTGTTGGCATATCACTTTTCATAGTATTCCCTGATAATTGCTTGTATTTCTGAGGGGTTGGTTGTAAAAATTCCATTTTCATTCATGATTTTATCTATTTGGGTCATCTCCCTTTTCTTTTTGAGAAGCCTGGCTAGAGGTTTATCAATTTTGTTTATTTTTTCAAAAAAACAACTCTTGGTTTCATTGATCTGCTCTACAGTTTTTTTTTTTTTAGATTCTATATTGTTTATTTCTGCTCTGATCTTTATTATTTGTCTTCTTCTGCTGGGTTTGGGATGTCTTTGTTGTTCTGCTTCTATTTCCTTTAGGTGTGCTGTTAGATTTTGTATTTGGGATTTTTCTTGGTTTTTGAGATAGGCCTAGATTGCAATGTATTTTCCTCTCAGGACTGCCTTCGCTGCATCCCAAAGCTTTGTAGAAACTTGAACAACCCATAACCAGGGAAGAAATTGAATCAGTCATCAAAAATCTCCCAAAAAATAAGTCCAGGACCAGATGGCTTCCCTGGGGGAATTCTACCAGACATTTAAAGCAGAGATAATACCCATCTTTCTCAAGCTGTTCCAAAAAATAGAAAGGGAAGGAAAACTTTCAGACTCATTCTATGAAGCCACCGTTACTTTGATTCCCAAACCAGACAGAGACCCAGAAAAAAAAGAGAACTACAGGCCAATATCCCTGATGAATATGGATGCAAAAATTCTCAACAAGATACTAGCAAATTGAATTCAACAGCATATAAAAAGAATTACTCATCATGATCAAGTGGGATTCATTCCTGGGCTGCAGGGCTGGTTCGACATTTGCAAATCAATCAATGTGATACATCACATTAATAAAAGAAAAAATAAGAACCATGTAATCCTGTCAATCGATGCAGAAAAAACATTTGACAAAATTCAGCATCCTTTCTTGATAAAAACCTTGAGAAAGTCGGGATAGAAGGAACATACTTAAACATCATAAAAGCCATTTATGAAAAGCCCACAGATAGTATCATCCTCAATGGGGAAAAACTGAGAACTTTCCCCTTGAGATCAGAAACACGACAGGGATGTCCACTCTTACCTCCGTTGTTTAACATAGTGTTGGAAGTTCTAGCATCAGCAATCAGACAACAAAAGAAAATCAAAGGCATCAAAATTGGCAAAGATGAAGTTAAGCTTTCACTTTTTGCAGATGATATATTATACATGGAAAATCCAATAGACTACACCAAAAGTCTGCTAGAACTGATACATGAATTCAGCAGAGTCACAGAATACAAAATCAATGTACAGAAATCAGTTGCATTCTTATACACTAATAATGAAGCAACAGAAAGACAAATAAAGAAACTGATCCCATTCACAATTGCACCAAAAATCATAAAATACCTAAGAATAAACCTAACCAGAGATGTAAAAGATCTGTATGCTTAAAACTATAGAAAGCTTATGAAGAAAATTGAAGAAGATACAAAGAAATGGAAAAACAGTCCATGCTCATGGATTGGAAGAATAAACATTATTAAAATGTCAATACTACCCAAAGCTATCTACATATTCAAAGCGATCCTAATCAAAATTGCACCAGCATTCTTCTTGAAGCTAGAACAACCAATCCTAAAATTTGTATGGAACCACAAAAGACCCTGAATAGCCAAAGTAATATTGAAGAAGAAGACCAAAGAGGGAGGCATCACAATCTCAGCCTTTAGCCTCTACTACAAAGCTATAATCATCAAGACAGCACGGTATTGGCATGAAAACAGACACATAGACCAATGGAATAGAATAGAGACTCCAGAATTGGACCCACAAAAGTATGGCCAACTAATCTTTGACGAAGCAGGAAAGAATATCCAATGGAAAAAATACAGTCTCTTTAACAAATGGTGCTGGGAGAACTGGACAGAAACATGCAGAATAATGAAACTAGACCACTTTCTCACACCATTCACAAAAACAAACTCAAAATGGATAAAGGACCTGAATGTGAGACAGGAAACCATCAAAACCCTAGAGGAGAAAGCAGGAAAAAAACCTCTCTGACCTCAGCTGCAGCAATTTCTTACTTGACACATCTCCAAAGGCAAGGGAATTAAAAACAAAAATGAATTACTGGGACCTCATGCTGATAAAAAGCTTCTGCACTGCAAAGGAAACAATCAACAAAGCTAAAAGACAACTGGCAGAATGGGAAAAGATATTTGCAAATGACACATTGGACAAAGGGCTAGTATCCAAAATCTATAAAGAGCTCACCAAACTCCACACCCGAAAAACAAATAATCCAGTGAAGAAATGGGCAGAAAACATGAATAGACACTTCTCTAAAGAAGACACTCAGATGCCAACAGGCACATGAAAAGATGCTCAATGTCACTCCTCATCAGGGAAATACAGATCAAAACCACACTGAGATACCACCTCACGCCAGTCAGAGTGGCTAAAATGAACAAATCAGGAGACTATAGATGCTGGAAAGGATGTGGAGAAACGGGAACCCTCTTGCACT
The DNA here is from genome assembly GCF_024362965.1 of Panthera pardus. NCBI lineage: Eukaryota > Metazoa > Chordata > Mammalia > Carnivora > Felidae > Panthera > Panthera pardus. The sequence continues at coordinate 105,373,826 of NW_026526655.1, forward strand.
GTTGGTGGGAATGCAAACTGGTGTAGCCACTCTGGAAAACAGTGTGGAGGTCCCTCAAAAAAATTAAAAATAGATCTACCCTATGACCCAGCAATAGCACTGCTAGGAATTTCCCCAAGGGATACAGGAGTAGTGATGCATAGGGGCACTTTTACTCCAATGTTTATGGCAGCACTTTCAACACTAGCCAAATTATGGAAAGAGCCTAAATGTCCACCAACTGATGAATGGATAAAGAAATTGTGGTTTATATACACAATGGAGTACTATGTGGCATTGAGAAAGAATGAAATATGGCCTTTTTGTAGCAACATGGATGGAACTGGAATGTGTTATGCCAAGCAAAATTAGTCATACAGAGAAAGACAGATACCATATGTTTTCACTCATCTGTGGATCCTGAGAAACTTAACAGAAGACCATGGGGCGGGGGTGGGGAAGGAAAAAAAAAGTTAGAGAGGGAGGGAGGCAAACCATAAGAGACTCTTAAAAACTGAGAATAAACTGAGGGTTTATGGGGGGTGGGAGGGAGGAGAAAGTGGGTGATGGGCATTGAGGAGGGCACCTTTCGGTATGAGCACTGGGTGTTGTATGGAAACCAATTTGACATAAATTTCATATTTGAAAAAAGAGTATAGGCAGTAAACTTTTCCATGCCAGTCTTAGCAATAGTTTGTTTTGGAATATTGTCTCCTCAGGCAAGGGCTAAGACAAAAGCAAAAGTAATTCAGACTACATGAAACTAAAAAGCTTTACCCAGCAAAGGAAACCATTGACAGAATGAAAAGGCCTTCTAGCGAATGGGAAAAGATGTTTGCCAATGACATATCTGATAGGGAGTTGATATTCAAATTATACAGAAAAATCACACAACTGAATACACACACGCGCACACACACGCACACACACACACACACACACACACACACACACAGGCAACCCAATTAAAAAATGAACAGAGGACCTGAATAGACATTTTTTTCAAAAAGGACATACAGGTGGCCATCGGGCCCATGAAGCAATGGTGAACATTAGTGATCATTAGGGAAATGCAAATCAAGACTATGTTGGAATACCATTTCATACCTGTCAGAATGACTAGTATCAGAAAGATAAGAAATAATAGGTGTTGGTGAGGATATGGAGAAAAGAGAACCCTCGTGCACTGTTGGTGGGAACGCGAATTGGCATAGCCACTATGGAAAACAGTATGGAATTTTCTCAAACAATTGAAAATAGAAATACCATATAAATCAGAAATTCCACTTCTGGGTATTGATCTGAGGGAAAAAAAAACACTAATTCAAAAAGATATATGCACACCTATGTTCACTGCAGAATTATTTACAGTGGCCAAGATATGGAAGCCACCTAAGTGTTCATCGATAGATGAATGGAAGATGTGAAGATGGGAAGAAGATGTGAGGTGGGAGACTGATCTTGTCACCAGGGTCCTCCCTTCCAGGACAGGCACGACAGGAATATCTAATGCCATTTCTGGAATAAGAGTTAAAAGGGAGGTGCTGGCACATGGTAATGATTACTGATCGAGAAAATATCAGTAACAAATAACTCGGAGTTAATGAGCCAAATCTGAGGTGAAGGGTATAGTTTCCAACATGCCTTTCGTTCAAATGCTAGTACAGCATATTACAAAAGTTACTCTTACCTCTCAGAGTTTCTCAGTCTCTTTACCTGTAAATTGAAAATAATAAGATCTGCCTCTTGGGTTGCTGGGAAAATTAAATTACATAAGAAGCCTTCTGTTTTGTCTTTCATAGAGTAGCCTTTTAGAAGATGCTAGCAACTTTTAAAAGAACTTTATACAAAACAGTTTTAATCCTATACCTCACAAAACACATTTTTAAAATTTCTTTTAGCATTTTATTTTTTGAGAGACAGAGAGAGAGCATGAGCAGGGAAGGGGCAGAGAGAGAGAGAGAGAGGGAGACACAGAATCCGAAGCAGGCTCCAGGCCCTGAGCTGTTAGCACAGAGCCTGATGTGGGACTTGAACCCACGAACGTGAATTCATGACTTGAGCTGAAGTTGGATGCTCAACCGACTGAGCCACCCAGGCACTCCTCTAAAGAAACACATTTTGCTACCCAGATAGAGTGGCTCATGGATCTTCTCTCATATACAGGATGCCTCAACCCTTGCTGCTGACCTAAAATTCTTGAAGAAGCCCAATGTTTCAGCTACACTGTGCGATAATGTATCTGCACAGCATTTCATTAAATTAAAATCACCCCCAAACATTTCAAAATAGTTGGAGTTCATCTTAAAAACCAAACTTACACACATCTATTGAAAAACTGGAAATTCTGGTGAGCTAGGCTTCATTCTGGCGAGGCGATGATGAGCCACTCAACTGGGTCAAGGCAGCCCCTTCAGAAAGGGCTGTCCCAGCTCCCACTCTGCTTCCCATTCACTGATGTGGCCTGTCTGGTTGACCCCTCGGTTCAACCTCAGAAGCGAAACAGTCCTGGAAAAGTGGTCTGCCTTTATTTGCTGGTGTTTACAGTTAACTTTTATTTCCTTGAAAATTGAATAGCTTTGATTTGATGTGGATTTTCACCTCGTCTTAGAGTCACCATGTATCTTTTATCCTGTGTCTTGAGAATTCTGTGACGTTGTCCAGTGCCATCTAGATGGGAAAAGCTGGTGTTTTAAAGTTCACCATTACAGAAGGGAGGAAGGGAGGTGGTGATGTCAGGTTTGAGAATGATGCTAAAGTCACCGAGGTGAGCTCCCATGGATGCCCAGATAACCAAGACAGATGAACAGATGTGCCCTGTCAATTTCCCTCCAGAGGACGGTCTGGTCTCATGCCTGGCTGAAGTTTTGTACTTCACCGTCCTGACCAGACAGAAAAACACAGACTTGCGAAGAAAGTAGGGCCAGGCAGCTCCAGGAATTCTCTGGAATCATATCTAGAGTTCTAGATGATGCAAAGTGGGAGAACGTAGCGTGATGAGGTCAGGATCTGGGACACACATCTGTACTGGGGCTAGAGGACTGTCTCAGAAACAAGGCAGACAAGGAGAAGTTATGTGAACACGTGATCACAGGCCAGGGGAAGTGGTGAGTCAACCTGTAAGTAGCAACAATTCACTTTAAACTACTTCATCTCAGGCCACGTGGTATAAATGGGTGTATTTGTTTCCATTGCATGCCCCAGTTGTTCGGTTGCTATAATCATGCCACAGAGATCTGCTAGCTTTTAATCGGAAAGCCCACACCCCAGGAGTGGCTACTACGAGTATTCTACTTTTTTCACCAAATAATATCACAGGCTATGCTAATTAACTAGAAAGCCTGACAGATACCAGGAAGGTTGTAGATTGGAAATAGTGGGTGTTAGAAATATGCTTCCATGGAATAATTTTTTTATTCGGTATTTGTGGATAAGGTTAAATATTTTTTTAAAGTGTTTTTAATGTTTATCTTTGACAGAGAGAGAGAGAGAGACAGAGACAGAGTGCGAGCGGGGGAGGGGCAGACAGAGAGAGACAGACAGAATCTGAAGCAGGCTCCAGACTCCGAGCTGTCAGCACAGAGCCCGACTTGGGGCTCAAACCCACAGACCGTGAGATCGTGATCTGAGCCAAAGTCAGACACTCCACCGACTGAGCCACCCAGGCGCCCCAAGGTTAAATATTTTGAAGGGGCACTTGGGTGGCTCAGTGGGTTAAGCATCTGACTTCGGCTCAAGTGAAGATCTCGTGGTCTGTGGGTTCGAGCCCCGCGTCAGGCTCCGTGCTGACAGCTCGGAGCCTGGAGCCTGCTTCAGATTCTGTGTCTCCCTTACCTTGCTCTCTCTCTCTGTCTCCCTCCCTCTGTCTCTCTCTGTCTCAAAAATAAATAAACATTAAGTATTTTGAAAACAATCCTTGCTTTTAAGGAACAGAGCGCTAAATCTAGTATCTACCTAACCATATGCTCTTTAGAGATAACACGGGTGGTTTGATTCATAAATGAGCTTGTGTCCAGATGCTGGTTTAGAAGAGTATTGGTCATGGCATTCCAAGAGATGATTCGCTGAAATGCACACCTTGAATATTATATCATTTCTTTCCAAGGAATCTTCCATGCAAATCATGTGTAGAGTCTCAAAATTGTACAGTGAGATTTCCCTGGGGCTGCACTCCAGTTTGTTAATGTTTGTATATGTGGCAGAATTTAGTCTGGGACTTGATTCTATAATTTACTGGTAGGTAGCTTATGAGGGAGTGCTAGTTTTCATTTATCTCCAATTATTGGGCTGTGCTAGTGAGATCCTCAAAAAGAACCTGGTAACTAGGCATGGCCACTGTGCCTAGGAACTGGATAGATGGACAGGAGCAAGGAAGACAGAGCATAAGTACCAGGGGAACTTAGTGGCTCAGTAAAAGTATCTGTGCTCTGGCGGGGCCAGCACAGAGCTTGGCCCTGGGGGTGCCTGTCGTGGGGATACGCTGGTGAGTGGAAAAGCACTGAAACAAGATGTAGGAGGCTTAATGTAGTGTCAGTCCTACCCGGCTTTTGTGAACTTGTATAAGCCCTCTAACTGCTTTGGCTTCCTGATACATCCGATGAGATGATATTCTCAACTGGACGGGCACAATATGGTGGATGAAATGAGACTTCAGAGCCTGTGGTCATGGCTGGAATCCCAGGCTCACCAGTGATCAGCTCAACTCCCTGTGTAACTTATTTAACCCATGTAAGCTTTCATATTCTTATCCACGGAACATAAGCAATGCTATTTCATAGAGACTGGTTTTGTACTAGGTGAAATGAGAAATGTGAAGTGCTTAGACACGGTGTGCCCCTGGAGTGGTGCTCAATAATGGTAAACCATCCACCTCTTTTCTTTCCTTTAGGATGAAACATTAAGTCTATGCTTAAGAGTTAATGAAGGCCAGTTATGACACAGGCAAAGCAATCTTGGGAATGAGGATGTTATTCCTTCAGTATTGGAATTGAGATGATGCTAAGTGATGATGGTTAAGTCTCTTACTTTTGATGTTAAATGGTTAATGTGCTAATGAAGGAATACATGTTTAAACTAATAAATGAGAAAACCATTTTTAGGTTGGATTCTTCCTCCACAGAAAGAGCAAAAGACAGCATGTGAAAAACTAAGAGAGCTCTGAAAAGAATCTAGAGCACATAAATTATTCCTTCACCACTGGCCAAGAATATCACCAGGGAGGAAGAATCTCACACACACACTCACATGCACACACACAATTACATACATACGTGTATATATACACACAATTATGTGTACACAGGCATACATATATACACAATTATATACATTTATATACACACATACACACATACGTATATACATGCATATACATATTCACACATATATACATACATATATGTTTTTAAGTAGAATTTAAAATTATGGAACTCTGGGGACGCCTGGGTGGCTCAGTCAGTTGAGCATCTGACCCTTGGTTTTGGCTGAGGTCATGATCCCAGGGTCTCTCTTTGTCTCTCTTAAAAAGAAATAAATTATGTTAGTGTGATTTCAGTCATCATCAATTCCTTCTGTCTTCTTTAAGCCATTAATGACTTTTATTTTATAAAAATTCAGATCGCTTGGTTCCTTATGTGACATGTCACTCAAACAATGGTGTACTTGTATTTAAAAATTGAGCAAAATAGAAAGTAGGAGCCAAAATATAAGAATCAAAAAGGAAGCCTGACTCAAGGAAAGAGAATCAACCACTGCGGATATTTGACAAACATGAGGCAGCGGTGGAGACAGAGCAGCACAAGTGTGGATAGATAGCTACAGCAGATATGTCCGCCATTGGAAAGAGGGAGCGCTGTTTCCGGTCCTGCGAACGCCACTCTTCCGGTGTCATTCCAGAGTGTGGCTCACAGTAACCTTCCTCAAGTCACAAATTCTCTGTGTTGAGATCCCGTGACCTCTGCTCCTTCTTCCCTTTTTCCTCTTTCCAACAGTGTCTCAGCCAGAGGTAGGCTGAAGACACAACATGGCACGTGGGAGTGTTTCCTTCTTCACCTCCACTTATTTTAAAATGGGGTCAGCATGGGAGCACCCCCTCCTTTTCCGTTGCACCCCTCATTCCTTCCTGCGTTGTTGCATGGCCATTTGGGCACCAACAGTCTCCCTTGTAAGGAGATCTGAATCCCGAAGGCCCGAGTTAGCACTTTGAACCTTCTACCTCATTTCTTCCCTCCGGTATCACTATGTTTGGAAAACAATCTTCAAAGCATGACATTTGGAGGTGGAAACATATCCATATTGCGGTGAGGATGCGGTTTTTGCATGGATGGTTTTATGGTCGCTTTTGTGGATTTTAGCAAGCTTCATAGGATGAGCAGTGAAACAGAAATGGCTTTATTCAACTCTCTTTACCCAGAAGTCCCATACCTGTGAAGCCTTTGGTGACCAGGTTTAATACAAGCAAACAAGTGTCTCTTAAAAGTTGGTATCTTAGTGAGCCTTTTATTTTCATTTTTGGGTGTGCTGTATTTTCAGTACTACTCATAGAAGAAAACAACTATACAGATAACAATGAGGACAAATATCTCAAGGGTCAAAGTGAAAGTATTTTCTAATATTTGCTACTTTATGTATTCAAGACCTACAAGTTTATTATTATTATTATTATTATTATTATTATTATTATTATTTTACATTTTTTGAGAGAGAGAGAACATGAGTGCATGAGTGGGGGAGAGGAAGAGGGAGGAGAGTCTTAACCTCCATGCTCAGTGTGGAGCTCCACACGAGGTTTGATCCCACAACCCAGGGATCATAACCTGAGCTGAAGTCAGCAGTTGGACACTCAACCTACAGAGCCACCCAGGTGCCTCAGGACCTGCAAGTGTGTAAGGGGGAGTTCCAAGTGAAAAAAACATGAAACAAGCAAAGTTAGAGATGAGAAGGAAAAATGTCACCACGTTGCCGTGTATGTGATGTTTTATTTCTGCACTATTTTGGGGGACATCCAGGCTGCATTTAGGCTCCATGTGGCCTCCCCTTACCACAAATCACCTTCCACCACCCATGGGACAGGATGCTATTTATTCTCTCTGTCTTTTCTTCAGGAATTCTTTATCCCTGTGTTGTGGATATATATTTGGCCTTGCACGGTAGACCCAAAGTGCCAGAACTGAGACATTAAAACCTTTTGAATTAAATCACATTAGGAGATTATTTTTCACAGGAGCCCCTTAAAATAGATGTATCAAATTACTGTAATTCTAATTTTTCAAATCTTAGTACTTTTGACAAGTTGCAGCTCTGTTTACCCATTCTTACAGGAGCCTCATGATTTCCCCAAAAGAGCAGCATGAGGGCTGGAATTTTCAGTTTATCAAAGAAAATTACGTGCATTTTCCAAAGGCAAATTGCAGACCGAAAGCATTTGTAGATGAATAGAAAACTATGTGAAAGGGAACACTCCGCTGTGTTTGCCCACTTGTAACTTCAACCACTTCAACCCAAATTACCTTTTGAAATACTATTTGAAAATCTAAAGAGTTTCAAAAGGCACCATTAATAGGTGTGTTGAAAATACAACCCAACTTTCTCCAAACCCAGGGCTTCACTATTCGACAACTTAACCTCAGCTGAATCTTTCTCTTAAGTTTCTTCAAGTATGTTCAAGTTTCAGTTCCTAAAATCCACAGGTCCAAAACATACCAGAGTTTACACTTACATCACCATAAGATTCACCATTAGAAAGTCCTGGATTCGGGGCGCCTGGGTGGCTCAGTCGGTTAAGTGGCCGACTTCAGCTCAGGTCATGATCTCTTGATCCGTGAGTTCTAGCCCCGCGTCAGGCTCTGTGCTGACAGCTCAGAGCCTGGAGTCTGTTTCAGATTCTGTGTCTCCCTCTCTCTGACCCTCCCCTGTTCATGCTCTGTCTCTCCCTGTCTCAAAAATAAATAAAATGTTAAAAAAAATTAAAAAAAAAAAAAAGAAAGTCCTGGATTCACACCACGTCCTGCCCTGAGGAGGCATGGCTTATTGCAAACCTTATCACAGAGATCCAAGCAAGACCTCTTATTAAACAAAAAAGTAAGTAAAAATATTATTACGAATGGAAGCATAGAGGATTTAAGGGACTGTGTTGAAGCTTCTCAGCAAACCTGGGGCAGGCTTGGAACTTGAACTCTAATCTCACCTTGTCTTTCAGCAGAAAAATCCTGCTCTAAGTGAACTATATGTTTTCTCTATAATATTTAAGCAGATAAAGGCATCAGTCCCCACAGTACTGGCTTCTCAACATTCACTGTCTATAGCCATTCTCCAGCCATTCATCCTCTCCTGTTCTGTGTCTCCTGGAGGCTGATGGCCAAGGAGGCCATCAACTGGGATCCTTTTCTCTTGGGCTTCAGCTCTGCCTGGCTGATGGAAAGCACAGGAAAGGGAAGAGGGTGGGGAATGGAAGACCATGGCGCTTATTTCTCCCACTCTGTCTCTGCTTCAGCTCCAGCCTGGCAACATGGCAGCACTCTAACTACCACCATGAGGGGCGCCCCTGCTTCATACCCAGCTCTTGACCAAGATCGACCTCCTCGCTTCACTCAATTAGGTCCAAGGATGAAGCAGCTTCCCACTCTTGCCCGCTCCTTGTTGGCTACTTATTCCTTTGTGAGTTCCTTCACTCAGTAAACAGTCACTTCATTAAGAAGTTTCTCTAGAAGATCCCAACTAAAGACACGGGTTGGGACATCTGGGTGGCTCAGTCGGTTGAGGGTCCGACCCCACGGATTGTGAGTTTGAACCCTGCATTGGGATCTTCGTTGACAGCATGGAGCCTGCTTGGGATTCTCTGTCTCCCTTCCCTCCCTCTCTCTCTCTCTGTCCCTCCCCAACTTGTGCGTGCGTGCTCTCTCTCTCTCTCTGAAAATAAATAAATAAATAAAATCTAAAAACAAATGCTGTGCTTGATGCTGCAATCCTGACGTGTCACAAACACTTTGTACGTTTAATAAGCAATAAGTGCGTATCACTTCCTACTCTTGCCTACAATTGTAGTATATGGTCTGGGATTACAGAAGAGAGAAGCAAACTCTTTGTCACTAAAGAACAATTATGAGTGGAATACTTTGGTTTAAAAGCTGTACCAGAACAATTTCTATAGTGGGTAAGTCCCTTCTACATTGGAGAGATTAGTCTACATCGACACCCATGTGGTTCTCTTTGCAAGAGCCTCTGATCATGTGGGTGGCTCGCCATCACTTCCCGCTGTGGTTTCTGTGTCTTGTTCCAGAGTCTTGATCTCATCAGTCTTGTTATCCCCTGCTGAGCCTTTCTACACAGGGCAGTGAGTTAGGAAAGGACAGCCACCAATGCAGAGAGCGTATGGTTCTGTTTCGTGCCATAAAGGGGGAGTTCTGATTTCCAGAAGAGGAGAGAATTCTTTATTTCTGCTTTTGGGGTATGCGTGGCACCTATTAATTAACATGCCTGTGACATACCCTGAGAATTGCAAAAATGCATTTTGAAAATAAGTATAATTTCTTCATTGTATGCAACTTCCTCCTGTTGCCCAGCTGAACTTTATTGAATTATTCTACTCTATTTTGAAAACGGCCAGCTTCAAGCTTAATGCAAAGCTTACATCAAAATATACTTATTTCTTTGTCTGTCTCTCTCTCTCTCAGTTTTATTTCTACCACTAGTCTATTTTATATTATTTCTTTTTGTTTGTCCTGGTCCATTGTGTTAAAGTATTAATTTACCTTTTTGCTGTAAAAGGCTTTTCATCACCACTCAAGCTATGTTCCATAGAATGCATGAGAGAGAAGAAACTTTTAAAGAAAAATAACAGCCAAATAGTTTGAATTTGAATTTATTAATAATAAACAATCAAAATTATTTTGGGGGGAGTTTTCAATATGTAAATTACTATACAGTGCTCATAATAATAATAAAATTAAGACTTGGGATCAAAGCATGTAAACAATGTCAATAAATATCCTAACTGTGATGTAATCCATCTTGGGGTAATTGATAATTGCCGATACTTATGTGCTTTGCCATCTGTCAGTTATTCACGTATTCAACAAATATTTTCTGTAGCTCCTTTAATATACAAAGCATTTTGGAGTGGCATTAAACACAGAATATACTCCCTACCATAAAAACAGCTTAAAATTTATTTTAGAAGAAAACACAGGCATTTTTAAATGGTGTGCAAAGCTAGTGGCAAGTATTCCAAGCAGAATGAGGCAGTGTGATGCCTCTTCCTTGTGGGTGGAAACTGGGGCTCTAGTCTCAACCATTAATCAGTAAAAAATATGGACAGGAACCAGGAGGCCTATACAATTGGATGACTGCGTACAGTTCTAGTTAGTGATGTGAACCTCAAAAAATATGATAAATATGTGTTAAATTATGGAGTGTGTGTGTGTGTGTGTGTGTGTGTGTGAGTGATAGGATATACTCGTAATTTGCTCTATGAAGATAGGTTAAAAACACCACCTTCCTTTCCTTCAACGTGAAAAGACAAAACAAAGAGACAGAAGTGAAGTGGGAAAATTGGCCTGTTAAAGAATTTTCAGGATTCATTTCCTGGGTTTGATGAGTGAGGGTGAGGCTTAAAGTAAAGGCAAAAGTATGCCATCAACAAAATAAAAATCCTTTTTATCTATCAGTTGCTAAAGAGCTATTGATAAGTGGTTAGGAATTCAGCAGACGGTGGGTTCAGGCAGGCTGAAATACAAGTAGGTTGAGGAAGTACCTAGGAAAAGTGCTGTGTGAAAGGTCTAGCATGGATTAAGGAAATAAACATTTGCCCAGGAACTCTTCTACTCATTTAACAATCATATCATGGAATGCAGCAAGGCTTCTCCTTAACCTTCATGTGCCTTTAACAGAGTCAATGTCTATGAGACTGGATCAAGTCTTTCTGCCTCTTTATGTTGGGAGGCTAGAAGAGGCTACCCAAGAGACGTGGCGAGTACTAAGAAGGGTGGAACGTGAGCTGCCATTAGATGGTTTTACAGCAGGGAAATCAGAAATGTCAGAATCGTGTCCCGAACCTTAACCACCCCCTTTTCCAGGTGAGGTATCTATAGAGGAACCACTCATGCTGATCTCAGGCACTCTGAACTAGGCACATAGGGAGTCCAAAGTTCTTCCACTTTCCTCCACCACATACTAAGCCTGTATGTCCAGGTTTACTAGCTTACGATGAGCCCACTGCCAGACTGCCATAGTTGAAATAGCTTTTGTTACAGAAGAGAGAGAGAATGTAGTGTGTGTGTGTGTGTGTGTGTGTGTGTGTGTGTGTGTGTGTATAAGAGAGAGACAGAGACAGAGACAGAGAGATAGACAAAGACAGAGAGAAGTAAGCAATAGAAGAGCTGGGCTCCCTCTAAGATTAGGGTTGCCAGATAAAATACAAGACTCTCAGTTCAATGTTGCTTGTGCGTGACTCCGTACACGATCCAATAACAGATCTGGCATTTATCCCATTAGTGCGACATTCATTATTGTGAAGGATTTGCTAGAGTGGGTACAAGGGAATACTCTCTCCTCTTATCTTCTTCTGTATTGTTCTCTCTGTTTCACAGTTTGGTTTTCAAAGCACATCTGTGGCTGGCCCAGGTTGTGGTCCGCCCCTCAGGGTGGCCATCTTGTAGTAGGGGAGACAACTCACCAGCCTCTCCATGTGGCCACTTCTTTTTTCCCTTCTGGACACAGAGAGATACTTACAGCCATCCCGTGAGAATTCCTTCTGGAAACTGCTCTCAGGAGTCTGTGGGATGGTCAACAGAGACACAGACACAGAGAGATACTTACAGCCATCCCGTGAGAATTCCTTCTGGAAACTGCTCTCAGGAGCACAGAGAGATACTGGACACAGAGAGATACTTACAGCCATCCCGTGAGAATTCCTTCTGGAAACTGCTCTCAGGAGTCTGTGGGATGGTCAACCGCGAGAAATTTCTATCTGCATATCGGGAAATGCGGTTGGCAGTACGATTGTAAGGGTTAGGAAAAAAAACCCCACACAACTATACTTTTCAGCAGCTTAAATGACGTCACCAAAAGAAATGTATTTATTCACCTCAACAGGCTCTTCACATACTCTCTCCTTTGTCCCTCCCTACATTCATGTGTGTGCACACGTACACACACCCTCGTGCACACACACAGCAGGTGTTTTGCATGAGAACTGATAAATATCACTTGCATTTTACATACATAATTGGCACAAAAGGGGTACATTTATGGAAACTACTTCTTCACATGGAAATTCCGACAAAATCTCATTTTGTTTTCTCGCTACTCGAAATATTATTCCCTGTCTTTGTGCTTACCTAGAGGTCATTCGTCCTTCGTGGTCTATTTCAAGGGTCTGTCCTCTTGTTGCCCTATCCAGAGATGATCGCCCCTGCCCCCTCCCCATCTTGCCCCAGAAGACAAGCCAAATAATTACAGAGCCCATGCTCAGTCAGTAGCCTTACCAGGTGAAGAATTAATCCCTTGTGACAGCAAGTAAGGAAAGAAAAAAAGAAAGAAAGAAAAGCGGCTAATATTTTTATTAGGTTGACGGAGAAATGCACTATTTGAATGGTAGCATTTAATTCTCATTATCTGGAACAGCTACTTCATTTAAACTTCTCCCTTATTTTAAATAAACACCCTAATGCTCACATTCCTGCCTAGGACATTTTTAGCAATAACTGCTGGTTGTCAATGACAACAATCATATTTAATTGTTCATCCTGACATGCTCCAGCACTCTATTAGACACAGATTATTCTAGATTGCATAAATGAATAGCAAAGGTGCTGGCCAAGAGCTCTGCACACATGGGTGGAAAGAGGGAGTTACATCATCTCTTGTGGAAATACAGAAAGAGCCAGCACAGGTCAATAGCTCGTCAGATTTTTCAGGTTGCCCATTTCTGCCTGAATTTTCAAAAACCAAGTGTATTATTGATTATATCTTGTGAAGGGGAAAAAAAGATGAAGATCAGATTTCTCGGCAGGGTGTTGTTTCACTATTTTACTATATCTCTCAAAGTTATAATTCGGGAGAATAAAACATATCTTGTTCTTTACCTGAATTTTTAAAGGCTATAAGTAGACAGAAATTTATTAACTGAAATTTAGTTCAACTTTTCTTTCACTTCAGTCTTTTTCTTATTTTGTAATATTTATAATTATTATATTATTATATACTATTTTATAATATATTATTATTTTATCAAGGAAGGTAACTAAATAATACCTTTACATGAGGTGTCAGAGGACTGTTATAATATAAATGAGATTACCACAGTGAGTGCCTGAGGATAAAATTATAGAATCTCCTTTTCACTCACACACAGTTTTATAAACATGCCTTTCCTTTGTTTCAATTCTACCTTGATCTTTTCTGAAATGTCTAGAAATAACACTTTTCTGATCATTTTTAAGTCATTGACAGACCATGAATGTTTTTCTCTTAAATGATAAAGATGAAAAGTGTGGGTTATTTAATTGGTCATGCCATTGAACCCCGATGGGTAGGGATCGCTTTTGTGCCCTAGATAGGTCTTTGTGCCAGATCAGGAGTCAGGATATCATGCTCTGATATTGTGCTAAACACTTATTACAAAATCACCGAATAATAATAATATTGATGGTATTATTTTCACACAAGTGTTAACATTGAGCATGTGTTATCAATAAAAATCATCTCTTTTTGGAAAATATGTGCCGTCAGTATTTTTTCCACATGTAATGTATGCAAATAAATGTCTCTGCTACAGAATGGTCCATGCACTAACAGTACCCTAATGAATAATTATTCAATAATTATTTTGTTACTTCAGTTTAATAAGTTTACTATTTCACACTTGTTTATATAAACACCCCTGCATATCTCTATGCACAGGAAAAGCAGAGAATGGACTTTTTTTTTTTTTTTAGAAAGAGAGAGCTCTTGCGAGTGGAGGAGGGGCAAAAGGAGAAGGAGGGAGAGAGAGAATCTTAAGCAGGCTCCATGCTCAGTGTGGAGTCCTATGTGGGGCCTGATCTCACCACCGTGAGATAACGACCTGAGCCAAATTCAAGAGTTTGTCGCTTAACAAAGTGACCCACCCAGGTGCCCCTGAGAATGGACATTTTAAGACTTTAAAGAGATATTTTCCAAAAATATCTTTCAGAAGGAATGTAACAATATATAGGCCCATTAGTAGACATTTTTCCATTGATTACATTGACCGTCTGCTTTCTTTAAATGTTGGACAAAATTATAGGAAATATGGTATCTGATTGTTCCATTTTTTTAACAAATGAGATTGCATACTTCTCTATAGGTGTGTTGACTACTTGTTGACTACTTGTAGTTCTTTTGTAACTTTCTGAGCCTTCTAAGCCCTAACTGGATTTGTGTGCCATTCATCTTTATTAAATGTATTTCAGTTGGTCAGTTTCCTTTTTTAAAAAAATTATATTCAACGTAAAAATTCAATATAATTATTACAGCGGTAAAAAACAAGGTGTCTTTGGCACCAGAGAAACAATGCATTCAAATAAAGAATAAACATCATGGTGCCATTTTAAAGTCCGTACGTTGAACAGGAGCTCAGTGGAAATCTGTCCTTACAATGTAGTGCAAAAGTATTATGAAGGCTGTTCTTCTCAGGCCAGATTTATTAGATCTGTATTTTTGAGGGTGTCAGAAAGTTTATCTCAAGATAAATGGGCATTGTTCTAGGATGCTAATTATCATTTTAGTTATCTTGGATTACAAAGAGAGTTTCTTGAAAGTTAAGCAATGGGAGTTGGTTTCCTTCCACTCTGCTTTGACTTTAGATGGTGGTTTTGTTTACACACTACACTTAGGGTTCATAATCCTGCATCATGACCAATTGACAAGGGTGAGCCAAACATGCTGAACTATCAGCTCGAGAATTTTAAACGTAAAGAGATCTAGTGAAAATAAGAGCAAGCTTGTCCTGCTAATACCGAATGTCCACGAGGACACCTACCCTTTAATGAAGCTAATGAAATATTTTTTGTTGAATATTCTGTATCAAGCCCTGTACTCGGCATTGGTGGATTAAATTATCCATCTATTATCTATCTATCTATCTATCTATCTATCTATCTATCATCCATCATCTATCATCATCAGCAGCTATCTCTCTACTATCTATCTTCTATCATTTATCTATATAGCTTTCTAGTACATATCTCTATCATCTACCATCTACCTAGATATAGATATATAGATATAGATATAGATATAGTTTTTATCCTCAGGAAAACCAGCACTGAATGAGGATCTCAACTGAGGGCAATGAGGGGTACAAAGTGGGGACTCTAATTCAAGTGAGTGATTAAGAGAAGGCTTCCTGGAGAAAGGAATCATGACACTGAAGTTCAAAAGGCCGGGCCATTATGTGGGCAAATAACCAGGGTTAGAGCTGTCAAAGGCTAAGGAGGAAGAGGTAAGCTTTAACATGGCTATTTCAAAATTGTTCTGTAAAAATAAAGGATAAGTAACAGGAAATTATCTTAGCTCAGTGTTTTTCAAGGCTGTCTATAAGAGGGGATAATTCTTGGGAATTTAAAAGGCTCAGATGTGTTGAAACTATCCCAAACCTACGAATAAGAATCGTAAAGAGGCCAAAGTAGGAATTTTAAGTAATGGCAATCTTGAAAACCATAGATAAAGAGAGAGATCGAAGGGGTCAGTGCAAATAATTATAATTCCAAGCACAGGGAAATAAGATAATAACAATCATTCCTAAATATGACTAATGCACAGAAATATATAAATCCATGACAATATTTGAATTGAAGAAATGAAAAAAGATAACACATCTATAAAACTGACTACATACCTAGAAGTTAGTTTTGAGAAAATAAATTTGCTTTTACCAGTAATTTTGGAGAAAAATGTTGGGAATTAGGCAAATAAAGAGGAATAAAGAGGATAAAAACTATATCTATATCTATATATCTATATCTAGGTAGACGGTAGATGATAGAGATATGTACTAGAAAGCTATATTCAGTTAGTGACTGATTAGAAATTTAGGTCTCTTGACTTAATTATTATATTTCCTTTGCTAAGTGAGTGAAAAGCTCCGGAAACAGCAAAATCTCAGAAAATTCTCACCTTATTCAGGAAGTCTCTCTCAAATCCAGGAATTTCTTTCTATCTCTCTCTACACACACACACACACACACACACACACACACACACACACACCAGCAGATTTTAAACACAAAATCAATAAATATGATATCCAGGTTTTAGACATTTCAACATTTAACATATAAAATAGCATGCCCAATAAATATGTGAGATATAAGAAATTTTAATCTTTAACAATATTTGCTTCATATTTCTGATGCAATAAAAGAGCTACAGTTGAAGTGACTTTTGTACTGCCATTCTTGGTCTGACTTTTCTCATTTCATCTCCTTGCAGAGGATCCCATCTTGCTGAACATTAAACATTTAGATCAAAGTCATCCTATTTAAACACTGTCTGGTATGAACCCACCATAACTGTTTTAACCTTGCACTCTGATGACCCAAAGCATATATTCTTTTCAAGAACAGCATGAAGTATACAGACAGAGTTCCATTTTGGAGTTGAGGAGGGTCAGGTGAAGACAGACAAAATACATCTCTTAGACCTCAGGTAGCAGATGGCATATGCACTATTGGAAGTCAAAAGACTGGGCTGATTCAGTTGAACTTGAAAGCCATGATAGAAGGGGAATTTAGAAGTAAGCTGCCAGAGAATATATGCATATGTCTGTGTCTATGTCCTTATGTGTATACATATAAAGATGTACTACATAGCCTATAATACAAATGGACCAGCTTCCCACTTACTACACATATGTGTGGGCACATATAAAACACACACATGCACACACACACACATACACACAGTATCAGAGTTATTTCCAAAGCACCTGACAATATCAGATTATAGCTACTGTCTTTAGCAACATAGTAATGGAGGCTGCTTTATGGGGAGTTTCCAGTAAAAATTAATTTGAAGGGTGTAGTTGAAATATCTTCCCACTCTCAAGATATTTCCCTTGTATACTTCAACAATGCCTGATAGTTCAATATTGGTAGTTCATTCCTTTGTTGCCAGGCATTGGAATTTCCACAGATTCTTCCTTTAAAATAAAATTTTTAGATGTGACTGGGTGGCTCACTTGGTTAAGTGTCTGCCTCTTGATTTTGGCTCAGGTCATGATCTCACCGTTGCTGAGATTGAGCCCCACGTTGGGCTCTGCGCTGACAGCTCAGAGCCTGCTTCAGATTCTCTCTCTCCCTCTCTCTGCCCTTCCCTTGGTCTCTCTCTCTCTCTCTCTCTCTCTCTCTCTCTCTCTCTCTCAAAATAAATAAATAAACATTTAAATAAAAAATACAAAAATTTTAAAATCATAGAAAAACATATTATGCCACTGAACTTTGAATCAAAGCAGACTAGATATTTCTGAAACATTTGTAACCGCTTACCTTTTACATTTTGGGAGGGGTGAGATGGTGAGGGATATAAAAACCTCTAGCATGGGTTATGTTCCAATGGAGTAGCAAACTAGGGACAAGAGTAGGCAGGAAATGTGGCATGAGGCATGGCCCGGAAGGCCACAGCAGAACCTGAGGCCAAAAAACAGAGAAAGTATCACTTCAGGAACAGATAGGAAAATGCTATTAATTACTTTAAAGTTCACCTGGCCTGGCCCCAAAATGTGAAAGCATTGAGCGTGTTCCAAATTCATGTTGTCCACTGTGGTGGGTAGAATTTCAAAGGCAAGACATGACACATTCCCCAGGAGATCACATAGCCTAGAAATGATAGATGACTAACTTCAACTCAGAGTTGACCCAATACTTTGTAGTCTATACCCTGCTTGCCACAGAACTAAAAGGAACAGCAGTCTTTCTCAAGAACTGTTGATATGTAGAATTCTACAATGTATTTTTTTTAAAGAGGAAGCATGGAGACTTCCCACAGTACCTTATTCAGAAACCTGCTCTAAATGTCTTCTTTGAACAGCACTTCCCTTCCCTAACACAGCTGGTAAACTCTGTCTATATTCTCCCTCACCTCAGGGCTCTCATTGTTAGGCTTCTACCCATTTTTCATTCTCTCTTCCCCTGCCCTCAGGTGCTCGGCTCCTCCCTGCCTCTAGCCCCCGTCACGCCCCAACTGCGGCAAGGATGGTCTTTCTGGATGGCTTTCTGTTCAGCTCATGTGGTTCTCTCTTCCGTTTCAAGCTCTTCAGGATTTCTCAACCTTGGCACTATTGACAGGTTGGGTTGCATAAGTCTTTGTTGAAGGGACTGTCTTGTGCTTTGTAGGATGCATAACAGCATCCTGGGCCTTCACCCATTGGGTGCCAGTAGGACATCTCTAGTTGTGACAACCAAAACTGTCCCTAGGCATTGCCAATTGTTCCCTGAGGGACAAATGGGTTGGGAGCCACTCTGCTCTTGGATGCTTTCTCTGTTTTGTTACCTTAAAAATTGCAATATACAGTAGAAAAAGATGTCATGAGGATATGTCATGGTACACTGGCAGACTCTAAGCGAAGAGTGGGTGATGGTCCAGTGAGGCCAAAGAAAAGACCCAGAGAAAACAATGGAGAAATAGGTTTATTGGGGGGAACTTACGTACAGGGAATCCAGGAGTGGCCAACTGGACAAAGCATACACTGCTAGGCTCTGCATGCAACAAGCTTTTACAGCAGAGCAACTGGCCTCACAACTATCTGTAGCCCATCCTCTTCTTGCCCGGCCAGTGTTCCAAGGAATCAAGGTTTCCCAAAAGGACATTCTTCATTACAAAGGAGATGTTCTGGGTTGGCCATTCCTGGAGCCCTTGACTGTGAACGCTAAACAACATGCACTATGCATTCTGCCTACTGGGAATAGAGAGGGATGATGGGATCCCCACATTTTTCAAGAAAGTGATTAACAGGGGCATTCAGGGTTCACTTGCACAAACCAGCCTGGTATTGAGAAAGTACCTACTGCAAACTGGAGAATTCAGAGAGGGATCCCTGAAGGAAATGTCAGAAACACACACAGGAGAAGGTTTTCCAGATTGAGAGAACATCATGTATGAAACCTGCTGGTAAATGAAAATGAAAAATTAAGGGCATAAGCAAGATAGTGGTAAAGGATATAGCTAGGGGAGGTGGGTGGAAGGCAGAGGTACAGAACCTTGTGTGATACGATGAGCAATTCAACCTTCTCCTGAGGTCAATCAAGAGGGGACCACTGAAGCCCTGTAAGCACAAAAATAGTTGTATTTTACAAAAATTGTTCTGGTGGTCTATGGGAACAAATTAGAGACAAGAAGAATAAAGAAAATTAGGAATGCTTCTTAAATAACATTCATGTAATGTTTAAGATGATAGGGTCATTGAGTGACACTCAATGCTACTGTCCTCCTTCTATATCAAGATTCCAAAAAAGGTGTGAACTTTGGCTATTTAAAGAGGAAGTATCATTTTCACACACATGAGTCTTTGGAAAGAAGAAAAACTGTATCCAAGAGCTCTGAATCATAATTTTTATCATATTTTATTAGAACTTAAATTTTTCCTATTTCCTCAATCTCCAAAATCTGAAGTTCACCAAGGCTTCGCATTTGGACCCTTCCATTGTCACACTTTACTCTCTGGGCTATAAATATTACCTATATTCTAGTAAGTCCAATTTACCTTTCCAGCAAGGACCTCCCCACCCTTAATTCTAAATGTCACAACCATTAAGCATACTCACTTAGGCTAGGCATATCTCACACAATCTCTCAGCAAATTCTGAAACCACTGCCGTTGATATATATTTACATACATCTACAACATACAACAACCCATGGTCATTTAGAGTTTCCAACATTATTCCTCCCTCCCCCCCACCCCCCAATTGGTTGCAAAGTGAGTTCCTATTTTTCTAATCAGTCTTTTCTGAGCTAATGCCAGCTGTTGTGCGATCTACAGTTGAACATTAGTTATGACGCTTGCCCTTATGGGCCCGTCTTACTATTATGAGAACCAATGTTTCATTTGACACAGTGTGCCTCAAAGCTGCTTATTATTAAATCATGGCAGCACTATTACTTCCCAAATGGGTTGCCCTTAACCTAATCTCCAAATCCTTGCAGGCACATGTCCCTGGGCATGCTATTAACTGAGAGTACTTACTCATACGGTCTTACCAATGTGAACCAACAAGAAATCTGGAGGAAAACAAAACAAAACATGTCATATTAATGGTCCAGATTCTGTTAGAGATTCTTCCACACCAAAGAAAACAAATGTAAAAGCCATGCTATCTATAGCCCCCTTACTGTGTGTAATGACCTATTGTGACATGAAGTATCTGATTTCCTAGTCTAACTAGTTATTTCAAAACAGTTTTTGGTAAAAATTACATGCATATGAAGCCCTTAGGTCCCATCTCACATTCCATGATATTCTTGCATTTGAAATGGAAACCACACTACAGAGTTTCTATAATTTGTGTCTGATTCTTTAGATGCAAAGAACACAGTACATCCTAAGCTAGCAAAATAAAAAGAAAGAATTTACCATGGGGTATCGAATCAGCTCAGACAGCCAAAGGCAGAGATGTAGAAGCCTCAGAAGCAAAGCTGGAGTGAGTACTGAATCCCAAGCAGTGTCTTTTGCTTTCACTCTGCTCTGCCGTGCTCTGCAAATCTTTTTCATTTTTCTCTTGTGTTTCTTTCTTCTAACCCATTGGTTTGCGAGGGAGACTTTGTCCTGTAATAATTCTCAGGCTTATGTGTCACTATTTCCATCATGAGACAGAATAACTTTCTCTCATTCCCAATGCCTAATTCCTAGGGAAGGCGCTCGATCTGATCTTCTTTTTCTTGCCAAACAGTTGAGGGTCTGCTCCACTGAATAATTCTTTTGCCTTAGTTGTAAATGGTGGAAGTAGGCAGTTGATGGAAATGACTGTAAGAAATTCCAAAATTGTCTGATATGGTACCTTTAACAATTTAAGTCATATTCTGTCATTTGCTCTTTTGGTTCAAAACACACCAAACAAAGCAAAAGCCATGTCCTTGACGTTTGGTGCCTTGAATGTAGGAAGAGTCAAAAAAATAAAAAAGGAAGTACAGAAGAGGATCCTCAACCTCTTTATCCCGTTATGCTTTGCTAAAAGAATCACACTAGATAGGCTTTATTTTGCCAACATTTGGGAGGACTCCTCGATTTGATTCCATTCGATTTATCCAAATGTTATTCAACACACGCCTTCTGTGGAAGATATCTCAGCCCTCTTTCTTGTTTCCCTGATCTTACCTATTCTTCAAGTATCTTCGTTATCCTGTTTTCATGAAACTTTTGTGTTTTAATACACTGTCCAGGGTGCAAAAGTTGCAGGGATAAAAAACACTAGTTTCTATTTTCAAGGAATTTACAGTATTTCAATAAGGGGGGGAGACTTTCAAAATAAATAAACAATAATGTCTAGTGCATGTAAAAATAAAAAGTGTCTGGGTATCTAGAGGGGATGGGTGGGAATGGAAAAGAGAAAGGATTAGCCATTTTGGAGGAAGGAAAAGTAGGAGATGGGAAGTTGAAGTTCTGGAAGAATCCATATCACTGCAGTGATCCTCTCCCTTCTGTGCTCCTGTTCCCCCTTTCATGGATGCCATGGATGCCATGGAATGTCACATCCATTGGGTACACCGTGCTCTCTTTGTACATGGTCTCTTTAAGGAGATTGTGACGTTGTGTCAGCACTGGACATGAGTTATTCATCTTTTCCGTTTCACAAAGCACCTGACAATTCCCCAGTACTGTGTTTTATTTTTTTAAGATTTATTAATTAATTTTTCACTTTATAAGTTTTAATGTATTGTGAAATCTGGGAATTTAAGTCATTTATTTTCAGCAGTTGCAAGAAAAAGAAATTATCTGATGCCTAGCAAGGAAATAAATAAATAAGCCAAAGTGTTCTTTCTCGAATGTGGTAGAAAATGATGGGAAGGGCAGATAATACTCTCAAAAATGTGTAAGGGGGCACAGGCCCCTGGGTGGCCCAATCAGTTAAGCATCCAACTCTTGATTTCAACTCAGGTCATGATCTCACAGTTTGTGGGCGTGAGCCCCAAGTCGGACTCTGCAGCCCACAGCCTGGTTAGGATTCTCTCCCTCTCTCCTTTCTCAACCTTTCCCCCACTCACAGGCTCTCTCTCTCTCAAAATAAATAAACATTTAAAAAATGTGTGTAGACTGGGGAGCGCCTGGGTGGCTCAGTCGGTTAGGTGTCTGACTTTGGCTCAGGTCATGATCCCACAGTTTGTGACTTCAGGTCCCACATCGGGCTCTGTGCTGACAGCTTGGACCTAAAGCCTGCTTTAGATTCTGTGTCTCCCTCTCTCTCTGCCCCTCCCCTGCTTGCACAGTGTCTCTCTCAAAAATAAATAAACATTAAAAAATTAAAAAAAACAACAAGGAGATTCTTTAGACAAATGACAATAGCTTTTGTTTGAAAAGGATTTCACAGGTTAAAAAATGCATTATCATTGGGGTGCCTGAGTGGACACTTAAGTGGCCAACTTTTGGTCTTGGCTCAGGTCATGATCTCACAGTTCATTGAATTAAGCCTGGAGTCAGGCTCTGTGCTGATAGCACTGAGCCTGCTTAAGATTCTCTCTCTCTCTCTCTCCCTCTGTCTATGCCTCTCTCTCTCTCTCTCAAAATAAATAAATAAACTTTAAAAAATGCATTATCATCTGTGTATTAATTAGTTCATGCTGTCATCACAAAATAACCAAATTGATTTTCTCACAGTTCTGGAGATCAGATTGGGGTGCCAGCATGGTCAGTTTCTGGTTATGTCTCTTTTCCTCACTTGTAGATGGCTACCTTCTGACTATGTCCTTGCGTAGCCTTTTCTCTGCTCATGCAAAAGGGAGAGAGAGACAAAGAGAAACAGAGAGAGAGAGAGAGAGAAAGTTCTCTTGTGTTTCTTCTTATAAGAACATTAATCCTGTTAGAACAGAGCCCCACACTTGTGACCTCATTGAACCTTAATTACTTCTTTAAAGGTTCCCTCTCTAGGGGCACCAAGGTGGCTCAGTTGGTTAAACATCTAACTCTTGATTTTGGCTCAAAGTCATGGTCTCATGGTTCATGGGTTCTAGCCACACATCCAGCTCTGTGCTGATAGTGTGGAAGCCGCTTTGGATTCTCTCTTCCTCTCCCTTTCTCAAAAATGAATAAATAAACTTAAAAAAATCTTGTAAAGGTCCCATCTCTAAATATAGTCACTTGGGGGTTAAGACTTCAACATATGAATTTTGGGGCTACGTAGACATTAAGTCCCTAACAATCCGCTACCACCTGCAATTCTCAGATCAGTAAAGAAGGGCAAGGATTTATATCACCCACGGCACCCAAGACTGGGGGGCTGGAGGGCTGTTCCAAATCACCAACACAGCAAAAGGTAGAACTGAGACCCAACTCTTGTCTCAGTACTTGTTCTCCATGTTTCTTTTTTTTAGTGCAAACGTAACTTTTATTTATTTATTTATTTATTTATTTATTTATTTAATATTAAATATAATTTATTGTCAAATTGGTTTCCATATAACACCCAATGCTCATCCCAACAGGTGCCTTCCTCAAAGCCCATCACCCACTATCCCTTCTCCCCCAACCCCCATCAACCCTCAGTTTGTTCTCAGTATTTAAGAGTCTCTTATGGTTTGCCTCCTTCCCTCTCTGTAACTTTTTTTTCACCCCTTCCCCTTTCCCATGGTCTTCTGTTAAGTTTCTCAATCAAAATTGTTCTCCATGTTTCTGTTCATTACAGGTGTTGGTAGCGACTTTGAACTCCATGAAGAAGCTCTGTAGAATGTAAGGGTTAGGAGTGCTAGATAGTATGATTTTTAATGTGAAAAGGTAAAGCTCCTACCCTTTTATATTGGATTTTTTTTTAATAGACTTTTTCAGATGTACCTAGAACCCTAGAGGGTAGGCAGAGGGTCAGGAAAGGAAAGCAAGAAGAAATAAAATAATAATGAGATGTCAGACTCAGATCCTAGGCTAACAACAGTGGAATTGGAGCTGAGACACTTTGTCGATTTGTGTTTGTTATGAGCTACTTTAAAGAACCTCTTTTTTTTTTTAGCAGTATTGGGGGTCATAATGGTAGGATTATATTTACCAGATGTTAAAACGGGTTCTTTAGTTATTAACTTTTTGTAAGCACTCATGAGCAATGTATTTCTTTAGAGTATAAGATACACAAGGGACATGTCCATTATTCATAATTTTAAATAACCCAATAAAGGTAGATGATACAAAGTAGGATTTGGGGGAAAATGTCTTTTAATACTTTATAAAATTTATTTGTATTCTCAAAGGGAAGAAAAACAACAGAAATAACAATAACAGGAACAAAAGGACAAAAATCAACCTTCTGCAATTCCTAAGTATTCTAATTAATTTCTCCTTAAATATTACCTTTCTTTTTTTTTTCTTCTTCTTTTTTTCTTTTTCCCTTTTTTTTTTTTTTAGGCCCACTACCAGCCTGGGTAGGTGACTGACTAAGGAGATGTAGATCCTTCTTTGATGTGAGGACTGTTCTGCCTTCTCCTGGTTTCTAGAGAGAGCTCATTTTGTCTATTTTCTGCTTCATCTGGCTCAGAGGAAGACCTCGGTCTGCACTATCTCCTCTCCCCCCATCCCCCTCCCCCCTTTCTGCCCCCACCTCCCAGCCCCTCGCGCATCCAGCACAGAGGCGCTGTCCTTAGCGATCTGGTCTTGTGGGTCAAGAGGGTTTGCATCATGTTTTCCTCTGGAGGAAGGACTTGTAAACTGACTTAAGTAGTCAGTTAATTCCCTCTTGCTCACTAAAAGTTCTCAAGCACCAATGCTCACAGGGCCAAGTGTACACTTGGTAGAACTTCTCAGAAAGTTCTACTTCCCCGGCCTCTTCTCCAGGCCTTCACCCTTCACATCAAAGGCCAGGCTATTTCTTAACTCTCTGCCTTTATTCTTATGTTAAAAATAATTTTAAAAAGTTTATTTATTTATTTTGAGAGAGACGGAGACAACCTGAGAAGGGGAAGGTCAGGGACAGAGAGAGAGAGAGAGAGAGAGAGAGAGAGAGAGAGAGAGAGAATCCCAAGCAGAGCTTGATGCAAGCTTCAAACTCACAAAACCATGAGATCATGACCTGAGCCAAAACCAAGAGTTGGACGCTTAACCAACTGAGCCACCCAGGAGCCCCTCTGTCTTTATTATGGTTGGTAGTAGTACTAGTATTATTATTTAACTTAATATAATGTTCTCAAAATTCAATCATGTAGCATATGACATGATTACCTTCTCTTTTAAGGCTAAATAATCCATCGTATGTATATACCACATATTGTTTGTCTAGTCACCCATTGATGGACATAGGCATAGCGTCTACCTTTTAGTTATTGTGCATAAATGCTGTAATAAACCTGGGTGTGCACGTGTCTCAGATCCCATTCTCAATTCTCTTGGATGTATATCCAGGAGTAGGATTGTTTGGTCATATGGTAATTAGATTTTTAATTATTTAAGGGACTTCTATAGTGTTTTTCATAGCAGCTGCACCAGTTTACATTCCCATGAATAGTTCACAGGGGTTCCACTTTTCCTCATCCTGATTAATACTTACTATCTTCTGCTTTTGTTTGTTATGCAAACAGGTGTGAGGTTACACCTCATTATGATTTTATATACTTATTTTTTTCATTGTGCTTTTAATTTGCATTTCCCTGATGGTTAGTGATATTGAGCATCACTGCATATGCTGGTTGGTCATTTGGGAACCTTCTTTGGGGAAATTCAAGTCCTTTGACTATTTTTGGACTCTGACAATTGGTTTTTTTTGTGACTGAATTGTAGGAGTTGCTTGTATATTCTAGGCGGTAACCCCTTCTCAGATAGAAATGATCTGTAAGTATTTTCCTCTACTCTGTGTGTTGCCTTTCCATTCTGTTAATTGTTTTCTTTGCTGTGCAGAAGTTTGTTGTTGTTGTTGTTGTTTAAGCTTGATGTAGCCCATTTTGTTTATTTTTCTTGTTGTTGCCTGTGTCTCTTTTGGTATCATATTAAAATATTATTGCTAAATTCAATGTCATGGAGCTTTTCCATGTTTTCTGCTAGGAGTTTTTGTTACAGTTTCAGATCTTCCATTCATGTATTGAATCCATTTTGGATTAGTGTGTGTCTACAGTGTCAGGCAGGGGTCGCAAGTCATTCTTCTGCATGTGGGGACTCAGTTTTCCTGGCACTGTTTGTTGAAGAGATTCAATTTACCCCACTGGGTAGCCTTGGCATTCTTGTTGAAGATGATACAACCGTATAACTGAGGAATTATTTCTGAGATTTCTATTCTGTCCCATTGGTTTGTCTATATATCATTAGTCCAGGGCCATACAGACCTGATTACTGTGGCTTCGTACCATGTTTTGAAATCAACCAGTGTGATGCCTCCGGCCCTGTGTTTCCTTCTCCAGACCGTTTTGGCTATTCATCATATTCAACCATAGAAGCCTTTCAAAATTAATTTGGGCATTTCCTAATGTTGAATCATTAATATTTTATTTTGTACCAGTACCAGTGACAGAGCAGTGAGCATCTTTGAACTGAACTGAGAAGAGCTCTGGTGTAGCAACTAAACCATGGGAATAAATCAAGGTCTTCTACTTACCAATTGTCCATGGACAATTTTCTTAACGTCCTGAGCTGGCACCTCACCTAGCAAATACACTATACAACTGTTAGGGTTGTTATGAGAGATAAATGACTTGATACGTGTAAAACAATCAGAAAAGCACTTTGTATAGAAAGTGCTTGGTAAAGGTTGACTACAGCTGCTACTGCTGCTAGTATATTCTAGAAGTAGAATCGTTGAACTGTTTTTTCCAGTTGATAAATAATTGAATTGAATAATTGAATTGAATAATTCATCACTGTGTAAGTTTAAGGCATACAGCATGATGATTTGAGGTACATATATGGCAAAATGATTACCACATTAAGTTCGGATAACGTCTATCTTCTCATATAGAGACAATAAAGAGAAGAAAAAAAATAAAGGAAAAGAAATTTTCCTGTGATGAGAGCTCCTAGGTTTTACCCTCTTAGCAACTTTCCTATATATTATTGAACACTGTTAGCTGTAGTCATTGTGCTGTATATTACCCCCCCCCCCCCCCAGTACTTATTTATCTTTTAACTGGAAGTTTGTGCCTTTTGGTCATGTTTCTATGATCACTTCCCCCACTCCCTGCCTCTAGCAACCACAAGTCTGATCTCTTTTTCTATGACTTTGTTTCTTGTTTTTGTTTGTTTGTTTGTTTTAGAGTCCACATATAAATGAGATCGTATGGTACTTGTCTTTCTCTGACTTATTTCACTTAGCATAATGCCTACAAGGTCCATTCATATTGTTTCAAGTGGCAGGAGTTTCTAATTTTTTATGGATGAATGATATTCCACTGTGTGTGTGTGTGAGTGTGTGTGTGTGCATGTGTGTGTGACATCATCCATTTTATATATAGATAGATATAGATATAGATGATATCTATATCGAAATAGACATAGATAATATATATCTATATCGATATAGATATAGATATAGAGAGAGATATAGAGATAGAAAGAGATACAGAGATAAGATAGAGATAGAGATAGAGATAGAGATAGAGATAGAGATAGAGATAGAGATAGATATCACACCTACTTTATCCATTCAGTGGACACTTAGGTAGTTTCTATGCCTTGGCTGTTATAAATAATGCTGCTATGGATGTGGGGATGCAGATATCTCTTCAAGTCAGTGTTTTCATTGTCTTTGGATATATTCCCATATATTTTTTGCAAAACAGTCAGGTGTTTTCACCAGCCCTTCTGTTCAAATAGGGCTGGAAGGCACTCTTCACAGTGGGTAGGTATATATCTCAGTCTCTATGACTGGTTGGGAGGGACGTGGGCTGATCCAGGCTACTCTCAAGTTATCAAACAGGCTCTCGGTTTGGAAGGAGCCAGGAGCTGTCCTCAGTCTTGTTATGAATCAATCTTCTTGTCTGTTCATAGCTTAGAAAGCTTTCATACCTACTGCTAATTTCCTCTAGGGGCAATCAGTTTTGCCTGTCTCTCAGTTCAAGCATCACAAGGCAGCATGGCTTCCAGGGGCCATTTTTCAGCCCCTCTGGTCTGGTGAGACTGGAAGTCAATCTTCATAGCATGCTGGCATCTTGCTTGGGAATGAGCAAACAAGACTCTAAGGCTGGCAGGACTCTTTGCTTACGTGTCTGAATCAGGCAGATCTGTACCACCCCACCAAATTCCCTGGTCACAGCGTGCTTCAACCTTTGTTCCCCAGATGAGCAAAGCTGCTGGTTGGGATTACTACTTGGGCACCTCAGGTATGAACTTGGTCTTCCAAGGGCTGTGTGCTGGTTGTAACAGGCATCTACTTCCTTCTCTGTTATGGTCAGATTCCCAGTGGCTGGAATTCCCTACAGATTCCCATGAAAGCACCATGGTGCAAGATCAGAGTAGGGACTCCCACAAAGGGACCCACGGTGGTGGGGAAGGCAGGCTGTCCCCACGGGGTCATCTTTTCCCACTGAGGGAACCAGAGGCCCAGCAGAGACCTCTTTGCGTGGTGCTGCCCTGGCCTGGGAGAGGGGAAGTCAGTCAGTGTGGATCCACTATTCTTCCCTTCTAAGGAAGAAGGTCTTCCCTTCTAGGGAAGACCAAGCCTGCCTTGGTCTCTGTGGTGCAAGAAGGTGCTTCCATTGTTGTGTTCTAGGGCTCTCTGTGGTGTCTTGATCTTGAATAGACGCTATTTGTTTTTCTAGGGGGGATGAAGTTAGGACAAATTCATATTACCATACTGGTGAGGTCACTCAGTTATTGAACATTTTTAAGGTTGTACTTTTTACGAAGTTTGGTTCTTTTAATTGAGATTTTATTAATTATTCTCAGAATGAGGTGCATGTATTTTATAAGCATTTATGCTATAGAAAATAATTGTGTAGTTTCTCTAAGGTTCTTAATATGCAGTGCATTGAAGGTTAAAGTCTTAATCGTTTCTTAATTTTCATTTCACCCAAATCAGCCGTTCTCATTGTCACGTTTGGGTGTTGCCGGAACAGTAATCACTCAGATAAGAAAAGTTATTTGCAAGCTACTATTTTGGAAACTGGCAGGACTATGCACTTTGGAGCATGAGGAAAATGAATAATCTCCCATATATAACTTATTAACACCACTGTTGGATATACTGGTGAAACTAACTTTGCTTTTTCCTTTCCCTTTTAAACACACAAAGATAAATTCTAAAAGTGAGTGTCTATGACATGTGAAAAATGTGCTCAAGATAAGGGTAATGAAAGTGAGTGAAAAGATCCTTGTTTGTGATTGAAGCCCATTTAACTTAATATTTTTTCAATCAGTAATCTCTATATATTTGGAAATTAAGCTCTTTTCAGTTTTTTATTCTTCCATGTCAGTGAAGTATTGTAGGATGTTGTTAAGAAGTAATGTATACAAGTCAAATTGAATCAAAGAGACAGAACCACTGTATTGTCAATAACATTGTTATTACAGGGATAAGATCTTACACAATTGTGGGTGAAGCTAGGGTGGTAAGAAGCTGGAGGGGAAATTGAGGAATCAGTGAGCTATTACTAACTCACTCTTTTGGAAAATTGATATGAGTACAAAAGTCAGACCTTAACGGAAAAGTGGGACCATTAGGCATTTGCACCTGCCAGAGTTGGAGCACAAAAAGGAGCCAATGATAAACCCAGAGAACATTTTTGTCTCTGCGTGGTTATTTTTTCCTTAACTCATCTGGCAATTACCTTATGGTAGGCCTGGGCCTGCTATTGGTCAGCAGGGCTGACTGTCTGGAAGAAAACCTGAATTCACTGCTAGTAGAGAGAGAAGACAAGCTAGAACCCTCTAGATACTCTGCATCTATCATCTATCTATCTACCTATCTAATCTATCTATCATCTATCTGTCATCTATTATCTATCTATCTATCAATCATCTATCATTTATCTATATTTATCTATCATCTCTCACTGCATCTGATGAGAAGGGCCTTCACATCATCTTCCAAATGTCTTTCAAGTTTCCCATTAGACCAATTCCAACTCAGAACCACATGAAATTGGCATCAGCATAACCAAGTTGATGCAATACCATCCACCCTGTATCATAATGAAAAGTTAGCAGTTGCATAGATGTACTGCAACAAGCAGAAGTTAATTCCACATCGAGGCTATTAAGTGATGGTGCAGAACTTCAAACACAATGAGAAACCTTTCAAAAGGTTCATAGGTGAAAACATCATATCTAAGAGGAAGAATAATATGACTTATATTTGATCAAAAAATAGATAACAGAAGACATTCAAATATTGTTCCTAAAGTTCTGAGGAAAAAAATTAATCAGCCAATAATTTTACGTCCAGTTAAACTACATTGAACAGTGTGCACAAGATAAAGATGTTTTCAGAAATACAAAGAGAGAGAGTTTTCTAATTGGGCCCTTCTTAAAAGAATGACTGAAGAGGCACTTCTGTCAGAAGTAAATGGAACTGTCAAGGAAGGAATTGAGATGCAAGAAAAAATGGTGTCAAAACTGTTACGTTAACATGTATATTTTACTATAAATGATAATAGTAATGGTGATCATGATCATGATGAATAAATTGGAGCACCTAGGTGGCTCAATCGGTTAAGTATTCAACTCTTGATTTCAGCTCAGGTTGTGATCTCTGGCTTGTGAGTTTGAGCCCTGCATCAGGGTCTATGCTGACAGGGTGGAGCTTGCTTGGGATTCTTTCTCTCCCTCTCTCTCTACCCCTCCCCCACTTGCTCTCTCTCTCAAAATAAATAAATAGAACAACTTAAAAAAAAGAACAACTTAGGGAAGTACAAGGATCAGCGAGAACTGAAATACTAAAAATAAAATAACAAAAATGAAGAGTGTATCACAAAGCATTCTAAGCTCATTGTAGGATTTGGAAGGACATTTTTGCAGTGAGATGAATGGATTCCCTTTTCATTCCTTGTGTGAATATTCTATAGCTATCTTTTTGCGTGTGTAGTCTACCATGGGATTGCATTTAACATCATAATTTTATAACACTCCAATTTGAATTTATACCAGTGTAATGCCAATAACATTTAAAAACTCCACTCTTAAATACTTCCACTCAGTTCAGTTACTGAATTCAAAGAAAGTCACATCTTTATACATTGTGTGTCCAAAATCAGACTAATAATTGTTTTGATAATTCATTAGTGTCTTAAATCATGTAGAAAACAAACAAAAAAGGAATTACAAGCCAAAGTTACAATAAAACCAATTCTTATAACATCAATGCATTTACCTTTACCAGAGACCTGTATTTCTTCAAATGGTGTTGAGTTACTGACTAGCGCCCTTCCATTTCAACCTGAAGTGTTAGCATTTCTTACAGAGCAAGTCTAAGTGGTAACAAATCTACTAGCTTTTGTTTATCTGGGCATGTGTTAATCTCTCCCTCATTTTTAAAGAACAATCTTGTTAGAATTTGCAGTTGACAGTTTTCTTCTTTCAGAACTTTTAGTATATCCATGTACTGACCCCTGGCTTCCCATATTTCTGATGAGAAATTTAATTACTACTGGGGAACCCTTGAATGTGACACGTCACTTCTCTCTTGCTGTTCTCCAGAGTCTCTCTTTGCCTTTGAGCGCTTGGTTATAACGTGCCTCTGTGTGGTCTCTGAGTCAATCCAGACTGGAGCTCCTTGAGATTCTTGAATCTTTATATTCATGTCTTTCATCAAAATTGGAAAATTTGAGGGGCGCCTGGGGGGTTCAATTGGTTGAACGTCTGACTTTGGCTCAGGTCGTGATCTTGTGGTTCATGGGTTCAAGTCCTGTGTCGAACTCTGTGCTGACAGTCAGAGCCTGGAGCCTGCTTCAGATTCTGTCTCCTCTCTCTGCCCCTTCCCAACTTGTGCTCTGCCTCTGTCACTCTCAAAACTAAATAAATAATTTTTTTTTAATTGGAAAATTTGGGGCTGCTGTTTCTTCAAATACGTTCTGTCCTTTTCTCTGTCTCTTCTCCCTTTGGTACTCCTACAGTGCCCATGCTAGTCCTTTGGATCGTGTCTCACAGATCCTTTAGATTCTGTTCACGTTTCTTCCATCTTTTCTCTTTCTGTTCCTCAGACTTAATAATTACAATTGTCCTATCTTCAGATTTATTGACTTTGAATAAAAAGTTTCTGTTCAAATGTGCCTTCAAATCTCTCTAGCGGATTTTTATTTCAGTTATTGTACTTTTCAGTTCCATCCAGAACTTCTTTTTTGTTCCTTTTAATGATTTCTATCCCTTTGTTCATATTTACATCTCATTCATACATCATTTTCTTGACTTTTTTCTGTAACTTCTGTCATTTTTTAGGCACCAAGAGAGTGGTTTTAAAGTCTTTGTCTACTATGTCTACCATCTGGTCTTTCTTAGGGATAGCTTCTATTGATTTTTTGTTTCTTGTCCTCAGTGGATATTTCTTGTGATTTTTTTTTGAACACTGAACACCTTTATTAGAATGTGGTAATTATGGAGATCTGATTTTCCCCCTTCACCAGGGTTTGTTGGTATTGTTGGGGTACTGGTGGTAATGGTGGTGGTGTTTGTGGGGCATCTCTGTGCAAGGGATTTGCTGAAGGTCTTATGCTGTTTTCAGGTCTTTTGTGAGTGCGTGTTTTTCTCCAGTCATGCATTGGGTCTTTGTAAATTCCCCCATATATGTGGTTGCTTTTAAACATCCTAGTGTCTCCTCCCACGAGGAGAAAGGAGAAAAATGAAAGAGGGGAAGGAGCTGGACCTTTATATCATTTTGAGGTTGCTTCATCCAGAAGAGGGAGGGCATGCAACAATGGCTGCTCATCTCCATGTCTGCACCTCTGGAATTACAAATATTAATTAGGGACTGGAGGACGAGGGTTTGAATACAGTCACTTTTATTATGATTATAGCATGTTTGGATTTATTCTAGACACCTTGTTGTATAATATATGTGCAATAGGCTTCCATATTCATGTTTTATTTATTTTTCTTTTCACTCTCTTTTCCTGTTTTTGGACATTTATTAGAATAACATTATGTTTTATTGACTGTTTTATAATTTGTTTTCAAATTATTTCATTTTTTGAAAGACTTTTTAGAAGCAGGTTTAGGTTTACAACAGAATGGACGGAAGTTACAGATTTCCCAATTTCTCCTTCCCCAAAACATGCGTAGCTTCCCCTATTATCAACACTATTCACCAGAATGATGCTGGGGTTTTTGTTTGTTTGTTTGTTTGTTTTTGTTTTTTTACCAAGGATGAACTTACTTTGATACATCATAATCATCCTAAATCCATAGTTTACCTTAGAGTTCCTTCTCAGTGTAACTTCTATGGTATTAGACAAATGAACAATGACATATATCCATCATTATTATGTTGTACAGAGTATTTTCACAAGTCTAAACATCCTCTGTACTCTGCCTGTTTACCTCAATCTCCTCACTTCTGTCAGTGACTGATATTCTTATTATCTGCATAGTCTTGCCTTTTCCAGAATGACATATATTTGGAAATATACTGTATGTGGCTTTTTCCTATTGTCTTCTTTCACTTAGTAATATGCACTTAAGTTTCCTCTAAGTCTTATTATGGCTTGGTAGTGAATTTCTTTTTAGCACAGAAGAATATCCCACTGTGTACATGCACCACAATTTATTTATCCATTCACCTACTGAAGGCCATCTTGATTGCTTCCCAGTTTTGGCAATTATGAGGAAAGCTACTATAAACATCTGTGTATGAGTTTTTATGTGGACATAAGTTTCAAACTCCATTGGGTAAATACCAAGAAGTGTGATTTCTGGACTATATGTTAAGAGTTTTGTTTTGTATAATACTGCCTAACTGTTTTCAAGGAGGTGGTGCAATTTTTCATTCCCACCAACAATTTATTATGGTAACTGTTGTTCACCATCCTCAGAATTGGTGCTGTTGGTATTTTGGATTTGGGCCATTCTAATAGTGTGCAGTGTTATCTAATTGTTTTAATTTGCATTTCCCTGATGACATATGATGTGGAATATCTTGTGATAATTTTAAAACTGTATATTACATATGTCATTTTCTACTAGTGCAATCAAATTAACTTACACCTTAAGCAAGCCTTTTTTTTTCACTTTTGAAGTCAAAAATATCTGAAGACTACCCGCAACAAAACAATCCATCAGTAAACTCTGTACTCCTCCTTTCCCCCAGCGGCAACATAGAGATCATCTGTGATTTAAAAAAAAAAATGTTTATTTTGAGAGAGAGAGAGAGAGAGAGAGAGAAAGGAAGGAACAAGGAGGGGCTGAGAGACAGGGAGAGAGAATCGCAAACAGGCTCTGAGCTGTCAACATGGAGTTCTACATGGGGCTCAATCCCACAGACCATGAATTCACAACCTGAGCCAAAATCCAGTTGGACACTTAATCAACTGAGCCACCCCGGTGCCCAGAGATCATCTGTGAGTTTTAATTAGTTTTTATATTTTATATTATATTTCAACAGATATTTTGATTTATTACTATTATTTAGTGACACTGTTTTCACAGTTCTTTCTGTATTTTACAACTTCCTCTTTCTTAAATATATAACATTATATATTATATTATATTATATTATATTATATTATATTATATTATAATGTTTAGAAAGGGCAATGTTTCTGAATCTGTGTATGCCTTAAAATATATTTTTGTCCTTTTTAGCTGGCCATAATTTCAATAAATTAAAATACTCCTTTGAAATGAATGCTAAGTATTTAGTGTTAGTAATCAATAGATACCAATCTTATTCTGGTTTATCTTATTTACTGAGTTTTTTTTTAAAGTTTATTGATTTATTTTTCAGAGAGAGAGAGCATAAGTGAAAGGAGGAGGGGAAGAGAGAGAGAAAGAGAGAGAGAATCCCAAGCAGTCTCTGAGATGTCAGCATGGAGCCTGATGCAGGGCTCAAACTCATGAACTGCAAGATCATGACCTGAGCCAAAATGAAGAGTCAGACACTTAAACCACTGAGCCACCCAGGTGCCCCTCTAGTTTATTTTAAATAACACTTTTACTATTCCTCTTTTTTTCTCTAATTTTAAAATAATTTTTCTTTACTTTTTCAGTTGTAAAATTTTGTCACATTATATTGAGGTTTTTTTTTCTTTTCATTGAATTTTGTTAGTATCACTATTCTGCTCTGAGAATTTTCTGTCATTATTTCTTTGAGTACTTCTCCTCCTTTATTCTCTCTTTTCTCATGGTCTGGAAATGAGTCTACTTTAGAACTTTTGCTTTTATTCTTCATAGTTCTTGACTTCCAGGGACCATTTTCTAAGAAGAGAGAAGCTGTCTGCTCAATCAGTAACACACTAATTCAGTTGTGTTAATTCAGTGACATAGTATAACGTAATTATTTCAAAAATTTAATTTCACAATTTAAATTTCTGAATTCTTTATTTTTTTATGGTGTAAAAGTCACTTTTTGGTTGTTTTTGGTTTTGGATATCATGGTCATTGTACTCTTTCCGTGAATGTTCATTACAATTACTTCAGAATAAGTTTTTCTTCTTTTCTCTTTGAACCATATTTTCCCCCCTCCACCCACTTTTGAAAGTAGTGTTTGTTCCCCTTGGGTAATTTATGAAGAAAACTAAATTCTGACTTTGATGTATTTATTTTACCTCTCCTTAGGGGTAGTTCTAATTATAAGAGATTGCTACAGATTACTAGAACCAATTTCAATACACATTTTTTAAAGCAGTGGGTTTTCTAGGGAGCCTGTTCTTCCTCTGAACAGTCAGTGTGTTTCTCATTCTGCAGTCTTTGTCTCTGGTATCTCCCATCAATTATTTTTCCTGATAGTTTCCCTTATCGATTAATTATCTTTCCTGAATCCCACAAATTATTTAACTGTGTGTGTGTGTGTGTGTGTGTGCATGTGCGCTCCTGCCAAGGTTGTTATGGATTAAATATTTAAAATATCATAATATCTGGGGCACCTGGGTGGCTCAGTCGGTTAAGCGTCCAACTTCAGCTCAGGTCATGATCTCACAGTCTGTGAGTTCGAGCCCTGCGTCAGGCTCTGTGATGACAGCTCAGAGCCTGGAGTCTGCTTTGGATTCTGTGTGTGTGTCTCTCTCTCACTCTGCCCACCCCCCACACTTGCACTCTGTCTCTCTCTCTCTCAAAAATAAATAAACATTAAAAAGTTTTAAAAAATTATATTTATTTTAGGGCTTTGTGGTAGGAGGTGTTATACGCATATTTATTCTCCTATCTTTATTCACCTTTTCTTATCGAAGATAAGAAATATTTAAATAGGAAATATTGGCCTATCAATATCTGAGAAGGTGATACCTGCAGTGAGTCTTGAAAAACAGATATAATTTTATCGAGCAAAACGTTTATTGTCACAATAAACTGAAATCCTGAGGTAATCCAGCCTATCTGGACATTGGCAGAGGTGGGTTGCATCAGTCCAGAAATCCATCGAGGTATTTAAGAAAGAGGAATTTTAATATAGAGACTTTGACACAAAGCATATAAAAGTTTATGCTGCTATCCAAAAATCAGTAGTTATGCAAAGCTGCTATCATCTTTAGGGGTGGAGAAGAGGAAGGAAAAATGAAATGTATAGACCAAGAGTTTGGGATCAGAAGTGGCCCCTGAAAACCTTCTCCTACTGGGGCATGAGACTTTTTTTTTCCCTCAGAATAAGCAGATATGCAGACAGTTATTGACAACTACACTAAAGCTAATGTACTTTTATCCTATACTTTGCTTATAATAATCTTCATTGCATTCTTCGTAGATCTAATTTCCACTTCCATTTATCTGCATATTTTATTAGAACTGTTGGAATTACAAATATTGAGCTAGATGAATATGTTCCATTGATTATACAATATAACACAATATGCAGCCCCTTTGCACAGCAAGGAGTCTGATGGTGTTTATTTGGAGTCAACACGGAAGACAATATTAGGAAATCTCATTGCAAATAGTTCAGGCAATGTGTAAAAGGTGAATAAATGGATGAATCAATGTTGCTGGAAAACAAATTGAACTCTTAGGTCTCCGCTACACATCGATTAAAGTACAGGAAACTAAAAAAGAACTAGTTGAAGCTAATATTGCCAATTTCTGTAAATTTTGTAACTATTCAGTCATTATTACTATTTTAGGGTGATTGGGGAACACTGTGGCTTTCAAATTAAGCCCTCACTATATAAAAATAACTAACTACACAAGGAGTCAGAATTGAAAACATATTTTACACCTTAATATATAAAGAAAAAATTATATAGGGAAATGTGTTTTCCTTGAGAAAAACATCAGGCACAGCTGTATCCCAGCATGTGTGGGCAGCATAGAGATAAAAATTCTCTAGGGGAATAGGACTCTAGAAAATTTCCTGAATTTGCTTTTTGAGCCCTTCTTTTTTTATGTTTTTTTAAATGTTTATTTGTCTTGGAGAGAGAGAGAGAGAGAGAGAGAGAGGGAGAGAGAGAGAGAAACAGAGAGAGACAGAACATGGCAGGGGAGGGGCAGAGAGAGAGGGAGACACAGAATCCAAAACAGGATCCAGGTTCCCAGCTGTCAGCACAGAGCCCACCATGGGTCTTCAACCCACTAACCATGAGATCATGACCTGACCTGAAGTCGGATGCTGAACTTACTGACCCATCCAGGCGCCCTTTTTGACGCCTTCTGTCAGGAGATCAACACTTAGCATGCTTGCATTTTTTGCCTGGGGCAGCTTTCATATAGTCTAACTTTCATCACAGGCTGCAGGATCATGTCAGAGCAGGGTCAAGCCTGGAAGGTCATGGGAGTGACTCCCAATAGGCTCCATCTGCTGTCCTACCTCAGTAATGCCACCTCCTGCAGCCATGGGGATTGAGTAAGTCCAATCAAGAGAAGTACGTCTTGGAAAAGTGCATCCCTTCTGGTGAAGGCACTAGAAGATACCCTCAGGGGTGTGAATTATGGACAGCACAATAATATAAAACGAACAAAATAAATGTCTTAAAAACTAAGGGAAGATGTCCACATTCATCATGAACACACTAACCAATGGTGCATACTGTATGAATTTGTCAGCTATTGCCTAATAATGTTATTACAATCAGATTCCTCACTCAGTGGCAGACAGACTCACTGGAACTGGCCCCTGGCCTTGGATGCCTTCAGGTCTCCTTTACATTTCTCCACATTCTATTTGGAACTGTAGCTTCCCTGGGCGTGGTGTTAAGAATCATTGAAGTTCAAGGGACAATCCAAATGTGCGCCTACATATAACACTTTGATGACGTCACATCCACTAACATTCCACCGTGAAAGCAACTCAAGTGATGGGGAAGACAAACCTGTTCACCATGAAGCCATGCCAAAGGCCTGAGTATAATTCTTTTAAAGGAAGAAGTAAAGAACGGAGGGACTGATTCACTTTACCATTGTCTACCCACTTAATCAAAGTTATGTATTATCCTCACTCCTTCCATAAAGCACCCCAAAGTCTCACTTGTTCATGGATCAAGCCTGAAGCCCAAGAGTTTAGGATCTACCTTACATCTTGGTACAGTTCCTCTAGATTTGGAGACTCAGGAAAGTAAAGACTAGTTCACCCCCTCTAACATGACCTCTCACTAAAACTACAGCACATAGAGTGTAATAGAAAGTGGGTAATTCTACCATTAGGTATGGAAAAATGGAGGCTGAGATAATGAGTTCAGTGGGTAGATAGAAGAACCATGTGGATAAATCCAAGGAGTGGTTAGTGAGCTTCAACACAACATTGTAGAACTCTCTTGAAGGGACCAGAAATGGATAAAAAGATGGGAAGAAAGGCAGGAACACTGAGGTACGGAGTACAGAATCGGAAGCGTTAACATCCATAAAATAGGATTTTCAAGTACTCAGAAAGAAAAATAAACGAGGAGAGGAAGTATTTTAAAAATAAAATCATGGAGAATTTTAAAATTGTTTAAAAATAGAGAACCTCATTTGACAGAGATTTTTAAGAGCCAAAGAGGTAAGTAAGAACTAATACTCATACCTGACACATTATACTTAAATTTTGAAAGATTAAATAGTAAGTAACAATTTTGATATGTCCTATGAATGGAAGCAGATTATTTATAAGAAATACAATTCAGACTGAGTTAACCTTAGAGTTCTCAAAAGAATTACTGAATGCAAAAAGACAGTAAGTACTTTCAGAATCATGGGATGAGGACTTCAAGTGAAAGTTATTAAGGTTATAGACAGTTGAGAAAGTTTATTACAAAATAATTTACTTTGAAAGCTCTCATAGAAGAAGCAGTCCAGGAACAAGAGAGAAAAAGAAAAATCTAGGAGAAAACAAAATTGAGGTGGTAAATAATTTATTAAATTTATTCTATATATTTTAAAAATCAATTTTGTTTCAAGGGATATATCTATCTCTCTATATCTATCTATATGTATAGATAGATATAGAGAGATAGATATAGATATAGATAGATATCTGTATCTATAGAGATATAGATATACCTATATCTCTATAGATATATAAATTTCTCTCTATATATATCTTGAAACAAGAGAGTGTGTATATATATATATACACACACATATATATCTCCAATATCAAATGATACAATTTAAATATGTGCAGTTTGTAATATGCCATTTGCAACTTAGTAAAGCTATAAAAAGGAGCACAATAATGTAAGAGTAAATTGTGGCTGAAGATCACATGACAGTGACATTGGTGAAGAAGTCAAGAAAGAGGTAACATAGGGAAGACCTAAATAACATAGAAATTAATAAAATCATGAAGGGAAAAAAATAAGGTATTGATTTAATTAATTTGTAACAACAACAGAAAAATTAAAATAAGACGTAATTTTCAAGACAGAAATAAATTTGATATGCACACTAGGATATAGGAAGAGAGGGAATAAAAGAAAGATACTGGAGTAAAATAAAGAGTTTAAGATACTGAAGTGGCAGGTTTATTTATTTATTTTTAATTTTTTTTAACGTTTATTTATGTTTGAGAGACAGAGGGAGACAGAGTGTGAGTCAAGGAGGAGTAGATAGGAAAATACAGAATCTGAAGCAGGCTCCAGGCTCTGAGCTGTCAGCACAGAGCCCAACTTGGGGCTCAGACTCACGGACCGTGAGATCATGACCTGAGCTGATATCAGACCTGAGCTGATGTTGGACTCTTAACAATAAATACAAATCACAGAGATTAAACAGGATCCAGCAGAAGGACTACAGATTGAGACTGGTCTCCTACAGAGCTCCATGAATATTGGAGCCACTGAGCATTTAAGGCAAGGGGTCCTGGTAGAGTGTTCCAGTGGGAGAGCTGGCCGTCTGTCTATCATACAGCTGCATCCAGGAGGTGGGCTTCTCCACCTCTGATCACACTTGGGGAGATGTTGGTGCACGCACAGAGGACAGGACAGGCTGAGGCTGGGTAGCTGGCATGTCACATTACACTCCAGCAATCCTAGCCATCCCTAGATCCTGGTGCTGTGTTCTGCTGGGTGTCTGCACCACCTCACAGGCAGGTCAAAAGGATGATCCACACGGACTGCTGTTTCTGTCTGTGAAATTCCAAGGAATGGATTTCAAGATGTGGTCATTGCACGTTACTGGTCTCAAAGGCGTTTCCAATAAAAAGGAGATTTACCCTTCAGAAATTTACCATTCAGGGATGCTGAATGGTCTTCTGTTCACTGAAAAACCAATATATGCTGGATAAATTCTGGAAGAACCTATATATGCTGGTTTTAAGTACGTTGTTAGCCTCTAGGAAGGTATGAAGCATCTCTAAAGGTTAGAGGGAAAATAATGAGGAGTAAACTGATGTTTAACAGGTAGGTGCAGATGAATCAGAGGAAAATGCTGCCCTAGGGAACTACTCTGGCAGCTGAACCCGATTGTTTGTAAGAGGAATTAAGGCCATAAACACCTATAGGAAATAATCCAAGAACAAGAGAAAAAAATCTAGGAGAAAATAAAATTCAAGTGATAAGCAATTTAGCATTTTTATTATTATTGTCCCACCCACACTGGACAGATACACTTACACTCTCTTTTCATCTCTGCCATCTCCATGCTGAGGACATGGCTCAGCTAGCCCACATTCCAAAGAAGATGAGGGATACATGGAACAACCCAGATTTGATCTGCTGTTTGGAGCGAAGCTCAGCAGACCCAGCCTAGATCAGCTTCTCTCTTGGCTCAATCTTGCCTCCTTTGGTCTTCCTAGGAGACAGGGAAATCATGGTCCCAATAAATTGTCTGTATCTAATTCTCTGACAGTCTAGATCAGCCAACCTGAAGACACCCGATTGTCGTTTTAAGCCACTGAGTTTTGGAGTGGTTTGTTACATAGCATTATCGTAACACTTGCTAACCAATACATGACTTTAACAGATCTTGTAGTTGCAGTTTCCTTGGTAGGAAACGAGGACCCAGGATTGGATTTAAGAATGATCACCATGGTTTCTCAAAATTCAGGGTTTAATTTCACCAAGACTGTGAGTTGTAGGGACACAGAGATGCTCTCGGTTTGGGAGGAAGAAAGAAAGAAAGAAACTGTCATCTGGTGTGAGAAAATCAGGACATGCAGCAAGCAGGGTTGCTTCAAGAAGGAAGCTAAGCTTTTCAGTGTGCAGTGCAAATATGAGTCCTATGGACTGAATGTTGTGTCCCTCGAAATTCACATGTTGGAGCCCTAACCCCCCAGTGTGGCTGCGTAGGGAGATGAGGCCTCTGAGGAAGAAATCAAGGTTGAATGAGATCATAAGGGCGGGGTGCTGATCTGAGAGGATTAGGGTGCTTACAAGAGGAGATATCAGGGAGCTTGCTTTTTCTGTCATCTGGTCCAAGAACCAAGGAAAGACCATTTGAACATACAATGAGAAGAAGGCAAGGATGGGAGCTCTCACCAGAAACTGAATGGCTAGAACGTTGATCTTAAACTTCTCGTCTCCAGACCTTGGAGAAAATACATTCTATTGTTTTTGCCAGCTGGTGTGTAGTATTTTGTTAGAGCGTTCCCCAAAAGATTAATATAATGGGGCCCCACCCAGGTTTTCCCTTAAGCTCTAACACACCCATCCCCCCAGTCCCTGGAAATAGTACAGACACTCACTGGATATGACCTTCTGCCACAGGCAATTGCCTCATGCAGGAATGTGCCTTCTCCTAGGGTGTGACTCACAGCCAAAGACCAGCTGATATGGAGAATCCAGGCCTCAGTCCCTTACCTCAATTTGGGACAACTCTGAAAGATCCTCCCAGCTCTAGAGCTCACTGCAGGATCAGTAGAGCATTGTAAGCATGTCCCTAGTTCAGTTTTTTCTCTCTGCCCAATTTTGTCCTCCTCACTTTCTTAGAAGTTTATCTCACAAGAACATTTCTCCATTAATTTCTGCACCCAGTTCTCTGTCTGAGAGTTAGTCCACAGATAGCCCCATTAAAGGTGGTGTTTATAAGTTATTTTTCTGTACTGTATTCTCATTCTAATATTCCCGTTGTACCTTTTCATTAAGTATTATAGGATGCTGGTTACTGAGCTATCCAAAGGCGAGGGCTCCTCCCATGTTCAAGCTACACTTGTATAAAAGAAAATACTTGGGTTTGCAAGACTGGTGCCTCAGAAAAAAATGAGTGAGATATGTAAGACAGTGATAGCCGGGATGGTTTTGTGAGACATGGAATAATTTACCAGGGCAACCCAGTTGCCTGGGGGCAATTAACATGGTAAAATACAAGAACTCTTTCAGTGACAGTAGATGAGCATTTAGACAATTGTAATTTGGGTGAATTTGGTGTAAATGAAATCATGATCTAGAAGGCCAGTGAATTATGCCACATCTAGGATATCTTTACTTACATGCATACATTAAAAATTGGGATTATTCTATGTACAAAATTTTATGTACTGTTTTACTTCAGTTTTAAAAA
Source organism: Panthera pardus (assembly GCF_024362965.1). NCBI lineage: Eukaryota > Metazoa > Chordata > Mammalia > Carnivora > Felidae > Panthera > Panthera pardus. The sequence goes on from NW_026526655.1 coordinate 105,416,916, forward strand.
TTTTTAGGTCATACAATAATTTTCAATGGCATAGCATTTGATGATTGCATAATTTTATATACTAGCTACACACCGTAATTTATCTATCCACTTCTGCATTTTTGGACATTTATATTATTTTCTCATTTTTTGCTATTATAAATAATACTGAAATGACTATCATTGTACATAAATCTTAATGTGTATTTCTGATTATTTTCTGGGGATAAATCTGTGGAAGTGGGATTACGGAGTCAAAAGGAAGACTTTTTTTGAAAGCTCTTGATATGTTGTAGACCTGTGACCCATAAGTGTAAAATATGCACTCCTTCCAGCCTTTCAGTCGGTGTATGTTTATTGAGTTGGATAATACAGTGGGAACTCTTTCTAGATTTGGGGGAAAAAAGACAGGTGGGGTATTATTCTCAGGTTTCTTATATTCCAGTTGGAAAACAGTAATACCATGTAGCAAAAATAAGATGATGCTAGACACTAGTGAGTCAGTTATATGAGGAAAAAATAAAGCAGGTGGTGGAAGATAATGAAAACATTTGTGACATGGTCAGAGAGCTCTTGGAGGAAGGAAGCGACTTCGAAAGACCCGAATGACAGCTGGAAGCTATCCAGGGGAAGAAATAATTGTCCGCTCATGGCACTATCAAAAAAGGACCCATTGAAAAAAATCTGATGTTATAGGTGGTAGCGGGATCCCGTTATTATGTTTAATTTTTTCCTTTTCCTTTTGTAGAACTTTCCTTTTCAGTGATGATTGAGCACTTGCATTGCTTTCCTTGTGACTGTGCCATCATGTTATTTGTCGATTTATGTGTCTACATGAGTGTTAGTAGTTTCCCTGCTAATCTTTAAGCATTCTTCATATATTAAACATAATAACTTCTCAAAAGCCAATGTTTGCTGAGGATATTCATTCCCAAATTTCATTTGCCCTCTACTTTCATTTGAAATATTTCTATGGAACTTTTCTTTCTCTTCAAATTTTTACATCGTCAGATCTGTTCATCTTTTCCTTTGTGATTTTCCATTTGCAACATGGCCTTCAAAATGACTTTCAAATGATCATTTTGTAATTTAGAAGCAAAAGCTCTCTTAGCCTGATAGAAGTTGAATTTGAACCTCTATCTCTGGTCCCCAAAGCCTCTTTTCTTTCCATTGTACCACACTAGTTTAAACATGAGCTGACATATATAAATAAAGCTTGTGAGTTTAGTTTTTTAACTCGTCCTTTATAGCCAGCCAGCTAGCTAAAGTATCGTTACTATCTAGAACAAATGAAATGCAAAGAAAAATAAACTCCAGTGTCTGGATTGTGAGATCTGGGGCAGGGTGCTGTTTAATTAGTACACCCCAAAAAGTCACGAGAACTCCAGTAGAAGGACGAGAGATATGGGTAGTCCTCAGAGCCCCCAAAGGGTATCAAATTCCAAGTTCTAGGGTCAGGAGAGAAATAGAGTCAGAGACATATCAAGTAGAAGGGCTGGAGCTGAAAACACACACAAAAATATAGTTTGGTGTTTGAGTTCCACTGAACCATAAGCTTTTGATGTTGGCTAGGACCAGGGACTTGGTGATATCTGTCTGTGTCAGGGCAGAAACAGCCCCTAGAGTGTCCTGCTGAGTCATTTTATTCAGAGGAATTAAAGAATATGTACGTGGCAATACTGAACAGCATAATGTAAATGCACACACATATGCACATACAATTTTATATATGAGTCCTCATTAGATTATCAATTGTCACGGACATGATTTCAACTGTCTTCATTTCCTCTCCTCTGGTATGCCCCACAGAAAGCAAGTGCATCAGAAAAAATGTATCATTTCCTTGGACAGTAAGGACAGTTTGTTTGATTTAAACTTTTGTCCTGCTCTGATGGGAACGTGGAAGGTGTGAGGCTATTGACCTTTCTTCCCTGTACTTTTTAGTTACTTTGTATTTCATATTCTGCAGCCACACTTCAGCATCAGTTTATATCCAACTACGTCTCAAACTTCCAATCCTTACACTTCCTCCAGAATCTTCTCACAAATCCCTTTCCTGTGCTTGTAATTTATATGTACCCTCCAGGTTTTCACCTCGTGGAAGGTTAAAGAAAAAAGAGACACTTTTGTATCTTCGGTATAAGGAGTTGAGCTCCCGGCCGTTCTTTTGCCAGCGTGACAGTTGATGAGCGCTGGGAAGCCTGTATAAAACAACTCACAAAAGAATCAGGACTCTCCCTCGAATGTTGTGTCTGATTCCTCTAAAAATTTTTACCCAGGAAAAGGGACCATTGTCCCGGTCATTTGCACCAGCGACTCTACCATTATCGTCACCATTAGCATCCCCCCATCACTCCCTTTGTGAATAATGACCTATAGCATGATCTGCTTTTTCTATAAAGTCTGGAATAACATGCCTGGAGCTCACACCTTAGGAGCAAAATACAAATGTCCCTGTTTTCTGATGGTTTTGTTCACCGAGCTATAAAAGAAGAGGCAGGGATAAAGATACATGTAAGAGCATAAAAATAATTCTGGTTCATGAGATCTATCATTTAGAGGCAGGTTGAATGAATGGTATGACGTGTGGAGACTTGCAGCCCTGAATGAAGCCACAACTCTACAAATGAGTCACTCTGGCACTTTATCTGACCTCTCTGGGCTTCTGTCTCCTTCTCTATAAAAATACACAAAAGTCTTTGTGAAATTGACTCATATTGTGCCAGTACCACTTCTAGAATGATGCCTGGCCTATGATAGGTGCTCACTTAAAGAGTAAAAATAATAGCAAAACAATTTTAGATTTTCTGTTCAGCAAGTGAGCTCATAAGTAAAAGTACCTACTTTGATTTTTATGATAATTGGATTTTCCACTTTGAAATAATATGAAAACAAAATTCCCAGTGTTCTAGTATATGCTTCTTGTTCCTACCCATAATCCTTTTAAACAGTGAGAGAACAATATTCTCTAAGGATGGATCTGTGTTTTGACAGCTGCACATTTGCTTGATAATATTTTCTGAAATAAGTAACTAGTAATACCTTCAGCTACGTCGCAAATACTCACTACAATGCCTTTTGTGTGTGTGTCGACATTTTTTCAAATGCAGAATAGTTTAGAAAATTACTCAATCATACCATGTGACCCTGTTTTACTAATTGTATCAGATCAAAAGTCCATTTCAGCCTCTTTTCTGAGGCTGTAAATAAAATTCCCAGTTGGGTGGCGTATTTCCTATCAAGACAAAGAGGGAGCCCATTAGTGGAAGCAAGTTCATCTGGTGAGGCCTAAAGAGACCCACGCCCCCATTTGGATTCTTTCTACCTGCATTGATATGAAAAAATATTAAACTTTAAAAAATCTCACTGTCCTCATTTGTCAAGGAAGGATAATGACACTGATCTTCCCAATGCACAGGGTTATTATGAGGGCCACCTGGCATGATGGTGGGTCTCTGCTGCAACAAACAGACGCAAATGAAGTCCAGAAGCAGATTTTCTTAGCAGACCTTGCTGCCCCCAAGGCTTTCGTTGCCTCAGGTTGCACAAGTCAAGGTGAAGGCCTGGAATTCAAACCATCAAGCGGAGGGAATGTCTAGGAACTAAAAAATGAAGAATGGGCTGGTCAAGGGTGAAAAACAGAGAAGAAACCAAGGAAAGAACTCCATAGTAAGAAACCAGATTCTGAAGAGAAAGATTTGAAGACTCTTGACTACAAATAAGTGTTGCTTAGCTAAACTGCTCCCTGGAGCATAGGATTTTGAAGGACCTTTTGTGTTTAAACGGCTAAAGCTGGATAGAAGTAGCTGAATTGTTTGCTATGGATCCAGTATCAACGCACCTCCCACCTCATCATGGGTTTCTCACCTCCATACACAATGTTGGCCCTTCAGAAGGGTGTAGGAGAGAAGGCACCTGCACCCATGAGTCTCCTTCTTTATACATGGCAGAATGCTGTTTGACTCTGGAGAAAGAATGTTCAGTAAAGCATTTGGGGAAAGTTATGAGCAAATAATAAAATATGCACTTCATCGCTGAGGTAGATATGACTTGAGGTATTCGTTGACATCCTATAAAGAAATATCCACCTTCAACTCTTGGGCCGTCATTGGGCTTTTTGGGAAAATAATTTAAATTTTCTAAACTTCATCTCTAAATTGAAAATAAATGTACTCTATTAGGTTTCCCTAGTGTGTGTGTGTGTGTGCGTGTGTGTGTAAGACAGAGAGGGACAGAGAGACAAGAGACAGAGATATTTTAAAGAATTGGCTTACAAGATCACGAAAGTGGCAGAGTCTGAAATTCACAGGGCAAGCGGGCAGGCTGGACATTCATGTAAGCAGTGATGTTACCGTCTTGAGTCTGAAGTTTGCAGGGACAGCCAGCAGGCTGGAGACTCAGGCCAGATTTCCATGTTCATCTTGAGGCAACATTACTTTGGGAAACCTGTCTTTTCTCTGAAGGCCTCCAACTGGAGAAGACTCACTCACATCATGGAGAGTAATTTGTTCTACTTAAAGTCAACTGATTGAAAACATTCATCACATCCACAAATACCTTTGTAGAGACATCTAGACCAATGTTTGACCAAACAATTGGGCCCCTTAGCCAAGTGGACACGTACAGCTGACTATCACAGATCCATACCTCATGTGGTAAATATGATAACATACAGAACGTTTAGCAAGGGGGTTGACACAATTTCCTTTGTCAGTATTTGGTTCGAGTGTCTGGGGGAAGTGAGTTTACCAGAAATATATTTCAAATATGTATAATTGAGAGGAAAAACTTTTCCAGTTGGCTAGGTAATGTATATATTATTACTTTATATCAAAGAAGTTTACATGATTTGGTTCAATGAAGCCAGAGAAAACAATATTATATATGGAAAGGGGTCCAGCATTTGTGTGTGTCAGACCCAAGTTTGAATCTAAATTATGCTCTACTTTGGATAAACTGCTCTTATCCTCAATTTCCTTATCTGAAAAATGGATCTAATAACGTCGCTTCGTAGGGTTTTGGAAATATGTGAAACACCAGAACACGGAGTTTTTGCAACAAATACAGCCTAATGTATAGAGATAAGTATTATTATCTTCTCTATTCTCTGTTCTCAGCTTGCTGAGTAGAAGCACATTTTCCCATCTGAGGATAATATTATAAAATTCCATAACTTTCTATTTATGATTATTAAACTCAGTCCAGGTGGATAGTTTATAAATCTAACCTCATACTGAACTTAAAGCTTTTGTCGCCTTCATCATTGGCTACAACTGAGGGCGAAAAGGCTTTCATTGGAGATGGGGTATGACTTGTTTTTTCACTTCTCCTTACTATCCCTCTTCTGGACTTCTAGTGAAGGGCTATAATAAGACAGCAATGGCCATAGGCAGCTGTGGGAGTGCTGACCTGATGCGGAACTGCCCATGGCCCTCCCCTGAGGTGTGGGGCATCTGCAGATATGGCAGCACGTATATGGAGTATATGGTTTTCCTGGAGAAGTATGTAAGGTGTCCCTGACCTGTCTCTCACTGAAGACGCTTTTTTTCCCCTGAGGTGTAATTGACATAGAACATGATGTTGGTTTCAGGTTGGTTTCAGTCACAACGCTGTGACTTCCTATTTATGTATTGCAAAATGATCACCACAATAAGTCTACTTACATCTTTTACCGTATGTAATCATTGAATTTTCTCTCTGTGATGAGAACTTCACAGATTTACTCTCAGCAACTTTCAAATATGCAATACAGTTTTATCAGTTGTAGTCCTCAATCTGTGGATTGCATCCTGTGATTTATTTTGTCACTGGAAGCTTGTACCTCTTGATTCCCTTCACGCATTTTGCCCACCCCGCACCCCTGACTCTAACAACTACCAACCCATTCTCTATAAGTTCTTTTTGTGTTTTTTAGATTCCACATATAAGTGAGATCATATGACATTTGTCTTTCTCTGACTTATTTCACTTAGCATAATGCCTTCAAGGGTCATCCATATTGTCACCAAAAGCAAGATTCCAATCTTCTTTATGACTGAATAGCATTCCATTGTGTGTGTGTGTGTGTGTGTGTATTCATATACCACTTTTTCATTATCCATTCATGCTTGAATGGACACTTAGATTGTTTCCCTATCTTGGCTATGGCTATTATAAATAATGCTACAGTGAACATAGGGGTTCAGACACCTTTTTAAGGTGGTGTTTTCCTTTTCTTTAGATAAATATCCAAAAGTAGAATAGCTGGATCATATGGTAATTCTATTTTTTAAGCTTATTTATTTATTTTGAGAGAGACAGAGACTGCATGAGTGGGGGAGAGGAAGAGAGAGAGGAAGAGAGAGAATCCCAAGCAGGCTCCACCCTGTCAGTCCAGAGCTCGATGTGGGGCTCAAACTCATGAAACCATGAGATCGTGACCTGAGCCAAAACCAAGAGTCAGATGCTTAACCCACTGAGCTACCCAGGTGCCCCTGGTAATTCTATTTTTAATTCTTGGAGGAATCTCCATACTATTTTCCAAAGTGACTGCACCAATTTCCATGCCCACCAACAGTGCATGATGGCTTTCTTCATCCACGTCCTTGCCAACACTTTTAGTTCTCTTTTTGATAACATCCATTCTAACATCGATCAGGTGATCTCATCATAGTTTGCATTTGAATTTCCCTGGTATTAATGATGTCGAGCATATTTTCACATATCTGTTGACCATCTGTATGTCTTCTTTGGAAAAATGTCTGCTCAGACCTTCTGCCAATTTTTAAGTGGATTTTTTTTTGGCTATTGAGTTGTATGAGTTCTTTCTATATTTTGTAAGCTGCCCCCTTATCTTATATAGGATTTGCAAAATTTTCTCCCACTCAGTTGGGTTTCCATTTTACTGATGATGTCTTTTGTTATGCAGAAGCTTTTCAGTTTGACATAGTCCCGCTAGAAGACTCCATTTAGAGAGGCATGTGTGTCTTTTCATTGGCTGCCCTCACCAATAATCCACACGTTCAACATTTTCTCTTCAGAAGGAGCCACTGGGACTACTGAGGTCCTCTTCCTTCTATGTCTTGTGGGGGCCTTGGGGATCTGGGTCAGGAGCAGCAAACTTTTGCCTATTGGTTGGGGCCACTCTTGTAAATCTCTCATGTTGTTCAGATATCATCTTGCCTGGCAAAAATCAGATAGTCTTCTTTGTTTGCATTTCTGAGGGCACGCACTTCAAGTTTTTTGAGAACTCTCTCACAATGCAGTGTTCTCAAAAAGCCTTAGAACAGCCCTGCTGTGAACATTATGTGGTGAGTGAAATGCCAATCTCTCTTTCTTGAAGACACACAAAATCTCTGAGGATGATTTGCTTAGGGCTTCACTGCCCACCATCTCTTGGTTTTGGGGTGTGGTGGTGAGGGGGATCCCAGGCAAGGAGAGAGTAATGTCAGAGACATTACTTTATTTATTTATGAGTGCTTTATTCCTGAAGACTGAAAATGTTTTTGTTTTTGTTTTTGTTTTTGTTTTTTTAATGACTCTCTCTGTTTCTCCTCTGCCCCTCCTCAGTCATCCATTCCATATCCTGGGTTGACAAACTATCCAGTGGTGATCATTCTGGAAATATTTCCATCTTATCTTTGTATCTGGCTCCATTTCTTGATAGCTGTTTTCTGAATGCAGAATTATGGAACAGCTAGAAAGATTTCACTCTGTGTTCTATTACCGTAGCTATTATCAGCAGCCAGAACAGTAGCTCATTTGTTCACATCAAACTGGTAGCCCTCTGTTTTTCTCCTTTATGACCATTGTGTAATATATAGTTTCTGAATGGTGGCGTATTGGAGCATAAATACTGTAACTTTCTCCTACATAGATTTCCAATAGGGACTCCTCTACAGTCATTTTATCGTTTTAAAAATAGCTCCATACTTACTTCAGGATCTTGTTTCCTGTTTCAGAGAGAATTGTTCGTCTTCCTCAGGCTGAGAAAAATAACATTCAGGAAACAGAACTACAACACATTCCCCAGGGCTTGCTTTCTATAGGGTGACCACTGGGGAGGCCAACTAAAGGCATTTCATGAGGGTTGTGTCATTTTTCTGCAAATCCTGGCCACATCTTCCTTTAGACTCCACCTTTCAGTATATGCTGTCCAATTCCCAGTTCAACTAATTATCTTACATTAAAACTAAGAACCAACAAAAACCTCTGGAAGCCAGAAGAATTCCATTCTCATGAGTTAAAATATCATGCTGTACTGCCCTGGGGGTGCTGTTTTAATCATGGCCCATGCTATTTGGGCTTAAACACAACTGTAGGTATCTCTTAATTAGTACCTGGCAAGAACTAGCAGTGGAATCTTTTGAATAGACCTGTGGTAAGTAAACTAAATTGTATCTACCTGAGGCCAAACAGAACATGAGGCTGCCCTTGGCGGGGTCAGAATCACCCCTGTCCTTCAACTCAACATTCTATTAAACTGGGAACAAAAAAACTAGAGTTTCAAATTAATCTAAATTGAATGCCTCTTCACTTATATATAAGATGTCCTCTCTTCAACCTTCCCATGGTAACTCCAAAGCAAAACCGGACTTGTCCAGAAGAATTAAGGAGAAATATAGAGCTTACTGAAGATTCTATAAGGGAGATACATATGATGAGCTCCCAGGGCCCAGCCCTGAGCTTGTAGCAAAATCATTCTCCAAATCCCATTTTCTTAGTCTCCGTTTTTTTCTCTCCCCTTTCTTGTGTTCAGATTTCTTGGTTCTTTACCACTTATCTGACGTCTCTTTCTCTTCACTTTGTCCCACAGGCTTCTCAGTTTCTCTGCCGGAGCCATTTCATCCTGCCCCAGCTTCTTTATTTTGTGTTCTGCATCTGTTTCTTAAAACTGTTTTCAAGGGCTTCAAATGCTTTAGTTTTTGAGGATTTTGTTTGTTCTCACTAAAGGAAAAGACGGTTTGGTTGCTAGGAGTCTCCTTTTTATGAAGGCAACAGGTTATGACAAATGACAGATAATGTCTTCCTTTTCCATGCTAATATTCAAAGGAAGGAATTTATTATGTCTCCGCAATGCAAGATAGCACAATTTATAATTTACCATTTATTTGAGTTATGTGGCAAAAATCAATATTAAATGGCACCCTATTTCCTATTAATTCCATTGATATTTTAGTCCTTTGTGGACTGATACCTCCAGCAGATGCCCAGATGCCCAGTCCACTCATATGTGGCTGGGTGACCCCGGCCCTGAACTCTACCAAGCCTACTCATCCACACAAATAATACCAAGAGCGGGTAAAACTGATCTTTAAGCAATACAGAATTTAAAAAATATTTTAATAAAATATACACAACAACATTTACAATTTTAAACATTTCTTAGTATAGTTCAATGGTGTTAGACACATCACAATGTTGTGAAACCGTCACTGCCACCCATGTCTACGGATCTTTTCACCTCGCAAAACAGAATCTCTATACATATGAAACAATAACCTCTCATCTTCCCCTCTTCCTGCCCTGACAACGACCATTCCACTTTCTGTCTCCATGAGCCTGACTCGTCTTAAGTACCTCGGAAGTGTGGAATCATACAGGATTCGTTCTTTTGTGACTGGCTGATTTCACTAAGCATAATGTCCTCGAGGTTCATGCATGTTATAGCATGCGACAGAATTTCCTTCCTTTCTAATCCTGGATACTCTTCCACTGCATGTACACACCATATTGTGCTTGTCCATTCACCCACCCACGGGTCACTTGGGTTGCCTCCATGTTTTAACTCATGGATAAAGCTGCTATAAACGTGGGTGCATGAATAACTTTTCGAGGCCTTGCTGTCATTTCTTTGGGAGATATCCCGAAGGTGGAGTTGCTGGGCGAGATGGTAATTCTAGTTTTAACTTTTTGAGGAACTACCATACCATTTTCTATAATGGATGGACCGTTGTACATTCCCACCAAGAATGAGCAAAGGTTCTAATTCCTCCAAATTCTCTTTTTTGTTTTCTTTTCTTCTATAGTAGCTATCCTAATGAGTATCTTGTAGCTTTGATTTGCATTTTACTTAGGATTAGTGGTATTGAGCATGTTTTCATCTTCTTATTGGACATTTGTGTATGTTCTTTGGAGAAATATCTATTCAAGTCCTTTAACCATTTTTAAATCATATTGTATGTTTTCTGTTGTCTAGTTTTAGGACTTCTCTATATACTCTGGATATATATTAGATATATAATTTTATTTTATTTTATTATTTTATTTATTTTAATTTTTTTAACATTTATTTATTTTTGAGACAGAGAGAGACAGAGCATGAACAGGGAGGGGCAGAGAGAGAGGGAGACACAGAATCTGAAACAGGCTCCAGGCTCTGAGCTGTTAGCACAGAGTCCGACGCAGGGCTTGAACTCACGGACCGTGAGATCATGACCTGAGCCGAAGTCGGACGCTTAACCGACCAAGCCACCCAGGCGCCCCATATAATTTTAAACTATTTTCTCCCATTCTGCAGGTTACCTTTTATTCTATTATTAATATTTGTGGTGCACAAAATTTTTAAATTTTTCATGAAGTCCACTTTGTCTATTTTTTGTTGTTGTTTTGTTTTGTTACCTGTGCTTTTGGTGTCAGATGTAAATATTCTTTGCCAGATGTAAATACTCATTGCCAAATCCCAATGTCATGAAGTTTTTATCTATGCTTAAAAAAATGTTTTATGGTTTTAGATCTTACGTCCATTTTGAATTAAGTTTTTCTGGTATGGTGTTAGGTAAGAAAACAATTTCATGTATTTTTGTTTTGTTTTGTTTTTTGTTTTGTTTTTTTTTTTTTTTTCATGTGGATATCCAGTTTTCCTTGAACCATTTGTTGAAAACACTTCTCTTTCCTCATTGGCTCATGTTGGAATCCTTGTCAAAAGTCATTTGACCATATATGTGAAGGTTTATTTCTGGACTCTCTATTCTATTCCTTTAGTTTATATGTCTATCTTTTGTCAGTATTACATTGTTTTGATTACTGTAGCTTTATAGAAAATATTGAAATTAGAAAGTCCTACAGGTTTGTTATTTTGCAAGACTGTTCCAGCTATTTGGGGTCCCTTGAGATTCCAGATGAGTTTCAGAATGGGTTTTACTATTTATGCAAACAACGTCATTGAGATTTTAATAGGGATTGCATTGAATCTGTAGACTGCTTTGGTTTGTATGAGCATCTCAACAATATTAAGTTTTCCAATTCATTAATCTGGGATGCTTTTCCCTTTACTTGTGTATTTTGTTCATTTCTTTCAGCAAAATTTTAAGTTTTCATTACACTATCCTTTTATCTAACTTGGGTAATTTAATTACTAAGCATTTTATTCTTTTTGATGCTATTCAAAAGGGTATATTTTTGTAATTTCCTTTTAATGTTGTTCAATTTTTGTATATACAAGTGCAACTGATTTTTATGTGTTGAGTGTCTATCCTGCTACTTTGCTGAATTTGAGAAGGAATGTTATTAGTTCTTCTTTAAATATTTGGTTACATTCATCAGTGAAGTCATTGGGTTCAGAGTTTTTCTTTATTAGAATAGTTTTGATTACTGATTGAGACGAGTAATTATAAGACTACTCAGATTTTCTATTTCTTCATAATTTAGTCTTGGTAGATTTTGTGTTTTATGACCTTATCCATTGTATATGTTATTCAGTTTGTTGGTGTATAATAACTATGGTACTATTTATAATTTTTTTTTATCTCTATAGAATTGGTAGTAAGGTCCCCACTGTCATTTTTGATTTTAGTAATTTAAGTCTTCTTTTTTTCCGAATCCATTTATCTAAAGATTTATCATTAAATTTTTTTATTTTATGAAACAACTTTTGGTTTCATATGTTTTCTCTGTTGCTTTTCTAGTCTCTATTTTATTTATGTCTGCTCTGATTTTTATTACTTCCTTCTGCCACTTTTGGGTTTAGTTCGTTCTTCTTTCTTCCAGTTCCTTAAATTGTAAAGTTAGATTATAATCTGAAATCTTTTTTGTTTTTTAATGGCAGCCTTTATATCTGTAAGTATGTGCCTTAGCACCATTTTTGCTGGGTCTCATAAATTTTGGTATGCTGTATTTTCATTTTCATTTATCAATAAGTGTTTTCTAATTTCCCTTATGTTTTTTTGATTCACTAGCTTTTTAAGAGTGTGTTGTTTAATTTCCATAAGTATGTGCATTTTCCAGTTTTCCCTGTTATTGATTTCTAACTTCATACCATTGTGATCAGAGAAAACACTTTGTATGGTATCTATCTTTTAAAATACACTGAGACTTAATTTACAGTCTTACATATGGTCTGTCCTGGTAAATGTCTCATTTGCACTTCAGAAATATGTGTGTGTGTGCTTTTGGGTGTTCTATATGTGTCTATTATATCTAGTTGGTTTATCATGTTGTTTAGTCCTCTGTTTACTTAGCAACCTTCTGTCTGGTTGTTCTATATCCATTATGGAGTATGGAGTAGGGGAGTCTCCAACTATTATCTCTCCTTGCTTCATATATTTGGATGTTATGTCATTAGGTGCATATTTATAATTGTTGTATCTTCTTGCTGTATTGAACTTTTGTTAATATATAATTCCTTTTTATCTCTTGTAACTTTTTTTGATTTAAAGTCTATTTTGTTTAATATTAACATAGCCATTCTTGTTTTCTATTGTTTATTGCTTGCATGGGATATGTTTTTATGTCCTTTAAATTTCAAGCTATGTGTGTCATTCAATCTGAAATTATTCTCTTATAGATACTATATAGTTCAGTCATGTGGTTTTACCCATTCTGCCAGTCTCTGTCTTTTAACTGGAGATTTTAGTCTGTAAACTATTTACCGTAATACTGACGAGGAGTTATTTGCTTTTGTTGTTTTTTAAATTTTTTTCTATATGCTTTATAGCTTTTTGTATCTCATTTCTTATCTTCTGTGTAGTTAGTTGATTATTTTGTAGTGAACTATTTGATTTCCTTTCTCATTTCCTTTTGTGTATATTCTATAGCCATTTTCTTTTTGGTAACCATGGGAATTATATTTAACATCTTAATGTTATAACACTCTAATTTGAATTTATTCAATAGTGTACAAAAATTCCGCCATTTGGAGTTTCATCCTCATTCATTTTGGTTGCTGATGTCACAAATGTATATCTCTATACATTCTATGCCCCCAAATCTAAGCTAGTAATTCTTTTAAATGCATTAGTCTCTTACATTATGCAGGGCACAAGACTTAGACTTAAAGCTAAAGTTATAATAATACTATCTCTCAGATTAATGATTTTTTTAAAAATATAGTCTTTTCTTATTTCATGTAGAAACCAAAAAGTGTGTGTTTATAAACTGTTACAGTAATACTAACTTTTATAATTGTCCATATATATATATATATATATATATATATATATATATATATATACCTTTACTTTTTTCTTCCATATGGCTTCAATTTAATATTTGGTAGTGTTTCATTTCACTTTTGAGGACTCACTTGACCATCTCTTGGAGGGAAGATCTAGTGGTAACTAATTCATTCAGCTTTTGTTTTTCTGGGAATATCCTGATTTCTCCCTCATTTTGAAGGACAGTTATGCTGGATATAGGATTTGTTGCTGAAAGCTTTTTTTTTTCCTTTTAGCTTTGAATACCTGTTTTTAATGTTCATTTTATTTTTGAGAGAGAGAGAGAGAGACAGACACGAGTGGGGAAGGGGCAGAGAGAGAGGGTGAGAGAAAATCCCAAGCAGGCTCTGAGCCATCAGCCCAGGGACCCATGTGGGACCTGAACTCACGAACTGCGAGATTATGACCTCAACCAAAGTCAGATGCTTAGCCAACTAAGCCACGCAGGCGCCCCTAGCTTTGAATATCTTAATTCACTGCCTTGTGGTCTCCAACATTTATGAGGAGAAATGTGAAGACAAAAATCTGCTTTTTTCTTTTTAAGAATCCCTTGTGTGTGATGATTCACTTCTCCTTTGTTGCTTTCCAGACCCTCTCTTTGTCTTTGTCTTTTGAAAGGTTAATTATAACGTGTCTTTGTATGGGTCTTTTAGAGTTTATCCTACTTGGAATTTGTTGGCCTTCTTGGATATTTATACCCATGTCTTTCATCACATTTAGGATGTTTTCAGCCATTATTTCTTAAAATATTCTTTCTTCCCCTTTCTCTCTCTCTTCTCCCTCTGGGACTCTCACAGTGCAAATGTGCCATTTGATTGTGTTCCATAGGTTCCTTAGGCTTTGTTCATTTTTCTTAATCTTTTTTTCCCCTTTCTGTTTCTACTTGAAAATTTCCATTGACCTGTCCTCAAGCTTGCTGATTCTTCTCCCTGCTCCAATCTGCCTTTGAATTCTTGTAGTAAATTTTTCATTTGTGTTATTTCAGTTTTCAGTTCCAAAATTCCTTTATGGTTTCTTTTTAGGTTTCCATGTCTTTACCAACACTTCCATTTTATTCATATGTTATTTTCTCAACTTTATCAACTTTTTCCTTTAGTTCTTTGAGCATCTTTAACTTGCTTTTGTCTTTGTCTAGTATATCTCTCTTATGGTCTTTCTTGGGGAAAGCTTCTTTTGATTATACATTTCTTCTTAGCATGGGTTGTACTTTCTTGTTTCTTCATATGCCTCATGTTTGTTGTTGTTGTTGAAAAGTAGATACGTAATTTAATAATGTGGTGACTCTGGAAGTCAGATTTCCCCTCTTCCCCAGAGTTTGCTGCTCTTTGCTACTGTTTTGATTAATTAATTAATTAATTGTCTTAGGCTGTCTCTGTGCCAAGAGTCAGCCTGATGCGTAAACTTAAGGTTGTCTCAGATCATTACTGGGCCTTTCTTGGGTATGCACAGCCACTTTCTATTTCCCCCATCTATGTGGTTATTTTTTAATGCACATTTTTAAGTCTAAGTCTTTTTCTGCAAGAAGGGAAAAGAAGAGAATAATAAAAACAGTTAAAAAGTGTGCCAACCCATTAAATCCATGTCTGCACCTCTGTGATCAGAAGCCGCAATCAGCAATGAGAACATAGATGCCCAATATTTGGAGGACACAGTCCTTTTCACCCACGCTTACTTCTGTTTCAGGAAAACATGCATGGCTGCTGGCCGTATGGCTGGGGTGGGCAATGGGTGGTTGCTAATGTGCTAAGAGCTGAAATTGTTAACCAGAGTTTACTGTCTCTGCCTTTCCCTTACAACTGCAAGCCTCCAAAACACCAGAGCTCCAAAATGGCTACATTAGAAAGATTGTGCCATTGCAGTTGTTATCTGGGTGGGGAGACAGATTCCTGATGTTTCCTACTCTGCTGTCTTTCCAGAACTCCGAACACTACAGAATTTTTAGAACGATTTGCAAAATGATCTTCATTTGGGCCTTGTTTTTTTCCACATTTATTTGATTCTTACTCTTGATTTTATACCATTTAAGTCTTAAAGTTCTACTCAGATTTTATGAAATAATTTGGACTTCTTGTTTGGTCCCCAACAATCCCCTAAGACATTCACTATAGAACAGTAGTGAAGTCCACAAGGCCAGGAATCCTGGATTGGAATCATAGGTCAGCCATTTGCTGGCTTTGAGATCTTGACAGATTCATCTGGTATCTCAGAGTTTTATTCTTCTCATCAACTAAATTGGTTTGGCTTAGAGAGATTTGTTGTGAAGACTAAATTGTAAAATCAGTTAAATTGCCTTAGCACAGTGTAAGAAACATGGTAAACTTTAATGGCTGCTAATCTTAATTATTATTTTATCAGTTTTATTATTTTAATTACAATATCTGACTATTTTCATTTTCAGCCAACACCTTAACCTTTTCCCACACTGTCAGGCCCTTACATCAGCCCTGCTGGAAACCTGTGCGAGGGCTCACCTCCTTCCCTGGTGATGTGCACATTCAGCAGTTACCTCCTAACATATGATCAAATAGCAACTATCCATTAGGGTCCCGTGCTCAGAAAGTTCTCTTCAAGTGCCATTTTACATTAAATATTGAAGATCTTATCATATTTAAACCACTTCTGCATGTGTACATATGTTTTATGTTTTCTCATTTAATATATGCAAACCATTTAAGGTAAGATTTTTAAAAATTATATAGATAAACTAAATTTTAATAGCACTAAATAACCTATGTGGACTAAGCATTTGAACCAATTCTTGGTAGCTCTGTAGACTAGTGCTTTATAGTATGGCATAAAGTATAATGAGTGAGACCCAAGGCCCAGGGAGGGGAGGAAGAGGCTGTGATATGCTCCTTTGCAAAGCCCTGAGAAGGAGCTGTAGACAACTAAACACCTTGGCTGAAGGCCAGGCCTTCCTGTAGAAAATGGAGAATTTCTTAGGGAGATAGACATTTCATAAAACCTCAGGCAGTAACAATATATGCAAATAATACAAAGCAGTTCTTAAGGGTATAGGCTAAATGGAGGGGAGTTCTAGATTAATCTATTATGTATTATTTGGTTTGATCTTCAAACACCATTTAGACTCTCAAAAACTCATTGCCATGCCTGTATAACTAGGTTATTAGTAGAACCTATCACATAAGAATATTTTGAGAGTCAAGTGACTTAATGCATATAAATCATTTAGTACAGAATCTGATACACAGTAAACACCAAAGCTATTATCACTTAGCTCCTGCTAATTCAACAGAAAAATACTAAATGTATAATAATATGTTGAGAGTTCTGATATTTGACTGTCACTGTTATTTTGAAATTAACAGTTTTAAGAGTAAATGTTTTATATTTTTATTTTATTAAATATTAATGATTTTGTCTTAAGCGTATTCTAGAATTCTATTCTTTTTTCTCTTTCTGATTAGAAAGTATTTGCTTATCTCATGATGTGAATCTATTAATTTGAGCCCTATTTCCAGAAAATGAGCATCTTTGGGTAATACGGTATTTGAAATTCCTGTTCCATCTATGTGTATACACGTGCAATTTCTAAATAAATAGCTTTTGCTTATTCTCATTGGTGTGCGTGAGGTTGCTAGGGCTGCTGTAACAAAGTGCTGTAACCTGAGTGGCTTAAACAATGGGAGTTGTTGCCTCATAGTTCTGGAGTCTAGAAGTTGGAGATCAAGGTATTGACATTGCCATGTTCTTTTTTGTGGGCCTAAGGAAGGATCTGTTCTTGACTTCCTTCCATGCTCTCTGGTGGTTTGCTGGCAATCTTTGGTCTTCCTCAACTTGTAGGCATATCACTGTGATCTTTCTCTTCATGCTCACATGGCATTCTCTCATGTGCATGGCTATATCTACAATTCTCCTCTTTATAGAGACACTGGTCATATTGAAGTAGGGACCCATCCTGCACTGGTATGATTTCATCTTAACTAATTATATCTAAAATAGCCCTATTTCCAAATAAGTCCATACTCTGTAGTAATTGGCATTTAGAACTTCAATATATGAATTTGGGGGATAAAGTCCAACCCATACAGGTGGTTTTTCTTTATTTCATATATTGCCATGTGTGCACGCACACACACACACACACACACACACACACACACATTCATATCCTTACCATCACATTGCAGTCTACTAGACTAAATTCCCTAAAAGTGATGCTCTGCCTTATTCAGGAATAACTACAATTCCAGCCCACCGGTACCTAGTGGTTTATCTAGCAGATAGTTCCAATGCAGTGAATGTTGTTGTGAATACACAAAAATCTAGAGAGGATAGGGGGTATGAAGAACAGATATGAATAGGTCCAAGCATGATAGAGAAATATGTGGAGAATAAATAATTGTACCTGTGTAGTTTGGACAATTGTAGCTACGGGTGACAGTGTTGCTGTACTTATTTGTGACCGGTAGGGTGGGTCCTCAACACACATACATAGAACATAAGAAAGTTGTCAGGGAGGATCCCTATGCCCCACACCCCCTGTCTCTTCTGTTCTGTGTTAAGTCCATAGTGGATGGAAGGATACGAAGCAGCCTTATGACTATTACTCAGTTAGATTTAGTCCAGTTTGGAACCAAATGATGATCAGGTCAGCTACTCGGTGGTGTACCTGGAGAAGCCTGTCTCTCTGAACTGCTCATTCAACATATGTGTGTCTTTTTATCCTCCCTGACAAACATAACTGCCGCTGTGGGCTTGGTCTAGGCTTTCACTCTCATTTTGTATTTGGGAACTATGTTCTATCAGGAATTCTTAACCCTCTCTTTATAAAGTCAAAGATTTATTTACCAAAGATTTTCAAGGAACTCCTTTCTCAAGTAAGTCATATTTGCAATGTTGTAGCACACCTACTTGGGCCAGTTATATTTAGCAGTTTGTGTCTTTGTTTTCTGAGATTTAAAATGTCAGGAGTTGGCTGTACAAACTTGGCATTATTCTGGTTCAACATTTCCATGAGCTTAGGGCAATCACTACAACAAATGCACCTTGCAACTCAAGCCAAGAATTTACCTCATCTTTCATTGACAAACTTTACACTTACATCACTATTTTAAATGATCAAGTATTTTCAATACTTACTGTTTTAAAGTTTTTTAATGTTTATTCATTTTTTTTAATGTTTATTTATTTTTGAGAGAGAGAGAGAGAGAGCAGAGGAGGGGCAGATAGAGAGGGAGACACAGAATCTGAAGCAGGCTCCAGGCTCCAAGCTATCAGCACAGAGCCTGACGTGGGGCTCGAACTCACGAACCGCGAGATCATGACCTGAGTTGAAGCCGGATGCTTAACCGACTGAGCCACCCAAGCGCTCCTGTTTATTCATTTTTTGAGAGAGATAAAGAGAGAGAGAGGGAGAGAGAACATGAGTGGGGGAGGGGCAGAAAGAGAGAATCGGAAGCAGACTCTAGGCTCTAAGCTGTCAGCACAGAGCCTGACACGGGGCTCAAACCCAAGAACTGTGAGATCATGACCTGAGCTGAAGTCGGGTGCTTAACTGACGGAGCCACCCAAGCACCCCGGTACTTAGTGTTTTAATCAACTCTCATGCAGGTCTATAAAGAACTATGAAAAGGAAGAGAAATACAATAACAACTGAATATCCTCACTGTATTCTGGTCATTTGGTATGTCTTTTGGTATATATTATCTTATTTATCCATTAAAACAACCGGGCAAAATAAGTGCTGTTTGACCTCAGTTACTAGACCAAGAAACTGAGTGTCAGGACAAACTGATGACCCACGGCAGATATGGGATTAAAATCTACAACTAAAAGCCATTTAAGCTTCTTGTGTTATATCATGCTTAGGAGTCTTTTTGTTCTGAGTTTGGATCCAGCATCTGGTGGATGTTGTTCAACCCAGGTCAAATGTAAGTGAACTGATATAATTTTAGAGTACATTTTAATAAAGTACCGCAGCCAAGATCTGTATTCTTCTCCTAATTAATATAAGAACAATTCAATGTCTTTTCCTAACAGCACTAAATGTAGCATAGCTTTTACTGTATGAAGGTAAAATGATGTTGGAAAGAATTGTCTTCAAAATCTTCAAATAAAGGAAATGATTTGTTTTCCTCCTCACGGCCAGTGCTGAAATCAGACCTATTAACAACAGGAACAAAAAAGCTAACAGCCTAGTTTTAGTAAACACTATACTCCTTAGACTGTGTTTATGAGAACAGATGTGTTTGGAGAGGATAAAGTAACCCAGTTTCATTTCTGACATGACACAAATATGTCACTCTCAACTTGGGCACTTGGATCCAGTGTTTGAGAAGCATTTGGTTCTTTGTTGTTGTTGTTGTTGTTGGGTTGTATAAAAGCAAAGGGCCTTGATTTATGGCCTGGTGCAAACAAAGAGAAATGGAGGAGGCAGATTGTCGAGAGGGAAAGTTGTTGGAGAAGATGGCGCCTGACAGCGAGAGGCTGGCCAGGACAGGCAGGTGCTACATCGACACGAGGCCACCTTGGAGAGGTAACTGTAAACTCGGTTCTAAGTGGCTCATTTTCCATTTGTATAAAAAAAATAAGACAAAAAACTTGTCATGTTGTCAGGGGCTGTCTAGACCCTGAACATGGGGAATGAGTGAGGCTCGGAAGGAACCCACTGAGTGCCCTGGAGGTCTTTGCTGACCAGGGTGCTTCCGGGTTGCACTCTGCCTCCTGGCTGAGAGCACTGGTCTTTCAGCTGAGTCATCTGCCTCCTCCCCCACTGAGCTCTGACTCTTGTGATTCTGACCTTTCTCTGCGGTTGTCAAAATAATGAGGTCAGAACCATATGAGGCACAATCTTGGCTCCACCCCTTCCAAGTTATAGGAGCTTGGGTAAGTCACATAACACCGCTAACTTTAGTTTCCATGTCAGTGAAACAGGCATAATAACAGCAACCAAGTCTTATTATTAATTGACTCAGTACATTAAAATACTTACAAGCTTCATTGATTGCAATCCTCAAACCAAAGATATTTCTGATGACAGCGTAATGCCTGCCAGAGTCCGAATGCAGAGTGAAACCCTCTGCTGGATGATGAGCTACTGGGGAAAATCACATACCCATCCTCAACAGCTTCACTTTAAACCTGTAGTAAAGTCAAAATGGGCATTCGATATACGGCATTGTCTGTGTTTTTCTTGAAGGATCGTCTTTTATTAGCAGGAAATAAATATTGTATAACATCCGTCTTTGTAAGAATGACATACCGTATTCCTTCCACCCCCACTCTTAAGTATGACGCTGTTCACATGGCACTGAGAGGGAAAAAATCTGACAAAAACAAACTACCCTGGGGCACCTGGGTGGCTCAGTCAGTCAGGTGTCTGAATCTTGATATTTGCTCAGGTTATGATCTCACCGTCCTGGGATTAAGCCCTGGTTGGGCTTTTTACTGACAGCAAGGACCCTGCTTGGGATTCTCTTTCTCTCTCTGTCTCTGCCCTTCCTCCTCTCGTGTTTTTTCCCTCAAAATAAATAAATTTTCTCTCTCAAAATATTTCTCTCTCAAAATAAATAAATAAAGTTAAAAAAATACCTCATTTTCCCATTACCAATCAGTAGTCTCACATCTACTGAGCTTTACCTTTTTAGCCCCTAGACAAAAAAGGAATGATCTCTTTCCCTCTCAGAGGTCAGTGCCCGCAACACCTAGGGCTTGAGTCTCATCTCTTCTTGCTGTGCTTGTTTATCCTGTTTCTGCTGAAATATAAGCATCCATCTTTATGTTGAATCATTTCCATTAGCACATAGATATGTTTTGGCACATTCTCAATCTAAAATAAAACAAACAAACATACAAACAATTCTCTTTTCCCCCTCTCTTTTTCATTTGTTATTCCTGCCTTTTCTGCTTCAGAATCACAGAAATAGTCTCAAGCACGGTTTATCTTCATACTTTCCACGTCCTGCCGAACCCTCTCTAGCACACTTCCTCCCCCGCTACCCCATCATTTCTCTAAGCAGTAAATATATAGGCCAAATCCATGCTGGGCTTTGGTGCTGCAGCAGTGAGTAAGAGACACGTCAATTTTCTCTTCGTGGTACTTACATTGTCTAGTTTTTAAAAAGACGAAAACAAGTGATCGCGTAAATTACAGAAGATACCAACAGAGAGAAACTGGTAATTGATATGAATAATAATTGAGGTTCATCTGGGAAAACCTGAAGGGCCTGTGGAAAAAGCTCAGGAACCTCATGGCAAGGAAAAGTAAGACTCGTGAGTTAGGTTCCAGGTCTTTGTGGAAGGTTAGGGCAGACCCTGTCGATAGTATGGGTCTTTTGAAAAGCAAGACATATTAATTTCACAGTTTAACGATACACATTTCCATTATGTTTTAAAATGATTATTGCATCCAATGTTCATGTAAATTTTGAGATGCTTCTGAGATATCTAAGAAGAAATGTGTCATAGAAGCATATATGATTCCAGAGCTCCATGTTATTTCATTATTATACGACAATGAAAGTCTTTCATTTGTGGACTATATTTCATGGAATGTTTTTGATTATCTAGGAAAAGTGTATGGAGAGACTAGTAAAAGAAAAAGAAAACCGAACAAGATTGAATTCTGAGGAACACAGTCTGTAGATATCCTGCAAAGAAGGAGCTTCTAGGGAAGGAGAGCTGGTGAGGTAGGACAAAACACATACGTGTGTGGTTGTGAATGAAAGACAGGAGAAAAAAAGGCTTCACAGAGGGAGTGCCTGCTAGCAGCCTTGACATCTGGCATGAGGTTACAACAGGGCTCAAAAAATAACCACTGGTTATCACCATCTGAGTCTTGGGGACTCTATAAAGAATGGTTTGGGGTGGGGGAGGGACCCTACCTTTTCCTGGGTTAAAGCCTAGAGCATTCTTTCTTTACTGCTTCAAATGTCCACTGATGAATTTTTGTGAACATAGCAATTCTTCCACAGTGAAATAAGATCCACACCACTGGCTTATGGTATCAAGGCCCCAACTTAAGTATAAATTTTAGGGAACTTGAAAACTGAGGTTCATCTGGATAAGCCTGAGGAGTCTGTGGGAGCCCCGGAGCCCCCATGGCAAGAAGACATCTGACCTCTGGGTTAGGTTCCAGATCTTTCTTGCAGATAAGGACAATTCTGAGTTTAGTAAAGAACATCGAACAGACTGTCTAAAAAATGTAATCCTAGCACAGAAACTTGCACAATGCCTGGCTCATAGTAGATGTGCAAGAAACAATAGATAGTAATTAATCCTCCCTTGTAATTATGCTCTGTCCTAGCCAGTTGGACTCCCTAGGGAATCCTCACCCAAAAGGGCTATTTTGTTGACCGATATCCAACATTTTCTGATAGGAGAAACTAAAATCTAACTCTACTATACCATTATTATTGACTTTTGTAGAACTCAGGAGTGGTTGGCCCTATGAGACTGTGAGTTTTGGTATAATTTATTGAGTCCCAAAATACTTAATTATGGTACTAGGTATTCTTAGTTATAGTTTAACAATTAAAACGACTACAACTTTATCAAGCATTTATGTCTTGATTTTTGGACATGGAAATGGAAGCCCTGAAAATTTAATGACTTATCTATTACTGCATATTCACTAACAGATTCTGTATTCTAACTGAGTTCTTCCCACATTCCAGGTAGTAAGGAAGTGGTGAATTAGCCTTAAAATAATGATGTTACCTGAGTATCACCTGATGAATGTAATTGTGTTCTTCTCATTGTGTTCAAATTTGTTTTTCTATTCATCTTCAAATGTCTGCTTCTATTGAATTCTGTTAAAGGACTCACCTGTGAAAACCCAAGGCATCTCACTGGCCTTTATATTTCCTATTCTACTGGAAGAAGAAAGAGAGGTAAAGTTAAAGAATAAGATAATTTAGTAGCCTCGGGACAATGCTGGGAAATTGAAACATGGGGTCTGTGATGAGAACAAAATACGATATACGGACAATGATTAAAAATATATCATAACAATTCCGTAGAAAGACATCTGAAAACTCAGATGATACCAAACCATACCTTTCTTTCATAGTATTAAATGGTCTCGCCTTAAATTTTTACTTGCAGTCCTTGTATTGCCTGAAATGGAGGAAATCATTCGAAGGAAAGTTCAAATGCTTTTAAGTTAGTAATCCTTTACATGTCTAGCAAGATCTTTCTCAGCGGCAGGAACAGGAATGCCTTCTCTGAGTGAGTCTGTGCAAACAGGTCCTGTCCATTTGACGTTTCTGAAAGGAGCGGTTGGAGGTTGTAATGTTATCAGCACATGTGCTGCTGTTACAAAGTGGGATCCGCAAGCAAAGAAATATGGCTGGCTGGCTGACAAATGTGGTGGTAGTTTTATGACGCCGTGAGAACAAGAATCATAAGACCAACTCATTGCATCGTTCATCATAAAAGTGAAACTGTGGAAGGAGATGGGCTGGGAAGGTCTGACATAAACTGTTCCTAAAACTAAGAATACTTGTATTAGAATCAGCTTTATTTGGACTGTATCTTAAGCTCATCATTAATTGATGTCTACCCCATTCTCTGCATGTGCTGAAGGACCCCTGCTGTCCTTCTCTGATAACTTGGGAAGCTTTGCACAAGGTGTGGTGTCTGCCCTGGGAACTCAACCCCCCTTCACACACCAGCAGGGACACTAAGTCTCAGAGAAGTGAACTGACAGGCTCAGAGCATCGTCATCCATTGTATTAGTTTCTGGGGTTGCCATAAAAATAATGCCACACACTTGGTGACTTAAAATAAGAGGAATTTATGGGGCACCAGGGGGCTCAGTTAGTTAGGTGTCTGACTTCAGCTCAGGTCATGATATCACGGTCTGTGAGTTCGAGCTCCATTGTAGGGCTCTGTGCTGACAGCTCAGAGCCTGGAGCCTGCTTCGGATTCTGTGTCTCCTTTTCTCTCTGCCTCTTCCCCACTCGTTCTCTGTCTCTCTGTGTCTCAAAAATAAATAAATTAAAAAATAATAAGAGGAATTTATTCTGTCATAGTTTTGGAGGATAGAAATCCAAAGTCAAGATGTGGGCAGGGCCACACTCCCTCCAAAAGCTCTCACGGATAATCCTTCCTTGCCCCTTCCACCTTTTTGTGGATCCTGACATTCTGTGGTTTGTAGCAGTGTATGTCCAATCTCTGCCTTCATGTTCACGTGACCTTGTTTCCTGTGTTTCTGTGTCCACCCTACTTCTTATAAGATACTATTCATCCAATACCATTCATCGGATTTAGGAATCTCTCTAAATCTAAGATGATTTCATATCAAGATACTTAAGTAATTACATCTGCAAAGACCCTATTTCAAGGGGTGCCTGGGTGGCTCAGTCAGTTGAACATCTGACTCTTGGTTTCTGCTCAGGTCATGATCTTGTGGTTTCTGGGTTCAAGCCCCGTGTCGGGCTCTGTGCAAACAAGGATTCTCTCTTGGGATTCTCTCCCTCCCTCCTTCTCTCTCTCTCTCTCTTTCTCTCTCTCTCTCTATGCCCCTCTCCTGTTCGTGATCTTTCTCTTTCAAAATAAATATATATATTTTTTAATTTTTGAAAAGACCCTATTTCAAAGTAAGGTCATGGTTTGAGATCCCGAGTGAACATGTATTTGGAGGAAACTATTCAGCCCACTATCTCCATAAATGAAGCTGGCAATTTCTAAACATGCAGGGTTTTCACCATGACTGAATAGCTTCCATGTAAAATGTTTGAAAAGTGATCACTAAATTCTTTGTTTTCAGTGATACCACTATAGTTATCTTCATTCATGGCCAATATTGGTCATTTTCTTAAATATACGTTCAATGCCTACTCTATTGTAGGTACTGAGTATGTAAGGAAGTTGCAATATACAAATAGAAATGACGATTATCCTATCTAGAAGGCTGTTTGTGTGCATCCACTTATATGTGGATTTTTTTGATACGTAGCAGTATTAGAAACATATTTTCCCTATCATTTTCTTAATGCCATTTTCTCTAGCTTCCTTTGTTGTAAGAATACAGTATATAATACATATAACATACAAAATATATGTTAATCAGTGACCATTTTATGTTATCAGTAAGTCTTCTGGTCAACAGTTGGCTATTAATAATTGACTTTGGGGAGTGAAAAATTATACACAGATCTTTTTGGCTGTGTGGGGGTTTGGTGCCCCAACCCCTCCATTGTTCAGGAGTGAACTGTATATAGGTCAATGGACTATACATATTTAACAAAATGGTAAATGATACTATCCTCACACAGTGAGGATAATAGGGATTTTGCTTCTTTTTCCCCTTTTTCTGATTAATTTACAGATCATGTGTTTGTTTATGAAAAAAAAAATATTAAAGCTGACGAGGAGAGGTGAAGATAATCCTTGAAGACCTGAAAACCATGAATCCTGATTCTGTAGCTGAGAAACAAAGTGGTGAGACTTTGTCAATTGCCAGGAGACAAAGACAGACAAGAGAAATATCAAGCTCTCTGGGTGCTGTGTTCTTTGAGGGCACCTGCCTTTATAAGCAAGATTGATTCTGGCTCACAGGCGGTCATTATCACACTGTCCAACATCGAAAAGCCTTTCCTCCTTGCTCTGCCCGCAGCACCACATCGATTCTGGGCATCCCCAGGTAGTCTTGGACTCTTCCCAGTCTCCACTCAGCCTCTGCGACCCTCCAAGCCCTACTTTTCTTCCACAGGTCACATTAAGTCCAAATTAAGGAATTCCTTTAGGCAGAACTTTTTCAAAGCGTTGAAACCAAAATAAAAAAGTTAATGAATTCCAACAAAGGCAAAAGACCTCCGGATAGATGTTTTGCCCTTTTTATTCATTGAGCTCATGCGGTTTGTATTTTCCCTTTGTAAGACTCCCTGTTCCACCAATGTTTCCAAAATTAATTTTGACCTTCTGGCAACATTTTACTTTCGCATGCCCCAGTAGATTCTCTTTGTTCAACAACTATTCTATAGATTCATTATTCTTTATAGAAAATGGCATTATCCTGCTCAACATAAGCATTCATTACATGCCTAATTACACTGAGAACTGTGCGTGGGGACAGGAGCCTGGAGCAGAGGAAGCAGGGCTGGTCCGTGGAGGGCAGAGCTGGGTTCAGGACTGACCCTGCTCTTCTCCGCTGTGTCACCCAAGCATAGGGCTGGCCCAAGCTGGAGTTCTGTTTTCACCAGAAGCTCAGCCAGTCACTCACCTGCCTGAGCCATGTTTTCACCTATCCAGAAGACGAGGTGATAGTGACTTTTAGGGTTTTGTGAGGATTTGGGAGTGGTATCGCTAGAAGAGATGGAAAATGCTTACCCAGAATGTATAATGAGTGGTTGCTATTATTATTAATGGTAACATCGCCTGACGCTTGCTAGGAATAAAGTACTCCTGGGCGTTCGGCATCATTCATATGCCCTGTCTTTGAGAAGGTTTGAGGTTGGAAGAGGAGGTGGTTTTTCTCCACCTCGAGGAACAAAATCCAAACTAATGCCTTCCCATCCTTAAGAAGCAATCTGGACCCATGCCAGCGTTCTGACCTCATTCCTTGTCCTCGTGGATTACACTCCTGCCTCACTGTCCGGCATGCTGTTGTGGACACATGGCAAACCCTCCCACAGGTCACAGATTCCGCATTTGCTTTTCACTCTGCTTGGACAGCACCCGCATCGACATTACCCCAGCCTTGCCTGACTGACACCTTCCCAACCCTCCCGTCTCAGTTCCACTCTCCCTTCCTTAAAAAGCCTTCTTCGGACTGTATTACTCAGTTTCATTCCCAGGCTCTGTGTTTTGCAATGCCACACTCTCTTTACTCTTTGGCACTTGTCTCCATCGGAACTTTTCTTTTCAGTTATTTCTGGACTTTCTTCTCTTTCCTCCAGCTAGAATGAAAGTTCCGCAAAAGTGGCGTCCTTGATGTTCTTCTTTAAAAAGTGTGTGCGGCCAAGCGACGTTCAATTGTTATTAAGTGGATGTGAATTGAGTTAGAATTAATGAATGAACGAATCAATCAATCAATGAAAATTACTCTGGTTTAAATATATATATATATATACTTTTTTTTCTATAGAAAAAAATCATGGGTGTAAAAGATTGGCTCAAGAATTTTCTTTTTGCGCTGGGCTTTGATGGATAGATGATTAGGGAAACATAAATGCGGAAGACAAGGGATTCTAGATGGAGAGGGGAGTGTGAGCGCTGGGGACAGGGGACCCCCTTACATGGATGTCTTCTGAACATCAAAATCGGAAGGTGTCCAAAACTTGTCCCTCCAGCAGCCTCTCGTGTCTCAGCAGCTGTGTGTTCTAATTCTCAGGCCAAAGACCTTAGTCTCACCCTTGGCTTTTCTTCTTTTTCTTACAGCTCAAGTCCAATCAAAATACCTTCAGATTCTGGCCATTCTGATCCACCTTCATGCACTGCTATCACCCCAGTTACCAGTGACTCTCAGATTACTCAGTAGCCTTTTTACAGTCCCCCTGCTTCTACAGTCTATCCTCAACAAGGGAAACCAGACAGAGCCTTCAGAGCGAGAGTCGTCTCACCTGTACCACCCCTCCTCTGGCTCTCCATTCACTCAGTGTAGACGCGGAGTCCACCAGCCCGTTCTTGGTCTGGCTGGAATTTCCTCTCGGACTTCCTTTCCCATCCTTTCCCTTTGTCTCACTCTTCCCGTCCTCACCAGCCTCGCTGTACCTTGCACACATCAGGCACACATCAGCCATCGGCTTAGATCTTTCCTCAACCTAGAAATGTCTTCCCTCAAGACCTTGGTGACTGACCCCCTTACCTCTGTAGCCTTTACTCCCATCACACCTTCTCAATGAGGTGACACTATGCAATTCTGTCACCTGCTCCCTGCCAGTCCTGAGACCCCTGGCTCTGCTTCTCTTTTTTCTTTTTCTTTTTGCCTGGCAGACATAGAACTTTTTAGAGGACCGTATATTTTATTTACTTACGAAGTTTATTGTTTATATTCCGTCAGTAGAACATCAGCTCCATGAGAGCAGAGAAGACTGTTACCTGACTCATAGCAGGTCCTCAATCATATTTTCAGGATGAATAAATGAGTAAGAGGTGACTGTTCTATTTGGCCCATGTACAAGAGGAACAGGTAGAGAAAGTGAGAGAGTCAGCCTTTGAACTGCAAATGAGTGGCTTTGCGCTTTATTCTATGCACACTGGGGAGTGATAGCAATTATTTATAAAGACTTTGGATTACTGATAGCCTTTAAAAATATGGTAGAGGGGCGCCTGGGTGGCTTGGTCGGTTAAGCGTCCGGCTTCGGCTCAGGTCATGATCTCACGGTCCGTGAGTTCGAGCCCCGCGTCAGGCTCTGTGCTGACAGCTCAGAGCCTGGAGCCTGTTTCAGATTCTGTATCTCCCTCTCTCTCTCTGCCCCTCCCCCGTTCATGCTCTGTCTCTCTCTCTCTCAAAAATAAACGTTAAAAAAAAAAATTAAAAAAAAAAAAGTATGGTAGAAATTTTGTCCTGTACTTTTAACTTTCTTCCTCACAGCTTTCATTGACTTAATACTTGGCTTCATCTAGAGAAGGATCTTTTTGATCAGGAGTCAATGGTGATTGTATTTGGAGATGGAAGCACAGGTGGTCCATGAAAGGCCTCTGCTTTGTTACTTCTTTTCTTCTACATTTCCTCACCAGAGGCAAATATTCTAATAAGCCGACATATTCTCAAGTAAAATGAGTCATGCTGGATGCTTGTTAAGTTACAGTAAAACCTTGGTTTGTGAGCATCATTCTTTCCAGAAACATGATTATAATATAAAGCCCTTGTATATCAAAGCAAAGTTCAAGAACCATTGGCTCAGGGGTGATCATGTGACATTCGGCCTCACGTACTACCTGTATTGCAAGACATCGCTCGTTTATCACGTGAAAATTTATTAGAAACGTTTGCTCAGCTTGCGGAACGCTCGCAGAACAAGCTACTCATAATCCAAGGTTTTACTGTACATAAGTAGCATTGGATTATAAACCTTATTTGGCTGGTTTTGCACAGCTCCCTATTTATGTGTTTCCTTGGCGATGAACACCTAGGTTGATTCCCTATTGCCCCAGTAATGCTATAATAAACTCGAATAGAGAGACTCCCTTTCTCAGGCAATTCTAATATCCTTATGGAGGGGCCTTGCTTTCCTCACTACTTCTCCTGGAATTAGCCCAGTTCCAAACTTCAATCTCTTTTTTTAAAATTTTCTTTTAACATTTATTTCCTTTTGAGAGACAGAGTGAGACAGAGCATGAGTGGGGGGGGGGGCGTGCAAAGAGAGGGGTTACACAGAATTCAAAGCCGGCTGCAGGCTCTGAGCTGTCAGCACAGAGCCGGACGCAGGGCTTGAACTCACGGACCGCGAGATCATGACCTGAGCTGAAGTTGGACACTTACCCGACTGAGCCACCCAGGTGCCCCTAAACTTCAATCTCTTGAGCATCACTGTTGCTTAAGGATGTTGTGTCCGCGTGCTTAGAAAAAGGCAAGCCCTACTTACCTTCATTCGCTAAAAAATAAAATAAAAATAACAACAAAAACAACAACAACAACAATTTGGTAGAAATTCTTTGTGGCTTTTAGGGACACGAAAGAAAGAAAGAAAGAAAGAAAGAAAGAAAGAAAGAAAGAAAGAGAAAAAGAGAGAAAGAAAGAAAGAAAGAAAGAAAGAAAGAAAGAAAGAAAGAAAAAGAAAGAAAGAAAAGGAAAAACAAAACCTCTCCTCATTTGAACCTGGCCTGAGATACATAATTGCAAAGAGATCCATTTTCATTTATGCTCTTTACCTAGCACTTGCGGACCCTGGGAAGAAAATGTGAATACTGAGAATTCAGTGACAGATATATTGCAAGTAATCAAGTAGTTACTTTTTATTCATTACATGAATAAATCAATCTCAGGGTTGTAATAATTTTCCAGCAATATAGCTATATCTGCACATAATCAGATTTAAGTATGTATGGGGTGCATTTTGTGGCTCTATGCTAGGTGCGACAGGCCTACAGTGAACATGGCAAATATGTAGCAGTAATCTTCACTTTAGCTCTTGGTGACTCTCCAGAGGTGGGAGGGCGTGGGTGTTGCTCTCCCTGTTCCAACGGAGGCTGGAAAGCTGTTTTAAGTAACAAAGTAGACTTTGATAAATGGTGGTGGTCTCTTTTGGGCTCTATTTTGGAGCCTCCCCCACTCCTTGCCAACCCTTCCCTTCTGGAGGACCTGTGTCGCATTGTAACGGCTGAAATTGCCAGCCACCTGGCCCTGGAGCCTGGCCTGTAATCCATTTCTCTCCACTGAGTCCTAAAAACTAGTCTGCCTATTGAACTTATAGGGAAAATGGTTCCCTCTGTCAATGTTGAACTTCACTCGGCCCTGTGACCCTGGAAAGCAGTGATGGTTAAAGAAATTGCCCACCTGTATAATCCAAAAGGCTGAAAACTCCACCCTTCCCCATATGGCAGGTGACTTATCAGGCCAGACACAAGCTCTCCAAATTCCCAATCTTTGCCTCAAACACGATTAGCTGAACTGTTTGTACCCATGGACGAGTCTGGGCAAGGTATTTAACCTCCTTGACTTTACTGAAGCTTCTCTCTCCCCGCAGGTCCTGGAACTTCGGCCCACCCTCAGTCTGACCTGCACACAGCCCTTCTTTAGACCCACCTCCCACCCCACCCCACCCTCCACCCCCCACAGCAGGCTGGACACAGGTCATACATTGCCTGACCTACAGTCCTATCCCACCACCCTGGCACATCCCACCTGCCCACATCTAGTTCGTCAGTTCTCGCCACCTTGTTTACTGCTCCAAATGAAAGAAATGCCCTTTCCTGCCTGGTCTTTAGGACGCTTGCACATCTCACGGTGTTGAGTGTTTCCACTGTGACAATGGTGCCCCCCTCCTCAGTCCTATAATACTTTCAGGCATAGTCTCTCCTTACCGAGGTCTGGATTTTTTTTTAATCTTCTTGAGAAAAACAGATGAATTAAAGAATATCCTTCTCTCCTTCGTAACTGGATGTGGTATTTCTATGGGGGAGGCCTGGAAACTGCTTCGGTCATCTTGACCCATGAATAAGCCCTGCAACCCTATTTGCTCTGGGCTCCTTGTTACTGCTTAGGCCAATTGGAGCCGGGTGCTCTGTTCATAGCAGAGAAACTCATCCTCTCTGGTTCCTGTAATTGAGGGGCCGAATGGGGGTTTCAATACTCCAGCTGAGGGGAAATTTGAATGTCCAGGTTTGTTGCTGGCGTTGCTATAGAGACAAGATGGGGATGGGCGTAGATAATGGGTGTTAATGATGTGCTGAGTGTCTATGGTAAAAGATGTAGAGAGAAACAAAACCAGTTTATGTGATTATCATTATCCTAATAATTTAGGAGGGAGGGTTCTCATTCCACCTCTTCTCTTCTCCAGGCTTGTGACCTTCACCAGGTAAGTGCACCACCTATCAGAGAGCGTTTGCTAACAGCCCTCCAGGTCTTCTGGCTGGATTCTGGGTTCTGGGCTTGCAGAGGCAACAAACACATGGTCTTTATCTTCAAGGAGTTCATGGTCTATTAAGGGAGTTAGGATTTAAGTGAGTAATTAGTATGAAGTGAGTAATAGTCAATTGATAGGAAAAGCGCATTACTACGTGTGCACAATTGATTAAGGGACACGTTAACTCTGCGGGGTTTCATAGCAGAGCCTTGCCACAGCCAGACGGCAGTTCGCCAGGTGGATGAGGATGAGACATCCATTCCAAAAACGAACAAAAAAAGGAAATGACAGCTCCACATGCATGTATATGTGGGTAGAAGAAGACTGATCTGGCCAGATCATATAGTCTCACTCATGGCCTGTACCTCAGCCTACAGATGGGTGGTTGTTAAACTCAATCCCTGAGAACTCCAGTGGTTCTGTGGATTTCTCAGGCATCACCCTGTGAGGCCTGGGATGTACCAGACCAGTGGGATGCGGTGACCAGCAGACAAAATCAAGTTCGCCCGTGTTATTAGCTGTGTGACATTGGATAAGTTTCCTAACCTCTCTGTGCTTTCGTTTCTGCATGTCTATAATGGGGAAAGAATAGTGACCCTATCATTGGTTTGTCGTGAAGATACATTGTGTAAATCTGTGCAAAGTTCTGAGAACAGAGCCTGGCATATAGTGCAATGCATACACCATCGGCTAATAAGATGGTGATCACACTTCAGCCACAAAAATCACACTTCTTCCCAGTTTCTTCCCTGTTTATACCTTCAGCTTTCATGAAAGAGATATTTTGAAGAAATGTTTGCACACGCTTTTTTTTTTTAATTTGAAGATAACTCCTATAGGTCCATTCTTCCAACAAATACACAGCAAGTGTCTATTTTGTCCCAGGAATTGTGTTCGAGATCGACCAGCCACAAAATCAGCGAACCCCTCTGCCCTCAGGGACGTTTCCTTTGAATAGAGAAACTCAAAAAATTAAAGTATATATGTAGATATCTATCTATCTATACACACACACACACACACACACACACACGAGAAATATGTTAATTTGTGTTAAATACTCCAATGAAAGTAATAAGTCAGAACCTTAGAAAAGGCATTCCTTGAATGAGTTTAGATTCAAAAAGTGTTGATAGGAAAGGTGGGAGGAGTGGGTGATGTCCCACGGGGCGGGGGTGGTAGTTGGTAAGCAGGGGAGAAAGCGAGTCAACAGACTGCTGGGAGAGCAGACCCTGGGTGTGTGGGGAGCTGAGAGGGAATCAAGGAAGGAGGAGAGGAGTAAGTGGAGGGTCTTGTGGCCCAAGGGGCGAGGCTGGGCTGACCAGGTATTGTTGGCAGCTTGAAGGACTCAGGCTTCTGCACTGCATCACGAAATCATGGGGCATTTGGAGTAGCCTGACATGGTCTGACTTCCATTTATCTATCTGCATGCCGGTCTAAGTGTGGACGGTTGGAGCCACAAAGGCCAGAACAAGAAGTACTCAGCAGTCCAGGGGAGGGATTGTGGTGTGGCTTCCCTTGGGGAGGTAGCAGGAGAGGTCGTGAGAAAAGGTGGCATTCTAGACAAACATGCACAGAGCTATACAGACAGCGAGGTTGTTAACAGAATGCATCCATTGAAATCATTTGAAGTTGATGTCTTTGGAGCTCCTGGCGCTGAGATGTCGTTTGTGGGTTCCTGAGTATCCGCGCAAGAAAGGGTTACAGGGGCAGAGGAAGGATCTGGCGCTCGTTCCGGGCACAGGTGCAGCCAATGGTTTCTCTGTCTTCAGACAAAAATACTTGGTAATCCCCTGGCTTAAATTGTTCCCCTGTCTCTGTCATAGAAGAGAATCTGACCCTGAGTAATGTGACTTAATGAGGGCAGGTTAACTGAGCTTACAGAGAACCACTGAATATATATTTATTTTACGTTTGGTCTCAGCCATTATGTGTAATTATGTTTGAAAGGGCACCGGATGGATAAGTCATAAGCCACAACAGGTGTGACTGGAGAAACACACAGAAGGCACATAAAACTCAGGCGACAGCGGAGATGATATAAACTTCCCAAGAGGGCAGGGAGATATGAGGCAAGTTTGAACTTTGAAGACAAAGACAGTGTGCAACCAAATAATTACCAGCAGCCTCCACCAGGGTGGGAGCCACCGGGAGCATAAGCCAAGGGGGGCCCCATAACTCCCTCCTGTTCAAGGTGCCCTTGGCCACCTCATCTACCCAAAAAGAGGAAACTGTGGAGTAGCAGTCGTGGGCACTCCACAAGTATATCAACAGCTGAGAGGCCATAGAAAGAATGAACCACATTCCCCATGATTAAAGCTGAGGGTTTAGCTCCTCTCCATTCACCTCCTGTTAAAGCTGAGAGCTTCTGTAGGTAGTATCTTACCCATAAACACACACCACTGATGGCAACCCATTTCATTAAGAGATGATGGCAGAGGGAGGAAGGGACTAAAATTCCTACACGTTCAGCAGAATGTGCCTCGACAATTCCTTCATAGCAGCAATTTGCGCGCGGTATTTCATTCATTTCTCAAATCAACCCTGTTCTTTGTCCGTAAAGGACGAGAAACTGAAGGAGCCTCAGTGATTGCCTCGGAAGTGGTGGCATTTTTCTAGAATCCAAATGAACTCTGTACATGTCAGGCCCCAGGTTTCCACCATCTCCCTTGTCCTTCGAGGAGTGAGCTGTCTTGTCTGGCATCATGTAGTGTTCGGGTAGCAGACAAACTTGTGTCACAAGCAGACAACCTGGGCTTGTGTGTTGATCACTGTAGCCTCACGCCTGTTCCTGTGTCACTGGCCCACGGAACTGGGCCTGAAGAGTTCCAGTGAGGGTCTAGATTACCAGATTTAAACATATCACCATCGCTTGGATGAATGGCGAGAGAGGGATGGAGGCCACACAGCTGATTTCTCTGTTTCCGTTTTTTATTTATTGTTTCGTAGTACAAGCCTCAAACACTGGACGTGGCTGGGTATTTCTGAGTGTAAAGAAAGCTTGTCTTTTTTTCCAGGTCGTCTTGCGCTTTCCCGTTAAGTTACTACTTTGGTCTCTCCCACCAGATACCCTTTAGGGACGGCCTTAGCCGAAGGTGCGAAATCGATCCTCTGTTCCCAGAACTTCCCCCTGCTGGCCCTCTCCCCCACTCTGTGGAACGCTCATCCTCTTCTGGTGCTGGTGAAATTTCCCTTCTGCAAGCTCAAGAGGGGATACAAATTATTATATGCATGAAAACATCTCTCCACTCTGCAATTCAAAGGGCAGGCCAACTTTGCCTTTCTCTCTTATGTATTGGGAATCCCGATGAAGAGTTTTTAAAATAAAGGGTCCAAACTGAGGCATAACCAGGTTCTAAGATCCATGAAGAATGCTCTGTGGGAAGTTAAAAGTGTACCACCCCCTGCCATTGCTTCCTGTAATGTTATCCAGTTAAGTTTCAATTCTCAAGCCACCATATATATATATTAAGACGTATTCTAAAAAGAAGCCCCAGAAGCTTTTAATCCCATGGCTGAAACAAGTTTAAAAGACATTTAGTTGAGTGTTGTTTAATGGACCCAATCGAAGGGGTGTTAATCAGCTGCTAATCTAGTGAGAATTCCCTCAGGAAGACCCATTGGGAGAGAGAAAGCAAACAAAACCCGAGATTCAGAGTCAAGGTATCCGCAGACGGCTAAATAATGCTCCCTCTAAAGACGTCTACGTCTGGATATTTGGAACCTGGGGATATAACACCTTATATGTCAAAAGAGACTTTGCGGACAGGATTGTTAGGGAGGTTGGGATGGAGACAAAAACCCTGCCCCGCTGTAATCACAAGTGTTATTATAATAGGGAGGCAGAGAGTCTGAGTCCAAGACGTGGTGACAGAAGCAGATGAAAGAGTCAGACAGATCTGAGGGTGCCAGGCTTCTGGCTTTGAAGGAGAAGGGTCCAGAGCTAAGACCTGGTGGGCAACCCCTCGACGCTGGAAAAGATGGAAAACAGGTCGTCCTCACAATCTCCGGAGGCAATGCAGCCCTGCTAATACCTTGATGTTAGAATTGCCGACCTCCAGAAATATGAGAGAATAGATGTGTGTTGTATGAAGCCACCAAACGTGCAGTCCTTGGCTGCAGCAGTGATAAGAAAGTAATGCCCAAACTGCATGATACAGTAGCAGCTACTCTTTGATACGGTAGGTTTTTGTAGGGCTGCAGCTGGGGTAGTGGGGTCTTGGATGATTGTGCTAGAAAATACTACAGGAGAACGAGGGAAAAAGGCCCGTGGCACGTACCAGGAGGCCCCCAAGCCTTTGCAAAGAGAAATGGCGGCAGGGAGCCAACCGGGTTTCTTGGAGTGAATATCGGTGTTCTCCGAAGTGCCCCAAGAGTATAAATTGCTCTATGCCACCATCGCTACGTTTCCCTCTCTCCTTTTGAAGGTTTGTCCAATAGAACATAAAACCGTGGAGCTTAAAGCCCAACATTATCTCGACCAGCCTTAAGGTGAGCCGTGATTTCTCTCACCAAGCCCCAGGGAAACACCAAGCTGGGGCAAATGAGCACTGATGCGCAAGAAGAGAAGCAGCATTTTCTGGAGAATCTAACAGTCTTTTTTTCCACATGTGGACTTCTATCAGGCTGTGATGAGCACAAACTAGGATGGATATAGATTAGAAATAGTACAACCGTTGTTTACCGGAGTCCGACTTATGTCCTTGGTTGGCGTGTGCCCTGAATGTAACTCCTTTGTTTCCCTCCAACTGCCAACAAAAATTGAGACAGTCCGTTGCAGCCCCTTCTCTCTGTAGACTGAGGTCTTTTTAGGATGTGTTTTTGTAGTACTGTGGATGCAACTCAGATTTAAATCCAGTGAGGACAAGGCTATCTGAAGACACAAAATCGTGTGTTCTGTAGAGCGACATAATGTGTTTTACAAGTCACGAGAGATGTTCCTATTTCCAAGAGGGCCATGGCCACATAATTTTAGGACATAAATATATCCCTTCTCTTGGGTACGGTTGAACAGACACTGCCACCGGCTGCAGGTGCAGCGGTCCCAGCTTCCCCAGATCACACCCTTTGTATCCACTCCCCTGATTTGCGCCCCCATGCGCGTGCTTCTTTAGAAGTCCCAGCCTCCCAGCCTCCAGATGCTATCCGGGAAGTGGCATGGGTGTCTGGGCTCCTAGGACACATTTTGTTGTATGGTATGCTCCCTTTACTGTCACCATCCCATTAAATGTGGCTACTCTATGGGACAACAGACGATATACGGTACAGTATAGCAGAATAAGGAGGGAAAGTAGGACTTTTATAACCACTATTATTAGGATCACTATCACATATTATATATATATGTGATATATATATATACACATAACATATAAATATATATGTACATATACATACACATACACACAATTATATATTTAATTAAACATAATTTATATTAATATATTATGATGCATATACATATATATGTATGTATATACACACATATATGTGTGTATCATATATATGCATATGTATATATACACACAAATATGCGCGATTAGTTTTCTTTGGTTGTTCACCGGTTTGGAGAGGCACAGGAGGGCCTCCTATCGCCGTGGATTGATGGGCTTTTAAGAAAGGGTAACAGGTAGAGGAGGAGGAGGGGCCGTCAGCTTTCCATTCTTTCTTTCCTACGGCAGTGATAGCAAGATAGAAATTTACAGTTTCATAGAGAATTCAGCATGAATCCAAATATTTCCGCGCTTTCATCATGTGCCTGTTGGGGTGCACACTTTGCAGGCTCCATAAATGCAGAAGAGCAGAGGGCATCCCGGCTGTGCTTATTACCTGAGCTGTGAGGGAGGGCAGGGTATGAGCACCTTTGCCTGTGAGAAACTTGCCTTACTACCTTCTTCCTACTGTTTTGGCTTCGCATTATCTATTGGTTGCCAATTAGACAGGTCTCGTAAGGGTAAAAATCATCAGGTCAACCGTCGTTAGGGCAAGAACCCTTAC
The DNA here is from genome assembly GCF_024362965.1 of Panthera pardus. Taxonomy (NCBI): domain Eukaryota; kingdom Metazoa; phylum Chordata; class Mammalia; order Carnivora; family Felidae; genus Panthera; species Panthera pardus. Next base: position 105,454,780 of record NW_026526655.1, read on the forward strand.
CTGGGGGCACTGTAATCTTAATGACACATATAATGATAGACATAGCTGTGTCCCACCACCTCACTTTACAGTTGGGGAACAAAGTGAAAAGAGAATAAATTACTTGTCCAGGGTCACACAAGATAACGATATCTGTATTCCAGAGTGTCCTGGAGTCAAGCAGGATAAATGTCCGATCTGAAAGCTCTTTCTCTCTCTCTCTCTCTGCAGGGTCATTTTCTCCAACAATTCTACAAGGCCATAGGGAATACTCTTAGTGAAATATGAAGCGTAAAATACTCTCCTCTGTTATCTTCAAAATAAACTTTTTGAGATGCCTTCTGCTGGTCCCACTGAATAAAGGCTACCCCTCTTCCAACCTACTGCCAACTTAGGGAGAATAAGGAGGGAAATCAGAAATTATTGTGTCACAGCCACTCCTATTATGACTACTATCCTTTCCACTGTTGTTAAGCAAGAAGGTCTCTTTATAAATGATATCATTTAATTCTCTCAACAACACCACGAGATAGGCATTATTATTTCCAATAACCCCAATAAGGAAACAAAGATAAAGGAAGGTGAAGTAATTGATTCAAGTTCCCACAGCTGCTAAGTGGGATGTTGGGTTTCATCTCCAAGGCAACTATTTCCTAAATTCATTGTTTTCCCATAGTGTGTAGCATGTTTGAGCATCTGAAATACTTTCACTCCTGATCTTTTACTTCTTCTCCAAGGTCTTTCTAATTTTGTAGACTGTTAGTCTATCTCCGGAAACATAGAAAACTAGTTCTTGTTAACATTTTAAATGATTGCAGCTGATATAATGTATTTCCAATTTCAAATGATGAATTGAAGATAATCCCTGTGGAAAGACAAGATGCCTTGAAAAGGGCATCAGGGTGGCAATCAAGGGACCTGCATTCCATTTCCGGCTCTGTTCTTAACTCACATCACGGGGCAGTTCTTATTGTACAATATCAGGGTTTGGCAGGATCTGTGGCCTCCACAGGGTATGGAAGCAGAATTAGGCTCAGAGTAATCACAATTACCTGGGGATGATTTTTTTCGGTATATTAGAGCTGCATTCTCCCATACGCTAACCCTCAAGTTATGGCTGAATAGCAAGGGTGGCGCTGTGGAAACTGACGAGCGCATTTCAAAACCACTCCCGAGAAGTCCCATCAGCCCTCGCGCGCCACCTTCCCCTCTCTTCCTGGGCGCTCGAGGCGGCAGCCGTCTGTTACTCGGCATCACGGCCGCCCTCAGACCTCTGGTGGAGGCCAAGGTCCTTAAAAAGAGGACCAAGAAGTTCATCTGGCACCATTCAGACCGATATGTCAAAATGAAGTGCAGTTGGCGAAAGCCCAGAGGCGCTGACAATAGAGTGCGCAGAAGATTCCAGGACGTTGGTTACAGGAGCAAAAAGAAAATAAAACGCATGCTGCCCAGTGGCTTCCGGAGGTTCCTAGTCCACAAGGTCAAGGAGCTTGAAGTGCTGCTGATGAGCAGCAAATCTTCCTGTGCAGATTGCTCACAATGTCTCCTCCAAGAACCCCAAAGCCAGTGTGGAAAGAGCAGCCCAGCCGGCCATCAGAGTCTGGAATCCCAGTGCCAGGCTGTGCAGTGAAGAAAATGAATGGACAGAAAGCTTATGTGCACATAAATTTGTGTTAATAAAACCATAAAACTACAAAAAAATAAAAATAAAAATAAATAAAACCAGTCCCTGAGGGATTCTGATTTACGCCCTTACTCCCTGGAAAGAACTAAGGTTCTTAAGGTGTAGGTTAAGTAACTTGGTAGGCATTCATGCTCTAAGGTAGAGGATAAAGACATATATAAGAGGTGAGACTTTTACCAAGTTACTTTGCTGGTCCATTAGTACGATCCATCACACATTCGTATATTAACCCCTCTCTGACTAATTTGTGCCAGGTACCCAGCTATACGTCTCTGCACTCAGGTTATATTTGAGGACTAGGAAATACTAGATGAAATTCTGGAAGGTTCTCAAGGCACCTGTAAAACCTTTTCCTTTCCCCTCAAAGCAAAGATTATTGGAAAAGGTCACTTAACTGTTTTCTTGTAGAGGAGGCATGAATAAATCTACAGTGTTCCCAAGGAAATAAATGCCTTGTCTGTTTTGATGGAAAGACATGAAATTGAATTGAAGTCCAAGGCATAGCTTGAATTCAGGTTTTATATTTAAAGTTAAAATCTGCATTCAAAAATAAAGACATCAGGCCAAAACATGTGTGTATATGGGAGGATGTAAACAGTGTATGGAGTGTTAATAATAAAAATTAAAAGCAGTGTTGATTCTCATTCAAAATTTGTGACATAGTTTTTAACAGTGAAAAACAGGATATAAGTTAAAAGCTAAGTGGAAGATAAGCAAATTATGATAAGTCCATATATGCAATATTATATATTCATAAAATTATTGTTACTAATTCTATATAACAATATCCAAAGCAATCTCACAACTAATAATAAGCACCAAAAGCAGGATATAAAATTTTACTTACCTTTTGAATGAAATTAACTTAATGACACATATGAACAATGATAGTTTAATTATGGCTAATTGTCACTTTATTAAATATGAATTATAGCCCAGAACTGTACCTTACATATTACCTCATTTAAATCTTAAAACAACACTTGCATCAGCATTATAACTTCCATGCTACATTAAGAAAACTCACTTGGTTAAAATTACCCTGCTATTTATTTTCAAGTTTACTTTGATTATTTATTTTGATTTATTTTGATCAGATATTTGGTCAAACACTAGTCTAGATATTTTGGGGAAGGCTTTTTAAGAGAGAGTAACATTTAAGTCAGTGGACTTTGAGTAAAGCAAACTGCTCTGTGTAATGTAGATAGATCTCATCCGGTCAATTGAAGGTCTTAAAAAAAAAAAAAAAAAAAGACTGACCTCCCCTGAAGAAGAGGGAAATCTGCCAACAGACTGTTTTTGAACTCAAACCGCAACTCTTCTCTGGGTCTTTAGTTTGCCATCTGACCTGCAGATTTTGGATTTACCAACCTCCATAGCATGTGAGCCAATTCCTTACAAGAAACACTTCTCTCTGTATTCATGTACATACTATTCTTATCTATATCTATATGTCTATATAGGTATATGTGTGTTAACACATGCATCCTATTTGTTGTTTCTCTGGGAAATTTTGACTACTACAGATTTTGGTACAAAGAGTGGTTCAAGGGAAATATCATCTGAAAGGTGAGCTTTCTACATTGAATCTGGTGTTTCTGGAATTGGTTTTCTATTTATTTATTAACTATTTATTTAGAGAGCAAGAGAGTGTGTGCATGGATGTGAGTGGGGGAGGGGCAGAGAGAGCGAGGGAGAGAGAGAGAGAATCCTATGGGGAGCTTGATCCTACGACCATGAGATAATGACCTGAGCCAAAATCAAGTGTCGGATGCTTAGCTGACTGAGCCACCCACGCTTCCCTGGAATTGGTCTTCTAAAAGATGAAGTTTCAAGGCACTACCATTAGTATGGAGAACAGTGGTGGCCCATGGTGTGGTGTGGCAATAGTGATAAGCAAGATACCACCATTGGATATTCATAATCAAATAAAAAGCAAGGTTCTGTGACCACACATGTGACCACAGGTATGGTACCTTTGAACATTTTTATCAAATTAATGAGTATAATGAGATTGGCTGGTTGCTCCCATATCATCGGACAAGAAAAGGATAAGCTCAAGGATTCCAGCTTCCAGCTGAAGTGCCACATAAATCAACTGAGATTGCCGAAAAACCAAAACCCGAAACTCATCCCGAGTGGCTAAATTGCAATACAAATTGAATTCTCAACCTTGCCGCATTTCTACTGTTAAAGCAAGGGCATTGACGAGGGTGGGAGGGATGCGATCCTGGAAGTTGAAGTGGGGAAAAATGGAAAGACTCTGATGAAACTGGAGAATCTAACCCCTGAATTCTGATGACTCTTCTTTGCCAATAGAGGTAGCTGTTCCCTCCCTGTCTGAGGAGATTAATCCTATTTGCATGAGGAAACAGCTGTGGCCTCCCCTGAAACAGTTGTATACACTACTGATACTCCTCACCCCCACTGCCCTTCTTTGCTTCTAGACCTCTAACTTGACTCCAAAGGTGAGGTAGAAAATTGTGACCCACGTGGAGGTGTGCTGCACTCCGAAAGAGCTATTTGATTTTTCCAATTTATTGAGACACAAACCTGGTGAATATGGGTAGAAATGTACACTAAGGGCATGGGGTAATAATGGAAGGAACATAAAGTTGTATCAGACTGAATTTATTGCTATGAGCTCACTAAGCAGAGATTCTGGATTTAATGTTGCCACGTGCAGTGTTAGAAAGGGCTCTAAAAGTTCGCTATTTTGTGGAAATGGGGAACAAAGGTGGCCCCCAGTAAATGAACTTGAAATGCTAGCCCTGCCTTGACATACTGGAGAGAAATGGCTTCAAAGGGTTAGGGAGATTCGACCGTTAGAGTGGATTTGTCTTGGAAGGCCTGCTCACCCACAGAGGAGGGTCCAGAGGGCATGTCCATCATCAATACCGTGAGGGGAGCCCCAGCCTCCATGCAGATCTCTGTAATCACTTTTTCCATAGGACTGAAATTACCATGGGAACTGCTGCCACTGAATGCAACGGAAAACCTAATACAAGAGGGTAAATTGGATCCCGGGTGGTGGGGGCCAAGTGGCTGCATCAACTTCCAAAGGCAAGATGGCCATAGTTACTGCAACAGACGACAGCGTCCAAGCAGCAATTAAAATAGTCTGACTCACAAACACCTATGGTGTTGGCTAGTTGATCATAATGTTCCTAAAAGTGGAATAGATGTGGAGCCTACTAAATTCTTACTTGATGTCTCTAAGGGGAAGGGCTTCAGGTCAAGTGAACAAAAGTCGAATTTACATAATGAAAATAGAGACTCAGGACCCCTCACGTCAATTTCCAAACTTGATCCAGTTTACTGACCCAGAGCTCCTTGCACAAAGAAAACGAGGAGCTCCCTCGAGGGACGACCGTGTACCCTATAAAAAATGTATAGTCAATCTTTCTCTCAATCTTCCCCAAAAGGGATTATGGCCTTTCACCATGGTGACTCTGCACTGGGGATAAGGAACTAATCAGACCTTCCAGAGATTATTGAATATGACTTTGAACTGACAATAATTCCAGGAGGTCCAAAACATCACTGCAGCCCATCAGTCAGAGTAGAGGCTTTGGAAGTCAGGTGATCAATGGAGTTGTAGCTCAGGCTCATCTCACGGTGGGGTCTAGTGAGTCCCTGGAGTCTTTTGGTGTTTATTTCCCTGGTTCTGGAATGCTTGTTTGGAATAGCCATGCTCAACAATTGGCAGAATCCTCAGTCTGGTCCCCTGACCTATGGGGTGAGGGCTACTATGGTGAGAAGAACCAAGTGAAGCCATTAGGACTGTCTCTACTCAGGAAAATAGAGAACAAAGACAATACATTATTCATGGAGGGGTTGCAGAGGTCACTGCCCCCAGCAAGGACTTGAAGGTGGTGATTCTCATGATATTTGACTCGCCTGTGTGGCCCATGCAGAAGACAGATTTCGGAGGATGAGAGCAGATTACCAAAACCTAAACGTGGTGATGATTGTAACTGCAGTTACTGTATCAGATGTGGTTTTATTGCTTGAGTAAATGAACACATCCCTTGGTACGTTGTAGGTATCTGTTGATCTGGCAAGTGCCTTTTTCTCCATGCATGTCAGAAACGACTCTCAGAAACAGTTTGCCCAAAACACCAGTCGCAGTAACCAATGCAAAGCCCCTCATATGGCACCACTCCCCAGGCTAATCAATCTGATACTTGGTAGCGGGTTCATTACACTGGGCCACTTCTGTAACAGAAAGGACAATGTTTTGTTCTTACTGTAATAGACACTGACTCTGGATACAGATTTGCCTTTCCTTCATGCAATGCTTATTCAGAGTGACCTGGTAGTTGCTACTCTTGACTGTGTTCTCCAGACAAGGAAAGTAAGGTGAGAATAGCATAACTGAAGTGCCCTTTTGACACCTAGATCATGATAGCGATATTTTATGCTCTTGTCAGCTTTCCAGTTGTCTGATTTACCAGTCTCTTCATGCAAGAATCACGCTCTTCCTTTTTTGGAGGTTTAGAATATGTTTAATATCAGCTAAGGCTAATCTTCCCTCATATTCTTTTTTTCTCAGAATTTTCAAGCCATTCTTCTCAAGATTTTCTAAGAATCTTGAGAACAAAGCTGTATTTCAAAAACATGGTATTTTTATTAAATCAGCGTGAAGTTTATATGTCTACAGAGATAACGAAAATGGTTATCTTTTCCTTAAATATGGCAAGGCTACCTATTTGTTGAAGTCTTTGTGTGTTTATGACTTTCATTTTAATTTTCAATGCAGACCTTGCCTCAAGATAGACCTTCTAGGTATTTATGTCTAGTTCTCCACAATCTCTGCCTTACTGTTAATCCTGATATAAATGACATATTTTCTTCCATTATTTCTTCCAACATGGTAATAAGAAAGTATTTATTTCTGCATATGAAATTCACAGCAAGTGTCCTGAGGTTTTGTTTTTTTTTTCTTTTGATTGTTTGAACATTGAAATGAGTTTTCTCAATTGAATCTGGCAGGTGTTCCACAAATAAGGTTGTACCTTTGCAATGGATCTGGCCATTTGTTATCTTATTTTTATATGTATTTTTTCTTTCCTGTGTAATCGTATTTATTTGCAGTTGCAAAGCCTAGTGAGATAATAATGGTGCTAATGAAAACACTTATCTCCTTCTTGCCTCTAATGGGAAGATTTTCAATGCTTCCGTATTTACCCTGAAGGGGGCTTTTGAGTTGATATATTAAGTGTGTTTGTATACTCATGTTCATGTATGTATACAGATGGGATAGTAACACCTATCTCATGGGGTATTATAAGGATTAAAGGAGATAATGTATGTAAAGTACTTAGAACAGTGCCTGGCCTTGGAGCACCTGGGTGGCTCAGTCAGTTGGGTGTCTGGCTTCGGCTCAGGTCATGATCTCACAGACAGGAGTTCAAGCCCCACGTCTGGCTCTGTGCTAACAGCTTGGAGCCTGGAGCCTGCTTCAGATTCCGTGTCTCCCTCTCTCTCTGCCCCTCCCCCACTCATGCTCTGTCTCTCTTTATCTCAAAAATAAAAGTAAACATTAAAAAAAAAAAAAAAAAAGAACTGTGCCTGGCCTCATTGCTCGTGATGAATTTATAAGGCTGTATTCAGGATAAAATGGCTGTAAATGTGGCTGTAAATGATAAAATGAGTTAATACACAAAAAGCACTTAGAGTGCTGCCTGGAATACAGTAAGAGTTCAGTAGATGTATATCGCTAATACAGGAATAGAGTAAGAGTTCAATAAATGCATATCACTAATATATGGTATTTTTAAGGCATTTTGTCTAGAACTAATTCTGATTTTTTTTTAACATTTCATTTTTAAGTATTTTCAACACCTGATGTGGGGCTTGAACTCACAACCTTGAGATCAAGAATTGTATGCTCTACTGACAGAGCCAGCTAGGCGCCCTGAACTGTTACTGATCTTATCAAAAGCTTTTGCTGAGTTTTTGAAGACCATTTTCGCTTTTGATGTAGAAATCAAATGAATTTAACTGGTGTATTTTTTTAATAGGAACTCACCCACTTTTGTGGAATCAGTCCTCTTGGACGTGTTATGTTGTTTTTCAGGGAGCGGCCAGAGTTTGCAACTACTTTGTTTAGGATTTTTTTTTTTTAAATCAACATTTATATAAGAAATTGATCTTAATTGAGTATTAATTGAGTTTTGGTATGATTTAGTGAAAATCCTCTGTGAAACGCACCGGCCTGTTTTTATTTGCCTGTCTTGTTTCGTTCTTTGACAGAGGCGATTTTTCACAACGTGTTCTTTAGCTTAATTGTTTTTAACGGAGTTTGGTTTCCTATCTCTTTAGGTTCCCTGTCTTTTCTATAGTCACCAGTTTGGATAATTTATGTAGTCCATAGTGAGCACCCGTTCGATCTTTTTCAATTTACTTCCATAGCGTTGAATATCATTATTGCTTTCATGCTTTAAATTTGTATTGCTTTGTTGTGGTGTTGTGGTTGTGGTTGTTGGCTTGTATATGCTTTTTCCTAGAGTAAAAGATGGTTAATTTTTTCAAGGGTTTTACTTATTTATTTTTCCTTTTATTCTTCTCTTTTCTATTTCGTTAATCTATTATTTATTGTTATTACCCACTTCATTATCATTTGTAAATTTTTATTTTCCTTATTCTGGTATTTTTGACTATGGAAGTGAGTTGATTATTTGGATTCTTTCCTAGTCACTAAATATTTAACACTAAGTTGTTCCTTTGAACACTTGTTATGTCCAGTTGATTTTGAGTCACAGTATTTCATACTCACTGATTTCTATCTTCTCTGTCATTTCAGTTTTGAGTTTTCTCTTTGAAAAAACTTGTTCACAAAAGAGGTGTTTTTTTTTTTGTTCTTTTTTTGGTTGGTTGATTAGTTTAGTTGCAAATCATAAATACTTTTCCATTTTCTATTCACTTTTTAGATTACCCTCTTTAGCTTTATAAATTGTCTTTGTCTCATTTAATGCTGCTGTTTTGAAATCACTTCTTGATATTGAAATCATGGCTGGTCTTTGTTTCCTTCCTTTTGTTTGGTTTTGCATAAAAACTTTTCCCCATCATTCTGTTTTCAATCCTTCTTAGTCACTTTGTCTTTTAAAACACATTTTATTTTATTTAATTTGAGAGCGAGAGAGAGAGAGAGAGGGAAAGAGAGAGAGAAAGAGGGAGACGGGGGAGGGGCAGATGGAGGGAGAGAGAGAGAATCTTAAGCAGTCTCCATGCTCAGTGAAGAGCCTGATGCAGGGCTTGATCCCACGACCCTGGGATCGTGACCTGAGCCAAAATCAAGAGTCAGACAGTCAACTGGCTGAGCTGCCCAGGTGCCCTGCATCTTGCTTTTTTTTTTTTTTAAGACTATTTAAATTTTGTTTTTGTGATCCAGTCTTTTTTTTTCTTTTTTTTTTTTAGCTTTAATTGACATTATTAATTTTTTTCTTTATTGATTGGCAGATAGTTTTGACTTGGTACCATAATGTTCTTTGATGCCATTGTTTCTGATTTGATTTTAGAGTAATTATTTTGTTTTGTTGTTTCTTCTACTCTGCTGTCTGTGATTGCTTTGCTAGCATTGTATGTTTTTTATGCTTTTTAGCTAATTGCTACCTTCATAAAAATATGTATATATACATATATGTGTGTATATATATACATATATATGTATATATACATATATACACATATATGTGTGTATATATATACATATATATGTATATATACATATATACATACATATATATGTATATATACATATATACATACATATATATGTATATATACATATATACATACATATATATGTATATATACATATATACATACATATATATGTATATATACATATATACATACATATATATGTATATATACATATATACATACATATATATGTATATATACATATATACATACATATATATGTATATATACATATATACATACATATATATGTATATATACATATATACATACATATATATGTATATATACATATATACATACATATATATGTATATATACATATATACATACATATATATGTATATATACATATATACATACATATATATGTATATATACATATATACATACATATATATGTATATATACATATATACATACATATATATGTATATATACATATATACATACATATATATGTATATATACATATATACATACATATATATGTATATATACATATATACATACATATATACATACATATATATGCATATATATGTATGTATACATGTATACATACATATATATGCATATATATGTATGTATACATGTATACACATACATATATATGTATATATACATGTATACATACATATATAAATACATATATATGTGTATATATACATATATATGTATATATATATAAATATATACTATATATATATACTATATATATATAGTGTGTGTATATATATATAAATATATTGCATTTGTCTCCCTTCATTTAAACATTTTGTAGTATTGCCTTTAAATAGATGATAATAAGAGGGAAAAATCTTCTACTTTGTCTGTTTCTAGAACTCACTCTCTTCACCTCCACATTCTACATGATTGTATTATGTGTCCTAATGTGTTTATGCCTTTAAAACATTCTGAATTATTGTATCTCCTTCAAATACTTTTTTTTTTTACCCCTGTCCATGAAATATGAGGAAATTTCATCCTTCTACCATCTTATACCTTCTCTCCCTCATCTAACTCCTGCTGGTTACAGATTTTCTAAAACACCAAAATTTATAATCTTCAAAGTTTGTACTGAAGGCCGAGTGCCACATTTGTTGCAGTCTTCGTTCTATAGGGAAATGGGGCCCGTGGTCAGCCCTAACCACTCACTGTAGTTTCTCCATTTACTTTTCACTTGGTTCAAGGTTATCCCATCATAGCTTCCTCAAGGAGGCCTCACCGGACATCTTTATTCTGTTTCTGGAAATTCCTAACAATGTGCGTGTATGGTCTTTGCTCTTAAACCCCTAAATGCTGATACACATTATTGGGACTTTTTGGTTCATTTAGAAACTGAAGCACTCCCTGCTAGTTTTTAGCACTGCTAGAAATCCTGGCTTGAAAGATTCCTGATTTAATTTACTCTTCAGTAACTTTATTAGGAGATGTTTCAGGGCTAATCGTTATGTGTCAATTCTTTCCCAGGACTCAATGCCCTCTTTAATATCTAAAATCAAGTTTTCTTTTATACCTGGGGAAAATATTAAATTATAGCTCCATTTTCCTTTTTTTACTTTTGTCCTCTTCAGAAACAATATTTTTCTTCCCAAACAACTATTTTAAGAATGTGTCTTCTATAGCTCTTAATATCGTTTCGGGTCTGTATTATATTATTTGTTCAGTTCTCTGTTAACTCATTGATCCCTGTGCTTGTTTTTCTCCATCCTGTGTTCCTTATAGCAGCCTCCGTTTTTCTGCAATATTCATTCTCCTATATACGACTTTTTGCATTGGTTTTATTTTTTCATTTCTTTTCCTTTAGTTTTTTTTTTTTTTCTGCTCCTCATGCCCTTCTTTTGTTTCATGATTTTCTTACTTAGATATTGTTTTTCAAATTTGAGTCTTTGTTTTTTTTTTTTTTTCTAAGTTATTACTTCATTAAAGTTTTTTTTTCCTTTTATGGTAATGATGGCAGGTTTTATCTACTGGATAGCAGTATTTTTTTTTTTTTGGCAAATGTGTATATGTGTGTGTATAAATGGTAATATATTTTTATAGATCTAGAGCTTTTTTTAAGTTTTATTTATTTATTTGAGAGAGTGAGCAAGTGGGGGGAGGGGCAGAGAGAGAGGGAGAGGGAGAGAGAATCCCAACCACGCTGATAGTGTGGAACCCAATGTGGGGCTTGAACTCATGAACCATGAGATCATGACCTGAGATGAAATCAAGAGTCTTATTAAACTAAACTGACTGAGCCACCCAGATGCCCCCAGGGGTTATTTTTGTCATAATTATTCATCTTCAGTTGGGTGAAATATTCTGAACCACATTTACAACAGGTACATATGAAACTCCAAGGCCAAGGTCAGGCTAATAGATTTGGTTGTGTGCATGAGTGAGCCCTTAGTTAACTGTGCAGAGCAGCTGTAGGGCTCTATTATTTGTGCTTCTCACTCCCCACCATTGCCCTCCCCTAAAGGCTGCCTCTTATGGGAGGTTATATACTGTGTCCTAGGTTCCCATCTCCTGTGCTTATTCCTGGTACCAAACAGTTTCCATGGAAGCTCTCACTCTCGCTCCTGTTTTCTTAAGTTGAGTGTATTCCTCACTGTCTCCGTTGACATTGTAAACATGTGTCCCCAGACTTTGCACCATCTGGGAAGCTATGACAACACTTTTCATCTTGTCCTTCAACATGCTACATACCTTGTGGTTTCTAGTTTCATGAAAAAGCGACTTTTTGGTCTTGCGTTTCTTTCTCCCTATTCTTTTGCTATTGTATCTGAGCAGAGAATTAGGGAGGGCTGATTTTACTGTTTTAAAATCAGTAGCCATGTTATTTTTGTTATCATTTTCATAACCATACTCTAACAATATGGCATCCCGCAAATGTAGGTTTAGCAAACATATTTCCATAGATTGTTGAGTTTATAAATTCATAGAAACTTGAAGGCGGTGATAAAATACCTAACTTTGTTTCTTTTGAAAGAACTTGCACGGTACCTTGTTACCTGCAATGTGCCTATTTTTGTAAGTGCAGACGATAAACGAACAAACAAATGAAGTCACAAGAAAATCTCAGGAAGTTACAAGTGCTGTGATGCAAATAAAGTCTGATCAAGCGACAGGGTGTGTATGTTGGGTGATTTGAGAAGGTGACATCCAAGAGGGGGTATTTGAAATGGGTATCACCTGGTGAGAAAGAGGCAGTTATGTGTGGATCTGGGGAAGGAACATTCAAGAAAGTAGGGCGCAGCAAATGTAAAGCTCCTACATTGTGAAGTGTGGTAGAGTAGGATGGTGGGCAGAATCTTGAAGATAAGAGCTTGGGGTTTCATTAAAGGGCACTATAAACGACTTTATTATTATTATATATTATTTATTATTATTATTGAGGTATAATTGACCTATAACATTATATTAGTTTCAGGTGTAAGACATGATTCAATATTTGTATATATTGTGAAATGATCACCATGATAAGTCTCGTTGACATCCATCACCGTCGTAGCTATAATTTTTTTTTGTGATGAGAACTTTTAAGATCTACTCTTAGCAACTTTCAAATATGTAATACAGTCGTATTAACCGTAGTCACCATGCTGTACATTACATCCCCATGACTTATTTATTCCGTAACTGCAAGTTTGTACCTTTTGACCCCCTTCACCCACTGATAAAATATATATATATATATATATATATATATATATATATATATTTCTTGTAATGAAATCAGATGCCCTTGACTCACATTCATCATTTAAATGGCATACTGTGCATGAAAGTACAAACGCTCTTAATTCACCAGCTACTAATAAAAGATTTCCCCACATACAGATTTGTAAAATTTGAGATACAATTGAAAATGGATGGATGCCCCTTGACCTCTTGTGTTCATCTCAAAGCATTTGAATTGTAAACAAGGAATCTAAAACCTGTATTGGTGTTGACCTAAGCAAACTATCACTCATGAAGACCTCGGTACCTCATCAAAGGAAGACAACCCTGGCCTGATAGAGTACTTCTCTGAGACAGGTTCTTAAAAGCACTGCCTGATTTAATTTTTACAAAAAGTCATTTGAAATAAGTACAAATTGCTTCGATTTTGCCGTTGAACAAATACACATTCAAGGTTTAAAGGGATTTGCCCAAGGTTACGCAGCTAGGAAATGGCAGAGACCAACCACAACCACCATGACCACAACAACAAGCATAACAAAACACACTTTTGCTCATCACTCAGCGGGAACTCTCCCCCTAAGCATGCCACCTGCTCGGCTAGAGGTGGAGAGAACTGGGGGCAGGAAGCGCCTTCCTGATCTCTGCAAATCCCTCCCTTATTTGTAGTCCTGTCTGAAACTATGCAAGAGGCTCCTCTGGTGAAACCATTTATTTATCTCTATCAGAGAGCAGGCTCGCTTTTCCCATAGCTGTGAGCCTCTGAGCCTCCGAAATGACAGCAGCTTCTGGACACCTGAGTGGTGTTATGACTTGTAGCGGCTTTGGAACCCTGATGAGTTCAAGGCCCAGGGTCGAGATTGCAAAAGTTAATTCCCAGATAATTCAAGGGGAAAAGGAAGCTAGACAAATCCCAGTTTCACTCTTTGAAATTGTGCTGTGAGAAATGCATTTAGAAGCCTGAAAAGGAAAATGGTCTCCTGTAGAGTGCTTCAAAGAATTTTTTTTATCTTCTTTTTCCTTTACTCTTTGGGAACTGAACACTCCCACCCAACGTGTTTTGGAAATTGGAATTTCTCTTCCATTTGGAGCAAGATTTAGCTTAAGATACAATTTGATGATTCCTTCAAAGAGACCCAATGTGTTAGGCACAGGTCAAGGGATTGCTAGCGACTCACCGCCTTGGATTTCATTTTTCCTTTTCACGTTTGGTTTGTTTGTTTTTTTTTTTTTTTTTTTTTGTAAATTGGTGGTGGAGGCGTAGCGATCTTAGAACATTCGGATGTGGTGCTTCCTTTCTTTCAAAATGCTGAACACATTCAGCACTTCTTTCAGGGAGAGACAGATAGCACAGTTTATGCCTCCGTCAAAGGAGAACCCTTACTTTAAAGGAATTTAATTCAACATGAAGTTAGTATCTACCACGCGCCAAACTATCTGGTGGGTACAGACACTAGAAATGACTAGGATGCCAGTCCTGCCCTCACAAAGGTTTCCTTTACCTCGGACAGACAGATGTGCAATTGAGTAACAGCAGTGTGCAACGGCAGGCTCCACATATTTTCTGGAAAACTTAGGAGCCTCCCTATATCGTTCATCATCCTTCCATTTCCTTAGGAAGGAGCCATAGATGAACACCGTGGCTGCATATCAGAGGAGAGTCTTGGAAGTAGATGTATGGAGATTCGCGTGAAGTTATTAAGGGGTTCTTTGTGGACCCATATTTGAGACTGACTTAGAGAAAGAGAGAGTAAGCAGGGGAGGGATAGAGACAGAGAGAGAGGAGAACAGAGGATCAGAGGCGGGCTCTGCGCTGACAGCAGCACGTGAATGTGTCCATTTGTGTCACTGCTGGGGAATACTGGTCTTATCTCTTTCCCGAGGATCCAGTTCTATAGATTTCTAAATGGTACCTTGGGAACCAATCTAGTCCCCCAGGACATCATGTCTGCAGCCTCCAAAACCTGCCTGGAACTCTGACAAGTCAAGGGAAGAAAATCAAATAATATTAAAAATTACATTACTCTTTATTCCCACTAAATAACTCTATTTTCCTCATCTCACGGCTGTTGGGATTTTGCAGCAACAGGAGACACTTGTAAGTTGTAGACAAATCAAGAGAAGGAGCAATAGTGATTATTTCCTCTGCAATAAACCAGAATGGTGCGATATCTTCCTAAGGATGAAAACATGTATGTTCTTCCCTTGTCAACCAGTTTATCACTCAGACTAGAAAAACCCTTTCTCTTCTCACCAAGGCACGTTGCCTTCTTATTTGAAGAGGCAATTTATGCAGAAGACCTGACAAAGTTCTTGGAACATAGCTTGGGCCCAATCAACGATCATTACTTGCTCACCGTAAACAAGGATACTATATTTCATTGTTTGGGAAGAGGCAAAGACTCATTTTATCCACAAATCTTGACAGACTTAAAATACTTTTCCCACATGTCACTCAACTCCTGTCTCTTTAATAAGACTGGGTCTCTTTAAAGAAGATAAAAGGAAAAAGCAGGTGGATAGTTAATCACTGGGAAAGGACGAGACAGGAGGAAGAAAAGAAAGATATCTTGAAGCAAACCCTTTGCGGATTCCTTCTCTGCCTCCCGCAGGAATGCCATTATGTGGTTTTTCCTATGATCACACTTCATTTATATTGTGTCACTAATCGCATGGCAATTCCTTCATTGAACTTATTCAATCTTTTGTTGATGCACTTTAGTAGGTAGAAGGAATACAACAGGGACCAAGGTATAGTCATTTATTCAGGGTACTTACGGGATAAACAAATGAACAATTATAGTTTTCCTTGACAGCTAAGCTTACGTAAAGATAAGCACATGGGAATAATTGCGACACAGCAGCAGACGACAAAGACCATACAATTTCCCAGAGAAATATACTTAGAAAGGAAGACCTGAAGGGTAAGTAGGAATGATCTGGAGACAAAGGAGGAAGAACTCACATGGACAGAAGACTGGCATAGACAAAATCCAGCAGTAAGAGCATAATGGAGACTTCTAGTATGTCTTTACGCAAATATAAACAGATATGTATACACTCTTCTTGCTTATTCAAAAGGTAGCATAACGTGCACATTCTTTTTACCTTTTCTTGTTCCATGAAAGATATGATCTGGAGATCTGCCCATACAAGTTCATTAACTGCTTAGGATTCCACTGTGTAGGATACAGCTGGACGTAACCAGTCCTAATAGATCACTTGGGAGAGTTTGGATTTTTGTAATTGCAAAAATGTCCCTCTGAATAAAATAAAACTGCTTTCTCAGCTTGTCATCTGTCTTTACATGTGTTTTGAATCCCCTACATAAAGTCGTTTGTTTACATGCAGTCAAAAATATTCCCTTCTCGCTTGAGATCCCTTGTATGTTATATATGAAATTTCTACAAATATTTGGGTCTATTTCTGGATTTTCTATCCCATTTCTTTGTTGTGATTATTTTCCAGTACTATATTTTAAAATTCTCAAGGCTTTATAGAATGTTTAATATCTCTTAAGGCTATATCTCTGTATCACCTTTTTACTTACAGTATTATTATGGCCATATTTACTTCATGTTTTATATAAGATTAGAATCAGCTGATCTAATTCTGGAAATGAATCTTGGTATTTTTACTGACTTAATTTATAAATAACTCAGAGAGAATTGACATCTTCATGAGACTGAGTCATTCTGTTAAAAGCATGTTATATATTTCTATTCATCAAGTCTACTTTTGTGTCTTTAAGGATTTTTTTTTTTTTTAATTTCTGCATGCAGTTGTTTTTTGCACATTTCTTTTTAGTGGCTTGTTTTTTTCTCTCATTAAAAGTGAAGCCTTTTCTTCCATTATATAGTATTAGTGTCTATGTATATGAAGGCTATTGACCTTTGAATATAAACTCTATATCCTGCTATCGCATTGAACGGATTTACCATTTTTAATAGTTTGGTTTTTTCTTATACATTCTGGGGTTTCCTGGTTATATGATCATACCAGCAACAAATAGTGTGTGTGTGTGTGTGTGTGTGTGTATTAACTGCCTTATCACCGCTTTTAATTCTCTAATGTCTTTTGTTTGCCTGATACATTGGCCAATACCCCAGTTAAAAGTTGGATAATAATGATACAAGTTAAAAGAGAGCGAACATTTCCTGACTCTAAAAATCGATAATGTCACCAGGATCTGTCCCTCCATTAAGCTGGACCCGGTGTGTGAATGTGTGTGCGCCCGTGTGTGTGTATGCACTTGTGTGTGTATGCACTTGTCTGTGTGCATATGTGTGTATACACATTATCATGTTTAAGTACATACTCATCAATTTCTATTGTGTTACAGTTGGTGTTTTATCAAGAGTATAGTTGAAAGTTGTCAAATGTATTTCCATTTCTATGGCAAGATTTATACAATTTCTTTAAATGAAATAATATAATCTATTTACATATTTCTTAATAATCATCCTTGAATCCCTAGAATGGAGGTTCATAAAGTAATTTATTCTATACTTTTCTTTTTGGGCAACCATTTTATATTGTGAGTCAATATTGAATTTTCCTCATTAAAATAATTTAGAAATGTCCCTTTGCCCCCGATCATCTGGGACAATTTAAGTAGTATTAAAATTTTTATGTATTTTCGGTAGAATTCTGCTCTGAAATCATGTATTTTTGATATCCTCTTAGCAGTATACTGTTGTTAAAGTTCTTCACTTGTATGTAAATCAATCTATTTAGTTGCTGCTTTTATAAAGTCAGTCTGGGTAAATAACATTGTATTAAAGTGTCCTCCATTTCATCCAGCTTCTATTCATTTGCTTGGAATTTACAAAACAAAACAAAACAAAACAAAAACAAATCTCGAGTGTTTTTATTCTGTTCTCCCTGTTTCCACATTGATTTTCCCCTTGTCTTAACCATGTTTATTTATTTTGCATTTTTTTAATCTTCTCTTTTTCTCAGGTAAGTTGTTGTTTTATTAATTTTCTATTTCCACATATAATTTATTTATTTATTAGTAGGTTTTTCTGTTAGAGTTTTCCCCCGAGATGATTGATTTGTATTTTGTCTTTGATTCCTTCTTCTCTGCCTCAGCTAATTTGGCTGTTAGTTTTCAACTTTTTGTGCAAATCTTCCGTGAGATACTTATTCCCTTTCATGATTTCTTTTCTGTCCATGTGAGTATTTAAAATTGCATTTCTTCTCAGCATTTTTCCCCCTGCATCTTGGTTCTGAAATGTAGTGTTTTCATTATCATCGCTTTCTAGAAATTTTACAATTTGGATTTGTATTTATCTTTTGACCTGAGACTTGCTTATGAGGGTCTCAAGATTTTCATGAATATCAAACATTGTGTTTATCGAGTGTAACGTAAATATGCTTTTGAACACGTGAGAAGGTCTACTCTGCATAGTGAAGACGGAGTGGTGAAGAAGCAGACTGTAGAGATCTCTCTATATTGGAGATTGCTTCTGTTCAGAGATAAATTTTAGGTTACTTGAAATAGAGCGATGTTATAGTCCAAACAAAGAAGATGGCTGTTAGAATGGAACAAGCAGATAGATGTGAGACCTAAAAAGGGATTATGATAAACATTTCATGACGATTCATTGAAGGTTCTGCCCGTGCCCGAGAAAGGAGCCAAGGCTTTTGACCGAGGGTCTCACTTGGGTCACTGCATGGGTTTTCCTCCCCTAGACAGGAACTGACGCATGAAGAACAGGTTTGGTGAGAAAGACAACGAGAGGTGTGAGCTCTTAGAGTTTAGGTGAAGGAAGAGACAGACACAGAAGGGTGTGTAGGGTTGGAGATAAATTTTAGAGTCATTAGCATTAGGGTGGTTATTCATGGAATACATGGAACTGGTTGAGGGAAGAACTTTCAAGAAATAATAAGGGGGGACCTGGGTGGCTCAGGTGATTAAGTGTCCAACTTGATTTCAGCTGAGGTCATGATCTCACAGTTTGTGAGTTCAAGCCCCACACCAGGCTCTGCGCTCACAGTGTGGAACCTGCTTGGGTTAAGAGGCGCCAGGGTGGCTCAGTCGGTTGGGCATCTGACTTCAGCTCAGGTCATGATCTCACAGTTCATGAGTTCAAGCCCTGTGTCAGGCTTTACGCTGACAGCTCGGAACCTGGAGCCTGCTTCAGATTCTGTGTCCCCCTCTCTCTGCCCCTCCCTTGTTCACACTCTGTTTGTTTCTCTCTCTCAAAAATAAATAATTTTTTTAAAGAGGAGAAATAATAAGGAAAGACTGAAGAAGGGGACTAGAGAACTCCAAGCATTTATGGGATGAACAGAGGATTCACAGCCTGTGATGGAGTCAAAGAAGAAGGAGCCAATCTTTTTTCCATGGAATGGGGAAGAATCTGAATCTGACACAGGCAGAAAATCTGAAATATGGAGGGTAGATGGGGAATGTCTTAATTAAATGAATAAATAAGTGAGTGTGTGGGCAAAGCAATTTTCCAAAACCAAAGAAAATTATAAAAACTGTGATGCTCACTTCATAAGAAAATTGAATCATGGGTGGCTCAGTTACTTAAGTGTCTGGCTCTTGGTTTGGGATCAGGTCATGATCTCACGGTTTCATGAGTTCAAACCCCGCATCAGGCTCTGCACTGGCAGCATGGAGCCTGCTTGGGATTCTCTCTCTCCCTCTCTCTCTGCCCCTCCCCTATTCATGCTGTCTCTCTCTCTCTTTCTCAAAATAAATAAATAAACTTAAAAAAAAAGTCAAATCATGTAGTAAGTGGTGCTTAAGCTGGCACTTCTAGGGAAGGAGTAACCTCTACAGAACCCGTGATTCCATCCTTGAAGTCCTTATCCAGCAGTAAAATACAGCCTGTCTCAGTCACTCTTGCTGTGCTTTAACACCCAGCCAGCATGATCATGATTGTTTTGACAGCTAGTTATTTAACTAAGTTATCAGCAAGCAGGTAATAGCCCCTCAGTTCAGTCAAAACAGTCAAATTAGTGGTACATGTAGACATGGCCTTCCTTTGCCAAGATCTATGACATGGAAAGGGAGGGATTAGAAAATAGAGCAATAGCACCCTGTACATGAAAGATGTGGCATCTGTCTACAGTGAAAACACATGGTGTTTCTTGAGTAAGAATTGTCGCTGAAGCTCGAAGGTCTTTGACAAGAAAACCAAAATATTCTAACTTCACTGCAGTAATGGAAAGGTACAATGTTTGAGGCTGTTGCGGAAAGAAAGGGGAAAATAAAATAAGTAGGGAAGTGCAAATCCTTAGTAGGTGTGTAAGTCAGCCCACATCCAAACACCTCAATTATATTTACCGTTATACTTTGCTACTGTTTTGTTCGATCCAGGAAAAACCTCTTCAGTGACATCTAAAAGAAAAATAAAATGCTTGTTTTTTCTGTTTGTCTTTTGTTTTTGTTTTTGTTTGTTTTTTGTTTTCAGAACAACGGGGCACGAAGCTGTCTGGCCAAAATTTTACATAGTTCTGTCCTTAAATGTTGTAACAATGTATTGTATGCATGATCCAGGGTTCTTGGTTAGGAATGCACTGCTCTCTTCTGCCTGTCAAATAAACAGACAACCTACCCATTTGACAAAGCTGCCTGATTAATTCTTGCCAGAGAGACTGTTGCTCTTTTGAAAGAGCCGTTTAGTCTAATGGTCACTAGCATGTATGTGACATTTTACCATATTTTGTCAAACACGATTTATAGTATTGCACCACAGGTTTTCTCCCAAGCTTTAACTATCGTGTAGTTTGCTCAAGTTTTGCTCTAATACTTGATTTCCTGGTTTAAGTCTGCTGTCCGTGGGAACATGGGCTATTCCGCACATTGAAAGGGCCCAGTTATTTCTTGGATGAATAATCGTTGCTTTCTTTCCCTCTTTCTTCTCTCTTCCTTCCCACCCTCCTTTCTCCAAGCTCTGTGCCTAGCACAGAGCTAGTTGACCAGACTAGCTGGTTCACCAGATTCTGCCCAGCCCTCTATATTAGTAACTTCTGAGGGGATTGGCTGTTCCAGATCTTGGTTCCCCAGCCCACCCTCCCACCCTCCGCCCCATGCAAGTTTTCCAATTAAGTCTGCTACTTTCTCTCTCCTTCTGTGCCCCAGTGAGCTGTAGTCAGTTTTGCAAAATTCAGAATGAGCGTGCATTGGCTGTTTAGTTTACTGACATGGGAAACTCAATCTCAATGTACAGTTCCAGTTTTAATTGCTAATATTAAGTGATTTTTGAATTTCTAATGAATCCCTAATTAGAGCAAATGTTCTCCTCACTAACAAGTAATTATAGCATTCCAAACACGTTTACTCTAATGAAACAAAACAGTTTGACTCATTACAATGGCAAGGCAGCACACCTTCTATCTCGAAGGTGCTCCCTGAGATACTCTCTCCAGAGAAAGACATTTTTTTTCCTGGCACTGATTCCAGAGCACCTGAGGTAGTCGCCTGGAACAGCTGGTGGCATCTAAAGACTTTGTTTCAGGTTAAATGTTTTAAGTTGTATCACTTTTGCATTACACACTTCAGCAAATCTGTTTTGACTTTAATCAAAGAAAGAATAGTGTCTTCCAAATCTTTGATGCTCCAAAAGATAACCCACACTTATCTGCGGCTTCCTGGGCCCCTGGCATGATGCAGTGGACTCTTGCAGTTGTGATTTAGGGCGTGAACTATGGTTCAAGTCCCTCTTCTTGAAGCCTCTGTGCATGGTATGTGCCTAACCATGCAGATCTCATTTGCATCAGCATTGCGGTTGGCTAACCTTCAGATCCTCTGATAGCCCTTATATATTGAGCCACTACTGAAATTTGAAATTAGATCCTACCATGTTAACTATTAGCCTATCTCGGAGGTATCCAGCAGCATTACTAAGGGAACAGATAGTTTGATCATTTCGCATTTCTTTCTTTGAACCATGCTCTTCTGGCGTCTGGTATCTGTACTAGAAAGCCACTAGAAAAAAAAAATCATACATAACCCTTTAACGAGGCCAATCAGAGGCCCACGGATCACATGAGTCAAAGAAATGAGACATATGGATGAGTCTATGAGCACTCTCGTTGCAAGAAATTCACCCTGGAGAGATATGCCTGAGGGGAGGCAATCGTGACACGTAGTTAGGAGAGAATGCTTCTGGAGAAGATGGGGTTCATCCAAACGCTGAAGATAAGCTCATGATTTAGTAAGAAAGAGAAATCGCCGGCAAGAGTAGACTTGGAAGAAGACAAAGAAAGGAACTGGATGTGGGGTAAGAGAACCATCAGGGAGAATGAAGTTGCACGGAGGATTAAAATCAAAGGTGACTATGGCAGAAAAGTTGGACGCGCAACTTAATAGAAGGTTCAGGCCTTAGACTGAGAGGTGGTAGAAAGTCACAATGACTGTTTGTGCTAGTTGAAAACACCCATCCATGCACTGAACAAGTGTTTAACTACTTTCGTTCCATCAATTGGGGGCCATGACATGGCTACACACTGGTGTGATGTGAAGTGATCCGTCTCATAGAAAGAGAAGCAGATAAATGCAAGAAGGGTTCAGAGACGCCAGCCTGGTCTTGCTTCTCAGCTTCCCGCTCTGCTCAATTCTGTTGGGTTTTCAGGACGTTTTCGCCTAGATGGCCTTCCCTGCTCAATCTCTCCCTGTTGTCCGTAGCCTGTGTTTCCATCTCAGACTGAAAGCTTACTTCAGTGAAACAGAAAAATGCTACCACTGTTCTAAGGGCTTTTCAAGTATTAACTAATCTACCTTGCCCAAGGGTAAACGACTAGTAAGTTACAGCGCCAGTATCTGAGCTACAGGAGATGATTCCAGAGCCTGGAATATTTTACATATATATACATACATATATATACATATATATATATACATATATATACACATATATATGTGTGTATATATATATATATACACACACACACACACGCATATATATATAACACACTATATATAACACACACACACACACACACACACATATATATATCACATATATATAACACAGTGCCTTTCTGCTACTTTCTTTGTTGCTGTGAAGTATCCCTGATTTAACCACATAAAATGTCTGCCCCCTCTGAACTCAGAAAGCACTCTGATGGTTCTCATCAAATACTTGTCTCACTATTAGGGCGCTTGGGTGGCTCAGTGTGTTCAGCATCTGACTCTTGATTTCAGCTCAAGTCATGATCCCAGGGTCTTGGGATTAAGCCCCATGTCAGGCTCTGTGCTGAGTGTGGAGTCTGCTCGGGATTCTCTCTCTGCCCCTCCCCCACTTTGTCTTGCTGTCTTGCTCTCAAAGTAAATAAATAAGCATTTAAAAAATACTTGTCTCTCTATCATTTCATATTAGGGGTTCTTGAGAGTAGGGTCCAGAATGTGACCTCTGTTTATATCTTAACCGAGACATTTTAGAGCAATGTGAGTCAGGGAATCAGAAAAATGAAATATTTGGGAAAAAGTGAGTGGTTCTATATCCAACAAAGATCCCAAAGAGTCCCAGGTTCCCATCTCATTCTCCCCCCCCCCCTCATTTTTACCTCATTTTGGTCATTTTCTTGCTTCTTGAAATAATAGAACTTAAGGATAACTTTCTTTGCCTAGCCTTGCTTTGAAGACAAAACTGCAGAATGCAGACTTAAATGTTTGTGGTTAACTTTAGTATACTGTCCTTATGTAGCCAGGTATTAGGTAAATATTTGAATTTTTGTTTTGCTTTATTTTGTTTTGGCCTTCCCAGTTTCTTTTTTGTGGTTCTTTCCGATGTCTTGGCACTTCCTACCTACCTTGCAAGAGCCTCCACTCTGGTATCTGATCCCAACCTGCCTTTCCTAAAAGGTCTTGGGCTTAGTTCCCTGTAAAGAGACAACTTTTGAGATAATACTAACTAGTATTCTAACAGAGCGGATAAAATTACACTCAAGAGTGATTGAACGCCCACTCATCTTTCCTATTATTCTTGCTATTGTTAACATTGTTATCTTAGAGAGATACCTACTAACCAAGTTTAGGCTTTTACAAATAGCAGTATTCTTTAGCAGGATGAATGTTTCTATTTGATTCTGGAAGTGTCTTATAAGATTAAAGGGAATCAAGCATCTGATGCCTTATGTTAATCAATGCAAACAGGGTTCACTTAAAACACCCCCAAATCCTTTTCACAGATCCTAACTCGGTGGAACCTGCTTAATGCTCATTAAAACTTTAGCCTCTGTGTAGGTGGCCACTTAGCTGTGTTGGCATATAATGACTTTTGTCCTCTGAGCTCTAAAGTTAGACCATTAACCTAAAGTAATCAAGATTTGAAAGACAGGCTAATAAAAAGTAAACACAAGGTCGTTATTCTCCTAAGGATCCCATTTGCCTCCTGATATGATACATTTGCTTATCAGAATTCAGTTCCCTGCATGATGGACTAAATTAGAATGTAACTGGACAAATGTTAAAGTAAATAAAAGATATTGATTGTAAGGTGTAGATTTCAAGTAGCACAGGACCCAGTGGTTAGGTAAGTTTTAACTACTACCTACATTCCCATCAGGGAGTTAGAAAACAATGAAACTTACATTAATACTCTTTTCTACAAGGACAAAATTTCAGCTCAACCAAACTCTGATGTCCTGAAATGTCTTAAACCATCTTGTATGAGCTAATTACTAGAATGATCTTAAGCAAGACACTTTTCTCTCTTCATGCCTCAGTTTTCACGCTGTAAAAGGATGATTTTGGTCTGTGAGGCTTTAAGATAGTTTCCAATTCTGCGCACTGGTAATTCCAAGTGAAATTTCCTTCAGCTAGCATGCCATTAAGTGCTACATTTTTATTTGCTTTCTGATTTCCCTTTATTCATTGAATAAAAAATAGTTTGTGAATCATCTTTTCTTATCTAGTTGATATTGGGGAACTATAGGCACTTGGAACTAGTTTTAAATTTAAATTATATTTACTTTTTTCTTTTACTCCACCAGGGACGGGTTCACACGAGACAGGTTTGCCTTCTTCCATCTACATTCCCCTGACTCATTAGGAAAAATCAGAAGTGAGATGGTACCTTTCCCTCATTAATAGTAATACAGGGACCTAACACAAATAGAAAAAATTCCATGGAGATTTTCCCACCTAACATATGGTATTTGTTTTCACTATTGTATTATGCTATATCACTACCCGTTTTCCAAATAAGTATGTTATGGAATAGGAACTTGAGGGGCTCAGTCGAATAAACATCTGACTCTTGATCTCAGCTCAGGTCTTGATCTCAAGGTAGTGAATTCAAGCCTTGCTCTGTGTTGGGCACAAAGCCTATTTGAAGAAAAAGAGGATAGGAGCTTGAACTACTCTAGAAAACCCATGGACGTTATGAGCGCAAGCAGCCATGAAGGTCGCAGGCCTCTTCTGCAATCACATCTCCTCATCCCACACACATGCCCACACACACCTTGCAAGGATGCACAATAAACACCCAAGGAACGACCTCTCCATATTCATGTCAGTCACTGCCTCTAGAATAACTGCAAAATATAAAACACTATGGAGAGCAGGAATATAGTAAAATCTCAACAACTGTAATTACTTATTATTAATTTTGCCTACTTCCTCTTCTGTAAATGATGACAGATCCTACCCTGGTGTAGTTGTAAGAATTATAAACGTAAGGGTGACTGATGCTTCATGCCCAGTCCGTTCTCAGAGAATGATAAAACATTCTTCCTTTAAACGATTTCCAAGTCTCAGGCTGTGAGGAGTCCTGGATAATTCCTCCATCAAATAATGGGATCCCTGGCATCCCATTAATCATGTAGCTTAGACTACATTGTACTTATAGGAAAAACAACCCACCGATCTCAAATGCTTAAAACAGCAAAGGTTTACTTGTTGCCCTCTGTACAAGTAAATGCCATCTGATGTACTGTTCCAAATTCCTTCTACCCTAGAATCACATTGAAGACGAAACCCTTATCTGGGACATACTCGTCTCAGGGCACAGGGGGAGAAGGCAGATGAGAGAACTAGACAATTGTTTTTAACATTTCTGCTCATCTTACTGGCCAAAACAGGCCACTTGGCTTAGCTGATGTCAAGGGTCTTGGGGATGTATAATAGTCACACAAGCAGAGACCGTCAATATTTGACTCAGACTAGAAAAAATTTAATTGCCTCCACGTAAGTGGATGATTGCAAACTCGGGCCCATCATTTGTTCATTTGTTTACTTATATACACACTACTTATTAGGTCATCAGTGAAGACTTGCTATGTTCTAGATACGGTGTTACATCTTGTAGATGGCAAAGAGGGAAGGGGAATGTAATCTACATGTAGCTTTTTTTATAGTAAAAGATTTATTGGATTAGGAGATGTCTGTGTGTGTGCACCTGTGTGTATGTGTTTGAAAAGTGGACATGATGTGAAGCGTACACACACACACACACACACACACACTCATAAAAGTAGCGGTCTTCATGTTTAGCCTTTTGAAAACCAAAGCAGAAAAGAAGAAAATGGAATGAGCAAAGGCACATAGACCTAAAGCGCACTCCATGTTCAGGGAATGCAAACTTCCTAGAAGCAGAGGTCACATTTTGTTCTGCTCGCCTCTCTGTACTCAAACACTGTTCCTTGGAAAAGAGAAAAACAAGTGATCCAACACACGGATGTACACAGTGAAGCCAGAAGCGTGGACAGTAACTCACACTGAAGAGCTCTATAGCAAAACTCCTCTGTTCTATTGGTGACAGCGATGCCTGCTTTGGATATCAGGGCCTCAGAGGCCATGGGTTCAGAATGAAAGTAGGGAGTCTTTGGAGAGAAGGAGGGACCAGTCTGAGGGTACTATATTTCTCCCTTCTGTGAGGACCAACTAGAGGGCCAGAGAGAGCTCCGTGTTGAGGTGGGAATGAATAATGCCCGGGTTTTGGTGTCTAGAAGACAAGGAGGCTCTAATCCAGAAACAGAAGGGGCAACATATGCTAGTCAGTGTTATGTGAGAGACATCGTATTTGTGAGGGAAGCCAAAGACTACTGAATGCTTGAGGCTTACAGGGGTATGTTAGTAACCACATCCAGTCCACCTGCTTATATTTGGAGGTTAAGGTCATTGTTAACTTGTTGTCCGCATTAATTTAACTTCTTGGCATGACTTTGTACTAGAGTGAATGTAAAGAAATGAGGTGCCAAGGCAAACAACTACTCTGTGGGAAAAAAACAAACATTATCTCTGCATGGATAACATACTGTAACATAACTGAAAACGTTCCACTAGGTTTGAAGAACTTTGAGGGAAGAGATGTCTCTGTACTGCCAGAAATGAGCTCAGTGTCCTGCAAAGATTAGGTCTTTGGTAAATGCTCTGTGAATGGATGTGTGAGTAAATGCTAATGGTTCTTGTTGACAGAGTTTTTCCTTGCATTTTCTTATTCTATCCCTGGATAGACATCTATCCTTGCATTTTCTTATTCTATCCCTGCAAGACATCTATTCACTGTTACACACCCACAGTCTTTGGCACACTGCTGTTGAGACCAATAAACAGAAAGTCAGGCATTTTCTAGAACATACTAAAAATGTTTTCTGCTTTTTAAGGTCAATTCAATTTTAGTTCATTAAGTCCAACAAGCATGTGTTGAATCACCTCTAAGCACTTAGGAACTGTGTGAGGGTTTTTGGTTTTAGTTATAATGAACACTTGATCCACACTTTCAAAGATCTCACTGTCAAAAAAGAAAAAAAAAAGATCTCACTGTCAACTGAAGAAACCCATCATTTTATTTAAAAAGAGAGTGTAATTGGTACTTGAAAACTTGTGCATTTACAGAGCCAAGAAGTATGACTCTTTATCAAAAGCTCAGATGAAACGTTCTCAGGGATGTGCTGGGTCAACAGTATCGACCCAGTTGTAAAGTTAAATTAGCCAGAGAGTCAAACTTGAGGACATAATCTACTTTCAAGGTGTTAGCAAGAATTGAGTTTCTCTTGGGTGGAGGGGTTGGGAAAAATAGGTGAAGAGTATTAACAAGTTAAAACTTCAGTTATAAAATGAATAAATCACAGAGGTGAAACGACAGCATAGGGAATGCAGTCAATAACATTGTAGGAACTTTCTGTGGCGATAGGCGGTAACAACTTGTATAATGGTGAACATTGCGTACTATCTGGACTTGTTGAATCACTATGTCGTATACCCGAAGCTAATATAAACGAATATATAAGTCAACGGTACTTCAATAAAAATAAATACATACATGAATAACTTAAAAATAAAAAAGATCATTGCATCTGTGTCAGAAAAAGCAATGATCAAGGAACATATACGTGGGTAAAGTTGGAGAAAATACAGAGAATTGTATTGAATATATGTTTTCCCAGGGAGATGGTCTTTTCCTTAACTAATCCCTGATAAAAGGATTTGATTTTATAATTTTGTCCTATGCTGTAAGGAGAAAGGTATAAATTCTTGAACATTGACACCAAATCACAAGTTCACATAGCCACAATATGAATAGTTTCAAATGATAACTCCAGAAGATCAAGGAGGAAACACTATCAATTCTTCTGTTATTGGCTTGTTCTAAAGTTACAATGTAGACTTCATATATTTGTTGTACAGTTTTTATTATTTTATTTCTCAGGCAATCACATTTTTACTGCCAATTTGGAGAATTGACTCGATATAATCATCAAGTGCAAGCACAGCGCTAAGTATTTCAATGAGAATGTTATCACGAGTCTAATTTTTCTTGTCCTGTTGTAATCAGATTATTTCTCATACGTGAAATTCCTTAAAATGTATTTTCAATTATGCTGGAAAATTCAAATCAAGCAAGCCTTCCACACATAATCTTGCCTCCCAGTATGGTTGACATTTGCAAGATGGTGAGTCACATTCCGTATGCTTATTTCTTACGTACTTTTGATTTTGTCAATACAAGATAAATTAGCTAAATTCAGGCAACTATGTTTAGGTATTTGGATTAATCAGGTACTCTATCTTGTCTGCAATATTGATAGAAATGTTTAGCAACTGTACCGAGTAGACTGAGTGGCAAAAATGAATACGGATTTCGTTATAAATTGCAAATAACTATAAAATTAATCTGGTTGACTTAATCAGGAATACAGAATAACATTAGCATTTCAAGTAATTTTATTTTGATTTGCAGAATTCATTGGCAATGTAAAATAGCAATTTTATAAATCCTCACTTAGAAAAACTAGCAAAGATAATTTATTTTGCAAATTAATAATGTTTATATTACATAGGCTCATTTCAGACATTGCCTACTTGGTGTTCTTGTTTAGGGAAAAGCTGAATATTCTAATTAAAAATAATAGTTTGTCATCACAGGAGCATTTAAGACATATATCTTGATGAAAGATCGACATAGATTCAAGCACTGAATAGTGAATTTTTATTTTGGATAGTGAAATCAAGAGGTATTGGTATGACCTCTTCTACTTGTGCAATTTGGCCAAATCCTTTTACTTGTATACAACCCATTACCCCACAAAGCTCTTAGTATTTTGAGGTGAAATTCCCTACAAGCAGCATCAGTGGTTACAGAAAAGAACCTTGTGAAGAAGCATATTCAGTTGGTGTTTAACACTCACATTCCTTTTTACCTTTTAACCTACTTTGTAAATAAACATGTCCTGCATACATATTCAATTTTCATTTATTCCAACCTTCTCAATTATTTTTTCTAATTAGCTAGTAATTATTATTGAATTGATTTAGAATTAATCACTTTTTCTGAGCACATTCATGAGAAGGGACGGATTTAATATTTTTTTCATTTTCATAGTCTAAATTTATCCAAAGAATTCATTCACTTTCCAGATAGAATCATATCTAGTTTCAGCACCAGTT
Organism: Panthera pardus; assembly: GCF_024362965.1. Classification (NCBI taxonomy): domain Eukaryota; kingdom Metazoa; phylum Chordata; class Mammalia; order Carnivora; family Felidae; genus Panthera; species Panthera pardus. The sequence goes on from NW_026526655.1 coordinate 105,484,674, forward strand.
ACTTGAGACAGTGCAGGTGTAGGTACATCTATTTGAAGAAAATTAACCAAATATATAGTATGATACATAGACAGGGCATGGTTCCCTCTGTTCCTAGTCCAAACTCAGGAAAAGAAACCTGTGGTAACTCTGAGAGAAAGGTCATTTTCTAAAATCTCTGTATCCCTAGTACCAAGTAAGGTGCTTAATATGCGGCAGACCCTTGACCTAATCATTTAACAGTATTTATTGATTGATTACTATGTGACCGCCCAGCCCCCAGGCAATGGGAATAGAGCAATAAACAAAGAAACAATTCCTTCCTTTTCTGGGGCTTATCTTCTGTTACAGGGATGTCGATCTAAAAATGCATCAAGTACTTATGTAATATTTCAGATGGTGATAAGTGCCCTAGAAAGGATAAAGCATGGGGGTGGTAATATGTGTTTCATGTGATGGTTTGCTGTTTTATAAAGAGTAAAGAAGAAAGTTCTTTTTTTTTTTTTTTTTTTTTTTTTTTTTAGGTAACATTGTAATGGATACCAGAGGGAAGCGATTCTGTCTAGAAGATTATCCAATACAGGAAAAAAAATAGCAAGTACCTAGGATTATCCTTGGCTCATTTTAGGAAGAACGGTGTTATTGCAGAGGACAGAGCTTGAGGCAGACAGAGCAGGGAGGGCCTCATAGACCATGGCAGGGGATTTGGCTTTCCTCTTAGTAAGAAGGGAAGCCAAATGAGGGTTATAGGAAGAGGAATTGCACAGACGCACCTAAATCTTCCAAGTCTGATATTTGGAGAGTAGACAGTGGAACATGAGAGTCGTATCTGGGAACCCACACACGAGCCTCTTGCAGGAACCCAGACAAGAGATAAAGGCTAAAGAAGGTTTCAATTTCTGGAAAACTTCACAGAGTGAATGTTTGGGTATCTTGGCTGTCAACTGGGAAAGAATGAGAAAGCGAAGATGCTTCAAAGGATTTATCGTCTCTGAAAACCGGAAATGATACATTGGTCATTTCCTGAGAGAAGGAACAGCTTGAGATGGGGGGTAGGATTGAGAGTTGTGTTTTGGCCTTGCTGGATTTCAGCCGTCCTCTGACCTCCAAATGGAGACAGGGCCATTTGGTTAACTTCATCGTGAGCACAGAGCCAGGGAAGGGGGGGAAGCAGACAGGGAGAAGGCATAGGAAACAGAGGATGCACCCACAGAAGCGATAGCAGAAAGTCTGAAATTTAAATATAACTGCAAGAGTCAGGGCATCTTTTCTCAGTGAGTAGTTTTAGTTCTGTGTGGGCTAAGGCTAATTAGTAGTGTAAGAATTAAATGAGCGGGAGTGAAAAATATTTCCCCAGCAGTGACATCTGGCTTCTTAAAGGCTATTTTGGCAGCCCCATGGTGCTCTCCAAATGTGGCATATGGCTGAAATTCTATGTTTTGGCTGATGTGACTTGTGTTCTTGTGTTTTTTCATTAGTGCATCCTATGTGTATTTGAAAAGGAATTATGCTAATCATCATCCATTTTTAAGGGCAAACAACCTCAAAGTGGTTATATATTGGCAAATATTAAATAATATGTAATAATTACATGGCACGTCTGACTATTAAAAGTACTTCCACATGGATTACTGATCAGTTGGTGGTTATTTACTGGGTATGAACGATGTACACGGCAGTTTTGTAAAGAGGTGGTAACCAAAATGTTGAACAGCCATTGCTTATGCACATTAATTAGGGAGGTCCCCAAGGGAGAGGAGGGGTGGGGACAAGCGCTAGGAAGGCCTGGAGCATGACTATTTTTCAGCCACTAGAGTGATAATATCATATTTGAATGGCCTTTGGTTTCCAGTATGTTCCAGGTAATAGCTACCCTGATTTAGGTATGGTATCTCATTCCATTGTGGGTCTGGAGGTATCTTGTGATTTCCCAAAGATCATCCTGCTTGCTGTTAACAGTTCTGAAATCATGTCCAGGTGAACTAAATTAGGAGAGGGGCTTCGAGTTTTTAGGATTTCTAAGAGTACTTAATCTTTAAATCTTCTTTGTCAACTTAGTCCTGTAATCCTTGATATCATCTCTTCAGTCTAGTAATGCTTTCCATCCCCAAGGCCTCAATATCAAACCTTATCAGGGGTGTGCTTTCACATTTCAAAGACATAAAGTAAAACAACCTTACTCAAACACATTGCACAAGCAGTTTCCAACGGATTAACTTTGCTCACAATTGTCAAAATGGAACAGAATTTAAATTTTGTCATAGGTTTCTTGCATTTCAGCTATTTGGACATGGACTGTGATGATATTTTTCAGTAAGAAGCAGAAAGATATGCAACTGTGCTGATATTACAATCTGGAGAAGTGAGAAATTAACTCTGTAGGACATCAACATGATGCAGGATCAATGTGACCATTAAACAGATCAGAGCTGTCGGGGCAACTTTTCACATGCTCCAAGCAATGTGGTGGTTTGTTTTCTTGTTGGCGGATATGATACATGCTTTTGGCTAAAACCCAATTCAATTAAAGAAATATTTATTGCACTCTCGCTAGATATGCAGCATATTGTACCATTTTTCCCTGACACCATTCATGTACTTATTCAAAAACTTATATGAAATAAACTCGCTTCGACTTTATCTACATGGGACCGGGAAATGGACTCTTTCTATAAAAATGTCCGGTTCCATCTGCCAGGATGTACACTAAGTTTCGGAGCCAAGGATTTGTTGGAAAATATTTTGACATTCGCCTTTACTTAATCTGTAGCAAAAGTGAGAGCGTCTAAATTATCCGTTGTCTTTTTGAGCTTCTGCACTGGTGTGCACGGGTTGCTATCAGAGCCCTTCTAACCTCTAGCATACCAGAGGTAGGGAGGGAGGGAGTGAGGTAGAGAATTTAAGAGAATAACAAACTAAAAGTTGGTCTCCTTTTTGTTATCAACGAGCGTAGCTAATGCAATGCAGGCCACTAAGTTCCCAGTGTGTTAACTCCTGAAAAACTTTGTACGTGTAACTCCAACTTTCTAAATTATCCAAGAGGCCACAATGATAACGTAAAAACTGAAGTCAGGGACATCACCAAAACGGAAGATTGGGGTGCATTACCATCTTCCCCAGCTTTTCCGGGCACTGCAGACAGGTCCCACGTTGCTTTCACCTCACCTCATCCAGACTGGCAAAGCTGAGATGTACAGATATGTCTAGGATTAAGGGGGGAAAGTAGGGACTCCCAGTAGCGGCCTTGTAGCAGGGGTGATGGTGGCTCACGGTGAGCTGTTTTGCAGGCAAACCCAGTCAATTTTGACACGAACGAAACTAATGGGCAACACAGTCACCATGCACCCCCTTGAAGATTTCACGAGCATTTGTCCCGCAGGTGTTTCGGTTTGCTGATACCGGCTGCTAGAGTGTCTCCCAACTTCCTCCCCAACCCCTCCACTCCCCGAGGTGGAGCCTGGGAACTGCAACTGGCAGCCAGCCCAGGCCTCTGCATCTGGGTAAATATAAAATGTCAGTCTAGATGCTTGCAGCTGCATCCCTGTGCAAGGACTTGGGGCTAACCCCTCCAGAATGCCTGTGGGTGCTGCTGCTTTGATACCCATCACTGGCATCTACTGTGCTACACTAGCCTGGGAGGTACTGTGCAACCAGAACAGAATATGCCAGAACCCCTGCATGTGCACCTGCACGCCTCTGGCCTGATCCCGGTCATCAGCTCCACTGCAATGTGCATGTGCAATGTAGTTTGTGCAGCCGCAGGAGAGCACGTCAACAACCAGGGCCCTGAAGCTACCAGTGAGCCAAAAGCCAACAGCCTTTTCTGCCTGCCTTGGCCCCACCACCATGTATGAGTGTGGACCCTGTCCCTACATAGGCATCTGGGGCAGACCCCACAGCTGAGTGTGGGCACAACTCAAACTCCAGCCATCACCACTGCCTGTCCTGGTCCCCAGTCACTGGACCTGGAGGGACCACTAAGGTCAACAGCCCTTGAAGCCACTGTAGAGCGCCTCAGGGCATGCCAAAGAACAGGCAGCTGTTGGCATTGTGGACCCTAGCTGTCTAAGCCAAAGAGATATCCTGCCACAGCAAAACTGGTCTGCCACTGCCCCCCCCCCAACATACTTGGTGCCCTGTGTCACTCACAGCATGCTTTACTGCGCTTCCACTCCCAAGTGAAAGTGGTCTCTTACCAAAATCAGTCCATAAACTCTGAAATTGGTGACAGCTTCTTCAAATCCTCAAACAGCAATGCAAGGATATAGGGATCACAGAGAATCAGGAAAATGTGAGTCTTCCCCAAAATATAGTAAATGTCCTGTAACTGGCCCCAAAGAAACGGAGATCCAGGAATTTCCCAGCAAAAACTAATAATGATTGTTGTGAAGATACTCAGAGAGCTGTTAAAAGTATCAGGAAAACAAGGCAAGAACCAAACGAGAAGTTCAACAAAGAGAAAACATAAAAAAGAACCAAACAAATTTTAGAGCTAAAAGAATATAACTAAAGTGAAAAACTTAATAGAGAGCTTCAATAACAGACTTCACCAAGCAGAAGAAAGAAACAAAGAGCTAAACAACAGAGCAATTGAAATTAATTCAATAGCAATTGAAATTAATTCAATCAGAAGAGAAGAAAAAATGAAAGAGAGAAAAAGGAAAACAAAAGAAGGAAAGAGAATGGAAAATCATGAAGGAAGCCTAGGAGATAGGAGACTCAGGGGACATCATTAAGGGACACAACATATGCATCATCAGAGTCCCAGAAAGAGAACAGGTAAGGAAAATGGTGGAAATAATGGATGTGAACTTCCCAAACCCGCAGAGAGATTTGGACTTCCGTGTTCATTAAACGAATAAGTCATCCCCAAATTTCAATCCACAATGATTTTCTCCAAGATACGTTATAATGAAACTATTTAAAATCAAAGGTAAAGAGAAAATTTTTTAAAGCAACAGAGGGAAAAATATCTCACACAAAAGAACTCACATAAGGCAATCGGTAGATTTCTCAGGAGTGGCTTGTCGGCTGGGAGAAATTGGATGATGTAGTCAAAGTGCTGAAAAAAAGAAACTGCCAGGCCGAGTACTTTACTCAGCAATGTTGTCCTTCAGAAATGAAGGGGAGATAAATTCTTTCCTAGCAAACAAAAGCTGAAAGAGTTCATTACCACTAGACCTGCCTTACAAGAAACACCAAAAGGATTCCTTCTAGCCAAAATAAAAGGATACTAGTTTGTAATATGAAAACATATAAAAAAAAATACAACACACTGTGAGGGTAAACATATAGTCAGATTCAGAATACTTTAATATTATAGTGTGGTGTGTTAATTACTTAACTCTATGATAACGATTAAAGAATACAAGTGTAAACATAGCAGTAGCTACAATAACTAGTTAATGGATATACAATATAAAAGATGCAAATTTTGACATGAAAAACATAAAATAAGGAGAGTAAAAGGGTAAGGTTGTTGGATGTAAATGAAGTTAAAATGTTAGCAGTGTAAAATAGACTGTTACATTTATAGTAAGCTTTCTGTAAGCCATATTGTAAATAGAAGTTAAAAATCTACAGTAAAGTCACAAGGGATAAAAAGAGGGAAATCAAAGCATACCACTGTGGAAAATGATCAATTCACAAAGGAAGGCAGCAAAATAGGAAGAAAAACAAGGGAACTATGAAACTCCACAAAATAGTTAATAAGAGGGCATCAGTAAGTCCTTATATACCAATAACTATTCTAAATATAAATACACTGAATTCTCCAATGAAAAGACATAGAGTGGTTGAACAGATTAAAAAAAGAAAAAAAGACCTTACCATATGCCCGTGACAAGAGGCTCATTGGCTTTTGGAACATCAGGAGGCTCAAACTGAAGGGATAGAAAAAGATACTCCATGCAAATGGAAACCAAAAGAACATAGAAGTAGCTATACTTATATCAAACAAAATTGAATTTAAGCCAAAAACTATAACAAGGAACAAAGAAAGTCATTATGTCATGATAAAGGGGTCAAGTTATCAGGAAGGTATAACAATTGTAAATATATATACACTGAACATTGGAGCACCTAAATATATTAAGCAAACAATAAAAAGTCCAAAGGGAGAAATAGACAATTCTACGATAAGGCAGGAGAGTTCAATACCACATTTCCAACAATGAATAGGTCATCCAGACAGAAAATCAACTTAGGAAACATTAGACTTAAACTATACTTTTGACCAAATACACCTAACGGATATTTAGAGAACATTCCATCCAACAACATCAGAATACACATTTATCTCAAGCACACACAGACCATTTTCCAAGATAGACCATGGGATACATCACAGCACAAGTCTTAGGCAGTTTAAGAAGACTGGAATCACACCAAGTGATTTTTAAAAATTATTACAATAGTATGAAACTAGAAATCAATAACAGGAGGAAAACTGGAATATTCACAAATATGTGGCTATTAACAACACACTTCCAAATAACCCGTGGGTCAAAGAAGAAATTAAAAGGGAAATTTTAAAAAAAATCTTCAAGCAAAAATAAGCACGCAACATATCAGAACCTAGGCAATGATGCCAAAGCGACAATAAAAGTTAAGTTCATTATGATAAATGCCCACATTAAGAAGAAAATATATTTCAAATAAACAACCTGATTTTACATCTGAAGAAACTAGAAAAAGAAAAGCAAACTAAGCCAAAAATCAGTGAAAGAAGGAAACAATAAAGATCAGAGCAGAAATAAAGAAAAGACAGGCCAGAAAATCAAAAGCCTAATGACATTAAGAGCTATTTTTTTTTAAAGATAAACAGCGTTGGTAAACCTTCAGCTAAACTAAGAAAAAATAGAGGAGGCTTAAAAAGATAAAATCAGAAATGAAAGAGGAGAACTGATATTGCAGAAATACAAAGAATCATAACAGACTACTGTGAACAATCATACACCAACAAATTCGATAACCTGGAAACATACAACCTACCAACTTTGAATTATGAAGAAATAGAAAATAGGGAACAGATCAATTATGAGTACGGGGACTGGATTAGTCATCAAAAACCTCCCTAAAGAGAAAAGCCCAGCACCAGATGGTTACAGTGGTGGCTTCTAGCAAACATCTGAAGACAGACTCTTTCCACTGAGTTCTGGGAAGCCAACTTAAAACGACAGAGCTAGGTACTTATCCAAGTGTGTTCTTTATAATTTATCAGTTCATTAGGTGAGATATTCTTACTCTAATGAATCACAGCATTAACATCTCAGGCCACAGTGAGTTGGGGCCAGCTCTTCGCCAGAAATCTCTCATCCTCTTTACAAATGGCCCTAGAGCTTGGTTCACATATAAAATCACCAATGATAAAGGCATTCTCTCTCGTTTATTTTATAAGAAATTTCAAATGTATTCAAAAAGTAAAAAGAATAATATAATAAACACATGTATCTTCTTCCCAGGTATGATGGTCTCCTATTTCTAGCTACCTTTCTTTCGTCTAGAGCTGACTCCTCCCTAAACTACCTTCTACCACTCACTGGAATTATTTTTGAAGAATTACATGCACAGATGAAGGAGGAAGTCTATCAAAGGCCAGAAAATGAAATAAAGCATGAATGAATAGTGCTAGGAATTGGTTAAATGTGAGGAATAGCATCCAGGTCTTTAGTATGGACACTAAAATTGGAAATATTATTAAGAACAAAGCCTAATAGGGGCGCCTGGGTGGCTCAGTCAGTTGAGTGTCCAAGATCGACTCAGGTCATGATCTCACAGTTCGTGAGTTTGAGCCCCGCGTCGGACTCTGTGCTGACAGCTCAGAGCCCAGAGCCTGCTTCGGATTCTGGGTCTCCCTCTCTCTGCCCCTCCCCTGCTCACATTCTGTCTCTCTCTCTCTCAAAAATAAATAATCATTTAAAAATTTTAAAAAAAACAACAAAGCCTAATATTAACACAGAACTTCCCTTGTACTAAGCACTGGGATGAGGGCTTTTCAAGTGTTTTTCCTTTTTCCTTTTTTTTTTTTTTTTTAATTTTCACAGCTCAGCGCACCATCATTAATTTCATTTGCAAATAGGGAAATGGAGGTGATGAGCCTAAGTCATCTGTTGTGGGCAGCACAATGAATGGAGAATAGAGCCAGAATAGGAGCTCATGTTTGAGCCAGAGTTATGCTCGTCCTACTGCACCAGTGGAAGATGGGAGAAAAACTGAAATGCCTTAGATAATTGTTGCATGGTTTTGGGGAAGTGAGACCTTATTCAATGCCCTTTTTTAAGATTAGACTCTGTCAATTCGTCAGCGAGGTAGTTAGACTGTCGGTAAGATAATTTTAAAAACATCAGCTATGTTTTGATCACTCAGGAATAACATTTTTGAAGAGCTATAGATTTCACCTCCCAAAATAATGACTGTCACTGGATTGAAGTTTGAGTCCATTCCATACTCATGGTCATGCCTCTCAGGCTACTTTAAATGGCCCTCTCTTGTTCTGTCAGGCTCATGAGACTTTTATCCAAAAAGCCTCATCTTCCGATTCTCTTCATATCACTTCCCATCGTGCTCTTTGTTACCATTTATCATTTTATTAAACCACTCTGTGTCCTTCGGGACATGATTTCAGGTGTCTCTTCCACCCTCCAGTATGGACAGTTATTACCACTACCAATGCCCTTCAGTAGCAAACCGTTTGTTAAGCACCTGTCACATTCTAGATGCTAGAGTCAATGGCTTTACACATGTCATGGCATCTCACCCTTGCTGACACAGACTCCTCATTCTGCAGAGATTACATAGTTTCTATAAGATTATTCTCTTATTTCTGAAGCCAGTCCTTTTTGAGCACCTTCTATGTTCTCAGTGGATTAGGACTACTCTCAGAAATTAGGGAGATGAGAATTCTGTTCTAATGGCACTCACTTTCAGCTGAGGGAGGCAGACCACAGACAGAAACAAATCACCGATCAAGACAAGTTGAGGCCATGGAGGAGGGAATGAGTGAAAAAGCCAGGATGGAATGCCTCCCTCCCCTTGCTTCTGTGTTGGACACAGAGCTTTACAAAGAGAAACCCGGGCTTGAACCCGAGCCTGGTTCCTTCAGTCTCTCCGTGGACAGCAGCATGATGAAGGAGAATCGCACAAATACTGAATCAAGGTAAGAAGTGGAATCTGAGCCCGCCAAAATCTGAGGACATAGTGTGAAATGACAGAAAACTTCCCAGTTAGACGTCCTTTGAGCTAGATTTTGTACAACTTTTCTTAATGGAACATGTACATGACTGAGCTTCAAAACACTTGGATTCTCACCTCTAGTTTATTTAAATGACCTAACCAATCACTTATATTTCTGGGCCTCAGATATCTTAGCTATAAAAATGGTTTTGGAGTTATAAACAGATTATTTCCAACTTAACTTCTCAACTCAGAAGTTTTAAAGCCATACTCTGTGTGTGTGTGCGTGTGTGTGTGTGTGTGTGTGCATGCGTGTGTGTTTTGTTTGTTCGTTTTGGTGTGTGTGGGGAGATGTATTTAACCTCAAAAGTTTACAAATTAAAGCTGTAACAAGGTATCACTTTGCATTTGGAAAGGTCAGATATTTTTTCTTAAAGGAGATTGTTATTTTCTATTACTAATGGAAACTATTTTCAGAACATTTCCAGGGTCTTTTTAAACATTTTTTAGTAAAATGCTGCATGTAGATGTTCTTGAGACCTTTCTCAATTTTGAAAATGATCTCTGTTCAAAAAGGGCCTTTTCTTCTTATTACTCTCTGTGTTATAAGCAATTGTATCTACTCTTTAAGGGACTATATGTATTATTTGCCTTCATTATGTCCTCGCTTAAAAACACCTGCAATCACTTCACTCCTGACACTTAGAAGGAGGTTAATTATATTTAAACCAAAGGATACTTAACTAGAAATGCTAAACGTGTTGGCTACAGGGAAGGCCCAGCTGCCTAGTTGGCCATTTGGACATCCCCAATCTGATGTCATTTGAGGCCTTGCAGGTAACCCCCAATGCACTTGCACTCAGGGGAGGGTGACATGAGCTGGGTGCTCAGCTGGTGAGGTGACACATGGCCTTATGCCTCCATGTGACAACTTCTCCAGTCTCTTTTTTGTTTGCTGCTGGCTGCTCCTTAGCAGAATTCAGCACCGACATTCAGCATAGCATCACTGCTTATTCCCTCCCCCCTCAACCTCCAGCCCTTGGCCAATTGGCTGGATTAGAAAAGTTTTGCAGTGGTTTGAGTAATTGCTGATAAAGCAAAAGAAGGTCTGACAATAGGCTGGCTTTCAGACAGTGCTAAAGTTTGGAATTTGCTGTCGTTGCTATTGTTGCAACTTTTATTAGCATCGTAAATAAACACATACATGTAAAGAACAAAAATGTCAAGGACCCACACAGAGACTCCTGTACAGAGACAGCCCTCTCCATAAAGCTTACCATATGGTGTATTGCAGATACTTAGAAAAGTAAAGCTTTTACTTATTTCTGTGTGTGTGTGTGTGTGTAAGAGAGAGAGAGACAGAGAGACAGAGAGACAGAGAGAGAGAGACAGAGACAGAGAAACAGAGAAACAAAAAGACTCAAATCACTACAAAAACTATTTGGTATGACAAAATTTAGAAATAAGCTAAGAGTTCAATATCAGGGAAATATTAATAATGATCCTTCAATATATGAAGCCATTTAGTTGATATTCTAAAGACTTTATAACACTGTTAAAATAATTGTCATTTAATGTCAAAAGAAAAATGGAAAATACAAAATATCTGTACTGGGACAGTGTATGTATGTGGACAAAGTATGGAAAGGAACACATTACATTTTTGATATGTTATGGTGGTAAGATTTTTGTTTTTATCTGAAAGCTTAATTTCACTTAATATGCTATGTACAAGGCATATATTGAAATATATATTCATAAGGTTTTAATAAATAAGGAAATGAAACAAGATGCACCGACTGTACCTTGTCCAAGTCTTCCGTGCATTTGATGCTCACATCCATGTTGTGTGGCAGACATTATGTCCATCTCATAAATTAACAGAGCAAGGCCAATAGACCAAGGCTAACTTAATTGTCCAAGTTTAGCATAGCAATAAGTGCAAAGGCAAGTTCAGTGCTCTTTCAATTCTACCAAACTCTTATAGGAAAACTACTGAGATGATGGGCATAGATTAGAATGAATGTGTGTATCCAGAGGGAAAGAGGACAGAAGTCTTAGGATGGAAAACAATTATTCTTTTTTAAAAATAATTTACTCTTAGACAACTGAGATGCCTAATTTTATTTTGCATCTTAAATAGATGAAGTTATTTCTATTAAGGTTAGTGTCGCCAACAAGAAAAATCCTAAGATGATACACATCTTCCAATGACAAAGAGAATGTTTTGGCTCCTTCAGGAGTAAATTCTATTGGCCTTTATGGAAAGCATGTGGCAAAGGTGATGACATCCAGGCATCAAAGAGGGGATAACCATCTGGGCAGGGGGAGGTAAGCAAAAGAAGAAATACAGAGACTCAGCACCTTTGATATATAGTGAGCAAGAAGTTTGGAGGTGTTTCTGCAGATAAGGGCAACTGGCTATGGCTAAGCCAAGACAAAGTGTCCTGAATGTTTTAGGCACAATGTCAGCAGCAGATGTTAGCAGAATGCAAGGAATAGGAACAGGCCTATTATTACCAATGAATACCAGGAAAGGGATGTCACCGGGATGGTTATGTAGGTTATTCCTGACTTTGCTCCCTGTCATGAGAGGAACAAATAACAACTATCCAAGAACTGGACATTCCTGAGAGAATCCTGGAACCTGAGAGCGAGGCTGAAACATACCCCTACACCACATTAGAAGGGTAAGAGGAATGGCTACACACTGAATGCATTGTCCCTCTCCTAGGCTGGTGAAGCAGCAGGTGAAGAGAATTCTCCTGAGCCTCCAGTTCTTCCAATGGGAAAAGAGAAAGAACCCTTGGGGCACAACCAGTACCCACCCCCAGAATTGTGGGTCACCTTGTGCAAGCCTCTGTCCTCATATTGACCCACCAGGAGTACAGGGGAATTTATGGGGCTCAACCACTGGAATCTGACTGTGATAGAGAACAGGGAAGGGGTTTGTAATAACCAGCACATAGATATTGGGAGACCAAGTTTATACCTGCAGTGCTCAAGCAGTAATCCAAACCACTGGCTTTCTTTATCTGCAGAACCATATCGGTGGCACACTCTGACCAGTGAACCCAGTGGGGTGTAGATCCGCTTGATTTGGATTCTCAAATGAGGAGTGTTGCTAACCCTAGAACTTGGTTTTCTTGTTCCCAGGTGAGGTGCTGAGAGTCACAGCCCCACCTGCTGTGGAGAGTGTCTCCTGGCCTCACATGAACAGAGGGAAAGAAGTTGTGTAGTCCAGCAACAATCAAATAGATATGGTTGCCTCCAAAGAAAAGACAGTACTGGGTGTGGAGAATTCACCTTATATACACAGCAAGGAGGATTAATTCATAGTCAAGGCTGAGAGTAGCTCCCTGTTCCTCCCCACAAGAGAGCCTATATGGAAAATTGAGACCTGCCCAGAGAAACTCTTCCCTTCCTGTGCACTCAAGACACAAACCCACTCACTGTGGTTCCCACCTCCTCTGATTGGAAGGGCTGATGAGAACACCTGGAGGTTGTGTGGCCCAGTGGTACTTGAGCCTAGAGAAAGGCAGTCAGATAAGATAGTTTACAGAAAAAAAAATGGACCTATTTGGCCAAGGAACTTGGAGTGAAGGTTGGCTTCAGTTAAAACAACAAGGAGCATAACCAGCTTTAGAGTTACTTCCCCCACTGAACCCAACCAAGGAAATTAATTTATTGCTGAGAACAGCCTCCAGGTGACCAGGTAACCTAAGCACAAGGGAAGCTGTGTAGCCCTTCCAGCAACTATGCTTACAGTGGCAGACAACAGAGAGCACAGCCCATGGTTTTCCCTGTCTACAGAGGGACTTCACTTGACCTCACTTGACCAGAAAATTCAGTGCACATTCATGCCTGATATAGGTCCTGAAACAATAAACCATACAGGCCCTGAGTCTGTCCTTCTGTGCTGCCAGGGAAGAGAAGATAATTCTTAGCCCTATCCATTAGTGAATATAGTCCCCAGACCCAATCATCTAGTAAGCCTGACCAGAGAATCCAGACAACCATGAAGGCCATCCCATGGTCTCACCTGGGTAGGGAACCAAGCCAGCAGTCCTGTCCTACTGTTCTCAGCCAATGGCACAACCTCCATTCCCCAAACTTAGATCTCAAACATTTGTCTTGGCCAAAAATAGACCATACTAGCAGGCTCCACCTGCCCAAGGACATTATCAACAGACATGCCCAGACATACTTTAGCCTTAAAGGCATACACAGACTGAGAATGAAGGCATACAGAAAGGCACTAAAAAATGGTAACCAAAAAAAGAAGATAGCTATACTTATATCAGACAAAATAGACTTGAAAGTAAAAATGTTACATAGAGACAAAGAAGGTCATTACATAATGATAAAAGAGTCAATACATCAAGAAGATATAACATTGTAAATATTTATGCATCTAACATTGGAGCATCTAAATATATAAAGCAAAAACTAACAGAGTTAAAAGGATAAATAAACAATAACACAATGATAGTTGGAGACTTTAATACCTCACTCTTAACAAAGAATAGATCATCAGACAGAAGATCAATGACAATACAGGCCAAACACTGTACACCAAATGACTATACATCCTATAGTGAACAACACTACAGACCAAATGGACCTAAGAGACATATACAGAACATCATATCCAAACAACAACAAAATATCCATTCATCTCAAACACACATTTTTCTAGGACAAATCATATGCTAGACCACATAACAATTCATAGCAAATCGAAGAAGACTGAAATCATACCAAGTGTCTTCTGTCACCATAATGGCATAGACTACAAATCAATAACATGAGGAAATCTGGAAAACTCACAAATATTTGGGAATTAAACAACACTCTCTTAAACAACCCAAGTAGAAAAGAAAAAAATTAAAGGGGAAATTAAAAACGTTCTTGAGCAAATGAAAATGGAAACAACATACAAGAACTTGTGAATTCAGAAAAAGTAGTTCTAAGAGGGAAGTTCATAGCAATAAATACCGATTAAGAAGCAAAAGACCTCAGATGGATAACTTAACCCTATGCCTTCAGAAAATTAAAAAGAAAGAAGAATAAACTGAGCCTAAAGTTAACAGAAGAAAGGAAATAATAAAGATTAGAGCAGAAATAAAGGGATGGAGAACAGAAAAACAATAAGAAATATGACCTTTGAAAGGATAAACAAAAATGACACTCCCTTAGCTAGACTAACAAAGGAATAAAGATGCAGGACCCACCTGAACAAAATGTTAAATGAAAGAGGAGACATTAGGGGCGCCTGGGTGGCGCAGTCGGTTAAGCGTCCGACTTCAGCCAGGTCACGATCTCGCGGTCCGTGAGTTCGAGCCCCGCGTCAGGCTCTGGGCTGATGGCTCGGAGCCTGGAGCCTGTTTCCGATTCTGTGTCTCCCTCTCTCTCTGCCCCTCCCCCGTTCATGCTCTGTCTCTCTCTGTCCCAAAAATAAATAAAAAACGTTGAAAAAAAATTAAAAAAAAAAAAAAAAAAAAAAAAGAAAGAGGAGACATTACAACTGATACCATAGAAATGCAAGATAATAAGAGGCTACTATGAACAACTATGCACCAACAAACTGGATAACCTAGAAAAATGGGAAAAAATTAAGAAACATATAACTTACCAAAATCAAATACAGAAGAAATAGAAAATCTGGCTAGATCAATTACTAGTAAAAAGATTGAATCAGTAATCAAAAATCTCTCAGTGAAGAAATGCCAGGCTCGGATGGCTTCACTGGTGAATTTTGCCAAGCATTTTGAGAATTAACACGAATACTCCTCAAACTATTTCAAAAACAGTAAGAGGAGAGAACACTACCAAACTAATATTACAAAGCTAGCATTATTTCTGATATTAAAACCAGAAAAGAAAATTACTAGAAAGGAAAACTACAGGTCGTCACCACTGACTGATAGAGGTGTAAACATTTTCAACAAAATATTAGCAAATTGAATTCAGCAGCACATTAAAAGGATCATTCACCATGATCCAGCCAGATTCATCACTGGTATGCAAGGATGGTTCAAATCTACCAATGTGATGCATTACACTTATAGAATGAAAAAAAGAATTATATGATTATTTCCATGGTTTCAGAAAAACATTTGAAAAAATTCAACATCCATTCATGTAAAAAAGAAATTAGGCATCGAAGGAACATATCTCAACATAATAAGGGCCACATATGACAAGCCCACAGTTGACAGCACAATTAATTATGAAAGGATGAAATTAATTTTACTTCTAAGCTTAGGAACAAGATAAGGGTGCCCACTTATGGACACTCACCACTCCTATGCCACACATACCAGAAGAGCATATACTAGCTAGAGCAATCAGGCAAGGAAAAAAAAAGGTATCATAGTTAGATAGGAAAAAGTAGAATTGTTTCTATTTTCAGATGTCAAGATTTTATACATAGAATATTAAAAGACTCAACCAAAAAACTGTTAGATCTAATTGATGGGTTCCATGAAGTTTCAGGATACAAAATTAACATGCAAAAATCAGTAGCATTTCTATACACTAACAACAAAATTTCTAAAAAAAATAAAGAAAGAATTCATTCTCATATATAATGGCATTGAAACCCATAAAATACTTAGGAATAAATTTAACTAAGGAGATGAAAGATCTTTATGCTGAAGACTACAAGACACTTATGAAAGAAACCAAAGATGTCATAAAAGATGGAAAGGTATCCCATGTTCATGGATTAGAAGAGTTAGTATTGTTAAAATGTCAATACTACCAATACCTATCTAGAGATTCAATAAAATCCCTATTAAGATTTCAATAGCATATTTTACAGAAGAAGAAAAAAAAACATTCCTCAAATTTATATGGAATCACACAAGACCCCAAATTACCAAATAAATCTCAAGAAAGAAAACTAATATTTGACAAGGGAGCCAAGAAAATCTGAATGGAGACAAGACTGTCTCTTCAACGAATGTGGTTGGGATAATTGGACATTCACATGCAAAAGAAATGAAAATGTATTCATACCTTACACCACTCATAAACATTAACTCAAAATGGATTAAAGATTTAAATGTAAGACCTTAAATCATGAAACTCTTGGAAGAAAACATTGGAACAAAGGTCCTTGATATGGGTTTTGTTAGTGATTTGGGGGGTATGACAACTAAAGCACAAGCTACAAAATAAAAAAAAAAAGTGGGGCTGAATAAAGTAAAAAAAAACAACTGTACAACAAAAGAAACCATCAACCAATTGAAAGATAACTCATGGAATTAGAAAAATATAGTTTCAAACCATATATCTGATAAGGGGTTAATAGCTAAAACAATAAAGAAGTCATAATTTCAGTAGCAAAATATCAAATAACCCAATTTTAAAATGGAACAAGGACCTAAAGTGACATTTCTCCAAAATAGACATATGCAAGGCCAACTGGTACATGAAACATTTCATTATTAGCATTCATTGGGGAAATTCAAATTAAAACCATAACGAGATGTCACTTCATACCTGTTAGAATAGTCATCATCAGAAGAACAAGCGATAACAAACACTAGAGAGAATGTGGAGAAAAGGGAACCCTTGTGCCCACTGGTGGGATTGCAAATTGGTATAGCCACTGTGGAAAATGGTATAGAGGATCCTCAAAAAGTTAAAAATAGAATTACCATATGACCCAGCAATTTACTTCTGGGAATGTATCTATATGTATATCTGCATCACCATGTTTTCATAGCAGCATTATGTACAATAGCCAAGACACGGAAACAACCTGTGTCTCTCAGCGGATGGATGGATGAAGTTGAAGTATAGGAATTCCTATTATTTGTCACAACATGGTTATACCTTGAAGTCAATATGATAAGTGAAATAAGTAAGATAGAGAAAGACAAATACTGTATGATAGCGCTTATATGAGGAATCGAAACAATTAAACCCATGCAAAAAGCAATCAGACTTGTGGTTAAAAAAGGCAGTAGGTAGGGGAAGGACACTTGGAGGAAGGTGGTCAAAGGTACCAATTTCCACTTATAAGATAAATAAGTACTACAGATGTAACATGCAACATGGTGACTATGGCTAACTCTGCTGTATGGTATACAGGGAAATTGTTAAGAGACTAAATCCTAAGGTTCTTATCACAATATTTTTTTTTCTTGTATTTTTAGTGTGTCTGAATGATATAGTGGATGTTAGTTGAACTATTGTGGTAATCATCTCATAGTATATATAAGCCCAACTATCATGTTGCATTTCTTAAGCTTATACTGTGATCTATATCCAAGGATTTCTCAATAAAACTGGGGGGAGAAAGAAGGCCTAATGAGCCCAGGACTAGTAAGTGCCCCCAAAACACAGAAAGAATTCCAGGTCTCTGTTTATTCCATACCACAGGGACACAGAAGCCCTCCTTCCTCCCGAAAGTCAGATGCCACAGTGAGTGCAAAAAGGGGAGAGGTGACATAATCAATGAGAGTGAGCAAGTATCTGCAAAAAGACATTTCCTAAGGAAATATAAATCTGACTAGACTGAATAAATGCTCCTTTCTGTCAAGCAGATAGAGGATCATGAAGAAACGGAACTCCATCAGTTTCAGGCAAAATGCATTTTGTGCATTGAGTCACCATGCGGTGAAATTACCATCTGTACTTACGAACACAAATTCCCTCCTACACAATATTTGTGTGTGTATTCACTGATGTTCATATGTAATGTATGTGCAAATATATTCACATGTCTTGTTGACAATATGGCTATCACTCACTGGGTTTCTCCAATTAAAAAGCAGATAGATTATTTGATCAGGAATCTATTGATCAATACCTAGATTTCCATTGCACTTGGATTTTGTTGCTTCATATCACCCACAATTTACATTGTGTTGCTAAATGTCATTTAAGTATGACTGAAATACTAGTTCCAGCATATTATCAATTAGTTTTTCACACCCCCCAATCTTAATCTTTACCCAGAATTTTATTAACACGTTTGCTATTGTATTAGCCATCTCTTCTCTCATTTTTTTTCAACTGTGCAGAATTAAGACCGGCATTGTAAATGCTTTGTAATTAGAGTTGTGTTTATAGAAAGGGTTCTCTATGTCTGTCTGAGGAAAATAGGTCATCTATCGTCTATTATCTGAAATATTTCCCCCATTATTCAAAAGCCTATACTCTTACTTTTTTAATTGAATGATTACATTAATAGCTGTTTGGTTAAAACAGAATCAGGAGACTATAGATGCTGGCGAGGATGTGGAGAAATGGGAACCCTCTTGCACTGTTTGTGGGAATGCAAACTGGTACAGCCGCTCTGGAAAACAGGGTGGAGGTTCCTCAAAAAATTAAAAATAGACCTACCCTATGACCCAGGAAGAACACTGCTAGGAATTTACCCAAGGGATACAGGAGTGCTGATGCATAGGGGCACCTGTACCCCAATGTTTATAGCAGCACTTTCAACACTAGCCAAATTATGGAAAGAGCCTAAATGTCCATCAACTGATGAATGGATAAAGAAATTGTGGTTTATATACACACTGGAATACTACGTGGCAATGAGAAAGAATGAAATCTGGCCTTTTGTAGCAACGTGGTTGGAACTGGAGAGTGTTATGCTAAGTGAAATAAGTCATACAGAGAAAGACAGATACCATATGTTTTCAATCTTATGTGGATCCTGAGAAACTTAACAGAAGACCATGGGGGAGGGGAAGAAAAAAAAAGAAGTTAGAGAGGGAGAGAGCCAAAGCATAAGAGACTCTTAAAAACTGAGAACAAACTGAGGGTTGATGGGAGGTGGGAGGAAGGGGAGGGTGGGTGATGGGCATTGAGGAGGGCATCTGTTGGGATGAGCACTGGGTGTTGTATGGAAACCAATTTGACAATAAATTTCATATTTAAAAACAAACAAACAAAAAACAAAAAAACAGACCAGTTATCATTTAGGGTATATGTGTATATGTGAGTGTATGTCTATGTGTACAAACATATGTTTATATACTGATATGTAGATATGAAATACAAAATATATGTAACAATATTATATGTTATATAATATGTAATATATATAATATATACATAATGTACATACATCATATCTAGGCATATGTATTTTATATCTCTATCTTGTGTGCACACATATCAATTTTTAATTAAATGTTTTAAGTTCAGCCATATACAATTTTGTGACTGACAATGGCAAGACCTATTCATCTAAAAGTATTTTTCTCACAAAAAATCTCACTGTAAACTTCTTGAATGCCACTCCATCCATTTGTAAAAAGGGTTCTGATGAATATCAAACATAATCATAAAGGGGTCAAGAAGTCCCCAGAAAATTAGAATGGCAGTGTAATTTTTTACCAAGTGAATACTTGGGGATTGAGGAAGGAAGTATTTAAAAATATTCTGCTATGGTGACAAGCGTAAAATAGAACTGTTAGGGCCAATGTAAGAATGGTCAGCCTAGCCTACTAAAATGTAGCTTCTATGAGCACAAGCGTGGAAGAAGGAGCTGATCTAACCCAACTCTTTCCTTTGGTGCTTGTGCTGATTGAGGTTTGGACGGTGTCTTGTGGGTTTAGGTTCTATCAGCACTAGCAGACATAAAGCCCATCGTTCTCTCCAGGTGACTTGTCCCTCAGGCGCTGAGTCCCTTCTCAGCAAACAGCTAGGTAATAGCTGTTTACCTAGTCCTGTTACCAACATTTCTTTCTTTCTTTTTTTTTTTTTTTTTTTTTTAACATTTATTCTATTCATTTTTGAAAGACAGCGGGAGAGACAGAGCACAAATGGGGGAGGGCTAGAGAGAGAGGGAGACACAGAATCTGAAGCAGGCTCCAGGTTCGGAGTGGTCAGCACAGAGACTGACGCGGGGCTCGAACTCAAGAACCGTGAGATCATAACCTGAGCCGAAGGCGGCCGCCCAACCGACTGAACCACCCAGGCGCCCCCTGGTACCAACATTTCTAAGTCCATTATCCCCACCTCTCAACCCCAGCACTGTTGAGTTAGGTTTGAACCATGCAGGCTCTGGTCCCCAAGGTACATTCAACAAAAAAGGGAAAACAAATTATTTCACCTGAGTTTAATATGTGACCTAAACCAGTTTTTCATGTTTGGCCAACATTTGTATTCACAAATGTAACAGGATACTTTCTAAGAAAAGAAGATTAATCCAGATGTCTTCTCATCTGTACGGTAGATAAAGATCTGCTATCTTTAGGTGCATTTTCCTTTGTCATTTTCATTCTGAAACCCTTCCAAATTTATTCAGTATCTGTCATCCTAAAGCTTCTCTCTGAGAAAGATGTCTTTTCTGATCATATTTTCATTTCTTAGGAAGAATCTTGTTTTAATACGTCAATCTCAGCACTATTTTTATATACACTTATTTGCTTGGGAAACATACACGTGAGCAAAGGTTGATGCTTTCTTTTCCATGGGCAAAAATGAAAAGTTAATTTTAATATTCAAATTTATTTTAGCCTAGTATACTCAGGAGAATGCACAGAGTAAAATTTCTAGTCTCTCCCAAAATCTTTCCAAAATGAAATGATCCTGGATGGTTCAAACCTAACTCAATAGCTGTTAGATTACTTTTATCTCTTGTCACAAGTTCCAGAGTCTACATTTCATACCTCATATTAGTAGAACACTTTGTTCCAGCTACCCAATAGCTATTCCAAGACGGTGCTCATGACCTCCAAATTCCTGCCTTTCAATTACATCATCTAATGGACTAAAAGAAAAGTGACATGAACCACAAATAAAATCAATAAACCATCAAAAATCGGGTCTCAAGACAGGTCCTCATCAAATTTGATTTGCTCCATTTCTCTCAAAGGAGCTGTGTATCGAAGTTGCCCATCTGCTAATGAACTCCTAAGCCTTATCTACAAGTACTACCTCTGATTAGCAATGCAGATAATCGACATTTCCAGAATGGCACTCAGTTTCATAGATGCAAAGGTTGGGATATAATATCCATCATTCGTTCCCAAGGGAAGAAGTCATCTTATTGAAGTAGCCTAATTAGGGCCATCCTTCCAAACTGCATGGTGGCTAAGGATTGACCCAGCCAATGTAGGAAGTTCTGGGCTCCAGGAATACCCTGAGTTTTCAGTTAGTTACCTGGATGGTTCGACCTCATCTCCTATCTTCCTGTCTATCTTTCTCCTCATTTCCTTCATCATCTTCTGGGATTGGTGAGATGGCTGCACGTATCCCCTCCCTCACACCTCCATATACTACTCGACCTTGTCTAAATCTCCCATCTTGATTATCCTCCTTGTTCAAACTACTTCTGAACAACTCTCAGAGTAACATCTTTGTTTCTGGTGAGCCTTTGAAGCTTTTTTTCTGTATTCGAAAGATCAAGAACAGATAAGCTTTGGCATGATCCAACCCATCATCACATGTTTTATAGTCATACAATGTTTGAAGCAGATTTCAGTTTGAGTTATTTGGAATCTGGTACATATACAATTCAGTTTTTATTCCTTGCTTCACTGCGTGTTTCTTTGCCACTGTATAATCTTAGATCTTCAAATTATAGAATTTCAAACATCAACAAGAGTAGAATAAAATGCTAAAATGAAACTTCATTTATTCAAAAACTCTTAATATATGGCCATACATATTTTCTTTATATCCCTATCCAGTGGACTTTTGATTCTAATTCCAGACAACATATAATTTTATCTGCAAGTAGCTCATATTTATAAAAAGGTAAAAGCCTTTTACTTTAAAAATTATACCTGCAGAACGATTATCACACAATATGCAATAGTAATAAATTATTTAATAGAATCAGACATCAAGTGAGTGTTCAAATTTCCACAATTCTTTCTCACTCCTGTCTATGTCCCCCACACTCCATGACACAATTATTCTTAATTCCACTATTTTAATTTAGAACCTAAATGAAGTTGGCATCGGTTGATGTCAAAGTCCCTCGTAACCTATCATTTACCCTTCTTTGTCTTGTAATTTGTTTTTGAAGACTTTGATCTTATCAAATTTTCCCTTTCCCTCCATATACAGGACCCCACAACTTCTTCTTATTCCCCTGGCATCTTCTTTTTATTTTTTTAATTTTTAAAATTTTTATTTATTTTTGAGAGAGAGAGAGAGAGAGAGAGAGAGAAAGAGAGAGCATGAGCAGAGGAGGGGGCAGAGAGAGAGGGAAACACAGAGTCCGAAGCAGGCTCCAGGCTCTGAGCTGTCAGCCCAGAAGGCAAGTTGGGACTTGAACCCACGGACTGTGAGATCAGGACCTGAGCAGAAGTCTGGCGCTTAACTGACTAAGCCAACCAGGTGCCACCAGCATCTTTCTATACTGAAGCCACTGACAGGACTTAAGTGCATCTTATACATTGACATGGTACTCACTGTCTTAGCGAGGAGACCAGAGTTTTACTGTGATGATTTTCAGCCTATTTCCTAATGTCTGCAAGGATCTTAACAGGAGACCTTCATTCTTTCTTATCCCAAAGGATCCCAGACGAAGCAAGTTTGGGTGTGAGGATGAACTTAAGTATAAACAAGAGTGGGCTTTAGTTACTTATTATAGTAGGAAGGTGAAAAAATTTACAAAGCTCTTCCCATCTTGTTTTCAGATGACCTAACTTTCTGTAATAGCATTATAATTTCATAACAAGATTTTGACCTTAGTGCAAGTTCAAAACTCCCCTCTGAGCAAACACACTTTCAAATGATATTTTTCATGCCTAGCGTATCATGAAGAAAAACATCCAACCACTGAAAATCCAGATTTATATTTATTTCTCTAACTAGTCGTTAATGACAATCACCAGAGAGGTGGTGAGGGCCAAATCTCGCGAGGCTTTATTCTGGTCACTGGGGATTGAGATTTCCTGTAAAGAGAGATAATTAACTTTTGGGGAATTCTTAGTTGTGGTGTGACATGACCTGATTTATACTTTAAAGGCATAATTCTGGCTGCTCTGAAGAGACTAAATGTAGGGAGACCATAGTGAAAGCAGGGAGATCTATGGGATCCTATTCCAGAAATTGAGATGAGGCAGTTTGAAGAGGACTTAGAGTCCCCAGTTACAACTTTATCACTTTTGGAAAGAAAGGAAGACCAACTGCAAAAAAAGTGGCTTGGATAAAGTGTCAAAGTTTTTAAGAGCCCAACTATAAACTTGGTTTTAAAAATCTCAGTCCTCATGGGTGATGGACAAGGAGGAGGGCACTTGTTGGGGTGAACACCGGGTGTTGTATGGAAACCAATTTGACAATCAATTAAAAAATCTCAGTCCTCAAACATATGAACTAACAAATATTTTTGAATGCATTAAAAAAGAAAACGCTGCCATCAATTTTCTGTCTGAAATGCCTAATGAAGCTGTTTTAGTTCTGAGATTTCAAATCTCCTGATCCACACATGATGTAGAAGCTCCTTCTTAAGAAATTGATGACTAGTGATAAATGCCAATAATATTTACCATTGAAGATGATATTAATGTTGAGAATGGAAAAGCAAATAGGACACTCCTCATTGTGTTCCTCTTTAATCAAATTCTTTCCAAATCATTTCCTACTATGAAATCATCTACACAAACCCAGAGGATTTATGCTCTATTTAAACTCCTATAAAACTTATTTCATATGCCACCGTGTGGATTTTGCATTAAAATTTGTTTTTCTCAGTTTTTCCTATTCCTGTGAAATGTAAAACTCCTGGTGAAAAAAAAAATAAGATATCGTTGTTTTCCCTTAAAGATAATAAAATTGAAACACGTAGAAATGAAGGCATTGCAAGTAAATAATGAAAAACAATTCACAGGACAATCTTTTTTATAAATATTAAGATGAATCAAATCAAACTGTCAACATCTGAAAGTTTTTAACCCCATCACCCTATTGCTCTTAATTTGACTAGTACAAAGCAGAACCCAACTGGAGGTGACAAGTTTCATTTGGTTGATATGTCACCAGGGTCTTTTATAATCTGTCATCTTCCCTTTCCTCATCTTGTAATTTGTTCTTGAAGGCTCTTAGTTCATCATCTTTGCTATTTACTTCTACATGCAGTTTTAAACTACAAATCTCATTCTCCTTGCATTCCACTTTGGTAACTTTCCAAAGTTTCTTTGGTAACTTTGGCAGACAGGTGACATCTTAAATGTCTTCAAAACATAAGTCCATTTGTTTAAACTAAACAAAACAAAACAAAACAAAAACAACTCACCCATTCCTCCCACTTCCCAGGTCCTGCCTCAGGCAACCATCAATCTGTCCTCTGTATTTTGTTTATTTGTTTATTTATTAGGTTTATTTATTATTTATTAGATTTCACATACAAGAGAAATCATATGGTATTTGTTGTTTTCTGTCTGACTTCTTTCACTTCACGTAATGCCCTCTAAGTCCATCCATGTTGTCACAAATGGCAAGATTTTATTATTTTACGTGGCTGAATAATGATTCCATTCTGTATTTTACACTCAGATGTCTTTTCCCATTCATTCATACAGACGTTTAAGCTGCTTCCATACCTTGGCTAATAACGCTGCCGTGAACATGGAATTGCATACATCTTTTGATTTCGTGTTTTAATTTCCTGCAGATAAATACCTAGAAGTGGAATACCGGGATCATACAGTAGCTCTATTTTTAATTTTTGGAGGAACTTCCATATTATTTTCCAGCGTGACTGCGCTGATGCACATCCCCACCAACACTGCAGAAGGGTCTCCTTTGCTCTGTATCCTCACCAAAGGAGGCACCCTCATTTGTTACTTCTTGTCTTTTTGATAACAGCTATTTTAACAGGTGTGAGGTGATATCTCAGTGCTTTTTGTTTGTATTTCCCTGATGATTAGTGACATAGAACATATTTTCCCAAACCTGTTGGCATTTGTACGTCTTCTCTGGTAAAAATGTTTGTGCACGTCTTTTGCCCATTTTTAAATCGGATTGCTTGTTTGTTTGTTTTCTGCTTTTGAGTTGTATGAATTTTTTACATATTTTAGATATTGACCTTTCATCAGATATATGATTTGCCATTACTTTCTCTCATTTAGTAGATTGATCTTTTGTTGTTTCTCTCCCTCTCTCTCTCTCTCTCTCCCTCTTTCTGTGCAGAACCTCTTTAGTTTGGAGTAGTTCCACTTATTTTTGCTTTTATTGCTTTTGCTTTTGGTGTCAGACTCAAAAAATCATTGCCAAGATCTGTGTCAAGAAGATTGCCACATATGCTTCCTTCTAGAAGTTTTATGGTTTCGTGTGTTTTTTTTTAATTTTTTTTAATGTTTATTTATTTCTGAGACAGAGAGAGACAGAGCATGAGTGGGGGAGGGGCAGAGAGAGAGGGAGACACAGAGTCAGAAGCAGGCTTCAGTCTCTGAGCTGTCAGCACACAGTCCGACGCTGGGCTCGAACTTACAAACCGTGAGATCATGACCTGAGCCGAAGTCGGTCGCTCAACCGACTGAGCCACCCAGGCGCCCCTTGTATCTTTTTTTAAAGATTTTTTTTAATGTTTATTTATTTTAGAGAGAGAGTGCAAGTGAGAGAAGGACAGAGAGAGGGGAACAGAGGACCTGAAGCAGGCTCTGGGCGGACAGCAGAGAGCCCAATACGGGCCTCGAACTCATAAACCGTGAGATCATGACCTCAGCCAAAGTCAGAGGCTTAACCAACTGAGCCACCCAGGTGCCCTATGGTTTCATATCTTATATTTAAATCTTTAATCCATTCTGAGACAATTGTTGTGTATGGTGTAAGAAAGTGGTCCAGTTTCATTCTTTTGCAGGTGGCTGTCCAGTCTTTCCAACACCATGTGAAGAGAATGTGTTTTCTCCATTTTATATTCTTGGCCCCTTTTTCATAATTGACCACATATGCACATGAGTTTATTTCTGGGCTCTCTTTTCTGTTCCACTGATCTTTGTCTGTTTTTATGCCAGTATCATACAGTTTTAATTACTATAGGAATCTTTGTTCTCGTTGTCTGAAAAATGTCTTTGGAATTCTGATAGGAACTGCACTGAATCCGTAGATTTATTCGGGGCAGTAGAGACATTTTTAACAACATGAATTCTTTCAATTCTTGAGCATGGAGTCTTTTCGTGTTTATCTGTTTCCTCTTCAATTCCTTTCAACAAGGTTTTATACTTTTCAACATACAAGGTTTTCACCCTCTTTGGTTAAATTTATTTCTAGACACTATATTCTTTTTGATGCCATTTTAAATGGGATTGTTTTATTAATTTGTCCTTCTGAGAGTGTACCATTAGTGTATAGAAACACACTTTCTATACACAGATTTCTGTGTATTGGTTTTGATTCCTGCATTGTTACTAAATTTATGTATTAGTTTTAACAGTTTTTTGATGGAGTCTTTAGGGTTTTCTATAGATAATATCATGTCTTCTGCAACTAGTAACAGTTTTAATTCTTCCTTTTCACTTTGGATGCCTTTTATTTATTTTTACTGTCTAGTTGCTGTGGCTAGGACTTCCAATACCACGAGGAACATATTTTAGCTTTTCACCATTGAGTATGATGATAGCTGTGAGCTTATTCTATGGGGACTTTATTACGTTGAGGTATGTTCCTTCTGTATACTCACTTTATTGAGTATATATATTGAGTGTATAAAGTTGAGTGTTAGGTTTTCTTACCATAAATCGATGTTGAATTTTGTCAAATGCTTCTTCTGCATCTATTAAGATGATCATTTGATTTTCATCCTGCATTTTGTTAACGTGGTGTATCGCATTGACTGATTTGCATTCCTGGAATAAATCCCACTTGATCATGGTGAATGATCCTTTTAATGTAATGTTGAATCTGGCTTGCTAATATTTTGAGGATTTTTACATCTATGTCCATCAGGGATATCAGGTTGTTTTTTTTATTTGTCTGGTTTTAGTATCAGGTTACTGCTGGGCTTATAAATTGAGTTTGGAAAAGTCGAGGCCACTCTAGTTTTTCAAAGAGTCTAAGAAGGATTTGTATCAATTCTTCTGTAAATGTTTGATGGAATTCACCAATGAAGCCATCTGGTCTTGGTCTTTTATTTGTTGGGAGGTCTTGGATCACTGAGTCAATCACTTTGCTAGTTATTGGTCTGCTCAAATTTTCTATTTCGACATGACTCTGTCTTGGTAGATTTTATGTTTTTAGGAATTTATCTATTTTTTTCTAGGATGCCCAATTTGGTGGCTGATCATTGTTCATCGCCGTCTCTTCTGGCCATTTGTATTTCTGTGGAATCCATTGTAACCTCTCTTCTTCCACTTATGATTTTATTTATCTGAGTACTCTCTCTTTTTTTCTCGGTGAGTCTAGCTAAGGGTTTGTCAATTCTGCTACCTTTTCAAAAAAACAGTTCCTTATTTCATTCATCTTTTATTTTGTCTTTTTAGCCTATATTTCATTTATTTCTGCTCTAATCTTTGTTATTTCCTCCCTTCTACTAACTGGGCTTTGTTCATTCTTTTTCTTGTTCCATGAGGTGCAAAGTTAGGTGAGGTTTTTTTCTGTGGCTTGTCTTGTTTCTTTTTTCTTTTTTTAAATTTTTTAACGTTTATTTATTATTGAGAGACAGAGAGACACAAAGCATGAGCGGGGGAGGGGCAGAGAGAGAGAGGGGGAGACACAGAATCCAACACAGGCTCCAGGCTCCGAGCTGTCAGCACAGAGCCTGACGCGGGGCTCGAACCCACGAACCGTGAGATCATGACCTGAGCTGAAGTCGGTTGCCCAACCGACTGAGCCACCCAGGGGTCCCTGTCTTGTTTCTTGAGGTAGGCATTTATCACTAGGAACTTCCCTGTTAGAAATGCTCTCGTTGCACCCCTTAAATGTCTTTCTGTTCTGTCATGACATTTATTATGTCGTGATCATGGAGTTAGTCATCACTATCTCTGTGTAGGATTTTGAGACCTATCATCACCTTTAATGTAATGCAAATGTCTGTTAATATATACATTATTAGTTTATATATTTATATGTATATAAATGTATATTCTGGTATATATATGTATGTATATATGTGTGTGTGCGTGCGTGTGCGTATGTTTACACACACCGCTTATACTGTGGACATCTTAAAGGCAAAGAGTCTCTTGTTTTACTTAAATCTTTAGCAACCATCAGGGTGACTGGCCAAATGGATGTTCCATGTATCTTTGCTTCAGAGTAATATGAACACGGGAATTAATGCAATAGATCGTCTTAATATCACACAAGAAGCAAGAATGAGAGAAATTTTGAGAACCGGTTCTGAAGTTAGATTCTCTGAGTTTAAAGCTAGATCCAGTCCTTCCTGCCCGTGGAGGTTAGAGATGTTCTCTGTATTCGATGTTATTTTTAATAATTATTTACCAAATTGAGGTTCTGTGAGTAAGTGTGTAGGTCTAATGGGGGGTGGTAGTGGCAATGATGGGAGGAGGCTCTCATTTGTACTACTTTCAGAATTTGTCTGCATCAACGTGCAAGCCGATTTCTTGGAAAGTATGACTTCTTGTTGAATAAAGGAGCCATCGTTTGTCTGACTTGTTTTTGCTGCCTTCTCCACCTTTTAAAACATGCACAGTCTTCTCAAGTTTAGAAACGAGCACTAGTTGCAAACTAACCGAAATATTCAGTCCTGAGGACTTAGATGAACAGGAGCCCAAGTCCTTTGATTCTCGTGTGAAGCCTGGGCATTTTGTTGCTGCTGAGAGAGGCTCTGAGGCCTGGAAGGACTGAGACAAGGAGTCGAGTCGAGGCCTTGTGTGTCAGTTTTCTGTCTGTACAGATGCTACCCAAGCTGAGAACCAAGTCAGTCCTTGAAGAATGACACGAGACCAAAGATACAGGTATAAGGGCAATGGTTGTCAAGAAGACAAGAGGTTGTAACCAGAAAAGCCCAGAACAGGTAGGAAATGTAGTGAAGGGAACAAGGTACAGGAGAGACCGCGAGCCCAGCCAGAGGTCTAAGACCATAACTGTCTTGTTTACTACGGTAGCCTCAGTGCCTGGCATAGACATAATAAACACTTTTAAATATTAAATGAAAGTATGAATGAATTATTTAAGGGAGATGGGACTGCCCAACCAATTAAAAGTATAAATCTTGCCAGATTGGTAGAATATTACAGACATATCAATTAAGATGAGGAAACTAGAGGATTCAAGGAGTTGTCATGTTGTTCTATTTTTATTTTATGTTTTTATTTGTTTAGAGAGAGAGAGAGAGAAGGAGACAGTGAGTGCATGCCTGCACGCAAGCATGTGCAAGAGCAGGGGAAGGGCAGAGAGAGAGAGAGGGAGACAGAGAATCCCAAGCAGGATCCTTGTTCTCAGCATGGAGCCCGACATGAGACTTGATCTCTTGACCCATGAGATCATGACCTGAGCTGAGATCGAGAGTCAGACACTTAACCAATTGACTCACCCAGGCATCACTGTTCTGTTTTTAAAATAATCTCCAGCAAGATTTTTAAGATAAATTACTTTTTGTGATTATCATATTATCCAAAGGTTTAGGGATAGAATATCTAGCTCCTTGGCCCTAAAATGTCAAGGAGCCTATGACATTAGGAATGGAACAAACATCATACAGGAAGGATGTGATGTAGCTAATGGGTATCTTGGGCAAAAGGACTGTTGGTAAAATCAGGTAGGAGAGGTGAAGCTAAGATTTCGAAGGAAAAGCACAAACATGTACATCAGATTTAATTTGTGTCAACCAGCAGGAATGTGGTGTCTACCTGAATCCCGGGATAAAAGACATATAACACTCAAATATATCCAATCAAGTCAAAATATCTTATTGTAAATAAATTCTTAGAGTCTTAGTCAGTTTGAGCTGCTGTAACAAAGTGCCATAGACGAAATGGGTTATAAACAACATAAATTTATTTCTTATGGTTCTGGAAGCTAAGAAGTCTATGATCAAGGTGCCAGAATGGTTGGGTTCTGGTGAGAGCTTTGTTCTACGTTGCAGCTTGTCCTTTTCTTGTATATTCACTTGGCAGAAACAGAGCAAGGGAACTCTCAAGGGTGTCTATTATAAGAGCACTAATCCAAAAGTCCCACCTCCTAATTTCATCACATTGGGGGTTAGAATTTCAACACATGAATCTTGGGAAGACAAACATTCAGTCCATGGCATTTACCTTTGATAACAAGGTTAATAAAATAGGAGCATAATTGTGAGGTCATAGAATCACTACCTAATCCCTTCCTTGGGAAGCCAGCATTATTCAGGATAAAACTCTCTGGTTTAAGTTAATATATACCTTGTGAACCTCCGATTTATCATTATGAAAACAAAGTGCCGCAACCTATTTTAAATAACAAAAAGGAAACATGGCTTTCCTTCACCACTTCTTCCAGTCTTGAGGATTCTCTGCAAAGACAACTGTTAAGTACTGACTGGTACAAGTTTGGCATAGTACAGCATCACCTTTGCCTTAAGGGAAGCTGGAAAGTTGAACGGACCGCTATCACTTTGCTTTAGAATTTTCCTCACCACTTCCCTCTAGAAGTTTGCAGAAATCTCTTTTTCGGGTAATTAATATGTTTCTGCTTTCAGAAATGACAGGCTAAAGTTCTACTTATCCAGATGGAAGCAAACTGTGATTTTGGCTTCTCTCCTTGAGCAGCAGCCAAAGTAACCCTGGGTTTCTGGTTGAAATTCCAATGCAGAGATTCCCAAGCCACCAGCTGGAAGGCAAAACACTCAGCATCTATCCTATTTGTGCCAATCAGGGAGAAGGATTAAGAAATACAAAAATATGTATCCACACATTCAATATTTCCAGACAAGTTCAGAGAGGTTATTTGATAAGGGTTGCAATTATTTACAAAATAGTACAATGTCACTCTAGTTAATAAACCTCCCTTCTCTCTCCCTCACACGCACAATGTATGTATGTGCGTATCGGATCGAGGCGAGCGTCACTGAATAATAAGACCAAGTGAATCTGAGTGGTGAGAAAAGAGACTCTCAATAATTAGTCATAGTTGAGAAGAAAATGTAGACTCTCTTTTGCATAAAACTTTATATTTATCTTAAGTTGTATAGAGGGAAGAAATGTGATTTAAGAGATATATGGAACATATTCTTTCACACCTAGAAAATATGATTCTGGTAAACCGAATGTCCTCGACAGAAACTTTAGGAAACAAGGTATATATTAACTTGTAGGAGAAACTACAAGAAGGAAAGAATGGGGGCTATCTCTTAGTAGTCGAGACCACTTTGTGGTTCACTACAACATGTAAGTCATCTTGAAATAGAAATTTATGAATAGTTTAAACAGCAAATAGAAACCAGAGAGAGTATATCTGAGAAGACCTAGAGAGGAGCTTAGGTATTAAGACTTGCACTGAAAGGATGATGGAATAATAAACTGTTTCAGGGGAAAGGCGGAAGAAAGGCAGTGATTTTGACCCAGTCTACTTTACAGTGTGCTTAACAAACATTCACTCACTTTAGCCCACACTATAGCCTTTTGCAGTATTATCATTCACATTTTACACGTGTGGAAATGAAATGAGTTCAGATCATTTGTCCATGGCTGCACAAGCAGTAAAGACTAGGACAAGAATTCAAACCTAGGCTGCCATTCCAAGCCAGTGACTTCTCAAAGTTTGGAGAAGGGCTCTGTATTTCACCTAAATATATATTGATACTCTGAAAGGAAAGTTAAATAATGTGCTTCCCAGAGAAAATTTAATTTTGTCTGAACAATCCCTTTCAATCCATTTAGATTGTTTGTAAAGGCAAAGGTGGTCTGTTTTTTCTCCGCATATTAAATGAAAATGTATTTACCAAACTTTACAGTCTTCTAAATCAGTAGTCCTTGAAGAAATTAATTATTACATCTTAGAATGTCTTAGGGGTTTAGATTACACAATTTGCCTTTTATAAACAGATATTTAAATACCACTGGTCTTTGTATATCGGTGCATACACGACGTACAGAATATTTTCACCAAATGTAGGCAATGGTAGAGATGGCAATTCATTGACTTTTCCTCCAATACTTCTCAATACTTCTTTGTTTTGATGATATTAAAATTTTGGGAAATTGTTATTTTGGAGAAAACTTCAAGTATTTTCTCAAACCAGCTTTCTGGAAAGTCCTTATGTGAAGAGGAAGAAGAAGAAGAAGAAGAAGAAGAAGAAGGAGGAGGAGGATGGGGAGGAGGAGGGGAATAAGGGGAGGAGGAAAACTGGAAGGGGGAATATGGGAGAGGAGGAGGGGAAGTGGAAGGGGAAGGAGAAGAAAAGGGAGGAGGAGGAGAAGAAGAATGAGGAGCAGGAGAAGGAGGAAAGGGGAAGAAGAAGGAGGAGGGCAGGAAGGGGGAGGGGTGGGGGAGGGGTCGAAGATAAAAGAAAACAACAGAAGCCCAGGATGACTTGAAAAAATGGTGCATTCTCAGGCCTCCATGAATGCAGACTATCACTAACTGTCCCCATTATTTGTTCAGATATTTCTAAGGAGATAGGACTATGTCTCCTGAGAATTTTCTTACAAGTCCAACCCCAAACAAGGAAACCCTGTGCAGAACTTTAAGCGAAAAGGGATGGCTCTCACTAAAGACCTACATTAAGAAACAGAGACGTTAGAGTTAGAAGTTGGGAACTGTGAGTAAACCACAGGCACCAAAACAAGAGGCATTAAAATATCTGGAACAAACAGACAGAGATCAAGACAAGGAGCTGGGAGAATGCAACTGTGTACAAATAGGATTCCATGGTTCCAAAGGAATGCACTGCCAAGCTAAGTGTAAAGTCTTAAGACTGAAGCTGTTGGAGTCACCATGAAGGTTGACCCTGAGTGATGTTTTATCATTGTTATTCCCATATACGGATCTTTTAAAAAGACTCTCTACTAAAGACCTGTTTCTATTTCAAAACTTAGCAACATATTGTCTGGCTCTGACTCTCCTCCCAATTCCTGTCCTTCTAAATCATTTTTGAGAGCTAATTAGGTTGAGTGCCATTTTCAACTGCTAGTTTGGAAGATAAGGTACATGGGCTGTGTATTGTGCACTTACTGCTGTGCACATCTGTGCTCCATATCAATCTACAGGGATTTTGAAAATTAACATCCTTTTAAAGGCAAAAAAGGGTTATAATCAAAGCCATGTATTGCTAATTGGTCTTTGGTCTTGCAGATAGAGCCTGGACTGCAATTAAAAATGTATAGTCACAGAATCAGGGCATATCTCCTTTTATTTTCAGAAACACTCCCCTTCTGTACAAACATGCACAGATAGAAAACCATAATTAGAAACATCTCTATCTTAAAAAGAAAATGTGTTTAAAAAAAGTTGAGTAAATTCGGTTTTTGGAAGACGCACCATGTCAATATAAAATGAAACTCCTTTCATTTTGCCAAGAAAACAAGTTCGAAGGTTCCACCAATTTTGAGATGCTTGGCATGGGGAGAAACAAACAAGCAAAAAGTCCACCAAATCTAGATTGGAATTATGATCTCTGAAGGTTGTAAGGTAGAAAAAACGAAGCCAACTTTTTTCTCTCTTCCCATCAGAAGCATGGGTTGATTGGTTTGTTTTTTCCCATATTTTATATTCTATTTTCTATTTTCTATTCTAGGTCTTAATCTGAGAGCATTTGTGCCTAGGGGGAAGAGAATGCCTTGAAGAAATTTGTGTTTGTGACTGAGTCTTATCAGAGTATATAAGATACAACCTCTCCCCCAAGAAGAAAGAATCAGATAACATATTGTCAATGGTAGCCTCGAGGGGTGAGGGAATTGACAGGTTTTATTGTTTGTTGAAATGGATCTTTAATGCTTTCAAGATAGAAAGAAAAGGAGCAAGGTTGGTGGCTAGAAACACCTAGAGAATCAAGCCCACAGTGTATTTAGAACTCTCCAATGTTGTAGTAGACACATGAAAAAGAGAAAGAAAATTATGTGAAAACAGGAATTGATACATGTTGAGTGTCCTCTGTCCTATGCTTTACCTGTTTCATTTCATTTCATTTTTACAGATGTAACAAATATGATATAGACAGAAATCAAGACTCTAGGATACACGAGTAAGTGAAAAGGTAGGCAATATAAAAGAATAAGAAAGTCAAAGAGGAATTAGCCTGAGGTCCCCCTAGGTTTGTAACCTTAGCATAGATTTTAGCAAACACTTTCTGTAGTAAATATCATAACTTTAGCAACTACTCAACTTTGCCAGTGTAGCCGGAAAACCACCGTAGATAATAAATATGTCAACAAGTGAGCCTGGTTGTATCCCAATAACACTTTATTTATGGAGACTTAAATTTGAAGTTTACATAATTTTCTTATGTCACCAAATAGTCTTCTTCCTTCCCCCCACCTCCCCAACTATTAAAACATATGAAAACTATTTTGGACTTGCAGATCATACAAAAGTAGGCACTGGGCTGGATTTGGCCCACTGGGCGTGGTTTGCTGATCCTCCACTTAGAGCTTTGTGCTTAGAATGTGGTTTCATATCTCAACATGGATATGAAAGGGGACGCAATGCAACACTCTCCAGTTTTTTCTGACAGCTGTGACCTTAAAACACATTCCCTTTGAATGATTATGTCTTTTCTCGAAAATATACCCTCCAAATTTAGATACACAGACGTTAGAAGATCTGGCAAATGAAAGAGAATTGTGGATTACTCTTTGAATGTTTTAAAAATAAATAAAAACATTTTTGATTGGCATTATTGAACATATCAAAGTTTATTTCTGGCAGATTAAAAACCCAAGTGCTATTTCCTTCAAAATGAATAGACTGACACATACGTTGGACTCATTTGGCATTTCCGATGTGGGAAAAAATGAAAAACAAAACAAAACAAAAACAAACAAACAAACAAACAAAAAACACACAAAGCCTTCAATATGACCAATTAATTTATTTCCCTTTAGCTTTATGGGAAGTCACCTAACTCATCTGTCTGTGTGCAGGCAAATATGTTTTCCATTGTTCCACGCTAGGATGCTGTTAAAGCTTGCTACTTCTTTAGTTATCCTTTATTATGCTGACAGGAAAACAAAGCACATGAAGACTAAATAAAAGTCATTTTCCCAAGGAAAATTTACAGTGGTGGTACATTTACAGTTTAGTCTTGAACAAAAAGGAGTATTTTGTATTTTCCATCTAGCTTGTTAGGGACACTTTTGTTCAGTATTAGTTACAAACATCACAGACATATCTATTATAAGAATGGTTGTAGGTCACGGAATGTCTACTCAGCCAGCTTGCACAATGAGAAACGTCCTTGTTGCCTATAATAGCCTTCACATAAAAAGATGAATAATAAATAATTCCACCTTGAGAGTGCACTGCTTTAGAACATTGAGTTGTAAGGTCTACAACGGGATTGGGCCAGAAATCACAAGATCTACATCTCTACCTATGGATAATGGGGAAGCTACCTTCTCTCCCTACCCCATTATTGACCTGCCTGATTCAGCTGCTACTTTATTTTCCAGAAAGGATTTATTGGATGCTCAGGGAGTTTTCTCAAGGCCTCCCACAAGCAGAGAAGAGCAGACAGAAATCCACAGAGTGTCTCACCCCTGCTTCAAGAAAAGGCAGTTCCGTTTTGAACTGTTTCCTATGTATTAAACCTCTGCATAACATTTCATCTGAAAGAATATTTCTGTAGTTTATGAAGTGTGCAAGTCAGAGATAGACATTGAAGAAGTTTGGGGAGGTGATTTCCAAACTACATGCAAATTAATAATTGCATCGATTTCCTATTGTGTTTTCTCTTGAATGTGTGTATGTGGGAATCCTTCTGGATTTAGAATACCCCTATTTGAATTATGGCTAATGATAAAAGTACTAAAAGAGATCAGTGGGAATGTGGGGTAAAGACTTCTAAACCTCCATTCTTCCTTAAAAGCAAAGAACGCACTAGCAAAAATGGTCAAAATCAATCCATTTAAGAACTTTTTCAGTTGGCCAAAGGCTTGAAGAAGAATAGAAGGAACATTTATTCAAAAAAAAAATAGCTGACTCTCAATCAAAACAGAAAGCTTTGTGGCATTTTCCTTGCCTTTTTCTGATCATCCTTCCCTCACCTCCGTGGTAGCCTTGAAAAATAGCACTCCCACAATCATACTGAAAGCCAGCAATGTAGCTTGCACTCGAAGAGCCAGAATGGGTTTGGAGCTCCCTAACAGCACTATTCCTTAAAAAAAGAAAAAATGTCATTATCTGACTATTTACATCCGTAAATGGCTGCATTAAAAAAAAAAAAAAAAGTCTCAAATTACTAACTGAACTCCTCTGCTTTAACAAACTCAACAAAAGAGAAAAGCAAAGTAAACCCAAGGAAAACAGAAGGAGGGCAACAATAAAGAATAGAGTGACAATAAAAGAAAGAGAGAATAGAAAAACAATGGAAATAGTGATAAAACCACAGTTGGTTCTTGGGAAGGATCAACAAAATTGACAAACATTTAACTAGAATTTCCAGGAGAGAAAGAAAGAAGACGCAGTTTACCAAGATCAGAAATTGAAGGCAGTTATTACTACTAACATTGCAGAAATAAGAGGGGGAAAAGGGATTGTGAAGGAATACTATAAACATCTGTATGCCAACAAACTAGATAATCTGGATAAAGAGGACAAATTCCTAGAAAGGCACAACTACTGAAACCGAGTCAAGAAAAAATAAAAATCTGAATACACTTATAAAAAGTAAAGAGATGGAATTAGTAGTCACGGAAGTCCCAACAAAAATTGTAGAGTCAGTTGCTTCTAAAGCCAATCCTAACAAACATTTAAAGAAGAATTAACACTCATCTGTCTCACAGATCTTTTCTCAGAAGAGAGGAGAAAGGAACATTTTCCAACTGATTCTGTAAAGCCAGTGAGTTCCCTGCAACCAAAACCCAAAACAAAACACTCCGAGAAAATTAACATCTCATGAATATAGAAACCAAAAAAAAAAAAAAAAATTCTCCACTAGCAAAGTGAATCTAGCAACACATAAAAAGGATGATATTGCAAACCACATGTCTGAGAAAGGACTGATCTCCAAGATGGGCAAGCAAGTCACACAACTCAGTAACAAAACACAAATAACCCAATATAAAAATGATCTTGTCTATACTCTATTTCTTGACAGTTATCAGTAAAATATTAAGCTCCACAGTCTCATCATCTTCCACTTCTTTCTCTGGCTGTTCATCCTCTTTGCCTTTTGTTTCTTCTTCCTCATCTCTTAGACATGTCAAGTTAGGATGGCCAAGAGCTCAGACTTTAGACCTACTTGCTCCCCCATGTTCTCTTCTTTGACTTGGACTTCACTTAAATGTTTTTCTCTCTACCGGAGCACTCCTCTTACGTTTGTGCTTGTATTTCCAACAGTATCCTTAACATCTTCACTTGTATTACCAACAAAACCAACTACTTCCAGTTTCTACCGTCTAATTAATGATGAGTTAACCTGCTCTAGTCAAGAACCCTGGGGCCATTTTTGTCTCAAATCTAACATCAAATCTAATAACAAGTTATGTTTGGAGCTTGCTTCAAAATATATCCAGGTGTGCCTGGCTGGCTCAATCAGAAGAGAATGCGATTCTTGATTTCAGGATCATGAGTTCAAGCCCCATGTTGGGTATAGAGATTACTTAATTACTGACCTACTTAATTCATTTTTTAAAATGTCCAGAATATTACTACTTCTCATCACTTATGCTACCACTCATGCTCAAGCCATCATCCTGTCTTCTCTGACTTATTCTTAAAACCTCCTGACTCGTCTTCCTGTTTTTGTCCTCACCCTCTTTCATTCAATGTACAATTTTCCACAGTTGCCAGTTTTCCTATTAAAAGATAAATTACATCAGTTGTTTACTGACCAAAAGCTTATAATGTTCTGAATCTTACTCAAAATAACATCCAAAATTTTATAGTGGTCTACAAGGCCATACAAAATCTACACCCATTATCTCTCTGACCTCACCTCCTAATGCTCTCCCTTTTTTTCATTTTGCTTCAGTCCTTCACTCCATACTGGTTTCCTTCTCTTCCCTGTCTGTTTCCCACTACTTTACTAGTGTTTCCTGTGGTAACCTTTCAAATAAACTAATTGTACTAGAATCCTTATCCTGAAGACTCTTTTATTTCTAAGAAGGTAAGCTTAGGCATTCCTTCTGATTTTTGGATCACCTGCTACTCAACTGGCTACAATGAACTTACTGTTGGTCCTAGGATAAATGTTGACAACCTCAGCCATGTTACATTGTCAAAATTTCTGGCATTTGATGATGGCAGATTGGGGTGGGATGGAGATAGAACTGGATACACTGGCCCATGCAAAAGCTCCAGCGCTTGAGAGGCAGAAAGTCAATGGTAGTTATAAGAAGGTGGGTTTAGTTGACTCTTGTTAGATGTCATTGAAACTCTGGAAGAAGAAAACTACAGACATAGGTGGGTCAACTCTCAGTTTAATTCTACTATTAAAGCCAGAATTTAAAATTACTCATTTACTGAAACTGATGGTAGATTTTCCGAAAATCCAATTCCAGGATGGGACAGTTTGCAAAGTTAGAAACGTAGCTGAATGCACAGTCCCAATAAGTCTCTTATGTTGGTGTTTGTTTGGACCCAAACAGGGAAGGGACTTAAGTCTTGAGGAAAGGGATGGGACTTTCTGGTGGACTGAGAACCAGAAGCAGCCAGGTTCCTCTGAGTCTTCTGAGGAGGCAGGAATGACCACCTTCTCCTTGCTAGATATTAGCAGTCTTCTCTTACCTAGAGATCATGCTAAATCCTTACTTGTGGCAGATGCCTCACAACATTATGTTTGCTCTCATCAAGAATCTTCCCCTAGTACTGTTTTTTGAGCAATAATTAAGGTAAGTCTCAGTATGTCTCGTTGTGGAGCTCTTGTCCCTGCTACAGGAGGAAAGATCTTATTTCCTAAAGTGCTAAAGGCACTTGCTAGCATGGATGGGTAGAACTAAGAGAACACCTTAGCAATTGCTCTGGAGTTTGCTCAACCCTGGTGGTAGATTGATCATAAGGATTGATAGTGGAGATTTGATTAATATGAGGATACTCTTCTGTAATTTGGGGCGTAATGTCCCGACAACGATCGCTAAAGCACAAACCAGTATACTGCTGGCATGGAGTGGATCATTGGAGCTTAACAAAAATTATGGCATATTGAAAATAAAGTGAAGATGACAGAACTGCCATGAAAAAATATATATGGATAAAAAGGCTCAAAGAAGTGAGCATGTTAAAATTGATATATTGTATAAAAAAAAAAGAGAATCTACCAGCTGACCGTGTTCCCTGGGGAAGCCCCTAGAATCTTCCTTCACTGTGCTAGTTAGGGTACCAGCATTGCCAAAGGTTTCGTTGAAGACCTCTGTAGACCTATATGGACAGTGACAGATTCTGCTATGGAACTGGCTTCCTTTGTGCCATTGGTGGAATTGTTTTATTTACACGACCAACAGACCAGGAGCAGAAGAGGAGACTACTCTATCATCCATTATAAAGGAAAAATATGGCTGCTACTGAGTTTCCACATCGGAGCTCATTCTCCGAGCCAGAGCCCATGAATGGAAGTCCACAGGAAGCACCTCACATAGAAACTCCCCCCCGTTTCACTGAAGGAACCTACAGCAATGTGCCAGAAGAACTAATGTACACCGGAGAAAGGGAATGCCCATACCTACAGCCAAGATGGTAAACCGAAAGCACGGGTAGGATGGCTGACTAGTGTCATCCTCAAAGGCCGTTGTTCCTGTCATATCCACATTTAAGCTTCTGGCTTAGTGTCTGCACAGCAAAGTAGGGCCATCATGGATGATAGCGAGGACTATTAACTGAGCAAAGTGGTAGCCCTACCTACAGAGGCTGTACTGGATGGTGTCTTTCCTCCGAAAGGTCAACATACTTTCTACAACTTGGTATGCGACTATTTACCTGGCTTTATTCGGTGAAAATGTTCTTTAAGATATCAATCCAGCAGAAGAATCAGAAGCAGTTCGTCGTCACCCAGGATAGACAGCAGTACAAGATAATGTGCTTGGCCCAAGTGTATGTGCCTTTGTCATAGTACAGTCTGAAGGGACCCTGACTATCTGGAAATTCCGCAGAATATCACACTGGCCTACCATTTTGATGACGTTATGCTAATTGGGCATGGTGAGATAAAAGTGGCCAGCATTCTAGTAAGATCTACATGCACCAAAGACTGGGAGATAAGGCATGCAAAGTTTTAAGGGCTGTCCCATCAATGGACATTTTAAGGCTATAGTGAATTCCATGCCCAGACAACCTGTTCAAGGTAAAGGATGAGATTTTGTGCACTGCGCTCTGTGATACTAAGAAAGAGAGGCTTAGTACTTGCTAGACCCCTTTGAATTCTGAACACAGCACACATTAAACATAGGAATAGAACTTTGATCTATTTATTGGGAGCCTGAGAAGTTTGGGTGGGAATAGTAGTAAATCCATCATGAGTTGGAGACCGAACATTCAGGAATGAACTTGAGCAGATCCAGAGGGCGTTTTATTTGGGCCCATGGGATTTTAATTTATGAAGGTGACTGAATGATAACATGGAGAGGCCAACACCAGTGAAGGAAGATTGATTACTTACATTTCTCAAGAGAGCATAGGGGGAAGGCATCAGATTTTGATCAAGAAGTAGAAACGGGAGCAATGGGAAAGCCTAGGTGAGAGCCTTTATTTGGGTTTCTATGGAAACGGCAAAGTAGGGCAAAGGAAACAGTTTAGGACTGGCCGGTTTGAATAATTCTGGCAGGCAGGGGGCTATAGGGGTGCGATATAGTTGCCTGGTACCTGGCTTTGGTGATTTAGGGAAGGGGAAATATTGGCTTGGTGTGTAAGAGTGAGATAAGGAGGTGGTCGGGACCTATGGGTTTGAGATTATTGGTTGACTATGAAAAGCATACTTGTAGGCAAGCTGTTATTATCTTTGGGAATTAGCTAGCCCTAGGAGGGAAGTGTCTCTCAAGGTCATCCCTCAAATGTCAAAGCATAAGATACAGCAAATTAAGAACACGATTAATACAGAGGATACAAATAAGTTGCACAAGCAAAGAGCTCAGACCCTGTGTCACCTACCTCAGATGCACTGACACAACTCCCTCAGCTCACACAGGTGGATTCACTGAGGCTGCCGAAACCAACCAACAAAGTAAGATAAAACTGATGCCTGGGTCGTGCATGATGAGAGGTTGGCTAGATATGTTGATGCGGCCAAAAGTACACTGTTGAAGATTACAGTTTCAGTCAGGGTTGGCCGTGAGAAACAGTAGAGAGGAGTTGTTCCCCCCACATAAAGAGATTCCAGCAATATACGAGGTCCAAGGCTAGCAAACTTTCTCTTGAAGAGCCAGATAGAACATTTGGGGGACTTGTGGACCACTGGGTCTTTTTCGTAACTACTCAACCGTATCCTTGTAATGTGGAAGCAGCTATCGATGATACTTAAACAAATGGGTTCAGCTGTGTTCTAATGAAATTTTATTTACATAAACCAGGTGGCAGGACCATTGGCCACAGTGTGCTGATGCTTGCACAAGGTTATCAATGTGGTATGGAGAAAAAATTGGCTGAAATAAGAATATACATAGATTCTAGCGCAATGGCAAATGTCTTGGCTTGTTGAGGGGAGCACAGAAGCAGGAAACTTGGAATTTCAGAGATAGGAAGTTCTATGGACCCATGAGCATAAAGTGTGTGTGGATCTTTGAAAGTAATATCAATGCCTACTGAGGCATATCTGTCAAGAGGATGCACAAAACAACAAGGGAATACAATAACTTGATGAGGGGAGCTACACCCTCTTCTGTCTTTGCTTACCCTGAGGACGGAAGCAAGACCAGTGATTCGCAAAGGTTCCATGAACAAAGTAGCTACTGTGGCCAGAGTGGAGAATATGAGTCAGTGCAAGCACATGAGTTCCCTTTCACCAAAGGAATTATAGCTCCTACCGGAGCTTAGTGTCCAACCTATTAACAGCAAAGACTAGTGCTGAGCTTTCCTTATGATTCGGACTCTTAAAAAGGCCAGCAAATTACTTGGTGGTAAGTAAGTTAGATCTGTCTCCTTTTACTACCTAAAGCAATGGCTTCTGCTTGGTCAGCTGGGGATTTTCATGCTGTGTGGGATTAGTGGGCAAAGGAAGGAGTGACCAGGCTGGACAAGATGGGACCCTCATTACCACAAAGAGATAGAGTTTGATAGAGTTTGGATAAATACTCAGGAACAAAGGTCTGGATATACCCCAGTGCCCAGGCAACCTTGGCCAGAAGGAATAATAGTCCAGGGTGATGGGAATATAGAATAAGTGGTAAGGGATAGAGAGGACAAAAATCAGTTATAACTTTGGGAATGAGCGGGCCAGCAGGGACTGTAACTCTTCCCCTTAAAACTCCTATCATAGACCTTTTTTTGTTAAGTGTTTGTGACTACCCCTTGAAAAATAAGTAACCTGACAGAATGAAGTTGCAAGTGGTGAAATATAGCAGATGCTTCAGTGCCTTGCCCTTGTCCCCTGAGCATGTAGCTCTACATGCTGAAGGCTTCTCTGGTGGGAATATGGGAGTCTCTTCCATGGAGCACCTAGTCCAGCTGTTGGGGCGTGCTGCCTTTGTGCTGGGCAAACAGACATGCCATAGCATTAAGTACTCCAGTCACAGCCCTCAACCACTAAGGAGAAGGGAGTTGATGTATAAACACCAGAGATTTCTCAGGTCATTCCCAGGGGGACTGAGCTCCAATGCCCACGGTGGTAACTGACTAGATTAGACACTATACTTTTCTCGGCTCGGTTCACCTCTATTCTATGTCTCAAGACCCTACTTCTTTACTGGTATTTCCTGAGATTACTTCCCAAATAAGCTACCCCAAGCTAAATCATTTTTCTGGAGAAACTCACACTAAGTGATCCGTCCAGACTGGTGAAGCATTTTGAGGGAACCACTGCAATTAGAGACACAGAATTCCAGAAGACTCTAGAACTTTTTAAATCTGCAATTCTGAAAAATGTAAACAATATAATCAGTCTCCTCACATTTTATCGGTGAAGCAAGGCACAGTTCACATTAGCTAGCTGAGTCTAAACTACTCTCCTAATTTCTAGTTAACTGCCTTAGCCTGCCCACCTAACTCTCATTTTTAATTCACTGCGGCCTCTAAGAGCACCTATGGAAAATCTAAAGAAGCTACAATTATTCCCAATAAGATAGAAAAGGATGGAGTTCCCATAATTTTGATGAATTGTATATTATCAGGAATTATTCAGAGATTGTTGGAACATGAATTTTTTCCCATTAGTGTGTATAAATACATTCATTAGAGCAGTCTATGATGTATTTACTAGAGAGTAATAACACAAACAAAAATCTGACTTCTCTAAGAAATTATGTCTCCTACTCTCAGAGACTTTAAAGTCATCTCCCTTCAACTAACTATTTCATTTGTTTGCTTTTAAGACCCTTGGTTTTTTTTTCCCCCCACAAAGTAATACATAGTCTTGACAAAGAATATGGAAATACAGACATAAAACCATCAAGTGCATACCCTTTTTGGCCCTCTTCCCAGTCTTTTTCTCCATTTTCTTAAAGTGGCCTCTTTTTCCCACTCCTTGAATGTTTTTCCCGATATTTGTGTACTGGTGTATACACACACACACACAACTTGAATCACCTGAGCAAACACACCTTCAGACCAGGAGCACAGGCATGCACACGTTTACATATTTACGTAAATGAGGTTATACTACCACTACCCTATGCCCAGCAGCTTGCATTATTGACTTAATGGATCCCAGAGATGATTTATGTCAATGTGTCAAGAGCCACCTGTGTTGTATTTATTGTTTCCATTGTATTATATCATATGGCTGTACTCTAACTTTTAACTCTGTATATATTGATGGATTTTAAATTCCTTTCTGATTTATTTCCTATTACCAACAATAACACTGTAATCAACATTCTTATATGCTTACCTTGTGAATATTTCAAAGGACAGATTATTAGAAGTGGGATTTTGGAGTGTGATGGGGCAGCCATTTTAAACTTAGTGAGAAAATGAGAAATTCTGCTCCTCAAGTTACTGTAACATTTACTAAATGCCATTATTATTATTTCTTCTTAAAGTTCTTTTTTAGAGTTTAGAAATGTTTAGATTTTAGATTTTAGAAAGACAGAGAGTGAGCAGGGGAGAGGGGCAGAAGGAGAC
Organism: Panthera pardus; assembly: GCF_024362965.1. Classification (NCBI taxonomy): domain Eukaryota; kingdom Metazoa; phylum Chordata; class Mammalia; order Carnivora; family Felidae; genus Panthera; species Panthera pardus. Next base: position 105,529,053 of record NW_026526655.1, read on the forward strand.
AGAGAGAGAGAATCTTAAGCATCAGACTCAGCACAGAGTCTGATATGGGGCTTGATCCCACAGCCCTGCGATCATGACCTGAGCCAAAATCAAGAGTTGATGCTCAACTGACTGATGCATCGAGGCACCCCCCATTTCTGTTACTTTTGGAGATGTCTTGTTTACCTGTAATTACATAATACTATTACAAATATTTTTCTTGTTCTATCAATTTAGACAAAATTGTATGACTGCTAATATTTATTATTATTTAATACACCTGTTGATTATTTGCATTTCTTCTATCATGAATTGTAGAATCGCCTTTTTCCTACTGTATTATTTAGGTTGAAATCTGTGACTCATAAGAGCATTTGTATGTTAGGGACATTAATTCTGGTTGCAACATTGCACATATTTGCCAAGCCTTTTTTTAAAACACTTTGTTAATATATTTTTTGTCTGATAGAGTGTCATATTTTCATATATGGAAATCACTCACAATCAAAATCAAATTACAAATATTTGGAGCATTTATTTAATAATTGAATTTAAGACTGTCAGGCTCCTTTCAAGAATCTCTCTGATGACAATTATATAAATTTTGGTGAGCAAATGAGATTTCTATTTATATTTGCATTTTTAAATTATTTAAAAACTGTCACTCAGTCCGTTCACACTTACCATATTTTAGGCAAAATTTTAGGCATTGGCAATAGAGCCATGAAAACGTAATTTACACTTTGCTTTTTTTTTTTTTTTCTCCCTCCCTCCAGGTAATATCTTAAGACTTACAGGCTAATACATATATAAAAAGGAATCTCACCATCAGAAATTAGTCATTTTTCTTATATCTCTGGTTCTTATTAGCAGCACTCCTAATACTCTCAATTATTTAGGTTGACTTTTATGGCTGCACCTTTTCTAATTTCCTTTTCCTTTCCCCTATCATTGCATAAATAATTTGTCAACTCTTGCTTGGACTGCATGTGCAAGTGTTCCCTTTTTCTTCCCTCTCCTCCATTTTTATACCCTCATCAAGTCGGCCTGCCTTGACTCCCACTCACTGCTCCATTCTGAATATGCCCTGCTGTCCAATGGAAAATGTTAGACTATAGCTCTGATCATACCACAGCCCAGATCAAATCTGTCAAGTCTTTTCCCCCACCCAAAATTTCAAGAATAAAATCTAGGCCTAGGATTCAAGGGCGACACTGAAAAATACATGGCAAAATGTCATTTATCTCTGAAAAACAATTCCATCCTTATTTTAAAAAATATAAGAAGTACGTATTAAAAAGGAGCATGGATCGGCAGATGACCGACAGAAGGAGGGGTGGTAGAACAGAGGAAAGATTACTAGAATAAAAGTTTCATGAATGCAAGTTGTGTTTTTCCATCATTCCATATCCACAGTGCCTAGAATAGTACATCGTGCACAGCATGCCCTCAGTAAATATATTTTTTTAATGAATGTCAAAGGCAGAGACACAGACAGTGATATGGATTGTTTGGGGGTTGGCAACCAAGAGTATGGACTCAGGTCTTCCTGTGTGAGCAGTGGTACTATTGATCAAAACGGCTCAGGGATAAAACCTTTTATAACAATAACTGATAATAATTTTTCAATGTTTATCACGTACTAGGCATTTCTAAATGGTATGCATTCATTATATTCCTTAATTCCCAAACAGACGTATGTTATAAATGTATCATTTCTTCTCATTTTAAAGATAAAGAAACTGAGGCTTAAAAGGACTAATTCATAGGTCAGATGCCAAAGCTGAATGTCTGATAGAACCAGAATTTGAACATAGAGAGACTTATAGACTTTATCAGGAACTACAGGCTGCTGGGACCTAAGAATACATTTGGGCTACAAGAGAAGTAGAGAAAAGTTATCATAAGAAGTACAAAACATAAATACATAAATACTATGTACTATCAGTTTCAAAAATGCCAACGTATTAAAATTAAAAAAAAATACATAAATTATTGATTATTCTATGGTGAGTCCTTTTAGGTTTTTAGTGATGACACATTCTAATGCTATGAAAGTTTTTCTAGGGCAGAGAAAATTATGGAAAGTTTTATCATTTATTTTGAAAAATTAATTCTTTTTCCAAGAGAAAACTACAGAATGAGCATATGCAAGAATAGACATAATAATCTTACACAAATTGCCATGCATACAATCCAATAGTATATTAAGCTTATAATTTACTTTGTCAAAACAGAGTTTCCAGGTTAATTTAATATTAGGAAATCTCTTTCTATAATTAGATCATTATGAAGAAGGAAAAAAAAAATGTATGCTCATATTTTTTGACTCTGAGCAAGCCCATGGAAAAATGGACCAATTATTTCTGGTAAAAGCTAAAAACTAGTATCATAAAGATGGGTTCTTGATATAATAACAATTATCTATCCTGAACCAATGGTTGACCTTACAGTGGAAAGCAAAAAAGCAGAGGGGTTCTTGGGGTGCCTGGGTGGCTCAGTCGGTTAAGCGTCCAACTTCGGTTCAGGTCATGATCTCATGCTACATGAGTTTAAGCCCACCATCAGGCTCTGTGCTGACAGCTCAGAGCCTGGAGCCTGTTTCAGATTCTGTGTCTCCCTTCCTCTCTTCCCCTCCTTAGCTTGTGCTCTGTCTCTCTCACTGTCTCTCAAAAATAAAGAAATGTTAGGGGTGCCTTGGTGGCTCAGTCAGTTGAGCGTCCGACTTCAGCTCAGGTTGTGATCTCACACTCCATGAGTTCGAACCCCGCGTTGGGCTTTGTGCTGACAGCTCAGAGCCTGGAGCCGACTTCAGATTCTGTGTCTCTCCCTCTCTCCACCCTCCCCTGCTCATGCTCTGTCTCTCTCTGAAATAAATAAAAATATTAAAAATAAATGTTAAAAAATTTTAAATAAAGCAGGGGAGTTCCTATTACATTTGGACATTTCAGGATATGGCAAGAAGTGTGATTACTCCAGTATTATTCAATATTATTCCCAGTAGAGAAAAAAAATCTATCTATCTATCTATCTATATATAGATATAAAGAGAGAGAGAGAGAGACTAAGAAAAATAGTTTTATTTTCACGTGATATATATATTGTGCTAGTGTTTGGAGTGGAGATGGCTACTTAAAGAGATGAGCCATATGCAAAACTGATTTTACATCTGGTGTTTCAATTTATTTTGAAGAAATCAGTGGTCACACAAATGGTGTCATGGAAGGATGAAAAAACTCCTTCTGGTTCATTGACAGCAGTATCTTGCTGCAGGATCGATAGAACTTTCATGAAGACCTAGAAGTCCCACCTCAAGGTGTAGGCTCAACATCCCACACTCGTGTTGGATGGAGTGCTATGGATGTATGGATGGAGTCTTTTGTGGAGATCTTCTTTAGCTTTCACCTTTTCTAATGGCCTCTGGGTAAAAGTGAGACCCAGGTTGTGACATAGCAACACAGTGAACCTATTAACGAATTGAAGTAAAGCACACAATAGGAATTTGAAACACATTTTGCCCATCCCACTTCAGACTTATACGAAACCTGTACTCCTTTCTACTTCCCTCATTGCCATAAAGGCAAAGTAGAAAATAGGAAGGAGGTACTTGGTAATCCTGGTGGTTTATTTTATTTTATTTTATTTTATTTTATTTTATTTTATTTTATTTTATTTGACATTCCATGGTTTTTAGGCCCTCAGATAGAGATTCAGGCATCTCTGCAAGTCTCACACTTTTCTACAACAGTATGGTATCCTAAATTTTTGAATACTTCCTCTTTTCCCACTCTGGACATCAAAAATCCTAAAATAGTGAGCTTTAAGTACTCAAGTACAAACCACAGGAGAAGTGATTCTAAAAGTAAAATATATGCGAAAGTATTATGCTAAGGAAAAAAAAAAAGGCAAATTTAGAACATTTTAGGCCCTTTAAGTTCAAGTTTCCAAAAAACCATACCTTGAGTTTGAATGAACATTTTGTTTCTGATAGAGGTATCTCATGAAACAGTCCTGCATTGCTGCTACCCACATCTATCTAGAAACTGAATGCTCAAATCATAACTCAATTAAGTGCACTAGAATTAAGTGTGCTAATGTAGAAAATTAAAAACAAAACGATTTCTATTGGATCATTTTCATGAAATTAGTATACAGCTAGGTATAAAAATACACAGGTAGACTTCAGGTTCTTAGACAAATTGGCTTGCAGGATAACAATTTCCTGCTGAGAACAGTTATGAAAGCTGGACACAATACCCCTACATCCCCCCCCCCCCAAATTTTTTATTTAAGGGTACAAAGAGAGCCAGAACTTGAGCAGTCAAGCTTCCATAAAGAAAGAATGAAAGACATTTCTATATTGGAATGAGCACGGTATTTTATACTGCTTCAGAAGGAGCATATGGCAAGAGTTGGAGAGCCCACGCAGAAAGCCAAATCTAGGAGACTAAAGATATTAGAAGGGCTTTTGGCAGCTTCAATGGTGGCAGGGAGAGGAAAATTGGAGGTCACAGCCAGCCAGGAAAGAAAGCTCCTGGAATAAATCCAAGGAGTAAGGAGGGATAAGAAAAAACTGAGCCCATATAAAGACTGATAAGTTAGTTTATTATTAATTCAAGGCCTAATTAGAATAATATGATGTACCTCTATTCAAATACCTGCCAGAAGCTAAGGAAGTTTTGGAACCCCTACACTGTTTTGGTCTAAATGTCCAGCATTTACTATACAAGCACACAAATGAAACAGGGACATCAATAACAGAAACCTCCCCAGCCAAAAAAAAAACAAAAAACAAAAAACAAAAACAAACAAACAAAACAAAACAAAACAGACAATAGAAATAAATTCACAGGTGATCTAGATATTGGAATTATTGTGCAAAACTTTACAATAACCATAATTAACAAGATAAGATAACAGAGTGATTGACATTTTATTTTTTATTTGTATTTAAATGTTTATTCATTTATTTTGAGATAGAGAGAGAGAGAGAAAGAGAGAGAGAGTATGTGCAGGAGGGGCAGAGAGAGTCAGAGAGAATCCCAAGCAGGTTCCGTGCTGTTAGTGCAGAGCCCAACATAGGGCTCGATCCCAAAAACCTTGAGATCATGACCAGAGTAGAAATAGAGAGTTTGAAGCTTAACTGATGGAGCCACCCAGGCGCCCCGGGGTGGTTAACATTTTAAACAGGGAGTTGCAATCTATACAAAGGGAACAGATACAAATCCTGGGAACTAATGAGTCAGACTTTTGATTAGGACTACACTAGGTGGGTGTAAGGGCAGATTGGACACTAGGGAGTAAAGGATTGTAAATAAAATGGATTTGCAGGAAAATAATCCAGACCAAAGTAAGAGAAAAATAGAAACTATATATGGAAGAGGCCTTAGGGAAAAAAAAAAACCAAAACATGTAATTGTTTTCCCAAAAGAGAGTAGAGAGAAAGAGAGATTAAGGCACAAACAATGTTTGAAGTGATAATGGCCAAGTATTTTCAAAAGTTGAGGAAAGATATCAACAAGAGGTACCACACCAAACAGGATAAACACAGAATGAATAAATAAATAGGCACAGTGTAAGAGAGTGGAAGAAAGCCAATGAGAAAGTGAAAATCATAAAAACACCCACAGGAGAAAACCCCGCATCTTTTATTTTTTATCTATTTAAAAAATTATTTTACATGTTTATTTATTTTTGAGACAGAGAGAGAGAGAGAGAGAGAGGGAGCGTAAGCAGGGGTAGGGGCAGGGAGAGAAGGAGACACAGAATCTGAAGCAGGCTCCAAGCTCTGAGCTGTCAGTACAGAGACCAACGCGGGGCTCAATCTCACAAACTGTGAGATCATGACTTGAGCTGAAGTCAGACCCTTAACTGACTGAGCCTTCCAGGCGCCCCAAAACCCCACATGTTTTAAAAAGCAACAATGAAATGACAACTAACTTCTCAGAAAAAAATTGAACCTTGAAGATGATGGGATGGCATGTAAAATACGTAGTTTTTCCACCTTCTGAAAGTTTTCTTAAAGATAGTCCCCCAAAAGTTAGTTATATAATGATTAGATAATGATTATACGTAGAGAAGAGTGCCTTGCATTGATAGAATTCATCAGACCAATCCTTCAAAGTTAATACATTTTTGAGAAAAAAGCCACAGAGCAGACAATGGCAAATTTAGGCAGTGACTAGGAGGGAGAGAAATGTCTGAAGCTGAAGACTGGATCCAGAGAAAACATTTGATGTGTAACAATCCCCAGCAGAATGAACATGTTAACCTACCTTTTAAAGATGCAGCATGTACACTCTCTGTCAGTTTACATATCCATTTCCTTGATCTTAGCCCTTGTTATTTATAACCAAAAGGTCTTAGTTTTTTTTTCCCTCAGTCTAAACAATGAGTCTTAACTGTTTTTTTTTTTACTGCATACTTGTTTTCTCACATATACTTTGCATAATGTTAACTTCCTGTTTTTTTTTAACTTCCTGTTTGTTTGTCTGTTTCTTAATGGCAGTAACCCTATGGGACTGAGGCTCCATGCCTCTGTCTTGCTTCCAACTATGTCTGTGCTCCTTATGAGCTGCAGTTCTCAGCGGATCAATAAACTCTGTGACATGTGGTGAGCAGAAGGCACTTTAAGCCCCTTTTAGCTGAAGGAGTCTCCTGGGTGTTCAATTCTGAACCAAAAATAGATCCCCCCACTTCTCTTGCTGGCTGCTTCCTGGGGAGAACATCAAATACTGCCCCAGCAGCGATACTAAAGATCAGCATCATCCAACAGCTAGACGCTTTATACCAGCCTTCACGAGTGAGAAAGGTGTAGTAAAGAAACGAAGACAAGAAAAGGAGAGGGGTCACAATAAAAAGTGAAGAGAGGTGATGGGAATCCTAGTTTATGGAGGCCAAGCCATTGCGAATTTTATTGACCAACTATTGTGCACAAGGTACTGTTCTAATAGTCACAAGAAGTCTGCAAAGAAGGTATTTACATTTAATTCCTGGTCTATCCAATGAGCACATAGATTTGTTGGAGTCTGCGTACAAAATTACTTGAATTTAAAACATTTTGCTCTAATACCAAAATGACTATAACATAGAGTTGCTATTTTTTTTTTCTTTCTTTCTCTCCAGTTTACCAAATCTGTGTCTGGATCCTACTTCTAATAGGAACATATATATCATCAAAACACTTAGAGACTCTGTCTCTTAAATAAATTATTAAAAGAAAAATTTTACTATTATTTAACGGCACATTCGCCTTCACAAAGGTAAATGTGGTCTGTTGTTGAATTAATGGTAGATGTTTATCTTTAGTTTTATTTAAGTCACCCATGATCACAGCATGGGTAAGTCATGGTTTTCATTCTCTCCTCCTAATTCCAGAAAAATTTCTTTTCAAGACAGCTCTATGTATCAAAGCTGGACTCTCATGATTGTGTTTGTCCCGCTAGCCATGTGTCCCACTACATTTTGTATAGACTGTCCACACCCCCTGTTGTTTTGAGCCAGTACACACACTTCTCAACCCAGCACTTAAAATTTGCTCACATAACTGAACAGAGGGCTCCGTGGGGGTAAATGCTGTCCCTTTAAGACCAGAATATTGTCTGGTACATGGAAAGCACCAGAAAATAGCACTGTTACTTTTATTAGGCTTTCTTTACTTACTGATCCCCACATACTTCAAGTTTGAAGGGCTGGCCAAAATCCCGGCCAAGTTTAATTTGATTCTTTTTAAACGAAAAATGAAGATGAATTTTATGACACAGGAGACTTCAGCCGGAGGTTAGGTACATCTCTATTGCCCTTTGTCCTTTACCAAATGATATTAATCAACAATTGGATAATACTTACACTAAATCCAGCCCTCCACTGACATGCTTTAGCCCTTTGCTTTGTGAGAGTTTTTGTTTTGTTTCCCCAAAGTCTGAGCAGTCCTTGACTCACGGTTTGGGAGAAAAACAAAGACGAAAGGTTTTTCTTTCTTACTATAGATGATTTTTCAAAGGGAAGACCTATTTTGTAAGCTACCTCATAACTACATTAGGCCATTTGAGGTTAGTTGACAGGATAGGTTCCTGTCCATTCTTGTAGCTGCCGTAACAGTGAGCAGATAACACATTGAAGCAAGTTTTTGTTCATTTATTTTTTTCCTTCCTGCCTTCCTTCCTTCCTTACTCCCTCCCTCCCTCCTTCACTCCCTCTCTTCTTTCTTTCTTTCTTTCTTTCTTTCTTTCTTTCTTTCTTTCTTTCTTTCTTCTTTCCACAGGAACTCTGCAAGTGTTGTTTTGTGTAGTGCAGCATATGAGAAATTCACATTCCAAAGAAGGGAAAAGATACATCTTAGTACAACTTTCTTAACAGACATTGTTTGCCTTTTGCATCTTTTATTTATTTGTTTATTTATTTTTGAGTAAAGAAAGTCTCATTAATTATAGAGTGGGTATCAGGAGACCTGTACAGGGAAAAATTACCGAGGGTCTTTTAGAACAGTCCATCAGTTAATTGACTTTGAACTTATTGAATTTGTCTTCATTACTGCAGACAAAATGGCGAACAGAACAGTTGTCACTGCCAACATGGAATTTGTAGTTCAGTGGAGAGACGGCTGAAAATTAACATGTTTGTTTTACCGATAACTGCAAAGGCACGATGCACTGATAGAGACTATTAGCAGCTTTTGTCTGGGGTGCTAGGGAAATATGGATACGAAGGTACTTTTATGAAAGTTCACGCATGATTCAGAACCTCATCTAGATTCTCACTCCCCAATGAACTACCATCCATCCTTCACAACACAGCTCATGTGAAGTCTTGTCGGCATAACCACGGCCATACCCTCCTCTACAGTATGCTGCTTACCGTGTATGCTCATTATGAGGATTTACCACATTGAGCTGTCATGAGATAGCCTTCTTCCATGTGCATTTATACTAGATTGTGAGCTCCCTGAGGGCGGGCGCATGCCCGTGGTGCCCAGCACAGAGTCAGCCACAGAAAACACCCTCCAGACATACTCATTGAATTGAATGGTAATACGGTCATATGTGTCCAGAACGGGGAGTACGACTTGTTGGCTTCCTGTGTTGTGTTGTTTTGTTTTTTCAAACTTCAAGGCTTTGGAAATCAATATGTGCAAAGAAACCATATTTGGTGAGTGTCCGAAGACAGATCAAGGTGTTCGCTGGAAGCCGAGAGGAAATATTAAACATTAGGAGGTGTGTTCCCCTAACAGAAGTACAAATAAGTTGTTTGGATGGGAAACACTTTTATACAGAATATTCTCATGTACTTGTTTTCATTAGCAGGGGTCTCAGGTGTTTTCTTCCAACTCATCATTTTTTTCTCTTGACTGTCTTTTCCCCGTGCTGTTGAAATATTAGCCAGCTCTTCTGATGGGCATCGGCGTTACCAGCTTTATCAAGCATGACATCTCCTCCTAGTTTCTACTATCCCTCACAGATGGTGTTTCTCAACATGAACTACTTTGTCAAACATGACATTTACTTACAAGTTTTCTGAGGGGGGGATTAGAGACTTCCTCATAATTTTTACTGGTACAGGTCTTTTTTTTTCATAATTCCCATTGATAATTTATTAGTCATGCTACCTTGCTTCTTTGGAAGTCCACGGTGAAGAAGTTTAAAATTTATGCTTCGTAGATTAGCTTAAATAAACCACTTCTGCTTTGATTCCATTTTCATTACCATCTAGAAAAAAATCTTTCTGACGGTTCCTAAAACTCAAGCAAAAGAACCAATTTTTTCTCAGCAGGCTTGTGTGTGTGCGTGTGTGTGTGTATACACATGCATATGCTTGCCTACATGTCTAATCGTATACTTGAAACATTTTGCTGTCATGTGTGATTGGCATTTTGAGCACGGAAGTGTGTGGTTATGGGAACTAAAAATTAGAAAAACATAGGGGCACCTGGGTGGCTCAGTTGGTTAAGTGTCTGGCTTCGGCCCAGGTCACGATCTCGCGGTTTGTGAGTTCAAGCCCCGCGGTGGGCTCTGTGCTGACAGCTCGGAGCCTGGAGCCGGCTTCGGATTCTGTGTCTCCGTCTCTCTCTGCCCCTCCCCCACTTGTGCTCTGTCTCTCTATCAAAAAGTAAAATAATTTTTTTAAAAGAAGAATATAGAACACAAAAAGCTGTGTATGTGCTTATGTGTGTGTGCATTTGCCTTAACAAAATTGAGAAAAATAGAAAAAAAAAATAAAGAACATTTTGTCTGCGTTTTGTGAACTATAAAGTTATTTGGAAATATCCACTTAAAAGATTAATTTTTAAACAGATGTTTAGTGTCATGTGGAGAGAGCTTCTGGCAATGTTAAAGATTTTTCAGTTGCACTCTGTGGGGGTAGCACTAATCCCCAAATCCTTTCTTTTCTGCACTGAGTCCTGACACCAGTACCATATGGGAGAGGCCCTTCTCGGTTCTGGTTTTAGCTTTGTCTATTTTCTTTTCATTTCTCACTGGGAAGCAATAGATCCTGGCCCATGGCCTGTTTGTTGCTTCTCTTCACAGCCCTGGCCCTATAAACTTCCTCTCATTGTCCCCTGAAAGAACACTAAACACTGCCTTCTTTCTACACCTTTCCAGAGTCACTGAGAAGCAGACTGCACCATTGTTCTTGAGGCATTAAGACTCCATTGGGTCACACATGGCTAAATTAGCATTTAGGAAATATTATTTGGAGACAAAAAGTAATTGTAAGGATAGAAAAGAGATCAAAGGCTTCCTGGACAGACAATGATCCTTCACACGTTGGATGATGAGATTCAATATATACTTTGCCTTTGCAAATCTACAGAGAAAAAGAAAATGTGCTTAGAAAAATAGGATGTGGGATATGAAGAGTTCAAAATATTATTAAAGAAACTCATAACACATCTGAAACCCAAAGTTCACTAGCCCTTACAAAAACCAGAGCTCATTTGTTCACAAAAAGAAAAGTATGAAAAATAAATTGCAAGTATATTAATAATTTAAACTCAGCCACACCAAAAGAAAATGTAATGGCAATTTTAGAAATTAAATTAGTCACTTAATTGCAGTTTTAAAGACTAACACCAACTATAGTGTAAGAAGTTAGACATTAACTAGAAATCATTACAAATTAGTTTTACATGAATAGTTAGGACCAATTTCAGGGCTGGATGTGAACTGTTTTAATCATTGGAATTTACTATTTTTTCCTCGTGTCCTTAATTTTCATCTTGACTCTTCTCAGGATTAAAAATCTAGAGTGTGTTTCTCCAAAAGTATCTGAAAGATTATTCTTTTCCCTCTTTCTTGTTCTTGTGTATTTGTTCTGGTAGCATGCTGAGGTAGAAATCACTTTGCATTTCAAGTAAAGTTTAATTGTCTGAACTCCATAGTGTTGTCAGAGACAGAATAGAAAATTGCTTCTTTCCTTGGGCCCCACTGTCATTTTTTTTTTCCCAGTGAGGGCAAAGAGATGAGAAAATCACATCCATTGAAAGATCTTTGTCTCAGTCACCGTTCATGAGAATCATCATACACTCCTTGGTTCTCTTTTGTCATCCATAAGCAGTGAACTTTACTTCCTCCAAGAAATAAAATGAAGGAAAGGTAGTTGGTGCTTGACTGAATAACTTAGTATTTCTTTAGTCTGGAAGTACTTTTTATTTCTCTCTATATATGTATATGTTATATATTTATGTATAATATATTTATATATAATATGTTTATATATTATATATTTATATATTTTTTTAATGTTTATTTATTTTGAAGGAGAGAGAGACAGAGCATGAATAGGGGAGGGGCAGAGAGAGGGAGACACAGAATCTGAAGCAGGCTTCAGGCTCTGAGCTGTCAGCACAGAGCCAGACATGGGGCTTGAACTCATGACCTTGAGATGCTCTACCAATGAAGCTAGCCAGGTGCCCTGTCCCAATATTTTTTATATTCATTTTTTTTGTTTGAATGATGATTGATAGTATCTTTATTTAATAGGCTTCATTCCCACCATGGAACCCAATGCAGGGCTCGAAACCATGACCCTGAGATCAAGACCTGAAGTGAGATCAGGAGTCAGATGCTCAACTGATTGAACCACCCAGGTGCCCCAGTAGTATCTTATTTTAAATAACATTTTTTTTTTACTTATGAAATATTCTGTTAACTTTCAAATATTCCCTGAATATAGCCTCTTGCATATAACAACCAAAACTACACATTTTCATAAAATAAACCTTCTTGTGCATTCATTATGATTATGCATTCAAAAATTAAAGACACAACATTTCTAAGAGTTCTTTATTATTGTATAATAAATAAATTTGAGGTTATTAGCTCGACATCAAATGCTAAGACTGGGCCCCAGCTTACAGTTTTGGTCTTGTTTCCAAATAGTCTTTCTTGACAATATATTTCCCAAAATAGGTTAGTACATGTCCTAGCTACAAAATAACATTTGAGGTTACACGGGCACCTAAAGGTGATCTATATAGAGGAAACAAATAGAAAGAGTGAACCCCGTCTCCTAAGGGAAAGTCCAATATCTAAAGACCAAATCCTCAGGAAAAACAAAATCCTATATATGTTGGATAGAGTTGAAGGAAAATGTAACCAGAGATGGATATTAGAAATTTAGCTTCTCAATTCTCAAAGAACAATATTTGAGTTTAGTCATATCCATAGGAAGCTGTAGGCCAAGATGAGATCAGTTCAAATCCTAGAAGTTTGGGAGCTGAGAAGCAACTGCCTTAAAGTCAGACGTGCCACTCTTGTATCACTCAGTTTGTAGTATGTAGTGCTTACTAAATACAGGTTAAATGAATAAATGAATAATTTAATATATCATGATGTGCATATTCTTGTCAATTGCCTAGGATATCAGATTGGATCTTTCATGGTAATCCAAGATATCCAAAAGCTACAAATGGAGACTACGTATTTGGGACAAGGTGGGTCTGGTGGTTGTCTGGTACCTCTGGGCAGGAGAGTCAAGGATTGCTACTGCCTAAGGCAGTGCCCGAAAGTAGTATAATTCTATGATTTTAATGGAATCTAAAGGTAAATATAAGTCCCCAGAAAGGGGAGGGGTTACCAATAACATGTAAATGTCACAAAGGAGCTTAAGAAGCAGTCTTTGATCATTCAGAGAAACTATGAAAACAAGATGATTCAGTAAGTCAGAAATCACAGCCTTGTTATTATATCTTTCAAGACTATTTCCCTTCCCTGCTCAGATGTTGGCCTCCACAAGTGCATTTTTTCTCATGACTGAAATACTGTTGAGACAATAGCCAAATTGTGGAAAAAACCTAAATGTCCATCAACTGATGAATGGATAAAGAAATTGTGGTTTATATACACGATGGAATACTACGTGGCAATGAGAAAGGATGAAGTATGGCCCTTTGTAGCAACGTGGATGGAACTGGAGAGTGTGATGCTAAGTGAAATAAGCCATACAGAGAAAGACAGATACCATATGGTTTCACTCTTATGTGGATCCTGAGAAAGTTAACAGAAACCCATGGGGGAGGGGAAGGAAAAAAAAAAAAAGAAAAAAAAGAGGTTACAGTGGGAGAGAGCCAAAGCATAAGAGACTCTTAAAAACTGAGAACAAACTGAGGGCTGATGGGGGGGTGGGAGGGAGAGGAGAATAGGTGATGGGCATTGAAGAGGGCATCTTTTGGGATGAGCACTGGGTGTTGTATGGAAACTAATTTGACAATAAATTTCATATAATAAAAAAAATAAATAAAATTGAAAAAAAGAAAAAGAAATACTGTTGAGCAAATCACTACCCAAGGGGATGCCCTGCAGAAAGGGTGCACACACAAATTATTTTGGTTGGAAAAGCAACATATCTACCATTACAAATAGATTACATTTAGTGTATTAGGAGCATTCACCTGGCTCTACTAACACAAGATTTTTTTCCGTATTTACTTCTGGATCTGCAAGTTTCATTTAAAAACACAGTAGTGGAGCGCCTGGGTGGTTAAGTCCATTGAGCATCTTGGTCTTGATTTCAGCTCAGGTTCATCCCACGGTCATGGGAACCAGCCCCATGTCAGGCTCTGTGCAAAGCGTTGAGCCCGCATAAGATTTTCTGCCTCTCTCTCTCTCTCTCTCTCTCCCTCTGCCCCTCTCCCCAGCTTGTGCATGATCTCTCTCTGTCTAAAGTAAATACATGAATTAGTTAAAAAAAAAAAACAAAAACAAAAAACACAGGGCCCATCATGGCAAGTTACAGGGTCCTGTGATTTCCTTCCCACAGCCTCCGTGCCAACATTTTCCCAGGACCTACCTCCATCTAACCACTCATACTCCAGGATAAATACCTCTATTTTCCACCATCTCTTCCTTGTTTCATACAATATTAAAGACAATGACTGTTCCTTAAGTCAAATTTGAAGAGGCTTCTTTTAAGGTGAGTAATGAGCACTGAGAAGAAAGCAAATCTTTGGGACACCTCACCTCAGGAAAAATATAGCCATTTCAGGAAGAAATATTGGATGGGGCTCAGGGCCACAGCTGCAGCAATGCACAATTGGCCAATTTAATTTTCTGTGTGTGTAGGGCCCTGTTCACAAAGTGACCTGAGAGGCCTGGATTAAAATAACAGAGACATTAATTTTCTGTTATAATTGTCTCGGTTTGCATTTCATGGTTTGTTTTACTAAAGGTAGTTTCTTGAATTGTTCCCTTCTAAGGAGCTTGGTGCATTTTAATGCTGGGCCCAGACACGTCCCCATAGCCTTTAGATGTTTTTAATCTCATCAGAGATAAGGATCAGGTAATTGTGGAGCCAAAGAGAAGAGCCAGGTTACTTCAGAGCACTGGAAAAATCTGACTGTCAAAGCTACAACCATCTGGGGTAAGGTCCTGCTGTTGCAGACAGCTGTCAATCACTGAATGCATCAGGCTGAGCCTTAAGCAGATCTACTTGCTGAATTTTGTAACTGGGGGAAATTGCTACTGAGTATGTGTTCGGGTCAGAGAAGGTTTCCGTAGATTTAGGCGGGGGCGTATGAGAGCGCATTTTGGCTGCATTGGTAATGAGCTGTTTAGAAAGATTACTAGCACTAACGTCATTTACTTTTGTGCCCTTTATAGTGTTTTTCTCCTGAACCATGCGTGGAGCCCGATTAATCGTTTGCTTACTGCATTCCAATTATAACTAATGCTGCAAGATTCAAATGGAAGACCGGGTGCGGAGGAGATCGAGAGAGAGGGTCTATTGCTTGCTGGTGGCTGTGGAACCCACAACAATGAAAGGATACCATCACACGTGAATGGGCAGGGCCACGGGTGGTACAGCTCCGTAAAAACGTGTCATGATTCAGTATAGCATGATTCGGAAATCTGCTAAGTCAGTACAATCCCCATCAAAATCCTGCCAAGACTTTTTGTAGCTATTAACAACGTGAGTTTCAAATTTGTGTGGGAAGGGGAAAATTATATGAAAAAATAGCAAAGTTGGAGGATTCACACTACCTCATGTTAAGTCTTGTTATAAAACTCTATTGATCAAGATGGTATGGAATTGGTCAAGGAATGGACACAAAAATCAAAGGACAATAATGGAGAGTCCAGAAATAGGTCCACATTAATATAGTCTGCTTATATTTGACGAAGATATAAAACAATTCCATGAAAACAACAACAACAACAACAACAACAACAACAACAAATAACTAGAGTCTTTTCAACAAATGGTGCTGGAAAAATTAGACATCTATTTGGAAAAAAAAGGACATCAGCCTATTCGTCACATTTTGTATAAAATTAACTCAAAATGGATCATACACATACAAATAAACTATAAAGCAATGAAACTCCTAGAAAAAAAAGGGATAAAATGCCCGTGACTCGGCTTAGGCAAAAAGTTTTTCTACATAACCCCAAAGCATGATCCATAACTCTTTTTTAAAAATAACAAATTAGGGGCACCTGGGTGGCTCAGTCGGTTAAGCATCCAACTTTAGCTCAGGTCATGATCTCACGGTTTGTGAGTTCGAGTCCCGCGCCAGGCTCTGTGCTGACAGCTCGCAGCCTGGAGCCTGCTTCGGATTCTCTGTCTCCCTCTCTCTCTCTCTGCTCCTCCCCTGCTCACGCTCTGTCTCTCTCTGTCTCTCAATAATAAATAAATGTTAAAAAAAATTAAAAATAACAAATTAGACTTTTCCAAATTTTTGAATCTTTTGCTGTGCAAACAACTGTGTCCAGAGACTAAAAAGACAAAACTACAGAGTGGGAGAAAATATTTGTAAATCCTAACTGGCAGAAGACCTGTATGCAGACTATGCAGGAAACTTAAAAAAAAAAAAAAAAATTCAACCACAAAAACAAATCCCATTAGAAAATGGGTAAAAAAAAATACTTTGATACTTTACCAAAAAAAAGACACATGTGTGGCAAGTGAGCACATGAAAAGATGCTCAACATTATTAATCAAATGGGAATTAAAACTGCAGTAAGATTGCACTGGACACCTTCTAGAATGGTTACAATCACACACACACACACACACACACACACACACACATACGTAGATCTGACATTCCACAGGAAAGATGAGCATACAGAACACCCGGAAGGCTCATACATTGCAAAACGGGAAACATACATTAACCACATGACCCAGCAGCTACCTTCTAAGTATCTAAGATCAATGAAAGCTTATGCTCGTACAACAAAAGACAAAATTATAGGAACAGAGAACAGGTGAGTGGCTGTCAGGATGTGGGGCTGGAGAGGATCTGACCACAGGGGCTCCATGAGGACATCATTTGGGGTGAGGAACTCTTCTGTGTCACGTTTGTGGCGGTGGATACAGGACTCCATACATTCATCAAAACCCATAGGGCTGTCTACCGTGAAGAGTGAATTTTAACCCACCCAAATTAAAAAGAATGAAACAAGTATGAAACATACAAGGGGTTGATTTGGCAAATGATAATGTCTATTTTAGTTTGGTTTAACTATGCCTATAATTATGATGTCTGGATCCAATGATGGTCCTGCAGACACGAGTGTTATTAAGGGTTTATAGGGCCCATGGAATTGATGGGAGCAAAGGAGAGGGTGAGCAAATATTGATATGTATTTAGCCCTAGTATGACCATGGCTCATTCCTATGCTCTTAACAGGTATGATTTATCTTCATATTGGGAAGTATTACTACTCTCATTTGATGGAAAATGAAATCGAGGCTTGTTCCGAGGGGAATAAAAACCACTTTTCTGAATACACTGCTTCTACGTACAGAATACGTAACATGAATCCAGGGAGTCATGAAAAATTCAGGGGGCGTGAAAATTAAGAAAGACCTAAGAAGGCATGAAACAAAATTTTGCATAAAGTTTAACAACTTCTCTTGATTTCCGACGATAATGCTAAACCGTGTTGGGGACGTGGTGGAAAAACTTGGGCTACTTGGTCATGCAAAGACATGGAATTATGGCAAAACAGCCACACACAAGGAGCATTTTACTTTCTCAAGGGAAAGCATGTCTTGGTGATATGCCACAGGGCTGTGCTAATCTATCATCTCAAACACTACTCTAGTGAAGACATACCGTGCTTGTCTATCACAGTCGTCCGCAACACAGAGGCAGATACACGCTTTATATATTAGATGAATATATGTATATATATGAATATATTATATTTCAAAATATCATGCCAGGCGAAAAATATGGGAACAAATAAACCCTTGATATTCAGCAGGAATCAACAAAAAGAAGAGCACTTTAGTTAAGAAAAAAAATCATTGTAAATATAGCGCATGGCTAACATTTTGTGAGAATGAGGCAAATGCATAAATATGTTTTTCTGGGTGCTTATCTCTACCGGTTAAACTTAACGAAATTGAAAAGAAAACACACAGATGATGATAAATATTGATTTCATAGCAAGTCCCGGGAATACAAATCTTAGTATTTTGTTGGTCACGTTGTAATATTACACCGGCTGTGAATATATGCTTCATCTCAGGCCGTCTTAAGCGAGGTGTGGAATAAAATTGACATCCGTGGAGACGTTGGGTCAGGTTCTCTGCTCTGATCTTTTTTTGAAGCTGGCTTTTGATTTTACCGTGTGTGCGTGTGTTTACTGTGTGTGTGCACTCGCCTATCAGCAGCTGTTGAGGTCTCCTGGGCAAAGAGCAAATAAGAGTAGCAGCCAGGTAGTGAACCTCAGTTTTCTTATCTGTTTAATTAAATAATTAATTTTATTATTTACTCCGGGGGGCACCATGTCTTCCTGACACTGTTCCCGGGGCGAGAGTTACAACAGTGAATTTCCAACAGCAGCCAGAAATGAAGATAAGATCTGCTGTTTTTCACTACTGTCAGGATTCAAGACACCTGCTTATGATATGTGTTCAGCCATTGCCAAGTGCGATGGGTCCTGGCAGAGTGACCAAGTTAGGAGAAGTGTACATTTGATATCCCGATGGCTTTGGGAAACTTCTTGCAAAGGTGTTGATTTGCCAAGGCAGAATTAAACAATTTGCCTGGTCCAGGCTGTTACTTCAAAAATCACGTGGGGCATTTTTAGTGCAAACCCCATTAAAATGTCTCCTTCTGATCACTGATTCATTCTAACTGAGCTGCATGCCTGGAAAATTTGATTTTTTGAAACTGTTTGAAACTCACAGGGGGAAAAAAAACAGCATAGAGAAAGAAGAGCCTGTTGGAATTCTCAGGCCTCTGTAGAAGGTTGTATTGTAAGGCATGGGAAGCACCAGAGCAGGGAACCCGCTGGAAAGCTGACAACCTGAGCAGTGGAGAGCGGAGACAAACTTGGCCAGCACAGAAGCCTCGCGGGGGTAATTAGAATCTCTTCTGCCTTACTCAGAGGTCATAAAATGTAAGGGCCCCGGTGGGCCATGCTCAAACACTGGCTGGGACAGAGTAGCTTAACAAAAGGTAAAAAAAAAAAAGGATGACTTTAGTCCCTCTGGAAGGAATAAGAAGGCCTTATATTAATTACCTCCAATTACAAAGGGAGAGAAAGAAACACCTTTTAAGGAAGACAAGGCAAACTGAAATTCTATTTGTGTGACTTTCGCACATGGAAAGTCATTACTCTCACCATGTAATGGCCCTATTGCTTCTAGGCCATGTCAGGTTGCCTCTGGGCTGGTCTGCCAGCTGGGGGTCCACCAAGGGCCGTTTCTGGATGTTTGACTCTCATTCAGGTTTAGTTTCGATGTGTCTGGGAATATGTTAGTATGTTCTAAAAATTGCTAGAATTCTAACTGAAGTACAATAAGAACGAGGGGATTGAGACAGATATTCTATAATAAATAATTGCCTCACTGCTGCTCGTTTGGCACCTAGGCACTGTTTTTACAAATGTAGGCGCATCGCTTAAGCATATGGGACATGCCTGGCAGCCTCTGGGTCGCCATGCCTGGCTCTGAATGTTTAGACATGCTTTTCCATGCATCAGTGATTTACTGAGAATCTACCATTTGGCAAAGCGCTGCGAAATCCTACCTGTTGAGATGATGCCACGGCTTCCTTCAAACTGTTGACTCATCAATGGAAGACAGAGAGGAATCCAATGTACGATTGTAAATTGCAAATTTTATGGTCAGTTTTACCTCAGACTGAGTCCTTGCAGTGGAGAGTCATTGGAAGGCCTTCTCAGAGATTGAGTTCAGAACTGCACCTCCAAGAACAGGTGTATCTTACCCAGGCGAACGTGGATGGAGGTGAGGGGGGATAGGGAAATAGATGAGGGAAGCACGATGAGGATTGCTGATGCTTCGGAGGACGGCACCTCAAAGATTTGGGAAGTAGGGCTGCAGTCAGGCAGCCGCAAAAAGGACACTGTAGGAATCACAGAATGGGGGGTTTTGCTGAGGAGCTTTATCCTGAAGGCAAAACAGATTCCAGTGAACCACAGTGTTCCCTGTTCTTTAGAGTGAGGTTGTGTCAAGATAATTTAGGGATTACGGAGAGTCCTCTAGTGCAGAGATGTGTGCTCAACAACGGAGAACACTCAGCAGGATGTTTGTTGGTGGGAGAGGGACAAAGAGGTGACTTCTGGCATCAGGAGGGGGACAACAGCCCCTTAAGAACCCGTGTTTGGGGACTATGCAAAACGATGCACCCTGGACTGACTATGGAAAAGTGGTCTTCCCTTAATTTGCCCTTTGAAAAAATTTCATTTTATTTTTTTTTTTTTCATCCTTAAAGTTATTTATTTTGAAAGAGAGAGAGCGAGAGAGAGAGAATGTGAGCAGGTCAGGGGCAGAGAGAGAGAGAGAGAGAGAGGGAGAGAGAGAGTCCCAAGCAGGCTTTGTGCTGACAGTGAGGAGCCTGATTTGGGGCTCAAGTCCACAAACCATGAGATCACGACCTGAGCCGAAACCAAGAGTTGGACGCTCAACCGACTGAGCCACCCAGGCGCCCCTTAATTGCCACTTTTACACCAGGCTTCAAGAGCTGAATATGTTAAATATTAGGATGTTCTTTGGAATTGGTCATAAAGAACACATAGGATAATTATGACATAAGTGATGGAATCACACCAATTCTTGTGATACTAATAATTCTGTAGAGTAGATTTAGCTCTTAAATCAGAAGCCTTACAATCATGGAGCAAATAATCCTGGTGGAGAATGTTTCCTGTATGGGCCTCATCAGGATCTCATCAGGCCGGTGGGGAAGGCTCTGGGATGTGGGCTTGAAGGAGTGGAAAACAATTCTCTGGAAGCTTTTTTGGAATGATTTTTATTTTTGGAACTAAAAGTCGACAGTCCCCGAAATCCTCAAAGCCATGACAGGAGAGTTATGAGGCTGGTGGACCATGTCCTTCCCTTTTGTGGGCACAAATCATCATCCTGCTTGCCTATGGCTCTCCTTGTCCATAACTGCCTGCCCCAGAACGTTTCCCCTCTGGAGGTCTGTTGTGCATGCTCTACTGGGCGTCCACAGGGGAGGTCATGGCCCATTGTACTTGAACCCATTCCTGTGGGACTTCTCCAGCACACCAGGTGTTGTGCCCTGATTTGGTTGGATGGTCACAACAGAGGTAGCTTCAGTGCCCTCGAAGCAAAAGGCCTGCATTTGGAAGCTTCGTTAGCCTCAGGTTCACCTCCTCCCTTCCTCCCAAAGGCTTTCGTGGTTTTGAGTGACTCCCATACTTTAGTTTTTCTTCATGAGAAAATGAAGGCTTTCATCACTCAAATTTTGATCTAAGATGTCGCATGTCCTCCAACCATAATGGCCTCCTCTGACTGGAAAGAAAGGGAACAGTGGCAACGTGGCTGATGTACTTCATCTGGGATCTCCTAAACCTTGCTTCCACAGGAGGTGTGGAATAGATGCAATCAGCCATGTGCTGATTCATGACTCCGATCACCGAGTGACCATGCCTTTGTCAGTGCTGTAATTTGCACTTCTAACAGAAGAGACCTGAGCTCAAATCTAATTTGAAATTTTGTTTTGTTGCCATCCTCCAGGTATCTGCCCTCCTCTTTTCTGGAAGCAGGCTGTTTCTGAGCAAAGCAGATCTCCTGATACAGGATGTGATAAGCTCTAAAGGGACTCTTTGCTCTCTCGCAGACCCTGCTGGAATTTCTTCAGTAGAAAGCTTAATATTAATCACTTTATACATTTATTAAAAAAGGAAATTTCTCACCATTACTAAATAAAAAGTAAGCAGTATAATGAGACATGGGTGAAGGATATTTTTCCCAATATATATAAGGAAAACATAGCAATGAAATAAATCATATCCATTCATGTAAAACTCTAAATCATTTCACAAACACTGAGCTCAAACAGAGATAGTAGTATTTATTTTTATTTTTTAATATTTTATTTATTTACTTTGAGAGAGATTGAACATGTGCAAGTGGGGAAGGGGTAGAAGGAGAGAGCAGAAGAGCGAGAGGATCCCAAGCAGGCTTAGTGCTGTCAGGGCAGAGCCCAATGCAGGGTTTGGTCCCACAAACAGTGAAATCATGTCCTGAGCTGAAATCAAGAGTTGGACACTTAACCGACTGAGCCACCTGGGTGCCCCTGGAGCTAGTAATATTAATCCCAGACATCGTGCTAGGGGTCAGGGGTATAACAACAAATAGATACAATTTCTGTTGTCAAGGAATTCAGAATATAATAAGGAGTAGAGACACATAGATAACCATTTTACCTTGGTGCCAGCAATTCTGTGATGAAGATAAGCCCAGAGTATCTTATAGGCACAACAGGAGAGTGTTCAACACTACAAGCTTGTGTCAGAGATGAACTTGCTAGGGTAGATGACGTCAGATCCAAGGGTTCAGCGAGGGGTTTGCAGGGGTCAATGGCTAGATGATAAAGGCAGGGCTCCTAAGAAAGACATTATGAATCGTCCAGATTCCACGAAGGGGATGGGAGGAGCGAGAAGTCAGGCAGCATTTCCATTGCTACAGTGAACAGTGGGATCAGAGAGTGACAGGGAGGAGGTGACGTTGGAGGACAGACAGCGAGCTTATGCTTTCGTAAGTAATGGGGTGAAAGGGATGGATTTTACACTCAAAGCAGGAAATGTTTTAAAGGATGTTAGAAAAGTAGTCTAGCAAGTAAATAACCACTAACTGAACAAGGAACACCAAGCAGGAGGGAAGTGGAAAGAAATTCTCTAAGTGGCGACATGGCCTTCGGAAAGCAAGACTGCCAAAGAGTAATAACTACTAGGCTGATATTTCGTCCTGGTGGGGGCAAGTTTGTTGCAAGGGTAGAGTGTGTGTTGGGGTGCATGTTGAGGTACTGAGGATTGGTAGGCTTCCAGTTGTTCTGTGATTGAGGATAGCAGACCTTGAGAGTTGGCCTTCTTGAGATCAAGTCTATTCTTCCCACTTGCTGATCCTTTTTAAAGACTCTTGTAATTACAAATTTCTCACTCTCCAGGCAAGAATTTCTTCCAGGGCTTGGATCCTTTCTTTGTTCTCTGGCGTGTGATCATAGGTAAGGCTCTTGCTTCTCAGACTGAATTTTCTGATCTCTAACAAGGGACCGATGTTTTGAGGGCCATAAGTTGATATGAAGTGTATGAAAACACTGTGCCCTGTGACTCATGCACACTCCAGGGTGTCAGTAATGGTGAGCTCTCTATTTCATTTGCTGTGTTTAATAATGATGGTGACTTCAGAAAGGGTTGATCAGCACCTACTTTTGTGGATTGGAAATGTGACTAAGGAAACAAACTGGGCTTCAGACCTATTTTGATGACAGTGTCGAACCCTTTTGTGTTTGGACCTAAATTGCATTTGAAGTTATTACAGATAGTTCTGTGCTGCATTGTGACAAAGTGGCAAAGGGGAACCCAGGGTAAGACATGTCCATTAACCTTGATAGCGGCGATAATAACTCCCTCTAACAGACACTATAGGTCTATTAGCAGGCCTGTAATGGGGCCAGGAAATGCAAATCAAAACCTCATTTACTTGGGTCCATTGCAGGAGAATCCAGAAAGTGCTGCTGAACCCCTAAGCCTGCATTCCTGTTAGCCTTGGAAGACACATCTTTAGACCAATTTGGAGGAAACTTTAAGCTTATGTTGAAGATAGTTCATTTTCCTTTTCAGTGGTTATTTTGTATCCATGTGATTAAACAATCAGATAATGGCAAGAATTCACTCAGAAACACTTTATGTTGTTCAGGGCAGTGATATTGATCTTCCGTTTATTAAAATGGTGTATATGTGTATATGTCTGTAATCATGCCAACTGGCCCACATACATTATTTCAGTTAATGTCCCCAGCAAGCTATGGTATATACAATTATCATCTTTTCTTTTTTAGAGATCAAACCCACTGGGCCCAAGCGAAGTTAAATAAATTGCCTAAGTTTACACCACCAGTTAAGAAGCAAGCTAGATACCCAATTCCTGGTCTACCTGTAGCCAATGTTCATGGAAATTGCTATGTCTTCCTTTGTCAGGTGATGAAAAAGATATTTCCACCAAATTAAGCTCACGGGACAAACATGGAAATCACATAAGTGAATATGTGCGAAGGAGAATTTAAAAAAAAAACAACTAAATTGCTTAGCATGAGAATCATAGCTAACGTGTCTCTACCACACCCAAAGCAGCACACTGTATAGAGGGGTCAAATACACACTTGTCGTGAAGCTGACCAGTGAGAAGGAATTAGAAAAGAAGTTCAATTTGGGCAGGGTGGCTCAGGGGTTTGAGCCCTGCATCGGGATTGTCTGTCGCCCTCTTGCTCTCTGCCCCTCCCCCACTCCTGCTCTCTCTGTCTCTCTCAAAACAAATAAATGAACTTTAAAGAAAAAAGACTAAAAGTTCAAGCAAGTGGGGCACCGTTGTTGAAGGTGGGGTGCTGGGCTTCTGAGTAACGTAATATTCAGGTAGACAGAATGGCTATGAGCTTTATGTGGATTATCCATTTCCTCAAACTCAGTAAGTAGAAAATGCCTCTCGCCCCACCAATATCCTACATAGAATGACGTCTTATCCCTCCAGAAGTCTCTGAAGTTGACTCCTGCAGAAAATGTTTCCAGATGTCTGCAGTCAGAAATCACTTTTCTCAGAGTCGCCTGGGTAGGCCCTGTAGGTTAAGTGTCCAACTCTTGATTTCGGCTCAGGTCATGATCTGTGGTTTGTGAGTTCAAACCCCGCATCGGACTCTGTACTGACAGCACGGAGTCTGCTTGGGATCTCTCTCTCCCTCCTTTTGTCTCTGCCCCTCCCCTGCTCTCTCTAGCATGGGCTCTCTCCCTCTCTCTCTCAAAATAAATAAACGAAACTTAAAAAATAAATCACATTTCTCTTCCTTGAGGAACAAAGCTGTATATTAATAGGTTTTAGAAGACATCCTATCTGACCTGTTTGGTTTAAACATATTTTCTCGGTTGTGTATGTGTGTGTGTGTGTGTGTGTGTATTCTCTATACTAATAGTGCATAGCTGATAGTGAAGACAATTATTCGCTTTCACTGCATTTGATTAAATTGCTATAAATTCCAGTTATGTTTCTCCCACAGAGATGCATCCTCACCTAGTGAATGAAAACCAACAGTTGATACGTTCTGGGTTTCCAGTGGTAAGGTCACAGTGTCGTCATCTGTGTCTTTGGTAACCAGTTCACATGTACTTACCATTATTGAGCTTCTGGAATGAAATTTCCAGCCAGAAATGTCTTGTGAGGCATTAGTCTATGTATGTGTGCTCTTAAAAGAAGAAAACCTGGCCTGAAAAGAGTTGGCCCGGCAGACCTGATGAATTTGGTTAAGGAGTTTAATTAGGCAAAGGAGTTCCTTGCTGCTGGGAATGTCTAAATCACCAGGCCAAAATTGCACACTTCCTTGGTGGCAGAGGATGCCATTGGCATGTATAGGTCTTCTGTGTCCCTGATGTGTTTTACAAAATCTTGTGTACCTTAAGAAAAAGAGTACAAATCAGGAGACTATAGATGCTGGCAAGGATGTGGAGAAACGGGAACCCTCTTGCACTGTTGGTGGGAATGCAAACTGGTGCAGCCGCTCTGGAAAACAAGGTGGAGGTTCCTCAAAAAATTAAAAATAGACCTACCCTATGACCCGGGAAGAGCACTGCTAGGAATTTCCCCAAGGGATACAGGAGTGCTGATGCATAGGGGCACTTGTACCCCAATGTTTATAGCAGCACTCTCAACAATAGCCAAATTATGGAAAGAGCCTAAATGTCCATCAACTGATGAATGGATAAAGAAACTGTGGTTTATATACACAATGGAGTACTACGTGGCAATGAGAAAGAATGAAATATGGCCCTTTGTAGCAACATGGATGGAACTGGAGAGTGTGATGCTAAGTGAAATAAGCCATACAGAGAAAGACAAATACCATATGGTTTCACTCTTATGTGGATCCTGAGAAACTTGACAGAAGACCATGGGGGAGGGGAAGGGGGAAAAAAGTTACAGAGAGGGAAGGTGACAAACCATAAGAGACTCTTAAATACTGAGAACAAACTGAGGGTTGATGGGGGGTGGGAGAGAGGGGAAAGTGGGTGATGGGTGTTGAGGAGGGCACCTTTTGGGATGAGCACTGGGTGTTGTATGGAAATCAATTTGACAATAAATTTGATATTAAAGAATAAAATAAAATCACATCAATAAAAAAAAATAGTACAGGATGGAAACAGTAAAAATAGACCCATGGAACCCCAGAAAAGACATGACAACAGTGTGATGAATTTTGTCAGGAACGAAGAGGATTGCTTCTCTCAACGTGGGAACCATTGTGGAAGAGAAGCATAAAACAGGAGCTACTTAGACCTTTTCTGTCCAGGATTCATCAAAGGCTTTACTTCTGGCCCCTGCTGTTATCATCATAGGTGTAGGTCTGGATGTGAGCTCCACAGGGATAAAGCTGAGGTACCACTCTGAGAGTCAGAAGATGTCCTGTGATCAGACTTTATTCCTATACAAGTTGATTGTGCCTGGTTTCTTGCTTCTATTAAGGGTATGCTAATCATGAACGATGTCCATTAAATATGGCCGGCACATGGTGCTAACGAAACTTTCTGGCTTCTTGCGGTTGAGTGTGTCCATATGATTAGTTCTGGCCAAGGATTTGTGAGCAGAATTGTTATCTGTAACTTCTGAGCATGAACACTTAACTGATGGCCCAAGCGTACAAGATTTTCCCCCAAGGTCTCTTTCTCTTCTGTTCTGAGTGACGATACCAGAATGTGGCTTCTCTGTCATCCTGGCTGGAGTAAAGAGACGCAGAGCAAACATTGTCCCTAGGCTGACCCAAGGTGGGCAAAACGTTTCATGATAAACCTTTCTTGTTCCAGGTCACTAGCTTCTGAAATTATTACCACAGAATGACGTTGTCTATCTTATAATACGTGGAGCTTCCCAGGTCCTCATGAAAACAAACTTTTGGTAGGCCTACCATGTCTGTTCACTTACGAAACAAGTAATTTATTGAGCACTACCTGAAAACACACGCTATCCAGGCACCAGAAATATCGCATTGAACAATGATATCACCTTCGTGCTGCCTCAAACCAATGGGAGGAATGAGGCGCTGGTCTGCAAGACATTTTCAGATCAAGACTACATCTCATCAACAGGTTCACATCGCGATCAAGCTGGATCTCCACGCGGTAGACATGAACAGAAGAATAGGAGGTAGAAAAATACATTCACCCCCCAAAATTGCATCGCATGCCTATTCGGTGCTAAGTATCTTACAAAGTCTTCTCCCAAAGACCAGAAGAATTCATAAATTTTGGAGCCGTGAAGTCGGCACTACTCGGGGGAAATTTTTTACTTGAGGGGGAGAACTGAGTCCCCCCCTTTTATTTCTTTTTGTCAGGGTGGCTGGTGACCTGGGTGGCAAAGATCTGCACAAATAGGACACAGCTTGTTCACTCTCCAAGGGGGAAGAGGGGCCAGACATCCAGAGAAATGTCGGCCCCTACTTTCTCCTGGGCTGGGCTTTTTAAGGGATTTTAAGGATGTGAGAATGGTGCAGGTCTTGAGCAAATGGCTAAGAAAGAATTCTTGAGATGTCTTTGGTGCAAAAAGGTGATTTTATTAAAGTACGGGGACAGGACCCGTGGGCAGAAACAGCTGCCCTGGGGCTGTGAAGAGTGACTGATTATATACTTTTTTTTTAAAAATTAATTAATTAATTAATTAATTTTTAATATATGAAATTTACTGTCAAATTGGTTTCCATACAACACCCAGTGCTCATCCCAAAAGGTGCCCTCCTCAATACCCATCACCCACCCTCCCCTCCCTCCCACCCCCCATCAACCCTCAGTTTGTTCTCAGTTTTTAACAGTCTCTTATGCTTTGGCTCTCTCCCACTCTAACCTTTTTTTTTTTTTTCCTTCCCCTCCCCCATGGGTTTCTGTTACATTTCTCAGGATCCACATAAGAGTGAAACCATATGATTATATACTTTTAAGTTAGTAAGGGTTAGGGATAGCATAAGTCTCTAAGGAATTTGAAAGCAAGGCTTTCAGGACCTTGAGGGGCTAGCTATGTTAAGATATGGTTGCTTTTAGTCTTTATTAAAACAAAAACATTAAGGAAGTAAGGCAGCCACGAACTGCTTGTGGAAGGTTGCCCTCTGCATGTTTCAGGTTTCTGAAACAGGTTACAGTGAGCAAGCTGTAAGGAGACTTAATTTATGCTACATTTCTCTTGCCTTTGTTTCCCTCCTCAAGAGGGTAGTAGCTGTGTCATGGGGGAGGGTGTTCGGGGAGGAAGTTGACTCTTGGTAGAGTCAGGAGGTGAGAAGGAGGTGTGAGTGGGTAGAGCAGGAGGTGAGAAGTTGCTCAGGGGGTTCTCTCTGGGGCTAGTCCAGGATGTGGGTTGTCACCGGCTAGAGAAGAATGTTTTGTAGTTGTGGTCTATTCTCTGAGAATGAGGGGCACCATGACCTAGAAAAACAAGGATGGACAAGTACAAAACCTGTGAGTTGTGTGTCTGTAGGCTTGACTGGGGAGGGGGCTTTGATACAACCCTTTCACTTTTCCTATGGATATTTTGAGACTGAGGATGTTACATGCTTGAGGACAGCATTGGGTCAGGAGAAAAAAGAGAAACCAGGACATGGCCAGGGAAAAGTGGCCCTGGGCTCTCACACTGATACTGGATATGATTTTCGGAATAGAGAATGCTCATTTGACTAAGCATCTTCAACTTTGCATCTTTTAGAAACCTGGCTTAAATGGGTTCTGGACCCGGGACGGAAATCAAAACATGGCCAAAGACAGGGACTATTTGGAACAGCAGCATTTCTTGGGGGAAGCTCTTCAGTTATGTGATAGGAATAAAAGATGTTATTCATTCAAACTTAAGGTGGCCTTTCAACTGCAGTATAGATTTTTTTTTTTCTGGCAATTCACAAAACCCTTAAATGGAATGACCTACCTTTATTTTTGTGGCAAATTGTAACATTTTCTCTGAACTCACACTGCCCTTCTGCTTACTGGCACCAATAAACTAACCCTCTCCCTTTAAATTCCTGTTTTTAAGTCAACTATTCTTAGATCTGGGGTGTAAGTTTCCAGGGGATTGCAATGCCTGCCTCTCCTAAGTTCTCAGACTTGGAAAGGAAGCTTGGATCCTTTAGTTTCTTTCCCCTGTAAAGTCCCTTTCACTCATCAAGTCTCCCTGACACTCTCTGAAACATTGTTTCTATTGCAACAGCCTAAATAAAGTAACCATCCCCTTGCAGTTTGGCTCCAGGAGAATTTTTTAAAGTTTGACAGTTTCTAAGACTGACTTCCTAGCAATCTTGAAAATAATAATAAAATGTTTAAAAATACAGAAGTAGTCAGACCAAGAGGGCTTATGACTGGTAAGATTGTGGGGTGGGGATCTTTCAGAATAGCTGAGTGACTCATTACTTGAAAAAGTTTGTTATAATGAAGTGACTCTTTTTGTACAACAGAAGACGTTTTCTTGGCCTTCCGTCAATTAAAAGATGACGTGAAAGTAGATTTTCTGAGCATCTTTAGAACATAACAATAATAATTTTCGTGTTTATTTAATGAGCACTTACATGATATTTACTTGAATACATACAAATTATCTAGATTATGCCTGCACATGGGGAAAGAGTTGTTGTTATGCCCAGAATTCGTGATCCCCAAAGACCACTAGGGAGCCGAGTCCGATGCAAAAGCAAAAGAACCTTTATTCGAGCTAGCTCGAGCTCAATCCCCTACCTGCACCGACGCAGCGGTGAGATACCAGGGAGAGAGAGCGAGTTTCAAAAGCACAAAGGTTTTATAGGGGTCTAGGGGCAGTTGGTGAGGTAATGGCTGTGGCCTCAGCCGATTGGCTGGGGAAGGGTCGTGGCCTCAGCCGATTGGTTGGGGAAGGGTCGGAGTCCTGTTACGCAGGTCGCTGGGCGTGTTTTGATCAGAAAGTTTGAACGGGTGAGCGGGAGGTTACTCAAGGGGAGGAGGCGCAGTCTGAGGTTTCTGTGAATTTCCCGGAAAAGGGGTCATGTCGGGGACATAGTCACTCAAGGTGGAGAACACAGAACAAGATGGAGTCGGCCGGCGTAGGCCCGCCCTTTCATTCCCCCCTTGTCATGTAACTTACGGACCCAATCATGGGACCGGCTGCATTTATGGTGACAAGGGGAACAGAGTTTGGAAGTTTACGCTAAGTTCTGGGAAGCATGTGTCCCTGGGGTGGCTCTGGGAGGTCTAATTAAGTATTGTCCCTGAGCTGGTATCTATGATCTGCCAGGTGATGTTTTGGGGGGTGTGGGGACTCCCGGTAGCATGAGCAATGACAAGCAGAGTTAACAGAGTTACCAATATTAGGTGGGTCGAATGTGCTGTAGCTTGAGCTTGAGCGGGTTGTGTTGGTCCCGACTGATGGCCCATCGCGTGATGAAGTCTTTCCGGATCGAGGAGGGGTCCGCTGGCCGAACGTGGGTGTGATGGACCCAGGTCGCGATGCCGTCTACTTTGAGAGCGGTGGGGGTTGTCAGCACTACAATGTAGGGTCCCTTCCAGCGCGGCTCGAGAGTCTCTCGGTGGTGCCTCTTGACATAGACCCAGTCTCCCGGCTTGTACT
This sequence comes from Panthera pardus, assembly GCF_024362965.1. NCBI lineage: Eukaryota > Metazoa > Chordata > Mammalia > Carnivora > Felidae > Panthera > Panthera pardus. The sequence goes on from NW_026526655.1 coordinate 105,559,584, forward strand.
GATGAGGTGTCGGGGTCGGGCCAGCCTCGTAGATGGCACGGAGGCGCGGCCAAATATCCTCGTGCGCCCTCTGGAGCCCTCTCAAGGAAAGAAAAAGTTCTTGATCTTTAAACTCTGCAAGAAGTTCAGCTCGAAGGCTGGGAATAACAGGGGGTGGCCTGCCAAACATGATCTCGTAGGGAGTAAAACCCAGAGTGTAAGGAGTGTTTCTAACCTGGTAAAGGGCGTACGGTAGGAGAGTCACCCAGTCCCCGCCAGTCTCCATGGTTAATTTGGTAAGGGTCTCTTTTAGGGTTCTATTCATTCTTTCTACCTGTCCTGAGCTCTGGGGCCTATAAGCACAATGTAATTTCCAGTTTGCCCCCACCGCCTTGGCTACTGCCTGTGTTACCTGAGAGATAAAAGCTGGTCCATTGTCTGATCCTACCATGGCAGGAAAACCATAGCTGGGTAAGATGTCTTCTAGTAGCTTCTTAGCCACCGTCTGAGCCGTTTCATGCTTGTTGGGTATGCCTCCACCCAGCCAGAGAAGGTGTCTGTAAATACTAAAAGATATTTATAACCATACTTTCCTGGTTTGACTTCAGTGAAGTCGACTTCCCATTGGGCTCCCGGTCTGGTGCCTCTGAGCCTGGTTCCTTTTTTATTTGATGTGGCTTTCGCGTTGGTGAGTTGGCAGGTCTTGCAGGCAGATACAACTTGCTCTATTTTGGTGTCCTGTTGGTGAATCTTGATTCCGGCATGTCGGATTAAGTCTTTTAATTTTCGGGCCCCCATGTGAGTAGACCAATGCATGTGCTCTAATATTGAGACTCCGAGCCGGTCTGGCAGCACGAGCTCCTTGTTAGGTGTATATCACCATCCCTTTATCTCCTGGGCCATGGGGAGTTTCTTGATCCGCTGTAACTCCTCCTGGGAGTATTTGGGCTGGTCTGGTAAAACTGGGTCTCCCGGGTCTGGTAGTTGTATGGTCATGGTGGGGACTGGAGTAAGGGCTACTGCCTTGGCTGCCTGGTCAGCCTTTCGATTACCTCTAGCTACTGGGTTATCAGCTTTTTGGTGCCCTTGGCAGTGGATAATGGCTAGCTTGGCAGGAAGCCATAAGGCCGTAAGCAGGTTAAGTATCTCCTGCTTATTTTTTATAGTCCGTCCTTCTGCCATCAGTAACCCCCTCTCCTGATAAATTGCCCCATGAATATGAGCTGTGGCAAATGCATAACGGCTGTCTGTGTAGATGTTAAGCCGTTTTCCAGCTCCCAGCATCAGCGCCTTGGTGAGGGCTATGAGCTCCGCTCGCTGGGCTGACGTTCCGGAGGGTAGAGCCTCCGCCCATACGGTGTCCATTTCGGTGACCACCGCTGCACCCGCATACCTGTGTCCATCTCGCACAAAGCTGCTGCCATCAGTGAACCAAGTAGCCTCGGCATCGGGGAGGGGCTGGTCGGTCAGGTCCATCCGGAATCCATGTACTTGTTCCAGGATTCCCGCACAGTCATGTAGTGGAGCACCTAGGTCAGGGTCGGGCAGCAGGGTTGCAGGATTGAGGGCTGCACTGGGGTGGAACCGCACTCGTGGAGGGTTGAGTAGGAGGCTCTGGTAATGAGTCACACGTGTATTGCTCATCCATCTATCAGGAGGCTGTTTCAGGACCCCTTCAATGGCGTGTGGGGTTGTGATCCAGATCTCCTGTCCTAGGGTCAGTTTGTCTGCATCCTTGACTAGGAGTGCTGTCGCCGCAATAATTCTTAGGCATGGCGGCCAGCCGGCAGCCACTGGGTCTAGTTTCTTAGACAGGTAAGCCACTGGGCGGTTCCAGGGGCCTAAGGCTTGAGTTAGAACCCCTTTTGCTATTCCCTTATGTTCGTCTACAAAGAGGTGGAAGGGTTTCATAATGTCTGGTAGGCCCAGGGCTGGGGCACTTAGGAGGGCCTTTTTTAACTGATTAAAGGCAATTTCTTCTTTTTCAGTCCATTTAAATGTTTTCCCCTCTTTGGTAGCTTCATATAGGGGCCTGGCGATCTCAGCAAAACCTGGAACCCAGAGGCAGCAGTAGCCGGCTGATCCTAGGAATTCCCTCACTTCTCTTCGGGAGGTGGGAGTAGGGATCTTTAGGACAGTTTCTTTTCTGGCATCTGATAACCGCCGCTGTCCGCCCTCCAGGATATATCCCAGGTAACTTACCCTCTCCCTGCATATCTGAGCCTTCTTCGCGGATGCCCGGTACCCTAAAGCCCCCAGGGTAGCCAGCAGGTCCTGGGTCCCTCGCTCACAGTCTTTGGCCGTGTCAGCAGCAATCAGGATGTCATCTACGTACTGTAGGAGGGTGAGGCCAGGGTGCTCCCTTCTGTACTCACCCAGGTCCTCGTGTAGTGCCTCGTCGAAGATGGTGGGTGAATTTTTGAATCCCTGAGGTAGCCGTGTCCAGGTGAGTTGCCCACTGTAGCCCTCCTCCGGATCATGCCACTCGAAGGCGAACAGGGGTTGGCTCTGGGGTGCCAGCGGCAGACTGAAGAAGGCGTCCTTTAAATCTAGTACAGTATACGAGACCCTGGAGGGCGCCAAGGAGCTCAAGAGAGTATATGGGTTGGGAACAGTTGGGTGTATGTCCGCGACCCTCTTATTTACTTCCCGGAGGTCTTGTACCGGTTGGTAGTCATTTGTGTGAGGCTTTTTGACCGGCAGTAAGGGGGTGTTCCAGGCAGACTGGCAAGGAACTAGTACCCCTAGGCTTCGTAGTCTCCGGATGTGTGGCTGGATCCCCTTCCGGGCCTCCTGTGACATGGGGTATTGTTTGATCCTTACCGGACTCTCTCCTGGCTTGAGCTCTACCAGGACTGGGGTCCTATGAGCGGCTAGTCCCATCCCCCCCCCAGTCTCTGCCCAAACCGAGGGGAATTCTTGTAGCCATCTGTCTATATTATCCTCTCTCGGGAGCGCCTCCTGGTGGAGGAGGTATTCATCCTCCAGTTTCATGGTCAGGACCTGGATGGGGTGGCCTTTGCCATCGGTGACCTGAGGCCCCCCTTGTCTGAAAGTTATCTGAGCTCCAATCTTGGTCAGTAAGTCCCGTCCTAACAGCGGGTAGGGGCATTCTGGTATTACCATAAAGGAGTGGGATACCCGGCCCGTTCCCAAATCTACTGTTCTTCGGGTAGTTCATGAATACTGGCTCATACCAGCTGCCCCTTGTACCCAGGACTTCTTGCTGGCTAGTTTTCCTTGTGGGGTGCGGAGGACCGAATGTTGTGCTCCGGTGTCGACAAGGAAGTCAACAGGGGTCCCCTCCACTTTAAGAGTTACCCTGGGTTCGGGGAGAGGGTCCGAACCCCGACTCCCCTAATCACTTAGTTCATCTAGCTCTAGGACTTTTACTCGATCAGTCTTGCTTCCTTTCCCGCCGGCCCTTTTCAGACAATCTCGGGCCCAATGCCCTATCTCCTTGCAGTATGCGCACTGATCCTTCTGCAGCCTCTGCTTCCCCCCCTTGGTGGTTCTTTTACCTTTTCTTGCGTCGTCTGCCAGCTGCCAGAGACGGCGGTCTCATTCCTCAGGGGAGTCAGCAGTGGTAGCTAGTAGTATTCTCGCCAGGTCTCGAGTCTGCTTACTGCTGGCAGCCGCCATGGCGCGAGCCTGCTTGTCCTCAGGAAGCTCCCGGTTATTATATACCTTTTCGGCTACCACCAGTAAGTCCTGCAGACTTTTTTCTCCTAGTCTATCTATTTTCTGTAATTTTCTCCTAATGTCTATGGCCGATTGGTTTACAAAGGCCATGATAACAGCTGCCTTGCTTTCCGGAGCCTCTGGATTCATGGGGGTATAGGTACGGAATGCCTCCATGATCCATTCTAAAAAGGCAGCCGGAGATTCATCTTTTCCCTGTTGTACATTTCCTACCTTGGCCAAATTGGTTGGCTTTCTAGCAGCCATTCGGAGACCCCCCATTAGAGTCTGGCGGTAGACCCGGAGCCTCTCCTTACCTTCTGCCGTGTTGAAATCCCACTGGGGCCGAGTTAAGGGGAAGGAGGCATCTATCTGAGCCTGGTTGGTGGTGGGATTCCCGTCTGTGCCCGGAACTAGTTTTCGGGCCTCGTTGACGATTCTTTCTCTTTCTTCAGTCGTGAACAGGACCTGCAAAAGCTGCTGGCAATCGTCCCACGTGGGCTGATGGGTAAAAAGAACAGAGTCTAATAAATCAATAAGCCCTGCCGGTTTCTCGGAAAACTTAGGATTCTGAGCTTTCCAATTGTAGAGGTCACTAGTGGCGAAAGGCCAATAGTGATGGGGCTGGTTCCCCTCCGCGTCTGGGGGTCCGGTGGCTCGCAGGGGCAGAATAGTGGAGTCGGCGGCGGAGGTGGATTGCTCCCTCTGAGCCCTTTGTCTGGTGAAGGGCGGGCTTCCCACTGGAGCGTTTCCGCCTCCCGCTCTCGGAACAGCGTCTGCCTCCCCCGGAGGGGGAGGATGGTGTTCTTCCAGCATCCTAGAGGGGTTATACGAGGGAGGAAAAATTAATTCTTCTTCAGTACCCCCCTGTAAGACAGGGTAGAGGGGTGCTGAAGGCTGGATAAGACTTTTCTTCTTCTTTGTCCCCTGCAAAGCAAGAATGGGTTTTGACTCCGGAGGGAGCGGGGCTAGGAAGGGTTTAAGCCAAGAGGGTGGGTCTTCCACAAGGTCCTGCCAAGTGATAATGTAAGGGAGCTGATCAAGATGGCCCGTCTTAGGCTGAGAGATGATACTCCTGACTCGGTGGATGGTAGGGAGGTCGAAGGTCCCCTCTGGTGGCCATCCGACATTGAAAGTTGGCCACTCGCTAGAACAAAAAAACTGCCACCGACCCTTTCGGACTTCCACACTGAGGTTGTTAGCTCTTCCCCTCACATCCTTAAAGTGATCAATCATAATACTTAGAGGAGTAGTCTGAGTCTGTCCCATAACGTCCGTCCAGTAAGTCCACAGAACAAAACAGAGAAACACAAAAACAGACAAACAGAGGGCCCCTAGAAAATCTTCCAACTCCATGGAAGCAAAACTGAAAGCTAGCTTAGACATTTGAGGGGATTCCACGTCCCTCCAAAACCGATGAGGGGATTCCACGTCCCTCCAAAGATGACGGCCTCACGCCGACCAGCGGGAGCGACCCGCCTCGTCTCAGACCTTTGAGGGGATTCCACGTCCCTCCAGAAGGGAGAATCGGAACGTCTTCCGAAACTCCCGGCCCGTGGTCCTCCAGTGCGTCCACTTAGACCGCGTCGGGCACTACCAGAACTCCAGAAGTGAGCTCACACAGAAAAGACAGAACAAACAAACAGACACTAACCGTGGCCAGTCAGGCTCTCCGGGTCGGGGGTCCCTCAGGGGTCTTGGGGATCCCGGATGAGCCCCCAAATGTTATGCCCAGAATTCGTGATCCCCAAAGACCACTAGGGAGCCGAGTCCGATGCAAAAGCAAAAGAACCTTTATTCGAGCTAGCTCGAGCTCAATCCCCTACCTGCACCGACGCAGCGGTGAGATACCAGGGAGAGAGAGCGAGTTTCAAAAGCACAAAGGTTTTATAGGGGTCTAGGGGCAGTTGGTGAGGTAATGGCTGTGGCCTCAGCCGATTGGCTGGGGAAGGGTCGTGGCCTCAGCCGATTGGTTGGGGAAGGGTCGGAGTCCTGTTACGCAGGTCGCTGGGCGTGTTTTGATCAGAAAGTTTGAACGGGTGAGCGGGAGGTTACTCAAGGGGAGGAGGCGCAGTCTGAGGTTTCTGTGAATTTCCCGGAAAAGGGGTCATGTCGGGGACATAGTCACTCAAGGTGGAGAACACAGAATAAGATGGAGTCGGCCGGCGTAGGCCCGCCCTTTCATTGTATTAGTTTTCTCTTGTTGTATAACAAATCACTGTAAATTGTGTAGCTTAAAACAGCAAGTATTTCTGCAGGTCAGAAGCCCAGATGACCTTGGCTGGTCTCTGCTCAGGTGTCATGAAGCCGGAATCAAGCTGTTAGCCAGACTGAGCGCTTATCTGGAGAATGGGGCCTGGGAGAGGGGGTAAGACCCCTATTTCTAAGCTCAAGCATGTTGTTCACAGAATGAATGCATGTCTTTGCAGTTGTAGAACCAAGATCCCCATTTCCTTACTGGCTGCGGGGTCACTTTCTGATCCCAGAGGGTACCTGCCTTGCTCTCTCAGCATCTTTAACCCAGCAATTGGACTTTGAGTGCCTTTTGTCCATCAGACCTCTGATTTCCTGTCTGCTGTCTTCTTCTGCCTTTTACTAGACTTTATATATTCAGATCAGGCTCACCTGGATAGCCTCCAAATTTTAAGGTCAACTGATTTGAATCTTAAATTACAAGTGCAAAATCCCCTCACAGGGATACTTAGAATAGTGTTTCAACAGCCAAGGAGTGGGAATCTTGAGGGGAGTGAGGACAATCCTTGGAATTTAAGGCTGCATTCCCAAAGTCCTAGAATTTCTTAAAACTGAGCCTGTTGAGGTCATGCTAACCTACCCAAATTCCTACTCTGACAATTTTTCTGTGTCCACTTCCCTCTGATCCATGAATCTAAGAAGCCACTTGGCAGATGGCCCTCTTTTTAAATTAATAAATATGACTCTCATTACCCTTCCACCCCCAACAACACACACACTCATTCAATATGCACACACATACATACAATATGCACACACACTTTTAGTTCTAAGGTAACTCAGAATGGATTGACTTTTACTTTTATAGTAAGGAAAAAATTTGCCACAGGACCTTAAACCCGAAAGATCACCATCAACAACATCAAACAAAAGGGAAATGCCGCGGCATTAATCTGGGATTACAGCTAATTTGTAAAGTGAAGTAGTGACATTAATGATAGCGCACATGCACTAGACACAATACCACGCCCCAGGTTTGAACTCCCGGAAGCAGCTGTAAATCACATCAGCTTCACAATTCGCCTTTGTTAGGAGTCCTGTAGCAAAATGCCCAAGCCATTCTGTGTACCCTTCGCAAGTGCTGACTGCTTTGTGTTTTTACCAACTCACAGGATCCCCACTAAAGCGCAGATTATCACCGGCTTCTAACAAATGGTTTTGGTCTCTCTTTTCTCTTGTGAGGCTGCCAGGAAGCTGGCAATCAACAGAAGCTGGTTCCACAGGGTAACCCCTCACGCTGGAAGTGTCAGATGCCCCCTAGAGAGACCCCTGGCCTATAATTCCAGAGCTCCATGGGGGAGGAAATAGCTTCCTGGCATCTGTTAGTAAACAGAGACCTTCGTTAAGTGTTAATAGTTCCCCTCAATTCTCCCCTCTGCTCTCATCAGAAAGCATGTTATATCTTTCCTATTCATGCTCAGTTAGTTTCTATCCCTGGATCTTTCTTTTTTTAGGCTGGTTCCCTACATGAAAAGTTCCTTCCTTCATATTTAGAAGGATCTACATTCTTGACTCAAATTCTTTAATAAATGTAGACCTATTCAGATTATTGATTTCTTCTTGTGTGAGTTTTGGTAGTTTGTACCTTGCGAGGAATTGGTCTGTTTCACCTGTTCTCAATCAAATTTGTGGGTATTTGTTATTTCTAGTTCACAGGATTCCTTTGTGGATTTTTAAATTAGCTTTTATTATTTTAGCGTACATGGGATCAGTTGTGATGAACCCTCTTTCATTTTGATGTCAGTTATTGGTGTTTTCTCTGTTTTCTTGGTTCCAGATAAAAGCAAGTCCAGACTTAGTTAAGGAGAGACTTTTTGCAGAGGCTATTGCAGTACGAAGATCACTCCAGATACAGGATCTACCAGCCTCTCAAAATCAAACAGAAAACAAGCTTTCCTTTTATAGGGAGGGGTAGGTAAGACCAGTAGGAACTTTTGAGGGGAAATTGAGTGGGAATGAGCAGACAGTATGATTCAGGTGGTCTGATAGGAAATGTTTCCCTTTCTTACTGTGGTCAGCTGATTCTCAGGATGAGCCAGCCGTTCAAGGGAGGTATTCTGTGTTTTACTGCTTGCTCACACTTGGGGGCAAACTAAAGTTCATGGCTGCTGGTGGGGAGGAAAGAAGCCTGCCTAAAGACTGGCGGAGCTAACATATAATTGCTATGGGCAATTATAAACACCCGGTCATCGCTTAGCCTGGCCAGGGGTCTATCAGTTTCAATGACCTTTTCAAAGAATCAGCTTTTGTTCATGAATTCTCTTTATTGTTTTACTGTTTTCAACATCATTAATTTCTGCTAATAAAATAAAATTTTATTTTAATAAATAATATTAATACTTTAATCACTTCTTCTACTTGCTTTAGGCTTCAATTACTCTGTTTTTCTTAGTGGGAAGCTTACATTATTCTCACGTAAGATCTTTTCTTTTTTTTTCATGTATAAATTTCCATCTGAGTAATACTTTCACCACATTTCCACCTTTTGACGGGACATGGGAATTTTCATTTAGTTAAAAATACGTTTTGAAACTTTTTTTTTCTTGAGACTTCTTTGACCCGTGTTATTTAGGAGGAAATGTTTAATTACCAAATATTGGGGATTTTCCAACAGTATCTCTGTGATTGATTTCTAGTTTAATACCATGGAGGTCTGATAACACACTTTAAGTTATTTCTATTAAAAAAAAGTGTTACTGTGTTTTATAGCTTAGAATGCTATTTCTCTTGGTGAATGTTCCATGTGAGGTTCTGCTATTGTTGAAGGGAATATTCTGTAAATATCAATTAGATCAAGTGGGTTGGAGTGCTGTTCAGGTCAACTTCATCCTTAGTGATTTTCTCCCTCCTTGAACTATCAAATACTGATAGAGTGTTTGAAAGTCTCCAACTATATAGTGGATTTGTCTATATCTCCAAGCACTTGGGTCAGGTTGTGCCTCATGTATTTTAATGCTCTGTTAGGTATATACATGTTTAAGTTTGTTATGTCGTTTTGGAAGAGTGACAGCTCTTTGTCCCTGATAAATTTCCCTCTTCTGAGGTCTGCTTTCTCTGAAATTGATATCACTATTCCAATTTCCTTTTCATTCATGTTAGCAAAGTATATCTTTTTCTTACCCTTTATTTCCAACCTAAGTCTTTTTTGGAAGTGGGCTTCTTGTTGACAATATCCAGTTGGGTCTTTTTTTTTTTTTTTTTTTTTTTTTTTTTTTTTGCCTTTATTCTGACAATCCATGTAGTTAATTGGTGTATTCCTTCTATATATTTAGACCTCACTCACTGAGGTAGGCAAAATAATGTCCTCCAAAGATATTCATGGCCTACTATTAGGAGCCTACATGATCATGTTGCATTTCATGACAAAAAGGACTTTGCAGATGTAATTATAGTTGAGATGGAGAGATTGTTCTGGATTTTCTGGGTGGGCACAATCTAAACCACAGTGAAAGAGGAAGACAGATGAGTAGGTCAGAGTGAGAAGGACTTCATCTGCCATGGCTGGGTTTTAAAAGGGAAGAAGGGGCAGGGGAGGGTGCCTGGGTGGCTCAGTTGGTTAAGCGTCCAACTTTTGATTTCTGCTAAGGTCATGATCTCATGGTATGTGGGTTTGAGTCCCATGTTGGTCTCTGTGCTGACAGTGCAGAGCTTGCTTGGGATTCTTTCTCTCCCTCTCTCTCTGCCTTGCCCCGCTTGTGCTCTCTCTCTCTCTCTCTCTCAAAATAAATAAATAAACTTAAAAAAAAATGGAAGAGGACCATGAACTAAGGAATACTCGCCACTTCTAGAAAGTAGAAAAGAACAAATGGATCCTACCAACACCTTATAGAAAGCAACACAGCCCTGTGACACCTTGTTGTTAGTTCAGTAAGACTGTCTCAGATTTCTGACCCATGGAACTGTAAAATGGTAAATCTATGTTGTTGAACAGTCTAACTTTGTGATAATGTATTGTGGCAGCATTAGAAAATGAATAGATTCTATTTCAGGATCAAATCCAGCCTAAATCTCTCGGATATATGTAGCACTTTCATACGAGTCTGGCCTTGGCTTCCATTCCTTTTGTGCTAAAACATTCTTCTTACTATTCTTAATTGTTCTTTCTTCACGCATATTAGTGTATAAGACAGAATTAGCGTGGGTCTCTGTTGTTACCATTATTTTTCACAAATCCTACACTCAGTGAAATTAATATTTGCTCCTGAAAATTTTCAGATTTTATACATTATCTCAAAGCATACTGGAAATATAAAAGTATAAGGCCAATTTGATTAAGGAGATACGCTATGTGCTGATGTTAAATAATCACAGATTCAAATTGCGTGTTATTTACCATGACGTCCGAACTTCAGTTTCCTCGTCTGTAAAATAAAAATAAAAACAGCTTTCCCAGGGAATATTTGTAAAGATGAAAGGCAGAAGCATGTAAGTTGTCACCAGTAGGCGTTGAGATGTTAGAAATTCTCAGTACTTGATTTTCTTAATAGAAACAGAATAAGCAAGATAATTATGAGCATGAAATTTTCACTTTTGCTGCTGTGTTTAAAAAATTGCAATGGGATACAAAAAGAGAGAGCTTACAGTTAGCATTTTCCTGAGTGATTACACACAGATACTGTAATTCTCAAGGGCCAATAGTCCTGTCCATTACATGATCTAATGTTTAATCCAATAACCTATAAGTAAATATGATGCTTGTGTATACATTACTCATTTCCATGGTCTGAAAGATAACAATTAAATTGTTTTCCCTTCATTTAGCTTGTGCTCATTAACTAATTGGACATGCATTACATTATTTCAAAATTCAATCTTGTCAACAAAAACAGGCTCTTCATAGGATCATTTTCATTTTAATGTATTTCTGGACTGCTAAGCATATGACATTTCATCGAGATGAATTTTGTTTTCACAGCACACAGAAAAAAAAGTTTTATTAATTTGTCTGTTGTGGGCTTTTGAAAATAAACTAATTAAATATAATTGATATAATTGTTATTTTACAATACTGAGAACAGATGCACAGAGAAGAGTCAGAAAGGAGTTTAAACATCACCAGCATATCTTTAAATCTAGTCAATCTATCTAATATATGTATATACAGATAGATAATATAGATGATATATAGATGATATACGTTTATATGTCATTCTCTTCATATATGATATATATCATACATACATGATGATATTGTTGAATATATACCTATTGTGTGTGTGTGATATACACACACACACACACACACACACATATATTTATATATGATATACACACATATGTATACATGTTTTAGATTCATAGATAAGCTTGTTCTAAATTTCTCAAATGCTGTGCAGTTGAAGAAAAGTTGTTACTTGATCTGACACTCCAGTTTGTCTTCTGGTAGGTCATGTTGGGAGTTAATTCTCTATGGGTCTGTCATTTTTCTCCACATCAAACAAATGGAGGTACAGAGGCTTTTTCTTAAAGACTGTCTTTTCAAGGATACTTATAAACCAAAGAGCCTTGGAAGACAGAGATTATGTCTACCTCAAAGGCTGAAAGACTTCTTTACTATCCCACCTAGTAAACTTAATGTTTGCCTCCATGACAAATTTTGTGCAGGTGTACTTGAGGTCCATGATAAAACATTTGGGTTTCCAAAACCCGAAGTTTCTCTCCTGGAGCAACACTTTGCGTTGTAGTTGTCTCCTGGCCCTCTCTGTGTCAATGGATGGGAATTGGGGTTTGGGAAGACTGAGCAAAAATGATATGTTGGTTACTGTTATTTCCATGAATAACAAACTGACCTTAGACTCTGACCCAGGACCCATGTTTTTCTGCCAGCATCCGTAAAACTGTGGCTGGCTAACTTGTTAGTTTGTAAGTAGAGTAAAAATCTCAGACCCGCTAAGTTCTTGACAAAATGGAGTATTAGTACAAATTATTTTTAAAATGTGTCTCATGTCAACAAAATAAACCGGTTATGCGTGTGCTCCTTTTCAAGAAGTCTAGAAACACGATTTTCACGCAAATGCAAAAGTGGCTTAGTATGATGAGGCTAGCACTAGACTTGTAGAGATGCTGGATCTCATTCCAGCTTCTCCTTTATTATCCTTTGTGAATGGAACAAATTCACTTTTGTTCAGTATGTTTCTCATATGGTAAATCACTTCTTTACAAATGCAAAATGGAGTAGGTTATAAATTACACGCCTCTTCATAAAAGAATATTTATTTTCCTGTTGCCCTCCGTTGATATTTATAATCTGTGCAATTTTAGTGTTGTGTGACAGGTTTTTTTCTGGATATGGGAGGAGTGGAGTAAACAGGGTGTTGAAGAGGACCATATGGAATTCTTGGTCCATGATTTTAAGTATACTTCAGATGTTCCTGGGAAACTTAGCGTTCATGAGAATTTCCCAGGTGTCATACGACACCAAGAATTCACCAGAAGAAGCCACGACATCTTTAATGTCAGAGGGGAGCATAAGTCACATTGACCTGCATGCATCTCCTGAAAGGAAACTACTCCATATCATGGGACTTGGAGTATAATAACGTGAGCTGTGAAAGTTGGACCACAAAGCAAAGTGACTGCGAAATGTCACAACTGGAGAAACATTTATATTATCAACCTTAAAAATTCAAACAATAAAGCCTATGGCAAAGCAAATGAGTTTATTCAGGAATAGTAGAGGAATTGCAGTTTGGGATGTGCAAAGGTGAGACTGGAGAACAAATGAGAGCATCTTTTTATAGAGGAACGGAGGAAGTCGAGAGAAGTCTTGAACGAAAGTTCATTGGGGAAAAATGAGAGTTTGAAGTGGTGACATCTCATTGGCTGCAGATGAGAGCAGCTTGCTCTTGCCAGGCTGAAGGAAAATCTTTCTTCGTCCTCAGGACTGTGTAAGCTGTGATGAATGGTGTTGCATGAATGGTGTTCGTGGCTTCCCGACGCCATTTGGAATGAGATTTCCTTTATTCATTTTCACTTTTTCTCCTTTTGAACAAGATATTTTCTCAAAAGCATAGCTGACCAAGAGTCAGGTTTTCCATATTTAATGGTCTTGTCCTTTAATGCCAGGAAGGACCTTTCCCAGATGTTGTGCCCCACATCAGAGGGAAAGCGCATAGTGATTGGAAACCTCTTAAGGTAACAGTTGTTACCACTGAGTAACAAGGAGAAGTATGAAGGAGACCTCTCAGGCATTTCCCATCGAAAGTCTGTATTTTGGCGTGCCTGGGTGGCTCAGTATGTAAAGTGTCCAACTCTTGGTTTCAGCTCAGGTCATGATCTTGGGGTTCTGTGAGTTTGAACCCCGCATCACGCCTGCTTGGGCTTTTCTCTCTCCCTCTCTCTCTGCCCCTCCCTGACTCACGCTGTCTCCGTCTCCCTCAAAATAAACAAATAAACTTAAAAAAATGAAGTCCATATTTTATCAAGGTTGTAAGTATTAGAGAGTGTGAAGCATTGAACCAGCATCACCCTATTGGGTCCATCATTTCTGCAGAGGTTTCACAGACAGCAGGGACAAAGCTTAAAAACGATTTAATGAAATAAAATGAGGATCAGAATAAAAAATCTAGTTTGCATTATGGTCCTAAACCAGGAGCCCAAACTTGAAGGTAAGCCTCTAAATATATCATAAGATTAGAGGTCATTAAGTTTTCTTTTTGCCTGAAATAATAATGAAAAAAAATGTTGGAAATTCCAGAAGTTACTTCCCTTAGCAGTGGCCTGGGCATTACAAATGATGGTATGATCTTTCCAGGCCAAAGCCAGAGTAAATGAAAGAAAGGGAAGAAGAAAGGGTTTTAGATTTTATTGACATATGAGGTCTTGATCCAGCATCAGGTGGAAGTAGTCAGCCTTGATATCAGTTACTTCTCTTCCTCATCAATTTGATGTGAGGTTCTTAGCAATTATACAGGACTAGATGGCAGATGCAGGCTTCTTTTGCATGAAGTTTATGTTCAAGGTGCAAGTCTCTGAAGTCTGGCTGCTATCTGGGCAGTGAGAAGAACCTGGTACGATCCCATTCAAGGAGGTGCAAGGGAAATCTTTTGTTCTTATTGATTCCAAATCAGAAAGATGGAAAACATTGGAAATGTTAGTTTGGAGAGTCACAACCAGATATTTGAAGAAACTATAAGAAATTAGAATCTGGCCCACGCTGTAGGTATATAATGAAACCTAAGGACAATGAACCGGATTACAATCTACAAAGGTGCGCACATAATTTTTCTTTCGATAATTATTCCCATTATTTTTCCCAAAGATAATCTCAGTAAAATTGATTTGCTTGCATTGAACTTGGCCTGGTTATTTACATTAGTGTAGTGAGAGTAGTGATTGACCATTTAAGCTCTTTAAGACTGCTTTGCTGAAACTTTTTATAAGGAATCTCAGGTCAAACTTTTCAAAGTCTCTAAGGCTGGGATTTTATTGGCTTCATAAAAGTCACTCTTAATTTCTTAAAGCTGTCTGATCGTATCTGAGTCTATGCACATCTCTGTTAAATATGACAATCCAGTCAAAGTCTTGCTAATATATTCAATATTTTTAACTGTGTTCTGTTTCAAGGAGAACAGATTTTTATTGAACTTATGCAAATAACTATATTGCCATGAGAAAAAGTGCTCAAGAGTTTCCAATTTCTGGAGGGATCAGGTAGGAAAAAAAAGATAAGTGTTTCATCTTGGTTCACAAAAGTACATTTTACTAACTTGCTGTAAGTCATAGTTTAAGAGGAAAGATTTCCTCATATATAGAAAACAAAGATTAAAGAACCAGCAATATTTTTTTTGAAAAGTCATAGAAATTGTGCTCATCCTCCTCAGTTCATTGTATCCCATGTTGTTATAATTTTGTTCTGTTTGAATACAGTTTTTCCATCTGGAAAATTTTTCCTCCTTCAATTTTATGATTCTAGTTATCAGAAAACTGTCTTTGTCAGAGCTCGTTCCATGAATCTTTTTGAAGATGAATCACTTTTGTACGTACATTTTTGCAAATGCATCAGAGTAAAACAATAACTGTAAATGATAGAAGACTTAAAAATGTTCATTTTTAAAATATCTGATGAAAGTTTCTCACAATGGAATTGACAAGGAAATTTGGTTATTTCTGTAACATGCAACATTGTAAAGTAATAACTAGAGTTATGACTGGCAACATTATACCAAGGTATGTCAAATTTCCATGAATTTCATATAATTTCCAGAATATTTATATTAATAGCATTCAGCTGTACAATATAACCTAAGAAGGTTTATCATCACTTATATGATATCTTTTCCCATGGAATTTAACATATCACATAAGACTAATTAGTTTAGCATGTTTTTATAAAGAGAGAGAATAAATCCTTTAAGATATTCCAGGGACCTTTTTAAAAAACCTGAAAGATAGTTCAAGGTCAAAAAGTTTATTTAGAAATTGATTTGGGGATGTTTGTCAAAAATACCAAAAGGTTTTAAAACACTGAGTTAAGAAGATCATTGGTCACCATTAAACAATACTTACCAATAATAGTTATCCACTTAACTATGGAGACAATAGAAGATATTAAAGGCAAATACAGAAAGCCACATAGTTCTGAGAAAAACTTAACTCCTTTAATATTGAGAAAGCTCAGTTTACTTAAGTAATCAAAGACTTGATAAAGACAGCAAATGCAGGAAATTATTTTGACAAAATCCTGGTTCCTTGCTTTTGTTTTTCTTTTTAGTTTTTTTAAGGCATATTACTTCAAAAGGTAAAGAAACACCTTAACAATGCTTTATCAAATATAGTTCAAGTCTACCTTGTTAA
Organism: Panthera pardus; assembly: GCF_024362965.1. Lineage (NCBI taxonomy): Eukaryota > Metazoa > Chordata > Mammalia > Carnivora > Felidae > Panthera > Panthera pardus. Next base: position 105,575,292 of record NW_026526655.1, read on the forward strand.
TTTAGAAGCAATTTTTAGAGTCTTACGTGCATTTGGAAGCCTCCAAGTATCAGTTAAAATAAGCAACCCATTCAGTGTGTTTAATTTTGGAGTCACAGTCTTCTAATTTGGTTCCAAGAAAAACAAATCTGAGGAGTTTGAAAGTTTCCCATAGTGGCCATTGGAATTTGAAATTATCTATGGTTAAGTTGGTCCACTTAATTACGAATGCACATGAGGAGAGACCATAGGCATTTTTTTCAACATAAAACTGACTAGAGTCCCAGAAGGAGAATTCTCCTGGGAGAATTTAGAAAATTTGGATCCCATACTTCAAAATCAGGGGTTCAGAAAACATATGAACACTCACAAAAAGGACAATGACTTCTTGAAGACAGATTCTGAATAAAGTCAGAGAGACCTCAACCAAAAGGAAGGAACTCAAATCTGAGAGGAAAGTTAGCAAAGTTAAATAAGAAGATGACTCATGAAAATGAAGAGTACAGGGGGCTCATGTGCATACTGCACATGATTCAGGGGGTCGCTGGTTTCTCAGGGATTTGTCCCCTTCAGATCCCACTTCTGACACCATATACTATCAACCTTGAAATGTAAACAAAAAAGGCTATCAAGCAGCAAATAAGTTTATTCAAGAATAGTAGAGGGATTGCAATTTGGGACAAGCTAATTATGGTGAACCATAGGCAAATCTGGAGAACAAAGGAGGAGAGCATCTTTTTATAGAAGAAAGGAGGAGGTTGGGAGGGGATGTTTTGAAAAAAAAGTTCATTGGAGTCAAACGAGAATTCAAAGTTGTAGAAGCTTTGCGTTAGCTGCAGGAAAGGGCACCTTGCTTTGCTGGGCTCAGAAGAAATCTTTCTTCTTCCTGCTGGACTTCATAAGCTGTGATGAGTGGTAGTGTTGGAGAGCTCCCCCTTTATGGTTTCCTGACTCTGTTTTGAATGGAGGTTTTCTTTATTTATTTTCACAATAAAGTTTGTACTTTACAGCTCTCATGTAGTAATAGGCATAATACTGTTACCAAAGCCTTTTTAAAATGCTCTTTTTTGAGCGTGATGGTGGTTGCAGTGCTGAATATATTTGTCCAAAGCCATTGAGCTGTACATTTAAAATGCATATATTTTATCACTAAACTATTCCTCATAAAACACATTGAAGAACATTTTATAACTTACTTCCTGAAGGGGACATCTTTATATTCTCCGTGATGTCCTATGTTCCCAAGGGATCTCAGCTTTTAAGGGGGTATCCAGGTTTCAGAAACACCATGCAATCTTTCATCAGAAAGGATGGCACTATAAGATTCAATATATATATGTTTTCCAGATTTTTTTTCCTGAAAACAAGTTTTATTTAAGAAAGAAAGAAAGGGAGCATGAAAGGACTAAGAAGACCATGAGTAAAAACAAGAACGAAAAAGAGGTAGATCCTCAAGAGAAAGTAAAACCTTGTGTAACTTAGAATTTCTTCCCAATGAAACCTTGATTTAATCTCACTTTGAGTTTTTTTTTTTCCTATGAATAAAACACACTAACAGGACACCAAACATTCTTTCTCTGCTCTGCCTCATTAATTTAAAAGCATTTCCTATTCTTTGGGTCACAGTGTTTTAAGGCCAGGTAAAGAAAGAAATGCAGTTGATTGACTTTATGATTTTAAGTATTTAAAAAAAAATTAGACAACTGTGATAAACTATCTTGTGTTTATTTAATTATCAGAATATTTCAAGCGTGAGTTGCAATTAAAATAATGTTTGGTATAAAATAGACTTATTTTGTACCAGACTTACTGATTCCACAGTGAGATCTGTGAAGTGTTAACATTCCTAGGGATAGAATTATCTATAATTTATCATTATTCTCATCATCTATATATTTTTTCTAGTATAGTGCTTGACCTAATATATGAATTTAAGAAAACTATTTTTTCTTTCTGTTAATCTTTCACAGCCACAATGAAAATTATGGACTAAAATATTCTGTGAGAATTCAATTCAGTGTCCACATTGCTTTAGTCACTTCTGAATGACACAGTACACATAAAATTAATGTCTAGTTCCCATTTAGGGTTAGTCATGGAATCGCTCAGGAACACGGACTTTAGGGTTGTACTATGATATAGACATATAGAAAGGGCTGCATCTCGTGAGGTATGTACTCAGAATGGCCAGGAAAAAAATGTGGCAAATCAAAGGCAGCACCCAAAATATTTTAGGGTAAAGTTTTTTGAGGAAAATGATTAGCCGTAAACAGAAGGTGAGGTCTGGATTCTGTAGTGAAGTGTTCATTTACACTTCTGAAAGTACCATACAAGATTAGGGGAGATGAAATGGGCAGAAGAATGTCCATATTTCAAAGATACTCTTGTTATTAGGCATTGTGGAATTTGTCGCCGGGGTTCACATAAAGGTACAGAGCCAATTTTCATAGAGGAAACATTTTGTTCAACAGACAAGATATCTGGACAGCAATCAATTACAAGAGTCGTTCTTGATGCTTAGTGTTGATGTTTTTCTCTCTGGATACTTATTATAATTACCAACTCCCAGACCTCATTTGAGAATATTTCTGATCTAAGAGTTCCAGGATGAGGGAGGAATTGGCATTTAAACAAACATCTGAGATAGACAAAGTGTAGATGTAGTGTATCAAATATTAAAGTGAAGCTCCAAATACCATGACTATTATTCTAGAACGCTTTCATTTACTATGTACTTTCAAAAAATTTTTTAGAAATTAAATTACCATTTGAATCTGATACAGCTTGTCTTTTTTTTTTGTTTTGTTTTGTTTTTTTTTTTTTGAGTAGGCTGCACACCCAACACGGGCCTTGAACTCATGACCCTGAGATCAAGAGTGGCATGCTCTGCTGAGTGAGCCAGCCAGGAACCCTAATCTGGTATAGTTTGTCTACAAGTAAAGGTGATCATTAGGCAAAATGGTACAGTTAAAAAAGAAACTAATGTTTTGCACTAATTAAACTTACAGAATAGTTGGAGGTTCAGCACAAATAATTCTCTTATATATGTCACCTGTTCCCACTAATGCTAACATCTTATGTAACCATAGGACAGTTATCGGGGCAGATAATTAATGTGAACAAAATACTATACACTATACACTAAACGCTTTTAAATTTTTTTTTTTACCAATTATTTAAATAATCTTTTTTTTTATTCTGGATGATATACAAGATCCCACATCACACTTTCTTGTTTTTCTTCTTTGTCTCTTCTGGCCTATACAATAACTCAGTTTTTCCTTGTCTTTCATGACCTTGACAGTTTTGAATAGTACTGATTTTGATGTGTTCATGCATTTTTGGCAAGAATATGACATCCTTCTCAGTGCATCTCATCAGGGGATTAATGATGGCAGGAAAAATCATTACCAGTAAAGTTTATGATGATCACTTATTAAATTGGTGAATGCCACATTTCTCTATTGTAGTTATGTTTAGTTCCCTTTATAGGTAATCAGTCTCTTGAAGGAGCTATTTCAAGACTCAAAATCCTGTATTTTCATGAACTTATCCTCTTTTAACTTTACCAGCCATCAATGCACTATCCTCTACAAATTTCACTTTAGTGCTTCCTTAATGGTGAGTCTCCATTTTTCACTTCTGTATATTTATTAATTAGACTCTACTGTGAAGAGAGTCTTCTTTCTCTGTAAGGAAGTTTCTTCTCTTCCATTTATTTATTTTATTATTAATTTTACATCAGTATTAACTCTTAGATACTTATTTTTCTATTAACTAAAACTCAACATTTGAGTTAAACGTTCTTTATTGGCTACTTTGATTAGAATTTCTTCCCTGAACTGATGAAGTAGAACTTATGGCTAGAAGTCAAATGATTGTTTTACCCAAACAATTTTTTCAAAATTGTTATCTAAATCTTGTAGAAATAAACAGAAAAGAAATCACAAAATTCACACAGCTACATAAAACTACTTAAAGTGAAAGAATAGAAACATCAGATTTACACAATGCTGGGTAGAACTCCTAATTATATAACTCTAACAGTCAAAATGAAAAATTGTTTAATGTCTCTGATCCTTATTTCTTCATTTTTTGGAAGTAAACAAGTGTAGTATACACATATCTTTAAATTATACAAGTATAATTTGCAAAATCATTATTAAAACAAACACATATAAGCTGTTGGTATTTTGTCTGGTTTGTAGTGGATACAAAATAAATTTAATCTATAGTACTGTGTGAGATGATGAATCTTTACCTTCTGATTTCCTTGACAAAGAACAAAGCATTTAACTTTTTTCCATGTCATTTTTTAGTGCTGAAATTGAAATAGTAAGATTTACTTTATCTAACTTCCACAGGAGGATTTCTAGAGGTCAGTGGTCTATAGCATGTTGTAAAATTCTCTCTAAAGGAAGAAAAAGATGAATCTTACCTCTCAAGCGTCTGATGGTTCATTTGTATTTTGGAGTCAGTATATTATGATAGTTATGTGTTTTGCACTAAATCTTTCAAAGGATGAGTTAGAAAGTTGCCATTTTTGACAGTGGTCCAGGAACAGGAGAACGTTCTCCAGGGTGACCAATGGTGTAGCATACTTAGCCCATGGACTCTGCTAGGTCTGATGGAAATGATCTGTGATGACCAGTATGAGTCTAATAGAAGATTCAATGAGGACTCCTTACAATTTTGAAGTAAGGACATTCCTCCTAAGTAAAATATTTCTGTGAGGAACACAGAGACTGATATTGATAGCTTGATATTGACTGACAGTGAAGCCGGAAGAGTTGCCATTTTAACTCAAGATGACCTTGTCATATGAAATGCCTTTCATGAATCAGATGCTATCTGGCTGGAATAACCATACATCTCAGTTTGGCCAATACAAACATGGATTAAACTCAATGTTTCAGGATAGTTATTAATCATCCCCCCCTTACGTTCAAAAGTGTTTTGATTAGATAGTAAGTATATAATGATCCTATATATTGTGCATCAAACCATAAAGCTGAGTTTGGCTCATAAGATGCTATCAAATTGAAGAAAAATTTTGGCCCAGACACATCCTGTAGGTCTGGACAGTATTTGAACAACAGCTCCCCTACAGATTGTGAGTCTAATAGCACTTATTCTTTGCATGGCATCCCATACAACCTTGCTTTGAACAAAGGATTCCACATCACATTTAAGGAGGACAATGGACTAATGTCCTTAGAAGTCCTTGGTATTATTACAGAATACAGAAGGAGAAAAAAGTAGTGGTTAAAAGTTTGCTCTCTGGAGATAGACTACTTGGATTCAAATCCTCAGCCTTGTAAGCTCTTATACTCTTAACTCAGCTTTATAAACTAAACTAGCACTTATAAGGCATGCGCATTGTTTCACCGCTCTGATCTTTCTTTTCTTCATCTACAAAAGAATAGGGCTATGATACTATACATAGGGTTATTGTGAGGATTAAATAAACTGTGCTTGGCATATAGTTAGCATTTGATTTTTTTAAATCATTATTATCATGTTAGTCTTCCAGAAAATTGAAATAGTTTATCGAACACCTGGCTATAGTGCCAACTGAAAAGTAAACTAACAGTTCCCACTGTTTGGGGAGATGTCTTCTAAACTGCACAACAACTCTGGTTTAGCAAACCACACATAGCACAAATAGATGGGTCCATGAAGGAAGTAATGGAATTAAGAGCCAGGGGAAAGATATCCCTCTACTACAACTATTGACTTATTCTCAAAATGATTTTTCCCAGTCCCTATGCGTCTGTGCTGTGTTTAGGTAGATGTTTTATTAACCCAAGGGAGAAATGCTTTCCCCACTAAGACTCAATACATTATACCATTCAAGCCAGAAGCTGAACCTGCCACAGGGCTATTTCAGGCTTCTTATGACATTCAGGGGAGTAGGTAAAATGGGGGTCCATGGGGAAGCAAGGTTTATAACACACAACGAGGAAGTGTACTCCTTTTGAAATCCTTTGTCCAGTGTTAAAAATAATAGGCACTACGGTGTTTATAGGTGGAGTGTTGATCTCTTAAAAAACGAAGTTTTGTTGCACTTGAATAGCAAAATATGGACCAGCTAGGCAGTGTCAAAGGACAAAAAGACAGAAATATTGCAGGTGTAACAAATTAACATTGGTTTATGTATTTCTCAAAACTAATCCAACCCTACACTTAAGATATGTCCATTTTATGGTATAAAAGTTGCATCTGTGTGTAATATATATAAATATGGCTTTATCATATATACCTGTGCATATGCATATATTTGTTTCATATGTTCGTTATAATATACACGCATATATAAATAGCAAATGTTAAAAAAAAGGAGAAATAAATGGAAAATCTATAATCATCGAAGTCCAACATTTTGATCAATCTCTCAATATAATGACCACTTTAAGCCAAAATTAGCAAACGAAATCCACTCGTGTGGATTTTTATCCGTTTATGGATGAAACATCACGATTGAGTGGATTATTCCAGATGTGCACGATGATTTGCCATTCATAAATCTATTAAAATTAGCATTTAATTATCCATTCAATTAACATAGGTGAGTATGCCTAGCCAGGGCCTGGTCAGTGCATAGAAAATTCAAAGAATCTGATGACAAAATGGAATCAATTTGTGTTTTTGTTTGTGTGTTTGTTAGGTGAAATTCACATAACATGAAAACCACTTTAAAATGTAAACTTCAGTGGCATTTAGTGCATTAGCAACTTTGTCAATTCCAAAAAAGTTTCCATCCTGCCAAAGAGAAACCCTGTGCAGCAAATGCCCCTGTACCCTTGGGAGATGTATTCCAAAGCCCCAAACGGATGCCTGAACTACAGAAGGTACCAAACCGTCTATAGATACAATGCTTTTTCCTATGCATACAGACCTATGAGAAATTTTAATTTATAAATTAGGCATAGTAAGATATTATCAACAGCTAATAATAGAATAAGTATAATAGTTATCATAATAAATAATTATGTGAATGTGGTACCTCTACGTCCCTAAGTATTTTATGGCACCGTACTTACCCTTTCTCTTGGGATGATGTGACATGCTAAGGTTTCCATGGGATGGCATGAAGTGAGGCGAACGGTTGATGTAGGCATTGTGAAATAATTTAAGCTTCTACTGACCTCCCGAAAATACACTGGCAGGAGGAGTATCTGCTTCTGGACTGTGGTGGGTAATGAAACCACAGGAAATGAAACTACAGATAATTGGGAACTACCATATCCATTCAGCAATGGCTGCTTATTTCCTACTCTTCCAGCCCCTAGCAACCATTATTCTGCGTTCTGTCCCTATAGATTAACTATTCTGAATATTTCAGACACTGGGATCATACATATGTGACGTTTGTGTATGGTTTCTATTAACTTTTAGCGTAATGTTTTTGAGGTTCATATACAGTACAGTCCATATATCAGTACATCTTCCCTTTTTATAACTGAATAATATTTCACTGTATGGGTATACCATATTTCATTTCTCCATTCTTCTTCTGCCAACTTTTAAATGGTGCTACTATTGATATTTATATATAATTATTTATTTGAATATGAATTTTTAGTTCTTTTGTGTGTATATACAAAAGGAGAGAAATTGTGTATATACAAAAGGAGAGAAATTGTGTACATATTTCTCTAGAAGGGAAACTGCTGGGACATCTGGTAAAATATGTTTTACTTTTTAAGAAACTGCCAAAGTGTTTTCTAAAGTGGCTGGACCACATTATATTTCCCCCAGGAGGGTATAAATGATTCTAGTTTTTCCACATCGTCACCAACACTTCTTATTGTCTACTTTTTTTTTTTCATTATAGATGTTGTAGTTGATGTGAAGTGAAATCTCGTTGTGATTTTTATATACATTTCCCTAATGACTGTTGATGTTCAGCATTTACCTCATGTACATATTGGTCATTTTTAATCTTCTTTCGAGATATATCTATTGAGGAAATTTGCCCATTTTTTAATCGGAGTTTTGCTTTTTTGTTGTTGAGTTGGTTTCATAAAGTGAATTAGGAAGCATTGTATCTTCTTTCTTTTGGAGGAGTTGGGAAGATTGGTGTTAATTCTTTGTTAAATGTTTGGTAGAATTCACCAGTGAATCCATTTGGTCTTTGGCTTTGTTAAGAGTGTTTTTATCACTAATGTAATTTCTTGTCATAGATCTATTGATATTTCCTATTGCTTTCTCAGTCACTCATTACAGTTTGTGTGTTTTGAGGAATCTTTTCATTTCATCAGCGTTATCTAATTTGTTGTCATTAAAATGTTCATGTATTCTCTTACAATCTCTTTTTAAGTCTGCAAAGTCTGTAGTAATGTCTCCACCCCCATTTCTGAATTTTGTAATTTGAATCTTTTTCTTTTTTTTTAATCATGTAAGTTATGATTTGTAAATTTTACTTATCTTTTCAGAAAACCAACATTTGGTTATACTGATGTTCTCTGTTGTCTTTCTCCCCTCTATTTTGTGTGTCTCTGCTCTACTCTTTACTATTTCCTTCCTTATATCGCTTTGGGTTTAGTTCACTCTGTTTTTCTAGTTTACGGGAGTATAAAATTATTATTGATTTGAGATGCTCCTTTAATATAGGAATGATAAAATCTCTTACTGATCATTGTGCTCAGTGCATTCCATAAATACTGATATATTGTGTTTTATTTTTATTTATCTCAAAGTAGTTTCTAATTTGCCTTGGGATTAATTTTTGACCTATTGGTCATTTTGACCTATTGCAATTTTTGAGCTTTCCTTTGTATATTAATTTCTAGTTTCATTCCATTTTGGTCACAGAAGATAGTATAATTTTAATCTTTTAAAAATAATTGATACTCTCTTTGTGATCTAACATATGTTGTATCCTCAAAAATGTACCATGTGCACTTGAGAAGAATGTGTATTCTGATATTTATGGGTGGGGTATACGTATCTACATATTAGGTCTACTTGGCTTATAGTGTTGCTCAAGTCCTTTATATTCTTGATTTTATGTCTTGTTGCTTTATTTATTATTGAAAGTTAGGTATTGAAGTCTACAACTCTAATTATAGAACTACTTATTTCTCCCCTCAGTCATTTCTTTTTTTGCTTCATATTTTAAGGCTCTTAAGCTTGGGATGTATATCTTTATAAATATTATATGTTCTAGATGAATTGATTCTTTTCTCAATGTATAAATATCCTTTAACAAATTTTCACTTAAAGTTGTTTTGTCTGATGGTCATATAGTCACCTTATCTTGGATATTCAGATTCATGTTTGTCATCAAATTTGGGAAGTAAATTTCGGTATTTCTTCAAATCTTTCTTCTGCTCTGTTATCTCTTACCTTTTCTTCCAAGACTCCCGTTAAGTTTATACTTGATGGTATCCTACAGGTCTCTTAGGCTCTATTCATTTTACCCTCTAGTGAATTTTTAATTTCAGTTAATATACATTTCATTGCCAGAATTTATATTTGGTTTATTTTTAAAATAAATATAAATATATTTTTATAAATATAAAACAAATTGATAATTTATATCTCTTTATCTGTATTTGTGGAGACATCATTCTCCTGATTTCCTGTAGTTATTTGTTCATATTATTCTTTAGTTCTTAGAATCTGTTAAAGAAAGTTGATGTAAGATCTTTGTCTAGTAAATTGAATGTCTGGCCTTCCTCAGGTAGAGTTTCTGTTAAATTCTTTTTTTTTCTCTTGAATGGACCATGCACTCTTGTTCTTCTTATGCCTCATCATTTTATTTTTTGAAAACTAGACATTGTGCATATTGTAATATAATAATATTTGTAATCAGATTCTTCCACTCCTCAGTGTTTGGTATTGCTTTCTGTCATGGTCTCTGAAACCTCTGTCCCTTTAGCTTGGACTCAGATAGTGATTAGATAAAGATTTCCTTAAATACATAAGGAATACATAAGGCAATACATAAGACATGAGGGAAGGAAAGGGAAGGGAAGAGAAAGTAGGGGAGGGGAGGGGTGGGGAGGAGAGGGGAAGGGAAGGGAAGGGAAGGGAAGGGAAGGGAAGGGAAAGGAAGGGAAGGGAAGGGAAGGGAAGGGAAGGGAAGGGAAGGGAAGGGAAGGGAAGGGAAAAGAAAAGGCTCTTCAGTTTTTAGAGATTGACTCTGTGTTGGGGTATGTCATCAGCACTTAAAATTAAAATTTGAAAACTTTGCCTTAACTTTTTCTTCTTATGTGCATGGAAACTGAAGATTAGTCTGAGGCAAAAGTGTATGATCATCTCAAGTCTTTTCTGAGCATGCATTATGCCATGGAGTTGTATGTGGCTTTCCAGACTCCCCTACATAATTGGAAGTTTTTCAAATCCTCCCTGTTCCTTAAAGGAACTCACTTCCCAACTTTTCATCCCAGGATTTTGGCCTGCCTATTCACAGCTATAATCTTTTGCCCTCATTGGAAGTGGCTTTTTCATTTGGTTTTCAAAGTTTTCTTGGAGTCTAGGCTTAGTCCATTTACTGTCCTGATAGAGTTCCCAATGTTACATAAAACAAAGTCAATTACCTTTGCTGATCCTTCAGAGGAGTTCCAAAACGATCAAAACAGACAAACAATTGCTGGTGAGCATGGACCTCTTTGCTCCCTCAGGAGCTAGGGACCCACACTGGGAATATAGACTGTGTTTTTTAAGACCACAGTTATATTGGAGAGGAGTGGTCTTAAGTTAAAATACCTCAGGGCACCTGGGTGACTCAGTCAGTTGAGCCTCTGACTCTTGATTTCAGCTCAGGTCATGATCCCAGGGTCGTGGGATGGAGTCCATGTTGGGCTCCACACTGAGTGTGAAGACTGCTTCAGATTCTCTCTTTCTCTCTTTGCCCCTCTCCCTTGCTCATGCTCTCTGTCTCAAATGAAAAATAATAATAAATTTTAAAAAATAAAATAAAACGCTTCAAGCCTCTCTTCTTGTATTTCAGTCACTTCTGTCCTGATTAAACATTCACTTGCTTCCTATAGACCTTTGATGTTTTCCAGAGTTCTGATGAAGTTTATTCTGATACTTTTTGCTCACATTTGGGGGTTTGTATGGAAGTTCAGGCCCTTCGGATGTCCTATTCTTACTATTTTTGTTGGTATCACTAGATTGAGTAGCTTTTGTTGTGTGTCAAACCATTTCAGATTATTAGTGACTTATACATAGGCACGTTATCCTGCACATTAGCAATTTAGGCAGGACTCAACTGAGCAATTCTGTTCTGAGCCAAGCTCAACTGATCTTTTGAGATCAAGGCTCAAGACACACAAGTACACCACATTCTGTTGGGAAAAGCAAACCAACAATCTCATCCCTGACCAATTGTGTGGAGACATAGACATCAGCTGTTAATGGGAGGATCCCCACTCCTGAAGTGACATTGGCATTGAGTGGGAAAACTGGACTTCCACAAAAATCTGACAGAAATTCAAAGTAACTTCTCCTCCCTCTGCTAGAGCTAAGTCAGAGAAGCCCATTAAAACGGTAAGTTTAGGGGCGCCTGGGTGGCTCAGTCAGTTAAGCGTCTGACTTCGGCCCAGGTCACGATCTCATGGTTTGTGAGTTAGAGCCTCACATCGAGCTCTGTGCTGACAGCTCAGAGCCTGGAGCCTGCTTCGGATTCTGGGTCTCCCTCTCTCTCTGTCCCTCCCCTGCTCATGCACTCTCACTCTCTTTCTCAAAAATAAATAAACATTTAAAAAAAAATTAGAAAAAACGGTAAGTTTAAACACGATGCAGTTTCATGGCATAATATTGAAAATGTCCAGGTTTCAAATGAAAATCAAGCACCGTGTCAAAAACCATGGAAATATGGGACTGAATGAAAAACAGATAATCAATGATGCCAATACTGAGATGACGAGGATATTAGAATTATCAGATAAAGATTTTCAAGGAGCCATTATAAAATGCTTCAGTAAACTATAATGAAAATGCTAGAAAGAAATTAAAAAAAAAATAGGAAGACTTAGAAAAGAAAGTCTCAGCGGAGAAATAGCTGATAGGCAAATGAGCCAAATGCAAATTTCAGAACTGAAAAACACAATAACAATAAAATTGAATCAACAGCTCAAAAGTAAAAGGGAGACAGGGAAAAAAACAATGAACTTGATAACAGAACAAAAGAAATGCTCTTATCTAAATAACAAAGAGAAAATAAACTAAGGGGACCTGTGGGCCTATATAGAAAAAGATGTAATAATTATGGGTTTTTTTTTTTTGAGGTCTGGAATGAGATGGGAAAGAAAGAGTGTGGAGCTAAAAAGATATTCAAAAAAAATATGGCTGAAAACTTTTAAAATTGGGCAAAAGACATAAACCTATAATCCATATTCAGGAAGCTGATCAAACCACAAGAAAGATAAATCAAAACAAATCCACATCAACATGCACATCATATCAATATTTATGACACATATATGATAAACATAATTGGCATTTCTTCTCCAATGAGTTTTCTAAACCATATTTGCCTATGGAAGCAAAAACTATAGCATCATCTGAGGTGATTGTAAGGTAAGTAGATGAAAGAGTTAAGATAATTATATTATGAATGAGGACAGTGAGATAAAGGAATGTAAAAGGAGATGAAGTTTTTACACTTGAGTTGAACTGGTAAAAGGATGACATCAGTTGACTGTGATACGTTATGTAAAAGTCATGTAACACTTTGCAGCCACCAGAAAAAAAGTCTATACAAAGAGATATATTCAAAAACACTCCTGATAAGTTAAATGAAATTCTAAAAAAGTGTTCAAGTAATCCACAGTAAGGCAGAAAACGAGTAAAGAGAACCGTATAACACAAAAAGAAAAACTAAAAAGGCATCCTTAATATTTCTTACATGTCAACAATTGCTTTAAGTGCAAACGGCAAAGTTCACCAATTGAGAAACAGAATGGCAGTTCAAAACACATGATCCAAACACACATTGTCTATAAGATACCACATCAAACATAATGATATATACAGGCTGAGAGTAAAGGGATGCAAAAAGTTACCTAACACAGATGTTAATCAAAAGAAATCAAGAACTACTATATTAATATTGAGGAAAGTAGACCTCAGAGCAAAGAGATTTACGTGAGACAGAAATGGGCATTATATAATGATTAAATGGTCAATCCACCAAGAAGATATAGTAATTCTAAATGTGTATGTGCCAAACAATGGATCTGCAAGATGGGTGAAGCAAAAACTGATAGAAGTGAAAGGAGAAAAAGACAAATACACAGTTCTATTTGCAGAAATTAATACATCTCCCTCTCCACGACTGAGAAAACAGCCAGACAGAAAATGAGGAAGGATATGGAAGAAGTTAAGAACACCATCAGCCAACAGAATCTAATTGACATTTATAGGACACTTTACCCAACAACAGCAGAACACACATTCTTTGCAAGTACTCATGAAACATATAACAAAATAAATCATACCCTGAGTCATAAAACAACCTGCAACAAATTTCAAAGAACTGAAATCATGCACAGTGTATTCTTTGACCACAGTAGAATCAAACTAGAGATCAGTAGCATAAAAATAGCAGGAAAATCTCAAAACACATGGGAACTAAAAAACACATTTTTATTTTTATTTTTTTTAATTTTTTTAACGTTTATTTTATTTTTGAGACAGAGACAGAGCATGAACGGGGGAGGGTCAGAGAGAGAGGGAGACACAGAATCGGAAGCAGGCTCCAGGCTCTGAGCCATCAGCCCAGAGCCTGACGCGGGGCTCGAACTCACGGACCGTGAGATCGTGACCTGAGCCGAAGTCGGACGCTCAACCGACTGAGCCACCCAGGCGCCCCTAAAAAACACATTTTTAAATACTCCATGGATCTAACAGAAAGTCTTAAAGAAAACTTTTGTAAATACATAAAATTGAATGAAGATGAAAATGCAACACATAAAATTTGCACGACCCTGGTAAGGTAGTCCCATGAGAGAAATTTATAGCGCTAAATGCACACTTTAAGAAAGAAATAAACACTTAAATCAATTTGAATTTCACTTCAAGATTGTGGAAAGACAAGAGGAAAATAAACCAAAAGTAAGCAGAAGGAAGGGGAAGATAAAGATAAGAGTAGAAACTAATGAAATTGAAACCGAATAGAGAAAGCCATATGAAACAAAGAGCTAGTTTTTGAAAAGATCAATAAAGTTGACAAACTCTTGGCAAAACTGTGTGTGAAAGAGAGAGCGCAGAAATTACTAACATTGGGGATGAGCCAGGGAATAGAATACTGCTAAAGACCCTGTGTCCATCAAACAGATAATAAGGTAATACCAAGAGTGATTCTGCAAACAAATGAGATCACTTACATGAAAATGACCAATTTGTCCTAGAGCACAAATTACTGCAACTCACCCAATATGAAATAATTTAAGTAGCGGTGTTACTATTAAGGAAATTGAAGTCATAATTAGAAACTCTCACACAAGCAACTTCCAGACAACATAATCCCATGTTCCAAATTCAATCAGTGTAATCCATTGTATTCATAGGCTACAAAATAAAACTCATATAATCATATGAATCAGTATAGAAAGATTTCAACACCAATTCCTAATAAAAATGCTCCGGTGTCAAAAAAAAAAAAAGGAGTAGTGGGGAACTTCCTCAAGCTGACAAAAAGCTGCCATAAAAAAGCCTTCAGCCAACATTATACTATATGGTGAAAGATGGAACGCTTAACCTCTAAGATAAAAACCAGGGGGAGGATGTGTAGTCTCACCATTCCAGTATAATATAGTGCTTCAAGCTCTTGACAGTGCAGTAAGAAAAAGAAATAAAAGGCATACATGTTAGAAAAGAAAAAAATAAATAAAAGTATTTCCAGATGATATCACTATGTAGAAAATCCCCCAGGAAACAACCCAAAAAAAAAAAAAAAAACCCACAAAAACAAAACAAAACAAAACAAAACAAAACAAAACAAAGTCTCCTGGAATTAATGCATCAGTTTCCAGTTTGCAGGATACAAGGTAAATATACAAAAATAAATTATGTTTCTATATACCAGCAATGAGCATGTACAAACTAAACAATCAGTTTAAAAATATACTAAGGTAAATATAACAAAATGTGAGCAGGACTTGTATGCTGGAAACTACAAAAGGCTGATAAAAGAAATAGAATAAATGGAGAAACAGAGTATTTATGAATTGAACAACCCAAGAGTAAAAATTCTCCCTAAAGTGATATACAGGTTTATTTTATTTTATTTTATTTTATTTTTATTTTATTTTTAATAATATATAGGTTTAACTCAATTCTAATCAAAATGCCAGCAAGAATTTTCTAGACATAAATAAGATTATTTTAAGGCTCATTTTTTTTTTTTTATTTTTAATGTACATCCAAGTTAGCTAGCATATAGTGCAATAATGTTTTCAGGAGTAGATTCCAGTGACTCATCCCCTGTGTGTAACACCCAGTGCTCATCCCCAACAAGTGTCTTCCTTAACCCCTTACCCATTTAGCACATCCCCCCACCCACAGCCCCTCCAGCAACCCTCAGTTTGTTCTCTGTATTTAAGACTTTCTTATGTTTTGTCCCCCTGCTTGTTTTTATGTAAGGTTCCTATTTAAGGATAAAGAAGCTATAACAGCTAAAATGATTTTGGAAAAGAAGAATAAAGTTCAAGGAATCAATTTATATATTTCAAGACATTATATAGCCACAATAATCAACATACGGTAGTTTTTGTAGAAGAACAGACCCATATATCAATGGAAAAGCTTAGGAACCTAGAAAACCCACACATATATGTCAATTGATTTTCAACATGTCGCAAAAGCAGTCTATCTCAGGAAGGATATGGTTTTCAAGGAAGTGACTGGAACAATTAGATACTTATAAACAAACAAACCTTGACCTAAGTCTCACATCTTATCCAAATTTAACTCAAATTGAATCATGTGTTTAAAATGTAAAATATAAGGGCACCTGTGTGGCTCAGTAGGTTAAGCAACTGACTCTTGATTTCAGCTCAGGTCATGATCTCAGGGTGATGATATCGAGCCCCTTTTTGGACTCTGCACTGGCAGCATGAGCCTGCTTGGGATTCTCTCTCCCTCTCTCTCCCTCTGCCTCTCTGCCTCTCTCCTGCTCTCTCTCTCTCTCTCTCTCTCTCTCCCAAAATAATAAGTAAACTTTATAAGATAAAATAAATGTAAAGTGTAAATTAAAATTTTAGAAAAAATGGGAGAAAATCGATAAAAAAGATGATTAAAGGAAATATATATATGCATATTCATATTTATATTCCACATTTTTTGAAGCTACAAAAGCTGGTTAAAATACCCCATATTATTAGTGATCGGAATAGTGATTCCCCTTGGATAATAATAACTGGAAGATAACATGATAAGAATCTCTGGCAAGTTGGTAATATTCTGAGCTCCAGGTACTAGTTAAACAGGTATGTTTTGTCGGTGAAAATTCATTAAGCTGTGTGTTCATAGGATGTGCTTGTCAATATATTTCTTTTATTTCAGAAAAAAAATGGAAGAAGATAAGCTGAGAAATATTGAGATGGAATATCATTGTAACTTAAGAAGTAGGAGACACCATCCACAGCCTTCGGATTTAGAGAACCTAAATCGTCAGTCTTCTATCATCATTCCTGGGTAGCTTTGTATTCTCTCCCATGAGAAAGAGCAGCAAACGCTTGTGTGGTGTTGATATCCATCTTTTTTTAGTTGGATGATATCATTGTATGTGGAAAGAAGAATGTATGTGTGGTCAGTGAAGGGGGTAGACGATGCGTGCGCTTGGGTAGTCAAGATGAAATGCTGGGGAGCTTGTCCAATTCTCCCTTCCCTTGTGAAAAGTCACTGAATACACCTGCTGGCCCCAAGTTGCCATGGTCTCATAGGTGACAATCCCCCTTGTTCTCTATGTGTAGAAATGATTAGTCCAGGACTCATAAGAGATCGGCACATGTTATCTTCTTCATCCTCCTCCCCCTCCTCTTCCTGCTCCTCCCCCGGGGAACGTGACATATCTGACATATCCCACTAGGGGCACAAATGTTAAGTCATTGATGCTGAGTAATGTAACAGCACCGTAGTGACACAGCCCAATGAGCTCCTGTCGTTGAGATTTCTGGAACTTCTCTGCTTCTTCCCTTTCCAAGGCTTGATTATTTAAGTCCTTCTAGGAGCCATAAACAAATGATCTTCCAGTCAGTTGACCCTTGTGGTTAGTCAAGCCAGAATCTATTTCTATCTGTTTTAACACAAAGAACTGTTAAGTAGTATACACATATTCCAAAGTAGTTTGGAGAAGTAAAATAAATGTGTATAAATAAATTCATGAAATTCTGAGCACGTGGTAGGTGTTGTGTAAGGTGTCCCTACTTGTATGATTAAATTTTGCTCTTCCCATAATTTGCCGTATTATCAACAATGAGCCATGGAGAGCACAGGGTTTTTAGTGCAGTGAAATGATTCTGTATATTGCTCTAATAATGGAGAGATGTCATTATACATTTGTCAAACCCCACAGAATGTACAACACCAAGAGGGAACTCTAATGAATAAAGTATGGACTTTGGATAATTACTATGTGTCAATATAGGATCATCAATTGTGACAGATGCACCACCCCACTACAGGATGTTGACAGTTCAAGAGGCTGTGTGTGAGGGAGGGCAGGGGTTATATGAGAACTCCCCAAGTTCTGCTGTTTTTTTTTTTTTTTTTTTGCTGTGATCCTAAACCTCCTGTAAAAACTAAAGTCTTATTGTAAGGGAAAAAATATTAACAACAACAAAAAAAACATTCGACTCCTTATGTATTTTCCTACTAATTGTAATCAGGTGGTATTGACTCAACCCCTATCTTCTTCACAGACTTTATGTGAATAATATATGAAACTTAATATATTTAATATATTATATGAAATTTAATATATAAATGGAAGGGAAAATGTAATACACTTAAAAATGTATAATATGAAAAAGCGTATTATTTAATTTTTGGTCACTTGATATAGCTTTTCTTACCCTTTTCATATACAAAAATATTTTCATGTATCTAACATATTATGTATTACATATTGTATAATATATTGCATTATAATAAAAACCAATATAAAAGAACATTTTATGCTTTGAATTATAATCAGCATAAATTATTTTATTAAAATTAAAATTCCATTTAAATGACCTAATTATGTATTTAATTCGAGAAAAAGTATATAAATTAATTTATAACAAAAATATTATGGCCTAATTTTATAACTAATGTGAATACAATAATATTTAAGAAATATTTATTTCCCACCTTAGGCTGAGCTCTGTGATGAAACAAACAAAACAATAAAAATTAATACATATTCTTTTAACAACTCAAGTGGTAAATTCTGTAACTGAAATATATTTAAAATACTCATGAGGTGAGTCCTGAGGAGGGATAAATATATATGCATGGGAGAAGAAAAATGCTTCATAGCAGAGAGGGCATTTAAATGAACCCCTGATGAATTCATAGGATCTCATGGGGGGGAAGCTGACTAAACAACTTTTCAGGCAGACAGCACAAGGCTGGAAAAATCACAAGGATACTTTTGGGGGAGTGGGTAATTAAGCGGACCCAGAATGCCATCGCACTGTCGAGGACAGCAGAAACGGAACAAGGAAGCACATGCAGAGAAGTAACCAGAAGGGACCTAAGTGGCCCGTGTTAATGTACTTGGACCATGTCAGTACGGAGCCACTGTTTAGGATAAATGGCATGATCCCAAGTGGCTTTTAAATTCAGCACTTTGGCAATAATAGTGGTGTCACAGTTTCCTGGGAAACAGAGGGCAGGGGCCCGAATGACTCACATAAACAAAAGAAAATTAGGACTTAGAAAATCCTAAGACAATCACCTTTATTCAAAATTTTGATGATGAGTTGTTTGCTCAGTAAGGGAAGAAGTCATGAACGACTTCGATTTCAGCTGGATATATGTTAATAATATTACGTGGATATTTACAAGATGAGAAAATGCTACCAAAATGATAAGTATTCAGGGACACAGACAGGCATCTATGAAGCATGCTGGAACTTTCCAGGCAGTGACAGCACGTCATGAAACCAGGCAGAGGAGTGTTCTGTGCACGAGGCCCCGTGTGACTGCACAGATTGCACCTGCACGAGGCTGGCTCTGCCCCCAGACAGCAGAAAGTCTGGCTGCAAATCTTAGGAGAGCATCCTGAGCAGGGGAAACAGGTCAAACGTCACCGGTGTTAAAAGCAAAAACTAAAGAAACAGGAGAGCTTAGTGACTCTACGGAAAAGGAGACAGGATGGGTCCCAGAAGGGTGGCATTTTCAAGAAAATTAAAACAGTTAAAGAGATAAATAAGCAATGGTCAGAACAGGAGAGGGCCATCTGGAAAAGAAATAGGGAACTATCAGAATGTGGAAATCAAGAAAGAGAGAAGCCTGCATTGCAAAATAGCAGAGGGAAGTGGACACTAAACTTGAAAGGATAATTAGAAGCTACCGGTGATCTTAGATCTCAATCAGTGGACCCAGGAAGAAATGCCCCCCGGGTCACAAGATAAATATAATTTGACAAAAAGGAGTAATGCCTTCATGACTTTGATTCTGCAAAAGTGTCGATGTGATGTTTCTTTAAAAAGAAAAATATCATGGGTCACCTGGGTGGCTCAGTTGGTTAAGCGTCTGACTTCAGCTCAGATCATGATCTCACAGTCCGTGAGATTGAGCCCCGCGTCGGGCTCTGTGCTGACTGCTCTGAGCCTGGAGCCTGCTTCGGGTTCTGTGTCTCCCTCTCTCTCTGCCCCTCCCCTGCTCACAGTCTGTCTCTCTCTGTCTCTCAATAATAAATAAACGTTAAAAAATTAAAAAAAAAAAGAGAAATACCAACTTCCAGATTCCAATAAATGTTGAGATGCTTCTTTCTAAGACATAGCAGACACCTTCCTTTCAATAAGAATGTTAATTTGTATCTGAAAAGGTAATGATAGGATGCTAAGTCATTTCAAAATCTACCTACACTCCATGTTTCAGTGGGAGGAAGGCATATGAAGACTTAAAGTCCTGTACTGGATTGAAAAACTAGAATGTAAAGCTGATGTTTTATGGTGCTGATGTTTTATGTTATTGGCAGTTGTAATACACATTTTACTTTAAAAATGTAAATAAAATTCTATGAGAGCATTACTGGTTGTGTCTTATTATTTTAATTTTACAGAAGAGGACGTTGAAACACGGAGTGAAATGCCAGTGTGTGAATATTTGGTTAAATGTTCGATCATCTATAGAATACTCCCTCAGGCACTTATTTTAATAGTCTCCCTAATCATCTGCTTTAGCGGAATAATCTCCTTTCTTCCCCTAATTTACTGCTCAGAGAAAATGCATAGGGTCTGATGGCAAAAATAAAGAGAAATGGGACTTGATTATTTTGCAACTTAATAGCTGATATCTTGAGTGTAAAGACATAACCACAATAAGGATTCTAATCTAGCCACACATGTTCTGTTTTACTTTCACTGCCAGGACTATGTGAAAGCAAAGCATGAACCCAGTTTCTGATTATGGCTATATAACAGGAAATGGACACATTTGAGGGGGGTGGGTCAGACGGTAATGCTCTGCCAAATGGGAGAAAATCGTTAGTTGAGATAACAGCGGTCTCGATGAGGCTTCCTCATTAGTTAAGTGCCTCCCATTTGCAACTCAGCCCAGCAATATGCATGATGAGAATGTCTACCTGGTGTAAATTGTGGGACAGTTCTGTTCAGCTTGCCCTTAGCAGCTAGAGGAGATGGGCTCAGACTTCCACTCCATTACGTAATTCTTTTCTCCCCAAGATTTTTCATCTGTTTCCAGGATGCTTGCTTTCTAATGGCTGCTAGTGTCTTCAATATATTATTTTCATGTACTTCCTGAATTTTTAAATTGTTCTGTCTTTCTGCATGGGTTGCTCCCCTTTTTCTCTCTGTTTGTTGAGGTAGGCATTCCTTACTATCCCAAATAAAAGTCGCCGTTGGCTTTTGTGCATGGAAGACTTCAGGAAAAGCTTGGAAGAATTGAGGGATTTGTGTTACCGTAAGACAAATACTACCGCACGGACTATGAAATCCCGGTGTTTTTAGAGTTCTTATCAATTTTGCCATTTTTTCCCCCAGCTTTATTGACTGACAAAAATTGAAATATATTTAAAGTATGTGATGTGATAATTTGATATATGTGTGTATTTATAAAGGATTCTCACCATGGTAATTAATACACTCATGACTCCCATGGCTAACTTTGTGTGTGAGAGAGAACCTTGAAGATACATTGTGTTACTAAATTTCAATTATACAATGCACTATTATCAACTACATTAGATCCTCAGAACTCACTATCATGGAACGTTTGTCCCCTTTTACCAATACTCACTTTCCTACTCTCCGTTTCTAGGAGTTCAACATTTTTTTTTTTTTTTTTTCATGAATCCCCATGTGAGTTACACTAAGGTAATTGTCTTTCTCCGTCTGGCTTACTGTGCTTAGCATAACGCTCTTCAACCTCATCTATATTGTGGCAAAAATGGCAAGAATTTCTCTTCTTTAAAGACTGAATAATATTCAATTATGTGTGTGTGTGCGTGTGTGTGTGTGCGTGTGTGTGTGTGTGTACTTTTTTTTTCTTTTCTTCGTCCATTCATCTGTTAATGCTTGGGTGATTTTCATGTCCTGGCTATTAGGAATAAAACTCCCAAAAGTGGATGTATGCCTTTGAGATCGTGATTTCATGTCATTTGGATATGTACTCAGAAGTGGGATTGCTGAATAGATCGGATGGTAGTTTTATTTTTATTTCCTTGAGGAACCTCCGGGTTGTTTCCATAGTGGCTCTGCCAGTTTTCTTTCCCACAAACAATGAACAAGATTCCCTGTTCTCCACGTCCTCATCAGCATTTGTCATCCTAACAGTTGTGAGGTGATATCACACTGTGGTTTTGATTTGCGTTACCCTGATGATTAATATCTTTTCACATACCTACTGCCCATCTCTGTCTTTGCAATAATGTTTATTCAGTTCCTTTGCCCATTTTCTTAGCCAGGCTTTATATAGAATGGCATATATATTGCTCTTGTGAAAACCTTTAGCTAGACAAACTAAGAAAAAGAGAAGATTCAAAGAAATAAAAGCAGAAATGAAAAAGGAGCCATTAGAACTGATAACAGAAATACTAAGGATCATAAGAAACTACTATGAACCAACAAATAAGATAACCTAGATGAAATGGATAAGTTCTTAGAAACATACAACTCATCAAGACTAAATCATGAAGAAATAGAAAATCTGAACAGGCAAATTATGAATAAGGGGACTGTATCAGTTTTCAAAACTTCCCACCCAATAAAAGTACAGGGCAGAATGGTTTCTTTGGTGAATTCTACTGAATTTTTAAAGAAGAATTAATATCAATTCTTCTCAAAGTCACTTTATAAGACCAGCATTACTCTGGTACTGAAACCAGGTAAGAATATTATGAGATGAGAAATTTACAAGCCAATATCCCTAATGAACAAAAATATCCCTGATGCAAAAATCCTGAGCAGAATATTAGGAAAACCAAATTCAACAACACATTAAACGATCATACAACATGATCAAGTGGGCTTTATTCCTGAGATGCAGAGATAGTTAAACATATGCAAATCAATAACTATATGCCACAGTAACAAATGTAACATCCTTTCATGATTAAAAAACATCCTCTCAGTAAAGTGAGTACAGAGGAAATGTTCCTCAAGATAATAAAGGCCATATATAACCAATCCACAGCTAACATCATGCTCAGATATGAAAACCTGAATTTTTTTTTTCTCTAAGCCCAGGAACAAGACAAGAATCCTACTCTTACCACTCTTACTCAACATAATACTGGAAGTCCTAGCCAGAGCAATGCAGTAAGAAAAAAAGAAGTGAAAGCATCCAAAACAGAAAGGAAGAAGTAAAACTGACGTTATTAACACGATACATACATACATATATATATATATATATATATATATATACACACACACACATACATATGTATATATATATATATATATATACACACACACACATACATATGTATGTATATATATATATGCATATACACACACACATATATATATGCCAGAAGTGGAGGGCTGGGTTCGCCAAAATAAATCCTGGGGATATAATTTACAGCATGGCGACTGTAGTTGTATGCACTGTTGTATTGCATACTTGAAACTTGCTGAGAGTAGATCTTAGATTTTCTCATCACAAGAAGAAGAAATTTGTAGTTATGCATGGTGATTGAGATTAGCTAAACTTATTGTGGCAATACATACATTATCCGAACATTGTGTTTTATACCTAAAGTTAATACATTGTTATATGTCAACTATATTTCAATCAAAAAAATAAAAAAAAATAAATTTAAAAAGCATCACTAAATTCCTAAAGCATGTGTGACATCTATGGAGTGTTTATTGTAAATATAAAATATACGCCAGATGCTGTGTGAAATTCCACTTAGGTCTTTTTTTTTCTTTAAATCCTTAGCTTACTTTCTTTCAGTGAAAGAAAATTTCATCTGTACTTTAGAATTGCAACTCCCCACCCTAGAACACTACCAAGTTCCATGGCTTTATTTCTCCCTATAGTAGGTTTGTCAAGACTTAGATGCACTTTCTTTCTATCAGCCTATCCCCTCCATCAGAAACCCTCGTTCTGAATGATAGTGCATCCTAAGATTCTGTTTTTAATTTCCTTTTTCACATTTAGTGAGCACGTGCTAGAGATCTCTAATCATGTTGGCCACCCTTTCTTTTTTCAAAACCTAATTTATCTTTCCTATTTTGTTAACATTTAACAGAATTTATACTCCACTTTACACTGGCAGAGAATTCCATGTTTAGTGTTCAATATACACTCTTTATGTTCAGTTCTGCTATAAAAAGTTTCCCCTGAGCCAGTTAATCTTCACCTTCATCAAATCCCACACAAATGTACAATTTTATATATATATTTTTTAGTATCATGATATTCTTTGGCTTTTAAAAACTTGTTTTCCAGTTTCTTTTGTCCTTTTATACTGATTTTTTTTTCATTTTTCTGGACTATACTTGTTAGTAATTAATTCATAAAATGTATGTAAGTAATAGTTTTTCTAAGTTCTTACCCGGCCAAAATGCTTTATTCTTCCATAGGAATCCAATTTTTGCATTGGCATAGAATTCTAGATTCAAAGCATTTTCCTAGAGAAATTCATAGAAAATGTTTTGTTATTTTTAAAATGGAGCATCTGAATCTGTTTTAAAATTTTACTTATATATGCATCTTGTAATCTGTATTCATTATGTATTGTGCTCAGTGGACATTCCCAGTATGAAGGCTTTTGACTTCTATTTATTTTTTTTTTAAGTGATGGGCAATGTGATTCCAGTGGTTCTTAGCTTTTTGTCTTTTACCCTGTGTCAGAGGTGGTCAGATTCAACCCCTCGTTTTCCTTCCAGTGGGGTGTGGCTGGGGGTGTAAGTTCTTTTCATCGGAATGTGAGCAGCTAAGATGTGTGGCCATTATATAATTAAGGGATAGCAGCCATGCATAACATCCACATGCATGCTTTGGTGATGTTCTTTCTTCCCCTGGGCTGAAGGTGATGCCCCGGGGGAATCCTGCCACCTGGATCTCTGAATGTACCATGAAGAACCCTCCATTGTTACCAACCAGAATGCTACATTCCTTGCAATATTTGAGCAAGAATTAACCTCTTGCTTTATTAAATCACTGAAATGCTGACCTGTATTTGTTCTCATATTCTAGCCTATCCTAAATATGTGCTATTCTTATGCTGCATATGCTGAATAATGAAAGTATTCAGCATTTTAAACTCTTTGCATATTTTACTTATATTTGTTGGTATCACTCCTGTAGTAAGTCCTTGAGTTCATCTCTTTGTTTACTTCTTTTCAGTTGTGTCCAGTTTTTCTTTTTCTTTTTCTTCAATGATTATAATTTTCATTTGTAAGGGGTTTAATTGATATTTTTTCTAAAACAATCTGTTCTTATTTCTGGGCTGTAATATCTTACTTTGTAACTCTGGAAGTGTTGATTATATATTGTGAAGTCATCTATTTCTTAATTACAATTACTTATTTGTGTTTTTTAAGTATTTTTATTTATTTTGAGAAGGAGAGAGAGAGAAGGACGGGGGCAGAGAGAGACAGGGAAAGAGAGAATCCCAAGCAGATTCTGCACTGTCAGCGTGGAGCCCAACATAGGGCTTGAACTCATGAACTGCAAGATCATGACTGGAGCTGAAACCAAAAGTCCGACGCTTAACCAACTGAGCCACCCAGACGTTTATTTAGTTCATGTTTTTACTGTTTATCTTAATAGTTCTTTTGTTAATATTTGGTGATTAATGTTTGTATGTTCATCTTTCTCTTAGAGACACCCTGTGAGCCTGCCTGTGCATGCATTTTCAAAATTTACCTCTATGGAGTCCGTAGAAGGGAATTTATGTGTTGCCAATAATCATGGACCATTTCTGGATCATCTAAGTTTGGGCGTTTTTCATCATGATGCTGATTTTTCCCCCCTCATTTTCCTGAAGACTGACCTGCCTCTCTGTCTGCCAAATCTAAACTCACTCTTACAGCCTGAGGGTAAACACCTCTGATGTTCACTGCTGGCACAAATAGAGACCAAGTTGTCATGTAGGAACCATCCCAGCATGTGAAAAGTAATGTCCATCAACATTGAATGTCAGAATATTTGCCCCAAAGTCCCTTTTGCGATGGTATCTCTTATCTCTCAGTTTGAGGTAGCTGCTACCCAAATCACACCTTTTCTAGGAGTCCTCCTCTGTTTATCCTGAATCTTTAGTGATTTCTGATATTCCTAAATTTTTTTTATCTGCAGATGGGATACATTCTTGTTTTCCACAACTTTTATGGCATTCTGTGTTCACATTATATTTTCTGCAATTCCTGAAAATTTTGGTGAGGGTTTGAGATGAATATGTGTTTTTGTTCAGTTTCCTTCCTTCCTTCCTTCCTTCCTTTCTTTCTTTCTTTCTTTCTTTTCCAATCCAATTCCCTTTTGGGAACTTTTCTGTATCAAAGTCAAGCAGTGATAATTCCAAATTATTCCTGCTTTTTCTTTTCATTTGGTGGCAAAACTGACAGCTTAGAAATGAGGGGAACAAACACAAATCCATCAATGGCTGTGTAAGAGGGACTAACCTTAAATGCAGTGTGAATCCTATAAACTAGGATGTAAAAAATCATTCAAAAGAAGTTGCCAGGTTTAAGAAGATGAAGTCTGTCCATTGTTTGGCAAGCTGCAACCAGAGCGCTGATCCTTGTATATGTCTTTATTCCAGCAGATGGATGATAATGGACCCTTAGCTATGAGAAAAAGAAGATTTGCAGATTTCAAGAGTCTTCAGTTAATACACTAAGCATGTGAGCATATAATATTTCAACAACAGTGATATCCTTTGTTATAGCAATAATAACTAATATTTTCTAGCCCATATGTGCTCAGTTCTATGCTATTTTATGTATATGGCTTCATTTAACTATCACTTCATTTCTGTTAGTGATATTATCCTCTTTTCACAGAAGAGGATACTGAGGCACCAAGAGAATAAGTCACGCATCCAAAGTCACATGAGTCAGTGACAGCATTTGAACTCAGGTCTACCTGACCTCAAAGTGCATGTTTTTGATCACTCTACTGTGTTGCTATATTGTGCTATGTTGTAAAACACTATGCTATATATTGTTTCCCTCTGTTCCATCCATTATTCTGATAAATCTAATAAATATTCATTCATTTCAATTACAATGAGTTATATATATATTTTTTAAATGTTTATTTATTTTTGAGACAGAGAGAGACAGAGCATGAACGGGGGAGGGTCAGAGAGAGAGGGAGACACAGAATCGGAAACAGGCTCCAGGCTCTGAGCAGTCAGCACAGCCCCGACGCGGGGCTAGAACTCACGGACCGCGAGATAGTGACCTGAGCCGAAGTCGGACACTTAACCGACTGAGCCACCCAGGTGCCCCACAATGAGTTATATTTTTAAATCAGAATCAACTGGCACATTCAAAGGCAAAAAAATAAGGTGATATATTTAAAACACTTAGCCTAAGAGCTTACAGATAATA
This sequence comes from Panthera pardus, assembly GCF_024362965.1. Lineage (NCBI taxonomy): Eukaryota > Metazoa > Chordata > Mammalia > Carnivora > Felidae > Panthera > Panthera pardus. The sequence goes on from NW_026526655.1 coordinate 105,602,468, forward strand.
CACATTTAGTAGTTGTTGGATAATTGAAACCCCTTTATGTGTCTTATTCCAAAAGGCCCACGTCTCAACTATTAACAAATCCCACATTCATGCTCAGCATTTCATGGAGATGCACTTATAGTGAAAGACCGATGTGTGCACCGCCCTGTCTCCCCCGAGGAGAGTCTTTAGTGGTAAAATTCCTTGCTAGCTTTCTACTTTGTAATCTCTCAACATGGAACAGTGAAACTTAGAATTTGAATTTCTGGAATAAATATTTGTCTGTTTTCTGATAATCTTGGCCTGTTCATAATGTCAAGATGTGCATACAGTATGATGCATGTGCTTTACTATACCTCCTAGTGGATGAACTGTGTGTGTGTGTGTGTGTGTGTGTGTGTGTGTGTGTGAGCAGGCGCAGGCACGTGCTGATTTGTTTTCAAAAGAAACCAAATGTAAGGTACGTTAGTTGTGTTAAATACTTTCAGGTACATTTTACTGCAGTTATTGCTAACCAGGGAAAGTTGCAGGCGATAATCAAGTGAACGTTTAATACTTTTTAATTTTGTCGTCTTTGAATATCCACCACTTTGCTGTTTTGACAACTCAGCAGTTCTCCCTCTGCTACTCTTCCCTTTGCCTAAACTCCATGCTGCCTGGAGAATGAGAAAGCACAAAGGGACAGATTGTAGGTTTAGATCATAAACTGATAATCACCTGCAACATCCCATAATTTCCTTGAATGCAGGGAAAAGATATTTCTTAAGTCATGTAATTATGGTTTTATGTGGTATCCTTTACATTTCTATTTGTGTGGATTGCAATTCCCAACTGCCTGCCATTTCCTCCTAAAATTGAAATGTAAATCTAATTGGAAGTTAATGTGGGATTATCACTGTTGCCGTGTTAGCTATTTATATGTATATATTGCATGTATAAATAGCTATTTTGCATTTAAGCATTTCTGGCAGGAGTTAATTGCAACACAGAGGTAGTCTTAAGGGTACACTGGGCAACATGTCAGACATACAGTTTACTTCAGGGCCTCAAGATTTTGCTTGTGACATAAGTAGGATATGTTATATGCAATGCCATGTTTGATATCTGGGAATTCATTTTTTATTTTTTTTTATTTTGAGACAACGCGAGAGAGAGAGAGAGAGAGAGGGAGAGAAAGTGCAAGTGGGGGAGGGATAGAGAGAGGAAGAGAAATCTTAAGCAGGTTCCACCCCTAGCCCAGAGCCTGACACGTGGGCTCGACCTCACCACCATGAGATCATGACATGAGCTGAAGTAAAGAGTTGGACGCTTAACCAACTGAGCCACCCAGGTACCCCAAGAATGCTGACTTTTCTTGAGGAGAAGCCATGGCCAAAGTTGAGGGACAAAGTGTGATTGTTGTTCTTCATAATAAACCCATTCATTGATGTATTCCAAATTTTTCCTTAATAATTAATGTGGTTCTATTATTAATGAATGCAATTTAGCTTTTCTGAAGTTTTTTTTTTTCACATTTGTCTCTCTAAAGGCTTATTTTGATATTTTGAAATCCAAATCAAAAGCTAAAAGTATCTACATATATGGTTTGATAAGATTATTAATAAGTCCTTTCCTTTATGGAACCCAGTTGGTTACTGGTTTGCCTGTTTTTTGTTTATTTGGAGTTCTAGTCCACTACTTAATTTATTTTAATATCTGCATTCAGTTTCATTTTTGGATAAAGAAGAAAAAAAATGACCTTTTCTAAACAAAACATAAAAGAAAGAACCGAAGAGAGAGAACATCAAAACTTATATTTATTAGCTTCTTGGACAAGGTCCCCCGCAAAGGAAGAATTCAAGTCTCAAATATCCACGTTCATGCATTTGTCATACGGTAAAATTGCTGATTGTGAATAGTGGTTTTTCCAGATGGTGGTGATCCTTTTTATTATTTTAGTTTTTACTGTTTTCCAAGTATTTCTTATATTTATTGCCTCTATTTACCAATATCATCTCTGTGAAATGGATAGAAAAAAGAAAATTGTCTCCATGAGGGGTGGGAGAAATTGAAGACCGTTGAAGCAAAATTAGAGCCAACAACTCTATCTACTCACATGAGCTCTGGGAAGGCCCTGAATGGAACCACCTTGTTGATTTTTGTGTTCCCAGCAGGTAACACCATGCCTGAGACATAGCTGTTATTTCTTAAATAAACGTAAATGAACGACTAGGTGAGCAGGGTCCTAGCTTAAGACCATGTCTGTACCCCTCCTCACCTCAATCCACAGCCTTTCATGCGAGCTACATAGACAGGAAGATGTGTTTCCTTGACCTTTCCAAGTCCTTCATTTTTCATTTTTGTTATCCTCTGTTCTCAGTGTGGGCGTCACCACAGATTCTGACAATGGAGGATTTGAATGAACTTACTAGATGATACTACTTCCCAATCATGATCTTTTCCTTCTAGATTTTAAAGCCGGCTCCAATTACAACAGGCGAACGTTCTCACGAACGATGGCATTATTCTTTTCTGCAGGTCCTATAGATGAATGTCTTGCTTAAGTGGAGAGATGTGCCTCAGGCAGTTGGCCCATTTGTAAGGGAGACAGCTCTGCCCGAACCTGTGTCTAGAGAAGAAGACCCGCTTCAGTGAGAAGGCGGTTTTTGCTACAAGTCGAGGGCTGTGTTGGGAAAGCCTTCCGTCTTTCGCATGACAAGTTAGGCACAGCACTTCTTCCCCATGTCTTCTCTCATCTTCGAATGTGCCTTCACTTAAAAACCTTTTATTTCATTTCCCTACTTAACTCAGGAAAATCTCTCCCCCTAATGAGGTTGTGTGGAGATTTGGGTCATGCAGCCATGGAAGAAAAGGATGCATTCGTCCAGGCACTCTACTAGGGATGACGTCTGCATGCTTTCATTGACTGTTGCTTGGTGAGTTAGGGCAGTTGTCCCTTTTGATAGCGTATCCAAGGCTAAGAGGGATGAGGAGGGGTCTCGCCAAGGGGTGGTTGACCCCAGAGTGCCTGCTCGCCCCACAAAGCTGAGCTGGACCTGGGCTCAAACAGTCTGGGTGCTAGAGTCAGATGTACCACTAAAAACCATCCTATGTGACCTTGGGCATTTCATTTCAACATCAGGTGAGTATCATTTGGAGGGAAGATTTCATTTCTCTACAATTAATAGAGCAACTCTATAATTGTTTATTAAGATTCTCCTGTGAGCTGGGTTCCATAGCACCGGAAATGGCAGAGGAACAAGAGAGATCCACCCCTGCCCTTGACCCTAGACTAATAAATGATCTTGTTTTAAGAATCCAAAAAAGTGAAAGTAGACAATTTGTAAAAATGAAAACAATGCACTCCTAAGGCAGGTGAGAACACCTTTTCATACGTACATGAAAGTCAGAAAACATCTCTTTAGAACTTCAAAGGCATCAATGTGTTTTGTGGGTTTTTTTTTTTTTTTTTTTTTTGGTCAAAAATTCCTGCTAATTAGGTCTGAGAGAGCCAATGTTACTTTTTCCTGAACAGATGATAACACAGCTTAAATATCAATTTGGAAATAGAAAAAGGCCCTTTTTGTCACAGTTCTAAGAAAGCAGATTTTTTTTTGCACATGATCTAGTTTTAATTCTCATTTATATATGCTGTTATATAGACACAATGCATATAGCATTTAGGACCATTCTGCTTTTCACTGACTGGTGTTTTAGATGGCTTCCACACTTCTGTAATCAAGGCCCATATTTATTTTTTATTTTGACTCCGTCTCATTTAAACATCACTAGGGCAGCATCTAACATGGACTTGAAAGACAATGAGAATATATTTAGTATAGAGGGTAGGGTGGAGGGCAGTGGATCCAAATGGTCTGAGTTCAATTCCCAGGTCCACCACCCAATGAGTGTGTAGCACTGGGCAAGTTATTTAATGTCCAACGTGCCTCCGTCTTTTCTTCTGTGAAATGGAGATAATGTATTCATCTCAGAGCTGTGAGCATTCAGGAAGGTAGTGTATTAGAATTCTTGGGTCACTACCTGATACACTCAGCAAACACTCAGCGAATGGTGTTACTAATAAATATTTCTCAAAGTGGAAATACGTACTGATAGGATATTAAGATGAAATCATAACAGTCTTTGGTATAAAATACTGAACTCCAAAATGTTTTATGCAGTTACTAAAATAGCAGCACGATGTGGTAATCGTAAATGTGTTTAAATGTTTTCTATATTGACATATCGCATCATTTATTAAATTGTTATGCATTTTTATGTTGTTTTCCATCTTCAGTTATTCTACATGCTCTTGTAGCAAATCACTTTAGAGAGTTTCCTTTTAGATGTATTTGTTTGGGATAAGAAAGCCAAAAGATATTAATACGGGTTAAGATGGATACTAGGAATGTATTTTCAGAATAAGGGTAAGCTAATTTTGTTAACTCAAATGTTATCCAACATTGGATTTACATACTTCAGCATTTAAGTTCATCATACAGGCCATCTGGGTGCCTCAGCTGGTTAAGTGTCCAACTTTGGTTCAGGTCACGATCTCATGGTTCATGGGTTCGAGCCCCACGTCGGGCTCTGTGCTGACAGCTCAGAGCCTGGAGCCTGCTTCAGATTCTGTGTCTCCCTGTCTCTCTGCCCCTCCCCTGCTCACACTCTCTCTCTCTCTCTCTCTCAAAAATAAATAAACATTAAAAAAAATTAAGTTTACCATAAGAAGTAGAAAACACAAAAACATAAGAAAGATATAACATGGCTGCCATACTAAAAATACATCATGTTCACCTTATGGTCCAGCAATTCCAGTCCTTGGTATTCACCCAAAGGAATTGAAAACTTATGTCCACACAAAAACCTACATGTGGGTACTTACTAAAATTTTTGGGAGGCACCTGAGTGGCTCAGTCGGTTAAGCGTCTGACTCTTGGTTTTGGCTCAGGTCATGATCTCATGGTTTTCTTGGGTTCAAGCCCCGTGTGGCACTCTGCATTGGCAGGGCAGAGTCTGCTTGGAATTTTCTCTCTCTCTCCCTCTCTTTGCCCTTCCCCTGCTTGCACTGCTTTAAAAAAACTCTCTCAAAATAAATAAACTTAAAACATTTTAAACTAAAAAAATATTTTATTCTTTTAAGTTTATTTATTTTGAGAGAGAGAAAGCATAAGTCAGGGAGGGGCAGAGAGAGCGGGAGAGAGAGAATCCCAAGCAGGATGCGTGCTCTCAGCACAGAGCCCGAGGCTGGGCTCAAACCCATGAACCGTGAGATTATGACCCGAGCCAAAGTTGGACGCTTAACTGACTGAGCCACCCAGGGGTCCCCATGTGGGTGCTTATTGAAGCCACACTGATGATCGTCAAAACTTAGACGCAACCAAGATATCCTTAGTGGGCAGATGGATAAAGTGTGGAACATTCAGATGATGGAATATCACTCAGTGCTCAATGAAATAAACTACTGAGCCATAACAAGGCACAGAGGAAACTTAAATGCATACTACTAAGTGAATGAAGCCAACCTGAAAAGGCTACTTACGGTATTATTCCAACTAATGTTTCTGAAAATGACAAAACCATGGAGAATCAGTGGTCGGTGGTGAGGGAGGGATGGATAGGCAGAGAGAGGATTTTTAGGGCAGGGAAATTATTCTGTGTGATACTACAATGGTGGATACATGCTAGTATACATTTCTCAGAACTCAAAGAATGTGCAACATTAAGAGTAAGCCCCAAGGTGGACTTCGGTGATGATGATGTATCAGTATAGGTTCACTGATGATGATGAATGTACCACTCTGGCATGGGATATTGATGGTAGGGTAAGCTGTGTTTATATGGAGACAGGAAGAATATGGTGTTTCTCTATACCTTCCTCCCATTTTGCTGGGAACTTAAACTCTTCTAAAACAATGAAGCCTATTTATTAAAAAAAACAGCATAATAAAAGAATGCCAATCAATCCTTCAGACCAGATGATTTCAAATAATGCATGCCTCTTCCTTCCAATTCACTACGTTAAGCAAAGGAGGTAACGCACATCAAATCCCAGACTTCAAAACCATCCCATAATGCATTTACATTCCAAAGCCGTACGTATACTCACACACAGACATACACATCCCTGTAGGTACATACATATACACATATGTATCACTTTGCAAGAATTTGTTTATCTATATGTGGAGTTTTTACAAGCTCATCGATCTGAAGAATGAATGCGCACTAGCAATGTGATCAGAGAAGTGCTGGTCAGATGACGTGTATAAAACACTATCCTAGACAGTGGAAATAGAAACAGATATAAGAGAAAGCCTTGCTTTCAGGAATCTCCAAATCTGGTTGGAGAAACTACATAAGGGGGAGGATTTAAGTGGGCAGTGGGAACCAGCTACAGCAGTCGTAGGAAAAGGTGACGTACCCGCACGTGCTCCAGAGCCACCGTTTCAGAAAACTTGGAGAGGATGGTGTTTACCTGATTAAAAAGTGATGCATTTTAGCAATCCTTTTCTCTGTCTAGGGATTCACCTCCCCTACAGGGTGATACAATCTCATTTCGATCTTGTTTTCCATACAGCTTGCCATTCCATTATCATATTACTTAGAGTGTATCGGTCGCTTTGTTCGTACTGCCTGCACCTCATTTGTAAATGACATTGTCAAGACTATGATTGCAGCTGTTTGCAGAATGTCGGAAAGCTGTCAAACCCAGCGGAGTCAAACTGTTTGGAGCCAACAGCAAATGAAACGTACTCATAAATGATTAAAGGCACTTCATAAGTGATCCTTACCAAGGAAATGGAAATGTTGTCAGACAGAGTCATCTGTTTTCTGCACCTGGGATCAAGCCAAAGACAGTTGCTGCTAATAACCAGCGAGGGGAATGCTTGGCTCTCGAAAGGACAGGGAAGCTCTGGAGGAAGAACCTTTCAATTTTAACATACATTCATTTTTGAGAGAGAAACAGAGCATGAGCAGGGGAGGCGCAGAGAGAGAGGGAGACACAGAATCTGAAGCAGGCTCCAGGCTCTGAGCTGTCAGCCCAGAGCCCGACGCAGGGCTCGAACTCATGGGCTGTGAGATCAGGACCTGAGCCCAAGTCGGTGCTCAACCCACTGAGCCACCCAGGGGCCCCAGAACCTTTCAATTTAAAGGCAGCATGGTTGCATTAGCTGGGGGTTACTCCTTTTTTTTTTTTCTTTCCTGAGAGAGAAACAGAGAAAGAGAGAGAGAGAGAATGCAGGGGAGGAGCAGAGCAAGACACAGAGAGAGAATCCCAAGCAAGCTCCACACCCAGCACGGAGCCGGACTCCAGGCTCGATCCCACGACACTGGAATCGTGAGCTGTGCTGAATGAAATCGAGAGTTAGACACTTAACCTACGGAACCAGGTGCCCCACTCTGTTGTTTTTTATACTCATTACATAAATTCTGTTTTCTTCATTTTGGTCACATCATAATAACTTTATTTTTTTAAATATATTAAAAAAATTTTTTAATGTTTATTTATTTTTGAGACAGAGAGAGACAGAGTGCGAGTGGGGGAGGGGCAGAGTAAGAGGGAGGCACAGAATCCGAAACAGGCTCCAGGCTCTGAGCTGTCAGCACAGAGCCCCATGCGGGCTCGAACCCACGAACCGTGAGATCATGAGCTGAGCCGAAGTCGGACGCTTAACCGACTGAGCCACCCAGACACCCCCATAATAACTTTAATATTCTGCAAAAAAACAAAAAAAAAGAAACATCAAAAGAACAATCAAACACACACACACACACATCCAACATTTATTCAAAAGGAACTCACTCACGTGGATACATTTTTTCTTTATTGACAAAGTAGTCACTTTATGCAAGAGAATATTATCTAAGCTTATTGAGCTTTATTAATATGCTTATTGGCAGTGGAAAGTCGGGCTCCCAAAAGATAATAGAATTTCACTTCATTCCTTTGGAGGAATCAAGGCCTCAGAAGTCAGCTGTCCGTGATCACATATAGTGTAAAAAAGTGGGTAGGGCATCTAGTGGTACTGATCACCCTACAAAACAAGATCTTGATATAAACTTAGCCCGATGCAGACAAAATGAGAAAAACAACTTTTAGGGTAGGTGTTCTGTCCAGGTCTAATTTGCATACAATAAAATCCACCCATTATAAGTGCATAGTTCAATGAGTTTCTACAAATATACATCCCCAGAAACACGATAGAGGCAATTTTCAGAAGCCCCCAAAACACTCCACTCCCACTTTCATGAAGTTCCTTCTCCCTACACCCCGGCCAATGACAACCACTCACGTTTCTCTTTCAGTACAGATTTGCCTGTTCTAGAGTCTCATATAAATGGGCTGGCTTTGTGTCTCGCTCCTTTTACTCAGCATGATGCTCTGGTGACTCATGTCGTGAACATGTTGCTGCACATATCGGTAATTCTCAGTGTGTTCCAAACATCAATGTTCATTCTCTCGTTTATCAGAGTTTGTCAAGTATTGTAGAAAATTGACAATGCTGGGGCTCCTGGGTGGCTCAGTCGGTTAAGCGTCCGACTTCGGCTCAGGTCATGATCTTGCGGTCCGTGAGTTTGAGCCCCACATCGGGCTCTGTGCTGACAGCTCAGAGCCTGGAGCCTGTTTCAGATTCTGTGTCTCCCTCTCTCTCTGACCCTCCCCCGTTCATGCTCTGTCTCTCTCTGTCTCAAAAATAAATAAACGTTAAAAAAAAATTAAAAAAAAAAAAAGAAAATTGACAATGCTGAGGGGTTACCATGAAGTCATGAAAAGTTTTTATTTTATGTATTGATTTGTTTATTTATTCATTTATTTGGAGAGAAAGAGAGAGTGAGCACAAGCTGGGGAGGGGTGGAGCGAGAGGGAAAGAGAGGATCCAAAGCAGGTTCTGCACTGTCACAATACAAGGTGGGGCTCCAACTCATGAACCATGAGATCGTGACCTGAGCTGAAATCAAGAGTCCGGTGTTTAAATGACTGAGCCACCCAGATGCCCTGAAATCATGAAAAGGTTTTAAAGGGGAAGTTCTAGGCCTTGTGCTGGGTGTGTTCTAGACATTATTTCATTATATTCTCTTAATAACTCTTCAAGGTGGGGTTTTATTACGGAAACAAAAACAAAAACTGAAGTTCATCAAATGCTAAAGGAAATACGAAGGTTCTCAACAGCTAATCAGGACACAGGAAGCGAAGGGAAAATTTTGTGCTTCAGTGGAAAACTATGCAGCGTCTAGAGCATAATTTCCAGGTTCTCTGGTTGTAGGTAACTGATAACAATACAAATTTTATCTGGAGGCATGAAAATTCTGTCCAGGAGAAGTTCAATTTACTTCTCTCTTGTCTGTGGAAAATGCCAGATTTGCCTGTCATTTGCTCATTTATTTTAATATTCTTTACCCGCAAACATATGTGTTCTTTGGAATCTCCTTTGAATCGTCTTAACATCTTCCTGGTTTTTTCCCCAGTGAGTAAAGTAACATACTTGCCACATGGTCATTCTCGTACGTGTATGAGAATTATGATTTTTTAATCTTTTTTTGAAAATCATCTTTTAGTAGAAAGGAATAAAACTCAGATTTTTTTAAACCATAAATTCTGTGCTTCTTTCCACTGTACCGTGATCTGCTCACTTATCTCCGTGATACTTAGCTTCTGTCATCATCAATTCTCTTAACACATCAAAAAATATGTTTACATTCTCAACTCTCTTTTGTCAAGGATATAACAATCTCTCAGGATAGATTTATCTTCTCTACAACAGGTCAGTCTTATGAATGACATATGTGGGGTTTAAGTGAGCTGTATAGCTTTGTTTCATGAAGATCAGGCTTCGTCAGTGTGTAGCATTAGCAGGAAGCCTGTAACCTTGAAGACGAGGTCATGTCAGACCGGCTCCCGTTAGACATGAATCTGAGGACTCTCTAAGCTCTGACTTTTCTAGCTGCCAAGATTTTTAAGGAGCATACTAGTGGTAATATTTGCTGTTGAAGGAATCCAGAGGGGAAAAATAATGCATTGTGTTTTCCTTCTCTATTATCTGTGTGAGTAAAATCTGCACTTTGTTCCCATAGGAAACACCTGATTAGCATAGACCAACTATCTTCAGTTTTGTTTATATCTTGGAATTATAAATAAAATCCAGTGTTATGAAGAGCCTTGATATCATCCGAACCAATGGAAATCTGATGTTTCAATCCCATCTATAAAATCTGTTTCAGATGATTGCTTTGGCTGTATTTATTTATTTATTTATTTATTTAAAAACTTTTTTTAACGTTTATTTATTTTTTTGAGACAGAGAGAGACAGAGCATGAACGGGGGAGGGTCAGAAAGAGGGGGAGACACAGAATCCAAAACAGGCTCCAGGCTCTGAGCTGTCCACACAGAGCCCGACGCGGGGTTCGAACTCACAGACCATGAGATCATGACCTGAGCCAAAGTCGACGCTTAACCAACTGAGCCACCCAGGCACCCCCGCTTTGGCTGTATTTAAATAGCACCAATGAAAAAAGTTCATCACTATCCAAGTAACCCAAGAAACCCAATCTGTGCTTAAGAGCTCTGTCAGAAACTTCCCTTAGATTAAGGTGCAGCTTTATCTATGAATTTATTTCTTTAATGTTTGCTTATTTATTTATTTCGAGCACACGAACAGGAGAGGGGAAGGGGGGCGGGCAGAGGTTCCGAAGTGGGCTCTGTGCTGGTGGCAGAGAGCCCTACGAGGGGCTTGAACTCAAACTGTGAGATCGTGACCTGAGCAGAAGTCAGACGCTTAACCCGCTGAGCCACCCAGGCACCCCTACCTATGAATTTATATGTGTGCTTTTACAAAGGATTTATTTCGAGCCAGGCCCTGTATTCGACATATAAATATCCTCCAGTGCTTGCAATAACAGTAAGGTGGTGTTATCCCAGTTTTTGGAGAAGGAAATTCAGGCTCAGGAGATAAGTAACTTGCCCAAAGACCCAAAAGTTTGCCTCTCTTCGATGTCAAAAATGGAAATCAAACCCAGAGTTACATGATTCCCAACTACCCATCACCTTCTTATTTTTCAATTGCAGAGTCTTTGATGCAGAACTTGCGGTACTCAGGAAGGGGTCAGTATTCCTGTCTCTGAGTTGTGACATCAGGGTGGTGAAATTTTTAGTCCTGTAGATAAAATGATTGCTATGATGCAAGCCTAGACTGTATGCCCTAGTTTTCGTGAAAGGAATTGATCATGGGCCATTTATAGTTCTCTTTTGGAACACCTGTTAAATATTGTAGTTACAAGAAATAGAATATACTCTAACAAGTATAAGTGAAAAAACAATTTTACTAAGGGGTATCTGACAGATTTCAGAATCTTCAGGAGGGCCAGAGGGCCAGCCTCCAAATCTTTGCGGTCGGGAATAGCCCTCAGTTCCCGCCATGTCACTTTCGTGTCAAAGGCACTGCCTATGCTGCCAGTTGGCACCATTGCTCATTTTGATGGTGCCGGCACTTGCCCCGGAAGCTCTCCCTCCAACTGCTGTCCCCCCCAAACCATTCATCTTCTCCCACCACCACTGCCGACACAAGTTGAGTTCTGGGCGAAACGTACTTCCTCATATTGCTTTCTTCCAAGTAACATCTAACGCAGGTGTGGACGAGTTCTGTAAGTCTAATTCACATGTCTCAGACCAAAGGGAAAAAACATTGGTGAAAGGAAAAGTGTGGCTTCTACTACTGGGGGATGGGAAGGATTATGCTGTGGGAAATTTTCCAAACACAGGAAGAGTGTTCCCATTGAGAAGATATCTCATGTATGTCCACCAGAGGAAGTATGGTGTGTGCAGAAGCAGATTTTGTGATAATGGGAAAAAAGAATTATTCACACATTTGCACAGTCATCTGACATATGGGTGTTTCTACTTGTATTCTGTAAATATACCCTGATCCCAAAATGGTTTGTTCTTTGCAGTGACTTCAGTATTACTTGGAACCTTAGAGATGACAACCTGATTTACCAATTTTTTTCTTTACATTTTCATATGAAGAGATCTGGCTTTACCATACCAAGAGTAGGCCCTTTCAATTTTTTCTGTAGACTATTTCTAACGTTATTTTTCCACTTTTCTCTTTTTCTTATAAAATTCCACAGCTTGTATTGTATTTTACACATGGTATATCCTCTGAAGATATTTTAAATGCATGAAAGAATAAATTACTCACGGGAACTTAGTCTGTGCTAGTCAATTTTAGATTAAGTGTGGGTAAATTCAGGTCTTATGATGAAGTATTTTCCCATTTATTTCTTTTAATTTAAAAAAATTAATTCAATTCATTACTTGATTTATTATTTATTATTAATTTATTATTATAATACTATAATATTATTACATTAATTTATTTAATGTTTCATTTGAGAGAGAGAGAGAGAGAGACAGAGAGAGAGAGCAGGGGAGGGGCAGAGAGAGAGGGAGACACAGAATCTGAAGCAGGCTTCAGGCTCTGAGTTGTCAGCACAGAGCCTGACACGGGGCTCTAACACATGAGCCCCGAGATCATGACCTGAGCCAAAGTTGGATGCTAAGCCACCCAGGCATCCTCCTCCCCACCACTTTATTCCTTATGTGGAAGAGATCATTGTTTTCTTCTCATTTCAAAGCTTGGACCATGGAAGACCCAGCCTAATTTCTACCTTTTCAATCAACCATTTCTGACCTATTTACCTTGAATGACATCTCTCATTTCTCTGAATTTTTGAAGCAAGTGTTATCTAAGGCATTTATTTAGCCACTATACGCATATTCTTTTGTGACATTAAAAAATAAAGAGCCCATATGATGGCAGGGAGGAGCATGTGACCAAGGACAAAGTATTGGCATCAGGAATCTATAAGAACAGTAAAATTGTGGCTATATAATAAGTTTTTTATATGATATAGTTCTTGTGTCCTATAATTTGCATTATGTAACATTTTCTGTGCTATTTCATCTATTTATATTTCTTCTTTACTTTAGAAATATTTTATCATGCTTCAGAGAAATGCCATTTGTGATTGATTTTGGAATTACATCAAGTAAGTCAATTATTGTAAGAATACTTCATATTCTTCTTTGAGGGACATTCTATATTCTATTCTACTGGTTAATTTGTTTAAATATTAAAATATCGGTCTTTGAACCCTACTTCAACACCTTCCGTCTTTTTACTTGTTCAATGTCAAGCTTCTTGAAGGACTTGACTGTACACACTACCTTCATTTCCTCATGTTTTGTGCTAAGATGAACATTAGTCATGGTTTAATGGGAATGATATACTTTCAGGGCTGTTGTGTATTCATCCATCCATCTGGTTTCATATTCATCCTAGATTTTTATTTTTAAACTGACGATCCTTAGTTTTTTAATTAACATAAGCCAGGATAGATTTGGTAGAAGTCCCCTTCACGTTTCCAGTTTCTACTAGAAGTGCCTAGGAGTGATGAAAACATGTACAAGGGACAGACCACACTTTAATGGGAGGTTCAATCTGCGAGGCCAGAGTGAGTCCAGGGCTTTCATAAGAAAGCCCTAAGGCCAAGTGCACTAACCATCACTCACCTGTGGGCGGGGGGCGGGGGGTGCAACTGAGGAATTCCATCCCAACCCTACTGGCCACACCTCCTACTCTCCTGGTAGCTGCACATTTTACCTCCTCCTGGTCATTGCTGAGGCCAGTCCACAAACCTGAAGAAAAGACTGTACAAGGCCTGGATCATCCAGAGAAACTACTTTGTGGATATTCAGAACCTTTGGGCTTGTCCCTTCAGTGGCTCCTGGAAATGACAGAGGACAACCTTTCTCCACCTGCTCCAGTAGCTACTTCTCCCAGCTCTCATCGCCCTGCTCAGACTCTCCAATTTGTCCTGAATTTCTAATCGCCCCTTGTCCGGTCCCGGCCCACCTCCAAATAAGCTCCTTGCAGCCTGGGAGATTAGAAGAGAGGACATTCATTCACCTTAAGTCTTCTGAAGATCTTTGGGGCTGAGCAACTAAAAATGAGCGGGATCTAAGGCTCTTAACAACTGTTTCCTTTCCCAAATTCTGCAAATTTTGGTCCCCAGAAAACCTGCATCCATGTCCTTATTCCCAGGTCAGAAACAACTGAATGTGCAAATATCTATTCAGGATCCTGCTTCAATTATTTTAGATATATACCCAGAAGTGAGATTGGTGGATCATATGGTATTTCTATTTTTAATTTTTTTGAAGAAACTCCATATTATTTTCTGTAATAGCTACAACATTTTATATTACTTCCAAAGTGCCTTTGGGTTCCATTTTCTTCACATCCTTGTCAATACTAGGTATTTTCTGTTTTGCTGGTAGTGGCCATCCTAAAGGATGTGAGGTGATATCTCTTTGTGGTTTTGATTGGCATTTCCCTTATAATTAGTGATTATGAAAATCTTTTCATATGTTTTGTTGAACATTCGTAATCTTCTTTGGGGAAGTGTCTATTTAAGTCCTTTGTTCAGGTTTAAATCAAGTTATTTATTTTTGTCGTAGATTATGGGAGTGCTTCGTGTGTTCTGGATATTAGCTCTTGATCAGACATAGGGTTAGCAAATATTTTCTCCCATTCTGAATGTTGCCTTTTCACTCTATTGATGATGATGATGATGATGATGATGATGATGATGATGATGGTGATGATGATTTTGATGCATCGTTTTTAAGGTTGATATAGTCCTCTTTATCTGTTTTGCTATTGTTGCTTCTGCTTCCAGGGTCATTTAAGGGCTCTCTATTCTGTTTCATTGGTCAATATGTCTTCATGTCACTCCTACTGTTTTGATTACTGTATCTTTGTAAAGAATTTTGCAATCAGAAAGATTTGAGATCAGAAAGATGAGCCCTCCACCTTTGCTTTAATTTTTCAATTTTTTCCCCGCTGGTTAGTGACTTTCGAGATTCCATATAAAACTTAACAATTTTTCTATAGCTGAAAAAAATGCCATTAAGATTTTGATAGGGATTGCATTGAGTCCGTATTTCACTTTGGGTAGTATGAGTATTTCCACAATATTAAGTTTTCTAATCCATGAACTCAGGACATCTTTCCATGAATTATTTTTTTCTTTAATTTGATTAAATGATATTTTGTAATTTCCAGAATACAAGTCTTTGGTCAACTTAGTTACATTTATTCTTAAATATTATATTATTTTTAATAATATTGTATATGAAATTGTTTTCTTTTCTTTTTGGAGTTTTCATCATTACATCAGTTATATTTTTATGCAGTAGTTATGAAATAGATATATAGAAATACAACTGATTTTTGCATGCTGATTTGGTATCATGCAACTTTGTTGAATTTATTTATTAGTTCTAGCAGTTTTATTGTGGAAACTTTAGGGTTTTCCAAATTTAAGGACAAGTAATCTAAAAACAAATAATTTTCCTTCTTCTTTCCTATTTTCAGTGCCCTTTATTTCTTAACTAATTTCTCTGGCTAGAATTTTATATTGAGGAATTTTTCTTTTATTACTACTTTGTTGAGTGTTTTTAACATGAAATTATGTTGAATTATGTCAAATGTCTTTTTTTTTGAGTTGAGATGATCATGTAATTTTTCCTCCTTCATTCTGTTACTGTGATATATTTCATTGATTGATTTTTGTATGTTGAAGCATTCTTGCATTGCAGAAATAAATCTCACTTGATCGTGGAGTGCAGTCTTCTCAATGTACCATTAGATTTGGTGTGCTAGTGTTTTGTTGAGGATTTTTTACACCAATATTTATCAGTAATACAGGTTGGTAGGTCTATTTTATTTTATTAGTTTAGTTTAGTTTAGTTATTTTATTATTATATTATTTTTTAAAATATCTGTCTGGTTTTAGTATCAAGGCTATGCTAGCTTCATTAAATGACTTTGGAAGTGCTCTGTCCTGTTCAATTTTGGGGGCTTGTTTGAGAATGTTCAATGTGTGATA
The DNA here is from genome assembly GCF_024362965.1 of Panthera pardus. NCBI lineage: Eukaryota > Metazoa > Chordata > Mammalia > Carnivora > Felidae > Panthera > Panthera pardus. The sequence continues at coordinate 105,618,381 of NW_026526655.1, forward strand.
GAATTCATCAGTGATATCATCAGGTCCTAGAATTTTCTTTAGAACTCCTTGATTACTGATTTAATCTCCTTATTAGTCTATTTGGATTTTCAGTTTTGAATCAGTCTTGGTAGGTTGTCTGTTTGTAGGAATTTATCCAGTTCTTCTAGATTAATCCTTTTTTTGGCATATAATTACTCATAGATTTCTCCTCTTTCATTTATAATTATCGTTTGTCTTTTTCTAGCTGTTAGTCTAGCTAAGAATATATCAATTTTGTTGATCTTTAAAAAGTACTCAGTTTTACTTATTTTTCTCTATTTTTTGTATTCTCTATTTCTTTCATTTCTGCTATAATAATTATTATTTCCTTCCTGCTGATAACTTTGAGTTTAGTTTGTTCTTCTAGTCCCTTGATGTTTAAGATTAGGTTGTTGATTTGAGATTTTTCTTCTTTTTTAGTGTAGTCTTTACCATTATATACTTCCCTCTTAGTGCAACTTTTGCCGCATTCTACATGTCTTGGTATGTTGTGTTTTCATTTTCATTTTCATTCGTCTCAAGGTAATTTTTAATTTCTCTTTTGGCCTACTGGTTGTTCAGGAGTGTGTTACTTAATTTCCACATATTTGTGGATTTCTAGTTTTCCTTTTGCCATTGATTTCTATTTTTATTCTACTGTGATTAGAAAAAAGGTATTGGGTATAATTTCTATCTTCTCAAATGTGTTGAGACTTGTGTTGTGGCCTAACGTGACCTCTTTTAAAGAATGGCTCATGTTTTTGAGACGAAGATGTGTTTTGCTGCTGTTGCAAAGAGTATTGTGTAGAGGTCTATTAGGTTCAGCTGGTCTATAATATTGTTCAAGTCTTCTGTTTTCTTAATGATCTACTTCCTGTCTGGTTGTGACAGTTATTGAGTGTGAGGTCATGAAATCTCAAGCTATTATTGTGCTACTGTCTGTTCTCCCTTCAACCCCGCAATGCTTGTCTTATATGTTTGGGTGTGCTGGTGTTAGGTGCATATATATTTGTGATTGTTATATATCCCTGGTGAATTGACCCTGTTTTCATTATATAATGTCTGTCTTTGCCTCTTATGACAGTTTTTGACTTAAAGTTTATTTATTTTTGTTCTGAAATATGTATGGTCAACCCTGTTCTCTCTTTTGGTTACTATCTGCATGGATTATTTTTATACCCTTTCCCTTTTAGTCTATATGTGTTCTTATATCCAAAGTGAATCTCTGGGGGCTCCTGGGTGGCTCAGTTGAGTGTCCAACTCTTGATTTTGGCTCAGGTAATGATCCCAGGGTCATGGGATCATGCCCCTCATCGGGCTCTGCACTGAGCGTAGAGCTTGGTTGGGATTCTCTCTCTTTCTCTCTGCCCCTCTCCCCTGCTCATGTGCTCTCTCTCTCTCTCTATCTAAAAGAAAATAATAAATAAATACAATAAAATGAATCTCTTATAGACAGTCTACTATTGATCTTGCTTTTTTTATTTATGCAGCCCCTCTATATTTTCAGATTGAAGGCTAATCTATTTACATTTGAAGTAATCAGTGTTACAGAAGGAATTAATACTCCATTTTGTTCATTGCTTTCTTTATGTCTTGTATGGATTTTTTTGTCCCTCTTTTTCTCTGGTAGCCTTCCATTGTGTTGCATTGATTTTATTGTGGTGACAGGCTTTGATTTATTTCTCATTTTCTTCCCCGTATTTTCAGTAGGTATTTTTCTTTATGGCTACCACAAAGATTGATAAAGCATCTTATAGCTTCAACAGTCTATTCTAAATTGATAACAACTTAACTTCAATTGCATATAGAAACTATTCCATTGTGTCTACCCCCTCCACTTTATGTTATAGTCACAAATTACATCCTTTATATGTGTATCTATTAACCTAGCTATATACTTATAGTTATTTTAATGTTTTTATCTTTTAAATTCTAAGCCAGGATTAAACGTGATTTATACCCCACCATTACATTATTATAAACTTCAGTATTTGTCTATGTATTTACCTTTACAAAAAAGCTTTATATTTTCATATGCTTTTGTGTTGCTGTCTAGTGTCCTTTCAATTCAACTTGAAGAACTTCCTGTAGCACTTGTTATAAAGACGATCTAGTCATGGTGAATCCCTCTGCTTTTGTTTCTATAGGAAAGTCTTTATTCCTTCATCATTTTGGAAAGGTTTTTGCTGAAATTGTATTCTTGATTGGCGTGTTTTGTTTCCTTTTAGCATTTGGAATATGTCATCTTGTTCTCTTTGAGCCTGCAACACTTCTGGTGGTAAATCCACTGATAATCTTATGGATGTTCCTTTGTACACGACAAGTTGCTTTTTTCTTGCTGCTTTCAAGAGTGTTTGGCTTTGATGTTCATCAGTTTGATTATAATGTATCTTAGTTTGGGCTTCCTTGGGATCATCCGAGTTAGAGGTTAGCTTCCTGTAGTTGAATTTCCCTTGTCTTCCAGATATTTTGGAAGCTGTGGGCCATTACTTCTTCAAATAAACTCTCCACCCTTCTTTCTCTCTTTTCTCCTTCTGGGACTCACATAATATAGATATTGGTCCCTCGATGGTATTCCATACGTCCCTTGGGCTTTCTTCACTTTCCTTCATTCCTCCTTCCTTTTGCTCTTCTGACTATAATTTCAACTGATCTTTTAGTTCATTGATTCTTTCTTCTGCTTGGTCAAGTCTGCTATTGAAACCCTCTAGTGACTTTTTAATTCAATTGTACTCTTCAGCCTAGAACTTGTTTGATTATTTTACATAGTTTCTATCTCTTTGTTTTTATTATCTTTTTTGTTCATGCATCATTTGCCTTATTGTGTTTAGTAGGCTATCTGCATTCCCTTGGTGTTCACTGAGCTTCTTTAAAAAGATTTTTTTAGGGGCACCTGGGTGGCTTAGCCAATTAAGCACCAGACTTTGGTTTCGGCCCAGGTCACGATCTCATAGTTCGTGGGTTCAATCTCTGTGTTGGGCTCTGTGCTGACAGTGGAGAGTCTGTTTGGAATTCTTTCTTTCTTTCTTTCTTTCTCTCTCTCTCTCTCTCTCTCTGCCCCTCCCATGCGCTCTCTCTCTCTCTCTCTCAAAATAAATATATAAACTTAAAAAAAATAAATGAAAAGATTATTTTGAATTCTTTGTCAAGTTATTCATAGATCTTTGTTTCTTTAGATCTTTGTTTCTATTCATAGATCTTTGTTTCTTTGGTTTCTGGAAATATATGTTGTTCTCTTGACTGGACTGTGTTTTCATGTTTCTTCATATGCCTTTTTATTTTTTTAACAAATAAATAAGTATATTTATTTTGAGAGAGAGGGAGAGAAAGAGTGTAAGTGGTAGTGGGGGAAGGGCAGTGAGAAAGAGAGACAGAGTGAGAGTCAATCTCAAATAGGCTCCGTGCTCTCAGCACAGAGCCTGGTATGTGCTCGGCTTGAACTCACAAACCATGAGGTCATGACCCGAACCGAAATCAAGTGTCAGATGTTTAACCACGTGAACCACCCAGGTGCCCTGCCTTTTTATTTTCTTTACTGGCATTTGAATACTTGGAAAAAAAAATATCTTCCTCCGTCAGTCTTTATGCACTAGCTTCATACAGGGGAACACTTTCACTAATAAGCCCAGCTAGAAAGTCTGGCATCCTTTCAACGTTTTTCTGTGCATTTGTCTTCTTTGAGCTTGTGTATGTAATTCTCCAATTATGGAGGGTTGTGGATTTCTTTTTTAGGAGACTCTAGTATCTTCCTCCGTTTGGTGTCTGCAGTACTGCTATTCTGTGGTTCTACAACATGCCATTGGGCTCTCTTTGCTTTCAATGCCCCCTAGCCCTCCCAAGTATGCCAATTCCTCACCAGCACTCGGAGTTAGGGGACACACAAACCAGTCCCATGGACAAACCCACAAAAAGCCAGAGCATTGAATATGAGTCCCACTTAATGCATTGACTTTTTTTTACTCATTTCAATGCAGCTGTTGTTGGCTTTGGGTTTGTCCAGGATACTATAATTTCTTAAATGGTTCCTGGGGTTTTCATGAAGTTTTTTTGAACTATATATTGCCTAAGTATATACTGTGAACTATATATTGTGAACTATATATTGTGTAACTATATATTATGTATATTTTTTCTGTGGTGAATGAGATATGGTGATCCTTATTCCACCATTTTGCTCATTACCTATTATAATTTATTATGATTTTATTTGTTATAATTTAATGTAATAGTCACTAAACATCATATATACAATATATTTAACATAATATATAATATAATATACTATAATATAATATAATATAATTTTAAATAACATACTCTCCTGACTTCCATGTTCATATAAGAATCTTTGAGAATAACAACTGTATGTGAGTTGAACATATGTCTGTCTCTATATCTATTATATAACTTTCCTTATATTTATATTTGTGCTTGTATGTGTGTACCTATGTGCACGAGTGTAGTATATATATTAATTATTATAATCCAAATTTCACCCTCAGTGTTAGTAGTAGTAGACATTCAAACAATGTTTTTATATTGTTAAGTTACAAACGTATGCAGTAGAGAATAATCTTTCAGGATTTCTTTTTAGGCAGGATCAAAACTCTATGCTGAAATATAAGAATTAAGGCTTTATACAAAACTAGTTGAATAGAGGCACCTGGGTGGCTCAGTTGGTTAAGCTTCTGTGGCTCAGGTCATGATCTTGCATCCATGGGTTCGAGCCCCGCAACAGGTCTGTGCTGACAGCTCAGAGCCTGGTGCCTGCTTCAGATTCCGTGTCTCCCTCTTTCTGCCAATTGCCCACTCACACTGTGTCTCTCTTGCTCTCTCTCTCTCAAAAGTAAATAAACATTTAAAAAATTAAAAAAAAAACGGTTTGAATAGCATATTTATTGCATTGACTGTAGGTCTAGAGAATGTTTTCAGGGACGTTCACTTGAGATAGCTCCCGGGCCTTATCAGATATGCCATGTTTATCGGTCACTTCCTAAAGTTCCTTGGGCTTACCCTGGGCTTATACTGGTCAATGCCAGTCCTTATGTTCTTTCTTTGATACAGCTACATAGCAGAGAAGCATCTGAAAGACCAAAGTTTATAAACAGAGCTCCTAGAAAGTACCTAGGGAAGTTGTCTTGATAGAAAAAAAAATAGAATGTGCTTCTTACCTCTGATAGATTTGATTGAATAAGTTAAAACAACGACTCGCTTCATCACCATCTTTTACCCCCAGTATGTATGATTGCTGACAAGTCAAGTATAATGAGCTTATCGCTGTTGCAGTACCATGAGCATGGCTCCTTTTCCATCATAGCTGCTAACCCCCCGGCTTATACTGTTCCCCATCACTATTACCATCATTTTCATCGCCACCATCATTCTCTTCACCAATTATCATTACCAAGTTCTGAATATTCTTAAATCCTAGATGTTGTTTTTTTTTAACTTTTTTTTTTTTTTTAATTTATTATTGAGAGACAGAGAGACACAGAGCATGAGCAGGGAAGGAGTAGAGAGGGGAGGAGACATAGAATCTGAAGCAGGCTCCAGGCTCTGAGCTGTCAGCACAGAGCCCGACATGGGGCTCGAACCCACGAACTGTGAGATCATGACCTGAGCTGAAGTCAGTCGCTTAACCAACTGAGCCACACAGGTGCCCCTTAAATCCTAGATGTTGTATTGGAAGCATCACACACATTTCACCAAATCCTCAGGACTGAAGTGGGATTACATAGGATCATCATCGTTACCTCCATTTTACAGATAAGGCGGTTCAATTGGTGCGGTGACAAAGGCTTACCATTAGGTGGATTTATGTGTAAATTTATATGTAAATCTGGCTACTCAGAGGCTGTGAAAGCTGGGTTGCTTCTTGCTACTTGGGACTCAAGTTTCTTCACCTATAAAATGGGAATAATAAAACCCACCTTACATTTATCGTGCCAGAACAAAGTGAGAAACAGGAAGAACTGGATTTCTCTCAAGAAATAACTCAAGCTTATCTTTGTCTGATCATGACAGAGCTGGGAATTTAAGCAACCGTGCAAATATTTCCTCAAAAGTCTCCTGGAGTACCTCAGTGGGAGGTGGGAGATGTGTGGTTGCCTCTCCCAAGGTCCTGGCTGTGTCTCCTTCCTTCCCTAGGTCTTTTTCTGCCATATATATGGGGGTTCTGATTGAGCTTGAGAGTATTACTTCACATGACAACCACTCGAGGCTACATAACACCTGTAGGAAAAGGAACCTCCCTCTTGCACATGTTGATCATATTTTACGGAAAACCTTTGATGCATTAGCTTGCTCAAAGCAAAACAAAACAAAATCTAGCATGCAGCAGCTCAGTTAAGAGGAGAATTGCGGGGCGCGGGGGGAACGTAAGTGGTGACGTTGCAGAGACTATCATGCCACCTAAGATGCTTATTTCGAACAAGTTAGGATGTGAAATAAGTCGAGCCCTCTCCACACCAACCTTGAAATCACTTCTCAGAAAGAATGGTTGCCCTTCCAGGAGCGGAATGAGTGAAAAAAACACATGTAAACACACGCACAAACACCCATGCCTAGACACACAATTCCACGTGTGACCCGGAAACACAAAACAAAACCATGGCTCTCTGAGAATCATACCAATCTACATAAATGCAGTGAGAACCAAGGAGCTAAAACCTCCTCGTTTAGCAATGACTTTTTAAACAAAACGAGAGTTTATGACCTGTGGAAAGTTACCCCATGCCAAGGTGAGAATGAACTTCGAGTGTCTTGGGTAGGTTTGGGTTTTCGGGCTGGTTGAATGGGTCTGGGAGGGGGCCAACAGGTGTGAGCTCCTGGGATTTCTCAGCAGCAAGGTGATTGCTTCGGGATGCAATCCTGGCCACTGAGGGAAGCTGGAAGCTGTTGCTCTAGTCAAATATTGTTTTTCCTTAAGTATTTTGTTTAAGTATTATTGCTTTCATGACCCGAATTTCTAAGTAGAAATATTTTGAAAACATTACATATTTTGTGAGCCACCAGATTCATTTCAATCCCAACTGCATCATTATTAGTATCATTTTTTAACTCTCCAGTGATTTCAACTGCTCGAATCTTAACACTTAAGGCCCAATCCTGAATTTTTGAGGCACACAGTGTAATTTGTTCCCTGTGATACTCGAGGCGTTTGTTCTCAGTTTTTCACCCCCAAGTGCTGATTTCTTTTCACAACTGGAAGAAGCCAGAAATAAATTTCAGCCTTCTTAATGGGGGTAGGTTGGGAAAAAGGCTCAAAAACCTCACACTCATCCAAGAGCTGCAGTTTTCGTATTCAGACACAGCTGGTAATGGAAATCTGGTGGGTCCCTAGAGAAGAATCCTGCCTAGGCTGAGATCCCAAAGGTTCTGAGTATTTGAAAGGTACTTAACATGCTCTACTGGGGTGTGGAACAGATGCCGAAAAACCACAGTATCTGGGAGGGTTGTTTCACAGAACTGGCTCTATTGTGATATCTATCCTTATTTAGGGACCCACACATATAATCCTGCTTGAGCCTGGGTTTTGCTCACAAAAAGTATACACCGGGTGTTCAAAGGTGCCCCGGTACTAGTGATGATTTATTTTACAAATACGTGAGGGGGGTGACTTTGTAATTTGTAAAATAAAATGTAAATGGAAAACCCACGGCTATTTGTTTTAAGTTACCATATGAAAGACACCTTAGATATACTGCCTTTAGTTACCACAGTGACTCATTGCCAAGCTTCCTCTCTCCTTCTGGAAGGTTCTTTTCATTCACTTAAAGGGCTAATTCTCCTGTTGTGCTACCACCGGATGTACAACATTCCGGATTGCAGTCCGCTACAGACATTTCAGTGATTTTCCTTCGTTCACAAGAGATTTCAGCATCTTGCTTTTTGAATTTTTTTTTTTCACTTTCTTACTTATAACTAATATCAACATCATTTTTTTTTTATGACTGCAATGTACATGCCGTCTCATCCAATACTCTTCCTTTTCAGGTTTTCAACCTTCTCAGGTCCACTTTTCCACCTCTGAAATTCTGATTTCCATCATCTTGCATTTTGAATATCATATTCTATATTTAAATCTCACTTACGAGTTTATCTCAACTCCAACAAATTTTCAGCCACATTAGGATATCCACTGGATGAACCAACTATTTTTTTTTCATTGCTACTGTCACTTTGTGTTATCACTGCCCTTCTAACTCAACTTAGATCTATTTAATTAATTTATTTATTTTAAGTGGGCTTCATACCCAATGTGGGGCTCGAACTCATAACCCTGAAATCATGAGTCACATATTCTACCAACTGAGCCAGCCAGGAGGCCCCTAACTCAACTTAGATATAATAGTCTGACACTAAAATTGTTTATTTACAGATGCTCAGCTCCCTTAAATCTTCCCCATTTGTCACACACACCTGACCAAAATCAAGCCCATTAAAAACAACACATTTAGTAACCCACTTTTACACAAATTTAGTTGAACAGAATTTTATATTTACATACACAACACACTACATATATGGGTATATATACGCACTATATTTTATACAAATATAGTTTTGGTCTACTATTGTATATGCAGTATATTATATAATGTTAGATTTCCTGACTGAAGATAGGATAAGAAATTTCAAGTGTGCCTTCAGCAATGGTGATGTCTCAGTATTTTTTTCTAGTTCTTTCCATTTGTAACAACCTAAAATGGCTATTTTATATATTTCTGTTTCTTCTCAGAATTTAAATACACCTTCTGCCTTGCACAGTCTCACTGATGCTTTATATATACTACACTGGAAAAATAGAAGCCGTCAGACATATATGCGCCTTCTTCCCTGTACCAATCATGTCAAACTCTCTACACACACACAGACACACATGTATTCTTCCTGCTGCCATACATGTACTATTTCTGTGCTTATCTCAGGGCAAAACTTCCACTTGTTTACTGTGCTCCATTGGTTCTTGACGATTCAAAAATATCCTCCTATAAATAGTCTCACACTTCCCGCATTAGTGGTGTTTTTCTCCTTCCAGTCTGTGAGGGGAAAATGCTCTGAGGAACTTTCATTTCTGGGGCTGTAGAATTTATGGTTAAAAATATCTCCTGATTAAAAAAAATATATCTCTGATAGGAATTGTGGGTGGATGTAGCAGGGATAATTTCATGAGGATAATTGAGTTTCATAAAATATTAAACGAAATCCCTAGGCACCAAAACCGAAGAGATACTAGAAAATTTTCCTGACACATTGGCACCACAGCTATGGCTGCATTCAAGGTATTTGTTATTCGCAGTTACTTGGACACATTGAGTGTGAATGTATTCACGTGGGGGAAGGAAAACAAAAGGCCTCTCGCTCCAAAATTTTATTATCTCTTTTAAATACGTACTTTGACGGCTGTGTGTACACTACTTTAAAATTAAAAAAAAAATTATCAAAGCTTTAAAAGTGGGAGAGGAGTAACAAACATGCAAGGAAAGAGAATAAAGTCAGAATCCTCAAAAGTTTATACCCTTCGTGGAAAGTAGGGTTTAGCAGAAAAACAGTTGGATCGAACTTAATGTAATCTCAACTCAACAAGTTAATTCAAAATTGTTAAAGAAAGAGACTCTTTTAGAACTCCTGGAATAATAAGTGCAAATACTCTTCGTTCATGTGACTTCTTACTGTATTCTCATATTTCTGCCTTTTGAAATTGAGTGTATGACCCCAAATTATGACAGACAAAGGGCAAACACTCAACATGAGTCTGTAGGGAAAAAAACCCCGAAGGAATATAGACATTGGATAATGTCTATATTCAAAGTGTTTAGAAAGGTAAAAGGGAGAGTTGTAAATATGGGCTAGGAATAAGATACTAACAACACAAAACAGGCAAATATTTAAAAAAAATAAGTTACATGATTGTAATTTTTACAATTATAATTAGAAGGGTGAAACAAGTTTAGACAAAGTAAGATTTTGTGAGGAAGAAAGTACATCTAAGGAAATTATTTAGAATGGAAACAAAGAGACAAACAGATGGAAAAAAATAAGTCTGAAAGCTACTGCAGCTAAAAATATACAGCTTATGATAAGACTAATCCAGAGAAAGAAACATTGGAAAAAAACGGTGAGAAGAATTAAAATAAAATCATGCATGGAAATGGTCCAGATTTATTTATTATTTTTTTAATGTTTATTTTTTGAGAAAGAGAGTGTGTGCAGGGGGAGGGGCAGAGAGAGAGGGAGGCACAGAACCCAAAGCAGGTTCCAGGCTCTGAGCTGTCAGTGCAGAGCCCAATGTAGGGCTCAAACTCATGGACTGCAAGATCATGACCTGAGCTGAAGTCGGACACTTAACTGACTGAGCCACGCAGGCGCCCCAAAGAAACATCCAGATTTAAAGAAGAAAAAAGGAACTCTCAGATTTAGAGATAATAAAATATTCATACAGAAAAACTAAAAAGAAACCCACACCCTAATTACCCTGGGTTGAAAGGAAAAATAAAAGACAGTATAATTTTAAATGAGCCAAAGAGAAAGCACAGTTTATCTTGTAAGGTATAGAACTTAAACTAATAGTAACTTTCCACTAGCAAAAATGGAAGCCACAAGAGAAAAAATAATAAATACTTCGATGTACTGAGAAAAATAATTATTGAACCAAAATTAACTAGCCAACTAAATGAACTTGCAAGAATTAAGTACATTAAACACATTTTTCTGTACACACACACACACACACACACACACACATACACAGAAACACATTTTAAAAAATTACCAGCAAAATGTCCTTTCCAAAGGAACTTCTTATTTGACATGCTTCAGAAAGCAGGAAATCTCAGAAATAAAAGGTGTTCATTTATCGAATAAGGTCTTGCTTTCTTCTTAAATATTGACATAATCTTGCTGTGTGCATACTGCTAGTTTAGAACAGCTTCTTGCTTTATAATTACATAGGGACTCTAGAACGGGGTTACAGGTTGAAACATAGCGGAACCACAGGGGAAGTTTAATGATCTCTGGAAGTGGACACTTAATTCTCTTGTCGTTAGCAGAACTGAGACACACGGCCGGCCCTCACCAGATGAGAAGGCCACGTAATCTAGTGGCTGAATTGCTGCTTCCCATGTACAACTTAAATATCTTGGACATGGAGGACAGATTTTGGTGGGTACCTTAGCTTGCTCCCTCATGACAGCTGAATACGGCCATTTTCCAAGTTCTGTTTTCTTGGAGGACTGTTGCTCAAGGGTAACTCACATTTTATTGCCAAACGAAGGGCAGTTAACAATTTCATAAGTACTGTGATCACAGTCAGATTATTTTTGGTCTGGAAAGGACCTCAGTGGCTACATACATTGTTTTCATTGATCTGTCCATCTCTCTATCTTTTTCTAAGCCCCAGCTAAGGATCAGGCATGAAGTACAGAGGGGTGACAGGAGAGCAGTGGTACCAGCCCTAAGAGGCTCAAAGCGAGAGAGCAAAATTGAGTTGGAGAATAAGCACGTAAAATAAACACATCTCATAAATCCTTACCTCTAAATCCTATTTGTGAATACATTTTATTTTTAGCAGCATTACACAAGTACGTAGTTTGAAATGCACTATTAATAAAAAGCTTACGAAGAGGGGCACCTGGGTGGCGCAGTCAGTTAAGCGTCCTAGTTCAGCTCAGGTCATGATCTCCTGGTTCGTGGGTTCAAGCCCCGCGTCAGGCTCTCTGCTGACAGTTCAGTCAGAGCCTGGAGCCTGCTTCAGGCTCTGTGTCTCCCTCTCTCTGCCCCTCCCCCACTCACGCTCTGTCTCTGTCTCTCTCTCTGTCTCAAAAAGAAATCAACATTAAAAAACTAAAAATAAAGAACTTATGATGAAATTCATTGTGCTCATCCTCAGCCCTCCTTCCAATTCCATTCATGTGAAGTTTTCTACATCCCCACCTGTATTATCTAAGACATTTTTTTGAGAGAGAGCAAGTGGGGGAGGGGCAGAGAGAGGGAAAGAGAGAACCTTAGGCAGACTGCACACCCAGCATGGAGCCCAACCTGGGGCTTGATCTCAGGACCCTGGGATCAAGCCCTGAGCTGAAATCAAAAGGCGACACTCAACCGATGAGTCACATAGTGGCCCCATTAAGACACTTTTTACTCACAGTGTTGGACTGTTAAATAGTTCATTCTTTATTGATAACTAGTACAGTGTTATACTCTTTGTACAATGCTTATTTTTCCTAGAATCCACTAGTATTCACTTTTTCTTTTCTTTTTTCCTGTGGAATTTGAGTCCAAATAAAGTTAAGTAATTTATCCCACTTCACACAGGTCTAAGGGCATTGACACAAAATTCTGACCCATATTTTTACGGCAAAGATTGTGGTCACGCTACTCTATAACTTGCTGAAGCTTCTGGAATTGTCAGTGCTGTAGGCAAGTTACAGGTAAGGTTTTTAACTGAATTCTTCCGTAACCAGAAGCCATGTGACGGTGGCATGAGAAAACGGTGAAGGTTGAGTTCCGAGACTGGGCTTTACCCAAGACACTCCAGCGGTGATGTTTTGTTTCTTTCTTCAGGGTTGAACAATCATGAGTATATTCAATTACTTAGTTTTTAAATAATTAATGACTATATAAGAAAATTACAACTAGCAAAGGAAGGGATACTGCTTCTCTTTTCATGCTAGTGATACAAAATTATGTAAAAGCTGGTTTCAATTTGACCTAAAGTCTTAGGTATATTAAAATGCAACTGCTAATGTGAAAAAAAAATTGTGAGGCTGGCCAACGCTATGAGCTAAATAGTGATAATACCAAGTATTCTTTTATTCACCATTTATTATGTGTCAGGTATTGTGATAGAGTCACATACACAGATTTAATCTTTTAATCAATTCACACAAATAGATACATTTACTTCTATTAGAGATAAGGACAATTAGATAGCACAGTTAATGAATTTTCTTTCTTTCTTTTTTTTTTTCTTTTTATTTTAAAGAGAGCAAGAGCTAGCAGGAGAGAGGGGCAGAGGGAGAGAGAGAGAATCTTTTATTTTTTTAAATTTTTTTTTTTAACGTTTCTTTATTTTTGAGACAGACAGAGCACAAACTGGGGAGGGTCAGAGAGAGAGGGAGACACAGAATCTGAAACAGGCTCCAGGCTCTGAGCAATCAGCACAGAGCCCGACGCGGGGCTGAACTCACAGACCGTGAGATCGTGACCTGAGCCGAAGTCGGATGCTTAACTGACTGAGCCACCCAGGCGCCCCAAGGCAGAGAGAATCTTAAGCAAGGCTCCAGGTTCAGCAGGGAGCCTGATGCAGGGCTCGATCCCGCAACCCTGGGATCACGACCTGAGCCGAAATCAAGTCACATGCCCCACCAACTGAGCCACCCAGGCGCCCCGAAATGAATTTTCTAAAGGATGATAATTGACAAAGAACTAGCAGACTTGCCACACCTCAGACCTGCTCATCTTATGCCGCCTTCTTCATCCTCGGGGGCCCATTGTACGTGGGTAAGCAAAATCCCCGTATGTGTACCGGGAACTTGAGGCAGACCATTGTTTGCGTGTTTACTATGTTATAAGAAACTCACCATACAGGTCCTATGCGAGACCCAAGGAAATAGAAAATTTTAGCCATCCACAAGAGGCCATAAGCAAGTTTCAAAATAACAGGAAGCTGCGATGCAAAGAGAAGCAGCAGGGAGTTCGTGATTTATTGACAGTCATTAATTGTTGGTAACAGTTTTAATTACTCTTTATAGTAGTGCAAATGAAAGCATATCGAGTCCATGCCCCTTTAGAACCTTTAAAACCTTTAGAACCTTTCTAATTCTGAATAAAAAGTTACTTGACACCAAATACTGTCTGTGTTGATTTAGAAACACTACATAGCCTGCAGTAACATTGCCCTATTTTATTATTTTATTTTAATTTAATTTAATTTATTTTATTTTATTTTATTTTATTTTACTTTATTTTATTTTACTTTATTTTATTTTATATTTTATTTTATTTTATTTTATTTTATTTTATTTTATTTTAAACTCACGGAGCATCAGCAACCCTGGGCTTCCTGCAACCCCCTCTCGTTTATGTTCTCCACGTACTCAGGTCACAAACTTCCTTACCAAATAACCAAGCTTTGTTTTCAGAAACACTTCTTGCCTGTTCTTATTGCCCCCAAAATCCATCCTTTTCTGGCCTGTTACCTTCTCGAGACACATCAAAATCCACATAGCCAGCGTCTGCTTCTAGTGTCCATGAAGGGCTTACAGGTATGATGGGAAAGATGACTAATGTTTCTTAAGCTGTTGCTCATTTTGTTCCTTGAGGCTATGTTTCCACAACCAGCAGGTTTGCTCTGGGACTTACCCGGAGGAAATGATGGCCCCCAGGCCACAGGGACACCTTCTGGCTGCAGGAAAGGGCTCTCCCTCCCTTGCTTCCCTCGGGTGTGTACCACCTGCCAAAGAGGACAGGGCACTTGTGTGCAGCGGGAGATGGCTGCGTTAGCTGGGGGTGTCCCCTGACACCCGACAGCCATCTGGAGAACCAAGTGAGTGCCAGGGAATTAGCAGAATTGGACACAAACCAAATCAAGCAACTTACTCAAAAGGAAGACCCAGCAAACTTTCTCAATGCTCCCTTTTTTAGGTGATAGAAAAATTACAGATTTGGAGTCAGACATAACTGAGTCAAAATGACCACTTTATTTCTTAAAAGCTTTGTTACCCCAGACTTGATTAACTTGTATAATCTTACTCGCTTTACCTATAAAATGTAAGAAAATATATGTATATAAAACTTCCAGTTACATACGTGTTCTTCATGTCTCAGCTTATATCTACAATATATACAAGTGTAAACATATTACACTTGATGTTTCCTTTCTTCTGACTTAACCTCCATCCCATAGCAGTCTCTCCAGGTCAACCCCAGCCTGGGAAAATTCAGTGCTTATCTTTTTGCAAATAATTTATGTAAGTTCTCCCTCTCGAGGAATGTATACACCCCCTCTTGTCTTCAGTGAAGGTTGTGTTCTCTTCTTTCCAAAGGGAACAGTAGGGAAAGGGAGGAGGGGTAAGACCTACCGGTGAAGAAACCTGACAAACAAATACAAGGTCAAGCCAGTGAAGAGCCATCTTGACAGCATGCTGTTGATCTGATGTGCGGAGAATGACATTTTGCCTCCGTTGTTTGCTCCCCCGGACCCATAACTGCAGTCTAACCATGAGAGACACAGCAAACTGAACCAAACTGAGGAACATTCTACCAGATACCCCTCAAAACTGTGAAAGTCATCAAGAACAAGGAAGGTCTGAGAAACTACCACTGTTTCGAGGGGCTCAGAGTTTTATTCTGGATGGGCTCTAACAGAAAAAGGACTGTGTCTAAAAATTAAGGAAATCCAAATGAGATGTGAAATTTAGCCCATAATAATGTATCAGCATCAATGTCGCAGCTGAGACCCACGTGCCACGGTAGTGGATGGAAGATGTTCATAATAAGGAAAACTGCCTGTGGCGTGTGCAGGGCCAGTCTGGAACCCTCTGCAACTACTCCAAAAATCGAAAGCTGTTATCAAATAAAGTGCTTACTGAAAAAAGTCAAGTGTATAGTAATTCACAGTAAGAGAAATTGCTACATGACATGTCCCTGTTCCCTTTCTTACCCATGCCTGTCCCTTTTTGGATGTCAGATCAGAAAGAACAGTTTTAGAAATTCGTTATTTACAATCAATTTTGTCTAAAGATCCGTTAGTAAAAGTTAGTTTTTTAAGTGGAAATACTTTTTAAACTGTCAATTAGCAAAACTTCATTTTAGTTAAAACTGATTCTGTATTGGCATAGTTTACAATTTTTTTGGGGGGGGGGAGGGAGTAAAATCCAGGAATACCTTGTGTACATTCTCGGTTAAATTTGGATCCTGCCTCATGCAAAATTCAGTGAGCTTCTTAGATGAAGGGATAATAGGAATCATAAAATCACACTGACAGGTAATTTATGCTTGATGAATTTATCCTCATGAAATTTTGTAACACAAAATAATTAAACCTGGGAAAAGTTTGCCAAAGCAAATGTGTATAGTATCTGAATAATGTAGGTTAAAAAAAAGGTCTCTGAGCCCAGCGAACTCTGGCCAAAGGAATTTGGGGGAAGATGTGAGGAATATGATCTGTCTAATTTGCCCAATGTGCTAATATTTACCCTGCGGATTTTTACGAGAAAACTGAGTGTAATGTGAAGTAAAATTTGCCTTTCTCTTCACTAAGCCTACATTTGGACCACAGAGAACCCTAGGATTACCTCTGAGTCTGAGCATTTATGTACCCCAGTTCTGGCTTATGTCCATTCAGATGATGGAGGTCAGATGCTAGGAGTCAGAAACTACTGGATTTAAAGTCAAAGTCAATATCTGAATGACACTGGTGATTTTCCCAACTTTGAAGAACCTTATTTTTCCTTAACATGAAGCTATAGCAACTACTTAATTCACCAGGCTCCTGGTAATTTTGAAACAAGTGACAGTTTCTTTCCTTTCAATTTCCACTTTCCATAACCTGCTCTCCTGCCTTTACAAAACAACAACACAAACAAATGGAAATCCATTACCAGGTAAAGTCCAGTTCACTCACAAAATATTTACTGGTTCTTAAATAATCTGCTCAGATTTCCCACTCATAAGAAAGTGATTTGCCACAATGTGAAACTTCTTAAAATTATGATGGTTATGGGAATTTTTGTCTCTCTTAACTTCTTTTAACTGAAATATTACCCCTTTCTCAGATTTACAGGACAAGTCGTCACATGGAACGTGACTAGACGATATCAGAGGGATTTTACTTACTAATATACCGATACAAGGGAGACAGTTCAATAAATATTTGTTAATGTGTCTGCTATACTTAGCTCGATACTTTGCTCTATTTAATTCAACTTCAATTATTAACTGAAAAGGAATGACAGTTAATCCTCAAAAAATGTCTAATATGGCCCAGAGCAAATAGTTTCCCTTTATGGTATCATCTGCTAATCCCCACACTAATTGACTTATTTAAAGGAAAAAAAAAAAGTACTCCATTTATTTCAATATGGCATTCAAAATACTTTGTAAGTCTCTTCATAATTCCTACCTCTTTGAATTTACTCCCATGAAGATATTCCCTCTCATCTTGTCTTCCCTTAAGATTTTTTATTAGCTCTCCGTGGTCTGTACAAGTTAAGTTCAAGCATTTCAGCATGACCTACAAGGTCTTCTGTCACCTGCCTTCTTCCCAAATGTCACCTCCTGCCACTTACCTATTTGCAATTCATACTCGAACAATGGCGAACTGTATAAACGTTCCCAATGTTCTATGCTGCTTCATGATTCTATTCACTGGCTTGTCTTGTTCTATTTGTCTTTAATGAGCCCTGTCTCCTGTTTAATGAACTTAAACTTGATAACTTTTGTTCAGTTCAACAGTCTTCTTCTTCAGAAAATCTCAAACCTCAAAAGTCAGATTGAGATACTTTTTTTTTCCGTATTCACAGGGCATTTCTCCTTTATGCAAATTTACTCCTAAATTATCGCCTACAAATATTTAGCTGCCTTTCTCAACCAATTATTAATGGAGAACAGAAATTGTGTCTTTCTCACACTTTTGTTTCAGTTCCTTTCATGTTTAGTATATAGTCAATAGTATTTTTTTTTTTTTCAGTTGGACAATTTGCCACCCATCAATGCTGGGGTTGATCATTTATAACAGCTATTACCTCATTTGATGAATTATCAGAATAATTCTGCAATGATCATTATTACTGTTTTATAGAAAGAGGAAACTGAGCCTCAGTGATGTTAATTACGTTGCATGTGAAAGCATTGTTATAGCAATTATTCTACCTCCCAACCTTTTCAGTGGTATCACTTAACCTCTCTTCCTGCCTACCTGTCTTTTACATAACAACACATTTTTTTCTCTTCCTAAGAATTTTTTCTTCTTGTTGTGGGAAAGAAAATTATAGCTACTTGAATACAAAGAGAAGAGTTAATCACCACCTCAGGGATTAACCAAGGTTTCATGAAGGAAAACAGAACTTGAAGTTGACTTTGATAGGGGATAGGATTTATGGAGGCAGGGAAGTTGGAGGGAGAAGATTCCAGATGGGCTTATGCCACTGGTGTGGACATAATGAGGTTCATGTCTGTTCAGGGAATTAAGTTTGCTGTCAGGAGAGGAGAAAAGAAGGGAGTTTTTACCATGAAACAATAATGCTTGTTTTCAGAGAAAAGCTATCTGAACAGATTGGAAGATGGTGTGGAAAGAAACTTTTTTTTTTTTTTTTTTTTAGCTTTTACTTGCTTTTAATTTTCAGGATTTTAATTATGGACAATTTAACAATTACAGTAAAACCTTGGAGGGTAAGTAACTTGTTGCAGGAGTCTTCTGCAAAAGGAGCAAACATTTGTAATAAATTTTTACTTGATAAACGAGTGATGTCTCCCAATACAAGTAGTACGTGATGCTGAATGTCACATGATCACAAGTGAGCCAATGGTTCTAGAAATTCACTTTGATGTACGAGTGCTTTGGATTACAAGCATGTTTACTAAACAGATTATGCTCATAAGGCAAGGTTTTATTCTGATTGAAAAGATAATACAGAGACATCTGTTATATACTACACCCAGTTTCCCCCACTAGTCATATCTTACTTTGGCTTGATACATCTGTTACAATGAATGAGCCAATATTGACACATTATTAACAGAATTTCATAGTTTATGTCAATTACTTTTTTTTCCTTTTTTATTTTACTTGTCTTTTTTACTATTCTAGGATCCTGTCCAGAAAACCACTTGACATTTGGTTGGCGTTTCTCTTTAGTTCCCTCTTGCCTATGGCAGTTTCTCAGGCGTTCCTTATTTTTAATGATCTTGACGGTTTTGTAGAGTATTGGCAACGAATTCTGTAGTCTGTGTGCTCTTAGACTTTGAGGTATCACAATTTCTACCCTGTTAAACAACTGTCTAGTAAAGATTTTACAATGTATCAAAGCTTATTTAGAAGAAGGGTGCTATACTTTATGAACATAGTTCATGTTGTGGTTATAAGCCTGGGACCAGGTAAAGCGAGAAACATTGACAAGGCAACAGAGTGTTCAAAAACTGGCTTCCCAAACATCAACACAGTGATTCTGGTGACGGCATGACCTCCCCACTGACTACACTCTGAGCCAACCCAAGCTGCTAAGAGGACATAAATTGACAGTCCCCAATCCAAGTGTGTCACCTCTGTGCAGATAGACAAACCTTTGCTCCTTGCTCTCACTGTCACTTTGGCAAGTTAAATAAGAACCTTCTGAATCCTGCTTATGACATATAGAAATCTACTAATAAATATGTCTTTTCAAAAGCAGTGGGAGAAATCTTTGTGAGCAAGGAATTCAGAGGCTTTAGAGTAACTTGGCTTCATGGCTTTGAATAAAACTCTTTAACTCTGAAGACAAAGGAAAGATGCTTTGGGTTTGGGGGTGCAACTACACCTCCCCACTCCTCATTTGTGCTTGCAGTATGAGACAGCTCCACTATTTTGCCAAGGAATTCGTGGAGTAGAGCAGTCAACGTGAATGTGTGAGAACCTTGAGTTCTGGGGTCCTTCAAAAGAATACTGTTTCATGGTTTTCAAATGCTAGGGTGAGTCCAGTTCTCAATTTTTCTACAATTATGCATCCCACTTGACCCCGTTTATGGGAGAAAAACTTCAGAAGTCAGCATGAATAGTAGAAAAACAGTGCACACGGAATCAGTCTTGAGAGGGATTCATTGTCCCCTTAGACAAGGTCATCAACCTACATGTATTTTGGTTTTTGCCATCAGATCCCTCCTCCGTGCCTGTGAGGGATGTGAATGTAATGGCGACCCTCAAGAGGTAGGATTCACAGAAGCTATCCCAAGGGACAATATTAATGGGGGCAGAAACTGGAAGGAAGTCGGTTGCAGACCCAGGAATCTGGGACCAGGATGCTGGGATGAGGGCACGTTGTGTACGTGAAGGGATCTGGACCTCAATCTATAGCATACATGCTGAAATCGGACAGTTTGACTTTGGCTCTTAGCTCTGTCACTTATCAGCTCTGTGCGTTTGAACACATTGTTCAACTTTTCTAAGCATGATTCCTCTCCTGAAACGTGAGTGACAGCCTCAGAGAGGTGTTTAGAATATAAAATGGGATAAACATGTAAAACAGCTAGCACAATGTGTTAGGGGTGTTGATAATGATGTTGTTCACAGCTCCTCTTAAGGACCGGGTGGCACAGAATGTGGCTAGATCAGCTAACGGACCCATCAGGATGGGACTGAGACACTCAGGATAAAAGTGCATCTGATGACATTTTTTATGCTTCCCATACATTCCTTTCTAAAAGCTCAAATAACATGGCCCATGCAAAAGCAGAATAAAACTTAGAAAAAAACATTATAAATAAAATATTTTATTATGTCACTAGTCACATTCATCTGCAAATAATGCTTAAAGCATTTGGATGTAGTTTTTTTTTTTTCTTTTCTTTTCTATTCATTAATTCAGTACCTTGCAATAGCATTTACTCTAAAGTTTGTTAAAACGTATCATTTCTTCAAAAGAATAGAGAAATTTTACCTCAACATAGGTTGAATTGTCAAAAATTCGAATTATTGAAATCCAGATAAATGAATTTCAACTTCATTTGCTGCTCTGTTGGATGTGTTTTTGAAGCTCAGAAAGCTTCAGGTTTGGGGAATCTGGGTGGTTCAGTCAGTTGAGCATCCAACTCTTGATTTCAGCTCAGGTCATGATCCCAGGGTCGTGGGACTGAGCCCTGCATCAGACTCTGTACTGAGCACTGAACCTGCTTAAGATTCTCTCTCTCTCTCTCTCTCTCTCTCTCTCTCTCTCCCTCTGCCCCTCTCCCCCACTCATGTTTTCTCTTTTCCTGAATAAATAAATAATAAATAATAAATAAAATACAGAGATTAGAAAGATAGATTACAAAACAATACCCAAAATATAGATTACCTAAAAGAAACTCATTTCAAATATAGCAATAGAGATTGGATGAAAGTAAGTGGAAGAATGGAAAAAGTTCCATCAGGCGTGTGAATCAAAAGACAGCAGGCTGACTATATGAATATCAGATAAAGTAAACTTCAGAACACAGAGACAGAGACAGAATTCTGTCTGCCAGAGACAGAGACAGAAATTTAGAATGGTTAAAGGGTCGATCTGTTGAGAAGATGTAGCCATCCTACCAGTGTATATATTGAACAACAGAGCTGCAAAATCTATGAAGCCGAAACTGATAGAACAGAAATGGGAAATAAACAAATATGTGATTATACATATGTATCACCATGCTGTGTCAATAATGAACACCGTACCAAGACAGAAAATCAGCAAGGATAGAGAAGAACTGAATAACACCGTTAACTAACAGGATCTAATTGATATTTATAGGACACTCTACCCCAATAACAGCATAATAATTTTTTTCAAGTGTCCATAGAAGCTATACAAGGATAGATCATAACCTAGGCCATAAGAACAATCTTAACAAATTCAAAAGAATTGAAATCATCCAGAATGTGTTCTCCAACCACAGCAGAATCAAGCTAAAAATCACTAATATAAATATAATTGAAAAATATCTAAATACTTAACAACAAAAAAACATACATCTAAGTACTCTGTGAATCTCAAGGAAATAAAATTATGCATTGTAGTAAAAACATTAAAAATAAAACATGACATTTGTGAAACACAGCTAAAGTAGCACTAAAAGGAAAATTTATAGCATTAAATATATACATAATAGAAGACCAGAGGCCTCAAATAAAGATAAGAGCGAGAGTTAGTGAAATTGAAACAGGAAAGCAACAGAGAAGATCAATAAAACCAAGAGCTGGGTTTTGTTTTTTGTTTTGTATTTTGAAAAATCAATAAGATTGGGGCGCCTGGGTGGCTTAGTCGGTTAAGCGTCTGACTTCGGCTCAGGTCATGATCTTGCGGTCTGTGAGTTCGAGCCCCGCATTGGGCTCTGTGCTGACCGCTCAGAGCCTTGAGCCTGTTTCAGATTCTGAGTCTCCCTCTCTCTCTGACCCTCCCCCGTTCATGCTCTGTCTCTCTCTGTCTCAAAAATAAATAAACGTTAAAAAAAAAAAATTAAAAAAAAAAAGAAAAATCAATAAGATCGACAAACCCTCTAAGAAAATGAACCAAAACGAAACAAAACAAAACAAAACAAAAAAAACCCCAAGAGAAAACAAATTACCAATATGGGGTACGAAATTCTAGGTCTTACAGACTTCCAAAGGATAATATGTGAATAGTATGAACAATTCAACACACTTCCACTTGGCAATTTGAATGAAATAAACTAATTCTTGAAAACTGTAAACTATAACTCATTACATATAAAATTCTACTTTTAATATCTCTCTATGTATTAAGTGAAAATACATTATTTAAAAAACCTAAGGGGCGCCTGGTTGGCTCAGTCGGTTGAGCATCCAACTTCAGCTCAGGTCACAATCTCATGGTTCATGAGTTTGAGCCCCATGTCAGGCTCTGTGCTGACAGCTCAGAGCCTGGAGCCTGCTTTGGATTCGTGTCTCCCTCTCTCTCTGTCCCTCCCCTGCTCACACTCTACATCTCTCTCCCTTAAAAATAAATAAACATTTAAAAAATAATAAAAATAAAACCCATAAAAATAACCTTCAGTTTCAAATGGTTTAACTTGAATTATTTCCCCAAATGTTTAGGGAAGAATTAGTACCAATTCTACAAAGAGTCTTCCAGGTACTAGAAAAATATGGAAAAAATTTTAATTTATGTTGTGAAACTAGTATTACATAAAGAGCATACAAATACATTATAGACACACAAAAAAATTGCATCCTTCATGAATATAGACACAAATACCTTTAGCAAACACTAGCAAATAGAGTTCAGTAATATTATATATATTATATATGTAATATATATAATTAATCATATATTATAATAATTATATTACATATTATATTATAGTCATATAAAATTATATATAATATATTAATTAATATGATATTGTTATAATTAATTATTAATGAATAAATATACTTAAAGTAATAATATATAAATTAAATAATTAAATTGAATAATTAATTATTAATTAAATATTAATTAAATTAAATAATTACATAATGTATGTAATTACATATAATTATATTATAATTATATAATTATATAAAATTACATAAAATTATATATAATATATTAATTAATATGATATTGTTATAATTAATTATTAATGAATAAATATAATTAATATAACATTTTACAAATTAAATGATTAATTAAATTAAATAATTAAATATTAATTAAGTTAAATAATTACATAATGTATGTAATTATATCTATTTAACAATTAATATATATTAATAATATAAAATTATATTAATATATAATTATATTATGTATATAATTACTTATATATATAATTATATAATCAAACCCATCCTCCACATTAACATGCTAAAAAAGAAAAATTTCACAATCCTTTTAGCCCCTGCAGAAAAATCCTTTGGCAAAATGTGGCATACATTCATGTTAAAAACTCTTAGAAAAATTGAAATAAAGAGAACTTCATAATTGATAAATAGCATCTTAAAAAAAAACCTTCAGCTAACATAATTATTTTTTTATTCACGTATAATTGGCATACAGTGTCTTACTAGTTTCAGGCATACAGCATGTTGGCTCAACAACTATCCATTTCTCAGTGCTTGGGACAATAAGTGTAGTCACTCTCTGTCACCATACAAAGTTATTACAACATTACTGACCATATTCCCTAGGGTGTACTTTTCATCTCCGTGACGTATTTATTTTATGACTAGAAGCTTCTATCTCTTAATCACCTTTGTCGATTTTGTTCACCTCCCCTCTGGCAACCACCAGTTTATTCTCTGTATTTAAGAATCTTTGTTTTGTTTTTTTGTTCATCTGTTTGTTTTTTGTTTTTTAGATTTCACATACAAGTGAAATCATATGGTATATGTCTTTCTCTGTCTGACTTATTTCACTTTACATTATACCCTCTAACTCCATCCATGTTGTTGTAAATGGAAAGATCTCATTCTTTTTTAGGGCTGAGTACTATTCCATTGTATACATACACCACAACTTTTTTAATCTGTTCGTATATTGATGGACACTTGAGTTGCTTCCATATCATGGCTATTGTAAATAATGCTACAATAAATATAGGGCTGCATGTATCTTTTTGAGTTGGTGTTTTTGTTTTCTTTGGGCAAATACCCAGGAGTAGAATTATTGAATCATACATTATTTCTATTTTTGTAATTTTTGAGAAACTTCCAGACTGTTTTCTACAGTAGTTTCACTGGTTTAAACTTCCACCAACAGAGCACAAGCGTTCCCTTTTCTCCACATCTTCACGAGCACTTGTTTTTTGTCTTTTTGATACTAGTCATTCTTACTGTTGTGAGGTGGTATCTCATTGTGGTTTTGCTGTGTATTTCCCTGATGATGATGAATGACACTGTGCATTTTTTCATGTGTCTGTTGGCCATCTGGAAGCCTCCATTGGAAAGATGTGTATTCAGGTCCTCTGTCTATTTTTTAATCGGACTGTTTGTTTGTTTTGGTGTTCAATTGTATACGTTCTTTATATATTTTGGATATTAACCCCTTACTGGGTATATCATGTGCAAATATCTTCTCCCATTCAGTAAATTGCCTTTTCATTTTGTTTCTTATTTCCTTCACTGTGAATAGGCTTTTTATTTTGATGTAGTCCCAATAGTTTATTTTTGCTTTTGTTTTCTTTGTCTGAAGAGATATGTTGCTAAGGCCAGTCTCTCAGACAGCTAACATTATTCCTCGTTGTGAAACACTGATTTTTTTTCCTTTTAAGATGAGGAACAAGACAAGGCTGTTCCCTCTCACCAGTCTCATTCAACTGGTGCCGGTTCCAGAGGGTCTAACTGTTGTAATGAGGCATGAAATGGAAATAAAATGCATCTAGATCAGAAATGAAAAAAAATAATACTGTCCCTTTTGGTAGATGACAAAAATATCCATGAGGAAAATCACTTCATATCTACGAAACCCAAAAATATTTAGAACTTATAAATCAATTCAGAAAGGCCACAAGATATAAGATAAATACATAAAAATCAACTGTACACCTATATACTAGTGATATACGACATGAACACCAAAATTAAAAATATAAGGCCATTTACAAGAAGATTCCCTACAAAATTCCCTACAAAACATCCTAGTTAAAGAAAATGTTTCTAAAAGTTCATTAATAATTATTATATAATAGTTACTTATTTACTTTAATACTCTGTTGTTTTATAATATTTATTTTGTATGTTATATAAAATTGTAATACTTTATTACAATATACTACTAAAGTTTTATTATTTTGTATTCATTGCATATTCAAGAGTTTATAAAAATGCTTGGGGTCAGCAGAGTTTTCTCGAAAGAAAGTTTGAACAGACATCACAGTGTTTATCTTCTACTATGATTCTATCCCTTCCAAACCACACGACCTCAGGTGAATTATTTAAATACACACATGAGATTTTAAGATTTAAATCCTGTCTCTCATGACCTTGCAAAAGTTACATAACCTCCCTGGGATTCAGTTTCCTTACCTGTGAAAAAGGAGTTAACATCGTTACTTCATCATGGCACAGATGTCCTAATGAAAGTATCCATCATATCATATGTAAATCACTTAGAATTGTACCTTATGCAGTAGGTGCTATGTAACCTTTGTCTTTCACTATTACAACTATTGAGTTGAATCACATGATTGGAAAATTGTTTCTTGCATTTAGGAGACTACAAATATTAACATAAGAATCTTGGTCTTGGAGGTGCTAGAAATTGCTCTAAAAGGTTTATCTGCATGTTGTGCAAGTATTTCCAGTTTCACAACAGGAGTGGATCTTAGGTCTGGATACGTTGAAAGTATTATTCTTTCACTCTACAAATAATTTCAAAGGAGCTTTCATTCTCCATGAACTTTGCTAGTCCTTCAAGCTAAATAAGTAACAATATAACGTGAAAGGTGATGAGTGACATTCTGGTGTGAGAAATTGTCTGAATGCGGTGGTGGCCCTCAAGCTCAATAACAGGTCAGCTATCCCGATGGGCACCAAGTGCCCAAGTGTTGCCCAAATTAAAATGCTCCAATCATACAAGCTTTTTAAAAATCACACAGCAATCAATTCAAACCACAGAGTGAGAAGCAAGAGGAAAGAGGCGGCAGAAGTCAAGACACTCAGAATACTTTGGGAGTGACGTGGGAAGTTCTCACTGCCTGAAGCCAGGGTAGTACAATGTTCTCATGTCCTGATGCTCTATCTGCCACATCAGCCTTTTTGCTGACGGTGTAGATACAGGGATACCCTTTAGGCTCAAACAATGGGGCCCACAGATAGAAAGTGCCCTGGGCCAATAACATGTTTGCGCTATTGGAGACACCCAGGGACAAGTGGCTTGACACACCAGTGGCTTGAAAATCAGCTCAATGAGAAACCATGGGATTTGTGTTTCCCGAGCAGAGAACATATGGAGGCAAAATGGGTGTCGCTGCCATGTTGCTGAATTAAAACTTTGTGAAAATTAAGTACCCATGTCAATTGAGTGAACATGTGGTGATTCTTGTTTACAGATGTATCATGGCTGTTTAACTCATCAGTATCTCTGACTCCTCCCATCACTTTCCAGGTTTGACACATATGCTCTGCCTTCCCATGATGTATCATCCTTAACAACCCTATGAATTCTGTCCATATATGTAACAGTAGTTTTGCTTGCTAGCAACTTACCTGTCTAAAATATCTTAAAGGTTTTGTGGCTAATAGACTACAAGTTTACCATGAAAGCAAGAGCATGTTATAAGTATGGAGAAAAATAAAGTAGCTTGACTGATAGCCCAGGTCAGCTGGGACAGTATCCTTATTCCCTGGTGCAGTGAGGAGCTCAGCCCTTCCTCTTTCTAGTACCTTTCTGGAAGGCCCAAGGGGAAGGGTTTCCCATGGCTCTGCACCAACCCTGGTGTTTCTGTGCCCCTGTCCCTCTCGCTGCTCTTCCCCCAAGGTCCCTGGGCCACAGTCCCATCCCTTTCTAGTCAGTGTTTAGAGCCTGCTTGCTGATCTACCACTGCCACTCTCTCTGTTCCTTCTGCCCTGAGACCCAGGGCACGATTTTTCATTCCATTATTGCTTGTAGGGGTTCTTTGCCAACCCTCTCACCTGGCAGTCTCAGGGTGCACCTCAGTGTCCTGGTTGGCCCAAAGATATTTTTTTCTTCACATGCCCTATCTTTGTGTTAGCAATCTCGTAGCAAAATCATGAATTTCTTTTAAACAAAAGCTTGTTTATTCTGAGAGAGAGAGAAAAAGAGAACACGGAGGAGGGGCAGAGAGACAGGGAGAGAGAGAATCCTAAGCAGGCTCCATGCTTTTAAACACAGCATTTAAACACAGTTTTTGACTTTCCTAAGCAATAGAAAAGTTGTAAACGTATATATCCATAAAATGCAAAGATGCTATTACGTGTAGACAGCCACAACTTGGATGGGTAATAATTACATTAGAACTTCAAACTGATATGGAAGTGTATCATGGGAGCCTTTTCCCATTATGTCTTCTGAATTGAACCAACATTTCATGTAAAGTCTAGTTTATTTACCACTGTATGCATTCAGTAGTGACACTGTCATAAAAGTCATAAATAAATGTTGGGCCTAAAAATGCTGAGGATGCTTCCCATGATCAACGAAGTACCATGCAATGACATTGTTTCTTTTAAAAAATAAGCTTAGCTACGATCACGTTCTGTCAGTTTATGTACTAATTGCAATTTGTAATTTTTCCAAGTAATCTGGAACAGTTTACTCATATCTTCTAAGCATGTTGGGAAATGTTTCAAGCCTTCAAATTTATAACTAGCAACCTAAGACATTTCATGCTATTTTTTTTAATTGTACAAAATCTAAATGGTCCATGTATACTTGGAAATGTTTGAAAGATGTAAATAGTTTTGCATGTATTTTATTTAAGATATATTAAGTTGATAATCTCTTATAATTTTAGCACTTGAGCTTTTCAAAACAAAACTAATTTCCCTTGACAATTAGGGAAACAGATTAAAAGTAATAAGGTAACTCTTAGTTAAGTAATTTTGTGAAATACCAGCTACAACTAAGTTGAACAGATTTCTCAATCTGCAGATTTCTCAGACCCTGCATTTGGCATGGTTTTATCAAATCCTGGAATAAAAGTTAGTAAATTAAAAAAAAATAGTAAAACTTTAGGCTAGTATATATAAAAGAAAAGCATTTGATTCAAAACTTCATTAAGGACAAACATCATCAAGAAGTAGTTGTTCCAAATCTTTGAAACCATTTCATGAACCTGGAAATACATACTAACAGCACATCGTAATACGATCTTTTAAAAATAAATTTGAAAACCAATGTCTTCTACTGAAAGAATTTAGACTGCATTGTGCCCACTTTTGTTCATCATCATGGCCTTGATTCATCAAGAGAAGTGAAAAGGTAAGTTTCAAATTGAAGGAAATCATTTATAATACAAAACCAAGAAAAAAAAATTCATCAAGAATGTGTAAGTGACCCATGTACGCCAGTAAGAAAAGTACAAACAGCAGGAGAAAAATGTGCAAAAGATTTAGACAGGCCTTACTCAGAAGAGGAAACACATAAAGCCAGTAAACACTTAAAGATATATTTAACTCATTAGTGACCAGAGAAAGTAAATCAAGAACATAAAGAGATACCATTTTACACCTATTTTACTGGCACAAATTAAAGTTTGACAATGCCTAGTATTCAAGATGAGAACAACAAAAAAGTCAACCACGCTGACACTGCACAGCTTATTGTCTTCATTAAAATAAATACAATTTCATTTTTTATTGCAGTTGACAATGTTGTGTTAGTTTCAAGTGTATAACAGCGATTTGACAATTATGTACATTACACAACGTCCATCATGATGAGTGTGGCTACCATTTGTCAGCAAAGTTATTACAGTATTATTTACTATAAACCCTCTGCTGTACTTTTTTCATCCCTGGGATTTATTTATTTTATACTTGGAAGTCTGTGCCTCTTAATCTCTTTCGTGTATTTCACCCATCCTTATACCCTTCTCGCTTCCAACAACCACCTGTTTGTTGATGAGTCTGTTTCTGCTGTTTGTTTCTCATTTTATTTTGTTTTTTAAATTCCACATGTAGGTGGAAGCAACTAGTACTTGTCTTCCTCTGTCTGACTTATTACACTGAGCATAATGCCCTCTAGGTCCATCCATCTTGTTACAAATGGCAACATTTCATTCTTTTTTATGGCTGAGTAATATTCCAGTATGTGTATATGTGTGTGTGTGTGTGTGTGTGTGTGTGTGTGTGTGTCTGAACGTGTGTGTGTGTGTGTGTCTGAATGCGTGTGTGTGCACATGTGTGTGTACATAACCATATCTTCTTTTTCCATCCATCTATGAATAAGCAATCTGTTTGCTTCCATATCTCAGCTATTTTAAATAATGCTGCAATAAACATGAGCATTCATATATCTCCTTAAATTAGTGTTTTTGTTTTCTTTGGGTAATATCCAGCAGTGGAATTACTGGATAGTATGGTTTTTCTATTTTTAGTTTTTTGAGAAACTGCCATACCATTTTCCATAGTGACATGAGGGTTCTCTTGTCTCCAAATCCTAACTAGTGCTTGTTATTTTTTCTTTTTGATACTAGCCATTCTATTGTGATAGCTCACTGTGGTTAAAAAGAAAAAAAAAGATAAAAGTGGCAAATAACTTTATTTTCTCCTGAAACTCTCTCTACCAAAACCAAACCAACCAAATAAACAAAAACCTTCTTTAAATAAACATTGGAGTGTTCAACTCTTCAATAGATAACATGAAACCACAGTTTACTACCCAAGACATATTTCAAAATACCTGTAGCTTAAACACACATTGTGGTGTTTGAAAAATATCCTAAGAAAAGAGCCATCCAAATGTCTGCCCTGAGTAGAATAGTTTGTGGAATGACTACACAATGAAATAGTATATAGGCTTTAATACGAACACAGTACAGGGGCACCTGGGCGGCTCAATCTGTTAAGCATCCGACTTCTGCTCAGGTCATGATCTCACGGTTTGGGAGATGGAGCCCCACGTCGGGCTCTGTGCTGATGGCTCAGAGCCTGGAGCCTGCTTCAGATTCAGATTTTAGGATGAGGATAAGCGGGGGTCACTCTGAGGTGAGACCTCCATGTGGCTCAACGTGGGTAGTAGGTACATTACTATTCATTCAGTAAATAACAAAACGTATTGGGGCACCTGGCTGACTCAGTCAGTTAAGTGCCAGACTCTTGATTTCGGCTCTGGTCATGATCCCAAGGTCACGATCCCAGGGTCGTGGGACTGAGCCCCACATTGGGCTCCATGCTGTGTGTGTGGACTGCTTGAGACTCTCTCTCTCTCTCTCTCTCTCTCTCTCTCCCTCTGCCCCTCTCCCCATCTATAAATAAATAAATAAATAAATAAAATTTAAGAAATAATAACAAAACATACCATGCACTTGTGTTTTGCACACTTCCCTTACGTGTTTTACATTTTATAGTGACAAGTAAAAATGAACACAGAATCATGCATATATTCGTACATAAATCAAAGTGCCTAGTGTGGTATAGGGTGCAACGCATTTCTTTGTCTAAAGAGGAAATGTGTAAAGAAGTGAAACAAAAAGCGATGGCCTGTAAAGTTACAAAGAAGGCTGGAGGAAAGGAAAAGTGGAGGACTTTAAGCAGGAGTGGCTGGAGGTTATTCTTCAAAAAAGTCAGTGGAGAAGAGGGCAAGTAGGAAAGATAAGCGTTGGGTTAAGATAGAGGCCCACTCAAGACACATAACACGCGTGGATGGGAGACTGGCGAGGCTTGATTCGAATGAGAATGGGGGCACCTGTATAACCCACTACTTCCTTGGTCATACTTGCATAATGGGTTCTTCCCTACAGGAAAAATACCTTTGGAGATTGAAAACATCTCTCAACTCTTCATGCAAATGATTGCAACACCTCTACATGTTTACATGATTACTCTGGATTAATCCTGCAAAAAAAAAAAAGATCGTTTCACAAAAAGAAATATGTAATTGTTTTCTTTCGGGTCTTTTTTGGAACTTTTATTTTTACTTTTATCTTCATTTATTAAAGCAATAAAAGTTTAAAAACATAAAATAATATTCTTCTTTCTATATTTACAATTCTACTTTTAAAATACGTTTTCTTTTTTTTTTAAACGTTTTCTTTTTGAGAGTGCGAGCAGGGGAAGGGCAGAGAGAGAGGGGACAGAAGATCTGAAGCAGGCTTTATGCTGACTGCAAAAACCCCAAAGTGGGGTTTGAACCCACCAACTGTGAGATCATAACCTGAGCCAAGGCCAGATGCTCAACCGACTGAGCCACTTAGGCACCCTTAAAATATTTTTTCTTATGTATTATAGGTCATATCATGCTGATAATATTTGTACTACTTTTTATTACATATATGTATATATATATGTATATATTTTTAATATGAAATTTATTGTCAAATTGGTTTTCATACAACACCCAGTGCTCATCTCAACAGGTGCCCTTCCCAATGCCCATCACCCACTTTCCCCTCCCTCCCACCCCCCCACAACCCTCACTTTATTCTCAGTATTTAAGAGTCTCTTATTGTTTGCCTTCCTCCCTCTCTGTTTGTAACTATTTTTCCCCCTTCCCTTCCCCCATGGTCTTCTGTTAAATAAAGCCTTTTTCTAGTTGCTAAAAATAACATTCAGTCATCACTCTAAAAAATTTTCTAATATTTTATCCTAGGACTGAACCATAATTTTCCTCACTTTTCCAAATTTTTCCTATATTTTTCCTCCTATAAGTAGCAGTACAAAGAGTATCACCCGACAGTACGATATTTTCTACATTTATGATTACTTCTTTACTGTTTAGAGCAGAACTACATGTGAACTACATGTAAACATTTTTTGACTCTTGAAAGTATTGCTAACTTGTTTTCTGAGCATTTTTAAAGTACTTGCCAAAGTATATGAGAGAGTAAATAATTTCTCCTCACCCTACCAGTCCTGAATGTTTTACTGGCTTAAATAGTTTGAAAGATGGGAAAACATAACTCATGAATGTTTTAATTTCCATTAATGTGGTTTACTATAGAGGTTAACTATAATTTCATAAGCTATGGAGAATTCATATTTCCTCATTTAAAATTGATTCTTTGAGGTTTTTTGCTCATTTTTCTATTTGGATTCTTAATGGTGTTTTCTCATGGATCCATATAACTTTTTATATGGAAAATATTTACAATAAAGTGTTTATTATATTTATTTGGGAATACTTCCCATTTTCTCCTTGTTGTATTGATTTATTCATTCATCATCTAACGAGTTTTTGAATCATTGTTTTCTTTCTTGATTTAACCACTTCCTTTAGAGAGTTTCTTTCTTTCTTTCTTTCTTTCTTTCTTTCTTTCTTTCTTTCTTTCTTTCTTTCTTTCTTTCTTTTAAGCTCTACACCCAACGTGGGGCTTGAACTCAAGACCTTGAGATCAAGAGTCACATGTTCCACCTACTGAACCAGCCAGGTTCCCCAAGACATTATTCTAAGATTTGATATCTATCCATCCATATTTCCATCTGCATTTTGTTCTTAAGCTCTTAGTATAATGTCATCAGGTAAACTATTTATTACATAATTTATTCTTAAACAAATTCTATGTGGTTCAACTGCTCACATTTTTCACACACACACACACACATTTTGTAAGAATATGATATTTGGTTATTTGGCTTATATTTTTAAACACTGAACTAGTTATCCATGGGAAAAATGTGAAAATTCTTGAATTTTCTCACACTTGTTTTATAATGTCTTCTTGCTTTTATTTTGATTTGTCATATAGAATATTTTAATTTTTTTTTTTAGTCTTGTAGGCTACTTAATCGAGAGTAAAATGAAATACAGTTCTGATATAACTGGGATTTATCTGTTCTCCCCCTTGCTTCTCCTATGAGGGGCAAATGCTTCATCTTCTTCATATCCAAAAATACTTTGTATCTCCTAAGGAAAGAGGAAGTCTACTCACTTTTTCTGCTTGAACTTAATTCATAAAGGTTCTTTTATAAATAAACTATTATGATATATTCTGAGAAAGGGTCTCTTCCTTGCATATTGATAGAAAATTCCAACCTGTCAACTATTAAGATAAAGAGCTCCTTAAACACTCTGTACCCTACTATTTATCAGGTACCGCTTTGTAAATAACGTCCCAGTTATCCTCACCAGTGCTCTGATGTCCGTTTTCTTCTCTCCAATCTATGGATGAAACAGGTGTGGTTCATGGAACCACTGCCACTTACTTAGTAGCCCAAACTGATAGTTGGAAGAATGAAGCCTAATTCAGCTCTCCTAAAAGCAAAGTTCACCACACCAAGAGCCATCCTAAATCTGTAGGCATTGGTTCACCTATTTTAAATTATACCTAAATGAGAATTCATTATACCTGGGAATAATACATGGCTGATCTTCAAGAATGCTTGGCTGTCATACCATCCCAGGTCATCAGTTTAGAGCAGAATATAATCTGGTGAACTCGCCATGAACTGGTGGTGTCTTTAGTTCCCATTGCTGTGTCCTAGATACAGCTCTAAAGCCTCAGGGTACCCGTGTTGGGAAAAAAAAATACTTCCCCCTTTTGGAGCTTAGGTTCCCACAGAAAATGAACCTAGTAAAGGGACCGTGAAAGCACGCCCTCAGGCTGGGGGTTGAGAGGGTTTTCTCCTGGATATTCAAACTGCAAAGAGGGAACGAAGACTTCCTCCACAAAAGACCAGTCTCAGTGGGGACTCTACGTGTTCTGGAGTTTGTATGCATTTCTCGGCTTTCTCCTGTATACACCGGCATACATTTCATTTAGGTTTCCTGCCTTCCTTCCTCCTAACAAAGCTTAATATCATTGCTGCCGCCGCACCCCCCACCCGCCCACCGTCGGCCACACCAGAAAAGCCTCTCATCCTTCCTCACTCTTAAATCAGGTGTATTGCTGCTTTTAATAACAGTGGCCACCATATCCTGGCTTCTCTTGTGCTAAGTGCTTTTCTGTTATTTATTCAGTTCAATTCTCTCAATCACCCTATTAAATAGGCAGCACAATTTCCATTCAGCAGGTGGGGAAACAAAAGACAGGGGGAACACACAGAGAGAAGGAGCAGATTTGGAGCTCTCATTGGGATTTATCAGACCCAAATCCCACTCTTTTCTAGACTATATGATGAATTTATCATTCTTAGACAAAATGCCTTAACTTGGTTAAAGTTACATGATTCTTAAAGAAGGTATGTTTTAAAATATCTTTTTATGAAATCACACTCTACATATAAAAAAATAATTTCAGTTCTTGATGAGTTTTGGAAAAATGAATACCACTACCACCATAACCAACATCCAGATCCAGAAAAGGACATTAGTAATAGTCTGGAAGCCCCTATCAGCTTCCCTCTAGTCTCCCATTCCATGGGTAACCACTACCCTGAGAAGGAGGAGGGTTATAGGGAAATCAGTTTCAGAGACTGAAGCAACTTAGTGTTGAGAGGGGCTCTGAACAGAAAGACTTTCCCTAGATTGCACAATGTGGGCAGAATCTGGCAGCAATCGTTCCAGAAGACAGTCCTTGGCTAAGTAGGTGGCCTGGGATCCATTGCACACCCCACAGAACATAGAGACACAGGAATAATATTTGGAGATTTTATAAGCTGCACAGAGTCCAAGTCAAATAGAGCTTGGCTGTGGGGCCACGAGTCGAAGCACATGCTGTGGTATGTTCCCTGACCTCCACTAGTACGGTCATAAATCCTAAGCTGTCACCCCAGGCTAGCCTCCCACAGACACATAGACAATTTTATATCACCGAGTAGCATATTTAGTTTCTACCCTGGGAAGTCCTTCACTGATGCAGAATCAGAAGCAATGTTGGATAGATAAATGTTTCCAAATAAGAGGCTGGAAACGATAGAGGGAAATTTTTAGGAATTCATAACAGATTCTCACAAGGGGATATCCTGAAGTGAAAGTATCAGTTGGATGAGTGTCTCTTTTTCCTTTTTATTTCCTTTTTTCTTATTTGTCAAGCTGCACTCCATTTATAACTGCTTGTGCTTTGATTCAATTAGATTTGACAAGATTGATGTCTTTGGGGTGCAGCGAGCTGGTTGTGACGATACACGGCTATTGAAGTGGAAAGCATAAAGATCACCAATAAAAAAAATATAGGATGTAGAGAAAAATGGCATTCGATGTCAGTGCTCCCAGGTTCAGTTGGGAAACAACAATGATCTTATTTACATGGCTTTGTATCTGGGCTCATAGTCATAGCATGAGAAAAAGATGTGTGTGTGTGTGTGTGTGTGTGTGTGTGTGTGTGAGAGAGAGAGAGAGAGAGAGAGAGAGAGAAAGAAAGAGAAGGAACGAGAGAGAGAATACACACAAAGATGGACAGATAGTGTGGGGCTCAGTTTAAGAAATATAGTGTGTGTTCTATACTCTTGGCCTTATGCCATACTCTGGGATAAGAAGACCCTTTCAAGTTATTGGAAAAACCAGGAGGTTATGCATTTTTACTCTACAATATATTAACTATCATGTGAGGTGATGGTACAGGGTGCAAGGAGGAAGGTTACCTAAAATAGTAAGTTGGCCCAGAGTTTTCCTGGAGGAGGAAGCACCTGGATGAAGACAGTCAGGTGAAGAAGAGGTAAAAAGTCATTCTACACAGAGGGAATAGCCCTAGCAAGGGCTCAAAGCTAAAAGAAAAAAAAATGCTTTCGAGAAGTTCTCTCTAAAGTAGTGAGTGTCCCAGAGGCTTGGGAGGTCAGCCACACAAAGGTCTTGAGGGTGCCTCACGCCAGTCTCAGGGGCATAGGTTTTATCCCAGGGCTGATGTGGAATCTCTGAGGGCCACAGCACTAAGATTCGAGGCCTTGTACTTTGATGGAATATCCCTGGCAGATGTGTAGACATAGGGATTGAAGGGGATCAAGACTTGAGGCAGGGAGCAAAGAGTGACTGCGTCTGATACTCTGGTGAGTCCATGGCTCAGTGCTCTGTGGTAAACAGAACTGTTCAAAAAAATTGTAAGTGTTAATTAGAGTCTCATTTGGTTAACTTGCCATGGGTAGGGAAAGGGTTGCATTGGGCAGGGAGGGATCAGGGACCTTCCAGGAGGTGGGGTGTAGCTACAAGTGGGAGGGTGAAGAAGCAGCAATGGCAGCGGAGTTTGGGGAAGAAGAGGAGATCAGTGTGTTCCAGACCTGCCTGGGCCAGGTGTCAGGCATGGGGTCTCACCAACTTGCTGATAAGGTCCCAATAAAAAGCCAAGGACAGAAATCCCCAGCGGCAACCCAGTCAGGACCCCTCTCACTCACGAGAGCTTTACACTTTCTCTCAATAAATTCTATTGCTTGGCTCTCTCTTGTCTAAGAGGTTCATTCTTTGACTCTGTGAGACAAGGACCAGAGTCTCTCCCACCCTCCTGACCAGTCTCACCAAGTGTTTTCCAAACATATTTGAACAAAGAAGTCTCTCGTTCTCCTTCTCCCCAGACCCAAACCGATAAAATTCTGAAGATAACATAGGGAAAACATGCCTTGATGTTAATTTTGGTGATGGTTTTTTTGGATCTGACACCCAACGTACAGGCAACAAGAGCAAAAATAGGCAAGTGGGACAACATCAAACTAAAACCTTCTGCATGGCAGAGGAAACCATCACAAAAATGAAAAGGGAAGCCACGAATGGGGGGGGGATATTTGCAAACCAAAATATTTGCCAAAAGGTATAAGGAACTCATACAGCTCAATGGCAAAACATCAAATATTCTGATTAAAAATGGGCTAAGGATCCGAACAGGCATATTTCCAAAGAAGATACACTCTTAGCCAACAGGTGTAAGAAAATGCGTTCAGCATTACTAAACATCAGGGGAACACCAGTCAAAACCACTGTGAGGTGTCGCCTAACACCTGTTAGGATGGCTATTATAAAAAAGATAAGTGATAAGAAGTGTTGGTGAGGGCGTGGAGAAAATGGAACCCTCCTATGCTGTTGGCGAGAATTTGAACTGGAGCAGCTATTAAGGGAAACAGTGTAGAGTTCCCTCAAAAAATTAAAAATAGAACCACCATATGCTCCAGCAATCCCACCTCTGGGTATATATCCAAAGGAAATAAAATCACTATCTTGAAGACATATCTGCACCCCCATGTTTATTGCAGCATTATTCATAATAGTCAAGACACAGAGACAGCATAAGTGCCCACTGACAGATGAATTGATTAGAAAATGTGGTGTATATATACAAGTGGAATATTATTCAGCCATGAAAAGAAAGGAATCCTGTCATTTGCGGCCACGTGGATGGATCCTGAGAGCATTATTCTGAGTAATGTAAGTCAGGCAGAGAAAGACAAATACTGGATGATGGCACTTATATGCGGAATCTACAAAAAAGGGCCAAGCTCAGAAAAGCAGAGAGTGGAATGATAGATGTCAGGGGTTGGGGGTGGGTGGGAGAAATGGGGAGATGTGGGTCAAAGGGTACAAAACTTTCAGTTATGAGATGAATAAGCTCTGGGGATCTCATGTACAGCATCATGGCTGTAGCTAATAATATTGTATACATTGTGCACTTGAAACCTGCTAAGACCTTGTGTTCTCACCACACACAGAACAAGATAACTATGTGAGATGATGGTTGTGTTAATTAGCTTGATTGTGGTGATCATTTCACAGTGTACGGGTATATGAAATCATCTCTTTGTGCAGCTTAAATATTTACTTTTAATTTGCCGATCATAGCTTGATAAAGTTGGAAGAGCTAGAAGAGACTTTAAGGATGCTAATATATTAGAGGAGGGGTTGTCAAGCCCATATATTACCATGGCGTCTAAATTCTGTGCAGAGGGAAATTCATGTCACTATCAGACGCATAGTTCAAAAGCGTGTGCCCTCTGAAAAGAACATTGAGTCAAGAGTCAGATTCCTCAGTGACAGCTCAGTCACCACGAGCTCTGTGGCTTTGTGTGAATCTCTTAAATTCCCTGCACCTTAATTATTTATATGAAAAATGATATAAAATTATATCTATACTATGGGGTTGTATTGATAACTAAATAATATATCTTGCGTCAACCCTTAGAGGAAGACCTAAAGGTCATCCATTATTGTAAAAACAGGAAGCCAATGGATTAAAACCCAAAGGATTTGATCCTTTTGTTGAAAGTCGTACCTGACATAAGTGGACACCAGCAATAATTGTGCATCTTGCACTAAATATTTAGAAGGGATTCCTGAAAATTGCGAATGGCAGTGACAGTACATTTTAATTAATGGCAAGAGCCCTCCTAATAGAGTGCCTATTATTGCTGCCTTGATAGGCAGATAATCCATTTGTTTATGTGGTATAATTTGAAGGACCAAAAAAACAGACAGATTATTCAGTGATTTCTACCAACCCCAAACATTTCTTTCACAGGAAAAAACTTTCCTGAGACAGATAGACATCAGAGTAGCAGCTAAGACATATAGAGTGTTTACTCTGTACCTGACTGGCATCTTTGGTACGTTGTTCAACCTTCCGACAACCTTACGAACTACACTATTATATAAATATTTATTACATCTTGTAGATGTTTCTTATCACTTATTAAATAAATCTAAGTGAGGTTCAATAAATAGTCCAAGGCCAACCAGGTCATAAAGAGCGAGGTCACAATTGGAATTGGGTTTGATGTGAATCCAAATATAATTCGGTCCCAGGGAATTTGCAAAGAAAACAAAAAGGCACGTGATTGCAATAAATGATTTACAACAAAACAAATAAAACAAATTGAATTCCAGACTTGATTCCGGAGGAATATAGAATGCAGGAATCTGATTTTATAATAAGCATGTTCTGTCGCCATGTGACACGCTTGGGACACACTGTTACAGATTATATTTTTACTTTCTTCTCTTAGCCTACACTGAGTGACTAGTGTGGAAGCAGCTACAAGAAGTTGAATGTTGTATTTATTTTAGTGACTTTGAGACTGCTGAAGAACTTTGCTGAAGTTATCAGAGTCAGATTTCAGGCAATCAAGCTTTCAAGTGCTTTTCTTACTAGATATTATGACAAGTATTTTACCCTTTGCCTTGGCTGTTGGAAAGGTCAAGGCTGAGTTATTGACTCAGCATTGGCATGCAATGGTATGAATCTTCCCTGTTCCCCTTCTAACACGTTAATTTTGTATTGAAATATTTCTTCATTTAATCATAACCCGATTTTATCATCCTTGTGTGTTTGTATATTTATATCACATATATAAATATATATGTAAACATGTGTTGTAAATATGTTTATAAACACTGTAATAAATTTATTGCACATATATTTTAAAACTACCTCATTTACCCTCTGATCACAAAATAAAAATATAAATGCATGCAAACAAACATCATAAAACTCGTAAAGATCTCAGCGAAGCACAGTTGTGACAGTATCAGATTCATTCATTTAAGAGAAGCTCTATTTTCACCGAGGAGATTGAGAAGCAACAGAAGGAAGGAAAGAATAAGAAAGTGGATGGGGAACCTAGGGAGACAGAATGTAAACATCTCTCTGCCAGTTTCTTAGAATCAACCTAGCTGATAAGATAGATGTTGTCTGTTTAAATGGCGTAATTTGTCAGAAGCTTTCATTTTAATACATAACTAGAAGCAAATACTCTCCAGAGTGTATTGTGTTCTGAAACGCATGATTTATCCCCAGCATATCAGCTATAGGCAACTCATTTCTATGTCACTCTGATAATTTTTCACCAAGAGACAAAAAGAACGAGCAATGTAATCAACATTTGCTTCCCATGAACTCTACTCCGTTGTCAAGATATTCCTACTGCTTGAAGAGATTTTGACCAGAGTATAACATTTGTCTGGCTGTCTCCTTCCCTGTGCTTACAGTATAGTTCATTCTTGTATTAAATTCTTTTTTTTTTATAAGCAACTTTTTGCGTAGTATGCTTGGGGACATGGGGAGTTTTCTCTCCAGTTCGGATTAATAAAATCTGATTGAATACACATTTTTTTTTTTCTGCAGATAAGTTCGGAAGTATTTGGGTAGATTTTTAAAACTTTCCCCAATAGCAGAAAAATAAAAGAGAATCCGTTTTATAGCAGCAAACTCATGAGAATAAAACCCATAGTTTGAAGGGCCTTTTTCATGAATATGATACTGGTTAAATGGCACATTATCCATCTGTAAACTCTGCAGATGTTTTGTACCAGCAAGGAGAAGGCAGAGGTAATTTTACGTTCTCTGTTCTTTTAGCATTTTGGGGTCTCTGGTGAAGGTCTGCTCTTTTGGCTGGTTTAAGGATTTCAACAACTTGTCTTTGGGTTAATTAAGAACATTCATCATTGGAAGAGGTCAAGAAGACATTCACTTTTGATGGAAAATAAAAAAAAAAAAAGATAAAGAAATTATTTGAAGGGGTGCCTGGGTGGCTCAGTCAGTTGAGCGTCTGACTTCGGCTCAGGTCACGATCTCGCAGTTCATGAGTTCCAGCCCCGCATCGGGCTCTGTGCTGACAGCTCAGAGCCTGGAGCCTGTTTCAGATTCTGTGTCTCCCTCTCTCTCTGCCCCTTCCCTGCTCATGCTCTGTCTCTCTCTGTCTCTCAAATATGAATACACATTAAACAACAGGAATTATTTGTAAAGGGCCAATGCAAATTCCATTAATTAGACATTTAAAAAAAAGAATAATATTTGTAAAAGCAGCAGATTTATTTTTTCTTTTTGCTTGGGATTAGTTGTGTACTAAGGCCACTGTAAGGAGAGTGCCTAGATCCAGTGTATTTACCGGTGACATACCTGGCTTAATGATACACAGAGAAGAGAAATTAACATGTATTGAGATCTTACTGGCCATGCACTGTACCAATGATTTCAAATATCTTGCTTTATTTACCAGGCTCTTGTCTTACAAGTGCAATTAACCCCAGTTCTCCAGAAGATCACACAAATTATCAGATATTCAAGTAACTCCATGTCACAAGCTATTGGCTTCTAGATCTGGAATTTGACTCTCCCCCCATCTGTTCCCAAGCCTTATCCCCACAGTGTGTCAGGCTGACTCCAACTGAATGAAGACAGCATCTTTGCAGTTCTTAAAAAAATATTTAGAAGTTTGGAGATAATTATAATGTTATGCTATTCAGTTAAAACTATCCTCCACTGGTCCAAAATTCTTACCAGCATTTGTATAAATTCTATCTATAAAATTTATTAAAACACACGATTGCTTTGACTCTTGTTATTAATTTGTTTAGTATCATTTCCATAGTGAAAATCTTACAATATTTCCACTAACTTCTCTTATAAAATGGTTCAGAAAGAATACAGCATAAAATGTATTATATTCTCCCCTTTCGGATTTGATGCCCAGTTCTGTCAAATGCTGAATGTGGATCACTGTTCCTTCTGGTGCCTACGCAGTCATTGCCTTGTCTGCTAACAATTTCGGAAGTATAAGCAAAAAGCAGGCAGCCCCTTGGCATGCAGGCCAAGGTACAAACACTGCTTAGCTCCTCTCTTGATAAACCCCCAAGAGCTGTAACCAGTGTAATCAAAAAGAAAAGTTAATTTTAAAGATAAGTGGTAACTGTGTTTTTTTCAGCTCACTTGGAGAGGCCTCACCACAAAATGTAACAAATACTGTCTCTGGAACCAACAAACTGAACTAAAATACCGGATCTATCAACGTTTTGGGGGAGTTGAGCGAATTAACTCATCCCGCTGAGCCCAGTTTCTCCACTGTAAAATGAAAATCATAATTTAAGGGAGTGATTCTGAAGGTTATACATGAGAATTTACACAAAGCTCTTGATACATTTTAGAATCCAGCTATAATTATTTACCATCTTTTTTTTCTAAATACTTTCTACTATCTTCCCCTTCTACTTGCCCCCACACTCCAGGCCAGTTAAGGATCAGGCTATCTGCTGATCTGCTGAAAGTAATTTAAACATTTTTTTTAATTGAAACACTACAGACCAAAAGATTTTTTTTCACATATTCAACCTTATAGCCACCTTCTATCAGTTTGATTGCATAGATGCAACCCTGGTTTCCCTTCCTAACATACTGGGGATTTTCCAGAACTGCCAATGTAGAAACACATAGAACTCTAAGAGATAAGAAGAGGGAGACTCCCTAAATCAATGATCAGAACTGAAAACAGTATGCCTATGACCTTTCTCAAATGGCAGAATATGAGCTGATAGTAAATGGAAATCCGGTTTGGGTTTTCAAAGTTCACGTATTTGTGTCTATTGGAAAGTGTTTTCTGACACAAATTGAATCCATTCACTCTTTGGGGGAAGGTGCTCAGGAAAACCCAGCATGGAGCTGTGGTGGCTAAGGGTTTTGAAGGTCCTGCTACCGATGCTGCTGAAAAATCACTACTGGTGATCGCACAAGATTCAGGGAAAATGAATTTTGAAACCGGTCCTAATCACCTGCAAAAGAGCCAAGGTCAGAGCTGTGAGCCTGTGTGAAACCCCCTGATGGCAATCCCAGTACATTGATCACGAACCTTAACTGCTTGATAACTCCCTGCTTATGAAGCATGTCTGATTTCTTCGTTTAACGTATCTCCAGTGTTCTGTATTTTTTGTTTGATCTGTATTGTTAGTTTTTGAGCAATAGGATTGGTCATTTTTGAAGACATAAGAAAATGCTGACCCCATTTCAAGGCTGGAGTGAGGGCAAAATTAAATAATGCACAAGGTGCCAGCCACCTTTTGGTTGGATTTGCTTTTGTTCCCGACGTGAGCTACCCTCAGCAAGGCATTGGTTTCTCCGAGCCCTTGTGCTGATGTGAGAGATGACGGTAACTCCAACCATCAAGGAGTCTGGTTTTAAGATACACCGAATGCCTTGGCACTTCAGATTGTATGG
Source organism: Panthera pardus (assembly GCF_024362965.1). Lineage (NCBI taxonomy): Eukaryota > Metazoa > Chordata > Mammalia > Carnivora > Felidae > Panthera > Panthera pardus. The sequence continues at coordinate 105,661,497 of NW_026526655.1, forward strand.
GTTATTGTATTCCTCCTAAATACATTTTAATTCTAAGCTTTTATGAAAATATCTATTTTCAAAAAGACACTTATGAACCAACCAAATGAGGCTGAGACTTTTCCCCCACATTAAACAGATATGAAAGACATATATTTGAAATGATTCCCTTTACATAGTAAAATGTAAAAAAAAAAATTGTTTTAAGATAGGAAGGTAGTTTTATAGCACAATTACATTATTTTACAGCAGTAGAAACACTGCGTATTACAAGGTAGCCATCACAGGAAACTCAAATATGTAAATATTATTAAAATCATAACAAGTTGTACTTCACACTCAGAATTTACATTGAAATTAGAATGGAGTAACATGGTCGGCTCCTTTGTAACAACGTGGAACGTGGAACACAGTAGTTGTAAATTTCTTTATAAAAAATTTTTTTTAATGTTTGTTTATTTTTGAGAGAGAGAGCGTGAGCAGGGGAGGGACAGAGAGAGAGGAACACAGAATCCGAAGCAGGCTCCAGGCTCTGAGCTGTCGGCACAGAGACGGATGCTGGCCCGAACTCACAGACCGTGAGATCATGACCTGAGCCGAAGTCGGACGCTCAACCGACTGAGCCACCCAGGTGCCCTGTAAATTTCCTTATAAACAAACATCTGTAAAATAATTCTGCAAGTAATATTAGAATGAGGAGTAAATGTGTAGAAGCATACGGAATGAAGGTGTTTCTCTATGTTTTATGACGATGCCCTTTATTGTTGTCATTGCGATGCTTTTTCTTCTCATCAGGCCTGAGTTATCAACATAGCCTTCAACGGCAAAGGAATAAATAATGTTTAAACTCCAGTTGTAATTGTGCCAACCTCTTCTCTTGCTGATAAGCCAGATGGTGACTTGAAATTCAAAGCAAGAGAGCACGATCAAAGAGCATGTGCTTTGGAAAATAACTGACCTTGTTCCCCATCTCGGTTTCACCGCTCACTAACTGTGAGACCCAGGACCAACTCCCTGAGCCCTCTGACCTCAGGCTCCCCATCTCTAAAATGATAGCAGTGACCTCACAGGATTATTGTAGGATGGTAATGGGAGAGGGGGGTCTGGGGGGCTCAGATGGTTAAGCCTCCAATTCCTGGTTTCGGCTCAGGTCACAATCTCACAGTTGGTGAGTTCAAATCCCATGTTTTACTCTGAGCTGCTAGCATAGAGCCTGCTTGGGGTTCTGTCTCTCCCTCTCTCTCTCTCTGCCCCTCCCCTGTTCACATGCTCGCTTGCTCTCTCTCTATCTGTCTCTCAAAATAAATAAATGAACTTAAATCATAAAAGACTGTAAAGGGAGAAAACTTGTGTGAAACAAACCAGTGCTGGGCCACTGGTGCTTGGACTACCCTTGCCCATAGGACGTGAAGAGGTGACCATGCAGCATTGGTGGCATAAACATAAACATCATAGTGCTTTCAACACGAGCGCTGCAAACCTGGCCATCTTGTTCAACCGCCAGAATCAAACGGGGGGAGGGGGGAGAGGGGAGGTTTCTTCTGTAATTCATAAAGTTTCTCAGCCTTAAAGGCCCGTCTTCTGTGGGCAATGGCATGGCCTCTGAGGACCAGCCTCCTTAGTGATACAGAACTTTTTATCTCTCCCCCAAGGCAAGGAATGGTTCTCTCTTTCTTGCTCTTCTTTCATGATGGATATGGTTCTTTCTTTCTTTCTTTCTTTCTTTCTTTCTTTCTTTCTTTCTTTCTTTTTTCTTTCTTTCTTTCTCCTTTCTTCTTTCTTTCTCCTGCCTTTCTTTCTTCTTACTTCTTTCTTCTTTCTTTCTTTCTTTCCTTCTTTCTTTCTCCTTTCTTTCCTTCTTTCTTTCTCCTTTCTTCTTTCTTTCTTTCTCCTTTCTTCTTTCTTTCTTTCTCCTTTCTTCTTTCTTTCTCCTGCCTTTCTTTCTTCTTACTTCTTTCCTCTTTCTTTCTTTCTTTCTTTCTTTCTTTCTTTCTTTCTTTCTTCTCCTTCTATTCTTCTTTCCTTCTTTATTTCACCTTTCTGCCCTATAAGATTAGTATATTGATTATAAACTCCTTCAGAGTCATACACTAAATCCTTGAAAGAAAGACCTTGTCTTCATCTGCACTGGATCTCCAAAACAGCAGGTACTCACCTGTACCCATAGTCCAATCGACATATCCTCATAACAGGCAGCAGAGTAATAAAGTGTAAGAGTTCATCCTTGAAGATATATAATAAATGCTGTAAAAAATGAAACCAGGATATTGCTGTCACAAGATAAGACCTAAGGGTCACCCTCATGAAACCAGAGAGGCAGCCCTTTGCTTTAGGAATCTTCTGGGAAGTATACACTGTGTGGGTGATTTTCCCTATATCTTCCTCCACTCTGTGCTGGTGCATATGGTGTCAAATTGTCAGGAACGAATCCAGCTATCAAGAGTAGATATGTTTTTTTTACAAATCTCATCCAAACGTAAAAAAAAAGCAGGATGCCCGGTGCACCTGGGTGGCTCAGTCAGTTAAGCGTCTGACTTTGGCTCAGGTCATGATCTCATGGTTCACGAGTTCAAGCTCTGCATCGGGCTCTGTGCTGACAGCTCAGAGCCTAGAACCTGCTTTGGATTCTGTGTCTCCCTCTCTCTCTCTGCCCCTTCCCTGCTCGTGCTCTGTCTCTCTCAAAAATAAATAAACATTAAAAAAATTAAAAAAAATCAGGATGCTGATTTATTCACTTACAATAAGATGCATCATCATGAAGACCCAGTATTTGAAGTCTTCACCCTCAGTAAGTTTTTCTCCTCTTTTCTTTCACTATGAGGAATTATCATGTGCCAACCAAGAATAGAAATTTCCATGATTAATGGTCTCTCCAAGTATGCCTTCCACAGACTTCTAAATCACAGAGGACAGAGAAGGCAGAGCTCCTACCCAGAGTGTTTTGTTGTTCAATGTTGGTTGCATCGTTTTAATAACCAGGACTCCTCTTTCTTCCATTAAAAAAAATAAAATAAAACAACAACTATTTTTGTACTTGATCTTTCTGAACTGGGGCTATTATCCATTTTTTTGCATAATTACTTGTAAACAGTGGTTTACTGCTTGTAGCTGTTTTCTTTACTCCCATTAAAGGAATTTTGTTGATTTGGGGAGCCTGATTGGTAACTTCAAGAGTAGAGTGTAAGAGTGCCTGGGCGGCTCAGTTGGTTAAGCCACAGGCTCTGGGTTTCATCTCACGGTTGGTTTGTTTGAGCCTAATGTTGGACTGATAGTTCGGACTCTGCCTGGAATTCTCTTTCCATCTCACGCTTCCCCTCCCCTGCTCCTGTGCTCTGTCTTTCTCTCTCTCTCTCAGAAAATAAATAAATAAACTTAAAAAAAAAGAGTAGGGTCTGAAAGACCACCAACTGTAGACTTGTGTACCATGAAGGCTGTACCCTGTTCTTATGTGCATTTGGACACTCTCCTTCATATTAGGATCTAATAACACAGACACACAGGTATGTATATATGCAGATAGCTACTAATATATGTGCATTTGCAATATATTTGAGATAATAAAAATTATCACATGTAAAGCATACATTGCAGCAGTTTCTAGCTCTAGCTAATACTTGTCATTTCAGGAATTAAGTATCACACCCATCACTCACCTTCACTCCTGGAATGTCTTTCCAACACCTGCTGATATTTCCATGTCAAAGATTGTGTTTCCCTGAATAGTAAAAGTAAAAGGACAGATATCAAATGGAGGGAAAATCCATTAGCAGTGAACTAAATAAAAACTTACATTTTTGGGGCTTCTATTGGCATTCTACTCAATGTTAAGGGGTCCATAGGAAAGCTAGGCAGAGTAGCTCCAGTATCTAGGGCAGAGTTAGAGACTCAAAAGAACAGTTGTCACTCAATCTATAAAGTCCTGAGAGATGCAAATCAGAACCAGGGGATAAGAACCACTCCATCTTGATTGCCTTGTGCTTATTGATGGAATTTATTTATTTATGTATTTATTTTACATTTATTTATTTTTGAGAGACAGAGAGAGACAGAGCACGAGCAAGGGAGGGGCAGAGAGAGAGGGGGACACAGAATCCAAAGCAGGCTCCAGGCTCTGAGCATCTGTCTGCACAGAACCCGACACGGGGCTCGAACCCACGAACCATGAGGTCATGACCTGAGCCAAAGTCGGACGCTCAACCGACGGAGCCACCCAGGCACCCCTCATTGCCAGAATTTGAAGGCTGTGTCAGAGGGAGGTACTGGCCTGGGTGTTTTGATGAGTGCTTTTCTTCAAATCATATTCTCAGCAAGGAGTCAGGGCAATAAAGGTGAAGTATTTGTGAAGGTACTGGAAGCCTCTTCCCCATGTTCTCTCCCATCGCTGCTTGCTGGATTGTTTACCGTGCTGTCTGAAAAAAACACATTGAAACCAGAGAGATTCTGAGTATTTACTGACATTAAGGCATGTAGATAGTAGCACAGAATAACTGACACAGTGTTCACTTTCTACATATAAAGTGGCACCAAAGCTCCAAGTTCTAGAATGTATGCAAGCTGTGGCAACTCGCTCCTTGTCCAGTATAATTTTTAAAAAAAATTTTTTAATGTTAATTTAGTTTTGAAAGACAGAATACAAGTGGGTGAGGGGCAGAGAGAGAGAGGGAGACACAGAATGTGAAGCAGGCTCCCTCTCCAAGCTTTCAGCACAGAGTCTGACGTGGGGCTCGAACCCACAAACCATGAGATTGTGACCTGATCCGAGGTCAGGCGCTTAACCAACTGAGCCACCCAGGTGCCTGACCTGTCCAACAAGATTTATGGAGCTATCTCTTCAGTGAAGGAAACTCCCACAATCTGCAACTCTTCCCAAGTACGTGGTGTCCCCCAGTCATAATTTTCAAATTTTGATCTGGTTATTCGCCCACCTCTGTCTAATGCATTCTCGTTGCTTACTCAGAGGCTTTCTGGATTCTCACTTGGTTGTGGGTCAGACAGGAAAGAGTGGTTGCTGCAAGCGTGTGAACATGTGGGAGGGAGGCTGTGTCCCCAGAGCTTGTGATAAGAAATGACAAATCGCCCCAAGCAGATTGAGCTATAGAAACTCCATGTTTTTTATTTTACTTTTTCCTCCCAGAAGACTCCAGAGATAAACTTCAGTTTCAGCAGATTTATTGTTATGGTAGTTTTCAAACTTCCAAAATGCCGTGATATTTTCCCAGGTCAAACATGTTCCTAGGGGAAAATTCTGAACATTCTGGTAAAATTAGTATTCGAACAGTCCTGGTACTCTGATCCCAGGAACCCCTATATACAGAGCACGGGGGTCTCCTTCACTCAAAATATTGCTTTAACTTTCTACTTAATTACAACAAACTGTATGAGGAAACAACCAGCTTCCCGTGTGACTAACAGCAAAATTTTCCTGAGAGGCCTGTCTTCTGACTTTGGAACACCTCAGATTCTACAAAACTGAATTCCCCAACCAAGGGTGGGAGTACCAGTGGGAACTGAAAGGAAAAAAAAAAAGCGATTCTTTTCTGCTATTTCAGGTATCCTATTCACATTCAAAGCACTTTCTGACACATTTCTTCTCAGAAATCTTCAGATTTTCCTGAGGGGATGGTAAGTGTTTTTATCCCAATTTTCCAGCTGGAAAACTTGAAACCCAAGGTTAAGTGACTTGCTCGCAGCAGCACTGGGAGCCAATGTCAAGATCAGACTTCCAACATCAGTGTTCGATTGCTTATACCACTCGACCACGACTCTAAGTATAACATACTTATGAGCGTTCCTCATCCGGCGGTCACAAGTCATGAGGGATGAAGCTAGGTGTTTGTGTGCAAATTACCTCACGCTAGACACGTGATCAGCTATGGGATCCCTGCAGTTTTCGTTTGCTGGTCATGCTATACCCATTCTCTGGTGAGGCTGCATCTCATAAATTACCAGTCCATCACTGATTACCACTATAAATTATTTGCTAAGCAATCTTGAACATGCTCTTAGGAATATAAACATTCCGAGCTGCGTTCTGGGTCAGAATACGCTTTCTAGATGCCTAACCAATGTGGATATAGTGAAGGCAGAATGATGGCTGCTATATTTCATGAACATCTACTAACATAAATACGGCGGTAGGTTAACTCATTCATCGTTTGTATTTTCATGCATCCATTCAGCAAACACTTATGTAGCAACCAACAGCACCGTTATGAGCTAAATTACAAATACATACACATGTAATGTTATGCATGTACAATCCACACTTTCGTAGTTATTATGCGTAGTAGTTATTTACTATCAGGTGATCTGGTAAATAACTCATGCATATTATCACGTATATTCAAACACATCTCATTTAAAATGTAAACAACATTTCATGATAGGTGTTTTTGGCCCAATTTTGTAAGTGAGACACCTTACAGGTTACACAGCAAGTCACTTATGAAGCCAATATTCATACCTAGGCTGGTGTTGGAAAGAACATGGGTTTTTGTCTCAGACAGATTCAAATTCCAGTTCTAGTTCCACCACTTACTACGCAAGTTACAGTTGTGTCATTTAAACTCTATGAGTTTAAGTTTCCTTGCCTTGACAGTAGAAATGTTAATAACTAATGCCATTGCCCAACATTGTAAGATTCCTGTGGGGATTATCTACACATCAGAAAATAGCCGCCTCTCCCAGTCTTGAGGGAGTGGCAGACTGGCATCATGTAGGAGATGCAACTTGTCATTCAACCTTATTCTAATGCCTTGTAATCCAAAACTTGGTAAGTGTCCAATCAACCTACTCTATTTAAAAAAACTTTTTTTTGTAAAGTTTATTTATTTAGTTCGGAGAGAGAGAGGGAGAGAGAGAGAGAGAGAGAGAGAGAGAGAGAGAGAGAATCCTAAGCAGTGACAGTGCAGAGCCCAACGTGGGGCTCAAACTCATGAACTGTGAGATCATGACCTGAGGGGAAATAAAGAGTCGAACCCCTAACTGACTGAGCCACCCAGACACCCTAGCATTTGTCTATTATTGACCAAATCATATCTTGTCAAATCAGGGAAACTTAGAGGCAGACTTGTAGATCAGCATTGCATCCAAATGACATCCTCTTATGCTTCATATTGCTAAATATGGGTTATTTAAAGGAAATACTAAAATCATGGCTCTACTCTGCTTATTCATGTGAAAAAGTCATTGGAAATTATTAAAATGGAGTTTATTAGCAAGTAATTTATAAATTCTCTAAAATTTCCTTTAATATATTTGAAGGTAGTCTGATTTCTGGATTAAGGTAAGATGTTCTATAATTTTACGTGAAATACACATTTTATAAGTAAATATTTAAGGATACCTAACATTAAGATAAACTGTTGTTCAGCTCCATACAAATTCTATCATTCAAGTCATTTTAATATTATGAAACACAGGGATGATAGGCATAGTGATAACAATAATCATGTGAATTTCAGAAAAATGTTTCTAATTCCCTTTTGTTTCTCAAAGCCCAACTATATAACTGAGGGCATTATTGTATTGATACAAAACATCATTTAGTACCAAATTCTGTCATGTTTCCATCTATAATAAACCCCATGCAATCATGCAATGTGCCTGTAAAAGCCATATCGATTTATCTCTAAGAATATTTAGATAGTTGAATCAGATAACTTTTTTCCTATGACTCCAGTTCTGATAGGAAATTAATTCCAAACATTTTCTTTCCTTGCTGGTTCACGTTGAATTTCAAAAGAAATACTAAACACTGCTTCAATTTCCATGGTAAAACATTGCGGTCTATGTTTGGTTAAATTGGGAATGGTTTGACATTCATTTCATTGACATCCGTTCAACTATTTCTTTCTCATTTATACTAGAGCTCCTACTTGCTTTATATTTTCTATATGCTAACCATTCTTAATATTTCACATTATTTTTACATCAAATTAAGGAAATTGGTGTTATTATCCCTTTTTTACTGATAAGAAAACTGAAGTTAATTAAGTGTACCCATGATCACAGAAGAGATTTTTTACGACTTAAAATTCATGCCTTTAAGCACTGAATAATATAGGTTAATCTGTCATTAACATATATATTTAAAGATTAAAAAATAGTCTTCTGCCTTTGAGAATCTTCTGGTATGGTTGGAGGCATAATATTGATACCCATGTATTCTTAGGTCATGGATGACCCTTATCATCCGTTACCCTTGATTTGCTTAATAGTAAAATGGATATAAATATCTTGCTTGCTTCATGCACAAATTTGTGTTTGCAAGTTTATGATATACTGTAAAATTAAAGATATTGATCATTAATTTAATAGGGACCAGAAGGCCATTCCATTTAACTGAAATAAGTTATATAATTACTCATTAAACACCTCCTGGTACTAGGCAATTTGCTGACATTAGTATCAATCTTCAAAACAATTTATAAGCATTATAATATTAACTTTATAACTTTATAGAAACAACAATGATTAAAAGATGTTACGTAACTTGTTCAAAGTGGAAAAATAAATGAAAATGGTGATGTTAAAAGTCATGTCCGGGACACCTGGGTGGTTCGCTCTAGATTTCAGCTCTGGTCATGACCTCACAGCTCCTGAGATCGAGCCCTGCATTGGGCTCCGCACTGGCAGCGAGGAACCTACTTTGGAATCTCTCTTCCTCTCTCCCTCTCTCTCTCTGCCCCTCCCCGGTTCATGTTCTCTCTCTAAAAATCAATAAATAAACATCAAAAATCTGGCCAAGATTCCCAACCTCCTTCCACAGGCTCCTTTCTCATCAGGCCAAACATGTTTGAACCCATATCATTCATTATGGTGCTCTTTGTGCCCAGTGACTTACCGGACTTCTTAAATAAAGCCTCAGATCCCACATCCTTGGTCTAAGCCTAGAGTCATTTTGTTGTAAATTACCTGTCAAATGTAATACTTAAATTGTTTTTCTTCCACTAGTGACAAAATATGGATGGGAGCAGTGAGATATTGAAGAAAGAGGAGTCAGCTGCAAGATTGTTGAAGCTAGGCCACTGTGAGGAGATCCGGGGCGTGAGTGTGAGATCAGGGGATATATGAGGAAACAGCATACAGAAAATGAGAGAAGAAACGTACAAAAAAAAAAAAAAAAAACACTTGGGCAAAAGATACAGCAAGACTCAATCCTGTAAGAAATTGTGCAGGGAATAAAAGAGAAATATGTCTTTAAAGCTAATCCCCAACCATTTTACTTAAGGAACTAGCTTACGCGTGGGAGGTCTGTAAGGAAGTGTTAGGATGGGGCGACTGGGTGGCTCGTGGGCTAAGAGTTCAACTCTTTATTTCAGCTCAGGTCATGATCTCATGGTTTGTGAGTGTGAGCCCTGTGTCAGGCTCTGTGTTGGCAATAGGGAGCCTGCTTGGGATTCTCTCTCTCCCTCTCTCTCTCTCTCTGTGCCTCCCCTGCTCATGTTCTCTCTTTCTCTCTCTCTCTCTCTCTCTTCTCAAAATAAATACACAAACTTTAAAAAAAAGAAAAAAAGTGTTAGGATGAGAAGAAATCCTACTTTGAAACATGAGAGATTGTTTCTTACTTCATAGAACCCGCCAGTTTGTGGGGGAAGACCCAGAATCAGGCAGTCAAGAGAATGTGTTAATACTGTTTCAGAAACGTTGGTTAAGACACCACCTAGTACCCTGCATGCCATCCCTCCGCAGCTAAGGAAGAGGAAAGGCCCTTACCATTCTCCCTACTTGATTTTCCACAGGCACTGTGACTCACACGTAGGGTATGTGAGCCCACACACTTCTGCTTACAGATGGCTATACAACAAACCAGACTGGGCCAATCAGCATCTGCTTCTCATGTTCAAGATTGCTTAGCAAATAATTTATAGTGGTAATCAGTGATGGACTGGTAATTTATGAGATGCAGCCTCACCAGAGAATGGGTATAGCATGACCAGCAAACGAAAACTGCAGGGATCCCATAGCTGATCACGTGTCTAGCGTGAGGTAATTTGCACACAAACACCTAGCTTCATCCCTCATGACTTGTGACCGCCGGATGAGGAACGCTCACTCTACTGTGCTGGTCCATGCAAAAGGGGAGGCAGGATGAGGTCCATTATGCTTGGTGAGTTTGCTGGCTGTCTGAGCCCAAGGTCAATGCTGCTGGCTAAGCAGAATAGACATGGCAGAGTCTTGTCATAGTTTTACTGAAATGCAATTATTGAGGCTAGATTTATTCTTCATGATTAAAAACTCAAATAGTCTGCTCCTACTTAATCATATCTTTGGATTGCCATCCATTCACTGATATCATTTTTGGTTTTTTTTATACATTTAGTTTGAAGAGGGTGATAAACTCAGTTCTCTGAGTTAACTGGATGTGGTGTCTGAATTAGGCTGGGAGATTTTTGTTACACAAACTGTCAGTCTCAGGCTCAAGGAAAATCACCTCTCAAATGCTCAATTCGTCCATCTATAAAATATAAATGATACAAATAACTACCCTTAAAATTGTTATGTAGATTACATGAGCTAACATTAGTCAATGCCTAGCATAATGTCTAAAATGTAATAGGCTTTTTGATTAATCTATTTTTCTTCCCATCCCTTTTCCCACTGAAACCTAGTTAAGTCATAATCTCTTTCCTTTTTACTCATAAAGCATTCCCTCCACCTTTTAGTCATTTTCCTTCTGAAGCTCTAGCATTTCTTCTTTGAGGTTCATAAATAAAGAACAACATTTTTGTGTAGTCAAAAAAAATAGGATGGCAGCAGGTGGACAGTCTGAATTGGAGACCCAGCTATGACACTTACTAAGTTTATATTCATATTTGAGTCAACCCGTAGCTCAACATGGGAAAAATAACACTTTCTTCACATATGTTATTTCACATGGGAAATAGTATTGTGACCTCTCAACTATTGAAGTTTTAGCAAATGGAAAACGGAAAGCGTGTGCTTTTTCTTGGATTCTTAAAGCACTCTATCTGCATTTTCTTCATAAAAACAGTTCAGTCGTGTGATATTATAGTAGGATTGGACTTAAAAAACACCTACTTTGTTGTATTTTTTTTAGATTTATTTATTTAAATTCAATACGGTGTGGTATCGGTTTCAGGAATAGAACTGAGTGATTCATCACTTACATATGACACCCAGTGCTCATCCCAACAAGTGCGCTCCTCAATGCCCGTCACCCATTTAGCGCATCCCTCCACCCAACACCCGGCCAGCAACTCTAGGTTTTCTCTCTGCATTTAAGAGTCTCTTATGGTTTGCCTGCTTCTCTGTTTTTATCTTATTTTTCTCTCCCTTCCCCTATGTTCATCTGTTTTGTTTCTTAAATTCCACACATGAGTGAAATGATATGATATTTGTCTTTCTCTAACTGACTGATTTCACTTAGCATAATACACTCTAGTTCTATCCAAACATTGTTGCAAATGGCAAGATTTCATTCTTTTTGATTGCCGAATGGTATTCCATTGTGTGTGTGTGTGTGTGCACGTACGTATGTATATTTCCCATCTTCTTTATCCATTCTTCACTAGATGGACATTTGGGCTCTTTCCATACTTTGGCTATTGTTGATAGTGCTGCTATAAACATCCGGGTGCACATACCCCTTCAAATCAGCATTTTTGTATCTTTTGGATAAGCACCTAGTAGTGCAATTGCTGGGTCGTAGGGTAGTTCTATTTTTAACTTTTTGAGGAACCTCCTTACTGTTTTCCAGAGTGGCTGCACCAGTCTGCATTCCCACCAACAGTGTAAGAGGGTTCCTTCTTCGCATCCTTGCCCACCCCTGTTGTTTCCTGAATTGTTCATTTTAACCGTTCTGACCGGTGTGAGGTGGTATCTCATTGTGGCTTTGATTTGTATTTGCCTGATGATGACTGATGTGGAGCATATCTTCATGTGTCTCTTAGCCATCTGGGTGCCCCACTTTGATTTCCTTCATTTTGCAAATAAGAAAAATCACAGGAGTTAAGATATTTGTTTGAAGTAATAAAACAAGTTTGCTTTCGAAGCTCTGACCACTCTGGAGGCCACCTCCCCTGATGTCCTATGTAGTGTTCTTCCCCACTGCATCATGTGACCACTGCTTTCAGAGTGGGGGACAATGTGTCCAATATTTACAACCCAGAAATCAAGTCTATACGGTTGGACGATTTAATAAACCTTAAAAACAAACAAACAAACAAACAAAAGCCTTAAGGGTGCCTGGGTGGCTCAATCAGTTAAGTGTTCAACTCTTGATTTCCATTCAAGTCACAGTCTCAGGGTTTATGGGATTGAACCCCTCCATGGGCTCTGTGCTGACAGCCTGGAGCTTGCTTGGGATTCTCTCTCTCCCTCTCTCTCTGCCCTTCCCCTCCTCATGCTCATGCTCTCTCTCTCTCTTTCTTCTCAAAATAAATAAACTTAAAAAATAAATATAATGTTGGAAGATTTAAGGCAAAATCACATTTACTTTGCATTTCTTTCTTTAAAATCATTGTTAAATATTTCAGATATACAAAAAAGTGTATATAATCTGAATGTAACATTACAAATATAATAAAACAAATCCTTGCAAGCATTACCAATGTTAAGGGCACTATGTTACCACTGTATTTAAGCCCCTAGCTTCCACATTCCCCATTCTAACATCCACTGCTCATATAACCACTATCCTGGGTTTGTACATTTTCTTGTTCAGTAAGTATTGAGTTTTTTTTTGTTACATATCACTAATTGGCATATTATTTAATTTTATTTTCTTTTAATTTTCTAAGAATGTCATTACACTGTATATATCTTATTTCAGACTACAATTTTACTAACAATTGTATGTTAGAGGTTTATTCACCTTGATACTAGTTGCTGAAGTCCTTTTCTCCTGCAATATTGTATTAAATTGTATGAAAGTACCATAATTTATTTAGCTATTATTCTGTGAGTATACATTTGAGTAGTTTCCAGATTGTGCTGTTATGAACATTGTGGCTGTACACATTCTTTTGTATGTTTCCTGGTTCATGTGCAACAGTTTTTCCAACATTTATTCTTGGGAATAAAGTTGCTGTGACATAGGTCATGTACTTGTTCAAAATGGTAAACTTTGATATGCATTACTAAAAAGGGTGGCTGTATTCTTACTGGTTTAGAAGCCATTTAAATTTCCTCTTTTCTTAAATGCCATCTGTTCTTTTGCTCATTTTTTTGTCATGCTGTTTGTATTTTTCTTATTGATATATATATATATATATATATATGTATATATAATAGATATATAGTGTATATATATATGGGAGATAGATATATAGTATATATATATATGAGATACATATATAGTGTGTATATATATGATGTGTGTATATATATGATATATATGATATATATATGTATAGGTATATGATATATAATACCTATATATACCATAGACATATGGTATATGATATATGTATGTATATGTATGTGATATATATGTATGTATATATGTATATATGTATGCGTGTATACATACATATACATATGTATGTATGTGTGTGTATATATGAATGAGAGTTCTTATTCTAGAGTGAAAGGCAGTGTTCTAAATAATTATAACCCAGAGGTCAAGTCCATATTGTTGGAAAGTTTCAGGTATGACATATACCTCTGTTAATGGAGGTAAATAATCCCATTTCCACACATGTGATTTCATATGTGAAATAGTATTGTGACCTCCGTACAAGGCAATATACTTATACAAAAATTTCTCAGACCTTTTGAAATTAAGTGTGATCCTATGACTTGCTTTGAGCAACGAATCACGTATAGAACCAACCTGTGTTACTTCATAGATGAAATTTGAAGAGCCAGTATGTGATTTGCCACCCTCTCTTACCCTTGCTGAAGGGATAGTGGGTGAGTTGTGTGTCAAAGTAAAAGTCCTTCTGTGTGGATCTCTGAGTGAGAAAATCCTTCAGCCAATGGAAACTAATTTTGTACGAAATATACTTTGGTTTGTTAAGCCAGTAAGATGTTGGAATTCATTATGTCAACATTATTACCGTTTTTGGACTTGATAAATCGTATTTCATCAAAGTTAGAAATTTTATTTTTTGAAAGACCATTAAAACAACAACAGAAGCCATATAGGGGGAGAAAACATTGATAAATTGTATGTCAGGAAAACAACTTGTATCCAGGGGATATAAATAATTCTCAGAAATAATAAGAGATGAGTAACCTAATATATTTTTTGAATGTCAAAATATTTGTGTAGATGAATCATGACAAATGCATAAATGACCAATAAGCACATGAAAAGATTCATAATAACATTCATAAATAAACAATGTGAATTAAAATCTTAGCGATATCACTCCACACACATTAGAAAGGCTAAAATTAAGGAATATAAGATTACTTATATTCTTTGCCAACACCATACCTCATGTTGGTAAGGATGTGAAGTAACTGACATTCTCATAATTGATGGTGGGAATGTAAAATTTTATAACCACTGTAGAAAACAATTTGGAACTTTCTTGAAAAGTTAATATTGTACCCATCATAAGGTCATATGATCAGAAATTCCATCTGTAGGCAGATACCCTAAATAAATGAAAACATGTACACACAAATACCTATGTGTGAATGTCCATAGTGGCTTTCTTTTTTATTTTATTAAATTTTTTTTAATGTTTTCAATTTTTGAGAGAACACAGAAAGCAAGTGGGGGAGGAGCAGAGAGAGAGGGGGACACAGAATCTGAAGTAGGCTCCAGGCTCTGAGCTGTCAGCACAGAGCCCGACGTGGGGCTTGAACTCACCAACCAGGAGATCATGACCTGGCCGAAGTCGGACGATTAACCGGCTGAGCCGCTCAGGCGCCCCCTCATAGTGGCTTTCTTTATATTAACCTCAAACTGGAAACAACTCAAAGTTCCATCACCATGTGAATGGATAAATAGACTGTGCTATATTCATACAATAGAAATATTACTAACCAACATAAAGGATAAAACTAGTGATGCATGCAACAACATGGCTGGATTTGAAAACCATGAGGCCCTGGGGTGGCTCAGTTGGTTAAGCATCCATCTATTGATTTTGGCTAAGGTCATGACCTCACAGTTTGGGTGGGATGTTGGTCACAAAGAGGCATGAACTTTTCATGGCAATTGAAATGCCTGCTGTTTCGATTGTGGTGACTGATTCATGGTTATACACTATGTCAAAATTTATATGTGTGCAATTTACTGTACTTTAACTATATCTAAAGTTACAAAAAAGGAAACAAAATATTTAAAA
This sequence comes from Panthera pardus, assembly GCF_024362965.1. NCBI lineage: Eukaryota > Metazoa > Chordata > Mammalia > Carnivora > Felidae > Panthera > Panthera pardus. The sequence continues at coordinate 105,676,745 of NW_026526655.1, forward strand.
TGGGTTGTCAACTTTACAGAAAACTCATTTGGTATATTGCTTGGAATTTCTTTGAATGTTTTAGTAAATTTGAAGTGTCTTAACATCATTAATGATATTAATTTTCTTTCTCCTAACCCATTGCATGTCTCTTCTTTTCTTCTTCAATGCCTTTTGGAATTTTTACAATTTCCTAATGAAATTATTGCACACATTTGTTAATTTTTTACACCAAATTTTTCCTGTTATAAATTATATATTTTATTAAAATTTCTTCTTTGCATCTGTTATTGGAATTCATGGGTGCAGTCAACTTCTATATATGAATCTTCTAGTAGCTTATTTAGATAAAAATAGTTATTACTGTAACTTTCTGTTTGTCTATTTTTTTTGGCTTTTGTACATAAGCAACCTTGTGTAGTACAAGTCATTAGAAAATAATAGCATCTTTATGTCACTTACCTCCCCATTCTCATAGAATTTTTTTTTCCTCTTGTATTGTGCAGGCCAGTACCTCTAGTACAATATGGATGGACATGTTGCTCACAGATGTCATTGCTTATTATTCACTTTAACAAGAATAACTTAAATGTCTTACTTTTGAGAATAATCATTGATATAAGCTTTTTGAAAAGAAACTTTATCAAATGAAGAAAGGTCCTTTATGTTTATCCAGGCTTTTTTAGTGTTTCATTTTCACCATGAATGATTGTGCAATTGTATCTAATATTATTTTCTGCATCAATTCATACGATTACATAGGTTTTCCACTTTTTTCTGTTGTATGACAAGTGACAATGAATTTTAATAGCCACAGAAATTTGCCTTTTTTGAATAAGCCATACTGATCACAATTAAAAAAGTTCTGGTTAAAATTCGTATCTTCTGCTTGAATGTTTTATAGATCTTCCCTATAAAAATGTCTGTTCCTGAATATTTCATGAAAATAATTTTATTGAGTAATAGAATAACTTAAAATTCCAATATATTATTGATTAATTCTGGTCCTTGCAATTATTCTATAAAATTGTCCATTTCTTGGGGTTCTTGGGTGACTCAGTCAGTTAAGCGTCTGACTTAGCTACATTTCTAATATTGTTTATCTAGGTTTCTCTTTTTCTCTTGAACAATTTTGTCAGTGTATTGTTAGTTTCTTTTAAGAACTAGCTTTGATTTTCCTAAACATATTTAATACCTGTTTTCTATTTCTTTATTTTCTGTTTTTTTTTCTACTTTCTTCTTCCTGATGTGTTATTTTTCTTTTTTTTTTTTCAAAAAATTCCATTTTCCCTGCATTGATTTCCAGTCTTTCTTTTATCTCAGTATAAGTTCTGGGATGGCAAAATTCCCTAAGGTTAAAAAGTATATTTTCAAGATCTAAAAATGTTCAGATATCCATTGTATGTTATGTTTCAAGTGTATTTGAGCTTTCCAAACCTGCACAGAAAATTTAATTTACATTTAGTTATCCTTTTTATTGATTTCTTAAATGAATGCTTTGGCATCTGAGAATGTAACCTGTTTAATGAAAGGTCTTTAAACTTGTACAGAAATGTCATATATCTTGGAAAGACATCAACGGTCACCTGTTTTACATTGTTTCTCGAAAATTATGTGTATTTTCACCTGTGGTAGCAGCATAACATGTAATTTTTTAGATTACATATGGTAATTATCTTATTTCAATATTTTATAGTCTGTGAACAGAGGATTGTTAAAGTTTTCAGCTCTGATTTTAGACATATTTACTTCTTCCTGGTTTTGTTTCATATGTGAGGTTATATTACTAAATGTGCAAAAGTTGAGAACTGCAATATCTTTCTCTTACCATCATACACTGATGGCCCTCCTTATCCCTTAGTGATGTTTGGTTATCTTCATTTTTTGCTGTTGACAAACCTCTACACTTATAAAATGTTCAAGTGTTTAAACTTGAATCGTATTTTATTTCCTACATCATTCCTCTTAATTTTTGAGTTTCTTTTAACATATGTCACTGTGATCAGTATTTGGCATCATTTGCTTTTTTGAGTCACACCAATTTTTATTTTACTTGCCATATTTAATATGCATACTAGTATATTGAAATATGGACCCACCGACACTCTTCCTTTCCTTTCATTGCATATTTTCATGATTCCATTTTTGTATTCTGCTAATTTGTAAATGATGTACTCTATTTCATTTTAGTAATTATGTGTGGTTCATCAAATTCTGAAGTTAATCACCACCTTTATTTTTTTTTTCCCCAGGCAATAGAAGGTTCTTAAAATAAAACCAGTTTTTCCCTCCTTGCATCATTGGATATTATTATATATCTTGGTTCTATCATTTCTTTTCCAAAAGTTATAAATATTTAATAATGTGTTCTTTTGAGTCTTGTGTTTCAGCACATATTTGGAGGACTGTCTTCAGCTTTCATTCCTTATTGGTCTGAAGAACAATTCACATGTTGCAATGTGGACATATTTCCTCAATGCGAGGTCAATTTTTTAAACTATGTTTATTGCAGCTAAGGTAATGTCAAACTCTGAATTTGATTTATCTGAATGTTTTTTTTTTCTACATTCAATCTTGAAATGCATATTCACTGCCTATGAAATTCTAAATTAACATATTTTTTTCATATTTAATTAGATTATTCTACTCTCTTTTGGGTTCCACAGCTGTTGCTGATCTCTCTCTTTTTTAAATTTTTTTTAATGTTTATTTATTTTTGAGAGTGAGAGAGAGAGACAGAGTGTGAGAGGGGGGAGGGGCAGAGAGAGAGGGAGACACAGCATCCGAAGTAGGCTCCAGGCTCCGAGCTGTCAGCACAGAGCCCAACATGGGGCTCGAACTCATGAATGATGAGAGATCATGACCTGAGTCGAAGCTGGATGCTTAACTGACTGAGCCAGCCAGGTGCTTCTCTATTATCAAGCCCTTGTACCAAAATCCCCAATTTTTCTTGTTTGTTTTTCAGGTTCCTCGTCAAAATATTTCTTGTCCTTAACGTGTTCTGCAATAATTGTGATTAGGAGACTTCAATATTTGAAGATCAGTTTTTTTTTTTTTTTTAAATCAGTTTAAAGTATGTCTTAGGTTTCTTCCTTCCTTCCTTTCTTTCTTTCTTTCTTTCTTTCTTTCTTTCTTTCTTTCTCTTTCTTTCTTTCATTTCTAAAAGCTCCCTTCAAGTCAGAATGTAAATTTTGCTATTTCGTATGTCTGTCATGAATTAAACTACCATGTATTTTGTAATTAGTTTCTTTAACATTATGTACTCCATAATTCCAACCTGTAATCTTTGTGGATCTGAGTTTGTAGATTAATCTTGTTAACCTACATCTGTAATGGCTTTTATCTTCCGGAGTTAAATGATTTTTAATTATTTGCTCTTGGTCCTTGGGATCAGGTGTGTGTTTAAAGAGAACTCCCTCATACAAGATTTAAGTTTGCTTTCTTCAGGTGCCAGGGCTTAACCAAACCAGGTCCAAAAGAGATTTTAGGTAGCATGTATAGTGTCATTATGGCCCGATACATCTACACATCTATAAATGCCAGCTCATAATACTAATATTCTCAAAGAAGAGTTTCACTTTTTAACTCTCCACAAAGAACCAAGGCCCAGACAGGCAAAATGGTGCTTCGTCTTATAGTTTCCAGTCTCCTACTGTATTCATTGTTGTAGCCCATCTTAATTATACCTTAAAAATTTAGGTTACATATCATCCTATATATTCAAGTCTTGTCTTTTCTAGGAGAAGTTATATCTCTACTTACTGATACCTTCCGAAACAGCAGCCATATGTAATTTTATGAGTCTGCTAAGTCTGCCATGACAAAATACCACAGACTGGGTGGCTTGAATAACATACATTTGTTTTCTAACTGTTCTGAAGGTCGGAAGTCCAAGCTCAAGGAACCAGCAGGTCTTGTCTCTTGCGAGGTCTTGGCTTGATAAGTCACATGCTGGCTGAAAGACGCCCACCTTCTCAGTGTGCCTTCACACGGTTTTTCCTCTGTGAGAATGCATCCTTGGTATCTATTTCTCTTTTCACAAGGACGCCATCCATGTTGTCTTCGAGTCCCACCCATATGATCTCATTGAAACTTAATTCCTGTTTAAAGGCCCTATCTCCAAATATAGGCAACTTGGTAGTTGGGATTTCAACACCTAGATTTGGGCAAAGGGGACCAATTCAGTCCATAACAATAGTTACAATGTTTTGTTTTTACTGCAATGCTCTCAGACCTGGATTACTTCTATTATTATTTCCTATGCCCACTTCCAAGTTAAGCTTGTAAGTGCCTTGGTAGCCGTCTTGATTTCATTAAAGATATTTTACTTTTATATTAAATGTTTATTTTTGAGAGAGAGAGAGCACAAGCGGGGGAGGGACAAGCGAGAGGGGGACAGAGGATTCGGAGCAAAGCGGGCTTCATGCCGACAGCAGTGAGCCCAGCGCGGGGCTCAAACCCATAAACTGTGTATGAGATCATGACCTGAGCTGAAGTTGGTTGCTCAACCAACTGAGCCACCCAGGCACCCCTGATTTCTTTGTTAATATTACCTTAAAGAGTTTGTTGATTTTTGCTTCATTGACTGTCTAGCCACCAGTGACGGTAGTCCTGTGTCCTTTAACCCCTGACACAATTTGTTGCTTGGATTTCAATAGGAGATTCAGAACTACAATTTTCCAAATGAGCTCACCCTCACAACTAGCAAGTTTCAAGTTATATTCAAGTAGAAAAGATATCAATTAATACAACTTTACCCCCCCATACTTTACCCAAATTTGAATAGCAAGATATTCTTTTAAATCATAAGTTTATTAAACACTTGAAGGAAAAGCCAAGGTTAGTAAGATGAGAAGTCTCTGAATATAAAGAAAGCCTCTGGTAGTTTACTCTAAATCTTATCTTTGGGTCAGAACCTCTTGGCTTGCGTCTTTTCCTAAGCAGCTGATTTTACTTATACTTTAACTTATGAGTTCTTTAAATATTAGACATATGTTAAAACAGACTTCCTCCCCTCATCACTATTTTTGTTCTCTCAGAAATCCCTTTGAGAGTTTGATGGGATGGAATCTGCCAATGAAGAAAGAAACAAAACATGTGCCCTCCTCAGGTTGAAGGCACAACCGAATAATTTTGCTTCCCCTCCTATCGGCCAAAACATTTATTTTCACTTTTTTCTTTCTTTCTTTCTTTCTTTCTTTCTTTCTTTCTCTCTGTTTCTTTCTTTCTTTTCTTTACTTCTTTCTTTCTCTCTTTCTTTCTTTTTCTTCTGTCTTTCTTTCTTTCTCTCTTTTCTTTCTTCTTTCTTTCTTTCTCTTTCTTTCTTTCTTTCTTTCTTTCTTTCTTTCTTTCTTTCTTTCTCTGTTCTTTCTTTCTTTCTTTCTTTCTTTCTTTCTTTCTTTCCTTCTTTTCTCAAGTTAGTTAACATACAGTATTGTCTTGGCTTAAGGAGTAGAACCCAGTGATTCATCACTTATATATAACACCCAGGACTCATCCTGAAAAGTACCCTCCTTAATGCCCATCCCCCTTTTTCCCCCTGCCCATCAACCCTTAGTTGGTTCTCTGTATTTAAGAGTCTCCTACAGCTTGCCTCCCTCTCTGTTTTTATCTTATTTCACCTTTTAATTCTCTCTTCGGAAACTTTGTCCTACATATTCTCTCCCATCATTCCTCTAATTTCCAAAGATCTTAAGAATCAACTAATATATACTTAGTTATAACCCATAGTTAATTTCAGTTAGCATTAGGTTTCCAGTCTGCATTCAGCTAGGAAAAAAAAAATATATATATATAACAAAGGTCTCCTGATACTACTTACAGCCTTGCCTTTACCACCACTTACTAGTCTCTGGACGTGGATAAATAACTTTCTATTTATTTAATACAGTATTTAATCTACATTGTTATTGTAAGAATTCACGGTTGATATAGGAAGTATCTTACAACAACTTTGCATACCTTAGGTACTCAATGAAAGTATTATTTTATTTTATCCATGAGTTTTGTTTTGTTTACCCTTCCATCTCCACTACTTCAAGGAGTTACTGTCACATAATGTGCATTCAGTGTATATTTTTTGAATTAAAAAAAAGCAATTACTATTATTTTTAAGCCAGCAATACTCTCTTTTTTTTATTTAAAATTTTTTAATGTTTATTTATTTTTGAGAGAGAGAGAGAGAGTGGGCAGGGAAGGGGCGGGGAGAGCCAGAGACACAGAATTGGAAGCAGAGTCCAGGTTCTGAGCTGTCAGCACAGAGCCTGACGTGGGGCTCGAACTCACGAGCTGTGAGATCACAACCTGAGCCAAAGTTGGATGTTCAACCGACTGAGCCACCTAGGCGCCCCTCTTTCTGTTTCTTTTTAAGGCCAATAATCAAGGCTCACCTCCTTCCTAAAGATTTTCTCATTAGTCTCATCCCACATCCAACTTAACATATCATTGTAGTTTCTTTTTGATTTCCCTCTGGTTGTTTTTGTGTTTATAATAATTAGCTTCCTTGAATACAAATGATGCTTATCATATTATAGATGCACTATACCATATACAGCACTTAACCAACGACTGGTTGTGTGATAGATCCCCCAGAAAACAAAGCCTTGGTGTTGGAAGGAAATTTAGAGGTCATTATGCTAATAGCCACCTCAAGCAAGCACACCACATGAATTTGGGCATGTCTTTCCTCCCAGTCCCAGGTTCTTGCTGGCCAAATAAAGCAAGAACAGATATTTGTCCCTTTAATCAAGAACGAAATATGCATTCACTTGTTCAGTGATGGTCAGACAAGGTTAGGCTCCATTGACATTGATAGATAACTCAGAGGATGTTTGGACAGACCATGCATTAATCTGATTTCTGACAGAATATGTTCCCTCCCATATCTAGCCTCAATTAATGTAATTGTAAAAATAGCCACAGGATCACCTGAAAGCCCAAAGGTGATATATAACTTATTTATTTCAAAATTGTCTGAAACCTTATGTGTGCCAGTGTTATTATTTTCCTTCTTCATCATACATGACATCAGAAGAGCCAAAGAGAAATAACACATCTATGCGCTTTTTGTGGCTTTCTTTTTCTGTGGAACACCCTTCTACATTTTCTTCCTTCCTTCTTTTCTTTCTTTCTTTCTTTCTTTCTTTCTTTCTTTCTTTCTTTCTCTTTTGAGAGAGAAGACAGACAGACAGAGCAAGAGCTGGGGAGGGATAGAGAGAGAGGGAGACACAGAATCCAAAGCAGGCTCCAGACTCTGAGCTGTGAACACAGAGCCTGACGTGGGGCTTGAACTCACAAACCACGAGATCATGACCTGAGCCCAAGTCAGACGCTTACTGACTAAACCACCCTGGCGCCCCCATACATTTCTAACATTAGCAGTTAAATATTTAGTGCTTGACTCTAGTTGTGCCCCTCAGATCCCCATTCTCATCCCCCACCCGGCCAGCCTCAAATATATTACACTTCACCATTATTCATTCACATATTCCATGTTTGCGAATTCACCTAATCACTAAATTTCATTTGTAATCCCAAATCAATACTCATGTTCTTTTGTGTGATCATTCCTAGACAGGTGCAGAGCATCAAAAATTTGAGCTGTCCTATGGACATATTCCCAGGTGAGGTCAAACAGGGTGATACTCTGCCTTCTTATTTTAGCTCTCGTACTATAAACAAGCATCCTTTCTCAGCATAGTTAGTGCTGCTTTATTTACTTTTTTAAACACTTTTGTGCTTTTGGTTAATGATTTTACTGCTGAAAATGGCCTACAAACCTAGTGCTGAAATGCTGCCTGCTGTTCCTAGGCACGAGAAAGCTGTGATGTGCCTTATGGGGGAAATACATGTGTTAGGTAAGTTTAACTCAGGCATGCATTGTAGTACATTCAGTAGTGAGTTTAATGTTAATTAATCACTGTGTATATTAAATAATGACCTTTAAAAACAAATAGACATCAAAAAAGATTGTGCTGACTAGCTGATGAAAGTGTCGTGGCCAGGGGTTCAGAGGACCCCTGTATTTTCCCTAAAAGCTTCAGTTTTCATTAGTTCATTGTGTGGCAACTTTATAGAACCTAACTTTCAAAGATAATAAGAACTGATCATATGTACTTTTGTTCTACTTGATAAGTATGGCAGGCATTGCTGGCTGCCGAACGTGATCTTTACTTCCATTTCTTCCTTAACAGCAAAACTGTAATATGCACACATCTGTGTTGATCTCGAGAACCCATCTCTTCAATGGCCAGTGCAACTATGGTAACAGGTAATGCAGTTCTTGTCACTGTGATATAGTCGTATTTTCGGTATAGGTGGTAATTCTCAGAGTGGTCTTTGTATTCCTTGATGCTTCCTAACTTCCCATTTCTGGTTAACCTCAAACAGAACAGCTAGGGGGTGGGGATGGTGGCAGACATCCTGTAAGAAGCAATGAATGGGATGGCAAATTCTCACAGTGAATCTTACAGCAGAACATTCAGATCTCTGAAGCTCAGTCATTGTCTTTACAGTGATTGCTTACTTGAGGGTGTCTCTTGGTGTCAGACAAATAGTTTTATAGTTTGCACTGGACACATTATCAGGGCACACATCCACCTTTCACTCTACTTTTACGCCCCTGAAATTTTGTTCTATCCTTTCCCTCTGTGTCTTCAAACCTACAAAGATATGACATAAAGGTTGACACTGCTTTCCTCCTATACTGCAACTAGCCCTTGATATTTGGACAAATGGTTTTTTTATTGCCCTGGGGAAGCGTCTGACATTTCAGGCCATTTTAGAATCCTGTTCTAGCACCTCAAAGCCTTATGTTACACATACATTTATCCTACTCCCTGGAAATAGGAACCAAACATGTAATATCTCTTCTTACAAGTACAAGGTATTTTAGGAAAAGCAGTGTATTTCCCATAAATTAGGGGAAGTGAGCACAAATTGCATTTTTGGAGTATTTATTGCCACGTACAAGGTCCTGTTGATATACCGGGATAATTAATCTTGAGACAACACAAAAGAAAGCAAAATCTGTGAGCTAGATATCACCTCGCTCATTTTGCAAATAAGGACACTGAGCTCAAAAAAAAAAAAAAAAGAAAAGAAAAGAAAAGAAAGAAAAAAAGAAAACCCCTTGCCAAAGGTCCCAGAGGTTGTATTCATTTTCTAATGTATTACTTATCACGCAGAAAAGTAGTGACTTTAAACAGCAGTATTTAATTAACAGTAATTGATATAGTTTCTTTGGGTCCGAGACTCGGGAATGGTTTGGCTTGACATTTCTGAAATTGGGTTCTTCTCATGAAGTTGCTGACTAATGTCTCATGTGGCTTCAGTCAGCTGAGGTCTGACTGGGGCTGGAGGACCCATTTCTAAGGTGGCTTCACTCACATACGTGACATGTTGGAAGAGGCCTCGTGTCCTCACCCTATGGGCCTCTCCACAGGATTGCTTGAGTATGTTCATGGCATGGCAGCCAATTTCCCTGGAGTGCGAGATCCAAGAGTGCCCTGTGAAAGCCACAATGCCTGTTCTGAGCAAGCCTGAAAAAAGCTCACACTGTCATATCTACTGACTCAACGGAAGGATGGGTAAAAGGAGCCAAGGATTACTGGACCACTGTGGAGGTTGTTTACCACAGAACATTAAGCTGAAGAAATTTAAAAAACAAACGAACAAACAGCTTCAAATGCCCATGCACATCCTTCATACCATGCTATCTAAGCAATTTAGACATTTAGGCACATTTCCATACTTTATTGCATTCTGGATCTCAGGAAAGGTGGTGTGGACCTATCTCCATTTATCAGGCTGGTTGGAGATTTGAGTGCAGTGTGCATCATTCCTGACAAGAACATGTAATAAAACAATAATAAAACAAATTTAAGTGTGTTTATAATTCCAAGATCTGATCCAGAATTAATTAAAAACAAGAAAACAGAAAACAGTTCACTTGCTGGGTCTGGCAGATTAATGTCCTTACTCCTTGAGGCATTTGGTACATACCAAACCTATAGGAAAAATTAGTGCAAGGAACAATGCCCTTTGATGAAGCTCGGTAGAGTTTGTGTCCATACTCCAACATCAGATGCTCTAATTTCCTTAATTTCCTTGTGGCGAATGGAGTAGGATAAGATCAAAGCAGAGAAATTTGGGGCAAATAAGTTAGATCTCTTTCAATTTTTACTTCACTATAAAGGCATGTTTACTGGGAATTATATTACGATGACAATGGTTGGAATACAAATCATGATGATGGTTATTAATAGTTGTCGATTCTACCACAACCACCATTTAACGAGAATTTAAAAAGTGTATCTCTTTGTTTCAATCATTTACCTTCATATAAACTATAGCTTATGAATTAAGTATCCTCACTCCTATTATACAGACAAAGCTTTGATATATTAAGGAATTCAGCTTATACCAGATAGCTGAAGTACAAAGCCTAGGATATCAAAAGCCAGAACCATTTCATTATATCCAAATGCTTCCGTCATCCATTGTTCATGCTCATATGGTCAGAGTCATTTTCTAAAGCAATTAACTCATTTTTCTTCATCAGGTAAGCAAAATAGTACCGTTTCTTATGGCCGTGCCAAAGACTAAGGTAGTCTGATCAAAGAATTTTCCAGATGGCTGAAAGTTAAAGTGCACAAAATTTATTTTAACCACTATGGATAGAAGTCTTTCTCAGACATACTTCACACCTTCCCGAATCTTGAATGAGTATACGAAACCTCCATAACCTTTTCTTGATAAGGCAGAGATGACTATCATTTCTACTCTTGCTCTGGATTGTCATGCTGGGATACCATTAGGGGGAACTAAGGTCTTTAAAATTGCTTATCCCAATATTTAGAGACTGCCAGTAAGTTTCTTATATATTACAGCTGGATAAAAATACAGAACAAAATGTTTTGTCTTCCTTTCTTTTGGCATGGCAGCTGTCCTTTTACCTATCTCAGCTGGATTCTCTCCCCTACAATACCCACACACTCACTACGTAGTGGGCTAGAAATATACAACACAAAGGCAACGGTGTTGCTAGAATTGCACCTTAAATGAGAGTGTTTGAACCTCTTCTCCTGGTAAAGTGGGTTAGTACCAGCTTATGAATTGATTACATCTTACTTAATTTCTCAGAGGCCATTCACCTACCCTCCATTGTTCTCTGCAGCATTTTCAGACGTTTTTGAGGCTTAAGCAACCATTAAATAATTAGGTTTATATTGTAGTTAATAACAGCAATGTTGGACACCTACAATACTTAACAGAAGACAAGTATTAAACATGTTCTGGGCCTTAATTTGTCCTTTGAGAAAAAGAAAGGGGAATCATCATGTTTGCACATGACATTGTTCAATGCTCAAAACAATGCTCTGAATTAGTTAACTGCTGTTCACAGCATACACATGGATTTAAGAAAAGTGTCCAAGGACACAGAACCTGGAGTCAACCAAAGCTTTCTTTCATTTCAAAACCTGTGCCGTTATGAATTCACCGTTATTCCTGCTATCAGTATGATGGAGTGGAACATATCAAGCAGAAACAAAAAGGTATGAACAGTCTTGATTCTGAAGTGTTATCGGTTTTAAAGTTTACCAATATTCCGGCAACATTACAACAGAGGTTAAATGATTTGGTAAATGTACCCATTGACAGGAAGAGCCCCCATAGATTTAAAAATATATAAACATGAAAATACACCTTGGGGCACCTGGATGGCTCAGTTGGTTAGCAGCCAACTTCCACTCAGGTCATGATCTAATGGTTTGTGAGTTCGAGCCCTACGTCAGGCTCTGTGCTGACAGCTCGGAGCTTGGGCCCTGCTTCGGATTCTGTGTCTCCCTCTTTCTCTACCCCTCCCCCACTGGTTCTCTGTTTCTCAAAAATATATAAATGTAAAAAAAAATTTAAAGAAAAAGAAAAGAGAAAATACACCTTAGAATCGTAAATTTCACATTGCGGAAACATCATTGACATCAGACCACTAGTAAAAACAAAATATGCAGTAGTTAGAGTGAAACATATGTTTTCTATGACTTTAGAGCAGGGGAATCAAGGAATGATGAGTGCTTGGAGATGAGTTTAATTCAAGAGGCAATACTGGAGTTAAGTTAATTTAGGACCAGAACTTGACTACGGTGTGACAACACATGGTTGTAAAGATGAAATACCGTTGCCATTAATCAGAAAAAACCCATAGATTTTCACGTCCATGGTTATCTCCTAATCCTTGGGTCAAGAGAAAAGGCAAGGTCAAAGAGGCTCTGGAAGAGGCTCTGGAGAACATTTTTAGATGGCCAGGCCTCTATTTTCAAACGACGGTGACTTTGAAAATGATCTGTGGGATGTCTCCCTGATCCTTATAAATGGATCCATTCAAGGTGAGGATATTTGCTACTGGGGATGTTTGCCAGATGGCAACAGAACACAGATGCTCATATGCATGCTTTCACCCCTCCCTCACACCAACACACATACCGCTCTCAGAGGCCATCAGTAGAATTTCCGATTTGCTGCACAGATAGTAGAAACTCATGAATCAGTGAAGGTCAAAAGGCTAGACATTACACAAGTGGGATTATTTTAACAAGGCACACTAAAGCCAGGAAAGATCTTCAGATACTTCCCAAATACACCCCGACGGCGTGGGTATAGGAAGAAGCTTTACCCAAATGACAGAATGTGTCAAGCAAGCTGCAACTTAGAATCAGTGGAGCAAATGGTAACTTTCAATTATCTGCTAGTTTTCAATGGATCAAAACCAGCAATCCAACATTCTCACTGATGATTATCTGGAAACCGATCCTTTGGGGTGATATTTTCCTCTCTTTTTAGAAGAGATATCACAGCCAAGGTTTTGGACCTGCATATTTGAACATGTGGGAAGTCCATACTTTAGGTGCTGAAAACACATTTTCCTGTCCTGGAGAGAGGAGATTTAACTATTCACCAGGCAACAGAGCAGATGTTATTGTGTGTTTCAACTGATAGATCAGGAATAACAACTGATTAAAAGAAGAAAAAAAAAAGAAAGAAAGAAAAGAAAACAAACAAAGTGGTACCCTCCTTTGTGGTTGAGCCATCTTCACAGTGGCAAAAAATGAAGCAATCATGAGGCATTACGGCAAATGGAGAGCACTTTATTCTGAGGTAAGAAAAGTCTGCCAAAGTCGGGGCACCCACTTAGAAAGGCCAACACAATCTGATTCATTTTATGGAAGTTTTAAGTCTTTTATTGTGTGTAGGGGGGAAAAGTTAATATTTTAATTTAGAATCACTTTTACAGCTACTGCTAGCATAGATAAAAATTTATAGTTTCACAGCTGTAGAGTTTTTAGATTTAATTAGAGAAACTGTTCCCTTTATGCAACAACTTTCTCACAGAGGTAGGCTGTGCTGATTTGAATTAATGTGCTTTAAATAATTTTTACTGAGTTTCCTGCTGTGAATAGCTAAATAGAAGTTTTGTGGTGCGTGATTTTAAAAGAATTTCTCCCCCCCGCCTTAACTGAGTTTGGGATATTTTCCTGCCCTTAGCAACAACAGTTTATAAACAAACACTTTCATAAGGAGAAGAGGGGTCAATATGACCCTGTTGGTTAGTCAGTTCTTGGTTTTTTGAGATATATGTGTTTCGTAATTGAAAACTAAAAAGAGAAATGTCTTATGAGGCTGCACCGTTGTCTTTATGAATTTCACAGTTAGCTATAAAAACAAAGGAAGGGAAGAAAAATAGATGATGCACGTTTACATGCCAGACTTTGTCAAGAATCCAGAGTTCCATAAATTAGAAGCTGAAGAGATGACCATGAGATGGAGGAATCAAGAAGCCAGAAACCCACTTGGAAATAGCACCAGGGGTACATGAAAGCCATCCCAACAATGGCAGACTTAGAGGGTGCCCCAGTCCATCTGTGCATGGGAACCGGTTAGGCTTGGACTTCACCGAAACATCACTTTCAGATTCACATCTTTAATTTTTTTTATGTTTATTCATTTTTGAAAGACAGAGAGAGACAGAGCACAAGCATGAACCGCGAGATCAAGACCTGAGCCGAAGTCGGATGCTCAACCGACTGAGCCACCCAGGCGCCCCTCAGATTCACGTCTTTAAATGTGAAATGCAACTAAGCAACTCTTGTGTACAGTTTCTTTGGGTCTAAAGTTTTACACGTAAAACTGAATTTCAACCCAACAGTATGAGCAAGAGGAAATAGAACCATTTCTGGTAATTTGACATTATGGAGAATACAAGGTTGAAAGTAAACCATTTACCTTAGCCCAGTTAACTGACACACCTAGATACACTACAAAAAGAGGAATTTAAAAGAACACAACTGAGCATAGGAATGTTTTGCTATTACTTCCAGCAAGCCTACCCTTCTCTCATTTCCCGACACGACTATTTCAAACTTTCTTCTTCGTCCCAGTTAACATATACTTTTCTCTTCAATCCTTCCTCTCAGCTGGAGAGTCAGTTGCCATCTCGGAGAGAAAACAGAAACCTGAAGGGGGAAATTCCACAAGTTTCTACCCCCACATTCATCCATCTGCATGCACTAGGCCCATGTTCTCTGTCTTCCCTCCAGTTACTGTGTTTATCTTCGTGCGTCTAAATAACACACTGATGTTGCTATAGTTGATTTGTAGGCTTTACTAATTGGTTTTCTTCCCAATGCAAAAAGCTATATATATTTTTATGCCTCCTTATACATACAGTTTATATTCGTCCCCATAGTCCCCTAAATGTCATATTGCTAATTGGGTACAAAGGTAAATACTCTAGAATCATAATATTTACAATTTTTTAAATGTTTATGTATTTTTGAAAGAGAAAGTACAAGTGGGGGAGGGCAGTGAGAGAGGGAGACACAGAATCTGAAGTAGGCTCCAGGCTCTGAGCTGTCAGCACAGAGCCCGACATGGGGCACGAACCCACAAACCATGAGATTATGACCTGAGTCGAAGTTGGATGCCCAACCGACTGAGCCATCCAGGTGTCCCTCTAATTGTAATATTTTATATCTATTATATTCTCTTTGCCACTGGGATTAAAATTAAACTATGATTACTTTTGATTTCTTTAATTTGTATGGAGGTGGATTTTTTTTATGTTGTTTCATCATTTAGATTTCTACATGTATAAATTCAACATGACTTCTTTGCCAAATACTGGGATCCTCAAAAGACTTTCAAATGCTTCAGATATTACATTCACTTTGTCTTTCTGAAGAAATGTACCCCATAACTTCGGACTTTCTTCAACCATGCAGGGTGTCCTTTGCTCTGTGTCCACAGCAGGCTTGCAGAAATGTGTCTTTACTGCCCTCCAGAACATTTCCTCTCTCTGATGCCTATGTTGGTTCTTCAGCTTCCAGGATTTCATGTCTTCCATTTTCCTAGTTTACTCCCTTTAAAATTTTTTTGAAGAATAACCCTCCAATGACTTGCTAGAAAAGAATGCATTACAAGGAGATGGTGTGTGTGTGTGTGTGTGTGTGTGTGTGTGTCTTGCATATTAATTTTATGTTTATTGGAACTTCACACTTGATTACTTCTGTACTTATTAAATACTAACTCCTCCTTCCCTGTTTCTCCAGGCCCTGGAAACTACCATTCTATTCTCTGTCTCTATGGATTTCATTACAACTTTTTATAAGTGGAATCATGCAATATTGGTTCTTTTCTGAGTGTCTTATTTCATGTAAGAGAATGTGTGCAAGGTTCATCCATGTAGCATGTATCAGAATTATGTTTGTCTATTATCTTTCAATGGGCACATAGGTTGTTTCTACTTTCTGGCTACTGTGAATAATGCTGTTAGGAACATGGACGGGTAAATATCTGTCAAGTCCTTTCTTTCATTCCTTTGGGTATATTTCCAGAAGTGGAGCTGCTGGATCATATAGCAATCCCATGTTTAAGTTCTTTTAGAAAGTGCCATTTTCCTTAGTGGTTGCACCATTTGACATTCCCGCTGGCAATGCCCAAGGACTCCAATTTTTCTTCAGCCTCATTGACATTTACTTCTGCTTTTTGTTTGTGTTTTCTTTGTTTCATAATAGCTATCCTAATGGGTGTGAAGTGGTCTCTCATTGTGGTTTTGCATTTTCCTAATAATTAGTGATTTTGAACATCTTTTTATGAGCTTATTGTCAACTTGTACATCTTTAATGATATGTCTGTTAAAGTTCTCTGGTAAAGGCAAGTGTTTGGGCAAATATTAAAAAAATGTAACATTGTAATTTTGACTGTTAACTCCACTTTTTATCAGGCAAGGTTTAAAAGATAATTGAATAAAAATAATTATAAATTTATGTTCATGTGTACACAATATATAAAGATGCAATCTGTGACATTAATAAATAAGGAGAAAGCATAAAGGTGCAGAGTTTTTGTATGTGACTGAAGTTAAGCCAGTATCAATTTAAGATAGATTATTACAACTTTTGGATGTTATATGTAATCTCCATAGTAACCACCAAGAAAGTATCTATAAATATATACAAAATGAGATATATACAAAATGTGACAAAATGTGTCACTACAAAAAAATCAAATAAACACAGCTAATGTAATGTAATACAATGTTAATGAGGGACAAAAGAGTGTAACACATATAGAAAACAACAAAATGGTAAAAGTTTGTGCTTCTCTATTCGTAATCACTTAAACATAAATGGATTAAACTTCCGAAACCAAAGGCACTGATCGGCAGAATAGATTCAAAAACAAAAAAAAAAAAAAACAGGATCCAAGCTTTATGCTATTAAAAGGACAGACTTCAGATTTGAAGACAGGCATAGGTTGAAGGTGAAAGAAAGGAAAAAGATACTTCATGCAAGAAGTAACCACAAAAAACAGTGACCAAAGAGAATTATATATAAGGCTACACTAATATCAAGTAGACTTTATATCAAACATCTTTACAAAAGACAAATAAGATATATAATGATTAGAGAGTCCATTCATCAAGAAAATATAACAATTATAAAAATATATGTATCAAACTTCAGAACCCCAAAATATAAGAAATATTGACAGAATTAAAAGAAGAAAGAGATAGCTCCATAATAATAGTAGGAGACTTGAATGCCCCACTTTGAATAATGGGTAGAACAACAGACAGAAGATTAATAAGGAGAAAGAGGATATAACAACCAGATAGAACATTCTCCCAAATCACAGCATGGTGCACATTTTTCTAAGAGCATATAGAAGTTCTCCAGGACAGTTCATGTATTAGGCACCGAAAGAAGTCATAATGCATTTTATTTTATTGTTTTAAAGATTTTATTTTTAAGTAATTTCAACATCCAACTTGCAACTCAAACTCGCAATCCTAAGAGCAAGAGTCTCATGCTCTACTGACTGAGCCAGCCAGGCACTCCTCATAATGCATTTTTAAAGATTGAATTCATAAAATATATTTCCAATCATAATAGTAGAAATGATAGTAGAAATTGGCAGAAGAAAGAAAACTAGAAAATTCCAAATATGTAGAAATTGAACAACACGTTCTTGAACAACCAGTGGGTCAAAGAAGAAATCAAAAGGGAAACCAGTAAACATCTAATGCCAAATGAAAATACAACAAACCAAAGCATATGAGATGCAACAAAATGGTCACTAGGAGTTTATGGTTGTAAAATCTTACATTGTATATAAAAAATACAGCTCTCAAACTAAAGAGGTAAACTTTACTCATTAAGGAACTGGAAGGAAGAACAAATTAAACCCACAGTTAGCAGAGGGAAGGTATCAATAAAATTATAAGAGGGATAAATAAAATACAATCTACAAAACAATTAAAAGAAACAACGAACGGGTTTGAAAAGATCAACAAAATGGGAACATCATTAGCTAGATGGACTAAGAAAAATCCTAAATACTCAAGTAATTAAAATTGGAAACGATAGAGGGAACCATACTACTGAATTTACAGAAATGGAAAGGGTTACAAAAGAGAAGTATAAACATTTGTATGCCAACACATTGAACAACTTAGATGAGTGGACACATTTCTAAAAACACACAATCTCTCAAGCCTGAATTGTAAAGTAATAGAAAATCTGATTAAAACTGTAACTGGTAAGAAGATCACACTAGTACTCAATTATCTCCCACGAAAGAAAAACCTAGGACCAGATTGCTGTACTGGTGTGTTGTAGCAAACATTAAAAGAAGACCTAGTCCTCATTCTTATCAAGTTCTTCGAGAAAACAGAGGGAGGGAACATTTTCAAATCCATTCAATGAGGCCAATATTGCCCCGATAACAAAGATGTTACAAAGAAAGAAAACTAACAAATCAATGACCACTACGAATACTGATGGAAAAATCCTAAACAAAATACTGAGAAACCAAATTCAACCACAAATTAAAAGTATTATATACCATGCACAAATGATCTTCTTAGGACACCATCTTGCTGACCTGATTTTCTCCCTTCATTTTTGAAGGATCACTCTAGATTCTGGTGTTTTGACAATATTGAGATCTATCTAATTCCTGTTAAAATTGCTGTTATAATTGTTATAGTTGCTATTTAATATTTATTTTTGTTTTATTCTGAAACGATTAACATTTCATTTTTGTTACCTAGTATTAGAAACTTTCAGAATGATAATCACTGGGGTGTGGAGCAATTAATCAACCATGCTGAATACTTTGTACATTTTTTAGTCCATAAACATATGTTTCAATTATCAATAATCTCCATATATTTTCTTAATAACCCACTCTGCTCTTTGTTTCTCATCTTTCTTTCTAGAACTCCTGTTATATAGAGTTTTGATTTCCTAGATACTTAGATGGTTTCTTTAAATATACCTATAATCTCTTTGTTTCTTTCATTTTCCATTTTTTTTCTTTTTAAATTTGCCCTCATTTTCAGGGGACATCAAATTTATCTTCCAATTTTCCAAAATGTGTTTTCATTTTATTCTACCATATTTTTTAATTTTTATAAACTATTTTCCTGTTTTCTAGACCTTTAATTTTCTTATTTAGCCGTTCACTTGTCATAGTTTCATATTGTTTCCTATCTATTTAAAAATAGTAATTTTGAGGGACACCTGAGTGGCTCAGTCAGTCAACCATCTTAATTTCACCTCAGGTCAGGATCTCCCTGTTCATGAGTTTGAGCCCCTCATCTGGCTCTCCACTGACAGCACTGGGCCTGCTTGAGATTTTCTCTCTAATCTCTCTACTCCTCCCCCACTGTCTCTTTCTCTCTGCCTCAAAATAAATACATAAAGTTAAAAGAAATAGTAATTTTTTAAAGCTCTTCTTCCTCTGAGACAGTGGAAATTGCATTTATTTCGTTTCTTTCATCTTTCACATTAGGGGGTATTCATTTTATATCTGTCAAGTTATACCTATACCAAAATGAGATAAGTGAAATGGTACACTGGCTGGTCAGAACCGTGAGAGGAAATTTTTATAGCTTCCTGCTGGCATTGTCATCAACATTTTGAAGCCAAAGGAAGGTGAGTACTCTTTCCAAACAGCACCACTACCCTCAATCATATATGGAGTTACATGTCCGGACACACTCCTAAAGAATGAATCTCTATCTGAATGGATCTGTTATTAAGGAACATTTCAACTAAATCCCTTCTTTTTACCCACCTCTTTTCTATACTTCTAGCATTACATGGCAGAGTATCTTATCACTGCCTTTTCTAAAGAGAATGACACATAAGTTATTTCTCAGTCATCCCTTAGGGTTTAAGGTTCCATTTCGTATGTATCTGTTCAATCTTTCACCACCAGTTCATTTACTTTTCAGATTAACTGTTGTTCGAGACCTGTTGCTACCCCTTCAGTTCTTATCTTTGTGTGGTTGTGTCTTTGAAAAAATCCCTTTACTGCCATTAGTGATGCTTTGGGAGATTATGATCATAGATAAATGTTTTCTATCTACAATCTCTAAACAAGAGACTTCCTTCTATTTTTTTTTTTTTTCGCTTATACACTGCAACCAGGCTTTCGTCCCTATAACTCCATCAGAATTTTCACCCGCACAACTCCACAAGGTTACCAAAGACCTTTACCTTGTCAAAACCAAGGGTTAATATAATGTCCTTCAAAAGCAGTGACTTGCTATACTCACTTCTGAAGTGTAAGTTTGGCACAACTTTGGGCCTTAAGAACTGGAAAGTATTATGCTGAGTGAAATAAGTCAGCCAGATAAAGAGAGATATTTGTTTTCACTCATATGTGGATCTTGAGAAAATTAACAGAAGACTATGGTGGAAGGGAAGCGGGGGGAAGGTGGTTACAAACAGAGAAGAGGAAAGCAAACCATAAGAGACTCTTAAATACAAAGAACAAACTGAGTGTTGATGGGGGTTTGGGGGAGAGGGGAAAATGGATGATGGGCATTGAGGAGGGCACTTGTCGGGATGAGCACTGGATGTTGTATGTAAGCAATGAACTACAGAATCTACCCTAAAAACCAAGAGCCCACTTTACATGCTGTATGTTAGCCAATTTGACAATAAATTATATTTGAAAGAAAGAATGTAACACAAGAACACATTGTGGACCTTTGGGGTTCATTATGAACACACAAAATTGCAAACATCAGATGTATCATGTTTGGAGTTGCACAATAAAAAGAAAATGGCAAATTCATTCAATTTTATAAACAATCCCTACGAGCCCATTATTTCAGATAAGCAGCTCTATGTTAATGATACACAGATGAACATTCCTGGAATTCACAACCTTGATAAAAAACACCTCTAAAAATATAAAATTGGATACTCTCATTGGGACCCGGAAAACATGTCAAAAAATCAAAATTTCAGAAGAATTTAGCATTACCTGGAAATTAAAGAAGTCCTCAAGATGATTCTGGGGATGAGTCTTGAAGCAAGAGAGGCCATTTGTTGGGTAGACGAGAAGGAAGGAAAGCACATAAGCATTAGCATGAACTCTAAGTAGAGGGAGCATTTATTGTACGATAGTGTGGCATCACACAAATTACCCTGCGAGCTGACACCAGGCAAAGGGATCTTAGTACTCAGTGGGGAAATGTATTAATCTTATATAGCTCTTAAAAATGCTTTGTCAAAAGGTTGTAAACTTTACTATTGGTTATAAATGCAAAGGGGGCTTTAAAAAATACCAAAATTAATATTCACTTAGTACATTGATCTAAAACATTAGAAACATTGTGGATTAAGTGGTTTATTTCTTTATAAAATATTTATAAATAGTACTTGCCTTCTGTTAGTCATATAACTTAGGCTACAGAATAAGCATCTTTTCTGTGCCTGTGAAAATTTTTATATGTCTCCTATGTTTGGATCAGCTTCCAGCACTTTACCCTCCATTCTTTAATTTGTGAAATAACTCTGAGAGTTCCTTCCCTGTGAAGTTTTTTGGCATCACCACTTTCTTTGAGATATCTTCATCCTTTTCATTATAACCACTTTCCTCATTTATGTTGGTAAATGCATCTTAGCTAAATTCCTCTAGCTGAATTTCTAGACTCTCTCAAATGGCAGCATTGCGGACAACTTTATTGTCAGCTATTTCTTCCATAATGGATTTTATGTTTGGTTCAAATTTCTGTTCTAACATTATCCTTTTTTTTTTTTTCTGCACTTTCATCTTTATCGGTCACTTTTTTTTTTCTTTCAATGATTTATTTTTGTAAAATATCACGAGGTCATCCCCAAGAGACCAAGAAGCGACACAATGACATACCTTGTTGTACATTCATGAACTGAGGAACAGATGCGTAGCAACCAACCCCCACAGGCTTTAACAGTGGTTACATGACGGGTCATGGATTGGGACATGGGGTTGTAGTCGGGGACTGATGTTGTTTAAGTACACTATGGTAACTAAAATTCATTCACATCAGTGCTACACCAAATGTGGACAGCCTTTGAGAACAGTCAAATGGTGGGTGCCTGGGTGGCTCAGTTGGTTTAAGCGTCTCACCTAAGCTCAGGTCATGATCTCATGGTTCATGTGTTTGAGCCCCACGTCAGGATCTGTGTTGACAGCTTGGAGCCTGGAGCCTGCTTCAGATTCTGTGTCTCCCTCCCTCTCTGTTCCTCCCCTGCCTGTGTCACTCTGTCTCTCAAAAATAAAAAAATTAAAAAAACATTAAAAAAATGTTAAAAATGAATGATATATAAGTATAGGACAGAATATATGGGATGAGAAAGAGCATAGTTACATAGGTATCAGTCCTCTGCTTAGGTTATAACGTTTTCAGTTACATTCAATAGCTCTTATCCTTACATGTAGATACACATCCTCTCATTGTACCTTGGGATATACATTTCCTATGATGTCCTGGGAGATATAGTCTATATTATTTCAGAACTTTTTGTTTGCTATTAAATACAGGCCTCCACAACTAACTCTTCTCTAAATGACAGTTGCTATTTATTTTTTGTGTTTTATTTTTTAGAGAGAGAGAGAGAATCTTAAGCAGGCTCCATGCTGACATAGGGCTTTATCCTGCGACCCCGGGATGATAACCTGAGCCAAAATCAAGATCCAGACGCTCAACAGACTTGAGCCTCCCAGGCAACTCAATTAATGGCTTGAACGAGTAAACATTTTTAACACTTTAGAATAGTTATAAAACTAAAATACTGTTAGCTATAAAAAATATCATTTTTTTTATGTTCAACGATGTTCCTTTAAATATTTGGTATATTTATCTGTCAGAGAGAAAGCATAGGTACGAAACTTCCTGGTTCGCAACTGACATCCCTCACAATTGACACCCCATAGCTACTCCTTACATTCTACCGGCCGTTGGCACTCCCTTCTCATTTCTTGCCTTTAAGGGGCTTCCGCTTATGAAAGAGTCAGTGGACCACCTGAAGGAATATGCCTTTTACCTGGGCTTCTTCCTTCAATAGACAGTGATACTTTTCTGTGGTTGCTATTGTTGTTGCTGATTTAGGTCTTTTGAGCCGAGGGTTTTGAAGCTCTGCGGGATATATATGCTCGTCTAAGGAGCTCGACAGGCTTCTTGAATTCCAAGCAAGGCGAAGCATGGAAAGATAGATATATGAGACCAAGAGCTTGCCCATCAGTCAGAAGATCCAGCCCGAAGCGCACGCAAAAGCAAGTGAGAGAGAGAAGGGAGCCTGTGGATGTTTCTGTGTCTCCCTGTCAATCATCGGAAGCCATGATCCAGCTCAGCCAGTGAGGTGAGGGTCAGAGAAAAAACCCAGAGTCAGTACTCTTAATGATTCTGAATTTATAGTTCTGAAAGCAAATGGTTCCTTTACTCCTACTATATTAAAAGGGAAAGAGGATGAACTCAAAGGGAAAGAGGATGAACTCAGGAAAGACACAGATTAGATCAATATATTGTGCATTTTAGTATTTGTTCACTGACCTACGTGGCTTAGAAATAGCATCTAGAGAAACAGATGAAACAAAACAAAGCAAAGCAGAAACTGAAAAGAAAAGAAGCCCTAAGGGCAATGGTAAAATGAATGGGTTATGATGGACTCTTCAGAAACGAGTGTAACTTTATGATTTTTCATTAGTCACACTATTTTTCATATCATTCTTAAACTGTGTCTAGATACTTAATAGTTGCATGTTCCTGATCTGAATCTTCATGCAGGTTTAAAGAAGGAAAGGAGTAAAATGATAACATTTGCCTAACCAATGTCCTGGAAACCTTCGCCTTGGCCAGACTGTGAAAATTATCAAGTAAATGATGTGTTTTATATTTCCGTTCATATGTGCAGTGTCCTGTCAGATTTTCTCATCATAGGCTCTTTAAGTAGCTATTTCTGGCCTTTCTATATATCTTCTTACTAAATGAGCATTCAGCTTTTTGCATCACTTGAAAGAAGGTGACAAATCAGCATTTCTCTCTAAATAAATTGTAGCTAAGAATGTAAAACAGTGTTGCTGTTGTTTTTTTTTTTCCTTCTCTCTTCCATTTCCTTATTGTGATAGTGCCTAATAGATACCATCTTGTGGAAACTTTTCAGTGTTATTTTTAAGAGTTAATTTTTAGTTAACATTTTCTATGACTGTCAAAGACTGTTGTATACATTAGGACATTACTAAAACTTAGACTGGCATCCCTTCCTATCTTTTTCTAATGTGTTCTACAAGCATGTATTTTACCTAAAATTTAAATCTTATTTCCAAGGCTAGGTGATTACACAAGACAATTGCTAGGAGATCATTACGTGTTTAGGCATCTTCCTGCCCTAAATGTTATGATTTTCCCATTTATTGCAGTAATGAAATGGGGGCATTTTGTGATTTTTCCTTTCACATCTATGTAGAATATTTCTATTGTGACATGGATGTGCCCCTTGAGGTGATTCCAATGGATCATGGCCATTAGTGAAGGAACAAAAGTATATTCCAAGTACAATGACTTCTCAAGCACTCTTCCTTGCTTGCTAAGGGAAGGGTAGACTGGAAATGATTCCCTGAAAATGTTGCAACCAACCTCAATGAGAATGGGATTTCAGTTTGATACCATAGACCCTAAGTTGTAAACAACGAGGCTTGAGAGAAAATTCCTGGAGATTAGAAGGGAAGTAGGACAGTTTTACCTGTTCTGGAACTTCATGGAAATAGAAACATAACACAGGATGAACTCTGCTTCC
Organism: Panthera pardus; assembly: GCF_024362965.1. Lineage (NCBI taxonomy): Eukaryota > Metazoa > Chordata > Mammalia > Carnivora > Felidae > Panthera > Panthera pardus. Next base: position 105,701,356 of record NW_026526655.1, read on the forward strand.
TAGCTTATTGTGCAGCACATAGTGATTTTGAGGTTTATTCATGTTATTGTGGGTATATCATTAAAACCCGGCTCCTTTTCACTCATGAGTAGTTTATGTATCCACTTCCCCTTGCTTCGTACTTTGGTTGTTTCTAGTTTGAGGCCAAGAACTGCAGAACTCTTGGCTCATAATGACTTCATCCAAACCTTTGCAGTAAGAGATGACCATTTCCCTCATGGCTCCAAGCATCATAAGGTAGTCATCCCTAGAATGGCCCTAGTTCCCCTATCAAAATGCCTACCTGAGAAAGCTGAAAACAGCAGAATTTACTGTTCCTTCTAGCCAACACCTGACAATAGCCCCCCGACTTCCCTTTCCTAAAGCGTTTAGTAAATTACAATTGTAAATCCTTCCTCTGTCCCTTTGAGGAGTATATGTGCCTTCTACCATTCTGGCATGTCTTCTCAAGGAGCTGAAAGCCATTCTTTTAAAATGTAATCATCATACAGGTGTATGAAAGACAATCAATCATATAAGCATAGAGTCATTTCTAGCTCTTCTAGTATGCTCCAATGGTCTACTAATCTACCTGCCTTTAAAATAACACCATACTGCATTGATTACTATAGCTCTATAACAAGTATAGAAATCTGGTTGTGTGGTTCCTCTAAATTTGTCCCCCCCCCCACCAAGATTAGTTTGATAACACAAGGTCTTCTGCATTTCCATATAAATTTAACAATTAGCTTCTATTTTTCTAAATATTCCCACTGGGATTTTTATTGTGATGTCATAGAAGATAGTGGATGTGTTAATAAGACTGAAGTTTCTAACCCATGTCACAAATTAAGAAATGCCTGAAGACTTAGAAGCATTCTGTTCAGGAGCTAGAGGAGGCAGAAAGAATTCTTCCATAGGGTCTCCTAAGGGCTTCCAACAGGTTGATTTCAGATTTATCGCCCCCAGCATTAGGGCAGAATAATTTTCTGCTATGTTGAACCACAAAGCTTGGGTTACTTTCTTTTGGTGGTCCTAGGATATTAATACGGAGTATAATCCTAAGAAATAGGGCAGCCAAAAAAATAGTTTCACAAAGAGAGGGAGGCTAAGCATAAGAAACTCTTAAATACAGAGAACAAACCGAGGGTTGATGTGGGTGAGGAGGGGGTGAGGGGAAATGGGTGATGGGCATTGAGGAGGGCGCTTGTTGGGATGAGCACTGGGTGTTGTATGTAAGTGATGAATCACAGGAATCTACTCCCGAAGCCAAGAGCACACTGTATTCACTGTATGTTAGCTAGCTTGACAATAAATTATATTAAAAAATAAAATAAAATAAAATATTGAATGGAGCACCTGGGTGGCTCAGTTGGTTAAGTGGTTGACTTTGGCTCTGGTCATGATCCCGTGGTTTGTGAGTTTGAGCCCTGTGTCGGGCTCTTTGCTAACAACTCAGAGCCTGAAGCCTGCTTCGGATTCCATGTCTCCCCCTCTGTCTGCCCCTTCCCTGTTCACACTGTCTCTCTCAAAAATAAATAAACCTTAAAAATCTTTATTAAAAAAATAAAAATAAATTTTGAAAAAATATTGAAAAAAAAAGAAATAAGAAAGCCAAAAAAAAAAAAAAAAACCAAAAAACAAAAAACCAACAGTTAAATGTGTAATGTGTCTTCCTTTTTAGGTATCAATTTCCTCATTTGTAAAATGAAGGCATGACTAGATAATATCTAATGTGCTCTGGCATATTCTCTAATTTCCCAGCATAATGGTGAAGATGTGATTTCAGTTCTGCATCAAGTGTAACCCGAATAATTCTCATTAGAATTTCAATTACAGTCTTGTTTTTTCCTGATTTTGAGAATGAAGGGATCCCATCCTTTGTCTTGTATCCAATCATATGACCAGACACGAGATTCCCTTCCAGCGCACTTATTTCCATTTGTGTTTGTGTCATTTCATTCCAATGAGCAGGTAGCAAGGACATCTTAAATTATAAATATTTTGTGTATTTGCTAATCCAGGATCAAGGCCATTTCTAGGAGTCATAGTTCTGCAAAGGAAATCAAAGCCCATGAATAACAAAGAAAATTATTAAACTGAATTCACTTTGGTGAACATTCTTAGTGCCAAATGTTCAGATTGTTTTGTATGGTACAATGATGGGGAGATGCCCTTGGTGGAACTTTCTCTTTATCTCCTATAAAACTACCACCAGCAACACTTGTACACAAAAAGAAGTATATTAAAGATCATGGACTGCTCCTTTAAGAAACACATTCAATCATGCTCATCTAGAAACGTTTGTTATCCTATGTAAACGGTTCTCATAACAACACATTTTTTGCTTTTTTAAAAAAATGATTGCCTTTCAGAGTCTCACTGTCAGCTAATCATCATCAATAAAATGAATAATTTTAATTTCTATTGTTTATGTGAGTTTGGGCATAAGTGTATATATGCACTTATATATTTTGCAACTGACCTTTTAGAATTTGCACTGAGAAACAATAATATTGCTCTACAAGAGAGCAATATTCAAGGGTATTGCTCTACAATAGAGCAATATTCAAGGGGCTTTGAAATTATGTTCATTGGAATTCAAAGTTTCTATTTTTGTCTTTACTGCAAGCTGCTTAGTTGGTTCAAGAGAAAACTATAAGCATGGGTAGAAGTTCAAACCCAGTTCCTCAGGCTGAACCAACACAGAATAAAAGAGAAAATTAGTTTCAATCTTCATTGTACGGCAAAATCTCCTGAGGACTTGTTAAAACACCGATTGCCAAGCCCCACCTCTAGACTCTCTGAAGTCTGGGGACAGATCCAAGAGTCTGTATTTCTAACAAGTGTCTAACTCCAGTTGGTGTTGATGGCCTGGGTGCTATCCTCTGACAACTACTGGGCATGTTCGAGATCCTAAGACATCAAGATGCGAGTATCTTTAGTTGGACACGGCATCCAAACTGTATGTAAGTGCTGACTCTTACCCAGCTGGAAGGTAGAAGTGAGCCAGTTGATAACTCCCTGTTTCTGTCAGGTTCCGGCAGAAGGAGCTGGGATTAGACGTCATCTGGAAAGCAGTGGGGTGACAGGCATTGATTTGAAATCCAGCTGCAGGATCTCGCAGAGGCAAGCGATGTTTGAAGCAAGCCCCGTGGTTTGAAGGATTGCACTCCTTCCATGTCGGGAGAGAGTGACACAGAATCCATTGAAAATACAAATGACAGAAACACTGCCAAAACAGGAACTTGAAGACTCACTACAGCCAGAGAGAATAACTACAGCAAATGAACTCTGCAATTTGAAAGCACAACATTCCTATGAATGATGTAACAGGAAGGATTCACTTGCAGGGGTGTATCCTGATGTTTTTGTGAAGAAGCTGGGGCTTAGAGACAGATGGCGGGTTACCAGGTCAGTATCTCCACTCTACCGATTGGGTGGTCTCGGATGAGTGGCTTGCTCTCTCTAGTCTTTCAATGATAAATGACAACTCTTTGTACAATGTATTTTATGGATTATAGGAAGAATAAAACATAGCAAAGAACATGAAGATAGTTTTTAAAGTTCAGTAGGAGTAACTACACTTTTGCCTTAGTCTTTGCCCATATTGTTAGGTAGGTATTTTGAAATGTCAGGAGTTGGGGTAAGTAACCATAGCTACAGCCATCCTGCAACTATATTAGTTCTTTGTAGCTTCTTAACACTGAGAAGAGAGATTAAGGGCAGACATTTTATAATTTATTTTTCTTCATTCCCAATTTTCACAAGGAGTCAATACCATCTTTTAGTGGAGTAATAAAAAGAAAATCAACATGACATCCACGATTTACTAGGCAAGCCAAAACACCTTCCCAGGGGGGTTTCAATGATGAAATACTGTCATTCACTTCATCCAATTCGAAATCAAATGGAAGGCCTGAGGGAACATCTCCCTGAAGAATTAACATTTTTTCATGTTGCATAAACGTATAATACAATAATTTTTAGAGTGGAAGCAATTTTTTCTTGAGTGTCATAAAAAGGGGAAGAGGGTAAAATGGTAAATTGGAATGAGCCTGAAGAGACCCATGCTCAAATTTACATTTTCTAAGGTATATTTACAATGGTTAGTAATCCCTCTGCAAGATGATTGGCTTTTTTTTTCTCATATGGTGGTTGCTGTTTCTTCCAAATGATTCTCATCTTGTTGAAAATAGGCTCAGAAATAGGTGCTTTCATTTTTTCTTCTTCATATGATTAAGATCCATGGAATCCTATATATAGTAGACATTTGATACATATCAGCCCAAACCACAAAACTAGCAATAACAGCAGACAACAAATGAATGTTCTGTACTGTTTCGTTCAATCTGTTTCGTGAAGGGTTCTGATCAAGTAACAGTGCCTCTTAAATAACCTGTCCTCATATTCTTTAGAGGAGGGGAAATCTCTTGGTTCGTTAAAAGTCCAAAATTATGGCGGGTGATGTTGGAGTGCCTTATACTAGCATAGAGAGGACAGGACACTGCTATATTTTTTTTTCTTTTCTGGATTTGTCCACAACTGATCTTTGAAGAAAGTTTCCATTTCAGAAACGTTAGTGGTCATAGAGTGTCATGAAAGAAAAAAAGACGTGGCATCTGCCCATGAGAAGCTCGCAGATATGATGAAATCATCTGGGAAATCCATTGGTTATGCTACAGCATCACACACACACACAGGTATAAGAAGACATGATTCAGAGGGGAAGAAGTGTTTTTGACTGTGAGGTTCTTTCGAGGGGAGGTTATAGATAACACCATAAAAGTTAATTGAAAATAAAGTGATAATTGTAATTTGTATTTTAGAGAAAATATGTTCTCTTTCCACACGATAGAAAGTAGTGCTCAGTAGACTCCTTTTCATCTCTACAGTCAGAGAAATTCTCTTCTCCATTTAAAAGACTCCTTCCTGCTCACATTTTAGTGGTAAAAAATTAAGCAATAAGAACAGACTACAATGAAAGGCAGTCCCCTTTTTCATCAATCTGGTCTCCCAGTCCTGCCTGCCCCCAGGAGAAGCCAGTTTTTAATTTTTGAACATTCAATAAATATTTATTAACTGTATCCTGTTTGAGACATTCCTTCCTTCATTTATTCACTTAAAAGATTACTTGCATCACAGGTATAGGGCAGCCATCATTCTAAGCACAAGTTCTAAGTGACTTGAACTTGAAAAAGACCAAAGACAGATGGTGACTTTATGCTGCAAAGCAGTGCTTTTGAAATTGCTTATGATGAGAGAAAAGATCTTTTCCTCCCAATTCATCATAGATTGATATTTCCATGTACTATAGCACTAGAAAGATCAATGAAAACATAACAATTACAAACAAAAGTTTCATTATTTCATTCAACAAACACAAACTCGCTCTGTCAAATTGCTATGCAAGAATTTAAACTCTTATTCTCCAGTTCTTCAAAGACATCAACTTCCCATTTGATAACTGGCAAACTAATTCTCTTGAATGGAAGAAGCCTTTGTATTGATTATGGGACAGAAACACAGCAGGGACCAAGTTTCCTCGAATTCCTCTTACCCACTAGCTCCAAGGATATTTCTTCCACCACCCTTCAGGGTGTTCAGGGCCCCTTCTCTGTCAGGGATAAGCTTCCCTGTGATTGTCCTGGGTCATTAAAGAGAAGGGTATATTCAGGGGTACCTGGGTGACTCAGTCAGTTAAGCGTTTGACTCCCATTCAGGTCACGATCTCACAATTGTGGGTTCATGATCTCACAATTCGTGGGTTCGAGCCCCACGTTGGGCTCTGTGCTGACAGCTAAGAGCCTGGAGCCTGCTGCGGATTCCGTGTCTCCCTTTCTCTTTTTGTCTTTCCCTTGCTTGTGTTCTCTCTCTCAAAAATAAATGAATAAACATTAAAAAAAATTAAAGAGGAGACTATATTCAATTGGAGTGTTTCAAACGGAATTCACAAAGTCCTTAGCAGAGCTTGCAATTCTTCTAGGGATTCACAGGCAATGGATCAGCGTCTTTTAATTAACTGCCAATAATATCTTTTGTGACTTTTTAAAATTCATTAGCCTTAAGTTACTTATGGCTTTTCATATGAAAGTTGAAAACATAACTTGCTAAAATGTCCTCACCCCCTTTTCTCTACTTTCCAAATGTGTGGTAATATCTCTAACCTTTTTTTTTTTTTTTTTTTTTTTTGGCTGTCATTGTTATGTAGCACACACACATACACACACACTCTAATTGCACACATACACACACCTATATTTCTCATTGCTTCACTTTTATCTCTTAACTTCTTCCATTATAAACTGACATATTAGCATCCTGACATATATAAAGACGTCTCGTTCTCTGTTTCTCATTGTGTACTTGTTAGTTTCCCTCTGAGTTTTCTAAAATTATTTTTTGCTTTGATTATTATTTTTTTTGTACTCACCTTATTAAGGATGTTTTACAACATTGTTGATGTTATATACCTTACTGAAATCATTCCATTTTTATCCTAAAAAAACATGTGTCACGGAGGCCTCCGAAATGGTATTCTAATTCAGACCAAATAAAATACTTGCCAGAATTATTGACCGTGGCTACCCTGAGATTTCTCCCCTGAACTGTTATTATAACCCACGTGTTTCACTTTTGTGACAGCTGCTCTTAGTTAGCTGAAGCGTATCTTCAAGTGTCCGGTGAAAGGGTGTATGAAACAGAAAAGCATTGATTCTTTATGATAACAACATCTTGAATACCTAGTTTAGTAATGCTTAAGCTGAAGCACATGTTCAAAACTATTTTTCCTCAGAAACTTGTGTGCCCTTTTCTGCTGGTGGATCATGGGCAGTGGAGACAGACACTTTGAGCTGACTCGAAATATTAGCTTAATACCAGCTTCAATGTTACTGTAAGACATTTTTTAACAAACACATTTGCATTCTCATTTTATCCTATTTTATCTAGAAGCCTTTGGGACATTGTTTTATTGTGTTAAATTTCATAACAGTATGTCTGAGTGTCGCCCATTCAAATATTTTTTTTGTATATCCTCGTTGTTATTCAGTCCTTTCCATTTGAAGGGCCATACCTCTTTCCAGTTGATAAAAACTTACTTGTACCCACATATAAGTTATGACCACATGTGACTTATTTTAACCACACAGGAATTATTGTTACTGTATATTAATTATTTCTTCTAGGTCTTTTCTGTTATCATCTCCTCTCCGTTTAAATTCACATGCTAGAATCATTCCTGGCCCTGGAGTCTTCCCTTTTCTCTCATATCCTGTCCCATTCTCTTCTTTCTTCTTTTCTTTCTTTCTTTCTTTCCTCTCATACCCTGTCCCATTCTCTTCTTTCTTCTTTTCTTTCTTTCTTTCTTTCTTTCTTTCTTTCTTTCTTTCTTTCCTCTCATATCCTGTGCCATTCTCTTCTTTCTTCCTTCCTTCCTTCCTTCCTTTCTTCTTTCTTTCTTTCTTTCTTTCTTTCTTTCTTTCTTTCTTTCTTTCTTTCTTGGAAACAATGTTCTTTGTCATGTGTCCTTACTGAAGTCTCTGTGCCTTTGGCTTGTGTTCAGGTAATATTTCAACAGAAACTTTATCTGTTGTGCTACAAAGTTCAATGAGTGTCAGTCAGTGGATAATGCCAGATACCCACAATTACAAACTGTATACAAATATACTGAAGCCTACATTTCCTAATTGCCATATCATACAGAAGAGTTCCACCACCCTAAAAACGCTTTGCATGGTCATGTTTTTTAATACTCTGTGCCGCTTCAGTGCTCTCTGACCTCTGGTATAAGTTTTACATTCTTTTACCTTAATATTTTCTCTTTAATGATTTCCTTCAAATATATGTTACACTTTGGGTGTCCCCTTGTATTTTACAATGAGGGAATGAATGGGAGTCCTATGCCTAGAAGTTCCGGATATGACAGAATTATAGAGCTTATGAGCTATCTAGCTTTGCATGAGGGGACGAGTGTGAAGATACCCTGGAGTTGCCAGAAGGAGGATTCATTCAATCTAGGATTCCAAAACCCACGGCACCCATTTCAATTTAGGTAGGACAGATCAACTACCTTCTCAGGTATCGTCCAACGCATTAGCAAACCGGGGCTTTTGCTTCAAAACTTTGTTGAAATCTCTCATCTAATGAAGGATTAACTTCCCATTATATTTCATATATGTGAATTTAGAATTATCACTTATTTTTCCATGATTTCAGGATCTTGGTAGCCATGAGACTCAGGCTTGTGTACGAAGTCTGACGCAAGGAAAGTAACATAATATTTTCTCTACCAGTATACATGGTACGTAGCACTCAACATACACTGTCATGTCTTGTAAATATTTTTTGCTATCTTCTATTTTCTCTATTAATTTAAGAATAAAAGCTCTCAGCGTGCCTGGGTGGCTCAGTTGGTTAAGTGTCTGACTCTTGATTTCGGCTCAGGTCATGATCTCACTGTTGTGGAGTCGAGCCCCATGTCAGGTTCAGCATAGAGCATGGAGCCTGCTTGGGATTCTCTCTCTCCCTCTTTCTCTGCCCCTCCTTCCTTCTCTCAAATAAACAAATAAAACTTAAAAAAAAAGTGGATAACTTGGCAAGAGCAAGGTGTTGCCTATCTCTAACGCTTCCTCCAGTCTCAGGAGGGGACTTCTTACTTGTATCTTTTCCCTAGTTCTCTCTACTAAACTTTGAGTTGGTCTATTGTTCTTCTTGTTGCGAGTGCTACCGTTGGGCTACTAGCCTCCTTATTTGCTTACTGTCAGGGTGTTCTTTAGGCATAAATTTTGCCTGTTCTGTGCCAGATAAAGTCAGTCCCCTTAGAGAGAGCTCCAGAAATCTCTGTTCTTACAGCGTGGCCTACCTATGGGTAGAACATCTATGCCATTGCACTGGACCTGGACACGATGGCCTTCTTCCAGGCAGATACACCTGCTCTATGGGTTGAGGGTCCTGTGGGGATGGTAGCCGTTGGTCTTTGTGGTTTGACTCTTTCATCATTCAGCCAGCAGTCTATTAGCAAGCTGAGGCAAAACCTATGAATTCCCAGTATTCTCAACCCTCTGTGGCTGGGGTATAGCTTCTGTTTCACGAATGGGGGTTTGGCGGAGGAAGAATCGCTAGTCCTCTTGGCCACAGGTACCTGGAATAGAACTTCTGTAACATATGGTTAAGGAGGAGGATGAGACATACTGGCTACCTACCTCCCCTAGAGTAAAACCATAGCTTTACATTGGGTATTGGGAGAAGAAAGTATTCCTTGTCTTGCCACAGGCACGTAGCGTGGAGTTTCCTTCACACTGAGCTGGGTATGAAGGTGGAGGCAGCACAGATCTTGTGTCCTATGTTACAAACACAGAGACACACACACATACATACACATACACATATGCTCATGAGAAGATTCTTGTTGTTTTTACTAATATTTAATAAATTTTCTTAATTTTTTTACATGTATTTATTTTTGATAGAGACAGAACAAAAGTGGGGGAGGGGCAGAGAGAGAAGGAGACACAGAATCGGAAGCAGGCTCCAGGCTCCGAGCTGTCAGCACAGAGCCGGGCGCGGGGCTTGAACTCACAAACCGCGAGATCATGACCTGAGCCGAAGTGGGTCGCTTCACCGACTGAGCCATCCAGGTGCCCAATTTAATAGATTTTCTTAAATAAAACTTTCTTCATTTTGTATGTACTTTTAGGAAAAATTCCAGAGAATTTTATTTTTTAATATAATTTTAATTTTACTAGTGAAATGGTCGCTTCATGGGGGAGAGGGTCTGCTGAAATCCTTACATGGCCATTCTGGAAGTGAAAAAGTAAATTTTTGAATGTGTAAAATTTATTCTCAGGGCAGAGAGACTTTAGAAAAAAAAAGTAAAACCAGTCTTTGCAGGCTTTACCAGCAGCATGAAGCAACGAAATGCTTTAGAAAGGCCTTAGGGCTGGTGCAGGGCTTTGAAATATGAGTGAGATTGTGATATAAAGATGCCTATGGCCTCAGTGCATGTGAGGGGTCATTAAAACACGGAATAGAGTTCGTAAACCTTTGTGTCTTATTGGAAAACATTTATTTAATTTATCCTGTAATACATCCAGAAGTCATACTTAATGATACTCCTAGAAATTTCAGGAGGACGTTAGCTGTAATTATTTTTCTAGGGTAGGAGCAAAAAAGACATATCATATTTAAACGATAAAGAATGGGTAAGTACATTGTTCATTCACGTTGGTGCCCGAGGATGTTTCATTTAAACAAAAATAGATGACCATGCCTGATCACAATCCTGAGAGCTTATTGCATTGTGTAGAGGGCATAAAAGACAAGCTCTTGGATAAAAATGAACGTAGACAAATTCATTAACACTTGATGATAAAATGTGTAAAATAAACTCATAGTCTTTCCTTTCCTTTGGTTTTCAGTTCCCAGGATGCAGTCACCTGTTGTTTCAGATATGCAAGTGCTTTCCCTCCACTTTTGTAGTTTGAGTTTATTGCTTGGAATCCCAGTAATCTTTTTTTTTTTTTTTTTTTTTTTTTTAGCAGTTTGATAGACTATTTTCTCAAGATTTCTCTTCTCTAATTATTACCACTAATGCAACACAAGGAAAACTGGTTTTTCCATTGTCATGATCTCTCCTCCATTTTTCTGGTAGCCTAGCCATCGACATTGCCATCTTCATGACAGCTGAAACTGGAAAAACTCTCAGGTGACAATTATCCAGGAAATTGGATTTGGGTTCCTCGTGGCTAAGTCATGGCATTTTTAGAGCTCCCACTCTGCTTCCTCAAGCCCTGCTCCCTTAGGCAGTCCCGGTTATTGATTCCGAATTACCCACTTTTATGGATTAAGGTCAATACCTGATTCTTCATCACAAACTCTGCCTACTGACTACTGCCTTCACTTGCCACTATCCTAACAACAATAACAAAAATCTTGTCTCTTGTAGCTGCCTTTGAACACACTGAAAATTGGATAAGTAAATGCGTTCTTTTTGTAGTTTCTTTGCCTACTCTCGATAGAATTCTCCATCATGTTCTAGCTATAACTTGTCTGAATTTATTGAAACTGTGAGGTGGAAATCAGGCAACTATAACCTCTCAAAGAACCATTCTCTTTAGATTCATGACAATTGGAGAAAATATTTCTTTCTACACTGTGAGACACAGATGACGGATAAGGCTTAAGGTCCTCGTAAGTCCCTAATTGATCAGAGGAAAGGCTTGCAGATTAAGTGGTTCTGAAGTATATATTCTGATAGGCCATATTAAAATTCATTTCGTCTCTGGAGGAATTTTTGTCATACCTTCAACAGTGAGGTCAAGGCAATGACTAGATTGGTTATCTTTGCTATATAAACTGTATTACTCTAAATTAAATTGACTTTTGGATAACCCTCTTTAATAATTACTTTACTCTGTACTATCTGTCCTTTTTCTTACCTGGATTCCTGCGTGAGACTGTTTTTTTTTTTTTTTTCTTTTTTCTTTTTTTCTTTTTTTCATGTTAGGAGGCAGTGTAACTGGTCTGCTCACAGCTCCACTGGAAAACCTCTTCCCAGTCTTCACGATTTTACACTACCTAATATTTCCTACTGATACCTTATTGTCTCTTGATCATTTGGTATATTCGGTATAAAACCCAGCTCATAGAAACTCTACAGGCTTCTCAAACAAAACAAAGATGGCATGAACACAGGACTGAACCAAAATAATTTTCTACTAAGAAGTGAATTTATTTTCCAGTTACAGAAATGGGTGCACTGAGAAAAAGCAAACATGTACATTTCTAGGTATCCCAGTAAAGAACTGACCTCCCAGTCTTAATCCTAAACATGACAGTGTTTCTGACAACAGTGAGAATTTGTCAGCCAACAAACCACTGTCCTCTAACTGAACTCACAGGATTAGCAGACAAGGAAGTCTCTTTTAGATTCTTAAATATTCTTGAAAGGCTTTACAACCTCCTACTGGAACCATTCACAACAAGCTTTAGAAGGTCAAATCTTCTGCCCGAGGCAAAATTTCACCCCCATACTTGCAAGAAGAAACAGGCCTCACATTCAATCTCTGGCTGGGCTGTCACTTAGCCATTCTAAAGAGTTGTGTCAGGAGTCACTTCGAACCTCTCTTCTTTGGGACTGCACTGGTCAGCTCAGGCTGTCATAACAAAATACAACACGATACTATTCTGCGACTTAAACAACAGAAATTTACTTCTCACAGTTCTGAAGACTGGAAGTTCAACCTGAAGGTACAGTCAGGGTTGGTTTGGGTGATCTTTTCCTGGTTTGCAGATGGCTTTCCCCTTGCTTTGTCCTCACATGATTTTCCTCTGTGCTCAGGCAGAAAGAGAGAATCTCTGGTGGGTCTTCTTCTTAAAAGGACACCGATCACATCAGATTGGGTCCCCACCTTAATGACCTCATTTAACCTTAATTACCTCTTCCAAGGCCTCATCTCCAAGGACAATCCCAATGGAGGTTGTAGCTTCAACGTGTGGACCTGGGGGGCATAGAACTTGGTCGTTAGTAGGATCCCTGGCTGTACATGGAGAACGGCTCACTTCCTTACTTCTCTCATTTCTGGCCAGGTAGAACATCACTTAAATTCATTTTCTCTGATTTGTCAAATAATTAAATGACCCCAAACTAGCCTTACATTCTCCTTCTCCAACATTTATCTGATTTCTATTGCTGGGGGCTCAGTAAGCAAGTGGAGAAGGCTGGGGGAGCCAACCAATTAAAAACAGCATGGTAACCTATTTGCAATCTGTAGTTAAACTCAGTCACACAGGTATATCTTGAAACAATGTATGCCAACATCTCACACTGTATTACAAACAAATTGATTGCATCAGCTGCCATTACATGTAGGGTCTACATGATCCCAAAACATATGTGACCAAAGGACGATGGTAATAGTACCAAAGGCTCTTTGTTTCGGAGGACTGCCGAGGGATCACCACCAGGAACAACGGGAGGTGCTCTTGGTGAGAATAGAGCATCCCATTACAGTATCTGTGGTGTAGAAAGAAAAACTGCAGTTCACATGTCTGTGGTTTGGGGCAATTAAATTGGGATACACCAATCATTCCTTCATTCAGATGTTTATTCAACATGTGGGATTGGGTTTTATTCCATCCACGAAATATGCTTATGTAGTATCACATATAGATGGGAATACAGTTTATTACTTGAGGCCATTTGTATCACTTTATAAATTGTTTTTATCCTCTGCTTTAAATTTGCTCTAAAGTCCATAAGAGTTCAGTGATTAAAGATAGGAGGTTTCAGTAATACAAATGCAAGAAATCAAAGACGAGCATAAAGTTTATCATTGTGCAAACTTGCCTCAAGTTATTCTAAAGATAATCTAAAGATTCATTTGATCAAAATAATTTATTATGCAGGGTGATTCTCGTACAACAAAGACCTGTACTAAATAGTGGACATATACAGATAGTTACAGCTAATTTTTTAGTGAGAATACAATTACCAAACCCATAATATGTTATTTTTAAGTAACTGCTCATAAAAATTCATCAGAAAAGATTTATTATTCATTTTCATGATTTATAAAGAGAGCTCAAAAAGTTAAAAGAAAATAACTCAAAAACTGAAGGCAGTTTTTGCCTACTGGGTTAACATTTAATCTATAGGTTAACATAAATTTTGGATCTGCATGACAAGATAAAATTGTATAGTTAAACTTATTTCTTGACAATATAGAACAAGAAATAATTTAAAGTAGTACTTATAACTAAATAGCATGTGCTACTTTATAAAAGGGGAGTATATATTTTTTCTTTGCATTAAGCATATTATAAAGAATTGTATTTGAGATTTCTAGAAAAATTGTTGGTCATATATTTAGCTGAAGTGCTTTTATTTTTTTAACTCTGACTACATGACAGATAATATATAAAATGCTTAAAGTTTTTTTTTAATGTTTATTTATTTTTGAGAGAGAGAGAGAAACAGAGCATGAGTGACGGAGGGGCAGAGCAAGAGGGAGACACAGAATTCAAAGCAGGATCCAGGATCTGAGCTGTTAGCATAGAGCCTGATGTGGGGCTTGAACTCATGAACTGCGAGGTCAAGCCACCCAGGTGCCCCCAAATACCTTGAAATTTATCAAAATGAGTACACTTAATAATATTGTAAGATCTTCATTTTTACAGTTGGACAAAAAAAAAAGGAGAGTTTTAAAAACTCAATCATTTCTGTATCTTGCGATAATAATATTGTTAAATGCATGAGATATTTATAAATAAGACGTTACAGTGACAAGGGTTTTGGACACAAAATTATTAGGGAAAGTTGGATTTAGATGATCTGAAATGCCCATTTATGCCAGAAAATTTCATTATCCATGGATTCTCTGAACTTCTCAGTCCCAGACAAAGTAATGGGGAAAAAATAAAATACTTAGATATGGCCTTCCCTGCTTTCTTTTTGAATGTTAGATTATAGATGGAGAGTACCTTGTTTGTAGAAAGAGTTTTCTGTCCTTTATTTTTGATAGACAGCCATTAGATGTGTAAGTATTATGTTTAACTGAAAGAAAGATTTGTGAATTTCCCATGAAGAAAAGGACTAATTGTCATGTTACTCTGGTGGGGGTGGATGCACACACAGCATCCATGTCTAATGAAAGCCCTGAAAGTTGAGATCCAAGGAATTAAATATAATAGCATACACACAAATACATCCACATACAGAAAAATACAGATGGCACTTATCCTTAGAGGACAACAGTCCAAAGTTTTAGTTCTCCACTGTCGTAGGAGGATTGGTTTTCCACTAAACTCATCATCTAGTCTCAATGTTTCAAAAGAGAGACACTTTTGGGGTGCCTGGCTGGCTCAGTCGGTTAAGTGAACGACTTCAGCTAGGGTCACTATCTCATGATTTGTGGGTTTGAACCCCACGTCGGGCTCTGGGCTGATAGCTCAGAACCTAGAGCCTGCTTTGGATTCTATGCTTCCCTCTCTCTGCCCCTCTGCAGCTCATGCTCTGTGTCTCTCAAAAATAAACATTAAAAAATACAAAGAAAGAGAGACACATTTTTTAAAGCTTTATTTATTGATTTTTGAGAGAGAGAGAGAGAGAGTTGGGGAGGGACAGAGAAAAAGTGAGAGAATCCCAAGCAGTCTTCCCACTGTCATTGCAGAGTTCCAAGCGGGGCTTGAACTCACAAACCATGAGATCATGATCAAAGTCAGACACTTAACCAACTGAACCACCCCGGCAGCCCAAATGAGAGAGACACTTTTTGCCACCACCACCACCGCCAACAACCAACAACAGCAGCCACCACCAACAAAGAGCAAAACAAAGCCAAAAGAACAAATATCTATTTGGGTTTTAATTTGTCTGTGGTTCATTTAACTCAAGGACAATAAACAGCACACGTGGTTATTCATGTATAGAGTTAGTAGTAAGTGATAAGATGCTTCATAATTGTGTTTGATCATATTTCTATCCCTTCCATTGGCTAACTGCTGTTTTGAAGATACTATTTAACTTCACAGTCATGGCTTCTATCTTCCACAAAATTGTATGAAAAATTTACCTGTCTGCTTTTTGGTGATTTTATGTGGATAAACAACAATTCGGAAATTGCTGTGTCAAATTAAAACAAAACAAAACAAAACAAAACAAAAAAACTTAACAAAGAATATCACTTATAAGTACAAGCACTAATTTCTCTTCAGGCTTATTACATTAACTTATTAAATTAATTAACTTGTTTTGATTGGAACTTGTTTGGAACTAGTTGAAATTTGAACAGGGACCGACATGTTTTTGTGTTGCAATGTGTAATAAACCACCATAGCATGTGAGATATATACAGGAAATATTTTAAAACTCCTATCTACAAACCTGAGTCTCCTTATATTTACCTATTTTGAACTAATAGTTCAATTTTTTTTGCAGTATTCCTAGTCAAATCAGAAGGTCCCCAGCTCCTGAGAATTTACAGTCAAACGTGGAAATCACAGAGATGATTCACTCTAGTGTGGGTCAGCATATAGCAGGTAATATATGATGCACAGAAGCCCTGTATCATCACTGTCATAAATAGTAGTTAAATTATGACCACAAACACACCTAGTGATCCAGAGTCACTGGAGAAGAAATTTGGGGATTTTGAAAATCCTCTTGAAAAAGGTGAATATTGAGCTGTAGAACTGTTCCTTGAAGGATGGGGAAAATTTGAGGGAAGACACTGGCATACATGTAACATTACAATGTTATCTCTGAATTTTCCTTTAAATAGCTAGGGCTTTCTCTCTCTCTCTTTCTCCATCTGTCTGTCTCTCTCTCCCTCTCCGCCTCTCTCTGTGAATATATGTTTGTGTGTCTGTGTCTTTGAATTTGTCATAAATCACTCATGTTAGAACACGATGTATGTTAGTGTCCACTATTCAATTTGACCGTCAAAGCATAAGATTCTCAGAATCCTTCGAAGTAAGTTTCTTGTCTGCTTCATCTTCGTAACCTGTATCAGCTATACACGAACTTCAAAGGGAGTTGTTTCTCTAAGAAAATGATATGTAGACCTGACAAGAATTAAACTGGATGCACCATGTGGAGTGGAGATTCTGAATGGATATCAGCATTGGCATCAGTATATGTAAGCTTTTTCTGAGAAGTGTCAAGAAAGTATAAGATCAGTTAATTTAAAAAATCATATTTATTGGGGTGCCTGGGTGGCTCAGTCTGTTGAGCGGCTGACTTCGGCTCAGGTCATGGTCTCACAGCTCATGAGTTCGAGCCCTGCGTCGGGCTCTGTGCAGACGGTTCAGAGCCTGGAACCTGCTTCAGATTCTTTGTGTGCTTCTCTCTCTCTGCCCCTAACCCACTCGCATTCTGCCTCTGTCTCTTTCAAAAATAAACATTAAAAAAAAGAAAATCATATTTATTAACTAATGCTACATCTGAATGCTACATATTATTTTTATATATAAAAACATTTTAGCAACTGGCTTACTTTTTTTAAGAATTTATTTCCTATTCCTTCCGGCATATAAGCATGTAGCTGTCAGAAACCAAGATAATATTATATTTCTTTGCTAATACACATCAATTTATTTTTCTGTAAATGATGCCATAGATAATAAAAATTGTTATCTAGGAGTTTCTCATAGTATGTGGAGGAGAAATTCTAGAAGTCTCTAATGGCTCACTGAAGAATTAAAAGTTAATAGCATGGATTTGCTATGCTATCCTGAGTTTAAATTTTTGTTTTGATAAATTCTAACTATGCGACATTGGGTAACTTCATTTTACTTATCTCAGTTTCCATATTGAATTCCCATCTGAAATGAGAATTTTTGTGACACTTGAATAGAATTCTGGAGATGTATGAAAACTTTGGCTTGAAACTTGTGTAAGGTAGAGACTTCAAAGGCTGTGGGCTGTGGCTGTGGCCTGTGTGGATGTGTGTGCACACACACATACATGTTATCCTCATCCATAATATATTTAGGACATAAAGAAGTGAGGAAAACTAGAGAGAAGAACACAAGCTAGGTCCTGACAAAGAAATTGCTAAATATATAGAGAATGAATGAAAAATTGAATATGTGTCTACAAACAACATAAGTAAAATAAATGTGAAAAAAAATAAATGAATTAGTGTCCTATAAAGAGAGATAGCAGGATCCCCATCTATTGTAATCTGTGTGCCCTCTTTTTCTTTTTTTGACTTTCCTTTTAATCTCACCAATCAAAACTCCACAATCAACATTATCATTTGTGCAAAGAAGGTCTCACTAAAAATTGCAATAAATAAGAAACTATGAGGAATGGTTAGGCAAATGTAGGTTGGCATTATAAGCTTTGTTCAGTTCATTAAAAACTTTGAAATTTTGAGTTACATGTGGTTTCTTAGTTAACAGTTGAAACTTTATTGTTACTATATTATTCCATTAATCGGAATATCTAGATATGGCCAGGGAATTTAAAAAAAAATTTTAATGTTTATTTATTGTGAGAGAGAGACAGACAGAGCATGAACAGAGGAGGGGCAGAGAGAGAGGGTGACACAGAATCCGATGCAGGCTCCAGTCTCTGAGCTGTAGGCACAGAGCCCGATGTGGGGCTCGAACTCAAGAACTGTGAGGTCATGACCTGAGCCGAAGTCAGATGCTCAACTGACTGAGCCACCCAGGTGCCCCACAGGAAATCTAGTTTTAAGAATTTTTCCAAAGGACTCAATACAAATCACCAAAGGACTACATTGAAAACAATGATGTAAATCTCATCCAGAAAAGGCATCTGTAATATAAGATCCAAGTACTACTGAGAAAAATGATTTTCCCAGTGCATTTGTGCTTGTTTGGTGACAGACTCTGTGCATCACCAGACAGAGTTTATTAGATGCAAGTTGTAATAAAATAAATTTACAGATATCTGAGCTGATCTGTTGTAATAGAGAACAATTTAAAAATCCTGAAACTAGGAGAGGGACTGAGACAGACACATTAAAGAGTACATAATGAAAGAAATATTAAAAATTATAAAAACATAATTCAATAGGAATATTCATTGCAGGGAAAAAACTTTTTGTATAAATTTGGAACACTTTAGCGTCTTATGGGATATAGATTTGAGCAAGCATGCTTTATTTTTTAAAACAGCAGCAACTGCGGTGTTTGGGTGGCTCAGTTGGTTAAGCCTCCGGCTCTGAAGTTCAGCTCAGGTCATGATCTCACAATTTCGTGGGTTCAAGCTCCACGTCAGGTCCTGTGCTGAAAATGTGGAGATTGCTAGGGACTCTCTTTCTGTCCCTCCCTCACTTGTACGTGCTCTGTCTCTGTCTCTCTCAAAATAAATAAATTTTTAAAAATTAAAAAAAAAATAGCAGCAACTTTCTTATTATATTTGCTGAAACTTTGTTGGACAAAATCTTAGAGACAGCCCCAACTTTCAAGGTGCTTATGAATTGAGAGGCAAAGAGAATTATCAATGGTTAATTTGAAAATCAAGCTGCTGGTTAGCAGTACAAGAAAACAAGAGATGTCATAAGGTAGTAAGTGATTAATTGCCACTTGAATTACATTGACAGTAATTGATAGAGGACTTCAAAGAAAGGAGAGATTATCTGATGACCCTGAGTGATCCAAAGGTGAACCTGTACCAGGTGTCCCTTAGTTAAAAAAAAATAAAAAAATTAAAAAATTAAAAAGCAGGCAAAATGATAAAGCATCACAAAGACCCTTTGGAAGCTTTTATAAGATGAAGTAGACAAAGAAAGTTGATCCTTTCATGCAATTAAAAATGTAGTAGTTGTTCTATATACGTTATTATGTTTTTAATCTTCATACCTTGGGGATTAGGGTGTCAGTAACCGTTTTCCAGATGAGAAAACCAAAGGAGTAAATAATTGATCTAAAATCATGTAACAACTGAAGACAGGATTTAAATCATGGTTGATGATTACAAATCTTGTTCCTGTTATATTGCATCATACTAATATCTGGTATACTTGCTTATTTGATAGAAAAGATACTGTAAAACAGGTGATGATGTCAGACCAATACATTTTAAACAAAAGCAGTTGCAGTTGTGATGCATTTTCACGCTATCAGTTTCAATACTTTACAAGTTTGGATTTTTCTCTGTCCACACTCGGTCCTCAACTGACTGACTTAATTTTCCTTTCGGTCACCAGTTTAAGTATTGTGGCCATTGCTCACAAGATCTACTCTGATTTTAATCCTATTGAGATGCTTAAGAATGTTTTTCAGTTTGGTTCATTTTCCTGTTGTGCCATTGTTCACTATGATTAAGGAGACAAGAGTGTATTTTCCTTCGAGGTTTTGTTTAGCTTCTAAGGTTACAAGCAATGTTTAGTTTTAGCAAGCACATTTCCTCTGGTGTAAGATTGATGGATATTTTGTCATTACTAGAACTGGGGATTGTGATCAAAAGTTAAAAATAATGGCTTCAAGTGTCATTCTTGTTGAGGACATTATGTTAATTGACATAAACCAGTCACAGAAGGACAACTATGTATGATTCACTTATATGAGGTATCAGAAGTCATCAAACTCATGCAAACAGAAAGTGGAAGGGTGGTTTCCCAGAGACAGATATGAAGGGAAATAAGGAGTTGCTTTCCAATTGGTACGGAGTTCCAGTCATGCAATATAAGAAAAAACTTTTAGAAATCTGCGGTAAAACACCACGCTTGTAGTTAGCAATAATGTACAGTACCCTTAAACATTTGTTAAAATGGTAAATGTCTTTCTACATATTTTTATCAATCTAAAAAGAAGGTTACAAATAGAAATTCACATAAGAAAAGTATTCCCTTCGAGAACCTACATGGCGAACAGGATTGTCAGAGTGAACTTTAAAGCCTTGCTTATTATTTTTGCAAGTTAATGGGCCTGATGAGTGTTTGAAAGCAATTTCATGGAAACAAGCAGGATGCTCCTTCTCAATTGGTTCAACTTAGAAAAATGCCAGTTATGCTTGTCCTGTAATGTTACTGACTGCAAAAGACAGCAGCTCACCTGAAACATAAATCCAGAAATGAATAAATAGCGCATATTGCCAACTTCCGTTTCTTTGTTTATGATGTAGATATTTTAGAGGTTAAAATCTATCTATTTTACTTTCTGAAATTTACATTTTAAACCTTCAATATAGATTTCCACTTATGCTTATAATCTAGAAATGCACAATGCTGCTTCTACCCTATCCATGAGAAAATCTTCATTTATCTTAAGTCCCCTTGAAAGTTGAGCCTGTAAGGCAACCAACTGAATTGACTCCTAAAGAGTGAGGACTCTAGAAGGAGATATGGGATATGAAATATCTAAACATTATATGCCAGCAGCCCACTGCTGGAGATGTTTGAAGTCTGTGCTCTCCTGAACGTAACTATAGCAAAAACAAATCCAGAAACCAGCTAAAATACTGACTAGAGAAGCTCAGATTCAATTGCCTATGCAGAAGAAACATGCCTATTTCCAGGTGTGAAACAGTTTACCTCCATCTTTACTATTCTTCTAAACACAAAGTCCAAAATTCAATAAAAAATGACAAGAAAAAAAAAGACCCAAATGTCATTTAAACTATCAGATATAACCTTTAAAATACCTAGTATGTTAAAAGCTTTAATGTAGAAAGTAGAAAATGCATGAATAGATAGGGAATTTTATCAGTAAACAGAATAGACAACCGTGGAAAGAATCAGAGAACATAAAGATAGGTCATGTTTATTATTGAGCTTTAAGCACATGTGCACAAAAAGAGTGGAAAAGGCATCCAAGTGCTGTGGGATATTATCAAATGGACCAATATACTTTAATTGAATTCCCAGAAAAAGTGGGAAAAAAACAAGGAAAAATAAAGATTTAAGGTAGTAATGGCCAAGATTTTTTTTTCTTACTTTTCTTTTTTTTAAATTAAAAAAGAATTCAATGTTTTGTTTTGTTTTGTTTTGTTTTGTTTTGTTTATCTTTCAGGGAAAGAGAGAGACAGAGTGTGAGCAGGGGAGGGTCAGAGATAGAGGGTGACCTAGAAGCTGAAGAAGGCTGTAGGCTGTGAGTTGTCAGCACAGAACCTGACACGGGGCTTGAACTCACAAACTACAAGATCATGACCTGAGCTGAAGTTGGACACTTAAGTGACTGAGCCACTCAGGTGCCCCAAGATTTTTTTTCAAATTTAATAAAAGGCAAACTACATATAAATATAAAGAAAATGTAACTAATAACTCTAGGGTGAAGATGAGCCATACACTATAAGTATACACAATTAAGAAAAAAATACAATAGAAAAAAGAAAGAAAACAACAGATGGACAAATAGAAAACACCTAGAAAGATCATTTAAATACAAACAGATCAATAATTACATTAAATGTAATTTACATACATTCTAATTAAAATAATAAACGTTTCAGATCGAATTTTAAAAAGTCAAAATCCGGTGATAATGATCTTTACAAGATCTCACTTTTTGGAAGTTTATTTATTTATTTTGAGAGAGAGAGAAAGAAAGAGAAAGAGAGAGAGATTAGTGATGGGTAGGGGCAGAGAGAGAGAGAGAGAATCCCAAACAGGTTGTGCCCTATTAGCACAGAGAGCACAGAGCCCAACACGGGTCTTGATCTCATGGTTTGTGAGATCATGACCAGCGCTGAAATCAAGAGTTCATCACTTAACTGACTGAGCCACTCAGGTGCCTCAAGAGTCTCATTTTAAATTTTTCTACAGGTAAAGTAGATAAAACAGATGAAAACTATAATCGAAAGAGAGATGGAATGACTATGTCAGCTTTAGACAAAGTAGAATTCAGAACAAGAAATATTACAAAGAATGAAAAGAAATATTATAGAATAATAATGGCAAATTCTCCCAGTAGACGTAACAATTATCAATGTGTCTGATCCTTCAGGAGAGCCTCAAAATAATGGATGCAGAAACTGTTAGGAACTAGATATAGGAACATGTGAAAAAACTTTATTAAACAACTGACCTAATTTATATTTATATTTATATAATATATTTATACTGTATATATTTATACTGATATTTGTAAAACACTTCACAAAATAGCAGTGGAATGCATATTCACATGTACATGTTATATTCACCATCAGACTGTACCGTCAAGTCATAAAACAAACCCGAATAAACATAAGAGGATTGATATCATGCAAATTATGTTTTTTTTAAAACTTTTTTTTAACGTTTATTTATTTTTGAGACAGAGAGAGACAGAGCATGAAGGGGGGAGGGTCAGAGAGAGGGAGACACAGAATCTGAAACAGGCTCCAGGCTCTGAGCTGTCAGCACAGAGCCCGACGCGGGGCTCGAACTCATGGACCGCGAGATCGTGACCTGAGCCAAAGTCGGCTGCTCAACCGACTGAGCCACCCAGGCGCCCCCAAATTATGTTTTAGAACAAGACAAAGTTAACTGGAAATCATAAGCAAAATAATACCTTTAAATATTCAAAGACTAACAAGACAAGCAATATATTTATTTTTTAGATGTATTTATCTCCAATTTTTACTGAGATATAATTGATATAACGTTGTGTAAGTTTAAAGTACACAATGTGATAATCTGATACACGTATAGATTGCAAAATTGTTACCATCATGACTTTAGCTAACACATCCTTCTCCTCATAGAATTACCATTTATCATTTTTGCTGCTTGGTGAGGACATTTAAGATATACTCCTTTAGTACTTTCAATGATTCAATATAGTACTGCTAATTATGGTCGCCATCATGTACATTAAGTCCCCAGAACTTATTCCTCTTAAAATTGGAAGTGTGCACTCTTTGACCAACATCTCATTTTCCCATACCCCAGCCCGGCCAATCACCAATCTGCTCTCTGTTTCTATGAGTTTGGCTTGGCTTTTTTAGATTCCTTATGTAAGTGAGCTCATATAGTATTTATCTTTTTCTATCTGACATTTCACTTAGCATAACACCCTCAAGGACTATGTTTATTATCCTAAATGACAGGATTTCCTTCTTTAAAAGAAAATTTAACGTTTATTCATTTTTTGAGAGACAGAGAGTGACAGAGCATGAGTGGGAAAGGGGCAGAGAGAGGGAGACACAGAATCTGAAGCAGGCTTCAGGCTCTGAGCTGACAGCACAGAGCCCGCCGCAGGGCTCGAACTCACAAACCATGAGATCATGACCTGAGACGAAGTCAGAAGCTTAACCAACTGAGCCCATCCAAGCACTTTTTCATGTAATTATTGACCCATTTATGTATTTTCCAAGGTGTCCCATCCAAGCACTTTTTCATGTAATTATTGACCCATTTATGTATTTTCTTTGGAAAAATGTTTTTTTAAGATCTTTGCCTATTTTCTAATGGGATTGTATAGTAGTTTTATTTTTTTTGTTTTGTTTTATTTTAATTTAATTTAATTTAATTTTATTATTGTGCTGTCTGAGCTCCTTATATATTTTGGATATTACCATTTATCAGTTCTAGATTTGCAAATGTTTTCTCTCATCTGAAGGTTGCCTTACTCTATTGATTATTTCTTTTACTGTTCAGAAGCTTTTTAGTTTGACGTAGTCCCAGTTGTTTATATTTTGTGTGGTTGCCAGGGCTTTTGTTATCAGATCTAAAAAAATATCAATGTCAAGGGTTTTTCCCCCCTATTTTTAAAGGAGTTTTATGATTAGAGGCCTTGCATTTAAGTCCTTCCTCCATTTTGAATTAATTTTTTTGACTAGTGTAAGACAGGGATCCGATTTCATTCTTTTGCATTCAAATATCCAATTTTCCTGGTATTCATGAGTTTATTTCTGGGTTCTCAGTTTTATTCTATTAGTTTATAGGCTTGTTTTTCATGCCACTATCATATTGTTTTTGCTGACTTAGCTTTGTAATAGTTGAAGTCAGGACATGTGATGAACTTTTTTCTTACTCAATTACTTTTGTTATTCAGTGTCTTTAAGGTCTATATGAACATAAAGCTTGTTGGGGCTCCTGGGTGACTCAGTTGGTGAACATCCAACTCTTCATATGGCTCAGATCATGATCTCACTGTGCTGGGATCGGTGCTTAGCATGGTGCCTAGTTGGGATTCTCTCTCTCCCTCTCCCCCATGCTCTCTTGTGCTGTCCTCTCTCGAAATTAATTAATTAATTAAAAAAATAAGTGTGAATGTAAGGCTTATTTTTTTTCCGTTTCTGTCAAAAACGCCATTGGAATTTCAATCAATATTGCATTACACCTATAGATTGCTTTGGATTGTATGAATATTTTAACATTATTTTCTATTCTAATTAATGAACTTGGGGTATCTATTTATTTGTGTATTCTCCAATTCCTTTTATCAATGTCATCTATTTTTCAGTGTATAGGTCTATTACTTTCTTGGTTAAATTATTACTAGGAATTTTATTGTTTTTGATGCTATTGTAAATATGATTCTTTTATTTATTTATCCTTCAGGTAGTTCATTGTTAGTGTATAGAAACACAACTGATTGTTTATGTTGATATTATTCCTGAAACTTATCTGAATTTGTACATTGGTTCTAGGAGGTTTTTGGTAGTCTTTATTTAGGGTTTTCAATGTATAAAATCATGTCATTTGAAAACAGAGATGATTTTACTTCCTCCCTCCTGATTTAGATGCCTTTTATTTCTTTTTCTTGCCTAGGACTTGCCACACTATGTGGAATCATAGTGAGAGTGGGTGTTCTTGTCTTCTTCCTAATTTTAGAGGAAAAGCTTTCAGTGTTTTACTGTTAAGTATGATGATAGTTGTGAATTTGTTATATATGGTCATAATTATGTTGAGGTTGTTTCTTCTATACCTAATTTGTGGAGACCTTTGATCATGAAGGGGTGTTGCTTTGTCAAGCACTTTTTCTTCATCTATTGAGATGATCACCTGAATATAATCCATTCTTTTAATGTGATCCATCATGTTTATTAATTTATGTATGTTAAATTGCCCTTGTATCCCAGGTATAAATCCAATATGATCATGTTATATGAACCTTTTAATTGTACTGTTAAAATCAACGTGCCTAATTTTGTTGAAAATTTTAACATTGTATATTTAACAGGGATATTGTCCTTTAGTTTTTGTTGTTTTGTTGTTGTTGTTGTTGTTGTTTTTCTTTTACTTTTGTAGTGAACTTATTTGGATTTTGAATCAAACTGATGCTGACTTTGTAAAATTAGTTTTGGAATGTTTGTTCCTTTTCAATTTTTGGAAGAGTTTAGGAAGAACTGGTGTGAAATTTTCTTTAAATGTTTGTTAGTTTGTCCATGAACCCTCTAGCCCTGGGATTTTCTTTGTTGAGAATTACTTGATTACTTGTTTTGAGTTTGTTCAGATTTTGTTTTTCATGATTCTGTCTTAGGAAGTTCTTTGTTTTAGAAAATTTTCCATTTCTTCTAGGTTTTCCAAATTGTCATATAATGGTTCATAGTAGTCTCTTATGATTCTGTGTATATCTGTGCTATTTTTTTCATTTATAATTTTTTGAATCTCTCTCATTTTTTTCTTTGTAAATCTAGTTAAAGTTTTTTCCATTTTAGCTTTTCAATAAACCAACTTTTTCTTTTGCAGATCATTTCTATTGATTTCCTATTCTTAACTTTGTATATTTCTGCTCTGATCTTTGTTATTTCCTTCCTTTTGCAAAATTGGGCTTCATGTTTTCTTCTTTTTTTAGTTCTTTGAGGAGTAATCTTCGGTTATTTGAGATCTTTCTGTTTTCTAATTGTAGGCATTTATCACCATGTACTTTCCCTTAGAATTGTTTTTGCTGCAACTCATTAGTTTGGGTATGATGTGTTTCTATTTTCATTTGTTTAAAGATACTTTTTGATTTTTTTATCATGATTCTTTTTTGCTTTCTCCTTTGACTCCTTTTTTGTTCAGGTGTGTGTTTAGTGATTTCCACATGTTTCAGTGTTTCAATTTTCCTTCTGTTCATTTCGAGTTTCATACAGTTTTGATCTGAAAAGATAACTGGTATGATTTCAACCTTTTTAAATGTACTAAGACTTCTTTTGTGGCTACCCTGCGATACAACATGGAGAACATAAAATATGTGTTTGAGAAGAATGTGTATTCTGCTGCTATTGGATAAAAGTTTCTGTATATATGTCTGTTAGGTTTATTTGGTCTGAAGTTCTTATATGATATTTCCTTATTTATTTTCTTTCTGGGTGATCTATCTATGATTGAAAGTTAAGCATTGAAGTCTCCTACTATTATGGTCTATTTCTTCCCTCAGATTTGTTTGTTTTTGCTTAATATGTTTTAGTGCTCTGATATAGGGTGTACATATATTTACAGTTGTTATATTCTCTTGATAAATTTACCCCTTGATCATTATACAGTGGCATTATTTGCCTCATATTACAGTTTTTGAGTTAAATTCTGTTTTTTTTTCTGATACATATATAGCTACCCCTGCTCTCTTTCTCTTTTTTGGTAAATTTTCCATTGGCATTAAATATCCTTTTCCTTACTTTCACTTTCTCTCTACCTTTGTTCCTAAAGTTGAAGTGCATCTCTTGTTGGAAGCAATGGTTGGGCCATGTTTTTCTAATCCATTCAAGTATCCTATGCTTTTTGATTGGATAATTTAATCAATTTACACTTAAATTAACTATTGATAAGTAAGGACTTACTAATTTCATCTAATAATTATTTCTACCTTTTTCTAGTTTCTTTGTTCCTTTCTTTTTTTGAAGTCTTTCTTTGTGAATTAATGATTTTCTCTCTACCAGTATGTTTTGATTCTTTTGTTTTTATCCTATGTGTATCAACTGTTGGTTTTGTATTGTGATTACCCTGAGTCTTACATAAAACATCTTATAAATATAGTAGTCTATTCTGACCTGATAGTAACTTAACTTCAATCACATATGTAGTCTCTACCATTTTATCCCCTCCATGTTTTATGATTTGGTATCACAATTTATAATTTTTATATTGTGTATTCAATAACAAGTTGTAGCTGTAGGTCTTTTTAATAGTTCTGTCACTTAACCTTTATAATAGAGTTAGTGGTTTGCCCAACACTGCATTACAGTATTAGAGTATTCTGAATTTGACTATATATTTACCTTTATTGATTGATTTAATATTTTCAGCTTTTATGTTATTAATTGGCATCCTTTCAGTTCAGCTTAAAGAACTTTCAGCATTTTTTATAGGGCAGGTTTAGTAGTGATGGACTTCTTAGCTTTTTTGTGTCTGGGAAAGTTTTTATTTCTCCTTTATTTCTGGAAAATAACTTTGCCAGACAAAGTATTCCTAGTTGGCAGTTTTTTGTTTTTGTTTTTTCATAATAATGAATATATCATTCATTCCCCCCCCGACCTGTAAAGTTTCTGCTGAGAAATCACCTAATAGCCCTTATAAGTGACAAGCTTCTTTACTCTTGCTGCTTTTGAGATTCTTTCTTTGCCTTTCGTCATTTACATTTTTATTATATTGTTTCTTGGAGAAAATCTATGGGTCTAATTTGTTTGGGGACCTGTGAGATTTATGAAGTTGGATAACCACATCTATACTCATATTTGGGAAGTTATTAAATAAGGTTTCTGGCTATTTTTCCTCTTTCTTTTTCTGGGATTCGAATAGTGTGTAAATTCTTTCTCCAAATGGCATTCTGTAAGTCACATAGGCTTTCTTCATTCCTTTTTATTCTGTGTTTTTCTTTTATTTTTTCCTCTAACTGGTTAATTTCAAATGATCAGACTTCAAGTTCACTGATTCTGTCTTCTGCTTGATCCAGTCACATATTGAAGATTTCTCCTGAATTATTCAATTCAATCATTATTCTTCAGCTGCAAAATTTTGTTTGCTTCTTCAGTGTTTTCTCTTTGTTGACATCTCATTTTGTTCTTGCGTTGTTTTCCCGATTTCATTATGTACATATTTTTATCTGTGTTTTCCGGTTGTTCTGTGATTATCTTTAGAATAATTATTTTGAATTAGTCATCAGGCAATTCATATGTCATCACTTCTTTGTGTTTAGGTATAGGGAGTTTACTGTTTCCTTTGGCGGTGTTACTTTCCACTGGTTCTTCATGATCTCTGCAGCCTTGTGTAAGCATCTGTGCCTTTGCCGATGCAGTCATCTGTTCCACTTCATGAACTGATTTTAGTAAGGAAAGATCTTTGTCTGTGGGTGGGACATGCTAGAAAGTGTTGTGATTCCAATTGTAGTGGTGTTGAGTACCACGTGTATGGGCCTGTGTTAGCTGTGGGTACAGGGCCTTGATGTCTCATTGGCTCAGGCTGCTGGAGTCCATGACATCAACTGTATGATTCTTGGTAAGAGCTGTGGCGGATCTGTGGTAGCAGCAAAGGCCACAGATGGCTTCAGTTGCACCTCCTGCTCCAGTGACTGGGGGCCAGGGCAGGCAGCGGTGGTAGACAGATCATGCAAGATAATGCTTGACTGCAGGAGCTGGCTTTACGTGCGTATGTAGTGTCAGGGGCTAGCTGCAGACACAGTCTAACAGTGAGAGCTGGGACAGCCAAGACCAACCGTGGGTGCATTAGCAGCTGTAGAGTTCCTGGATGTTGGTGTGCACTCCTGTGGCTTCCGGGGCCAGCCACCAGCACACACACATCAATGGAGGCTGGTGGTGGGAGTCACGTGATGGTGTTTATACTACTGACACATTCAAAGCTAATGGAACCATCCAACTAAAACCTGGTGTATTTTTCTGAATGTAGGGTGTATCTCAGTAAACAATAGAAAAAAATGATACAAGGCTCTCATGCTCAGAGCCTCTATTGTGGCCCAGCTACTCCTTCTTCCAAGGTTCTTGAGGGAGACTGCTTATTTACCAACTAGCATTTATTAGAAATGAATAAGTTTTCCAAGGGAATTGATATTAATATATGCTGAGATATCATAATAGAATTTGCATAAACTTTGGGGTTCCCAAAATGACCTACCTAATAATTGCATGTGTTACACTTGAACCTAGGAAAAAAAGCTCAACATCATTCCCTTCTTAAGATGCCTTAATATCTATGCAAATTATTTATATTAATTACTATCACATTTCTCTGTCCGCGCAGCTGCCATTTTCTTTTTTTTTTTTAATTTTTTTAATGTTTATTTATTTTTGAGACAGAGAGAGACAGAGCATGAACGGGGGAGGGGCAGAGAGAGAGGGAGACACAGAATCTGAAACGGGCTCCAGGCTCTGAGCTGTCAGCACAGAGCCCGACGCGGGGCTGGAACTCACAGACCGTGAGATCATGACCTGAGCCGAAGTCGGACACTTAACCGACTGAGCCACCCAGGTGCCCCAGCAGCTGCCATTTTCAAACACACTAGTTCACAAAATACTCATCTTGCAATTTCATGACCTGGTTTTTAGTCACTACTAAATGATGCTTCATATTTGTGTTGGTCTGATCTGTGTGTATGGCTTTTTTAACTGTAGACTAAGCTAGTAACAGGGCAGGGTGTAAGTAGAATATCTTTTTCTTTTTTTGGTTTATTTTAGAGAGAGAGAGAGAAAGTGTGAGTGGGAGAGGAGCAGAGGGAGAGAGAATCTTCAGTAGGCTCCATGTTGAGCATGGGGCCCAACACAGGGCTCTATCCCACAATCCTGAGATCATATATATATATATATATATATATATACACAAATATATATACAAATATATATATATTTGTAGGTATATGAGTGTATATATATGTATGTGTATGTATATGCATGTATGTGTGTGTGTATTTAAAACTGCCTTGTTTTCTTGGAGGAATAAAAACTAAACAATGTATTTAATTATTTGTGCAGATAGGAAAATTAACTCTCATTTCTATTGCATTTTATTACACACACATGTCTCCCCACTCATCTGCTTCCCTAATGCCCATATCTCAACCAGGCTTTTACAAATTTGAGATGTGTTACTGTGATTTCTCAGCCAGCCCTGCAGTACTGAGTAGTCTATTCAACTTTGTTGCATATCCGTTGTTCTCTTTGGATATAAGTGTTTTTTTCTTTTCTTTATTTTCTGCAATTTTGGAAATAGATTTTCAGTGCTCCTGACTCCTTAAAATGCTTTTGTCAGAATGCCATTTTTCACTTTGACTTAAAAGCTCTTCTGATCTGAAAATGTGAAGCCAAGAATCATAAAATATACACCAAACACAGTCCATATAATCACACACATACACGTTAAAAAGTGAAATTATTTTCTATGCCACCTTAATGTCTCAAAACCAAAAATTTTTCCAGACGCTAACACACTGATTTAGAAAACAAATTTACTTCTACTCACACTTTTGTGAACCAAGCCTCGAAATTAAGTAAGCATTGCTAAGAGTTACTCAAAATGGAGTCTAAAGGACATTGAGGAAGTAAGGCCTACACACCCATCCTGTTTCAATTCTCAGAACACTGTGAGCTTTTGACTTTCTCAGTTGCCAATGGATCTCATC
Source organism: Panthera pardus (assembly GCF_024362965.1). Lineage (NCBI taxonomy): Eukaryota > Metazoa > Chordata > Mammalia > Carnivora > Felidae > Panthera > Panthera pardus. Next base: position 105,732,286 of record NW_026526655.1, read on the forward strand.
CTGGAACACATCTTTCTACTTTGGGCTGAAATAGAAAGTAATACCTATTAGCAAAGGTATGCATTAGCTAAGTTAGCTAAATTAGCTATGTTAGCTATGTTAGCTAAGTCAAGCATGTATTAGTCAATTTAAAGTCTGCCAGAACTGATCATATTTTTTTTTCAGAACAAGTTAGGTACCCTTGGGATTTTTGTCTTTATAAGCCTCCACTCCCCACTGCAATTCAGAGCACACTGATTCCCATCAGCTCTGTGTCTCCCGGACTGAACGCCTTTGAGTACAGATAAATGCTTTGGTTGTTTTACAACCTCTTCTTGATTAACCCTTTCAAAAGGAAATAAGTAATGGCAGAAATAGAGTAATACTAAATCCACTAAAGTTTAACCATACTTGGGTTATTTAGGAAGTGTGTTATAGGGTTAAGAGGTAAAACAGTAAAACCTATGGAAACAAAACACAAGTTTACTATTTTTCTAATTTGTGGTATCTGATTTAAACTGAAGATTTTTGACCCTTCTAAAATTTTAGAGATGATACAAAAAGTTAAGAGAAATCACAGTATTTTTATTGATATGAGAGGCTGTAAAAATTAATACAAATGACTATTTTGTGTTGGGGCTAGCATATCTTCACACGTTTTTGCCATTTAAATGTGTTTCCTATAAAATTCCCATTCATTAAGAAAATAGTTTGTAACTGAGCTGATTATGTGAAATAATTTGTGACACTGCAAAAATTATAAGGATATGTGTTATCGAAATATTTTTTATTTCTAGAAATTTTGCTATTGAGATTTATATTTTTATAAATATGTATAGTCCATTTCTTTCTCAGTCTCCTATTTTAAGTGAAATGTTCTTAACACCGATTTTAACTTCCACATTTTTTATTTAATTAATTTTCACATGTTTTTATTCCTAATTTTTAAGTGAAATGGATTTTATGGTTTAACTAACATAGTAAAATCATCTTCCTCTCTCTGCTAATCTCTAACCCCCTTCTTCAAGAGTGATATATCTGACTTTGGCCGATCACCTTATATCTACCAATTATTCAACTCAACTAAATAAGTGTAGAGGTACCAAACTCTTAACCCATACTCCAATGGGAGCAATTTTATCAACTGGACTACAGTGTTTAACATTTTCTTTTGCCTTCAGTCTTGTGGATGCCTCTCATTTCCAAAGTTATTCATAAGGTCAGCACTCTTTTCCATCATTCCCTTTATAAATTTGTGGATAACATTGATTCTCTTGTGTTGCATTATGCATTTTGTACTGGAATTCCCTAACCTCTTAGATAACTTTATTTTAAATTTGCACATATTAAGTTTTACTCATTTTGTTGTATAGTTCTATGGGATTTGAGAAATGTATTTCATGTGTCTATCATAATCATACAAAATATTTTCACCACCCTAAATATTCCCTGTGTGCTATCAATTCTTCATCAAATTATCTTCCTAAGCCTGGCCAATGATTATTTCTTGAATCTTTATAGTTTTGTCTTGCAGAATTTCGTATATATGTATATGCTTATACAGCATATAGTCTTTATGAACTAACTACCTTCATGAAGAAATATGCATTTATTTATTTATTTATCTATTTATTTATTTATTTATATAAAATTTAGTGGCAAATTGGTTTCCATACAACACCCAGTGCCCTCCTCAATGCCCTCCTCAATGCCCATCATCCACCTACCCCTCCCTCCCACTCCCCATCAACCCTCAGTTTAAAACCTGATAAATATGCATTTAACTCTGTGTCTTTTCATGGTTTGAGAGCTCCTTTCATTTCAATGCTGAATAGTACTTCTTTATATGGAAGTACCACAGTTTCTTCATTCACCTCTTGAAGGCCATCTTTGTTGTTTCCATTTTTTGTGGGTATGTGTGATCATAAATAAATCTGCTGTGAACATTTGTGTGCAGGTTTTTAGGCAGACATATATTTCCAACCAATAGAATAAATATCTAGGAGCATAATTGTTGTATCATATGGTAATATGATGCATAGCTTTGTAGGAAACTGACGAATTGCTTTTCTAAGAGGTAATGTTGCATTTTGCACAGTCCATCAACAATGGATTGCAGCTTCTGTTGCTCTTCATTCTCAGCACAATTTTGTAATGTCAGTTTTGAGGATTTGAGCTATTCTAATATGTATGTAGTATATTTCATAATCGTTTCATTTACTAATTCCCTAATGTCAAATACCATTGTGTCAAATACTATTTGATATGCTTATGTGCCACCTGTATATCTTCTTTCTTTAGGTATCTGCTCAGATATTTTCCTATATTTATTGGGTGTATGTCTTCCTATCATTGGGTTTTAGGATTCCATTGGATACTTTAGATACCAGTCTTTTATCAGTTATACATTCTGGAAAGATTTTTCTCCCACACTATGGATTTTTCTTTTCATTCTCTTATCATTATCTTTAGTGGAGCAGAAATTTTTGTATTAATATAACCCAACTCATCAATTTCTTCACTCATGGGTCTTGGTTTGGTATCGTGTCTAAAAACATGTTGCCAAACCTAAAGTCCCCTAAATTTTCTGTTATCTTCTAGAAGTTTTAAGTTTTGTATTTTACATTTAAGCCTCCAGTCCATTTTTCAGTTAATTTTTGTGAACAGTATAAGTTCTTTGTGTAAATTCATTGGTGTGAATATGGATGCCTGTATTTTTCCCAGAACCATTTGTTGAAAAAGCCTCTCCTTTCTTCATTGAATTATCCTTGCTTCTTTGTCTAAGATGAGTTAACGATATTTTTGCGAATCTGTTTCTGGACTTCGTATTCTATTCCCTTAATCTATGTGTTTCTTTCACTAATACAAGGTGGTCTTAATGACAGTAGCTTTATAGTAAATATTTAAGTCAAATAGTGTCAGTCCTTCAATTATTTTAATCAATACTGTGTTTGCTTTTTATGAGACTACATATAGAACCTGTACATACTTAGCTGGATTTCCTCCCTCCCTTCTTTCTTTTCTTTTCTTTTCTTTTCTTTTCTTTTCTTTTCTTTTCTCTTCTTTCTTTCTTTCTTTCTTTCTTTCTTTCTTTCTTTCTTTCTTTCTTTCTTTCCCCTCTTTCTCTCTTTCTTTTTTTCATTTTTTTTGGTGCTGATTTAAATAGCATTGTGTTTTTAATTTTAAATTTAAAATTTTCATTATTAGTATACATGGAAGCAACTAGTTTTTATATGTTAACCTCTTACGTGCAACCTTGCTATAATTGTTTATTAGTTATAGGAGTTTTTTGTTGTTGCTGTTTCTTTCTCTATGAAAATTTTTATTTCTTTTTGACTTTTGAAGGGTAATTTTCCTGGATATAGAATTCTGGTTTTGCTTTATTTTACTTGTTCCAAACTATAAACATTTTTCTCTATTTTCTTGTTTGCATGGTTACTGACAAGAAGTCTTATGTAACTGTTCTTGTTCTTCTATAGGTATGGTATTTCTCCTTCACCTCATTCCTGTGTTTTTTTGTTTCTTTGTTTGTTTGTTTTGTTTTGTTTTGTTTTGTTTTTGGCAATTTTCTGTTTAGCTTCGGTTTTCTGCAATTTGAATATGATAGGTCCAGGTGTAGATTCTTTAGTATTTGTCTTGCTTAGTATTCTCTGGACTTCCTGGATCTATGGCTGTTGTCTATCATTACTTTTACAAATTCGCAGGCAATGTTATTTTAAATATATCTTCTGTTTTTTTCTTATCCTTCTTGGATTCCCATTACATATATACCACATCTTTTGTAACTATCCCAGGTTTGGGCTATTTTGTTCTATTTTTATTTTCATTCTGTTTTCTCCCTTTCAGTTTGTGGCGTTTCTATTGACACATCCTTAAGCTTATTAATTTTTTTCCTTGCCTGTGTCCAGTTTACTGATGAGCTTACGAATAATGTTCTTCATTTTCATTAGTTTTATTTCTAATATTTCCATTTGATTTTTTCTCAGTTGCCCTTTCTCTGCTTACATTATTCATCTGATTTTGAGTGTTGCCTACTTTTTCCATTACAGTATTTAGCATATTAATCATGGTATTTCAATTTTCCTGTCTAATGATTCCAATGTCTGTATCACATCTGAGTCTGATCCTGATACCCATTTTTGTCTCTTTCAGACTTGTTTCCTTGCTTTTAGATTGCCTTGTACTTTTTGTTTAGACACAGATATGATAAAATGAGAAGTTGAATCAAAGGTTAATAGGTATTTAGCATGAAGTTTTATAGGAATCTGGCTACAATCTGGGTTTAGTATTTGCTGTAGCTGTGAGTGCAAGAGACTTAATTTTCCTATAGTATCTTTTCACTCCCCCTCCTATTATTTTGGGTTTCCTTAACTCTTTCTTAAATAAAGTTTACCTTGTAGCACTTTTAGTTATAATCCACTATAATCATACATGTGCCCCACTGATATGATAGTAAGGTGTTGGGGGAAGGAAAGTGGTCAATAATTTTATGAGTAAGGCTCAGTCTTTTAGTGAGTCTGAGTCCTTCACCTGTGTCCTTCAGAAGTGATCCTTGATCTTCCTTTCTCCCCACCTGTCGAGACAGGAAAGCTGGGATGGGGGAGGGAGAGTTGGAAAATTGCCTTTCCTCAGATATATAAGCTCTGATAAAGTACTTTCTTTTGTAAAGCAGGCCGTTGTTATGGAAAACACTTCAGACATTTTTAATGGTGATTTTTTCCTTTTCCCTAACAAGAGATAAAAGATTTTTCTCAGAACTTCAATATAAGAATCTGAAGTAACTATGGAAATGAGAGGAATTTGCTAAGACTGGATTTCTAGAATATTTTACTCTCAAGCTAGTCTACACTCAGCCTCCAGTAATTCATTATGGCTCCAGTGGCTTCTGCTTGAGGTAAATGAATCTCAGTTGTCTTTCTCTTCAGATTTTGAAATATGATCCATTCTCTGATAAATCTAATAAAAGTCCTTCTTTCTCAGGAGACTCCCACCCTTTTTTTTTGGCTTTGAGTAAGTCAGCAATATCTTGCAGACTCTTTACCTGTCAGAATTCAGTAATTACTGATATTGATTTTGCATCTTGCAAAATGTTACATTCTCACAGTAACATTAATAACTGATCTTTAAATTAATTTGAAGTTCCTTTATGTATGATCATATAAATTGTGAATGATGGTGAGTAAAATTAGCGATTGCATTAGCTTTCTATTGCTACTAGAACAGATTATCACAAATTTAGTGGCTTAAAAAGCAAAAATTTATTATCCTATTTTTCTGTAGGTCAAAGGTCAAGTGCAGACTTCACTGGGTTGAAATGAAGACTTTGGAACATTATGTTCCCTTCTGGGATCTCTAGGGAGAGAATCCATATCTACATTGGGCTATTGATAGAATTCAGTGGTTGTATAAATGGTTTCTCTTGTGGTTGTATAAATGGTTTCCATTTTCTTACAGGCTATTGAACGAGAGCTGTTTTCAGCTCCTAGAGGCTTCTAAATTCCTTGTCTAAGGCTGCCTTCTTCCACATTTAAAGCCAGGAAGGATAGGTCCAGTTCTCCTGTCGATTTCTGACTCATTCTGTCTTTTTGTTTTAAGGAATCATTACTGATTACTTTGGGTTTACCCATATACTCCAGAATAATCTCCCCATCTCAAAATCCTCAAACTTAATCAACCCTTTTGTCATATAAATTTTTTTAAATGTTTATTTTATTTTTGACATAGAGAGACAGCACAAGTTGGGGGGGGGGCAGGCAGAGAGAGAAGGAAACACAGAATCCAAAGCAGGTTCCAGTCTCTGAGCTGTCAGCACAGAGCCTGACGCGGGGCTCGAGCTCACAGACTACGAGATCATGACCTGAGCGAAGTTAGAAGCTCAACCGACTGAGCCACCCAGGGGCCCCAATCCTTTTGCCATGTAAAGTAAAATATTCACAGGTTCACATAATCAGTACGTGGAAATCTTTGGAGGCACATTATTCTGCCTATCACAGTGATTATGGTCATTCTTCTTTTACTGCAAGTATCAAAGGAAATGGTTTCTGTTGTTGCTTTTTCTAATATTTTTTAAATGCTCTTTTTAATATTGAATAAGTCTTTCAATTCCTGTTTGCTATATATTATTTTATCACAAATGAATGCTTACTTATGTGGCATAGTATTTTCGGTATTTATTGAGAAAACTAAGGTAGTTTTCTATTAATCTGTCATTATGATGAATGTTCTTGAATGTTTTTCTAATATGAGAATAGTGTATTATATTTTTATACACAGTGCACTCTTCTTCTAAATATGTATTTATTTATTCTGAGAGAGAGTGTGTGTGAGCAGAGGAGAGGCAGAGAGAGAGGGAGAGAGAGAATCGCAAACAGGCTCCACACTCAGCACAGAGCATGAGGTGGGGCTCAATCCCTCAACCATGACATTATGAATTGAGCTAAAATCAAGTGGGATGCTTAACCAACTGAGCCATCCAGGCACCCCTATACAGAGTGTACTTTTAAGGAGTTAAGAGTACAACTATTTATATTAGCTTTTTTTTAAATTCCTTTTCTTTTTCTTTTTTCAAATTTTTATTTAAATTACAGTTCATTAGCATACACTGTAATATTAGTTTCAGGTGTAAAATTTAGTGATTCATCACTCACATACAACACCCAGTGCTCATCACAAGCGCCCTCCTTAGTACCTGTCATCCATCTAGCCCATCCCCCACCCACCTCTTTTCCAGCAACCTTCAGTTTATTCTCTATCCTAAAAGGCCTGTTTCATGGTTTGCCTCTCTCTTTGTCCCTCCATGTTCAATGGTTTTGTTTCTTAAATTCTTCAAAATAGTTTCAACATGTTTTGCAACTACCAGCAATTTCTGTGCACTCTCGTTACTTCACATTCTCTCAAAAAATTAGCATTGCCAATCTTTTTGATTTTAGACATCTTAGTGAGTGCTGTTTTATTTTACCTTAACCAACTGATGGAATGTGAACTGGTTTTCACATTAGAAAATTTGCTCTTTTCAGGGCACCTGGGTGCCTCAGTCGGTTAAGTGTCCGACTTCGGCTCAGGTCATGATCTCGTGGTTTGTGAGTTCGAGCCCCCACATCGGGCTCTGTGCTGACACCTCAGAGCCTGGAGCCTGTTTTGGATTCTGTGTCTCCTTCTCTCTCTGTTCTTCCCTTGCTCACGCTCTGTCTCTCTCTCAAGGATGAATAAAGATTAAAAAAAAATTAAAAAAAAAAGAAAATTTGCTCTTTTCAAGTAAAATGTATTTTTAAAAATGTCTCCATTTTTATTGAGTTGTCTTTTTTTTTAAGTTGTAAATGTTGTCTATAAATTTTTCCTAGGATGACGTTTGCTGTTTATTTTCTTAGCAGTATTTTCTGAGTTAAAGTTTCTATTTTTGGTAAAGCCCGGTTCACCATGTTTTTTCTTGTATGGCAAGGTTTATACTTTTTGCATGCACTTTAAGAAATCTTTCCCTACTGCAAGGAAATAATGCAAGCCAACACTTGGTATTACTGTCTTTTTTTTTATTAGAGCCATTCCAGTGGGAGTGTAGTGATACCTTATTTTGATTTTTATCTGTATTTTTCTGCTAATTAATTATATTAGGCTTTTTATATGTTAATTAAACACTTTTATGTCTTCCCTGGTGATCTATATATTCAAATCTTTGTCTATTTTTGATTGGGTTATTATGCTGCTTAACATTGAGGTTTAAGAGTTCTGTGTATTTGTTGTAAAAAAGCTCTTTATCTTCTAAAATGTGTGTTGTAAATATTTCTCTCTAGTCTGTTACTTGTTTTTATATTTAATAATATCTTTATGTAGGAAACTATTCTACTTCTTTGGTTAGGTTTATTCCTAGGCATCTTATGTTTTTTGTTGTAATTTTAAATGGGATTGATTCCTTGATTTCTCTTCCTGTTGCTTCATTATAGGTGTATAGAAATGCAACCCATTTCTGTATGTCGATTTTATATACTGTGACTTTGCTGAATTCTTCTAAAAGCAGTTCTAGAAATTTTTTGTTTTGATGCACCTGGATGCAAAAATTCTCAGCAAGATACTAGCAAAGTTTTCCATGTACAGTAGTACCATGTCATCTGTGAAGAGTGAAAGTTTGACTTCTTCCTTGCCTATTTGTATGTGTTTTATTTCTTTTTGTTGTCCGATTGCTGAGGCTAGGACCTCCAGTACTAAGCTGACCAATAGTGAGAGTGGACATCCTTGTCATGTTCTTTCTTTTAAGTGGCAAGCTGTCAGTTTTTTCCCATTGAGTATAAAGTTAGCTATGGGTCTTTCATATATGGCTTTTATGATATCAAGTTATGTTCCTTCTATCCCTACTTTCCTGAGGGTTTTTATAAAGAAAGGATGCTGTATTTTGTCAAATGTTTTCTCTGCATCTATTGAAAGGATCATATGGTTCTTATCCTTTCTTTTATTAATGAGGAGTATCACGTTGATTGATTTGTGAATATTGAACCAGGTCTGCAGCCCAGAAATAAATCCCACTTGATCATGGTGAGTAATTCTATTAATATACTGTAGAATTCTCTTTGCTAGTATCTTGCTGAGAAGTTTTGCATCCAGGTACATCAGGGATATTGGCCTGTGATTCTCCTTTTTAGTGGGGTCTTTGTCTGGTTTTGGAATCAATGTAACGCTGGCTGGGCTCTGAACTGACACACAAACTGTGAGATCACTACCTGAGCCGAAGCCAGACGCCCAACCAACCGACTGAGCCACCCAGATGCCCCCTTCTATAATTATTTCTATTTCTGTGGTCTTTGTTGTGATCTCTCCTCTTTCATTCATGATTTTGTTTCATTGGGTCCTCTCTTCTTTTTGTTAAGTCTCATTGGGAGTTTTTCAATTTTGTTTATTCTTTCAAAGAACCAGCGTCTAGTTTCTCTGGTCTGTTCTACTGTTTCTTGTTTGTTTGTTTGTTTCTATATCACTTACTTCTCCTCTAATCTTTATTATTTCCATTCCTCTGGCTTTTGGCTTTATTTACTGCTCCTTTTCAAGCTCCTTTAGAAAATTATAGAAAGCTTATGAAAGAAATTAAAGAAGACACAAAGAAATGGAAAAAACATCCCACGCTCGTGGATTGGAAAAACAAATATTGTTAAAATGTTGATACTACCCAAAGCAATCTACACACTCAATGCAATTCTTATAAAATTAACACCAACATTCTTCACAGAGCTAGAACAAACCATTCTAAAATTTGTGTGCAACCATACAAGATAAGAAATAGCCAAAGTAATGTTGAAAAAGAAACCAAAGTTGGAGGTATCACAATGCAGGGCTTCAGGTGTTACAAAGCTGTAATCCTCAAACAAGCATGGTACTGGCACTAAAACAGACATATAGATGAAAGGAACAAAAAGGAGAACTCAGAAATGGACTCACAAGCGTATGGCCGACTAATCTTCAACAAAGCAGGAAAGAATATCCAATGGAAAAAGATAGTTCCTTCAGCAAATGGTGTTGGAAAAACCAGACAGCGACATGCAGAAGAATGAACCTTCCATACATCACACACAAAAATAAATTCAAACTGGATGAAAGACCTAAATGTGAGACAGGAAACCATCAAAACCCTGGAATAGAACACAGGCTGCAACCTCTTTGTCCTCAGCCACAGCAACTTCTTACTAGACATGTCTCCAGAGGCAAGGGAAATAAAAGCAAAAATGAACTATTGGCACCTCATTAAGATAAAAAACTTTTGCATGGCAAAGGAAACAAACAATAAAACTAAAAAGCAGCCAACAGAATGGGAGAAGATATTTGCAAATGGCATATAAGGTAAAGGGTTAGTGTCCAAAATCTATAAAGAATTTGTCAAACTCAACACCCAAGAAACCAAATAATCCAGTGAAGAAATGGGCGAAAGACATGAATAGACACTTCTTCGAAGAAGACATCCGGATGGCCAACTGACACATGAAAAAATGCTCAACATGACTAATCCTCAGAAAAATACAAATCAAAACCATGATGAGATACCACCTCACATCTGTCAGAATGACTAAAATTAACAACTCAGGAAACATCGGCTATTGTTGAAGATACAGAGAAAGGGGAACCCTTTTGCACTGTCGGTGGACACACAAACTGGTGCAGCCACTCTGGAAAACAGTACAGAAGTTCCTCAAAAAATTAAAAGTAGAACTACTCTACCACCCTGCAATTCTACTACAAGTATCAAAAATGCTAAGACAAAGAGGCACATGCACCCCAATGTTTATAGCAGTGCTATCAACAATAACCAAATTATGGAAAAATCACAAATGTCCATTGACTAATGAGTGAGTAAGGAAAATGTGGTATATATACACAATGAATATTACTTGGAGATCGAAAAGATGAAATCTTGCTAGTTTGAACTATCCTGGATATCCTATGACCTAGACCTTAGGGAGTGGGAGGTAGAGGTTGGGGATGAGGCTTATGTTCCTGCTGCCTGCTCTTGTTGCAACAGCAACAATCATGAAACAGGAGGCAAAATGGACTGAATACAGCACTATATTGTGTTTTGAAGAAATTGATCTGTTTTTCTCTCCTGTGGTAAATTTTGAATTTTTTGACAAAATACTCGGATAGGAGAAGGCAAATGATAACAAGTTTTAATAATAATACTGAGGGGTGCCTGGGTGGCTCAGTCAGTTAAGCCTCCGACTTTGGCTCAGTTCATGATCTCACGGTTTGTGAGTTTGAGCCCAGCATCGGGCTCTGTGCTGACAGCTCAAAGCCTGGAGCCTGCTTCAGATTCTGTCTCTTTCTCTCTCTGCCCCTCCACCCTTGTGCTCTGTCTCTCAAAAACAAATAAATGTAAATGTAAAATAAAAAAGTTAAAAAAATAATTGTACTGAGAACAGCTAACATTTATTGAACATTTCTCAGAGGAGAGGATTTTCTTTCCTCTTTGTGCTCCTTTTATACTCTCTTCACTCATCCTTGGTTTCATTACTTAGATCTTCTCAGAAGATAAGAGACATCAGGAAGTTTGTGACACTGATGTTACATGAACATTACTCAGAAAAATGTGATTGTTGCATTAATTCAGAGTAGGTGCAAAACAAGGCTTTCCACAAGAACAGAGTAGATGATTCACATTTGTACTTACTTTTACCGAAAAAAGTCCCACTTGTCTTGGATGAATGTCTCTATTACATAATGACAGAATCCAATGACAACAATATATCTCTTTTCCTTCCTGTACTAGAGAAAGGGGAATAGTATGAGGCAATGCCAGAAAGTATCTAGCTCCCTCCTATTTGATGAAGCAATTTCCTCTGCAATCAGTTGCTTCTTAAAGTTAACTATGATTATTTATTTTCCCTTCTTTATATTGTTAAATGCTGAAAAAACACCTCTATCTGAGTTCCCAAGAACAAACAAACAAGCAAAAAAACCAAAACCAAAACGAACAAACAAAAAAACAAAAAAGAAAAATGCCTTTCTTCCTTGCATCTTCTCTTTGAAGCCAGTAAGAGTGTTGCAAAAAAAGAAAACAATAAAAAGAATATGAGCTTTGGGCTCAGAGAAAAAGTACAGACTCAGTGGCTTAAAAATGAAGTTGATGGTTTTAGGTAAAAAAGCAAATCCCATGTGGCAGAACCACATGTGGCAAAACCTTCCCAAGGTAGATGTAAACTGTTTCTGGAGTTCTTCCACATGTTGATTTAAAAAGGGACTTCATCTATTTTCATTTTAATATAAAAAGGCACTTTTGTGTACCTAGCGGATCATTACAAGAAAGTAGGAAAGAAAACCTGACTCAGAGAAACATCTGAAGATAAAATATCTTTCTTCTTGATAGAAAAAATAACGTAAAAGAAAATGCATAAACTCATTACATTTGTGAAACTTATTCAGAGTGGGCGGGGGACACATAAGACAATGAATGATTAGCCTACTCTTTTAATGAGTTTATCTTTAAGATGCTTTCTGATTTACCACTTCCCTATTTCCAGAATATATTTTTTCAAGTTACAATCATGTAAAAAGGAAGCATCATTTATTTTTTAATGTTTATTTATTTTTGAGAGAGAGACAGAGTGCAAGCAGGAGAGGGACAGAGAGAGAATCTGAAGCAGGTTCCAGAGTCTGAGCTGTCAGCACAGAGCCCCACACTGGGCTCGAACTCACAAACCGCAAGATCGGTTTGTGAGTTCGGTTGAACTCAGCTGAAGTTGGACGCTTAACTAACTGAGCCACCTAGGTACTCCAAAAATGAAGCATCGTAAGCCATCCTGGAACACAAACAAGAAGTGGAAAGTTTTCTTCTCTACAACTGATTGGAGGCTTATATTTCAAGTGCTAATAACTACTTATGAAGATTTTCTTTAAATAAAGGTAAGGATATCCTTGGGGAATTTTCAAATACCATGATGAATTGTATTTGATTATGTGTTGTGATGGTTAATTTGATATGTCAAATTGATTGGGCCACAGTGGGCCAAGACTTTTGCTCAAACATTTGGATGTCACTGTGAGGGTGTTTCTGGATGAGATTAACGTTTTGATTCAGCCGACTGAGTTAAGGACATTGCCCTTCCCCACGTCAGTGATCCTCATCTGATCAACCGAAGACCTGAATAGAACAAAAAAGCTGACTTAGGAAGGGACTCCTCCCGCCTGACTTAGTGGAATTGCAAATCTGGTCCTTTCCAGCCTTTGGATTTGGACTAAAGCACTGACTCTTCTCTTGTTGGATCTCCAGCTTGTCAACTTTCGTACAGAAACCCACACCATCAGCTATCCTGTTTCCCCAGCTTGGTAACTGAAAATCTGGGTATTTCTCAGCTTCCATATTCATGTGAAGCAACTCATAATTATATATGTATACATATATATACATATGTGTATACACATATACACACATATATATACATATACACACATATATGCACATATGTATATACTATATGAACTATAAATATAACTTACTTTGTTATTAATTACATATAATATAATATAATAAATAATATTATATTATGTAACTTATAATACAATAATTATAAATATAATTATTTTATATAATAATATAATATAATATAATATATATTTTATATTATAATAAATTATATATAATTAATATATTAATTTAGTATATTTATAAATATAATATAAACATATAATTTATATAAAATATATAGTCTATTGCAATATAATTAATAAATATAATTATACATTATAATGTTATTAATAAATATAATATGGATACATAATATTGGTATATATGTCATTCATGTGTAATTTATATAATATATATTTGTATATAAATTTATATATATTTTTATATATAGACGCTGACTAATACATGCGTGGATTCACTTAAAATGAAATAAATTTATTTAAGTGCATACAGATATTTAGTTAGACACGTTCATATATAGTGTTCTATGCATACTGTAATAAATATTCAAATTAGATTATGTATCATGTGTAGAGGACAAAGCAATAGAGAAAAGAAGAGGCATTAACCGGTGATGACTAAAAAGTCATCAGAAATTACAGGGAAAAGTAGATAAGGAGCATACATTTTAGAAAGTCACAATTATGGATTCCATTAGTGATTTAAAATTTAGTAATAATCCAATCTGCTATATGTTGCAGGAAGGATGGGTAGCATATACAGAGTATTCATTCCTTTCAATTTTGTACCAAAGTAGGATATTAAAGGAATTCAAGCTGCTGGATGGTGCCAGCATTGGGAAACTGAGCAGTGAGAGCGTCTTGGACCGTCAAGGTCAGTAATCATTTTCCATTAGTGGTAAGACCCAGGTGGAAACCCACAAAAAAAATAAGGGAAGCACAAGAATAACAAGACTGCAAGGCCTCACCATCACTCACGGACTAAGGCTTTGTTACAACAGGAAACCAATTGACCAGAAAGGTTTTCGTAATTTAATTGTGCTACCTCATAAGAAGGCCCTTCCTGAAACCTGGAGTTCACATTTGACTGGGAGCATATTCAAAAAGTCACAGATCACCAGAGCCCTGGTGTGGCTAATTCCAGGTTGTGATTTGGCTGTTAATTATCACCTTTTCCATGAAGAAATCTTCTTTCCTTCTAGTTAGAATTGATTATGTCTTCTTATTTTTGTTAAAAATATTTTCAATTACTTATTTTATTCTTATTTAAGATATACATCACTTAAAATCCATAGGTATGGATGTTATACTATAGAGTATGTGATATCAGTATGCATGAATTCCACTCCATTTCTCATGACTCTGTCTCTGGAAATTTTATTTTATTTTGTACTTGCTTTCCTACCCTTTGCTATAAGTCACAAATAATAAAAGTTACTATATATATATATATATATATATAAGCATAGGTTGCTGAGGAAAGATGGGGATAGGGTATGTGAATATTTATCACAAGACGTTCTACATGTTTTGCAACATGTGCATGTAGTTTTATTTATAAAAATACAAAAATATAAAAATACATAATACATAAATAATTATGCCAATTTCACTACTTTGGAGGTTCCATGATCACTTTCTTTTATTATTTATTTATTTATTTTTGTTTGTTTAGATAACTTACTTTGAGAGAAAGAGACAAAGACAGAGAGAGAGAGAGAGAGAGGGGAAGGGGCAGAAAAAGAGAGAGCCCCAAACAGGCTCCATGCTATCAAGTGAAAGGCCCAATGCGGGGCGCTAACACACAAACCATGAGATGGTGACCTGAGCCGAAATCTAGAGTCCCAAGCTTAACTGACAGAGCCACCCAGGCACCCCATGATCACTTTTTGTGTGTGTGTGTGGAAAAGAGAGAGAGAGAGAGGGAATGGGAAAGGAGCAGAGGGAGAGATTCTTAAGCAGGCTCTACACTCAGCATTGAGACTGACCAGACCAAGGCTCAATTTCATGACTGTGAGATCAGGACCTTGAGCTGAAATCAAGAGTCAGACGCTTAACCGACTGAGCCAGGCGTCCCTCCTCATGTGCCTTTTAAGAATAATTTCCTACATAACTACAACAGCATTATACCTCTGCCATTGCAATTAAATTCTGTTATCACCAAATATAAAGTTCATGTTCAAATCTTCTCAATTACTGTCTTTTTTATTTTGAAATTCAGGGTCCAGTAAGGCGTATATATTGTATATGAATACTCGTCATAATCCTTCTCTTAGTATTGGCTCTTATAAGGTATCAAATAGCCATTATTTTGTGTAATTGATCATATTCTGAATTTACCACGGTGTTTATTCATAATCACTTCACATTCAAGATTTTTTGTCCAGGAAGCTATACAGATGATAGAGTACTCTTTTTGCTTTGTATCAGGAAGCATATAATTTGAAAAAGTCCCGAAACTGTGATGTTAAATTTGATAAGATGGTTAGTTTGGTAAACATCAAACATCTCTGTTTTAAAAGTATGTTGTGTCTTTATCATACAATTTGGAAGCAATTTGTGAGTTGACATTTGAGACAATGTAATGTTTTATTCCCTATTTTCACCAATGGTTTTGCATATATGATGATTCTCACCAAAGTATTCCTTCAGTGGTCGAAAAATGAGAGTTTTCTTATTATTTTGCCTCTTTTTCATAACATTAGGAGTCTTTGAGAACCTCTTTGCTTTCTGGTAAAACAAGGTGCTTTAAGCTGCCACTGTATTTTTCTTAACGCAGACTCAAGCTACTTTTGTAATGGTTCAGTGACTTTTAGAAGGGAATGGTATTTAGAAAAAATATTTTTGCTAAATGATTATTCTAGGATGTTTCATTAGGAAAAAAATATGTATTTAGGGCACTTGGGTAGCTGAGCAGGTAAGCGTCCAACTTCTGCTCAGGTCATGATCTCACCGTTCGCGTGTTTGAGCCCAACGTCAGGCTCCATGCTGACAGCTCAGAACCTGGACCCTGCTTTGGATTCTGTGTCTCCCTCTCTCTCTGCCCCTCCCATGCTCGTGCTCTGTCTCTCCCAAAAATAAATAAGCATTAAAAAAATTTAAAAAAGAAAAATATATATTTATATTTATACTTATAAATATTTCAGTTCATGTTGACATTTGCAATTCAGATTTATCATTGAAAGATAGAGGTTCTTCCTTTCTTCACATTTTAAAATTATTTGTAATAATTTTCTCTTACAAAGGAAATCCTGTTCCTACTAATATTAATATATTCACTTACTTATTTTACATTCTGATGCTCATAAAATAATTTCAGAATTACAATACAGTATTCTAAAAATAAACCAACTAATTAAAGTTTAAGATTTCTTTGTAATTATGTTTGCCCTTGGAGTATATCCCTCTAAGGATATGAAATCATTCTGCTATTTTAAAAATTTAGTCGAAAGGATGTTTTCACCTCAGAGATGTAGAGAGAGCAAGCAAAAGCATTGCCCTCACCTTAGAATGAGTAGAAAAAGCTGGACAAAATGCAAATCAAGTCCCTTTCTGGGATCCATCAGAAAACCGAAGTTGAAGGGTAAACAACTAACATGAAATCTGGGGAGAGGCAGGCACCTGTAGGGAGATATCAGGCCCAAGGACTTGTTTGTTGGGGCAGATGCTGCCAGAATTACTAAATTAATAAGAAGATTGAGCAGCACTTTTTAATGAATTGCTAAAGGCCCGTTATTGGCTGGCTGGAAACCTTAACTATAGATGATTCTGACTTTCTTGAGGTTTACCTCACAGGAGAG
Organism: Panthera pardus; assembly: GCF_024362965.1. NCBI lineage: Eukaryota > Metazoa > Chordata > Mammalia > Carnivora > Felidae > Panthera > Panthera pardus. The sequence continues at coordinate 105,748,956 of NW_026526655.1, forward strand.
ATCAGCAAAAATGTTGAGAAAGCCTCTCCCATGATGATGGCTGGGAGAGGATTATGGCCCCAAGGGATTATCCCTCTTTGATCTATGAAGCAGAAGCCTTAAGTTGCAGAGGAAAGAAACGAAAATGGTTTGGAATTTGGTGCAAACCCACTGCAATCAAGGGATGGGGACTAGGAAAATAAAAATGTGAATAACTCTACCCATGGGAGCTGCAGGAATATATGCTAAAACCAGCACTCCAACAGAAGGAGGAGAGGAACACACCGGAAGGCCACAGCCCCAAGCGTCTGCTTCATTCTAAGATGTGATCCAGGTCCCTAAGAATGCTTCCCTGTGCCAACCACCATGCAACAAGGCAATGGGAAGAAATATGATATAGATCAGAAACTCGGATTCATACAATGGAATGAAATGAAATGGAATGAACATATTGGTAAAGAGGTTAGTTCTCCAATCATATATGAAAACACTAAGTTCTTCTCTGTACCTAATAGCAGAGCTTCATATATGAGACACACAGATCTGAAAGGTGGTATAGATATATGCACAGTTATGTTGGAGATTTCTATACTCTTCCCTCTGTAATTGATAGGGCAGCTAGGGAGAAATGCAGCTGGATATAGAGACCTAAACAAAACGGTTGGCAAAACTGACAGGTAGGAACACACTACAGATAACAGAACAAAAAATTTTCTTAACTGTACAAGGAGCCTTGACCCAATAGTCCACAATGTGCACCATAAAACAGATCTTAGCAGATTTTAAAGGAATTAAATCATATTCATTAATTTTAAGTTCATAACAATATTAAAATAGAAATCATAACAGAAACATTTTTGGAAAATCCCCAAATAGCTGAAAGTTAAGTTACAGTACTTCAGAGTAACTCCTAGGTCAAAGGGAATGTGTAAGGAAATAAAATTTAGTTTGAACTGAATGAAAATAAAAATGCAACATATCAAGCTTCTTAAGCTTCAGGTAAAGAAGTGCTTAGAGGAAACATAATGGCACTAAACTGTCATGTAAAAAAGGACAATTTAAAATTAAAAAAAAAACTGAGCCTTTAATTTAATAAACAAGTGAGAGAAGAACAAATTAAACTCAGAAAAAGTAAACAATAAAGGCAAAAGCATAGGCAAATAAAACTCAAAACAAATCAATATGTAAAACCAGTGAAACAAAGATTTATTTCTTAATACAAGGTCCAGCATGGAAAATATAGTCAATGGTATTGTTGTAGCCCTGTGTGGTAATAGGTAGGTAGATGGTAGCTACGTATATGTTGAATACAGCATGATGTATAGAGTTGTTGAATCACTGTGCTGTATACCTGAAACTAATGTAACATTGTGTGTCAACTGTGCTAAAAAAAAAATCCAGTTATTTGAAAGAACCAATACAATGTATGAACTCCTACCAATATTAACCAAAAAGAAAGGTAAAGACACACATTTCAAATATCAGGAAGAAAAGAAGTGCTATCACTACTGACCCAACAGACATTCAAAGAATAAGAAGTGAATAGTAAAACAACTCTATATCCATAAATACTAAAGTAATTCTATGTCTGTAAGTTTCATGAAATGGAACTTAATGGTTCATACAATATTTGAAAATAACTCAAAGAAGGTTTTTCAAAAGGGAGAAATGTACCATATCTGTGGCACGGGAAACACAATATTATTAACTGGTGACTTATCTCCAATTTGATCTAGAGGATTAATAGATTCCTATTTAAATTCTTACAATTTGTGCATGTGTGTGTCTGTATGTGCATTTCAACAACATGTTCTAAAATATAATCAGGAAGGCAAATAAACTATAATAACCAAATAATTCTGTAAAGAAAAATAAATATAAATAAATATTTAGGACCCACACTATCCTTCCACAGTTCTTAATGTAAAGCAACCATTTTTAAGACTGTGGTCTTAATAAGCCCAGAAACCTACCCATGCAAATATGGTGAAACTTTATGAAAAAGGTACACAGATAGTGTAACAAAGATCCTATTTTTGACAACTAGAATAGAATAATCAAACATCTATAGGCAATGAGCTAATATAAATAAAACAAATATTATTGGCTTATATCTCACACCTGTGCAAAACTTAACTCATAAATGATCATAGACACATGCAGAATATAGCTATAAAAACTCTACATGAAATTATAAGAGATAGTTTTATGATCTTGAGTTTGACAATAAATTATCACACTAAAGGCATTATCCATAGAGAAAAAAAATGTAAGCTAGATTTATTAAACCAGGAGATTTACTGCTTAAAAGAAATTGCTACGATTGAAAAAGAAAAGCCACAGAATGAGAGGAGATATTCCAATGATATGCCAATTCCATATCTTCTCAAAGACATTATACAGAAAAGTTTTAATCCCTTAAGTTCCAATAGGAAAGTAAACAACACAATAATAAATACAGGATCAGAACAATTTACCAAAAACAATATTTATGTGGAATATAAGTATGTTAAATGATTCTCAGCATCATCTGTCATCAGAGAAATGCAAATTTAAACCATAATAAGATGCCATAGACATTTATTAAGATGGCATAAACAAAAGAAAATAAAGCAAATGACAACGACAACAAAACACCGACAATATCAAATGTTTATGAGAAGGCAAAGCAGAATAAACTCTCGTTCATTTCTGATTCCAGTGAAAAATGTCACTGTCAATTTAGAAAATGATTTGGCAATTGCTTATATATACACTTACCAGAGGGCTCAGTAATACCATCACTAAAGTGAACAAAAGTTCACCTGGTGTAAAACCATCACAAGTGAACCAAAAACCAGAGGTACACCAAAACCTATATGAAAATAGTTATAGTAGTCGTGATCAAAAACTGGAAACAGCCTAAGATCTCCTTCAACAACTGAACACATAAATAAACTGTGGTTCACCCAGGCAATGCAACATCACTTGCCAATAAAAAGGAACATACGGTTGATTTTTTTATTCATTCACATGGATAGATTGTGAATGCATTTTAAGGGGTGCCTGGGTGACTCAATCTATTAAGCATCTGACTTCGGCTCAAATCATGATCTCGCTTTTCCTGGATTCAAGCCCCACATTGGGCTCTGTGCTGACAGCTCAGAGCCTGGAGACTGATATGGATTCCGTGTCTCCCTCTCGTTGCCCTTTCTTCACTTGTTCTCTCTCTCTCTCTAAACCTCTCTCTCTCTCTCTTAAAAATAAATAGATAACTTAAAAAAATAAATAAATGCATTTTGATAAGTGAGAGAGCAAGACTCAAATGCTGTTTACTGTGTGACTCCTTTTATCTCACATTCTGAAAAGGTAAAACCATCAACAACAGACGCAAAGATCAGTTGTCACCCAGGGTTGGGGCACTGGAAGGAGGCTGACCACAAGGAAGGGGGTCACATAAGGAAATTTTAGTACTGATGGAACCATTTTTTATACCATGGAGGAGGATACACGACTGTACTTTTCAAACCCATAGAACTGTATATCGAAAGGTGCAGAAAATGAATTCAGAAAATGTTTTTAAGTTTATTTATTTTGAGAGAGAAGGGGGGAAGGAGAGAGAGAGTACGTGAACAGGGGTGGGGCAGAGAAAGAGGGAGAGAGAGAATCCCAAGCAGTCACCGCCACGGTCAGCACAGAGCCCCACGTGGGGCTCAAACTCATGAACTGTGAGATCATGACCTGAGTCGAAACCAAGAGGCAGTTGCTTAATCAACTGAGCCACCCAGATGTCCCATGCACGCAGAAAAATTTTAAAAATGAGCGTGCTGTGGAATCCCAGAATGTGATGTGAACTGTGACAAAAGGAATGCACTCTTTTGCAAATGTATGACTTAGGAAAAGTGTGTTCTGATTGTATTCTGTAAGGCTAACAACAACAACAACAACAACAAAAAAGTACATGAACTCTCTGCTTAATTGATAGCTTTGTTTCTCTCTTGGGGATACGGATTAACGATTTTGGAAATGCTTTGCCTGTATGCTAGAATTGAACAAACAAGCAAATAGATTACAGAGAAAAAAAAACAAAACAAAACAGGTTTCTTACCACATACAAAGAAGTTGTAAATGATCCTGGGGGAGGTTAGAATAAATACTGTGGTACTGGATTGGAGTTAGACACCAGTATACGCTCCGGTTTATATTGTACATACAGGTAGGGAAATAAATATACATGAGTGTCCACATGGGTTATGATACACACATATATTTCACGGCTCTCTCTGCTCAGGTAAACTAGAGACAAGGATACCAGCGGTAACAATGAGTAACGCCTAGTGCGCAGATTTGGTTCTTAAACACTATTCAGCTTAAAAGGAACCTGATTCATTGGAGAAATGGTTGGCTGTAGAGACGGAGCATGGAAAAATAGGAGTCTGATGCATCCAGAAACTAAAGAATTAAAAAAAAAAAAAAAAAGTTGGGGGAACATGTGAAAGGGACACAGAAGTCAGGCTAAAAATGGCCAAAATGGAAAAATTGAAGTCATAATATAAATAATGATAAACTTATGATCAAAATAAGAAAATAAGTACCAGGGAGTTCATACTTACCTAAATAAATGGTAGCGCAAACGAATAAATGAATGGGGAGAAAAGTCCAATTTACAGGCATAGAAGAAACGAGAGATACCGAAAATCGCCATGAGAACGTCAGTGTAATAACTGCCGGAGGCAAAATGCACTCATGAATGCGATAACCAGGGCGGTCAGAAACCTTTTGGAGAAAACTGTTGTTCGAGTGGAATCAAAATATCCCCTTGAATTATTTATGAATGAACAGGTTGCTTTTAAGCTATGTCCATAAATTGTTTGGCAACCCTCCCTCTGGGAGGTGGAGTTTAATTCTCTCCCCCTGAGTGGGGAAGGAACTTAGTATCTCACTTCTAACACGTAGCTTCTGGCAAAAGAAAACCAATCGTTTTTCAGCCGAGAAGCTTGGCACACACCGCCTTCACCGAGTGGGTCAATGCTCGTATCACCAGCCATGACTCATACTGATCTATGCCCCCTATTTGGTACACTGAGAAGGGTGTCTCACACTTGTGGAACTCTTTCCAAATCCCTACTCCCAGTTAAAACTTCAGACGAATCCTGATTGAGGAATCTTGTAAGAAATAGCCGAGTGTTGAGCGTGGAGTGTAAAGAGTAACTCCAATGGCATCATGGATTGGATTTTGACCCCAAAAGGAACATTAGCAGGAAAACCTAGGAAGTTGGGGTAAACGCGTTAACAGTATTGTGCTACTGTTAATTTTGTGGTGTTTATACATCTACCATCATTATATAACACTAGGGAAAGTGAGGGACAATCAGTATTGTCTTTCCAACTTTTCAGGATCTAAAATTATTTTTTGGGGGGGGCTCCTGGGTGGCTCCGTGGGTTAAGCATCAGAGCCTGGAGCCTGCTTCGGATTCTGTGTCTCCCTCTCTCTCTCTCAACCCCTCCCCCACTCATGCTCGGTCTGTTTCTGCCCCTCCCCCATACACACACACACACACACACACACACACACACACATATACACACACGTATATATGTATATATATACACACACGTATATATGTATATATATACATACACATATATATGTATATATATATACACACACACACACATATGTGTATATATACATATATGTGAATAAAATAAAATTATTTTTTAAGTTTATTTATTTTGAGAGAAAGAGAAGGAATGAGCAGGGGAGGAGGAAGAGAGAGAATACCAAGCAAGCTCTGCACTGTCAGTTCAGAGCTGGATTCAGGGCTTGATCCCATGAACCATAAGATCATGACCTGAGCGGAAGTTAGACACTTAACCAGCTGAGCCCCCCAGGCATCCCCTAAAATTATTTTAATTTGTATGTTTAAAATACCAGGGAGATAATTCTGTTGAACTACTTTTATAGTCTGTATTGTATTGTCAGTCTTACATATACAGATAACCATTTGTTTCTTTTTAACTGACGACTCATTTTTTTTCATCTTCACGATTTAATTTTCCTTTTGAAGTTATAATTAATATCCTTCAAAACTCAAAGCTATAAAGAGTAATATCAGACAAATCTTATGTCTCGTTCTCTTTTACCTTGTTTCTACCCATCCTCTTGATGTAAAGATTTTTATTAATTTACAGTTGATCCTTGAAGTACTACTGAAAAAAAATACTATTTGCTTTTCTGGTGTTTATTTTGGTATTTAGAAATCTAATTTCACAGACTCATGTTTAATTTTATCCTGAAATCCTTATATTATAAAACAAAAGTTTCCTTTGACCGTCTCCTGATGGAAAAGGCCTCTTCTGTTATATTTCTCAGAATGGGTTAATAAATAGAATATTCCACAATTTTTTCCATGTTTGAAATTGTTTTTCTATAACCTGGATGATTTCAATCAATTTTCCTGAATATGATGCGTATGTTTAATTAACTTCCTTTCTTATTCATCTTTTCCCCCAATTTCTTCTTGTCTCTCTAATAGGCTCATCATAATGTGGCAAAGGGCAGAGCAATCACTTTCTCCCTGAAAATTATTGAACTGATTGTCTGCATTTCATTTTTGTTGTACTGAATCATGTACTATGGGATGGAGCTGTTACGTTATTACATGAAAGCATTAAGTTATGCAAGAGTTGTTATAGATGACTATCGTGAGGGTAGGCATTGTATCATGTGTCCGCCACTCTGCCTCATATGTTTGTTTCTTTTCCTTCTTCACCTCCATTTCTTCACATTCTTACTTTAAAAATATAGAAATATGCCTTTTGTGTCATTCTCAGTTTTACTTCCTACACTCCAGGGTTAGAAATTTATGTCACATGGCTTTTTTATGAATTATCATGCTCAGAATATGTTGTTTGATTAATCAGAGTTGCGTGTCTGATGAATATTTACCATGGGAGTCAAGCAAATGGACAATGACTCAGTTAATTCTTCAACAAATTACTAATTTAAAAAAAAAAAAACAATGTGGTGGTGAAATCATTCACTTTGCTTTTTCTGTAGCATATGGATATCTTCCACAGACACCCAGTATACAGCATCTTACATTTCATTGGTAGCTGTCAAAAATGCCTAGATAATCCCTTAGTTGATGCATATTTATTCATCCAGTCCATGACAACTTTATTTTGATCTCTTAATATGTTCTAGACCCAAGAGGTACAGCAGTGAACAAGAAGAAGAAGAAGAAGAAGAAGAAGAAGAAGAAGAAGAAGAAGGAGAAGAAGAAGAAGAAAAGAAGAAGGAGGAGAAGAAGGAGAAGAAGAAGAAAAAAGAACTATTACTCTATGTAGAGAAACGGCACATCTCAAGAATGGAGTCAGGTGAAGTTAGCTTTGAGAAGAGATCATTTTAGAGGCACAGACTATGTATTAAGTTCCAATGCAGACTCTTATACACAAAAAAGTGTGGATGAGAAATCTCAGAAGGAAAGGACTGGGCTTCTGCAATCTGAATGTGTAAGGAAAGTAAATGCCATATATTATCATACCTTAAGAAGGGGTGTGGACACCATGAAGAATCTTTACATGCACTGATGCACTGATTGGACAATAAACAAATATCTAAGTACACACTCTTACATTTTTATTGCTAAACCAATGTACTTTACGTGGGTCCACTGGATCTAATCATATATATATATATATATATATATATATATATATATATACACACACACATATATAATATTATAATACATATACATATATATTCATAAAATTATGTGAATTGTAACAAGTTGCTAGAAAGTTATAAATACAGTGGGGAGAGGTCTCATGTACCCTTGACCCAATCTCCCCCAAAGGTTACATCTTGTATAAGTACAGTACAACTTCAAGTCCAGGAATTTCACTTTGGTATATTGTGTACACTTAATTCTATAGTTTTATTACATCTGTATATTCATGTAATCCCCCACCATACTTTGTAAAGATGCAGAACTATTTTATCACCAGAAATGTCTCCCTCATGCTATCTCTTTTTTCTTTAAGTTTATTTATTTATTTTGAAAGAGAGAGAGCAAGCACGAGTGGGGGAGGGTCAGAGAGAGAGGGTGAGAGAGAGAATCCCAAGCAGGCTCCACACTATCAACAAGGAGCCTGATGTGGGACTTGAACTCACAAACCATGAGATCGTGACCCGAGGCAAAACGAAGAGCTGGATGTTCAACTGACTGAGATACCCAGGCATCCCAACCTGTCTCTATTGTTATATGCACACCCCTCCCCAAACTATCCCATAGCTTCTGACAACCACTAATCTGTTTTCCATACTTATAATTTTGTTTTATTGGGGCTGTTATACAAAGTGAATCATGCAGTGTGTGACCATTTTGAGACTGGCTTTTTTCACTATTCACAATGTCCTTCTATGTTGATGGGTGCATTGGTAGTTCAGTCCATTTTACTTCTAGTTAGAATTCCATAGTATGGATGTACCATAATTGTTTAAGCATTCACTTATTGCTTCTAGCTTTGGCTCTTCCAAATAACCCTGCTATGAACATCCATGTATAGGTTTTTGTGTGGACATATGGATTCATTTCTCTGAGATAACTGCTCAGGAGTACAATTGTTAGATCATATATGAAGCATATATTTAATTTTTTTAAAGAAACCACCAAACTTTTTCCAGAGTGGTTGTAATATTTCACATTTCCACCAGCAATGTATAAGAAATCCAGTGTCTCTGTACCCTTGCCAGCATTTTGTATAAACTGTTTTTAGTTTTAGCTGTTGTAATAGGTGTGCGGTGATATCTCATGGTATTAGATTTCCAGTTTTCCAATGGAGAGTGATGTTAAGCGATTATCAGTGTTCATTAATCATCTGTACATCATCCTAATGAAATGTCTCTTCATTTTCCCCCATTTTCTAGTTGGATTGTTTAAGTTTGAAATTTTGATAAAGCTAGATGAATATCCATTTTTTTTCTTTAATGGATTGTGTTTTTAATGTTGTGTCTAAGAATGCTTCGCCAAACCTTGGGTTCACAATATTTTTCCTCTTTTTTTTTCTAAAAGAGTTATATATTTACATTTTTACCTTTAAATCTGAAATCCATTTTTGTATGAATTTGGGGACTTAGGTCAAGGTTTAATTTTTGCCTAAAGATAGACATGGTTCAAGCACAATTTGTTGAAATGACTTTTCACCTTTGTCAAAGTCTGTTGGCCATACTTGGGTGGAGTTATTTCTGAATTATCTATTCTACTCAATTAGATGTGTCTATCTAATTATGCATACTACACATGCTTGACTACTGAAACTATACAGTCTTGAAATTGTTTAGAGTTATCCCATGTTATTCAATTTTTTTTTAAGAATGTTGGCTTTACCAGTTCCTTTGACTTTGTATAGAAATTCTACACTGTTCTATACACACACACATACACACATACACACACAGACACACACACAATCTTGCTCAGGTGTTAATAAGAATTGCATTAAACCTGTAGTATATCAATTTGCAGAAAATTGACATCTTTACTATGTTGAATCCTTCAATCCATGGTATGTCATCACTTATTAGATCTATTTTGAAGCATGATACGTCCCATCATTTAGACTTTATTTCCTTCACCAACATCTTATCATTTTCAGCATACAAGTACCATACATGATTTGTTGGATTTAAACTTCTTATCCTCCTTCTCCTTCTCCTTCTTCTTCTTTCCCTTCTTCCCCTTCTTCTTCTTCTTCTTCTTCTTGAATGGATGCAAGTGGTATTGCATTTTTATTTATCTTATTATTATTTTTTTGTTTTTTTGTTAGTTATAAAATGTAGCATCCAGTTGGTGGTTAGTAGTCACACCAGTCCATATTAGTAGCTTTGAAGTGTGCACATGCTTAAATAAAGGTGATAAGTACCAATCAAATTCTAACACTGATCTAAATAAATGTGGTTTTAGATATAATTCAATCCAAAAGGCTAATCAAATGATACTGCCATCATCAATAGTTAAACCAAAGGCATAATTTTCCAAATCACTTTTAGTTCAGTGGAATAAATTCTAGCTTTTTAAAGTTTAAATCTACATAAAACTGAAAACAATCTAACAATTTTTCTACCTGAGATAAAAACGAATTTCTTTTTTTCTATCTATACATAATTCTTGGCATTGAGGTAAATCAGAATTTACATGATGTGCTTTGTCAAACTTTTCCAAAAAACTGTAAGCCCTGTTCAGAGAGAAATTCTCATGTTACACATACATATTTACATAATTTTTCTTCAAAGACTAATGACAAATGTGTGAGGTTAATAGGCACGTAATAGGACCAGGATACCACTAATAATGTGGGGAAAAAAAGCCATTCATTTACGCAACATGAAATGCGATCACAGAACCTATGTACACATATGAATCACCAAAAATTCAGAAACTCAGCTCACTTTGAGAAAATTCATTCTATTATTTGGAGCAGAGGTTGCCAAGTTGTGATGTATAACCAAAACATTGTGCATAAAAGCTCCAAGGCCAAGTATTAGCTTAAATTGGCAATAACTGCAACTTATGTTAAAAACTAAACCCAACTAAATGTTTACTGTGACCATGCAACTCTGCTTTGTGGCCTGCAGGCTTTACTGGGGAACGACCTCTTCTCTCTTGTCTCCCCTCTTTGGGCTCCTCTTGCCCCTAGCTTCTTTTTTCACGTCTTTGGCAATGCTTCCAAATCTTGAAAGCGAAAATAAACCCCAAACAAACAAACAAAACAAGTAAACAACAACAAAAAACCTGCCAAAGAAAATGTGGAGGGTGAAAAATAATACTATATATGATGTGCAAAAACCAAGCTAAAGGTAGGAACTGAGGAAAAAAAATACTGGAAGGAAGGCTGAGCAGTAGTCTACCCTCAAGGGAAAAGAGAACATAAAAAATCGGGGGTCTGTACCCCTAGTCCTTCCTGCACATCATCTCCTGATTAGAAGACTGTGGGACGGAACATCAAACTCTGGAAAGGTAATGAGTTTGAAGGAGGAGCTGAAGAAGTGAATAACTGATAACAAAGTACAGCAGCACCTTTAGCTGTCCATGAGTTTCTTTTCTCAGGCTTCGCCAAGGTCAATATGAACATTGTTGATGTCAGCCTTCTCTGTGATCCCATGTATTTGTGGATCTGGAGCCTCAATCTCATTGCCCGTGTTCAGGGCCATGTTTTTTAGATTCCCTAGGATACTTGCCACTTGAGTCAGGTTCTCTTCCATTTCCTCTTCTCTGACCTCATTATTAGTGCTGCATTTAATGTATCCACTGCTGGCTGCTGCAGTGGTTGCTTGTTGAGGCTGACTGTTTGTCCCTCGGCCTGGCTGCTTAGATACTACATTACTAGCAGATTTGTCTCTGCCATCCCCCCATGTTACTCTGTAGGTTACTTGGACTCAAAGTTCTTTGTCCAAGCAGTTCCAGCCACTCTACTCCTGCCTCAGCAGCTGGGACACCCCCAGACTCGACCAGGGACTATGTCCTCCTAGCACCTGCATGCGCTCTGGTATTGCTTTTTTAAGTTTGGGTTCCATACGTTCATTGCTAGTATATAGAAATACAATTAATATTTGTAAATTTATCTTCTATCCTGGGGTTTTGCTGGACCCCATTATTAATACTTGATGGTTTTTTAAAAAATAAATTCCTTAGGGATTCTTGTATAGACCAGTTTCCCATGTTAGGTCACCACGGAGACCATCCTGGCTAGGAAGCAGAGAGACTTTGCATCACCGCTCCCAGCGTGGCCTCCATGGATACCATGGAGAAAGTAGCATTGTTCCCGCGAAGCATTAGTGAAAATTTTGACTCATCACTAGCTCTCCCCTGACACCTCTGTGACCACACAGGATAGGAGTGAAGTGTAGGACCCTCACCATGGTATCCCCTTTTCTGAACAGAGGGGCGGGTGCCTAACTACTCATTGGTGGTGAGTGTGCTGAGTCCTTAGGAGGCCTTCTCTGACCTTGCCCTGACCATGAGTTTGGGGAGCCTTGTTGCATCCTGCTAAGTGTACACTTTCGGGTCTCTACTTAGTTTTAGCTGGTGGAATTGAGAGTGGGACTTCACTTTTTTTCTGTGGTGTTTGAAACAGAGTGGTTATTTCCAATAGTTTCTATCCTGCTAGGCTGCTTCCTTCTTAGCCCTTTGGATAAAACAAAAACAAAAACAAAAACTGTCTTTTATTTTGTTCATTTTTATTTATTTTTGCTTGTATCTGTGCCCGCTGATGTATCCAGGTTGCTGGCATCTCCAGTATTTAGTCTGAGACATGTGAGACAAAAAGAACACCCGTTACTACCATGCCATTCCTCAGTGACCAATGTCCTTAGCCAGGCTGTAAACTTTTCCTCACCATGTAGAGTTTGTAAATATCTGTGTAAATATCTGAGATGCCTATCTGTCTATTGAGAAATAAGGAGAAATACAGGAAATAAGGAGAAATAAGGAAAAACATGCCTAATGCATCTCACCAGAAGTAGAAGTCTCTGTAATGTATTTTTAATCAAACTATTTACACAGACAGAGATCCCAGAAAAATATTTGCCTGGAGCCCTGAACAAAATGAGGGGATGGGCCAGTCCAGAACTGTGTAACACGGCCATACCCAGTAGCCAGATGGGCTGGAAGAAGCCGTATTTTTAGCAGAGCATAATGCCACCCCAATTAGAACTGGGGCTCTCTTAGTACGTACAAAGAGAAAATGGGATTTTAATAGGCAACCTGCTGTGTCTGCCACATATTCCTATTGCTTAACAACTTATTTTAAAATAATAAGTGCTGTGGGAGGCCCCAGTGAGCTTTCAGTTGAAATTAAAAAATAAATTTATATTTGTGAGTAAATATGCATGATTCAAAATGGGTTAATGACATGTTATAATGTGGAGGAAGCCAAACCAAAACGTTGGAAACATTCAAAAGACCAAATCTATATTTCGTACAGCAACCAGAATGCCAAAGATGATCCCAGTCCCAGAGTCCAGAGGATGTGCTCTGTGCAAGGTTAACTGGCCTGACGAGCCTCAGAAATCCCTACTTCGTTCAGGTTCAGGAGAGTCACAAAAGAAGCAGATAATGTCATTCGGGGTTTAGCGAACTATGGGGGAAAAAGGAAAGAATGTTAGAAATGTCAGAAAGTTGGAGAGCACTTGATAATATATTTGGCTTGTATGTAGGCCAATGAATATTTGTGCAGCCCTAAGAAAGTTCTGGAAATTCATAAGAATTGTGGAAGCCTGATGACAATAAATAGAAAGATTTATTGACTGACTGACCTTTAGAAGGACCTCCTCAACTAAATGGTACTAACAGTCAAATACGCTGCTTAAAAAAAACAAAAAAAAACATTTATTGAATTTACTTTTATATTACATTTTACATCGAAATCCTCTTGTCAATAATATTTTCCTATATTATACTTTCAATTCCTAAATTTATTATAAAATTCTAAATAGAAAATATTTTAAAAAATTTACAACCAAAAAGCAGATATCGCTTTCATTTCTGTACCCTGGCAACTCATATCTTTCCTCAAGGATATTATATGTGTTACAAATGTTTATTTCATTTTACTCAAATGGCATAATTGGTAAAATCATTTGTATCTCTATCACTTCAAAAAATAATATATCCTGAAGGTTTTCTCTTACCCTGACAATGAGAAGGCCTCATTTTTTACACAAATTTAAGATAAACTTGATGTAGACAGTGGAAGAAAACATCATAGGAAAATTGCATTTCCTCTCTACCTTTACAATTAGTTGCTTGTGTTATCATATTCATGTTTTTACAACTGTTGTGTTATAATTCAACAAGCTGGTTATAATGTGGTTTCATACTGTTTTTCCACTAGACTATTTTCCCATCCACTTCCTTGGGAGTTGGTACAGTGCTTTCATGGTAGTCCATTTCCCTGTCATCTGACACAAAACCTAGACTACAACAAGGACATTAATTGCCATGTATTGAACACCATGCACGAGAAACATGGTTATATGCTTTGTAAATGTTATTGTATGTAAGTTGCTGAAAAAATCTAACCGAAAGGTATAGTTATCATCCTGCTTTTAAAGCTGATGAAAATAAGGTTTACATATGTCAGATATTTTTTTTTTGTACAAATAATGAGTGTTTGCATCATGTACCTCTTTTCTTCAAAAGTTAATCCTAAACCCTGATCTGTCTGGAATTAGACTGTATGCACTCCATGCCTCACTTAAAAAAACAAATTAATAGAATGTGGAAGGGCCAGAATCAGTTCTTATCAAATCATGAACATATCATTTAAACATGGCCTTCTTTATCACGTGCACTTTTTGGTAAAGGTAATTTAAACCACTACATAGGTGTTAAATATTATAATAGTAAAATTTACCCAGAAAGTTCAAGTAGAAAGTTTTTTCTATAGATTCACATAGTATCCAGTTTATCTCAGCCCTAATATTTCCCCACACAATATATTTTAATTTAAATCTCATGGTTTACATTAAATTTATGTAAAGATTATATATTTAGTTTACTGCATAAATCCAAAGACTTGTATGGAATCAAACTGGCATGGGCATGAGTCCATAGTTTTTCATTTTGTTGCAAGTTTCCTTATCACTACCAGAAAAGTTTCCTTAGCACTACCATACACAGAATCATGTTCCTTGCAGCCAAGTATACCCTCTTTTGCCATCTCTCCTGCTAAAACTCTGGACAAGATGCAAAAAATAAACTACCTGAGGATCCTTCAAAGTTAGTTGTAGGGAAGAGTGAAAGCTCAGAGAACCAACCTGGATGTGGGTAAGGTCTTCATTTTTTGTTTCTTTGTTTCTCTTATAGCTTTACCTTGAGAAAAACTCGTCGTGAACCTATGTGAGCTGTAGTTACCACTGAAATCCCATCTTCCTAGACACAGGAATCTAGCCAAATGAGACTGCTTATTCAAAGGGGCAGGGGGGCATCCGTATTTGTTCTCTCTCTCCTCTTGTGGCATTTCCAGTGGCGAGACTCAGCCAGAGAGCACTATGACTCGGGTGGCACATGTCTGAGTAAATATAAAACAGTATTGTTTCCCCAGGTCCTTAAACATGTACATGAATATTAACAGCAAAAATTGTCACCTTGTCAGTAGGGTTCATATTATATGTAGATGTAATATATATGCCAACTACATAATAAAGGAGAGCAGGGATGGTGAAGACTCTTAAATATTTTAAAGACAGGTTCAATAAAGTGATTAACCATTGAACCAAGGGGGCTATAATAGACAAGGCTTATGCATATTACAATCCCGAGAGAGACCACTAATATCATAACACAAAGGAAATAGCCAAAAAATAGCATATAAATTTAAAAAATTAAAACTTATTCCTATAAAGAAAGAGGGAATAGAGGGACAAAAAGCATAATAAAATGATAGATCTAAATACAATTATATACATAACTGAATTTATGTAAATTATCAAAACAGCATTCTAAAGACAGATATCTGGTTGGATAAAGAGTAAAAACAATTCAACTGTATGCTGTATAAAACCTCAATTATAACATAAAGACATACAAAGGTTAGGAGTAAAAGAATTGTAAAAATATATACCATCCACACAATAATCAAAAGAATTTAGAATGACTATATTAATACGAGGCACAGTAGCTTCAGAACAATGAATATTACCCAGGGTAACAAAAGACATTACACAATAATGAAAGAATCATTTGTCCAATGAGTGTTATCATTCCTAAATGTATAACAGAACCCTAAAATAAGTGAAAGAAAAACTGACAGAACTAAAATTAAAAATAAACAATTCTACAGTATAGATGAATACTTTGATACATTTTTCCATTACCAATAGAACAAGTAGACAAAAAATTAGTAAAGGTGTAGAAGATCTAAATAACAGTCAACCACCTATACTAAATTGATAATTATATAAGATGACAATGGCAAAAATAAAAAATAATTATTTTCTAATGTCCGTGGGAAATGCACCAAGGTAGATCATATTCTGCACCATAAAACAAACACTAATAAATTTTAAAGACTAGAAACTATATAAATTCTTTTATCATACCATAAATACATTAATATAAAAATCAATAACAAATGATATCTGCTATATCCTAGAATGGGAATTAACCAAGTCACGTCTAAATCACTACAAGTTAAAAGGGAGGTCACAAGAGAAATTATAAAGCTTTTTACAATGAATAAAAAATGGGGGCGCCTGGGTGGCTCAGTCAGTTAAGCGTCCGACTTCGGCTCAGGTCATGATCTCGCAGTCCGTGAGTTCAAGCCCCGCGTCGGGCTCTGTGCTGACTGCTCAGAGCCTGGAACCTGTTTCAGATTCTGTGTCTCCCTCTCTCTCTGACCCTCCCCTGTTCATGCTCTGTCTCTCTCTGTCTCAAAAATAAATAAACGTTAAAAAAAATGAAAAAAAATGAAAATTCCATATATCAAAACCAAAGAACATAACAAGAGATCAAAGGGAAATTGATAGCATTAAATGCTTAACTTAGAAAAGAAAAATGAGGTTAAATCAATGATCTAAGCTCTCACTTTAAGAAACTAAGAAACAGACAACAACAACAACAAAACTAAATACAAAGAACACAGAAAAAATATTAAATTAATAGAAAGCAATGAAGTTAAAAGAAAAATAGAGAAAATCAATGAAAATTGGGATAAACTAATTTTTTTTAGTTTTATTATATGACACACAATTTAAATCCATTGTTCTTCCAACTATTATCGGTTGAAAAATGTAAAATATTTTTAAAAGCTAGACTTACCCATGGTTAATATTTTGCTCATTTTGCTCATAGTCTCTCATCTCTTTCTTCCACACACATACACACGCGCGCACACACACACACACACACACACACACAAATATACACATACACACCATTCATTCATTCCTCTTTGCTGAACCACTGGAAGTAAGTTGCAAGCATCAGGATGCTTAAAAATGAAACACATCACTATATGTCTACTGAGTATAAGGATATTCTTCTACATAACTGTAGTAACATCATGCACTAAAAATTAATTTTTACACAAAATATTTATCTGTGTTTAGATTTATGTATGTATGTATTGTGTATATATGCATGTATTTATATTTTAGAGAGAGAGAGAGAGTGTGTGTGTGTGTGTGTGTGCCAGGTAAGGGCAGAGGGAGGGGGAGAGAGAATCTTAAGTAAGCTCCATGCCCAGAAGAGAGATCCACACAGGGCTGGATCCCACAATTGTGAGATTATGACCTGAGCTGAAATCAAGAGTTAGACACCTAACAGACTTAGCCACCCGGGCACCCGGATAGATTTTCACATTTATATAAAATCTTATATATGTATAACCCATATTCAAATATCTCTAATCTCTAATCCTGTCCTTTATAACTAATTTAAGTTCAAAATCTAACCAAGTTCTCTGCCCCATATGGTTAATAAGGTTGAGACTAACAGGAAATTTAAAGCTGATTTTTCAGAGACCTGTTCTCCCTACCCAGGTATTATTTCTCTTCAGACTCCATTAAAAACTCCACTAGCCATCTCCCCAGAGGGCTAGACCTACACAAAAGGAGATCACTAATATGGTTCCAGTATATAAACAAGCAAGACCCTACATTCCTAACCCAAGATAACCCTAAGACCGCATCCAGTTTATAGGGATTCTTGGAGCATATGCATGACCCTCTTCCTTGTCCTACAAATGACCTCCTGATGTCAGGGGAGAAGTCAGCCTCATTTTGATGTTGAGTCTCCATCCCAAAGCAAACATGGGATATATGCTACATATATGTTTGCTCTGTGTACATGCTCCCATCTTTTCTCATGAATAGTCATAAGCTGCTCCACCTTTTTCTTCAATATGTGTTTAATGCCCCCCTTATGATCATACAAACTTGTAAACTCATTTGGGTGAGGCATAGTTGAGGTCTGCCTTCCAAGGTCCTCCTTTGGCTGCCTCTTGAATACATCCTTTTCGTGCTGCATTCTTCTTGTCTCAGTGGTTGGCTTTGCTCCACATTGGGCATACAAACTTGGGCTTAGTTATAACTGTATGAATGCATCATCGTTTATATGGTCTCCTTTACATAGCTATTTAGCTTGTTTCCAATATGTTGGATATTTTTTATGGGTATATATTCATGGTAAATTCCAAAAAGTGGATATGCTAAGCCAAAAGAGCCTTTGTAAGTGAAGTATTGTTAGATTTTGGTCAAATTCCACTCAAGTGTATTGTATCCCTTTGGACAGCCACCAGCAATGCAGAAGAGTGTTTCTTCATGGATTTGCCAAAAGAATGTGTGGTCAAAGGTTTGATTGGTGAGAAAGGGTCTCAAGTTATAGTTTTAGTTTATAATTTTCTTATTATCAATAAAGTTCAGTAATGTTTCATATTTTGAAGATTCACTGGCTATTAGTTTTTAAGAAACTCTTCATGCATTTTGCCCATTTTTCTAATGGGTTTTTTCTCTGTTGGTTAATAATTTATTATATTTAAAACATTATCTTTTTTATATAACAGTAACACATATTTATTTCTGACTTTTCTTTGGTCTTTGATTTTACTTAAATGTATTCTTTATGTAGTGCATTCAAAATCTACTTAAACTTACCAATTTTTACTTTTCTTGCCCTTGTATTTTGAGTTGTAGGTAAAGACTTTTCTATACCCAAATAATGAAATAATTAATTTATCTTTTCTTTTCTTGTTTGTGTTGCATCTTTTTTTTCTACATTTGTATCTTTTACATTTGAACTTTATTATGATGTATGATGCGAGTTATGGATCCAATTTTACCTTTCTCTAAATGACTATCCAAATATTCTAACACCATGTATTAAAAGTCCAATCTTTCCTCCAGTGCTTTGAAATGCGATATTTTGTCTTATGAGAAATTTGTAATGTTTTGCATCTAATTCTAGATTTTTTTATTCTGCTCACCATTTTCTTTCTCTATGTGCACTACCAGGGTTTTAATGGTGGAGATTCCTTAATATGTTTATTGGCTGATTGGGTAGGTCTATTGTACTTCCAGGGGTTTTGTAGATGTTGTTAAAACTTGATTCCTCTGAATGAATTGTAGAACATTTTGTCTCTAGAAACAAACAAACATAAAAAGCTCTCATTAAAAGCATATTTTATTTTAATTTAGAGAGAAATGGCATTTAGGTAATATATGCTCATCCTATTCAAGATTAAAATAATGCCTTTCCACTTTTTGAGTCTCCTTTTGTGTCTTTCAGTAAAGAATGTTTTCAAGTTTTCCTCATACAAATTTAGCATACTTCTTGTTCAATTTATTCTAAAATGCATTCATATTTTTCTTTTGATGTAGCTATCTTAAATGACATTTAATGTTTAATTATGTTCTTTAACTGATGGTATATATGAATCATATTGATTCTTGTTAGTTAATTTTATGTTGTTATCCAACTGAATTGTCTCCTCATTGATATCTTTGCAAACAGAAATCATTTTATTTATCCTTTCCACATTTTAATGACTCTAATTGTTTTCTATGGTTTAATTGTCTGATACTTCCACGATAAAATTAAATAGTAATGGCAATGTGTGCATCCTTATCATTTTCTTAATTTGATGGGCTTTGGGGATTCCACATTGGTTAAGATAAATGCTGAATCGGGGCGCCTGGGTGGCTCAGTCGGTTAAGCGTCTGACTTCAGCTCAGGTCACGATCTCGCGGTCCGCGAGTTCGAGCCCCGCATCAGGCTCTGGGCTGATGGCTCAGAGCCTGGAGCCTGCTTCCAATTCTGTGTCTCCCTCTCTCTCTGCCCCTCCCTCATTCATGCTGTGTCTCTCTCTGTCTCAAAAATAAATAAACGTTAAAAAAAATTTAAAAAAATTAAAAAAAAGATAAATGCTGAATCTTTTTAACGACTGCTTAGTATTCCATGATATGGAGATATAACATAATTTAATAATCATATCTTTATGGAATCTTAAGAAATTTTTATCATTAGATATAGTAGAAACTGTTGAAAGGAAATATCTACTCATAAGCCATTGCACATTTTATGAATATATATGTGGAAGATATAGCTGAATTGCTGGGTCAAGCAGTGTCTTCTAAATTTGGACAGAGGATGGGGTAGCTGGGTGGCTCAGTTGGTTAAGCATCTGACTCTTGGTTTCAGTTCAGGTTCTCACGGTTTCATGGGTTCGAGCCCCATGTTGGGCTCTGCACTGACGGTGAGGAGCCTGCTTGGGATTCTCTCTCTCTCCCTCTATCTCTGCCCCTCCCCTCCTCATGCTGTCTCCTTCTCTCTCACAATAAATAAACTTACATAAATAGATAGATAGATAGATGAAAATTATTTGTTTAAAAAAGATAGATGATAGATAGATAGATAGATAGATAGATAAAAGTCATTTGTTTAAAAAAAAATTTGGACAGAGTTTTCAAAATTTTCCTCAATATAATTTACATTATTCAAGCACTGTGTGTGATTCCCTGTTTTGTCATCTTTGCCTACATGTTGTATTATCCAATGTTTTTATCTTTGACTAAGTGATAGGCAAAAAAAAATATGGTATTTTGTTGTATTTTCAATTTTAATGTAACAGGAAATGTGCAAATAATATGTACAGTTGACCATAAAAGGAATTGACATGGATCTAATACCATCAAAGCATAGTCAATATCCTTCATTTAAAAAAGGGGAAATGCTTACTTATTTGAGGAAGCACTATATTTATTCAATACTTTTTGCGCTTCGCAAAACATTATCAGTTTTAAACATTTTTTAAAATTTTTTGTGGTGATTTTGTGATGCATTTTTTATTGTGTAATAGATTTTTATGGCTGGTTGTTATGGCATCAGGGGAACTGCCTTCTACATCCCAAATTTATTAAAAATAAATAAATAATTCAAATCTATCCACCTAGGATATTTATGATTTATAAACATTTATTTTTCTGTCTATAGGGTCCAATAATTTAAACCATGGGATAATGATCTGTTCAGAAAGAAAGTAATAGGTAACCAATGTATAACTCACTGGGTGCCATAGACTCTTCTAAGATCTCTCATCTAAACACTCATTCCAATAAGCTCTGTTATTATCCTTGTTTCACAGATGAAGAAAGTTGGGCACAGAGTGGTTCATAATGTGTCCGTGTTCATATACTCAGTAGGATGGTGTTGGGATGCAAACCCAATTATTCCAAGCTTTTGTAACATCTCTGAGCTTTTTAGTACAGGATAATCACTGGAAGATTTCCCTTATAAATTTGCTAATTTTTTTTCCATGAAGATGTGCTACTTATTTTGGAAATTTGTGTTATATGGACTTTACTTGTTATTGGTTGCTGCAGGGTCATCTTACAGAACTTTTCTTACACTGCTTGAACACTACCTCATTTAGAGGCTCTCCAAACATCTTATCAGGGCTGATGTTACCAAGTACTATGCCTGTCCCTGAGCTTAAAAGGGTTTGGTGTTTGGTTTAGTGCTATGCTGTCATGGCACTGATAATTTTTTCTGTATGTTTGTTTATTTTTGAGAGCCAGAGAGACAGAGCATGAGCAGGGGAGTGGCAGAGAGAGAGGGAGACACAGAATCCGAAGCAGGCTCAAGGCTCTGAGCTGTCAGCACAGAGCCTGATGAGGGGCTCAAACCCACGGACCGTGAGATCATGACCTGAGCCGAAGTCAGATGCTCAACCGACTGAGCCACCCAGGTGCCCCCACTGATAATCATTAAAAAAAAAAACAGTCTGACATTTCTAGTTTGCACTGGACCCCACAAATACATAACTGGTCCTGCATATTATGTCTCATGCGTACTCCCATCTCTTTGTTTTATCGACACAAGGAATCCATTTTTCCACTTTTCTTGTTTCTTTTATATAATTACAGAGATAAAAGAAAAATTGGTATTCTGCTTTGCTATTTTATTTTTTAAAAAAATTTTTTAACGTTTATTTATTTTTGAGACAGAGAGAGACAAAGCATGAATGGGGGAGGGGCAGAGAGAGAGGGAGACACAGAATCAGAAGCAGCCTCCAGGCTCCGAGCCGTCAACCCAGAGCCCGACGCGGGGCTCGAACTCACAGACTGCGAGATCGTGACCTGAGCTGAAGTCGGATGCTTACCCGACTGAGCCACCCAAGCGCCCCTGCTTTGCTATTTTAAATCAAATCCAAAAAGTGTAAATGGTGCCCTTGCAGTGACAAAATCATAAGTGAGAATTCAAGCCAGAGTGCTTTATCCCAGAAGCCTTTCTCTTTCCCCTTTACCATGATGTTGTCCTAAGAATAAAGACCTTATAGAATTTTAGTAATTGGCTTTTGGGAAACAGAACCAAATCAAAATAATATATAAAATGGAGTCATGATTTTGGGTCACATGACAGACTGAGTAAACATAGATGACCTTCCACCCCACCACACCGAAATCCTGAGTACATTAAAAACACACAAATGATTACACTGTTGAGCTTTAAAGATAAACAGGCACAATCTTCCTATACTAGAGAATATAATAACTAACAGCTATGGATGTAAGTGATATCTGACATTACCCAGGCTCAAGATGTTTACAGACTACATGTTGAGCCCAGGGAGGGAGACTGGGGTCCTAGTGCTGGGACAGGAGTCCCAGGTGGACTATTTGACATGAGGAAGCTATACCTCAGGTGCCTTCTCAGAACCTGGAGCTTCAAATGATATTCAGTCCTCAGAGAATACAAAATTCTCAACTCAAAGGTAGGGAAATGTTGAGGAATCTTGAGAATGTTCTAGAGCTTCGTGTAGAAAAACAAGATGCTACCACCAATCAGAAACTGAAACCCCGAGCAGCACTTCATTAAGTTTTATAATCCAAACTTAACAATGATTTTATTATGCATGAATCCCCAGGTCTCCAAATTAAATGGAAACTGATCCTCAATTATCACAATCTCTGGACCCTGGAGTTGGAATAAACTTAAAGTTGTTTTATATTAAATTGTTTATTTTCCAGACTTTGCAAGACTCCGAGGAGTTACAAAATCCTAGTGAATAAAAAGAAAATCATAAATATAAATGAAATTCTATTTGGGAGAGTTAGTGGGTACAATACACAGCAGAATTAATGCCCTGAGAACGAGAAGTAATGAAATCATCTGGAGGATGCTACAGAATCACTGCTTCAATGATTAAATAGGTAAAAGAAAAAAAAATAGTATTCATAATGAAGGAATAGGATGATGTGCAAAAGAAAAGTTGAACGGGAGGTGAATCAACTAGAATAACTACAAAATGAAAGTTTAGCAGCTGAGTATGTAAAGATATTATAAGTGATCTAACAGCTTTTCATACTCAAATAATTTAAGAATGGACTAATAGATTTAAATAAATTATTGCAGATAGTTAGAAAATGTAATTTATGAAAAAAGGGAGTTAAGAGACGTGAAGGATGGAAGCAGTAGGGCCAGGAAAACTAGGGTTCCAGAGGAGTGATCAAAAGAGTAAACCAAATAAATGTAATATGTAAAGAGCTAAAGCTAGAGATACTCAATAATTTAAGAGAGAGATACCTATTTAGGTTAAAGATGTACATCACATCCCCAGCAGAATCAATAAAACCAAATGTATACCTAAACACACCTCACTGAAACTGCAGAGCATCGCAGACAAAGGTAAAATACTTACATGAAACTATCGGGTTATGCTTTCTAGTCTGACATGGAAAGAGCTTAGAAGTCATCAGTCCCATAAGCCAAAACAAGAACGAAGGTGGAAAACACTAAAAATCAACAACTCTTAGATTTTTTCAGAGAATTGAAGTCACAGGACAAACCATCGCCTCGAAATCTAGAGACCGACAGGTGCAACAGAGAATCCCAGCTTACGGGGGGTGGGGGTGGGGGGAAGAACCTGCCGCTGGAGCAGTGTAGAGTAAGGGTACTGACTACTTTGCTAGAGATTAAGGATGCACTAATTAAAGAGACTAAGACTTCTGGGGGTTTGGCCTTAAGAGGACCCTCTCTCACTCTAATAAGTTTTACCCTCAGCAGCCCTACTAGGTTCTCAGGGTGAGGATCGAAGAAAAATTCCCACCAGAATTTGAAATACACTGAGAGCACTCTGTTCTCCTTAGCAAAGGTCTGCCTTCGAAGAAAACTATTTTATCAGAGCCTGATTGATCTGGAAGAACAGATATACCCAACCCTAGCCACTTCTAGCCTTCTTTTCTCACCTCAGGAGGGGAGGAAGCTCTTTTGAAGGTCACAGCCTCATAGTCCCAGGCTTACAAAAAGATTTATACTTAATCATAACACTAGAACATGCTTCTTTCTCTTCCTTCAGTATCTTACCACTACATCAACAGGATTCCTGTATAATAACAAGAAATGACAGCTGAAAGAATTGTAAATCTCAGACCTTATTTAACAGAGTCTCTGGGAATGTCTAAAGAAAACAGAGGAGACACACAAAAAAGTGCATTAGAGGTAATTTAAACCTGGGACAGAACACCTCTAGCAAACAATAAACACTGTCAGGTTCCTAGCCAGATAAACATAAAACCTCGCACTGAAGATTGACTTATCTCAGTATCTTTTATTTGATATATAATTCCTAACTTTCAAAAATATTATAAAGCAGACAAAATGCAAATGAAAATGCAATGTATATATATATTTTTTTCAAAAGGCTAGAAGATAGGTCATTTATCTCTATCTCTATCATCTATCGCTTTTTGTAAAGAAGTGTTTGAAGAAACAGAACAATTAGAGCCAAATATGGTAGAGTTTTGGAATTATCATGTCAGGAATTGAAAATAATTATAATTAACATGCTGTAATAGAAAAAGTGGACAAAAAAGCAAGAATAGGTGGGTAATGGAAGCAGATGAGCAATAGAATCTCTAAGAAAGAATCAAAATGAAATTTAAAAAAAAATCATAACAGAAATAAGTAATGTCTTCCATGGCTTATCATTATAATGGAGGAAAAAGGAGGTAGAATTAAGGAGCTTAAAAACATATTAAGAGAAATTTCTCAAGCTGAAAGGCAAATGTAAAGAAATAGGAAAAGATATTCAGGAAAGATGGGGCAATTACAGAAGGTATAAGAGACCTGTAATGGGATTCAAGGAAAGAGAGGAGCAGGGGAATTATTTGAAAGAAAAATGGCTGAGAATTTTCTAAGTTGATGTCAGAACCAAACCCCATCTGAGAATTTCAGAGAACACAAAGCAGGATAAATAAATAAATAAAATAAATAACAACTATACTTTGGTTTAACATTTCAAACTGGAGAAACTCAAGGACACAGGGGAAAACCTAGAGAGAAGTCAGAGAAATTAAAACCCCTTGCCTAGGAACAACGATAAGAAGTACACCAGAGTTTATTTTAAAAAATGCACAAGCAGAGTGAGATCAGCATCTTGGTGGCTTGAGTTATTCTTTTTTTTCTCCCATTTGATTTACAATTAATCAGATATCCATAACTGATAAAAAGTGTCTCTGCACAGCACACCGGGACACCTAGAAGATCCATCCAACAGCAGTTGGAAACCTCATTCTCTCAAAAAGAATCTGAGTTCTTTGAAAATATAAACAAAATGGGACAATTATTAGTTAGACTAATAGAGAAGAAAAAGAGGGAAGACTCAAATCAAAAATTTAAAAGTGAGAACGGAGACATTACAACTCATAGTACAGAAATACATAGAATTATGAGACTACTACAATTATGTGCCAAGAAGTTATGTAACCTAACAGCAATGGATGCATTTCTAGAAACACACAACCTACCAAGACTAAATCAGGAAGAAATAGAAAATATTATCAGACCAGTAACAAGTAAAGAGATTGAATCAGTAATCAGAAAATTCCTAACACAGGAAACTCCAGGGCCAGAGAGTTTCACTGGAGAACTCTATCAAATAATAAAGAATTAACACCAATCCTTCTCACAGTCTTCTAAAGTATCAAAAAGGAGGGAACACTCTTAAACTCATTCACTGAAACCACATTACCTCGCTGTCAAGATTAGAGAAGGATACCCCAAGAAAAGAAAACAGTAGACTAATATCTCTGACGAATACAGATACAAAAAAATCTCAGCAGAGTATTAGCAAACCAAGTTCAAGCATGCATTAAAAGGATTATATACCACGGCCAGATGGGTTCGTCCCTGGGTTGTGAAGATGATTCAACATGTCCGCATTAATAAATGTAATGCATCACATCAATAAAATGAAAGATAAAAAAAATTAACATAATCATCTGAGGAGAAAAAGAAAAAAAATTGGGGAAATGCATCCTTTCATGATTAAAATCCCTTAACGGATTGGGTATAGAAGGAGCCTACCCCAACATAATGAAGGCTATATATGACAAAACCATAGCTAACACTATACTCGATGGCGAAAAATGTTTTCTCTATAATCAGAAATGTGATAGGATCCTTACTGTCACCCCTCCTGCTCAATGTAGTAGTGGCAGTCCCAGCTACTGCAATTAGGCAAGACAAAGAAATAAAAGGCATCCAAACTGCAAAAGAAGTAAAATTGTCACCACTTGCTTATAATTGGATCCTATATAGAGAAAATCCCAATGAATTGGTCAAAACAACAACAACAACAACAACAACAACACACAAGAAACAAACAAACAAAACAAAAAAACAAAACAAAACAAAAAAAAACAAAAATGGTTGGGATTAATCAACATTTTTAGTGAAATGTCAGGACATACACAAAAGTAGAGAAATACATGCGGAACAAGAAAATTGGACCCCTGTCTCACACTGCTCACAAAATTTAACTTGGAATAGATAGAAGACTTAAATGTAAGAGCTGACAAACAAAACAAAACACGAACTTAGAATTTTGTATCCAACACTTATCCTCATATGCGAAAGAAACATAAAGATATCCTGAAAAATTAACAAAAAACAAATTGAGAGAATTTGGTGCCAGGGGAGCTTTTCCCTAAGAAACATTAAAAGAAGTTCTTAGAATCCTGAGAAATTTGTATATACACAAAAAATGGAGGAGCATCAGAGAAGGAATAAAGGTAAAATAAAATCTTATTTTTCTTATTCTTTATTAATCTAGAAATAAAGTTTGTTCAAATAATAAGAGCAACAATGTGTTTCGTGATTATGGCTTGTGGGTAAGCAAAGGGATTGACAGCAGTGTAATCAAGGATGGAAGAGAGAAATCGGGAATACCATGGCAGAAATCAAGAGTCAGATGCTTAACCCACTGAGCCACCCAGGTGCCTCTAAACAATTTTTTTAAAAATAAGAATAATTTTTATGGCAGGAAAGAATATTAAATTATATTAAATGGTCACGTAAAACTATACATGAGGTAGGGGGTGACTGAGTGGCTCAGGCAGTTAAGCGTCTGACTTCGCTCTGGTCATGATCTCGTGGTTTGTGGGTTCAAGCCCTACGTGGGGCTCTGTGCTGACAGCTCAGAGCTTGTAGCCTGTTCAGATTTTGTGTCTCCTTCTCTTTCTCTATCTCTCCCCCCACTCAAAAATAAACAAACATTAAAAAAACTATAGATGATGTAAAAAATGGAAAATTAAAAAAAAGTTAAAAAATACTTATAAACCTAATAGACATTAATTTAACTATATCAATAGTTACTTGAACGTGCGGACCTAAATACCTGAATTAAAAGACAGAAACAATTAGGGTGCCTCCTGGCTGTATCAGTTAAGTGTCTGACTTTTGCTCAGGTCATGAACTCAGGCTCATGAGTTGGAACACTGTGTCGGGCTCTGTGCTGACAGCTCAGAGTCTAGAACCTGCTTTGGATTCTGTGTCTCCCCCTCTCTCTCTGTCCCTTTCCTGCTCTTGCTCTCTCTCTCTGTCTCTCAAAAATACATAAACAATTTTTTTAAAAATACAGAAACAAAGTGGATACCAAAAATACAAGTTTAACTTTTTCCAGTTTGAAGATAAAGACATAGAAAAATTAAAAATAAAAGTATGTAGAAAGATATACTATCCCAGCACTAATTAAAAGAAAATTGGAATTACTATTTCAGAAAAAAAATGGGTTTATTTATGTTAATTTAAATTTTAGTCAAAATACAGTGCAATGTTGGTTTCAGGAGTAGAATTCAGTGATTCATCAATGACACACAACACGCAATGCTCATCCGCAGTGCCCTTCTTAGTTCCCATCATCCATTTAGCCCATTGCCCTGCCCACCCCACTCCATCAACCCTCTGTTCTCTATCTTTAAGCATCTCTTGTGGTTTGTTTCCCTCTCTCCTTTTCCCCTCAACCCCTCCCCATGTGTTCACCTGTTTTGTTTCTTAAATTCCACATATGAATGAAATCGTATGTGATTTGTCTTTCTCTGGTTGACTTTTTTCACTGAGCATTATAGCTCCATCTACATCATTCTGAATAGCAAGATTTCGTTTGTTTTGATGGCTGACTAATATTCCACTGTGTGTGTGTGTGTGTGTGTGTGTGTGTGTGTGTGTGTATATATATATATATATATATATATATATATATATATATATACACTTCTTCTTTATCCATTCATCAGTTGATGGACACTTGGGATCTTTCCATTGTTTGGCTCTTGTTGATAATGGTGCTATAAACATTGGGGAGCATGTAGTCTTCAAATTTGGATTTTTGTATCCTTTGGATAAATACCTAATAGTGCAATTACTGGATCGTAGGGTAGTTCTGTTCTCCATTTTAGTGGGGTCTTTAACTGGTTTTGGAATCAAGGTAATGCTGACTTTGTACAATAAGTTTGGAAGTTTTCCTTCCATTTCTAAGTTTTTTGGAACAGGTTGAGAAAAATAGGTATTAACTCTTCTTTAAATGTCATAGAATTCCCCTGGGAAGCCATTTGGTCAGGACTCTTGATTGTTGGGAGAATGCTTTTTAATTTTTTTTAATGTTTTTCATTTATTTTTGAGAGAGAGAGGGAGAGAGAGTACAAGTGGGGGAGGGGCAGAGAAAGAGAGGGAGACACAGAATCTGAAGCAGGCTCCAGGCTCCCAGCTGACAGCACAGAGCCTGATGTGGGACTTGAACTCATGAACTGCGAGATCATGACCTGAACTGAAGTTGGACACTTAACTGACTAAGCCATCCAGGAATTTGCTGGGAGATTTTTGATAACTGCTTCAATTTCTTTGCTGGTTATGAGCCTATTCAAATTTTCTATGTCTTCCTGTTTCTAGGAATGTGTGTACGTTTCTAGGAATTTTTCATTTCTTTAAGTTTGCCCAGCTTGTTGGCATATAATTTTTCATAGTATTCTATTATAATTGTATTTTGGTGGTGCGGGTTGTGATCTCTCCTCTTTCCTTTGTGATTTTATGTAATTGGGTCCTCTCTCTTTTCTTTTTGATAAGCCTGGCTAGGGGTTTATCAACTCTGTTTACTCTTTCCAAGAACTAGCTCTTGGTTTCGTTGATCTGTTCTACTGTTTTTATTTCCCTTCTGCCAGCTTTAGGCTTTATTTGTAGTTCCTTTTCTAGCTCCTTTAAGGTGTAAGGTGTAAGGTTGTGTATTTAGGACCTTTCTTGCTTCTTGAGATAGGTCTGAATTGCAATATAATTCCCTCTTAGGCTACCTTTTCTGCATCCCAAAGTGTTTGGACTACTGTGTTTCCATTTTCACTTGCTTCTATGTATTTTTTTTAATTCTTTAATTTCTTGGTTAACACATTCTTTCTTTAGTAAGGTGTTCTTTAACAGAATCTGTGTGTTTGAGGGCTCCCTAAATATTTTCTTGTAGTTGACTTCAAGTTTCATAGTTTTGTGTTCTGAAAATATGTATGGCATGACCTGCATCTTTTTGTGCTTGGTGAGGGCTGATTTGTGACCCAGTATGTGATCTGTTCTGGAGAATGTTCCATATGAACTCAAAAACAATGTGTTTTCTGCTGCTTTAGGATAAAATGTTCTGTATGTATCTGTTAAGTCCATCTGGTCCAGTGTGTCATTCAAAGCCAACGTTTCCTTGATGACTTTCTGCTTAGATGATCTCTCCACTACTATAAATGGAATGTTAAAGTCCCCTACTCTTATTGTATTATTATCAATGATTTTTTTATGTTTGTTATTAATTGATTTATATCTTTGGGTTCTTCCAAGTAGGGGACATAAATATTTACAGTTGTTAGATCTTGATGGATAGACTCCTTAATTATGATATAATGCCCTTCATCTCTTGTTACCATCTTTGTTTTAAAATCTAGTTTGTCTAAGTATAGCTCCCCTGGTTTTCTTTTGATGTCCATTATCATGATAGATGGTTCCCCATCTTCTCATTTTCAATCTGCAGGCATCTTTAGGTCTAAAATGAGTCTCTTGTAGGCAACATATAGATGGATCTTTTTTTAATCCATTCTGATATCCTATGTCTTTTGATTAAAGCATATAGTCCATTTATATTAAGTGACTATTGAAAGATATGAATTTAGTGCCATTGTGTTACTTATAGAGTTGTTTCTGGTGATGCTCTCTGGTCCTTTCTGATACTTTTTGCTTTTGGTCTTTTTTGTTTTTTTTCCTCCTCTCAGTGAATCCCCCTTAAAATTTCCTGTGGTTGCTCATAGAGCCTGGTTAGCTAACGTGTAAATAAGGAATGTTTTCAGCCTGGGAAATGGCTGGTTGAGAATCGGCAAAGCAGACTGGGAAAACCAGGTCTCCTCTGAAATGTCAAGGCTGAAGACAGCATGACATTACCTGTGGATCAACATGTTTTCCCACTCTGTAAACATTTAATTTAAACTAGTAAAACAAACCCCTTCCTATGACATATACACGGCCTCTGTGGTGTATGCCTGCATGCCACCACCTGATTGTACTGCTCCCTATAACCTATGAGTATGCTTTGTTCCTGTTTTTGAAACCACACATTCCTTTCCCCTGCACCCCTTGAAATGTACTGATAAGATTCTCAATAAAAACTGGGGAAGAGCTTTGCTTGGGGCCATTGCCACTAGAGCTCTTGACCTCCTTGCCCTCTTCTTTCTCTGATTCAGAAGTCTGGGGTAATTTGTCATCTGCTATGAGGATTCTTTCCTTGTCTGTGTATTTTGTGAATTTGACTATCATATGCCTTGGCAATGGTCATCTTTTCTTGAATTTAATGAGAGTTCTCTGAGATTCTAGGATTTTGACGTCGGATCATTTCCCAGATTAGGGAAGTTTTCAGCTATAATTTGTTCCAATAAACCTCCTGCCCCTTTTTCTTTGTCTTCATTCTGGGACTCCTATGATATGAAAGTTATTACATTTTGATAAGTGCTAGTTCCCTAGTCTTCCTTTGTGATCCATGACCTTGTTTCCCTCTTCTTTCCAGCTTCATTATTTTCCATAGTTTTGTCTTCTGTATCACTAATTCATTCTTCTGCTTCATCCATCCTCTTTGTCACAGCAACCATTCAGGTTTGCATCTCAGTTATAGCATTCTGAATTTTGGCCTGACTAGATTTTAGTTCTTCTATCTCTGCAGAATCAGATTCTCTGTTGTCCTCAGTGCTGTTTCAAGCCCAACTAATATTCTTATAATCGTTGTTTCAAATTCTAGTTCAAACATCTTACTTATATGTCTATTGATTAAATCACTGGTCATTTTTGTACTTCCTGTTCTTTCTTTTGGGGTGAATTTCTCCATCTTGTAATTTTGTCCAGAAAAGAAAAGAAGAAAGGAAAACAAACAAACAAATCTCCAAAACAAGAAAACATAAGAGAAACACACACACACACACACACACACACACACACAATTAAATCCTGTGTGTGTTTTAGTCTGCTCTTAAAAGAATCTTGATCCAAAAATAAAAATTAAGTAAAATAAAATGAAAACAAAGATATATATATACATATATATATATATACACATATATGCATAATTTCTATTATTTATGTTATTTATTATTTTTATTTTATTATTTATAATATAATAAAAAATAATAAGAAATAAGAAATTAGAAAAAGAAGAAACAAAATGGAAAATAATAATAAAAATAAAGAATAAAAGTAAATAACAAACTAGATCCTATTTCCCCTGGAGCTGCAGCTTTGTAGCACTCTTTGATCAATAACTTGGTGCAGGTGAGACGTTTGTGCAGGTCCTTTGGGAAAAGGTCCCGCTGAGAACACTGAGATGATTCCCATGCTGACTTAAGAGGAAAGCCGCCTTTAGGGTGGGGCTTGGTGTACTTGGCTCTGGCCTCCAGTAGGTGGCACTGTTTTGCCCTCTGAAGGCTTTCAGAGCTGCCTAGTGGATGAATAGCCCCAGAGCTCTACATCAAGACCCCCACTCTTATGGGAACACTCACAGAACAATCAATCACCCCTCCTGTGTCCCTAGTCTGGTCAGAACCCTGAATTCACCCTGAATGTATCTAATCTCTTTTCTGTCAGGTGGGAGCCTGAGTTTCAAAACTCCACATGTTAGGGACTCTTGCAGTGTAGATCTCCTCTGTTCCTCTGAGGAAGGGGTCTCACCTTCTTTTGCTGGCTGGATGAGGAAAGTGGACTCAGGACTGCACAGCCACTCAGTTTGTGTCAAAACAGAGCAGAAAACCAGCACCCAGCTTACTGCGCTCAGCCTCGGTCCTCAATTCTATGCCTGGAAGCAGCATAGCTTGTTGGAGCCACCTGTCCTTCTTGCAACCAGAGGACCCTCAGACCACATTGTCAATCCTCGATTCTGCCCCACTTCACCACCGGAGTGCCTTTAACCAGGCACATCTCCCACCGCACAAACCTCTCTTCTAAAAGTTTAGATTTTGTGCTCTGCTGCCTATAATACTTGGCATCAGTAAGCAGGCTCCCACACACAGATGTACCCGCTGCTATGTCCCTGCAAGTCAACTCTCTGCACCTCCTACCTTCCAGAAGGTGGGCACTTTTCTACTTGGCGATTTACAGGTTTTGTTCTCCCAGACCTCCGATTGAATTCTTGGGTGTTCAGATGATGTGATAACTAATATCTAGCTGTGTTTGATGGATGAGACAAGCTTAGGGTCTCCCTGCTCCTCTGCCATCTTAACTCCCTCCTCTTCCCCAGACAAAGCTGACTTCTGAGCCAGGATAATTATCATGGATAAGGAGGGGCATTATGTGGGGTGCCTGGGTGGGTCAGTCAGTTAAGCCTCCAACTCTTGGTTTTGGCTCAGGTCATGATTTCATGGTTTCCTGAGTTCAAGCCGGCATCAGCCTCTGTGCTGACAGTAAGCAGCCTGCTTGGGATTCTCTGTCTTCCTCTCTCTGCCCCTCCCCCACGCTCACTGTCCCTGTCTCTCTCAAAATAAATAAATGAACTTAAAAAAAAGAGGGGCATTATGTAATGATGATGGGGTCAATTCTCCATGAAAGTACACATCTTTAATATATATGTGCCAAACAACAATGTCAAAACACGTGAGACTAAAAGATATAACTTCAAGATGAAATACACAAAATAATATTATAATTAGAGACTTCAAAACCCTTCTGTCATTAATAAATCCAGCAGTCAGCAGGGAGAAAATCAATAAGGATATAGTTAACTGAATGGCACCCTCAATGAATTGAATCTAATTAACATTCATGATATAGTTCATCCAGTAACAGTGAAAACATATTCTTATACTCATCAAGATAGAATATATTCTGGTCATTAAAAACAACAATGAAAAGATGTTAACAAATTTAAAAGAATAGACTTTGTGAAAGTACTCTTAGACTGCAATGGAATTAAACTATAAATCAGTAACAGAAATAACTGGAATTTATCAAATATTTAGAAGTTAGACAACACATTTATAAATAATAACACATGGGTGGATCAAGAAAGACGTTTTAAAGATAATTTAAAAAAATTACAGCTTAATGAAAATGAAAATATATGAAAATCTGTGGGATGTAGGGAAAAAAATGCTTAGAGGAACATGTAGGGTATAGATACAGATATTAGAAAAGAAGAGAGATCTAAAATGAATAATCTTAGCTTTAACTTTGGGAAACTAGACAAAGTATAGCAAACTAATCCAAAGGAAGTGGAAGAAAAACAATAATACAGATTAGTCAAGAAATTAATCAAATGAGAAATAGAAAACAATGGAAAAAAGCATCAAAATAAAACCTGGTTCTCAAAAAATCAATAAAATTGATAATTTTCTAATCAGCCTAACCAAGGAAAAAAGAGAACACAAAAATTAATATCACCACTGAAAGAAGTCCTTCTTTTCAGATCAATACTGCTCTCATTGACCTTAAATGATAATAAAAATTCAACATTTGGAGATCAATTAATTTCACCTATCAAATAAACAGGTTAAAGAAGAAAAATCATATGAGCATATCATTAGGTGCAGAAAAAGCATTTGACAAAATCTAGCATCAATTCATGATGAAAAAAAAAAACTCTCAGTAAACTAGAAATAGAGGGGAAATTCCTCAACTTTACACGAAACAGCTCAAAAAATCATCAATGACAATACCAACAATGACTCCTGGAACTATTACCGATCACAGTAAGGTTAATAAATAAAAGGTTAATATATAAAAATTGGTTGTTCTTCTCTATGTACTAGGAGAACAATGTTGAAGAACAGCCAAAACAATACACATGGAAGAAGAAAGAAAATAGTAAGTTGGAGTTAATTAAAATTAAAATCTTCTGCTCCACAAATGTCACTGCTAATGCAACGAAAAGACAAACAATAGACATGGGAAAGTGTATGCAAAATACATACCTGATAAAGGTTTTATATCTAAAATAGCAAAGCACACACACACACACACACACACACACACACACACACACAAGAAAACAGACCTCTTAGAATACATCAATAAGAAAACCTGATTAAAAAATGGACAAAAGATCTAAACAGTCATTTCACCAAAGGAGAGAGATCGATTGTAAGTAAACATAAAAAGCAGCTAAACTATGTATGCCATTAGAGAATTGCCAATTATAACAAAAATTTGATTCTACTTCATATCTATTAAGATGCCTCAATCCAAAAACATTGACATAACCAAATACTCGAGAGGATGTGGAAACACAAGAACTCTCATCATTGCTGATGGGATTACAAAATGGTACAGCCACTTTGGAAGGGAGTTTGGCTAAACAGTCTAAATATATGTTATGCATTTTATCACACCCTTCCACCGAAATTATATTTAAGTCTGAACACTCGGTACCTCAGAATGTGGTTTATTAGGAAATATGGTGTTTTTAGAGATAATAAAGGTGAAACAAGTTCATGAGAGTGGGACCTAATCCAATATAACTAGTGTCTTTACAAAAAGGGGAAATTCGGACCTAGAGACAGAACATACATCAGGAAGATAGTGAAGCTGGGAGATTGGAGTGACTCATTTTCAAGCCAAGGAGCACCAAAGATTACTGGCAAACCACTGGAAATTCAAAAGAGGCAACAATGGATCCTTCCCCTACCAATTTCAGAGAGAGCATGTCTCTACCCACACCATGCTTTCAGTCTTGGAGTTCCCTGAATTGGGTAGTAATAAATTTCTATTATTCCAAACCATCTCATTTGTTAACTTTGTTATAGCAGCAAAGTAATACACCATAAATTCGAACAGTCATACCCCTAAGAATTTTTCAAAGTGAACCGAGAAGGTATGTCCACACAAAACCTGTACATGAATGTTTATAACTGCTTTATTAGTGATTACCAAAAGTGGAAGCAACCAAGATACTTTTCCATAGGTGAATGGATAAATAAACTACCCAGACAATGAAGTACTGTTCAGTGATAAAGAGAAATGTGCTATTGAGCCAAGAAACATAGAAGAACTTTAAATGTGTATTGCTATGTGAGCTAAACCAGTCTGAAAAGGCTATATGCGTGATTCCAACTATTTGACGTTGTGGAAAAGAAAAACATATAGGCAGTAAAAAGATCAGTGGTTGCCCAGGGTTCAAGTGGAAAGGAGAAAGGGGTGAATAGGCAGAGTATAGGGGATTTGGGGGCAGTGAACCTGTTTTGTGTGCCACTTGAATGGTGAATACATGAAATTACGGATTTGTCAAAACCGATAGAACTGTACCACACAGACAGTAAATTCGAATATATATAGACTGTGGTTAATAATCATATGTCAATATTAGTTCACCGATTACAACAAATGTAGAACACTAATGGAAAATGTTGATAATAGGGAAGTTACAGGGTTGGCGAATAGTATATGAGTTCTGTGTGTACTTTCTTCTTAATTTTTATGTAAACCACCAACTGCTCTAAAAAAGAAAATCTATTGATTTTAAAAACAAAATGAATAAAGCTGTCAGAGAGAAAATATAAATTACATAAAAAAGTGTGTTGGCATTATGATGCTCTTTTTCAGTTCTGTGGGTTTTGACAAATCCATAATTTCATGTATTCACCATTCAAGCATCACACAAAACAGGTTTACTGCCCCCAAATCCCCTGTACTCTGCTTATTCATCCCTTTCTCCTTCCCACTTGAACCCTGGGCAATATACTGGAATGATCCCTTTAAAATACTCAGGAAAACCATGGGCCCCAAATTCTCCATTTTATTGAAATAAGTATAATTCAAGAGCAGGTCTGAAAGATATAATCCGGAAACTACGCCAGGTTTATCACACATAACCTTTCCTGAAAGAAATGCTAAAGGATATATTTCAAAATTTGATTATGTCTAGAATATATTAGTCTTTGGATGGGTGAATATACAAACTTGATACACTAGTGGTTAATATCCTATATCACTAAATGCTACTAAGTTTATATTAAACTTCTGTGAAAAGTAGAAACTACCCAGGATATTTTGAGAAGTTTCATGAATCCCAACACTAATGTCTCATCTTGTGATAAATATCAGTTGCATTAGATTTAATCCAGGACAGGAAGACATAAAACAGGGAAAAATATCACTCAAATATGTATATTTTTTCACCAGTGTCACGTCATGCCAGAGATTTCTGTCCCTCCTGGCTAAATGTGACAAACTAAGGACGGGTCCTGATTATCTGGGCATACGAATGATAGTAGACAAGGTACTCAAGTTGGGTCAATCGGGCAGCAACTCATTTTCTTTGGCACAACGAAAGACATGTCAAGAATACACAGAAGGCAGTCATACAGAGACTTCTTCACAGCTGTGCTCGCATATGGGTTGAGCAGCACACATTTAAATGCTTTAATTATTATCTAGCTCAGCGAATTAATTGCTCTGCAGCCATGAGGACATCTTGGAGGCAGAAAATGCACGGTGGATAGTAAAATAATTTTGCAGTCTCCCCCAGCGCTTCCCTAATGAAGATGCTGTTATAGGTGCCCAGATAAACCTCCACTGCCCCTAGGAGTCAGCCCTG
The DNA here is from genome assembly GCF_024362965.1 of Panthera pardus. Classification (NCBI taxonomy): domain Eukaryota; kingdom Metazoa; phylum Chordata; class Mammalia; order Carnivora; family Felidae; genus Panthera; species Panthera pardus. The sequence goes on from NW_026526655.1 coordinate 105,786,285, forward strand.
GTCTGAACACTGTCATATGCTCGTGAGCCAGAGATTTGTTTTTAATCTAATTTTTTTTAAACCAGTTTGGCCATGGTAAGCACACATTACTGAGACTTATCTTCAAATTCTGAATGAAGCACTATAAATTATCTTTTAAAGGTCTGGGAAGAAAAAACTATCAGGAAGAAAAACATGAGAAAAAGTAAGAAAAGACAAATATGATGGGGGTTACAAAGGTCTCCTGTTTGGAGGCATGATTACTTCTGGCTCTGCTATTAAGTCTATAAGGGTTCCTTGGCCATGCCAAAGCGTGGGCTGGGAGGCCAATTAGTAATCAAAGAAAAACACTCTGAAAGGACAAAGTGTCATATGAATTTCGTCATCATAATTATTTTACAACTAATGAGTCTCAGAAATATTAAAATTTTCCAATAGCTTAGTAGCAGTGACAGCCACCATGTTTCATTACCTGATTTTATTTTTTACATATTATTTTTATTATTTACGTATTTGTGTATTTATTTAAATTCAAGTTAGTTAACATACAGTGTTGTCGTGGCTTCAGGAGTAGAACCCAGTGATTCATCTCTTACATGACATCCCCAAAAGTTCCCTCCTTAATGCCCATCATCCATTTAACCTATCTCCCCACCCACTTGCCCTCCAGAAACCCTTAGTTAGTTCTCTGTATTTAAGAGGCTCTTCTTCAGGGGCACCTGGGTGGCTCAGTTGGTTAAGCGTCCGACTTCAACTCAGGTCATGGCGGTTCATGAGTCGGAGCCCAGTGTTGGGCTCTGTGCTGACAGCTCAGAGCCTGGAGCCTGCTTCAAATTCTGTGTCTCCCTCTCTCTCTCTCTGCCCCTCCCCTGCTTCCACTAGTTCTCTCCTTCTCTATCTCAAAAATAAATAAACATTAAAAAATGTTTAAGAAAATATCAATTAAGAGTCTCTTATGGTTTGCCTCCCTCTGTGTTTTTACCTTATTTTTCCTTCTGTTCCCCTATGTTCATCTGTTGTATTTCTCAAATTCCATATATGAGTAAATCATATGATATCTGTCTTTCTCTGCCTGACTTATTTCACTTAGCATAATACCCTCTAGTTTTTTCCAAGTAGTTGCAAATGGCAAGATTCCCTTCTTTTTCACTGATGAGTAGTATTCCATAATATATATATACATATATATATTTATATATATATACACACACACACACCACATCTCCTATACCATTCATCAGTAGATGGACATTTGGACTCTTTTCATAGTGTGGCTATTGTTGATAAAGTTGCTGTTAACATTGGGGTGCATGTACCCCCCCCCAATCAGCATTTTGTATCCTTGGGATTTTCATTATTTGATTTTGGTGAATGACTTCCTGTATTTTGCACAAGGGCTCACAAACAAACACAAACATGCAACACACACAAGAATATGCACACTAGCTTCCCCACTCTCACCTACCTGTTAATCCTTCTTCTAGTTTGCTCTGAAGAGAAAGTTGGTATTTAAAAGACCGGTAAGCTAAAGCAAATGGGGAAAGGTGGACTTAGAAAATAACTCTATACAAAGTAGAAGAAAGTAGTAGAAAAAGAGAAGCAGAAAATCTAACAGTATCTGATAAAGAGTTGTCTGATTTCTTTGCTCCAAAATCAGAAAGAATTTGTAGATTAGAAGTCACGATTCAAAAGCCAGAAAAACTAGCCTCTACCGACTTATTCTTGGCCTTCAAAGGTTCAGAAAAATAGAACTCTACCAGATCCTACCAAAGTACTTAGGAAGCGAACCATGGCAGTGGGCAATACTAGATGCAGAATTTCTGGAAGAGTGTGAGGTTTGGATGTTGGAGAATGTAGTTGTGGCATGGGGCTTTGAGAGTAGGAGTTGACACAGTTTTAATTAGAATATTACATAAGGTTTAGAAAATACTAGCTGTCTATGTCAAAGAAAAGATACACCTCAGAGTCAGAGATTATAGGTGTGGGACAAGGGGATCTGGGGGGTGGAGAAAATGTCACTGGTACGATCAGGGCCCTGAAGCCCTACAACAGACCCATATCTGTGTTTCCCTCTAGTTTGGGTGTTTCACTTCTGGCAAAATAATTAATGAAGGCAATTTAGGTGATACAAACTTCAATGCTTCATGAAGTGGACAGTCTCCACACAGAGAAACGAGGCAGGGAGAGACAGTGGTAAGCCTTTCTGGAGGAAAGAATAAGGATTAAGGAATAAGGGGGAAAAACGGAAAATGAATAAGACACAAGGAAGAGAAAAAACACAAAATCAATACGGGACAAGGAAATAAGTATGGCGCTGAGGGTCAGCATGGCCTTTAGGGATTGGCTGATGGGATGCATGGATTGTCAAGTGTAGCAGAGCATTTGTAGGGGGTGCCAGAATTATTCAAGTTTCAATTTGCTGGTGTGACACACTGGCTGGAAGAGGCTCCCTCGAGGGCGTGGAAGTTTATTTCAACACTCCCAAAGACCCCTCACTTGCAATTCTTCTTTAGAGAAGGCTAAGGAGGCCTCTGCCAATGAGTACAGAGATCTGAGAGGAACCAAGAGTATATGTCCCCTGGGAGCTGCCCTTAGCCAGTGACTCTGCTCAGCAGCAAGAAAGAAAGCCCAGCGCCCATGCTTTACATGAAGTCACACACAGCATAACTGGAGCTACCTCTGTGACCCCATCAACCAACATCCACCTTGGCTTGACTTCTTTCCCTTCCCCATCCTGCTCACTCAGTCTTTCCATTTCCTCTCTCAAAAATGTCTCTGATGAATCACTTGCCTAAGGATGGTCCTTCTGAGCATCTCCTTCTAGATATCTGTACCCAAGACAGAAGTGACATTGCTGTTTCTCTCCTTGGAGCCTCTATTGCTCCACGCAGAGGATGTTCTGACCACCTCCAAGATCTGGGACCTCTGTGTGCAAGGCACACTAGTGTCATCTGTGGAACAGGCCCTAGGCAGGGCGGGTGATGGTAAACTTTATGCGTCAGCTTGGCTGGGCCACAGTATCCAGATATGTGGTCACATGTTACTATGCATGTTTTCACGAGAGCGTTGTAGGGGAGATTAAGACTTAAATTGAGGGTCTTTGAGTAAAGCAGATTTCTCTCCACAATATGGGTGGGCCTTATCCAATTGGTTGAAACCCTGAATAGAACAAAGACTGACCTTCTTAAAGAAAAAAAAAATAAAAAATCAAACTTTAAAAAAAAAATTATTTTAACGTTTATTTATTTTTGAGACAGAAAGAGAGCATGAACAGGGGAGGGGCAGAGAGAGAGGGAGACACAGAAACTAAAACAGGCTCCAGGCTCTGAGCTGTCAGCACAGAGCCCTACGTGGGGCTCGAACTCACGAACTGTGAGATCATGACCTGAGCCGAAGTCGGACGCTTAACCGACCGAGCCACCCAGGCGCCCCAAAACTTTTTTTTTTAAGTTTATTTATTTGCACACACATGAGGAGGGGAGGGATAATCTCAAGCAGACTCCATGCTGTCAGCTCAGGGTTTGATCATGACTTGAGCTGAAATCAAGAGACTGACGCTTACCTGACTGAGCCACCCAGGGGCCCAAGAAAAAATTTTGATGCCAGACTGCCTTTGGGTTTAAACCACAAAATTGGCTCTTCCCTGGGGCTACAAACTGCCAAATTGCTCCACAGATTTTGGGCTCTGAATTTTGGATTTATGTATATCTAAGGAGCCCCACCCTAATACAGAGCATGTAAGATAACTGTTCAGTAACTTTGACATTTGGTGATGCCTCATGGATTCCTTCCAGCTGGAAATACATTAATAATAGGGAACACAACCAGTATTTTCTACTAGACAATGTAATGACCTCCTGTAGAGAATCCTTATTTTGTATTTTAAATATTTTGAAGAATTTCAGAAACTAAGAAATCAGCAGCCATGGGTCTGGTTGTCTCTGGGAAATTCATGAAGATTAAGTAAGAGCTTGTACCTGTATTTGTATCTTCTCAACTATGAGATTGGATTTTCAAATATTTTTTGAAACTTATTCTTCTATGGCTATCTTAAATATCTTAACATCTCAGGTATATCAGAATATAAGATTTCTCTTCTTGGGGATTCCCCTGAAATTGTTACTAAATTGGGGAAATCTTCCATAGCCTTATCGCTTCTTCTCAACCTCTTTCAAAACCCACTACCTTCTGGAAGCACCTAGGGCCAGATCCCACCCAAGGGATGTCCACTGTAAGGCAGCACACAGGTTAAAGAAAATTCTGAGTTTCTGTTCCTGCAAGGATTTCTTTGCCTCTTATTCAGTTATACAGAATCATTCATTTTAGATCATCAGCATTTATCTTAAAACAAATGCAAATCAACATATCTATGAGTGATCATTAAATTTCTAATGCGCTCTTCCTTCTATTCCACACCACACTTCCCACATACAAACACCACCATTCGGTTTTCTTGAGTAGGATTTATAAAATCCTTGAACTGCAATCTTTGAAAGGTCACTAAATATCATTAAGCTTGACTCTTTCATTAAAAAATGAGGCTCAGAGATGTTCCCTGACTTTTAGAAGTTACCTAGCTAATAAGTGGAAAAACCAGAAGCAAACACTTAACTCATGTTTTCACTCTTATGTGGATCCTGAGAAACTTAACAGAAGACCATGGGGAAGGGGTAGGAAAAAAAAAAAGTTAGAGAGGGAGGGAGCCAAACCATAAGAGACTCAAAAACTGAGAACAATCTGAGGGTTGATGGGGGTGGGAGGAAGGGGAGGGTGGGTTATGGGTATTGAGGAGGGCACCTTTTGGGATGAGCACTGGGTGTTGTATGGAAACCAATTTGACAATAAATTTCATAATAAAAATAAAATAAAATAAAATAAAATAAAATAAAATAAAATAAAATAAATGATTGTCTTTCCCAGAAAAAATTCTTACTTTAAAAAAAAATAATGTCTGACTTACTGAGGTATAGTCAATAAATAACAGAGAATTCCACTGTCATAATCTACCAGAAAGTCAACTATGCTTGTACAATTTTCTTTTAAATGTATTCTATTCTTCCATAAAAATATACTTATATTAGATCAAATAGTGGGGACATTCTAGGCCTCCCGTTTGTATCTGCACCCCTCCATTACAATCATCAAGAACCTTCACGTTTCTGCTTGATGTTTTATAGCAAGAAATAGAAATGAAATGCCTCAGATCAAAATTTTTTTCAAGGATTCACTTTTGCTGATTAAAAAAAACACCCAAAAACTTAATCTCTGGCAGTTTAAATGCCTTCAAAGTGCAATTAAATGAATGAATGATTATGGCAATTAACTGTTTGTAGACATGTAGGCAAATTGCCATTTCAACCACTTTCAATTGCTAATACATAGTCACCAACCCCATGTACACACAGAAACCATGGTGATCAAGCCTATTTCAGTATTTTGGACAGTCTTCCTCTTTAAGAATGGTTAGATCTTCAAAAAGAAGTGAAAAAATTATCTCACTGTTTTGTTTTCCAGGCATAGCCCTCTGTCTGATGTCTTATGTGCTTAGGTGACAGCCACCCAGGAAACACGTAGATGAATGATTGATTAGCTATAGAGACTGCTCCCCAGAGTGAATTAGGCAGCTAAAGAAACCGAAGTAGACAGGATCCGTGATGAATGCCAGACATTAAAAATATTCATATCTCTTTCCTAGTTGACAAATCCAAAAACTGTCCACAGTAAAAAAAAAAAAAAAAAGTGCAAAGATTAAAAAAATAATAAAAAGTCTTAAGAATGCAAATGTATAAGAAGATAAATACTACCATGAAATTGGATTTATTAATTTCATTTCATTCCTGCATACCCACCTGCATTTTTTTATAGTGACTTGACGATATCCTCCACAGCCCCTGGGTATCATAGATAATAATGGGAAGAGATTTTATTATGCAGCACTCCCATGGAAGCTCCATGTTTGGTGAATATCTATTTTCTTTCACACGATGGAGGTAAAGATTTAGGCAGAAAGATGTTTCATTTTGATCATCAACACTGGCGTTGTGGGTATAATGACATCCAACCAGACCTACCTGAAACTGTGATAGACCTGATAAGTGAATCTTTTGTACTTTTAAAATCATAATTTGGGGGCGATTTAAAAATTAATATTCATGGGGCGCCTGGGTGGTTCAGTCGGTTAAACGTCCAACTTCCGCTCAGGTCTGATTTCAGCGCTGATGAGTTCGAGCCCCGCATGGGGTTCTGTGCGACAGCTCAGAGCCTGCAGCCTGCTTTGGATTCTGTGTCTCCCTCTCTCTCTGCCCCTCTCCTGCTCACACTCTCTTTCTCTGTCTTTCTCTCTCTCTCTCAAACATAAATAAACATTAAAAAATTATAAAAAAATTACTATTCACTACACTGCAAAGATGGACCCATACCGATGTAGCAAGCAAGGGCCCCCAAATCAAATGTTCCCAGTTAATATTAAATCTGATTTTATCATCTAAGGCCTATGTGACAAAAAGCATACTGAAAGGAAACCATTAATTTGGCATTTTCTTATGAGACCCCATTGTTTCTTCCTACAGAACACATATTTCAGCTATCATATATATATATATATATATATTATAGGTCTAGACAACAAAGATATTAATAAAACCCAGGGCTACTAATTACCTCTTCTAACTCTTCTCCATACTGGTTCCAAAAGACATATAACAACAAGCTACATCTAAAAGGGGACTTTCCAAAAATATTGCATTAATAGGAGAAAATGATCAAAAAGCTCATCGGAATACATTTTCAACTTTCTACAAGTACTTGTATACTTATTCAAACTCAGACCTCATTAATTTATCACATTCACTCAAAACTTTAAGGTTAAATACGATAGACCTAAGAACAGAAGCAAATGGAATATTTTCCTAAGGATTGTCATTATTAAAGCAATATTTTTACTGAAGCAAAATTCATTTAAATAACCAGGGCCTGGATTATCTTCATAGTTTTATGCTATTGGAGAATCATAAAGTAATATAATTAACAAATATACACTTAAAGAAGGCAACTTCATTAATAGACTTGTTATCCTTAAATCTTTCATAGCACTGCATAGTTTTCTGAGTGCTAACATACATGACTACCTTTACTCTTAGGACTTCTGCTGTGTGGTCGAGAGACATATTTCACAAGCTGTATAGAATATTGTCAAATGAGGGGGAAACATTGACTTGAGAGAGCAGAAATGAGTGTGCATTCCTAGCCAGAGGATATAATATACGCCCTATGGACAAGACATAATTTGAGTTGGGTTAGATCCCTCAGGTTACAATTGAAATAGCTATTAGGAAATAAAGGGAAATTGGACAATATTCCATAAATTAAGATATGAAAATATATTTCACGTTTATTCATTCATACATATAAATGCTTAGAAATAACTGTTTAATTAAAAATGCTTCCTAGAAATTCACACACTGGTATGTATATATAAACACATTAAATTACATCTGTGAAATGTAAAAGAATAATATCGTGCTGTAGCTTTCCTCTGAATACACATTCATTTTTCCACAAATAATACCCTGAATGAATGTAAATAAATGACACTTTCCTCCATCTGTTAATTTGAGCATTCACAGAAAAAGGAAAGAAAATTAAATTTTATGGAACTAGTGCCAATGAATTTCCGTTGAGCTTCTCATTTCAGTGGATGGCTGAGAATCCTCTCAGCCCCGCTCCACGAGGCAGGATACAATCCCCTAAACACCTGCATTTTTCACACTTAAGTTAACTGACACCTAATTCTGAAAATTATTATTACTGAACAGAGAAAATATTATTTATCTATTTTAAAAGTTAATGATTTTTTTAGAGGTAAGGTATGTGGTCACTGTCTTTTCAAGTACCCTTACATTTGATGCTGACCCTATATTTACCTAATAAATAAAAGACATTCATTTAGTAGCTGAGCTGATGGCCCCTGAATCATGGTTGGTAACGTGTGCAAACATCATCATTGATACAGCCTCAGTTATAGCACCAGCTGGGGCTGAATTGCAAATAAAACTTTCTGAATTTAGAAGATCTTAACTGCCCCTCACAAAACACACTAATATATCCAATTCAATATAATGTTATTAATACCTACTATATGCTTGAACCATGAAAATTCTGGGGCAATGGAAGGTCACAACACAGGCCTGGTGAATTTCACATTTATAGAGAAATGCTGAACTTAGGAGAGAAATGCATATCTTCTGTTGTTCTATCCTTCACCACACACATGGCATCTGTTAAGTATGGAAATGATGCTTGTCACAATACTGCAAAATAATGTATATAAATATATATATATGCATATATGTATATACTATGTCCATTAAATAGGTATTAAATAATGTCTATGTATATGTATATATACACACATATGTATATATACATATACATATATACACACATATACATACATATATACACAGACATACAAATATGTAAACATTTATATTACATATATATATGCATTTATAAATATACACACATACATATACATATACAGCTTCTCACCTACTATTTATTCCCCTGGACCCTGCTGCCCTCCCAACCTAGGCTTCAGATGAGCTGAATAGCATGTAGTTTTTGAAAGTGCAGTTTTCTATTTGTCCTGACTTTGGCATGAACCGGCGTTTCGTAGGAGCAGCAGGAGCAGAAGTGTTTATTGATACACCTCTCCACTCTCTCCTCCTCACTTGGATAACTGCTGCTCTCATCTTTAGATTAAGTTAAGGTATAGGCTCTATTTTTGTCAGATGTGATTCTTACCCAGAAGCAGTTGAGCATCCTTAATGGGGCATGTGAAAATTCAAGGGTATGCTATTTGTTGGCCCAATGATTGGGAAATGCTACTGCCATTTAGTAAGCACAGAGAAGAGCTGCTAAATGCATTGTACGGTCCCGAACAAAAAAGAACAGCTGCATCCCGAGTGCTGTTGTTGTGCCTTTGGAAACCTCTGAGGAATTGGGGATGCTGTTCCGCAAGGAAGGACCAGCATCCATCAGGCCTCTCTGTGGATAAGATATCAAAATGAATTTATCCTGAGATGCTTTACTTCCTGGCATAGAGTAGACTTTCACTAAGTGCACGTCGAATAACCAAGTGAACAAAGGTACTTCCTGGCCAACCCAGTGTGCAAGATGTTCTACACTCTACAGGTACCAGGTGCTTACCCTTGAAGTTATTTTTTTTTCTTTTAAAGTAAGTACACTCAGGTACCTATAGTGCTTTTTTTTTTTAAAGTGGTACGAAGTAGGATGGTAGAAGTACAAATATCTAAATATCAATCTATCATCTCTATCTATCTATCCATCTATCTATCCATCCATCCATCCATCCACCTCGTCGTCCACCTATCTATTTACCTATCTATGAAGCTAGCCAACCATCCATCCATCCATCCATCCATCCATCACCTATATCTATGTATCTATGTATCAATGTATGTATGTATGTATGTATGTATGTATCTATCTATCTATCTATCATATATTTTCTCTCTCTCTCATCTGTTGGGAAAGACTCGAGAGGAAAAGAAGATAAGAAGATGTATTCAGGGATGCATTTACTTTGTATCTTAAATTCAGAAATGTGTCTGGAGCCCTGAATCTGAGACAGATGCCTTTTCCAAGTGTCTGGGAGAGTCAATGATAAAGCAGACACCATTGGAAATGGATATTTATGCAGCTTTTTTGATTGTTGGGCACCATAAAGAACCAGATATTAATTCACAATACTTCCTGAGCTTCACTGAACAAGGACATCTGTTCTAATTATTCAGTTTGATGTAAATGTCTCACCTTTGAGTGCCCACAGCACCTCCTGCAACTTTCTGTCACAGAATTGTTGTGTTTAAACTGTTTTTTTTTTAAAGCAGGACTTCACCAGTTTTCTTTATTTAATGAAATCCATCCTTACATCTTGCTGTGTTAAACCAATCCTCAGACATATCAAGCAGTGGTAGAATCATGAGTTTTTTAAATATGTCAAGGACGACAGGGGAAAAAGAGGTTTGGTTCCAGCTTATAAAATTGACTGCCACTGAATTGAAGAAATCTTCACATTTGTGAAGGCAATACATACTTGGGATCCCATCAATGACATAATTAAACTGGCTTTGCCCCTATTTTTCAAGGGAATAATTGGATGTTAATATCATTTCAAGAAGATTTCTGGATTAGTAGACTTTCAAGTTTCCCAAACATGTCTTCTGATACAGTCTTTAGAATTTAGAATTTAGAGTCAAGCAGACTTGGGTGTGAATTATGATTATGATCTTAGCTTTGTGATCTGGGATGCAAAATTCAATCAAACCAATAAATTTATGCTTATTTATATATAAATATATAATAATGCCTCATAATTGAAGTTGACTGGAGGTATTTCTCAGCTTTGGTTTGCAGTCAAGCTAAGACTTCACAGAAGGCATAAACTTGTATATTAATCTCTGACATGCCACTTTATTCTTAAGACTGTGATTGATTGATAGAAATAACAATGAGACCCCTTGAAATTCTAAAATACATAAAATTAGCAAATGATATTAGCATTATATTTAAGCCATCCTGTGGAATAAGTCATGAAATAAATATTTATGAGGTAAATCTCCTCCTACAACTTTACTTTTATGAAACACTACAAGATCAGTATCTTTTTTTAAAATATTTTTTTGGGGAGCACCTACGTGGCTCAGTCGGTTAAGCCTTCGACTTCAACTCAGGTCATGATCTCACGGTTCGTGGGTTCGAGCCCCACATTGGGCTCAGTACTGACAGCTCAGAGCTTGGAGCCTGCTTCAGTTTCTGTGTCTTGTTCTCTCTCTGCCCCTCCACTGCTTGTGTTCTGCCTCTCTCTGCCTCTCAAAAATGAATATATGTCAAAAAAAAATTTAAGTTTATTTATTTATTTTGAGGTAGAGAAAGAGAGAGAGAGCACAAGCAGGGGAGGGTCGAGAGAGAGAGAGAGAGAGAATCTCAAGGAATCTTCACACTGCCAGCATACATCCTGATACAGTGCTTGAACTTATGATCTGAGATCATGACCTGAGCTGAAACCAGGAGTTAGACGCTTAACCTACTGAGCCACCAGGCGTCCCAACAAGATCAGTTTCTTAAATTGCTCTGAAATACACAATGGCCATAACTGTTGACTTCCATGACCAGTAGAAAACACATTCAAGAAAATATGACTATTAAAGTATCCTAGTGGGGCAACTGGGTGACTTGGTTAGGCTTCCGACTCTTGATTTTGGCTCAAGTCACGATCCCACAGTTGGTGAGATCCAGTCCCACACCAAGCTCTGTGCTAATAGTGTTTGGGATTCTGTCTCGCCCCTCACTCTGCCCCTCCCCCTACCTGTGCGCATGCTGTCTCTCCTTCTCTATCAAAATAAATAAACGTTAATAAAATAAAGTATCCTAGTACCTGAGTTAACACCTTCATGAAAAATGGCAGTGACTATAATTCGTTTTTAAAAATTTTTACACATATCCTCAACCCAGTCTGGCCAAGTTTGAGTCATGGTTCTCTTAATACTAGTTGTTAGACGATGAGAAAGACATTAAAAAAAAAAAAAATCTCTCTGTGCCTCAGTTTCCCTCTCTGTAAATTGAGGTAATGACAGTAAGTAGCTAAATCATACCTTGCTATACGCATACATTATAGAGTGCTTAGAAGAGTATCTGACACGTAGTGAATGCTCATAACTTTCTAATGACACCTAATTTTGTGGTCTTTCTGCAAATGTTTCAAAATGACCCACAGATGCATCCTGGAAACTCACAATCCCTATAGCCTTTGCTATGCCTTGATCGGACTTCCTTTGGTCTGGGCGCTAATGCTTTTCACCAGAAGTAAAGAGGATGTGCTTCATTTGTGTTTTCAAGTCCAGATAAAAACATGTTATGTGAAGCACATAACATAGTGCTTCATACGTAAGGAATGTACACTAAAAAGAATTAAAAAAGAAATAACAAAAAACCAGTTTCTTCAATTCCTTCTTTCTTTCTTCTTTCTTTCTCTCTCTTTCTTTCTTTCTTTCTTTCTTTCTTTCTTTCTTTCTTTCTTTCTTTCTGGATTTTCCCATTAGACTGGCACAGCCTCACTACAGAACGTTGGTCCATTTTTCTATTACTCATTTTTGACCATGTCCAATAGCAGATATTGATATTTCCCCAGTTTATTTAAGAAAGGAGGTATAATTCAGGAATTGGCTCTGCTCAGAAGCATGGCTGGAAAGCAAGAGGGCCTGCCAGCACCCAGCTGTTTTTAGGAGATATGGTTTCTCTCCACCTACAGGCTCACTCTTCGTCTTTCTCAACGACAGCAAGAAAAAAAAAGTGGGAGGGGAAGGGGGTGGGTGATAAACAGCAGGAACAGATGGGCACATGTTCCTCTGGCAAAAGATCCTGTTATCACACTGCTTTCGCCTTGGTTGAATTTCAGGGTTCCAGATCTTGAAGTCCTTGGGTCAAAGTTTTCATTTAGGTCAATGAAAAAAAAAACAATTACATTGGATGACTTCACCCTCTCACTGCGCCTGCCTACAAGACTGATGGGGAGTGGGATGAACGGAACGCAGGACGCTCTGGCAAACCTCTGCAGGTGTGTTTTCAAGTTCAGAGTAGGGAAGCTACAAGATTGACTTCCACTAGCAATTCATATGGTGAAGGAGTGGGTTGATTTGCTGTGATGTAGTCAAATAAAACTTGTGTGATTTAGGTAGGCAGACCTGTCAAGGGAGAAAACTAGTTTGGAGAGATTTAATTGCTGTCAGGATTGAGTGATAGAACAGAAATGAGCAGGTGTTTCACTCGCTTAGAGAATGTTTTAAGACACGCTACCTTTGCTGCCTGTTTTCTGGCAAGAGTGGAGTGGGTCCCATGGGTTAATTGACGGGCTAATCTATCAGCCACTAATCCCACTTTTTTTTATCACCACCCTTTTGCGTAAGTCCTGGGTTAGAGATAATTGAAGTGGACCAGATGGACACTTGATGAAAACTAGAAAGGAACGTTCCAAGTCCATTAGTCAGGACTGTTCTAGTTTGCAAATGATAGAAACCCAACTTGGACTAATATAAGCAAAAGGGAAATTTACTGGCTCATTGGCTCTGTGCTGGGCATCTTACCTTTGCCACACGTGATTCATTCCTGCTCTTTTCTATCTGCTTTGTCTTTAGGACGCTGACCCACATGAATTATACCAATGGGATCCCGTGTACGTTGGCATCTTGTTTTGGCACTGGTAGGATATTACAAAGATGAAGAGAGTGAGGTCAGAATATTCCATCTTTTTGCATCACTTGGTTTTGGCTACATTCTTCTATCCAAAGTTTGCATTTACTGCCATAAAATTCTCTCTATAGAATTTTCTTTCTGCTTTCTGGTGATCTTTCCCTGCCTTCTACTCCTTCAGGGCCAGTTAGGAGAGGCAACGGCTCTCCCCACTTACTAACCCGTGCCTTGTGCTTTTTCCTGGTTCCGTCTTTGTAAATAGTCTCTTGATTAAAATGTCCTCAGTTACCTATCTTGAAGAAAGTGTGTCTGACCCGTTTGTATCTTGATTAGCATTACCTTCATGTAAGAACTGAACGACCCAAACTATGCAAGTCAAGGAGGTAGCTGTGCTTTGGAGTAACTACAGCCAGAGACCAAAAGTCACCAAAAATTATTGGTTGAAATTATGTTATTTCTCTCTGGGGTGCAGGCTTCATTTTTTTGCACTGAAAAAAAATTAAAGCTGGGCTCCCCCCAGAAGGAGAAAAAAGAAATACCAGTGTTAATCCTGGGGTCCCACCATCCTGCAGCTTCGCTAACTAATGTGAGTGGCTCTATTTCTGAGCTCCTTTTTATAAAATCCTGAGTGGCCAAGTGTGAGATGACCTCTCTGCCTTCCTTGATGAATCAAATTGGACAAGGGGCCGAGTTAGATGCAAATAAGACAGCTCTTCCCAGATCTCATGACTGACATAGTGGGAGAAGCAATTCTCAAAAGAAGGTAGATGTTTTTCACAAAATAAATCAGATATAGTATATGAAACGAGAGACAACCACTATATCAAGGGTATATAGTTTTGTCTTATGTGGAGGAGAAGTCAAATAAACATAATAAATAAACTTCACTAACCAGCAAAAGATTTACAGGGAAAGTTGTATCATGCGTCAAGTTGCAGAGCCTTTTTGAAATGCTCAGTGTTTGTGTTGCCAATGAGACCTACCATGTACACGTGCACACACAGACACACAAGAGTGAGATCTGTTCTTATGAAATCCTAGTCTGAACCTTGCCCTCTCATAATGATCGAATAAATATAAATATTTCAATTCATGGTTTATTCTTGGGCCAACACATAAATAACTAAATAAATCTTATCTTTCCACAACTATATCTATTTATAATGCCAAAGATACAGTGGCAACAATCAGTATCAAAGTTTTCCACATGCCCAGAGTCTAGCTAATAAGTGGCTTTACTCTCCTTTTTCCTTACAACTATTACAGAAGGTAATATCTACAGTAGCCAATGAATAGAAGGTTAGAGGCCATTTTGAATTATAGTATACAAGTGCAGAAAATACAAACCAATAAGAGTGCATTGACGGATTGTGTATTCTCACCTGGAGCATACAAATTCTTGAGATTTCATCATTGGTTATACTTACATGGTCGTGCTCTGCACTTCTGACTAGTGTAGTAAGAGTGACCCTTGGTAGGTATTTGATGAGACCTGAGAATCTGCCAAAACAACAGCTCAAGATCTCATATCCACTGGCCAGACACCAGTGCTATTATGAAGGGTAATATATACCCTCTTCTTTTATGGGGTAGTAATATTTGCTTTTAGCAAAAACATAAAGGAGAGAAGTGATCCTACCATGTAGGGGGGAATATATATATATATATATATATATATATATATATATATATATACACACACACACACACACACACACACACACATACATATATATGTATGTATATATACATGTACATATATACATGTATATATACATACACACATATGTATAAATGGCATATACATCAGGAGAGAAATGATGACATTTGTCTTATTGAATAATGATGGAACCCTGTGCTAACACACATGAAGATTCTGAAATCTGTACTAAAGCTCAAAAACTCAACATTACCATTCTGGAAAGTCCCTGCTACCAAGCTGGGTCTGGAGCTCATCTTAGAAATGCAATAGGGAAGATTGATGAGCTGACATTTAGTGAAGACCAACCAGGTGTCAGTCCCTCCTTTGAGAACTTATAGAAGACATCTCATTAGTCCTTATAATAACCCTAGAATTTGAGCATTTGTAACTATGTCCATTTTCTTTATGGGGAAACTGAGGCTTAGAAAAATTAAGTAATTAGTCAAATTCATATAGACGGTGGTGGAGCTGGGTTTTGATTCATTCTTTTTAATTACAGAATCTCTGTGTACTACATTGGTTAAGAGTTGTACCACTTGAATTCTATATATGATTCACAAAATGCATAGCAAAATGCTGTTAAGGTAGAATTACCAAGGTGATGCCTCTCTTGGGATGCTTCATGGTAGATAGACAACACACTCATCTAAAGCTTATTTATGAAGCCTCAGAGATCTTGCTTTGCTCATTCATCTAGCACAAATGCATCTTCCTCTGTTATACTAACAGTATCTTAGATTCTGTGATTAATGTAAAAAGTCAGAGTGCCAATATGGCCATTTACAATGAAAAACGTATTATGTTACATAACCTTAAGGATACACAGCCAAATAGCAATCACAAAGTTGATGCTGACCGTGGAATTATAATGAAATAAATTAAAATGAAAACAGAATGCTTAATGATATACAGATAACATCGTCTGATGAAGCTATTTACCCAATAAAGATAATTTTTCCAATGGCACTGTTTTTTTTTAAGGGCTTCTTGCATAGGTTTGGTCAATGTTCATATGTGTGACTCTTTTTCACAGTTTCTATGGTTAAACAATCCCCTACTATTGATCTATTTTCTTTTACACTATATTAACCAATATTTAATCAATCATAGAGATTAAACTATTCCATCTCTTTAAGAATTCTAAGCAACTGCATTCTCCACCTTTCTTGCAGTGTGTATCTTAACATTTCAAGTTCCAGATACAAATTTATTGTTAAAATCAGGTGATTGGGAAGATGAGTGTAGAACATAGCCTCCATGTAAACCTGTAAGTGGAAATTAACTGTTTTAGACTCCAAGAGTCTTAGGAGTTTTGAAATGAAAGGATTGAGGGCCGTAAATGAATTTTTTGACACATATGGAGTTTTTTTTTTTTTTTTTTTTTTTAATTTGAGACGTGAAGTTTGGCTAAATCTCAGAAAACAGAGACTTACTGTTACACAATTTGCATTCTGCATTCCCCACTCGGTTACTCAACCTTTATTTATCAACACTTACTATGTTCTGGGCGCTGTGCCAGGAATGGGGAAATGTAGTCCTGTGGCTTCGTGGTTCACAGAGGCAGATACAAAAGAGTCAAGCGTTAACGATAAGTCAATACACTAAATGTAGTGATAAAGATACACCGAGTATGTTTGGGGATATGAAGAAAGCACTGAATGTAGGCTAGGGCACGAAGAAAGGATTAGTAGAGAAACTCAGGCTCCAGAAAATGGCAAATGGGCAGATTCAACATAAGAAAATCAATCAATGAAGTATACTGTAACAATGAAATGGAGGGTGAAAAAACAAATACACGGTCATCTTAATTGGCATAGGAAATGTACTTGACAACATCCAACACTCATCTATCTAGGAAAAGATGTCCTAATCCTGGATATCTGTGACTGTGAACTTATTTGAAAATAAGGTCTTTGAAAATGTGATTATTTAGGTCATAATGAATTGGAGTGAGGCCTAAATTCAATGACTAGTGTCCTTTTGAGGAGGTCATGTGAAGTCACAGACAAAAGAAGAGGGTACAATGCAGGCCACGTGATGGCAGAGGCAGAAATTGCAGTGATACAGCTATACGCCCAAGAATGCTAAGGATGGCCAGAAGCCACCAGACGCCAGAAAGAGGCAAAATAGGATGCTTCCCTGGAGTCTTCGGAAGGAGTACGGTCTTGCCGAAACTTTGATATGGAGCTTCTAGCTTCCAGAGCTGTCAGAGAAGAAATTAATGCTATTTCATACCAGGTTGTGGAATTTTGTTATGGCAACCCCAGTACACTAATATACATACAATGGTAGATTACTGAGCCATAAAAGGAAGGAATTTCTGATATATGTATGCTACAATGTGAACGAGCCCCAAAACCGTTACACTAAGTGAAAGAAACCAGGTCATATCAAAGGTCATATATTGCAAGGTTTCATTTACATGAAATATCCACAGAAAGTGAATCTATAGGGACAAAACAAAGTTTTGGTGATTGCCAGTGCCTGGGGGGATAGGAACAATGAGAGGTAGCTGCTTAATGGGTACAAGGTTTTATTTTGAGTGATGCAATAATTTGCCCAATGTTGCAAATGCCAGTGGATTGTTTGCCTTAAAGTGATTAATTTGACATTTTGTGAATGTCACTTCAATAAAAATAAAAACATTGGTTCTACATTGCAACCACAAGGAGTTAAAGGAGAACAAGCAAATCACAGATGAAAGTTCATCGGTAGATGAGTTACCAAATGCACTCGTGTTCTCTCTGGACTGCCTCAATTTCTTGAGTCTTCTCATGTGATATATTTTCTTCTATATTTAATTTGGACACATCTAAAAGCATTCCTCTTTTGAAAAATAGATGAATACTTGGAGATGTTACAAATGATCGTTAAGCTTTAACCAATACCTAGAGACAGATATCACTTGCAAATTTAGACTCTACTCTTTGGTGGAATAGGTCAGATTATGATACAGCATGGATTCACAGACTGACAGTGTGTATCTTTATAGCCTGTGATAAATGATCATTCTATGTTTTGAAGTGAAAGTTTTCTGAAATGTATCAAATTATTGATCTGAGCCTAAAGTGACAAAAATCACTGATGGAAATGTCTAGGTTTGCTTTAGTTCAATAACTTATACATGTGAGCTCATGTTGATTATTGATGAACATTAAACAGCTTAAAAAAGAGGTTTAGTATAGAGGAATAAATTTCAGCATATCCATTATGATTGACTTGATTCCTTCCAAAAGGCCTAATGGATAAGTTTTGTCTCTTCTCTTTTATTCTGACAACAAATTTGCAGTGGGCAAGGATTCACAGGTAGCTGTATTTCCAGCTATGAGAAGGGATCTTCAGATATGGAGGTAATCTTTCCTAATTCCAGTGGTAGATGTGGTCAAGAGCACAGGATTTTAGACTTCTCACCAAGAGCACTTACTCTTAGATAATATTTTGGATATTTGGTATTCTATGCACCCAACCTCAACAACTAAATATATATATACATTATATATATGATATATATATAATATATATATTATATATATATTATATATATATAATATATATATATAATATATATATATCATATATGATATATCAGGAGGAGATACAAGCTTGACATTTGATGCCTTTGTCATATCTGATTTCATGTAATTAAACAGAAATTTCTGGGTGAATGGAAAAATAATTTGGAACTTTGAAACCTCAAGCCTTTTATATTTTCTTTAAAGGGATATAAAACTTACCTCCGTTAACAAACGATCTTTTTGTATGTGTGTTGAAACAGTAAAAAAAAAAAGAATAACTGTAACAATCATATGAATCCCTCTCTGGGTAGAAACTCATTATACCAATGAACACTTCAATATTCAAAGATCAAATGTTTTCACCTACGTATAATGTACCAGAGCTGAGAACTACCAAGGGAACATCTTCTGAGATGAGACAATCAAGTGTGATATCAAATCAAAGCCAGGGAAGCCAGAAGGAGACACACAGGGATTCTATGGTTGCTTCACCATTGCAGAGAGTGAGTGACCTCAGGTTAGGGACCGTCTAAAGGAAACTAAACTTTTGGCTATGTTTTGATGTGTATCCACTCAGAAAGGATGTCAGTTTTTGCTGCCCTTGCTTTTATGGCTTCACCTATGTGCCTTTGGAAAGATGTTCTCTGTGCCCCTCATGTGCCTCCACGGATTAATTTTATCAGAAAATCTTGGGGCTTTTTAAATTATAGCATCTTATTTGTGAGTAGACTTTGTTGTCAAGTCATTGAGTTTCATATGCTATAGCATATGAAACATTAAGAGAAGTAAGAGCATAAACATATACTCAAGAGATGCTAGTTATTTAATAGAAACTCATGAATTATTATCAAGGGCTTCATGATCAGTAAGAAAGTGACCCAATGCCTGCATCTGTCATTCAAAACTCTCTAATATCAAATCACATTCTGTTTTTCCAAATTATTCCTCATAGGTTAATTATGAGAGTTCATCTCATCAGCCATATTTGTTTATAAGAAAGCAGAAACACATAGCGTCCTTCACAGCCTCACTTTTGCCTATGTCATTGTCCCTGCCTCTGTGACTCTGTGTCCTTCAATACTGCTTAATAAATGTTAGCTACTGTCCTTGGGCTGGGTCAGAGCCAGCCTCTCCCTGACCACTCAAATCACACTTCTCTCTGGCTGAGATTTTAGTATGCTTGCTATGCAGATTGGTAAATTTCTGCTAATACTATGCTTTGAATTATGAATCTTTTCATTTTCATCCCTAAAGCTACATATCTAGATCTTTGAGTAGAAAATTATTTATATTTTTCTCATATTGCATCTTTCTTTTTTTTTAAATTTTTTTTTCAACGTTTTTTATTTATTTTTGGGACAGAGAGAGACAGAGCATGAACGGGGGAGGGGCAGAGAGAGAGGGAGACACAGAATCGGAAACAGGCTCCAGGCTCCGAGCCATCAGCCCAGAGCCTGACGCGGGGCTCGAACTCACGGTCCGCGAGATCGTGACCTGGCTGAAGTCGGACGCTTAACCGACTGCGCCACCCAGGCGCCCCTGCATCTTTCTAATATTGTCCTCTCTCAAATCTATTGATATACATTAGTTTTCTAAACTATTTATTTGTTGAGAGAGAGAGAGAGTGAGAGTGAGTGAGGGGAGGGGAAGAGAGAGAGGAATCCGAAGCAGGTTCCGCACTGTCAACTCAGAGCCCCATGGGGGGCTCAATCTCACAAACTGTGGACAAGGATCAAGAGTCAGACACTTCACTAAACCACCCAGTTGCCCCTATACATTGGTGATCCATCAGTATTTACTGATATGACTTGGAAAATTAATGCATGGGATAGAAAATCATGTGTGGGAACCCAATTTATGCACGGCCCCAGATTCTCATTCAAAAGCTTTGGGTGCTGCTGATCTTCCCCACTCCCCTCTCTACGTCATCAAAGTCAACTCACTCAACCTTTCTTCTAGGACCTCCCTTTCTTCAGTCAACTAGCACAAACTCCCCCATTCTCATCCTCGGCTGATGACCTTGATCTTATTTCCAAATGGAAACAGTCTGAAAACATCCCACAAGGCCTCACAAGCACACCTACCCAATTTCTCAAAGGACACCCCCCCAAAGTTTCATTTGAGGCAAGAGCTTGAGCAGTTGCAGAAATAGGGACATTCTGGCTTCTCAGATAAGGCAGGTGCCACAGATAAAACTAGGGCCTTGGGATCTTTCTGGAAGGTATCTAAAAGGAGTGGGTGACCCACCCTAACAGTGTGGGGGCATCAATCTCTTGGGAATGAGATCAAATGAAACGTAGGAGGTGTGGGGGAGCCACCAGATGCGTCCTGATCCTGTCCTTTCTTTCAACAGCTGTTACTACTCACAGTGGCTTCACGGGGCTTGTCTGCAGGACGTGCCATGGACACAAGCAAAGGTTAGGGCTTTCTCAAGACTGTGTACCCAAATTGCTTGTGAACCACTTTGCATCTGAATTTGCTTTTTTTTTTTTTTTCCTTGCTGGGCTTCATGTCCCATTTTCCCCTCCGGTTTGCTACCCTGAGATTGCTGTACTCGAAAAGCATTGGCATGAAGGACATACCTCCAGCTCTATTTTCGAGGACTCCTGCTCTATGACTTTCTAGTTGATTACCAGCATTACTGGGACATGAAATGGAAAAGCGAAAATAAGTAACTTTAATAGAGAATCGACAGTACCACGGGTTGTTCTGTGCATTGACAGAACGAAATGTTTGCAGTACTCTCTACAACGTTCTTGCCTTTCATAGATGAGGAAAACGAGTCACAGAGAGTTACAGGGAGTTCTTCAAAGCACCGTCGTTTGAATCCAGGACTCACCAGCATCGACATACTTTATTGCAAACAGTATTTCCATGACTTAAGAGATAAAACTTCCTCTTATTACTTGCCCATCACCACCGATGGCATTTTCAGGACACCTAGTTCTCACATTCTTTCCATGAGGCAGGCCTCCTGGGTTAGTTTCTTTCCTACAGGCAACACAGACCATTTCATACAGCCTTCCACGCTTAACCATTGTTCAACATTTGGGGAGGGTATCTCGATATTTCCTTTTATGGCTCTGTAGGTCTCCACAAACCAGTCAGTATGTGTGCTTCATAGCCGATCTAGAGATTTGCAAAAATATTAAATAAAAATCTGGATATAATCTGGCATACAGTTTAAGAGTTCTCTCCTCTCTCCCCTCCAGACAGTTAAAAATGTTCCTAAATTGTCATAAGCATACTTAGCCTTTTATGTAAGATCTCAAGGGAAGATCACTTCAAAGCCTTTTCAGTAGCTAATTCAGAGGCTAATAACTTTTCTAGTCAGTTTTTCTTGAAGCTGAAACAATTTCTGTGACAATCCAAACTCATTTCTCTTCAGCATCTCTGCTGGGACACAACATGCACTTGCAAAGTATTATGATAGATTATCTGGCAGATGAATTTCAAAAACACCAATAGTAATCGACTTATAATTTAATAATAAGGTCAAGAAAAAAGCACTTGAAGCAATAGTTTACGAAAAGCTGCTAATTGAAGCTAGTGCCCCAGAAGGCACCCATCAAAATGGAAAATGCCACCATTTGCTACCGTTGCATACAAGGAACAAGGTATGAGAGAGAGGGAAGAAAATTATTGCTACAAATAACAAGAGTTCATAGCTGTGCTGGGGCTGACACAAGATCATAGAGAGTAAATGAATTGTTCAAGATCACTCTGCTATACATATACAAAACCAATATCTAAAACCCTCTTCCCAGAAAGAGTGTCGAGGTGAGGCACTCCATGACTATTCCCTCAGCAATTCATAATGAAGAGAAAAAATCTAGAAAATGAATCAGGTCATTGGGAAACTTGGGGTCAGTTTATCGCTTCTGTGATATATGCCACTCCAGACATGACAGGACCATGGCAGAGAGTATTGGGTACCTGGGCAACAGGTATTTCCCCTTCTTCCTTTGAAACAGAACCATAATTATTTACAAATATTGGGGAGAGAATGTATGTGCTTCAGGTAAGGCTGTATCTATGCCCAGCCCCAGGAGGTAAACTTAGATTAATCTAAGACAACACTGGTAATTCTACCTCTCATGACAGTGAAAGTCCTGGCCAATAAGACAAAAAGTGCAGTCCCCTGGAAACATTTCTATCTCTCTTCAAAGCCAGTTGAGGAGACACTTGCTTTTCCTTATCTTGTCCCTGTACTTGGTTTTATGAGGGTATGATTCCTAGAAGAGTAAGAGCAATCATGAAACCATAAAAATACAAATCTGAATTCCAACAGGCTAAGTAGGCAGGATGGAAATATGGTAGCATACTTTCAGCTTTATGAATTAACTACCCTAGAGATCACTGACCTCCAAACTGAGGGAAAACTTCATTGAGTGTTGGGTCTCTGACACATGGCTTTGATAAGCAGAGCTAGTGAGAAAATTAGCTAACTTTTTTTATTTTCTCCTTCCTCCCTCCCTTCCTCCCTTCCTCCCTTCCTCCCTTCCTTCCTTCTTTCCTTCTTTCCTTCCTTCCTTCCTTCCTTCCTTCCTTCCTTCCTTCCTTCCTTCCCTCTTCCCTCCCTTCCTTCCTTCTTTCCTTCCTTCCTTCCTTCCCTCTTCCCTCCCTTCCTTCCTTCTTTCCTTCCTTCCTTCCTTCCTTCCTTCCTTCCTTCCTTCCTTCCCTCCCTCTTCCCTCCCTTCCTTCCTTCCTTCCTTCCTTTCTCCTTCCTTCCTTCCTTCCTTCCTTCCTTCCTTCCCTCTTCCCTCCCTTCCTTCCTTCTTTCCTTCTTTCCTTCCTTCCTTCCTTCCTTCCTTCCTTCCTTCCTTCCTTCCTTCTTCCCTTCCTTCCTTCCTTCCTTCCTTCCTTCCTTCCTTCCTTCTTTCCTTCCTTCCATCCTGTCAGTGGAGGAGAAGTGGTAGGACAATGAATGTGAATCTATTGCTGTGACACATCCAAGACTATGTATACTTTCTAATCAAGGGGGTTAGAAAGAGAGATGATGTTCACAAAGGAAGCAGAAAGCAAAAGTTAGCCAAGGGCTGAGCATCAGTGGAGTAGAAGAAAGAGTCTAGATGAAGTGAACACCTTTTGGATGGGATTTATGCTTACTGACATGGAGGTCTGGGAATCCATGAAGAACACACAAAAGCACATCCAATGAAATAGTAACATAATTCACTTAGTAATCAATTTGTAGGAAGAAAGAAAAATGGGGCGAAAAAAAGAACCAAACCAGGAGGAAGGAGTGATCCACCTTGTCTTGTTTTATTCACGCAATTGTAATACAAGGAGGACAGAAGCTCCTCTCTGCACACAGGGATAATAATGCATATTGTAGTTATTCTTAAAGCATTCTTGGTGTTAAAATAATGAATGGAAAATGCTTCAAAAAGCATAAAATAAATCATCATCATCATCATCATCATCATCATTACATGGTTATAACCAGAAGTATATTCCATTTATGAAACACTTACTCAGCTCATGACATTTGAAACTTACATTCCTGCAAAGAAAACATTATGGACATCATTTCAGATAATAAAACTGAGGCTTAGACAAATTCTTATTTATTTAAATGTGCATATCTAATCAATGGGAGAACTATTTCCAACCCACAATTTCATATATACACAAACTTATTGATATCATCTTTCTTTTTATTCACTCTCTCCTTTTACATAAGGCTTGCCCCGAATTGCTGCCTTTTTTTTCCCATTTACAATAACGTAGAGATTGGACTACAGAATCTATTTCAACCTATCTCTTGCTAAATTCAAGAGCGGTTGACTCAATGGAAGTTTATAATAGCAAGTGTTTTTCAAGAGCAGTTGACTCAATGGAGGTTTATAATAAACAAGTGTTTTTTCTTTTATCCCTCAAAAGCAGTGAGAGATTAGAACTTCCAAGCACTCTGGACACATTTCATGTGTAACTGGATCAGAGTGGGCTTCTGCACGAACTCCTCCATACATTTGTAGGAATGCAAGTCTGTTCATTATTAATCTTATGATATGGAAAGTAGTTCATTTGTATGGAAATAGGTGCATTTGGATGATGTGTTCCATGTTCCAAATGAAACACAGATTTCTGATTAAAAGCCAAATCATTCTTTGAAAAGGTCGAAAACGGTGGCTTCAAATGAAATTATTTCAGCCCTATTTTATGTGGGTCACTGATGAAATGCCTTGCCAAAATATGAACACTAGTTTTCTGGTGTTTCTACGTGATTGCAAATTAAGAAAATCCTCTTCCACTTAAAAGTTTTAAATGTAGATACATGTTGAATGCTAGGTACATTTTG
Organism: Panthera pardus; assembly: GCF_024362965.1. Taxonomy (NCBI): domain Eukaryota; kingdom Metazoa; phylum Chordata; class Mammalia; order Carnivora; family Felidae; genus Panthera; species Panthera pardus. The sequence continues at coordinate 105,811,057 of NW_026526655.1, forward strand.
AATGCATATATTTTGTTTTTTATAAGTGTATATAAATGTTATATATATGTATACACACACACATATATATATAATTGAAATGCATCAAATAGTAAAAAAATAAATTACATATGAAATTGTGATCACAAACTATCAACACTATAGAATAAATGATTATGTATTTCAAAGTCCTAGTGGGCATTAAAATACACTACCTAGTAAGGATGAACATAAGTTACTTTATAATCCAGCATTTCTTCTCAAAATATATGGGTACATATCTATAAAAATGAATATACACACCCTGAAAAACATGAACAAAATGCATATGGAAACAATTTTCATAGCTAAAAGCTGAAAACAACCCAAATGCCCATGAACAGTAGATTGGAAACATAAAGATGGATCTCAGAGGCACCGTACTGTCCAAAGAAGCCAAATACATAAAAGATATATATATATATATATATATATATATATATATATATATATATGATTTCATTTATATAAAGTTTAAAAACAGACCATTTTTACCTATCGTGTTAGGAATTAGCATGTATTTTAGGGGAGGCTTTGGAAATATTACCTGATGGGGTAATGAGGAAATGTCTGGGCTGCCAGAAATGCTCTTTTATTGTTCTCTGTACTGCGCATATTTGTACAAATTCACAACATTGTACACTGGATTTGTGTGTATTACTGTATTTGTGGGTATTACTGTATTAACCGGATACCTAATGAAAATGAGTCAACTAGAACTCCTGATTTCACAGCTCTATATTTGAGAGAAAAATTGCACAACTTTTGTCTTAACTAGATCTTTCAAAAAGCTGGTGAATGGGCGATCCTGACTGGTCTGGTTTAATTTCTCAGGACCAGCTCTGCAGTGACTAGTAGCTGGAGGTTTAGCTTCTCGTAAGTTGCAATAGCTAGCCAGCAGTACATTTGAAACCGGTGTTTATGCAGATTTATAATAATGAGCTTTTTTTTACATTTCACTTCAATAGTTTTCCTATTGGACCAAATGTACATTTACTATCGTCTTTATTAGAAAAGCACTCTCAGGTTATTTCTGTTAATATAGGTCTTCTGTATCTGGAATGGACTTCCAATCTACAATTACACTGCCACCATAATCATGATTAAAATAAGACTATTTATGTATAATCGCTGTTACATTGTGGGCTGCTTTTCTTAATTTTACAGAAAGAAAAACAGGAATCCTTTATAATCATTACGGAGACACTGGTTCTTATGTATATTATTTTGTATTCTTCGTTTGTCATGCACAATGTGCAAAGAGGTCTTTGAACCAAGCAGTGTTTCACAGTTTTCTTTAAATAGCTATGCTTTGAGGGATAATGGTTTTATTTAGGAAGCTATTTTTAAATTATTCCTTTTATTTTCACACCAATGTCCTTAACTGGTTTTTTAATGATTTTGATTTCCAGATAATGATATTCATTCTCATAGACCACAGAGCTCCAATTTCAACCAAATATTTTATTCATTCGTGGTTTCTCATTGCATTATCTTTTGATTTAGAAAAGTTTTCTGTTGTTGTCGCTCTTGTTGTTTGTTTGTTTCTTAAGCCAAAGAACATTGACTCTTGATTATCTAAGGGCTGTTGAGTTAGCTTAGTTGAGTGGAATGCGTACTAATGAAGTCAAGGTTTGAGGTTCCATAACTGAAGAGGAAATAGACTTTCCCCACAAGTCAGATGAGTTGTCCTGTCAATACCTCTGAGGAGCCCATGGACTAGATGTCAGATTCCTTCATCTACAAACAAATGAATAGATGGTTAGATAGGTAAAATTCAACTTATCTCTTAATTGATGAGAGGCCTCACTGCAAATATCTGACTTTTCAGAATTCCGACAGCATTGACAATAAATGTCTTGCCACTCAGTATGTGTTATATACTCTTCAATTTATCATTCCAAAAAGAAATCACAAATTAAGAGCCTAAAATATGGCAGGCACTGTGCACGGTGCTTAACATGTAAGGACAAATATGACACAGTCGAATACCTCAGGTAATTCATAGCTAATTGAGGGAGGGGGTTGTGTGTGAAGACGCATTAATCTAGAATTAGCATTTAGAGTGCACTAGAAAAAATTGCATGCAAGAAGAGAGGACAGAAAGGAGGAAGCGAGTAACTTTATAGGTATATGTATGGGCAGGTAGGGAAGTCAGACAATGCTTTTTGAGAAAATCGGTCTTTTTCTGACACAACACCTTCCAATTTCTCTACTTACCCTTTCCATACTTATTTCTGCACTGCAATCAGTATTGTTTTACATTCTCTTCTTTTTTTTTTTTTTTTTTTTTTTTTTTTAATTTTTTTTAACGTTTATTTATTTTTGAGACAGAGACAAAGCATGAACGGGGGAGGGTCAGAGAGAGAGGGAGACACAGAATCTGAAACAGGCTCCAGGCTCTGAGCTGTCAGCACAGAGCCCGACGCGGGGCTCGAACTCACGGACTGCGAGATCATGACCTGAGCCGAAGTCGGCCGCTTAACCGACTGAGCCACCCAGGCGCCCCTTACATTCTCTTCTTTAGTGTCTCCTCCTTTCACAGGCCTCCAGCCCTTCTGTGTCCACCCTCTCTCTTTAGATGTAATATTTTCCCCTTGATCCTGAAAATTCTCAGTTCTCTCATATTTTTCTTTAAAACAACAATGGCAAAACACTTCCTGTAGCCCACTCTGGACCCCGCCCTTTGTTCTATTTAATTCTTTCCTTACTTAGTAAGCTGAAAATTAGCCTATGTACCCAGGTTCTGTACCTGCATTCTGTGCAGACGTTGTTTTCACGAAGGTCACCAATACACTGCATTTTCAAAGTACCTTGAGACATTTTGGCATTTTTTGAACCTCCCTATTGTTCTGCTCGTGCTGGATCATCCCTCTTTCTTCAAAGGGTCCCTTCCTTCAGCTTCTGGGCCAGGAAATGTTCCTGGGTTTTTTTATTGTGTTTGAGAAATGCCTCTCATTTTCTCCTACCAATCTTTCTTTGTTGCTTCCTAAATATTAGTAAAACACTTTGTCCTTATCCATTCCAAGTCTGTACATTCTCCACTTAAATTACTATCCCTATGAGTAATTTCCCTATGAGTAATTGAAGATGGTCTTCAATTTATGCAGCTCCACTGATCTCAGACTTACTCTGCAAAATGTTTTTGAAACTCGTGTGTGCGCGTGCGTGCGCGCGCGCGCACACACACACACACACACACACACACACACACTTGATGGAGGAACGTTGGAACCAGCTTTTGAAAGGTAAATGAGAAGTGGCGAATGGAATGGGGAAAGCGAAGTATACTTAGCAGAGAATATGAAAATCGAGTCAGTCTAGAAGCACGAAATGGCATTTGGATTGGACAACCACAGTTTGCTTTTTAGTGTCAAAAAAAAAAATGAGGGACATATCAAGAAAAATGCAAGCAAGATAAGGAGAACCAAAATGAAAACAAAACCAAAAAAATGTGTATAACATTCTTAAGAGTTTGGAGTTTTTGTTGTTGTTGTTGTTTGTTTGTTTGTTTGTTTTGTGCTGCAGGGGACACCATTTGTGAATGCAGTTTTAGGAAGAAAAGAAGTAAAATCTGCTCCCTTAGACTGTGTGAGGCAGGAGGTAAGGTGTGTGATAGGTGGAAGAAAGTCAAGTCTGAGTGAGTCTAGAAACAGTTGTAAGGTGCTTTGGGTGCTTTGCCTCCAATGCTATCTTGTCCTGTCCATCAACATCCCCTGTGAGGACCATGGTGTTACATCCTGAATCTTCTGTAACTTTTTAGGAAGATCCAGTCCATACAGTGTTTCAAGCTCAGCAGTCTTTTCCCTATTTTGAGAATAGCTACTCATCCCCGAGAGAGAAATGGTCTCCAAACTTTTCCATAGCATGCTTGTCAGTAGAGCAAACCAACAGACACAACTTTAGAGTATTCCAACAGATGCATATTCATGTACATATTCCATTGTGAAAGAAGGTTCCAAAATGCAGTAAGCATCGCTAAGAGAGTCATTCAAAATAGCATCAGGAGGATATGGAGAAAGCAGGTTTTCTGCATGTCTCCTATTTCAATTCTCAGAACACCATGAACTTTTTTGGCTTTTGTCAATTGCAACCGCCTCCTTGAACACATGCTTCTACTTTGGACCAAATAGAGCTAATGTAACATCTGTTCTCTACATAGCTAATCCTGTATTAGATAGTTTAACTTTGCTAGCACCAATCATAAGTCTTTCTAAACAATTCACGTAACCTTGCGATTTTCGCCTCTGTGAGGCTCCACTCTACACTTGGAATTCAGAGCACACTTTCCATTTCAATGGAGTCTGTCTCCTGGATTGTAATCCTTAACACCTCAAGTAAACGTTTTTAGTGGCTTTACAGCCTTGCAGTCTTCTTGGTCGGCAATATGCATGTCCTTTTAAACGAATACACAGCAAAACTGACAAAGTATGCAAGAGAAATTTTAAAATGATAAAATAAAGCCAAAATTAAGTGTTTTCAAATGATTAATATCTTGTAGTTCAAAAGTCTTTTTAGCTGAAATGTATGTATGTATATACATTGATTTCATATATATTTGAATATATGTGATTGCTTCATACACATGTGATGCATACTTGTCTATGTACATATATATGGTTGTTTATGCTTAATTTTTTTCAATATTAGTTTATCATTTACAACATATTTCAAGGAGCTGGTTCTAAGCTCAGTTTATTTTGTATTGTTTTAATGATTGTCAATATGAAAAATACATCTCACCAAGTCACAATTTACACAATATCTTCTTAGATGAGTCTTGTTAAAAATGGTGGCTATAGGGGCACCTGAGTGGCTCAGTCAGTTGGGCATCCGACTTCGGCTCACATCATGATCTCGCTCACATTTGTGGGTTCGAGCCCTGCTTTCAACCCTGTGCTGACAGCTCAGAGCCTGGAGCCTGCTTGGGATTCTGTGTCTCCCTCTCTCTGCCCGCCCCCCCCCCCTTAAAAAAAAAAAAAAAACCCTCTCTTATTTATTTATTTATTTAAATAAACATGAAAAAATTTTTAAAAATGATAATGATGCCTAAGGATTTGTATCCATCTTTCAAGTCAATTGTATTATTTTTAAATACTTTTGCTGAGTTGCTGTATACATGATTAGATCCTCATTTTTTTAGCCTCCGTGTTTCAAGTGGAGAGTTCACAATTAGAAGTGTCAGCTTGGCCAATTTTTATTGTTGGCTTAGCTTATGTTATTATTATGGTCTTTAACTTATAATTTACTTTCAGGTATCTTTTGCAGCCACATGTTTATTTTTTAAGAGTTATTTTAGTTGCAATTAGACTCTATAATTATAAATTTATTTAACCAGGCACTTAAAAGCCACAATATGTTGGGGCGCCTGGGTGGCTCAGTCGGTTAAGCGTCCGACTTCAGCTCAGGTCACGATCTCGCGGTCCGTGAGTTCGAGCCCCGCGTCAGGCTCTGGGCTGATGGCTCAGAGCCTGGAGCCTGCTTCCGATTCTGTGTCTCCCTCTCTCTCTGCCCCTCCCCCGTTCATGCTCTGTCTCTCTCTGTCTCAAAAATAAATAAAACGTTAAAAAAAAAAAAGCCACAATATGTTAAAAGTAGATGAAAGAATGAGCATGCCATTCTGAACCTTTTGCCCTTCTGACCAATAGACCCCAAGCAAAATGAGATTTTTAAAATTATTTTTTTTTAATTTTTATTTATTTTTGAGACAGAGAGAGACAGAGCATGAACGGGAGAGGGGCAGAGAGAGAGGGAGACACAGAATCGGAAGCAGGCTCCAGGCTCTGAGCCATCAGCCCAGAGCCCGACACGGGGCTCGAACTCACGGACCGTGAGATCGTGACCTGAGCTGAAGTCGGCCGCTTAACCGACTGAGCTACCCAGGTGCCCCTTAAAATTATTTTTGAGAGAGAGAGAGCACAAGTTGGGAAGGGGCAGAGAGAATGGGGGCCAGAAGCAGGCTCTGCACCGACAGCAGTGATCCCCATGCGGGGTTCAAACCCACAAACCGTGAGATGGTGACCTGAACCGAAGTCAGACGTTCAAACGACTGAACCACCCAAGTGCCCCAAAATGAGGAGTTTTAAAATATAATTTCAAAAATAAAAAAAAAAGTGTCTCCGAACATTACAAAATAAAAATGTGTCAAAGATGCTATTCAAATCATTAATTAACTATTGTAAAAGGGGAAAGGTGGTTCAAAGAGTAGTTAAGGAGCTAAATATTTATAGCCAATGTAATAAAGAATGTGAGAATAAGATAAGATTACTAACCATATTCCTCAGAATTACCTCCTGTGCCTGGCATCTGTCTTTGTACTAGAAAGAGTGGACCTATATGAACATGAAATTTCACTAAGTTTTGGACTTCTAATGAAAAACAGTAATTTGAACAGAGGACTTTCCAGGAAATGATAATTCTTACGTGTACCTATGCTCCACGTTGATCCCCTTTAGGCAAATCTCCAAGTTATAAATTACTTTCTCTTACCACTTTGAAATGTGTTATTTTCAACATTGTTCATAATATGGATAAAACGCATGAACACAACTGACCTAATCTAAAATACCAATGCACAGAATGGCACAATCAGAACCAGTAATGATCAGTGTTCTATTTCCCTGTTACCTGAATCTGCATGATCACAAAAGATACTCTGTAGCTTATTCTTGAGACAAACAGAGAAAGAAAGGCAATGTGCAATTGTTTTTATTATTTGGGTCATCAGATTTAGTTGTGTGTCCTCTGAGAGCAAGACCTCTATCTTATGTACAGAAATATCAGGACAACAGAAAATCAAGCAAACAAAAGAAACCCCACATAACTCCATGGAAGACACAGCAGGGGGCACAACAAAGAAAAGTTGAAGCAGAATTCTGTCTTTCCGATTTCTATTATTTTGTCAACAATTTATTGTAGAACTGTTTTGGTTTTGTTTAAGAAACATATTTCTCTGTGCCTGTAATATGTGTCATTACTAATCTTATATTCGACAGAGAGAGAGAGAAAGAGAGAAAGAGAGAGAGAGAGAGGCCGAGGCATAGAAGTCTGGAAGGTTCCAGCGTGGCACACAGTAGAATATGGGTAAATATTCCTGGGTATGTGTTAGGAATAGGTTCATAAGGGAGGGGACAATTAAGCTCTAAATCTAGAAAGGTTAGAAAACATTTTACAGGTGGACAAGATGGAAAGAGGCATGCCAACTGGACCTGGCAGTGTAGACATGTATGAGATTGAAAACATTCCGAGTTTGGGGAAATGGATGTAGGATCTAGGTGTAAAATGGAGAAGTTCACAGAAGACATGACAATGAGGATTTTCTAAACCACACCAAATATTTTGTACTGTGTCAATGACACAGTTCAGGCTCTGGCTGGGAAAAATGGAGAAGCAAAGTAGCTACTTCCGTTAGAATCACGGGTGGATTTCCCTTATAAGTCTCTCATTGACCTTTGGCATATGGGTTACTGCCAACGCTATTACTTTGGCTCCTTCTACCTTCCTATCAATTTTTATCAGTAATGATTTTCATTATTGCTAAGCTACTGGGCAGGTTGAACTCAGCAATTTATACATTTTATGCCCTTAATAGCTGAAAATTGGTATTACATGTTCTCAAAGGGCTGCTATGGGACAGTGTGAGAATAGTGCTTAAAAAAGCATTGTTTTAAAAACACTGGATTCTACTCCACACTTAATCACTTTGCATGAATCATTCCATCTCCTCTTGTAGTCAGTGTCTTCACCAATGAAATGGAAGTTAGCAGCTATACACGGAGAACACCATTCGAAGCCCAGAAGAGTTAAGCTCCAAAGGCTACATACGTGTGAAGGGAACGTGCCTTGTCAGAGTCAGGGTGACTTTATTTTATTTTATTTTATTTTATTTTATTTTATTTTAGGTGGACTTTCACTTAGTGGATAACAGCTATTTATCCATTTCAAAATAAAACCAAAACCATTTCAAAATAAAAGGGATAGGCAAAGGGCAAATAAATCTGTAAGAGCCTAGTTGGCCTGTATCTCTCCAAAGGTCATCCAAGGAGAGATTAGGTCTCCCAGAGTGAGCGGAGGTATCACTGCTGACCTTGAAGAAGGCACATATTTTAAATATATATCTATTAGCTTTTGTTCCAAAGCCTCTCTTACACAGCAACTTTGAATTGTAATATAACTTCTCAATTCTCTTTCTCTACATGGAGAGGAAAATTAGGAGCCCAGGGATAGACTTCCACATTTTCACACAGCTACATTTCTTATATGTTGTGACAAAACTGGCAGTCTGAACTTGAATCTTGGCCCCTTGTAAGTTGAGCTATGTTTACTCTTCTTTGGATGTACCATTGTTAAACTGATCTCATGTTGCTATATTAATTAATGTGACATATTTATGCCTGTTATTGAAGACTAGACCATTCATGGTAAATGAAATACATAAATTTTGCAGTGAATTACCTTGGTGGCAGACTTACCCCAAAGACTATAGATGTTTTCTTTCATATTTCAGAGGCTATTACATCTGTGTTCATTATTCCACATGATTGATTTGAGGGACAAGTATATTGAAGGGTAACATGAAAATGAAGTATTACTCCCACTGTTTTTCCAATTTCATCTAAGGTGTTAAAAATTAGTGAATTCCAGTTAGTACATTTATTGCCTGTAACATCTAGACCACCATTATTCACAATTTAAAAGAGTGGATGATTATTCTACTACTCTAATGAATATGTGCTTATTAAAGATGTTTCCAGAAACTTAAAATACTGAAATTAAAATAATAAATCTTGTTGTGCAGTAGTAATCACCATTTTGGTGAACTGGTAGGAGAAAAATGAGTCACAAGTTCAGATACTGACTTGATTTACTTAACAGTTGAACCCAGATTCTGCACAAGTTCTGCAATCTTTCAATTATACCTAAGAAGAATATATGTTTTTGTAGAACTTTGTAACAGAAAATGCATAGTAATTATCATTACATTTTTAAATTCTTAAGAAATATTATCTTAAATTTGGAAATAAAGTGGATGGATAGGTTTTCACTTTAAATATCAGATGGTTTTCGCTTAGCATAATATTCTCTGGCTCTGTCCATATCATTGCACATGACAAGATCTTATTCTTTTTTAGGGCTGAGTAATATTCCATCACACACACACACACACACACACACACACACACCACACCTTCTTCATCCATTCATCAGTTGATGCACATTTGGGGAGGGGGATGGGTTTAATAGGTAATGAGGATTAAGGGGGGGCTCTTGTGATGAGCACCAGGTGTTATATGAAGTGTTGACACACTATATTGTATACCTGAAACTCATGTTGCACTGTATGTTAACTAAGTGAAATCTAAACAAAAACTTGGAAAGAAAAAAAATATATATCAGATGGTTTTCTGTTTAGCAGGCTAAACAAAAGATTATTTCTTTGTGTAGAAGAATGTACCTGGGTCAGATTTTGTAATTTACTGTCTGATTAGAGCTCAACATTGTGAAGTTGCATCATAACTTACAAATTTCAGTCATAAATGTAAGCCCCAAGTTTATATTTTATATGGGACTATCCAGTTTTATTTTAACATTCTTTTATTTATTTATTTATTTATTTGGAACACTGCAAATCTCCAGTTCCTCCTCAAATGCTCTTGGAGCCAGCTCTATTATTTTTATTACTATTTTTATTGGTTGCTTCACTAATAATTTGAATAATTAAAATTATGAGTTAATATATGTAAACCACTTATAATGGTATTTGGCACAAAAAAATATTAACTATTAATATATCCTTTTGGTAACATAATTTAGGAATGCAGGATTTGGATTTTAGAGTGAGATAGATTGGATAAAAATCCAAGCTTGGGTCATTTTAATGATGTAAATTTGGGCAGTTCCCTTAATTTCTGCAAAGTCCCACACCTATATATGACACATAGTAATAGCAATTAACTCCTTTTTTTATTGAAAAAAAAATTTTCGTGTCAATTTTTTATTTACACTGCAGTCAATCGATGTATGGTGTAATTCTGGTTTCAGGAGTAGAATTCAGTGATTCATCACTTATGTATAACACCCTGTGTTGATCACAGCAAGTGCCCTCCTTAATACCCATCACCCATTTAACACACCCCCCATTCAGCTCCCCTCCAGCAACCCTTAAATTGTTCTGCACAGTTAAGGGTCTCTTTTTTTTTTCATCCCCTATGTTCATCTGTTTTGTTGCTTCCATTCCACATATGAATGAAATCATATGGTACTTTTCTTTCTCTGACGGACTTACTTTTCTTTGCATAATATATTCTAGCTCCATTCAGGTCATGGCAAATGCAAGATTTCATTTTTTAGGGCTAAATAATATTCCATGACATATATACATACCCCTTCTTCTTTATCCATGCATAGTTGATGGACATTTGGGCTTTCCATAATTTGGTTTTTGTTGATGATGTTGCTATAGACATCAGGGAACATGTGCCCCTTTGAATAAGTGTTTTTGTATCCTTTAGGTAAATACCTAGTAGTGCAATTTCTGGGTCATAGGGCAGTTCTATTTTTTATTTTTTGAGGAACCTCCATACTCTTCCCCAGGGTGGCTGCACCAGTTTGCATCCCCACCAACAATGTAAGAGGGTTGCCCTGTCTCCACATCCTCGCCAACATCCGTTGTTTCCTGCATTATTAATTTTAGCTATTCTGAAAGGTGTGAGGTGGTATCTAATTGTAGTTTTGATTGTATTTCCCTGATGATGCATGATGTAGAAAACTCAAAAGACTCTACAGAAAAATTGCTAGAACCTATACATGAATTCAGCAATGTCATAGATACAAAATCAACTTACAGAAATCTGTGGCATTTCTATACACCAGGAATGAAACAGCAGAAAGAGAGATCAAGGAATCGATCCCATTTAAAATTGCACTGAAACCCATAAGATACCTAGGAATAAATCTAGCCAAAGTGGTAAAATACCTGTACTCTGAAAACTATAGAACACTTATGAAAGAAATTGAAACAAAGAAATGGAAAAATACTCTATGCTTATGATGGAAGAACAAGTGTTTGTAAAATAACTATACTTACTACCCCAAGCAATCTACACACTTAATATAATCCTTATCAAAATTAGAAGAACAAATATTTGTAAAAAGGCTATACTACACAAAGACATCTACACATTTAATGCAATCCTTATCAAAATACCACCGGCATTTTTCACAGAGCTAGAACAAACAATCCTAAAGTTTGTTTGGACCACAAAGACCCTGAATAGCCAAAGCAATCTTGACAAAGAAAAGCAAAGCTGGAGGCATCACAATTCTGGACTTCAAGCTAGGTTACAAAGCTGGAGTCACAAAAACAGACACATATATCAATGGAACAGAATAGAAAACCCAGAAATGGACACACAGCTACACAGTCAACTAATCTTTGACAAAGCAGGAAAAGATATTCAACAGAAAAAAAAGACAGTCTCTTCCACAAATGCTGGGAAAACTGGACAGCGACATGCAGAAGAATGAAAATGGACCACTTTCTTACACCGTACCCAAAAATAAATTTAAAATGGATGAAAGACCTAAATGTGAGATGGGAAACCATCAAAACCCTAGAGGAGAACTCAGGCAGCAACCACTTTGACCTCCGCCACAGCAATTTCTTATTAGACACATCTCTGGAGGCAAGGGAAACAAAAGCAAAAATGAACTATGGGGACCTCATTAAGAAAAAAAAAATCTGCTCAGCAAGGAAAACAATCAACAAAACTAAAAGGCAGCCTATGGAATAGGAGAAGATATTTGAAAATGACATATCTGATAAGGGGTTGGTATCAAAATCTATAAAACCTTAACAAACTCAATACCCAAAAAAACAAATAATCCAGTGAAGAAATGGGCAGAACACATGAATAGGTGTTTCTCCAAAGAAGACATCCAGATGGCCACCAGACACATGAAAAGTTGCTCAACATCATGCAACTACCTCCTTTGTTTGTTGTAAGGACTAAATAACTTGAAGCATTTTAAAGTTCTTAGCAAACTCTCACTAAGTGCTCAGTAGGCATTGGCTACTGTTATTCAATAAAAAGAAACTTGTTCTTGGAATGCACATGTAATAAACAATAGCTATGATGGATTGTGCAGTTCCATAATTACAAGAGGGTGGGGGAGGACAAAGCACCCACTTATACATCCAGTGCTGTAATAACTAGAATAAAATTGCCTGTGTTTTACTGGAGGATTCCCCTCTCCAATGGCAATGAAATTGGTAAGGAAACATTTCCCGTTTCCTTAATGTGCGAATTGCTGAAATGGATTTTCCTAAGTGAAAGATTTCTGCTCCTAAATCCTTTTAAGTGTGTCCCAGTTCCCAGAAGACTAGGTGGAAATTGCTCCCAGGCACCAGCCACACATTTCAAAGTGTAATATTCAGTGAACCCTTCAGAATCTGCTTAATAATGAACCCTTGTGTGTTGACATGAGGCTAATATAGGTGATATATTGATTATAGTCCTGCTGAAATATGAACTTTTTCTGCATAACCAAGTGTCCTCAAGTAAGAAATGTAGATTCTCTGCCTGGACCAATTAGCAGGTGCATGAATTTGACTTGTCCTATTACCTCCCAGAGTTAATATTAATAAAAGAACTAGAGACGCTCACTGAATTTTCCTTTTTTTTTTGCTTTGCCCTTGTGAAAAACAAGTAAAGAATAAGTGGCCAAGGACCAGCAGCCCTGCTTGTGATTAACTGATGACCAATAAGGGCAGTGCTAATCAAGGTAGGGGCAGAGTTCAAATAAATGATTTAGTTTTGACCCAGCATAGAAAAGATTATAGTCAGGAAGAGGGGCAGAATGAAGAAAGAAAGACCAAAGAGTCATTTATACAGTGTATCATCTTCATGCTTGGAGAGATTTTAAACCTAAAATGTTTTCCATTTACCGCCCAGAATGTTCCTAGGTTTCCTCCTTTTACTACCAGCCGGTGTGTGCAAATATTGCTAACTCTAGCATTACCCTACCATGAGAGCGATTAGAGAGGTAGCCTACCATGGGACATGTGCATGCGTGGGAGTGAGGGCGTATACCACTAAAGTTACTCCAGTCAAGAAAGGGCTGTTTGATATCATAAAAAAAATGAATGGGATTTTGAAGGAGAAAGACTCTCTTTTCCAACAGGTGCTGTCCTGTATCCTCTATATGCTCTGTCCCATGTTAGGGATCTCTTTAGACTATCAAAGCACAATTCCCTTACCTGTGAAATGTGAGTAATACTAGCAAAATGAGCAGGGGTGTTGTTGGGACTGAATGAGAGCAGAAGTATTGAGATGATTCAGTGAGATAATGGATAGGATAGCACAGTTCCTGACACTGAGTATATAGCTAATTGATGTCGCTTTCCATTCATTAATCTATGTGAGTGCTCCCTACTAATTAACCCTAATTATTGTTCCTTAATAATTAGCATAGACCTTATTGCAGTCTTTTGCTGCACACTTGCTCCTTGAAAAAGGTGTTCCAAGATGTTTGGCTATCTAAAATATTTAACTCTGCCTTAGGACTCAGAACAAGGAAATACTTCGCAAGGCAGTAATGAGCCTCCCTAATATTGATGGCATTGTTGGCTTATCTCGAACAGAAATGTTTCTGGAAGCACCATTATCAAGTTTGTAACAGGTGTAGTTTCTAAAATCTATAGCCTCAGATGGATATAGTTTTTGCTTTTAAGGAAACATTTTAAGCTCAGTGTTACATAAAGAGTAGAGGGCCAGGACCCCTGGGTGGCTCAGTCAGATAAGTGTCTGAATGCTGATTTTGGGTCAGAATCTGATCTCACCATTTATGAGTTTGAGCCTCATGTGGGGCTCTATGTTGGTGGCACGGAGTCTGCTTAGGATTCTCCATCTCCCCCTCTCTCTGTCCCTCCCCTTCCTCTCTCACTATCTCTCATTCTCTCAAAAAACTTAAAAATAAATAAATAAAAACTTAAAAAAAGAGTTGAGGATGAAGTAGGAGATGGCCCATTGGAGAATGCCCCACCATGCAAATTCCCTGGCTCTGTAATGAAAAAGGAAGAGTACATTTTATAAAGTCTTCTGCTAGACTCACAGAACGCTGCATAAAGATTATGGGTTCTGCTAGAATATATCTAGTATGAATTAGAAAACAGATCCCTTTCCTCTAGAGGCAGAATTAGACTGATGCCAAGGCACAAGACTTAGAGAACAGAACCTAGACTGATTTTAGTGCCCATGTGCCCTATCTTGGCATGTCTGTGCAGAGCAGGATGTACAAATCATTTGAGACAAAGTCTCTTGTCTGGTGTTACTGTTTCCAAAGAGGCTACTTATTTGACTACAGTCCCCTTTCTTTTGAAGCGTTTGTATTAGATGCCTGGAGAGTAATAACACAAAATAATTTTCAGGTTGGTAGGAACTCCATTTCCAATTAATGCCATTTTTTTTCCACGGGTATAATGCAATCAACATATCTTTAAGTCACACGAGTGAGCTTCTCTTTGGAGGGAGCTCAACGTTTATTGTTTTTCTATTTCTTCTGTTACGCTCACTTATGGCATTGAAAGCGAAACTCTTCTTACTGAAATTTAACTTTCCTTCAAAAATTTGTTTACATCATAATTACAAGTATCAATGAACTTCACTAAGTGAGCACACCTGTAACCAGCTCCCCCTCCCCCAGACAGATCAGTCATTTCCTGATTAAATAATGTGCGCCTTGATGCAGGCCTGAGGGATTTTTGGTTTATTTGTTTCGCAGTTTTATTACAGAAAACAGTGACTAACCCACTAGTTAGAGAATACAGAAGTCCTGTCTGTATGGAATGTTGACAGCAGCTAGAAGAGTGTATCCTCTGCATGTCTAAAGCTTCATTCATGGATGGGATTCGAGGATAGTAATGAGAGAATGTCCACCCACTGAATGGAAATTAAGGCAGCACATCTATTTGTCTACTTTGTGTGGAAGGAGGTAAGGTCTGGGTGAATGGATTACTCTGATTAATAGTTGTCCCCTGATTCAGAAAAGAACAAGATCGGAATATAGTTGACAAGGGGATCTGAGGGAATAGTACATAAAGCGACTACTTAGAGTGGACATAGTTTCTAATGATACGCAAGCTTCTTATAAGTGTCCACTGGAAGACATTCACTGTAGCAGAGGGGCTTGGAGAAGATGAGCCATCTTGTGAATGTCTTTGGCATTTATTTATTTATTTACTTACTTACTTACTTATTTATTTCCAATTTTATTGAGATATAATTGACAGACAACATCATGCAAGTTTTAGCTGTACAACGTGGTGATTTGATACGCTGATCTATTGCCAAGCAATTTCCACTCTAGCATTAGCTACCACCTCCATAACATCACATGATTACTATTTCCTGTTTTTGTGAGGACATCTAAGATCTACTCTCGCAGCACTTTCAAGTGTAGAGCTGAGTGTTATTAACTATAAATGAATACCTTGGTTCTTGCTGACAGGAAGAACCTGTTTCTCCATGGAAAAAACGGTCATGGCACGTAAAACAGAGTTTTGCAGGAACTCAACAGCTTGGAATTGCCCATAAGGCAGTTGCTTTGGGAGGCTCTAGTACTGAGTGCTTTCACTTGGAGGAACAGAGGCCACCACTGAGCCCCCAGTTTATCCTCTACTGTTATAAATTATAAAAACCATTTGAGGGGCGCCTGGGTGGCTCAGTCGGTTGAGCGTCCGACTTCAGCTCAGGTCACGATCTCGCGGTCAGTGAGTTCAAGCCCCACGTTGGGCTCTGGGCTGATGGCTCAGAGCCTGGAGCCTGCTTCGGATTCTGTGTCTCCCTCTCTCTCTGCCCCTCCCCCATTCATGCTCTGTCTCTCTCTGTCTCAAAAATAAATAAAACGTTTAAAAAAATTTTTTTTTAAAAATAAAAAATAAAAACCATTTGATATAAGTTGATTATTTTGGTCCTTTTATTTATGGAGAAAACATTGATTTGTCCTTAGGAGAATATGAACTTATTTTAAAAGTGATTTCTGTTTTCATAATACAGGACTTCTGCCAGTGCTAACATTCTGCTTCATGAATTATCATTGAATTCCATAGATAATCACCTCTTTTTAAGGTATTCATTTTATAGACAAGAAGGCTTAGGAATGGGCTCAAGTCTTTGGAATTCTCTGTCATGAACAGATCAGTGAATAGAAATCAGATCGGGGCGCCTGGGTGGTTCAGTCGGTTAAGCATCCGACTCTTGATGTCAGCTCAGGTCATGATCTCATGGTCGTGGGTTCAAGCCTCGCATCAGGCTTTGTGCTGACGGCATGGAGCCTGCTTGAGATTCTCTCTCTCTCTCCTCTGCTCTTCTCTCTCTCTCTCAAAAATAAATAAATAAACTTTAAAAAAAAGGAGTCAGGTTGGAAGAAAACATCTGAAATGGTAAAGAATTTTCCCCTGAGATACAATGTGAATCTTGAATTAGCATCCAGAGTCTGGTAATGTTTCCTCCACACATCAAAGGGTGCGGGTGGGAATTCTACCTCTCACTATTATATCTGATACAACATGTTAGAAACTGTTTCGTTTCTTGTTTCCCCAGTCATTGGCTTTATGAGTTTGAAGTCCTTGTCACAGAATCCTGCCACCACTGAACACAGTTATGGTTTCAATAAATTGAATTTTAGGAATGAGCAATGACCGTTTGGAGTTCTTCATGTCACTGAACTGAGAAGTGAGAGAAGGAAGCCTCTGCAGTGGATGAAATGATTGATCATAATTATCGTGGAGAAACTGATTGGGTGCTACACAGTGGGTACAAGAAGGAATATATGCATATCCTGAAGGATTTATTTCGGTACCTTTGAGTGCACTCATATTAGTAATAAAGGTCTATTGTGAGAACAATAACAAAACGCTTCTGAGAACTGGGATCCTACCAAAATAAAATCATCAGGAAAAAGGTTTGGAAGAGGGTAACACTAGAGGTTATTCAGTTAAATTACGGGGAAGTATTATCAGATATCTATATATAAGCTATGTACTCACATTAATAAGACTGACCTGACTCTTTATGTGCCAGTGTGAGTGTGTCTATGTGGATGTGTTTGTATCTCATATTGTATTTAAAGATCAAGAGAGTCGGGGCACCTGGGTGGCTCAGTCGGTTGAGTGTCAGACTTCAGCTCAGGTCATGATCTCATGGTTTGTGAGTTCGAGCCCCATGTCGGGCTCTGTGCTGACCGCTTGCTCAGAGCCTGGAACCTGCTTCAGATTCTGTGTCCCCTTCTCTCTCTGCCTTTCCCCACTCATGCTCTGTTTCTCTCTGTCTCTCAAAAATAAATAAATGTTAAAAAAAATTAAAAAAATAAATAAAATAAATAAAGACCAAGAGAGTCTTGATTTTTCTCTTTTGAACACTGTCTAAATGCCTAGGAAAAATTCTGTCGCAAGTCGCTAACATTTAAAGAAAAGGCAAATCCCCACCCTATTTTCATGAAATGGAATCGTGAGTTGCTCTCAGTTCTTAAACACATTAGCCCTCACTTTCTTCACAGCATGGTACTAAGCCGTAGTGAGAGATAAACTCACATTCTCCCACATTTGAGAGGACAAAGAAGTGATTCAGCTGATCAGCTATAACAGAAGATCAACTATCACAGAACACTTTGGTGGCGGTCCTCATACAAACAATGAGTGCTTCATGTTGACTAAGAGAATATTTTCCTAATAGAGGAATATATCACCAGAGACCTCACAGCTGTATCTAAGGCACATCATGAAAGAGGAAGTTATAGGAAAGGAGTCTAGAAAGAAGGGCCAACAACAGCTCAGAGGGAAATGGCAGGGAGTGGCCTAGAACAGTGAAGAAGCCTGAGTCTGCAGCCTGACAGAATGTGTGGAGCGGACTGGAGAAGCCAATGACAGAGTTCTGGAGAACTCTGTTTATTCAAAAGAGTGGTTCTGGTGGGGCACCTGAGTGGCTCAGTTGGTTAAGCATCTGATTTTGGCTCAGGTCATTATTTCACGGTTCATGAGTTTGAGCCCCACGTTGGGTTGTCTGCTGTTGGCACAGAGCCTGGAACCTGCTTCATATCCTCTGGCTCCCTCTCTGTCTGCCCCTCCCCAACTCACTCTCTCACACACACACACACACACACACACACACACACTCTCTCTCTCTCTCTCTCAAAAGTAAATAAACATTAAAAAAATTGTTGTGGTTGTTAGAGTTAAAGTAGCAAAGGCAAGATAGAAACAATAGTACACAAATGACATCCAACCAGGGAAAACACAATTATCTGTCTATTATAACTGTGGATTCCGAAAGAGGAGAGGTATTTACCAACAGCTACGTTCTGAAATTCTAGTGTTCAAAAGCAATTATAATTATTGTTGTTATTTTGCAGTCTTATAGCCGTATTTTATTTATAAGAGCTTTACAACTATGTCTTCAGGTGTCTTTCTATTTGCTTTCTTGCTCATCAGCCCTGCAAAGTATGTCAGGGTTATTGGCCTTATTGTGTAGATTAAATATCTGAAGCAATTAAGATTTGAAGGGAGTTTCAATTTATTTTTGGCTCTGCAAGAACAGTTCACAGGTAACAAGAGATCCATCGAAAAGTGAAAAGGGTGGATTTACAGACAATAAAAACAAATACAGTTTGCTTCAAGTAAATTGGGATAAGCCCATTTCACCTTAAAAGCCTTTCTAAACTCTGAAGCTTCTGTTCTATCAATCGCAAGGATATAATGAACTTGTGCAGGCCAAAAACTTTTGATGCTAGAAGATGAGCTCAAATTCTAACCCGTTTTTTAGCTGTGAAGTTTTGGGAAATTCCTTAATTTCACTGAATGTCAAAGGATAAAAAACAAATAATAATATATTTAGCTGACTTTTCTTAACATTAACATCTTGTTTACACAATATCTGACAGGTGTACAGAACACTGTGAAGGAAAAATGCATAGCATTCATTACTAACATCATTGTCCTTGTGACCAAAATTTATTCAAAATTCAGTTTAAAAGAGTTTAGCTTTAGTTTCCTTATCAGAATAACACAATTATGCACCAAAATATGCTACAGCATTTTAAAAGGTGATGTGATATCCTTTTATTTAAGATTTTTTCAACAGCTAAGATAGCTTAACAATGTGCACATAAATACGCATGTATTATGTACAGTTGTCTCATCTTTAAGAGTTGACTTATCGAAACTTCAAACCATAATTTAATGATGCACACCAAAGTATAGAAATGTGTGTAACAAATACGATAAAAATCTACTAAGAAATTATTTTTTTTCTAGTCAAGAAAAGCCTCAGAAGTCCCAATTTTAGGAAAATAGTATTATTAAAGAGCTCATTCTCAGAAGAAATGCAAATATCCGTAACTTGAATAGTGTGGAAAATAAGACTATAGATTGAGTGTTTAAGTATCAGACTTTCTCATGTCCCTGAACTGTAATGTTAGAGAAACAAGTGCAGATGGTAAGTGTCCTGTCATCACATGTATCACGTGCCAAGATTGAAGAGTGTCTTTGATACTTGAGCAAATCCTTCACTGCTTGCCCAAACTGACATGGGCACATGGGCAGCCCAGGAGAAGCAGCTGAGACCATTTTGAGGAAATGAGACTTCATGACGCCAAAAAGGAGTTAATACCAGGTAAGCGACCTGCACCCAAACTTCCAAACACCTTCTTTTCAAACCAAAGAGATCATAAGGGACAGAAAATAAAACTGCCCATACCCCACCCCTAGAACTAAACTAGGAGACTTTAATTCACTTGCAGAGGGGTAAATGAAAATCTGAAGTTACTAGAATCAGGCGGGGAGAGTGGAAAAAAGACTGCACTGAGCCAGGAATGTGCTGTGGGGTCTGGGAGGTGCCCTGATACACATAACCTCACACGCAAGAGAGGGCCCACTTTGAGTGGGAGACTAACCAAACCCATCTCTGAGACTTGATACATGAAGCCACACCTACAGAGGGTTAGAAAGTGTAAGGGATAGAGCAGGCCTTCTTGGAAGGCAGAGCCTCTGGGAGAAAGGGATACAAACTCAGGAGAAAGCTATGCCCCCAGGATTAGCAGGAAAAGAATGAAAGAAAACAAGAGATAGGAACTGAATGATCTGCAAAAAATGAACAAACAACAACAGCAACAACAACAACAACAACAACAACAACAAATGTGAGCCCCTCGCCCATGGGAAAAAATCACAAAGCCCCACATCGCTCCAAAGGCAACACAAAAAGTAGTTTAATACATAAACTCTTCTTCATATTTCACACAAGAGGTTGGATTTTAGCAAAAAAAAAAAAATAAGCCAACTCCTATTTTTACCAATTGCCATAAATACATCAGATATTGATAGCCCAGAAAACCTTAAACATCTATGAAAACAGATAGACAAAGACAGGCAAATTTGATAAATTGCCTTTCCTAAAGACAAAAAAAGAAAATGAGGAACAAAGTTTTCACAGATGAAAATACTATTTGCAATGATCAACCACAAACCACACAAAACGTAATAAAACGGGAATCAGATGCCATTAAAAAGCCAACGGAAGAATGTATAAATGTAATATAAATTTAACATAATTTACTACAAATAAAATTTAAAGCATATATAACTTTAGAAATTCAAAATCTCAGAATAGAAATGAACAAAGAAAATTATAACATAAAATTGATGGAACCAAGAAAAATTGAAGAAAAGGGCTAAATTATCTGAGACATAAAGTCTGAATTACAAAATGTTAAAACAAAGAATAGCTTTGAGTGAAAGCATAAACTGAGATTGAGAGGATAAATGAAAGCATTCAAGGATTTAAAAACAAAAACTGGGGGAGGGTGCCTGGGTGGCTCAGTTGGTTAAGCAACTGACTTTGGCTCAGGTCATGATCTCACATCTCCATGAGTTCAAGCCCCGCACCCAGCTCTGTGCTGACAGCTCAGAGCCTGGAGCCTGCTTCAGATTCTCTGTCTCGGCCTCTGTCTGTTCCTCTCCTGCTCACAATCTGTTTGTCTCTCTCTCTATCAAAAAAAATGAGGGGCGCCTGGGTGGCCCAGTCGGTTGGGCGGCCGACTTCAGCTCAGGTCATGATCTTGCGGTCCGTGAGTTCTAGCCCCGCGTCGGGCTCTGTGCTGACAGCTCAGAGCCTGGAGCCTGCTTCATATTCTGTGTCTCCCTCTCTCTGACCCTCCCCTGTTCATGCTCTGTCTCTCCCTGTCTCAAAAATAAATAAACGTTAAAAAAAATTAAAAAAAAATGAATAAACATTTAAAAAATTAAACAAAAATAGGAGCACCAGCGTGGCTCAGTTGATTAAGCATCTGACTCTTGATCTCAGCTTAGATCTCTTGACCTCTTGGTTTGTGAGTTTCAGCCCCTCATCAGGCTCTGTGCTGATGTTGCACAGCCTGCTTGGGATTCTCTCTCCCTCTGTCTCTGCCCCTTCCCCACTCACAGGTATGCTCTTACTTTCTCAAAATAAATTAATACACTTAAAAAATAAAAATAAAAACAAAATTATAGGAGAAGTAATAGAGGAATTGAAGGGAATATGAAAGAGAGAAAATGGACATGAACATATACAAAAAGAAATAAAAGTACCTGGAGAAGGACAGAAAAACAATATATGTGTAGAAGTGTATTTAAAATTTTAACATAAAACTAAACTCTCTGGAAAGAAGAGGCAGGTGGATTCAGACCTATGTAGGAAAGGGCTCTACAATTTACCTGAGAACGGACCTGGACTGGTCAACTCTAAAACACATTTTCAAAGAACTAACAGACTTTGAAAAAATATTTTTAAAAATATCTAGGACCCCACACAAAAGGAACGAGTTACATATGAGTGAAAGAAAATACAGTAGAGGTAATCTTGCAAGAGCATCACAGGAAGCAAGATAAGAGTAGAAACATAGTTTTAAGAAACTCAAAGAAAAGTGTGAGGCAAAGAGCTCACCGATCTAGAAATACAATGACAGGGTCATGGATTCCTCCTCCCAGGTATTACCCCTGCCAAACTTAAGCACCATCTTGATTTCTATCCCCAGAGATTTCTTTTGCATTTTTTGAGTTTGCTATAAATGGAACCATGCAGTAAGCAACCTTGTATTTTTGTTTTCTCTTGCTCAGCCCCATGTTTGCAAGACTCACTTATGGTTTGGGGTAGCAATCATTTATTCCATTCTCTTTGCTGTGTAAAAACAACTGTGTGGTATCATAATAATTGATTGGTTCTATGGCTTATGAGTATTTAGTTTCAAGGTTTGGAGTATTATGAATACGGCTATCATCCTTGTATGTGTTGTTTGATGAACGTGTACATCCATTTCTGCTGGGATACGCTTAGAATGGAATTGGTGAGTCACAGAAGATCGTGCCAGGTAATTTTGCACAGGTGTTTGACCATTTGTTCACTCCCACCAGCGGAGCGTGAGAGTTCTGCTTCCCCCACTTTCTCGCCCAAGTTTGGTATTTTATTTTGGCCATTTTGATGATTGTGCCAGTTATAGCTTACTCAAGTTTTCCTTTGCATCTCGCTGATGACTAAGGAGACTGAGCACCTCTTCGTGCATACTTGTCATTTTGATTTCTTCTTTTTGAGGAAGCTGATTGAAACTTACTCATTTTCAACTTAGTTGTCTACTTTTTTCTTTTCTTTTTTGTTTTTAATTTAGGAGTTACTTATATATTTATATATAGCACACATTTATATATTTAGGAGTTAAATTTGTATGCTTATATATTTATCTATATTTATGAGTTATTTATATAATATAATATGTATTTGTATTAACATACACAATATTAACAGAAATGTTTATCACAGATATATTTATTGTAAACCACATGCGCCTGTATGTAGTTGAGAAACCCCTCGCTTGCCAGTCTGTGGCTTAGGTTTTTACAATCTTCATTTTTTTAATGTTTGTATGTTCTTAATGTTAATAAAGTAATATCCACATTATTTTTTCCTTTTAGTTAGTATTATTAAAAAAATTGGTTAACTCGTGGTCATGATGATTTGCTCCCTATGTTTGCATCTAAGATTTTATCTTCTTACTTTCCGTTCGCATTTAGACTTAAAGTTTTTAAAACACTTTTTAAAAACATGCTGTGTAAAATAAAATTTCCATATGATGAGCTTCAATCCTAAGTATACATGCAAAAATTGGAAAGAGCAACTCAAGTAGACATTTGTACACAAATGTTCATTGTAACTTTATTCACAATAGTCAAAGGTAGAAACAATTTATGTGCTCTTCAACAGATGAGTAGATAAGCAAAATGTGGTGTATTCACACAATGCAATATTATTCAGCTATAAAAAGAAATGGAATTCTGATAGATGCTACAAAATGGAGGGAGCTGGGAAACATTATGCTAACTGAAATAAGCCAGATCACAAAATAACACATATTGTAGGATCCTACTTTGTTTGAAATATACAGTATAGTAAATTCTTAAAAGTGAATAATAAATTAGAAGTATCAGGGATGGGAGAAAATGGAGAGTTATTGCTTAATGGGTACAGAATTTCTGTTTAGAGTGAAAACAGTGTCTAAGAGTAGAAAATGGCAATGATTGCCCAATATTGTGAACATCAGTACTACTGAATCATATGCTTAAATGTGGTTAAAATGGAAAATTGTGTATGTATTCTCAAAAAATTGTACAGAAGTGACTATTTGCTTTGAAAATGTAACAAGAGGTGTATCCCGACACTAAAATATTCCATGCTTAGCAGGTAATAAAATCTATATTGACAATTGCACTGTTTTTTCCCTTTATTTCCCCCTTTTTGGGGGTTGCCACTGAAACTCTTTATTTGTATTTGCTTTTTATATTTAAAATTAAAAAAGAAAGTACAATTATGTGTGAGGTATAATTGACTAATAAAACTGTAAGATGTTTAAAGTATGCACAGTGATAATTTGATATACATTGAATTGTAAAAAGGAGTCTTCCCATGAAGTGAATTATCAAGTTCATCACCTCACATACTTCACTTTTCTGAGTGCGAGAACATTTAAATTCTACTCTAGTAAAAAGTTTCAATTATGCAATACGGTGCTATTAACTAATGTCACATCCTATAGATTAGATCCTCATACCATATTCATTTTATATCTGAAAGTTTGTACCTTTTCCTAACGTCTCCCAATTTTCACCATCTCCCAGTGCCTGGTAATCACTTTTCTCCTCTATGATTTTGAGTTCACTAAGAGTTTTACTTTCTATTTAGATTCCATATGTGATACCATACAGTATTTAGCTGTCTCTGTTGGCCTTAGTTTACTTAGTATATTGCCCTCAAGGTCCATTCGTGTTTTCACAAATGACAGAATTTCCTTCTTTCTGATGACTGAATAATATTCCATTGGGTGTATTCCATACACTCACAAGTATGTATTATGACTTCTTTATCCATTCATCTGCCGATGGACTCTTAGACTCTTTCATGTCTTGGCTATTGTAAATGCTACAATGAGCATGGGAGTGAGATATTTCTTGAATATCTTATTTTTGCTTTTCTTTGGATAGATAAACAAAAGTGGGATTCCTGGATCATGGGGCAGTTCTATTTGTAAATGTTTGGGGAACTTCCATACTCTTTTCCACAGTGGTTGCACCAATTTACATTCTCATAAAGAAGACGAAAGTATTCCCTTATCTCCATATCCCCATCTACACTTGCCATCTCTTAACTTTTTTATAACAGCTTTTAACAGGTGTGAGATGGTATTTCATTGTGGTTTTGATTTGCATTTCGCAGATGATTAGTGATGTTGGGCACCTTTCAGTACCTGTTGGCCATCTGTATGTCTTCTTTGACATTAGGGCTATTCAGTTTCTCTACCCATTTTTAAATCTGATTGTATTTTTTGTTATCGAGTTGTGTGAGTTCTTTATACATTTTGGATATGAACTTCTTATAAGATTATTGATTTACAAATATTTTCTCCAACTCCATAGGATGCTTTTTTATTTTGTTGATTTTTTTTTTTTTTTTTTTTTTTTTTTTTGCTGTACAGAAGCTTTCACTTGATGTAGTTCTGCTTTTCACTTTTGCATTTGTTACCTTGGCTTTTGGTGTCAAATCCGAAAGGTCATTGTCAAGATCAATGTCCAGGACCTTACCCCATGTTTTCTTCTAAGAGTTTTATATTGTGAGGTCTTAACTTTAAGTCTTTAATTTATTTTTTTTAATTTTTTGTATGGTGTAATATATAATTCCAGTTTTATTATTTTGCATGCAGCTGTTCAGTTTCTCCAGCATCATTTGTGGAAGAGACTAATCTTTCCCCATTGTATTGTTTTGCCTCCTTTGTCATAAATAAATTGGCCATGTAGACTAAATAAAAAAAAATGTAAGTAAAAAAGGTATTACAACTGATACCACAGGATTACAAAGAATCATAGGAGACTATGATGAACAATGATACACCAAGAAATTGAACAACCTACAATAAATGGATACATTCTTAGAAATATACAACCTACCAGAACTGAATCATTAAGAGACAATCTGAACAGACCAATTGCTAATAAGGGGATCGAAGCAGTAACCAAAAACTTCCTGACAAAGTTAAGTCCAGGATCATGGTGCATTTTACCAAGTATTTAAAGATAAATTCGTACCAATCATTTTCAACCCTTCCAAAGAGAAGAAGAGAGGGAACTCTTCTAAACTTGTTTTCCTGTGTCAGCATTACACTGTCAAAACCAGACAGGGGCACTACAGAAGAGAAAATTACAGACCAAATGCCCTGATGAGTAAGCATGCAAAAATCCCAGCAAAACATTGGCAAATTGAATTAACCAATATGTTCAAAGGATCACATGCCATGATCAAGTGGAATTTATCCCATGATTGCAAGAACAGTTTAATCTTCACAAATCTGTCAATACCATCCACCACATTAACAGAAGGAAAGACAAAAATCACATGACCATTTCAATAAGAAGAAGTATTTGAAAAATTCACCATCCATTTACAATAAACACTCTCAGCAAAGAGGGTATATAGAGGACATACCACATATGAAAAAGCACAAACTATCATGGCTTCATGTGGAAGATGTTAAATAAAAGTTAGTTTATTTGCTTTTTCTTCACATATTACTGTGTAAGATGAGTACCCAAGACATATTTTTAAATGACTTATATGTCTTCCTCATATAACTTTATCTTTACAAAAATTTTATTTTAAAAATTGATTTCAAAAATGGTGAGTAAGTAGGTTTTTAAAAAGCATTTACTGAAGGAGTTTAAAACATTATCATGGATCTTGGAAATTCACTTTTCTTAATCAGGATTTTGTAAGTAATAAATTTCTGTTTTTGGACACATTTTATAGAAAGTTAATATTCCACCTCAAAGTAAATTATAAATTTTCAGCAGTTTACAATTGCTCAAAGAAATTCAATTTAGGATTATATTAATTGCATTAATTAATTATAATACAATTAAAAATGTAGATCAAATAATAACTGCATTTTAAACTCATCCTTAAGTAGCCAATAAGTTAATTGAACCATGCAACTTTTAAAAGGAGAATATCATATCAGTTTTGATATTGTAATGAAATAAAGGAATGAACAGAAATCACACAATCGCCAATATCACACAGAAAAATGAATTTAGGAATGTGGAAACAAGAGAAGTACACTCCGCTTTGGGGGACTCATTTGTTATCATTTTTCATTTAAATGGGAAAATTTAACATTATTAACATTATCTAATGAGCATTTAGTACTATATACCAGGTATTTTACACAGGATTACTTCAATATGAAAAGTAACATTCAAAAGTGAGTATTCTGATCTTCATTTTACATGTGAGGAAACTAAAACTTGAGGAAGTTAAATTGCCAAGTTCACACAGATGGAAAGTGGCAGAGCAAAAAATTCCAACAGTATTTGACTTCCCTCAAACTTATGTTTTCTCCATTCTACTTTACTGCCATTCTTTTTCTTTTTTTTTTCTTTTTTCTTTTCTTTTTTTTACTTTCTTTTCTTTTCTTTCTTTTCTTTTCTTTTCTTTCTTTTCTTTCTTCTCTTTTCTTCTTTTCTTTCTTCTTTTCTTTTTTTCTCTTTTCTTTTTCTCTTCTCTTCTTTTTTCTTTTTTCTCTTTTCTTTTTTTAAGAGAGACATAGCACGCAGGAGCAGGATAGTGGCAAGGAGAGAGAGAGAGAGACAGAGAGAATCCCAAGTAGCTCCACACTGAACATGGAGATGACACAGGGCTCAAGCCCATGACCCTGAGGTCATGACCTGAGCTGAAATCAAAAGTCAAGTGCTCACCTGACTGAACCACCCAGATGCCCTGCCATTCATTATTAAAATTTGAGAAAAAAAAGATAAGCTTAATCTTTCAATCAGAAAAAAAATAAATAAGGTTTATATCCATATATTATTTTAAAAGGAAAAAAAGAATTTCTGCTTATGGGAACAGTGAGTCGATATATGTTTGCTTATTTTTCCCACAAAGTGCAACTTAAAATCCTGAACATTATACATAGCAGAAATATAAGAAGACTGAAAAGTAGAGATAAGAAAACACATAAATACATTGTGAAGAGCTGGAGTTCTCCCCCTCCTTGCATTAATGAGATACACCTTTCCTCTTAGAAGGGGTAGTATCATAAGAAGTCTGGTTAACTTTTTCACAATTGCTCAATGATAGCAAGGCCATTCTTACCACTGTGTCAGTGGCAACCGCATGGAGGGCCGGAAGTCCAAACTCAGCCAAGCAGTAACCTGGAACATCCTCCTTGGTTATCAGCAAAGACTGAACCTAGACTTCTAACTCTTTTCCCTTTCCAGAATGGTGTCACTGAAGCCAATTAGAAGAGAAGATCTAAACAAGACTTAGAATTTAATAATATTATACAAAATGTCCAAGTTTCAATAGAAAATCCTTTTTCATGCCAAGAACTTGGAGTTTCTCAAACCAAATGAAAAAAAGGCAATCAACAGATGCCAACACAAAGATGATAGCGATATTAGAATTATCTAATATACATTTTAAAGCAGCCATGATAACAATATTCAATGAGAAAATGTGAACAAGATTGAAACAAATAAAAAAAATAGAAAGCTTAAGAAAAGAGACAGAAGATGCAAAGAACTTCATGGGAATGTTAGAACTAAAAATGACCAAAAGAAAGGGCTCTGTGGATGGGTTCAATAGCAGCATGAAAGAAGAAAGCTTTAACAAAAGAAATAAAAAGCCCCAGGGAAAAATAGAAGATAAAGAGAACAACCAAGTGGAGAATTTAAAATTTAAAAAAAGCGTAACTAAATATAAAGCATAATGGCTGAGCGCAAGCGACAGCAGGAGTGATAAATGCACACAATCAGCGAGATTGGAGATAGAACAAAAATTGCACAAGCTGACCGACAGAGATCTGTCAGACTAAACCAAAACACAGAGTCACAAAGACCTGTTCCGTTTGTACTTTAGGATCCTAAAGAATAAAAGAAAGAGGGTAAGGCTAAATATGTACTGAAAGAAATAATGACTAACTCCACTGATAACTTGGAAAGACATGGTGTTAGGGTTCTGCAAAGAAACAGAACTAACAAGATAGATAGATTAGATAGATGATAGCTAGCTAGCTAGACAGACAGACACATACAAATGGAGATTTATTATGGGAATAGTCTGCCATGGTTATGGATACTGAGAAGTTTTACATTTGCTTTATGAAAATTGGAAACCAAGAATGATGGCGGTGTAATTTAGTCCAATGGACTGAGACCAATGGCCCGAGATCCAAGGAAAAAATGGTGGGAATCCCTGAGAACTGGAGACCTAACATCTAGCAGGTCACTGGTGTAAGACCTAAAGACTGAAGGCCTATGCATAAGGAATGTTGATGTCCAAGGGCAGAAGAAGATGTATGTCCTAGCTCAAGAAGAGATGAAGTGATTTTTTGCCCTTCTTTTAACTTTTTCTTTTATTTGGGTGCTTAATTGATTGGATGGTGCCTACTCACATTGGAGCAGGTATTTCTTCCTTACTTAGTTTACTGATTCAAATGTTGATCTCTTCTGGAGACACTCTCACAGACACACCTACAAATAATGTTGTACCAGTCATTCCTTAGCCCAGTCAAGTGGACACATAAATTAACCATCACAGAAATGAACATACAGATTTAAGAAACTAAGTAAATTCTAAATGAAAAACTCCAACAAATTCATATTAAGACACATCATAACTTTTGACTGCTACAGAGAAAGACAAAACACCTTGAAAGCAGCCAGAGAAAAATGACACAGGAAAACGTTATAGAAAAGAAAATAAGAAAAGAGGTTTTCTCATCAGAAACCATGTAAACCAGAATGAAGTAGAACTATATATTTCAGGTGCTGAAAGAAAAGGACTGTTAACTTAAATTCTATATACTTAGGAACAAATGTTTCAGAAATGAATTTAAGAATTCTAAGGAAAACTAAAAGATTTTGTCTTTAGCAGATTTGTCTTTAAAGATTGGATAAAGAAAGTAGCAGAATAGACATTCTCTTCAAGTGCACATGGAACATTCTCCAGGACAGATCATGTGTAAGGCCACACAAAAAAGTCTCAATAAATAAAAGAAGATTGAAATTATATCTAACATCTTTTCTGACTATAATGATATGAAACTAGAAATCAATTATAAGGAGAAAACTCAAAATCTCACAAGTATGTGGATATTGAACACCATATTACTGAACAACCAATGGGCCAATAAAGAAATTGGGAGAAATTGAAAAATAACTTGAGACAGATGAAAACAGAAATTCGATATATATAAAAATCTATGAGATACAGCAAAAGCAGTTCTAAGAGGGAAGTTTATAGTGATGATGGCTTATCTCAAGGAGCAAACAGAACATCTCAAATAAATGAGCTAACTGTACGCCTCAAGGAACTACAAAAAATGAACAAAGCCCAAAGTTAGCAGAAGGAAAGAGATACTAAAGACCAGAGAGGAAATAAATAAAATAGAAACTAGAAAGACTATAGGATCAATGGGGTTCTTTGAAAAGATAAAACAAAATTGACAAACTTTAGGTAGACTCATTAAGAAAACACAAAAAGAAGGCTTAAATAAATAAAATCAGAAATAAAAGAGAAGGTACAGCTGATATGAAAGAAATACAAATGATCATAAGGGATTACTATGAACAATTACAAGCCAAAAAATTGGGCAACCTAGAAGAAATTGGACATTGGTCAGCAAAACCCTAAAGCTTGATCTAAGGGCAAAATGCTTAAATAAAACAATTCAAGATAAATCAAGGATTAAAATGTAAAATATAAAACCATAAATCTTCTAGGATATAAATGGGATAAATCTTCTAAAATATGGCTAGGCAAAGAATTCTTAGACTTGTCACCAAGTCCTTTTACGATCCATAAATGGAAAATTGACAAATTGAACATCATGAAAATTAAAAACTGTTGCCCTACAAAATATCTTGCTACGAGAATGAAAAGGCAAGTTACAAAATGAGAGAAAATTTTTGCGAACTACATATCAAAAAAGGCATATTATCTAGCTTATATAAAAACCTCGAAATTCAAAAAAATATTGAACTGGAAAATGGACAGGAGACCTGAAGGGACATTTCCTTAAAGAGAACATACAGTTAGCCAACAATCACATGAGACATGTTCAACCTCATTAGGCATTAGGGAAATGCAAATTAAACCATAATGAGATATAACTACACACTTACCAGAATGGTTAAAATAAAAATAGTGACAGCACTCTTCATTGGGAATTTATTACGTTCCGCCCCTCTGTAAAACACTTGACAGTTTCTTAAGAAAAGCTAAACATGTCGCTATAATGCTACCCATCAATTATACCCCTAGGAGTTTATTGAAATTAATGAAGACATAGCCACACTAAAACCTGCATATGAATGTTTACAGCTGCTTTATTCATAAAAGGCCCAAACTGGATACCACCCAGTTCTTTAATGGGTAAATGATTAAACTGCAATGCAATCATACCAAGGGATACCATTCAGCATTAAAAAGGGATAAACTACAGACAGGCAGAACGATCTGGCAAATCTGGGAATTATGAGTGAAACAAGCAAAGACAAAAATATTACATATTCTGTGATTTCTTTTATGTAACATCATGAAACAACAAAATTGTAGAAATGAGGAACTGATTGTGAGTTTCCAGGGGTTAAGGAGGTGGAGTACGGGATGGGAGGGAGGCAGTTAAGGCTATTAAAAATCGACACAGCATATATTTTTGTAACGTAAATGTTCCATATGGAGGAGGTATTGAAGTCAGCATTCTGGTGGTGATATTGTACAATAGTTTTACAACCCGTTACCACGGGGGGAAACTGGGTAAGGGACACACAGGATCTCTGTATTATTTCTTACAATTGCATGTGAATCTAAAAGTATCTGGCAAAATTTCAGGGAACAGACTTAAAAAAAAATGTAACAAATTAAGAAGTTTCCAAGGGAGCCTAGGGAGGTGACATAACTGGTGGAAGTCAAAGTCTAACAAACATGTTATGAATTAGAGAAAAATCCCTGTAATCTCAAATCCCTCCAAAAGCAAAAGTGAAGCAAATTTATCCCGAGTTGCAGTTAATCAACACATCATCATCAAATGGAACCTAAGTGTGCTGTGGCAGAAGCACAGAGAAAACCATATCCTTTCATTTTTCTCACTCTTGAGCTCAATGAATTAATGAGTATAGCTGTCATGTGACAGTCATCCTGAGATTACATCTCTGAGAACTCTCGGCAGAGAGAAAGGAGAGAGAAGTGTAAGCCTCAACTTTGCCGACAGTCCCTTCAGCTCTGAAGCTCTGATATATCTCATGTGTCAAATGCGGAAGAAAACAGTACTTTTCATAAAGAAGTGTGAAATTACCTGTAAAAGATAAAATTATTGAGGTAGATGAAATTTATAGGTGTGAAAATCATTAAAGCATTGAAGCCAAGTGATGTATTATAAACATCTAAATTTTTGCACCATATATATTTTTAAGTTTTTTAATTAATTTGGAGAGAAAGAAAGAGAGAGCCTACGTGGTGGGTGGGGCAGAGGAAGAGGGAGAGAGACAGAATCCCAAGCAGGCGCCACACTGTCAGCACAGAGCCCCACGCAGGGATCAAACTCATGAACCCATGAGACCATGACTTGAGCCAAAATTAAGAGTCAGCTGCTTGACTGGCTGAGCCATCCAAGTGCCCCCATATATTATATACTTCCATATATATACTTCATATATATATACACACACACTTCACGTATATATATACTTCATATATATACTTTATATATATACATATATGTATATATATATGTGTGTATATATATATGTGTATATATGTATATATATGTGTATGTATATATACATATATATATTATTTGATTATTATTGATATTATATATCAATTATTTTAACACCATCACCAAAGAAAGTCATTTTATATATATATATAATTATATATATGACTATTATATATATATATAATATATATATTATATATATATAATATATATATAATGACTGTTTCTTTGGTGATGGTGTTAAAATAATTGAAGAAATTAATTATCACATTTGCACCTGAATCTGTTTTATTCTACATCACTATGACAATTGAGAGCAAATTGTATTGACAGGCCCTTCTCAAACAGAATTATGCAAAAAAGTACCATCCAGAATCAATTAATATTGGATATCATATTCAATTTTATGGAAATCCAGAACTCATAAAACATGTATTCTAGCTACCCAGAGGATAAAGCTAGTTGTAGTAACAGGCAATGTTTTCTTGCTTGCTTATATTTATGGTTAAAGGGTAGAAAGTCTGTAAAGATTTGAAGATTGCTCATAGAATATTGGTAGCATAGAATTTAAATATAACTGCCTCTGTGTGTGTGTGTGTGTGTGTGTGTGTGTGTGTGTGTCATAGTAATGGCTACACAAGGCATGTGTACTTTGAGAGATCCAAACAGAAACACTGACAAAACAAGAAAGAACTTTTCCTTGGTAACATACACACAGAATCCCTGTAAAAATAAGGACATTGTTTTAACAATATCAAATAAAAAAAAAATATGGCATAACATTTCTCCGAGAAAGCAGTAACAGTCCCAAAGGCCAAATTCAAACGTATATACCGTGTGTGTGCATGTGTGTGAGAATTAATTAAGGTACAGAAGAGCCTAAACTTTATTCTAGGGCTTCCAGTTTACTCATTAGCAAATTTAGGCAAAGTTTCCAATATTCTAATTCTTTGCTACTTATTGTAACTTGGCAATAACTTGTTCCTATTCATATTTTGAATAGTTACACCTACACTATAAACTCTAATCCTCTGTGTCCAATCTTCTGCATCTTAAACTACATCTGTTTCTACACATTTGAAAGTTATATATTCTGAACGTAAATAGTAAACTGTTAAAATCTGATTAACAAGTGTGGTTTCTATTTTATGCTCTCAAATTCTCTAAACGGAATTTTAGAATGTTGAGATTTGTTTTGTTCAATTCTTTGGGTTTCTTTCTTGCAAGATTTCTTTTAACATTATTATAGGTATAATATTATTTGACTGGGTATATTCAAGAGAACAAAACATGATATGCATATAATACATAAGTCTCCACTCCCTTTTTCTGAGTTTTAAAAGTCACAGAGGATACACTATTATAATTCTATTTCCACTGCCTTTTACTTATCACATATCCCTGTCTCCAGTCTCCTACGATTTCTGGTCATATTATACAAAGTCACAGGAATCATCTTCCTTAAACCCTGTCTTCATATTGACAGTTTCATGCCCAAGGGCCTCTAGTATTTTCACAGCCTCAGAGGTAGACATCAGTGTTATTCTTGTGCGATTCAATTAGCTAAAGTGGAGGAAATTTTGATTAACCCATAGATTCATACTGTTTTGTTGAATATTCTTAATGCTGAAATTGAAAGTAGATAATTTTTCTTATATTTCTGCTGATCTGTCCTGTTTGAAGAGGCATTCAAATTTAGTTGAAGTGAAAATTGTCCTCGAGTTTTGTCTCAGTTTTAGATAACCTTTGCCATACCATACCCATTCTGTTATTTCTCTTTCTGTCTTTACTGTAATTGTTGTTAAAACCCACCTCGGGGTATATTTATCGTATATACCATTGTCTTCCTCTTCTTTTATGGTATTAGAGTCTGGCATGCAGCAGTTATGTACGAGCTATTGAAATAACCTTTTTGAATGTCAGATAGACAAGGGCTAATAGCGTATTTGTTTCTGGCTCACCCGGTTCAGCCCCAAAGCCCTAAGTGTAACAAGGAGAGATTCCAGATCATTTGTGCGTGCCCCTTTGCAAAGAGAGTGAAGAAATTCTTATTTGGAAGAGAGTTTATTACGTTAGCTGTAGTGATAGAAAACAAATCTCAGAAGTAGGTTGAAAAGAGAGTAAGAAAAGTCAGCTGCGATAACTTGTGGCTGATAGGACATCACTGACTTGAAGGGCAGGCATGAGGATATGTATAAATAGTGGTGGCCAAATGCATTGTCCTCTCTTGTACTTGGTCAAGCAGCTTAGGCTGACTGAAGACCCCATGGCACTTGGAATCAAAGAAAGCCAGCCATTCGTGACTGGCACACATTCAACAGCAATCACCCGATGATTAATTTTCTTTAATCTTTATTGATCATTTGAAATAGTGGTTTGACTATTACTGTATTGAATAATGACATGGTCAAGATCGCATGTGGACAGAAGATCTACCTTACAACATCTCACTGAGTAAGGAGTCACAGTCTTGCCAGACAATAGGCAATATAATTAACGTTTGGGTTTCCAATATTGCATATCAGCTGTCTCTTTCTATCCCAATTTGCCATTTAGAGAATCTTTGAAAATGTAGGCAATTCTACACAAATTTTGCACACAGTAAGACTTTTTCATCTGTTAATTATATGCGCTGAATATTATAATATGTTACCTTTTGTTTTCAAAAGTGTTTTTTATCTCTTTATAATGCACATAGACATTTGAAGCTAATTATTTTGGGAATGTAAGCCATTCTTTTTTTTTTTTTTCAAATGAAAAAACTGGCCCAGTGTCATGGACTTTGTCTGTTGCTAATAACAAAAATGAGTAGAACTATTTTCTCCTTCTGAGTTCTATTTTCTTTCATATTTAGCTATTTGAAAACAGGGTTTCATTTTTTTATATAGAAGTACTTTATATATTTTTTTAAAGTTTACTTAGTTATTGAGACAGAGAGAGAGAGAGAGAGAGAGCACAAGCAGGGGAAGAGCAAAGAGAGAGGGAGAGAGAGAATCCCAAGCGGGGTTCATCCTGCCAGTGCAGAGCATGACACAAGGCTTGAACTCACAAGCCCCTTGACTCATGACCTGGTCAAAACCAAGTGTCAGATGCTTAACCTTCTGAGCCATCCAGGCACCCCTAAAAAGGGTTTTAGAAGAAACTTTAATAACATTCTTAATATTATACTATCACCTTAAGAATTTGCATTTATTTGAATTTTCTTCTACATGAAAAATTAGAACCAAATGTTATATGAGGATAATGAGCCACTTTTTATTATACTATAATGTAATAATCAGTATTTCTAAGTTTTCAAATAAAAAAATGCACTGAAAATTCAAATGGAAAACAAGCTAGGAGAAAATGTGCTTGTTTCTAATACATATTACCTCCAACAAAGCCAAATATATTTACAAGCACCTTAGGAAATGGTGAAGCCTTTATCAAGCAAAGGATAGGAAATAGGAAGTAATCTACACTATTGCTTATTACTAATCCAAGATGTATAATGGTGCTTGAAATTCTCTATATGGTGTTGTCTTCATTGATTTACTACACGTTAAACAGAAATGGAATATTCATAGTTTCATTACTTACCAGTGACCACCCCCCTCTTATTTAGCTTGTAGCAGTTTAAGTTTCTCATTTGTTATAGAAACATAATAAATATACCTCAAGAAAGAATAGCTTACTTCCAAAATGGTAGACATGCCTTTGAGTAAACAAGGAAACCTGCACTCACAATTTGGCCACATAATTTGAATTGTCTCGGTCAATAACTATGTAACTCACTAACATCCTCCTGCCAACATGTGCTTGGGAAAAAATGTCAGCTAGTAGTGACCTGCCTTTTAAGTGGTATATGTGTTGTTTGACCTTGTTATTTTTCTGTATTTTTATCCATGTTTAAAAATAATAAATACAAATTAAGAAAATAATTCCAATAAAGTTATCATAATGTTGATAATGTTCTAATAATGTTCCAATAAACATTACTCCAATTAATGAAAATATACAAACATTGTTCTACTTACCCTTTCTACCCATTTAGCAACTTTTATGATAGTATTTGTTCGGCATTTCTGAATTTATCCTGGCAGCTCAGCATATATGACTTTTTTTCTGAGTAAAGGATCTGATTGTTATGGCCGAGGGCTGAGTATTGGAGCGGCTGACACGAGACAGTTGGAATTGGCTGTGAAAGGTAAATGACTCATGAAAAGAATGAAATAACAAGAGCAATAAACTCTGCCAAAGTTACTTTGACCGCCCATCAGATACAAAATTAGTCTGAGTATACTCATCTTAATTATGTAAAAAGCCTGTTTTTCTCAGTTCATGCCAGCCTGGAGGCAAAAGTAGTGTCACAAGAAGTTTTTTTTTTTTTTTTTTTTTTTAATGTTTTCATGACACAAATACGTGTTATATAATATTAAAAAAAAAGTCTTAAGAAGTAACAGGAAAAAGAATACCTCTAAAACCTGGGCAGAAGATATAAGCAATTCATTCATAGAAGAGTAAGACAAGTGTCTAATAAATATATTTAATTTATTTTCAACCTGATTGATAATCATACAAATAAAATGAGGTGCACTCATAATGTGAGGGTGATATCAGAAAGTCGCCGGGAGTTCTGGAAACTATCTCCATACGTGACTGGTGGCATTCGGAAAACACAAATCAAAAGGCTGAAGTTTGCACACCCTGCCTTTGTAATTATATTTTTTATATTTATTATAATCAAGTAATGATAGCTGTACCCAAAGACTTATTTAAATTTATACATATACTTTTTTTTTAATGTTTATTTATTTTTGAGACAGAGAGAGACAGAGCATGAACGGGGGAGGGTCAGAGAGAGGGAGACACAGAATCTGAAACAGGCTCCAGGCTCTGAGCTGTCAGCACAGAGCCCGACGTGGGGCTCGAACTCTCGGACCACGAGATCACGACCTGAGCTGATGTCGGCCGCTTAACCGACTGAGCCACCCAGGCGCCCCTATACATATACTTTCTTGAGATAATGACGACATCCCTAAATGTCTGGCAGCAGATAATGGATTACATAAAGTATGGCATATACTTATTAGTAAATTGTTAAACTCCTATGCAAAGAACTATTTACTGGCATGTTGAAATGCTTTCAGTAAATATAGCTAATTTTTTAGAAAGGTCACAGATGTCATATACAATATGGCCTATTAAGTCAGTAGACTTAATTGAGGTTTAAAGAAGTGACTGCAGCAAAAGTCAGTTCTAGAATTGACAAAGGAAAACATATATGTCATATGTCAAAAAACGTAAGTCATAAAACACAAACATCATAAAAATTCCAGGAATTTTATTGAATATTTTTATTTTTTTCAGGGACTTTTAAGAAATTCACTTTAGAAAAATTTTACAATAATTTTAAATTTACACAAAAATTACAAGGACAGTATAGAGAGTCCGAATATCCCCCAAGCCCAGTTTCTCCTATTAACAACTTCCCATAGTAAGATTCATTAGCTACAATTAATGAGTCAATAGCGATACATAATTATTGACTCAGGCCCAGAGTTTATTCAGATTTTGTTATTTTCTACCTGTCTTTTTATTTCCTTCTGTTCTAAGATCCCATCCTGGATACCAAATTACACTTGGTTGTCATTTCTCTTTAGGCTCCTGTCTGCTCTAATAGTTTCTGAGATTTTCCCTGTTTTTGATGACCGTGACAGTTTTAAGGTGTGCTTATCAGGTATTTTATAGAATGTTTTGAATTGGGATTTGTCTCAGTTTTTTCTCACGATTAGACTGGGGTTATAGGTTTTGAGAGGAAGATCACAGAGGTAAAGGGCCAATTGCATCATATCATATCAAGGGTACACACAATCAGCATGATTAATGACTTGATGCTGACCTTCATCACCTGACTGAGGTGGTGTTTGTCAGGTTCTAGAAAGCACCTACATTTTCTCCCTTTCCATGCTGTGCACTTTGGAATGAAGTCAGTAAGTCCAGCCTTATGCTTGAAGAGGGAGGGTTCTGTCTCTTCCACCTCATTTATTCAATTATTTATATCAGAATGAACTCATGGGTATTTATTTTACACTTTGGATTATAATAAAACAAAATACCACATATATCACTCAAATTCTTCCAGCTTTGGCCTTGGTTGTCTCCTATGTACTTCAGACACACCCTTCATCAACATCAGCTTTTTTTTTTTTTTTTTCCTTTCCTCCCAGCATTTCTTTACTTTCTGGAAGGCACTTTAAGATGCTCCAGGGTCATCTTACATATTTCCCACCCCAGTCCTAGAATCAGCAATTTCTCTAAGGAGGCTTGGTTCTTGTTATTGGAGAATGAGAAACCACAATCCGGGTACTAGGAGTGCCTGTTGTATTTGAGGCATCATTGTTTCTAGATCCTCCAGCTGGCAGAATAAAGAAATGTGTGTGTGTGACCTAACTCATCTATATAATCAGATCCAGAAATATCTTTATATTTATATATCTCTATATAATGGAAAATGAGTTCATAATGGTATTTCTAACACTAATCCATTATGATAGATATTCTATGTAAACTCCTGCTCCAACAGTGAGAAACCTGTCTCTCTCCTCTGGCATCCATTTACTTAATTGTTCAATTCCAACATGCAGTGGTATCAGAATTATTAACTTGTAATTTCATGACAAATGTCTTTATTGACTCTATACAATTTTGTTTCTCTTTAGGCTTGCAGACTGTACTCATTTCCAGTTACTTAGGTCTCCATCAATGAGACCTAAGTATGAGAACCCCTTCAATGAGACTGGTTTATACATCTATGATACTATTAGATTGTTTTGTCATACTCTGCTTTCCATCCTGGAATGCTCTGACCTCCTAGGGATATATGATTTAAATTTTCTTACATTAAGATTCATTGTCTTAGCTGTAAAAAGTTCTGTGGATTAAAAAAAAAAAAAACATAGTGCATTGGACCTACCATTACAATATTAAATAGACTACTTTCATCCCCCTATAAAATCCCCTGTATTTCAACTATTCGGTCCTCTCTCTTCCACCCAAAGACCTAGAAACTGCTGATGTAGATGATCGATATAGATAGATAGATAGATAGATAATAGATAGATTACCATCCCTATAGTTTTTCTTTCCAGAATGTCATAACTCGGTGAGATTTCTGGATGTAAAATCCATGAAAGTGTTGGTGCCACCCAAATCTGCAGACCTCAGAAGCTTCTTAATCCCAAGGTAGTCCAAGTGGAACCTCCAAAAATTTTCCAAAATTGCCATTAAAGTATTAATATCAGTTTATGGTTCCAGCACCTTGTCTCCAGGTAAGTGGAACGCCACTGTGACTCTCTGGCTTTGCCTAACAGTCCAGATTTGAGGGGCAGAAATTTGCCTTGAAACTTCAGTTTTCTCAAGATTCTAAGAATAGTTATCAATTTCATGTTTGATTGACTTTTTCTTGTTATAAACAGGGGGATGAAGACTTCCAAACTCTTTGCATGTTGGAATTTAAGCCATAAGTATTAAGGAGCTTTTCAAACATTAAAGGAAAAATATAGACTTATTAAGATATGTGGATTTGGAACTTTTGAAGAGATCTGCATTATCGATACATTCGTGTGTCCCTGGTACGTGGGTGGTGATTAAAGATAATGGCATGGGTAGGATTGTCTTAGGGAGAACTGTAAGAATTGGAACCAGATTCGAGCCTGACCAGTGTCAACATTTAATAGCCAAGTAGAAAATGAACCAGCAGTGGTGCTGGGGTAGGAAGAGTGTTAGAAGGAAATATAGGACATTGTGATAATACAAAGGGCAGTGTTTCTGTACAAATCAGGTGAGGACTAAAAAATTAGCCATTTGATTGGTAACATAGTGATTATTGGTGATATTAGAATTATTTCAATAATGTGCAGTGCTGGTTAATTTTACAGGGTTAATCAATGCACAATAATAAATGACAAAATTGTTGAACTAGACCACATTTTAAAGACTGAAGACCATTTATATATTTGAATTTGTGGGAAAAAGATATAGTTGAGAAATAAAGATTTGATGGAAGAGACACAGAAGAAAAAATTGTTGTCAATAATTTAGGCAGGTACTGATAAAAGTATTTGTAAAATTAGGCCTATAAAATCACAGATAATAAGGGAGAAATGTATATATGGGATATATTCCTTTCGGTGAGGTTATACTATTTTTTTCTAGAGTTACCCCCCCCCAAGATTATCTAGCATTGATCATAATTTATAGTTAGAGGGAAAAATTGATAAAAACAACAATAATGAAAACAAAATATATAACAACAAACAAAAACTCATCTGTAGCTTTTCTCTGACTTGAAATTACATGAATCATAGTTCCAATTCCTACTTTTATGTTGCCTACTTCCTAGAAGAGGAAATAATGACATATATAGAAAATCTTAATATAGGGTGATACAAACAAAGGTTTGCATTGGAGGCTATGAAAACAGCCTGATTATTCAAATAAAAGAGTTTTTGGCATAACTGAAGTGTCCAATCCATGACCAAAGTAGACTGACTTACTTTGGTAGCTGACATTTTGGTGAAACTTCTGATTTTTATGGATGTCCAGGTAATGAGGCTCTTCTCAATCATTTTGTCTAGTGATTTGTTCCCAGTCATCTCAAGGTTGTTACTGACTGATAAGAGGGCCAAGGAGTATCGAAATGCTGTGAAGGAACCATTATGTTTATTCCTTATGAATTGAATCGATGGATGCAGAAATGCAGATCTTATTCAAAATGCTGTATTCACATAGCTGTTTGTTCACAAGGTCTGTTTGCAGATGTAAACAAGATCCAGTGTTTAGAGCTCACTGAGAGACACAGTTAGTAGGCCACAAGATTAGATTTTCCTTCTACTGACAGAAGAAAAGACAAATAAACACATTTTTTGTCATATATGATGCTTTTAATAAACATGATTTTTAACAACAGAAAACATTGGCTGTCTTTCTTTGATACTTAGTTTGTTTAATTTGTATACTTAGCCAAACAACTCAGCCAAACAAATATATAGCATCCAGAAATATTATGCTTTTCTTATTTTTTAACTTAGTTATGTCTACATGTATGGCAGTTTTAACTTTCAAATTATTTTCTAACATATTTTTATATGTGTTCCAGCCATACTTTAACTGGTAGTAGTGAGTATTGGAACATAGACAAATATTTTTCAAACATGAGTACCTTCCATTGGCAACTAAAAACCGGTACATCCAACATGGTGTTGTTCACAGATTTTTATTATGAATATTTGAAAAGACAGATGATTTGATCAAAATCTTGTGAATATGACCTCTCCTTTCCAAATTAAGCCAATTCCTTGGCCTGTATGTTGTAATTTGGAGAGATATATTGTAATTTGGAGAGAAATTTCCACCCCAGCATTGTTTATCCATGTTTCCCTTCATGTGGTAGTTACACCAAATAGAACTCAGTCCCAGTCCCTATGGGAGTTATCACACATAGTGCGATAATAAGTTACAGTTGATGCAATTTTACTGCATGGTCAAAGAAGACTTGAATCTCAAGATTCAAA
Organism: Panthera pardus; assembly: GCF_024362965.1. Lineage (NCBI taxonomy): Eukaryota > Metazoa > Chordata > Mammalia > Carnivora > Felidae > Panthera > Panthera pardus. The sequence continues at coordinate 105,852,975 of NW_026526655.1, forward strand.
CCATGGCAGTATCATAGAAAAGAATCACATGTAAATAGAATGACAGTGCAGTGCGAAGCTCAAACAACTTTATCAATCAGTAGCGTCTCTGTTTAAATCACTGTTAAGTATTCCTGTTAAATAACATTGCTTCTCTGGTGCTCCTCATTATCTTAGATGATTAAAAAGCATTTGGATAATATCTGTACTAAAATTAAGCTCACCGAGCAACGTATACCTCTGAGTTCTGGGGACCAAAGGAGACAAAGTTTCCGACTGTCAAATTAAGTCGGAGTTAAGTTATAGGAAATTAGGAATGTGCTTCCCCAGGGATACAATAGATACATTCTATTGTCATTGGCTTTTTCTTATTTCGTTTCTGAAGACAGATACTGACAGCTGTCTGTGAACAAGCACTGAAAGGGGTCTTTGGAGTAGAAGAGTAGAAAACAAATACAAATAGAATATGTATTCCTTTTTGTCTTACATATTTCATTAAATATCAATTGCCAAGCCACTAAGCTAGAGTTAACAATATATTTCTTTGTGTATTTTTCTTGGCTTCAAAAAAGAGAATTTTACCATGTGAGCATTCACATTATTGAAATAAAAGTGTTGAACAATGTTTGCTATGTTATATCCTGTTTTTCAAAAGGGTAGGCATTAATTTCACTGGACTATGCCCAGAAAGCAACAAGCTTATTTAGACTCAAAATTTACAAAATTTGTCCTCTGGGACTTCATTGGTGGGGCCAGACTTTAAACCATCAAGCATTTTGTTTCTTTTTAGTGATGCAAGAATAAAATGCCATCTAAATTATAAATATATAATAATAATAATAATAATAATAATAATATCATGTATTTAAAGAGATTCCACAATTTTTTTTATTACTTTGTAACGTCCTATTGTCCTAGAAACTGGAAGTTGGGCAAAAGCAATCCTGAAGCCAAAGATCTCAAGGTTCATGAAGAGATTTCATTGTAGAATCATTTGCTTAGAGACTGGTCATGCGGGTCTGTCATACAGCAAACACACCTAATGTCATCAGAAGAGCACAGTCCTGAAGTCAGACCTGTGCCTGTGTCTAATGCATTACATATTAATTTTGAAGGCGTTTAAAGGGATATCCAAAACCCAACATGACCATAGACTATCTTTCTGCATGTGACACTAGACAAGATGCCTAAACTCTCAAAGCTTCCTATTTTTCCTTTATTAAAAATAAGTGGGGAAACAATCCTGCCCCATGGAGTTATTGTGAGGAGTAATGAGCTAATGATCTTAACACATCTAGCATAATCCCTGATTAGGCTCCCAATAGATACCATTTTCTCTTTCTGTCCTCTTCAGTTTTTTCTTTCATTCTTTGCAATCTTTCCCACGATCGGGTGCCTGGCTGGCTCCGGGGGTAGAACATGCAACTGTTGATCACAGGGTTATGAGTTCAAGCCCCATGTTGAGGGTGGAGACTAATTAATAAAAAATAAAATTTAAATAAATAAATAAAACTCTTCCCATGATGGTTCAAATCGAGATGAAATCATTGTTGTCACAAAACTGCTGTAATTATCAAAGCATGTCAAAGGTTATATGTGATAGTGTTTAATAGTGTAATAGGGTTACGTTATCCAGAATTGTGAAGAAACTCTATTACTCAACAGTCAGTGCAGGTCGAGAAAAGATCTAAATCAACCCCAATATATTTCCAGCTTTGGTACATATTTGTTTAGGGCACATACTGATTGCGTGTTTGGTAAATATCTGCCTATTTCATTGTTTTTTATCTGCACTCAATCTCCTGTCACCAAATCCACAGCCCATCTGCCCCCAACTGTTGTGGACCCTAAAGCAACAGCTTTTGAAATTACCTCCGGCCTCATTATTGTCTTCTACTACTTGGCTTGGGAGACAGATTTCAGTTTGGCATTAGCAATATAGACATTTGCTTACCAGGGATTCCCCAAATATCTTCCCCAATGGCATTCCTCAGTACCAATGTTTTCATTTTTGTCATTTTTAAAAGTGCCAGTATTTCTGGGGAAAATAGGAAGAAGCAAAGTGATTATATTTTTTTCTTGGCATTAATTCAGTTGTTCAAAATAAGCACGTTCATTTGAAATAGATGGTTTTAGCGTAGAGAAGAAAGGTTTGAAACATGAGCCCTGACATATGCATATATATATATGTATATACACACATATATATGCACAATTCATATTTATATGTATGATGTATGTGTCTATATACATATCTATGCAGGTCTATATATATTATGTAATATCTACCTATATAATCTCTCTATGTCTCATAATGAATATGTAGGCAGATAACTTGTCCATAGTCACATAAGTGATTAGCAAACAGAGGATAAACTCCCTCTCAATGCTATTTGGCCACAAAACCTGAACTTGGTATGGAAACTTCTTTTTTTTTTTTAAAGAAAGTCTCTGCACACTTTTGATACCTGATATGTAAGACCTCTGTTTTTATAAAAGAGAAAGAAAAAGATCAGGCATTTTAAAACACCCAGATGTGGGAATTCCCTTCAAGCTTTAAAAGACAAGTCAGAAGAAGGAAACAGGCCGCAGGTATTTACTATTTCCAGATACTGTTTGTAAACTCACCACTCCAAAAGATTTTTGCTTCAGAATGCTTTGGCACAGCATGGCAGGCTCCATAAGACCAGCTAAATAATTTCTATTGACTGTTTCCTTTAAATGAAATTTTAGGTTTATATATCCAAGCTGTCTCTATCTGTGGGTCTTCACAGAGCTGCAGAACATCATTAAAAAATATTTGTTTTCATTAAAAAAGAGAAAAAATTGAAGCAGCACTTACTGTAATGCACCACTGGACAGATACAACCAAACAGTTTGTAATTACTCCCCAAAAGATACACAATCATTATGTGCACTAAACAAATATGTACCAAAGCTGGAAATATATTGGAGTTGATTTAGATCTTTTTTCCACCTGCACTGACTGTTAAGTAATAGGGTTTCTTCATAATTCTGTATAACGTAAGCCTATTACACTATTAAACAGTATCACATATAACCTTTGACATGCTTTGATAATTACTAGGTAATACGTGTTGTCCATTCCTCCACCCAGACCTCATTGTCCTGTTCTGAGGCATGTGAGTTCACACCTGGAACCACTCGACATTCCAGGTGCCTTGGAAGGAGATCATTGTCTTAGTTTTCTTTCATAGGGGCATCTTCGAAAGTTAACATGACCGAAAAATTCAATGACTTGATTATCGTTGTGTGCCTGTACATTTTAAGGCTTGTCTGTATTTACATGCCAGCAGCAATTAGTAAATCAGGGAGTTTAAACCGTTACCATTCTTATCCAAGTATTCATCATGGGAATATATATTTTACTTAATTCTATTGGTACGGTTTCCATCCATTCCAACTTTGAAGAACTGTATTTTTACATAGTATCTTGGAGTTAAAAGTATGTGTGCTCCTTGAATGATTAAGTTGCTTTTTCATAATGGATTGAGAATGATTGAGTTAACCATCTGTCTACAGTACTTCTCGTATTATGTTCAGGATTTTATGTCCATTTTGGCTCTGGGAACTGCACAAATCTTGGGACATGACTCTACCCAAACATCTGCATTAAGAGATGACCAAAATCTAAGCTGTGTTCTAGAAGCATAAAGCTGTTCCCTAGGAAGACCTCAGGCCTGCCTTAACTGTCTGCTTGCGGAAGCTTAGCAAATGGAGGAGAACTGTTTGTTGTAGCCAACGCTAAATGATAGACCCCCCCGGGATGTCTTGTATAGAGCAATTACTGAAAAGAACTTACAACTGTGAATATGTATCTCTGACAATTCAGGAATGTCTTTCCCAAGGACCTAGAACCCACTCCTTTGAAAAGTAATCATCAGGAGACATAGGACGTCTGCCTCTCAGTCTCAGTGGAGAGAAGAAATCCTAACTTCTGTGATGGCCGATGAGCAGACACAGCCGACTTAACTGCCTTTACACTGACTAACCTTTTATGATTTTTCACTTCCCTGACTCTTCCTGAGCCCTGCTCACCTCCTCCCAACTCTTGCATTCCTTCAGAGTATCCAGTCACCTTCATGTGAGTCAGAATGGAGATCAGTAGTATCCCTTAAGGTTGGTAGTTACCGAATGAAATCTTTTTACAATTGTAATTAATGTCTGTCTGGCATTGTTTATCTGGGACCACTCTTAACACTCAAAAGAATTTCTGATAGAAAGTATCCCCATTTTACAGGTGAAAAAACAGAGGGTTAAAACATTCATTATCTCAAGACCACCACATCTAGACTTTGGAAGAGCCATGGTTTTAACCTAGATTTGTGTTCGTCCCAAATTTTGTCTTTTTTTTTTTTTAATTCTCCTGTGGCAAACAGCCATTAAGATGCATTTTATTTTTTTCAATGTTTTTATTTATTTTTGAGATAGAGACAGAGCATGAGCAGGGGAGGGGCAGAGAGAAAGAGAGGGAGACACAGAATCCTAAGCAGGCTCCAGGCTCCAAGCTGTCAGCACAGAGCCCGACGTGGGGTTCGAATTCACGGACTGTGAGATCATGACCTGAGCTGAAGTCAGACTCTTAACCGACTGAGCCACCCAGGCGCCCCTAAGATTCATTTTAAAGCGATAGTAGAAAAGACACACTTCCACTCCATCCATGCATTTAACAACTAGATGGAATACTTCATATAGGTAAGGCCTCATCCCGGACATGATAAATAGAAAACTAAAATAAACAGTCATTGACTTTAAAGAGCTTGTTTCCCATCTAGGATTCAATAAGCCAAAAACTACAAGGAGGCACTTTTAATTATTGCAACAGAGGCAATTGATTTATTAAAATTGACACAACTTTGGACTTGGGAAATGAGAAAAATCCAAAAATAACCCTGAAAAGATTGGATTTGCTTTCTCTAATCAACAAAATATTGTAAGGGTTTACAGTACTCACCATTTCTAGCCCAACTATGACTAGACTGGCTCAAGTCAGACTCTGAGTTTGACCGCCTTGAACCAATTTTCACTCCTCCGATCTTGTCTCTGTTTCAATACACTTAGCACATTTTCTATCCCTTAAAACTAATCTTAGAAAAAATGTCACTCACTTACTCCTTAAGGTAAAAAAAAAAAAAATCCCTGAGCTACTTTTTCCTGTGGAATTATTACCCCAAATGTTTTCCGAAATGTGTAAGGAAAGGTGTGTAACTCCAAGCCACAAAAGAATTTAAGGTATCAGTTAGTGGAGGTCAGAGACAGGAAGTAGGTGCGGAATAAGACAGTGGAGGCAGAGAACAAGCCACAGTCTAGAAATTCTGGAATCATTACGTATGTTACTATGTTACATCCCTTGGAATGAAATCTAGGCCTAGCCTTTCTCTTAAATAAATTATACCTTCTTATCCTATATACCTCTCACTGGTGCAATGTAAGCTAAAATTATAGGGGTAGTTTTATTGGCCATTTCAAAGCAATCTCAAGTCAGAACACCCAGAACACTTCTTAAAGACCTTGCTATTGCCATCCTGTGATACCAATGAAGTAATCACCCAAATATTAAATAATACAATAAGGACAGTCAACTCTGATGGTTTAGCATTCATCACAAATCTGTCACCATGAACTGCCTCAGAGTTAGGAATAAATAGCTCAGTCCCATCTGGCTCTGTTTTCCTCTACTGCAGAAAAAATACAATTAACCTCATTCTTATTGTTTTACCTGTAATGATAAAAGCACTCTACATATTACAATTCCAAAACATGTGTTTAATTACTTAATTAGAGCATGGAGAACTGCAGTAGTTAGTTAACAGCAAGGCAAAGAGAGAAAAAAAGCCGAGGAGCTTGTTCAGTGAAATAGCCCCGCATTTGTGTGAAATCGATTACTGTGAGATCATTTAGTGTCAAGTAATTTACTTCCATGAAGGAAAACCAAAATTTTGATTCTAGCTTAAAAAGTGGACCAAAGGACTCCTGGAATTTTAAGCATGGGTTAATGACATATGGATTTTCTGAATTATCAGGGAAAATGTCCGGCCCTCCCACCTCTTAGTAAGGAAGTCTCAAACGTAAATGCAGAGTAAGACTTAAGAAGGCAGTAATAATCCAACACAGAAATACAAGACAATGTTTGCAATTTAGTGAAGAATCAATTTACAGCAATTGCTTTGCATCATTTGTAAAACTTGTAGATAAAGAAGACTCCCTCCAGAAGGTCAGGATACACTTGCTACTCTGAGCATGCCCGGGACAACAAGAAATCATTAGTACTTGTAGTGTGAAGGAGATGTAGGCTTTTAAGCTCCACCTAGAAGTACTCAATCAAGTCTGCATTTTAATAAGACTATTTGGATACATAATTACATTTAAGGAGCACTTGTGTGGACTCCTCCCTTTCCCACTTCTTTTATTTGGGTAAAGTTGCAATACATATTGCAAAATGGTTAAATGATGAACACTTCTGCCCTGTGAGGTGAACATATATGTCACATGGCATGACATTCGTGACATTTATCATTCTTCCCAGTGGGAATCTACCATCACCATCAAAACAATACAAGTTCCTTGTATTTCACGGTAGAAGAGCAGCCAATGCCTTTGCATAAAACCACTAAATTGAACATTCATAAGGAAACTACTGCAGAATGGAAGAAAAGGTGTTAACACCAGAAAAAGAAAAAAAAAAACATATTCATTTAAAGTAGCTCATTTTAGGGGCACCTGGGTGGCTCAGTGGGTTAAACGTCGGACTTCAGCCCGGGTCATGATCTCGAGGCGAGCTCGAGCCCCACTTACAGCTCAGAGCCTGGAGCCTGCTTCTGATTCTGTGTCTCCCTCTCTTTCTGCCCCTCCCCTACTCATGCTCTGTCTCTCTCTGTCTCAGAAATAAACATTAAAAAAAATTAAAAAAAAATAAAGTAACTCATTTTATTTCACATTTTGCCCATAATATTTCTTGGATTTGTCATCATCCCTTTGGATTTATTTATTTTTTTTCCACTTCATATGGGCCTTTCACTAAATGTTTCACATATAGGTGTGAGTGACAGGCTCTCATACTTTGTTTTTCTGAAGAATCATTCTCATCCTTGAATGATAATTTAGTTGTAATATATTTTCCCATTGTCTATGGAGTACTTTGCAGCTGTTTAAAAAGTAGCTTCTTTATCGCGCATTTTAGGGAAAACATTTTTCCTTTTTTCAAAGATTCTTTTCTTTTTTACTTTCTTTGACATTCTTTATTTGTGTAACAGCATATTTAATTTCAGATTGTGTCTTTAACCAATCCTGAAAAATCTTTAGTCATTATGTTATCAAATATCTATTTAGTGATAGAATATATTAGGCTTTTTTTTTTCTTCTGGAATTTAGTTTAGACTAAAGTTGAAAATCTCATGTTGTCTTCTATACCTCTGAACTTCTTTCCTTTAGTTTGTGAGTTTGTAAGTCTTAGAGTTTCATTTTGGGCTAATTTCTTCATATTTACCTTAAAGTTTACTAATCCTTTTATAGTTACATATATACCCTGTTTATTACATTATTTTTAAAAATATGCCTATTTTGGGGGTATTTTCTTGTGTAAACTCATTGCATACACACTAGTTTAATTCATTTTTTCAGGTTCTTATATTAGCTTCTATTTCTTACATTCCAATCATCTGCTCTGATATGGTTCTTTGCTCATTCATGATGAATCATTTTTTTCATATTTTTGCTGATTTGAGGCTGAGCGTATCTTCAATTAGGATTCAACCCTTGATACATCAACCACTGGAAAATCACGTCCTTGGGTAATGAACATGCGTTTTGCAGCATTTTTAAAGCTTTGTTTTTGCCAAATGAGTCATACAATACCTAGCCTAGAACGATTTTTATGTTAATATGTAATTTTATGATTTTATACTATGTAAGTAAGGTAAATTTGAACTTAAAATTTCTTCAAGTATTGGGGAGCCTGGGTGACTCAGTCGGTTAAACACCCAACTCTTGATCTCGGCGCAGGTCATGACTCATGGTTTGTGAGTTGAAGCTCTGTGTTGGGTCATGTGCTGATAGCGCAGTTCCTGCTTGAGATTTGGTCTCTCCCTGTCTCTGCCTCTGCCCTGCTCACTCTCTTTCTGTCTCTCTAAAAATAAATAAACTTAAAAAAAAAAAGAAACTTCTTCAAGTATAATTTTCTTGGCCATGAGAAAACATACTCTTTCCTGAAGACAAGGTAAATGGTACATTTCTTTTAGTCTCCATATCAACCATAGCCCTGGCAGAGAATATATGGTGCATTTGTATTGGGATTTTCGAGAAGAATGAATAAAGGGTTGTTAGAAGATGTACACACGCTGTAGGGAAATCAAAACTATAGCACCTCAGGGATGGTAATAAGAAGGCTGACTGACTGAGGCTAAGTCTGAAGGAGAAGACAGAGCCCTTTTGTAGAACCTGTAGGAAGATGATAAAACTGTGTATGTTGGCCTCCTGACCTTACATCAAGAAGGGCCTGCATGTGGCAAATGGAAAGTGAGAAGCTAGGGGATAACTAGAAGTCAAATGAAATTTTGAATAAAGAAGCTGGGTAAATAAATATCCACACCTCACCTCCATTCCTTCGTTTCCTTGCTGTACTCTCCATTGGCAAACTCTAAGCAAAATCCAGAAGGCAAGTGAGTCAGGTGATATCGTTCCCACAGTTCAGGATTACAGAGCCCAGCAGGGTAGGGAAGGATGACAGGCTGGAAACAGTAGGATTCCATAACAGTTACCCTGCTGCTCTCTTAGAGAGATCCTCATTATGCAGGTGCATATAAAGGTGCATAACCCTTTAAAGTATCATGATTTTATTGTGTCTTCCAACCATGCTATTAATATTTCTTCTCAAATCATTGTATGCACGTTAACATCTGATCCACAGCATGTTGCTACAGAATTGAAAATGTAAGTGTATTTCCCCTCAATACGCACATTTACAAAAATGTAAACAACATAGAGTCCCTATATTTATTTACGTTTGTTTCTGGCATTTCGAGATTTCTCTTTGTCTCTTAGTTGCTTGGCCATACATAAAAGTTATATTTTTATCCAACCGTTTTTTTTTTTAATTTTTTTTTAACGTTTATTTTTATTTTTGAGACAGAGAGAGAGACGGAGCATGAACGGGGGAGGGGCAGAGAGAGAGGGAGACACAGAATCGGAAGCAGGCTTCAGGCTCTGGGACATTAGCCCAGAGCCCAACACAGGGCTCGAACTCATGGACCGTGAGATCGTGACCTGGACCGCGAGATCGTGACCTGAGCTGAAGTCGGACGCTTAACCGACTGAGCCACCCAGGCGCCCCTATCCAAAACGTTTAAGAGGGGTTCCGTTTTCGTTCGGACTGCCTGTTTCTGGAAATTTGAAGTCCAGAAAAACTTGGTTCAGACTTGTATCCTAACTGTTTTACATCCTAAAAGGTACAAGTAATCGACAGCCATGCCGTTTAACATTGTGTGTATTAGTGCAGGTTTATTTTCAAATCGGTTGCGTAAGGGCAATGAAGACAGATGATGGGCTCTGGTTTTCCAGCTCTGCCTTCATGAATTGTGTAAGAAATTATCCTAATAGAATGTATTTAAAATTTCTTCTCCATGCTGTTCCCCTCCTCCTCAATCCTGAAATGGAAATGGAGCCATCAACATAGGCAAACACTCAGATCAAAAAATGGCCCCGGGGATAAAGCCACACATAAATGCTATTTCAGAACAATAACAACAAAACAATGGTAGGTAACGTAATATTAAATTTATTGTTGGAAGAAACAAATCTCTCTTGATGTTATGATGAACATGTAGTTCTTCAATTGAGGTTTAATCACTTAAAGATGTAAATCCTTAAAAAAATAACAGATAATAATGGAGATCCTAAGAAAACAGAAGTAGTCGATAAATTTGAGGAGGCAATGTACTAAATCTGAACCATAAGAAAAGAATAATAACCTGGAATGGTTCAGAAAACAGAGAACGTTAGGTGGAAGAAAAGATTAATGTAAATTATAAATAGTATATATTACAGATTGAAGTATTAGATTCCTATATTATTATTTATTGACCAAAAGTTTATAAACATATACTACACGTCACTTAAACTATTTCCAGAGTTTATCAGTTCTGAAGCTGAATAAATGTCCTCATAATGGTATAGATATAATTGTGGTCTGTGTCATCCATATGTATTTTAGCACAGACTATGATGATTACAGTGGACAAAAGCCAGTTGTTATAAAATATTTCAGCAAGTATCTTAGTAGGGTTCATTACTTCTCCTGCATAGGTATGTGATGTTATGTAGTCGTAATGTTTTTTTTTTAACTCCCATTAGCAATATTTAGCAAATAAGTGTATGCCACAATAATGGAATTCAGAGGACCTATGGGTATCAGATGGTAGGGTGAGGTGTAAAAAGTGGAGAAGATAATTGATCATTCAGATTTAGTTAGAAGAATTCTGAGACACTGGTGAAAATATTAACTGAAAATACATTCTGATTTCCAAAATATTGTCTGGAAAACCTAGCCCCCAGAATGTTACCCCTTTAAGAACAAAGTAAACCCACACAGAGTCTCTCCTTTTCCCTCATAGTAAAATTAAACTCAACTCGGGCTTCTTCACATAAAAAAGAATATTGCTTTAGATCAGAAACTTTATGAGTGTGACTCAAGCAGCAGGTTTTTAGGGGCAGGTCCCTCTGGGCACTGCTCAGGGGTGACCTAACTATGGGAACTCCTTAATTCATAAGATCCATGGCTCTTTCCTTGCACTTCTAAATCCTTGCTTAGTCGACTTGCTTTGCCCAACCAGACCTTATCCTGGTTCTCCTGTTCCGGCTGCTGTGGCATCACTCACTTCTAGATGAAACTTTTCTCTTCTGGATATAATAAAATTCAGCAAACACTCATGCTTCACCAGTTATATTATAGACCCGGAGCTAGATGTTGGAGATAAAACAGAGAAAAAAAAAATAGATAACACACTTACTTCTGGAACTTACAGTCTAATGGAGACAAAGATTAGGTAGCTAATTAAATTTATGATTCCCAGCATGATAGTTGCAATGAAGGAAACAGGTAACACTCTATAATACAATAACAGGGGATTAGTTGGAGGGAGGCATGGTCATTTAATTAGTCTTACACTGGAACATGTTAGTTAAAATGTTTTCTAGAATGAACTGAAAAATGAGAAAATATGACAAAGAAGAGAGAAGGGAAGGAGGTAAAGATAAATAGATTATTGCATTTGTGATAATATTAATTAACCTGTATGACTCTGAATGCTTGTGTCTTCTGTCTCACACTTGTCTATTTTTTTAATGTTTAAATTTTTACTTCTTTGTAATATTTTTTTTAATTTTTGATGTATACAATTCTTTCTTAAATGATATATGTTTAATGTGTATTTATTTTGAGAGAGGGAGAGACAGAGAAGGAGGGAGAGAGAGAATCCCAAGCAGGCTCTGCACCATTAGTGAGATCCCACCGTGTGGCTCAATCTCATGAACTGCCAGACCATGACCTGAGCCGAAATCAAGAGTCGGACACTAACAGACTATAATAGGCTATAAAGGCTTGTGCAGTTGCATTACTTGCCTACAAAAGAATTCTTCCAGGTGTCACTCTTAAGAGGATTCCATAAAAGTGACTGATTTTTACTACTGCCAGAACACCCTACACTCCAGACTATGAATTGTTACAGACTAAAAAGTTCAGCAGCACCACAAAGAAATAAAAGTGGGATACAGTGGAAGCAATTAGACTAAAGAAGGTCCTTCCCTAAGCTTTTGGTACGGCGTATAAAGTTTTTAACTAAGATCCCTGCATGAAGGTTTATACTTAGATTAATGTAAACTGGCAAGTTATTTACCAAAGGAAGGCATAAAACTAAGTGTGATTTACATTTAGAAGTTCCCTTGAGCTGTTAGATGAACATCACCTATGTCATAAGAAGCCTATGGGTTTTCACCTTGATGCTGAAGGAACAAGGAATTTGCAAATTTGGGAGGAAAAAAAAAGGTGCAAATTAGAATTGTCAATTTCACTCAACAAAAAACTTACTATTTTTCTAAGCGACAGCCTTAACTATGTTATTAACTAATGATAGAAAAAGGCCTGGGTATTTTGTTATTGAGGAACTACAGGAAACATTGTTCTTAATTATTCAGCAGCCCTAGGGGCAACCTCCAATGTTAAGATAAAAATAAACTTCTATCAGCTACAAGACTGAAACCGGCAGAATGGGGGAACAAATCATACCTTTATTTCATTTGTCTGTTGCAAAATGTGCCTGGCAAATTATCTAAAGACTATTATAATCAGAACCTTGCTGCAGGGTGACTTTCCACGAAGTGACAAATTATACTTTCATGTTTCACATGACAGTGTGCTAAGGTTTAAAAGTGAGAGATCCACAGAGGACTTGATTCTTTAGTTCTGTCTGTCTTCAGGGGGTTTCTTAGCACAGGTCCTAAATAGGAATCAATGTAAGGTACATAGGTGCAGATCCCATCTCCAGAATCCCAAAGATTTTGAACCACATTTCCAATTATTGTTTGTTGTTGTCTTTCATCATAAGGGTATGAATTTGTGCAACAATTCAAGGCAGAAAATGATGGTTCTACTATAGAAACTCTCAAGACAGAATTTGTAGTCACTTGATTGCCTACAATCTGGTTTCTTCTCAAGCCACAATGTACACAGAAAGTCAAAATGGACCAAAACTTAGAGATATGGAGTTCTAGTCCTCTGTTTTTGAACAGCTACGTGGCTTCAGGCCAGTGTTGTGAAACAGAAATAAAATATAAGTTGCAAAGGCAAGCTGCATATGTTATTTAAAATTGTCTAGTCAATTTATTTAAAAAGTAAACGGTAATAGGTGAAATTAATTTTAATAAAATATTGTATTTAAATCAATATATCTTAGATATTATCATTTTAGCATGGAAGCAATATAAAACTTATTCAGGATAACTTTCATATTTTTTAACTGTTTGAAATTCTGAGTGTATTTTATCATTAACAATACCTCCTGATTCAGATTAGCCACATTTCAAGAGCTGAACAGCCACCTGTGCCTATCAGCTATAGTATTAGACAGTCAGCTTTGAGTAAATCTCCAGTTCTCCAACTTGTCATGTCTTAGTCAGAAATGACATGGAAAGAATTAACATTGTGGATATTTCCCAGAGGTGAATGGTTGAATAATCAAAACAAGAGTAAAAATATAACACTGAGAAAGAGCTATTAATATTTGAATGAACATTGTAACATGAGAGTGGGATAGAAAAATTCAAATTGGTAGTTGGCATAGAAATGTATTAAAAAGAAAATGAAAACAATTGGGACTCAATCAGTAGACACTGAACTGGGAACACTTAACTTGTAGAGAAAAATACCTCCCAATAATGATTGGAAAGACTGTTGCAGAGGAAGTTTAAGCTTTTCTAAACTAACTGACGAGGCAGATTTAAGACCAAAATATGGCCATGTATTTGTGCCTTAACTAATTCGAAAAACATATATTGCAGACCTACTGTATAAACACAATATGCTGACTGCTGAGATGCAAAGATATGAATAATTTTAAAAAGTAGACAGGTTTGGGGCATCTGTGTGAGTCAGTTAACACTTAACAGTGTCTGACTCTTGATTTCGGCTCAGGTCACAATCTCATGGTTCTTGAGATCAAACCCCGCATTGGGCTCTGCACTGACAGCACAGATCCTGCTTGGGATTCTCTCTCTCCCTTTCTCTCTGCCCCTCCCCTCCATTCTCTTTCTCTCCTTCTCTCAAAATTGAGTAAGTAAAAGAAAAAATATTTTAATTTTTTAAATATTTATGAGAGAGAGAGAGAGAGAGAGAGAGATTGCAAGCAGGGGAGGGGCAGAGAGAGAGGGAGACACAGAATCGGAAGCAGGCTCCAGGCTCTGAGCTGTTGGCACAGAGCTGACATGGGGCTTGAACCCACGAACCGCGAAATCATGACCTGAGCCGAAGTTGGGGGCTCCACAGTCTGAGCCACCCAGCTGCCCCGAAAAAAAAATATTTGAAAAAAAGTAGGTAGGTTTGAAAAATGGGGAAGTTAACGTAGGTAATTCTTCACTGTAGAAGTTGCTCCAAAATGGACTGGAGGGAGACTTGATAAGCATGGGATTGTAGAGTTTTAAGTATCCTATAAAGATATTATACAATATTGCCACGGTTAACAAGGATCGATTGGTGTATTTCAAACCAATTGCATTGCCAAGAAATACATAAAATGCAGGACAATTTCTTTTAAACAATTTTTTTGAAAGTTTATGACTGAAGCCATCAGAGAAATTCCCAGACTGTAAAGATTTGTGCATCTGAATCCAGATGAAAGGGGGGTAGTTGAGAATGATAAAGAAGACGTTTGTAGATATTTTTCTCTATGAGGATACTATCAAATGAGAGGCTGAGAAACAAAACAACTTTTTAGACATTCAGATAATTAATTAGTATCATATAAATATTATTAATTTGTATAGTTCTGATAACATAAAAACACTACATTCAAAGAAAAATTTTATTATATTTGGTGATAATATTTGATTTAAAAATGTTTTAATTTCATTATTTTATTTTATTTTTTCCAGTTCATTTGAGATATAATTAACATATAGCATTGTATTTAAATGAAAACATAAAATTTGATAATGTACATATCATAAAAGAATTAACACAATCAGTTTAGTTAACATCAGACACTTCACAGAGTTGCGTTTTTTTTAATTTTAATGAAATAAATATTTACTTTAAGATCTATTCTCTTGCTAAGTTTCAGATATGTAATATAGTATTGTTAAATATGGTCACCATGCTGTACATTACATCCCCAGAACTTATTTACTTTGTGACTTGAACTTTATATATTTTGATGGCAACAAATTTCCCCCACCATCTACCCCTAACCTTCAACTCTGGCAAGCTCCAACTACTCTCCACTTCTATGAGTTTAATTTTCATTGATTCCACATACAAGTGAGATCATACAGCATCTGTCTTTCTCTTTCTGACTTATTTCACTTCATGTAATGCCCTCAGGTCCCATCCATGTTGTTGCAAATGGAAAGATTACCTTCTCTGTTATGGCTCAATGCTATCCCATTGTATATACAGGCAGGCTTTCTGCATTTTACTGTGCTTTCCCTTAATGAGTTTCACAGATCTTACGTTGCTTACACAATTGAAGGCTTGTGGAAACCCTGGGTCAAGCAGTCCTTGACGTGCATTTATCCAAAAGCACGTGTTTACTTCATGTGTCTCTGTCACATTTTGGCATTTCTTGCAATATATTAAATTTTCTCATTTTATTATATTTTTGTGGTGATCAGTGATCTTTGATGTTACTGTCATAATTGTTTTGTGCACCATATTCCTTCCCAGAGAAGATGATGACCTTAATCAGTAAATGTGTGTGTTCTGACTTATCCAACGACCAACCCTCTCCTCAGGCCTCCACGAAGATATGTCCCTGAGACACATCACCATTGAGGCAAGACCCTTCATCAGCAAATATATTACAGCTCCCTGTAAGCTCAAATGATGATTAGCATTTTTTAGCAATAAAGCATTTTTAATTAAGGTACATGCATTGTTTTTAGACATGATATTACGCACTTAATACCCTTCAGTGTCATGTTGACATCACTTGCGTATGCACTGAGAAATCAGAAAAAAACTATTAATTTGCTTTTTTGAAATATTTGCTTTATTGCAGTGCCTGGCACTGAGCCCACAATGTCTTTGAGGTATGCCTGTACACCACGCTTTCTTTGTTCATTCATCCTTTGAAAGTCACTCAAGGTGTTTCCATGTCTTAGCTATTGTAAAAAATGCCATACATGGGGAGCAAATATCTCTTAGAGATGGTGGTTTCATTTCCTTCAGTTTATACTCAGAGGTGGAATTGGTGGATCGCACAGTAATTCTATTTTTAATTTTTAATTTTTTAAATGTTTATTTATTTAGTTAGTTAGTTAGTTATTTAGTCATTATTTTGAGAGAGAGAGAGAGAGAGAGAGAGAGCGAGAGAGCACAAGCAAGGGAAGGTCAGAGACAGAATCCCAAGCAGGCTTTGTGCTGTCAGGGCAGAGCCTGATGTGGGGCTTGATCCCATGAACGGTGAGATCATGACCTGAGCTGAAATCAAGAGACGGACACGAAAACGACTGAGCTACCAAGATGTCCCTATTTTTTAAGAAAATCTCCATACTGTTTCTGACAGTGGCTGCATCAATTTACATTTTCATCAAAGTGCACACAGGCTGCTTTTTCTCCACATCCTCACCCGAACTTATTCTCTCTTCTCTAGTTGATGACAACCATTCTAACAGGTGTGAGTTGATATATCATTGTGCTTTTTATTTGTATTTCCCTGATGATCAGTAATGTTGAATATCTTTACATGTACTTGCTGGCCACTTGCATGTTTTCTTTGGAAAAATGTCTATTTATTTCCTCTACCCTGTTTTTAATTGGATTTTTGTTGTACGAGTTCTTTATATATATGCGTATATATATATATATATATATATACACACATACATATATATGTGTGTGTGTGTGTGTATGTGAGTATATATATATGTGTATATATATGTGTGTATATATATGTGTATGTGTATATATATATATATTCCTCTTAACTAATTAGAAATATAATTTTCAATTTGTTCTTTTATTTTGTTAGTTATCTTTTCATTTGTTTGAGGGTTTTCTTAACTGTGTGGAAGCTTTTTAGTTTGATGTAGTCCCACTTGCTAATTTTTGCTTTTGTTGCCTTTGCTCTTGGTGTCAAATGGAAAAAATTACTGGTGAGACTTTTGTCAAGGATCACACCCTCTATACTTTCTTCTAGGTATTTAAAATTTCCAGTTTTATATTCAAGTCTTTAATCAGTTTTGAGTTGATTTTTTTTATATATATATTGTGTAAGACAGAGGTCTGGGGTCATTATTTTTGCATGTGGCTATCCGGTCTTCCCAACATTTATTAAAGAGGCTATCCTTTTCCCATTGTATATTCTTGGTTCCATTGTCATGAATTAATTGGTCATATATGTGTAGGTTTCTCCCCCTCCCGGGGTTTCTATTCAATTTCATTAATCTGTGTCTGTTTTTATGTTTTCATTACTACAGCTTTGTCATATACTTTGAAATCTGGAATTGTGATGCCTCCAACTTTATTCTTGCTTCTTAAGATTAACTACTTGACTATTTGGGGTCTTTTATGGTGCCACACAAATTTTAGGATTGTTCTATTTCTATGAAAAATACCATTGGATTTTTGATAGGGATTACATTGAATCTATAGGTTGCTTTGAGTAGCATGGACATTTTAATATGATTAATTCTTCTATTCCATGAGCATTGGATATCTTTCCATTTATTTGTGTCTTCAGTTTCTTTCATTAATATATTGCAGTTTTTAGTGTACAGGTCTTTCACTTCCTTTGTTACATTTATTTCTAGGTATTTAATTATTTTCAATGCAATTGCTTTTTGTTTTTGTTTTGTTGTTGTTTGTTGTTGTTGTTTGAGAGAGAGAGAGAGTGAGAGAGAACGAGCACAAGAGGGGCAGAGAGAAAGGGAGAGAGATAATCTTAAGCAAGCTCCATAATCAGCCTGGAGCCGGACATGGGGCTCTATTCCCATGACCCTGGAACCATAATCTGAGCCAAAATGGAGAGACGGACACTTAACCAACTGAGCCACCCAGGCACCCCTTAATGCAATTGTAAATCAGATTGCTTTCTTAATTTCTCTTTCTTCTAGTTTGTTATTAGTGTGTAGAAATGGGTTTTTGTGTATTGATTTTGTATCCTGCAGCATTATTGAATTTATTTGAATAGTTTTAAAAGTTTTTTGATAGATCCTTTATGATTTTCTATATCTATATCATGTCATCTGAAAATAGTTATTGTTTTATTTCTTCCTTTCTAAATTGGATGATTTTTATTTGTTTTTCTTGCTTAATTACTCTGGTTAGAACATCCACTATGATGTTGACTAAAAAGGGCACAATTGGGCATCCTTTCCTTTTTCCCTGATCTTACTGGAAAAGCTTTCAGCTCTCCACCATTGAGTATAATGTAATCTGTGGGGTTATCATATAGCTTTTATTATGTTAAAGCATATTCCCTCTGTACCCATTTGTTGAGTTTTTATCATAATTGTAAAATCTTTTGAGAAATCCGTGGATATTATTAATGCTGTTCTGTATAAATAAGTTTTAATTTTAATTTCTGGTTACATTTAGGATTACTTATTTATTTTTGGTTTTAGAAATTTTACAATCATATGTCTATTTTTTTTTAAATACTCCAAGAGTATTTACTCATGGAGATGGTTGAGCTTCTTGTTTCTGTGGTTTTCAAATTTTATTACATTTAGGGATAAAAAAAAAACAACTATTACTGACTTGTGCATATTGTGTCCCAATTTCTGTATCTCCTCTCCTTTTGTTAGTTCATTTACTCATATTTTTCAACTGTTTAATATTGACCCAGAAGGCAGTGATGTTTTGTTTATTATTTTTTATCTTTTTTCTCTGTTTAAAAGTGGATTTCTATCGCTTTGCTCCTTTTTCTACAATTTCCATCTGTTATTAATACCATTCCGTGAATTTTTAATTGTAGGCATTTTATTTTTAAATCCATAAATTTTGGTTGCTTATAATTTCCATTCTCTGCTAGAAGCTACCCATCTATTCATTCATGGTGTACATCCTTTTCTTTATATTCTCAAACATTTACATTCACAATAACTGTTTTCAAGATTTTGTTTGTTAGCTCCAGCTATTGTGTCATTTCCATTTGTTGGTACTGAATTTTTCTTCCTAGCTATTGTTATTTTTTAAAAGTGTCCTTACATGGGGCGCCTGGGTGGCTCAGTCAGTTGAGCGTCCTACTTCAGTTCAGGTCACGATCTCAAAGTTTGCGAGTTCGAGCCCCGCATCAGCCTCTGTGCTGACAGCTCAGTGCCTGGAGCCTGCTTCCAGTTCTGTGTCTCCTGCTCTCTCTGTCTCTCTCACCCTCATGCTCTACCTCCTTCTCTCAAAATTAAATAAACGTTAAAAAAATTTTAAAAAATGAACATTAGCCTCGTGTCAAGGTTAACAGTGCTAAAATGTCTTTACATATCTAGTTTGTTTTCTTTTGTTTTGTTTTAATTTTTATGGTGGGCATTATTATATCATATATTAAACATTTGAATTTTGTTGCCTCTCTTTATACTTAGCTTGATTTGGCTGGCAATTATTTATTGTATAATGAACCTTAGTATGTCAAGGCTTGTTTTTTTGGCTCCATTCAGAGGGATATTCTCAAAGTGAGATTTTTGTGGGATCTCACATTAAATACTTAAGATGACTGGTGAGACCTCTCTACTCCTACAGAATGTAACACCAGTGACTTTCAGCAGTATTCTCCAGAATATTGACACATATCAGAACATTTTACCAGCTCTTCTACACCAGGCATCAATAAAACTTGACCTTGACATTCACATGTTTGTATTTAGGCAAAGGTTAAGGTTACCCAATACAGAATTCTGGACTTTTTTCTCTATCCAATAAATGATACCTGTGTCAATACACCTAAACTTCAATCTTTATTTCTTTTATACTGCAAAGGTATTGATTTTTCTTTGTGCTCTATTTCTCCATGTTATGAAAAGTGTCCCTGGGCATATACTCTGAAGGAATATGGTACTTACCTTGTGTAATTCTTCTGTCTCAGAACACCCTCCTGCATGGTCTTATAATCAATGCCTGAAAACTTATTCACACATTTTATAAAATATTAGGGTTGTGTATAACAGGGGCATAAATCTAATATTTCTTAATTTGTCATGATCATGCAACCATAAATCATATATATATATATATATATATATATATATATATATATATATATATCATATGCCTTTTTATAATCTCTAGCCTGTTCTCTTTCACTCTAAAAAATGTTTCTCTTCCAATCCATAGGTTCTATTACTTTACAATAAATGCAAAAGATACATAAGACCTTCCCTCCAAGTATATGAAATGAAGAGAACTGGAAGCAAGGTCAAAGGAAAGAAAGTCACTTCACAGATAGTAATTTTAAAAATCAGTTATATTTGTCATTAAACAATACAAATTTCCCATATTTATCAGAAAGATAAAGAAAAATTATGAGTCTTGTGTAGAACTCAACTGACTAGATATTAATTATATTTCCTACCCTGTTGTGGTACTATTCTGTTACTTACACAAGTTTATTTAGTTGACATTTCCTAGCTCTGGATATCTGCATATTCATATCTACATCCATACCCATACTCTATTATTACTCCTTTTATCATTCATTTTGTAGCCAGAGATATACTTTATTTCTTGGTAACTCTGATCATGGAATGATCTCCAACAATCTCACTCAATTATTTTCTCTCTTCTCTTCCTCTCTAACCTTATACTTTACTGTGAATTTTCTTTTAATTGGTTTAGAAATCTCATGAGGGATTTACTAAGTTTTACCAGTTTCCTAATGTTAAGAAAATAATTCTTGAGTCTGCATGAGTTATAAGAGGAGCATGGAGAGTCACACTGGGGCTCACTTCACTTTCTGCCTAGATAATTTCTATCAAAAGGAAAAAAACAGTAAGAAGAGTAAATAAAATGAACTGAAATAAAATTATTAATGTCATCTGCCTATGGATGTTATGATACTAGTTTCATCAAGCAAAATTGTTACGTTGGGTAGACTCAAAATCTTTCTGTAGGCAAAAAGATCGTTATTTCTCCCATTGCTACATTGTTTAACCTTCTGTCACGAAAGAAAATTAAAATTGCTTATGAAATACACTTATCAGAGATCTATGATGACTGTTCTTTAGGATGTTATACTTTACTACAAGGTTGTGCATTGATGTATATTTTCAAGAGATATTCCCCAAAATATGGATATCAGAGAGATTGGATTGTAAATTTTGTTGTTACCTGACATTTCTAGTGTAAGAATCTCACCTTCAAAAGGTTGTAATAAACTGTTATATGAATAGATCCTCAAGAGGGGCTTCATACACTTTGGGCAGTGGAAGAGATATGGTAGACGAAGTTGTAGAATGGATTTTTCTCGGTTTATGGTCTCACATCTGCTAGAAAGTTTTAGAGGTTATTTCATTAAATTGTTCAATTTCAGCAACATAGTATAATATGAAAGACACTACACTGGAAGACAAGAAGCTATACTGGACATTCCTTTCCCAATAGTTCTGGATTATTTTTATCCTTGTAAACTACGACTAAGTTTACAGCCCATGATATCCCTTCATGATCTTTGTATTCTGGACAATTTATTTACAAATGATCAAATTTCTAATGCAGTTTATAAAGCAGACTTTAAAAAATATTTTATTTAAACAGACTTACTCTTTAATTTATCCTGGATAATCTTGTTGCACTAGAATATGCTTTTTCACAGTTCTAATAAAATCTTTCTCAGATTCAATATTCCCGGACAAATGATTTTAAAAAATAGTGTTATTACATATCAACCTGAAAAACCATCCCAACTTGACTACAAACAACATTTTCATTTCACCTACCCATGTCTAGGTAAGTGTATTAGTAGCATTCAATTTTACACTGCAAATTATGTTTTTTTATATGATTGTTTTTTTTAATTTTTTTTTTTTTTTTTTCGAGAGAGAGAGGGAGTGCAAGCAGGGGAGAGGCAGAGAGAGAGAGAGAATATTAAGCAGTCTTCATGCTCAGGGTTGAGGCCCACACTGGACTTGATCTCATCATGATCTTAAAATGATCTAAGCTTAAATCAAGATTTGGACGCTCAACTGATTTAGGTGCCCCTAGATTTTTTTCAGTAACATTTTTTGAGATACTTGTAGATTCACATGCAATTGTAAGAAACAATACAGAGATCCCAGAATCTATTACTAACTTTCCTTACTATTAATACTCCTAATGTAAAACCATAGCACAACTAGAATATTGGTAATGACAGTGTCAATATGTAGAATAGTTCCGCCACCAGTTATAGCTATAACTGTCATTATTACCAGGCCCACTTTCAATCTCCATTCCTAAATGGAGACAAGTATATATGTATATATATATACATATATATATATGTATATATATATACATATATATATACGTATATATATATGTACATATATACGTATGTATATATATATATATATATATATACGTATATATATATACACACACACACACACACACAAGAATGTTTTAAATATATTCAAGAATATATATATATATATATATGTGTGTATATATATATATATATATGTTTCAAGAATATTAGATAAATGAAATGATAAAGTAAGCAATCTTTTGAAATTGTTTTTCATTCAACATGATTCTCAGGATATTTGTTCAAGTCAGGGTGTGCATCAATATTCCATTATTTTTTTTTAATTACTACATAGGATGTATCAGAGTTTGTTTACCATTCCCTCATTTGAAAGGAATCTAGGTTGTAACCAGTTTTTGGCTATTACAAATAAAGCTGATGTAAACATTCAAGTAGAAATTCTATGTGAACAGAGGTTTTCATGTCTGTGGGATAAATACCCTAGAGTAAAATTCCTGGGACGTGACATGTTGTAGTTGCACGTTTCATTTTAAAACCACCTGGAAAAAAAAAAAAGAGGAAAAATAAGAGAACCTGGAAAAACATTTCCCAGTGTGACTATACCATTTGTATTCCCACTAGCATCGCATGTATAATCCAGTTTTTCCACATCATCCAACGTTGTCACTACATCTTTTAGTCATTCTGATGGGTATATACTAATATCTCATTGTGGTTTTAATTTGCATTTTCCTAATGGCTAATAATATTGAACATCTTTTCATGAGCTTATTTGCCATCTGTATATCCTACTTAGCGAAATGTGTCTTCATGCCTTTTGCCCATTTTTAAATTGATTGTTTGAATTTTTTACTGTGGAGTTTTGTGACTAACTTCTATATTCTACATGAGGCTTCATTACCAGGTATGTGGTTTTGTAACTATTTCCTCCCAGTGTATATTTTGTATTTTCATCTCTTAACAGTGTCTGTGGCAGAGAAAAATATTTTATTTTTCATGAGGGCAAATTTATCAATTTTTCCTTCTTACAGACTATGCTTTTGGTTTCAAGTCTAAGAATTCTTTGCCTAGCCTTAGATACCAAAGATTATATTACTTTTTTTCTAAAAGTTTTCTAGTTTTATGTATTACATTTAACTGTGATTTCTTTATATTAATTTTTCCATAAGCTATGAAGTTTAGATTGAGTTTCATTATTTTCCTCATGGACGTTCAATTACTTTAGCACTATTTTTGAAAAAAACGATTTTTCCTCCATTGAATTGCTTTTTCAACCTTGTAAAAATTTATTTGAGCATATTTGTGTGGATTTATTTTGGGACACTCTATTTCGTTTATTTTTATCTATGTGTCTATACCTCTATAAACACTATGCTGTCTTGATTACTGTAGCTGTATAATAAGTGTTAATATTTGGTTCAGTGATTTACTTTATTCTTCTTTTTAAAGGTAGTTTTAAGTCTTCTAAGATGTGTGCCTTTTCATATTAATTTTAGAATAAGCCTGTTTATGACTACAAAAAAACCACAACTCCTTGCTTCGATTTTGATAGAAATCTCATTAAACCTGTACGTCGGTTTAAGGAGAACTGATATCTTTACGGCGGTTTAAGGAGAACTGATATCTTTACTATATTTTTTCAGTTCATGTATCCCCATTTGCTTAAGTTTTATTTCATTTTTTTCTTAAATAAGCATTTTGTAGTTTTTACCAACGGACCCTATACATATTTTCTAAAGTGCATATGAAAGTGTTTCATATTCTTTGGTGTGACCGTGCCTTTAATTTTTATTTCCTCAAGGTCATTGTTAGTCTATGGAAATGTAATTAACTTTTGCATCTTGATCGTCTACGCTGTGACTTTATTGAGCTCATTTATTAGGGCTAGTTTTTTTAAAAATAAATTCCTTGGAATTTTCTTTAAAGAGAGTGAGGCTTTCCGCAAACAAAGATGACTTTATTCTGTTCCACGATGCCTTTCTCTTATTTTTCCTGCTTTATTGCATGATTAGAAATTACAGTACTAGATCAAGTGTAAGTGAAGTTGTGAGAGTGGACATCTCCCTTGTTTGTAATCGAGGAGGCCAGCATTCAGTCTTTCACTATTAAGTATAATATAAGCTGGATCCTTTTTGTGTGTATGCACCTTACTAAGCTGTTTTATTTTCCCTCTATTTCTATTTTTATGAGAGACTTTTTTTGAGAGAGAGAGAGTGAAAGTGGGGGAGAGGAAAAGAAACTGTTAAGTAGGCTCCACACTCAGTCTGCAGCCTGATGTGGGACTTGCGCTCACAACGATCATGACCTGCGACCTGAGCTGAAATCAAGAGTTGGGCACTCAATCAGCTGGGCCACACAGGTGCTCTTATGAGAGATGTTATAATGAACGTGCTGGGTTTTGATAAATGTATTTATGGATCAATTGGTATAATCATATGATTTTTCTTTTCTAACATATTGTGCATTATCTTGATTGGCTTTCAAATGTTGAACCAGACTTGCATACCTTGAGTTAATCCCACTTAGTTTTGCTATACAAATTTATTCATTGTTGGGTTAATTTTTAAAATATATTATTTTATTTTTCCATCTAAATTCATGATATTTACTATTTCCTTTGTCTTTTACTTTCTATTTCTTATTGTTTTTGTACTATCTTTATTTGATTTTGTTGTCAGGATAACTATAGCTTCATAACATATTTTGGGAAGAACTCTCTTCTAATTTCTGGAAGAGATTGTGTAAATTGGGTATTAATTTTACTTTAAATCTTTAGTAACAGTCTTTAGTAAAATCATGTCAGGCTTGGGCATTTATTTTTTGGATTTTTTTTTTTTTTTTAATTTTTTTTTTTTTAACGTTTATTTATTTTTGAGACAGAGAGAGACAGAGCATGAACGGGGGAGGGGCAGAGAGAGAGGGAGACACAGAACCGGAAGCAGGCTCCAGGCTCTGAGCCATCAGCCCAGAGCCTGACGCGGGGCTCGAACTCACGGACCGCGAGATCGTGACCTGAGCCGAAGTCGGACGCTTAACCGACTGAGCCACCCAGGCGCCCCATATTTTTTGGATTTTTGAAATTATGAATTCAATTGTGTTATTACATCTTGGTTAGATTTTGTTAATGTGTTTTTTGAAGAATTTGTCTATTTTTTGTAGTTATCAAGGTCATGAAAATAAACATATTTTTAGTATTCCCTTATTACCTTTTAACAATAACTGTATAATCTACACTGATATTTCTTGTTTCATTCGTGATACTGGTAATTTGTGTCTCTTTTTATTCTTGTCAGTATTATGAAGGGTTTATAGATTTATTGAGTTTTTTTAAGTACCTGGTTTTGTTTTATTGACTTGTTTTCTTTTTTTCTTAATTTTGTTTGTATTGATTTATTCTTCCTTCTATTTGCCTTAAGTGTGTTTTGCTAAAGATTTCTGCTGTTGTTTTATCTATGTAGGCATTTAGATTATCGATTTAAGACATTTCTTGTAGTTTACCTCTAATAACATACATGACCATAAGTTTTCTCTTTATTACTGTTTTAGTTATGTCTCACATAGATTGATGCGTTGGATTTTCTTTATGTATATATTTGGCTATATAGATATGCTATGTATTGTATGGGTGTAATATTATTATTTTGTATTTTTTATATTTGATATTTTTTTTTGATATCTGATTGGAAAAGATGTCCCAAGCCCTGCTTCCTTTTAATGAGATATAGTATTTAGAGCCTGCAAGCTGGATTCAGTCAGTTCTCATTGTAAACAGAATTAGTCATTGTTTTTATGCCATTCAGTAAAGAGAATTGGGAAATATGTATTGTAGGTTTCATTTTTTTTAACGTTTTGAACCCATTCATCCATTTGTTCCACCCCCTAACCCCCACTTCTAGCAGCCACCAATCTGTTCTCTGTATCTATGAGTTTGAATTTTTTTAAGATTATACATATAAGAGAGATCATACGGTATTCATCTTTGTCTATGTTACTTATTTCACTTAGCTTAATGCTCTCTAACTCCATCCATGTCGTTACAAATGGCAAGATTTCATTCTTTTTATGGCTGAATAATAGTCTGTTATATATATATATATATATATATATATATATATATATATATATATTCCACTTTGAGTTAAGTTTTGTGTATGATATGATATAGGGGTCTAAAATCACTTTTGCATATGGCAGTCCAATTGTCCCAAAACCATTTATTGAAAAGAATGTACTTTAACCATTTTATATTTTTGGATCCTTCATTGCAAATTAGTTGACATATATGTGTGGGTTTATTCCTGGGCTTTCTATTTTGTTCCAATGACCTTTGTGTCTGTTTTTTATATGCCAACACCATACTGCTTTGATTACAATTGACTTTTTTTATTTTTTTAAATTTATACCCAAATTAGTTAGCATATAGTGAAACAATGATTTCAGCAGCAGATTCCTTAGTGCCCCTTACCCATTTAGCCCATCCCCCCTCCCACAAGTCCTCCAGTAACCCTCAGTTTGTTCTCCATATTTATGAGTCTCTTCTGTTTTGTCCCCCTTCCTGTTTTTATATTATTTTTGTTTCCCTTCACTTACGTTCATCTGTTTTGTCTCTTAAAGTCCTCATATGAGTGAAGTTATATGATTCTTGCCATTTGCAACTAGGTGGATGGAACTGGAGGGTATTATTCTAAGTGAAATTAGTCAGTCAGAGATTACAATAGACTTTTAATAGAGTTTGAAATCAGGGAACATAATTCCCCCACCCTTGTTCTTCTTTCTCAAAATTACTTTGGTTATTACTTTTGTGGTTACATACAAATGTTATGATTGTTCTATTTCTGTGAAAAATATCACTGTGAAAAATATCAAATGCGATTTGATAGAGATCACATTGAATCTAAATATTCCTTTGAGTAATATGGATATTTTAATGATATTAATACTCCTAATCCATGAGCATAGAATATTTTTCCATTTATTTGTATCTCTTTCAATCTATTTCCGTAACTTATACTTTTCAGTATACAGTACTTTTACCTTATTGGTTAAATTTATTCTCAGATATTTTATTCTTCCTTGATGCAATATTAAATGGGAGTGTTTTCTTAATTTCTTTCTGTCGGTTTATTTTCAGTGTATAAAAACACAACAGATATTTCTCTCTTGATTTTTGTACCCTGAAACTTGACAGATTTTGTATATTACTTCTAACGATGTTGTGGTAGAGATTTTAGGATTTTTTACGAAATCATGTTGTTCATAAGTAGTGAAATTTTACATCTTCCTACCTGACTTGGATGTCTTTATTTCTTTTTCCTACCTAATTGCTCTGGCTAAGACTTCCAATGCTAAGTGGAATAAAATTGAGAAGAGTGGGGCATCCTTGTTTTGTTTCTGATCTTAAAAAAATTATTTCAGCTTTTCATTATTGTGATGTTTACTTTGACTTAAAAATGGTCTTTATTATTTTGAGGTATGTTTCATCTATACCTATTTTGTTGAAAGTTTCTATCATAATTGGATGTTGAATTTTGTCAAATTTGTTTTTGCTTGTATTCAGATCGTATGATTGTTTACCCTTCATTTAGTTAATGTGGTGTATCATGTTGATTTATATGCAAATGTTGGAACCATAATCGCATCATTGGAATAAATTCCAGTTCATCATGGTGTATGATACTTTCAGTGTATTGCTGAATTTGATTTTCTACTATTCGTTGAGGATTTTTGCATCTATGTTCATCAGAGATATTGGCCTGTAATTTTCTTTTGACGTGGTGCCCTTGTCTGGTTTTGGTGTTCAGGGTAATGCTGGTCTTGTAAAATAAATTTGGAGGCATTTTCTGCTCCTCAATTTCTTGAATAAATTTGAGAAAGAGAGGTCTTAAATCTTCTTTGAATATTTGGTAGAATTCACTGGTGAAACTACCTGGTCTTGGAATTTATTGTTTTGGGGGAGGTTTTTTCATTACTAATTCAGTCTCTTGCTAGTAATAAATCTATTCAGATTTTCTAGTTTTTCATGATTCATTTTTGGTAGATGGTATATTTCTAAGAATTTGTCCATTTCTTCTAGGTTGTCCAATTTGTTGGCATTAGTCATAGTAATTTCTTCTTTGTATTTCTGTGGTAGCAGTTGCAATATTTTCTCATTATATTTTATTTCTTTGATCCCTCCTCTTATCTTAGTACGTCTAGCTAAAATTTGCCAATTTTATTTATCTTTTCAAGTAACCACATTCTCCTTTCATTGATACTTTCTTTTTTCTTTCTTTCTTTCTTTTTTTTTTTTTTTGGTCTGTATTACATTAATGTCTGCTATAATCTTTATTATTTACTTCCTTCTACAAACTGTGGGCTTAATTTGTACTTTCTCTGGTTCCTTGAGTTGTAAAGTTAGATTGTTTATTTGAGACTTTTCTTTGTTTCTTGAGGTAGACATTTATTTTTTTTTTAATGCTTATTTATTTTGAGAGAGAGAGAGAGAGAGAGAGAGAGAGGCAGGGGGGGGGGGGAGAGAGAGAGAATTGAAATCAGGCTCCACGCTGTCAGCACAGAGCCCAATCTGGGGTTTGAATTCACAAACCATGAGATCATGATCTGAGCTGAAATCAAGAGTTGGACACAACTGATTGAGACGCCCAGGCACACCTGAGGTAGGCATTTATCAATATTAAATTACCTCATAACTACTTTTGCTGCATTCCATATGTTTTGGTATATTATATTTGCATTTTTGTTTGTCTCAATGTATTTTTTTATCTCTTTTGATCTCTTCTTTAACCTATTGGCTATTAAGCAGCACATTTTAAAATCTCCACATATTTGCTAATTTTCCAGTTATCTTCTTATAATTGATTTCTAGTTTAATACCATTGTGGTCATAAAAAAATGGCTCATACAATTTCAATTATTTTAAATTTATTAAGACTTGTTTTGTGTCCTATTATATGATCTACCATGGAGAGTGTTTCATGCACACTTGAGAATAATGTATATTGTGTTGCTGTTGGATTAAATGCTTTGCATATATCTGTTAAGTCCCTCTGATCTAATATGTTATTTAAAGCCCATGTTTTTCTTATTGATTTTTGTTCTGGATAATCTATCCATTGATGTGGGTGGGGTATTAATGTCCCCTACTACTTTTGCATTGTTATCTATTTCTCCCTTTATGCCTGTTAATAGTTACTTTATATAGTTAGGAGCTCTTATGTTGGGTGCATAAATATTTAAAAATGTTAAATCCTGTTGTTGGAATGACCTCTTAATCAATATGCAATATCCATCTTTATATCTTTTTGCAGTATTTGTTTTAAATTAGATTTTGTCTGATATAAGTATAGCTACTCCAGCTTTCTTTTGGTTTCCATTTGCATGGGATATCTTTCTCCATCATCTCACTTTCACTCTATGAGTTTTCTTACATCTAAAATGAGTCTTTTGTAGGCAGCATATAGATATGTCTTATTTTTTTAACCCACTCAGTCATGTGATGCTTTTGTTGGATAATTTAGTCCATTTACATTTAAAGTAATTATTAATAGATATGTATTATTGCCATTTGTTCATTGTTTTATGGATGTTTTTGTAATTCCCTATTGTTCTTTCCTCTTTTCTTGCTTTATTTTTTTGTGGTTTGATGACTTTCTTTAGTACTATGCTTATATTTGTGTATTTATAATAGGTTTTCACTTTGTGGTTACCAAGTGGCTTACGTATAACAACTTATATCTGTAACAGTCTACTTTAAGCTTATAATGACTGAATTTGACCACATTCTAAAGTTCAAAATTTTTACTCACCCCGTATTCTATATTTTCCATCATCTTTTCATCTTGTGTAACCCTTAATTAATCATTATAATCATAGTTATTTTTACTACTTTTGTCTAACCTTCATTCTGGATTTATAAGTGACTTATCCACTATTTATGGTATATATTTACAGTTTTTTTCTAATGTTTATTTATTTATTTTGAGTAAGATATATATAGAGAGAGAGAGAGAACAGGGGAGGGGTAAAGGGAGAGGGAGATAAAAAGAATCCCAAGCTGTCTCTGCACTGTCAGTACAGGGCCTGATGTGGGACTCGGTCTCATAAATCGTGAGATCATGACCTGAGCTGAAATCGAGAGTCAGCAGCTTAACCAACTGAGCCACCCAGGGGCCCCATATATTTACTGTTTTAATTAGATTTGGTTTTTTCATGTGTTTTCTTATTACTAATGAGTGACCTTTTATTTCATGTTAAAGAATTCCTTTTAATATTTCATGTAAGGCTGATATAGTGGTTAGGCACTCCTTTAGTTTTTGCTTACCTGGAGAACTTTATTAATTCAATATCTGAATGATAACTTTGCCAGGTAGAATATTCTTAGTTGAAAGATTTTTCTTTTGGTACTTTGAATATATTGTGCCACTCCTTTCTGGCTTCAACAGTTTCTGCTGAAAAATCTGCTCTTACTTTTATGGGATTATTTTGTACATATGAAGGGTTTTTTTTTTCCTTTTGGTCCTTTTAATATTTCTTTATCTTTCACTTTTCACATTTTCATTGTGATGAATGTTGGTGTGTGTCTCTTTGGTTTCATCTTCTTTGGAAGCTTCTGGGCTTTTTGAAATTGAGTGTCTATTTTCTTTTTCAGATTAGGGAAGATTTCAGCCATTATTTCACCACAGAAGTTTTTTGCCCCCTTCTCTCTTTTTCTTTGGAAAGTCCTGTCATGTGAATGTTAGTCCATTTGTTGTTGTCTCATAAGTTACTTAAATTATCCTCTCTTTTATTCATTCTTTTTTTCTATTTACTGTTGTGATTAAATTTCACTGCTTTGTCTTGGGTTCACTAATCCTTTCCTCAGCATCATCCATTGGTTGTTGAATTCCTCTAGCATATGTTTTACTTTAGGTATTTTTCTTGTAGCTCTGTGATTTATGTTTGGTACTTTCTTATATTTTCCATCCTTTGTTGAAGTTCTCTCTGTATTTACTCATTCTTCTTCCCCTTTCCCTGAACATCTTTATGGCAATGACATTGAAATTATTATCAGACATATTGCTTATCTCTTTAATTAAGTTTTTTTCTGAGGTTTTCTCTTGTTCTTTCATTTGGAACATAGTCTTCTGATTTTTTTTCCATTTTGCTTGACTCTTGGTTTCTATACCAACTAGATGAAGATGAGACAACTACTTCTCCCAGTATGAAAGAGTGACCCCATGTGAATGAACATTGCCATTCAACCCTTTCCTAGTTCATGTCTCTCACACTTTTGTGCTTCTCTAAGCAGCCTGTTATATTTTAATAGCTCTCAGTAGTTAACTGAGTGCCATGATCTATCAGTGTCTTAAAAGTGAGATTTTAGCACCCTCGTTTAGGCTGATGGAAGTCAGACCTTTAGTCAGCAGCTTTTAGAAATATGCAAATATATACGATCCTGTAGAACCACAAATGTAATCTCCCTTGGCCATCAGATCCAGGTGATCTGAATATGTCTCCTTGGAAACAGTGGCAAAAGTCCGGGCTGTAGTTATGTATATAAGCACTTTTCTGGGAGATAGCAGTGAGCTGGAGCAAGGCAGAGAGAGAGTGCCCAGATGGTATCCATTCCCTACATTACTTGAGAACAGCTCTATGGACTACTAAGTGTATGCCAAACCTGAAGCCTTCTCCTCAGCTTAAGCTCCAAGACAAGTGAAGAGATCTCCTTCACAGAAAGATTGAGTGGTATGCCCTAGTCTGATCTCTGTGCAGTACTCAGGGGGTGGTAGCCTGCCAAGAGCTATCTCTGTGATCATGATTGTCCCATGGAACCCAGGAATGCAAGTCTCCTGAACTCCAGATCATGAGGCATCCACTGGTCTGCAGCTATGGAAACTGGGACACTAGATATAAAAATTTGGGCACCAACTGCTTGTAGAGCTCTCTACTGGGCAACATTGATCCTCTGAAGCATGGCAGTGGGAGAGCACTTGACAACAAAAAATTGTTCCAGCCCTTTGAGATCTGGAAAGGATTAGCTAATCCCTAGGTGCATGTTTAATTAGAAACCTATCCCAAAAGGAAGGAAGGAAAAAGAAAGAAGAAAGAAGGAAAGAAAGAGAGAGAGAGAGAGAGAGAGAGAGAGAGAGAGAGAAAGAGAGAGAGAGAAAGAAAGAGAGAGGAAAGAATGAAGGAGGAAGGAAGGATGGAAGGATGGATGGAAGGAAGGAACAAAGGAAGGAAGGAAGGAAGGAAGGAAGGAAGGAAGGAAGGAAGAAACAGATCCCTTAGGCCACAGGCATGGTAATTAGTTAATAGGTTTCCTTCATAGGAAGTCCAAGACCCTTGGTTTGTTTCCTCTTGATCTGCCCTGGGAACAGCAACTATTTAGAAATTCTCTGTTGGTCACATCCTGTGAGACTTCACTGGCCACCAGACTCAAGTGATGTCCCCTGGCAGAAGCCCTCAAAATTAGGCATGAGGCAAATCTACAAGATCCTTTCTGGGTGAGTTAGTGATACTGGCTCCAGTGGAACTGGAACAGATGTTCTCCTGGTCTCCAGAGACAGACAATTAAGAAGCATTCCCTGGGAAGCAGCCACAAAAATCAGGGCACCAGATGTCTGTGAAAGCTCCCTTCCAGGAGATATCAGTGGTCTGGAAAAGAGCAAAGGGTGAGTGCAGAAGATGGTAACTTGCAGTCTCCATCCCTGGAGAATGCATTAGCAGGCTCCTAGATTTGTGTGTTAAATTAGATACTTGCCCCTTAGGATTACACTTTAATATAAGCAGGTGAGCACCCTTCACTTTGAAGCTGGGCCTGAACAGCTGCCTATGAGTTGGGCACTGGGGAAAGTAAATCTAAGTCCATGAGTTTTGTAAGTCATTTTTCAGATTGCTACAGTCTCTTGGATCTTGAGACATAAGCCTTCTTGATTTTCAAAATTAGATGTTTTGGGCGTTCATCTCTCAGGTGCAGGTGTTAAAAGTTGGGTTGCCCAATGTGAAGTTTAAATTCATCACTCCTCTTTGAGAAGCTCGGGATTTGGGTTTCTTCCTGATTGTGAGTTTCTGTACCGGGAATGGGGTTTATGGCGAGTTTGTGTCATAACCTCTCCTACCTGTTTCAGTAGGTTTGTTTCTCATTTGCCTAATGTGTAATCATTACTCAGCCGGGATTTAAGGGTTTTTTTGTTTGTTTGGTTTTGGTTTTTGTTGTTGTTGTTCATTTTTGTTTTTGTTTTTGTTTTCGTTTTCAGAGGAAAATTTTCCATATGTAGCTGTAGAGTCTTTTCAAGGAGGTGAGTTCAGGATCTTTATACATCACCATTTTGAACCTGTATTTTCATTTGATTCAGTTCTAGTTACTATGTCTTATTCCCTTTAAGATTTAGTGTCTGAATGATGGATTTCTATGAGTGCATTATTTAATTTCTGAGTATTCAGAGATTTTCTTGTTGTTTTTCTGTCATTTATTCCTAGTTTCATTCCATCCTGAAGAGAAAATGTAGTCTTTATTAGTTCAATTATTTTTAAACATACCGAGGTTTATTTTATGTCCCTGGATATGGTCTACCTTGATTAATGTTCTGTATGTACTATTGTTGGAAGGAGTGTGTGATATACGTTAATTAGATACTATTGATTTTGTTGTTCAGATTTTTTATAGTTCTTCTGTCTAGTAATTTCATCAAGAAGATATTGATGTCTTCAGTTATAATTGTATAGCTTTTTATTTCTCCTTCCACTTTTTACCTTTTTTTTTCTCTACTATATTTTTAGACTATGTTGTTTGGGTCATACACATTTAGAATCATTATATCTTTTGGATGAAATAATGTTTTCATCATCCTATTATTGTTTTTGGGGTCTAGAAATTTCTTGTTGTAACTTTTACATTATTACATGTCAATATAGACATTTGAATTTTTGAAAATTGTCATCTGATATAACTTTTCTTATCCTTTTACCTTCAATCTACCTATTTAGTTGAATTTAAAGTGAGTTTCTGGTCACCTGGGTGGCTTGGTCAGTTGAGTGAACAACTCAATTTCCACTCAGCTCATGATCTCATGGTTTCATGAGTTGGAACCCCACATTGGACTGTGTGCCAAGTGCGTGCAGAGCCTGATTGCAATTGCCCCTCTCTCCCTTTCTCTCTGCTCCTCCCCCCTCATCCTCTCTCAGTCTCTCACAAAATAAATATCTTTAAAAAAACAAAAAGTAAAGTGAGTTTCTCGTAAACAACATATATTTGAGGCTATTGAAAAAATTACTCTACCAGTCTCTCCCTTTTAAATTCTGTATTTAGATCATTTAATTTTAAGGTAATTATTGGTATTCTTAAAGATTTTTTCTGACTACATTAATTTTCTGTTCTTCCTCTTTTCTCTCTTCTTTGTTTTTTTTAATCTTTTTATTGATTACATAATTTTCACAGTTTCATCTTGATTTACATATACTATTTATGAATGTGTCAATTTTTTATTTCCTGATGTATTGCTTCTAGTGATACCAATATACCTGTGTGACATCAAGGTCCATTTTGTATTGTGGAAATTTTTCTTCTCTCTAGGTCTGTTTACAATTCACAATTTTATTTTTTTTCATGTTTATTTTTGAAGGAGAGAGACAGAGCATGAGTAGGGGAGGGGCAGAGAGAGGGAGACACAGAATCTGAGGCAGGATCCAGGCTCTGAGCCATCAGCACAGAGCCCGATGCAGGGCTCAAACCCACGAACTGTGAGATCATGACCTGAGCCTAAGTCCAACACTTAACCAACTAAGCCACCCAGGCACCCCTACAATTCACAATTTTAAATATCGTCTTGGATATCAGATTGTTTTATCAATTTTGTGTCAATCATCACATATGATTTACCAAACTCATTAAGAGAAGGTTGGTCTAATACGACTCTCTATATTTCTGTATCTTGTCCTTACTCTTCCTCCAATATTTCATCTTTTATTGTTTCTTATGTTTTTCAAGAACTTCTTTTAGTAATTCTCTTTTAGTGACATATTATTTTAGTTATACTTTACTGGGTACAGTCTTTATTTCTTCTTCTTTCCTGAAGGAAAGTCTTGTCAGATGTAGTTAATGTCGTTGGCATTTCTTCATTTTCAGCACCTAAAAGACATGCTGCTGCCTTCTGAGCTCCATGGTTTTGGAGGAGAAAACTATAATAAATTGAATTGATGTTCCTTAACAGGTTATACATTATTTATCTCTGGCTGCTTTTGTGACTTCTTTTGTGTGTACAGCTTTCAGA
Organism: Panthera pardus; assembly: GCF_024362965.1. Classification (NCBI taxonomy): domain Eukaryota; kingdom Metazoa; phylum Chordata; class Mammalia; order Carnivora; family Felidae; genus Panthera; species Panthera pardus. Next base: position 105,888,382 of record NW_026526655.1, read on the forward strand.
ATTTTAATTTTGACATGTCTTGGCATAGACTTATTTGTTTTGATTTCTATTTGACATTGCTCAGTTTGTTGTTCTGTGATTTTTGCATTTTTTTTTTACAGAATGTAGTGATTTTTTATTTCTATTTCCTCAAACACTTTTTCAATCTTACTGTATTCCTCTTCTTATGAGTCTCCAATCATAAGAACTTTGAATATTTTATATTTGTACCTTCGGTCCTTAACCCTCTATTGATTTTTAGTTTCAGTGTATTTTCAGTCTGTTGTTCAAATTGAATAAATTATTTTGGTTCATCTTTAATTTCACTGCTTCTATCATCCACTCTACTATTGAGCACATCTGGCTTTTAATTATTTTTATTTTTCAGTTGTATAATTTCCACTGAGTTCTTTTTTTTAAATAGTTTTCATGTTTTGCTAACATTTTAATTTGTTTCAAGAGAATTTGTAATTGTCTTTTGAATCCTCTCTTATAATGTTTCCTTAAAATCTTTGTTAAAACATCTGATCCATCTTGGTTTTTTTATGTCTTTTTTCATTCGTGTTGTTAATTCTCAAATTCTTTGTATGGTGGATAGTTGTCTATTTTATACTGGGCACCAGAACCTATTTACATAGTGTATTTTAGGATGTAAACACTCTGTTTAGGTTTAGAACACAAGTTCTGGCTTTTTTTTTTTTTGGTGGGCTGTTTCCTGTGGCATTCTAATTTTCAGAGAAATTTTCACGTAGTTTGGTGTGCTTAATTTATCTCACGCTACTAGTGTTCCTACTAGCTTCCACTGATGCTGCTTGAAGAGACACTGCCTGGTGTCCTCTAATGGAAGAAGGGAATTTCTAGCCCAAAGTGCCAAGGATAGCTTCATTGGTAGTTTTTTGTTGTTGTTGTTGTGGTTGTGGTGGTGAAATCTTCATGCTTGGAGCCACCTGGCTGTCTTGTATCTCTTTGTGGGTAGAGGAGTTTTATGCCTACAATGGCAGAGACTCTGTGGACTGGGTGCTTGTAGTGACATCCTCATTGCTCATTATCCCTAAGTGTGCAGTTTCCCTAGGTGTGGGAAGAGAGTCTCAGTCCTCTCCTTGAAAGACAGCACTTTCCGCTTGTTTTCAGTTATTGTTAGTGTGGCTTCCAATGGATCATCCTTGCTCTTTTTGTGGGACTCACTTTGTGTTGATGGTACTCCTATTCGAATTGCAGTAAGAATAATTCTATCTGGATTGCCTTGGATGCTCAATTGGGAGGCACCAAACTCCAGGCCTGGGTCAACTTTCTCTGTTGGGTGTGCAGGTTATAAGACACATGAACACTATGTTGTTCCTTCAGTTGAAGGGCCTTCTTTTTTCATCTTTTATATTTCCCCTTTCGTTGTCTCCCGCATTATTTCCAGGGTTTATAATTGGGGAGAAGCAGGAATAGATCAGTCTATTCCATCTTGGCTGTGATGGAAGTCCCTGTGACATATATATTTGAGGTTCCTTTCTCATGGATTTAGTAAAAAGTAATTTAAGAAGTAATCGCTTTTTTCCTCTAGACATTTGACATGCATTTTAACCATGTTCTCAAAGGATCGAATAGCTTTATATTCATAGTCCTGTTTCCCTGTGTGAGGACTGACGGGATATTTAATTTTTCTAAGAAAACGTCATCACTTTTTAAAATTCACCAGTTTATTCATTCTTATCTTGAATTCACACACATTCCAATTACCTGAACACATTCTGATGTATTTTCTAAATCTAAGGATGTGTATTTCTTCCACTTTCATGAAGCTTTTTAGAGATGGTAAAAAAAAAAAAGGAAAACATTTCTGTTTTCAAAAGAGATATTGTTTTGATTTTATTATTTGGCTTCCTTTTTCTATCTAAAAGGAATAATTCAGATGTATGGCTGCATATTATGAATCATTAGGTAGTTACCCGCATAGATTTTGGCAGTGTAATAATAAATATAATACTAGTATATTTATTTGTTTAATCTAACAGAATACTAAAATAAAAATTGAGCAGAGAAAAATCTTTTTCTTCAGAAATAGAGGAAAAGGAGATATAAATTGGTGATTACATTGAATTAGTAATATTGAGCACTACAGTTATTCTGTCTTTATAACGTTAATTAGTAGGGAGAGGAGAATTAATGATAGGAAGATTAATGAAAATGACAAATTTTAAATAGTCCATATATCATTGACAAGTGAAGTCTAGAAAAACTAGAAAGAAGATTATGTTATAATGGTAGGAATTGAAGAATTGAAACCAAATAATACTAATTTTTGATCTGAATGTCAAACTCACTGAAGGACTTTAGGCCTATCACTGATATTTAAAAAGAAAACAAAAGCTGGAATAGTATTTACCCCTCATATCTTTAAGATTGATATATTTAATAAAACAACATTGAAAGACACTATACACAAAGAGAGAGAAAGAGAGAGAGAGAGAGAGAGAGAGAATTAGTACAAGAAAATAATGTCCCGAGAAGTTGAATAGACCAAATAATATACACTGTGAACAACAGCAGCTGTGATAAATCATCAAGATCGAGACAATGACCCAAAATGAGAAAAAAAAAGAAATAGTAAATATATTTTAAAAAATGTTTAGAGACTAATTCATGGCTTATAAAACTTAATTCTACTTAAGGAGTGAAGAATTATGTTCTACCACCTTGAGAAACAAGTATATATATATATATATATATATATATATATATACTTATATACACTTTATATATATATACTTATATATATATACACTTATATATACTTTATATATATATATATATAAGTATATATATATATATATAAGTATATATATATATATATATATATATATATAAAGTATTTGAAATTCTTCGTTAGGGAAGGCTTGTATATTTTTACCCATTTTATGTATGCATCCAATATTTATGCATCCTGCTTCATGGGTATTTATTTTATAATTTGATTTACGTATTTTATTGCTCAAATAGGCCAAGATTTGGTCCTGCTGCACCCTCCCTCTATAGTCCAGGGAGTAACCGTCTCCATATAACACAAGTCCCTTTTGGCTTAAGCTGGCTTCATGTCCTTCTGTTGTTAGTGACCAGTAAAATCTTGATAAAGATGCCCCTCCTGCTTTATTTATCCTGTGTATTAGCTAGCAAGTATTTACCCTCTTGTGCCATCAATGTTCCCAAATAGCATCAGTGGAGGAACCAGAATCCACCCCAGAGTGGGGCATGGCAACAATGCTGATGTGTAAAAAGTTCCTTAATCATAATTACACTAAGAATTTTAGTTTTGACTATTTCCACTCTGCTCCTAAAATAGTTAGACGACAAATATGTAATATAATTCCTAGTCAGTGGGCTTTTAAGACTTCTTCCTTCTCAATTTGAGCAGACTAGACTAACAACCAAGGGACCTAATTATTCACAGCAAATGTTAGATGTATAATCTATACTCTCCCTCAGGACATAGGTTTTAAAAGAGAAAACACAAAATACATCTTTGACCCTTAATATTATTGAAATAGAATACTAAGATCAGCCACATATGATGATGTCAGGAAATTTTCCCAAATTGTGTAAGATTTGTTAATTCTGCCATAAATCTCAGGCTGTCAACACCAGTGAGTTTATGAGATCCTTCCAGTTTATAGGGTGTATTCAAATTCTTCTTGCAAAATTAATTTCTTCAAACTCATTTCTTTGTTAGGCAGCCACAGATGGCCTAGTTGTAAAAATGTATATGATACAAAGGTGCCCCCAGTCAGAAACTGTTCTCTGGAATTTTCCCTACAAGATGCTGCTGCCTTCTTCCCCCTAAGATTTTAAGTGTCTTGTCTTCCACCCCTTGAGATACAGTTCCAAAAGATTCCTAGAATGTATGTATCAGAAAGCATAAATTTATTTCAACCTTAAAGAAATGCAATTCTTCCAAGCATTGGTGAATGATTAAAGACTGACTTAGATCTGAATGCTTGGGTTTTCTCCCACCTGCCCAACATAGAAATCTACAGTAGCACTTGAGGGAGATAGCCCTTAGGCATGGGAGTGCTTCTTTTTGTATTCTGATTTTTATTTCTGTCTGTATTTATGATGAGGTTTTAAAATCTGTTTCCAAACAAGTAGATTAATGGGGCTTTAAGGGTCTTTATACCTGATAGGAATTTTTGCTTAACATTTCTGCTTGCTTTTCCCCCTAAAATGTAAAGGCTTTTACATCTCACTCAGCCTTAAGCAACTAAGCAAGGAGAATTGCAATCTTACCCTTAGGAAAAGAGGTATCATTGAATAAATGTATTTTCAGGAGTTCTGGGACAGACATGAAATAAATCTACTCTAATAACTTTCTTTGACACCTGAACTACCTAACTACATATTTATTTTCTTAAGGTCAATAGTTTGAGGCATTCTTTATTCAAATAAAAAATACAGTATCTCCTTAGGCAGACATCATGTAATATCTCAACAGAGATTAGTAGCTAATCACCAAAAGCAAAGTACTTAGGGAGGAAAAAAAGCACAGTATCTGATGAAACATCATGGCATGACCTAAAGGAAGCTAGCAGAGGACCAAAGGCAAGCTCTTTCCACCCCATATCCTTGCTGGCATTTATTATAGGTGCAAGCCAGCCAAATGATGTAACATATCCATCTATGAAGAGAAGGCTTTTGTCTAAACTCTCCTGATTCTGTGTCTGCATGCTAACCCCTTGGTCATTTCCTTAATTCAACACATAATTGTTTTTTTAGCTCCAAATATATTGAAGAAGTTCAAAGTGTGTCACCCCCAAATATGCCACGTTGGCATATTGATTATCTTGAGTTAAGGGCACTTGAGAAACAGCAGGTGCAAAATGGGCATTCTGCCCCTCTTTTATATTTCCCAAAGTACAAGATAAAATTCTTCTATGAAAGATGTTCTTCCTCTACCAAGAGGGAAGTAACATTTTTATTGATGATGCAAAGTTGAGACATAGAGAATTCTATATAAGCTGACCATGTTAAAATAATTCTCATCTTCCTTTAGCTTTCTCACGTCATTTCCTTACTTTTCCACAATTGCCCCTTTTTGTTCAACCTACTACAAAAGTGTATGAGTTTCATCACCTTTTTGTTTTTCATTCTTTGTTGAAGGCTCCCATGGAAGGTTAAACTTACACACTTCTGTGTGCTTTTCTCTTGTGAGCTTAATTCTGAATCCCAGACAAAAAACTCTAAGAAGGTAAAGGTAACATTTTGCCTCTTCTACAGGGTGAATGCATTTAATTTGAATAAGTGGAGTCACCTATATTACTTTAAAAAAATGCATTCCAAAATAAATACAACAAATATGGTTATATAACCATTAAATGAAATTTAACATATAAAATAGATCAAAGAAGTTCGTTTTCAAATTCAACTATAATCCCATCATTTAAAAATCAGTATAGAACAGTTCCTTCTGTTCTGTTTCTACTCTAATATCATACTGTGTTAGTAAGAAGTGTCCTGATTTTTCATATGCTATTATATTTCAAGCGATGTCCAATGATTATATAGTAGTGTGGATAACATTTCTAATACATGCCTACTGTTCTATTATGTGAAAGTACCACAGTTTTCTTATCAACCTCTTGCTAAAATTTTAGCTTGTTTCCAATCACCCTGTCTTAAAGAACCACAAGAAATTGACTTTAAATGAATATTATACTTTTCATGGCAATTTCAGCTTGACATATATATTCCTTCAAATGCAACCATTGTATTAAAACAAACAAACAAACAAACAAACAAAAAACATATATAGAGACACTGGGATGGCTCAGTCAGTTAAGCATCAGACTCTTGATATCAGCTCAGGTCATGATCCCAGGGTCATGAAATTAAGCCCTGTTTGGGATTTGTGCTGAGCACACAGCCTTCTTAGGATTCTCTCTCTTTCACTGCCCCTCTCCCACTTACCCTCTCTCAAATAAGCAAACAAAAGAAAAAAAATGTATTTCTTAAACCCATATAGTGTTTGCTAAGTTTTTTGTAATTCTTTCCAAATTGTTTACAATTTTGTCCTCTACCCTCTGTGAACATATGTAACAATTTAATTACGCCTAAGAAAATTTAGGGAAATATAATTTTTTGAGAATCTTTCAAAAGTATGCATGGACAAAATTTAGTTTTATTTTGAATTTTATTTTTTCTCTTATTATATTCTGTATATTTTTGAATCATCTATTCCTCTCCTTGTCTCTGCTTCTTTGGAATATCATCAGCTAGAATTTAGAGGGTTTTTTTTTTTTTTAGCATCCCAGACGTTGATACTAAAGTATCTGCTATGCAAAATGATGAGACCATTACTGAGGAACACGGTCACTGGACCAAAGAGAATAGAATATACTGGAAAAAACTTACGAATGAAAGAATAATAACATGTACGATGGCCCCCTTGCCCATCACATCCTAGGGCATTGCTCAGAATTCTAGCAGTAATTTGGGGCAGACTGCAGGGGGGAAACTACAATCATGCGACTATGAAGCTTCTAATCTACATAATTATGGCAATTCCTGTCCTTTCCATGCTGTGATCAGGGGCTAGTGTGCCATGACAGCATAAAGGTGATACTGACAAGACTACTGCCTTTTCTTTTCAGCTCAGCTTTATTATGGTCTTAAGCAATAGGTCATAACTGGTTTCCATGCACTTTTGTTCAAAGCTAACTCCTTTGTGGGGCATATATCTTGCAGTATATAATGAAGAGTTGACAATTATCTCTCTGTAGTCCAATTTTAACTTTATTATCAATTGATTGAATTACTCATGTAGGTAGCTATCCTCTGTTCTTTAGTTTCTTTATCTCAGTGATGTTGATATGAAAACTTCCTACATACAGAGCACACAGGAATGATTTTGTGCAGTTTAATTAGAAAATATTTATGAAGTTTAATCATGGTTTTTTTAATATGGTGTCTTTCTTAAATCATGATGCAATGCATTCTAAAGTTATTGTATTTTGATATTTTAATGAATTTATCACCTCTTACAATGGGCCCAGTATATGAAAATGGGCACCCAGTGATCATGCCATCAGTTAAAGGTTATCACGCTGGATATGGGTGACTGATCCAAGTTAGGCCAATTATATTTTTTCATCCTAGAATTTGGAACTGCATTCTAAATTCCAGTGCAGTGAATGCAGAGGGAATCTGGGAATCACTGTGCTTAATCTAAACAGAGGGCCGCATGCTCACTCCTGCTGCTGATGTCTCCTAGGTTCATTTATGCCTTTTTTTCCTGACTCTTACTTGTTCTTCTCCCCCCTTTAAGAACAGCAATCGAACTCCTTGTTGTCCATTACATTTTCATTTTCTAATGAAGCCAGTATGAGTATGACCCAGAGTCAGAGTCATTTGCATATAAAAGGAAAATAACTATTGTGGTGCATATGGTCACCCATTATATTAGTAATATTGAGCCCATAAGGGGCATGCAGGAGCACACAAGTCAACATTACTTACTTTGTCTTGATGTTTCCGTTTAAACATCCGCTTGATTTATTAAACGCATACTAATTATAAGACCATGTGCTAAATACTTTGCGGTATATGCTTTTTTCTATTTTCATTTTTACAACCTTTTTTTTATCTATTAATATATCCTTCACTTTCACTTTTCAGGCTTCAACATAAATAAAAATAAATAATTCATGACTCTGTAAAAAGCTCATAGGTTATGAAAAATTTATTTTGGATTCCCAAGGAACAGACACTGAGATAGAAAATAGTGTGAACAAATTTTCTTAAGAATTGCCCTCAGAAATGCACCTGTGTAGATTAAAGAACGTAGAACGGAACATAGGGAGGAGTAGAATAGCATAGAAAGAATAAAATGAGCAGTCTGGCACCTGAGTGGCTCAGGTGGTTGAGCACCTGGGTCCTGATTTCCACTCAGAGCCCAGGTCATGATCTTATGGGCATGGGAGCAAGTCCTGAGCATGGAGGCAAAGCCAGATGAAGATTCTCACTCTTTCTCTCTCTCTTCCCCTCTGCACACACATGCTGTCTCTCTACCTCAAAAAAAAAAAAAAAAAAAAACAACCAAAAACAAAACACCATCACAACAAAACCTTAAGACATAATAAACAAACAAACAAATAAATAAACCAGTGGATTCCACTAGGAGTCTAGGATGCAGAATGATTCTCTATATTTGTCTTACTTTGGGGCAAAGGAAGATGTCTTCTAACCCCACGTGAACCAGACATCGGGTGAGGCTGCAAACAGCTAGAAGGAATGATCTTAGTTGAAGTACTTTTTCCTTTCTTTCTTTTATTTATTTATTTTTTGAACTGAGGAAAATTCTCTCTCTAAACGGGATGCCATGGTATCCACTACAATTTACCACTTGTGCTATTTAGATTTGCTCCTTCGCATAATAAAATTGAAGGGCATCTGCAGGATTCTGGCTGCAGCCTTTCACGGGGGAAGTATAAAAAGACAAAATCAGTGGGACTAGGTGTATACTTTGTCATGGGCTGAATTATGTCCCACAAAAGTCATATGTTGAAGTGTCTACCCCCAGTACTTGGCAATGTAAACTTGTTAAGAGATAAGGACTTTAAAAATGTCAACAAGTTAAAATAAGGTTCTTCAGGGGGGCCCTAATACAACATGAGTAGTATCCTTCTGCGAAAAGGAAGAAACGTTAGAAATGTATGCAATCATAGGGAAACGAAAAATAGTGAGGACACAGAGAGAAGGTTCCCATCTGCAAGTCAAGGAGAAAAGCTCCAGGAGAAACCCAACCTGCTGACACCTTGATCCTGCACTTCTTGCTTCCATAAGTGTAAGAAAATAACTTTATGTTGTTTAAACCACTTAGTCTGTGATATTTGTTATGGTGGTCCATGCAAACTAATGCAGACCACGTGACTGCAGCTGATGTCAAAGCTGTACTTGATAAATCACTGTGTCTTTACTACAGATCTAGACATCCTTTATCTTTGGCTACCATCAACGTTCAGGGGGGTGGCTTACTCCATAGGGTAATTGGCTCACCCTAACTAATCTAGTTTCTTCTACCACTAAATCTTGACTTAGAGCAGTGACAAAATTGCATAAGTTTGGGATATGATGTTAAGGAAATAGTTGAAACAATAACTGAGTTTCATCACAGTTATCTTTGATAAGGGTTATCAAAAGCAAAAGTAGAAAACCACAATATAACTATTCATTCACATTAATTAATCCAGAGAAAAAATATGGTTTGTTTTTTTCTTAAAGAAACAACAGAACTAAGAGATGTAATATATTGGCTTCCATTTTGACTAGTGTTTCACCTATTATTAACCAGTGAGTTGACAGAATTCAATAAGAAGGGTAGAGAGATGTCTGGAACATTTTCTAATTTTATCAAAAGATGACTAATGGATAAGACATAACTATATGATTGTCCTCTCGATACAATATCCTAAAAACAACTTTCTATTTTAAGTTCTGTGACTGTGAATAACTCTGCTTAGCTTTGTTTAGCATTAAGGGTTGCATTATTGCATTTTGTTACAAATAGAAGCGTAAATAGTCTGTATCCTTGAAGAAGAAAGAACTTTTATTCATATAAAAGGAATTATCCTTTCAGAGTTAAAATGGCCAGAAGATATTGAAGTGCTTCCTGTAAAATTCCAATTAAAATGAGGGGGAAGAGAAAAAGAGAGCAAACCCTAGAATAGTTTTGACAAAGATCCATTACAAGGAATAGTAACGTCCATACACCGAGAGAACACTCCTCAGGTGCATAGGCATGAAGGAACACTTAAGATGGGGTCTTCAGGGAAAATTCAAAATGTGTGGATTAGAGACTTCTCCAGGGCCCAAATGTCTTTATTTTAAATAGTAGCTAAATGCTGGTTAATTCAGACAGATTCATTAAAATTAATGAATACATTTTATTGATGCATTGATTCATTAAATATTTGTTTTATGTATCCAAATGTATTCCAAGAACTAAGCACTTGGAGTGCTGCATGAATAAAGGCAAAATCACTATATTCAGTGCAATTATAATGTAGAGTTGGATTCCGACAAGTACATTTTAAAAGTATAAAAAATTTAAAAAGTATAGTGTTGGATTCCAATGAATACATTTTAAAAGTACGTGCTGTTGGATCCTAGCCAATGCATGGGTGACTTAGGCTAGCCTCTACAAAGAGGACGTATTTGGAATACAGAATAAAGTAGCACTTGTCACAATCTGCTGACGAATATATTTAAGTTTTTTCTTTTTAATTAAATACTAACTCTAATTGGAATATTTAACAGTTTACAAAAGTGAATTTCATTAAACATGCTGCTGTCTAAATAAACCTTTTTATGTGCATATTTGTGAGATTCTGAGACACAAACCTACTTTGTCAGATACTCCTATCTTAAGAAATTTAAACAACTTTCTACACTGTATAAATTAGTCTCTGGAGTCTAGAAATATAGAATGTCTGCTCCATTACCCCCAATATGGGAATAATAATACTCTCCTTGCTCGCCTGATTACAATATTAAGCATGCATGGGCAAGCCTTTTCCATGTTCTTCTTCATTTGCCTGCCCCTTAAAGTTTGGTATTTCTCAGACTTACATTCTTTTTTTTTAACTTTATTTATTTTGAGAGACAGATAAGAAAGGGAGTGCAAGAATGTGTGTGGAGGGGGGGCGGGCAGAGAGAGGGAGAGAGAGAGAGAGAGAGAGAGATCTGACAGCACGGAGCCTGATGCAGGGCTCCATCTCACTAACTGCGAAATCATGACCTGAGCCCAATCAAGAGTCTGGCACTTAACCAAGCCACCCAGACACCCCTCTCCTAGTTACATTCTTAACCTCATCCTCAATATTTGCTCACTTCCTCAGGTTATACTACCCGCTATATGTACATTTGTTGATCGTCAAAAATGTCTGCTCCAGGTCTCTTTTCCGAGCTCCAGGCACATCTCAAGATACATATTCCTGAGTTTTCTTTGTGTCTTCAAAACTGGTAGGTTAAAAAATTTAGCTTTTTATTCCCCACCCCACCTCCCCAAACTTGGTCTTCCTTTTAGAACCCTTAGTGACTCTAAATCTGTGGAAGACGTGTAAGAATCATCCTTGACCCTAGACTTCCATGTGATACATTCACAAGATGTATAATGACTCAAATTGAAAAACAATACGATTTCTTTGTCAGAAAATAGAAACCAGTATCCCTGGACAAAATGCAACTTAACTCTCAATCGTTATTTAAGGATTCAGGTTCCATTCAACAATTAGGATGACCCTTTTGCATGATCTGCATCCAGCTAGTAATGGGGAGAAGATTTAGAGGAAGCACAGACTATAGGAGGGACCCCATATTAATCTGTTCACATGTCACTGTCAAGAATTAGACACATGGAGGCACCCAGGTGGCTCAGTTGGTTGAATGTTGGACTCTTGATTTCATCTCAGGTCATCATCCCAAGGTCCTGGGATCAAGCCCATGTTGGGCTCTGTACTGCCTGCTTCAGATTCTCTCTCCCTCTCTCTCTGCCCCTCCCCCACTTGACCTCTCTCTCTCTTCCTCTCTCTCTCTCTCTCTAAAATAATTTTAAAAAATAGACACATCTTCTGTTCCATTACAGCTTCAGCTTGAACCACAGGTTTCTCATAATTGTTTTATGCACTCTCAATCTCCCCATCTGACAGCAAGCTCAGGTTAAAAGCTGTAGTACATTTTATTGCACGCATATTACTAGTACAATATCTAAAATACGAAATTCAAGTACCCTGATATACAAATATGCAGCTATTCTCCATTCTTTTATTGGTTCTAGAACTATAATTTGAATATTCTATCCAAACAATGCTTCAGAAGCTAGGGACATATTCATGAATAAAGACAGACTGTTCCCTGCTGGAGCTTACTCATTAAAGGATGGGGAGGAGAAATATACAAAGAAGTAAATTTATGTCACAAGATAACGCTATGGATAAGGGTAAAGAAGATAGAGCATGGCAATGCTGTTCTGTATAAGGTTTTCTGGGTAGATCTCGTTGAATGGTCGCATTTGAATAAAGATTGCCTAAATGTTGGGAGGCCATGAACAAAGCAGATGCCCCAGGTAACAGGATTGTCTTTAGAGACAACAGCAAGTGCAAACATCCTGAGGAGGAAATGCACATTCTGAATTCATGCTCTAGTTGGGCCGGCCCATTGGTGCAGAACGAAAGAGGAGAAAATTGAGTACAAATGAGATCCAAGAAGTAGCTAGCGTCCTGGTCTCATAGCTCTTGTGGGCCAGAGTAAAAGCATTTCAGTCTGAACGAGTTGAGAAGACATTAGGGAGTTTGAGAGATGAGTATGGTAATCAGACTGGTTTTAAAGTACCAGTACAGTGTTGTGTGGAGAACAGATTATAGATGCATAAAGGCAGAAGGAGGAAGCCCGATTATGAAGCCATTCTAGTAATAGAGGCTGGAGGTCATGGTGGCTTAAACCAGGGTGGTGGGTGTGGAGCACATAATATGGTCAGATTCTCTATATATTTTGAAAGTAGAGCCAAGGAACTTTGCTGGAGGGCTGGAAACAAATTGTATCAGTGATATGAAAGAGCGAAAGAACTCAACGGCACCTCTAATATTTTAGGTTGGTAATATAGTCAGTAATGCTTACCGAATGCTTCTGTTCATCCTTGAACCAGCATTATATCTTTTCTATTCTTAGTATACAGGAGGAATGTACTCTATGACCTCTTGCATTTGGATATGGCCCGCAGGATTTTTTTGGCCACGAAAACATGCCATGTGACTCTTTTTGGTGGCATCTCTAACTGCCAACATGTTGGTTCGCAAATACTTCTCATCTCCTTGCTACCACTGGCAATGCTATGGCTATTGGCTACTTCGCCAGCTGAGATTCTGGAGTGTGAACAACAAAAGGCAGGGCTCTCAGCCTACCCCAACGTTGATATAGCATGAAAAAGGAAAAAAAAAGTTTTAACTGATTGAAATTCTGGAAGATACTTGTTACTACAGCATTTCCTAGACCATTTGTAATTAATAGAAGGATGGGATCTCAATTCACTAAGATTAGTGTGAACAGGGTAGGAGGGACAATCAGAAATTTGGCCAGCTTAAGTTCCAGTTAAGTCTATCAGAAATTCAAGTCTAAATGTCCCATAAATAATCTGATACGAGTGTAGAGCTTTGGGTAGAGATATTTCCTGGGACTAGAAACTTGGAATCTATCAGGACTGAGTATTTAAAGCCACACGATTGTGTGAGATCACTAAATAATTAAGTGCAAGGAGGTTGGAATGAACTTGTAAGGATGAAGCCTGAGGCATGTAGACATTTAGAAGTCAGAGAGATCAGGAGGAAGCAGAAGTGAAAACTGGAAAAAGTTACCAAGAATGAAGAATAGATAAGGTCTTAGAACTTAAATATTAAAAAATATTAAAATGGAGGAAATTATCAACTCTGCCAAATTCAGCTGAAACATGAAATGTGATGAAATTTAAAAATTTACCATTGGATTTAGTGAAGTGAATATCATCAAAGACATTAAAAGGACTCTGTCCATGGATGGTCAAGCAAAACCCTGGTGGAAGTGTTTTCCCAGGAGAAGGGGGAAGAGGGATTGAAGGTAGGAAGGTTATACACTTTTGGGGAACAATTTTGTCCTAAGTGTTACCTTAAAAATGGGAGTGGGGTACCTGGGTGGCTCAGCCAGTTAAGTGTGGGGCTCCTGATTCAGTTCAGGTCATGATCCCAGGATCATGGGATAGAGCCCCACATTAGGCTCTGCACAGAGCATGGAGCCTGCTTAAGTTTCTCTCTCTCCCTCTGTCCCTCTTCCCTGCTTGCTAAATAAATAAATAAATGAATAGGAACAATATCTGGAATGGAATATAGATAGACTATTTTTTAACATGAAGGATGTTTGTATAGTGTGAAGCAGCTGGGAATTATCTAGCATAAAGGCAAATATTGACAGTGGCGTTTGGAGACAGTCGTGTGAACAATGCCTTGTAGTAGACAAAAATGGCACCAACGCTTGGCTTATTTTAGTCCATGAATTCTTCATTTCTAATAAGTCAAGGAAATTCAGAGGAAAAGAGTACAGGTGTAGCTAAGGGTTCTTAGAGGGAATGTAAAACGTACAGGGACAGATGCAAGAGGGTGGATACATGTAATGGGGAGTGTATGGAGGCATTGTTTTCTGACTGCTTCTCTTCCTTCATTAAAATACAAAGCAGACAATCAGCTTAGCTTGAGGGTGCCTGAAGATTGAGTGAGAAGATGTGAAAGGTATCCAGCAATATGAGACACGAATGGATGAAGGAAACGAAATCAGAATGTCAGGAAGCACTTAATGGAAGTGATCATGAATTAAAGTCAGAATGGTTGTCCTAGTCGTATCCTTTTTTCTAACCCAAACTTAGCTGAATGGTATAGATGCGGAGTAGAGATGGAGAGATAGATGTTGCCAGGAATGGTGTATTAGCATGTATTATGAAGAGCAAAAGGGGACAGCAGTTACAAGACAGTGGTGGATTCCTATGTGGGTAAATAGGAAAGAGACATCCAAGGCTGAAAAAGACAAAGAAAATCAGTGGGATCAGTGGGTTGTTAGTTCAAGATGGGTGAATGCATTGTTTAGTCCATGTTAGTGGAGGCAGTAAGAAAAACAAATTAGTGGTTAATAGTCTGGAAGTTGGAGGAGGGATAGTAGTCACTGCATTTGACAATTTTTCTTATCATTATTACTACTGATAATGAAAAGACAGAGGATTTGGGTGCTAGTGCTACTTGGCTGCAGACTTGCTCAGCAATCCCAGACCTTGCTAACGAGGGAAATAGTACAAGTGTTAAATAGGTCATGATGATTCGATCTTTGTGGTTAAATGTGCTTATGGACGATTTCCCTTCATAATTCCTCAATTCAGTTCTCATTTTGTACAAAAGTGATTGCTGTTGGTAACAGAAAAGAAAGCCCTAGAGGAAGAAAATAATCTTTTTCATGCCTATTTAATTCCGAGCTATCTATATTTTAAGGAGGAATAAACCAACACACAAAACAGCTATTTAAATTAATGAGCCCTGCCAACTATGGTCTAAATACTTGTAACTAAATACATATTCTTTTATTCATAAAAACTCAGAAATAATTATCCTAGAAACCTTAAGAATACATTGCTAATTTCCAACATGGATGCGATTTCCTTTTGAATCTTATCATTTAAATTGTAAAATGTTTCCCTATTTATAGAAGTGTGTATGCATATTTTCACGGGAAAATATTTCAATAGAAAACGCATTCTGATATGGCAAGTGTTTTTTGTATGCAACAAGAACCCCGAACACAAACTGAAATATAAAGCTGCGTGAAATGTAAGGTAATGAATTTATGTCATGTGTGGACAATTAGGCTCACTGTTTTCTGTCTCTCACAAAAAAAATAATTTAAGTGAACGTAAAAATGGAAGCCATATTAATACAATTGAAAGAATGACGTGGACCTGGGATTAAATTGTGTCTTCAACCATTTTTACGTGGCAATTCCATAAGCCTATATTTTATTATTTATACAATAAGAAAACCTGCCTCTCTTTCTCCCCTCTGAAAGTGCCTGAATTTTATAGAGAATTAATCAATGTCTGTAGGTATAATGTTGCTTCATATATTTTTTTAAAATTTTAATGTTTATTTATTTTTTGAGAGAGACAGAGACAGAATGCAAATGGGTTGGGGGGGAGAGAGAGGGAGACAGAGAATCGGAAGCAGGCTCCAGGCTCTGAGCTGTCAGCACAGAGCCGGATGCAGGGCTCGAACCCACAAGAACTGTGAGATCATGACCTGAGCCGAAGTCGGCTGCTCAATCGACTGAGCCACCCAGGCACCCCGATGTTGTTTCATATTAAATCAGGTTTCAGTAAGAGTTGTGAAATTGTCCATATTTAATTTAGTCTGGACTGACTGTTTACCTTGGGACAACCCTTATTCTACTAAGGCTGCTTGTTCTACTAATTCTGAAACATTTCGCTGCAGTAAATATTTCAATATTCAAATAATCTCAGGAAAGAGCAAAATTGTATTAGATATATCATTTACATATAAAACTATACTAAGCAGCTACTGCCAGATGCATTTTCTTGTCAGGACTTCAACAGATCTGGTACCCCAAATATTATCCTCATGGGGTTGGGAGTCATTATTTGCCCTACCTCTTTTCAGTCAGCATCTGGTGAACTTATCTGTTTATAGTAATCACTAGGCAAGAAACATCAAGAGATTCATTCCTTGATTTTTATATCTGTTCGTCACTGCTTCTGTTCTATAGCAACCTTACCTCCTTAGGTGACTTACAACCAATTACTCCCTCCATATCTTAATTGTTTTATTTGCCCTTTAGTTCATTGGCAAATCATATAGCTCAAATGGCTATGATTGTCTTAACTTCGGGTTCAGTAAAGCTCTTACCTGTGCCCCTATGGAGGATGACCCCCTCTGGAAACAATGACTTACAGTTTGGTACAACCTAAATTGCCAGTACAAGATGCATAAGTTCTGCAAGAGTTATGGGAAGGATGTCATAAAGTTTGCACCCTTTGCTCACTAGACCCATGTATGTTTACAGTTTTGGACACAGTTCCATAAATAGGTTGTTGGTACAGTGCAAATATTACATCTGTTACATCTCAATTTCAGGGAGTGCATCAAATAAATGCTTTAGGCTATTTTTAATAGAACATTCTATCATCCTATTAGCCTAGCTATTTTCATGACATAGTGTATAAGAGGACAAGTGGTCCTTGTGGCCATGTACCTACCCTTGTACCCCTGTGCTAGTAAATAGTTTCTTGGGCTGGAACTATGTCATTGGGGGTTTTGTGTTGTATTGGACAACCTGTAAGCCTTCAAGTGCTTGTACCGATAGACACACTGCAAAAACAGGATTGACAAATCCACGTTAAGTGTAGATGTCAATTATGATACATAAAAAATACTAACCCCCCCCCCCCAAAAAAAAAATGCCTGGCTGGATTCTTAAGGGGACAGTGAAATAAGGAGTGCTCAGTTTTGGTCCCTGCTGTTGTCACATTGTGCTATCGGCAAACACAGTAAGCGTATGAGCCTTGGTGAAAAGGAGATTATCTTTGGGGCCAGTACTCCAGGTTGAGAAAAATGGCACTAGAGGGCTTATTGGCTTTATGAATGGAAAAGAATCACCAGGTGAACCGTTCCATCAATAAATAATCCCAAAACATTTAAGAGTTTGTGAGGACTAAGTAATTTATGTGCATTAAATTTTATTGCCACATGTATTAAGTAGGATATTGCCGTTTCAAATTGAAGAATCTAATCAAGTTTTCACTGAAATAGCAAAGGAGAAAATCTGTAATGAAGGATATTCTGTTAGAATATGTATGTGTGTGTATATACATATATATGTTTCTTATTTACATGAACGAAAGAAAAAAGTTTCAGTGAGAGTGTTATATGAAAATGTTGAAGGAAATTCGTATTTTAAAAAATAGTTTGCATAGCATCAGGACACAAAATATAATGTTGGAAAAGATTATTCTTTTCCAGACATTTAGAGACCATTAGCCCTTAGGATATGTACAAAATGCTGAGAGGCTGATCAAAGCAAACACAGATAAGCTATTGAACAAGTATGTCCACGGACGTGATGTAAAGAGGATGTAGTTGTAAATAGGAAAGAAAATGAAAAAAAAATCTTTTGCACTAAATCATGTCCTTCATGTCAAATAAAATACCTTCATGTGTTGACAAAGGGTGACTTTGACTGATGAATTCTGCCGTGGTTTACATGTCGCTACCTAAGTCTTTCAGTCAGCTAATACTCATCAACTATCAGCAAAATTAGAGTTTCAGCACTCTATTGACCCTTCTTTTTCAAATACAGTGGCTTATTTGTATCATTGATGTCTCCTATTTCTGTGAAGGGCAATTGGCTAAGCCCGAGAAAAAATGATAGATTGTGTTTATCTCTCCCCATCTATCTCGAAGTCAATCCTTAATATCTGTTCTCTTTTATTTTTTATCCCTTTCAAAAAGAGCAACCCCAAAATAGATTTCCAAAGTGTGTGAGCTATAAGCTAATTCATGCAAGGATTCTCAACTAAGTATCTACTATGTGCTAGATACTTTGCTTGACATCGGTGAACCAAACAAAGAAGCACTACTTTAGATTTTGTGACACACAACAAGTACCACAAGTACAAGAAAAAAAATGTTTTGAAAAATACAGAGCAGGGTAAAGGATATCTGGAGTTTTAAGAGAATAAAGAGAGTTGCAATTTTACATAATGAAATCAGGAGAAGTCTTATTTAGAACATGAGACTGAGTGAATGTTTGAAAACTTAGAAGGGTTATCCTCTTACAAGCAGAGAGAATGGCTTATAACAAGATTTGGAGGCGGAATCATGTCTGATGTATTTGAGTAACAGGGAGTGTGGGAGATCAAAGGAGAAAGCAGCAGGAGTGAGTGAAGGGAAAGATATTGGAGTAGCAATGCATTAAGAAAAGGCCAAGCTCAATAGGTGAATATATTGGAAAAGAACTACTGTCTTCTCAGAGATGAAAAGTATCATTAGTGAAAGAAAGTACAGATTTGAGATTACCATAGTGAGAAACGTATTGAACATCTTAAAATCTAATTGCTCACAAGCATATCTTACCCTATTCCAAGCACTTTTCTATTCCTGCGCATGTGATAAAAATTATTCATTACCTTAAGAGCTTTCCCCATGCTTCCCTATTCTCCATGGTCCATTCCATGAGGAGCTACACTTTTCAGTGTTTCTTAGACAGTGCAGTATTACTCTGGCTCCCAATTTATGGCGGGTGACACATAAATGAACATGTAGAGTGAAGTTTCATACAACATGGCAGTGAGACAAATAAGTTAGGCCCCTCCTGCACTGGAAATGTAAAAGTGGAAGAGATGTGAGAGGCAGTTAACAAAGCAAATTTACCAAGAATCTCTAGAGTTTGGCAATGTGTTTAGTGAGTGGCCCTTAATTCAGAGAGTATATAAGAATAGTCGTTGTATTAGTAATTAAAATGTCCTCAAACCTTCAGCACACAATAGGAGAAATTTGATAGAATTCTTCTCAAATTTTACTGTAATCAGAAGTTTCTTTTTTTTTTTTTAGAGAAGTTTTAGGTTTACAGCAAAATTGAGGGAAAGGTACAGAGATTTCTTTCCCATTTACCACCTACCCCTACACATGCATACCCTGCCCTATTATCAACATCTTCCACCAAAGTGGTACATTTTTTACAACTGATGGATCTACACTGACATATTCGTATCACCCAAAGTTCACCGTTGTTTAAAAAAATATTTTAAAGTTTATTTATTCTGAGGGAGGGAGAGAGAGAGAGAGAGAGAGAGCGAGCCAGGGAGGGGCAGAGAGAGAGGGAGGGAGAGAGAATCCCAATCAGGGGTTCGAACTCAGGGACAATGAGATCATGACCTGAGATGAAATCAAGAGTTGAAATTAACCCACTGAGACACCAAGGCACCCGCCAAACTCCCAGTTTATATTAGGAATCACTCTGTGTTATATTTTATGGGTTTGGAAAAGTATATAAAGACATCTATGGACTATTATAGTATCATATGGAGTAGTTTTACTAACCTAAAAATCCTCTCTGTTCCACTCATTATTTTAGTATCTTCATCGTTTTGCCTTTCCTAGAATGTCCTATGGTTGGCATAATAAAGCATGTAGCCTTTTCAGATTGATTTATTTCACTAAGTAATATGCACTTAAGGTTTTCCCATGTCTTGGTAGCTCATTTCTTTTGACACTGAATAATATTCTATTGTCTGGATGTTACAAAGTTTATTTATTTATTCACTTACTGAAGGACACCTTGGTTTCTTCCGGGTTTTGCAATTATGAAAAAAAAAGCTATTATAAACATATCTATGCAGGTTTTGGTGTGGACATAGGTTTCCAACTCATTTGAATAAAACCAGAATGTGATTGCTGGATCTTATAGTAGGAGTTTACTGTTGTAAAGAATCGCCACACTCTCTTCCAGAGTATTTGTACCATTTTGTACTTCCAACAGCAATGGGAAAGAATTCATGATAATTTATATCCTCATCAGCATTTGTTTTCAGGGTTCTGGATTTGGGCCATTCAATAGGTATACAGTGAGAGTTCATTTTAAAAGGCATTTCCCCAGTTGCATACAGTGAGGACCATCTTTTCATGTGCTTGTTTGCCATTTGCATACCTTCTTGAATAAGGTGTCTATTAAGGTCTTTGTCCCACTTCTTAATAAGGTTGGTTGGGGGCACCTGGGTGGCTTAGTCGGTTGGGTGTCTGACTTCAGCTCAGGTCATGATCTCACAGTTCGTTAGTTCGAGCCCCACATTGGGCTCTGTGCTGAACAGCTCAGAGCCTGGAGCCTGCTTCAGATTCTGTGTCTCTCTCTCTTTCTCTGCCCCTTCCCTGCTCACGCTCTGTCTCTTTCTCTGTCTCAAAAATATATAAACATTAAAAAAATAAGGTTGTTTTGTTTTCTTTTCAATGAGTTTTAAAGGTTCTTTATATATTTTGCACAAGTGTTTTAATCAAATATGTCTTTTGCAAATATTTCTTCCTAGTCTGTTTTTGTCTTCCCATTCTCTTGGCTTTCTTTAACAAAGCATTTTTTTAATGCAGTACAATCTATCAAGTCTTTCTCTCATGGGTCTTGTCTTTGATGTTGTATCTAAAAAGTTATCACCAGATACAGTCATCTAGATGTTCTCCTATGTCATCTTCTCGAAGTTTTATAGCTTGTGTTTTAACTTTTGGTCTGCAACACATTTCAAGTTAATCTTTGTAAAGGGGTAAAGTCTGTGTCTAGCTTCATTGTTATCTTTTATTTTATTTTTTTGTATGTGGTGTCCAATTGTTCAACACCATTTGTTGAAAAAACTTATTTTTGTTTGTTACACAGCCTTTGCTTCTTCATCAAAGATTAGCTGTCTGTATTTATGTGGGTCCATTTCTGGGCTCTCTATTCTGTTCCATTAATATATTTATTTATCTTTACTTCAATACTGCACCCTCTCGAATAGTGTAGCTTTATATTAATTCTTGAATTCAGGTAGTAACAGTCCTCCAATTTTGCTATTCTCCTTCAATATTGTATTGACCATCTGGATTTTTTACCCATCCATATAACTTGTTTATATGGAATCTGTTTATGAATCAGACCAGCTTCACCTCTCCATGTAAACTTTAGAATCCTTGCAAGTTGTTTTGTGAATATTGGCCATGTAACAACTTGCTGGGATTTTATATGGGATGGCTTTGGATCAAGTTGTGAACAATGGACACCTTGACTATGTTAAAGTGCATGAACATGGACTTTCTCTTTATGTATTTAGTTCTTCTTTGATTTCATTCATCAATTTTTTTAATTTTCCTTATATGGATGTTTTAATTTAATCTGAAAATTTTTATGGATTTTCAAAACCAAGTTGTCACACTGAAGGAATATTTATTTAAAAGTTAACCTTTGTCACAATGCAGGAATGTTTATTAAAAAATTAACCTTAAGCAAGGGAGGAAAGAAAAAAAAGATGATAAAATCTTTTTTTCGAGCTATAGAAAATTTTATTTTCAAATTTTGTCATGTAAAGGACAAAGAATAAAAATCTAAAAGTGTAGGGAAAAACATATCACAAAGGTGCATAAAGGATTAATTAAAAATAATTATACCATCTGTACATTGCAAACCTTCTTTCTTGTACATTTATAATATTGTGTTTGTGATTTGTATTTTTCCTAAATAAGGATCCATTTACATAACTACTTGCATATATTTTTTCCCCGAAAGAAAGATCCTAAAAATGATATAGGTTCAGGCCTACTAAGATTTAGATCTACCTCTGTTAAACAGACACCATCTATGAGGCTGACTCATTGATTACATATGGAGGGGTCATTGAAAATTCATCAGTGAAATTACAAAATCCAGCTGATAATACGTGTGATATTTGGACACTCTCCACACCATTTTAGACCAATTATTACGTAGTTAACCACAGAGATTCGAGACAGAAAACAGAGATTCTAGACAGAAACTGGACTACTGAAACACAGGCTATTAAAAGTTTATACATGTGATTTGCATTATAAAAGCTGGTCATGCCATTATCCAGAGGCCATGCCTTTTTTTGAGTTTACAGGCTCTTCCAAAACCTCAATCTATCTAAAAGTAATGAATCAAAGATTCTTGTTTCAAATCTGTATTTTGCAAAATAAAACCCAAAAGGTAATTATAATTGGAAATCTGAAAGTATCCAAGGCAAGGTTATTTTAATTAAAAAGACTGTATATAATGGTAGTCATCATATACCTCTGTTTATTTTCTCATTTCCCCCCAGATTTAAAGAAATTAACTGCTCCATAGTGGTACATTAATAGATTCAAATACTTAATTTACTCAATTCACTTTTAATTGCTTCTCTCTTTTTTTGTAACTTATTCATTCTGTGAGAAACCTAATCACTGAAAAGCATTAGGCATAAAAGGTGGTTGGGTTAAATTCTGTATATTATGAACAAAGCGTACAAGGGCAGTTAATAGCTATCGCTAGGAAAACTATTTGGAAATTAACTAACTAAAGACTTCTTTTGCACTTCTAGAGGAAAATGTTTCCATTTTAAGTAATCGTATATCGCTGAGTTGGAAATTATTGTAAAGAAACTCAATGGCAAACCCTATTTTGAACAATGAAAATTATCTGCATGTAAATTAGAAATGATAACATATAAAGTAATCATAATATATAAGGTAATATATAACTGTAATCAGACATGGGCATATAATAAAAATTATTATGCTGTATGTTGAATAAGATAAATTTACCTATAATATAGTATGCTATATAATAATAAATAGCAGCCATAAATAGTAATCATAAATTGCTAAATTGTTACGAAAAATAATATTAACAGTTCAAACCCTAATATTTCTAAATATTTTAGAAACTGATGAATATAATTCTCATAGGCCATTTATATCTCTTTTCTTTCTAGGTTTCTTCTTTTGTTCAAACAAGTAGACATTGGCTGAGCTTCAACTTTTGCCCAAGATCAACAGCAGGTCATTTTGGCTGAAATATGGCCATGAGCGACAGTGTCTGAGAATTAGACTTGAATCCGGCACTTAAAGCTTGTAGTACATGATGTGTTAAGTGAGGGGGGAGTGGGTACAAGACTTTTTTTCCTGCAATAATGCATTTATCAAAGTTGTTTCATCTGATACTAAGTTGCCAACTTTCATTTCTATGCTCTTGAAGGTGTTACCTATCAGTCTCATATATTTATTTACTTTTTATGCAATTAGGAAAAATATTACTTTTCTATTGCATCCTATTCAGCTCTGCAACTATCGAAACATTGGAATTTATGCAAAACATTGCATATTTTTACTTTCTTGTTGCCCCAACGTTTTCAATAGTTATTTTTACTTATTTTTTGTATTGACAGTGTTTTCTTTCGTCCTTCCCTTCTTTACCCTGCTGACTCACCAATAGATAATATGAGTAATAGCATTAATAATAGATCACAGTAGATCATACTATGCACCAAGCACCATCCCAAGATATTTACACAGATTAAGGAATTTAATTATCAGAATAACTCTATGAAGTAGGTACTGCTGTGATCTCCCCCTTATTCTGCAGATGAGAAAAGAAGCAGTTTTCAGGGCTACATTATTCCTATAAAAAAGTCTGTTTATTTACCTGGGCTAACAAAGTTTAAAAACACCTGAAAAGGATCCAGCTTCTGTGAGTAACATAACTGTCTGCCAGAAGAAAGTCTTCCACGCGTAAGGAAATGAAAACATCAGGCAACATATTATTAACAGTATCCATCACCCCTTCATACATTACTGGCTATACAAAAGAGCTAAACAATTTGACCTAGAACCTGAAATTAAATCAGTCAAAAGAAACAAACGTAAGAATCCCAGAGGTGGCAGAGTTAGCAGAAAAGAACTTTAAAAGGGTTGCCTTAAACATGCTTAGATTTCAAGACAAAGCCCACATTTGTCATCCTGGGTAGCTCAGGATGTGCTTAAACAAATCCTATAGACGTTACCCATTTTCTAAACTTCTCATTGATAGACTTGACTTGGATTATTCCCATGTCTGCCATTCTTGAAAGTGGAGATCTACATTTAAATGTTAACAGATATGGGATTGTAGAAGTCTTGAAGTTGATATGTTAGTCACCCACAACCAAAAAAGGAAAGGAACTTAAGATCCTTTATTCTTTTTGTAAAAGGAAAGTATTTTATTTATTTATTTATTTATTTATTTATTCATTCATTTATTTATCTAATGTTTCCTTTATTCATTTTCAGAGAGAGACAGAGAGTGTAAACGGAAGAGGGATAGAGAGAGAGGGACACAGTATCCAAAGCAAGTTCTAGGTTCTGAGCCATCAGCACCGAGCCTGATGTGGGACTGGAGCCCAGGAACCACAAGATCGTGACCTGAGCCGAAATTGGACGCTCAACTGACTGAGCCCCCAGGCACCGCAAGACCCTTTAAATCTAATAACCCCTTCCATGCTTTTATCTTGTTGATTCTTTTATTGCTGCATTGTTCGTTTTTACTTCCAAAATCTTTAACTGCTTATATACTGTTTATGTTTACCTATATCATTATAAATAAATGTAAGTGATTTGTTTACCATTCTTTCTACCATCTTACTCCTTATTCTGTATTTAATTATTTTTCTCACTTACATGTTTCTTTTTTATTAATAAAGGAGGCATAGAAAATCACTAAAAAGTGCATAAAGCGTGATATCATTAAATTTAGTTTAACGATGTTATCATGTGTTTACTTCCGTGTGTGAACTGCTGAGACAACATATAAAACATGTATGAATCTCATAAGGTGCCTTGTATCTTTTCCCAGTCTATAACTCTGTCATATCCACTATTATAACTTTTGTCATTATTAGGTAATCAAATAATTTATGTTAGTTAATACTGTCAATCAAATCACAGTTACTTACTGATTTTTTACCTATTCTGTCAGCTGCAAAGACACGTGCAAAAATCTCCATCTGAGTGTGAATTTGTCTATTTCTTCTTTTAGTTTATTACTTTATGACATATATTTTAAGTTATATCTTTAGATTAATACTTAGCATTATCTTTCTATTTAATGCTTACTATTAGTTTTGTTTTTTTTTTTCCTGGATGATTTAAAGATTTTTCTTTTTGTTTTGTTTTCAGTAATATGACTGTGGTGTATTTGTTTTTTTTGACTATATATTTGATTTGTATATTTGGGTTTTTCTTCTTTTGGGAGTATTGTATTTAACTTTGCTTGATACTAATCTTGTTCACTAGGCTTTTTCAATGAGTGGTAGATAACGTTCATCCTCTTAAAAAAAAAAAAAACTTAACTTTTATCTTTTCAAATATTGCCTCTACTCCATTTTTTTTCTCTTCACTTTTTGAGACTCAGTCAACATATTATCTGATATACTGTATTTATTTGTCTTAGTTTTCTTTCTCTATTTGAATAATCTGTTTTAATATATCTCTGAGGTTACTAACCCATTTTCTGCTGTGTTCAGGCCACTGTGAAACATATCAAGTGAGTATTTAAAAAAAATACTACAGGGTCTCAACAGTAAATTTCAACTGGCAGAAAAAAGAATAAATAAAATTGAAGATATATTGATAAAGATTATACAAGCTGAAGATAGAGGTTACATGAGCTAAAGAACAGAAAAAACAAGAATAAAGACAAATAGAGGCCCAGAAAAAAAGTAGGTTACCATTAAGTGTACTAATATATATAGAGATATATATATAGATAGATAGATATAAGTATATATGTATATATGTATATGTTGATATATATATATATCATTGGAGGACATATATATATATGTATATTTGTATACATGTATATATATGTATATATGTATATATGTATATGTTGATATATATATATGTGTATATATACATATATATATACATATATATGTATATATACACATATATATATATATATACATATATATATATCATTAGAGGACAAGAAGGAGGAGAAAGGAAAAGAAAATATCTTCAAAGAAATAATGCTGAACACTTCTTGAATTTATTGAAAAACCAGAACCTATAACCAGAAAGTTTGATGAATTCCAGGTACGATAAACATAAAAAGATTGAGAAACAGACTTATAGTAAAAATGTTGAAATCAAGAACCAGGAGAAAAATCTTGAATAAAACAAAGGAAAAAAACAAACAAACAAACAAACAAAAAGCAACCCTTTGCTTGCAGGGAAGCCAATAAGAGAAACAGTAATTTTCTCAACAGAAACAATGAGTGCCAGAAATCCATGGGATAACAGTCATAATACCCAGAGAAAGAAGTGTCAACCTTGCAAGTATCTTATATCCAGAAAGGCTATTTTTCAAAATGAAGATAAAATAAAACCTTTCTCAGATTAAAAAAAAAAAAAAAACAAAAAAAAAAACAGTAGAAAATGTGTTGCTAACAGATCTGCCTTACAATAAACAGTAAAGGAAGTTCTGCAGGCTAAAAACAAGAGATCCTGGACAGTAATTCAAGTCCAAATAAATAAATAAATAATCACCGGTAAATGTTATCATGTAAGCATAATAGTTTAAATGAACTTTTACCTTTTCTTACTTAAAATTAAATTGCAGAAAATCACATCTATATAATTTATTATTGGGTCCATAATATAAATGTAATATATGTGAATTTTTAATGCGTCTCCTGGGTTGATGGTAATCCCACATTAGATTGTATTTGCTTCTGTCAGCTGCCCCAGAGGTGTGCCAGAGGTATTCAGATCCAGGACCCAACACAAATATTAAAATGCACTCAAATTAAGTAGCAATCATGGAAATGCTATTTAAAAAGTAAAACTCTGGGACGCCTGGTTCAGTCGGTTAAGCCTCCCTCTGATTTAGGCTCAGGTCATGATCTCATGATTCATGAGCTGGAGCCCCATGTCGGACTCTGTGCTGACAGCTCAGAGCCTGGAGCCCGCTTCGGGTTCTGTGTCTCCCTCTCTCTGTCCCTCCTCTCCCTGCTCATGGTCTGTCTGTCTCTCTCAAGAATAAATAAACATTTAAAAAAATTGACAAGGAAGGATATCCACTTTCAAAGTCATATGACTGTTAAATTCATTTGAGATGAAATAAATTTTTGTAGAGATATATGTGGTTTTAAAAGAATGCTAGAAGTTCATAACAATAAAAATTGCTTTCAAAAGGAGTTCCCAAAATTGTAACAATTAAAGAAAACAGAATTCCTTTCAATAATCAAAGCCCAGAATACTCAGTAATTCAAAGTGTCAATAAAAGTAAAATTCTTTCAAACTTAGACGTATCTATTCAGCAATTAATCCAGGACTTTATTGTATCTTGAGATTTCAGTAGCCTATGAAAAAGATTAATGAAGAGATGAGCTTTCCTATGTCTCACCTAATTAATTTTAAGTTGTGTTAATTTTCAATTGTTAAAATATGAAAGTCTAACAAAATATATAGCCTATTTCCTATGAATACTCTATTAGGATAAAATGATCATGATGTTGACAACTGATATTTGCCCTACAGTGCATGGATACCTTTTTGCCTTATTATTGAAATTTCATTAATAATTAGAGTTGTGAAATATACATAGATGTAGGTTGATACTCAAAAAAGCAGTGTGTGTTCAGTCATTTTCACACATCTAAAACCTTGCTAAGTATATTTATATTTCCAAGAATGTTAAATGGGTACAGTAAATGGCAAGGTGCTGTATTATATATGGGGAGAAGGGGTCAGAAGGGTCCCTTCTAGCAAATGGAAAAAGTCAGGAATATTTGTTTTGTGCACATGGAAAAGGAAAATACAGACACGTTTGACTGTATTAAAGACCAACAAGCTGAAATATAAGCCCTGGAATAGAGGAAAATATTTGTAGCTCTCTTAAAAACTGTTATCTAGATCATATATTAAAAAAATATTTGTATGTTATGAAAAGTTTTGAGAAAACTATAATAAAAAGGGAAGTGAATAGCAAAACACATACAAAGAACATGAAAAGTCAGTTTAAAAGAAAAATTTGAATCTCCAATAAATATTGAAAAAGTTTATATCCCTATGAATCAAAGATACGCTATTTCATAGCCAGAAATTCAAATAATAAAAAATCTCTGATAATACCAAACATTATTTAAGGGCATGACAATCTAGGAATATTCATATATGCTAGCTTGAAAACTGTGAAAATCACTTTTCAGGACTAATTGTGTTCTACTATTTTTTAAAGTTTTCTTTTTTGTTTGTTTTTTTTTTTTTTTTTTTTGTTTTATTCTGAGACAAAAAAAGAGAGCGGGAGCAGGGGAGGGACAGAGAGAGAGAGAGAGAGAGAGAGAGAGAGAATCTCAAGTAGGCTCCAGGCTGTCAGTCCGAGGTAGGGCTCAATCTCAGGAACCATGAGATCATGACCTGAGTTGAAATTGAGGGTAGAATACTTAACTAACTGAACCACCCAGGGGCCCCTGTGTTTCACTATTTTAGTCAACTAGGAAGTATAGACTTGAGAAGCAGCACCTTCATTTGTATTCTTATGAAAGTGGAATTTAATAATGTTCCAAGCATTGTTTGTAATTAAGATCATGGACAAGCAGGAATCTCCATTAAAAGAGGAATAAATGCATTTAAAATTAATAAATTCAAAATAATCAAATATGATTCAGCAGTTGAATTAAATAAAACACATACACACGAATCCTGAAAAGATAATGTTGACAAAAATAAGCAATTTGTTTAAAAATATGTACAATATGATTCTGGTAATTAAATTGTTAAAATTGTGACATATTTTAATCTTAAATGATACTATAGTTTCTGTTTTAATGAATATATTCAAATATAGTGGGAGTGATACAATTAGCTTTGCTGTTTTTCTTTTGGGGAGAAAAATATTGAGAAAGGATTGAGAGAGATGTTTGCACTTACCTATAATTTCCATGCTTAAAATTAAAAAGGTTTAAATTAAATATGGTAAAATATTAACACTTTTAAACTAGTTCCTGAGTATATATTTTCTGTAATATTAAGTATGAATTAATTCACAATTTAAAATATAAGAATATCACAATGCCAAGGCTACCTTTTATTCCCTATACAGAAAGCTCTTCTTTTTTCTTTTTATATTCTTTGCAAATATATGGGGAAAAATGCATTGGCAGCTTCACAGAGTCAGAGTTTCTAATGTGTCTAAAATTATTTTCATTATAAACAAATTTCACAGTGGGCCAGGATCATGTTGCTTACATACCATCTTCTGTCTTCAGGGAACTAAACCAAGAAAATGACAGACAAAGTTTTGTGCATAAATATGACATTTGCAAATAAAAATTCCATGTAATCTTTTTAAATAGTGAAAAGATAAAATAAACAACTTACATTTTTGAAATAAAATGTGTGATTTTTAGAATCCGTGTGGGGAGAAGCTATATTTAATTTCAAGTGATGATTCAAAGCAACAGATCATTTTGTAGCATAATTGAGCTGTCTATAGCTTATCATTCTTTAATCTCGATCTAAATTTATAATCAAATTAAATTTATATTTATTATCCTTATTGGAACTTAACTAAGAATATAAAAATAATTGATAGCCATAGTGTGTTTAAATGGTTTATTTTCTATGAATAATTTATGATGTCCAAGTAGCTGAAATTTTACCTTATAAAGAGATTTCAAATGAACATACTAACAGTTTCATACCAGCCTTGGGATAAGGCACAGTTACAAACGAAAGAGCCAGAATCTGAGCTTTTCCACTCACCAATGACCTACATATGCAGGATATCCCATGGTTTACAAACATGACCTTTGGAGTCAGATTGACCAGGGTTCATTTTTTTAGTATTATCTCACATCATATCTGTCATTTAGTCTCTTAAAGTCATATCCTAATTGTGAATTGGGAATACTAATAGTATTTTTATAGGTTATTGATGATGAAAAAAAAGATAAAGTATAAAGTGGTTAGAGTGGGGGTTCGATGTGGGCCTTGAACTCACAAACCGTGAGATCATGTCCTGAGCCGAAGTCAGACCCTTAGCTGACTGAGCCACAGGTGCCCCTTTTGATTTTTCATTTAACCTTTCCTGGAATGTGGACAAGGTACTCAAAGGAGCATGGGCTATCTTGGTTCCATGAGGATGAAAGCTACATACTAAGAGTGGCCCTGTAGAAAGAAACAAATAGCCTGCCTATACCCAAAACAACACCCTCAAGTAACTATTCCTGAGTGATATAAGACTGGCTACTTTTAGGTTGTTGCCATTTATTTGATCAAGCCACTGTCATCATATTTTTATACTTACAATGTAGCACAATGCTAACTGATATAATTTCTCCCAATCATGGCATCTTAACTTACTACATGAGGTTAGAAAAATCTCCACAAAAATGAGGGATTGGAGTATACTACTTAAAAGTGTTCCTCTAATTCTAAAATTCCATTAATCACCCTATCTGAATTTAAAATCTTTTGTCATGAGTGACTTTTAAGACATTATTAAACATTATGCTAATGACATATAGTTCTAGTTACTTGTTCATGCCTTCTGGAAATTGGCAAAGTTCTTGATATTCTTAAAATAAGAATTTCTCATCTGCTGAGAACTACCTGTGATATCAGAGATATCTGAAACCTAAACATGCATTCAACTTAATTATTCTGTATTTATCATCCTGGTGACCTCATGACATAATTAACTTCTATTGAATGTGATGGTCTGTTAGAAATCATATATATAAGTGAGTTCTGCATTTACTGTACCTGCTGAAATTGACTGGAGGGCATTTTTAAATGAAGATAGACTCTCAGACATAAATATAGGCAGGACGTTCCCAATGGATC
Organism: Panthera pardus; assembly: GCF_024362965.1. Classification (NCBI taxonomy): domain Eukaryota; kingdom Metazoa; phylum Chordata; class Mammalia; order Carnivora; family Felidae; genus Panthera; species Panthera pardus. The sequence continues at coordinate 105,919,317 of NW_026526655.1, forward strand.
ACATGCCCAGTCAAAGGAAACTGAGGAAACAATATCACTTCATATATTGACTAATGTGTGTATACGTATTTTCAAGCTAATATTTCCTTTCCTTTCCCCTTATCTCAGCACTTACTCTCCCCACCATGGCCTAAGGGGATTTAGATGATTCCAACTTTGGAATAAATTCTTGGAGAATTCTTGTGAAAGAGATTAAGGTACCTCTAGATGAAAGGCAAAGATGGCCTCTCCCAAACCAAGGTGCCAGGCAGAGGGGGAGAAATGCAGGGGACAAAAAGAGAGTGAAGATGAAGTGCAATTTAGAGACAGGGTCCCAGCAATGCTGGAGTGACATTGTTAGTGTTCTCAGCAATTAAATAGTGATGGAGTGTTTTTAGTTTCTGAGGAGCCTCCAGACTGTTCTCCAGAGTGGCTGCAGCAGCTTGCATTCCCACCAAGAGCACAAGAGGTTACCCTTCCTCCACATCCTTACCAATACCTGTTGTTTCTTGTGCTGTTAATTTTAGCACCACACGGGTGTGAGGTGGTATCTCATCATGCTTTTGATTTGTATTTCCTTGGCAATGAGTGATGTTGAGCATCCCTTCATGTGTGGCTAGCCATCCAGGTGTCTTCTTCGGAAAAGTGTCTATTCATGTTTTTTTTCCCATGTCTTTACTGGGCTGTTTGGTTTTTCGGTGTTGAGTTTTATAAGTTATGTATATATTTTGGATACTAACCCTTTATAAGATATGTCATTTTCAAACATCCTCCCCCATTCTGTATGCTGCCTTTTAATTTTGTTGATTGTTTTCTTCACTATGCAAAAGACTTTTATCTTGATGAGGTCCCAATAATTCATGTTTGCTTTTGTTTCTCTTGCCTTCAGCAATGTGTCTAGTAAGAAGTTGCTCCAGCTTCCTCAGAAAACTAAAAATAAAACTACCCCACATTCAGCAATAGCACTATTATGTATTTACCCAGATTCAAAAATACAGGTTCAAAGGGGTACGTGCACCCCAATGTATAGAAGCATTATCGGCAATAGCCAAACTATGGAGATAGCCCGAATGTCCATCAACTTATGAATGGATAATGAACATGTGGCTTATATATACCATGGAATATTACTCAGCCATCAGAAAGGATGAAAACTTACCATTTGCAAAGATGTGGACAGAACTAGAATGTATTATATGAAGTGAAATAAGTGAATCAGAAAAAGACAAATTCTATACGATATCACTCATATGTGAAATTTAAGAAACAAAACAGATGAACATATGGGAAGAGGGAGAAAAAAAAGAAGAGAAGGAAACAAACCACAAAAATCTCTTAGCAATAGAACAACTTAAGGGTTGATGGAGGGAGGTGGGTGAGAGATGGGCTAGATGGGCAATGGGTTATAAGGAGGGCATTTGTGATGAGCACTAGGTGTTGTATGTAAGTGATGAACCACTGACTGTTACTTCTACTCCTGTGTTATATGTTAACCAGAATTTAATTTAAAAAAGTGATGGATCATTTTCCTTTATGGAATTTAAGACAATAACAACATAAATCCTAAAATAAAGAAGGAATTTGAATAAAATTTGAATATTCCATGACCACTATATCAAGCTAGTCACTAGTTTGTAATACTAAAATCAAATAAATTTAAATTAGTATTTATGTAGTTATGTATTTATTTATGGTCTTGCTTTACTGTGACCTAAACACTTCCTTACATGCTGATGCTTCTGGGCATAATTCATGGTATTCTACAGATAGATTGGTGGAAGCAAGAAAAAATTGAGCCCTGAATTGAGCCTTGAATTGTGGCAGACACAGATAGGGCTTATTTTTGCAAGAACTTGAACTCAGACGCTCCTGATTCTAAGTTCCACATATTTCCATTCTTTTTCTAGCAAAGTAATTGCAACATCAAAGATCGATAGTAAAGACAATTTAGAAATATAAAATAAATTTGGGGGGGGGAGCAAATGGGAAAAGCGGATGTTGGAGTCTCAAGCCTGAAATCAGAAAAGAGGAAAGTTGGGGTTAAAAAATGGAAAAAGGTCTTAGTAGATGAGAGAAGAGAAGGAAGAACCAACACAAAAGCCCCAAGCTGTAGTTTTCAGCCAAGAACTTTCTTCGATAGTGTAGTATATCCCTTGAAATACAGAAGCAAAATTTGATTCATCCCCAAATCAAAATCCCCCTAGATCAGCATTTAAACATGCTACAGTGTACACTATCTCCACAAAATACACCATCACACACATGATTGAAAAATACAACACAATGCACAAGCACACAGACCTTATAAATTTCCAGCGGATTGCACAGTGTTCTGAGTCAACACATGCCCATCTGTATACTTTGTTTAACTTCCAGTCTTTCAAAGTTATTTGACCATGGAATGCTTCATTCTTTAGAATGGCTATTAATATAGCACAGAAGTAGTGTATGATGAAGCACTATTTGAGAAATACTGCATTAGCTTACTTTTCTAATACAATTTCTAGATCACCATGGGAGGAGTTAATGCTACAAAATACATTTAAAACACAATCAAGCTGAGTAATATATGTTATATAATATAAAGATAGTTCAGAAAACCCAATTAGGATGCAAATGACATAAATGTATTTAAGTAAAAATATTAAGTCTAAATCCAAAGGAGAAAGAAAAGCCAAGAATTGGAAATAATAAACTATAATGGCTAAAAGGTAATCTGCTATAATTGGCATTAAAAAAAATAAAAACCTGCTAGCATTTTGTGTTTAGCACATGCTCTAAAATAAATTTGCCTTGAGTGAGATAATTAAAATGTTTTGTATGCTAATATTATTTTCCAGTGGTTCAAATTGTTCAGGGTAATTTATATTTCCTTTTCATTTCTATTTATGCAATTGAACTGCTCACTGGTGGTAGATTGCCCTTTTGTTGAATTTGAACATGTAAATCACTAATCAGAGTTGGTCTGCACAGCCATTAGATTGTATTTAGTCAACTCTGTTACCAACATGACTAGTATATAAGTAATTTTTGGTAAATGGAACCATTTCTTGAATATAGTAATATGCAGTCCAAAACTATTAGTTATCTAAGACTCTGGACTGCTAAAAATCACCACAACTGACTTAACACTGATTTAATAACATTAATATCTCCTTTAGGATCCAGAAATTGTTTTGGCACATTTTAGTGGTTTAGAGTTATCTATGAAAATAAGCTTTAAAGTTACATTCCCCACATACAAATTCAATAATAAAAATTCTATATGGCAGACTACAAACTAGTCATTCAAAAGTACCATTTTCAGGGCACCTGGGTGGCTCAGTCAGTTAAGTGTCTGACTTAGTCTCAGGTCGTGATCTCACAGTTTGTGAGTTTGAGCCTCGTGTCAGGCTCTGTGCTGACAGCTCAGAGCTTGGAACTTGCTTTGGATTTTGTCTCTCCCTCTCCATCTTTGTCTCTCTCTCTCTGTCTCTCTCTCTCTCAAAAATAAATAAATTAACATTCGTCGAAAACACAAAAAAATTTTTAAAGAAGTACCACTTTCTACCACCATATCCCATAAATACATTTTCTTTCAAGTTACTCCTCAAACATAAGTGGCTGTCATTCATCCAATTTCTAATCCATGAGGTTTTGTATTTAACACAAAATGTCTGTATAATTATTGGATGCATAAATAACCATCGTTTTGGAAATCTTTTTTATTCTTTTAACAATTTTGATTTAAATTCAAGTTAATTAACACTTGAATTAACATTCAAGTAGCGTTGGTTTCAGGAGTAGAAACCAATCACTTACATGCAACACCCAGTGCTCATCACAAGTGCACTTCTGAAAGCTCATCACCCATTTACCCCACCTCGCACGCACTTTCCACCCAGCAACCCTCAGTTTGTTGTGTATAGTTAAGACTCTCTTATGGTTTGCCTCCCTGTTTTTTATCATATTTCTTAATGAAAAGAGAAAAGACATAATTTACCAATTATCCAAACAAAAAATAATAATTCTAGGAATACTAGATCCTCATAAGTATCAATAAAATAAGAATATTGAGTTTGTAAATAATCATTTATCAAAAGCTTGTCATATGCCTTATTTAAGTGTGTAGTCTTTACACTCCTTGTCCATTGTCTTACAGATATTGATAAAGACCCTTATGTACAAATCATTGCGGTAGGTAAGTGATCAAAAAACCTATATGAAGAAATAAAAAGGCCATTATACTACCCTGAAAAAAGTGAACAGTAAATATACACAAATATACACTAAATATACACAAATGTTACCAAAACAAAAACAACAACAACAACAACAACAACAACAAAAACCCAACCAACCAACCGAACAAAAGAATCTGAGGAAAGGAGAATATAATAATAATGATTGTAAAAACAACCTGTATCTTGTCTATATTTGTGCATTTGTTCTCATTCTGAGAAGCTGACACCTACTAATTCTTTTACTCTTTTCACAGCACTGTGATTTAGGCAACACTATTAGCTGATCTTACATGGAAAAAGCACTGAGACACAAGGAAATGAAGTAACTTGCCTATGGTAGGTAAAGTGACCAGGTTCAAAACTTGAGAAGCAGAGCTCCAAAGCCCACATGGTTAATGATTTTGTTACATTATATTTGGGAATTTGAATGGAGAAGGATATTAAAAAAAGACAAAAAAAAAAAAACTGGTTGGCTCTGGAATCTTTTTTTAATGTAAAGATACATATATTTTATACATATAGGATATATGTGACATATGCTTACATATGGTGAATTTACAAAAACCTAGGGCTGTTTGGTAAACCAAGATACTTTTTTGGTCAACCCACCATAACTAATCTATTTTTCAGAGACATTTCACATCCATTTCACATGCTTCTATCCACTTAGTTCATAAACAATCGTATATAAATCCCAAATGACAATCATTTATATGAGACAATGCATCCAGGAACTAACACATAAAACCATGGATTCCATTTATGTAAGTATATCTAAATTGGAAGATAGATTATAATCACAAAATTGGTGAATACAAATTCAGATTGAGTGAAATTAATTGGTGATGGGAATGGTTGATGTCACTGGGACATGATGTCCAGATTATATATTCATATTCCAGCATGGAAACTTTATGAGTATAGATGCCATTAATAGGAAAGATAATACATAAATGTGTCGCCTAGTACATCATCTTCCAGAGAGAGATCGGATGTGAAAATCTTCCTGGATACCTTCTTTCTGGGTATATGTATGTATATTAAAAGCAACAAATATTACTTTTAAGAAAAAAGTCAAGATTGTAGGAAATTTTAAGTAATCTCTACACCCAACATGGGGCTCAAACTCATAAGTCTGAGATCAAGAGTTGCATGCTGTACTGAATGTGGCTTCCATGTGCCCCTGAGACTGCAGGAAATTTTAAATAAGAAAATGACAATTATCAGTATTCATACAATTGAACAAATTTCTTTCACCATATGCACACCCTGTTTATGAAAATAAGAAGTCAAAATGAACACTTATCAAGGCAATAAAATAGGCTTCAACATTCTTATTTTATAAAACCACGTAGTCGTTTATTTAATTTAATTATGTATTTCCTTGTTTTTAGACATTTAGATTGTACCCACTTTTTCACTACTATAAAACATTCTATAATAAGCATTACTCTAAATAAATTTTAATCTAAATTTATGATTTTCACTTAGATTATGATCTTAAATATGTAACCAATAGAACAAAATATGTGTATGACCTTATTAATCAAAAATATTTTTTTCAGAAGGAAATTTTATCCAGTGTATATTTCCTTTTGTGTTTCTTTCATTTCTAATAAGGTTAACGTTTTATCTTTATGTGTATATTAGTCATTTGCCATTTTTATTATTTGAAATGCATTTTCCTTTTTTAATTAATTTTTTAATGTTTATTTATTTTTGAGAGAGAGTGAGACAGAGTGGCAACAGGGGAGGGACAGAGAGAGGGGGAGACACAGAATCTGAAGCAGGCTTCCGGCTCTGAACTGTCAGCACAAAGCCTGACATGGGGCTCGAACTCACAAACCATGAGACCATGACCTGAGCTGAAGTCAGACGCTCAACTGACAGCCACCTGAAGTGTATTTTCTAAAACATTATTTATTGAAGTCATTTTGTATGAACTCCTTATACATTAAAAATTAGCTTTTGCTCAGATTTGTTTTTCCACATATTTCCTCCAGCATATGGTTTTATAACATTTCAGTATGCTTTATGACATAGACTGATATGCTCCCCAAAGAATTTAAAATATCTAAGAAGATTTAAGTAGCTAAGATTTCACAAAGCTAGATTGCACTTTATTTCACAAAACACTAAACTCTGTGATACGAATGTTAAAGGAAATAGGATAACGGTAAAGGAAAAATCAGTGTAGCTTCAAGACGTTGTGAAGTAAATGAGAAATTTCATTTTTCTACTCAACACCTACTTATAGGCTGGGAACCTTGTGTTAAACACTGACTGGGTCCTAGGAATGTAAGTTGGGGATGGAATAAGAAAATCAATGTCTCTTCCTTTAAGAAGTTTATAGTGTATTTCAGGAGGCAAAAGTTAAACAAGTGAAGATAAGTGTAAGTGCCTTGGATATAATAGGTGCTGTTCTGGTTACTTAGGCTTTTAAGTATGGGAAGAATTTGACACAGTAAAAAAAAAAAAAAAAAAGAAAGAAAAGAAAGAAAGAAATAAGGTAACTTTTATTTGGTAAATGCAAACCAAGAGGAGATGCAGACATCAGTGATATGACTTGAGAAAGAAGTCTTACCGGCAAGAAGAGTAAAAAATAACAGGCAAGTGGCATCAGGTATAGACAGAAAGGGTTAATTTTAGGGGCACCGCATCAAACATCAAGATGAGGATTTTAGGTTTTGTTCTATAAGCATAGGGATCATCGGATATTTTTTAAACAACAGTCGCTTTTGGGCCGCCTGGGTGGTTCAGTCGGTTAAGCATCTGACTTAGGCTCAGGTCATTATCTCACAGCTTATGGGCTCAAGCCCCGTGTAGGGTTCTGTGCTGACGTCTTGGGAGCATGGAGCCTGTTTTGGATTCTGTGTCTTCTCTCTCTCTCTCTCTCTCTCTCTATCTCTCTCTCTCTCTCCCCCCCTTCCCCCACTCACGCTCTCTCTCTCTAAAACAAATAAACATTAAAAAATCAAAAAACAACAACAAAACAACGTTGGCTTTTGAAACTGCGACACTTTTTTTACCGATTTAATTCTAGACAAACTTTCAGCCAAAAAATGTTTTAAATAATGGTTTAATTTTGTCTAAAATATCCAAATACTGTTTAATTCTGCTCTTGATTTTGTGTTGTTATAAAAACAGAAAAAAATTCTTTGCGCAAATGAATATATTAGAAAGGAAGAAAAAACGAGAATTAGTTGATATAGGAGGAATCATGTGTTTACAGAATAGAATTTTATGCTTTCAAATGTTGTTCAACCAACAACCCTGTTTATAATTTTTAGAAAATTAGTCTTTCTTATTATCTATCCTTTATTAATAAATGTTGATAATGATATATAAATCTTGGCATTATTTTGAAAACTAGGTGGAAAATATGATGTTGAGCGTATAGAAGTATTAATATAAATTTATGACTCTTTTTCCTAACAAAGGTTACTTTAGAAAATAGCCACTGAATCATAAAGTTTGAGTCCATTTTTCAGTTTGTATTGAATTCAATTCAATATTCAATTTTCAAGGTCATTTTTCATTGTACAGTTGATTTAATTAATTAACAGGTTATATTGGTTTGTTGATTGAAACATTATGTCACAAAATTTAATTATTAATTTATTTTTAATATTGTAGATGCAATTAGTACTTTGGAAATGATACCATGAATTTTTATAAAATAAAACTTTCAATTTTATTAATATCTTATCAGTTAAATCTTTTATTAAAGAATATTCTTTTGGGGCCTATGGGTGGCTCAGTCAGTCGTCTGAATCTTGATTTTGGCTCAGGTCATGACCTCATATTTTGTGAGATTGAGCCTTACATTGGCTCTGTGCTGACAGCATAGAGTCTGCTTGGGATTCTCCCTGTCCCTCTATCTCTTTCCCTCCCTAGCTTATTCTCTCTCTCTCCTTCTCTCAAAAATAAATAAATATTTAAAAAATGAAAAACAAAAGAGAAAAGAATATACTTTTAACAATTTGGTATAGATATTTCCTGATTAGTTTCTATGCAAATAAATATCTATAGGCTGAATATATACATATATTAATTTTCATTATTACAGGCAGAATATGTGCATATGAAAACAAAAGTCGTGAGTATAAAATGATATAAAATATCATCACAACTTTTTCTGTCAAAACTCCCAATTTTGTTTCACTTTTAAGCATTATAATTTTAAAATTTTACCACTTAATTAATCCTAATTGTTAACTAATAATATGTTATTACAAATATAATTCAAATGCTTATTTCATCCCTCATCATATGACCAAAAAATCACTATTTTTTCACTCTGTCAAAAATTTATTATGTTTTCCAGTTTCCATGTTTGAGATTCATATGTTTTTTGCACCTATTAATAGTCACATTTTATTGTTGTATAAACTCCATTTTTTTTTAATAGAACACAGTTTAGATATCCATTCTATGACTGAAGGATATTTAGATTATTTCCAATTTGGAGCTATTATATAATACAAGTATTTTGGAAACCATTAGCACTTGCTTTTTTGTTTTGTATATTGCTAAGTATGGAACTGATAGGTCATAAAGTATCACATGATTATATTTCATGATATGGCCAAGAAGTTGCTAAAGTGATTGTACCAATTCCTATTCACACCAATTGTTAAAAATCCTTGCCAGATCTGGCATTTTCTGTTTTTTTAACATAATGTATTCTGGTGGTTGTGTAGTATCTTTTTAAGTTTTTATTTCTTATATGATTAATATTAAACGTTGTTTGGTATGTGTACTGCTAATTTGAATATCTTCTACACAATATAGATTTGCAGTAGCTTTTACATATTGTGGATAAAAAGGTATTGTCATATATGTAAACTGTAAATATCTTTTCCCAGTCAGTCACTTCTGTTTCCACTTTATTAAAGCACCAATTATTAATAGGATTTATAATATGAATAAAGTCCAATTTATCCAAATCATTTTAGGGTTTTACTTAATAAAGTTTTGCTTACTTTAAAATCATGAAAATATTAAATTCTCTAAGCTTTCTTTCAGATGCTGTATGTAATAATTGTCAGAATACCATCTATATTCCTAGTATTTTTTTTTTTTGCATGAAAAACGTCTTTGTCTCCTGTTAAGTAGCTTACTAACTTTCCATAAGTTAAACATTCTAGTGTCTGTATAGTGTATCTAATTATGTTTTATTTTCATTGTCTGATAATTAATTATATTGTTATGCTTATTGACCACTCATTTATCTTCTTTTTCACAGTGAATATTGAAACTGTCCCCAATATGGGTAAAGTTGATTTTTTTTTTAAGTTTGAAGCATAAGAATTCTATATATGCTCTAGGTATAAGCCATTTGTTGGTATATGATTTAAGAATTTTTCCCCATCAATGGCTTACCATTTTTATCTTTGTCTTTTTAAGAACAAATGTCTTTGATACTGATTAATTCCATTTCATTTTTTTTTCAAAGACTGCAAAGGACCAGAGAACATTACCAGAAATACCATTTTTACAGGTAACATAAAGGCACTAAATTCATATCTTTCAATAATCACTTTGAATGTAAGTGGACTAAATGCTCCAATCAAAAGACACAGGGTATCAGAATGGATAAAGAAACAAGATCCATCTATATATTACCTATAGGACACTCATTTTAGACCTAAAGACACCTGCAGATTGAAAGCATCCATCTGTCATGCTAATGGATGTCAAAAGAAAGCCAGAGTAGATATGCTTATATCAGAAAAACTAGATTTTAAAGGCAAAGACTCTAACAAGAGATAAAGAAGGGCATTATATATATCATGACTGAGGGGTTTATCCATCAAGAGGATCTAACAATTATAAATACTTATTCCCCTAACTTGGCAAGACCCAAATATATAAATTGATTAATCACAAACATAAAGAAATACATTGATAACAATACAATAGTAGCAGGGGATTTTAATACCCCATTTATAGGATTGGACAGATCACCTAAGCGGAAAATCAATAAGGAAACAATAGCTTTGAATGACACATTGGACGGGATGGACCTAACAAAGATAGTCAGAGTGTTTACCCTAAAACAGCAGAATACACATTATTCTCAAGTGTGCATGGCACATTCTCCAGAATAGATCACATGCTGGGTCACAAATCACCCCTCAACAGGTACAAAAAGATTGAGGTCATACAGTGCATGTTTTCAGATTACAATGCTATGAAAATTGAGGTCAACCACAAGAAAAAAATTGGAAAGCCCTCAAATACATGGAGGTTAAAAAACATCCTACTAAAGAATGAATGGGTTAACCATGAAATTAAAGAAGAACTTAAAAAAATGCATGGAAGTCAATGAAAATGAAAACACAACAGTGCAAACCGTTTGGGATGCAGCAAAGGAAAGTATATTGTGATTCAGGCCTATCTCAAGAAACAAGAAAGTTCCCAAATATACAATCTAACCTTACACCTAAAGAATCTAGAAAAAGAACAGTAAATAAAGCCTAAATCCAGCAGGAGAAAGAAAATAATAAAGATTAGAGCAGAAATGAATGATATATAAACAATAGAAAACACAGTAGAACAGATATATAAACAAACAGAAAACACAGTAGAACAAATCCACAAAACTAAGAGCTGGTTAGTTGAAAGAATTAACAAAATTGATAAACCCAAAGCCAGACTTATTAAAAAAGTAAAAGAGAGAGAAACAGAGAGAGAGAGAAACAGAGAGAGAATGGACCCAAAGAGATAACATCATGAATGAAAGAGATCTCAACCAACACCGTAGATATATAAACAATTAGAATATGAAAAATTATATTTCAACAAATTCAGCAATCTGGAAGAAATGGATAAACTCCTAGAAACATACAAACTACCAAAACTGAGACAGGAAGAAATAAAAAATTTGAACAGACCCATAACCAGCAAAGAAATTGAATAATCAGTTATCAAAAATCTCCCCACAAGCAAGAGTCCTGGGCCAGATGGCTTTCCAGGGGAATTCTACCAGACATTTAAAGAAGAGTTAATACCAATTCTTCTCAAACTGTTCCAAAATACAGAAATGTAAGTAAAAGTTCCAAACTCATTCTACAAAACCAGCTTTAGCTTGATTCCAAAACCAGACAAAGACCCCACTGAAAAGGAGAATTAAGGTCAATATCCCTGATGAACCTAGGTGAAAATATCTTCAACAGGATACTAGCAAATCGAACTTAACGGTACATTAAAAGAATTATTCACCATAATCAAGTGGGATTTACTCCTGTGTTTCAGGGCTGGTTCAATATTCACAAATCAATCAACGAGATACACCACATTAATTAGAGAAAGGATAAGAACCATATGATTCTGTCAATAGACGCACAAAAAGCATTTGACAAAATACAGCACCCTTTCTTAATAAAAACTCTCAAGAAAGTAAGGATAGAAGGAAAATACTTCAACATCATAAAGGCCATATATGAAAGACCCACAGTTAATGTCATCTTCAGTGGGGAAAATCTGAGAGTTTTCCCCTTAAAGTCAAAACTACAAGGATGCTCACTTTCACCATTGGTGTTCAACATAGCACTGGATATCCTAGTCTCAGCAATCAGACAACAAAAAGAAACAAAATGTATACAAATTGGCAAAGAAGAAGCAAACTTTCACTCTTTGCAGATGACATGATATTCTATGTAGAAAACCTGAAAGAGTCCATCCCAAAAATTCTAGAATGGATACATGAATTCAGCAAAGTCACATGATATAAAATCAATAACGAGTAATCTGTTGCATTTCTATACATCAGTAATGAAGCAGCAAAAAGAGAAATCAAGGAATCAATCCCATTAACAACTCCATTTGATCTTTCAAAAGTAGGTTTCCTTTCTCTTTTATAGTATTATTTCTTGCTTAAGAAATCTTTCCTGTGGGGCGCCTGAGTGTCTCGGTCGGTTGAGCATCTGACTTCACCTCAGGTCATGATTTCACAGTCCGTGAGTTTGAGCCCCGCGTCAGGTTCTGTGCTGACAGCTCAGAGCCTGGAGCCTGCTTCTGATTCTGTCTCCCTCTCTCTCTGCTCCTTCCCTGCTCATGGTCTGTCTCTCTCTGTCTCAAAAATAAACAAAAACATTTAAAAAAATTAAAAAAGAAAAAAAGAAGTCTTTCCTGAATCCCATGTCACAAAATTTTATCTCTTTTCACAGAAATTTAATAATTTCACATCTTAAATTTATGTCTAAATTCCCATTTTATTTATTTTATGTGTGCATTCCATAAAATAGTGATTTGGCATTTTTTACATTTTTATTCAAATTCTACTTAGTTAACATACAGTATAATTTTAGTTTTATATGTAGAATATAGTGATTCTTTTCCCCCTTATAGCTATGTAATTGTTCCAACATCATTGGTTGAAAAGAATATCTCTTTCCATTGAATTACTAAAATACTTTTTGAGAATTAATTGAACATAAATGTGTGTGAGTCTACCTCTTGTTTCTTTTTTTTCAAATTTTTAATGTTTATTTATTTTTGAGAGAGAGACAGAACACAAGTGGGGGAGGGGCAGAGAGAAAGAGAAGGAGACACAGAATCTGAAACAAACTCCAGACACTGACCTGTCAGCACGGAGCCCAACGTGAGGCTTGAACTGGGGAACAGCAAGATCATGACCTGAGCTGAAATTGGACCTTTAACTGACTGAGCCACCCAGGCCCCCACTTCTTGTTTCTCTATTCCATTCCATTAAACTTGATCTCCATCTTTATGCCCCCACTACAATATATTAACTAGTATGACTTGAAATTTGGTGAAGAAGCTCAACAAATTTGGTCTTTATTTCAAATTGTTTCAGATATTCTATTCCCTTTAAATTTCCGTATACACTTTAATACAATCTTGTCAAATCTCCCCAAAAATGCCTGCTACAATTTGAGAATCCATGGAGCTAATAAATTTGAAGACTACTGCCATGTCAATAATATTGAATCTTCTTATGCACAAAAAATATTTATACCTCTATTTATTTAGATCTTACTTAATACTTTTCAAAGTATTTCATAATTTTCAATATATTTGTCATGGAACTTTTTCTTTAAATGATTGTTTCTTTCTTTAATTGACTACTATGTAAAAATCACAATATGTTTGTATGCATATTGAGCTTATATCATAAAACCTAGCTTTATTGATTTCCTATTTATACTAGCTTTTTTATAAATTCAGTAAGGTTTTTCACATATATGATTGTGTTGCCTGCAAAATTAGAACAATTTTACATTTTCTATTCCAATTGAATAGCTTGTTTTTCCTTGCCTTATCACCATGGCTAACACTTCTAATACAACATAAAACACTAAGGTTGTGGATTGCAGTTACCTCTCATGTCAGTTTCTCTGTCTGAAGGACTACCATTAGTATTTGTTATAGGAAAACTTTGATGGGACAGTTCTCTCAATTTTGGTTTAAATAAGAATGTTTTGAGACATAAATTGCATCATAAATCTTTGCCTTATTCTTGAGCTTAAGTAAAAATAATAATTATAAGCACTTAATTATTGACTATGATGCCAATATCATCATAGTTTTATTAACATTTAGGTTTTTTGATAGACACTTTTAATTGGGTTGAATCTCTTCTTTGTTTACTGAGAGGTTTTGTCCTGAAATGGCACTGAACTCTGTCAAACTACATTTTTTTCTCCCATTTATTGAAATGAACATATGGTTTATCTTCTTTATTTTATTAATGTAAACAAATTTTCATTCATTTGTGCATGCTAATTTACACTTGTATTGTTCTGGATTAATGTCACTTTCCATGATATTTTACATTTCTTATATATTGCTGGACTTAATTTTATAATAGCTTATTACTTATTTTTATGTGCAAACTGTTGATGGGGAAGACTGTATCTGTAGCACCTTAAAACCCCATCCTTTGTGCATCAATTTCTCTTAAAGCTCCCTGGAGAAGTCCCACCCACAGGCATTGTGGTTACATAATCTGACTCAGGTTTTCTATGTAAGAAATATCCTATGCCAAAAGTTTTTGTTGAAAATGATTAGTGGCAATTGTTAAACATCACAGTTACTTGAGAGTGAAATTATCTGTTTATAAACACACACACACACACACACACACACACCCAAAAAAAAACAAAAAACAAAAAACAAACAAACAAAAAAAACCCAGCCTACCTAAAACTGAAAATGGAGAATGAAAAATCTTTGCGTGATTTGGAAAGGCTGTGATTTATTCCTGGTGTTTAGAAGATTGCATGCTTGTGGAGAACTGTTGAGATGACCAAGAAACACCAAAAAGGCCCTAATCTCACAACTGTGGCTGATGTTGAGGCCATGCACAATTCCGAAGTGAATGCTACGGCATAATTGTAAACTGTTTTGTTAAAATGTGCCCAACACACATGCAGAGCTCCTTGAGAAAGTATGAAAGATTAAATGTTCTAAAACTCAAGGAAATCTATATTCAATCTTTACCTGATCTGTAAGTTAACCAAGCTGAAGTTTTAATTCCAGAATATTACATGGAATGCAGACATCATACAATTGGTTCAAGCACCCAAATCTAAGAAGCAATATCAACAAGTTGTGGGGATTGGCAAAATATGATTTTCAGAGCTACCACATACTATTTTCTGTAATTTCCAAAATTTAACCAAACCTTGAGACATGCATATAAACAGAAATTTATGGTCAAACACTTATGGCCAATTGATAGACACTGTTTCCGTGGGGGCTCAGATATTGAACTTACCAGACAAAAACTTTAAATCATCTATTTAAATATATTGAAAGAAGTAAAGAAAACCCAATATGAAGAATTAAAGAAAATAACAAAAACAATGTCTCACCAAATATAGAGTATCATGAGGTAGAAAATAAAAAATACCCAAATAAAAAAGTGAAGCAAAGAAAAATTCCTAAGGGACTCAGCAATGGACTATAGAAGAGGGAAGACGGTATCAGCAGAATTGAAGATAGGTTATTTGAGATGATCAAGTCTGAGGAACTAAAAGAAGAGAATAAAGAAAAATAAACAGAACCTCAGAGACATTTGGAGCACCATTAAGAGTAATATAGAAGCATTATGGGAATTTTAGAAAAACAAGAGAAAGTAATAGGAGCAGAAATAATTTTTGAATAAATAGTGTTTGTAACTTACCAAATCGAATGAGATTTTAAATTTTTTTAAATATTTATATTTAATTTTGAGACAGAGACAGAGCATGAGCAGGGGAGGGGCAGAGAGAGAGAGAGAGAAAGCGAAGCAGGGTCCAGGCTCTAAGCTGTCAGTACAGAGCCCAATGTGGGGTTGAACCCAAGAGTCATGAGATCATGACCTGAGCTGAAGTTGGACGCTCAAGGGACTGAGCCACCCAGGCTCCCCAATGAGAGAAACATTAATCTACTTACACAACAAGCTTAACAAAATCCATATAGAATAAAGTCAAGGATATTTACACCTAGACACACCAGAGTCAACCTGTCAGAAACATAAGATAGAGAGAATTTTAAAAAGGAGCAACAGAAAAATGATTCATTGCATACAACGAACCATCAATAACATTAACAGATGGCTTCTGCACCAAAACCATTGAGGTCAGAAAACACTGGGATGACAATTTGAAAGAAAAGGACAATCAAAAAAAACTTCATTTCCATCAAAACTATCTTTCAAAAATTAAGCAGAAATTAAAACGTTCTTATTTAAACAAAAATTGAGAGAACTGTCCATTAAAGTTTTCCTATGATAAATATTAATGGTAGTCCTTCAGACAGAGAGAAACTGACATGAGAGGTAACTGTAATCCATATCAAAGAATGATTGCTCCGGTAAAGGCAACTACATAAGTAAATATAAATGACAGTAGAAATGTATTTTTGTAAAATCATTCTTCTCCTACCTCATTTAAAACATAGCTGCACAAAGAGATAATTATAAAATTGATTTTGCTGGCAATACCATTTATAAAAGTATAATTTGCATGGCAAAAAATTGCTCAAGGGAGGAGCAAAGGTATGAAACTATATTGGAGAAAAGTTTCTATATTTTAGCAAAAAAAAAAAAAAAAGGAATAATCTAAACCATAATTAAACTTTAAGACAAAACTTGTTCCTAGAGAAAAATAGGGACATTTGAAAATAAAAGTGTCAATCCATCAAATAATATAAACATATAGGCACATGGGGATATATACACATGATAAAAAAATGAAATTCAGAGGAAAAATCGATAATTAAATTGTAATAGCTGCAGATATCAATATTCCACTTTCAATAATGGATACAAGTAGCCAGAAGACCAAGAGGGATGAGAAGGTTTTACCAATAATGTAAACAAACTAGATCTAGGTCAAATCTATAGAATGCCTCACACAATAACAAACACACACTCTTCTCAGACACACCTGAAATGTTCACCAGAATAAACACTAAGCTAGCCCACAAAACCAACCTCCATGTAATGAAGCTGACTGAAATCATGCAAAGTATGTGGTACAATAACAATGGAATTCATTAGACATTTATATGAACAGTAAAGTTAGGAAATTTAAAAATATGAACTGATGAGGGAAATTAGAAAGTAATTGAGGTGAATGAAAATGAAAACAATAAATAATTTACAAGATGTAACTAAGTAGCACTTAGAGCATACTTAAAATGTAAATAACTCTTAGGGCACCTGGGTGGCTTAGTCGTGGTAAGCTTCCAACTCTTGATTTCTGCTCAGGTCATGATCTCACAGTTGGTGGTTTCAAGCCCTGAACTGGATTCTGTGCTGACAATGTGGAACCTGCCTGAGATTCTGTCTCTTCCTCTCTCTGCCCCTCCCCTGCCCATGTTCTTTCTCTGTCTTTTCCTCTCTCAAAATAAATAAACTTAAAAAATAATTCAATAACTTTATTTTAAAATAAAATCTCAAATCAATAACCTAACTTTTTACTTGTGAAACAAATAAGAACCAACTAAGAAAGGGAAGAAATATAGAAAGGAAATGAATGCTACAAAAACAATAACAAAGTCAACAAATAAAACCTTAGTTCTTTGAAAAGATCAGTATAATTGATCTTTAGCTACACTGACCAATAAAAACATTAGACAAGAGTCAAGTTACTGAAATCAAAAATGAAAGGGGACATCACTACTGACCTTACACAAATGGAAAAGGAGTATAAGGAACTACTATGAACAACACACATCAACAAATTAGATAATCCATGGGATGCTTGAGTAGCCCTGTCAGTTGAGCATTTGACTCTTGATTTCAGCTCAGGTTATGATCTTAGGGTCATGAGATCAAGTCCCACACCAGGCTCGGCACTGAGCATGGAACCTGCTTGAGATCTTCTCTCTCTCTCTCTCTCTCTCTCTCTCCCCCTCCCTAAGCCCCTCTCCCCTGCTTGCACTCTCTCTGTCTAAAAATAAACAAACAAGCAAAAAAAAAAATCCACAAATTAGATAACCCAGATTAAAAAAAAATCCTACATATACAAAAACTACCAGAACTGATTCAAGGAAAAATATGGTACCTGGATAGACAAACTACAATTAAAATGTTTCATCAGTTATTTTAATCCTCTAACAAAGAGCTCAGGCCCAGGATTCACTGGTAAATTATACCAAATGCTTAAAGAAAAATTATTATTGATCCCTCACAAGCTCTTCTAAACATAGAAGGTATGCTCCCAACTCATTCTAAGAATCCAGAATTAACTCTGACGCTAAAGTGAGCAAAGACATAACAAGACAGACTAACTTCTCTTAAGAATATAGACATAAAATTTCTCAAAATGATTCCAGCAAATGGATCCAAGCAATAAATAAAGTGAATTATGTACCATGACCAGGTGGGATTTATCCTGTGAATGCAAGTTTAGTTTAGAAATTTAAACTAAAGCAATGTTTGGATGCCTGGGTGGCTCAGTTGGTTGAGCCTCTGACTCTTGGTTTTGGCTCAGATCACAGACTGGTGGTTTTGGGGGATTGGGCCCTGCATTGGGCTCTGCACTGGCAGCACAGAGCCTGCTTGGGATTCTCTCTCCCCTGTCCCTGACTTGTGCTGTCTCTGTCTCTCAAATAAATAAACTTAAAAAATTTTAAATTAATTAAAAAGTAAAAAAATAAAATAAAATAAATTAATGTTACTACCAATCAATAGGACAAAGGGCAGAAACCGCAAGAGTGTCTCAATAGACACAGAAAAATCATGTGACAAAATCTAAAAACTTCTCCCAATACAAACACTTAACAAACCACTAATAGAGGGGAACATCCTCACCTATATAAAGGGCATCAAGCCATAGTTAATGACATTATGGTTTATCATAGTAAAACTTATACTTCATGATGAAAGCCTGAATGCTTTTCCATTCCCATCGGAATGACAAGGATGCCTGTTTTCGCCACTTCTAGTCAACATTGTACTTGAAGTCCTAGCCAAGGAAATCAGAAAAGAAGACATTTAAGCAGGGATCCAGTTTGGAAAGGGAGAAATAAACTTACCTTTATTCGCAAGTGGTACTATCTTGTGTATGAAAAATTATAAAGAATCCACAAAAAGTTATTAGAAGTACTAACCAAATTGACAAAGTTCACAGAAAACAAGATTTTCATAAAAAATCAGTTGTTTTTCTGCATACACGCAATGTATAATCCAAAAATAGAAAATCCCTTTATAATAGTATCAAAGATAATAAAATAATTAGAAATTGTTTTAACAAATATGCTAGACTTGTACACTAAAATCTACAGAACAAATTGGAAAGAAGTTAAATATCAATATAACTGGAAAGACATCTAATGTCTAAGAGTCAGAATTAATATTATTATTATTAAATATTTACTTATTTATTTTGAGAGAAAGAGAGAGAGCAGGGAGAGGCAGAGAGAGAGGGAGAGAGAGAATTCCAAGTGTCCCAAGCTGACAGAACAGAGTTCGATTCAGAGCTTGAACTCACGAAACGTGAGGTCATGACCTGAGCCAAACTCAAGAATCAGACCCTTAAAACGACAGAGCCACCCAGGTGCCCCCAGATTTACTATTATTAAGATAGTTATTCTTCCCAAATTGATCAACAGATTGGACACAACCTCTATCAAAACTCTAGCTGTTTTTTGTTTGTTTGAGGAAATTATGCTAAAATTCACATGCAAGACATCTAGAACAGCAGAAAATCTTGCAAAAGAAGAACAAATTTGGAGGACTCACCCCACTTGATTTCAAAATTTAACACAAAGCTAAAGTCATGAAGGCAATGTGGTAAGATTTTTTTGGTATTTTTCCTGCTCTCTGGTTGATGAGCTTTTCACTAGTAGCTTCTTATGTTTTATTAGCAAAGAAAATTTTTGCCATTATTTCTACCAGTATTACCTTTACTCCATCGTGTGCCTTCTCTTTGGGAATCAGGTTACATAGAGGTTACACCTCTGGTTCACATGTTTCAGTTATACCATGCTTCTTTTTCTCCAGTGTTACTTTATATCTAGTTTTCTTAGTTTGACTTAATAAAATCTAAATCTGATTCTTTTCACATCCCTATACCCTTTTCGAATTCTCCATTTTTACATATTAAACCTCTATTTTCTGCTCAACCTGGTACCACATCATTTAACTCCAAATCGTACAAAATTAGAAGTTAGTAGTGCCTTTGAAGACACATTATCATTCCTTTTACCGTCCACGTTTTGTTAGTCACGTCATGTTATTTACATTATTACATGATATTATTTACATTATGTACATGATATTTACATTACTATTACATATTGTACTAATTATTTTCATTTTGGATGGTATTTTTAGCTACTTTGGAGAAAGTCTACTCCATTTACTCTTGGAGGAAATGAAAATTAGACTTTCTATCTCCTTCTGATCTCTGGGTTGGGATTGTGTCTCTCATGTTAGGTCATTTGTTATACATCATGCCCAGGGCAGTAGAAATCACTAAAGGCATGTGCGATAGATTTTGCTGGTTATACACTGTGTTGGAACAACAATGTCTGACTCCACTGGGGTTTTGAAGTTTGGGGACAAAATCTTGGGCTGGTGAAGGCCATCTTTCCTGGTATATTGAGGAAACATAATAGTAGAATTACAGAGGAGATTATAGTCACAGAAGAATAAACTGAAAGAGCTGAAAATGTAATATGGATTCTCACATCCAATAATTCATAAATCCAGGTCAAGTCCTGGACTTCCAAGCTACTTGTGTCAAGAGATTCCCTTTTTTCCTGAATGTATTTCGAGTTTTGTTCGTGTTATTTATCAAAGTGGTCCAATCAAAATAAATATCAAGACTATAAGGAGGGATGCCTTGGTGGCTCAGTTGGTTACACGTCCGACTTCGGCTCAGGTCATGATCTCAGGGTTTGTGAGTTCGATCCCTGTGTCAGGCTCTGTGCTGACAGCTTGGAGCCTGGAGCCTGCTTCGGATTCTGTGTCTCCCTCTCTCTCTGTTCCTCCCCTGCTCGCTCTCTCTCTCTCTCTCTCAAAAATAATTAAAGATTAAAAAAATTTTTAAGATTATAAGGATGTTTCAAACTTATGTTCTTTAAATTGGGTATCCTAATAGATATTGATTGTTATCATTGTGTAAGTGATCTTTACCGCAGAACCAAATAGTGAGATAGAATCCTATAATCCTGACATTCATTTTGTGCTATCCAAAGATATGACAAGCAACACAAACAGACACGTTAAATTTATTGTCTTGATAAATTGATCAAAATGGTGTCACATATTTGTTTTCCTCACCATTTGGACAATTATTTTTCATTTATTTCAGTGACAACAAGTATTAAGACTCTGCTTTTTTAATCATGCTGTTTTCCATATGGATCTGCTTTGTTTTGTTCTGTTCTGCTTTGCTTTTTGTCTCAGAGCCCTTGACTTTCTTTTTAATATGGTAATTGTTCTTGGTATCTGTCTTTCTGCTCCTAATTTTTTGAGCTCAGATCCATTGTTTTCTGAATTTCATACGTAATTTTTTTCAACTTTGTTTTATTTTCAATTTGAATGAAGTAAAATTCCTTTTCACAAAAAAATGGGAAAGTAACTGAATTCTTATGTAAACAATTTAATGTACTTGAACATTTCATTTGGTAATATTTTTATTTACATAAATATTTATGTGTAATATTTATTACAGCTATTACTTGACGTTTTCTATTAGTTATAAGAATCTGTGAGGTAAGCCTTGTCACATTTGTTTTTATATGTAAAGAAGCTGTGTATTAAATATGTGATTCTTTATCTAGTTTGCCAGAGTTGTCAACACTGATTCTATTCAAGATCTCTGTGACTCTAAACATATAGTAATTTTTATAGTCTAATATGTTGAATAGAAGTCAACTGGATTTTCAGGTTTTTAACCAGGTTTAAAATTTGAAATTGCTGTTAAGTATTGGGAATTGGTGAATATGTCATCATGCTTCCTGCTTCCTGCTTATACCTAGATTAAAACCTGAATCAATTTATTTAATTTTCCCGGATAAATCATATTATTAGCTCTCATATTCGTAGGCTAAAGTTTAAGCTGAAATATGGTTTAATATGTCCCAAATGAGTTGCACCCTTCTATGTCTAGTCTCAGTTCTGTTATGCCCCCATTTGTACTCAAAGGTCCAGCTATATTAAGATTTTCTCTTTCTTCCACTTGCCATGCACCTTACCATTTGCAGGAAATTTTACACGGTGTTATTTTTGCCTGAAACACTCAAGCTAACTCTTTACCAAATGAACTCTTTTTTTTTAATTTTAAAGTTTATTTATCTATTTTGAGAGAGAGAGAGAGAGAGCAAGCAAGCAGCAGAGGGAAAGAGAATCCCAAGCAGGCTCCACACTGACAGTGCAGAGCCAGATGGGGGGCTGGAACCCACATACCGTGAGATCACGACTTGAGCCGAAATCAAGAGTCAGATGCTCAATTGACTGAGCCATTCAGGTGCCACTTTACCAAGTTAACTCTGAACCAACCATTCAGTCTAAGATGAACCATTACTTGTGCCTATATATATATATATATATATATATTTTTTTTTTTTTTTTTGAATTCCTAAGGCTGGAACGTACATTCTCCATACAAGTTTCAGTAGCACACTGCACTTACCTTTTTACTTCACTTATCACACTGCATTGTGATTACTAATTAAGTTTTTGTTTCACTTGCTAAATTCCTTTTTTTGTTGTTGTTAATGTTTATTTTTGAGACACAGTGAGAAAGCACGAGTAGGAGAGGAATAGAGAGAGAGTGAGACACAGAATTCAAAGCAGGCTCCGGGCTCTGAGCTGTCAGCGCAGAGCCCAACATGGGGCTCAAACCCATGAACCATGAGATCATGACCTGAGCCGAAGTCAGACAGACACTTAACTGACTGAGCTGCCCAGGTGCCCCTCACCTGCTTCTTAATTACATGAGGCCAAAACCTCCCACTTTTGTTCAACTTAAGCCCTGAGTCCAGCATCTGGTTTCAATAAACACTTGCAGAACAAATGTTTCCCTTAATAACACCAAATAATTTATTTCAAACAAAACTCAGCTGAGCTCCAAGTTTCTGAATGAAATAGGAAAATAGCAATGATTTGTATTGTAAAAACATGATCTTTTAGGGAAACTTAATTGTATGATTCTATAAATTTGCTGTGGAATTTATTTTATTATTCAATAATAAACGTGACAGTTCAAATGAATGCTACTTATTTATCTTTCTATACATATTAAAACACCAGGATATTGTGTTGTATAATATATATTTTAACAGTACAATATAAATCAGTAAGATTTGGAAGGGAGAGTATCAATTCATTTTAGAATAAAAATGTAGATATCTAAATCTCTTTTTATCCTTTTACATTGTGTAGATATGGGGACTTGTTGGCCTAAATGGACACAAAAAAAATAAATTATAGACAAAGGAAGTAAATTGTATACATTTTACAGAAAAAAAAATTAGAATAGGTTTCCTTCTGGTTTAATCAAGGGTTTTCTCATGTCAGTGACTAGAAACTTAGAGAAATCAGATGGCTTATTCAAACTGTGCGTGTTGCAATCTCATTAAGAAGAGTCAATTCTAAAATGTGCATGTTTCTGAAAAGATAAAATTATGTCTCTGCTAGGTCAACATATTCAGGAGGCAAGTGAATTTATTTGAAATTTCAGTGAGAAGAGGGAATTTTCCTAATTAACAAGATCACGCAAGGAGTAAAAAGAAAAAAAATTCAGTTAATGTAGTCTGCCATTAATCAACTAATTTCACTACAAGTGGCTGAGTCATTGATTCTCATCCCTGCTCGTGCAGGTTTCCAACATTGACAAACTGTAGTGAACTAAACTTCTAATTTATGGCATCCACTCTAGAATTCATGACTTTCAGCTCTACTGAAGCAAGTCTACTTTTCCAATTGAAGAACCTATTTTTAGTTTCCAAAATATAATAATGTTTTTGCCATCACTCCGTGGTACGCATAGAGGATAAATCCAGTATACAAGTAGATTCAAAAGGAAAACATTGTACTCTTTCTTTTTCTTTGTTAAGAACATTTATTTTAACATGATCTTTGAATAATAAATAAAACATAGCTGGTCAAGCAGAATAAGTATTTGGAAATGAATTAAAATATTGTTGATCACTGGGACTATTCACTGAATTTCAGTATCTGTGCTACTTTCTTTTTAAACCCCCTGAATCCTTAATTTCATAATCTGTAGAAGAGGAAATATAATGGTAGTAATGTACTAGATTGTGGTGAGAATTTAATGAGATAATGAAGGTAAATACTTGGCACAATGTTTTGCATATAGTAACTCCCAACACATACTACCTGTAATGATTAATATTAAATATTATGAATATTATCTTTGTTCTTTTGATAGAATTATTTACTATGTATAGGCTTGGTTTTGTGTGACTATATAACTGAAGTTATCAGTCATTAAATCACTAGACAAAACTGAATACCTGGGTGTTGATCTATGATATCTCTTAGTGCCCAAGTGTACAGATAATTCAAATGTCTGCTTCTTTTTGTTTTTTAACCTTCGCTTTTGACCTGTAACCACATCTCCCTGAGTTTAGCAGCAGCTGATTTCATTACAAAAGTGACAACTCAATTTTCATCTATATATATTGCTAATTAACTTAATCTTTTGCTATGCAGGAAACCCCCGAGCCCTTGGTCACATTTGGTGTGACTTCCTTAATGAAAAATTTTATAACCATAGTTGTCAGTGGGGATACTAAGATAATAAGATGTTCTCTCAGAACATGTAACATAGTGAGATATCAAAAAATGAGAAAGGGAAAGATTAAAGAACAGGAAATGGAATGAATGGAGCAGGTCAAGGTGCACAACTAAGAATTTTAGAATTTCTTGAAACACTGGGTCTCAAACTATGAGAACGTGAAAGTCACCTGGGAGATTTCCTAAAATAGTTATGTTTGGTAATTCCTGGCCATTCTTTCCCCATTCCTGCAAATCATAATTTCCCAGAGAATGTCTCTGGAATTTTTCAATTCATTACTTTTTGCATTCTATTTATTTATTTATTGTTTCTGTTTGGAAGGCTCCATCCCTGGCCTCCTCTGGGAGTTCCTTTGTTAAAAGCTGTTCCCAGAAGAGTTAGAGCTACTCTCACTTTTAGACCCTCTTGCCCTGGACCAAAACTGTTACATGGTAATGGTAAATTGTGTCGTAATTGTTTACTTTTTCTTCCCAATGAACCACGTACATATTCATTAAAGGTCTGTGTCTCATCACCCAGATCCTGCTGTGCTGCTTGACTTTTGGTAGCTACCTCCTAAAATGCTTGTGGACTGAACAAACTGTCTTGCTATGGGAGCATGAACACCCACTCCACCAGCTCCGTGCGTTATAATGTAGGGATTATTGGGAAGAGTTTACAAACATTGCCATAGAAGATGACACACCATTCTTTGAGTTCTCCCCCTGGTGGTATAACATGAAATGAACTGGCCAGAGCATAATGACTTCTTAATACTACATGGTTTTTTTGTTGTTGCTGTTTGTTTTTTTAATACTACATGTTTATAACAAAAGAGCAGAGTGAACTCCTAGGCAACTTGGTAGTGCCTGGAGTTTCCTGATTGCGAAAGTAGACCACAGAAGTCTCCTGGGTTTAGTTTTTGAATGAGCCCATTCTTGGAGTGACCAGATGAGTACCTCTGTGCTACCTTATAAAATGAGGGGAGAAACTGATTTCCATAACCAGCCTCTTTCCTCCCCTCATGAACATTTCCTGTTGCAAAAGCACACAACTCCCTGCCCATGTCCCATCCTTGTTTTCTTCTTAGCATGTTCTCTTCAATTAATTTAGGATAAGCTTCAGGTGAAGTAAGATTTCGAGCATTCTTTTAAATATTCAGTAAAAAATAAAAGTGATGGGCGTGCCTGGATGGATCAGTCAGTTGAAAAACTGACTCTTGATTTCAGGTCAGGTCATGATCTCATGGTTCATGGGTTTGAGCCCCACGTTGGGCTCTGCACTGACAGCATGTAGCCTGCTTAGGATTCTGTCTCCCTCTCTCTCTGCCCTTCCCCCATGTGCATTCTCTCTCTCTCTCTCAAAAATTTATAAACATTAAAAAAATAAAAGTGATAGAAATTTAAGCACTAAGGTTGCCAGTGAGAACTTGTAGGGAACACATCCATGCATTAAAAACAATTAGGTTCCTAAGCCCATGCATGGCAATTCTGTTTGGTTTTGTTTTCTGGAAAAAAAAAAAAGTGTGTGTGTGTGTGTGTGTGTGTGTGTGTGTGTGTGTATTCATTCTCTTCTGTTCTCTGCAATGTGAAATACTAAATAAATAAATAAATAAATAAATAAATAAATAAATAAATATGTGTAGTTCTCATAAGAAAAAAATTTGGGTCCTAGATTTGCATCAGAAGAGAAGTAGGCAAGAAAAGCCTTTGATATTTATAAAGGTTACCTTAGTTCCTAAGGTCTCTTGAGTTCTTATTTTGAAATTTTTCTTTGCATTAAGTCCAAGAGATGGTTTTCTCTACCGCAATATACTAGCATTGAAGCTCTTTATTTAATCTCACTAAGCTTCTGTTTACTAGAATTTCAAAAGCAAATAATACTACCCGCCGCTTAGCAATTTCATGGTTATTATATGAAGTAATATTTTAAAACATGTAATACATTTCCTGAATTGATAATGAGCATTGAATAAATTGTGGATGTTATAGTAAAATATTTTTGGCAAATAAAAAGTAGATCAGAGTTTAGAAAGACGTAAGTATGACGTGACACTACACTAAACCAAGAAAAACACATTTCCAAAGACATTAATTAGTACATAATGTGTAAGCAAGGAATCCTGTAGGATTTCACAAGAATGAAAGCAATTTACATTTAGTCAATGTATACTGTGGATAAACTTGGATTGGAACTTAGCCATTTAGATATTAGAAACGTGATAGGTGGAGCTCATGGGAAAAGAGGGAATGAACTGAACTGATGAGAAAAGGTAGGATTTTTATGATGATTCCCATATCCAAAAATAAATCAATATTACTGAATATTAATTTCAAAATATAAGTAATTTTTGAACTAAGCATTCTGAAAATTATGGGAAGCCTTTGAAAATGTGGACAGTGCCTCACAGTGTCAGAAAATGTTTCCTCTAACCACACGATACTGTAATATAATAAGAAGGCATTATGTATTAAACTGGCAGCTATAGATTCTATATACAAGCTGTACGTCTCTAGGAAATCAAAGGATCTTTTTGAGTTTCAGCTTCTATGTCCATGAAATGAAGATAATAGTTCCTGTTCTGTGGGATGCTTAGTCAGATAAAATAAAATACCACATGGAAAAGACACACACATATTAAATAGTCAACAAAATGGATGAAGACTCCTGACCTGAAGGTTTCTTCAGATTTCTTGGCTTTGCTACGTTGTCATGGTCAACCTTACATTCAAGGGCCAGCCCAAGTCAAGTCCCTGTTCTTTCACTGACTTACTTTGACAGAAGGCTAGCCAGGTGGCCAAACCTAAACCCCTGACGATGGCTGAAATGTAGCATCACCACTACTTTCTTTTTTTTTTTTCTTAAGTTTATTTATTTTTGAGAGAGAGAGAAAACATGAGTAGGGGTGGGGCAGAGAGAGAGGGTGGGGGGAAGAGAGAGAGAATCCCAACCAGGCTTCCACACTGTCAGCAAGAGCCCGATGTGGGGTTTGAACCCACCAACCAAAAGGTGAGATCATGACTTGAGCTAAAGTTGGACGCTTCACTGACAGCCATGCAGGGGCCCCACCACTGTTTTCTGAATGTAACGTTGAAAGTCAGGCTGCTCATCTCAGGGCAAATTCGGCCTGCTTGAGACATCTTTTCTGGAAAAATGTATATGTTGATGAATTGCTTATATCATAAATATTTTCTAGGGTTTACTACTATGAAAAAAACCTTCCTTCTGTACAATGATTTTTCCCGCCCTCTATCAGTAGCCCTTTGTTTTGTTTATCACCTTGCCACAAATTATGAAACAAAATTGCTGCTTTTAAATTTCTGGCTAAATTATTAGAGGGCTAATTGATATTTATCAGTCAATACATGGTTTCTAGTTTTTGGGCTTTTTTGTAGAGATTGATTTTCACTAACACTGGTAATGTATTTTTCTTTTGTTGGCCAGCATCACTTCCTTGAACTTGAGTTATTCAGATGAGATCCATGCATTTCAAATTTTAGTTAGGAAAGGAATAAGGGATTCAAACAATATTGTCTCTAAATTAGAATATGCTTCAAAATTTCATAAAAGTAGATTTTTTTCCATTGAGAAATACTATCTATTTATTATTTTTTAAAATGTCTATTTATTTTGAGAGAGAGAGAGAGAGAGTAGGAGCAAGGAGAGGGGCAGAGAAATAAAGAGAGAGAGGATCTCAAGCAGGCTCTGCCCCTTTAGCACAGAGCCCAATGAGGGGCTCAAATCCACAAACCATGAGATCATGACCTGAGTTGAAACCAAGAGTCCGGTGCTTAACCAACTGAGCCACCCAGGTGCCCCAAGAAATACTATCTAAAGGAGAAATTCTATATAGTTTTTTGGTAGGGAAAGAGAAAGTAAAAGTCTTCGAGTGTTTTCGAGAAAGTAAAGGTCTTTGAGTGCTTTCCACCAACATGAACTTAGAATACTGCTACTTTAATAAATTTGGGGAATAATTTTATACATAATTTGTACCTATTTTACTCAATAATGTATCTTGCACATACTTCCCATGTCAGTAAGCATGTTTCCATAGTATCTCTTTGAATGAATAGCTGGTGATAATTATGTAAAATGTTTAATACTTAATTTAACCAACTGGACATCCAGATTGCTACGAAATATTCACTTTAATGTGGAAAAGTCATAGTTTACTTTTAGAAGTATTTATTGGAATCCTAGAAAATAATAAATCTGTATTTTCTAGGATTCCAATAAATAAGAGGGCACGACTACACTTTCACTGGCAATAGATACCTCTCTTCGTATTCCTGGATTTGTGGTCAAAACTGATAGAATCAATGATGCGCAGTTCATGTGGCAAGATTTTAGGATCTGTGACCCCTTTCACATTCTCCACAGCCCACAGAGCATTCTTGAAAGTCACTCTGCTAATATTTCATCATTTGTTCTTGTTAATATTCAAACACCTTATGGGAGAATAGAGCAAAGCTTTTAATGGTTACACATAAATAATAATATCTACAGGACCATATGATTAGGAAAACAAGGGCTTGATTGAGACTCCGTGCAGTGGCTCCAAGGGGTAATGTAGCCAGGAACATGATTCCCCTGAAAGAAATTTTGAACAATCAGTGGAGGGCGTTCTTATTAATATCAGCCTTAATAGAATCCGCAATCTATTAGATGGCTTTTCCTTTCCCTGCACAGACAGCCCAAATATCCTGTTGGCTCTGGAATTTTGACTTGTGGTCTCACGTTCACTTTATCATTGTGAAGTCTGTACTTTGCTTCTGAACAAACTTAGCAAGAGGTTGCAGGAAATATTTCCTTAACTTATATTATACTTTAATGATTGCCAAGTGGTATTAAGAAGGAATATGCTCTCCCTTTTCAGAAGAAAAAAAATAACACAGACACTTCACAAGATTTATCTTTGCATAAAATAATGTAATCTGCTTTTTGGATTAGGAAATGCAATTATTCAGCCAAACTCTGGCACAAGAGATGTTCCCCTGTTGAATCCCCTTCTGTTTCAGGCTGAAAAAGTAAAAGAGTTGGAAAAGGGTTGACATATTTAATGCATGTAAAACAGTAAAGATAATATATTTTTAATAAGTCTCTGTCTTTCCTGTCACTTTTTAGAATGATGGTGCTATATTGCATTCATTTCAAATCAGGAATGAAATGGAACTGATTGTGTTATATATATATATATATCTTTTATTTGGCCAAGCACAGTTTTATAGGTATCCAATTCAACAAGCATGAAAACATCACTGAGGGATAAAAAAGGAAAAAAAAATGTATAGTTGGGTCATTGAACCAGGTTCCAAAATCATATTCATCTTCAAAAGAGTAGTAAATAAACAGTACTGACCTTTTACTTCAAGAAATTATTTCTCTCAAAATCTAGTCTTCTGAACTCTCTAAACTGTGCCCTCATGAAAGCGTTAAAGAACAAAAAGTCAACTGAGGAAATTTGAAGATCAAATTGGCTTTATTCACTAATTCATGAATTAGGCAGCATCCCTTCTAGACCCTAGAAAGGTGCTCCAAGGAGTTGTACAAAACAGCTTTTTATAGGCTATAGGCAGAAGGAGAGTGGAACAGGGAAGTGACTAGCAGAAGAAAAGAAAGGGTTGTTTCAGGCTGGGTCATCGTCTTTTGGGAGACATGGAATGATGGGGTTATATCATGCTGAACACCTCACCAGCCCAGATCAGGAGATGGCATTTGGACTGCTTAAATGTCACATTTCTGGAAGAATTTGAAACTGCAAATTAGTCTTGGTTTGCTCTCTTGGGGACAATTGAGTCCAGTTTGGGCCTGTTTTTTTTCTTTTCCAACGATAGGAAAGGCAAAGTTCCTGAGACAAGTTCAGATCCTTCTAGTATGTTTACCCTGCCATACCAAAAAAAAACCAAACAAACAAACAAACAAAAAAAAAACAGGACAATTCCAAATAATTGATTTTCAATCATTTATTTGTGAATTTTTGATATGCTTTATCAGAGGATGTGGGTATGTTTATATAAAACAGAAAAATATCAGTTAAGAGAAAAAAATCTGTGAAATAACAAAATGGGATACTAAATCTTTTTTGAAGTTGGTACTAGAAGCCGAACAATGATACTGAGGTTGTAAAGAAATTTACAGCATTTCAAACTGAATCATAAATTTAACTCTGATATCTAGGAGGTCAATGCGAAATGAAAGCAGTGATTACATGATTCATAAGTTCAAAAAAATCCATAGCAAACTTCTCAGTAAACAACATATTTTCTTGGCATTTAAATATGACAGTGTAGGGGAGGAAAAATATAATTTTCCCTCTACCCCTCTGAATTCTTGTCTGAAACCTTCTACACTAAAAGAGATTATCAAGAGAAAAACAAACAGAGGTGTGCCATGTATAATCCATGTACACACAGGAAATAACCAAGACAACTGAAAAATTCTGAAGTTGCCCAAAGTGCCCTCTTTAAATATCAGCTTCAGCTGAAGGCAAAAAAAAAAAAAAAAAAAAAAAAAAAAAAAGATGTTGGGGAAGGGGGAGAAAGTCATGGGAGTTTACTAGGAAAAGCAGAGTAAACAAGGGTAAGGCTGTTAGACAGATTGAAGTCACTATCTCTTCCATGAATAATACTTTCTTGTGACTTAAAATCATCCTTTTCTTCCTAGTAAGAAGAAGGAGAGATGCCTTTACAAATGGAGATTTCCCCTATAAGTGTAAATGTTCCTTCCAAAAGTGTGTTTTCCACTGTTTTCCTCACTTCAAAATAAAACCTATGCCAAAGGGGTGTATTTTGGAGTGCCACATTCTGCTCCCCATCGAGAGTTATTTTTCCCCCTCCTTTGGTCTTTCTGTAGAGGATTCAGAGTGCAGAACTTAGTATTTTTGTGACTTGCTGAAGAATTGGAATAAAATCTTTCATACAAATCCCTTAACATTCAACATGAGGTAAAGGAAAATTCTCTTATAACTCAGGGTGAGTCATTTATTGAGAGGCCAAATGGCCCCAGTGTAGAGAATTTTGGTTATATTGAGTGATTCAATAACAATACCCGATGATGCAAAGGAGCATCAGTATTCTTATAGAAATGTATGCAAGCCTTACTCTGGAGAGAAAATATGGTAAGATCTAAAACACACGTTAAATTAATTAAACAAGGAGACCATTGGAACACAGTGGTTCCTGTGCCTTGGCAGCCTATGTAAGCAAACCAAAATCCAAGCCTGTAAATACCTAAGGGACAACCTACCACAGCCAACTATATTCTAACCCGTAGGCAATCAGTAATTACCTTGTTGTTCATCTGTCTATTCTCTATAAAGGTACCTCCAGCACCTATGGTTTGATGCTTCCAAATTCAAATAAAATTTGGCTTGAATAAACTCAACATGGTTAATAATGCCTCAGTGTATCTTTTTTTAAGTTTATTTATTTTAAGGGAGAGAGAGAGAGAGAGAGATAGGCAGAGAGAGAGAGAGAGAGAGAGAGAGAGAGTGAGAATCCCAAGCAGAGTCTGTGCTGTCAGCACAGAGCCTAATGTGGGGTCTGATCCCATGAACCACGAGATCCTGACCTGAGCTGAAACAAGAGTCGGATGCTTAACCGACTGAGCCACCCAGGTGCTCCCAATCAATGTGTCTTTTAACAGAACCCATGCCATATTCTTACCATAGCCCAGATCTGGTACCAACGACTTAAGTCTCATCGTTTGTGTAAACTACAAACAATCCTGTGTCTAGCCTATATGTGTTATATGGTAATTGCAGAATGTTGATTAAACCATGATCTTAGAAGATAATGCATAGAAAGTTAAGTTTTAAATGGAGGAGTGTTCTAAACAAATAGTATGGATTAGTCCCTGCCTGGTATCTTGCTGGTGAAGTTATAGAATAAGTTATAGAATAAGTTATAGAATAAGTATTGATTATAAACAGTAGTTGTATGAATGAGAGGGAGCTATATTTGTTTAGATATAGATGTATACCAACTATTTACTGAAGATGTAACTAACCATTTACTGAACCATATACTTTACCTTGATGGAATAATCAAAGTTAGAGTTATTTACAGAGTATTATTATATTATTCCTTATACACTTTTCACATATTGGTGTTATTTGCCCAATTATTTGGTGAGCTACCTGAGGTCTGGACTTTTGTTTGATACACCTCAAAATTCCTTTTTTATCTTCTTTTCTAAAATTTATGTCTGTGTTTTTAATTTTTCTTTTTTCGAGTTTTTATTCAAATTCCAGTTGGTTAACATACAGTGTAATATTAGTGTCAGGTGTAGAATTTAGTGATTCGTCCACTTACATACAACACCCAGGGCTCATCATAAGTGCCCTCCTTAATACCCATCACCCACATGCACCTCAAAATTCTTAGCATATATTAGATATTTAATACTGTTAAAAAGAGTTTGAGCAAGTTGACTGCTTGATCTAACCTAGCATGGATTTTCTCGTTTTTCTTAAAGATTCTCTTGTATTTGGTTGTGCCATAAGAAATCGCCTTAGTCTTAGTCACAGGAGAATTTGTATGTGAAATTTAGCCATATGGAACACTAAAAAGAAAATTAGTCCTCCTGCCCTTACAGAATGGGTTCATATTTAACTTCAGTGCTGCAGATAGAAATTCAGTTTTATGAACCAGTTAAAGAAGAAAGTGCATGGTGTGCTTTTTGCAGCACTTAGATATTGATATATGATTTTTTTTTCTTTTCCCAAGGCTAACAGAGGAAGCCACAGCAATTCGACCTTTTAAATGTGAGTGAAACTCTCATTTGAAAGCTTTCCACTACATAACTCCACTCAATTGGCTTGATGACTCAAATAGACACAGGCTTTAGGTTAAAATAGGAACACAGCACTGAAAAGTCTTATAATAACACTAAAGTTGAGGCAGAATATTACATACACAACCTTCTATCTTAGAGTTCTCCTTACGCAACCTTCACATTTGTTAGTCCTTCAATGCCTCCATTATGATTGGACCACAGAGCTCAGGGAATGAGAAGGAATCAAGAATCTTCTTGGTCGACACTCATGTGCATAGTTCACATAGTTGAGACAGCAGTATCTTGCCTGGGATGTACATTGTCCAATTCCTATAGCCCCACAGACAGTAAATGTGATTTATCAGATGTTTGGCTCAGTATTTATTATAAAGTTATTCAATTTTCACTACTTACAATCAAAAGCCACCTGTTCTCAGTACAGTTACATAAATATACTAGTCTACACATACTTTTTTTTCCTCTTCTTACTATGTGAAAATTGAATAAAAATAATAATTTACCTACTATATCCCATGTACTATGTTATATGCTAGAGACTAAGGGGTCAAATACACATATTTATTTATATATTATAAATTGATTATACTTGATTATTTAAGTATTAGACAATAATATGCACTGCATTGGACATTACACTTTACCAGGCATTGAGGAAGGTAGTCAGGATAGAGCTATAAACAATAGATAGGTGTGTGTCTTGCCTTCAGTGGCCAAGCAGGTCATAGTCTAATGGAAAACAGAAAAGTAAAGAGATGATGCTATCCAGTATGATAACTGGCTCATGAACATATGAGCAATAACCAGTCACACAAGCTTTGAAGAGTAGAGTAGAAGAATATGAATTTAGAGAGCAAGATGTATTCCATTTCCCTGAAAGTCTAAAATCCTCTATTTTTATTATCCTTTCCTTCTTCATAAGCTATAATTTGTTATATAAATATTTATTTTCTTATCTACCATGTTTCTTATGTTTCTAGGAAGTTTCCTCCTTCTAAGCCCCTCTTGCCTGTATAACCTCCACAAAAAGTTGAACTATATGAGATTTTCTTTTGAAAATAATGTTTATATGAATATGGTACCTCACTGCTTCTAGGAATTATATTCCCTATTCTATATTTATATTCTTCTATAATTCTTCTATTCAACTATAATTATATTCCCTATTCACTATGATTATTTGATGCCCATTTTCTTATATGACATCCTGAAACTATTAAATCAAAGCTTGACAAATAGGCTAACATAGACCCACTAGAGCCCTTCTCTAAGTCTTTTTAGCAGAAACAGAGACGGTCAATGTCTCTCTAATTATGCAAACATTGGAGATAAAGATAATGAACTTCTCAGAGCAACAAGATGTAACTTCTTGAGAAGGTAGACACAGCGTGGAGAAAGAAGCAAAAATGAAATCCAATTAAATAGGTCTATGGGGCACCTGGGTGGCTCAGTCCGTTAAGCGTCCGACTTTGGCTCAGGTCATGATCTCGCGGTCCGTGAGTTCGAGCCCCGCGTCAGGCTCTGTGCTGACAGCTCAGAGCCTGGAGCCCGTTTCAGATTCTGTCTCTCTCCCTCTCTCTCTGCCCCTCCCCTGTTCATGCTCTGTCTCTCTCTGTCTCAAAAATAAAAATAAAACGTTAAAAAAAAAATTAAAAAAAAAATAGGTCTGAAAAAATTCCGGCCCTGAGACGACTTATTCTTAAGGTCAAGCAAGGTACATTCTTTCCTTTTCAATATTTGATTGTTCAAATTCTCCTTGAAATTTATGAAACAAAAATGCTACTTGAATGGCAAGCTAATTCACATTGGATTTCTTTCACTTGTCAACAAAGAGTTCTAGGTAATACATCTACACCATGTTTTATTTTCTTCTTTCTTCTTCACAACACAGTCCTCAAGGTAAATTCCTGAATAACCCTCTATATTTGAAATTTTTGTTTATGCTATTGATGTTACAGTATCATGTTATGATAAGAAAAACTGGATAATTCCCACACAGTATTGAAATTATTCTTGGAAAAAAACTATACAGCTCATTATACTTTGTCACTTAATCTCCTGGTATTTTACAAACACAAATTATTTTATGTCTTTATTATCATAAAAGATCAGTTTTTCTTCATTATCACTCCAGATGGATCTAACTTCATTATCAAGAAATTGGTATACAAGTAAATACTTCTAGGTTCCCTTTTTACTTATGTCCTCCTTCTTCAAGATGGGAAACTAATAATTAGTTCGTTAGGATCATACATCCACTAAGACATACAAAAATCTTGAGTAAATTCACTGCTTTAAAAGGACAATGCGTGTCCATTCTGTTTCACTTGATTCTGTTGGGATATGCTGTTGTTCTCACAGTAGCCCACAGTTTAGTGACACCCAAGTAAAATGTAAGGAGATACTAAGGAACTGGTTTTCCCTCAGAC
Organism: Panthera pardus; assembly: GCF_024362965.1. Lineage (NCBI taxonomy): Eukaryota > Metazoa > Chordata > Mammalia > Carnivora > Felidae > Panthera > Panthera pardus. The sequence goes on from NW_026526655.1 coordinate 105,954,954, forward strand.
TTAGAGACTAAACTATCTACTGCAGGCTGTTTCTTCTGGATTCCACACTAGTACCTGTATTTCTTCAAAAATGTTTGGGGGGGGGGGGCGGGTGGCTGGGTGGCTCAGTCAGTTGAGAATGTAACTTCAGCTCAGGTCATGATCTCACAGCTCATGGACAGCACTGCATTGGGTTTTCTATTGTCAACACAGATGGCTTCACATTGTCTCTCTCCCTCTCTCTGTGCTCCTCCCCCACTCACATTCTCTCTCTCTCTCTCTCTCTCTCTTTCTCTCTCTCAAAAATAAATAAACATTAAAAAATTTGATGAGAAAAAGTGGGGAGATAATCAGTTTCTAAGCACCCCTTTTATATTTGTAAACCATATGGATGCCAAAGTATACTAAGAAAAAATAAAGAAACTGCACTCCTTGAACCAAATCATGGGATGAGCATTATTTTTTAAATTTATTATTATTTATTTTTATTGATTTAAATCCAAGCTAGTTAGTATATAGTGCAATAATGATTTCAGGAGTGGAATCCAGTGATGAGAAAATGACAGTTTTGATGAGAAAATGGGGAAATTAGAAACATACATATATTCCTAAAATAATTGAAACTAGGGACTGAAAGAGATATTTGCACACTGTTTCATAGTAGATTACAGGCATAGACAAAAGAAACACTAGGCCATGTGATTGATAATAGCGGATTAACCACATTGCTTCTCCAATTAAATGTTTGGAATCCTAGCTCCTGGACCATCCATACTTTAAAAAGGATTGAAGTATGGAAATATGAATTTTGAGATTAACCTAACAATTTGTGAGTTTTGCAGTCAATGGAATTTTAATAGACATAATAAACCTTGCATAAAGAGAGTGTATTGGTTTCTTATTGTTCCTGCAATAAATTAATAAATTAACAAAGAAACAACACATTTGTACATAATCTTGGTCAAAGAAAAATCATAAATATACTGGAAAAGTTGAATTGAATGTTATTGAGCATATAAGGTTTGAAATATTTAACTCAATATGAGTAATCATTAAGAAAATGAAAATCAATGAACATTAAAAAAAGTGGGGGTGCCTGGGTGCCTCAGTCAGTTGAGTGTCCAACTTCAGCTCAGGTCATGATCTCACAGTTCATGAGTTCCGGTCCCGCATCGGGCTCTGTACTGACAGCTCAGAGCCTGGAGCCTGCTTCAGATTCTATGTCTCCCTCTCTCTCTGCCCCTCCCCCGTTTGCACTTTGTCTCTCTCTCAAAACTAAATAAACATTTAAAAAAGTGAAAATCAAGAGTTTCCTGGGTGCTTCATTCTGACTCTTGCTTTCAGCCCAGGTCATGATTTCATGGTTCATGGGAGTCAGGCCCTGCATGGGCTCCATGCTGAGAAGGTGGAGCCTTCTTGGGATCTTCTTTCTCCCTTTCTCTCTGTCCCTCTCCCCCATCATGTGTTCTCTCTCTCTTTCTTTCTCTCTCTCTCTCTCAATATAAATTAACTTAAAAAAATAAAATGCAAATCAAAATTGCAATAAGATACCATGTACACGTAGTGCAATGAGAGTTATTTTTAAAAATTTATTATTGATGAAGAGAGAGAAGATGGAGGCGTAGGAGGACCCTGGGCTCACCGCGTGTCCTGCTGATCACTTAGATTCCACCTACACCTGCCTAAATAACCCAGAAAACCGCCAGAGGATTAGCAGAACGGAGTCTCCGGAGCCAAGCACAGACGAAGGCCCATGGAAGAGGGTAGGAAGGGCAGCGAGGCAGTGCGCGCTCCACCGACTGGCGGGAGGGAGCCGGGGCAGAGGGCCGGCTTGCCGGCCAAGCAGAGCCCCCGAGTCTGGCTGGCAAAAGCGGAGGGGCCAGATGGACTGTGTTCCGACAGCAAGCGCAAATTAGCGTCTGGGAGGTCATAAGTTAACAGCTCCGCTCAGAAAGCAGGAAGGCTGGAGGACAAAGGGAGGGAAAGCTGCTGAGCCCCCGGACTACAGAGCTCAGTTTGGTGGGGAACAAAGGCACCTGCCAGCGCCATCTCCCCTGCCCATCCCCCAGCCAAAATCCCAAAGGGAACCAGTTCCTGCCAGGGAACTTGCTCGCTCGGCGCAAACACCGCACTCTGTGCTTCTGCGAAGCCAAACCTCCTGCAGCGGATCTGACTCCCTCCCCTGCCACAGGGCCCCTCCTGAAGTGGATCACCTAAGGAGAAGCGAGCTAAGCCTGCCCCTCCCGCCCCCGTGCACCTTGCCTACACACCCCAGCTAATACACCAGATCCCCAGCACCACAAGCCTGGCAGTGTGCAAGTAGCCCAGATGGGCCACGCCAACCCACAGGGAATCCTGCCCCTAGGAGAGGGGAAGAGAAGGCACACACCAGTCTGACTGTGGCCCCAGCAGTGGGCTGGGGGCAGACATCGGGTCGGACTGCGGCCCCACCCACCAACTCCAGTTATACACCACAGCACGGGAGAAGTGCCCTGCAGGTCCTCACCACTCCAGGGACTATCCAAAATGACCAAACGGAAGAATTCCCCTCAGAAGAATCTCCAGGAAATAACAACAGCTAATGAACTGATCAAAAAGGATTTAAATAATATAACAGAAAGTGAATTTAGAATAATAGTCATAAAATTAATCGCTGGGCTTGAAAACACTATAGAGGACAGTAGAGAATCTCTTGCTACAGAGATCAAGGGACTAAGGAACAGTCACGAGGAGCTGAAAAACGCTTTAAACGAAATGCAAAACAAAATGGAAACGACGACGGCTCAGATTGAACAGGCAGAGGAGAGAATAGGTGAACTAGAAGATAAAGTTATGGAAAAAGAGGAAGCTGAGAAAAAGAGAGATAAAAAAATCCAGGAGTATGAGGGGAAAATTAGAGAACTAAGTGATACACTAAAAAGAAATAATATACGCATAATTGGTATCCCAGAGGAGGAAGAGAGAGGGAAAGGTGCTGAAGGGGTACTTGAAGAAATTATAGCTGAGAACTTCCCTGAACTGGGGAAGGAAAAAGGCATTGAAATCCAAGAGGCACAGAGAACTCCCTTTAGACGTAACTTGAATCGATCTTCTGCATGACATATCATAGTGAAACTGGCAAAATACAAGGATAAAGAGAAAATTCTGAAAGCAGCAAGGGATAAACGTGCCCTCACATATAAAGGGAGACCTATAAGACTCGTGACTGATCTCTCTTTTGAAACTTGGCAGGCCAGAAAGGATTGGCACGAGATCTTCAGTGTGCTAAACAGAAAAAATATGCAGCCGAGAATCCTTTATCCAGCAAGTCTGTCATTTAGAATAGAAGGAGAGATAAAGGTCTTCCCAAACAAACAAAAACTGAAGGAATTTGTTACCACTAAACCAGCCCTACAAGAGATCCTAAGGGGGATCCTGTGAGACAAAGTACCAGAGACATCACTACAAGCATAAAACATACAGACATCACAATGACTCTAAACCCATATCTTTCTATACTAACACTGAATGTAAATGGATTAAATGTGCCAAGCAAAAGACATAGGGTATCAGAATGGATAAAAAAACAAGACCCATCTATTTGCTGTCTACAAGAGACTCATTTTAGATCTGAGGACACCTTTAGATTGAGAGTGAGGGGATGGAGAACTATTCATCATGCTACTGGAAGCCAAAAGAAAGCTGGAGTATCCATATTTATATCAGACAAACTAGACTTTAAATTAAAGGCTGTAACAAGAGATGAAGAAGGGCATTATATAATAATTACAGGGTCTACCCACCAGGAAGAGCTAACAATTATAAATGTCTATGCACCGAATACCGGAGCTCCCAAATATATAAAATAATTACTCATAAACATAAGCAGCCTTATTGATAAGAATGTGGTAATTGCAGGGCACTTTAACACTCCACTTACAGAAATGGATAGATCATCTAGACACATGGTCAATAAAGAAACAAGGGCCCTGAATGACACATTGGATCAGATGGACTTGACAGATATATTTAGAACTCTGCATCCCAAAGCAACAGAATATACTTTCATCTCGAGTGCACATGGAACATTCTCCAAGATAGATCATATACTGGATCACAAAACAGCCCTTCATAAGTTTACAAGAATTGAAAATATACCATGCATACTTTCAGATCACAATGCTATGAAGCTTGAAATCAACCACAGGAAAAAGTCTGGAAAACCTCCAAAAGCATGGAGGTTAAAGAACACCCTACTAATGAATGAGTGGGTCAACCAGGCAATTAGAGAAGAAATTAAAAAATATATGGAAACAAACGAAAATGAAAATACAACAATCCAAATGCTTTGGGACGCAGCGAAGGCAGTCCTGAGAGGAAAATACATTGCAATCCAGGCCTATCTCAAGAAACAAGAAAAATCCCAAATACAAAATCTAACACCACACCTCAAGGAAATAGAAGCAGAACAGCAAAGGCAGCCTAAACCCAGCAGAAGAAGAGAAATAATAAAGATCAGAGCAGAAATAAACAATATAGAATCTAAAAAACTGTAGAGCAGATCAACGAAACCAAGAGTTGGTTTTTTGAAAAAATAAACAAAATTGACAAACCTCTAGCCAGGCTTCTCAAAAAGAAAAGGGAGATGACCCAAATAGATAAAATCATGAATGAAAATGGAATGATTACAACCAATCCCTCAGAGATACAAACAATTATCAGGGAATACTATGAAAAATTATATGCCAATAAATTGGACAACCTGGAAGAACAGGACAAATTCCTAAACACCCACACTCTTCCAAAACTCAATCAGGGAGAAATAGAAAGCTTGAACAGACCCATACATAACCAGCGAAGAAATTGAATTGGTTATCAAAAATCTCCCAACAAATAAGAGTCCAGGACCAGATGGCTTCCCAGGGGAGTTCTACCAGACGTTTAAAGCAGAGATAATACCTATCCTTCTCAAGCTATTCCAAGAAACAGAAAGGGAAGGAAAACTTCCAGACTCATTCTATGAAGCCAGTATTACTTTGATTCTTAAACCAGACAGAGACCCAGTAAAAAAAGAGAACTACAGGCCAATATCCCTGATGAATATGGATGTAAAAATTCTCAATAAGATACTAGCAAATCGAATTCAACAGCATATAAAAAGAATTATTCACCATGATCAAGTGGGATTCATTCCTGGGATGCAGGGCTGGTTCAACATTCGCAAATCAATCAACGTGATACATCACATTAACAAAAAAAAAAGAGAAGAACCGTATGATCCTGTCAATCGATGCAGAAAAGGCGTTGACAAAATCCAGCACCTTTCTTAATAAAAACCCTTGAGAAAGTCGGGATAGAAGGAACATACTTACACATCATAAAAGCCATTTATGAAAAGCCCACAGCTAACATCATCCTCAACGGGGAAAAACTGAGAGCTTTTTCCCTGAGATCAGGAACACAACAGGGATGCCCACTCTCACCGCTGTTGTTTAACATAGTGCTGGAAGTTCTAGCATCAGCAATCAGACAACAAAAGGAAATCAAAGGCATCCAAATTGGCAAAGATGAAGTCAAGGCTTCGCTTTTTGCAGATGACATGATATTATACATGGAAAATCCAATAGACTCCACCAAAAGTCTGCTAGAGCTGATACATGAATTCAGCAAAGTTGCAGGATACAAAATCAATGTACAGAAATCAGTTGCATTCTTATACACAAAATGAAGCAACAGAAAGACAAATGAAGAAACTGATCCCATTCACAATTGCACCAAGAAGCATAAAATACCTAGGAATAAATCAAACCAAAGATGTACAAGATCTGTATGCTGAAAACTATAGAAAGCTTATGAAGGTAATTGAAGAAGATTTAAAGAAATGGAGACATTCCCTGCTCATGGATTGGAAGAATAAATATTGTCAAAATGTCAATACTACCCAAAGCTATCTACACATTCAATGCAATCCCAATCAAAATTGCACCAACATTCTTCTCCAAACTAGAACAAGCCATCCTAAAATTAATATGGAACCACAAAAGGCCCTGAATAGCCAAAGTAATTTTGAAGAAGACCAAAGCAGGAGGCATCACAATCCCAGACTTTAGCCTCCACTACAAAGCTGTCATCATCAAGACAGTATGGTATTGGCACAAAAACAGACACACAGACCAATGGAATAGAACAGAAACCCCAGAACTAGACCCACAAATGTATGGCCAACTCATCTTTGACAAAGCAGGAAAGAACATCCAATGTAAAAAAGACAGTCTCTTTAACAAATGGTGCTGGGAGAACTGGACAGCAACATGCAGAAGGTTGAAACTAGACCACTTTCTCACACCATTCACAAAAATAAACTCAAAATGGATAAAGGACCTGAATGTGAGACAGGAAACCATCAAAACCCTAGAGGAGAAAGCAGGAAAAGACCTCTCTGACCTCAGCCGTAGCAATCTCTTACTCGGCACATCCCCAAAGGCAAGGCAATTAAAAGCAAAAGTGAATTACTGGGACCTTATGAAGATCAAAAGCTTCTGCACAGCAAAGGAAACAACCAACAAAACTAAAAGGCAACCAACGGAATGGGAACAGATATTTGCAAATGACATATCGGACAAAGGGCTAGTATCCAAAATCTATAAAGAGCTCATCAAACTCCACACCCGAAAAACAAATAACCCAGTGAAGAAATGGGCAGAAAGCATGAATAGACACTTCTCTAAAGAAGACACCCAGATAGCCAACAGGCACATAAAAAGATGTTCAACATCGCTCCTTATCAGGGGAATACAAATCAAACCACACTCAGATATCACCTCACGCCAGTCAGAGTGGCCAAAATGAACAAATCAGGAGACTATAGATGCTGGAGAGGATGTGGAGAAACGGGAACCCTCTTGCACTGTTGGTGGGAATGCAAATTGGTGCAGCCGCTCTGGAAAGCAGTGTGGAGGTTCCTCAGAAAATTAAAAACAGACCTACCCTATGACCCAGCAATAGCACTGCTAGGAATTTACCCAAGGGATACAGGAGTACTGATGCATAGGGGCACTTGTACCCCAATGTTTATAGCAGCACTCTCAACAATAGCCAAATTATGGAAAGAGCCTAAATGTCCATCAACTCATGAATGGATAAAGAAACTGTGGTTTATATACACAATGGAATACTACGTGGCAATGAGAAAAAATGAAATATGGCCTTTTGTAGCAACGTGGATGGAACTGGAGAGTGTGATGCTAAGTGAAATAAGCCATACAGAGAAAGACAGATACCATATGGTTTCACTCTTATGTGGATCCTGAGAAACGTAACAGAAACCCATGGGGGAGGGGAAGGAAAAAAAAAAAAAGAGGTTAGAGTGGGAGAGAGCCAAAGCATAAGAGACTGTTAAAAACTGAGAACAAACTGAGGGTTGATGGGGGGTGGGAGGGAGGGGAGGGTGGGTGATGGGTATTGAGGAGGGCACCTTTTGGGATGAGCACTGGGTGTTGTATGGAAACCAATTTGACAATAAATTTCATATATTAAAAAAATTAAAAAAAAAAGAAGGAAAAGAGAAAAATAAATAAATAAAATTTATTATTATTATATTGTTTTTACTTAAATCCAAGTTAGTTAGCATACAGTGCAATAATGATTTCAGGAGTGGAATCCAGTGATGATCAAATAACAGTATTGATGAGAAAATGTGGAAATTAGAACCATAGGTGTATTCCTAAAATAATTGAAAACAGAGACTGGAAGAGATATTTTCACACTGTTTCATAGTAGATTACAGGTATAGACAAAGGAAACACTAGATACAATTGATAACTTAAATATCCATATTACTAAAGAAAAAAGTGTTAAGGTCAATGACTTATGTTACCACATTAAAAATCTCTAAAAAGAGAAAAAATATAAACCTAAGGTAGGTAGAAAAAAGAAGAAATAAATTAAGAACAATAAAAAAAATTACCAAGTCAAAGATTTGGGTTTCTTTTTCAAAAGAATAGCAAAACTAAACTCTAGTGGGGCATCTGGGTATCTCAGTTGGTTAAGCATCCGACTCTTGATCTCATGGTTTGTGAGTTTGAGCCCCACATTGGGCTCTGAACTGACAGTGTGGAGCCTGCTTGGGATTCTCTGTCTCCCTCTTTCTCTGCACTTCCCTGCTTACTCTCTCTCTCTCAAAATAAATAAACATTTTTAATAAGTTTAAAATAAAATCTAGAAAATCTAATTAAAAGAAACACAAAAAAGCACAAGTTTTCAATATCTAAAACAAAGGCCTTTCAACAAATTATACAGACATTAAAAATAAAAACAATAGATATTACAAACTCATTCATGTAAAGATGAAATGGACAAATGCCTTGAAATTGACATTCAAGAAATGGAACATATGTATCTTTACATTCACTTAATACATAGATATTATCTTATTAAATGCATACACATACACAAACACATACTGACCACATAGATCAAATGTCTTTATTGGTTAGTGCTATCAAATACATAAGTGTAAAATAATATCAATATTGTACCAATTCTTTCTGGAAAATAGAGACGGAGACAGCTTTTCTCAACTCATTTTATGGGGTTGACCCAATCTTCCTTTAAAATCCAGAAAACGGGAGTCATATAATGGAAGATGGTAGACCGAGTAGGAAGCTTCAGGGATTGGTTCTTCTGCTAAAACAACTATTGAGTTGTCAAGAGCTGTCTGAAGATACTTTGAAACCCTAGAGTCTTTTGGAATACTTGTAACATCCATTTCTTTTTTTTTTTTTTTTTTTTTTTTTTTTTTATTTTTGGGACAGAGAGAGACAGAGCATGAACGGGGGAGGGTCAGAGAGAGAGGGAGACACAGAATCGGAAACAGGCTCCAGGCTCTGAGCCATCAGCCCAGAGCCTGACGCGGGGCTCGAACTTACAGACCGCGAGATCGTGACCTGGCTGAAGTCGGACGCTTAACCGACTGCGCCACCCAGGCGCCCCTCCATTTCTTACTTAGATGAAGAAAGGCTGTATATTTGACTGAACTTTACTGTTTTGCAGAGTGCCTATCATCTTCTATTCCAACTTCTGTGGCAGACAGTTATAGGAGTCATGGTCCTCAAACCTCCATGGCTTGCTGGCACCATGTTGGATAGTAGAGACTTTGTATCACATAAATTGAGGTTGTGGGTTTTTATCACTGACTTTGACTATTGAGAGCCTGGAAGAGGGACTAGCCTTGTTCCAACAATCCACCTCCACCCCAAACACACACAAACTGGTTGAATTGTCTTTCCTAGTGGCATTAGTCAGGGGAGATTTTTTTTTTCTTTCCTTAGTGGATCCAAGTAATTAAGGACATCACTGTCAAGACACTGGTGACCATGGAATAACATAACATCATTGATCATATACAATGAGGGATAAACCTTTTGTGAAATAGTTCAGAAATGTCACTAAATAAAAGATAGGAACCAGGCCATTATTTTACACCATGCACAAAAATCAACCCAAAATAGATAAAAAACTTGAATGTAAGCCAAAAAATTATAAAACTCCTAGAAGAAAATATAAGGGTAAAGGTAAACTCCTAGACATCTGTCTTGACAGTAATTTTTGGGGGGGTTTGACTCCAAAATCATATATATTTAAAACAAAAGTTTAAATCAACAAATTGGACTACATAAAACAGAAAAGCTTCTATACAGCAAAGAAACCCTCAAAAAAATGAAAAGGGAGTCTACTGAAAGGAGAAAATATTTGCAAAACATACATTTAATAAGGGGCTATTGTCCAAAGCACATTAAAAATTTGTACTAGTCAATAATGAAAAGGCAACAACACAAACAATCCAGTTAAAAAGTGGGCAAGGTCTGAATAGACAATTTTCCAAAGAAGCCATGCAAGTGGTCAACACGTACATGAAAAATCTCTCAACATCACTAACCACGTGGGAAATGTAAATCAAAATTACAATGAAATGTCATTTAACACCTGATAGAATGGCTATTATCAAAAACAAAAAATAACAAATGTTGGCAAGCATGTGGAGAAAAGGGAACCTTTATGCACTACTGTTGAGAATGTAAACTGGTACAGTCACTACAGAACACAATATGAAGGTTTCTCAAAAAATTAAAACTATAACTAGCATATAATTCAGCAATTCCACTTCTGGGTTTATCCAAACAAAGCAAAATCACCATCTTAAAAATATATCTACACCCTTATATTTATTATAGCATTATTTACAATAGCCAAGACATATAAAACAATATAAGTATTATAGATAGATAAACGGATAAACATGGACAAACATGTGATGTTTGTGTGTTTGTATAGTATTCCATGGTATATACACAGACACACACATACACATACATACAATGGATTCCATGGTATACATACATGGAATACATGTATACATACATACCTATGTATATATACATACATATATACCATGGAATATTTTTCAGTCACAAAAAGAGACTACTGCCAATGGACGAAACTTGAAGCATAATGCTAAGAGCAATAAGTTATCCAGAAACAAGAAATACTGCATGATGTCACTTCACATGAAATCTGAAAACATCTCACTTATAGAAATAATACAGACTGATGGCTGTCAGGAACTAGAGGGGTGGGGAGGGAAATGGAGAATTTGTTGGTCAAAGATACAAATCCCCATTATAAAATGAACAAGTTCTGGAAACCTAATGCACAGCATGGTGACTATAGGTAACAATATTATATTGTGTAGTTGAAATTTCTATGAGATTAAATCTTAAATATTCTTTCCATAGCAACTACAACAAAATGGTAATTACATGACGTGAAGGATGTGCTATACCTTACTGAGATATATTTCAATATATATGCATCAAATTATCACATTGTACATTGTAATTTTACACAATGCTGTATGTCAGACATATTTCAATAAGCCTGGGTGTGGGGGAAGCCCAAATTAAACCTTAAAAAATCCAAGGAAGATTTTTTTGGAATACGTTGTTGAATTGATTTTAAAGTTGCTTTGGATATGCAAATGATGTAGGACAGCCACACTATCCTGAAAAAGAACAAGAGAAAGTGGGTGGAATAAAATTAAGAAAGACCAATGGCAATACTTTTGGCCAAGACAGTTGGAGGGTCTTCACAAATTTTGCCAATTCAGTTTATGGTGCTATAGGTTTGCCCAACTGGTTCTGACGGCTGAGGATAATAAGCACACCAAAAATGCTATACAACTAACCAAACAGCACATACACACCATCATATTTGGTCAGTTAAATGGGCTCCCTCGTTGCTATGAAGCTCATGAAGTGGCAGGTAAGGATAATTTTTTTCCAATAGGATTTTAGCTATTGAAGAGATAGTAGCTTATCTCCATGGGAAAGCTTCAACCTACTGGGAAAATATATAAATTATTACCGAGACATATTTGTATCTATGAGATAGGGGTAGCTAAATAAAGTCAATTTATTAAACCTCAAGTTGTCCATTAAGTTATTTACTGTGACCAGGAGCAGTGCAGACAGGTTTCCTTAGATTGTATTTTAGGCATACGAGGCAAGCAAAGTAGGCACTTTTTGCAGCCTTGTTAATATTTCCCCACCAGTGATGATTCACAATCATTATCATTTTATTAGTAGACTGATGGATTAATAAATGTATAGTAGTCTATAGTGAGAAGTTTCAAAGTTCTGCTGGACCGGTACAACAGAACTAGGTTTTTGTTTGGTCCAAATCAGAGGTTTCTCTTTTTATCATACCAGCAATCATTTGATTGCCAATATTGTTTTTCCTGTTCTGGTGCTGATTGTTGGGTGTGTAGTTAATTTCTCCAGATTATTGTATGGAGGTAAGTTCCTTTGGACAAGGACAGAGGTTTGACTTTGGATCTTTTGAGGGCAGCATTTTTGCAGAAATTTCAGCAAGATGATTTCCTTTATCTTCCCAAGAGTCAAGCTTAGAATGTCCCAGGGATATTAATAACTGCTGAACAGTAGGTCAGAATATGGCATCTAATAATTCTTGAATGGAAGAATCATTTATAATTTTATCTTCACTGGAAGTAGGGAGCCACATTGTTTCCATAACATCCCAAATTTTTGAGCCATTCCAAAGGCATATAGTAATTTTGGCCTTGACAAGAACACAGACCTGTGTGTATATAATTTGACTTGTTGGACCTAAGTAGCCAAAGGCAAAGGTGCCACTTCACTGATTTCAAAAGAAGTTGATATTGCAGATACAACACAATATTTACCATTTTCAATCTTTAAAATAAGAACCATCAGTGAAACCTGAAAAGTCCACATTTTCCAAAGGATTTTCTATAAGTCATCACAGGGGGTCAGAAGGTAATCTGTCAGTATTAAGTAATCATGGGGGATTTCATCAGTAGATGGGGGTGGGGGTGAAGATTGCAGGGTTAAGGTTATTACCATGAGCAAGAATAATATAAGGGGTAGTTAATAGGAGAAATGCATAGGAAATGAGGTTGCTTACTGAAAGATATGGAGTGTAATGATAGATAAGAGCTACAACAGCATATGACACAAACTTAAATTGATTCCATGATTATTTCCTATTGGGTATGTGCAAGGTGGTTTGATAATTAACTAAGTCTATAGTGGATATAGTTTCCCACTTCATCTTGGGACTTTTAATTTGAGGAGAAAGATCCCAGTTCATCCTTAATGAATATAGATTTAAAAGGTTCCCGAGTGAGAGGAAGGCAAACCATAAGAGACTCTTAAATACAGAGACAAACAAGCGTTTCTGGAAAGGTATTGGGTGGGGGACTGGGCTACATGGATGATAGGCAATAAGGACGGCAGTGTTTGTAATGAGCACTGGGTGTTATATGTAAGTGATAAATCACTAAATTCTACTCCTGAAATCATTATTACACTACATGTTAACTAACTTTTTATTCAAATAAAATAAAAATAGAAACCAGAAAAATTTAATTAATTAATTAATTAATTAATTAATTAATGCTACCTGAGTGATTCAATATCCAAAAAACAAAACAAAACAAAAACAAAAACAAAAAACCCAGAATATTCTTTAAAGGCAATTTTGAACCAGCTGTAATAGTAATTCATGGGCTCATTTAGTTTCTGGTTACAGGCCTGCATCTTATTCCAATCTACTGGCTCTGGGAAAGTCCAAGGAATTACCAAATGTGATCACTGGGCAAACTATCCAAGCCTGATCATATAATAATGCAGTAGATATTTCTTTGTCCCCGGCTTGTAATTCTGAAGACTTCTCTAGATCAATCCAATTGGCAGTTTCATTCACTATTGGGCCTAACCTTTACCAACAAGCATGAGGACTAGCTGATATAAGTCAGAGAAGTCAGGTTGATAAATTTGAATGACTTTAATAAAATCCTTAGGGAATATGTGGGGACCCTCAGTTATTCCAGAGAGCACAAGGGGCTCAAGTGGGTTCTGCACACAGTTTCAGAGGTTATTAGTTCCTCAGGAAGTTGTCACCATAAGATCCCACTTATGACACCATGAAATATCAACATTTAAATTAAAAGGTAAATTATTCAGCCAGCAAAATTGAGTTTATTCAGAAATAGCAAATGAATTGCAATTCAGGTAAAGAAAACTATCCCAAAATATAGGCAAGTCCAGAGAACAAAGGAGGAGAGTCTTCTTATACAGGAAAGGAGGAAGATGGAAAGGGTTGTCTTGAGAGTTCAATGAGAGTTCAATGAGAGTTCAAAGTGGTGGTGGATTCTAACTGGCAGTAGATAATCAAAGTGATGGTGAGCTCTTATTGGTTGCAGCAAGTGAAGTTTGCTTTTGCTTGGTTTTTGCAGCTTACTATTGTGGGGCCAAGAAAAAAATCCTTTTTCCTGCTGGTCTTATGGAAGCTGCAATAAAAGGTACACGAATCAGAGCCCTTTATGGATTCTAAATTTCAATATTGAGTTAGATTTTCTTAATACATTTTCTCACACATACGGCAATACATCAAAACCTGAAAAACATTCTCTTTAGTGAAAGAAACATCTTAAAATATGTACATACTATTTAATTACATCACGTTTTTGAACAGATAAAGATCATGTATGGTGATTTTCATCAGAATAGTAGTTGCTTGAGTAGAGGCTAAAGGACTATGAGGGGGAACAAGGGAATCTTTTGGATTATGGAAATGTTCTATATCTTAAAATGGGTATGAGTTACAGTAGTGTATATATTTATCAAAATGATAAAACTCTAGGCATACTTGTGCATTTTACTATATAGAAAACATACTAAAAAAAGTCTCTCCTTTGCCAGTTTCATTTATTCCTAAAAGATTATGATGCTTATCTAACATATGAAACAGGATCAAATTAGCATGAGGAGGTTCAGATTAAAAGTATACAAGATGTATAAAAGAACAGAAGGTGAGATTTACATTGCTATCCTGTAAACTATTATTGTAAATAAAATAATGTGCTAGAGATGGACTGTGAATTTGGAATTAGATATCCTTTTTTCCCCATTTTTCTTCTTGTAGACATTAATGAACTAGTAATAAAGATTTTTGGTGATTCAGACCCAAAGGGGCAGTCCATATGGCAGCCTTTCATAAGCGTTCTTTTTAAAGTTATTTGTTTGTTTGTTTGTTTGTTTGTTTATAGTGCAAGCAGGGGTGGGGTGGGGCAGAGAGAGAGGGAAAGAGGGAGAATCTCAAACAGGCTCTGTACTGTCAGCGTAGAGCCTGACACTGGGCTTGAACTCGCAAACTGTGAGATCATGATCTGAGCCAAAATCAAGAGTGAGGCAATTAACCAAGTGAACCAACCAGGGTCCCAGCCTTTGCTATTCTTAACATCAGTAAGTGTCCCTAATGTCTTCTCAGCCATTTACATTAGGAATCTTCCTAAATTTCCCTTCTTCTTCATTTCTCACATTTAATCTGTAGCCTGTTTTTTTCCTATATCTAAAACATACCCTTCTTATTTCTGTAACTCCATATGTTGCTAAACCTCTCATTTTTTTATGCCTTCACTAATGCCCTAAGTTCTGACTTGACCTTACAGCTTTAAGACTTGATTATATCAAATTCATCTACTGTGGCCACCAGAGTAATTGATAAACTTACTAATAATGTGATTATAGCAAGAAATATTGCTTGGGTTAAAAGTGAGGGCTTTCGAGCTTTATGTGAATCACAACTCCACTGTTTACTAACCTTGTGAAACAAGTCAAATTAAATAACCTCATATTTTCTCAACTCAAAATGATATATTTAATTAGTTATGATATGAAAGCACGTAGAAGACACACATTTTGTGTCTTTTGGAACAGCAAAAGAGATAACAATTATTAGCTATTATTATTTTTGTCAGAAAGAACTAGTTTCCCTGAATATCTGAATATCTGTGTAACATATTATACAAGACCTTCCATGATCTATGGTCTTACCTCTCAAGTGTTTTGTTTTTTGTTTTTTAATTTTTTTAACATTTATTTATTTTTGAAAGATAGAGATAGAACATGAGCTGGGAGAGAGAGGGAGACACAGTATCCAAAGCAGGCTCCAGGTTCTTAGTCATCAGCACAGAGCCTGACCTGTGGCTTGAATTGACGAATCACGAGATCATGACCTGAGCTGAAGTTGGATGCTTAACCAACTGAGCCACCCAGACACCCCCCTAACTCTCTAGTTTTATCTCTGCCACACTTTGACTACCACAATTTATATATTTAAATATATTACAGTTTTCTTTATATAGAATTTTATTTTAGGCATTTCTTTGCTCATGCTTTATCTCTTACCCTATCACTATTTACAAATAGCTTTTCATGTATCTATTTTCTTCATAGATAAACAAGGGCAGAATACATGAATAATTCTTTATATCTCACAATTTTTTAGCATGTGTTACACACTTAGGAGTTGCTTACTTGAAAAAACAACTTTAAAAATCCAGGATCACACACACACACACACACACACACACACACACACACAAAGGTAAATTAAATGAAGTAATCAAAACCACTATTTAGGAGAATTACATACCAAGTATAAAATAATTTTCTAAAATTATATCCAAAAGGAAAATTATAACCTGGATATTGGAAAAAAATGTAAACCATCTGGAAAATAATACAAGATATAATTTTGTTCAAATTGAGTTTATGAAAAACAGCAAATGTGTTACTCAAAGTATTGGGGAACATGAAGATTTTCCAATTGTAGACAAAACAAATGGTTTTCTTAGATAAAGGATTTGTGTGTACTATGATATTAACAATCAGATAACAAAGGTGTTCTTGCTACATAGCATCACGATGAGGAGTGAAGACTTTGGAGCTAAATAGCAGAAGTTTGGAACTGGATATTGTGTTCGCTAGTGATACAACCTTGAACAATTTATCTGAAGACTTGGGAACACCCCTTTTCCATCTGGAAAATGAAGATACTAATAATACCTATCACTTGGAAAAGATAGCAATTAAAAGAATTAAAATGTAAATCATTGGTCTTTTGCATCTTTTATCATAGTAAAATATACATAATGTAAAATTTACCATTTCAACCACTTTAAATGTACAATTCAGTGGCATTAACTCTCTTTACAAAATTATACAATTACCACTATCCATTTCCTAAAGGGTTTTCATCATCCTCAACAGAGACTTGTTTTTTTTAATTTTTTTTTAACGTTTATTTATTTTTGAGGAAGAGAGAGAGACACGGCACAAGGGGGAAGAGGGCAGAGAGAGAGGGAGACACAGAATCTGAAACAGGCTCCACGTTCCAGGCTGTCAGCACAGAGCCAGACACGGGGCTCGAATTCACGAACTGTGAGATCATGACCTGAGCCGAAGTTGGATGCTTAACCGACTGAGCCACCCAGGCACACCGCCAACAGAAACTCTTTACCAATTAAATAATATCGTCTCATTTTCCTAACCCAAATTCCAGACTCTATCATACTTACAGTTTCTATGTATTTGCCTTTTTGAGGTACCTCATATAAGTGGAATATTGAAACATGTGTTTCTTTGTGTCTGGCTTATTTCAACAAGTGTAATGTTTTCAAGGTTTATCAAGTTTTAGAATATATCAATTTTCCTTCTTTTTAAGGCTAAAGAATATTCCATTATATGTATATATTGCACTTTCTTCATGCATTCTTTGGTGGGCTTTTGCACTGTTTCCAATACCTGTTATTATAAATAATGTTAATATAAACATCAATGCACAATTTTCTGTTTGAGTCCTGCTTTCAATTTTTTGTTTTTTGCATATGTAACTAGAAGTCCACAGAGACTGCACCATTTTACATTCCTGACTGCAATACACCCGGGTTTTAATTCTTCCACATCTTCCTCAACACTTGTTATTTTCTGGTTTTTATTTTGTTTTGTAGTATAAGAACCATCTTAATAGTATGATGTTTGTGTTTACCATTCTTTTTTTTTAAATCTTTTTTAACATTTACTTATTTTTGAGACAGGGAGAGACAGCATGAACAGGGGAGGGTCAGAGAGAGAGGGAGACACAGAATCTGAAACAGGCTCCAGGCTCTGAGCTGTCAGCACAGAGCCCGACGCGGGGCTCAAACTCACGGACAGTGAGATCATGACCTGAGCCGAAGTCGGATGCTTAACCGACTGAGCCATCCAGGTGCCCCGAGGGTTTACCATTCTTAAGGGTTGTGATGTTGAACATTTTTTTATGTGCTTCTTGGCTATTTGTATTTCTTTTGGGGATAGATTCTCTATTCAAATTCTTTCCATTTTTTAAAAACTGGGTTGTTTGGATTTTTTTGTCATTCTTGGGTGGTAAGAGATCTTTAAATATTCTGTATATTAAACTCTTATCAGATATGTCATTTGTAAATATTTGCTTCCATTCTGTGAATTGTCCTTTTATTTACCTGATGTTGTGCTTTGATTTGAAAAAGCTTTTAATTTTGATGAAATAAAATTTATCAATTTTTGTTGTTGCTTGTACTTCTAGGTGTCATGTACAATAAATCCCAGCTGAATGTAGTGTCATGAAAATATTCTTTTATGATTTCTTCTAATAGTTTTTATTTGGTTCTAACATTTAAGTCTTTGACAATTTTGAATTTATTATTGTAGTTTTGTGGTAAATTATGAAATCAGGAAGTGTGAGCCTTCTTCATTTGTTCTCCTTTCAAGATTATTTGGGCTATCTTGTTTTCCTTGGGATTCCATATAAATTTTAGAATGGATTTTTTATACCTGAAAAAGATAAGTCCTTGGATTTTGATAGGGAGTACACTAAATCTGTGATCTCTTTGGATAATATTGTTATCTAGGCAATATTGTGTCTTCTAATCCATGAACATGAGATGATTTTCAATTCATCGGTCTTATTTAATTTGTTTCAGCAATGTTTATTAGTTTTCAATGTAGAAGTCTTTCACCTTCTTGTTTAACTTTATCCCTAATTATTTATTATGTTTGATGCTATTGCGAATGAAATTTTCTCATTAAGTTTTCTTTTCAGATGATTTATTGTTAGTGTGTAAGAAATGCTACTAATATTTTTGTGTTGATTTTATATCCTGAAACTTTGCTGAGTTAGTTTGTTAGATATAATGACTCTTTTGTATCCAGAATATTTAGGAATCAATATATATATATTATATTCTCTGTGAACAAAGTACCATGTTGAGTAGAAGTGATGAAAGCTGGCATTCTTGTTTTCTGATATTATGGGTAAAAATAGCAATTTTTCACCTTTAAGTATGTTACTTATGGGTTTTCCATATATAGTCTTTATCATGGTTGGGAAGTTTCTTTATATTTCTAGTTTATTGAGTATCAAGAAAAAGTGTTGAATTTTACCAAATAAATTTATGCATTAATGGACATAATTACAACTTTGTTTCTTTTATTCTATTAATGTGGCATTTTACATGAGTTTTCACATGTTGAATAATCCTTATATTCAAGAAATAAATCCTTCTTGGTCGTACTGTATAGGCCTCTCAATATACTGATGAATTTGATTTGCTAGTATTTATTTGAGGATTTTTGCATCTATATAATAACTCTTGGTCAGTGGTTTTATTTTTTTCTCGTGTCTTTGGTTTGGTATAAGTCTAATGCTGATGTTATAGAATGAGTTAGAAAGTTTTCCTTCTTTTTCAATTTTTTTGAAACATTTGGGGAGGATTGGTGTTAATTCTATTTTAAACATTTGGCAGAATTCACCAGTAAAATCTTACCTGGATGATTTTTGAATACCAGTTAAATTGTATTACTAAATATAAGACTATTCAGATTTTCTTTTTCTTCAAGATTCGCCTACTGTAAACTATGTTTCCCACCCCCCTCCAAGGAACTTGTCTATTTCATCTAGTAATCCAATTTGTTGGCATACAAATATTCTCTTACAGTATATTTTATTATAATACATTCCATTTCTGTAAAACCAGTAATAAAGCCCACTTTCACTTATGTTTCCAGTAATCTCAATTTTTGTGGGCTTTTTTGTCTTAGTCACCGTAGCCAAATATTTGTTAATTCTATTGACTTTTTTGAAGAACCAGCTTTTGGTTACCTTGATTTCTCTAATGATTCGATATTATCTAATTCATTTATCTCTGCTTTTATCTTTATTATTTCCTTCTTCAAGTTTTACATCTATACATCTCTCATTAAATATTGCTTTCACTGCCTCATATGTTTTGATATGTTGCCTTTCTTTCTTTCTTCCTTCCTTTCTTTCTTTCTTTCTTTCTTTCTTTCTTTCTTTCTTACTGATATCTTACTGATATCTGATATCACATTTTCTAACTTTTTTGTGATATCCTCTGACACATTGAGTGCTTAGGAATATATTGTTTAATTTACACATACTTTTAAATTTTCCAATTTTCCTTCTTACATTAATTTCTAGCTTCATTCCATTGTAATCAGAAAAGATACTATGTAGTATTTCAATTAAAAAATAATCAAGATATGTTTGTAACCTAAAATATTATTTATCATAGAAAATGTTCCATGTGCACTTGAAAAAAATGCATATTCTCTCTTCTTGGATAGATTGTTTTAGGGATGTCTGTTATGTCTAATTGGGATATAGTATTCAGTTTCTCTACTTCTTTATTGATTTCTGTCTAATTGTCTATCCATGATTGACAGTGTTGTAGTAATATCTCCAATTATTGTATTTTTCTTCAATTTTCTATTTAAATTCTAGTTAGTTAATATATAGAGTAATATTGGTTTCAGGTATATAATTTAGTGATTCATCACTTACATATCACATCCAGCACTCAACAAAACGAGTGCTTCCTTAATACTCATTACCCATTTGGTCTATCCCCCACCCACCTCCCCTCCATCAACCCTCCCATTGTTCCCTATAGTTAAGAGTCTCTTATTGTTTGCTTCCCTGCTTTTTCCCTTTTCCCCTATGTTCATCTGTTTTGTTTCTTAAATTCTACATATGAGTGAAATCCTATGGTATTTGTTTTTCTGTCTTTCTGCTTAGTATGATACACTGTAGATCCATCCATGTTGCTGTAAATGGCAAGATTTCATTTTTTCTGATGGCTGAGTAATATTCCATATACACCATATATATATATATATATATATATATATATATATATATACATATATATACACACACACACACATATATATATATATATACATATATATATATATGTATATGCCACATATATATGACATATATATGTATACCACATCTTCTTTATCTATACATCAGTTGATGGACATTTGGGTTCTTTTCATAAGTTGGTTATTGTTGATAATTCTGCTATAAACTTTAGGGTGCATTTCCCCCTTCAAATAAGCATTTCTGTAACATCTTTTGAGTACATACCTAGTAGAGCAATTGCCAGGTTGTAGGGTAGTTCTATTTGTAACTTCTTGAGGAACCTCCATACTGTTTTCCACAGTGGCTGCACCAGTTTTCATTCCCACCAAAAGTACAAAAGATTTCCCCTTTCTCTGCATCCTTGCCAATATCTGTTGTTTTGTGAGTTGTTAATTTTAGCCCTTCTGACAGATGTGAGGTGGTATCTCATCATGATTTTTATTTATATTTCCCTGATGATGAGTGATGTTGAGCATCTTTTCCTGTGTCTGTTGGCCAACTAGACGTCTTCTTTGGAAAAATATCTATTCGTGTCTTCTCCCCATTGTTTTGTGTGTGTGTGTTAAGTTCTTTATAGATTGTGGATATTAACCCTTTATCCAATATGTCATTTGCAAATGTCTTCTCCCTGTCCATAGGCTGCCTTTTAGTTTTATTGATTGTTTCCTTCACTGAGCAGAAGCTTCTTATCTTGATGAAGTCCCAATAGTTCATTTTTGCTTTTGTTTCCCATGCCTCCAGAGATGTGTCTAGTGAGAAGTTGCTATGGCCAAGGCCAAAGAGGTGGCTGTCTGTGTTCTCGTGTGGGATTTTCATGGTTTTCTGTTTCACATTTAGGTCTTTCATCCATTTTGAATTTATTTATGTGCATGGTGTAAGAAAGTGGTCCAGTTTTACCCTTATGTATGTTGCTGTCCAGTTTTCCCAACACCATTTGCTGAAGAGAGTTTTTCCATTGGCTATTCATTCCTGATTTGCTGAAGATTAGTTGACGATATAGTTCTGGGTCCATTTCTGTGTTTTCTCTTCTGTTCATTGATCTATATGTCTGTTTTTGTGGTGGTACCATACTGTCTTGGTGACTACAGCTTTATAATATAGCTTGAAATCCTGAATTGTGACGCCATCAGCTTTGTTTTTCTTTTCCAAGATTGCTTTATCTATTGGGGACTTTTGAGTTTCCATACAAATTTTAGGATTGTTTGTTTTAGCTCTGTGAAAAATGCAGGTGGTATTTTGATAAAGATTGCATTAAATGTGTAAATTGCTGTAAAACTATCTATTTTTCTCTTCAGTTCTGTCAATATTTGCTTAATAGATTTTTGTCTCTGATGTTGGTGAATGTAAGTTTATAATTATTACATCTTCTTGATGAATCAACTCTTTAACAATATAAAACGTCCTCTTGTGTTCCTTGTATTAATTTTTAGCCTAAAACGTATTTTGTCTGATATGGGCATAATCATCTTGTCTTTTGGTAACTATTTTCATTCACTATCTTCTTCTATCCTTTCACTTTCAACCTGTGTGTGTTCTTAAAACTAAAGGGAATTTCCTGTAGTCAGAAAATAGCATATATTTGTGTCCCATATATATTTTCACATTCCTCCAATGTACACTTTTTGATTGAAGAATCTAATTCATTTACACATAAAGTCATTAAGGCATTACTTATAAATAAGGGCTTAGTTCTGCCATTTTGCTATTTATTTTCCTTTCATTTTATAGCTACTTTGTCCTTTATCTTCTATGTCACCGCCTTTTGTTATGTTTAGTGATTTCCTCTAGTGATATATTTTGATTCTCTTCTTAATTTCTTTTGTGTATATCTTATTAATATTTTATTTGGAATTTCCATTGGGATTACTTATAGCATCCTAAAGTTATAACACTCTATCTTAAATTGATGTCACTTTGACTTCAGTGTCACTAACTAGTCTTTCAAAAATCTTCCCTTCCCCTTGATGTTACTTATGTCACGAATTACATCTTAATACATTGTGTACCCATTAACATTAGTATAAAATTATTTTTATGCATTTTTCTTGTTTTGCATATATACATTGCATTTTTCTTGTTTTCCATATATATATACATATACATATATATATATACACAATATATATATATATATACATACAGTATATATATATACACACAATACATACATATACATACAATATATATATACACACACACTATATATATATATATATATATATATATAATATGTATTTGCTTTTCTTTAGTTATTTGTGTTTCCCCTAGTTGAGCATGTTTACAACAGGTTTTTTAAGGCTTTGTCTAGTAAGGACAGTTTCAATATAAATTGTTCCTTTGAATCAGCTATGTATTTTGTTTATATGTACAGCTTGCGATTTTTTTTGAAAAGTGGGTATCTGATTGTTACAATGTGGTATCTATGGAAATCATAGTCTGCCCCTTTTCCAGTGTTTGCTGCTTTTATTAATTGTTGACTCTGTAGTAGTCTATTTGAGACTTTTTCAAAGTATCTATACAAGACTCTTCCTTACTATGTGTGTGTTCCCTGAAGTCTCTAGTCCATTAGCTGATGCATGACCAATGATTAGATAGAGATTTTCTTGAAATCTGGGAGCTGAAGTGAACAAACAAGCACAGATAGAAACAGACAAACAGCTAAACAAATACAGAAGTCATTCACCACTTTCAGTCTTTGCAGTCTGGCTCGGGGCTGGGGAGTCCTTCAATGATTGGCTAAGTTTGTTCTGGGCTTATGGAGCTGCCTACGATGAAAATTCAAGGCCGTCTCCGAATTTTTTTTCAATATGCATCATCTTTAAGCATACACATGGCTTTATAAACTCCTGCTTTATATATGGCTGCCTTGAATGTCCTAATTTTCCAATGAGCCTCGACCCAGCTTCTCCTTCAGACTTCATATGGTATGTTGTGTATCTCTGCCCACACTTTCTTTCTCAGGTGTATCTGTAGGTTTGTAGTTCTCTTGTGGGTTTTACAAGAAGTTTGCAGTGCTTTTATAGCCTAGGTTTCAAATTTTGCAAAAGAGAAACAAGTGATTCCATCCTGCAGGTAGCCCCCAGGATGGTTAGAACAGAATATACAATATTTTGCAAATTAAGATTGTTATTTTCTCCGCTTTTTGGGGGAGAGATTTAAGAACCTGGTCTCCCCTGCTCAAGACTGACTGTTGCTCCACCTTGGAAGTGGTGGGACAAAATTGATTATAATTCCATATAGATTTGTTATCATTTTAAAGATTGTTGGGTTTTTTTTCCTTCACTAGGCTTTTTCTTGGCTACTGCAATCTTTTATTGCTTTCTAGAACCTCTACAGAGTTGGTTCAGACAGCTTCTGGTTGTTTCTCGATGTTTCTGTGAGGGTATGAGAGCTTGGAGCTTTTCTACTCTACCATTTCACTTCAGTTAGTCAAAAACATAAAACAAAAACAAACCACAAGAAGGATAAAGAGAAAGGAGAAGAAAAGAATGAGAGTAGAGGAGGAGGCTGAGGAAGAGGGGGAGGAGGAAAACTAACAAACAAAAACCAGGCTATTCAAAATAAAAGGGTGGCTTTTTAGTTTATTTCTCATGCGTCTATTTAAATTGGTGAATCCCAAATTTCTCAGACTAAACTATTAAGCACCAATTATTAACAAAGTAAATATAATCTAAACATGTCCAGTCCCTCAGTTCTGTCTCCATTTTATGTAAAAATCACTTTTGCCACTTTTATTGAAATTCGTCAGAAGGAGTAAAGCAAGCAGCTTTGATCTCTCTCCAAATTTTATGATTTGACCAATGGGGCTGATAGAGGAAACACTAATACAGTTATAAACTAACTCACCTCACATTAACAAATTAATCAAATGCTAAAAATGTCTATGAAAAAACGCTTGTGGTAATAAATGATGCTGAGAAACAATGTTTTTCCTAGAAAAGTGCCAGACCGTTCATGTTTCAAGCTCCCAAGAATTTAAGAGCAAAAGCTAACAATAAAAATTAACATTTCTGTTTCACGTATACAAATAAGAGGCCTGGCAGATGTGAAATCTTATGATTTGGCGATATTAATTTCTGTCCATCTCTTAACATCAATTCAAATTCTGACCCTGTATATTCCTTTCTGCTGCTTTAAACCTTTTCGGCCACAATTTCATAACCCATTCCCAAGTGCCTTCTACTTTCCGCATTGCACTTGAGTTCTGAATTAGATTTTATATTTATGACAGACATTGGGTTGAAAGGGGTCAATCAGAATTCCTTATTGTAGAAAAATTATGGGCTAGAGTCGACATTAAGTTAGCCACCTCTGACATTTTGGATTGTTTTCTTATATCAAACTTGAGAAAAGGGGCTGCAAACTTTATTTCACCAAGCTCCACATTACCTCTTATGGACCATAAGATTAAGATTCTATGAAGAAGGCGTCTAAAGATGGCATTAAGTTTGTCTATGATAAATGGGTTTGTGTGTGGCTTTAGTTGTTTCCTGTTGTAAAAGTCAATGCAATTCAAGTTCTCATATAGCTTTGTTTTGGTCTCTCTCTAAGGTCCTTCACATAACGTATTTTGATCAATTCAATCTACCATTTAACAGACCAAACTTGCTTAGGTTCCCAGCAATTCTCTGCCAAGCTGACTTAGAGATACCATGACCAGATGATAAGCCAAGATAGAGGCTATTCCTTACCCTTTCTCCTTAGTAACAACAATTTCTATATGAACCCTTATGCTCCATGGAGAGGCAGCATTCATAACATGGTCTTAAATAAATACCAAGTATACTTTTACTGTCCTTTACAAACAAGCTAAATGGTTTTGTGTGTGGCTTTAGTTGTTTCCTGTTGTAAAAGTCAATGCAATTCTAGTTTCCACATAGTTTTGCATTTGTATCTCAAAAACAAAGTGTGCATATACAAAAAAGTATATATATATATGTATATATATACACACATATATATACATATATATATATACTTGATACTTCTTAAAAGCTATGTATAAATATATGCATATATATGCATATAGTGTGTGTATGTGTTTATGTGTGTGTGTATCAATCATTGCAAGAAAACTCTATTACAATGTAGTGCCCAGGAAAACATGCTCCACAAATTCAACTTGTATCTTTAGCAGATGAAATTTGACATTATTGTAAAAAAAGAAAAAAATAATGTATGTGTGTGTGTGTGTGTGTGTGTGTGTGTGTATATACACACACACACAGGCACACAGGCACACATATATATATATATATGTGCGTGTGCGTGTGTGTGTGTGTGTATATGCGCTCACTCAAAATATACATACATATGTGCATTTACACATATGTATACAAAATTTTTATTTTGGTGTAGCAGATCCTGCTATGAGGTTTTATTAACATTCATGAAGGACTGTGTTTTTTATTCATACTGTAATCCAATTGTGACTCAGGTACAGCAATTGCATTATAGTATGATAAAAGAAACACAATACTTCATGCATGATATATGACCAAATCAACGGGCATTCAACAGGGGAAGTGCTGCCCATGAATCCAAGGTAAATTCTCTGCTTGAGATGGAATATGAGTAATAATGAAAGAAAAAGGTGAGGCTTAGTCAAACCTTAAGAGAAGGACTGTAGGTAAGGGAATGCATAGTATAAAGGCAGAATGTTTGCAATGTGTTCAGAGATCAATGAATGAGCAATTCCTCTGCAGTGGATGGCTGATGGACGAAAGAGACAAATACAATAATGAAGGTGTTTAGAAAGCTAATACTGATAACTTTTGGAAAAATTCAAGTTACTTTTTATTTAGAGCCATAGTTAGACTGACAGCAGGTAGGAGTTGACACAAATCGAAGTTATCACCTGCAAAGAAAAATGTTGTAAAATATTATATCTCTAATTTATGTAAATAAATCTATCAGTAAGGAGGTATGTGTACGTGTATGTATGCCTTTGAAACTTTACTGTATCTTTATGACTTCAAGACATTATTGGGACAAGCTTAAAGTTGTAAAACTAGCACAAAATGATTTTTTTCTAGGTGAAATATTGTGTTTTGATTACAGGTTATGTTTCAAGTCATCTGGAGTTTACACAAATTTAAAAATGAACTTGCAGAGCAAAAATCATGCTGCGGTTCTTACTTCAAACAAAATCATACAGTAATGAGCAAACATTTATTTTACAAATGGATATCCTATGTAATTCACTTCACCGTTTGGTGCAATAAGTGGAAAACATTCAAGACCTTCATTCAAGACATTCAACGGACTATAAGGTACTTAGTCTCAGGTAACTTATATATCTGGTACCCTATCCCAGAGTACAAGAGCCAAACAGCACATATAATCTCCCTGCTTGCTTTTTAAGAAAGTAATGCTTCAGAGAGAAGGGGTCCCTCCACTGGAATGAAATCCACACCATGTCCAGGGGATGTCTCTGGATTCTGCTCAGCTCTTTATGAATGGATACAAGAATGGGTAACAGCCACTGCATTTAGGCCAGAAAAAGAAATAAAAAGTACCCATTTACAAAGGAAAATCTAAAATTATCTCTATTTGCAGGTGGCATGATTTTGTATAGAGAAAATCCTATAAATCTACTAAAAATCTAAAGTTAGTCAATGAATTCAATAAAGTTCCCAGATAGAAACTACATATTTAAAAACTAGTTGTATTTCTTTACAACTACAATAAAAAGTTTCAAATGAAGTTAATAAAACAATTCCACCTACTATATCTATCAAAAAGAATTAAATATTCAGGAGTAAATTTAACAAAATAAATGCAGATATGTACTCTGAAAGCTACAAAACATTATTGAAGAAATTGAAATTACCTAAATAAGTAGAAAAAAACAGCCTATGTTTATAGTTCAGGAGATTTAATATGTTTAAGATAGCAATACTCTCCAAACTGATCTACCTATTTAGTGTAATCTCTAACTGAATCCCAGGTGACCTCTTTGTAGAAATGGTCAGCTGATTCTAAAATTCATATCAAAATGGGGCGGGGCGCCTGGGTGGCTTAGTCTGTTGAGTGTCTGACTTCAGCTCAGGTCATGATCTCACAGTTCGTTGGTTTGAGCCCCACATCGGGCTCTTTGCTAACAACTCAGAGCCTGGAGCTTGCTTCAGATTCTATGTCTCCCTTTCTCTCTGCCCCTCCCCCACTCATGCTCTGTCTCTCAAAAATAAATAAACATTAAAAAAATAAAAAATAATAATAAAATTGATATCAAATTGCAAGAGACTCAGAAGAGACATAATGATCTTATAAAACCAAAGCAGGTAAATTCACACTTCTCAATTTCAAAACTTAGTACAAAGCAATGGTAATCAAGATAATGTGATCATGGCATAAGGATGCATATGCAGATAAAAGAAATAGAATTGATAGTTGAAAAATACATCTATGTGTCTGTGGTCAACTGATTTTTAATAAAGATGCCAATGGCCATTCAATGGGGGAAAGACACGTCTTTTCAACAAATGGTGTTGAAACTACTGGATAGCCACATACAAAAGAATGAAGTTTACCCTTATCTCACACTATACAAAGTAGCCACTAGAATACCTAAAATTAAATAAAAAAGAAAGTATTGGCGAGGATATAGAGAAATTGGAGCACTCCTACACTGCTGATAGGAATGTGAAATGGCACAGCTACTTTGGAAAACAGTCTGACAGCTCATTTAAATGATTAAATATAGAATCACCATAAGATCCAAACGATCTCCTGTCTAGGTATATATCAAAAAAATAAATATATGTTCCCATAAATTTTTTTAATTTTTTTTTAACGTTTATTTATTTTTGAGACAGAGAGAGACAGAGCATGAACAGGGGAGGGGAAGAGAGAGAGGGAGACACAGAATCAGAAGCAGGCTCCAGGCTCTGAGCCATCAGCCCAGAGCCTGACGTGGGGCTCAAACTCACGGACTGCAAGATCGTGACCTGGGCTGAAGTCGGACATCTAACCGACTGAGCCACCCAGGCACCCCCCCATAAATTTTTACATGAATATCAATAGCATCATTATTCACACTACTCAAAAAGTACAAACACCCAAATATCCATTAACTGATGAAGGACATACAAAACATGGTATATCCATTTAATGGAATATTACATAGTAGAAAAATGAATAAAGTAATGATACATAATTCATGTCAAAACATGGATGAACCTGAAAGCAATATGCTTAGTGTAAGAAGCCAGTAGCAAAAGACCAGATATTACATGATTACATTTATATTACATGTCCAGAATAAGGAATCTATAGAGACAGAAAGTAAATTAGTGGTGGCTTAAGGGCTATGGTGGGTGAGCAACTAGGGGTTGATAAGTAAAAGATACAGGGTACTTCTTGAGGTGATGCAAACTGACTTAATGATGGCTATATATATGCATATATATATGTATATATGTATATATGTATATATATATATATACACACACACATATATATGTGTGTATATATATATATATACACACACACATATATATGTGTGTGTGTATATATATATATATATATATATATATATCATTATATGGATTAATTTTACATCTGACTGTATGATATGTAAATTTTTTTAAGTAAATCTTGAGGATCATGTGACTCTGTTTTGCCAACCTGGCTTTCTGAATTTCTACTTTTCTCCATAAAGCCCAATTATTAACCAACTATTTGTGAAGGTGTAAAATCTATTTTGACCCCTTGGAGACCAGGTCCTAGAATTGTCAAGATAGAGACTCAGGTTGTTCCTGACTTCAGTCCTCAGAAAAACAAAAATACTCAACTACTATTGATAGACAATCAACTTTGAGGAAACATCCAAACCTGGAAGTGAGGCTGAAGTAATGTCCTGAGTCACAGAAACCAAGAAAGACTATGTATTAGAAGGGTAAGAAGAGTAGTTTCACTTTGACCACATCACTCCCTTTCTAGGCTAGCACAGTGCAACAGTTTATCTAGTGGGAAAAAGAAAACCCAGGGTAGATATCCAGCTTCCCCAGTATTACTTGATGCTTCTTAGGAGGCCCACTTAGGTCACACCTCACATAGATCACTGCGAGAACCCATGAGGCTGGACGACTAGGTATCAGACAGAGATGGAAAAGTAGGATGGGTCTTACAGCCACCTATGCTCAGATCTTGGCAAACCTCATTCTTCCTTGCAGAGGCACCCAAGCAGAGATCCCATCTAGTGGCTCTCCTCTCTGAAGAGCCCATATAATCACTCTATCTGCCCAGGAATCTCAGCAGCAGTTTTACCTGATGTTGATCCCCAGTCAATGAACCATACTCGCCTTGGAACATAATCTCACCTAAGAAAGGAGGCAAATCTGAAGCCCCACCAAACTCCTGAGTACAGGCCCCGGTTCTGCCAATCAGAAACCCTGCCCAGAGAACATGAGCAGATGTATAACCCCTTTGACAGTCATGATTACAGGAGTGCCTGAGCAGAGATCTGAGCCAGTGACTCTGCCCATCTGCAGAGTCTAGCTACTGGCCCTGCCTGGTCAGAGCATGGAAAAAAATTTGCCTGATTCAGGTTTCAGCTAATGAGCTGTACTTCACTTGGAACCTACTCTATGACTCTGCCAGAACAAGGAAGCATATTCAGTGTCCTTCTTAATGGCTGAGGAGAGCCTTCAGCCCCCTCCTTTCCCCAACCCGGAAGTAAACATAGGCATCCATGGAGTCCTTTATAAAGCCTCACTTGCAGTGGTACCAAATCAGGGATTCCCAACTAGTGGCTCTGCCCATCTACAAAGCAGAGTTTGTAGCCCTGTTTGGTCAAGTATTTGCTTGACAGTTCTACCTAATTTGAGTCCTCAGCCAATAAGTGGAACTGGCTATGGAACCTGTTCTATAGCTCTGCCTGGTTAGGAAAACAAATCTGCAACCTCGCCAAACTTCTGAGAGTAGTCTCCACTCTTGTCCATCCAAGAAACCAGGCCAGAAAATCTGGGAATTTATAGAGACCATCCAACATCTTCACTTGTGCAGGGAGCCGGGCCAGAAGTCCTGCCCCACTGTCTGTCTTTGACGAAGCAAGGATCCTGGCCACTGGTCCGGCCTAATCATACATGGAGAGGAAGTCCAGACAGTGACTTTGCCCAAATACAGAGGAGTCTGTACGAAATACAAAATAATGCTTGAGGTTCCTGCTAACCAGAGAGCCCAGCCAGTGACTTTGCCCAATGACAGAACACAGCTAGTGACTTATCTGATTGTAAAGCCCAATCTGAGACCTCACTCAACTTAGGGGTAGAGCCTGCATTCTTGCCTGATTACAGAGCACAGACTTGTCTGAACTCAAAGACCCACCTGATTGAACAAAAAGTCCAGCTAGATGCACCATCTGGTTAAGGAGCATTGCCTGAGACCTGAGCAGGAGCAGTTGTGGATCCCAGCCAATAGCCCTTCCCAGTCAGGGAGTCCAACCCATGGCACCACACTGCCAAGGAACAAACCCTGCAATCTGGCTTGACCTAAGGCAATTACAGAAACCAGCTAGTGGACCCACCTGATTGTAGTGTCAGTTACCAGGCCTGCAAAATCAGGGTGTCCACCCACAGCCCTATTAAAATGTGGAGGCCTGCCAACAACACCCCACTATAACATCAAAACATGCCAAATAGACACTCAATGGCAAGCTACCTGCCCATGGTTATTATCAGTTGACTCATTCATATTCCCAAACAGAGCTGACTGGTAAAGGTCTACCCTGTTGAAGTAAGCCTGCAGTGTCTGGAAGAGGAGACTACATACTCAAATGCACAGATAACAATGCAATGAATAAAAAATCATAAGGCATAAGGCAAAGATGACACCACCAATGGAAACTGATACAGATCTAATAAGTCACCCTAAGAAAAGAGAGATCTATGAAGTGTCTAACCAAGAATTCAAGACAATTCTCTTAAACAAGTGTAGTGAATTACAAGAAAACTCGAAGGGTGATTAAACAAAATAGGAAAAAACACATTAAAATCACGAGAAATTCAATTAAAAAATGAAAACCATCAAAAGCAAATAGAAATCCTAGAGATAAAGAATATGACTGAACAAAGAATTCAACAGAGAACTTCAACAGCAGATCCAACAAAGTAGAAGGAAGAATCAGTAAACTAAAAGGGAGGTCATTTGAAATTATTCAGTCAGAGAAACAAAGTTAGAAAAAAAATGAGGAATGGAAAAAGCCTATAGGACTTAGGGGAAAATATCAAGTAAAACAGCATACAAATGATGGGAAACCCAGAAAGAGAAGTGAAAGAAAAAGGGACAGAATGTCAGTTTAAAGTAACAATGGTTACTGGTACCTAGGTGGCTCAGATGCTTGAGCACCTGACTTTGGCTCAGGTCAGGATCTCCTCATTCATGAGTTTGAGCCGTTGTTGGGGTCTGGGCTGACAGATGACAACCTGGAGCCTGCTTTGCATTCTGTGTTTCTTTCCCTCTGCCCCTCCCCCATGCACATTCTCTCTCTCTCTCTCTCTCTGTCTCAAAAATAAATAAACATTGAAAAATGTTTAGGGGCGCCTGGGTGGCTCAGTCTACTTCAGCTCAGGTAATATCTCATAGTTGGTGGGTTCAAGCCCCACGTCAGACTCTGTGCTGAGAACTCAGCGCCTGGAGTCTGCTTTGTATTGTCTCCCTCTCTCTCTACCCTTCCCCTGCTCACACTCTGTCTCTCTCTCTGTCGCAAAAAAATAAACATTATTTTTTTAATTTAAATTAACAATGGCTAAAATCTTCCCAAACTTGAAGAGACAAATGGGTATCCAGATTCAAGAGATCTACAGTACCTCAAAAGGTGGAACACTAAGGGAGCTACGTGGAGACACATTATAATTAAATTGTTGCAAGTGAAAAACAAAAAGTGATTTTGAAAACAGCAAGAGAAAATAATACTTATCACAGACAATGGAACCCCCTAAGATTAGAAGCTGATTTTTCAACAGAAACTTTGCAGGGCAAGATTGAGTGAAAGATATATTTGAATTATTGAAAGAAAAAAAATACTGCTAACTAAGAATACAGTACCCAGAAAAACTCTTCTTCAGAAATGAAGGAGAAATAAAGACTTTCATGACAAACAAAAGCCGAGGGAGTTCATTATCAGTAGACCTACCTTAAAAGAAATTCTGAAGTGTGTTATTCAAATGGAAATTAAAGGATGCAAATTGACATAAATATACATGAATGTGTAAATATCAGAGTTTTTCTCAAATTCATACTCAATATAGAAAGGATTTAAAAGTCATAAGACAAACATATTAAAAATACCTCTAAACAATTTGTTACTAGATCCACAATATTTAAAAGATGTAAATTGGGGGCACCTGGGTGGCTCAGTCAATTGAGTGTCTGCCTCTGGCTTAGGTCATGATCTTGTGATTTGTAAGTTCAAGCCCCATATCAGGGTTGCTGCTGTCTGCATGGAGACTGTGTCAGATCCTCTGTCCCTCTTTCTCTGCCCCTACCCCACCTGCACTCTGTCAAAAATAAATAGAACGCTAGGTGACTCAGTCAGTTGAGCCTCCAACTCTTGGCTCTGGCTCAGGTCATGATCACAGTTTGTGAGTTTGAGCTCTGCTGATAGCAGTGAGCCTGCTTGGGATTTCTCTCTCCCTCTCTCTCTGCCCCTCCGTAGCTTGCTCTCTCTCTGTCTGTCTCTCTCAAAAAATAAATAAATAAACATATAAACAAACAAACAAACAAATAAGAAAGTAAATAAAACATTAAAAATACTTACAAAATGAAAAATGTATTACCAATAACCTAAGATATGAGGGGAGGTGAAGAAAACTATAAAGTTTCAGATGTTACTGACTTGCTATCAGCTTAAAATAGGATGTTATAAACATAAAATATTTATGTAAGCTTCATGATAACACAGAAGAAAAACCTTTAGTAGGTATACAAAATATTATGATAAAGGAATCAAAGCATACTGTCACAAAAATTATCAAATCACAAAGGAAATTAGCACAAAGGAAAAAATACAGAAAACATTCAGAAAACAATTAAGAAAGATGGCAATAGTGTCTTTACCTATCATAATTACTTAAAATATAAATGGATTAAATTCTCTAATGAAAATTACATGGAATACTTGAAAGAAAAGAAAACAAGATCCAATGATAATCTGCCTACAAGAGACTCACTTTTGCTTTAAGGACACACATAGTACAAGAATGAAGGGATAGAAAAAGATATGTCAGGCAAGTGGTAATCAAAAGAAAGCAGAGTTTTATATACTTACATCACATAAAATAGACTTTAAGCCAAAAATGCAAAAAAAAAAAAAAAAGGACACAAAAGAGGTCATTATATAATAATAAAGGGCAACTATCAAAAATATATAACAACTATAAATATGTATGCATCTATCATTGGAGAATTTAATATATTAAGCAAGCAACAACATACCTAAAAAACAAACAGCGGTACATTAACTAGAAACTCATACCTCCCTCTCAACAACAGATAGCTCAACCAGACAGAGAATCAATAGAAAACACTACATCTCAACAACAGTATAGACCAAGCAGCATTAACAGATGTTTATAGAACATGTCATTCAACAGCATCAGAATATGCATTTTTCTCAAATGCACATGGAACATTTTCCAAGATATATCTTATGGTAGGCCATGTAATAAGTCTCAACAAAATCAAGGTATATAATATATATTTTCTGAATGCAATGGTGAAAAAATAGAAATCAATAACAAGGTAAATTTGGAAAATACACAAATACATGGAAATTAAATGACACATTCTTGAACAACCAGTGGGTCAAAGAAGAAATTATTGTGAAATCAAAAAAAATATCTTGAGACAAAAGAAAATGGAAACACAACACACCAAAACTTACTATATGCAGCAGAAGCATTTCTAAGAAGGAAGTTCACAGCAATAAATGCATACATCAAGCAAAAGAAAGATCTCAAATAAACAACCAACTTTACACTTCAAAAAACTAGAAAAAGAAATATAAATTAAGCACAAAGCAGACTAATAATAAATATTAAGTCAGAAATAACAGATAAGGAATAGGAAAATAATAGAAAAGATTACCAAAACTAGAGATAATTCTTTAAAAACCTATTAAATTCACAAAGCTTCAACTAAACTAACCAAGAAACAAAGACAGAGGACCCAAATAAATAACACTACCAATGAAAGAAGAGACAATATAACCGATGCCACAGAAACACAATTGATCATAAGCCACTATTATGAACACACATATGTCAACAAATTGGATTACCTAGAGGAAATGGTTAATTTCTCAGTAACATACAAATAACTATGGTTGAATTATGAAGAAACAAATTATGTGAACAGATCAATCATAAGGAGATTGAATCAGCAATCAAAACATTCCTAACAGAGAAAAGCCTAGGACCAGAAGAATTACTGGTAAATTGTACCAAACACTTAAAGAAGAATTAACACATATCTTTCTCAAACTCCTCTAAAAAATTAAAAAGGGGACACCCCTAAAATCACTTTACATGGCTAAAATCACTTTACATTACCCCGATTCCAAAGTCAGACAAAGACACTGTATAAAAAGAAAAGTACAGGCCAATATCTTTGATGAATTTACATATAAAAATTCTCAATAAAATACTAGTAAATTGAATTCAATGGTATGTTAAAACGATCAAATGATCCTTTGATTATGACACGATGATCAAGTAGGATTTATTCCTGGGATGTGAGGATGATTCAAAATACAAAAATCAATAAATATGATATATCACATGAATAAAATTAATGATATAAATGAAAAGATCATCATAAAAGATGCACAAAAATATATTTGACAAAAGTCTACTTTCATGACAAAGCTCTCAAAAAATTGGGTATGCAGAGAACATAACTCACCTTAATAAAAGTCATATATGACAAAGTCCACAGCTAACATCATTCTCAATGGTGAAAGTTGGAAAGGTTTTTCTTTCAGATCGGGAAAAAGACAAGAGGATTACCTTTACCACTCCTATTCAACATAATACCAATGATATTATGTTACTAATAGCCAGAGCAATCACGTTTCTGTCTGCATTTGGCAGGGAGTTTTTTTTTGCATTTTTCGCTTAAAGTCAAAAGTTAAAGTCACACCTGCCTTTTATGTGATGTAAGTATATATAACTCTCTATTTTTTTGTATAGAAATTCTTAATGGTCTACTATAAAACCTGCTATAACTAATAAAGTAAAGAGTGAAGACACAAAATCAACATGCAAAGTAAGTTGTGTTTCTATACACCAACAACAAATTACCTGGAAAAGAATTAAAGAAAATCTCATAATAGCATCAAAGCCGTAAAATCATTAGAAATTTATTTAATTCGGCAGTTAGAAAGTTCTGCACACCGAAAACTAGAAGACATTGATGAAAAAACAAATTAGTCACAAATAAAAGGAAAACCATCTTATGTTCTTTGATAGGAAGAATTAATATTGTTAAAATGTCACACTATCCAAAGCCATTAATGAAGGCAACACAATCCCAGTTAAAATTCCAATGGCATTTTTTTTAACAGAAATAGAAAAAAAAAATACTTCTAAAACTGTTATTAAATCACAAGACCCTGAGAAGCTAAAACAATCCTGAGAAAGAAAGCTGGAGGCATCACAACATGCGAACTTCAAGCCATATCATAAAGCTAATCAAAGCAATGTGGTATTAACATGAAAACAATAACATATACCAATGAAACACAATCAAGAGCCTAGAGGTAAGCCTAAGCATATAATGTCAACAAATACTTGATCTGGAAACCAACATTGCTCAAAGGATATAAGATAGTGTCTATAAGAAATGATTTAGGGAAAATGAATATTCACATGTAAAAGACAAAACCTGGATCCCTATTTTATACCACTCGCAGAAAACCCAAAGGTACTACAGACCTAAATGTTAACAACTGAAACCATAAGACTTCCAGAAGAAAATCTAGAGAAAGAGATCCTTGACATTGGCCTTAACAATAATTCTCTCAGTATGACCCTGAAAACACAAGCCACAGAAGCACTAATAAACAAGTATTTTTCCATCCAACTAAAAAGCTTCTGTACAGAAAAAGAAACAATCTGCAGAATTCAAAGACAACCTGAAAAACTGGACAAGACATTTGCAAGCCATATACATGATAAGGCATAAATGTCCAAAATATTATAAAGTTGAATAGAAAAATAATGATAATAGCAATCCAATTTATGAAATGGGCAAAAAACCTGAATAGACATTTTTCCAGAAAAAAATTTTTTTTCAAATGAATGACAAGTACATGAAAGGGGGCTCAACAACACTAACCACAAGGAAAATTAAAAATAAAACCACAATGATATAATACTTCACACCTGCCAGAATGTCCATTCTGAAAAGAAAAGAGACAACAAGTGTTATCACACATGTGGGGAAAAGGGAACCACTGTACAATCTAGTGGGTGTATGAATTGGGATAGCACCTATGGAAAATGGTAAGCAGATTTCTCCAGAATTAAAAAGATAAATGATTACCAAATGACTCAGCAATACCATTTCTGGGCATGTACCCCAAGGAATGAAATCACTATCTCAAAGAGATATATGTACCCATGTTCATTGCAGCACTGTTTACAATATCAAAGACATGGAAACAACCTAAGTGTCAATCGATAGATAAATAAAGAAAGAAAATATTATACACACACACACACACACACATATATGGATTTAGATATATATTATCATATATGTATGTATGTACTGTATTAAATAATATAATAATATAATTTGGGTACAATGTGTAATAAATAATATGCATATATACCACATATGTTTTAAAAAGGAATATAATTCAACCATAACAAAGAAGAATATACTGCCATTTGAGGTCACATGAATGAACCTTGAGGGCATTTTACTAAGTAAGATAAGTCAGGGAACCAAAACTACTGTATAACTTATGTGGAATCTAAAAGTGTCAAATAGAAGAAGCAGATTGCTAGGTGCCAGAGGTGATGCAGGTGTGGCCGGGGTGGGGGGTGCGTTGTAGGGGAAAAGTGTGCAGATAGTCAAAGAGTGCAGATTTCAAGTTGTACAATCAGTAAGTTCTGGAAATGTAGTGTACAGCAGGGCCACGATAGTTAAAAACACTGCACTGTGTATTTGAAAGTTGCTAAAAAAGTCAACCCTAAAAGCTCCCACCACCCACAAACACAAATATTGTAACGATGTGAGATGATGGATGTGTTAACTAACATTGTTTTGATAATGTCTTCATAAAAATGCATCAAAGTATTATACTGTATACCTTAAATGTACACAATGTTGTCAATTTTGTCTCAATAAAGTAGGAACAAAAAGAAAAAAAAAAAGAAGTGAGGTCTCAAAAGGGACATACCTGAGGCAACACATTGTTACCTTCCTTACAGTCTTCAAAATGTGGTTAAAACATTTTTAATTATCTCAGAGTTACAACTTACTGCTAATCGCAATAATTAAGATTTTTTAATTTCAAAATAAAGAAAAATAAACATATCTTTTTCCCTTCAAACCATTTCTTTCTTAGAGGAAAATATGATATTTGACTGAAAATAAATGAGTGCTATTGTATTCTTTACTTTTATGTGTTTGATTATTTTTTTTAATTTATTTATTTTGAGAGTGAGAGAGAGCAAGCACCAGTTGGGGGTGGGGGGTGAAAGGACAGAGAGAGAAGGGGACAGAAGATTTGAAGCAGGCTCTGTGCTGACAGCAGAGAGCCCAATGTGGGGCTGGAACTCATGAACCACGAAATGATGACGTGAGTCGAAGTCAGACACTTAACCGACTGAGCCACCCAGGTGCCCCTGAGTTTGTTTTAGATACCTTATAAATGTGGAGTCATACAATTTTATTTCCTTCAGTAACTGGTTTATTTCACTTAGCATTATGTCCTCCAATTTCACGCACACTGTTACAAGTGTCAGTATTTCTTTCTTTTTTAAGGCTCAATAATGTTCCATTGACGCATTTTCCACATTTTTAATCCACTTGCCTACTGATGGACATTGATAATTCAGTACTGGTTGTCAGGGTCTTGGGGATGGGGGAAATAAAAGCTGTTTTCAATGGTTATAAAGTTTCAGTTGTGCAAGATGAATAAATTCCAGAGATCTGTCTAACATAGTGCCTTCCAAGTTTGTTAAAAGGGTAGAACTTTGTTCATTTGTTAACGAACTGTGCACTTCCAAGTTTGTTAAAAGGGTAGATCTTATATTCATTGTTACAACACAACCTCAATGAAACAAAAACAAAAGTCAAAAGCCAAAGTGGCACAAGAAAACTTTGAGAAATATTGGATGTATCTTTAATTTGACTACGATAATGGTTTCCTGGGTATTTACATATGTCAGGACTCATCAAATTGTACACACTGAATTTGTGCAATTCTCTGTAGATCATTTATACCTCAATAAAGCTGTCAACACAAACAACAGGGGCTCCTGGGTGGCTCAGTTGGTTAAGCGTCCGACTTGATCTCAGGACATGATCTCACGGTCTGAGTTGGAGCCTCGCGTCCGGCTCTGTGCTGACAGCTCAGAGCCTGGAGCCTGCTTCAGATTCTGTGTCTCCCTCTCTTTCTGCCCCTCCCCTGCTCATGCTCTGTCTCTGTCTGTCTCAAAAATAAATAAAAACATAAAAAAAATAAAAACAACTTAAAAACAAAAATGGAAACATAAATTTCCCTATAGGAAAGAGAATCAATAAATGTATACAAGACAAAAAAAAAAAGTATGAAACTTGACAATGACACTGAACAGAAGAGTCAGCCCTCACACACCTGTAGGATCTGTATACAAAGGTGGCATTGCCTGTTTGCCCTGCAGAACTCCCAGGAGGCTCTGGGCTCTGGGAAGCCTAGAAAGATAGTTGAAATATAGAAGTAAGAAATGGTCAAGAAAAAAATAGACATTCATTTAATGTCTTTATATGAAACAGTAAACTCATCATGCCATTTACCCAACTCCAGCCGCAAAACCCCTTACCCAAATGACCTCATCATCAAATACTACAATATTGTATTCTTAAAACTTTATATAAGCTGAAGTGAACTGAGACAGCTAGCAGTCATTATCCTCAGAGAGCTATTCCCTGCCATCCTACAGCGGGAAGAGGAAGCCTACTGTCTGGTTTCCTCTGAGCTCATCTTAAAAAGAATTCTATCAATGGGAAGAACATAGAACTCCCAGTGAGCATCTCAATCACCTCAGTCTGGAATATCCGTAGAAAGCTAAGAATCATCAGACATTTGATAAAGCATGAGAGAAAGAGAAATAAATGAAAAAGCAAATGTGGAAAGAAACACAATTTGCTGGGGAAGAAAAATAATGATAAAATACATTCTTAAAATATTATTAGTATAAACACATATATTTAGTATAAACTAAAGCTGATATACCATGACATGATATGGTATAAAAAGTCATCTATCTATCTATCTATCTATCTATATGTGTGTGTGTATGCACATATATAATTTCCTGATATCATCTTACCTTGAGGCTGCTATGGGGCTAGATAGACCCAGCTAGATGGCACTATGTGATTTTGTGTCCTTTGTCTTCTCATTGAAAAGAACATACTAATTAATTTACCAAAGGTATTGACTTGTCTAGGATCTTTGAAGCACTTCCATTTTCCTTCAGAAACATTTTTAACATTTGAATACTTACATGCTACAAGAGCTCATCTTTCTATTTCAGTGCTTTTTACTTATTAGCTCATTTCATTCTCCCAACAACCCAATGACATACATTCTGTTTGTATCCCTCTTTTACAGATAGAGGAACCAAGGAAAAGTGAGGCCAAGTAACGTGACCTTAGGCAGAGCCAGGTTTCAATATCAGGCACACAGATGGGTGCCAGACAGTCTAGTCCCTAGAAGCTCTGACATCCTACCTCTAATGAAGAATCACTCTAAATCTTCAGTTGGCCTACACTGATTTCTTTCACCCAAATCCTTACATAACTAAGTCCTAGCCCTATATACAATCTCCAGGTTCTTCATATTTATTATTTCTTCTAGGCACACCTGCTCCAGTGTTACATATTATTTTTTTCTCTGTATATGTTTCTCTAGAGATCATTTTATGAGCTATGTAGTTTTGCTCTGTAAGGCAATAGAGCAGAGTGTTGTGATAACAGTCTCCAGAGTCGTATTACCTTAGTTCAATCCCTGTTTCCACCACTTGGAAAGTGTTTCATCTTGGGGAAAATCTCTTAGCTTTCCTTATAAATCACTAGGTCAATGAAAACTGTGATTCAAATTTTAGTCAGCTTATGGACTTAGTGGGTAATTAAATAATACAGTTCTTGTAAAGCAATAGGAATAATGGCTGGCATGTGATAAATGTTCCGTAAATATTAACTATTGTTTTTACTATCGATAGAATTATTATTTTTGTTGCTGTTTTGAGGAATATTCTGACTCTGGAACTTAGGCAAAAGCCTTATAGCCGGATACTTCGGCTTTCAAAGATTGGGCCCTGGAAATGGGCTGGTTTGAATATAAGTAGTCTAATTATATCTCATAGTGGAACCAGCGAAAAACTTGCCTAGCTGACATAACACACATAACTTCATATCTCCGTTACCCTAATCCAAGGGCTAGGTGAGATTGGCTGTCTTCATTTTTTCTGGGTGTTAAATATCTCTACTGGGTTACCTGGTCCACATGATAAACTACACACGATGTGTTGTTGCTGCAGTGTATAATTAACTAAGACAATTTCACTTAATATCAACCTGAGATTGAGAAAGAACACCATGTGAAGACCACATTCCCCTCTGTTTCATTATTATTATTATTATTATTATTATTATTATTATCATCATCACTATTTTGGGATCATTATAGATTCACATGTAGTTGCAAGAAATAATTCAGAAAAACTATGCACACTTTACCCATTTTCTCTGAACTACAACATCTTACAAAACTCTAGGACAGTATTACACACTGGATATTGACATTTTCTGTCAAGATGATGAGCAATCTCACCGCCACAAGGAATGTTGGCATTGACCTTCTGTAGGCATACCTATGACCCTCCTTGCCTGTGATCCCCGGCAAATAATAATCTATTCACCACTTCTATACTTTTATCATTTAAGGAATTATGTATGAATGGAATTATACAGTAGGTGACCTTTTCAAATTGACTTAAAAAAAAAACTCTACATAATTCATCCAAATTGCTATGTGTATTGTTCATTAGGTCTGTGGCTGGGTAGTTTTACATAGTATGAATGCACCATAGTTTGTTTAACAATTCACCTATTGAAGTACATCTGGACTGTTTCCAGGTTTTGGTTATTAAAAATCAAACTCTTGGGGCACCTGGGTGGCTCAGTCAGTTGAGCGTCTGACTTCGGCTCAGGTCATGATCCCACGGTTTGTGGGTTGGAGCCCCGCGTCGGGCTCTGTGATGACAGCTCGGAGCCTGGAGCCCGCTTTGGATTTTGTGTCTCCCTCTCTCTCTGCCCCTCCCCTGCTCATGCTCTGTCTCTCTCTCTCTCTGTCAAAAATAAATAAACATTAAAAAAAATCAAACTGCTGCAAACATTCATGTAGAGGTTTTTGTGTACATGAATTTTTATTTCTCTGGAAAATATATGAAAAAAGTGTAATTGATGGGGTATATGGTAGTTGCATATTTGATAATTTAAGCAACTGCCAAACTGTACTCAGGAGCGATTGGATGATTTTTTTATTTCCACCAGCAATGAAAGAGAGTTCCTGTCCTCATCAACGTGCGATATTGTCAGTTCTTTGGAATGTAGCCACTCTAATAAGTGTGTTACTGGTACTTCATTATTGTTTTAAACTCCCAAGTCCCTAGTGACATATAATGACGAGAATCTTTTCATACACTTGTCATCTGTATGTCTTCTTTGATGAAGTGTCTGTACAGATAGATCTTTTGCCTGCTTTTCTTTTAAGCTTGAATATTTTTCCCCTTCACATTTTTTAAAGTTTATGTATTCATTTTGAAACACAGAGAGAGAGAGAGAGAGAGCACGTGTGGGTGCAAACAGGGAGAGGGACAGAGAGAGAGGGACAGAATCCCAAGCAGGGTCCGTGATGTCAGCACAGAGCCTGATGTGGGGCTTGATCTTGCAAATAGAATTGTGAGATCATGACCTGAGCCAAAATCAAGTCAGACCCCTAACTGACAACCGCGCAGACAC
This sequence comes from Panthera pardus, assembly GCF_024362965.1. NCBI lineage: Eukaryota > Metazoa > Chordata > Mammalia > Carnivora > Felidae > Panthera > Panthera pardus. Next base: position 105,997,782 of record NW_026526655.1, read on the forward strand.
CTCTTGCCTAGGTTTTTTTGTTTGTTGTTGTTGTTTTTTTTTTTTTTTAAATTGAGGGATGCCTGGGTGGTTCAGTCGGTTAAGCAGTCTGACTTCAGCTCAGTTCATGACCTCACCACGTGTGAGTTTGAGCCCCATGTCCCTCTCCATGTGGACCTTTAATAGCCTGGAGCCTGCTTCATATTCTGTGTCTCTGCCTCTCTCTGCTCCTCACCCATTCTCACTCTGTCTGTCTGTCTGTCTCTCTCTGTCTCAAAAATAAATTAACATTAAAAAAAATTAAAGAAAATCTTTTAAAAATTGAGTTGTTTCCTTATAGAGTTTTAAGACTTCTTTGTATATTTTGGACCGAAGGCCTTTATCAAATAGATGGTTTGCAAATATTTTCTCCCAGTATGTGGCTTCATTTTTTATTCAACAGTGTCCTTCACAGAACATTTTAATTTTAATTATTGTCAATTTCTTTATGGATTATGCTCTTGGCATAGTCTGAAAAACTCATTGTCACGATCAATCTCAACTAGATTATCATCTCTGCTATCCTCTAAATGTTTTGCTGTTTTGCGTTTTGCATGCAGTGCTGAGATCCATTTCCAGTTAATTTTGTGAAAGGAGTCAAGTTTTTGTATAGGGTTTTTTGTGTTGGTTTGGTTTAGCTTGGTTTCATTTTTGCCTGGCAATGTCAAGTTGAAGTATCATTTGTTGAAAAGTCTGCCTTTTCTGCATTGAATTGTTTTTGCTCCTTTGTCAAATGTCAGTAGACTATAACTGCATACCCATAGTTGACTATTTCTCCATTCTATTTTATTGTTATCTTTGTTATTTTGCCAGTATCACACTGTCTTGATTATTGTGACTTTTTGGTAAATCTTGAAGACTTGAAGTATCAGTCCTTTGACGTTTTTTTCCCTTCAGTATTGTGTTGGCTATTCTGTAGTTTTTGCCTTCCCACACACATTTTAGAAACAGTTTGTTGACATACACAGAATGGCTCAATGGGATATTGATTGGATTTTATTAAATCTGTAGAAAAAAATGGAAATAATTAAAATCTGAACAATTTGTATTCTGCCCATCGAGAAACACGGATGGACTATCTCTCCATTTGATTAGACCTTCTTTGATTTCTTTTGTCAGAGTTTTTGTCATAGAGATCTTGTATATATTTTGTTATATTTCATTTTTGGGGTGCTAATGTAAATGTGTTTTAATGTCAGATTCTAATTATTGATTGCTAATACATAGGGAAGGAATAGACAGTTCTCTATCCTTATACTCTGCAAAGTCACTATCATCATTTACTTATTGCAGTAGCTTTTGTTGATTCTTTGTGATTTTCTATGGATAGTCAGTAGTCATGCCATGTATGGACAAAGTCAGTGTTATTTCTCCCTTACCAATCTGTGTATCTTTTATTTATTTTACTTCTCTTATTGCATTGTCTAGGATTTTTCACTGCAATGTTAAATAGGAATAGTGACAAGGGACATCCTTACTCTCAATCTTAGGGGGGAAGCATCCAACTTCTTACCATTAAGATGTTAAAATTTTGCAGATGTCCTTTATCAAGTTGAGGAACTTCCCTTCAATTCCTAAGTTGTTGAGAGTTGTTATCATAAATCCATGCCAGATTTTTTCCAATTATTTTTCTGCATCTAATGATACAGTCACATGTTTTTCTCCTTTAGCCTGCTGATGTGACGTATTAATGAATTTTCAAATGATAAGCTAAATTTGCAAAACTAAAATAACCCTCACTTGACTGATGTTTATAATTATGTGTAGACATTGTTGAATTCAGTTGCTATAGTTTCATTGAGAATTTTTGCATACATATTTGTAAGAGATATTTGTCTATACTTTTTTTTTCTTTCTTATAATGTCTTCAGTTTTACAGTATATGGATGTTAGAAGTGGAATTAGGAAGTGTTGCTTCAGCTTCTATTTTCTGAAAGACATCCAAGAAAATTGATAGCTTCTTATTTAAATATTTGGCAGACTTCACTGGTGAAACCATTTGGGCCTGGCACTTTCTTCTTTGGAAAGTGATTATTGATTCAGTTTCTGTAATACTTTTAAGCCTGTTCATGTGATCTATATTTCCATGTGTGACTTTTGTTAGATTGTGTTATTCAAGAAATTTTTCCATTTCTAAGTCAAATTTGTGGGGATACAGTTGCCAGTTATAGCACATATTGTCTATAGGGTCAGTAGTTATGGCCTCTTTTTCAGTAACTGTATTAGTAGTTTGTGTCTTTTTCTTCTTTGCTTAGCCTGGCCAGGAGTTTATCAATTTTACTGATTTTTAAAAACCTTTAGTTTCATTGATTTCCCTATTGCTTTTATGTTTTCAATTTAATTGATTTCTGTTCTAGTTTTTTTCTGCTTGCTTCATATTTATATTCTTCATTCCCTAGGTTTTTTCCCTTCATTCTCTAGTTTTTTATGGTGGAAGCTTAGATAAATGAGTTTAGGTCTTTCTTACTGCGTAATTGATGCATTAAATATTACAAATTTCTCTCAAACCAGTGCTTTCACTACATCTCACAACTCTTTGCTGTGTTGTATTTTCATTTTCATTTAGTTCAGGTGTTTTTTTTAATTCATTTGAGAGTTTTTCCTTGACCCATGTCTTACTTAGAAGTGTTCAGTCTCCAAATATTTTGAAAATTCCAGCTTTCTTTCTGTTATTGATTTCTATTTTAATTCCGTTGTAGCTTGAAAACACATATTATATGGTTTCAATTGTTTTGAATTTGTTAAGGTGTATTTTAAAGTCCAAAATGTGGTGACCACATTTTGAAGAAGTTGAAGAAGAATGTATATTCTGCTGTTGTTGGATGAAGTATTCTTCCAGTTGATTTAATGGTACTATCCAGTACATCTATATGTTTCTTATTTTCTGCTGACAAGATATGTCAATTACTGATAGAAATGTGTTAAAATTTTCAACTATAAAAGTGGATTTGTTGCAAATAGCAAGATTTCATTCTGTTTTGATCACTGAGTAGTATTCCATTGTGTGTGTGTGTGTGTGTGTGTGTGTGTGTGTGTGTGTAATAACTTCTTCTTTATCCATTCATCAGGTGATGGACATTTGGGCTATTTCTATACTTTGGCTATTGTTGATAGCACTGCTATAAACATTGGGATGCATGTGTCCCTTCTAATTAGCATTTTTGTACCCAATAGTAGTGCAATTATTGGGTCATAGGGTAGTTCTATTTTTTGAGAATCCTAAACCTCCATGCTATTTTCCACAGTGGCTACACCAGTTTCATTCCCACCTCCAGTGCAAAAGTGTTCCACTTTCTCCATATCTTCGTCAACATCTATTGTTTCCTGAGCTATTAATTTGAACCATTCTTACAGGTATGAGGTGGTATCTCATCGTGGTTTTTATTTGTATTTCCCTGATGATGAGTGATGTTGAGCATCTTTTCAAGCGTCTGTTAGCCATCTGGATGTCTTCTTTGGAAAAATGTATACTCATGTCTTCTGCCCATTTCTTCACTGTATTATTTGGCGTGTTGAGTTTGATAAGTTATTTATAGATTTTGGATACTAACCCTTTATCCAATATGCCATTTGCAAATATCTTTTCCCATTCCATTGGTTGTCTTTTAGATTTGTGGATTGTTTCCTTTGCTGTGCAGAAGCTTTTGATCTTGATGAGGTCCCAAGAGTTCATTTTTGCTTTTGTTTCCCTTGCCTCTGGAGACATGTCTAGTAAGAAGTTGCTGCGGCCAAGGTAAAAGAGGTTTCTGTCTGTGTTCTCCTCGAGGATTTTGATGGTTTCCTGTCTCACATTTGGGTCTTCCATCCATTTTGAATTTATTTTTTTGTTTGGTGTGAGAAAGTGGTCCAGGTTCATTGTTCTGCATGTTGTTATCCCATGTTCTTATCACCATTTCTGAAGAGATTGTATTTTTTCCATTAGATACTCTCTCTCTTGCTTTGTTGAAGATTAGTTGGCCATACATTTGTGGGTCCATCTCTGAGTTCTCTATTATGCATGTAACTAAAGTGTATTATGCTAAGTGAAATAAGTCAGTCAGAGAAAGACAAATATCAAAGGATTTCACTCATATGTGGAATTTAAGAAAAATAAAAGATGAACATAGGGGAAGGGAAGGAGAAATAAGATGAAAACAGTGTGGGGGGCAAACCACAAGAGACTATTAAACACAGAGAACAAAGGGATAGTTGCTGGAGGAGAGGTGGGGGGGATGGGTTAAATGGGTGATGGGCATTAATGAGGGCACTGGTTGGGTTGAGCACTGGGTGTTATATGTAAGTGATGAATCACTGGGTTCTACTCCTAAAGTCCATACTACATTGTGTGTTAACTGACTTGAATTTAAATTTTTTTTAATTAAAAAAAAACAGGGTGCCTGGGTGGTTCAGTTGGTTAAGCATCTGACTTCAACTCAGGTCATGGTCTCATGGTTCATGAGTCAGAGCCCCACATTGGGTTCTGTGCTGACACCTCAGAGCCTGGAGTCTGCTTTGGATTCAGTGTCTCCTGCTATCTCTCTGTTCTCCCCTGCTTGCACTCTGTCTCTGTCTCTGTCTCACTCTCTCTCAAAATTAAATTGAAACATTAAAAAAGCTATTTTAAAAATTCAAAAAAAAATAAACAAAAGTGGATTTGTCTATTTCTCCAGAAATAGGTGGGCCTTCTATGTATTTCTCTGACACTCATTCCATTAAGCAAAAAGTTCCTCCAAAGATAATCCCACCTAGATTTTTTTTTGGTTTCTGCTTAAATGGCTGAGAAAGTCTATGAGTCATCTACTTAATTTCTTGAAAGAGACTTTGTGCAACTTTGTACTCTTAAAAAAATGTCTTTGAGGTATATTAAGTTAAAGGTTGCCCAGCCATATCTTTGGCTTTTTCTCTAGAGTAGGTTTCTTGGCAATGAACCCACTAATTATAACATCTTTACAATCTGGATAGGCTGAGAATTTCCCAAATCATCATTTTATGGTTCCATTTTGCAGAACATTTCTTATCCAAATCTCTCTCTTTCCTCTCACCTTTTAATACAAATGGCATGACAGAACCAAGGTGTAAGACTTTGCTTAGAAATCTTCCCAGATTCCCCCTTTACAAGTTTTGTTTTGCACAATTCTGCTCAGCCTTTTCCTATTATAAAAAGGAATCATCCTTTTTCTAATTTCTATTTTCTTCATTGGCTTCTCAGCTGTCACGAGCAATGCTTTTCATGTGCTCATTTCTACCAATAACCTATTCATCACAACTTAGGAATTCTTTATAGCAGTATATGCTTTATCTACCATTTTTCTCTCTCTCTCTCTTTTTTTTTTTTTTTTGAGCCTTGACCAGCGTATGGTAACATTCATATTTTTACTAACAGCTGATCAGATTAACACAAGCTTTTTCTATCATGTTCACTCTGACATTTTCCAGGCTTCTCCTGAATTTCAAAGCCACTCTCACATTTTTAGGTATTTATTCAACATTACTCTATTTCAGTTAGAAAAAAATCATATTAAAGTCCTATTACTACTGCAAATTATCACAGATTTAGTGGCTTAATACAAACAAATAGAATTGTTATCCAATAGTTCATAAAGCAGATGCGTGGCATTGGTCTCAGTAAACTAAACGCAAAGTTAGTCTTTAGTGTAAGGCTCTATTCCTTTACAGAGGCTTTAGAGGAAAATCTGTGTCCTTGTTTTTATCTTTTAGTTTCTAGAGGTCACCCACATTCCTTGGCTGATGGCCCCTTCCTCCACCCCATCAGCAACTTTATGGTGAGACTTTCTCATGTTGCCATCTGTTTGATTCTCTTCTGTTTCCCACCCAGATCACTCAGGATAATCCCCCTCATTTAATGTCAGTTTAGTAAGTAAAGATTAGAAAGATTCTTATATCTTCAACTTTAAACGCTTTTTGCCATAAGGACGATCTTATTGACAGATTTCCAGGATTAGCATGTCGACATCTTTGAGGGCTATTTAATAGGTTTACCTCAAATACTAAAGACAAAAAAAAATGAGCATATGTTCAAAACTCCTACAGTAAGTCTCAGCTTTCCACAAGGTGCTCAGACTCTAGGAAATTTGAGGACAAACTGGACTGAAGACATACAGATTTCGGTTGGCAGTAGTTTTCTCTACCTCTCTCTACAAGTACACACATCTGCTGAGCATGTACTCTGGTTTATCAGTCCGGAAAATGGGTCTCTTGTTTTACCAAGCTACAAACATTGATAACATATATTAACCCCAGAATTCAACAGCTCAACAAGCCATATTCAAAGTTGTTAGCTTCTTGTGTTTCTGTCCTTTGTCACTACGTCATCATCAGCTAGATTCATTTCATTTTAAACCATCACACTTCTTAGAGATCTTGTTAAATTAAAAGGAGCTTGATTTGAATTCTTTTCTCCCAAGGTCTTATTAAAGTAATTTGGTATCTCTCCAGAGCTGTATGCAAACCTTAAGTTTACGTGAATAAATTAATTCAATGCAAATAAAATTGTGCAGACCAAACAAAGCACATTTCCTGGTGGGATTTCACCTGCAGGCCATAAGACATCTACCCTTAAACTCAAATGCTTTTAAAACTTTTCAGAGGACACAAGGAAGGCAGCATTGTGAGCTGGTGTGATTTTTGTGCTGAGAGTTTTACCCATATGTCTTATGATTCTTAAATTCAGATAGGTAAAAAGAAGAAAAATAAATCCATAATATTACCTGATGATTTTCTTAAATTTCAATTTTCTTTTCAAATTCAGAAAGTTGGAATAAATAGGTCTTTTTAAAGTCTTTCCTGCACAGTTCTTGTTTCCCAACCACACTGTCGTTTCTCAGGGCATCTCAGAGTAGATCAGAGATAAAGTGTAAGGCAGAAGTTATGTAAATTACTAAACTTGCATTCTTTCTTCCCCACTTCCCATTACCTGAAAATGATTATATTTTATTATAGAAACCATTGCAAGTAACTTTAACTTACTACAAAAAAATTTTTACATATAAATAACTTGCCAATCTAATAAGGGAATAGAAACCACACATTATGGTAATGGATGAGAAACCATGAACTAGTCAGGGAAAATACGATCTTTTCTGAAACACACAGATAATGATAGACAATGGAATGGCATCATATTGAATTCTCTCATGTAGTACAGATTATTAGAACAGGGCTCAATAAAAAGACAGAACCTTGTTACAGTTATCAGGACTTTATGCTTTGATTTTCTTTGAATTGGATACCTTCCCAGTAAAATTAGGAACTGTTAGTAGAAAAACACATTCACAGAAATGTACTTCAGATGGATAATTATCTGTTTAGAGTGGCTTTCTACACATTTTTTTGTCTCTATGCCACTCCTAATTTCTCATTACTGAACTCAGATTATCATTACAGTCAGACCGATTCAGATCAACAGTTCAACTCTAGGGAGGTCTCTGAACTAAAATTCTCCTAAAACATGTCAATTTTACCCTTTGATCCAGAAATTATTTCCCTAAATGCTTCTCCATGGCGGGGCGTGGATAGTTCTGTGGGGAAAGTGCAGCTCAGAAGATTTGATCAACCAGAGCGCCAGTCCCAACATTGCCATCCAAACTAGCTTGTATGGTAGCAGTGCTCTCACATAAAAGGGGGATGCCCATGCTATTTCCCAGGATTACAGAGAGACTGAGTAGATTACATGAAGGGCATCTTTAAAATGCCTGGCATGGTTCGAGGAGTTTGTCACAAAATGTCAGTGTCTCTTGTCCTTCTCTTGAACCCTAACATCCAACTCCAGATTTACCTATTTCCACAGGTTCTGGCTAATATTTCCTTCTGATCATTGATTGGTTTAACATTGTGTAAGTGCCTATATATTGATCAATCACTGCATTACACGTGTGTCCTAGTTATTGTTTTTAGCATCCTTTGATATACAGTCTGGAGCAGGTGTTGTCTTCCATATCTCCCTGGATCACATCTTGAAGACTAAAAAGAGATACATTTGATGGATGTGAATTTTGAAGATAATTAGCAAAACCAGGAAGCTAACTCATTTTGACTTTATTTGTATTCCTCATTGCAATGTTCAGTGTCACTAATGACAAAATAAGATATGTATGGCCCTTCTTACCGGGTGGAATAAAAAATAGTATTACACTTACTAGTTACTTCTATAGGCCTTTGAAACCCATGTATAACAAGGGACATTAATGAGCTCGGAGCAATTTCCTTAGGTTCAGAGGTCAAAATCCCTTCCAATTCTTCATATTTTCTGATATTTCTGGGCATAAGATTTTGCTTCTGATATTTCTGGGCATAAGATTTTGTGGACGCTTCCCAAATAATAATAGCAATTGAGTTACATTTAAGAGAAAACACAGGCTGTTAAAGAAATTTCCTTTTCACTGCATTTTTTCTTTGTGATGGATGATATTTTCTCAATTTTAAAGATGAGACAACTGAGACTCAAAATAGTGAAATAAAATTGGCAAAAGTCAGAAACTAGATGATAAGAGAGGTAGACTTTCCATCCAAATCTACTTAGATTCCAAACCCATACCTTTCTCACTATCAATTTCAGGTTCGTCCCCTTAGATTCATCTTTTTTCTCTTGGTTTTAGGGCTCTTGTTAGCATCTCCTTGTTTAAAACAGCCCCTTGACTAGATTGTTATTATCTGCCAGATATCTCACACTTACATAAATTTCTAGATCCCTCTCTAGGCTTGCCTTATGCTTTTGCTGCCTATGCTTCAGCTCATGAAGCAAAATCTCATGGGAGTAACCACAAAAACAGATTCTAAGAGAACAGTGGCAATGGGGGGTTGTAACAGCTCAGATATATAGCCCCATTGCTAGGGAATTGCTATTTGACTGCCAGTCACACATTGCAACAGATTTTAGTTAAATCAAGCTCTGACATGATTGGAACAAAAACCAAATGAAACATCTGCCAAAGCCGAAATTGTGTCAAACTCCTAAAACAAGAAAGAATGCCTTTAATGGTATAACATCTGAATAATAGTAAACCTAGTTTTTATAAAGTTTTATGAAATTCCCAGTGTATTTTTGGTGCCATAGCACAACATTTTCTCTATTGTTTTTAATTCTCATGTATGAATTATTTTCCAAATGTACAAGAAAGAAATAAGTTGAAGCATCAGAATATGGGGTAAAATTAAATTCTCTTTAATCCAGTGAGGATATAGTGTCATTCAAGAAGAAATGGAACCCACCTGTTAGGTATCTGGAACGAATCCCACATCAGCTAAGTTGTGTCTAGATGGCATTATACTTCTAGATGAAAATAGAAGCTTACGTACGCCCAAATGCCAGATGATTTACTGAATCTCCACATTTTATCTTAATTTTTGTGATTATAGAGACAGATCCCAGGACAGCAGAAGTCAAAAGGGCTTCACTGCACATTAATGAATATCTCTATGAATAGAGGAGATTTTGACTGGTTTGAACAACAAGAAAGCAGTATCATATGATAAGAAGTTCATAAAGATTTACGGTAATGCTCATTGTCCCTAGTTAGGCAAATCTTACTCATGATTATATAATGTCTTTCAAATTTTTAGGTGTAATATGCAGCCACAGCAATGTTTAGACTAGAAAGAGGATCCGTCTCCTTCTTTATTTTTAGGAGTAAGGAAAACTTTCTTAACAGTTTTCCCTTTATGTCATCTTGACCGCTTGGCCATCTGAAACCAAGTACTAATAAGGGAAAGGAGATTACAGAGGTTGTGTTAGACTGTTCGTTCAAGGTTAGTCTATGATGTGGGGAATCAACCACCATGACACGGGACTGTGTATCATCTGTGTCCTTGGAATCACCATTATGAGACGTAATCAGCAGCACTAGAGGGCAAGAAGTGGAAAGTAGCAGTTACAGTTAATGAAAACAACAATAACAGCAAATGCTCCAGGCAAAGGCTTTGCTTTCTTCAGATTGATTTACTTGGGTAGCCTAAGCAATTAATTAGACAGGAGGTTGGAAGTCACTATAGGTTTGTCTTTTATAGAATGCATTTGGTTTATATCGTCCCATCTGTGATTTTGAGCAAAGTAATTATTATTATATCATTTTATAATCATCTATGCCTCAGTTTCCTTGTCTGAAAAATGAGAGCCATGCTAATAATTGCTCTAACTATGTTATAGTCATTTACAAGATTTTATGATAGTCGGATGAGCCATTATTCTGAATTCAGTGAGCTCTTATCAAGCTCTTCCTATGTGCACTGAATATAAAAATGCACAAATGTAGAATGTTTTATACTTTTGCACATTATTTTTATTATATTAACTCTGTTTTTTATCGAATGCCATAATCAAATCGATCTTAAACACTCAACTATAAAAATGAAAATATGGACACGTAGATTATTTTTGCTTCTCTTTTTCAATTTGTGTTTGGGTTTCACTGAAAATTTAAAAAATACACACACACAGACACACTTTGGAGTCTTCCTAAATATAATACTCAATAACCCCAAACATGCAAACGAAAAAGAAAACAAAAGAAGCCAAAACAGAAGAAAAACCCTGGAAGCAATCAAGCCATACAGTGCATTAAAATAAACTCTATTTTCCTCATCTTTCGATTTCACTTTACACTTGTAATTTCCTTTTGTACCCAGTTCTGCTTCCCCAACTGAAACATTTCAGAATCAGAAGCCAATGTTTACAACTCCTTTTTATGGACTCGGGAGGTTTCACACAGCATATTAAGTCCTGAACTTTTCGGACAAATCACCACTGCTGTTATTGTGAAGGCTTTTTTTATGAGTAGAATGTAACAGCTCATAAAATTCTCTTGCAGTTATATTCATTTGGATTGCAGACATGTGCTCTTTGTTCAGTAAGGTTAATGCTTGGAGACTCTACTCCTCAAACTGAATAATTATTTACCCACAGAATTAGTGAACAAACTTCACTTTTCTAATGCAACCTGAGCAAAATGGTCTTAGGGTGTAAACGTAATATGCCAAGAAGTTCCCTATTTTTACACTGCCAAGACATAATAATATGCAAACTGAAAAGGAAAAAAAAAGCGATACTGGGTATAAAGAATTAGATCTTTGCATTTTTAGAGTAGATACTGCCCATCACTCTTTTAGGTGTGGCTGAGCACTGCCATGGGGAGTATACAGTTCAACATTTATCTCCTTAGTATCTACAGGGATATTGTGAATTGTCACCGGCACTTAACACCACTGGGTCAGACTCTTCAACTCCACCCAGCGCCCCATTACCGCTAAGAGCCCCCCAATACACACATCCTCATAGGAAAAGATTAGGAAAAACTAAGCACGTAACTCCATTGCCTACACATTTTTTTTTATCACTAAATGATGTTTATAATTTATTTCATGATATACCTCAAATGTTGCTATCTGCTAATTATCATTGAAATACTGACTTCTAGCACTCCCTCTACAGCCAATATCTCTTCCCCCTAATCTATTTTGCCTAAAAACAGATTGATCCTCAATCATTTATCACCATCATCTTCTTCATAATCATTTACATTGAGCATCCACTCCATCCTAATCGTGATGTGGGCGACTCACATGAAATTTCACTGCACCAGACATGAATTATTCAATTTACTAGATTATTAGACTGTTAAATAAAGTCTCAGATAAGGATAGTAAGTTCCCCAAGATCACACAATTGAAAAGTGGCAGAACCAAGAATAAGACCCAAGTTAATGTAACCCCCAAGTCCAATTCGTGGCTGTAAAAGGGAGGATGGTTCACTGAAATTGAAAAGAGGAACACATTTCTCTTAGAGAAAGTCTTGTGGTCGAATATGACCGTGATATCTGTCACTGAAAATGAAGGCAGGTGTCTTTTCTTAACAAATCCCACGGGGGTAATTTTTGTTTATGATTTTATCAGTCACAAAGGATAAATTGATTGGTCTAGATTGGTCAATATGCTTTACTTACATGCAAATAATTCATTGGCATATCTGCTTTGTGATCATCCGTTATGTTAGTTCACCTGGCACACGGTATGAGGCACAATAAATGTGAGCTAATTAAAATAAGAATGATTATTTGATTATTGGTGAATCCCTTACCCAGGATTATGAAAGCTACTTTATTATAATATATAGGTCTCAGTTAAACTCTGGTGTCCCCTTTTACAACATTCCACATCGGTCAGTATGAATATAAGCTCACACGATAACATAAAGTTGCTGAGAATTCTGCATAATAGGCATATAGTTGCGCACAATTCAGCTTTGTTCACGATTCAGAAAATCGTCTGTTGCTAATTCAGTTCCAAATTATAAATACACAAATAGAGAAAAGCAGTAAATGTTGGAATAATGAGGTTCTCAGCTCATATTCTCCAAACTGAAGTTATGTAGGGTGCAAGGCAGAAAAGATGTTCCACGAAGAAAGGATTTTGTATTCAAACATGTTTTAGAAATCCCACATAAAATACCTCAATCCCAGAGATACACAACAAACATTAGTATCTTGTATGCTCTGAGAAATCTAAAAAAGCATTTTGTTTATACACTAGTTGTTTGGGGGGCCTGGGTGACTCCGTTGGTTGAGTGTCTGACTTCAGCTCAGTCCATGATCTCATGGTTCAGTTTGTGAGTTCAAGCCCCACGTGGGCTCTGTGCTGACAACTCAGAGCCTGGAGCCTGTTTCAGATTCTGTGTCTCCCTCTCTCTTTCCGGCTCATGCTCTGTTTCTCAAAAATAAGTAAACATTAAAAAAATAATAAAATAAAATACACAATAGTTTCTAAAATATATTAGACTACAGAATATTTCATAGTTGTTGTAGATGCTGTTTCATTTTTTTCTCGTATGCCTTTAATATCGCATGATACATATTTTAGGAAGTGTTTTTATATGCATTTCTTTAAATGTGAGTGCCCTCTCCAAATGTGTGCCATCTGTGAATATTGAATCTGTAGAATAGGATTGCTTAGTCCTCTCAAAAATAGAAATAATCTATTTTAGCTTGAAAGCCCTTCTCTATTTTTTTAATGTATTTTCATCTATAACCTCCTTGAGGCTTTATCAATTATATTTCAGCTGCAATATCTCAGGTTGAAGTGTCATCCTAGCATTTCAGGAATCTCGGTGTTGAACTACTTATTTCCACCAAATTAGAGTTTTTCCTATAACATGCTGCTGTTTGAATTAAAACCATGTAATGTTTGTTGCTGTTTGTCATATGTCCACATCTACTGTAATTTGATGCTGTGAGATTACTCTACCTTAGCTATATAATCCTATTTTCCATTAGGCTCTGATAAGCTTATTCCAAGTTATATTGGTGTTAAATGATTGAATAGCACCACCCCCAAGGAACTATTTCTAGAATAAAAATATAGTAGTCTTGCGATGGAAGATTCAAGGCATATATGCTTCTATTCAGTAAGGATACATCTCCACCTCAGACTCCAGTTACAAAATAATACATCTCCCCAAGAGTAGTAGAATATTCCTTGTACATCTGCAGAAAATATGGAATACAGAGTGGGCCAGGCAGAGCTCTCCTATGTGAAAGCAGAAAGAGAGAAGGGTCTCATACATGAGTAATATGAGCTTCTACCTCCAAGTCAGAATTATTTGGACCAACACACTCTAGCATGTTTGACTATACATAGAGCTAAGGATTAAAGATTTCACCTTTGTTTTCTTTAATGGAAGACCTAGCACTGGGTAAACAAGGTGAAACAATAGAAGCTAGAACATAATTCTTCATAGGATAACATTAGAAATTTTCCTCGGCTAGGAGTTCTAATACTTCAATAATCCATTGTCCATTTGAATTCAGCAACCGTCAACATTATCTGGAACCTAAAATGTATACAATTATATTTACACAGTGGGATTCAGTCATTCTTAATACGGTAAAACCTTGGATTGTGAGTAACTTGTTCTGCAAGTGTTCCAGAAGAGGAGCAAAGATTTCTAATAGATTTTAACTTGATAAAGGAGCAAGGTCTTGCAACAGGAGTCGTACATGACACCGAATGTCACATGATCATAACTGGGCCAGTGTTTCTTCTCTGTCTTCCTCTCTCTCTCTCACTGCAGGATGGTGGCTGGTCAACTGGCAGTAGTGTATTTTCCATCACTTCAAAGCACCTACAGACAGTCTTTTGCTTTTCCATGCAAGAGTAAGCTTAGGAATGATTTGCTTCATTCTAGGTCAGGCTGCCCGCAGATGTAGACCTTTTCCTTTGCTGCCTCATTGCCAGTTACATTAAATACAGTATACGACAAGAGTTCATTAATACTGTAGTGTAGTCAACATCCATTCAGGAGTATACAATGGCCTCCATGCAGAAAAAGATTCCATTGAGCCAATAGACAGCAGTGATTCCGTTAGTGATAGTGAAAGTCATCCTATCCAGTCACCCTCCTCTCTCCTGTCTTCCTCAAACCAGCCACAAAGGTTTTCAAAGGTAGGTGCAGGTTAGTTTGTTTATTTTTCTTTATATTTGTATTTTCTTTACTATTTTGTATTATATTACAGTATTGTAATCATTTTTATGTGAATATTTTCGGTTGTGGAATGAATCATCTGATTTTCCCTTATTTCTCATGGGGAAATTCACTTGGTATACAAGTGCCTTGGATTACAAACATGTTTCTGGAATTAATTGTCTTTGGAAACCAAGGTTTTACTATATATAGCTGCATCATCTGTATTAGTCAGAGTTCCTCGGAGAAACAGAACCAATAATTTGTGTGTGTCTCTATGTGTGTCTATCTGGGTTTAGACTGAAAGTCCCCATGATCTTTAATTGGAAAGTTAGAGACCTAGGGGCACTGGAAGTCATTCCAGTTTGAATCCAAAGGCCTGAAAACCCGGTGAACTGACGGTATAAATTCTAGTCTGAAAGCCAGCAGGTTTGAGACCCAAGAGAAGCTAATGTTTCAGTCTGAGTCCAAATGCCAGAGAAAGACCAAGGTCCAATGCCATCAGTCAGGCCGAAGTCTTTCCCTGTTACCATTTTCTTCTATTCAGGTCTTCAGTTGACTTTAAGCCCACCCACATGAGGGAGGACCATCTCCTTTACTCGGTCCACTGACTTAAATGTTGATCTCATCCATAAACACCTTCACAGACACACCTAGAATAATGTTTGACTACATATCTGGGTACCCTGTGGCACAGTCAATTTGACACTTAAAATTAGTCATCGCTCCCTGTTTGGTGCCCCAACTTTTGTGACTGCTTAAAGCAGACACCTGTCCGTTGCCCAGCTCTGGCAGCCTGTAAGGGCTTATGCTTGTGGGTTCCACAGGACATAACCAACAGAGAAAGAGTTCTTAAACAACTACCACCCCAGGGTACAGCAAGAGGCAACAGATCCAGGAGCTTGGTCTTTCTGTGGAGACCTACTAGATATTCACGATGGCTTCAGCGTTAACAGCAGGCTTCTAATTAGACACGAATCCAGGGGCTGACTGTAACCTTTTCCGGAGACCTCATCTTCATGCTGTCCCTCTGCCATGCACCTGAGCACCCATGTCACCTGCCAGGGAGTTTGACATAACACGTCACCTTTAAAAGATGTAGAATGAAATAGCTCCTCTGAATTTTATTATAGACAGATAACTGATTTCACCATTCCTGACTAGGGAAGGTAAGAGTTTATTGGCAAGAGTGATGGATGCTAGGTAAGCCAACATATTTGGAGATCACCTTGAGGGGCAATCGGTGATCTCAGGGCCACTGAAAATTGCATAAAACAGGAGATAGGGGAAAGGCAGTGATTCCATATTCCTCTATTCAGGATACCTGCCTCTTAGAATAGATCCCGACTACAGTGTCCTCTTGGTATATGCTTCTGAAATGAATGTATGTGTCAACTGTTAAGTAAATGGATAAACGATGGTAGAATCAAATGAGTGAGTGTATGAAGTGTAAGTCATGACTAGTGGCCACACATCTTTTCGTTCTTCAGTAAAATAGTCACCTGGGTGGCTCAGTGAGCCTCCGACTCTTGACTTTGGCTCAGCCCGTGATCTCATGGTTCATGGGATCAAGCCCCACATCAGGCTCTGTGTGGACAACATGGAGCCTGCTTCAGATTCTCTCACTCCCTTTCCCTCTGCCTCTCCTTCATGCTCCCTCTCTTTCTTTCTCTCTCTCTCAAAAAAAATAAATAAACTTAAAAAGAATATTCTCCTTTCCTGTGCGTAGTGTTGAGCTGATTGATTGGACATAGTGGCTTAACTTACCTTAACAGGATAATACATATTCATTCTTTGTCAACATTTCCACTGTAAGTTAAATGAGGTTAAATATATACCTATACTTGATGCCATATTACTAATTTTCATATTGAGGAATTAGAGTCAAGTTAGTACAAATAAATTATTCACTAGATGATGTAGATTTCAAGTTGAAATGTTGGTCATTATTCATATTAAAATCATGAATAATGTTCACTGCCTTATTTCTTTAGAGGGTTACTCTGAGTTTCCTTCTTTCACGTCTTGGCTTGACAAAATGGTAATGAGGCATTTGATGGACAAAATAAATGTTTGCTACAATTACCAAAAATTAGTCGCTGATCCATTTTCTCCTCCAAGGTCTATGAAGACTTTCCTGGCTGCCTGGTTCATATCAACCTGCTTTCCCTGAACGGTTATTTATTTTAAAAGATCTGTGCCACTAATTCCATACTTCATATTTCCAGCTCTGTATTGCTAGTTATATTAATTTTCTATTTCATCTTTTTAAGGAACGAAATCATCTTTTTAAAAACCCTTTTAGGTCTATGTGCATGCAACAATAAATGGTTTATATAACATTAATCATATGATATAATAGCACCTGCAAGGCACTAAATTTTCTCCCAGATTCCATGGGCACTGTGGTGAAAACGGAGGTCAAGCACTGAAATAGTTAGCTTACAGTCTACCACAATAGTTTCTCAACTAACTTGATTGTAGATAATGGTAAATTGAGATTGTTGGTTGTTGGAAAACCTTCACACTATCAGACCTACATATTTTTATGTGTTCGTTAGGGACAAGATGCCCCCATCAGGAAATACTAACTCACATTCCCTACTAGAAGCTTTTCTTCAAAATAGGCTTTCATCTAATTACATCTAAAGTGATAGCCTGTCACATACTGCTAATCAGAGTCAGCAATTTTAACACTTTTTTTTGTTAATTTTGTGAGTCTACATGTATGTGCAGGGCCAGGTGGCAGGGAGGCTACCAACATATCTACTCTGCCCAGCAGTGTGGGGACAAGAGTCCTAAAACCCTACTGAGAAAGGATAACTTTCAGCCTTGATATCATCAGAGGGATGAGGATAAACCCATGATCAGTAAAGTCAGTAAAGTCAGCAGTGAGGTGGACAAGGGGTATCAATAATATCCAAGTGGAGAAGGTCTAGGTTTCTGCTGTTAGTCACTTTCTAGTCAGGTTAGGTTCCACAGGGTGGTAATATGGCAGTGCTGGAATCTGGGAGACTCAGTTGGGCAACTAATGATTAATGCCATAAGGATAAACCTTAATGTTGATGCTAAAATAGCTTGGCAGTCATGGCTGTGAGGTAGGGAATAACAAATGCAAAGGCACAAACCAAGTTGTAAACCAGAGACATGAGGTATTTCCAAACAACAGGATATCCTCTTCTGTGTCCCAGGTAAACACTCTCTAAGTTACGTGGGATTCTCTGTATTTTTTTCTATCTTCAATGCGATAACACCTACTTATCTTGACAACTGAAAATCTGGGACACCTGGATGGTTCAGTTGGTTAAGGGTCTGACTCTTGATTTCAACTCCAGTCCTGATCTCGCAGTGTGTGGGATCGAGCCCCACATCAGGCTCTGCACAGACAGTGCAGAGCCTACTTGGGATACCCTCTCTCCTCCTCTCTCTCTCTCTCTGTCTGCCCTGCTCCAGCTCATTATTTCTCTCTCTCTGAAAAATAAATAATAATTTAGTTATTGGGGCGCCTGGGTGGCTAAGTCAGTTATGCGTCTGACTTTGGCTCAGGTCATGATCTCACAGCTCATGGGTTCAAGCCCCCTGCCAGACCTTGTGTTGACAGCTCAGCTGTGCTGACAGCTCGGAGCCTGGAGCCTGCTTCGGATTCTGTGTCTCCCTCTCTCTCTGCACCCACGCCCCCTGCTCACGCTCCATCTCTCTCCTTCTCTCAAAAATAACCATTAAAAAAATTTAAAAAAAAGAAAGAAAAACAAATAATCATTTAAAAATATTTTTAAAAGTACAGGAAAATCTTTTGAGAACTCTGAGCAGAGAATCTTGAAACACAGGGGATCCTATCTCACAGATATAGTAACTACAAAAAGAAAAGAAATTGTACTTTCATACAGAAAGAAAGATTATTTGTGAGATATACATTGAAACATCAACTAGTCAAATGATGTGCCAGTAAACAAGATGGTATATTATGGACCTGTACTTATATGGAACAGGAGATTTACTTATGATGCTATTTTTGTAAATAAAAATATCTCAGTGCAACCATCAGGAAACCCATTCAGCAATGTGGTCGATGGGCACTTGTACATAAAACATAATTGTTTAGAAAACAAAAGACTGATGGGGCGCCTGGGTGGCCCAGTCGGTTAAGCGTCTGACTTCGGCTCAGGTCATAATCTCACAGTTTGTGAGTTCAAGCCCCGCATCGGGTTCTGTGCTGACAGCTCGGAGCCTGGAGCCTGCTTCGGATTCTGTGTCTCCTTCTCTCTCTGCCCCTCCCCAACTTGTGCTCTGTCTCTCTGTGTCTCTCAAAAAAATAAATAAATGGAAAACAAAAGGCTGAGCTCTTGTCTAGGTGGTAAGCTTTTTGTTGTACGTAAACTACTGTGTGCAGTAAAGTTTGGGCATCTTACCTTAATTCAGTTACACGTTACCTTTTTAACCTTATCAGAAGCAACTTCAGGGAACCACATCCTATTATGTATTGAGATCTCTCAATGATTTGTGTTTTATAAATTCTGATAAAAATAAATAAGCAGCAACTTATGTCACGGGCTTTAAAAGCTGCCAAGGAACAACCCCTGTTCAAATCGTTCTTTGTTCCTCTGAATGAAATTCTTTTTCTTTTTTTAACATTTATTCCCCCATGCCTCTAATATTTTTCATTTGCTAAGTGTAGTAACCACACAGTTACCCATCGCCAATTTTGAGAGGTTAATATTGAACACAACAGAAGCCCAAGAGTAAGGGACACACAGGAGAGAGAATAGAGCGGACTGCAAAAGAGAAGCTTCACAAATGTTTAAATTGGTCTTGGGACTAGCTCATGTACAAACCTCTGTAGGCATAAAACAGAGTGGCAGGATATGGAACAGGGGAGTATATTCCTCTTGTCCCTTTGAATAACTTTGGCTGATTTCAAATCGACAGTCCTGAAAATCTACTTCATGGACTTGACATATAATTATATTTTATTTCACTCCTCGGAGGTGCTGGGTTTTGAATTCTCTCCCCACATTGATCTCTCCATCATTCAATTATTAAAAATCTTCATTTGCGAACCAAGAAGTGAACAAGTCCAGCTTTGGGACTTCTACTTTGCCTATTTAATGAAGTCTTATCCGAATTTGAATTTTAAATATTTTCTTTCTTCATCAGACTGATTTTCACATACATTATTCTTCATTATCTTTGAAGATGACTACAAATGTAATGACCCAATATTATGTGAAGCCCACTATATTTAGGGGTTAGCAAGGACTTTCAGAATGAGTTTAATTCAGAAACTCCAAGGAAAAATCATTTTTTAGTGATTTACATTTCCCCTTTGTCCTCCCTAGATTATTGAAAGGAAAACAGATGATTTTCCTTCTGTCCCTGTTCCCACTGGCCAGAACAAAAGCTTACTGTATTGTTAATAAATCCTAGTTGCTTTCTAGATAAATCAAGTGCTGCCTTGTCAAATTATAATAGTAAACTTCCACTTTCTACACCATGCCCATGATTGCTTAGCATAAAGTAGTAGAAATAACAGTGATTTTGGAATTAAAGGCAATCTTTTAAATTCTAGATCACTTCCTTGTCCTTGGGCAACTTACTTAACTCAAGGAATCACCACATCTAGTAGAATTTTATTTTCCTCATGCATACAACAGAGAATATAATACCACTCAAACATGTTGTAAGGATTAAATATTCTTTGTGGGTTTTGTGTGTGTGTGTGTATTTTAAATGTTTATTTATTTTTGAGAGAGAGAAAGAGAGCAGGGGAGGGGCAGAGAGAGAGGGGGACAGAGGATCCAAAGCACAGCATTGAGCCCAATGTGGGTCTCAAACTCAGTAACCGAGAAATCATGACCTGAGCTGCAGTGGGACACTTAACCAACTGAGCCACCCAGGCACCCCAGGATTTAATATTCTTATATAAGTTTTGGTAGATATAAACATGAGTTGCCAGTAAACATCTCAACAGTTGTGCAAACGTATCAGTGATAAGGGAAATGCAAATTCAATGCATAGTTTAAAAAGAGTGCCATAGGTAGTAAAAAAAGAATGAACTATATAGCTATACACATAAAAAAAAAAAAAAAGACTATCAGTCTGGGCCAAATAGAATTAGAATGTAACTGAACAAAGAAAATTTAATATAAAGAATTATTGACTGTAACAGGGGATAGAGTCACAAGGCATTATCTAATAAGAAGTAAGGAGAATTCTAATAAGAACAGCCATTACACCTAGGGATGAAGAGGGCAGCCATGTTGGAAACACCCACCAAGGTTAACATTCAGCCCTTGCTGGGGAGTCTATGGCTATAGCCCCTGAATGGCAGAGAAGTTGCTGTTCTCTCATGCTGCAGAACTTCCAGGAAACCTGCCCCTCGGGACTTGCCCTCCGTCTGGATGGAACTTGCCCTCCAGATTGTCAAGGAGAAGTGTTCTCAAGTGACTCACCAGAGGTAATCTACCACAAAACCTCTATCAGAAGAGTCCCAGGGAAAGCTGTCGGCTTGTTGCTGTTGATTTCCAGGAACTGTGGAAACTGGGTGCTGGATAATCTGAGGCTACTTCAGGAGCCAGGCTCTAGAAAATCGGTGTGTACAACTGGCGCCTGCTTAGAGAAGTACACTGGGACCAGGAAGCAAACCTTTTCTTTCTACAATGTCTTCTACAATGAACCTCTCCTGACAAAGCTTAACATCGTACAGCTGACTGAGAACAAAACGAATGAAGAGTCCAGATTCATTTTTACAGAGCAGACAGAAAAGGTAATTGTGGAACTATATCGCCAGGCTCATAAATATCAATTTGAGCAGAAAATGTATGTTATAGATTAATAACTATGAACATTTTCATTTACATAATTTTAAACGTGAGGCAAAACTGATACATACACACATGATAAAAATGTAAATAAATCCAGACGCAAAATTCACGTTTATATGAGCAAAGGGTATATTTGTGGACACATCCTAAAGGACTTCTAAGATATTGATAATGATGACAAGTAATGAGATGTTATGAGAAGTGAACTGATTTTCCTTATAAAACCCCAAGGATTCAGACCATATATTTGTACCAAGAATGGAGAGGTTAAAATTGAAACATAAATCACAGAGCACATTCTTAGGTGCAAGTAGTCTGAAAGTTTATGAGAATTCTCGAGCCCCTTTACTGTCTTTACCCATTGACATAACACCTGCAGATGAGCGCCTGATTCCATAACACCAACTAGATATTTTCTAGAAATGTTCCAGACGTGCTGTGGCTTCAAGGACACCAGGCACAGGAGGGGCCGAGGTGAGAGATATTGGTGAAGGAGTTTGCATATGGAGTACCATGAACCTGCATTCATGGCTTCACTTCCGAATTGTCTCAGCCTGGTGTCTTCTACTGTCTTCATCCTTAGTGTAGAATAGTTCCAGAAAAGTCTTCTGTGGACTTGGACAGGAAAAAAGACCTCCATATATTTCATATGTTCTTCTAGATAAAAGGACAGCAAGCAAATCAAGTACAAAGACATGAGACCTACCTGTCAATAAATCCGAATCCAAGAACACTAGTTTGCAACAAGAACAAGTTTTAAATATGAACATCCAATAAAATATGAACAGCCCTTTGTGAGAGAAAGATAAAGAGCAAGTAAGACACACAAAAATGCAAAGTGATAGACTTGAGGTAATTTTTGAAATATAAATGTATCAGGATTACAAATATTTTGATACAGGGGCACCTGGGTGGCTCAGTCAGTTAAGCGGCTGACTTCGACTCAGGTCATGCTCTTACAGTTCATGAGTTCAAGCCCCACATTAGGCTCTGTGCTGACAGCTCAGAGCCTGGAGCCTGCTTCAGATTCTGTGTCTCCCTCTCTCTCTCTGCCACTCCCCTGCTTGTGCTCTCTCTCTCTCTCTCTCTCTCAAAACTAAATAAACATTAACAAATTTTTAGAAAAGGGGTGCCTGGGTGCCTCAGTAGGGTGAACGCCCAACTCCTGATTTTGGCTAGGTCAAGATCTCCTGGTTCATGAGTTTGAACCCCTCATCGGGTTCTACGCTGGCAGTGCAGAGCTTTCTTGAGATTCTCTCTCTCTCTCTCTCTCTCTCTCTCTCTCTGTCTCCCTCTCTCTCTCCCTCCCCCCGTCTCTCTCCCTCTCTTTCTGCCCCTGCCCTGCTCTCACACTTTCTCTCTCTCTCTCAAAATAAATAAATACACATTAAAAACAAAGAGAATCCTAGTGGAGTTGAAGTTTTTCCTTGGGGGGTTTATTTGATAGTTTGTTTATTATGATTACAGGTCTGATCTTCTAATTTTTCCCTGTCCATCATCTTCATTCTTTAACTCTGTCTGAGAGTTTTTTTTTTTTAATTTAATGAATAACAGCTACATATTATAGAACCATACTATTAAATGTTATCAAATTTCCTAGTGATCCTTAATACACAATTTTGCAAAATATTGGGTTGAAGTTTAACTTCAAATTCTTTGCCTTAATGTGTTTTCATCCTCCTTTCCAATCTTTCTCTATTTGACTTCAATTTGGAGGACTGCCGTTCTCTAGCCTGCCAAGGTTTGGGTAGAAAGTTGATGTGAGCATGGCTGACAGATGAGCAGGTATGTAGGAGAGGTTGTGGATAGAAGTATCCACCCAGATACATGTATGAAAGGAGAGCCTGGGCAGAAGTACTGAGCAACCCAGACATTAGTGAGGATTCCTCCTTGTGCTGTAAATGAACTGCTGTCTTCTCCTGCTAGGAGAAAAAGAATGAAGGAAAATTGATGTAGAAGAAAGAATAGGTCTGGGGGCACCTGGGTGGCTCAGTCGGTCTAGCATCTGACTCTTGGTTTCAGCTCAGGTCATGATCTCACGGTTCATGGGATTGAGCCCTGCCTTGGATTCCACACTGACATCACAGAGCCTGCTTGGAATTCTCTCTCTCCGTCTCTCACTGCTCCTCCCACTCATGCTCTCTCTCTCTTTCCCTATCTCTCTCTCTTTCTTTCTCTCTATCTCTATTTATCTCTCAAAATGAATAAATAAGCTTAAAACAGTAAGTCAGGAGTAAAGAATGAGTTTGAACGCTCTCTTGCTCTAACTTTGAATAGGTGTGTGTGTGTGTGTGTGTGTGTGTGTGTGTGTATGAGAGGGAGAGAGAGAGAGAAACAGGAAACTCTATAACTAGTAAAAATTCCTATCATAGCCTTAAAACATGTTTGGCACTCATTTGTCTCAATGCTCATTTCTCCAACTGGACATTAAGTTTTATGCAAACATAGATTTATCCAGAGCAGTTAGCATCATGACTGAACCTTTCACTAATTACAACATTTATATAAGTTCACTTAAAAAAATTACAGAGAGGCATTATGCATAAAGTAAAAATGTGTCATTACCATCTCCACCATTAATTATATGTAAGTTATAATAATGTCTTTGGAAATTTGAATTCATATACCAACATATATACCTGTCTATGTCCAACAATATTTTTAATACACAAATGGATCTGTCAATCTTATTTTATTTCAGTTCCTTAGTGACGCATGCTTTCTGTATGATGAAATCATTTCTTCTTACATCATAAGGTTTTAAGACCATTCATGAAAACAAATATATTGAATATATACATAAAATATGTATCAAACAACTTATGTTTTACAAATTATGCTTTTTTTATAAAAGGCAAGTCATGTTTGCTTTGCTTTCTTATGCATTTATAATTTGCCAAAATTTTCGTTAACAATCATAAGAACCTTTACTCTGCAAGCCTGGTTTTTTTTTTTTTTTTTTTTTTGTACACTTTAAGACTATCATTAGTTCACATAAGAGATATTTATCAAATACCACCTCTGTGCCAGAACTGTTGTAGATGCTATAAAAATAAGACAGTTGTGGGAAATGATGGTCCTGCCTTCATAAAACTTACATTTTAGGGGGAGAAAGACAATAAAGTAATCAGGCATAACATCAATAATTAACTTCAGAAACTGATAAGTGCCTAAAAGAAAAATAGAGTAGGATAAATGAAGATTCAGAGATGAGAGAGTGACTATTTTATGTAGGATAGTCAACAAATGTCCCTCTAAGGAGGTGGACATTAGAATAGAGACCTTATCTGTGTGACAGCTTGGGTCATTGAAAGATCTGGGGTGAATTGGAACAAAGTCATGTCTTTAAATACAAAAGAGACTATATGATATATACATATCAAATATATACACATATATGAGATATATATATGATATATATATGCTATTATATATGCTATTATATATGCATACATATATACATATATATATACATATATATATGTATACACACACACACACACACACACACACACACACACACACACACATATATATATGCTATTTGGTGTGCTTTTGGCATTAGGCAAAACGCTCAACTAAAAGCCCATTGGAAATTTATTTATTACATCTATTTACATTTGTTACATCTCAAACAAATAGTTCAGAGTTGAGTGGTTCAAGAATCAGCCTATCTACCCAGCAGTACCATCACAAAGTAAAGATCTTTGTGTTTTTTTGTTCTGACATTTTTGGATGGGTGGTTGTGTCTGCCTCAGGGTACTAGCACAGTGACAGACTCTCCAAGTGACACATACAGGCACAACAGATCTAGCAAAGAGCAGAGGCATTTAGTTTTCGCCATGCCCTCCATTTTTTTAGAAAAGGGAAGCCTTCTTAGACTTCCAACTGCAGCCTCCTTACATCCCACTGACCAGGATTGGACCTTATAACCATTCTCTAGATGGGGAAGACATTACTGTGATAATAAGTGTCTAGAATGTCAGTCCCTTTAGTAGAAAAAGACTCTATAAGCAGCCAAAAAGTTTATGTGAGTGTGTGTCTGTAACTATGGGGGAGCCAGCGACAGTGTCTGTCACAATGAAATATATGTATTCATCTAATGTTAGAGCTACAGAAAAAGTTGCAGCTGAGAAACTATGACATAGATTAAGTAAATGCCTTGCTCAAGATCACCAAAAAAAAAAAAAATAAATAAATAAAAAATAACAAGAACACTTAGCATCTAGCAAGACTGTATTTCCATCAAATCCTAGTGTTTCCCATAGGAATGCTTAGGAACAAATTCCCACAAAGGGCAAGAAAACACTAATTTACATGGTTTCATTATTACAAATCCCAGGACTTTTGCACTGTCAGCAATTTCTAAAGCTGATTGTCCTTAACAAATAAAAGCTTAATGATAAAAATATATGCAAGTATTGCTTTCCACTCCCAGTAGCATTGTGAAAATGAGAACTTTTAAATATATAACGGTTGAATGAATAATGTTAATACTAGAACCTTTTGGAGGTTCAGAATGAAACTTTGGTACCATGGAATCAAGGGGGAGTAATAAATTCACAACTGACTTCAAGGAGTTGTATTCTGTTTATGTGCTAACTGATTTTAAGATGAAAATTTACACATTAGACCCACATTCATATGTTTCAAGCGTCTGGATGTCTGGAATCATATTGATCTCTCATTACTCAAATCCTAAAAGCTTTAATGGAAAAGCACATAAATAAAGAACCATTAGCAATCATTTTGGTATAGAATGAGTAGTATGATAACAGTTTTTGCCTGAGCATCTGATAGTTTCTGTTCTCCCTGGAAGCTGCATGCTGGTGAAGTTTTTCTGGTATGAAGAAGAATATATTACTTTCTGGCAATCAGTTGTAAACAGTAAGCTCTTAATGAATCATTTTCATACATAGAGTAAAGATGAAGCTTGAGCATTTCAGGATAGAGTTTTAGGTAAATGTTTAATCTATTTTTAATGTGGATCACAAATGTAATGCATCGTTGGCTTTTTAAATAGTTCTTACTCCTACAAAAGGCTTTTCTCTGTAATTACTATCAGCTAAGCTTAAAGATGAAAAAACCCTCAGGCTGATCTTGGTTAGGACCCTGGTTTAACAGAAAAAGCAGAAAAGCGCAGGTAAATTTATGCTTATCATTCTAGTTCTTTCTTCCTTGTTTTGTTATCCATCTTGGTGTACTTAAAAAATTTGTTCTAGGATAGAGAGGCTTAATGGGGGGAAAGAATAAAATAAATAGCACATGTCCGCAACTTTCTCAAAAATATATAAATAGATCAGTATGCTTCAATGTGAATATAACGGAAGAAGGGAACATGGGATCCACTGGGAGTATGGAATTCACTGGGTAGGAAACCATCCTTGGGAGGTGGAAATTAAGGGAAACTACCTGGATAAAACTGTACGTCACCTAAATGTTAGAACATCAGTAAATTTAGCTAACTGAGAGATAAAGTAGAAGCAGGAACAAGTCGTGGCAAAAAGAAGAGTCAATGTAAAATCGTACCATGTGCTGGGGCTCCTGGGTGGCTCAGTCAGTTAAGCATTCAACTCTTGATTTTGGCTCAGGTCATGATCTCACAGTTTTTGAGTTAGAGCCCTGCATCGAGCTCTGTGCTGACAGTGTGGAGCCTGCTTGGGATCCTCTCTTCCTCTCTCTCTGCCCCTCCCCTGTTTGCTCACTCTCTCTCTCTCTCAAAACAAACAAATACATAAACTTAAAAAAAATGTACCTTGTGCTTGGGAAAAACCTACACAAGCCCACTGGTCAGTCACTGTGACTCTCACACCTATGGACAAATGGAGCCCTTTCTAGCCAATGTTTTGCAGATAAAATGTGAAAATATCATACTGATTACATAATCCATTTGTTAAATCCACGAGTTAAAATACTGGTCCATTCCGAAGGATCCAAACAAACAAACAAACAACAATAACAACAACAACAACAACAACAAAAACATCTGAAAGGGAGACCAACACAAAACACCAAAGGGAGATTATGTTGGGGAGCCCATCTGACCAAGGGCAAGACATGTGGAGTCCTCAGAGAGATGCTTGCGAGAGCCTGGGCAGGAGCTTAAACAGAAAGTGGACATGGGGATGGGGTCATCAATAAAGAAACAAACAAAAGAGGTGCAGAAAACCTGCACTAAGTAAGTAAGAGTAGGTCTGCGAGAAGGATTAAGGGGTACCAATGCTAGTAGTCTTTCTAGGTTCCATTTTCTCTCTGTAATGTTTCTTCCTTCAAACATCAAGAATTGTTTTTAAAGGACCAACCATTTATGATAATAATAGAGAACTAGCTGTTTGACACACACTGCTGGATATTAATGTGCCTAATATGTGCCCCACTCCAGAACCATCTAGAAGTAGGTAGCTTCCTATGTGGTGTCATAAGGCCATTTTCTTTTTTTTTTTCAATATATGAAATTTATTGTCAAATTGGTTTCCATACAACACCCAGTGCTCATCCCAAAAGGTGCCCTCCTCAATACCCATCACCCACCCTCCCTTCCCTCCCACCCCCCATCAACCCTCAGTTTCTTCTCAGTTTTTAAGACTCTCTTATGCTTTGGCTCTCTTCCACTCTATACTCTTTTTTTTTTTTCCTTCCCCTCCTCCATGGGTTTCTGTTAAGTTTCTCAGGATCCACATAAGAGTGAAAACATATGGTATCTGTCTTTCTCTGTATGGCTTATTTCACTTAGCATCACACTCTCCAGTTCCATCCACGTTGCTACAAAGGGCCATATTTCGTTCTTTCTCATTGCCATGTAGTATTCCATTGTGTATATAAACCACAATTTCTTTATCCATTCATCAGTTGATGGACATTTAGGCTCTTTCCATAATTTGGCTATTGTTGAGAGTGCTGCTATAAACATTGGGGTACAAGTGCCCCTATGCATCAGTACTCCTGTATCCCTTGGGTAAATTCCTAGTAGTGCTCTTGCTGGGTCATAGGGTAGGTCTATTTTTAATTTTCTGAGGAACCTCCACACTGTTTTCCAGAGTGGCTGCACCAATTTGCATTCCCACCAAAAGTGCAAGAGGGTTCCCGTTTCTCCATATTCTCTCCAGCATCTATAGTCTCCTGATTTGTTCATTTTGGCCACTCTGACTGGTGTGAGGTGATATCTGAGTGTGGTTTTGATTTGTATTTCCCTGATGAGGAGCGACATTGAGCATCTTTTCATGTGCCTGTTGGCCATCCGGATGTCTTCTTTAGAGAAGTGTCTATTCATGCTTTCTGCCCATTTCTTCACTGGGTTATTTGTTTTTCGGGTGTAGAGTTTGGTGAGCTCTTTATAGATTTTGGATACTAGCCCTTTGTCCGATATGTCATTTGCAAATATCTGTTTCCATTCCGTTGGTTGCCTTTTAGTTTTGTTGGTTGTTTCCTTTGCTGTGCAGAAGCTTTTTATCTTCATAAGGTCCCAGTAATTCATTTTTGCTTTTAATTGCCTTGCCTTTGGGGATGTGTCGAGTAAGAGATTGCTACAGCTGAGGTCAGAGAGGTCTTTTCCTGCTTTCTCCTCTAGGGTTTTGATGGTTTCCTGTCTCACATTCAGGTCCTTGATTCATTTTGAGTTTATTTTTGTGAATGGTATGAGAAAGTGGTCTAGTTTCAACCTTCTGCATGTTGCTGTCCAGTTCTCCCAGCACCATTTGTTAAAGAGACTGTCTTTTTTACATTGGATGTTCTTTCCTGCTTTGTCAAAGATGAGTTGGCCATACATTTGTGGGTCTAGTTCTGGGGTTTCTATTCTATTCCCTTGGTCTATGTGTCTGTTTTTGTGCCAATACCATGGTGTCTTGATGATGACAGCTTTGTAGTAGAGGCTAAAGTCTGGGATTGTGATGCCTCCTGCTTTGGTCTTCTTCTTCAAAATTACTTTGGCTATTCAGGGCCTTTTGTGGTTCCATATGAATTTTAGAATTGCTTGTTCTAGTTTCGAGAAGAATGCTGGTGCAATTTTGATTGGGATTGCATTGAATGTGTAGATAGCTTTGGGTAGTATTGACATTTTGACAATATTTATTCTTCCAGTCCATGAGCAGGGAATGTCTTTCCATTTCTTTATATCTTCTTCAATTACCTTCATAAGCTTTCTATAGTTTTCAGCATACAGATCTTTTACATCTTTGGTTAGATTTATCCCTAGGTGCTTCTTGGTGCAATTGTGAATGGGATCAGTTTCTTTATTTGTCTTTCTGTTGCTTCATTGTTAGTGTATAAGAATGCAACTGGTTTCTGTACATTGATTTTGTATCCTGAAACTTTGCTGAATTAATGTATCAGTTCTAGCAGACTTTTGGTGGAGTGTATCGGATTTTCCATGTATAATATCATGTCATCTGCAAAAAGCGAAAGATTGACTTCATCTTTGCCAATTTGGATGCCTTTGATTTCCTTTTGTTGTCTGATTGCTGATGCTAGAACTTCCAGCACTATGTTAAACAACAGCGGTGAGAGTGGGCATCCTTGTCGTGTTCCTGATCTCAGGGAAAAAGCTCTCAGTTTTTCCCCATTGAGGATGATGTTAGCTGTGGGCTTTTCATAAATGGCTTTTATGATGTGTAAGTATGTTCCTTCTATCCCGACTTTCTCGAGGGTTTTTATTAAGAAAGAGTGCTGGATTTTGTCAAAGGCCTTTTCTGCATCGATTGACAGGCTCATATAGTTCTTCTCTTTTCTTTTATTAATGTGATATATCACGTTGATTGATTTGTGAATGTTGAACCAGCCCTGCATCCCAGGAATGAATCCCACTTGCTCATGGTGAATAATTCTTTTTATATGCTGTTGAATTCGATTTGCTAGTATCTTATTGAGAATTTTTGCATCCATATTCATCAGGGATATTGGCCTGTAGTTCTCTTTTTTTAGTGGGTCTCTGTCTGGTTTAGGAATCAAAGGAATACTGGCTTCATAGAATGAGTCTGGAAGTTTTCCTTCCCTTTCTATTTCTTGGAATAGCTTGAGAAGGATAGGTGTTATCTCTGTTTTAAACGTCTGGTAGAACTCCCCTGGGAAGCCATCTGGTCCTGGACTCTTATTTGTTGGGAGATTTTTGATAACTGATTCAATTTCTTCGCTGGTTATGGGTCTGTTCAAGCTTTCTATTTCCTCCTGATTGAGTTTTGGAAGAGTGTGGGTGTTTAGGAATTTGTCCATTTCTTCCAGGTTGTCCAATTTGTTGGCTTATAATTTTTCATAGTATTCCCTGATAATTGTTTGTATCTCTGAGGGATTGGTTGTAATAATTCCATTTTCACTCATGATTTTATCTATTTGGGTCATCTCCCTTTTCTTTTTGAGAAGCCTGGCTAGAGGTTTGTCAATTTTGTTTATTTTTTCAAAAAAACCAACTCTTGGTTTCGTTGATCTGCTCTATAGTTTTTTTAGATTCTATATTGTTTATTTCTGCTCTGATCTTTATTATTTCTCTTCTTCTGCTGGGTTTAGGCTGCCTTTGCTGTTCTGCTTCTATTTCCTTGAGGTGTGCTGTTAGATTTTGTATTTGGGATTTTTCTTGTTTCTTGAGATAGGCCTGGATTGCAATGTATTTTCCTCTCAGGACTGCCTTTGCTGCATCCCAAAGCGTTTGGATTGATGTATTTTCATTTTTGTTTGTTTCCATATATTTTTTTATTTCTTCTCTAATTGCCTGGTTTACCCACTCATTCTTTAGTAAGGTGTTCTTTAACCTCCATGCTTTTGGAGGTTTTCCAGACTTTTTTCTGTGGTTGATTTCAAGCTTCATAGCATTGTGGTCTGAAAGTATGCATGGTATAATTTCAATTCTTGTAAACTTATGAAGGGCTGTTTTGTGACCCAGTATGTGATCTATCTTGGAGAATGTTCCATGTGCACTCGAGAAGAAAGTATATTCTGTTGCTTTGGGATGCAGAGTTCTAAATATATCTGTCAAGTCCATCTGATCCAATGTATCATTCAGGGCCCTTGTTTCTTTACTGACCGTGTGTCTAGATGATCTATCCATTTCTGTAAGTGGAGTGTTAAAGTCCCCTGCAATTACCACATTCTTATCAATAAGGCTGCTTATGTTTATGAGTAATTATTTTATATATTTGGGAGCTCCGGTATTCGGCGCATAGACATTTATAATTGTTAGCTCTTCCTGGTGGGTAGACCCTGTAATTATTATATAATGCCCTTCTTCATCTCTTGTTACAGCCTTGAATTTAAAGTCTAGTTTGTGTGATATAAGTATGGCTACTCCAGCTTTCTTTTGGCTTCCAGTAGCATGATGAATAGTTCTCCATCCCCTCACTCTCAATCTAAAGGTGTCCTCAGATCTAAAATGAGTCTCTTGTAGACAGCAAATAGATGGGTCTTGTTTTTTTATCCATTCTGATACCCTATGTCTTTTGCTTGGCACATTTAATCCATTTACATTCAGTGTTATTATAGAAAGCTACGGGTTTAGAGTCATTGTGATGCCTGTATCATTTATGCTTGTAGTGATGTCTCTGGTACTTTGTCTCACAGGATCCCCCTTAGGATCTCTTGTAGGGGTGGTTTAGTGGTGACGAATTCCTTCAATTTTTGTTTGTTTGGGAAGACCTTTATCTCTCCTATTCTAAATGACAGACTTGCTGGATAAAGGATTCTCGGCTGTATATTTTTTCTGTTCAGCCCATTGTAGGTCTCATGCCAATCCTTTCTGGCCTACCAAGTTTCAAAAGAGAGATCAGTCATGAGTCTTATAGGTCTCCCTTTATATGTGAGGGCACGTTTATCCCTTACTGCTTTCAGAATTTTCTCTTTATCCTTTATTTTGCCAGTTTCACTATGATATGTCATGCAGAAGATCGATTCAAGTTACGTCTGAAGGGAGTTCTCTGTGCCTCTTGGATTTCAATGCCTTTTTCCTTCCCCAGTTCAGGGAAGTTCTCAGCTATTATTTCTTCAAGTACCCCTTCAGCACCTTTCCCTCTCTCTTCCTCCTCTGGGATACCAATTATGCGTATATTATTTCTTTTTAGTGTATCACTTAGTTCTCTAAGTTTCCCCTCATACTCCTGGATTTTTTTATCTCTCTTTTTCTCAGCTTCCTTTTTTTCCATAACTTTATCTTCTAGTTCACCTATTCTCTCCTCTGCCTCTTCAATCTGAGCCGTCGTCGTTTCCATTTTGTTTTGCATTTCGTTTAAAGCATTTTTCAGCTCCTTGTGACTGTTCCTTAGTCCCTCGATCTTTGTGGCAAGAGATTCTCTGCTGTCCTGTATACTGTTTTCAAGCCCAGCGATTAATTTTATGACTATTATTCTAAATTCACTTTCTGTTATATTATTTAAATCCTTTTTGATCAGTTCATTAGCTGTTGTTATTTCCTGGAGATTCTTCTGAGGGGAATTCTTCCGTTTGGTCATTTTGGATAGTCCTGGAGTGGTGAGGACCTGCAGGGCACTTCCCCTGTGCTGTGGTGTATAACTGGAGTTGGTGGGCGGGGCCGCAGTCCGACCTGATGTCTGCCCCCAGCCCACCACTGGGGCCACAGTCAGACTGGTGTGTGCTTTCTCTTCCCCTCTCCTAGGGGCGGGATTCACTGTGGGGTGTCGTGGCCCGTCTGGGCTACTTGCACACTGCCAGGCTTGTGGTGCTGGGGATTGGTGGTATCAGCTGGGGTGGGTAGGCGAGGTGCATGGGGGCAGGAGGGGCGCTTCTCCTTAAATGATCCACTTCAGGAGGGGCCCTGTGGCAGCGGGAGGGAGTCAGACCCGTTGCCGGAGGGGTGGCTCCCCAGAAGCACAACGTTGGGTGTTTGCATGGAGCAAGCAAGTTCCCTGGCAGAAACTGGTTCCCTTTGGGATTTTGGCTGGGGGATGGGTGAGGGAGATGGCGCTGGTGAGGGAGATGGCGCTGGCGAGCGCCTTTGTTCCCCACCAAACTGAGCTCTGTTGTCCGGGAGCTCAGCAGCTCTCCCTCCCTTTGTCCTCCAGCCTTCCCGCTTTCTGAGCAGAGCTGTTAACTTTGTTATGCCCAGAATTCGTGATCCCCAAAGACCACTAGGGAGCCGAGTCCGATGCAAAAGCAAAAGAACCTTTATTCGAGCTAGCTCGAGCTCAATCCCCTACCTGCACCGACGCAGCGGTGAGATACCAGGGAGAGAGAGCGAGTTTCAAAAGCACAAAGGTTTTATAGGGGTCTAGGGGCAGTTGGTGAGGTAATGGCTGTGGCCTCAGCCGATTGGCTGGGGAAGGGTCGTGGCCTCAGCCGATTGGTTGGGGAAGGGTCGGAGTCCTGTTAAGCAGGTCGCTGGGCGTGTTTTGATCAGAAAGTTTGAACAGGTGAGCGGGAGGTTACTCAAGAGGAGGAGGCTCAGTCTGAGGTTTCTGTGATTTTCCCGGAAAAGGGGTCATGTCGGGGACATAGTCACTCAAGGTGGAGAACACAGAACAAGATGGAGTCGGCCGGCGTAGGCCCGCCCTTTCAACTTATGACCTCCCAGATGCTAAGTCGCGCTTGCTGTCAGAACACAGTCCATCCAGCTCTCTGCTTTTGCCAGCCAGACTCGGGGGCTCTGCTTGGCCGGCTAGCCGCCCCTCCGCCCCGGCTCCCTCCTGCCAGTCCGTGGAGCGAGCACCGCCTCGCCGCCATACCTACGTGGGCCTCTTGTCTGCGCTTGGCTCCGGAGACTCCATTCTGCTAGTCTTCTGGTGGTTTTCTGGGTTATTTAGGCAGGTGTAGGTGGAATCTAAGTAATCAGCGTCAGGACGCGCGGTGAGCCCAGCGTCCTCCTATGCCGCCATCTTCCTAATCCATAAAACATTTTCAAAATCCTCCTCTTTCCAATCTCTCTCAATGTCCTTTTTGGTCGGAATACTCGTGAGCTTCCGGTGTCAACCGACAAGGACAACATATGAAGGGATTTTCCTGTTAAAGACCAGAGAGCGATTCTCTGTCGTCTTCTTTTTCAAATGTTTTTGGTAGTACAGCGGTAACCTTTCAAATGAAATAGAAGACAGGACGATATAGAAAACTTAAAACAACAACAAATAAATGTGTAGAGTTTTTTTTTTTTTCTGGTTATAAAGTATTTTTGCCAGGAAAGATAGTAGTCCCATCAACAACAGAAATGCATGTAGGTGCGCACACTGAAGCAATCTCAAATATAACCTATTGATCCAAACTTTTCCAGGTTTATATGTTTATATTTTCACTGAAGTCATAGTTTTCATAAATCCTGTCTTGTTTTATGAACGAATGAGTATAAGTAAAACACCTAACACAATTCATGCAACAGGCAAGTTTTCCATTAGTGTTATTCTACTTAGCACATATCTTGGGCCAGGCCAGGGCTTTCCCTAAAATCACTCATCTGACCCTTACAAAGACCATACAAGGGAAATTCAGGGACTGCCCCACTTTCTAGAAATGATGAAATGAGCTAAAGAGAAAATAGACACCTGATGCCACACTGTAGGCTCATGATGGAGCCAGGAAGCTGACCCAGGTGGTCAGAAACCACAGGGAGAGCTCTGAACCTCTGCACTATTCTGGAAGAAGGCAGCAAAGAGCACGGACATTAATGCTGCAGTGGACCTCATTGTCTTTTCCCTTCTAGCATTTCTAACTCTTCTTTGAACCGTAACGGGCCATTTTTTCTCTGAACAGCTGTAACTCTGCTCTGGATACAGACTTCTAGATGCCATCCAAGTTGTCTTCAGGCACCAGTCCAGGCAGAAGCTGCATGGGCGTAGAGTGAGTATGGTGTGTTTCTGAGCTAGCACGTATTCCATGCTCCCATCAAGGGTGGTGTGGAATTCAGTCAGTTGACGCGGCAAGAGGAAATGACTTCCCTCATCACTACTTCATTTGAGGGGAAGGGACTGAAGGCTTTTGTTCAACTATTATGCAGTGAGCCCCTCAAAGGCTTCCAGGTTGTTTACAGTTTGCCAGGCATTGAATATGCTTTACATATTTGATCTGATATAAAAGTCAGGGGACCTCTGTGAGGCACACGTTAATCATGCTAATTTCATGGCAGAAGAAACTGAGGCTCTTGGAAGCTAACATGCCCAAATTTAGGAAGAAAGCCAACAACAGGGTCGGGATTGAAGGCGCATGTGCTTGCAGCATATTTATTCTGCTACCCTGCCTCCCACCTGTGGTGTGAGAGCAGCCCTGCATGGGCCATCAATGTGGACATATGGCCACAGACTATTTGCTTTTTGCTCTCACTAAACTTAAATTAGAGAGATGAGAAAACTAGACGCATGAACATAGAAATAACTGTACAAGAGCCATCCAGTAGTAAAAGTGGTAAATACATTATGCAAAGATAAGATTACAGAAGGAAGGGGACTTACCAAGCTATGAAGATTTATACCCTGGCTACAAAGTCTACTGGCTAAAAGCTGAACAATCAGCAAAACCATTGTAGCCACTTTTTGTCAAGTACAATCACTGTCAAAGGGTGAACCCAAGACTAGCTGCAAGGACGTCACCCGGGAACATGTTAGAAATGGAAATGCTTCGCCTCACTTCAACCTACCAAATCAGAACCTCTGGGGTGAGGCCCACTGATCTGTGTTAAAAACACACTCCAGAGGATTCTGATGTATACTCAAGTGGGAGAACCCCTGGTCTCATACAGACAAAGCTTTGTCCTGTGAAAGTCAAGTTACCAAGCAGTTTAGTCTTTGCAAGTCATTGGATTTCTGTCGGGACCACTCGGCTCTGCTGTTGTAGGTGTGAAAATAGCCACGGACGGTACCGAAATGAACAACCATGACTGTGTCAAGTAAAACTTTCTTCTGGGACATGGAGATGGGACTCTCAAATGATTTTCATGTGTCAAAAAATGCTATTTTTCTCTTGATTTTTTTCAACTCTCAAAAATTGTTACAAAAACGGTAGGAAACATTTTCAGCTTTCGGGCACTCTACAGAAACAGGTGGCGGGTTGGGTTTGGCTCAGGGTTGCCAGCTCCTTCTGTATATAGTGTAGAAACGTCATGGCTTTTTATTGCCAGAGGGATCTTCATTTACTGTCTCAGTTCTGCCATGTGTTAACTCTGGGTCCGAGGAACTCCATGTCGTCATCTGTAACATGGGGTTAGTGACATTTTCTCTAGGGCTTTTGTGAAACAGTAGTCTAACTGGGGCATTGTAGGTCTCACTACAGGCGAGTTCTCTTCAGTCTTTCACACCATCGTATTTTTGCCAGCAAAATTCAAAATCTACCTTCTACAATAATAAATATGTTCGTGTTGCTTGATATTCCCTTCGAACAGTTAGTTACCCTTGCAATATTTTCTCCCTAACAAGGGATCTTCAAAACAATGCCCCTACCTACAGGGTGGCCACTTTGCCTTCCCTTAGGAGATTGCTGTCTGTGCCAAAGCTCGCAGGCCCCAATTTCCGTGTCAGACCCAGGCACTGGATTGCAGCTTCTTTAGTGGAGACAAAGAATAACAGATGGTTCCAATTAAGAAACAGCAGGAATGAAGCCTTTTTTCCCTCCCTTCTTTCAAACCACAACAACAGCTATGCAAACTGGGTCGATTGCAGACAAGGTTTGCATGTAGACACAGATCGCTACGGACAATTTCTCAACCCTGGGCATGGACTTGGGGTTGAGCTGATTACCTGTGCTGAAGGTGAAGGTCTGGCCCCAGCAGGGCACCTGGGCACACAAAAATGCTCCGATGTCCATGAACTTTTTGACTGGCCACTTATTTGGCCAACGACATTTTGGTTGAGCTGTTTGTTAATGACAGGCCTCACCCTTGACAGAAGTGTGAATGTAGCAAAATATTTCATATTTCTGATCCACGCTGTGTGTATACGCACCAGTTTTAAGCAATCTCTATTACAACCAAAGTCAGCAGAACTGAGTCCTTTAGGAAGATGTGATATGTATTCATTTTACAGCTTAACACACACTTTAATTCCTAGACTCCTTCTCTAACAAAGGTTTTGCAAATGGCGTGTAAAAGCAGAGGCTAAAACCACATACCATTCATTTGCTGTGTGACCTTAAACCAGCAACTGAATGATTGGGCATTTTCCTCATTTTTAAAAGTAATTAGACTAAGGTTCAGAGGGGTGATGCGAAATGGTGCTAGAAAGTCTCACACTGGAAATGCTCACAAAGAGTGTAGGTCCCTGGCTGGTGTGCTGGAGCGGGAGCCTGGGCTCCCAGCGTGCATTGAGCCCTTTTCTTCCCAAATCCACATTGGTGGCTTGAAATGAGCCACCAATAATCAGAGCTGGTTTTTGCTTTATCTAATTAAGGAGAAGTCATTCCTAAACATCTACTAACATACCACTGACCTCTGTCTAAATCCTTGCCCCAGCTCACTCCTTACACTTTATTCTTCTACTATCAAAAGAAGGAGGCATGTTAGGTTTTAGCCGGAATCTATAAAGAAGACATTTTTAGGAAAATATGGCCTTATAGTTATTCTGAAATTGTTGTTCGCTTTTTCCATTTAATAATGAAGCTTGATATCTTCAGGAAGGAGATGTCAATCACAAACCTAAGTCTGAGGCAAAATTAACAAAGGTGGCTTATTAATAACCTTGCAGCATGTGATTCATAAACCTTCACTGAGCAGAAGAAGTTCAATGGTGTTAGAAAAGGGAGACTTATAAAATAAAAGAAGGGAAAACACTGAGACACTCTCTGGCAAATGTTCTATCATGAAGATTTTTGTGACTGAACGAGACTTTCTAATTGTTTTGCAGGTACCTTTGGCAGTCGTTGGTTGGCTGCAAGGGGGCAGGTAAGAAGTGTGCGGACATTTCAAAAGATAAAAGACTGTATACTATTAGAGGAGAAGGGCTTTCTGTGGTGGTGGATGAGAGACTTTTGTGTGGTCACATCATAATTGTCCTTATGGGGAGTGGCTGCCATGGCAGAAATTTCTCAGAGGAAAAAACATGCCATTGTATAACAAATGTCAGAGACTCTACAGACAGCTATGTGGACAGCACCACTGGGCAAAAATATCTGGCAAGCTGTTTTTGGAATCATAGCAAAATCACATGAATTTAGCTAACCAGCCAGGACAGAAGTATACTTGAATATAAATGGAATGGTGGAATTATAGAAAGTTGGCTTTCTAACGTGAATTAAATATCGATACAGAATAACATAATTGCCATTAATTTGCAACTTCCACTCACCAACCCTGTCCAGAAGCCCCAACCTATCTCCACTTGATAAATTCTTCAGTAGTAAGTAGTCTCTTGATATCGCCATGTCAAATATACAGAAAAGTACCTGAACACATTTCCTGAGTTGACAGGCCCTGATTCTGCTTTAGTACCTCCAGGGATAGGAGGCCTCGTGCTCTGAGAAACAAAGTAGTTTTGATGTTGGAGGATCCTTCTTTGGCTTGAGTGAAGATCTGTTTCACTTTGTTCTGTTTCCTACCAAGCTTACCTCCAGAGCAACAAAGCTTATTCCATGCACTCAGCCTCCAGTATTGGGAGGCAGGCAGCTAGAGATTTCCTCTAGGTCTTCTGTGTGAGAAGCGTTGTCAATATTGTCAATGTTCCAATTCTCAAATGGCAGCAGGGACTAGGAGGTCATGTTATCTGGACCAGAACACTAGTATGTTAACATTTCTCTGAAGCAACAGGGCACGGTGTTACAGGATGAACGGAGCATCCCCAAAACAGTAAGAAGCATGAACCCCATGCCTACTTAAAAGGGTTAATATTAGTTAAGGCAATAGAAATGCCACTCCAAGCTGATATCCGTTATTGAATACTCTCATGGTACAGCAACGATGAACCCCAATGTCAGAAGCTGCCTCTGCCACAAATTTATTTCCTTTCACTGCATTCTCTAATGACATTATTAAAAATTATATGGCCATAATATCATTATTTTCCCTTCCTATCTCTAAAATATCGCCAGAACGTCATCTGACACTTAAGATTTTCCCTGAATTCTAGAAAATCTGATTCCCCAAAGTCATAAATCTAATTTTCAATAGGACCAAAGTTCTCTGTTCTCATGATACCATGATTTCTAACTGAAGCACCTTTCTTTTCCTCAATCAAGAATGTATCAGAGTATGTTGATTCCTCAACAAAATTAAAAATAAAAATTACCATATGACTCAGCCATTCCACCTCTGGGGATGTACAAAAATAATAGGAAGCAGAAACTCAAATTGATATTTGGACACTCATGTTCATAGCAGTATTATTCACAGCAGCCAAAAGTGGAATCTCCCCAATTTGTCTATCAGCAGAGGAATGGATAAACCAGATGTGGTCTACACATACAATGGAAAATTATTCAGCTCTAAAAAGAAAGGAAGTTCTAACACATGCCACAGCTTGGATGAACCTTCAGGACATTATGCTTTGTGGAATAAGACAGTCATAGAAGAATAAATAATGTATCATTCCACTCACATAAGGTACCTAGAGTAGTCAAATTCTTAGAGACAGAAGGTGAAGAGTGGTTGCCAGAGGTGACTGTAGGAGGAAATGGGGAGTTATCATTTAATGAGTATGGTTGCAGGGGCGCCTGGGTGGCTCAGTCGGTTGGACATCTGACTTCGGCTCAGGTCATGTTCTCATAGACCGTGAGTTCAAGCCCTGTGTTGGAGTCTGTACTGACAGCTCAGAGACTACAGCCTGCTTCTGATTCTGTGTCTCCCTCTCTCTCTGCCCCTCACCTGCTCACACTGTTTCTCTCAAACATAAATTAAAAAAAAAAAAAAAAACATAGAAAAATTTTAGTGGGTATGGTTGCAACAACAATGTGAATGTACTGAATGGCCTAAACTGCATACTTAAACATGGTTAAAATGCTCAAGTTTATGTTAAGTATATGTTGCCACAATTTAAAAAAAATGTATCAAATGTACCAGGTGATTTTGGGGTAACTGGGTGGCTCAGTTGGTTGAGTGGCTGACTCTTGACTTCAGCTCAGGTCATGATATTACAGTTCTTGGGATTGAGTACCTTGTCAGGCTCCACACTGACGGTGAAGATCCTGCTTGGGATTCCTTCTCTCTTTGCACTTCCCCTGCTTATA
The DNA here is from genome assembly GCF_024362965.1 of Panthera pardus. Lineage (NCBI taxonomy): Eukaryota > Metazoa > Chordata > Mammalia > Carnivora > Felidae > Panthera > Panthera pardus. Next base: position 106,038,129 of record NW_026526655.1, read on the forward strand.
TGCACGTGAGCCTTCTCTCTTTCAAAATAAATAAATGAACTTAAAAAAAAAAAAACAGGACTAGGGCACCTGGGTGGCTCAGTCAGTTAAGCGGCCAGCTTCTGCTCAGTTCGTGATCTCATGGTTCCTGAGTTTGAGCCCCACATCAAACAGTGGAGCTTTAGTGCATGCCCCTGGGGAGTAGGGAGCTGGCACCCAAGTGCATAGCATGGTGTAGGGATCTCCAGGGTGCACTGGGAGAGAACATTCCCCTTTCTGAAATACTTTTGGAACAGGGTTATTGCCTCTCCAAGACAAAAGACCCTGCAAATGCTAGCCAAAGGCCTTTCATCAGCAGGATGGAGAGGCTCTACTCCAGAACAGGGATCAGATCCTTATGGTTCTGGGTCCTTTAAGACTTTGGGTTTTGAAACCCAGGCATGCACCAAAGAAAAAACACAGGACAGCTGTGACACAGGGCAAGCTGACTGCTCCTGTTATTCTGTGAGGATGGCCTGAATAGTAGGGGTTGTGAAGTCCCTGGTCAGGGGATGAGAGATTGGGGTGGCACCCTTTTTTCTCCCAACACCAACACAGTTAATTCAGAGAGCAGCACGGCAGCCCCCAGTGGAGGTGGGACCTGCTTATGCCAAACTCAGCTCCCCATGCCTATGTTTATTTACTGGGGTAAGACTAACTCTGAGCCAATGCTGGGGACCTCTCCTCTAGAAGACTAGCACAGTCAGCACCCTTCTTACACTGAGTGCACTGAAAATCATGTCTCAAAACAACACAGACAGTTCTTGTTTCTTTTTTTTCTTCCTTCATCCTTTTGTCTTTTGGAATCAGGCTCATAGTTTCTTCTTCTTGTCTTTTTCATTCCCTTTTCTCTCTCTCTCTCTTTTTTTTTTTGGATAAGTCTTATTTATTCTATTTTTTTCCTTCTTTTTTTCCTTCTTTTATTTTTTTCCTCTTGTTTTCTTTCTTTTCCTTCAGAACAAGCCTTATATTTTTTAATTCTTTGGTTTTGTTTTTTGTTGTTGTTTTTCCCTTTCCTTTACTATTTTTTTTTTTTTTTGGAATCAGACTGCCCCCCACACCCTCTATTTCTCAGGGTTACTTAAACAAACAAATCAAAGCACACCTAGCTAAAGGTCCAAACAGTCCACCATTGTAAGCAAGGAGGAGCTCTGTTAAGGTACTGACCAGTGGGAAAGAGCAGCCAAAACGCAACAGCAGAGTGCACACAGCATACACCAGAAACACTTCTGGAAGTATCATGACTTAGAGAGTATATGACCCCTTTTTATTATAGCAGTACTCTCAGAGGCAGCAAACATAACAAGCTTTTAAAACAGGCAAAAGACAGAAACAAACAAAATTACAGTATGGAAGAATTCTCCCCAAAAGTGAAGTCAAAAAGAAGTCACAGCCAAGGACTTTCTCAAAACAGATATAAACAATATATCTGAACAACAACTTAGAACAACAGTCATAAGACTACTAGCTGTGCTTGACAAAAGCATAAACGACACCAGAGAAACCCTTGCTACAGAGACCAAAGAACTATTCTCGATGAAATAAAAAGTTATAACTGAGATGCAAAGCAAACTACATACAATAACAACAATGATTGAAGAAGCAGAGGAGAGAATAAGTGAAATAGAAGATAAAATAATGGAAAATAATGAAGCTTTAAAAAAAAGGAAAATGAAATTACTGGATCATGAGGGGTGACTTAGACAATAAAGAGATTTTATGAAATGAAACAATATCCATCTCATAGGAGCCCTAGAAGAGGAAGAACAGGAAAAAGGGACAGAAGGTTTATTTTAACAAATTATAACTAAGAACTTCCCTAATCTGGAAGGAAACAGGCATTCAAGTCCAAGAGTCACAGAGAACTCTCCTCAAAATCAACAAAAACAGGTAAACACCATAACATATCATAGTGAAACTTGCAAAACACAAAGATAAAGAGAGAATTCTGGAAATAGTAGGGGCAGAAGTTCTTTAACCTACAAGGCTAGACACATAAGTTAAGTAGCAAATCTGTCCACTGAAGCATGGCAGGCCAGAAGGGAGTGGCAGGAAATATTAAATGTGCTGAATGGGAAAAATGTGTGGTCAAGAATTCTTTATCCAGAAAGGCTGTCATTCAGAATAGAAAGAGATTTAAAAAAAAAAATCCCACACAAACAACAACTGAAGGATTTTGTGACCTCCGAATTATCCCTGCAAGAAATTTTATAGGGGACACTCTGAATGGAGAAAAAAAGGAAGACCAAAGCAACAAAGAGGACAAAGGATCAGGAAACACAATGGCACTAAATTCACATCTTTCAATAATCACTCTGAATGTAAATGTATTAAATGCTCCAATCAAAAGAAATAGGGTATCAGAATGTATAAAAAAAATACCCATCTATATGCTGCCTACAAGAGACTCATTTTAGACCTAAAGACATCTGCAGACTGAAAATGAGATGGAGAAGCATCTATCATGCTAATGGAGGTCAAAAGAATGCCAGAGTAGACATACTTATACCAGAGTAATAGATTTTAAAACTAAGACTGTAATAAGAGATGAAGAAGGGCATGATTTCATAATAAGGGGTCTATCCTTTAAGAAGTTTTAACCATTGTAAATATTTATGCCTCTAACTTGGGGAATCCAAATATATAAGTCAATTAATAACAACCTTAAAGAAACTCATTGATAATAATTCCATAATAGTAGGGGGTTTAACTACCCACCTACAGGAATGGACAGATCATCTAGTAGAAAATTAACAAAGAAATAGTGACTTTGAATGACACAGTGGACCAGATGTACTTAACATATGTATTCAGAACATTTCATCCTTATGCAGCAGAATATGCATTCTTCTCAATTTCACATGGAACATTCACCAAGATAGATCTTACACTGGGTCACAAATCATCCCTCAACAGGTACAAAAAGATCCACATCATACCGTGCATATTTTCAGATAACAACACAATGAAACTTAAAATCAACCCCAAGACAAAATTTAGAATGACCTCAAATACATGGAGGTTAAAGAACTTCCTACTAAAGAATGAATGGGTTAACCATGAAATTAAAGAATAAACTAAAAAATACATGGAAGCCAATGAAAATGAAAACATGACAATCCAAACCTTTTGGTATGCAGCAAAAGCAGTCCTAAGAAGAAAGTACATTGGAATTCAGGTCTATCTCAAAAAGCAAGAAAGATCCCAGATACGCAACCTAACCTCACACCTAAAGGGACAAAAAAGGAGCAACAAATAAATCCTAAAGCCAACAGAAGCATGGAAATAATAAAGATTAGAGCAGAAATAAATGATATGGAACCAACAAAAAGTTAGAACATATCAATGGAACTAAAAGCTGGTTATTTGAAAGAAATAAAAAAATTGATAAACCCATAGCTAGATGTATTAAAAAGAAAAGAGAGAGGGCCCAAATAGGTAAAATCATGAATGAAAGTGGAGAGATCACAACCAACACCACAGAAATACAAACCCTTATAAAAGAATACTATGAAAAATTATATATCACCAAACTGAGCAATTTGGAAGAAACGGACAAATTCCTAGACACCCACATACTACCAAAGCTGAAACAGGAAGAAATAGAAAATTTGAACAAACCCATAACCAGCAAAGAAATTGAATAATCAGTTGTCAAAACCTCCCAACAAACAAGAGTCCTGGGCCGGATGGCTTTCCAGGGGAATTCTACCAGACATTTAAAGAAGAGTTAATATCTATTCTTCTCAAACTGTTCCAAAAAATAGAAATGGAAGGAAACTTTCCAAACTCATTCTATGAAGCCAGCATTACCTTGATTCCAAAACCAGGCAAAGACCCCACTGAAAAGGAGAATTACATGCCAATATCCCTAATGAACCTGGATGCAAAAATCCTCAATAAGATTCTAGCAAATCGAATTCAACAATATATTAAAAGAATTATTCACCATGATCAAATTGGATTTATTCCTGTGCTGCAGGGCTAGTTCAATATTTGCAAACCAATCAACCTGAAATTCCACATTAACAAAAGAAAGGATAAGAACCATATGATCCTCTTACCAGATAAAGAAAAAGCATTTGACAAAAACCCTCAAGAAAGCAAAGATAGAAGGAACATACCTCACCATCATAAAGGCCACATACAAAAGACCCACAGCTAATATCATCCTCAATGGGGAAAAACTGAGAGGTTTCCCCCTAAGGTCAGGATTAGGACAGGGATGTCCACTCTCACTACTGTTTTTCAACATGGTACTAGAAGTTCTAGCCTAAATAAATCAAACAACAAAAAGAAATAAAAAGCATACACATTGGCGAGGAAGAAGTCAAACTTTCAGTCTTTGCAGATGACGTGACACTGTACGTAGAAAACCCTTCCTGGTTTTTTTTTTTTTTTTTTTTTTGACTCCATTGAAAACTGCTAGAATTGACATATGAATTCAGCAAAGTCACAGGATATAAAATCAATATACAAAAATCTGTTCCATTTCTTATACACCAATAACGAAGCAGCAGAAAAAGAAATCAAGGAATTGATCCTATTTACAATTGTACCAAAAATTGTAAGATATCTAGGAATAAACCTAACCAAATAGGTAAAAGATCGGTATGCTGAAAACTATACAAAGCTTATGAAAGAAATTGAAGACACAAAGAAATGGAAAAACATCCCACGCTCATGATTGGAAGAACAAATATTGTTAAAATGTCTATTCTACCCTAAGCAATCTACATATTTAAGCAATCCTTATCAAAATACCACCAGAACTTTTCACAGAGCTAGAACAAAGAATTCTAAAATTTTTATGGAACCACAGAAGACCCTGAATAGCCAGAGTAATGTTTAAAAAAAATAAAATCCAAAGCTGTCCTCACAGTTCTGGACTTCTGGCTGTATTACAAAGCTGTAATCATCAGGGCAGTATGATACTGGCACAAACACAGACAAATAGAACAATGGATCAGAATAAAGAACATGGAAATGGAGCCCCAAATGCAGGTCAACTAATCTTCAACAAAGCAGGAAAGAGTATCCAATGGAAAAAAAAGACAATCTCTTCAGCAAATGGCGCTAGGAAAATGGGACATTGACATGCAGAACAATGAAACTGGACCACTTTCTTACACCATACACAAAACTAAACTCAAAATGGATGAAAGACCCAAATGTGAGACAGGAAACCATCAAAATCCTAGAGGAGAAAACAGGCAACAACATTTTTGACCATGGCCACAGCAAATTCTTACTAGACATGTCTCTGGATGCAAAGGAAACAAAAGCAAAAATGAACTATTGGGACCTCATCAATATAAAAACACTTCTGCATAGCAAAGGAAGCCATTAACAAAACTAAAAGGCAACTGATGGAATGAGAGAAGATATTTACAAATGATAAAGGGTTAGTATACAAAATCTATACAGAACTTATCAAATTCAACACCCAAAAAACAAGTAATCTAGTGCAGAAACAGGCAGAAGATATGAATAGACATTTCTCCAAAGACACCCATACACATACACATGGCTCACATACACATGAAAAGATGCTCAATGTCACTCATCATCAGGGAAATATAAATCAAAACCACACTGAGATACCACCTCATACCTGTCAGAATGGCTAAAATGAACAACTCAGGAAACAACAGATGTTGGCAAGGACTCAGAGAAAGAGGAACTCATTTCCACTGTTGGTGGGAATGCAAACTGGTGCAGCCATTCTGGAAAACAGTGTGGAGGTTCCTCAAAATATTAAAAACATAACTACCCTATGGCCCATCAATTGCACTACTAGGTATTTATCCAAAGGATACAAAAATGATGAATCAAAGGGGCTAATGCACCCCAATGTTTATAACAGTGCTATCAACAATAGCCAAAGTATGGAAAGACTCTAAATGCCCATCAACTGATGAATGGATAAAGAACATGTGGTCTATCATAAGTGCAAAATAGGTCAGAGAAAGGCAAATATCCTGTGATTTCCCTCATATGTGGAAGTTAAGAAATAAAAGAGATGAACATTGGAGAAGGGAAGAAAAGATAAAAACAGAGAGGAAGGCAAACCCTAAGACACTCTTAAAGACAGAGAACAAGGTGAGGGTTGCTGGAGGGGCAGTGGCTGGGGGGATGGGCTAAGTGGTTGATGGGCACTAAGGAGGGCACTTGGTGGGATGAGCACTTGTTGTTATATGTAAGTGATGAATCATTAGGTTCTACTCCTGAAACCGGTACCACACTGTATGTTACCTATCTTGAATTTAAATAAATAAATAAATAAATAGATAGATAAATAGATAAATAAATAAATAAAATGACAAAGAAAAAAACAAACAAAAACAAACAAGAAAATCAAATCACTGCTTAACATAAAAATGCTGGGAAATTGAACACAGGTTCTTCAGAGCTGCTCCATTCTGGTTTTTTCCCCTGCCTTAGCAAAGCAGTCCATATCCTCAACCTCTCCCATGGCGTCTTTGTCTTCTCCTTTCTTTATCACTTCCCTAATGAATTTCAGGACAGCTTCATGATGGTATTAATCTCCTTTTGGGTAAATGATTAAAATGCTTACAGACCAGGTTTAAAAATAAACCCAGAAATGTTACCTTCTTACTTAACATGCTAATTTTGCTAATTTTAAAGAAAAATAGTCCTACTATTTTTTGAGTCAGACTTTTATTCACCTTCATGTAGTTTTCTTTTTTTTTTTCCTTCAAAGTTCAATTTGGTAATTTATTTAAAGAATGTAATCCAGAGATTAAAAAAAAATGAACAAAGAAAAAACCCCTTGAAAACTATAACCAGCTCGTTTCTATAATTTTAGAGAGAGAAATACTAATCGAATATTTATAACTTTGTGTGTGTTTGCTTAAAAGAAAAAGAGTGCTGTTTATTTGAGGTACAGTTTGTATATATTTAAATGTTAAATATCTATCATATGGGGAGTGCTGTGTAAAGAATACTAAATACAAATCAAGCTCCGTTTCTCCTTCAAGATTTATATTTCAGTATTTATTTTCATTTGTAATATATATTAAATATAATACTCCCCAATAAAATACTAAATGTAAATTGCTTCTCAATTTGCGAATTCTACGTAAAGTTTAACTCAGCAAATGAAAACAATCCCTTTCTCTCCAAGTAGCAAATGATGCAATTAAATAAAATTAACAAGCCAGCATGCAAATTGTAAAATTAAATATGTATCTTGATAGTATTTTTAATAATGTTTAGAGTAATATATTCACTTTGTAATGTACTTATTTTGTTTATTGTTTTCTGTCTGTTTCTTATAAATATTTCATTGCTTTGTTAGTTAATTATAGTTTGCTTAGTGATTTCTAAATACATGCATTAATTAATTCTCTGTGAGCAGAAACATTGTCTCCATTATTAAAGATTGCTGAGGCATTCTGTACTGTATGATAGTGTCTACTTCTTGAAAAAAAATCTGTTCATAGTCACCTCTTCCCCTCCATTCTCTACCATGACTACTAATATAAGAATATGGTCTTTCCATCATGTGCATAGTAGGTAGGGGGCCTTGAAGAGATAGCCCCACCTTAGAAACCATCCTGCAAAATCATTATACTGGAGACTACAAAGATTGTCCATCCAGTTTTATCTGGGAGGGGTTTCAGAGAAACCTACAGAAGTTCTCCCTAACTGAAAAAGAGTTCAGGATTATGCATTTCTTACACAAGCATGGTTCAGGGATAGGGTGTGTTAGAGCAAGTGAGGAAGGAAGAATTGTAGATCACTATTAATTCGGTATAGATCTATAACTCAGTTGTCTTCTGGCATTCTTCTGACATGGTTTTCAACCCAAGAATCATGGGAGAGAATAGCAATCTTACATCTCTATGAGATTAAAGAGAGAATATGAGTTAGAACTCTCTCATAACCTATTTGCCAAAGTGTAGTAAAAATGACAGTGAATTATATTTTTATAATATTAAATAAGCAAAACTGTGGAGAAGCTAAGGTGATCTGAAAAATAAGACAAGTAGGAGACATATTTGTAGACGTCATGTCCCAGGGGGCATCAGGAGTATCTTAACAACTTTAGATATTTTGGTCTCCAGTAGAAATGTTATCACCAGCAGGGACTCATAATATGTTGTTGAAGGAGTCTAGAAAAAAATGGCAACCACTACTGAGTAGCCTATCAAACTATTTCATAAAGAATTAGTCTCCTCCAAAGGACTCCCAGAACTATTTCAACAATTTCAGAAATGTATGATTCTCTCAGTTGTAAGGTGATTTTGATTAGAAGCTAATTATTGACCCTAATAAGTAAGTAAACGTGAATTCTAGACTTATGGAATTGTGGATATTTAGGCCAATATGTTACAGAAGATAAAAGTAAAATCCAGGGAAATAATGTGATTTTCTCAATGTAGCAAAAATAGATTCAAAGCCGAGGTTAAAAAAAAAGCTCTTATTTAGCCTTCTTCCCATTCCTGATACATTGGTTATTAAGTCATTTTATCTTCCTTCATGTATTCTAACTTAATTTAAATACTGAAACATCTTTCTTCTTCATTCTGTTTTAGTGAGGAGGATATGTAGGCTCTCTCCTCCTCCTTTCTCTCTCTCTCTCTCTCCCCCCCCATATATATACACATAAATATACATGTATATATGTGTATATATATGTATGTATACATATATACATGAATATATATGCATGTATACATATATACATGATATACATGCATATATATACATATACATATACATGTATATATATATGTATATGGGGGTGGGAGAGAGCCTACGTATCCTCCTCACTAAAACAGAATGAAGAAGAAAGATGTTTCAGTATTTAAATTAAGTTAGAATACATGAAGGAAAATAAAATGACTTAATAACTAATGTATCAGGAATGGGAAGAAGGCTAAATAAAAGTTTTATATGTGTGTGTGTATATATATATGCATATATATATTCTTATATGCGTATATATATGTATATATATTCTCTGTATATATAATATATGTTATAAGCATACATACATAACGATGGACATCTGCATACACATACTTATATACATATATATTGGAAGAATATAAAACCAAATAATATCAGTTTATATAAAAAGAGTAAAGGAGGGGCGCCTGGGTGGCTCAGTAGGTTAAGCGTCGGACTTCGGCTCAGGTCATGATCTCGCTGTCTGTGAGTTCCAGCCCTGCATCGGGCTCTGTGCTTACAGCTCAGAGCCTGGAGCCTGTTTCAGATTCTGTGTCTCCCTCTCTCTCTGACCTCCCCTGTTCATGCTCTGTCTCTGTCTCAAAAATAAATAAACGTTAAAAAAATGTAAAAACAGTAAAGGAAATGAGTTATTCTTTCCTTTTCTTTTTTTAATGTTTATTCATTTTTGAGAGCTGGCGGGGAGGGTCAGAGAGAGAGGGAGACACAGAATTCAAAGCAGACTCCAGGCTCTGAGCTGTCAGCAAAGCCCAACATGGGGCTGGAGCTCACAAACTATAAGATCATGACCTGAGTCGAAGTCAGATGTTTAACCAACTGAGCCATCCAGGTGCCCCAGTTATTCTTTCTTTGTCACTATTAAGGTAAAAAGAAAAAAAAAAATCTTGGGCTACTTAAAGGAGGATTGCCAAAGAACTCATTAATATGAAGTCTAATAAGTTGTTTCATCTTTGTCATTAAGATAAGACTGAAGGCCAGGGGCACCTAGGTGGCTCAGTGGGTTAAGTATCTGACTCTTTCAACTCAGGTCATGATATCACAGTTCATGATATCGAGCCCTGCATTGGGATCTGTGCTGACAGCGTGGAGCCTACTCTGGATTCTTTCTCTGCCTCTCTCTCCCTCTCCTCTGCTCAGTCTCTCTCTCTCTCTCTCTCTCTCTCTCTCTCTCTCTTTCTCTCTCTCACTCTCCCTCTCTTTCTCTTCTCTCTTTCTTTCTCAAACTAAATAAATAAACATTAAAAAAGATAAAAAGACTGAAGGCCATAACGTTAAAATATGTAAGAAAGGATATTCCCCATGACAAATGTTATTATAATATAGAAAACCAAAACCAAAACCAAAACCAAAACCAAAAAGAAAACAAAACAAAACAAAACCCACTATTTTTTTGTATTGCCTCTCTAGGGAGAGAAAAAAAATGTGGCTAGTAAGTTTATTCATACTTATTTTCAAGATTTCACATGGCACAACAAAGAATATTATCACCATATGTCTTATGATAGGAAAGAATGATCTTGGTGAATTGCGAAATGCCTCAGTGAAATCAAGTGTATGCATTTTGGTGTAAGTCACCCTAGAGAAGGGGGCAGACCTTAACTTATATTGCTGCTAACTTCCATGGACAGATTCCTACATTGTGGAATCAGATGTTCAAAAGTACTTTCTTTATAAGTCCTTAAACAATCTATTTAGCCTGAAATAGAGACTAAAAACAATTTTTTAAAATGTTTATTTATTTTTGACAGAGAAAGAGAGAGAGACAGAGCATGATCTGGGGAGAGGCAGAGAGAGAGGGAGACACAGAATCCAAAGCAGGCTCCAGGCTCTGAGCTGTCAGCACAGAGTTCGACATGGACTCGAACTCACGGATTGGGAGATCATGACCCAAGCCGAAGTCGGACCCTCAACCGACTGAGCCACCCAGGTACCCCTTAAAACAATTTTTTAAGGATTATTGTCTTAGACTCGTTTTAAAGGAATGAAGTTTTCAGATATTTTAGTTAATTCATTATAAGAATAGGCAGTAAATGTTTAAGGATAAACAATACCGTAACACAATGGATACTCTTATAAAGACAATTTGGGAAAATAGACTGACCAGTACAAAGGCACCTTGGAATCATTTTCTGTGCAGTGAAACTTATCAAACCATCATTAATTTAAACTTTTACATTGTGAAAATAAAAAGTCCAAGTAAAATCTAAAGAAATTCTCAGTGTTGCTGAACAAAAGAAAGACTTTAAATCCATAATCTTTGTACTTCAGTGGGCACAGTCGAATGCAAACTGTAGGATTATATTTTTCTTCTGAGAAAAATAAGGGAAAAATGTAATATCCTTCAAAAAATAGGAATTATTTTCTTCAAAACTGTGTTAGGTCATAATAGCCAAAATATCTAGGATATAATTGGCAATCACCCACAACACCAAGGACCAAGAAAATCGCAACTTCAATGAAAATAATCAACTGACACCAAGATTGAAACAAATCAGATGTTGGAATTATCTGATAAGGATTTGAAATGCCATCATAAAAGTTGTACTTTCAACAATTGTTTACAAATTATGTTTAAGCCGAAAAGAAAATATAAAAAAATAATCCATAAAGAAATAAAAGTTACAAAAAGGCAGCTAATGAAAATTATACAACCCAAAAATAGTGAAAATAAAAACTCACTGGATGAAGTCAATATTAGATTGGGTATAAAAGAAGACAGACATAGTGAGTTTGAGGAAAAAACAGTGGAATTCACATGAACCAAGGGAAAATACAATAATAAAAAAAATGAGCCAATATTTGTATCATCAGGGTACCAGAAGGAGAACAGATGTAACATGGGCTGACAGATTATTTGAGGAAATAATAACTGAAAATTTCCCAAATTTGGTAATACACAAGTGTATAGATCCAAGATACTGAATGAGCCCCAAACAGAAAGAGCTACAAAAAAAAAAAAAAAAAAAAAAAAGCCCAGCCAGGACACATCATAATTAAACTCTTGAGAGGTAAAGATGAAGGAAAAGTATGAAAGTAGTTAGAAATAGCACATTATGAATAAAAGAACACCAGTTCAAATGACAGAGGGTTTCTCATTTAAACCAGGAGGCCAGAAGGAATTGACATACATTTTTCAAATGCTGAGAGAAAAGGGCTATCACCCAATAATTCTATATCCACTGAAAATATGTTTCAGAAATGAAGGGGAAATTGAAGTATTCCCAGGCAAAAGAAAGCTTAAAAAAGAAGAAAAAAAGTCTTTAGCAGACACATCCTTAAAGAAATCCTTCAAACCAAAAAGAAATCCAAGAAACATAAACACTGAAGAAATAACAAAGGAAAGAACAAGAATACGAGTAAAGGTAATACACTATCCAGTTCCTTAGAACAGATTGGAAGAAAATATTTGCAAATTATATTTCCTGACAGAAGATTAGTGTTTACTAAGATATTAAGATCTCTCAAAACTCAACAGTAAAAAACAATTCAACAAAAAAGTGGGCAAAATATGTAAACAGACATTTCACTGAAGAGTATATACCAATGACAAATAAGCACATGAGATGTTTGATTAGCCATCAGGGAATTTCAAACCAAAAGCACAATGAGTTATCACTGCATACCTACTATGAAAATGGCAAAAAAAAAAAAAAATTGACAATACCAAATGCTGACAAGGATGCCTAAAAACTAGATTATTCATATGTCGCTGGTGGAAAGATAAAATGGTACAGCTGCTCTGGAAAACTGAATAACAGTTTCTCCTAAAACTATCCATGTTTCCCCATTTGATCCAGAAATTGCACAATAGGACATTTATCCCAGAGAAATAAAAATTCATGTTCATAAGCCTGCATGTTCATGATAGTTTTATGCATAGTAGCCCCAAACTGAAGTTGTCCTTCAGTGGAAGAATAGTGTGGTACATCCATACAATGGAATATTAGTTACCAATAAGAAGGGGAAAAAATGACATGCACATCAATTTAGATGAATCTCCAGGGAACTAAGCTATTTTCTTATTTTTTTAAAAGCCAATTTTGAAAGGTTACATATTATATGAAACTATTCTGATAAAATTTGAAAAAAAAGAAAAAGAAAAAAATTAGTGCCTCCCAGGTTAAAGAATAGGCAGGTCCAGGACAGGAGGAAGGGATGGTTATAAAAGGGTAACGTGAGGGATCTTTGTGGTGATAGAACTATTATTTTATCTGTCGACTATGACAGTGAATGAACCTGCAAGTGTAAGAAAAATATAGAAAACTAAATATACATACACAGACACACAGGCACGTGCAATGAGTACAATTAACACTGGGAAACCTGAATAAGGTGAATGAATTTATCAGTATCAGTATTCCAGTTCTGGTATTGTACATTTTAATATTGGGTTTTGTATGATCTCACCAGAGGGGAAGCTTGTTAAAGTTCACATAATATTTCTCTGTATTATTTATTTATTTTTTAAAAAGTTTATTTATTTATCTACTTATTTTGAGAGAGAACGAGAGAGTGCCAGAGGGGAAGGGGCAGAGAAAAGGAAAAGAGAGAATCCCAAGCAGTCTCTGCACTGTCAGCACAGAGCCAGACACAGGGTTTGATCCCACAAACCATGAGATCATGACTGGAGCTAAAATCAGGAGTCAGAAGCTCAAACAAATGAAACACCCAGGCACCCCATCTCTGTATCATTGATTACAGCTGAATGGAAACCTGGTAATTATCTCACTAAGAAATTTAGTTTAAAAAAGTATATGTTCCAGAAAAAAATAGTATGGTTTTTGCATGTCTGAGAGATTTAGAAGTAATACCAACTCCACCTATGGTGGAATAAAGGAGAAAAAACTAACAAAAGCAATGTGTGTGGCCACTATTAAAACCGGGTGATTAGGAAAACCCTACTAAAATGTTCATACCTCATCATGCAAATGAATAAAGGTAATGATTGCTTATAATTATAAAGGCATTGTTCCATTATTTTTCTTTGCAAAAATAAATTGGGGTAGGCTCGTTTTATCAACTTCACTTTACAAATAAAGAAAATCAAATGCAAGTAGATTAAGTCACTTCCTCAAGATCAGAAGACTGTAAAGCTTTTGTGTTAAAAGTGAGATGAACCAAAAAATATTAATTCCCTATAAATGAACAGGACTAATAGCTATCATTTCAAGTAATGCTTTTTCAGCATGAAATTTTGATTCAAGAAATAATCTCGCTTTAATATCGTGCCTGATTCCGCAGCTCAACTATCTCCGGGGGCTGACTTAAGCACTAGTTCAATTTTTCGATAGAGATGATTGATTATACCCTGAACTTCCAAAACCAGTGTCAATATATGATGACCTTCCTTTACCAGAAATAATTATAAATGAGACAATGTTAAGATATGCAATCCAAGGGTGCCCGGGTGGCTCAGTTGGTTGAGCATCTGACTTGGGCTCAGGTCATGATCTCACAGTTCTTGAGTTTGAGCCCCACATCTGGCTTGCAGCTGTCGGCACAAGGCCCACTTTACATCCTCTGTCCCCCTCTCCTCTGGCCCCACCTCCACTCATGTAGTCTTTTAAAACTAAACATTTAAAAAAAGATATGCAATCCATATAATGGAAATATAGGCAAAAGAACAGCTTGAAATGTTCTCTTGAGTTCTCTTTATGCAGAAAGCTGGCAGATTGAAATCATATGTGATTCTCTCTCTCTCTCTCTCTCTCTCTGTCACATTCAGTTGCCATTTCTTTTAATTTTTTTTTTAGATTTATTTATTTTTGATAGACAGAGAGAGACAGAGAACAAGTGGAGGAGGGGCAGAGAGAGAGGGAGACACAGAATCCAAAGCAGGCTCCAGGCTCCAAGCCGTCAGCACAGAGCCCGAGGGGGGCTTGAACTCACAAACAATGAGATCATGACCTGAACCAAAGTTGGACGCTTAACTGACTGAGCCACCCAAGCACCCCTTCATTTCTTTTCTTTTTTTTTTAATGTTTATTTATTTATTTTGAGAGAGAGAGTGTGTGTGTGATCAGGGGAGGGGCTGAGAAAGAGGGTGAGAGAGAATCCCAAGCAGGCTCCCCACTGTCAGCACAGAGCCCACTCGGGGCAGGATCCAAGGAACTGTGAGATCATGATCTGAGCCAAAATCAAGAGTGGAATGCTTAACTGACTGAGCCACCCAGACGCCCCTCCAACTGCCATTTCATAACATGTAAGGGAAATCTGCTTGGACCACAAGCCATGGCTACACGTCACTAACTTTTCCAACTTCCGGCATCCTCTTTTATTTTTCCCTGATTCCTGCTCACCAGAGGTGGCAGCCAGCGTGAGACTACTGCCCAGAAAGCACCCTCCTGCATGACTGTTACATAGCAGCAGCAGCAGGATGTAAGAGATGGACACAGGTTTGGCAGAGGTGGGGAGAGATGACCCTTGAGAGCTCCCGTTGAGGAGGGAGAGAACTGTCCATCGGTTTTGTCCATCCAAGGTAACCTGTAAGAATCTTTTGTTCTACTATTAGGATAGGAAATGATAGGGCCTGAGGTTCCTGGGTGGGGAAAAACACCTATTTTGGAACAATGCTGGAAGTGTCTGATCATAGTAACCCCCCTCAGGCATAAGGTTCCTCTTAAGACTGTAACAGACGCCATCTACTCCCCTTCAAGCTCCCCTCAGGAATTTGACAAAAGACCTAACTAAAAATAAGTAGACCATAAACATATGACCCACAAGGAACAGTATGGGCAGAGACCACCCCTCATGAGGAAATGAGTCAATCAGGAATGGACACCCAGCACCTAATGTTATCTAGTCAGTAAGGGTAGAACCTTCATTGGCTGAGAAGGAACAAGGGGTAAGGGAGGGAGAGAGAGACCAGAACCTTATAGAACAGACCCTTGCCTATTGTTGCCTGCATTCACTTTCCAAAGTCCCCTCTCTGTAAAGAGAGCATTCCTACCATTCTTCCTGTTTGATCTTCTACTCTAATAAACTTTTGGCTGCTGCTCATTTTGTGTTCACCTCTTCATTCTTCATAGCAGGGAGACAAGGAACCCTGGGTTTTGAGGTAAAAAAATCCTGCAACGCTATTAATAGAATAGGGTGGTTTTTAGGATAACTTGCTGTGGGTTTCTTTATCAAATCATGGCTCAGACAGGGGCTTTACTAGTTAAAGCCAGGTCAGGTAAAAGCTTATAAAATGAATAGGTGATTTAAAAAGTACTAGAATGATTTAATAAACAAATGGCACTATAACATACACAGCTTGGCAAATACATAATTTATATTATTTGGTTTGTTAATAGAAAAATGTGGGAGATTTTTGAAATATATATTAAAACTATGTATTGATTTATATGTTAATTATTTTACTCTACTGGTTGTTTAATGCTTAGAATGTCACCTCTGGGTTTTATATATATATATATATATATATATATATATATATATATATATATACACACACACACACACACACACGCACACGCACACACACACACATATGACAACACTGACATAATTGCCAGGATTCAAATGTTGCATAAGAGGCATAATTTCTTACCACCATCGACCATTATTGTCAACGTATGAATTAAGCTCTTGGCATTATCCAGGCATTTAACAAAAGCCTAAGGGAATCAGATCACTAATAAATAAGATTTGAGTATGTTAGAGAAAAGAGATGGGGCATCCCACAAGGAGGGAAAATATTTCACTAATGGCTGTGTGGGAACAAGTTGTGAGGGAGGGCATCACTGTGGACTTAAGAGCAAGAAGAAGCAGGACACCAGGAAAAGAGATGTCAAGGAAACTATAATCAAATATCACAGCCTCACTAGATTTCTAGTGAGAGGGAGACAGAGAATCTCAAGCAGGCTCCAAGCTGTCAGCACAGAGCCTGACTCAGGGCTTGAACCCATGAACCTTGAGATTATGACCCAAGCTGAAATCAAGAGTTGGATGCTTAACTGACTGAGCCACCCAGGTGCCCCTGGGTTCTATTTTTAATATTTTGAGAACCTCCATACTGTTGTCTAAAGTAGCTGTGTTGTTTACATTTCTAGAACCAGTGCACAAGGGTTTCCTTTTCTCTACATCCTGGCCAGCCATTGTTATGTCTTCTTTTCAATGATAGTCATTGTAACACGTGTGAGGGGATTTTCCATCTGCCTTTCCTTGATGGTTAAAGATGGTGAGCAGCTTTTCTCGGACCTTTTGACCATATTGATGATTTTAAAATAAAGTTTATTTATTTCTTCTTCCCATTTTAATTGGATAATTTGGGTTTTTTTAAATGGATTTGTGTGAGTTCTTTATATATTTTTGGATGTTAACTAGGTATCCAATATATGGTTTGAAAATACATTCTCCCACACCATAGAGTATCTTTCCTTTTTCTTGAGTATTTCTTTTGCTATGCAGAAGTTTTTTAGTTTGATGTAGCCCCACTTGATGATTTTTGCTTTTGTTGCTTGTGTTTTTGGTGTCATATGCAAAAATTCATTGCCAAGACCAATGTCAAGGAGATTTTTCCCCATATTTTTTCTAGGCACTGCATGCTTTCAGGCCTTATGTATAAGTCTTTAACCCATTTTGAATGAATTTTTCTGTGACAAGCAAAAGATAGAGGTCCAATTCCCTTTTTCTACATATTGTTACCAAGTTTCCCCAACACCTACTACTGAAGAGACTATCTTTTCCACATTGAGTACTCTTGGCACCCGTTTCAGGTATCCTATGACAAAATATATGGGGGCTTATGTCTATGCTCTGCCTTTGCTTCATTGGTCTTTGTGTCATTTTTATACCAGTACCATACTAGTTTTAAAAAATAATAATGTTTATTTATATTTGAAAGAGACAGACTGCAAGCGGAGGAGGGACAGAGAGAGAGGGAGACAGAATCCAAAGCAGGCTGCAGGCTCTGAGCTGTCAGCACAGAGCCCAATGTGGGGCAAGAAGTCATGAACCGTGAGATCAAAGCCTGAGCCAAAGTTGGACGCTTAACCGACTGAGCCACCCAGGGGCCCTTGTTTTAATTACTATCTGTTTGTGGTATATTTTTAAATCAGGAAGTGTGATAATTCTTTGTTCTTTTTTTTTTTTGCAATATTGACTTGGCTCTTCAGAGTCTCTTGTGACTACAAATATATCTTAGGATTGCTTTGAGTAGTGTGGATATTTTAACAATATTAATACTTGTGATTCAAGAATGTAAAATATCTTTCCATTTATTTGTGTTTTCTTAAATTTCTTTCATCAGTGTCTTATAGTTTTTATTGTAAGGATCCTTGGTTAAATATATTCCAAAGTGTTGCATTATTTTTGAGTCTATTGTGAATGTAATTGTTTATTTTTTCAAGTATTTCATTGTTAGGACATAGAAATACAACTTATTTCTGTATGCTGATTTTATATCCAGGAACTTTAATGTACTAATTGATTAGTTTGAAAGGTTTTTTGATGGAATCTTTATGATTTATGTATGTTACATTATATCATCTACAAATAATGACAATTTCATTTCTCCCTTTCCAATTTAGATGAATATAATTTCTTTATCTTGCTGATTGTTCTGGCTAGAGATATCAGTACTGTCTTAATAACAGTAGAGGCAGTGGGCAGTCTTACTCTAATTTTTTTTTAATGTTTATTTATTTATTTTGAGAGGGAATGAGTTGGGAGGATGCTTGGGATTCTCCCTCTCTCCCTCTCTCTCTGCCCCTCCACCACTCATGCTCTCTGTCTCTCAAAAATGAATAAACGTTACAAAAAATTAAAAAAAAAACAGTCAGACATTTAACTGACTGAGCCATCCAGGTACCCCTCTTACTCCTATTTTTTAAGGAAAATCTTTTCAGTTTTCTTCATTAAAAATGATGTTAGGGACACCTGAGAGATTCAGTCGCTCGAGCAACTGACTTCGGCTCAGGTCATGATCTCAGTTTGTGAGTTCGAGCCCCACGTCAGGCCATGTGCTAAGAGCTCAGAGCCTGGAGCCTGCTTCAGATTCTGTCTCATTCTCTCTCTGCCCCTCCCCCACTTGTACGCTGA
Organism: Panthera pardus; assembly: GCF_024362965.1. Classification (NCBI taxonomy): domain Eukaryota; kingdom Metazoa; phylum Chordata; class Mammalia; order Carnivora; family Felidae; genus Panthera; species Panthera pardus. The sequence continues at coordinate 106,056,909 of NW_026526655.1, forward strand.
CTCTGGATCTCAAAAATAAATAAATGTAAAAAAAAATTTAAAAATGATGTTAGCTGTGGGCTTGCCAAATGTTGCCTTTATTATATTATGTTCCTTTCATACCCAATTAGCTGAGGGTTTTTATCATGAAAATATGTTGAATTTTTTCAAATGCTTTTTCTACATCTGTTGAGATGATCAAATGATTTTTATCTTTATTCCATTGTGTGATGTATCCTATTGATTGATTTGTGGATATTGAACCATCATTGCAACCTTGGAATACATATGATGTATGATCCTTTCAATGTATTGTTGAAGTCAGTTACCTAGTATTTTGTGTTTGCCTATATATATATGTATATATGTATATATATGTGTGTGTGTGTGTGTGTGTGTGTGTGTGTGTGTGTGTGTGTGTTATTGTCCGGTTATTGTCAGGGTAATGTTTTATTTTTCTATTTTTTGGAAGAGTTTGAGAAGAATTTGTATTACTTCTGTTTTAAATGTTTGGTAGAATTCACCAGTGAAGCCATGTGGTCCTGGACTTAGGTTTGTTGAAAGGTTATTGATTATTGATCCAACCACCTTACTAATAATTGGTCTGTTCAGATTGCCTATTTCTTCATGATTCACTCTTGGTAATTTATATGTTTCTAAGAATTTATCCATTTTCTTCTAGGTTGTCTTTTTATTTCAGGTTTTAAAGAACTCCTCTCTGAATTTCTTATAAGCAAATCTAGTGGTGACAACTCCCTCAATTTTGTTTGTTTGCAAAAGTCTTTATTTCTCCTTTATTTCTAAAGGATAACTTTCTCAGATAGAGTGTTTGGAGCTGACTTTTTTTTTTCTTTTTTTCCTTTCAGCACTTTGAATATATCATCTTTCTTCCTCCTGACCTGTAAAGTTTCTGCTAAGAAATCTACTGATCACTCAATGGAAACTCCTTAATAAGTTATAATCTTTTTTTTTTCCTGGTTTAAAGACTCTTTGGTTTTGATTTTTGACTCTTTTTTTTATAACATGTCCTGGATAAACTGTTTTAACTGAAATAATGGGATGATGTATTAACACTGGCCATCCATGTCTTGGGTATCCAAGTCTCTCCCCAGGTTTGAGAACTTCTCAGCTATTATTTCTTTTTTTTTTTTTTAATTTTTTTTAACGTTTATTTATTTTTGAGACAGAGAGAGACAGAGCATGAACGGGTGAGGGTCAGAGAGAGAGGGAGACACAGAATCTGAAACAGGCTCCAGGCTCTGACCGGTCAGCACAGAGCCCGACGCGGGGCTCGAACTCACAGACCGTGAGATCATGACCTGAGCTGAAGTCGGCCGCTTAACCGACTGAGCCACCCAGGCGCCCATCAGCTATTATTTCTTTAAATACACAGTCTGTCCCCTTCTTCCTCTCTTCTGGAACTCTAGTGATTATGATAGTGGTTAATTTGATGCTGTCTTTTAGACCATCTAGGTTTTCGTCTCTTTTTAAAATCTTTTTTCTTTGTTCTCTTATGACTGGATTATTTCAAAGTTCCTAACCTCACTGATTTTTTTTTTTTTGTCTACTCTGAAATTGATACTATTTTTTCCCATTTTTTATTGCATTCATGGAATTCTTCAGCTCCATAATTCTTTTTGGCTCTTTTTAAAATAATTTTTATCTCTTAAATTTCTGATTTTGTTCATGTACTTCTTAAAACTTCATTGAAATGCTTTTTTCTGTTTTGCCATGGCTTGTTAAGCTTCCTCAAAATGGTTATTTGGAGATCTTTATCAACTAAATTACAAAACTGTCTTTGAGCTCAGTTACTGGAGAATTACTGTTATATTTGGTAAGGATGTGTTTCTTTGATTCTACACGTTCTTTGTAGTCTCATGTTGCTCTTTTTACATTTGAAGAAGCAGTCACCTCCCCCAATCTTTACTGGGAGATAATTTTTCATTGATCCTGCTTATATCTGGGTCTTTCTCTGACCCTATGTGGATACACCTACTCCATTCTTATTCATCTCTCTTGTGGCATAATTCTTAAACTTGTATGTCTTCTCTTAATGTTAAAATTTATCAGTCCGCCACTGGAGACCTCTCTTGGGTTCCCGATGGGGTAGCTACATACAGCTCGTTCTTGTGATTTCTCCTTTCCTATGGTTGCTGGCCTGTTTTCTGAGCACATTCTCTGCCTACTGGAGCTCACTCTTGCTGCTGCCCTGGGGACCATGCACATGGAGCCAGCTACAGAAGGGATTTGATATGGGTATTTGGGACATTAGGGGTGCCCATGGGCCAGGCTGGGAAATCCTCCAGTAACATGCTCCCAGTAGCTTATTGTTGGTTTGCTATAGTAGGCCAAACAGCAGGAACCATGTTCCTTTAATATCTTCTGATATTCTTTCCTTTTTTTTTAAGTAGGCTCCACACCCAGCATGAAACTCAGCAGCAGTCTTGAACTCATGATGCTAAGAATAACAACCTGAGCTGAAATCAAGAGTCAGACACTTGACCAACTGAGCCACCCAGATGCCTGTTTCTGATTCTTATTTGCCTCTTTCCCAATCTCTTCTTTCCCACCAGTCATAGAGATCTCACCTCAATACTCTGAGTGCTATAGGAGAGAAACATTTCTTTACTAGTGTCCTCACAGCTGGGGAAGGTTGACAGTCACTCATCACTCTCTCTTCCCTCCCATCCCCGCATAGGTGAAGTTGCTGTTAAAGTTGCTGTTAACTCATTCAGCCCCACACAGCACTGCCTTGGGGGAGGGGCTGTGCTGGCAAAGTTCATTTTACCCTCTTCAATGCATCCAACCTTCTTTATTTTTTTAATTTAATTTAATTTTATTTAATTTAATTTTATTTTATTTTATTTTATTTTTTGTTCCAACAGCATTTTGTAATCTCCCCTCAGTAAATCTGGATTTCAATAAAGGCTCTCTTGACTGTAAGTGTCTGTGCAAGTAGGCACTCTCTAGGTATTCCCTAACTATGGCCAAGAGGGACTGAAGCTGGCTCACAAATTCCTATTGGTTTCACAGCCTGTACAGAAGTCTATCTGCCTATTAACTGATGCACAGGTAGATAAAACTTTTTTTGGGTTCCTTGACATAAGGAATATGGTGTCATATGATGCTCATGACATAAAACTTATGCCTCCTACAGAAGTACTTTCTTTCATGGATGGACACTGAATTTGTTTGTTAAGGGGAGACGAAAGGGAGAGAAATCTTACATTGCCATGATGCTGACATCATCCCAGGGAACAATTGTAGTGGCAACAAAACACAAAATCAAAAATATTCAACAACTCTCCATTTTGAGAGACTGACTATACACATAGACAATGGAGAGACCACGTATAAAAATAGAACTCTGACCCCAAACCTGCAGCATCCGGCTCAAGAAATCAACCCACTATTTACAGCAACTAGCCCAGGATGCCCGCCTATTACCTATAAGTCAGACTTATGAGAAGTCAGACTACTCCTTCTAGTCAAAATACAGGAAGTCAAACAATAACTCCTGTAACAACTCACGCAAGATGGCCACAACTTGATTAATAATTGATAGCTTCTATAATTTTTGTTTCCACTTCCAACTAGAAGTAGTCAAATGATATACCCCCTAAACAATCACATAATCACTTAGAATGTTTCGGTTTCAGTTAACTCTTCAACCACTTCCCCATGACAACAGCTTTAAATCAGGGAATACCTGAAGGTTTCTGTTTTTCCATTAGAAAGCTTTCCACACTCTTCTGTCTTCTTTTGAGTCTTTGCCAAAACACAAGTTATAGTGGTTGACTCTTTGCTCTGAATAAATAATCTTTGCTTTTTATCATTTGGATGGCCTTTGTTTATTTTTACAATGTTTTAGATAAATGAATATTGTGTATAAATATACAGCAAAGGCATAGTTTTTGACATCTATTTCCATCTATATGTGAAAGATGAGAGAAAAGAAAAAAGAAACAAAAATTTATGTGATTTCTAGAACTGTCAACAAGTTAGCTCTCAGGTGCCTGGTTATTTTCAGGACTCAAAGTGGTTTCATTTGTAAGCAGGGACAACATTCTATGCTTCCAGGAATGTGAGGAACATAGTTGGTATCACTCACTGGAATGGAACTGTGTGTGCACCTCTCATTCCATTAACTTTGTAGTACTAATGCTCTCATTCCATGAACTCCATGTTTTCATTCATCGCCATTTATTCCTGCACACTTTTCTTTTTTTTTTTTTAATTTTTTTAATGTTTATTTATTTCTGAGACAGGGAGAGACAGAGCATGAGTGAGGGAGGGGCAGAGAGAGAGGGAGACACAGAATCAGAAGCAGGCTCCAGGCTCTGAGCTGTCAGCACAGAGCCCGACCCGGGGCTCGAACTCACAAACCATGAAATCATGACCTGAGCTGAAGTCGGTCTCTCAACCGACTGAGCCACCCAGGCGCCCCTCCTGCACACTTTTCTTAAAATGTCATGTATTTTGTGTCCTTTTTGGATATGATGAAAATGTGCCAATTGGAGTAGTTCGTTAAAGGAAAGAAAATTTAACCCCTTAGATGACAACTTCCAAGGACTAGAAAGAATCCTGAATTGATAGCCAATGGTCCAGAATTTTAGTCCTACCACTAATTTAGCTTTTGGGGGTTAAATAATTTTCCTTACCCTTTGTGTGCAAATCTATCCCAAACCACCCCAACTGCAAACTTTTGGAAGTTACCTGTACATAAACAAAGGCTTCCTTAATTTCAGCTTAGATCCAGAATTCAAAGAAATCTTATAACACGATACATTTTGTTGAGGTAATAATTTTATAAAAATCAGGAACACTGAAATGGAAGGCAACATAAAGACTGAGAGAGACGACGGGCCTTTCTCTATGACAAAATAAGAGAAAAGGGTTGCAGATAAATGGTTTAGGTAACTCAGATGGACAAACAAACCCTTAGAGACCAGAGTGGAAGAAAGAACGTTGACAGAAAGAAGTGTTATAGATTCTGCAAGAAAGGAAACATGTGGGTATGAAATGCTTTTTAGAATGAATTAAAAAGAAGGTTATGAGAAATGTACATGCCATTCTTAGAAATAAATTGTGCTCAGTTGCAGTCAGTAGCTGAAATGCAGCTTTCTCATTGAAGCTCTGGTGGTAAATAACTCACTAGCTTTGAAAGACTTAGATGACCTTTATGGGCCTTAAATGAGTTATTGTTTGATTTAGTGGAAAGATCAAAGACTTACAAGTTAGGTATCATTTGTTCGGTCCAAGAATGGACATTAAATGTCACCTTATTTAAATTCTTTGAAACTCCGTTTTGTCATCTGCAAAAGCAAGGTAATGTCTCCCAAAGTAGGTGATGTTGTAATAATAATGCAGTAGTAATAATGTAGGTAATGATGTATAACATACACAAGGATCCAGGTAAGAGTGGATGTAGTGATGGTCATTTCAATGATGACACAAGACTGAGATTGTTTAGTCACTTGCATGTCTAGACTCTATTATCAATAGACTTCCTGGGGGATGTATTTGATTTATGACAAGGAAAAAGGACAGACCTATACCTTGTATAAGATATGATAAATACTCAATAAAAACAAAACAAAACAAAAACATGAACCTACATTAATCTGAGAAATACTAAAGCTGAAATATGAGGGGAGAAAAATAAATTTATTTAGGAAAAAGAATTTCTATATCTATCTATCTATCTATATCTATACCATCTATGTTATTGAGGATATAGCAGGATTCCAGAGAAAGCTAGCATAAAAACAACTCATAGGAGACTATCATTTATTTAGGCCATTCCTCTATTTCTCAGACAAGTCTATAACCTCCATGAAAGATTCAGGTTGCTATTTTCTTAAAACGGGCCAAAGAACATATAGATTAATTACCAACCTTTAAACACACTCTACTCTTTCAACAATCTTTAATTAACAATTATTTTTTTTTATTTTTTTTTAATTAACAATTATTTAAATGTTCAATTTTTACGGACTCTTTTAACAGTTTCTGCAGCAGGATTCTTCATAGATAATGGCTCCATTAGACATTGGGAATAAAGAGGAAACAGTTTCAGGAATTCTTTAAAAAAGAGATTGATGCATACCCTATAAACTGTATTATCTCCTGTTACAAACATCACTATTATACATCAAATTAATATATAATTACTTCCACTCTCACATTCAGGCTGCATTTGGCAGAACAGAGTGAGAATGGGAATTCAATTTTAGCCCTGCCTCTTACTTGTTGAAGGGCCTGTTACTTAACTTTTCTGTGCCTCTGGAATTTTGTCTATAAAGTAGAGAAAGCAACATCTCCTGGAGGTGTGTGTGTGTGTGCAAGCACTTTTGAAACAAGCATTTTCCCTATTTAATGGAAGTGCAAATGGAGTGGTAAAATCACTCTCCAAAAAGAGAGCTTGTTGGCTAATTCAGTTAATAAATAAGCATGCCAGGCCTTGTATAGGGAGCTGGAGTTTAAAGATGAGGGGAACCCAGTCCTGCCTTCAGGGAATACCTGAATGTACTTGTTTGAGGTTGAATCTCTGGCATGCAGGATACATAAAGATGCTTCTTCTGTCATTCTTTCACATCCCTGCCCTCAGATTTCTGTGTTTGGTGAACACTGAAGCTCTTTAGACATGGTTTACTTTATAGCTGGCTCTGTGTCCTTCTGCCTTTAAGTTCCTTGTCTGCCTGTCCACCGGGGTCCAGGACATTCTTTGATAACTTTGTTGTAAAAGACCTCACGGTGGTGGTAATAATATCACTTATGGTAGGCTTAGCAGGCACATTTGTAAGTATTGACCCATCGACTCCTTGTAGCCATCTATGAGGGAGTTACTATCATTAATCCCATTTTGCTGAAGAAACAACCAAGGTCCAAGGTCACACTGGTAGTTTATGCTAAAATTGGGATTCAAACTTCACTAGACTGACCTCAGAGTCCACACTAAACTAGGGGCACCCAAAGTGGGATCCTTGAATCAGCAGTTTAGACTCATCCAGAGGACCAACAGAAATGTACTAGGAGCCTAATCCAAACTACTGAGCAAGCAACATCACTGGGAGTTGGTGCCCAGAAGAGGCCTATTCAACAAACTCACCTTGTGACTCCCAGGTATGTCAAAAGCCTAGTGTCACAGCCACCATATAGCTGTGCTCATCAGTGGCTGAGTCAGCTTTGAACCCAGGACCTTGTGAGTAGATCCTTGTTACCCACCACGTGCTCTGCACACAGCCTGAAGATTTTTAAGCAGGACTGGATGGCTGGGTCTGGAACTCACAACTGGCGAGCTGAAGGGTTCCGATTTAACAGTGTTTCTCAAACTCAAAGAGTTTTGTGTTAATTAATTGAGATTATATGCTTAAACTGCTTAGCTTGATACCTTATAGATAGTAGAAAAATGTAATAGAATTGCATGTTTACAGTATTGTTACAGATTCTCAATATGAAGTGATTATTATTTGCAATTAAACTTAAGAAGAGGGAAGCATAGCTTGAAAATATCTTCTCCACTGTTCCGAAACTCCTTTCTAGGGGCTCCTCTTTATAGGTTATCCCCTTTTGACAGTAACTGCTCTAAAAGACTCATTGGCAGTTACCCTCATTTGACATTTAAATAATTCGCCTTAGATTCATTTTTGTGTATGTTGCTTCTTGTACTGGATTCTCATTCTCTTGAGATCCCTTTGAGAATTAGTATGTAGTTTCCAATTGCTTGCAGGAGTGGATATGAATAATAAATAAGAAAATAAAGTGATTAAAATGTGCCTTATAGTAGACATTAAAGTGCTGCCTTTTTTTTTAACACTCTTTTATCTATTTCCATGATGACAGAGTGAATGAATTAGGCAGAAGGAAACTGACCATAGGCCATTGAGTGGTAGTAAAGTAGAAAGGTCTATGGGCAACTGAAATTTTTCTTTCTCATAAATGAACAGAGATTATTAAATATGACAAAGTCATTTTCAAATCCATTTATAAAACTCCTAAGAGGGTGAACTTGCAGAACATCTATTTTCATTTCTAATATGAGGCATGTTTTCTCAACAATGGTCTAATAACTCAACATGTGATGTTAGCAGTTTTTATCCTCAGTGTGGTAGAAAGCATTACCGTCAAGCCCCAAAGAGTCATGAAGTTCTTAGCTGACTAGAAGATTCTCAGAGAATGCCTCTGACAATAGTTTATGCCTCTTGTTATTATTTAACTGAGGGTTATTAAAATGTTTAGAGTTGATTACTTCATATTATTTTAAGACTTAGCTACTCCTATCATAGCTAAGCTATCAAATGATGCTGATAGTACTGAAGAAATGCTTTGTATCATATGAGTTTTTGATATAAAAGTCACTAAATATTTGGTTATTTGGAACTAGAATTGTTAGATATCAAAAATGAACTCAGAGGAGCAGCCAGTCTACTTCTACTATATTTTAGATGAGGCAACCCAGGTTAGAGTTGATGGACTGGCCCAATGCCATATCGTTAGCTAAGGCTAATCATTTATTCACTGTTTTATTAGGTACCTACTGTGTGCCACAAAGGTAGGCTACTGGCAGGACTTAGGCACATTTTCTTAAAAGGTGAACAGAACAAATCAGAGCTAAGATTTAGCGATACCGATTTCCGAGTCACAAGATTATCAACGGTAATGGAAGTAGTAATACTGTTATGTTGCTGTTGTTGAAAACGTCTACTTGTGAACTCGAACCACATACAACATTCAAACCATAAACACAATTTGCACAAAAGTGAAGACCACTGCTCTTAAAGAAATCTACTGTGTTCTTAAATATATAAAGGAGATCTAAGAACATAGAACCGGTCTTTCAAAAGCTATAGCAACAGGGTTACAGAGGGTTCTGGGGAACATGGGAGGGTAGCCCTCCATTGACATGTCATGGATGAGTGGGTGAGGCATGTGGAGGTGGAGTGACTGATGGTGTGGTGCCCCGGCTCGTTGTCTCACTGATACAGCTGGAGTAACCAGCCCATTCCCACTTGGCTAAGAGTTTGTAAGTCTGGCATTCCTTCTGTTCTCAGAGCCAGCAATAGATATGTTGGCATGATTTGATTTGATTTGATTTGACTTGATTTGATTTGATTTGATTTACAGGGACACGTAAGTATAAAATGAGAAAAAAAAAAAAAAAAGGACAATGCCTGAAAGCAGGTTAACATTTAAGGGGAGGACAAGAAAGAGCCTCAGAGAAATTTTTTTCCGATTATCAGTCCTCCTCTGCCACTGTTACGCCATGTTAATTAAAGTGTTTGAGAAATTATAAGTACACTCCTCATGCATTTTGTATTTGTATATACTGGCTTTATTTATGCAAGTTAACTTGAGCCATATATTTGGTGAGCCTTTTATTTGTAGTACAGTTCTTCAGATTCTCAATAAATGCTTGTTGATTCATTTTCACTTCTTTGTAACATGAGGTTAAAAACAAAGTTTTTGTAAAAAGATCAAGTTAGCTACAAAGGTAGAATTTTATTAACTTGAAGGAATTGTAGCCTTTTGGAATGCTGTAATGATTTTCACAAGTCACTTTATCTAAGCCTCCTTTAATTGACATATTGTCAACAAAATACACATAATCTTCATAATTTACCTGACTATAAATCCCTGAAGATGGTCAGAGGTGACGCTCAATCATCCCAATTAACTGGTGAACTTTGGTGCTGATATTTTGGTTCTTTGAGGGAAATTAGTCTGCATTGTTCAACCTGGGCATCTTGAGATCTAACTGCAATTACAAATTTCATTCAAGGATGGGTTCAGGCTTTCGTGGCTGCGGAATGCTGTGAAAAGCCACCTCATATACAAAAGTCACCAGCTTCTAACACGAACTATGAAAATCAACTTGTAACTCTGACTTATGGTGACTCCAGATAGGTCAAATGGTCATTAAGCAGGTCTGATATATTCTTTTCAGTTAATTTTTCTTCATTCTATTACTTGGACAGTTCATTTCCAGAAGGGGAGGAAGATACAAAATGTTTAGATGAGGGATTTGCTTTTAAACCGATCTAAACTCCTCTAACACAGATTATGATCTAGCAACATTAAAACTCTATGCCTATATTTAAGCTCTCCATATATTGATTTACTTGTACAATGAGAATGAATAATAGTATCTACTATTAGGAACTTCTGCAAAGACTAGATTTCACAGTAACACTGAGTGTTTATTATGAAGCTGGGCCCATGATAAGAATATGGTAAATAGTCATATTTGTATTGTAGTTGTTTTATTTTCTCTATTTTTATCGTCTTTATTAAGCAAATTTATCAATTAGCCATAACTATGGATAGCAATGGTCAGGGGAGGAAGGGATGGGTGGAGTTTTTGGACCTATTATTATTACCACTGCAAAAATAAACTATTCAAACTAAACAGTGATGGATATGAGCTTGCCAGCCTTTTTCTGTTTTTAGACTTTGCAAAAATACTATGGTCGGATACTTTATCCCACAGTGCTACAGCGTATAGCTTAGGGTCCAGACAGACCTGGGGTTGGCCCAGCTTTACTATCTACTTGTGTAATAGAGTGTGTTTTCCAAAAACTGGGGAAATCTGAATAGATAGGTGTCTTGTATCAATAGCAACATCCAGGTTGTACTATTGGACCATTATTTTGAAAACGATACCATTGGAAGAAACCGGGTAAAAAATACCTAGGATCTCTCTGTGGATTTCTTAGGATTTCTTAGAACTATACAATAATCTGAAATTATTTTAATAAGATTTAAGTTAAGAAGGTCGAAAACACTCTTTCTGGTTCCATATGTCCTTCAAGAAATGTACTACTCTCCACCAAGAGGCAAATCTGTCTCCTCTCTCCTTGAACCAGGGTGGGACTTTGTAACTGCTTTGCTGGATAGAACATGGTAGGAGAGAAACCGTGAGATGTCTGGGGTTAGGTTATAGGGGGTGGTACAGATTCTGCCTTACTCTCCCTCAGTATCCTTGCCTTTGAAACCAGTCACTGTGATGTGAGAAATCTCAAACAGTCCACATGGAGACGAACTGAGACCTCTAACCAATAGCTAGCATCAACTGCCAGACATAGGAGTGAGCCCTCAGATGATTTCAGCTGAGGATCTGGACACTGTGGGCCACAGAAACACCACCCCTGTGATGCCTTACACAAATCTTAGCCCACAGAATGTATGACTCTGTGAACAAAATAAATGCTTTGTTATTATGTTTTGGGATAAAATGTTACATAGCCATAGTGGCTCTAATGATTGCATAATCTAAATTTACTTGGTAAATTTATTGACCTAACACCTGAGTATTCTCATAGGAAAAGTCATAGAAACAATGTGAAGTTCATATTGCTAGCATAAGGATGAATAAGACAATATATGTAAAGTTTTGTGGTTGACACATAGAAATCATGAAGAAAGGTGGTACTCATATGATGATAACAGATCCGAAATGTTCATCTCCTACTGGACACACATGCAGGTACCATTTTTAAGTATTTGCAAGTATTGATTTGTTTCATTCGCTCAACGACACTATGAGATAGGTAATAGCATTAGTATGCGTATTTAATTTCGGTAGCAGAAGTCTAAATGGTTGAGGTCTCATAAGCTAGGTATTTCTGTCTATCTCTGTAAAATGGATATTTTAACATTTCCTGATTGTATCTGGCTAAGTTCTATCTTTATACCCTCAGGAGTATCAAATAAGACAGCTCTTGATGAGTTCCATTTTGAAAGACTAATCAATCAATCCAGGTTTCCTGGAGTGTTTTAGTCCTGAACTTATCTTGGCGAGATTTTGATATGGGGAAGTATAGAATTTTGGCTATACGGAAGTCATTCACTGTGTATAGATAAGTTTCTCAAGTAGCCATGCATAAGCACCCAGGGGGTGGTGAGGGCGTGTGCATCACCAATCGCCAAACACAAGGCATCACCAATTAAATTAATCAGCAAGCCTTGAGGTCCCAGTATGTGTCAGCCACTGTGCCAGCCAGGCACTGGGAGAGAAGCAGACCAAGATGGGCAAGAAATGTCTTTGAGTTCAGCCGTCTCATTGTGGAGCTCAGCTCTACCGCTTTCTACCTCCGTGACCTGTTTACTCATCTGAGTCAAAGATTCATTTCTTCACCTGCAGTAAATATTTTGTATGTAAAGTGTGTAAAATTTTAGGGCAGTGTCTGGATGTGCAGTTGGTGCTAACAAAGTCTGCTATTATGCCTGTCGTTGTAAATTGAATTAAGACCTAGTAATGTCCCTCAATGAGTTCACTATCGACCAGGAAAGTCAAACTTTATCCAGCATTACAGACATGGAGTTACACCATCCTATCCCAATACAAGGAGGGACTTGTTGCAGGGCCGTGTCCTGTGTGATCACTAGGCCAGCCCCCAGTGTTACCTGCTTCAGGGTGTGCCTCAGCCACAATCACACCCTTCCTGGGGCAGCGCCATCATAATTTGACTTATCTTGCTCAGTTCTGCTTCCACCTCATTTCTTTCTTGGAGGTTGATTCCTAATGACCATCTTGCACCCTGACTTCTTCTCAGGATCTGTGTCCAGAGACGCCGTCTTGCAACATCCAGCCTGCAATCTACTGAGGAAATGTACTCCAAGGAAAAGTGGAGGGGAATTGATGTGTTGAGTCTCTAATGCATCCCTGGCCTAGTGTTTCACAAAACATTACAATTACTGCCGACATCTCTCTCATAAGATAGCATTTTTTTACTCCCAATATATGTGAGGCTGAGAAGTTACAGGGGTGCCTGTGTGGTTCAATCAGTAGCACATCCAGCTCTTGATTTCAGCTCAGGTCATGACCCCAGGGTCATGGGATCGAGCCCCTCATTGGGCTCCACACTGAGCATGGATCTTGCTCAAGATTCTCTCTCTCTCTTCCTACATCCTTCTCCCCGACTCCTGCACGCTCTCTCTAAAAAATAAAAATATTTTAAAATATTTAAAAAATTAAAACAAAAAGTTGTAGAATTTTCATATCCTTTGTTACAAAGCTGGAATGCTATAGGGGCAAAGGCAAATTCAAAGAAGATAGCTCCAAAGCTTGTTTCTGCTGCTTTGTGGTTGTGTGGCTTTGTTTTTAAAATTATCACAAATCCCTTCAATTAGCGCATGCTCGCTCATTGTTTCTGTAGTTTGGTTGGTACATCGGCTTCGTTTTTTGTCAGTCTCACCTAATTTCAGCTCTAATGTCAACTCTCTCAGTCTCAGATAATCTCTGATTTTCCATTTCCAAACATCTACAAGGAATCTGCCCACAGATGTCTGGCCAATAGGTACACCACATGTGGGATTTTGAACATAGAATTCAATGTCTTCCTTTTCACTTTAATGACTTCCTTCATGTTCCAGGAGCCCATTCATGGGACTGCCAGTCACAAAGGCTTGAAAAGCCCTTCTCTTGGGAGCAATGTGTCTGTGCTGCTAAATTGCAGTCCCACAAATATCCTCATACCATTTTCAGTGTATTCACATGACCTCTAGTTATTCAGTTACTCAGCATGTCTTACCCAGGCTCATGGAATCACCTCTGCCCACCACTTTCTGATCCATCCCACAGTTGTTAAATCAGAATGCGTGTTTTGAAGCCCAGCTTCTGCCTTATTCTTCAGTGTTCTCATGATCTCCGTATTTGATCCCAGGCAGAGTTTAGATTCCTAGGATTCCCCTAGGATTACCCTACGCAGGATAAAGATCAAAGAACAGGTAGCAAACCTGCAACCTGCAGGGCATTTCTGCCCAGAGGTTATCTTACACATGCTTTGTAAACACAGAAGCCTTTAACAAATCAAAGATTTCATATAAAAATTCAGATTTCTGGCTTCATTTTTGAAGTACTGTAACATGGAGTGATGCCCGGCCCATACTTCCCCATGGCCTGATTCAGTTCGAACTGGGTGGCGTCTCCATTCAGAGACACTGTTACCGTCCAGTTCATGTATGTGTCCACCACACGGGATGCACATGAATGTGTACATGTATCCAGCTTCTCCCCTTTCCTTATTTCTTTTGCCCTGGACAATAGGAACTTGTGACCACCTGTTCAAATATATTATCTGATATTCAAGAGCTACTGTCACACTCTGGCCCAAATGTGCTCTTCGTTAAATTATTTTTAAGCAATAAAATACAACGTGCATATATGCTAAAGAAGACACAGGGACAAAAACACACAGGGCATCCATGCATATTGTAAAGAACAAAATGACAAGTAAACATTCATGTGCTTACCACCTTCAAGAATAAGGACTTTGGGGAGCCTGGGTGGCTCAGTCGGTTAAGCTCAGGTCATGATCTCATGGTCTGTGGGTTCGAGCCCTGCATTGGGCTCTGTGCTGACAGCTCAGAGACTGGAGCCTGCTTCAGATTCTGTGTCTCCCTTTATCTCTGTCGCTCCCTGGCTCGCATTCTTTCTTTCTTTCCTTTTTTTTTTTTAATTTTTTTAAAAAAATTATTTATTTGAGAGAGAGAGAGAGAGAGAGAATGTGAGTAGGGGAGGGGCAGAGACAGAGGGAGACAAAGAATCCGAAGCAGGCTCCAGGCTCTGAGCTTCCAGCACAGAGCCCGACACAGGGCTCGAACTCACGAACTGCAAGATCATGACCTGAGCCAAAGTTGGATGCTTAACCGACTGAGCCACCCAGGCACCCCATCACGTTCTTTCTTTCTCTTGAAAATAAATAAGCATTAAAAATTTTTAAAAAGAACAAGAACTTTACCTAAATTTCTTTTGTGCACCTGTAAATTTAAAATCTCCCTGCTTGCTCCCAAACACCATCTTAGGCTCTGGGTCAAATATCGCCCATGCTACTATTGAGGTGTATGTGTTTGGAGTGGAATCATATTGTATATATATTATTTTGTAACTTGGTTTTTCCTTTCCCTCTACGTTATGTTCCTGTGATTTATCTGATTGCCATGTATAGTTTAGTCAATTCTTTCTGACTGATGCAAGGTATTATATAGAAACTATAAATTATTTCTTTTATTTTTTTTTAAATTTTTTATTTTTTAATATATGAAATTTACTGTCAAATTGGTTTCCATACAACACCCAGTGCTCATCCCAAAAGGTGCCCTCCTCAATACCCATCACCCACCCTCCCCTCCCTCCCACCCTGCCCTCCCTCCCACCCCCCATCAACCCTCAGTTTGTTCTCAGTTTTTAACAGTCTCTTATGCTTTGGCTCTCTCCCACTCTAACCTCTTTTTTTTTTTTTTTCTTCCCCTCCCCCATGGGTTTCTGTTATGTTTCTCAGGATCCACATAAGAGTGAAACCATATGGTATCTGTCTTTCTCTGTATGGCTTATTTCACTTAGCATCACACTCTCCAGTTCCATCCATGTTGCTACAAAAGGCCATATTTCATTTTTTCTCATTGCCACGTAGTATTCCATTGTGTATATAAACCACAATTTCTTTATCCATTCATCAGTTGATGGACATTTAGGCTCTTTCCATAATTTGGCTATTGTTGAGAGTGCCGCTATAAACATTGGGGTACAGGTACCCCTATGCATCAGTACTCCTGTATCCCTTGGATAAATTCCTAGCAGTGCTATTGCTGGGTCATAGGGTAGGTCTATTTTTAATTTTCTGAGGAACCTCCACACTGCTTTCCAGAGCGGCTGCACCAATTTGCATTCCCACCAACAGTGCAAGAGGGTTCCCGTTTCTCCACATCCTCTCCAGCATCTATAGTCTCCTGATTTCTTCATTTTGGCCACTCTGACTGGCGTGAGGTGGTATCTGAGTGTGGTTTTGATTTGTATTTCCCTGATAAGGAGCGACGTTGAACATCTTTTCATGTGCCTGTTGGCCATCCGGATGTCTTCTTTAGAGAAGTGTCTATTCATGTTTTCTGCCCATTTCTTCACTGGGTTATTTGTTTTTCGGGTGTGGAGTTTGATGAGCTCTTTATAGATTTTGGATACTAGCCCTTTGTCCGATGTGTCATTTGCAAATATATTTTCCCATTCCGTTGGTTGCCTTTTAGTTTTGTTGGTTGTTTCCTTTGCTGTGCAGAAGCTTTTGATCTTCATAAGGTCCCAGTAATTCACTTTTGCTTTTAATTCCCTTGCCTTTGGGGATGTGCGAGTAAGAGATTGCTACGGCTGAGGTCAGAGAGGTCTTTTCCTGCTTTCTCCTCTAAGGTTTTGATGGTTTCCTGTCTCACATTCAGGTCCTTTATCCATTTTGAGTTTATTTTTGTGAATGGTGTGAGAAAGTGGTCTAGTTTCAACCTTCTGCATGTTGCTGTCCAGTTCTCCCAGCACCATTTGTTAAAGAGACTGTCTTTTTTCCATTGGATGTTCTTTCCTGCTTTGTCAAAGATGAGTTGGCCATACGTTTGTGGGTCTAGTTCTGGGGTTTCTATTCTATTCCATTGGTCTATGTGTCTGTTTTTATGCCAATACCATGCTGTCTTGATGATGACAGCTTTGTAGTAGAGGCTAAAGTCTGGGATTGTGATGCCTCCTGCTTTGGTCTTCTTCTTCAAAATTACTTTGGCTATTCGGGGCCTTTTGTGGTTCCATATGAATTTTAGGATTGCTTGTTCTAGTTTCGAGAAGAATGCTGGTGCAATTTTGATTGGGATTGCATTGAATGTGTAGATAGCTTTGGGTAGTATTGACATTTTGACAATATTTATTCTTCCAATCCATGAGCAGGGAATGTCTTTCCATTTCTTTATATCTTCTTCAATTACCTGCATAAGCTTTCTATAGTTTTCAGCATACAGATCTTTTACATCTTTGGTTAGATTTATTCCTAGGTATTTTATGCTTCTTGGTGCAATTGTGAATGGGATCAGTTTCTTCATTTGTCTTTCTGTTGCTTCATTGTTAGTGTATAAGAATGCAACTGATTTCTGCACATTGATTTTATATCCTGCAACTTTGCTGAATTCATGTATCAGTTCTAGCAGACTTTTGGTGGAGTCTATCGGATTTTCCATGTATAATATCATGTCATCTGCAAAAAGCGAAAGCTTGACTTCATCTTTGCCAATTTTGATGCCTTTGATTTCCTTTTGTTGTCTGATTGCTGATGCTAGAACTTCCAGCACTATATTAAACAGCAGCGGTGACAGTGGGCATCCCTGTCGTGTTCCTGATCTCAGGGAAAAAGCTCTCAGTTTTTCCCCGTTGAGGATGATGTTAGCTGTGGGCTTTTCATAAATGGCCTTTATGATCTTTAAGTATGTTCCTTCTATCCCGACTTTCTCAAGGGTTTTTATTAAGAAAGGGTGCTGGATTTTGTCAAAGGCCTTTTCTGCATCGATTGACAGGATCATATGGTTCTTCTCTTTTTTTTTGTTAATGTGATGTATCACGTTGATCGATTTGTGAATGTTGAACCAGCCCTGCATCCCAGGAATGAATCCCACTTGATCATGGTGAATAATTCTTTTTATATGCTGTTGAATTCGATTTGCTAGTATCTTATTGAGAATTTTTGCATCCATATTCATCAGGGATATTGGCCTGTAGTTCTCTTTTTTTACTGGGTCTCTGTCTGGTTTAGGAATCAAAGTAATACTGGCTTCATAGAATGAGTCTGGAAGTTTTCCTTCCCTTTCTATTTCTTGGAATAGCTTGAGAAGGATAGGTATTATCTCTGCTTTAAATGTCTGGTAGAACTCCCCTGGGAAGCCATCTGGTCCTGGACTCTTATTTGTTGGGAGATTTTTGATAACCGATTCAATTTCTTCACTGGTTATGGGTCTGTTCAAGCTTTCTATTTCCTCCTGATTGAGTTTTGGAAGAGTGTGGGTGTTTAGAAATTTGTCCATTTCTTCCAGGTTGTCCAATTTGCTGGCATATAATTTCTCATAGTATTCCCTGATAATTGTTTGTATCTCTGAGGGATTGGTTGTAATAATTCCATTTTCACTCATGATTTTATCTATTTGGGTCATCTCCCTTTTCTTTTTGAGAAGCCTGGCTAGAGGTTTGTCAATTTTGTTTATTTTTTCAAAAAACCAACTCTTGGTTTCGTTGATCTGCTCTACAGTTTTTTTAGATTCTGTATTGTTTATTTCTGCTCTGATCTTTATTATTTCTCTTCTTCTGCTGGGTTTAGGCTGCCTTTGCTGTTCTGCTTCTATTTCCTTGAGGTGTGCTGTTAGATTTTGTATTTGGGATTTTTCTTGTTTCTTGAGATAGGCCTGGATTGCAATGTATTTTCCTCTCAGGACTGCCTTCGCTGCATCCCAAAGCGTTTGGATTGTTGTATTTTCATTTTCGTTTGTTTCCATGTATATTTTAATTTCTTCTCTAATTGCCTGGTTGACCCACTCATTCGTTAGTAGGGTGTTCTTTAACCTCCATGCTTTTGGAGGTTTTCCAGACTTTTTCCTGTGGTTGATTTCAAGCTTCATAGCATTGTGGTCTGAAAGTATGCATGGTATAATTTCAATTCTTGTAAACTTATGAAGGGCTGTTTTGTGACCCAGTATATGATCTATCTTGGAGAATGTTCCATGTGCACTCGAGAAGAAAGTATATTCTGTTGCTTTGGGATGCAGAGTTCTAAATATATCTGTCAAGTCCATCTGATCCAATGTATCATTCAGGGCCCTTGTTTCTTTATTGACTGTGTGTCTAGATGATCTATCCATTTCTGTAAGTGGGGTGTTAAAGTCCCCTGCAATGACCACATTCTTATCAATAAGGTTGCTTATGTTTATGAGTAATTGTTTTATATATCTGGGGGCTCGGGTATTTGGCGCATAGACATTTATAATAGTTAGCTCTTCCTGGTGGGTAGACCCTGTGATTATTATATAATGCCCTTCTTCATCTCTTGTTATAGCCTTTAATTTAAAGTCTAGTTTGTCTGATATAAGTATGGCTACTCCAGCTTTCTTTTGGCTTCCAGGAGCATGATAAATAGTTCTCCATCCCCTCACTCTCAATCTAAAGGTGTCCTCAGATCTAAAATGAGTCTCTTGTAGACAGCAAATAGATGGGTCTTATTTTTTTATCCATTCTGATACCCTATGTCTTTTAGTTGGCGCATTTAATCCATTTACATTCAGTGTTATTATAGAAAGATATGGGTTTAGAGTCATTGTGTTGTCTGTATGTTTTATGCTTGTAGTGATGTCTCTGGTACTTTGTCTCACAGGATCCCCCTTAGGATCTCTTGTAGGGCTGGTTTAGTGGTGACAAATTCCTTCAGTTTTTGTTTGTTTGGGAAGACCTTTATCTCTCCTTCTATTCTAAATGACAGACTTGCTGGATAAAGGATTCTCGGCTGCATATTTTTTCTATTTAGCACACTGTAGATATCGTGCCAAGCCTTTCTGGCCTGCCAAGTTTCAAAGGAGAGATCAGTCACGAGTCTTATAGGTCTCCCTTTATATGTGAGGGCACGTTTATCCCTTGCTGCTTTCAGAATTTTCTCTTTATCCTTGTATTTTGCCAGTTTCACTATGAGATGTCGTGCAGAAGATCGATTCAAGTTACGTCTGAAGGGAGTTCTCTGTGCCTCTTGGATTTCAATGCCTTTTTCCTTCCCCAGTTCAGGGAAGTTCTCAGCTATAATTTGTTCAAGTACCCCTTCAGCACCTTTCCCTCTCTCTTCCTCCTCTGGGATACCAATTATGCGTATATTATTTTTTTTTAGTGTATCACTTAGTTCTCTAAGTTTCCCCTCATACTCCTGGATTTTTTTATCTCTCTTTCTTTCAGCTTCCTCTTTCTCCATAACTTTATCTTCTAGTTCACCTATTCTCTCCTCTGCCTCTTCAAGCCGAGCCATCGTGGATTCCATTTTGTTTTGCATTTCGTTTAAAGCGTTTTTCAACTCCTCGTGACTGTTCCTTAGTCCCTCGATCTTTGTGGCAAGAGATTCTCTGCTGTCCTGTATACTGTTTTCAAGCCCAGCGATTAATTTTATGACTATTATTCTAAATTCACTTTCTGTTATATTATTTAAATCCTTTTTGATCAGTTCATTAGCTGTTGTTATTTCCTGGAGATTCTTCTGAGGGGAATTCTTCCGTTTGGTCATTTTGGAGAGTCCCTGGCGTGGTGAGGACCTGCAGTGCACTTCCCCTGTGCTGTGATGTATAACTGGAGTTAGTGGGCGGGGCCGCAGTCCGACCCGATGTCTGCCCCCAGCCCACTGCTGGGGCCACAGTCAGACTGGTGTGTGCCTTCTCTTCCCCTCTCCTAGGGGCGGGATTCACTGTGGGGTAGCGTGTCCCGTCTGGGCTACTTGCACACTGCCAGGCTTGTGTTGCTGGGGATCTGGCGTATTAGCTGGGGTGGGTAGGCAAGGTGCACGGGGGCTGGAGGGGCAGGCTTAGCTCGCTTCTCCTTAGGTGATCCGCTTCAGGAGGAGCCCTGTGGCAGCGGGAGGGAGTCAGATCCGCTGCTGGAGGTTTGGCTCTGCAGAAGCACAGAGTTGGGTGTTTGCGCGGAGCGAGCAAGTTCCCTGGCAGGAACTGGTTCCCTTTGGGATTTTGGCTGGGGGATGGGCGGGGGAGATGGCGCTGGCGCCTTTGTTCCCCGCCAAGCTGAGCTCTGCCGTCCGGGGGCTCAGCAGCTCTCCCTCCCTTTGTCCTCCAGCCTTCCCGCTTTCCGAGCAGAGCTGTTAACTTATGACCTCCCAGACGCTAAGTCGCGCTTGCTGTCGGAACACAGTCCGTCCGGCCCCTCCGCTTTTGCCAGCCAGACTCGGGGGCTCTGCTTGGCCGGCGAGCCGCCCCTCCGCCCCGGCTCCCTCCCGCCAGTCCGTGGAGCGCGCACCGCCTCGCCGCCCTTCCTACCCTCTTCCGTGGGCCTCTAGTCTGCGCTTGACTCCGGAGACTCCAATTATTTCTTAATTCTACTTTTTAATGGCACTTTGGACAACCTCTAACTTTATATTTAAAAAAAAAACATGAAAAATGCTGCTATGGACATGTCTAAACATGTCTTTCTATGTATGAATGCAAGACTTTCTCTAAGGATACAAATTAGTGATTTGTGCCTCTAAGGCATTATACTATGGGGCACATGTGTATTCATTTAACAAGGTCATACCAACCTATGTGTAAGATCAAGTTTGCTTTTAATCTGTTGAAGTCCTTAGTGCTTGGATCTGTGCAACACTTCTGAAAAAAAAAAAAACAAACAAAAAAACAAACAAAAAAAACAAACAAACAAAAAAAAAAAAACTAGTGTCTGTTGGTAAAGAGAACCATCCTTTGGCCACTTGAACCTCCAATGCCTAAGTGTGGGCATCTCAGACTCATTTTCCTTTACTGATAATTACTCCATAGATAAGATCTCCATAATTAGAGGCTCAAAAGTCTAGCCCCAGGGCAAAATGATTCCCTGCTTCTTGCTTATCCAGGTCAACTCCTCAGAACACTCTCCCAGCCTCTGTGACTTTGACTTCTGTCATTCCCTTCTGGGTCCTGGGTATTCCTGTGCTGGCTTTCAGACAGCCATGATCCAGTACTGGCTATGGTAAATCCCAACAGTCCCCTGCCTACAGGACCATCCTCATTTATTTGTGTTTTGGATGGTCCCTGGAGAACTATTCTAACATGTGAGTCCAGCTATTTTTTAGTTTGTTGTCTCTGGGATGCCTGGGTGGCTCAGTCTGTTAAGTGTTTGACTTCTGATTGCGACTCAGGTCATGATCTCACGGTTTGAGAGTTCCTGATTGTTCAGAACCTGCTTGGGATTCTCTCTCTCCCTCTCTCTCTGCCCCTCCCCACCAGTGTGCGCGCAAGCTCTCTCTCTCTCTCTCTCTTTCTCTCTCTCTTTCTCTCTCTTGAAATAAATAAATGAACTTAAAAAAAAGTTTGTAGTTATCTTAGTTGGGTTGTTGTGGCACAAGAACTTTTCCTGAGTCTCTAATCACTCACTCACCATAATTACGTGCTGCAAGACTTTTACATCGATGTCCATGAGTAATCTTGTATTATCCTTCTCATGCTGTCCTTTCGGATTTAGGTATCAAAGTTACACTAGCCTGCAAAATGAGTTGGGAATTGTTTTCAAAGTATATGTAAAATTGAAATCATCTCTTTCTTGATATACTTAACAAAGATTATCCACCCTTGACTATATGCTACTGATCATATCTTTAATGCTCATATGATCTTTTAGTTTTAAGACTTGAAGTGTATTAGTATAAACATCTATATGGTAATCAATATGTAGTTAGCATCCTCTTTGTATCTGACATTATTCTAGGTTCTGTGGCTATATCGGTGATCACAGCCACTCAAGATTCTGTTATTCAGGACAAATACATCCCAGTGGTCACTGGTTCATTAACCTTTCCCTCAATTTACCTCCAGTAAACTAGAAGACACACATGCAAGTCCTGGTCTAAATGTTGCTTTTGGTTTTATAATTTCCCATTTCTTATTAACAGCAATGTCTTGCAACCCTTTTGGTTCTTGTGGATCCCACAGCTGCCGAAGTTTTGTCCAACCATTCGGCTGTCATTTACCTTTTTCATTCAGTTCCTGTAAGCAAACTGAATGTTGACATTTCATGGTACATGGCACGTGGCTTTTCTGAAAGAGAATAGGTATTTCTAACCACAGGTATTTATTTTGATTCTTTTGTTACCCACTTTGATAATGTCTGCCTAAATACCAATATTTTTATAATTTGTCAGTTTAGTTAATTTACATTTATTATAATAACTCATCATAATAATTGTGGACTTCTTAAAGTATGAATGTAATGTCTATAAAGCCTCCTTTATATTCACTTATTGTTTGCTATTCATTCCATATTTTAATCCACATCATTGCAGGGGAGGAAAAAAAAAAAACATTTTGACCACTCTACAGAGTGGTTTAAATATCAGCCTTTCCATTCACAAGAATCGCCATGTTTCATGTTTTTCATCTGTAAAATATGAGAACAATTAGTATGAAATTGCTATAACGTGGATCCTGGCCTTCTATAAACAGAAATGTGACGCCATTGTCTATGTAATAAATGCAGAAGGAGAGCCTTGATAAATATTTGCTATTATTTCAACCAATCCTCAGACTCCTTTGCTTTCCCTGTTTCCTTCCCGCCCCCCCGCCCCCCCCCCGCCCCGGTTTCACATGCTTTCTGGCTCTTGGAGACACTGACACCCTACAGTGGGCCACTGGAGGCAAGGAAACCAACCAGTGACATATCAATACCTGTGTTTCAAAAGATGGCAGAGAATAAAAGAAGACTTAAAGACCAAAAATGGAAGTACAATTATGAACTGTGCTTTCAGTATATAAAAATCTGGTACTCCTGACTTTTAAGGCAAACTAACAATCAAATGTCCCTATCCAACAGCTCTCAAAATTGTTTCTGAAAAAAGAAAATAAATTATTGAGATTTAATATCTCAATATGGGCTTGATTTGCAAAAGTTAAATTACATCTGAAAAAAAAAATGTTTAATTTATTTTCAACACCGGTACTTGAGAGAAAAATAAATCCATTTGTTTCTAGCAAAATGAAGTAATCATGAACTTCTGTGAATCCAGACTCTTCAGATTAGTTCTAAATTAGTGAAAATAAGCATAGGCAGATGACTCAGGAAATGTTCCGATGTTATCTGCAGTAAAACTTGTGTTACAAACACATTATGCACAGATTGATAAATACTGAGTGAAACTTTTTTTTAATAATAGTTGTCTGTATTCCTTTCATATGTTTTCAAAAAAAGTTAGACCCAGACTTAGCTCTGGCTCACTGGAGAAGTTTCTGTTTCTTCTCTGAGTGCTTAGGTAATGGAGTAAATAGGTCCAGAAATATAATTCACAGTTGCACAAATACTTAAAAATTTGGGTCTAACAAAATTTTATGAAAAGAAAAATTAATATTTTCCATTTAAATATATAATATGGGGCTAATTCTTTAATTTACAAACAAGAGCCTGTTGGCTCAATGTTATTGGAAGAAGCACATTGTTTATCCCTTATTAATGCCAAATATAAATCCCACTATTTATGACATGTTTGGCTCAGTGTCAGCATGAGACTCTGACCATGAGGTTCAGGAAAACTAAGGTAGAGGTAGAACTCACATATTAAGAACTCACTATGTATCAACAATTGTAATTGGCATTTTATTTTACTTTTTTAGTGTTTATTTATTTTTGAGAGATAGAGTAATTCAAGCAGAGGAAGGGCAGAGAGAGAGGGAGACAGAGAATCCCATTAGCATGAAGCCCTACATGGGGCTTCAATCTCAGGAACCATGAGATCATGACCTGAGCTCAAATCAAGAGTCAGATGCTTAACCGACTGAACCACCCAGACACCCCTGCATTTTATAAACACTTGATTGTCTTCACAATCCATACAGCGTATTGATACTATCATATAATTGAAGAAAACTCGAGTTTTTACATAAGTTAATTTAGGTAACATCAAACAGCCAGTAAAGGGTAGAACTAAGAGTTACCCCCAGCCTTATATGATTTCAAAGTCCATATTCTTTGCACTTACCATAGATATTCACTTTGGTCTCTGTACCATTGTTCTAGTGGCTAAAGAGCACATTTTAGAAATTCTAAGAGAAATATTTTTGTTTTTGTTTGTGTGTTTTTAATATTAGAGAAAATGAAGAAAATGTATGAAAATGGTAACTAAGCTCAAAAAAAGAAAAAGGCATGGAAAAGAAGAACTTGGGATTCAGAAGGGGGGAATTCTATTCCCACATCTTCCCCACACTGTTTGCTGAGGTACCTTGCAAATATGGCTTTCCCCCACTCTGCCTCAATTTCCTTTATCAAGGAGAATAAAGAGTTTATAATATTTGCCCTACATTTGCTATAGGGTTTAGAATTAAATAAGTAATATTAGAGTCCATGACTCAGACTCAACAAATATAAAGCAAGTTTAAATAGTTAACCCAGCTGTTTGCTCCCTGGTTATTTGATCCTGGGGCATTGATACTAATTCAATCATTCCATTCTTTGAATCACCAATTTTGTATTGAGTGTCAGAAGTGTCAGAAAAAAAATTACATAAGATTCTGTCCTCATCATCCAAATGGCCAACGGACACATGAAAAAATGCTCAACATCACTCATCATCAGGGAAATACAAATCCAAACCACAATGAGATACCACCTTACACCTGTCAGAATGGTGAACGTTAACAACTCAGGCAACAACAGATGTTGGCGAGGAGATGGAGAAAGAGGATCTCTTTTGCATTGTTGGTGGGAAGGCAAGCTGGTGCAGCCACTCTGGAAAATAGTATGGAGGTTCCTCAAAAAACTAAAAATAGAACTACCCTACGACCCAGCAATTGCACTACTAAGTATTTATCCAAAGGATACAGGTGTGCTTTTTGAAGGGACACATGCACCCTCATGTTTACAGCAGCACTATCAGCAATAGCCAAAGTATGGAAAGAGCCCAAATGTCCATCAATGGATGAATGGATAAAGAAGATGTGGTATATATACAATGGAGTATTACTTGGCAATCAAAAAGAATGAAATCTTGCCATTTGCAACTGTGTGGATGGAACTGGAGGGTATTATGCTAAGTGAAATTAGTCAGTCAGAGAAAGACAAAAATCATATAACTTCACTCATATGAGGACTTTAAGAGACAAAACAGATGAACATAAGGGAAGGGAAACAAAAATAATATAAAAACGGGGGGGGGGACAAAACAGAAGAGACTCATAAATATGGAGAACAAACCGAGGGTTTCTGGAGGGGTTTTGGGAGGCGGGATGGGGTAAATGGGTAAGGAGCACAAAG
Organism: Panthera pardus; assembly: GCF_024362965.1. Taxonomy (NCBI): domain Eukaryota; kingdom Metazoa; phylum Chordata; class Mammalia; order Carnivora; family Felidae; genus Panthera; species Panthera pardus. The sequence continues at coordinate 106,082,644 of NW_026526655.1, forward strand.
GAATCTATTCCTGAAATCAGTGTTGCACTATATGCTAACTAATTTGGATGTAAAGTTTAAATAAATAAATAAATAAATAAGCAATGAAAAAAAAAAAAAGATTCTGTCCTCATGGACTTCACTAGATTACAATCTCGTAATCTCCAGGACACTGTTTAAATAAGCACAGGTCTAGATGGAAATAGCAGCAGAACTAAATTCTATAAAGAAGAAGGTATGACACCATGAGATCATATAACAGAGATCTGTTCTAACCCAGGGGACACAAGGGAAGCCTTTTAGCAGAAATAGAAGATTGAGATAACACGGTCAACATTAGTTTCCAAATGAAGGGAGTTTGAAAGAATTATCTGTAGAAGGCATCATTCTGTAGAGATGCTCCGTGGCCAGAGGGGAACAGGGTAAATCTGAGAATTTGTTTTAAAGGCCAGCGCAGCTCGAATGTGTATGAATGTATGATGTGTGCGTGCGTGTGTGTGTGTGTGTGTGTGTGTGTGTGTGTAAGAGAAAGAGAGAGAGAGGGAGAGAGCGAGAGATTGGGAGAGAGGGAGAGAGAAGAAAGAGGAAGAGAAAGACATGTCAGGGCAAGAAGATCGAGTGGTACATAGAAGGCAGATCATGTAGGGCCTTGTAGACCATTATACGCATTTCGCAGTTTTCATAAAACTGTCTTACGAACAGTGAGGCCATAACATTTCCATTTCAAGCATCCCTCTGGCACTCATATAGGGAACAAATGGAAGTTCAAGAAGAACAAAATTGGATAGAGATGGACCATCAGGTAGGTTGGTCATCATTCTAATGGGAAGCTCTATTTTAGCCAAAACAGGCTGTTATTACATGCTGTTAGTAGTGCCAATTACAATAGAAAGATTCGCCATATCGTTAGCTATATTTTCTTTATGGATTTGATATCTGAAGAATAAGTCTGTTTGGCCTTTCTCTGCTCATGGCACCTTTAAATGTCTCTTCAGAAAAATGGAACAATCTTTTTTCATCACTATTTTGATCTAGAGTAGCCCTAAAAAGACTTCAGGGTTTCTGTTACAGACAATTTGTCTCTAATATTTTTCACCTCTCCTCTTGTGAACTGCAGAAGTACATATAAAGTTCAATTTTCCCCACACATTTAATCTTGATCTCTCCAGTATGGACCCTGCAGCGTAAGGCAATAGGGCTCACCCCGATCCCCCATTCCACCATCTAGTTCTTTCTTCTACAGGAACACACCAGTGATGCCTGATAAAAAAAAAAAAGTGACTAAAAAATTTCCTTGTCGTCATGTGAACATATTTTGGCGCTTAGGGTAGATTTCACAGAAGATGCTTATTTTAAATTTCAAGTCATGTTTCAAGCATTCCACCTGCTTCCCTCAGTGAACAAACAGCAGAATTGAACATGTCGGAAAGGGCTCAGAGGGATTGGGGTTCTCTTTGGACTCCCAGCCCTGACCCAGGAAGGTTTAATTTATGTCTGACACATCTGCCTTTTTGAACGTTGTTTTTGCTGGTTCTCCCAGCCACTGAGGAAATCTTCCAGCCAGGCGAATTCTCTCTTTTTTTCTCCTAATGAGCTTTCATTATTCACTAACATCCCTGAATTGGTTCAATTCAAATGGCACCCCCTTAAAGAAATCAGTCTTAACGTACCTCACCCTTAACACAACACCTCTTCCCTCTGGGTTTCACTCTGTTCCGGCCAAATCTCCATTATTATGTCAGTAACTGTTTATGTTATTAGATTATCCATCTCTATCTAAAAGATTTAAGCCCCCTGGAGCCAAGATCTCCCAATGACCTGATTTTTCCCTGCTTCCTATTAATATCTTGTTCATCATTTAATATCAATTGGCTTTTTACTCATCACCATACTTAATATTACTAAGGCCCCATCTCATAGCTTACTTCAATTCATAGCTTCCTGGCTACAGCAATCTAAAACTGATTGTCTTTGTGTCCTCCCTTTCTGATTTATATTGGTGTATCACTAACAAACTCTTAATTTATTAATTTATAATTGTCATTTTATCTTTTCTCACTCTTGTGTGGTCCTGGGATTTAAGAAGGGCTCTGCTAGGTGGTTCATCTCTGACCCACGTGACATCAGCGAGGGCAGTGAGGTCTGAGGGATCCGCTTCCTAAAAAGATCCTTCATTCACATGTTTAGTGCTCAGTGTTCATTCTTTCTCTTTATTTTCATATGATGTCTCATCCTCCAGAGTGTCTCCATCACAGCATCATAGCGTCACAAGAGTAGGATTTCTTACATGGGATTTAGTTTCCTCTGGAATGAACTCCCTGAAGACCAAAGAGGAGACTGAAGACCTTTTTCTGACCTAAGTCTGAAGTCATGCAATGTAATTGCTGCCTCGTTCCATTGGTCAGAATATGAGTATTACACGCATTTCATATTCACAGGCAAGAGAACTGCCCAAGAGTGTGAATACGGACTGCCATGTTGGTTGGGGGGGGGGGGCATCTTTGAAGACGAGACACCAAATTTGAACTCTTCCATGTACTGTTCCATGGAGACTATGCTGAGTTTCTATCAACAAAATTCAACGATTTGTTTATGGCTGACTGAAGCCTAGACTATCTGGCATCACTGTTTTCTACCAAACCCATAACCTTTAATTGAGTAAGGACACCAAAATCAGACATTCATCAGCATCTGGTGATCCATGGAGATTCCAACCAGCAGCCCAGTTGCTCATATAATTCTATATGGGTTGTAAACATTTCTAAGACTGAGATCTCACATTTGTAGTTTTGATTTAGTTTCCTATAGTACTTAGCAGGGTATTATGGATATATTATAGTCCTGGCACATCCTTGTTGAATAAACTGGTGAATGAATAAATAACATAAATATTCTACATCTTTCCTGAAGATATAATCTAAAAAAATAGACTGATACATGAAAAATATTTAAGTTTGCCACATGGAATATAATCGAGAACTCAGAGCTCAAAAAACACTCAGTAGTCACATGAATGATAGGTTGTCTATCATGATTAAAGAAACATGAGGTGACCTTTGCTTCCTTTAAAATGCCACTTTCTGTCTTTCCCTTTCAGTGTCACTCATTGATGCTAAGTACACAAGACGTGTTAAAAACTGAAAAAATAAATCAAGCAGTCATTTGTCTGCCAAGTGTCAAAAGTATCATTTGTGTGTTGAACTTTTTTTCCCACAAAATTGACTAGTTCAAGAGTTGGCAACTTTTTCTTAAAGGACCAGATGGTAATATTTTAGGCTTTGAGGGCCATATTGCCTGTGTCCCAACTATTCAATGTTCCGCTAGTAGTGTAAAAACAGCTGTGGACAATATTTAAATCAATGAGTATGGCTGTGATCCAATAAAATTTTATTTACACAAAATAGACTGTATCCTATAGGTCATAGTTTGCTGACCCCTGGAATAGTTCAATTATGACACATTGCATTAATATAATGTCTAAAATGTGCTTGTTTTAGTATCTGGGTAAAAGAAGATAAATCTTTTAGGCCTAAGAGTAAATTAAAAAAAAAAAAAAAAACTATCTATCTAGGCTAGCTGAAATGCCAGCCCCAAAGAGCCCATGCCAGGGTTGCAATCCTAAAAAAGCAATAATAAGATATACTACCTAAAGTAGACAGGAGTTGGAGATGTCCAAACATTTGCAACTGTTTTGGGTCAAAATAAGACAAATATATTTAACACACCAAGTCCAACAGTTAAAGTTACAAGTTATCAAAATGTATCAAGATAGGGACATGTCCAAATAGATAGCAAAAGGGCACAGGTCTGGATGAAATGAGATAAATTTATAGCTGTTGGCATGCTCAGGCCTCAGTTGGCCATCTTGTATCTCTCACAAATACAGTACGAGTTTTTGTTTGTTTGTTTAATGTTTATTTATTTTTGAGACAGAGACAGGCAGAGACAGAGGGGGAGAGGGGAAGGGACAGAGAGAGAGGGAGACACAGAATCCAAAGCAGGGTCCTGGTTCTGAGCTGACAGCCCAGAGCCCTATGCGGGGCTCAAACTCCTGAATTGTGAAATCATGGCCTGAGCCAAAGTTGGACCCGCAACTTAATGAGCCACCCAGTTGCCCCTGCAATACAGGTTTTTAGAAGACAGATGAAAAATACTGAACAAGGTTATTTTAGATCAACTATTTATATTTAATTTCTGTGTACACCAATGTTTGCTAGAAAAATATACCAGTGCAGTATCCCTGGATGTGAACTCTACCAGTGAGATGCTTAAAGTCTACTTGATAAGAAAAGATATCCTATGTCAATAAAAATAGACCAACACCAAATCTGAATTTAGACAATAATGATGTTATATACCCATGTTTCTCAAATTTTAATATACATACAAACCACTGGGGATCTTGTTATAGTGCAGATTGTGATTTGATAGGTCTGGAGTGGAGCCCGTGATACTGCAGTTTTCAAGCTTGCATGTGATGATGATTATCTTTGTGCATGGACCACACATGAATTATCAATATTCTATGCAATTTTTTTTTAGAGAGGGACACCATGCATGATCAGGGAAAAGGGACAGAGAGAGAGAGAGAGAAAGAATCTCAAGAAGGTTCCACACTAAGTATGGAGCCCAACACAGGGCTCGATCCCCCTGAGCCAACATCAAGAGTAGGCTGCTCAACCAACTGAGCCACATAGGCGTCCCTTCTATACACTTTTAGAAGACATCGCCAAGGCCTGTGTGGTCAAGGATTCCTGGATCAAATGGGAAAGGAACTATGACTAGATACAGAATTCAAGCTCAAATGCCTTACAACAGGCATGCGGCATAAATGGGGGCATCAGGATCGGTGTAAGATAACAAGGAATGGTAAGACTGAGCCAAACCTGGCATCCATTGTTGACCAGTTCGGTATAGAGAGTCAACCAGAAAAAGGAGCCAAACTAAAAGTTACAACCAGGGATGCCTGGGTGGCTCGTTCAGTTGCGCGTCTGACTCTTGATTTCAGTTCAAGTCATGATCCCAGGGTCAAGGTATCGAGCCCTGTGATGGGCTTCGTGCTGAACGTGGAGCCTGCTCAAGCTTCTCTCCCACTCTACCTCTGTCCCTCTTCCTCACTTGTGCTCTCTCTCTCTACAATAAAATTTTAAAAATCTATTAAAAGTTACAATCCAGCCTTCACTCACTCCACGGTGCAAGGAAAAGACAAAAAGCGAGGTGCAGGCTCCTCCGTGTTCCATTTTCATCATACAATGGCACTGGGTGAGGTAGGTGCAGCTGCACAGAAAGGAGGAATCATCTTGCTTTCAAAGAACACAGAGCAAGAAGCTCCTGCCTCTTTTTGCTTTACATAATTTATTTCTCAACCGACATTTGCTTCTCTGTCATGGCTATTGAGAATGAATACTGTGCCATGGGCAGAAGAGTACTGTTAAATCCCCAGGATCCTGATTTCAATTCTCTTTCTAACTCAGAGATGGGGTGGCTGGATGCTAGGGTAGTTCTATTTTTCCAGGGACCTCCATACTGCTTTCCACAGTGGCTGCACCTGCATTCTAGTGCATCCCTACCAACAGTGTGCAAAATTTCCATTTTTTGTACATTCTAACAAATAGTTAGTTTTTGGTAACAGTCATCCTGACAGGTAGAGACGATAAATCTCATTGTGGTTTTGAGTTGCTAGTGTAGACACACAACGAGCTACTAGTCAGGCTTAAGGAAGAAGAAAATTCTATAATGTGCAACCACATGCAACCAACTTGAATTATGCTAAGTGAAGTTAGCCAGTCACACAAAGACAAATACTGCATGACTCCACTTCTATGACAGATCTAAAATAGTCAAATTCGTGGAATCAAAGAGCCTAATAATAGTTTCCAGGGGCTGAAGGGAGGGAGAAATGAGCAGTGACTAGCCAAAAGGTGTCCAGTTTTAGTTAAGCAAGATGAATAAGCTCCAGAGATCTGCCATGCATAGTCCCTGGGGTCAACGAAAATGTACTGTGCACTTTGGGGCACCTGGGTGGCTCAGTCGGTTTGGCATCTGACTTCAGCTCAGGTCATGGTCTCACGGTGTGTGAGTTCCAACCCTGCGATGGGCTCTGTGCTGACAGCTCGGAGCCTGGAGCCTGCTTCTGATTCTGTGTCTCCCTCTTTCTCTGCCCCTCCCCTGCTCGTACTCTGTCTCTCAAAAATGAATAAAAACATCAAAAAAAATGTTTTTAAATGTACTGTGCACTTAAAAATTTGGGGCGGTAGATCTCACATGCTGCTCTTAGCACAACAAACATTTTTTAAGCTTTTAAAATGTATTTAGTCTCCTGACTCCCTATTACAGGCCTCAGGACATTCTCAAAGCCACCATGTTTTTAAAACCTGAGCTCCCCATGCAGGAGCATTGTTCTAAGGCAAACAATTGCTGAACTGTTGCTTGTTAAAATGTCACCATTTTTGGACTTACAGTTCAGCCCATTCAAGCACCCTAGGAAACAATTGTCCACAACATGAGCTCACAGACTCAAAGTAAAAATGTTTTTTCTCTGACATAATAAACATCTTCGTGTGGAGAGGAAGATGACAGGGAGACATTTATTTTACTGGCCTATTGACTTTGTTACGGGCTACCTGAAATTCCCAGGGTGGCTCACAATGGAAGTGACAGTGATATGTTTGTGTGTCTTTAAATATGTACCATTGTGAGTGCCAAGCTGCAAGGATAAATCTTTCTGAGGAATAATGGAAGACTTTCTGCTTTGGAAATGAATGGACCTCTGGATGACTATTTCCCAGGCTCCAAATCTAAGGGCGGTTTTGTCTGCGCAACCCCTCCCCACTCATAGAGGTTTGCCAAGGCTTGTGCTGTAATGCTGTTCATATCGGGGCCCCATTGTACCCCCCAAGCTCAGGCATTCATTCTATGCCACATTTGGCAATTATGGCATCAGCTTGCAAACTGATCTCTGTCTCAGTGGTTCTCAGTTCAGATTATCTCTGCACATTACCTAAGGCCATGTTTTTCAAACACTTTAGCTCCAATGTCACCTCCTGTATATTCAATTGACCCACTTACCAAAAAGAACACAAAAAGCAAAATCTAGAAAAGGAAAACGAAATTCAGATTGATATACAAGGCTGCCCACCTGTATCCACAGGTGTTCCCCCTTTTTCACTACCCACATGTTTCAGGTTTACAGTCTCAGGAAATAGGACTTTTAATCTTATATCCCTAACCTCCTGACCTAAAATAATTTCTCCCTTTTTCTCTGTTTCGGTCTTATTCAGTCTTAGCATCAAATCCATATGATATTTCCATTGTCTTCCTCAGCCCAATGAAGTGTTTTTTTTTTTTTTTTTTGCTTGTTTTTAATTTTTCAGATTTTTTTAATGTCTGAAGGTTTTTTTTGTGCGTGAAGAAACAGTCACCCTGCATGATTTGGTTTAGTTGCCTTAGAAATCTACCTAACAACTGGGGCACTGGTGTGGCTCAGTTGGTTAAGAGCCTGACTTCGGCTCGGGTCATAACTCATTGTGAGCTCGAGCTCTGTGTCTGTCTCTGTGCTCACAGCTCTCAGAGACCACAGCCTGCTTCAGATTCTGTGTCTCCCTCTCTCTCTGCCCCTCCCTTGCTCATGCTCTCTCTCTCAAAAATAAATATTTTTTAAAAATTAAAAAAAATCGGGGCGCCTGGGTGGCTTGGTCAGTTAAGCGTCCGACTTCGGCTCAGGTCATGATTCACGGTCCGTGAGTTCGAGCCCCGCGTCGGGCTCTGTGCTGACAGCTCAGAGCCTGGAGCCTGTTTCGGATTCTGTGTCTCCCTCTCTCTCTGCTCCTCCCCTGTTCATGCTCTGTCTCTCTCTGTCTCAAAAAAATAAATAAACGTTAAAAAAAAAAATTTAAAAAAAAAAAATTAAAAAAAATCTACTTAACAGCTAATGATCATTGTTGTATTCAACTATGAACAATATAACATTTATTCACATAGTAAATTATCAAAATCTAAATACTATCCTATACTGTACACAACATCAATAAAAATTAAACATATTGAATTTTCTTGAAATTAAAACATTATAGATATATTTAATCAAATCTAAGCAAATTCATTAAAATAAAATATTTTACTACATTTATACACACAAAATAAACAGAAATATTGGAACTAATTCACTTACAGTTAAATGCATTTTAAAATTTGCTAATGCCTAAGATTTACATTTTTCTTTGTAATTTATAAGTTCATCATTATTCGTACACTTTTGCTTTCCAAGGTTGCAGAGATAATAACAGGTTCTCATTTCTACACTTCTTTAGAATATCAGTAATCTATCTAGTATTAGAAGAAAAAAAAAGAGTAAAATGTCCAATTCATTTCAGTTGTGGATTTGGGGGGTGTTCATGGATTAAAAACTTTTGTTTAGACAAAGTTCTTGGTACACAGTAAAATATGGTTCAGAGTTGAGCTATTGATCATTTACAATTAGGTCCTTGTAATATCAAGTAAATTCTAGTCCCATATTCCATACAGAGTTTAGTTTTTGAAGCTTGGTATTATTACCATAATTCATTATTAACTCATTGTGGTGGTATGGTATATTGTGATATAACATTTTTGTTCACATAATTGGATATTCTAAAAAGCCTTATTAGTATGAACAGTAAGCTCTCATGGATGTGTCATCTACTAGGAGATGAGGGTTCATGTTGTTTTTGTCAACTCTCATTTAAGGAAAAAAACATTAATTCATTGTGGAACTCATTGTCAGATCTCTTTTGGTACATCACCATCAGTAGTCATCACCCACTATACCCTATTCGTTCTTACTTTGTGTTGTCCTTGGTTCTGGTAAATTCTGTTCCTAACTGAGAATTGCCTCACTCATTTTATGTTCTTTCTTTTCTTTTGTTTTTTAATGCTTATATATTTATTCTTTTGAGAGAGAGAGAGAGAGAGAGAGAGAGAGAGATAGCAAGGAAGGGAGAGGCAGAGAGAGAAGGAGACAGAATCCCAAGCAGCCTCTGTGTTGACAGAGTGGGGCTCGAACCCACGAACTGCGAGATCATGACCTGAGCAGAAACCAAGAGTCAGAGGCTTAACTGACTGAATCACCCGGGTCCCCCTATGTTCACTCCTTTCTAATTGCACACACACACAAACACCCAATTCTAAAAGGAAAAACAAATATCACCAATCTCATATTAATTATCATTAAATATTTGTGTATATATGTGTATAATTTTCCACCATCCTTTTACTATAATTACTGTTTTATATACTCCATATTAAATTTACCTTTTGGTATTATCATAAACTCATGATATTTCATAAACAGGTACCATTATTATAATTAGTGACTTACAGATTGTCATAGCTTGCTCATTAGAATCTCCTTTGTCTTTTTAGTGTTCTCCTTACGTGTGGAGAGTGCGAATTTTGGCAGTGATAGGATAGCCCTTGCCCATCCTAAGACTTCAAGCTATTCTCCATAGATCCTGGCTTCCAAGCACATTATAATGCATAAGGTTCATTTGCGAAGTTTATAAAAAGATGATTTTTTTCCTGGTGAACAGAGCTTCCTGCCAAATCTCAGGGCCTGGTGAGTGAGCAGCAGGGTGACTTTGTGTAGTGTACAAACTGCACACATGTGCAGAGCGGCCCAGCCTGCTCCCTTTTAGTAAAGATCAGCATTAGAGACCAATAGGCCATTATAGGCCATTCGCTTACATGTACACAGTGGACAACGGGACGGCTGTAGTTTTTGCATAGTGGTTAAAAGCACCAGCTTGTTTTGAATCCTGGTTCTGCCACTAGCTATGCTGATTTTGGCGGCTTATGAATCATGTCCACCGTTTTGCTTTCTTATACATAAAATGGGAATAATAATAACACCTACTTCAAAGCATTCTGATGAAAATGAGATATGTCAACATCCATAAAGCTCTTAAAACAGTGCCTGGCACATAGTGGGTGCTATAAAAGTGTTTTCTGCTTCCAATATTACTGCTTTTAGTGATAATACTAGAAAAGAGAGTTCCCTTTCCTTCCTGAAGTTTGCATTGCTATTTTAAATGAATTCTATCATGCAGCTGTGCTCCATTCTTACAACCTAAAGGTCTTATTTACTATCATAGCTTGCTCCTATGATGGCCATGAGGACATGGAGGGCAAAAGAGAATGCTCCTATAAACAAAGGGAAATAAAACTGGGGGCTGAGAATCACACCAGGAAATTAACACACCATGCATGCCATCCAGGATGGGGAAGGCCACCTCAAAGAGGCATAAATAAGGGGTCTAAAAGATGTATCACTTCGCTTAACTTATGCTAAACAATAAAAATGGCAGACATAACTATTGGCTAGGTGTGTATTTCCTTATTTCTAAAAATCTATGTAAAAGATATTAGAAAGTAATAATATGTATAAATAATAACTGGCTAGTAAAAATGGGATCAGTATTTCTTTCTTTAATCTTTAAATTATTTTTTATTTTTATTTTTTTCAGAAACAGAGAGAGCATGCATGAGCAGGGGAGAGGGACAGAGGGAGAGAGAGAGAATCCCAAGCAGTTTCCATGCTCAGCACGGACCAGACATGGGGCTCCATCATATGAGGCTGGGATCATGACCTGAGTCGAAATCAAGAGTCAGTCATTCAACCAGAATCAGAATTTCTGAAAGAAATGACATATTTCAAACTGCTCCAGCCCTGTGTCAGGATGCCTCCTCCCGCCATCCCCCCCCCCCCCATATACTCAGCATTGTTTGTTCTGATCTTTTTTGGAAGGATTTTCATACTCCTGTACCTATTATAATCTCTCGTAGCTTATGTTGGAGTATTTGCTATGTGCTAGCAACTTTACTTGGGGTGTCACATTTAATTCAGACAAGAAGCATATGTATTCCACATTTATTTCATTTCTCCAGATGAGGGAGCTGAGGGGGACAGCAGTTAATCAAATTGGGTAACTCAGGAAGATCAGGTAAATGGTAAGGTTGGAATTAGAAGTTGGCTCTGTCTGGTTAAATGATTAGGGTGCTGGACCCTATAAATCAGCTCACATTTAAAGTCAATATTGCTGATGGATTAATGTTTCAATTGTTTTGACTAAAATGTTAGAGTTGGAGAGGCTCAAACAAAATTATTAATTTTCTAACTTTTAAAATACAAGGCTTACTTTGGAGAATTAAGTTATATCATTTTCTTGATCTTTCTATGCCCCCATTTCTATTATGGTAACATGGATAATAATAATAATATCACTTCATGGATTGTTGTGGGGAGTAAAAAATATCTACATGTAAAGCTCTTTACGGTTAGCTGCTCTTACTATTATCATTATTGCAATTATATACTCTTCTTCATGTACGTGAAACTGGGACGCTCGGGAGTGAACAATTCCCAGAAGCTTTTCACATAAGACCAGCCCAAAGCCCTCTGTGCCAACCCTGGACGGAGCTGACACCCCCACAGAGTTGTGAATCCAATTTTGTGTCCATCCTGCTTCCTCCCTGACGTTTTGAAACATTGTTTTCGATGAAAAGCATCTTGTGCTTTCTCTATGATTTCAGATGTCATCTTCCCAGAAACCCAGAAGCTTCCCTTCTCTGCAGAATATACTTTTGTACCACTTCCCCCATGGTTGGTGGTAGCTGGACCAGATTCACCTTTAGCTCCCATACATAATGGGAATTTATTGGTGTCTGGAAGTGTCTTGTCTGAACCATTTTCTTCATCTTTGAGTAAATTCCTAAGAATCTAAGTACACATGCTTTTTGTTATTAGTTGCATGTGATATACAAAATGCAAGTATACCTGAAGGAGAATAAATGCCTATATACGTTCCCTCATCACGCTTATTTCCTTCTCTTCACAAATAATTTGGGCCAAGTGTGAAGGCCTTAGGAGTGTAAAGACAATGTCTGTAACCTCCGTGAACACAGAGCATAGAGCATCAGAGTGACAGAACAGAACGTGCTGACTTGGGTTGTCATACTTTCTGTAAGATAGATATGCAGAGTGGGGCAAAGAAGGAAGTGATCTGCCCCTGCTCGTAAGTGAGCACAGCATGGAAAGGGGAATCCTAGAGAGCCTTTTGATGGCATTGATGATACAGGGATAAGTAGAATTTCATCAAATAGTCAAGGTAAAAAGAGTATTCTATGCTAATCAAGTGATGAGTACAGAGTACGGAGGTATGAAAGACCAGGACATGCTCTCCAATCACAAATAAGTGGGAATGACTTGTGTATAGTGTGTGTGTGTGTTTGTGTGTGTGTGTGTGTGTGTGTGTGTGCGTGTGCATACGTGCATGTGCGTTTGAGTTGGGAAAGATAGGAGTGTCAGAAAACTAGTTCATGGGAGTCTCTGCGGACCCTGTGAAGAAGTTTGAACTTGATCCTGAAAGGTATGGATGAATTATAGATGGAGTCTTGATACAAAATAAGATTTGTATCTTAAAATGTTCTGGAGTCAGATTAAATTTCTTTTTTCTTTTTTTCTCTTCCTTTTTTTTTAATTTTATAGAGCAATGGGTAGTATACTAGAGATAGCCACCAAGTGAATATAAAGTCCAGGAAGGAATGCCATGAAAACATCAAACATACTAACCAAAATCTAATCTTAGTCTTGGAATTACCAAAAAAAAAAAAAAAAAAAAGCATTAAAGTTTAATTGATGAGGAAGACAGAAACAGATATGCAATGCTGTAGTAGAAGAACTAGGATAGAAATGTATTTCAGTACATGACAGAGTTTCTAGGAGAGCCTTCTCAATTCTACTTTGTTTGGATATGGCAATCTGGAGAGGGTGCTTCGGAAAACAAATTTTATTTAATCAAGAAAGCAATCCCATTTACAATTGCACCAAAAATAAATAAATTTATATAAGGAACTGAAAGACCTATACTCTAAAAACTGTAAGACACTGATGAAAAGATATTGAACACAAACAAAAGGAGAGCTATACCATGCTCATGGACTGGAAGGATTGATATTGTTAAAATGTCCAGACTACCTAAAACAATATACAGATTCAATGTAATTCCTATCAAAATGCCAATAGCATTTTTCACAGAAGTAGAACAGATAATCCTAAAATTTGTATGGAACCACAAAAGACCCTCAACAGCCAAAGTGATCTCGAGACAGAAGAACAAACATGTATCTATCACTGGGGTGCCTGGGTGGCTCAGTTGGTTAAACATCCAATTTTGGCTCAGGTCATGATCTCACGGCTTGTGGGTTCAAGTCCCACATTGGGCTCTGTCCTGACAGCCTGGAGCCTGCTTCAGATTCTGTATTTCCACCTCTCTCTGCCCCTCCTTTGCTCTCTCTCTCTCTCTCTCTCTCTTAAAAATAAATAAACATTAAAAAAAAGATGGATGTACCACAAACACAGATTTCAAGATATACTACAAAGCTGCAATAATCCAACACTATGGTACTTGCACAAAAATAGACACATACATCAATAAAATAAGATAGAAAGCCCAGAAATAAAACCCATGTTTGTATGTCAATTAATCTAAAACAAATGAGGCAAGAATATATAGTGGGGGAAAGGTGGTCTCTTCAACAAATGGTCTTGGGAAAACTGGAAAGCTACATGCAAAAGAATGAAATTGGGTAACTTTCTTACACTATGCACAAAAGTAAACTTAAAATGGATTAGAGACCTAAACGTGAGACCTGAAGCTGTAAAACACCCCTCCTCTCCTCCCAAAAAATAATAATCTCTTGGACATTGGCCTTAGAAATATATTTATGTATATGTCTCCTTAGTCAAGGGAAACAAAAGTAAAAATAAACTATTGGGACTGCATCAAAATAAAAAGCTTTCATACAGAAAAAGAAACCATCAACAATATGAAAACACAACCTACTGAATGGGAGAAGATATTTGCAAATGATATATTCAATAAAGGGTTAATATCCAAAGTATATAAAAACCTTAAATGACTAAACACCAAAAAAAAAATGTTCAGTTAAACCATTGGGCAGAGGACCCAAAAAGACATATTTTAATGAATATATACAGATAGTGAATAGACACATGAAAAAATGTTCAACATCACTAATCATCAGGGAAATGAAAATGAAAATCACAATGAGATATCACCTAACACCAGTCAGAATGGCTAGTGTCAAAAAGACAAGAAATAACAAGTGTTGGTGAGCATGTGGAGAAAGAACCCTCTTGCACAGTCTGTTGGAATGCAAATTGGAGAAACCATTGTGGAAAACAGTACAGAGGTTTCTTCAAAAAAGAAAAAAAGAAATGCCATAGAAACCAGTAATTCCACCACCAAATATTCACCCAAACAAAACAAAAACAAAGCATTATTTTAAAAAGATATGTTCACTTCTGTGTTTATTGCAGTGTTATTTACAATAGCCAAGATGGGGAAGGAGCACAAGCGTCCTCTGACAGAAAAATGGATCAAGAAGAAGTGATACACAGACACACGCTTGCACACATGCGCACACACACATACACAATGGAATATTACTGATTGCTGTATTCTGCAGGGAAGGAAGAAAACTTGCATGTCTTCCATTGTCTAATTGTGGGGGTCATAGTATTGAGAAATCTCAGTAACTTGCTTAAGTCACTTTCAGTGTCTTGCATAGCCACGCTGGGGCATTTTGACAGCCATGTTGAGCCTTTGAGAGAAGACTGCTCAAAAAGAAATCTGCCCGGTATTGTTGCAAAGCTTGTACACAATATCCATGACAAAGTTTCAATGAGTATCTGATCACACACTGTAAACAACACAGCATTCCCTCTCTCTCGTGTATTTTCAAAATATCTTTCCAACCTCACACTACAAGCCAGTCCCGTCACTCACAACCAAATTGGTCATACACTTGCCCTTCACTGTGTTGCAAGCCCCCTACACACTCTCCACAACATTCTTTTTTACGTAGTAGATTACTGTGAAAAGAGGAAGTCAAATTCTTACCTTATCACATAATTCAACATTTCCACTAAAACAAAAACAAAAACAAAAAAAACTTTGAGTCTCCGCTCATCACGTACAAAGGTCTGGACAATGTGGGTTTTTTTTTTTAATTTCTTTTAATGTTTTTATTTATTTTTGAGACAGAGACAGAGCATGAGCAGGGGAAGGGCAGACAGAGAGGGAGACACAGAATCCAAAGCAGGTTCCAGGCTCCGAGCTGTTAACACAGAGCCTGACACGGGGCTTGAACTCACAGACCGTGAGATCATAACCTGAGCTGAAATCAGACGCTTAACTGACCGAGCCACCCGGGCGCCCCTGGACAATGTGTTTATATGCATTATTGCATTTAAGTCTCACAAAACCCTCTAAAGTAGTGTTCTCCCTTTTTTGAGAGGACAGCACTGAGGCATAGAGAAGCTGCTCAGTTAAATAATTGCACAAAGTCCACAGCCAGTAACTACAGTTGATAAAGTTTGCCTCCTTTGCCCGATATTAACATGAATGAAATCATTAAAGAGAGATGTATCTCAAGGCTCACCCCTGCTAAAGTTGGAAAGTAGGCAGGGAATTTGGTAGATGAACCGGTAAAGTACTAGGGTGTAATATGTATTTTTTAAGAAGTAATTATCTAGCCTGAACTCATTTGTGTAGTGAGTTGATGGTTAAGTCATGATTTTCCACAGATCTAAAACCAGACCACCAGGTCTGACTGAGAGAAAAACAAAAAAGGAAACAGAAAATGTGGTAGGCATGGATTTTGCAACAAAATGTTGACAGTCACTTTCCTTCAACTTTGCTGCTTTTGTATTAGATTTTTAGATCCAAACAATAAATTTAAAAAAAAAAAAGCCTATAACTGTGAACTTCAGTGCTAAGAACATCGCATTTCTTTTTCTCTTTGCCTGAATATTTTTCTTTTTTTCTTTCTGCATTATGGGACACTTTCTTCTCTATTTATTCTTCCCTGACATTTTCATTATTATATTTTCCTTTAGAAACAATATTATCATTTCACAGCACTATGTAGAAGATATTTATTGAAAATTATAACATCAGTGGTCAGGAACCTTACTGTTGAGATATTAACATTTATAACTTTCCAATGCCTGGTTCAAGAAATCTGATGATAAAAGAGACAACTATTTCACAAATGATTATCTGCTGTTGTTTGAGTTCCATGCTAGCTTTTGGGTTTATGCAAAGAAATTGCAGTCATGCTCTAGGATAGTATTTTACCTGAATTATTTTGTAGTCATATTGATTCAGCTGTTGTATCAACAAAGTGCTTCAGTTTTAATATTAAAACTTAATTATACATTCCAAAACTACTGATAATATAAAAGTTTTCTTGCTTGTCAAAGCACCAGATATGAGTATTTTAAAAGGCTTATTTCTATTACGTATATAATCCTGTTTATATTTTGAAGTTTCAAATTATAGGTGTAATGGAAGGCATTTTTATTACTCCGTGCTTTGAGAATTCTGAATATTGTAATATACCCTATTAGAATCGATGTACTGTATCATTACATATTATAGATAAACTCATATACCACTAATGTGAGGGGGGTTATAAAATTGAAATAGAATAACAATTTTTTTTCTGGTTTCTCTGGTGCTTTATGCACTTCATTTACTAAAAAACATAAAATGGTCAGTAAAATATTTACTAGGACTTTGAATGTCTCTGAAGGCATAAACAGAATTGTGCAGTATCTCTAGTTTTCTATAAAGCACCTTGCCTTCATAATACAGCAGTCCGGCAATTTTTTTTTTTTTTTTTTTTTAGTTTGAGGATATGTGTCTATAGAGGCCAATATACTTCAATTCAGCAGTATAGAATATTTTAATTTTTAATTGCAATTCTTAAAATTTTCTGTAAGGTCAGCTGATAAAATATTGCAAGTTATGTGGTAGCTTTGCGATTATTTTATATAAAAGTTTATAATAACTTTTACATATTTGGCTAGATCAGAGGATCTGAGCCTATGTGTTTCTCAAAAAGCTAACCTTTACAAGTTGAAAAGTTCCCAATAATTCTCCACTAGTAGATTTGTCACTGTGCCATTATTTGAATTTTGTATTCCCCAATTGCTATGGTCTCAATGTTTGTGTCCTGAAAAATTCATATATGGAGTCCTAACACCCACAGATGATGGTAGTAGGGCCTTAGAGGGGCAATTAGGTCAAAAAGGTGGATTTCTCATGAATGAAATCAGTGTCCTTATAAAGAGGCTCCAGAAGGGTGTCTGGGTGGCTCAGTTGGGTAAGCATCTAATTTCGGTTCAGGTCGTGATCTCATGGTTCTTGGGTTTGAGTCCTGCTTTGGGCTCTGTGCTGACAGCTCGGAGCCTGGAGCTCACTTTGGGTTCTGGGTCTCCCTCTCTCTGCTCCTCCCCTGTTTGCACTCTGTCTGTCTCAAAAATGAAAGAAAGAAAGAAAGAAAGAAAGAAAGAAAGAAAGAAAGAAAGAAAGAAAACTTCAGAGAGCCCCAGCCCCTTGTAACAAGTAAAGAAGGGGCCTGTGAACAAAGAGGAGAGCCTTCCGTAGAAAACATGACCTTGATCTTGGATTTCACAGCCTCCAGAGCCATGAACAATAAATTGATGTTACAGTTTTCTGCCTCTTGTGCTGCAGGATACACATTATTTAACAAAGTGTTGCGTTAAAGCTTAATATATATCCCGGCTCTCAGAAAAATGTAATTTATTTTGTTTTATTTTATTAATGTTTTTTTTAATTTATTTTTGAGAGAGAGAGAGAGAGAGAGCAGGGGAGGGGCAGAGAGAGAGGGAGACAGAATCCCAAGCAGGCCCCATGCTATCAGCACAGAGCCTGATGTGGGGCTTGAACCCATGGACCGGGAGATCATGACCGGAGTCAAAACCAAGAGTCAGATGGTTACCCAACTAAGCCACCTAGAAGCCCCAGAAAAATGTAGTTTAAAAGAGGAACCAGAGAGTAGCAGTGTGTAAACCAATGGCAAATACTGCATTTCTAATCATAATGGTTTTCTGGAACCATCTGGAAAATAACTTATCAGCACTTGGAAGGCTTCCACCCTTTATGCTCATGCTGCCCGTATGGCCATTTATCCCACTAAGGTAAAAAGCTGGTCCTGGCAGCTAATGCTTTGGACACTATCATTACAGATCTAGGGTGAATTAGTTTCATTTTATTTGGTAAACAAATGTGATGCACACATTCAAAAATTGGAAAATATCTACATTTTCAAGACAAAGCATTTCTTCTTTCTCCTTCTAGTTCCATCCCTTAATATAATTACTATAACCGTGTACTTGGGCTTCTGTGAGCTTAGGTTATACTTCCGATTTTAACAACTTTTTCAACATACTGTTTTTATCCCAATTCTCGATGAAAAATCAATTAGTAATATTAAGTTATTAACACAGATGCATTTACTTGGCCCTTTTCCATTGCCTTTGATTCTTCTTGTAATGTGAGCTATAATTTCCTGAAATAATAATTTATTTCAAGATGGCTTTTTCCAAGAAATCTGACCATTTAGCTTCTAAAATGGATCTGTGCTACCCATCACGTTATTTAATCTCTTCTATGAATCCATGTGAATGATATTCTAATAAGTGGCAGTTGCTGGGAGATGCTCTGTTTGATAAGTGACATAATCTATAACTCAATGAAATTTTCATTGACATCAGTGTTTACTGGTATATTTTCACACTAAGAGATAAGAGGAAGATACGATTATCTCTTTACATAATGATTATTCATAATGATTGTTTGGAATTACGTTCTCCAGAGACGAGGATCCAAAGAGCTCTTCCGTGTAATCAAAATATTTCTTACAGCTGGTCTAGTTTCCTGAAAAAGAAAACTCCTACAAAAAACAAAGAAACGTGTTTGTGTGGTAACTCCAGCAAAGTACAAACATCTCATTCTTCCCTGACCTTATTTTCTTTTTACTTCATGTTCTAGTTGCTTTTTCAGAATGTTCCATGCTTTCTCGTGTTCGAAGCTCTGCATATGTTGCTTTGCCTAGAATACTCTTCTACATGATTTATCCTCCCAAAACCTGTCCCCAAATATCATTAATCCTTTAAAATTGAAAGTGAGGTTTTACAGCATTTGGAGAGGTATCTTTGAACCCTATTTTCTGGCTTCCAATCAGAATGAGGTCCCTCTTTTCTTTTTGTCTCTATGGCATCTCGGGCTTATCATTATAATAACATTTATATTATAAATGTAACCTATTTTGCTGTTTACTTTGGTTTCCTCTGCTAGACTCTATGCTCCTTGATGGCAATACATCTATGTCATTCATGTGTGCATGTTTGATTTCATCAGGATATTTGCTGAATCAAAAATTATACAGATGGATATGTAAATTAATGCTAACCCATAAGTGGTTTTGGTGAACTGAGTCAACCTGCAATGACACATCTTTAAAATTAGAGGAGGGCCCCTGGGTGACTCAGTTGGT
Source organism: Panthera pardus (assembly GCF_024362965.1). Classification (NCBI taxonomy): domain Eukaryota; kingdom Metazoa; phylum Chordata; class Mammalia; order Carnivora; family Felidae; genus Panthera; species Panthera pardus. The sequence continues at coordinate 106,102,045 of NW_026526655.1, forward strand.
TAAGCATCTGACTTCAGCTCAGGTCATGATCTTATAGTTTGTGAGTTCACGCCCAGCATCACTCTCTGTACTGACAGTGCAAAGCCTACAGGGGATTGTCTCTCTACCTCTCTGCTCTTCCCCAACTCAAGCTCGCTCTCTCTCTCTCTCTCTCTCTCTCAAAATAAATAAATAAACTTAATAAAATAAAATAAAATAGAGGCATCTGAGTGGCTCACTTGGTTAAGTGTCTGACTTCAGCTCAGGTCATGATCTCATGGTTCATGGGTTTGAGCCCTGCATCAGGCTCTGTGCTATCAGCTCAGAGCTTGGAGCCTGCTTTGATTTTGTGTCTCCCTCTCTCTCTGCCCCTTCCCTGCTCGTGCTCTGTCTCTGTCTCTGTCAAAAATAAATAAAACTTTAACAAATAAAATAAAATAAGAGTAGAGCCTAAGTGAAAATGAGAGACATTCTTCCAAATCCAGATAAACTTAAAATAGGCAATATATACATCTGGATCATGAGTCATTATCTGATTTCTTATTCTCTAAAACAGCTCTATGCACTCATTGTTTGGAAAAATAGAAATTTTACCAGAAGAAAATAGAGCATTTTTACAGGAAAGTGTGGGAGCAATCATTACGTTAAAATAGGTCATTACTTGAACAGATTTTCCTTTGCTACTTTTTTAAGCGAGGGTCTGTTAAAATGCTAGGGATAAAATAATGAAAGAATTCTCTTCTTGCCTTCAAGTCTTGTGTACTATGAGAAAGGGATGCAAATAACCAGTTACAATGAAATACTTGTTTTAATAGTGATATATTAGTTTCCTGTGGCTGTTATGAAAAATTACCACAAACTTAGTGGCTTAAAAAAAACAGAAATCTATTTTCTCACATTTCTGGAAGCCAAAAGTTTGAAGTCAAGGTATTGGCAAGGCTGTGCTACTTGAGCACAGAGTCTGGTGTGAAAATCCAAAATCCATTGCTAGTTTCTTCCAGCTTCTGGTAGCTGCTGGCCCATGTTGGCATTCCATGGTTTGTGCCTGCATTGTTTGAATCTCTGCCTCTGTCTTCACATTGCTTCCTCTTCTGTCCTGTAATCTCTCTTTGCGTCTCTTTTATAATGACATTTATAATAGCATTCAGGATCCGTTTATGTATTGCAAAATATCTGAATATTTTTACTTATCTCAATATCTTTAATAAAATTGCATCTGCAAAGACCCTTTCTTGAAATAAGGTAAGATGGAAATGTTCTTGGGATTAGATTCTGAACGTGTCTTTCCCATCCATTATCAGCCTATCAGAATGATATGGACTAAACAGAGAGAGAGCATGGCAGAAGGAACACTACGTGTGCTTGAAGAGATTAAGAAAGCCATAAAAGAATTCTTGAGGTTAACAAGAAAAGAATATGTAGACGTATATGTATAAGATGACACACAAAAGCATCATTCAAGTCATAGCCAGGGAAATTAGAATAGTCAACAGACACTCAACTGGAGGCTATTTTAACACCAAAACTAATTTCACACAAACCTTTCCAGTATACACTTTTAACCTAATTCTTAAGGTCTTTGTAACTGTTACCTTTGGCCACAATAATGCTATGTAACAAACCACTCCAAATCACCTAGGCTTAGAAGAAGAAGAAGAGGAAGAAGAAGAAGAAGAAGAAGAAGAAGAAGAAGAAGAAGAAGAAGAAGAAGAAGAAGAAGAAGCATTTATTTTGTTCATTCATGTGTAAATTGGTTACACTCAGCAGGGTTCACTCTTTTTTTCTGGAGTCAACTGCAGATGGTGAGATAGCTCTGCAAATTTTACTGGGGCTCATTCTAATGTCTGGAGGTTAGTGGGCTATAAAGTATTTTAGCATGCTTGTGTTGGGGAAACTGGGGAAACTTGGCTCTGCCCATATGTCTTATCCTATAGAAGACGAGTCCAGACATCTCATGGCAAAGGCAGGAAAGAAAAAAAAACAAAACAAAAGACAGAAACACGTCAACACTTTTTCCATTCTTTCCGTAGTCACAGCTGCTGAAATCTCATTGCCCAAAGCGAGGGACATGGCTGAACTCAACAACAAGGGACATGATCATAGACTACTCTTTCAAAGGTGGAATTACAAAGTCACACTGCAAGCATATGGATAACAGGGAAGGGTGAAAAGTCAGAGCCATTAGTGTAATCTACATATGACATCTGTCTCCTGATCGTGATTATTTCCATTTCTCTCATATGCAAACTCTTCTTCCAGAACCCCAAAAGTTCTCATCCACACACATCACCAGGCTCTAAGTCCAGGATCCCCTGATCCACATTAGGTCCAGATGGAGCTCCTCTTGATTTGAAGACCTATGATCAAAAGCCAAATTATTTTCACTTCACCACCCCCATCAAACACACATACATACCTACTCAAATACGTTCTAAAACAATAGGCAAACAGAAATAGGATCATTTCAACACATATTCTTGTTCCCAAAAGAGGAAGAAAGGGAAGCACATGATTCTGAAACCCGGCTGAGCGAATGTAGCCGAGTGCTCCATTCTGGGACATGATTCTCTTGATCTGGTCACTGTGAGTGGCTATAGCCCGTTGCTTGCTGTGTTTGTTGGCTCTACTTTGGAACGTTTTCATTCGTCCATTACCTTTTGTGACTACCTGAGATCCCAGGGCTTCTTGATGTTTTGAGTACTTTCAGTCTGTTTATTGGCTTATTTATTGCTATTTTAGGTATGTAAAGCTTCTGCAGAACAATGCTTTTCAATTACCAGAAGCCCTTACTGCCAACTCTGAGAGCCCTAAGTGCCACCTTGCCACCAGCGATCTTAACAAGGAGCCAACAGTCACACCTTGATTTTGCTGTGTTCCCTGGAGACATCCAACTTTGAGACCCTTTTGCCAGCAAAGACACTGGAAATGAAGACGTTTTGTTTTCCATGACAGGAAGTTCTGACTTCTGTATATTTCATCTAATTCTGATTTTTGAAATGTCAGTTTATCTCCTGATTTCATCTGCTTGCAGTACTGTATCTCATGCATAGCTAGTAAAAGATGGATACGGTTTGAGCATAGTGCTTGGGAATGCCCTGGAAAAAAATTCAGGACATCTATGGCTATGCTTTGATTTCCCAAGTTGTCATCAGGTGAAGGGCTACCAAATATTTCTCCACCACATAAATGGGTTGTTACTCTTCCAACCCCCTAGAGTTTCCTCACAAGTCTTCAACCACTGTAACAGTTCACTCACCACCAGGTCCCAGACCTAATGCCACTTATTGTAGGTTTCCATAATGACATCTCACTTTTATTATCAACTTGTTCATTATCCATTGCCACAATGTTTCTGCACACCAACTAGCACAAAACTCAGTGCCTAATAGCTAAGCAAGTAAGTAAGACCTAGGTTAAGCCTGCAGGTTCTTTTCATTCACAAGTTTAGGTATTTGATTGTACAGTTGATGGTTGCCTTTAGTCCTTCTGGGTTCTGATAGGCATCTGGGTTCAGCTGAAATTCTTTAGGCACCTCTGCTACTCATGGCTGGTCTCTCTCACATACTTAGAAGTCAGAAGTCAGCAGACTGTTGGATGATCTAGAATGGCTTCTGTTGAGACAAATGACATGACTTGGCTCTGCTCCCTGTGTTTTAGCCTCCAGTAGGCCAGCCTACTTATGGTTTCATGGTGGAAGACAGAGGGACAAGGGAAAAACCTTGAACTCAATTCTCTATAACATCACAACTGTCCACATCCTGTGGCCAAAGACAGTCATATGACTGAATTCAGACCCAAGAAATAGATAAAAAACATCTTTTGATGAGAAAAAAAAAAAACATCTTTTGATGAGAGGAGCTTCAAAGTCAGATTACAAAGAGTGAATACAGAGAAAGATAAAATTTTGAGTCCTTAATGCATTAATACACCACAGCTTTATTTCTCTATATGCTCCTAGAATTAACTAATTAATCAGATTATTAAAGGAAAATTATTTATCTCTTAAAGTGAGCTCTCTCACTTTACCTATTAGGAAAATAAAAGTCATAATGTCTTGAAGAAGAATAAAAGTGAATGCATCATATAGTATTGACAGAAAGTTTAGAGGTAAGATAAGCCTCCAAATAAATTATAGAGGTTCATCAATGTCCTTTAGGGTCTCCTTTTGTTGATTTTTCTTCTGTATGTGTTTGCTCAGTTAACTTCAGCCTAAAATCAGCTGCCCTATTGGTCATGATATCAAACCACTGAAAATATGACAGTTTTCCCCATTCACATCCAGAGTAGAGGGAGTGCTTCTAAACAACTTTCTAAGCAGGAGAATGACAATTTACCTAGAATGCTCTGGTTTCAGCCCACTGTTCACTCCTAAATGTAACCAGAAACATATCCCAATTTTGTGCCTTTTGGGGAGATTTGAATAGAGCTAGATTGCCCCAAGTACACAGGAGGAGAGTGGATAACCAAACTAATTCTGAATTGAACTAAGAGGGGAATGAAGAAAATAACTGCAGGGTGGCCAACTAACAATGGTGCATTGCAGTTTATACAGCAAGGTCTCCACAACTGAAATTCTTGATTCTTCATTCATAGAAAGCAATTCTCAGAATGCGTTCTCTACCACTGTTGTGTGTGTGTGTGTGTGTGTGTGTGTGTGTGTGTGTGTGTGTGTGTGAATTTATTTTTCACAGGCTTGACAGTTTGTTGGTTATCAAGAAAGATACAAGTCTGGGAATAGTCAGAATCTATATGTGTAAATACTGAAAAGTTTTAGCCACTCATACCCAGAGTGAATTTGTTGCTCTTCCCCTGCTTTACTGCACATTCTGTTAATATGTGTGCATATGCATATATTTTTATGATTGAATATCAGAATACAAACCATGGGAATCTGCTGGGGATATTTGATTAAAATGCAGATTCCTAAGTCTAACAATCCTACTCCGTTGGAAACTGAATGATAGGGGCTAAAGAGTATTTTAACAGACACCCCAAGAGATATTTCTATACCCCCAAAGCTTTAGAATCCACTAATTTTGTGATTTAATCAAGAAGAAGCTGGACTCAGCTGCTCAGAAAATTAGGAGATAAGTTTTAGGTAGGTTTTAGATGATTGGGGAGACCTGATTCTCCCCTTATACAAATGATAATATATTTATTTTAGCTCATTAAAAGCTTTTCTCTTCCATACTTTGAAAAAAAAGTGTTGCTAAGAAAACATTTTTCTTTAACATAGCCTTGTCATTTTTTTTTCCTACTCCATAATGCTTTTTACGGCCATGGAGAACAATTATAGTAAAATCCTCCTTCCATTGCAAATCATTTATGAAACCTGCTTAAGTACTGTCATGTGTGGATTTATGGATTGCTAAGTCATTCTGTGGTTTCTGTAAAACTCAGGATACATTTGACCATATCCGATTGTTACAGTATTTCAAAGAGCAAATTGCTTTATATATTTTGCAACAGGATATCTTCATGATTTGTCCAACAACTTAAGAATTTTATTTTTATAACATCTGCATTTAGTTATTATATCACTCATTATTGTTCTGAATAAATCTATCATAAGACTGGAAGATATTTTGGACTGGAATATATTTACCATATATTTTGGAGGATATAATTTTCCTCTGTAAATACATACATGGCACACAAACACAGACACGCTCAGAGATATACACATTCCACTTGGAGAATTCTCACACGAACACCTTTTGAGTAACATAGGTAGGGGCTCTTAATGGCAAGTATCCTACTTAGTAGGGCATGCACTTTTTTTTTTTCTTTTTCTTTGAGTACCAATAACATTCACCTTCACCATATAATTTAAAAGGCATTTCATAAATATTTTCCACTTGTTCTCCACTGTAATCCCAATAAATTTTATAAAATTACCTCTATTTTTTTTCAGGTTAAAAACATGAGAGATATTAAAAGGAGCAACTTCCCAAGAGTCACTAGGCCAGTAAACGACCATTGTAGTTAAACAATAATTGTTGTATTTTAGAAGAGTTTTAGATTTACAAAAAAAATGACGACACTACAGAATTCCTATAAACCTCACACCACTTTCCCTTTGTTAGCACACCTTAGGGCATTTGTCATAACTAATAAATCAATACTGATACATTAACTAAAGCTCAGCCTTCTTTTATATCTCCTCAAGTTTTATCTTACGTTCTTTCTCTGTCCCAACATCTGGTCTGTAAGTTTATATAATTGGATTCCTTAGGTTTGTCTATGCTTGCAACATTTTCTCACATTTTCCTTAGTTTTGATGACCTTTGCAGGTTTGAGGAGTACTGATCAGGCATTTGGAACAGTAACTTTGAGTTGGGTTTCTCCGATGTTTTTTTGTTTGTTTTTGTTTTTGTTTTTGTTTTTGTTTTCTTTTTTCATGATTGCTGGGATTTGGGAGTATTGGGAGGAAGACTACAGAAGTGCCATTCTTATCACATTACATCACGGACATGCACCTATTAAGCTAAACCTGAGCTCATACGGATGTCGGCAACTTCACTTAGTATGCATGGCTCATTCTAGCCTTACCTCATGGCTTCTGCCAACCACCCATCCCAACAGAGAGAAACCTGGTTCCCACCATCTACCCTCTATTTACTCATGTGTTCAATCCCAGTATGCGCAAACACTAATTTCAGAACTATTAACCGAGACACCTGTATGGCTCAGTCAGTTAAGTGTCAGCCTCTTGATCTCATTTCAGGTCTTGATCTCAGGGTCACGAGTTCAAGCCCCACACCGGGCTCTGCACTGGGCATGAAGCCCACTTAAAAAAAATGTTAATGTGTATCCCCATGGGGAGTAACTTTACCAACACAACTCTAGGGCTTATATATGGTTCCTCTTATCTTTAATCTTACAGTTTCCACTTCTTTCCAAAGTTACTTAGGGTAGCGGCCCCTTTTCCCTCACCCTCTAGTAAAGAATGTCACACGTTTGAAATAGAGTTAGATTTTGTCCCAGTCTGAATTCCATCCTAGGATCCTCCAATCTTCTGACTTTTTACACTTTCGTACTTTATGGCCCACTCCTTTTTCTCCTTTGTTTTGAAAAATCCTTAGTGTTATGTATCTGCTACTATAATATCATGAGAAATTGTTTCACAGCTCTAAAAATTCCCCTGTGCTTCATCTATGTAATCATCCCCATGCCCCTGGCAGCCACTGATCTCTTTTTCCTCTGTATAATTTTGCCTTTTCTATTCTTCATATAAGAGATTCGTACAATATATAGCCTTTACAGCTTGGCTCCTTTTATGTAGCAATGTGCATTTATGATTCATCCATGTTGCATAATTGATAGCTCATTCCTTTTTAACTACAAACAGTACTCCACCATATGGGAGTACTTCAGTTAATTTGTCTATTCACCTACTGAAGAACTTGATTGTCCTCACCTTTTGAATGTCCTCAGCCGTAAACATTCAGGTGAAGACTTTCGTGTGGACATATATTATGCAGTCATTTGGATAAATATCTACAAGTATGATTGCTGAATTGTTTGACAATCCAATATTTAGTGCTATGAAAACACCGTAAATGTGTTTTCAAAAGTGGCCATGCTCTTTTCCATTTCCACCGCCATACTGAGAGTTATGTTTTTTCTACATCCGCTCCAGTATCATCAGGTTGAAAACTGTTTGTTTGTTTACTTTGTTTTCTGCATTTGTTTGTGTGTTTGTTGATCCTCCTGGTGGGTGTTAAGTACAAGCTGATGGCTGATTTAATTTGCATGTCCCTAATAACAAAACAGGTTGAGCATCTTTTCATAGGCTTACTTGTCATTAGTATATTTCTTTGATGAGTCACCCTTTCAGATCATTTGCCCATTTTTAATCAGGTAGTTTTCTTATGGTTTAGTTTCAGGAGTCCTGTGTATGTTCTGTTTACAAGTCCTTTAGCAGATATGCAATTTGCAAATATTTTTTTCCCAGTGAATGGGTTGTCTTTTCATTCTCCTAAAGGCATCTTTTGTTGAACAAAAATTTAATTTTAGTAAAGGCATCTTGTCTAATTTCTCTCCCATAGATTTGCTTCCGGTATTAAAATTGAAAGTTTGTTAGCAAACTGTCACATGAATTTTCTAACTTTTCCCATATAAGTTTTATAGCTTGGAATATTGCATTTAAGTCTATGATCAATTTTTAGCAATTTAAATTATTTTAAAAATTTTAAGTAGGCTCCACGTCCAATGTATGTATTGAACTCACAATCCCTAGATTAAGAGCTGCAGGCTATATGGGGTGCCTGTGTGGCTTTTTGGTTAAGTGTCAGACTTTGACTCAGGTCATAATCTCACAGTTCATGGGTTCAAGCCCTGCATCTGGCTCTGTGCTGATAGCTTGGAGCCTGCTTCCGATTCTGTGCCTCCCTCTCTCTCTGCCCCTCCCCCGCTCACACTCTGTCTCTCACTCTCAAAAATAATTAAAATATTTTTAAAAATTAAAAGAAACAGAGTTGCATGCTGTGTCAGTTGAGCCAGCCAGGTGCCCCCATTTTTAGCTATACTTTTTGTGTGTATAAGTTGTGAGATCTGTATCTAGTTTCTGTCTTTTCTTTCCCCTTTTATCCTTTTTTTTTCTTTATTTCTTTTTATTTCTTTTTGTGTGTGTGTGCATATGAACATCCACTTTCTCTAGCACTATTTAAATTTGTTTTTAATGTTTATTTATTTTTGAGAGAGGGAGAGACAGAGTGCAAGTAGGGGAGGAACAGAGAGAGAGGGAGACATAGAATCTGGAGCAGTCTCCAGGCTCTGAGCTGTAAGCACAGAGCCTAACGCAGGGCTCGAACCCACGAACAATGAGATCATGACCTGAGCTGAAGTCGGTCGCTTCAGCGACTGAGCAACCCAGGAGCCCCTCTAGCACTATTTTTAGAAAAGACTACAGACACTCTAATTGCCTTCATGTTTTTATCAAAAATCAGTTGGTTATATTTTTGCGGGTTGATTTCTGGAACCTCCATTTTTCTACATTTATTAATTTGTCTATACATCTATCTACCTATGTAGTTTGCTTATGGAGACTTTATATTAAGTCCTAAAATCAAGTAATATGAGTACTCTAACTTTGGCCTACCATTTCAGAACTATGTTGGCTATTCCAGGTCCCATTTCTTTCCCTATCAATTTTTGAATAACTGTTGACATCTACAAAAAAAAAAAAAAAAAAAAAGATTGCTGGTATTTTGAGAAAGATTGTTGAATCTTTAGGTAAAATTAGGAAGAATGGGCATTTTATTTTTTTTAATTATTTTTTAATTTTTTTTTAACATTTATTTATTTTTGAGACAGAGAGAGACAGAGCATAAACAGGGGAGGAGCAGAGAGAGAGGGAGACACAGAATCTGAAACAGGCTCCAGGCTCTGAACAGTCAGCACAGAGCCCAACGCGGGGCTCGAACTCACTGACCGTGAGATCATGACCTGAGCCAAAGTCGGAGGCCTAACCGACCAAGCCACCCAGGCGCCCCAGAATGGGCATTTTAATAAAATTGCTTTTGAATCCATGAACATGGAATATCATTCTATTTATTTAGATCTTCTCTGACTTCTTTCATTAGTGTTTTGCCTTTCTCTACATATATTTCTGGCACATATTTTATTAGACTTATGCTTAAGTATTTTATCATGCAGAACTATTTTAACTACTTTAAAAAAATCACATTCCATTTGTTTATTGCTGACATATAAGAAAGCACTTGACTTATGCATACTGAACTTGTATCCTAAGATTCTGCTACATTCACTTATTAGTTCCAGAACTTGTTTGTTTACTTAAAAAAATAGATGTTTTGGGGTGCCTTGGTGGCTCAGTTGGTTAAACACCCACCCGCCTCTTGGTTTTGGCTCAGGTCATGATCCTACAGTTCGTGGGTTCGAGCCCTGCATTGAGCCTGCTTGAGATTCTCTCTCTCACTCTCTCTTCCTCTCTTCCCTCTCTCTCCCTCCCCCCCCCAAAAAACCCTTAAAAATAATAAAAAAAATAGATGTTTTAAGATCTTCTAGATCTATGTTCTATACCATTTGCAAATAAATATTTTCTTCCTCTTTTCTAATCTCTAACTTTCATCTGATTAGTCTTCTATTTACAGTAGCTAAATGTAGAATGGGAGTGTTAAAAGAGGATACCCTTGTTTTGTTGCCTACCTTAGAATGTGTTCAGTCTCGGGAGGCCTGGGTGGCTTGGTGGTTGAGCATCTGACTTCAGCTCAGGTCATGATGTAATGGTCCATGGGTTTGAGCCCTGAATCAGGCTCTGTGCTGACAGCTCAGAGCCTGGAGCCTGCTTTGGTTTCTGTGTCTTTCTCTCTGCCCCTCCCCCACTTGAATGCTCTCTCTCACTCTCACACTCTCTCTCTCTATCAAAAATAAATAAACATTCAAAAAAGTAAGTATTCAGTCTCACACCATTAAGTATATTAGATAACATTTTCTCATAAATACCCTTTATCACATTGAAAAAAATTACCTTCCGTTACTGGTTTCCTTAGAGTTGATCATGAATGGGTGGTGACCGGTTTTCCTGGATGCTTTTATGCATCTATTGATAGGATCATATGGTTTTTATTTCCTTATTTTTTTATGCAGGTGTAGTTCATATACCATAAAACATACTTGTGTAAATGTGTAAAACATACTTGTGTAAAATTCAGTGTTTACTATATTCACAGAAGTGTGAATTTTAGAACTTTCTAATGTTCTAATTCCAGAAAATTCTTTTCACCCCAAAAATAAAATCTTTACCCATAGTAGTCATCCTCTTTTCTCTAATCTCTGATAACCACTAATACACATTCTGTCTCTAAGTCTTTGCGTTTCCAAGGTATTTCATATAAATAGAATGATACATTATATTGTCTTTGTGTCTTGCTTCTTGAATCACTTACCTTAAATTTGCTAAATTCCATCCCTCAAGTTATATACATTTTGAGAGGAATATTTTATACTCATCAGCTTAACAAACCTATGTTTATCTTGGCTACCAGAAACATAATAATCAAAAAATGCTATGAGTTTTGTGAGCCTATTAATATGGCCAATAAACCATGGGATCTTCCAAGGATGCTAAATGATATAATTGATATATCAGAAGAGTAGGGCATGTACCCAGAATCAGATGCATATTTTTCAAAGCAGCATTATAATGAAAAAATAAGTGTCATTCTTGGTTTGAATCTTAGACCAGTTAAGTCCAAATACATTAATGTCTTTTCTTGATATTTTGGTGTTTTTTAAAGGTGTCTTATTTAGGAAATCACTGCCAAGTTCACAAGGATGGAATACAATAAATGAAAAAATTTTTCAGTAAAAATTCTACATCTAACCCAGGACCAGGTTGTGGTAACCAATCCAGGAACAGCATCAGTGTCTCCTTATGGAGACATAAATGTGTTCCAGCAGGCTGGGTTAGGAAAGCAGTCTCTATCTTAAAAAGAGACAGAAGCTATCAGACTCTGGAAATGTGAATTACATGGTCATCAGTATGCTGTTGTAATAGGCTGTTTATTAAAAATTCATTATGTAAGGACTCGACCAGGTTTGTCACATACTTTCTGCTTTGATGTAAATATCTACATAAGCAAACAAATAGACATAACTTTATAACATTTGAATATTTTAAGTATCAGTTAGAAAGCAAGATTTAAGTCTTCAAATTCTCATGTTGAAAACTAAAAAGTAATAAAATAAAATACATGGAAGGAGTTTTCACCTAGAGATTATGGTTTTAATCATATTCATTAATAAAGTATGTTAACATGTCAGTTGTGTTTCTTGACATAGACTAAGTGTTGTGTTTCTGTATTACATGTTTGAAATAATTTCTGTGAATTAAATTAATTAATTTCATTTGGTTATCCTATCCTCATATGCTCTGGATACAAATCACTTGCTCAAAACAAAGAGTTGGTGTTTTGATTTACTCCTGAATCCACTAGCATTAAAGTTAATGATCTCACCCGAATGGATTTAATGTCAACTACTTTCAAAAAGTCCACACGCAAGGTTCTTCCATACTGGCCTCACTGACAGCTCACAATAAATGGGAGAGCTTAACTTGAGGTTAAGATTCCAAAATTCTTTTGAGTCTAAAAGCTCTAACAGATTCTACTTGCTTTTACATTTACCACTCACTCAACTTAAACTGATCTAGAAAAGTAGACAATAGCTCCAAAATTGCCAAATCTAAAACCTTTATCGTGATCTGTGCCTGTCAGAAAAGACTCACAGGGGCACCTGGATGGCTCAGTGGGTTAAGCGTTGAATTCTTGATTTTGGCTCAGGTCATGATATTGCATTTTGTGAGTTCGATCCCCGTGTCGGGCTCTGCACTGACACTGTGGAGCTCTCGCTCCCTCTCTCTCTGCCCCTCCCCCACTCATGCTTGTGCTCCCCTCCCCCCCCATCAAATAAATAAACATTTAATCCTTCTGCTCCACCGGACAATACTTCCTATTTCATTTAAACTTCTTCCCTCTCAAAATTAATTTTCGAGGATACATGTAAAACCTTTAATTTAACAACAGGTATTTATTAACAAGAACTGTTGGTTTGTATCTGTATTTAAATTTGTGGGAAATTTTGGGAGAAAATTACTCTCAAAGATCAACTTTGCATATTGTTGTAATTTGTAAACATTCAAATCAAATATGTATAAATATGCATGTATGTATGTATACGTGTGTATATGTGTGTGTGTGTGTGTGTGTGTATATCCCTATGAGAAGTGTTTTATTTTCCTAAAATTAGGCGTTCCTTCATAAATAGCACCCAATTAAAGATACTAAATATTGCTTACATATGAAAAGTCCTTTTTTGACTCTAATTAATTCACAAACGTAACCAGTTTCCTTACTTCTAACTTCGTAAGTATGTTTTGCCCATTTCTCACTTTTATGTAAATGCAATCATGAAGTATGAGCTTTTGGGGAGGGTGGGTGTGTGTGACTTCTTTTCTTAAACATTATGTTTATGAAATTCATTCATGTTACTGAATGTCACAATGTTTACTCATTACTGTTATTGTATAGTACCTTAATGTACAACACAATATATCTGTTGTTAACATTCAAATTTTGTCTTTCCTAAATGGTGCTACTCTACACACATTTGTAGATTTTCAGGGGAAGGCATATGTGCATATATTTCTGCTATTTATATACTAATTAATGAAACTGAAAGGGTGTTTGGCATATGCTTACTTTAGTAAATACCATCAAAGAATTTTCCAGAGTGGTTGTGCAAATATTTACTCTCAACATTGCATAAGAATTCCACTCTTTTCACGTATTGGTCAAAATTTTCTATAATTAGTTTCCTTGATTTAGCTATACTGGTACATACAGTTGGGGTTCTCATGATGAATTCCTATCACTGACAACAAATAAAGGTGAAGCAGCTTCATATATATAATATATATATCATATATATGATATATATCATATATATATATCATATATATATGATATATATATGGTCTTATGGTACTTAGGTCTTTTTGAAAACATAGAAGAATTTGGTCCTTTATATATTGTGTTGTCTGTCTCCTTATAGACTTTTATATATATATATACATATATATATATATACATATATATGTATATATATATATATATATTTTTTTTTTTTTACATTTATTTACTTTTGAGAAACAGAGTGAGACAGAGTGCGAGCGGAGGAGGGGCAGAGAGAGAAGGAAACACAGAATCTGAATCAGGCTCCAGGCTCTGAACAAGCTGTCAGCACAGAGCCCGACGTGGGGCTCGAACCCAGGAACCGTGAGATCATGACCTGAGCTGAAGTCAGACACTTAACCCACTGAGCCACCCAGGCACCCCTCTCGTTATGGGTTTTAAATGTGCAGAGAGAAACGTTTAGTATAAGATGGTACTTTGTCTCTATTCTCCAGAAGTTACTGTGCCATGTACACATTACTACTTGTGTAAGTTTACCAGGGATGTAGTTGTGCCTGTAATCACTTTTTTGAAGCTTATTAATCATGGATTTGATTTCTTTTATAGCTGTGACTGTTCGAGCTTTCTCCATCTCCTAACATCATTGTTAGTAAATTTTGGTTTTATTATCGATTCACCTTTTTGTTTCCATTTTCATTGCCATAATCCTGTTCATAATACCCTTCTATCTTTTGAATAGCTACAGAGTTTGCACTTCATTCTATTTTTTATTTATTGCCTACTTTGGGTATTTTTGCCAGATCACTTTTTTTTTTCTTGTTCAGTTATGTGGAAGTCTTTTAATTTTGCCTTTTACCCAAAGAATCAACTTTGTGTTATGTTGTATTTATCTATTTTTCTATTTTACTGATTTCTTCCCTTACATTTATTAACATTGACTCATTATCTTAAAAATTATCTTCCTGTTAAGTTTCTATGTTGCTAGAATAGATACCTGGGTCACCAATACTGTAAATTTTTTTGTTTCTAAAATATGTGTTTAACACTACACATTTTTTTTTCTGAACATGATTTTAAGTGCATCATTCAAAATATACTTTGAATTATTGTATATTTATTATTCTTCCATTAAAAATAGAGTTTTCTTTATCCCATAAATTATTTAGAAAAAACAGTAATTCAGTTTTCTTGTCTATGTCTTCCACTTTGTTGTTGTTGTTGTTGAAAAGTCAACCACAAGTGTATTGCTGCTTTTTTGAAAACAATGTTGTTTAGGTTTTTGTGATCAGATCTTTAAGTTTGGGGGAGCTTTTTGTTTTTAAGTTTTCAGTAAGTTTGCTATACTATGTCTATAGAATTTCTTATTTCTTTCCTTGGATGTCTGGTTCCAATTTTGAAAAATGTACACTTGTATGACCTTAAGTTATAGTTCCAGAAGAAGCTATAATTGACTAATTTCATAAGGAGGATGAAGAGTTTTTGGACATGGTACACACATCAGTTAGATACTCTAGAGCTCTCCTGTCTTCAACATTTGTTCTTCTTTCTGTATTTTTACCCTTTTGTTGTCTATCCTGTTTCCATCTGTAGATAGTTTTTCTGACTTACCGACTAGCTACCTACTCCTGTTTTTCAAATGTCCAATTGGCTGTCTACACCACCAATTGAGATGTTACTTAAGTTATTGTATTTTTGTGGTTCTTAAATGTACGTATGAATTTTTGTAAAATACCTAGTTCTCTGAAAAGATCACCCATCTTGTCATCTAATTTAGTGGCAAATTAATCACATATTTTTTTAAAGTTCATTTCTTGTTGGGGCACCTGGGTGGCTCAGTCAGTTAAGCGTCTGACTTTAGCTCAGGTCATGATCTCATAGTTTGCGTGTTGGAGCCCTGCATCTGGCTCTGTGCTGACAGCTTGAAGCCTGGAGCCTGCTTCAGATTCTGTAACTCCCTCACTCCCTGCCCCTCCTCCAATCACACTCTGTCTTTCTCTCTCTCTCTCAAAAATAAAGACTAAAAAAATTGAAAGTTTATTTCTTGTTAAGTCTAATATGTGACTTTTCTAGAGTCTATGCCCATTATCATTAAAAAAAATTTTTTTTAACATTTATTCATTTTTGAGAGAGACAGAGTGTTGAGTGGGGGAGGGGCAGAGAGGGAGGGAGACACAGAATCCGAAGCAGGCTCCAGGCTCTGAGCTGTCAGCACAGAGCCCAACGTGGGGCTCAAACTCATGAACCATGAGATCACGACCTGAGCCCAAGTCAGATGCTCAACCAATTGAGCCACCCAGGCATCCCTATTATCATTTTTTTTTAGACTTTTTGCCTTAGGCTTTATCTTTTACCTTCCTGGAGTTGAAATTTATTTCCAGGTGCAAGATGGAGCTGCTCTTGCCCCGGACAGCACATCAGCTAACCAAACTTTCACCTTTCCGTCAATGTGTTGCATGACAAGACAATTACCTTACCCAGTTATTCAATTCCCCGATGCCAACCCAGCTCTCACTTTCATATTTACTTCCTTGTGTTTTGAGCTTTCTAAATGAGGTCAGATATGCATCCTCAGCCAGTCATGCACTGTCCACACATTGCTGCTCCTAATACTCTAACACTCCCTCTTACCCAAAGTCCCTGGGGAAGAAAGGAGAATGTGCTATATCTTGTGAGGCACCGCGTGCCCCATGCCTGGATTGTTGTTTCTTCAGTAAAGCACACCAAACCTGTTACTAAACTGCCTTATTTTTGTCATTTGACACTGGTGATTGTTAAATCACCTATCATTGGGAATGACTTGTTGTGTGGATAATTAAGAAAATGAAAGGTCTAGAGGCACCTGAGAGGCTCAGTTGGTTAAGCCTCTGACTCTTGATTTCGGCTCAGGTCATGATCTCACAGTTTGTGAGTTTGAGCCCCGCATCAGTCTGTACTAACAGTGCTGAGCCTGCTTGGGATTCTCTCTGTCCCTCTCTCTCTCCCTTTGTCCCTCCGCTGCTCGTGCACTCCCTCTCTCTCTCTCTCAAAATGAATAAACTTTAAAAAGAAAGAAAGAAAGAAAGAAAGAAAGAAAGAAAGAAAGAAAGAAACTGAATGGTCTAGAAATGACTTACTTGTGCTTGTAGCAGCCAGTTAAGATGAAGATGGATAATCATACCACAATCTGAGCTTGAGAATAGAGTGCTATCTTTAGGGAAGCTGGTCTGAATCTTTCCCGTGAGACCTCAAAGCCTGAGAGAATCTGTTCTCCAGTTTTGTCTCCCGTAAAAGCTGTTTTAATTCCAGCATCTCCGTCGCTGGTTTCTTCCCAGCTTCTCATTCTCCAAGCATCAACTTTAGAATATGTAAATAGTAGATATAAAGAAAAAGTGAACCTCTTGTTGCTTTCAGACACATGTTTGCCTACAGAGAAAATGCAGGGAGGGGCACCTGGGTGGCTCAGTCGGTTGGGCGTCCAACTTCGGATCAGGTCATGATATCACTTCCCTGAGTTCAAACCCCTCATCAGGCTCTGTGCTGACAGCTCAGAGCCTGGAACCTGCTTTGGATTCTGTGTCTCAGTCTCTCTCTGCCCCTGCCCCTGCTCACACTCTGTCTCTTCTCTCAAAAATAAGCAAACATTAAAATAAAAAAAAAGAAAAAGAAAGAAAATGCAGGAAATTTAACAAATAATAATATTAGAACTAATTTAGCAAGGTTGCAGAATATAAGGTCAATTTTTAAAAGACATCAACCACATTTCTATATGAGTAACAATCAATTGGAAAATGAAAGTCAAAAAATAATTTATAAGACATCAGTTTCAGCTCTGACATGATCTTGGACTGAACAACAATTTTTCTTGGATTCATTTGAAGGGTAGCAGAATATGCCACCTCAAAATATGACTCTTTGGCATGAGGATTATTTGAGATGGTTATTTTGAGAAACAGAAGACACAGGAGAAGCTCTGAAAACAGAGTATAAGTTACCCTTTTGTAAAGGAAACCTACCTTTATATAAGGCAATTTATATTAGGTAGAGGTCTGTACCAGGAAGAGAGCTTTCCCAGAGATAACCTTTTCACCTAAGAGACGTTGAAAGGCTTGGAGACCTTTGTTTACCAAACATTTCCTCCTCTCAGCTTCTAGTGAATTCATCCCCTTCCTTTCTCCCCCAACCCCAAATCTTTCTTTTCACTCTAGTTTAAACTGGTATTTAAGCTGGTGGCTTGGGCCACATCAAGGAATTACTTACTTTCCCTGGGTCCTTCCCATACATATATGAGTTATATCTGTTAATAAGCTTCCCTATGTGTTTCTCTTGTTAATCTGTTTTTTATTATAGAGAGTCTCAACCAAGAACTCGGAAGGGTAGAGGGAGCCTTTTAGCCTAGATGTGTGGAAATTCCAACATGTCTGACAAGTTTCTCTAACTTGGCACTACTCAAACTCCAAACTTTGTTTCTCTGGTTACAAGTAAGTTTGTAGATTTTACTTCAAGGCATGGTTCTTGCTTTTAAGGTTCAGGCCTTTGCCTTGTCTTAGCTGCATACTGAGGATGTTAATGAAGTATTAAAATGATCTTTCTCTGGTGGATGAGTCTGTACAAGTGTGTCTTTTTCTTTCTCTAAGAATGCTTGATCTCTGTTTTCTCATTACTATTCTCCACTCCATGGTGGCTGATGTTTAGTCTCATTCTGTTTGAAAAGCCTCAGCTATGAACTTACAATGGCTCAGCCATGAACTTCTGAGGCCTTTCTCTGCTCAGATCCATCATCTGATGGCTACTTTAGCTTCCCTGGGCTCGAATTTCTTCATTCTCATCTCCTCAATAATGTCGTAAAATGCAGACTCCGTAGTCAGAAATTTCCCCAAAGCACAGAGTTCAGTGATTATAGAACTTTCCTCCCTTCCTTCCTTCTTTCCTTCCTTCTCTCCTTCCCTCCTTCACCTCCTTCCTTCCGTCATGTTTTCATAAGTTCAATGTAAATTCCTTTAGCATAAAGCAGTATAATACCTAAAACTTATTAGCATTAAATAAAGTAACATGAATTGATTAAATGAATGCCTTGCAAAATTGCATCACATCATTTTTAATTAATAATTAGAAGAATTCAGAGAAAAATATTTTAAAACTTTAATGTGAGCTACATTTTTTGCAAACAAATACAGATGAAACAAAATGACATAATCCTTTAGGCAAGTGAAACTCTTCATTAAAAATGCAGAGAAATTTATTTAATTGAATTATGCTTGATTGGGGAGGAGGTACGTGGAAGTCATTTGGACATTGGAGCTCCCTGGTCCCAAGGTAGATATCTTGGGGAAACAAAGACAAGGAAGATTGTGACAAAAAGGCTGGATAAGTCAGATCGGAAGGACTTCTGAACAATACTAGCAATTTAGACTCCATTTGCAAACCTATAAAGAAGCTTTATGGGATATTAAATAGTGGAGTAAAATGATACAGAAGACCACTTGAGATTATTCTTTCAACAGGGACTGAATGTGTAAAAACCACATTGTTTTACATTATAAAATAAGATGTATTTTCTGACAGAAATCAAAAAAATTAGTAAGAAGAAAGTTCTCACATTGCTGTCACTCACACAGAGAGAGCTATGGTTCAAATATTGATGTATGTATTTTAAGGAGTTTTCTAATTTTTCATAATAGACATTTCATAATCTTGGAGAAAGGCCATCTAACAATCCAGTATATTTCCTAGATTATATTAGCTTTTAAGATCACATGAATACTGCAAATGTTCCCATGGTATTAGCATTGAATTCAGTTTTGAACAATTACATACAGTAAACATAATAAAAAGGCATGCACCCTAGGGACGAGTACAGTGTTCCGTTGGACTTTTAATTTAGTCCACTTTGAAGTTTCTACATCCTGAAGGGCCCTGTTTAGCTGCAGTGATGAACCCATACACCCATCTTTGGTCTTTGATTTCCTCATGACTTGATGCATTTGCCAAATTGTTCTGTAACACACATACAATATAATTTTTGTAGAAAACACATATGAAAAGGATCAAACCCAAAGAAGTTACAAGAGAAACAGTATTGTAATACTGGCTACATTATTCAAGGCTGTGAACAATGTAATAAACTAGAAAGGAAGGCAAGATGGGTATAAAACTCCTTTGCTGAGGGATGGAGTGCTAGGGAATGAGAAGGAATGTGGCAGAAACAGATAACAGCCCAGCCATTTCAAATACACTTGGAAGGAAATTACCAAGAGTAGGATATATTTCAAATTTAAGGTTCACAATTATTTAAGTATCCAGGTCTACTAAAGCTAA
This sequence comes from Panthera pardus, assembly GCF_024362965.1. Classification (NCBI taxonomy): domain Eukaryota; kingdom Metazoa; phylum Chordata; class Mammalia; order Carnivora; family Felidae; genus Panthera; species Panthera pardus. The sequence goes on from NW_026526655.1 coordinate 106,121,757, forward strand.
GAGGTTTTTTTTTTTCCCCCATATAATGAAATAACTCATTTTCAAGATATTTGCTCTTGCTAAACATTCTCAGCCTCCTCTGCAGTATTTTTCTTAGTGCGGTAGCTAAAGGCAATGAAAATAAGATCTTCCTCACATTAGTTTAACTGTTCCCTGGACTAACTAATTGCTTAAAATGTGTCGGAGCGCTTCTTCAAAAATTGCTGAAATAGAGAGTATTCTTTCTGCCCAAGAACACATTTGTTGTCTTGTGAAAAGAAAAAGGAGAAGCAATCAAAGTCAATTTCTTTCTTATTAAAAAAAAATAAGTAAAACAAGTCCAACAACTAAGTTACTCAACAACTAACCTGCTAGATTAGAAAACAGATATTTTTATCTTCTCAGACAAATGGTCCTGGACATTCACCCAGTGCTGATGTAATAGAGATCCAGATAATATCTTTGTAGCGACCGATGGCAGGCTGCACCAAAACGCACCTTAATGGCATATTGATTATTTTGAATTGAAGGTACCTGAGCAATATTCAGTACAAGGATACTCAGACCCTCCTCTGTCCCCTTGAAATCTCCCTTATGAAAGGTACCCTCCCTGTACTAAGAAGTAAAAAGATATCCCTATCACCAGAGATAGGAGCTTTAACGTTGAGAAAACTGTAGAAACAAACCTTGTTACTTTGTTGCTAATCTAGTTCCTCAACCCAAATTCGCTTAGAATTGTTTACTAATTAAAGCTTCCAAACATCTATTTTCCTTATCCTATAAATTCCTCACAAATATGCTGTCTCCCTCTCTACATTGTATAAAATCTTCCTACCTTGGTCATTTGGGGCAGGGCGTCTCAATTTCATTATTGGGCCTCTGTGAGCACAAAATAAAACTTAGCTTTTCTTTCCTGTTAATGTGTCTCACTTAAATTGAATTATTAATTCAGCTGGAAGGCCTTGAAGGACAAAGACTTTTTCCTTCCTGATATCTTCTTTAGTTTGGAAGATATAAATCCAAACCAACCAAAGATCACTTCATTCCAATTCATAAAAAATACAGGTATTTTTGTGTTTGTTTTTGTTTTTTAGCAGGAATAAAAGGAAGTGGTAAGCAAGAATGTAGTGGTTCTTTGTTTAAACGAATGTCTTCATGGGCCAATCAAAAATTTCACAGGCAAGTCTTTCCTACAACCAAACATCTACCTGCTATGGCAGTGAAGTCCTAAAAGCAAAAATGAAAACAAACAAAACAAAATACAAAAAAAAACACACAAGGGACAAACAGCATCATGGAACAGGTTCCTCAAGAATAAAGGTAAGTTATGTTTCTATTTTAAAGGAAATATGTTTTAATCCTATTCCTATAGGTAGGCATGACTTAATTTACCCCCACTGTTATCACTAACCTTTTAACCCAGCTGAAAGTAGATTTATTTACCAGATCCCAGGATATGGTTTTGCTTGCATGTTCCTCTATTTGGGTGTCTAATATTGACTTTTCACATTTAAACATGGAAGGCCCCAGAAGGCACATACACATTATTGATCATGCTCTAATAATAGAGCTGAGTCCTACATCTTGCTTTGTAGATGTTTTTATGTAACCCAACCACAATGTAAAAGATAATTTTCTTGGAAAGAATCCATTTGGACCATTAATATTTAAAACAATAGCAGCTCTCCCTGTGGACCAGTGAGAGCATATTTCAAAAGGCATACTGAGCAGAAATGACTTACAAATGAATCTTGTCACATGACTGAAGTAATAAGTGATCAGAAAATTCTGGGTACGAGAAACAATTGGAACTAGAACTCTAATCAATACCTTCTAGTATACTCCTCTAGTCTTTTTGACTGCCCACAGGCCAAACTGAGTATCACTGTTTCTATAAATATAGTTTTATTGGAACATGTCCACGCCCATCATTTACATATTAGTAAATGTACAGCTGAATGGTTGTAACAGAGACCATATGGCCCACAAAGCTTAAAATATTTATTTTTGGGTTTTGATAGAAAAAAATTACCAATCTCTGACATTATATTACTGCCCTAAGAGGGATCACAAATGAGAGGCATAAAAGCCTCATAGAGTCCACAGATGTATTTTGTTTGGCTGAATGACTTTCTCATTACAATTTTGTTTTTATTTTTATTGTTAGTTTTCTTTGGGTTTCTTTGATAGAGTATCCATCCATCAACTCTCCACGGTCGTTAACCCGTTTTGTCTCTTATACACACTTACCTCTCTCATTTCCCCCATGAGTGTCATCATTTGCCTTAATCATCTATCTCATGAAGGTATTTCAGAAAACCATGATATAGAAAAATAATAACAAATGTATCAGTATATAATGAACTTGGATATATGACATGTTGACGTATGTGATTTAACAGGTAAATATGTGCAGTTTAAGACATGAAACCTAGGGGCACCTGAGTGGTTTAGTCGGTTGAGCGTCCAACTTCGGTTCAGGTCATGATCTCAGGGTTTGTGAGTTCGAGCCCCGCATGGGGCTCTGGGCTGACACCTTAGAGCCTGGAGCCCACTTCAGATTCCGTGTCTCCCTCTGTCTGTTCCTTCGCTGCTCATTGCATTCTCTCACATGGTCTCAAAAATAAATAAAAATGGTAAAAAAAAAATTAAAAAAAAAGAAATGAAACCTAGATGCAATGACATATTGATTTAACTTTTTAAATTAATTTTAAGTAGGCTTCAAGCCCAGTGTGGAGCCCAACGCAGGGCTTTGAACTCATGACCCTGAGATCAAGACCTGAGCTGAGATCAGTTCTCTTTTACTTCCTATGTCCATTTATACCAACCAGGACAGCAGCAATAGCAGATAAATCCATTGTAAGCTAGCCCTCTCCCTATCACCAAAACATGATTTCATTATGGATATTCTCACATGCTGACTAGAAGGGAATGCATCATACCAAATAGTTAGTCTGACAAAAGAAAATGCAAACAAGAGCCAATGTGATGGTAGCCTTGAAGTTCCAAGGAAATAACATACCCAAAGTCATAGACCATTTATTTGTCTAGAAGATGCATTATTATCAGAAGATGACCACTAGCCTCATGAACTATATGATATTATATTCTATTGCAATTTATGGCACTTCATTGATAATAACACGCACTCATATACTTGAACACAATCTCTCCCCCTGTCTCAATTTCTCTCTGTCTCTCATGTGCCCATTATTACACAATATACAATTAATGTAGTGTGATATTGGGGCACCTGGGTCGCTCAGTTGGTTAAGTGTCTGGCTTTGGCTCAAGTCATGACCTCGTGGTTCATGAATTTGAGCCCTATGTCAGTCTCTCTGCTGATAGCTCGGAAATTGGAGCCTGTTTCAGATTCTGTGTCTCCTTCTCTCTCTGCCCCTGTCCTGCTTGTGCTCTGTCTCTGTCTCTCTCTCACAAATAAGCATTAAAAAATTTCATAAAATGTGATATTATAGCATATAACTTAACATAATATAATATGATATGATATATGATATATTTATACTATATAATAAGTAATATCTCAAGTTTCCGGGATTATTATTACCTCCAAGAAGTAAACCAAACTCGAAAATTAAGAAAAAGTAGAAGTTCTCAGCAGGGAAATAGAAAATATAGAACCAAACTAAATGGAAATTTTATATCTGAAAAATATAATAGCTGAAATACAATAAATCACTGCATATGCTTAATAGCTGAATGGAGGTGACAGAAGAATGAATCAATGAATTTGAATATTGATTAACAAAATTCACCCAGTGTGAAGAATGAAGATAATAGATTGAGGGAAAAAATAGCCTCAAGGACAGGTGGGCAGTGTCAGAAGTCTCACATTCCTGTGAGTTGGGTCCAAAAAATGAGAGAGGAACAGACAGGTGCAGAAAATAGATATTAGCATAAATAATGTCTGAAAGTTTCTCAAATTTGGAGAAAAGCTATAAATGTACAGATGCAAGAGGCTCAGAAAAAATAACTAAATAAAATCAAAGACAACCACCCACAGCACGTGATAACCAATGTGGTAAAAACCAAAGACAAAAGACAAAAGAAAAAAGAAAAAATGCTTGCAACATCCACAGAAAAACAACACATGACATATATAAGTCAGTGCTTAGTAAGTATCTGCTATTATTTTCTTCAAACATTAGGTCACATCTTGGTTGCCCAGCAATGAATAAAATGATTTGTTGATTACAAGTCTGAACTCTTCACCCTTTTTTAGGAATATGTCATTTCCAGGACCTAGAAGCAGCAGACACCGAGACTAAATGATAGGTGTGAGAGGTCTACTGGTGGAAGGTCTGTGGGGGGAAAGTAGGAGACCACCACAATGGATTTCTTTCAAATACATGCTTCTTGTTGAGGAATATTGACAACCCATCATATGCCGCATATCAATCATCAAAATGTGTCTTCATTGATATCTGAGCTTTTAAGCCTCTCCATTACAAAATTCTCAGGTAGGGAGAAAAGCCAAAGGAGTAGCAGATGGCTATCAGTGAGAAGAAAATGGAACATTTTTATTCATTTACTTTATTTATTTACTTGCTTATTCGTTTATTTTTCTTTGCTCCCAAAGTATATCAACAGTAAACCAGTTCAAGTGATGAATTATACAGAACTCTAGAGATATGTTGTGCGTAGTGCTTGAACATCCGCATTTGGAGAATATATTCAGATACTGGAGTAGCACAACCAACTCTTTAAAAAGATACCCTGGTTAGCATTATAAGTTTATAATACTGAATATTGACAAGTAGCCTCAAAATGAATTAAATAAGTATTAAATTATCAATGTGTTTATATGTATAAAATGTACAATTTAATAAATATTTCAACTCTGGGTTTGTAATACAAAGGTACATTAGGAAATGGCTTAAATATTACAATTTGCCAAGTAAAGTAGACCCCTCCCTTTTTACGAACATAGAGTGCTCTGGGATTTTTTTATATTTTAATATGTTTGTTTTTTTTAATTTTTTTAACGTTTATTTATTTTTGAGACAGAGAAAGACAGAGCATGAAGGGGGTGGGGGCAGAGAGAGAGGGAGACACAGAATCTGAAACAGGCTCCAGGCTCTGAGCGGTCAGCACGGTACCCGAGGCGGGACTCGAACTCGCTGACCTCGAGATCATGACCTGAGCGGAAGTCAGACGCTTAACCGACTGAGCCACCCAGGCGCCCCTTAATATGTTTATTTTATGTGAAGAGGGGTGCTGCAGAGACACTGAAGGCCATGTAGTTTTAAAAATCTTTGCCAAATGGAATCAATTATATGGAAAGCCATAATCTCTCGCCTCTTCTCTCTGTGGGTTCCGGCTCACTGATTATTGTTTAGGGACAGCTGAATGCAGTTTTAGATAAGACCAAGTCTATAAACACAGGCGTTTGAGGCAAACAAATCTCTAGAGGAGCAAACACTTGACCTTGACCTCATTAGACACCTAATCTGATCAACGGAGGTAACTGCTCCAGATGGATTAATCATATTACTTTGCATCTATGAAGGGCATGTCTTCAAAGTTCAAAGCTCCTGTTAGCGTGGGAATGCATGCTTAGGATTTGAGAAAGACACACACAAGCACATACGCACACACATGTATATAACTTTCACTTTTCTGCAAAGAGACTTAGCTATGGGACTTTAATTAACTTATATCACATAAAAACTAGACATTTGGAAACATGCCTCTAGTATCTGCCCATTGCAAAATAAAACTAAAACTTTCAGCACTTTGAAATCATTAAAATACGTGATCTCAAGTCACTTCACTGTACTTAGTGACCAGGAGGTAGGCCTAGAAAATACAGTAAATAAGCTCTTAAATTCACATGGGAATTTTACTTTTTCAAAACCCTTTTCAACACATTACTTTATTTCATTCATAAAATTCCCTCATGATAATTTCTGGGACTATTATTATTTCCATTTTACAGAGAGATCCAAAGAAAATGTTCTTACGTTTTTTTTTGTTTTTTTTTTTTTAATTTTTTTTTTTTTTAACGTTTATTTATTTTTGAGACAGAGAGTGACAGAGCATGAACGGGGGAGGGGCAGAGAGAGAGGGAGACACAGAGTCCAAAGCAGGCTCCAGGCTCTGAGCCATCAGCCCAGAGCCCAACGCGGGGCTCGAACTCACGGACCGTGAGATCGTGACCTGAGCTGAAGTCGGATGCTTAACCGACTGAGCCACCCAGGCGCCCCAAAATGTTCTTACGTTTTACACAGTGTTGTCTAATTAATAATTTCAGATGTATCATTCCCATGGTTTTCACAATTGGTTAGATTTGAAATTTTTTACATATAATCTTACTTGGAATGTCAATATGGGTAATGAAAGCAGAGGTGCTGAAGTACAGGGTGAAGAGAGTGGGGTCTTTCCAAACCCATGTCTGGGACACCTCATCTCAGCACACACCTCTAGAAGCATCTCCTCGGCACAACCAGAACAGACATCCTGGTAACATTTTAAGTGTTTCTTTATACTTTATTAATTCTATGAGGCACTCATAAGATAAAAAATAAAAAATAATAATAATAAAAAAACCTTAAGAAATGGAAATTTAGTGATGATAATCCTTTTGGTTGAAAGTAGACAGTTAATGGGGTACCTGGGTGGCTCAGTCAGTTAAGCATCCCACTTCAGCCTAGGTCGTGATCTCACGGCTAGTGAGTTCAAGCCTCACATCAGGCTCTGAGCTAATGGTATGGAGTATGCTTGGGATTCTCTCTCTTTGTCTCTGCCCCTCATCCCCACTCTCTCTCTCAAAATAAATAAGTAAACTTAAGAAGAAGAAGAAGAAGAAGAAGAAGAAGAAGAAGAAGAAGAAGAAGAAATCAGACAGTTAATACATGGAAATAGAGAACCTTGAACCTTGGATTTATGATCCTCATCCATTATTCTTCCATGTGATGGGTTAATCAATCCACCACTATCCTGGCTAAGATACCCAGCAGTTGGTTTCATCCCACTTTGGTCAGACCCTTTCTTTTCTTTTACCCATTGAATTTCCAGGTGTTCAGACCTTGGCCTCTCTTATATGGAAGCTGAAGGTGTCTCTGGCTGTTAAGGAGGAAGCTGGCCCATTGTGGGTGAGCCTGGTTAACAGAGAAGCCTCATTCCCTTCTATATGGTTCCCAGTAGATCAACTGGGTGCTGTGGCCTAGTGTCCTCACCCAACAGCATCCAGACAGAATAGCTCACTGGCACCACCAGTGGAATTCCCACATATATATTGTGGAGTCCTCATTTCCCCTTTCTACCAGCTTATATTGCATCAGAGGATGATAATAATTAATTAATTAATTAATTACCAATTATGCATCCAAATTTTGGTCATTACTTAGACCATGCTTTTAAAACTTATGTTGAAGTATGCCTTATTCATTTCCTTATCCCATTATGACCCCTTTCATTCAAAATTAATGGTTAATTCATGTCTAGCATTTGGGGATGGTAAAAAGGAGAACATGGGGAGAGATTTAATGAGTGAGATAGCATGGGGATTAATATTTTGAAATATTATTCTTCCAAACATCTGCTTATCATCTATCATCTATCTATCTATCTATCTATCTCTTCTGTGAAAACAGCTAAGTGAAGAGGTAAGATAGACAAACACTGCACATCTCACTTGTATGAGGTATCTGAAAGTGTCAAATTTGTAAATTCAGAGACTGAAATTGTGGCTACCAGGATTTGGGGGGAGAAGTTCAGAAGTTCAGAGTTACAAATCAGCAGGCATAAAGTTTCAGTTAAGTAAGATGAAAAAAATAAAGCACACATAGAGAATTTTTTTTAAAAGAGGAACAAAGTGCTAACATAACCAATATGAGGGCATGATGACATCCACAGACCTGCTCCCCAGTGAATAATTATAACTGGGGAATGTCTTGAAAAATAAAGTCTTTGACACTGTCCTAGTCACATCTAGCAAATGAATAAATATTTACTCAAGAAAAAATATTAAAACTAGGTATGGCCAGACAGACTCTGTTGCATTTAAACCACAACATTCCCTGTCCCCAACCCCTCCTTGTTTAACAGCCAATAAGATGGAACCCCTTCTCCCTCCTGCTCTTGTTGAGGACTATTGTATTTCCACTCAAGGAGAAGGGGGCCAGCATTTCCCATTTCCTCCAGCTATGTGTTGCAGAGTCTAAATTCCAGGTGAGTGTGACTGAGAGGTTGATGTCTCCACCTGGACCTCATTCATAAAATGGAGGCTCTCCTTCTTGTACAACATTATGAGACTACTTGGACCCTGATTACTCCTGCACCAATCTGCTTGAAGGACAAAAGTCCCATATGAAGAGGAGCGATTTGAAAATACACAGTGCGCTATGGATGTCATTCCGGGAGAAGGAGGCTAATGTTCCTATCCCCGGTTCCAGCACTGTGCCTCAGACACTTTGTCCACAGAAGGCAGCATACTGTAAGAACAGAAAGCTCTGAAGTTCTCCTATAGGAAATTACTTAATTTGAAGCAGAGTGTGAAGAAGTTCAAGCCTAAGGGCACTCTCGAGACTATGGTCATTATGGTGGTAAGCAATAATGACCTTAACAGGAGGCTATTCACTAAAGGAAAGCCAAAAGCTAAACTGTTGCCCAGTTAGTTTATCAGAGAGAACCATGGAAATAACAACCCAATTCAAAATGGTCAAAATATCTGAATAGAAATTGCTTCAAAGAATATGTATGAATCTCAATAAGCACTTGAAATTTTCTCAGCATCATTAGTAATCAAATATTTGCAATCAAATCATAATGGCATACTACTTTAGACCCACTAAGATGACTGTAATTAAAAGTTTTCTAGACAGGTGACAAGGATGTGGAGAATTTGCAACCTCCGTATATTGATGATGGGGATGGAACATGGTGTAGCTATTTTGGAAATAGCTCTTCAAAAAGGCTAAACAAAGAGTTTGCAAAGTACCCAGTAATGCCTATACCTTATATATCCAAAACAATGAAAAAATATAGCCAAAAGACCTATACACACATTTTCAAAGCAGCATTATTCATAATAACTCCCAAATGGAAACAGTCCTGCTGTCTATCAATTGATAGATAAATAAATAAATGTGTTATATTCATACAACAGTACTGACTCATGCTACCACATGGATTAACCTGGAGAATATTATACTAAATGGTGGAAACCAGGCAAAAAATAGCCCTGTATATTTTATTATTTTATATGAAATGTCCAGTATATTAAGATCTATAGAGACATAAAATAGACCAGTGATTGCCTAGGGTCGGTGTGGTTAGAGAGAAATAGAAGGCAGTGACTGCCAGAATATCAGCTTTTTTTTGTGGATTAATGAAAATGCTCTATAATTGATTCTGGCGATGGTCACACAACTCTTTAAGTACGTTAAAAAAAACATTAATTATATACTTTAAGTAGGTGAATGATGTGGTAATATATGAATTATATCTCAGTAAAGCTGTTAGAAAAGAGAGATGGAGAGGAGCAAAGAGATGAAAATACCTAGTACTTATCTTTCTGTATCTGGCCTATTTCACTTAGCATAATGTCCTAAAAGTCCACCCATGTTGTCACATATTGCAGAACTGTCCTCTTTTTTTAAGGCTGAATTGTGTTCCATTGTATGTATATACCTCATCTACTTTATTCTTTCACTTGTTGCTGGACATTTAGGTTGTTTCCACACATTGATGGACATGAATAGTGCTTCAATGAACATGGGAGTCATAATATTTCTTCAAGATCCTGATTTTAATTATTTTGGGTATATACCCGGATGTAGGATTGCTGGATAATATGGTAGTTTTATTTTTAATATTTTAAGAAACCTCCTTACTATTTGCCATAGGGCTGCACTGTTTTACATGCTCACTAGCAATGTGCAAGGATTCCAATTTCTCCACATCTTTGCCAACAGTTGTTTCGTGTGTGTGTGTGTGTATGTGTGTGTGTGTGAATAGCCATTTTGAGAAATGTGCAGTGACATCTCATTGTGGTTTCGATTAAAATATCACCTGTGATCACTGATTTAGTGATGATGAGCAATTTGTCATATACTTCTTGGTCATTTGAATGTCCTCTCTGGATAATTATCTATTCAAGTCCTTAGCACATTTTTTAAATCTAGCTATTTGGATTTTTGTTATTGAGTTGTAGTTCTTTATATATTTTGGAAATTAACCTTTTGTTGGATTCATAGTTTACAAATATTCCTCCCATTTGATACGTTGGCATTTCACTCTGTTGATGGATTCCTTTGCTGTGAAGACTCATTCTAGTTTGATGTAGTCCCATTTGTTTATTCTTTGCTTTGTTGACTCTGCCGTTGGTGTCATATCCACAAAATCAATGCCAAAAGCAATGTCATCAAGCTATTGTCCTGTGTTTTCTTCTTGGATTTTCAGAGTTTTATGTCTGAAATTTAATTTATTCGTCCATTTTGACTTGATTTTTGGGTTTGGTGTAAGGTAGGGTCCAATTTCATTATTTTTTTCATATTAATATCCACTTTTCCCAACACTATTTGTTGAAGAGACTAGTCTTTCTCCATTGCGTATTCTTGGCACTCTTTTGGAAAATCAATTAACCATATATGTGCATATGTATTTCTGAGCTCTTCATTCTGTTCCTTTGGTCTCTGCATCTATGTTTATGTCTGTGTTTTCATTACTGGAGCTTCATAATATATTTTGAAATCAGGAAGTTTGGTGCCTACATCTTTGTACTTTCTCAGGACTGTTTTGGTTCTTCACAATCTTTTGTGGCTCAGTATGAATTCTACAATTGACTTTTTTCTATATCAGTAAAAAATATATTTGGAATTTTCACAGAGATTGCATTGAGTTTATAGATCTTTTTAGATAGTACAGACATTTTTAACAATATTAAGTCTATGATCATAAGATACTTTCATGTGTTTGTGTCTTGTTGAATTTTCTTTATCAATATGTTGTAGTTTCCAGTATATATATATTTTTCATCTCCATAGTTTGTTTACATATGTTTTTATTTATAAATGTAAATATATATATGTATATATATATTGCTTTATATACAGTTATTTGTGTGTGTACATATATATATACATACACAAATATTTTATTATTTTTTTTAATGTTTTTTGAGAGAGAGACAGAGATATCACTAATTGGAGAGGAACATAGGAAGAGGGAGAGAGAGAATCCCAAGCAGGCTCCATGCTGCCAATGCAGAGCTTGATGTGGGACCTGAACCCATGAAACTACGAGATCATGACCTGAGCCAAAACCAAAAGTTAGATACTTAACCTACTGAGCCACCCAGATGCCGCTACAAACAAATATTTTAGATTATATACGTGTAATTATGTGTATATGCATGTATATGTACATATAAAATCTAAAACATTATAAATGGGATTGTGAGTAAATAATCAAAAACTCCCAACAAAGAAAAGCCAGATGGCTTCATGGGAGAATTCTACTAAACATTGAAAAAGAAATAACGTCAATCCTTTTGAAACTTGCAAAGAAATTGAAAAGGCGGATCCACTTCCAAATGTATTTTACAAGGATTACCTCGATACCAATGCCAGTCAAAGAGCTCAAAAGAAAAGAAACCCAGAGGTCAAAATCTGAAAAATATAGTGAAACAATCCTCAATAAAATACAATCAAACCGAATCCAGTAGAACATTGGATCATATGTTATGACCAAGTAGGATTTATCCGGGGGATGCAAGGATGGTTTAACATGCAGAAATGAATTGATGTGATTCACCATATTGACAGAATAAAAATTTTTAAAAAGACCGTACGATTGTCTCAATACATGCAGAGAATGCATTCAACAAAATTCAGCATATTTGCATGATAAAAACTTTCAACAAACTAGCAATAGGAGGAATATACCACAACATAGTAAGGACCATTTTTTCAAAAGTCTGTTGTTGAACATCATATTCAATGCTAAAAGATGGAAATCTTTTCTTGTTTTCATTTAATTAGGAACACGGCAAGGATGCCTACTCTCACCACTTCTTTAGTAGTTAAATTCCTAGTCAGAACAATTAGACAAAAGAAAGAAATAAAAGCATCCAAACTGACTAGGATAAAGTAAATTTGTTCCTTTTTGCTGATGACATAATCTTATCTATAGAAAAATTGACAGATCCCATTAAAAAAACGTTAAAACAAATTCAGTAACTTGTGAGATACACAATCAACATACAAAGTCAGTTGTGTTTCTATATACTAACTACAGACTATCTGGAGAGGAAATGAGAAAACCGATCTCAACACTTCCTTGATCTATTTAACATATATTCCTTTTATATTGCTTGATTTAATTGGTAACAAAAACAGTGAGAGTGACAATCTTGCCTCATTCCTGATTTTGAAGAGAATGCTAACAATATTTCAATAGTATAACTTCATCAATCAATCAATCAATCATCAATTGATGATTGATCAATCATCAATCAATAGTATAACTTTTACTATTGATTTTTCAAACAACGTTATGGAAATATAACCCACATACCATACAACTGCCCAGTTAAAGTGTATAACTCAAATATTTTTTAGTATATTCACAGATATATGCAACCTTCACCACAATCAAATTTAGAACATTTTCATCAATTTAGAAATAAACCCTGTACCAATTTTCAAGTAGTTACTTGCAACTACTTTACAGTTACAGTTTTCCAACATCGATTACTAAAAGGACTGTCTTTCCATGTTGAATGAACTTGACCCTTGTCAAAAATTAGTTGACAATATAAACATGATTTTATTTCTGAACAGTTCTGAGCAGTCAGTTCCATTCCATTGGATATCAGTATCACAGTGGCTTTATTATGATTACACTGTAGAAAGTTTTGAAATAATGTGAGTCTTCCAGCTTTGTTCTTCTCAAAACTGTTTTGACTATTCTGAGTCCTTTGAATTTCCATGGGAAGTTAAGATCTGCTTGTCAATACCTGCCAGAAAGCAAGCTTCCATTTATATGAATTATGGTAAATCAGCAGTTCAATTTGGAGACGATTGTCCTCTACGCAATATTCAGTCTACATTATGACTACAAACATAAAATATCTACAAACAAATTTTGGAATCTGTATCACAAAGCTTAATGAAAATATAAAATATTACCAAAAACATTAAAGACAATCTAAATAACTAAAGAGATACACATATTCATGGTTAAGAAAACTCAATTTTATAAAACTGTTAATTATTCCAAAAATAATATATCTCTTGGAAACAAATTTAATGAATTTCCTAAAACAACTTTGAAAATTGACTAGCTAATCCTAATACCCAAAAGAGATATGGGACAATATTAGTTAACATAAAGTTAAGTAAAAAGAACTTGGCCTCAAATGATAATAAACCATGTTAAGATGATTGCTAAAATAATAGTTCCATAAATTAATGGTATAGGAATATATGAAATAAAAACTTGATATTTAGAAGATATGGTGATGTAGTACAAACAGAAAATATGCATCATTCAATAAATTTTACTGATATAGTTATCCACATGGAAAAAATGTCAGATGTCTGTATCCTACCGGACAAAATCAATTTTATCTGAGTTAAATTATAAACATGAAAGGTGAAATTATTAAACTTTTAAAAATAAAATCTTGAAGAAAGTGTTTATAATGTCTGAAAACATTTTTATAAGATGTCCACATATATAAATTATATCCACACACAAAAATTAGAAATGTAAATTAAAACCACAACTATATACTATTATTCACTCATTAGATGACCATAATAAATAAGTTAAACAACAACAACAACAACAACAACAAATCCTGACACAATCGTGTATGTTTTAGGAGGTTAAGTAACAGATATTGTAACATATGTTTTGGTAAGAAGTGAGGAAAGACATTTTAAGAAAAACTTTGAAGTCCGACACATTCTAAATATAATTCCACTCTTAGATCTATGTACTAAGAAATTCATGCACACTTATAGGGAGATGTTTAAAAATATCCATCTACCATTATTTATAATGGCAAAAAAAAAATCCAAAGAGAATCAACTTACCAATGATAATTAAGTTATGCTATTTTAATACTTGTGGGAGAAATCTTAAGCAGTTTTGTAATTTGATTTATAGTCTTAAAAACAAAGCTGGAAGTCTATGATTTAGGTATCTGTCTCATAAAGGTAAAAAAGAACATAAAACAAAGTAAAAAATGTAGAGATATATAAGTGTTTTACAAGGTGCAGAAATCAATGAAATGGAAAACAGATAATAGAAAATGAAATAACAAAGCTAAAGTAGGTTCTTTGGCACATATTTAAGAAGTTGATAAATCCTGAGAGAAAATTTTTAAAAAATCAATTATCAATATTAGAAATGCATAAAATGGTATTGTTATAGATCTTATAGACAGAATTTATACTTTTTAAAACCAATTTCTAAGTTTATTTACTTATTTTGAGAGAGTGAGCAGGTGAGGGGCAGAAAAAAGAGAGAGTGAGAGAGAAAGAGAGCGAGAATCCCAAGCGGGCCCACACTGCCAGCGCAGGACCCAATACAGGACTCAACCTCACGAAACTGCAAGATCATGACCTGAGTGGAAACCAAGAGTCAGATGCTCAACCGACCGAGCCACCCAGGCACCCCATAGCCAAAATTTATAATAAAGTAATAATTTAAACAAATCCCACATCCATAACTTTAACTAAAGAAATTGATAGAATAAAATCAAATTATTTCTCTTAAGAAATTGGTAGATAAAACTATAAAATGTAAGATATAGACATATGCATAACTTGCTAGATTAACACATTTTAAAAATGTCTCAAATATCAGTATAAACATACATAATACAATAGGCCCAGATAACTAACAAATAAGCTTTCAAGTAGTTAAGAAAGAAAGTGACACTGATTTTCAACAAACTCATCAGTAAATATGTAGAGAGGAAGTACTTCTTAAATCTTTTTATAAGGCCAGCACAACTCCAGTACCAAAATCTAACAATGATATTACAAGAAAGATAATCTGTCAGAACAAGTTCTCTTATAAACCTAGATGTAAAATTCCTAAATAAAATATTAGCAAGCCAAAGACTGTGACATATAAAAATAAAGGTTATAGATCATATTCACTTAGGCTATATACCAATAATGCAAGCTTGGATTAGAATTTCAAAATCAGTCAAGGTAATTTAGTTCATTGAAAGGAGAATACAGAAAAAAAACATTTAGTACAGCTTGATCAATGCAGAAAGAGCATTTGATAACGTTTAGAAAACATTCATGATAAGATTGTTAATAAACTAACAATAAAAGGAAATGTGTTAAAGACTATGCACAATTTATAGCCTATACCATACTGAATGGTGATATATTGAAAATTTCCTGCTGAAATTGAAAGCCAGCCACATGTTCCAGCTGCTTCCCTATACTTGGTCCTAGATATCACAACAAGGTAAGAAACAAAAATGGAAAGGAAAGTTATAATAACTGGAAATGCTTTTATAAAATTTCCATTTATTTGCAGATGGCAATAATGTATATACAGGAAATTTAAAATAAAGGAGAACCAATAGAATTGGTAAGTAACTTAGTAAGACTCCAAGCACAAAGTATACATAATACTAATAAGCAAATATGAAATAAAATTTAAATATTGGTACAATTCCATAAGTGAATGAATGGATGAATAAATGAAATGAATAAATGAATGAATACGTAAATAAAGGTACAATTCCATTAAATACAATGGCATAAAACTTCAAATAGATTAAAAAAAAATAGAAAAATAGATTTAACCAAAGTATGTAAGACCTCTACACTAAAACCTTCCAACAATCATTGAAAACAATTGAGAAAAACATACATAAATGAAGGGATGTACTATGTAAACAAATTGGGTGACTCATTCCTCTAAGGAGATTACTTCTCCCTGAACGAATTCATGGATTCATTGAAGTTCCAGCAGATGAAAACAACTAATTTGTCACGCTTATTCAAAAATTAATACAAAATGCAAAATGTCATGATTATCCAATTCATTCTTATAAAACATTGTGAGAGCTCTTTCTCTATCAGATATCAATAATTACCATAACTCCATAGTAATCACACAGTGTGGTATTGGTATAACCGAACACGGAAATTTGGAAGAGAGAACAGGGTCAAGAGTTTAGAAATGACGGGAGCATCTGATGCACGTACAGTTCTGACAGTGGTGGACTGTGGAGAGACAGCCTCTTCAAACAACAGTGCTGGATTCCTATGACAGCCCCATGAAAATAAAAGTGGGGAATGCTAGGAAAGATGCGATCTGTATTTGCTTTTATTGCTTTATGTTGTCAAATCCTGATAATCTTTTAAGACACTCCAGAACAGATTAGGTAAGAAATAAAAGTAAATTGGGGTGCCTGGCTGGCTCAGTCGATGGAGCATGAAACTATGGATCTCCAGGTTGTGAGATTTTTTTTAAGTTTATTTATTTATTTTGAGAGGGGGGGTGCATAAAGAGAGAGAGGGAGAGAGAGAATCCCAAGCAGGCTCTGCACTGTCAGCCCAATGCCCCACACGGGGTTCAAAGTCATGAACCGTGAGAGCATGACCTGAGCCAAGATCAAGAGTCACACACTTAACTGTCTTGAGCCACCCAGGCGTCTCATCGGGGTGGTGAATTTGAGCCCCAATATTGATTATAGAGATTACTTTAAAAAAAAAAAAAGGAAAAACAAATCCACCCTAAAGGATTGAAATGAAAAAACGAGAGAGAGAGAGAGAGAGAGAGAGAGAGAGAGAGAAGTCAACGTTACAAATTCTCTCCTTTTTGTTTAACCTTCTGTTAATGGTGTGCGCACATATGATTGACAATCGACAGTCTGGGGATGAAAAGTGTATACGTGCATCCATATGTTTGTTCTAAAGTTTACTGACACAGGGGGTATATAATACACTGTATACAAATAATATGCCCTGTAATGTTGTCTATTGTAAATTTCATACAGCCTATTGATCCTTCTCACAAAATGCTTCCATTGATTTTTGCTGAACCCCTTTCATTATCTGTAGCCAACTTGTGGCTGCTTTTCAATCCTGATTTGACAAAGAGAAATGCATCCCAGTCCGCTAACTATTCCCAAGAAATTTATTGACGTCAGATCTGATATTGTGACCTACTGCTATAGTATTTCTCATTAAACTGTATACTATTTGTTAAACTGAAGCCTCTTTCAGTGTCAGGGCTAGACACAGGAACCTTATGTTATTTTTCATTATTAACAGCTTCCCCATCTATTGATGTCTAGACAATCAAGAAAACAATAAACTGAGCCCTAATTGGCACCATTTGCCGATTTCTGCAGTGTAAATGTTCCCACCTTGGCTGATCTCTGGCTGCCATGGCAGTGTCGCGGAGTCTGGGGTTGGGCACAGATGTGCGGTAACACAGCGCCATATGGTACATCCAGCACAGACACAACAGATGCAAACAACCTCAAAAGTAGAGAGAATTGTAAAATGCAGTAAAATAATTGGGAAGTGATGAGCTCCGAATAGCATTTTTTAAAATAACTTAGTATATTTATAATTGTACAATTTAATTTTTAATTATGGCTACATTTAGGGTCCAGCCCCCCAAATTCCTGCAAATTTAACAACTAGATCTAATGTACCATAGCTTCAGGAAGCCTTCTTTGACCATGATGTTTTACAGTAAATTCACTAGCTTTGATCTCATTACTTATTTGTTAAGGACCAATCATTGCTCTCTTGTGACATTTAAATGGTTTTTATTTTTTTGTATGTTTTCCTCTCATTACATTATAATCAGCTGTTTGGCACACACATTTTATTCACTGCACAATTCAGCACAGACTTTCTGTATCTGAAGTTCATAACGAAAACATGTATTTCTCTCTACTATATTCAGTGTGCAAAGAAGCTTCTAAAAGCCAAAATTCTTTCTCCCCAAAAAGAATGTGTGGTATATAAAGCCAGAAAAGTTATAGAGAGTAACCAGATCATCACTGACAATTAGATCAATTATATTCTCCTATATTTCAAATTGCAAATCAATAAACAGGTGCCGAGGATATTTGCTATTGAAAAGAGTAGCTATAATTTACTACATGTTATGTGCTGACCCTTTATTAAATACATCTCTCCATCTCATCCTCACAGCAGACCTCTGAGTTAGGCACTTTATTTTACCATTTTGCCAGAGTGTTTCAAATACAGTAAGACATCCCCTGAGTTTACATATCAAATCAGTAACAGAGTCAATATTTATTTATTTATTTATTTATTTATTTATTTTTAGGGAAACAGAACATGTGAGTGAGGGAGAGGATTAGAGGCAGAAAAAGAGAATCTTAAGCAGGTTCCACGCTCATTGTGGAACTCATCACAGGGCTCCATCCCAAGAGCCTGGGATTATGACCTGAGCTGAAATTAAGAGTAAGCCTTTCAACCACCTGAGCTACCCGAGCACCCCCAAAGCCAATATTTAAGCTGTGTTCTGTGAAAAACTTAACAGATGAACCTAGGGGAAGGGAAGAAAAGATAAAATAAAAACAGAGAGGGAGACCATTCATAAGAGACTCTTAAATACAAAGAACACACTGAGGGGTGATGGGGGTGCAGAGGTGGGGGGTGGATTAAATGGGAGACGGGCATTAAGGAGGGCACTCTTCGGAATGAACACTGGGTGTCATACATAGGAGACGAATCACTGCGTTCTACTCCCGAAGCCAAGACTGCATTGCATGTTAACTAACCTGAGAATAAAAAATAAAGAAGTAAAAAGAAACTATGGTCCATCTGATTGAAAATCTATGCTTTTCCCTACTTTGGCACACACCCTCCCTCTTATGTCTTATGAACATCTTATTGATTCCACACACCCCCCCCCAAGAGGGTTTAAAAGAACATGCCTAATTGATCATTCCAAGCAGCCTCAGTGGGATAGACAAAATACTGTGAAGTAAAGACTGAGGGAAGGACAGAGGGTACTATGTTTTACCTGAAGCTGTGGTACCATGGAGATAGGAAAGCAAACAAACAAAGAAGCAGGCAACAAAGGAAATAGAAACAAAGGTTGTGTCCTGATGAAGGTATTATCTCTACCCCAGCTGACAAACGCCAAATAGTGGTCAGTAATGCCTATGAGTGAAGAGGAAGGCGGGAAGCGGTAAGGTCCGTGAGGGATGATGCAAGGAAGAATAATACAAATGTAAACTTAAGAGCCACTGGAATGAAAACGGCAAGCCGTTTGGCTAAACCGAATAGTATGGTATGTCCAAAGTGTCCATTTTGAGCGATGAAGCTCCATCTACTGGGTCTCAACAGGATGAAGAATGTTACATTGTTTCCATATGGATGAAAAGGCAGTATGTTTGGCCAGCCTGGGTGGCTCAGTCTGTTTAGCGTCCACCTCTTGATTTCAGCCCAAGTAGGTAGTGAAGGACAATAGAAAGAGATAAAATACATCTGCAGAATCGTGGCAGCTCCTCAGGAAAATGGCAATGATTTTACTTTCCATTCTTGAGAAACCAAAATGAGCTGCTTCATCCCCTGTAGTGGGGAGCATAATTACCTGACAACCCCAACCGTTGCCCCTAAGTGTCCACCGTGAGGTTCATACGGAGCCCACACTTCCCACAGGCTACTCCTATGCAGGGATGGAACAGAGGTGGCTACGAATGCAGACTGCTCACGAGGAGACACAGAGTTCATCCAGCTGCAGTCTCTGTTTCAAGGATTCCCCATTGACTTGGCTGTATTTCTTGGAACTGGGCCTCAGCTCTAGATTCTTCAGACACAATCCTCTTACCTCTCCTACTCACACCTGCATTTAGATTTCATACCTGCATCTAGGTGTGATGGTTCTCACCACCTTGGCCACCCCTCTCCCCCCGCAACCAAGTCTCTCAGATGTCTAATGTATTCTGGGCATCTGCTTCTTGGAAGCCATGCAAAATTGTCATTGGGTGTTTTCTGTTATGTTATCTCAATCCGATAATTTCAAATTCCTGAAATACTGATATAATCAGTATTAGACAAACACTCAAACCTAAATCACCTGTTTACACAACCAAGAATCATCAGAGTTGAAATTTTATTCTAGATTTGATGAACCCTAACTTGTACAATATGTCTACTATGAATTTCAAAAATATAAAGCTATCAGGGAACATTTTCTATACAAGTATGTATAAAACTTTCATGCTACATTTAAATAAAGATCATAATATAAATGCAAACTGATCCCCAAAACCAGTCTTATGTCTTTTTTTTTTGACTCTCCACTTTCTTTGCTATTAGATGAATAATCACAAGACAGAAAGAAAATATGGGAAGAGAGATTATTTAATTTTGGCAAGAGGCAGATTGCATTGTTCTATGTATAGTAATTATGGAAATATCTTGGAGAATTTCCTAAAGATGACTTATTTTTATATTTTTAGGAGCCCAGTGTCTACATTCATCAACATTAATCAAGTTATTAGTGTGGGGGTAGGTGTTAGCATCATCTTCATGAACAAAGCGGTTGCATTAGAAAAAAAAAAACATGGTAAGCCTTGTGTATAAGAGTTAATGATGAAAGATTAACTTCTTTTCTTTTTTTCCATGATCACTGAATGTTGAACCATAGGAAACTGTAGCAGCTTCAGGGCTCACCCCTGCAGCCACATTGATGAAATGGGCGTGTACAGTTTACTCAATGAGTGACTACAATGTGGCAGATATCTATACCATCACGATGCCTCAAAGTGATTTGTTGTTGTTGTAACCAAACCCAAAAGGCAAATGATTCTGATAAAAAATCTAAATGTATCAATAATATATGTATTTTAAGAATTTCCTTGGAAGAGAGACTTATAATAGGTATTTGATGCCTCCTTTAAGAAGCCTTCTGAGATTATCCCAGACAGGTATGATGCCTGTATTAGTCAGGATTCTCCAGAAAAACAGAACAAATAGGATGTACGTGTGTGTGTGTGTGTGTGTGTGTGTATTTTAAACTTTCTTCTTTAAGAAAAAAATGCTAAAAATTATTTGCATTGATTCAAATTTCAACTTAGCATTCAGCAATTATCGTTACATAGTAACCTACCCTGGTAAACTAAGCCTTCAATAGTTCAATTGCATTTCCCTTAAAATAAAGAACAGCAAAGATTTGGGGCACCTCACACATATCCCCACTGTTGTTTGTAAATTTATATGCTCTCTGGGAGAATGCAATCTACTCTTAAAACTCTTTAAAAAAAAAAAAACTAAATATGATCCACAAAAATAGATCCTTGCAAATGGTTGTGAGAATGGATGAACCACGTAGTGGGTTTTTGTTTGTTTTTGTATGGTATCTCTGGGTAGTTAATTCATAACTGGTTTCTGGCAAATGAAACCTATGTATATTTTGGTTTTGTGTTTGATTCCAAGATTTTGTTCTCTCTCCTACAAGTTGATGATGCATTGAAACAGAGGTACCCTCTTAACTATCAGAAAAGCATGCCCAGTGAGTTTCAGACTACTGAAGTCAGTAAAAAGAAAAGTGATTTCTTAGATCCAGTCAAGATCAGAATTGGGGGATTCAGGATGGCCCCGACAAAATATTAAAGAGAAGGGCCTCTGATACTGTGTCCAAGGTGATCTCTCCATTTGTTTGTTTAATACGTGTAATCAAATTATTGCCATATCATAGGATAATTGCTAAAACAACAACAAATCAGGGGGTGATATAGACAAGAAGTATCCAGATGAGGAAATTAGGCAGAATTTCCTAGAATGGGTAATACTTGAGCTGAGTTTTGAAAGATGTTTAAGAATTAGAAAATCCAGACTATGATGAGAGTTAAATAGAGCATCAGGCTGCAACCACGGCCATGTGAGTATGTTCAGAATCAATTTCCGGATTTTTGGTAAGAGTTAAAGGTGAAGAGGAAAGCAGGTATTAAAGGGCTTGTTTGTCTCTGAGAAGTTTGAATTTCATCCAAAATAGAAGCGGGGGGGGGGGGGGGGCATGCATTATGGTTGCTGCCTTTTTTAGAGATTTTTATTTTGGACAAGTTTTCTCTTGACCATGGTCCTCCGTGTGGTTTGTTTCTGGTCTCGGTATCCTCATTTGCAATAGTCAACTCTCCTAAAGGACTTGCTCGGAACCCTCCCTGGCTTGCTCAGTCCAGACTGTTTTGGTGGGACAGCTGGCTCATTTTGGTGAGTGGAATCACACTGTCACTATTATTGGGTGTAATTGATTAAAGTCCAGGTAATGTGTATGACTTGAGAGTGGCAGGTGAACCTGGCTACTAAATCCTGTAAGGAAATGGGTTTGAGCATAATCTGACACCTGGAGATCAGCGTTATTTTCTCACAAAAGGGCTTTTCTTATCACTAGGATAAAAACTAAAGCTGAGCATATTTGTATCTCAAACAGATTTTTTTTTCCACCATAGTCTTTAGTTACCACACCTGGGCATTACTGTCAGTGGAAAAATTAATTTTGGAAGTTTTTCAGATCAAGTGGCAATGGTAAAGGTTATATATTTAAAAAAAAAACAGTTTGCCTTTTGCTTGCTGGACCCAAGCCTTGGAAATCTGTTTCAGGTAAAAAATTGTGTAAGAATAGGGGCGACTGGGTGGCTTGGTCGGTTAAGCGTCCGTCTTCGGCTCAGGTCATGATCTCGCGGTCTGTGAGTTCGAGCCCCACGTCGGGCTCTGTGCTGACTGTTCAGAGCCTGGAGCCTGTTTCAGATTCTGTGTCTCCCTCTCTCTCTGACCCTCCCCCATTCATGCTCTGTCTCTGTCTCAAAAATAAGTAAACATTTAAAAAAAATTAAAAAAAAAGAAATTGTGTAAGAATAAAAACAAATAATGAATAGTTTTTGTCTGATTGATTCATTTTTTTTTTTACAGAACGAAGAACAAACAAAAATTTTTCCAGTATCATTCGCTTCTTTATGTACCTATTTAGAATTACTCAATTCATCTGACAGTAGTGATTTCTCAGTTCTAAGAAGGGATATAATTACCAAGATAGTCTCAGCTCCCTTAAAAAATGCTTTCATTTCAAACATTTATCTGTCTTGAAGACTCTCACATCTATTTCATGTATAAAGGGGAAACTCCTATGGGGTATTAATATTCTGCCTCCCCTTTGAGGAAATTACAGAAAGAAATTATATTATCTTACCAAGGAGGGAAAATCATATAGAAAATGGTAGTAGGCATTGGGATAGTGTAGATTATTAAGAAAAGTGATTTTTAGCAAATTATTTATTTTTAAAAATGTGTTTTTACTCTGAATGATGTAGATAAAGACTTGTGAGTATCAGCTATGAAACTGTAACAGATGTATCCCTTTAAATTAGACATTTCGTGACTTTGTATGTTCTCAAAAGATTTAGAAATTTGACAAATAACTCTTCCTTTTATTGAGATATAATTAATATCTTCTATAGTGTAAGTTTAACATGTACACTGTGATAATTTAATCTCTCTCTCTCTCTCTCTCTATATATATATATATATAGTAATATATATCGTAATATTACCACTGTAGTACCAACTAACACCTCCATGAATTCAGATGATTATCATTTATTTTTTGTGGTGGGAGGATTTACGATCTAGTCTTTCAGCAATTTTCAAGTACATAATACGGTATTGTTAACTATAATCACAATGCTGTGCCTTGGATCCCCTGAACTTATTCATTTTCTGCCTGCAAATTTGTTCACTTTTACCGACATCTCCCCAATTACCCAATCCCCACACCCTAGTAATCATCATTTCACTCTCTGTTTCTGCAAGTGAAGTTTTTGTCTTGATTCTGCAATAAGTGATATTATATCTTATTTCTCTCTCTCTAACTTATCTCACTTAACATAATGCCCTCAACATCCATCCATGTTGTTGCACATGGCAGGATTTTCTTCTTTTCTAAGGCTCAATAATATTCACTTTTCTATATATACCACATCCCCTTTACCCATCCATCTATTGACATTTAGGTTATTCACATATCATGGCTATTGTAAATCATGCTACATTAAACATGGGAGTGCAGATATCTTTTTAATATCCTGTTTTGTTTCCTTTGTATATATACCCAGAAGTAGGCTATGTGGATCACATGATAGTTCTGTTTTTATTTATTTCTCTATTTTTCTTTTGAGAAATCTCCGTACTGTTTTCCATAGTCACAAATGAATTTGCATTCCTAACAACAGTACACAGGGGTTCCCTTTTCTCCACATCCTTGCCAAAGCTTATCTCTTATCATTTTGATCACAGCCATTCTTACAGGTATGAGGTCCTATCTGATTATGCTTTAGGTTTGTGTTTTTCTGATGATTGGTGATGTTGAGCGTATTTCTATGTGCCTGTGCCATTTGTATGTCTTGTTGAGAAAAATGACTCTTGATTTCCTCTGTGCATTTTTCAAACAGATTATTTTTGGGCTTTTGTTATTGAGTTGTATGAGCTCTTTATATATTCTGGCTATTAACTTCATCTGAGATACATGGTTTGCAAACCATTCCATAGTTTGCCTTTTCATTTTGTTGGTTGCTTTTTAGATGTACAGAAACATTTTAGTTTGATGTAGCCTCACCTGTTGATCTTTCGCTGTTGTTGCTTGTGATTTAGTTGTCAAGTCCAAAATATTGCTGCCAAGACCAACATCAGGAGCTTTCCCCCTGTTTTTTTTCTCCCTGGGGATTTGATGGTTTCACACCTGATGTTTAAGCCTTTACGTTTATTTATTTTTTGAGAGACATAGAAAGACAGAGCACAAGTTGTTGGGGGGGGTGGGCAGGCAGAGAGAGAAGGAAACACAGAATCCAAAGCAGGCTCCAGTCTCTGAGCTGTCAGCACGGAGCCCGACACAGTGCTCAAACTCACAAACCGTGAGATCATGACCTGAGCCAAAGTCAGATGCTTAACCGACAGTGCCACCCAGGCGCCCCTGATGTTTAAGCCTCTAAAGCTTTTTGAGTTAGCTGCTGTGAGCCGTGTAAGGTATGGGTCCAATTTCAGTTTTTTTCTGCATGTTGTTATGCAGTTTTCCCAACATCATTTACTAAAGAGACTATCCTCCCCACCTTGAGCATTTTGGGCTCCATTTTCAGACATCAGATGACCATATATGTGGTGGTTTATTTCTGGGAATTTCAGGGAATGTGATATCTCCAGCTTTATTTATTTGGTCAGGATTGCTTTGGTTATTAAAGGTCTTTCATGGTTCCATACAAATTCCATCCCTTTGATTGGAAGGATTTCCTTTCCTTTGGCTTACTTTTTTTCCCTTGGTGACATCTTCTGATTGCCTTCTTTTTATCTTTTGTGAATTGATTATAGGTTTTTGCTTTGCAGTTATCATGAGGCATGCATAAAACATTTTATAGGTATAACAGCCTATGTTATGCTAAAAGCAACTTAACATCAATCTTATACAAAGTCTCTTCCTTTTCACTTTTTCCTTTTGTTTTTAATGTCACAATTTACCTCTTTTTCTGGTGTATAGTCATTAACAAATAGTAACTATAGTTTTTTTAAATATTTTTATTTATTTTAATTTAGTTTTTTAATGTTTATTTATTTTTGAGAGAGAGACAGAGAGCAAGTGGGAGAGGGGCAGGGGGAGGGGCACAGAATCTGAAGCAGGCTCCAGGCTCTGAGCTGTTAGCACAGAGCTCGATGCGGGGCTTGAACCCACAAACCGTGTGGGGCTCGAACCCACCAACCGTGAGATCATGGCCTGAGCCGAAGTCGGATGCTTAACTAACTGAGCTACCCAGGCACCCTTAAAAAGTTTTATTTATTTTAAAGAGATAGAGAGAGAGAGCGCACCCTTGCATGAGGGGCAGAGAGAGAAGGGGACAGGAGATCCAAAGCAGGCTGTGTGCTGACAGCAGAGAGCACAATGCAGGACTCGAACTCATGAACTGTGAGATCATGACCTGAGCCGAAGTCAGATATTTAACGGACTGAGCCACCCAGGCTCCCCCCAGTAGCTTTAGCTATTTTAGTACTTTTCTTTTAGTCTTTATACCATAGTTAAGAGGTTAAGACACCATTATATTACAGAATCAGAGTTTTGTGAATAAGACTACATACTTCCCTTCACCCATGTGTTGTGTATTTTCCTGTTTTCATTTTACTAATTGACATCTTTTCAGCTTGAAGAGCTCCTTTCTGTATCTCTTCTAAGACAGGTTTGGGGTGATGAATTGCCTCAGCTTTTGTTTGGTAAAAATGTTGATTTCTCCTTAATTTCAGAAGGATGACTTTGCAGGATAGAGTATTCTTGGCTGGCTTTTCTTTTGCTTTTCTTTTAGCACCTTGAATAAATAGTCCCACTCCCTGGTGGCCTGTAGGGTTTCTGCTGAGAAACCCATCAATAGCCTAATAGGGTTTCCTTGTAGATTATGGGCTTTTTTTTTTTTTTTTTTTTCACTTGCTGCTTTTGGGAATCTCTTCATCTTTACTTTTTGACAAATTAATTGTAACGTGTTTGGAGAAGATCATTTGGATTAAAATAATGAGATGATCTATTGACTTCATGTCTCTTTTTAGGTTCACATAGTTTTCAGCTATTATTTCTTTAAATAAACTGCCTTGCCTCTCTCTTCTCCAGGATCAGCAATGATTTTGACATTGGGTCTTTTGACATTGTCCCATAGATCACATAGTCTTTTTTAAAATTCTTTTTCATTCTTTTTTATTTTGTTCTCTTTTGACTAAGTTATTTCAAAGTTCCTATTCTCTAGATCATTGATTCTATCTTCAGTTTGGTCCATTATGCTGCTGTTTCTGTCTATTACATTCTTCATTCACTGAATTTTTCAGCTCCAGAATTTCTGTTTGGTTCTTTTTATTTTATTTTATTTCACCTTTTATTTTATTTTATTTTATTTTATTTTATTTTATTTTATTTTATTTTTTAATGATTTCTCTTGCTTTGTTAAATTTCTCATTTATTTCGCATATTTTTTCCTATTTTCATTGAATTATCTTTCTGTGGTTTTTATATATATATATTATGGAATTTCTTCATCAAAGCAACTATTTTGAATTCTTTATGGGGTGAATCACAGATCTCCATGTTTTGGGTATGATTATTGAATAGCTACTGTGATCTTTTGGTGATGTCATGTTTCCTTAATTCTCCATGTTTCTTGGATTTCTGCATTGCTATGTTTTGTATTTAAAGTAGCAATTACTTCCCTCAGGATTTACCAGCCACCTTCAGGTGTGATCTATTTTTTTTATCGTTTTGCTTTATAGTCTGAGGATTTCTCTAGCTTTGCATGAATACACCTACTTCACACTTCTTTTTTCCTTTCTTGGCAGAATTCTTAAGCTTTTATTTCTTTTCTCCATCCTACAATCCACCAGACCATCTGCTGGAAACCTCTCTTTTGTTTCTGAAAGTGATACTACAAGTCACAATCGTGATTTCTCATTTGCCTATAGGCCCTGACCTGTTTCCTCTGCATATTTCCTGTTTACCTGAGCATACACAAAGAGCCAACCACAGAGTAAGGAGATGCATGGATTTGACACTGGGGGTGTCAGGGGATGTGCCAGTGGGTGGGGTCCTCAGGTAATGCTTTCCCAGCAGCTCTGGGTGGCTTTCCTGCTGTCATCAGGAACCACATCTCTTTAACGCCCTCTGATAGTCTATCCACTTGTCTCCCGCTCTTCTCCTCCCCATTCATGGAAGTCCTACTTTAGTACTCTGGGTTCTGATGGACAAAAATGTGTTTCTTTAGCAGCATCCTGCATGGCTGGGGAAGCTAGGCAGTTGCGTGCTTCTCTTCCTTCCCCCGCTGGAAAGACTGCCAACGTCCTCTGCTCTAAGGTGTGTCCTTTTGGGGTGAGGACTGATGCTGGCAGAGTTCCTCCTACCCACTTCAATATGTCCAAACCTGTAGTTTTTTGGGTTTGTTTGTTTTTTTTTTTTTTTGCTTCAACAGAGCCCTAAACTTCTCTGGAAACCTGAAACTCTACAAAGGCTCCCTTGTCTGTGGGTGTCCATCCCAATCAACACTCTCGAGATGCCACTAGACCAGGGTGAAGAGAGGCTGGAGCCAGTTCACAGGCTCCTACCAGTCCCATAGCCTATGTTGAGGTTGGTCTGCCTATTACCTGACGCAAAAGTGGGTGAAATTCCTCCTGGGTCTTTTTGTATACTGTGCTGAACCCCATAACTCTCAGAGAAGCACATTTGTTTATGGATAGATGCAGAATTTTAGTTTTCAAAGGTGGGGGACAAATGAAGGATGTCTTATGCTACCATGATGCTGGCATCAGTTCTGTTGAAGCATTCTTCACGTACTTGAAGCAAAAGCTTTCTAAGGATTTTGTCTGTAGGAGTTCGTGTAAAAGTGTGGTTCATGTCTTTCACACTTCTGTGAATATATTCATTGCCTTCTCAATACTCTGCCTCTGCTGCTTGCTGAGGACACACACACACACACACACACCATCACAGTCCCTGACCTCAAGGATTTCAGAGCCTTTTGCAACTGGTTCATAAACAAGTAATCCCCACAGTGTGATGGTCCATATCACCTTTGAATGCAGACATTTTCAAAGAATAACCTGCTCATTCTGTTAGGAAGTTAGTTAGGCCTGAGCAAGGAAGGGTCAAGCAGGTGCTAGCCACAACCTCAGAACCACCCTTGAGCCTTAACAGCCACACCTTCAGAACCACCTCCAACAACTTGCTCGTCATTAGAAAAGGAAGAGCTTAGCCACAGAGCTGGCTCAAAAGCCACAAGGGGACTTCTAAGAGCTGAGCAAGCTCACACAAGGTGCAGCTTGTCCTTAGGTTACCTTCCAGTCACAACAAAGCCCATTAAAAGCCCATAAATATGCCATATGTAAATAAACACAATTATAACTGAGTACCTCACGGGTAGGCACATGCGCACAGGCCAAAATGTTATACGATCCCAGCTGCCAGTCAAAATGTCCGTCAATGCCAAATTTACATGCACATGAAGCAGGCTTAAAAGAATGCAGCCAGAGCTTCTCAGAGCCATTGCCCCTGTTGCTGTAGCAGTGGCCCGCTTTCACTCTTGAAAGTGGACTGTACCTATCAACGCCATAAACTCTAACCTCCCCATTCTCGTCTCAGGTATCCATTTCTTAGATGCATCTGGGACAAGAACAGAGGGACCCAGAAACAATTCTACCATTAAGCTAAGATGGATATTACAAAACTGATTTCTAAGAGTTCTATTATAGGGGCATCTGGGTGGCTCAGTCGGTCAGGTGTCTGGCTTTGGCTTAGGTCATGATCTCATGGTTCATGAGTTCGAGCCCTGCATCTGGCTCTGCACTGCAGGGCAGAACCTGCTTGGGATTTTCTCTCTCTCCTTCTCTTTCTGCCCCTCCCATCCATTCTTTCACTCTCTTCTGAAATAAATAAAGAAGCAAACTTTTAAAAAAAAGTCTTAAAAATCTTATTATATCGCTAAGGATACAAAGAAACTCTCACGACCAAAGTCCAGACAAGTAGTATCTTTATTTAGAGAAGTGAGTTACTACTGCTCTTACTCATGTAGAGATGCCTGACAAGGAAATTTCAGTAAAAAAAAAAATAAGGAGAAACCAATACAATTTTAAATAACTTTAAGCAGCCATGTGAACACAGGCATGACAGATTAATATCCTAAGGAGCCCTAAAATACTGATCATGTCTGTACCCACCCGCCACCTCTTTTACGTTGTAACTGAAGGATCACTGAAAGAGGACAAGACAAATTATTCATGAAGAAGAAGAAGAAGAAGAAGAAGAAGAAGAAGAAGAAGGCAAGAAAGAAAAAGAAAGAAAGAAAGAAAGAAAGAAAGAAAGAAAGAAAGAGAAAAAGAAAGAAAGAGGAAGGAAGAGAGGGAGGAAGGAAGGAAGGAAGGAAGGAAGGAAGGAAGGAAGGAAGAGTGAGGAGCTGAAAAAACCACCCTAATGTGGTTTTTAGATCCATTTCTGGAAAGGGGCAGAGTTGAGGGACAGAAACTTCTCTAACTAATTTAGGGCTTTTCCGAAGAGGAGTGGGGTCTCTCTCAGAGGCCAGGCCCAAAGTGTGAGGGCTGAAAGAATTCTCCCAAGGCTCATAAACCTGGGAATAGAATCTGAGAACAAAAAGAGGTGCCAAGTGCCAAGGATTCAAAATTAAAAAGATGAGCTGTAAACCTGAGAGACATATTTTATGGTTCAAAGAGTCGGTGGTTCAACTTTGAGGTTCAAGAATATCTCAGAAATATTGACAGTGTTCAGTTGCCTGTCTTTGTTAAAGAGAACATCTTGACCTTGCCTTTAAAATCTTTGAAGCTAATGTGAAATACATCAAATTGACATTGTATCAACCCCAGACCTAGCCAAACTACAGATCAGGTTCTTGAACTGTTTCCACTTGAGCAGCATCCTATGAGAAAGAGTGTATTATTTCCTGAGATAAATAATATGTATTTAATATTTTTCTTCTATTGTTTAACAGAAAATGCCCAATATGTAATAAAAATCAAAAGATGAAGAGAACGTGGCAAATATTGGAAGACACGTAGACTTAATGGAAACAAAATTAAATAAAAATGCAAAAAAAAAAACAGATATTATATAAGATGGATAACAGAATGGACACAACAAAGAAAAAATCAATAAAGAAACAGAACATATGAAAATATTGTAATAAAACACAAAGAAAAGGATATGAAACAATATGACAGAGCATCATCTCAGGTCTATAGGAAAATATCAAATAGTATTCTATATGTATTGTTAGAATAAGGGAAAAACAAGAAAGAGAGAATGGTGTGGAGGAAATATTTCAACAGGTAATGATAAAGAAATATCCAAGTGTTAAACAACATCAGTCTCAATCAATACAGGCAAGAATCTCAGCAAATCTTATGTGGGTTAAACACAGAATACCAAGAATCATTTTTGCTGAAAACTAAAGAGAAACAGAAAATGTTTAAAAGCAACTAGAAGAAAACAGGGACTTTAAATGCAAAAGGAAAATGATGTAAGTAATAGCTGACATTTACTGGAAGTAGGAAAATTGTTTGTCTTTTAAAGCACTTAATGAAAAAAAACAACACACACACAAAAGAATTAACCTTTAATTTTACAACCAGTGAAACACATTTTAAAAGTGAAGGTGAAATAAAGATATCCTCAGACAGGCAGAGACTGGAGTTTGTTGTTAGTGCATGTGTAACACCTAAAAGACTAAAAGTAACACGTTAAAGTGAAATATGTTATCAGATGAAAATTCATATTTTCAGGAAAAACAAACCCACAAGACCACTAGAAGTGTACTATGTGTCTATAAATATAAAAGGCATATTAAAATCCTTTATCATGTATATAAATTCTTAGATGCATATATACACACACACATGATCATTTACTAAGTTTTGTTAAAAGTCTATTCACTTTTAGGGTACAATGAGAATATACTGTGGAATTGATGGTATATGTTTAAAATACAAGTTAGTTTCAGGTGTACAATATAGTGATTCAACGTGCACTTAATCCCCATCCCTTATTTCACCCATCCCCCACCAACCTCCACTCTGGTAACCATCAATTTGTTTTCTACAGTTAAGAGTCTGTTTTTTGGTTTGTCTCTTTTCTTTCTTAGTTAATTTATTTTGTTTCTTAAAGTCCACATGTAAGTGAAAGCGTATGGTATTTTGTCTTTCTGCGACTGACTTATTTCGGTTAGCATTATACCCTGTAGATTCATCCATGTTGTTGTAAATGGCAAGATTTCATTAGTTTTTTATAGATGAGTAATATCTCATTGTAAAAACCACATTTTCTTTATCTATTCACCTATTGATAGACACTTTGTCTGCTTCCTTAATTTGACTATTGTAAATAATGCTGCAGTAAAAATAGGGGTGCATATATCTTTTGAATTAGTGTTTCCATATTCTTTGGGTAAATACCCAATACTGGAATTGTTGGATCATATGGTAGTTCCATTTTTAATTTTCTGAGGAAACTTCATACTGTTTTCCACAGTGGTTGTGCTAGTTTGCATTTCCACCAACAGTGAAAGAGGATTCTTTTTCTCTACATCCTTGACAATACTCATTTCTTGTGGTTTTGATTTTAGCCATTCTGACAGGTGTGAGGTGGTATCTTATTGTGGTGTTCATTTGCATTTCTTTGGTGATAAGTGATGTTGAGCATCTTTTCATGTGTATGTCTTCTTGGGAGAAATGTCTACTCAGTCTCCTGCTCATTTTTTTTTGAAATTGGATTATGTGAGTTTAGAATGTTGTATAAGTTCTTATATTTTTTAGATATTAACCCTTTTAGGTTACATAACCTTTTTGGATATGTCATTTGCAAATACCTTCTCCCATTCAGTAGGTTGACTTTTGGCTTTGTTGATTCTTCCCTTTGCTGTACAGAAGCTTTTTATTTTGATATAGTCCCAATATTTTACTCTTGGTTTTGTTTCCCTTGCCTCAGGAGACACATTTAGAAAAGTGTTTCTGTGGTCAGTGTCAAGGAAATGACTGCCTGTGCTCTGTTCTTTGATTTTTATGGTTTTAGTTCTTACATTTAGGTCATTTTGAGTTTATTTTTGTGTATGTTGTGAGAAAGTGGTAAAATTTCATTCTCTTGTGTGTAGCTGTCCAGTTTGCCCAACACCATTTGTTGAAGACACTTGTCTTTTTCCAATTACATATTCTTGTTTCCTTTGTTGATTAATTCACCGTATAATCATGAATTTATTTCTGGGCTGTCTATTCTGTTCCCTTGACTTTTCTGTCTAATTTTGTGCCAGTACCATACTGTTTTGATAACTACAGCTTTGTAATATACCTTGATATCAGAGATTGTGATACCTCCAGTTTTGTCCTTCTTTTTCAACATTAGGGTTGAGACTGACACAACAAAGAATAGATGGAGTTATACTCCTCTAAGACTTTCACCATGTTCAGGAAATAGCTTCTTATTTTTTGAAAGGAGAGTGGAATGAATTAAAATTCATATCTTAACCCTACAGCAATTCTATTTAATGGAACTTTCTATGATGATGGAAAAATTCTGTCCAGCATGACTGAGAAGTTAAAATTTAATCTTATTTAATTTTAATTAATTTAATTTTATGTAATCACATGTGGTTAGTGACTACAGTATTAGAGATTGCAACTGAAACAAACCAGTAAAGGGGTATCTGGGTGGCTCAGTCAGGTAAGCTTCTGACTCTTGATTTCAGCTCAGGTCATGATCTCATGATTGGTGAGATTGAGCTCCACATCTGGCTCCATTCTGACATTGTGGAGCCTGCTTGGGATTCTCAATCTCCCTCGCTCTCTGCCCCACCCCCACTCACACTCTCTATCCCTCTTAAAATAAATAAACACATCTTAAAAGAATAATAATGAAATATAAGATGCATAATCAATTCACCTGACAGAAGAAAGAGAAGGAAGAATAAGAACCAAAACCCATAGAATAAATATAAAAAGCATACAAGATGGGCGAAATAAGTTTAATGCTGTCTATATATACATTAAATATCAATTGACTACACATTCCACTAAAAAGACAGATATCGTCATACTAGATCTTTTTTTTTTTTTTTTTTTTTTTTTATTTATTTTTGGGACAGAGAGAGACAGAGCATGAACGGGGGAGGGACAGAGAAAGAGGGAGACACAGAATCGGAAACAGGCTCCAGGCTCTGAGCCATCAGCCCAGAGCCCGACGCGGGGCTCGAACTCACGGACCGCGAGATCGTGACCTGGCTGAAGTCGGACGCTCAGCCGACTGCACCACCCAGGCGCCCCTAGATCTTTTTTAAAAATGCAAATCTGACTATATGCTCTTTATAAGAAATGCAATTTAATTGTAAATACAAGCACAGATTGAAATTAAAAAGGTGAAGAGGTATACTGTGAAAGCACTAAAGATGAGCAAAATATGTTGTGTTAATATCAGACCAATTCACCTTGAGGCCGGAAAATAGTACTAGAAAGAAAGATTGATTAATATTGATGAAAAAATCAATTCATAAGGAAGATATTTTTTTAATATGAAATTTATTGTCAAGTTGGTTTCCATACGACACCCAGTGCTCATCCCAACAGGTGCCCTCCTCAAAGGAAGATATTTTTTTTAAATGTGTACACCCTAACAAAGCGAATGAAGCAAAATCTAATAAAAATAAAAGGAGACATATAAGCCAATCCACTGTTAAACCTGGAGGCTTAAGACTCCTCTTTCAGTAATTGAGAGAACACCTAGAAGGAAATCCAGAGAGAATACGAGAGGCATGAAAAATATCAATCTACCTTTCCTAGTTGATATTTCTAGAACACTACTGTGGACATAATGGTGTTCCCTACCCACCACCCCCCCCCCCCCTTTCACATGTTGAAGCCCTAAACTCCAATATGACTGTATTTAGAGTTTGGACCTTTAATTAAGTAACTAAGGTAAAAGATAATAAGGGTAGGATCCTAATCCAACAGACTGGCATTTTTATAAGAAAAGGAAATTTAGATGCATACCCAGGGGAAAGACCATATAGAGACAGAGGGGAAGGCAGTCATGGACAAGTGAAAGAGAGAGGCCTCAGATGGAGCTCCACCTGACAACAGCTTGATCTGGGACTTTCAGGTTACAGAGAAACATAAGAAATGGGTTTTCTATCCTGTGGTACTTGGTTAGCAAACTAATACAGACACTTTCCCAGAAATAGCAGAAATTGTATTGTCCGTAAGTGGACATGGAACATTCATTGAGATATACCATATTCTAGACCAAGAAGCAAAACTTACAGATATAGAAGGAGTGAAATCCCAAAGTACTTAACTAAACAACACGTTTCTAGATAACACATGGGTTAAAGAGGAAGTATCAAGACGCATTAAAAGCTTTCTGAATTGAAGAAAATATGACACATCATATCAATATTTATTAGATGCAGCCATGAGAACACAAGTAGGGTAATTTATATCATTAAGTTTATACCATATTTTTGTAAAAAAAATAGTTTCAAATTAAGATTTAGACTGATGAAACGTAAAAAGGAAGAGCAAATAAAACTCAAAGCTAGCAAAACGTAGTATTAGAAATCAATTAAATTGAGAATAAAAAAAGAATGCGTAATATCACTGATTTAGCAAAAGCTAGTACTTTGAGGAGGTCAATAAAATTTATAACTCTAGCCTGACCTAACAGTAAAAAAGAGAAGACATGGAATATGAATATCAAAAATGAAAAAGGGACATCATCAGTACAATATTACAGACATTAAAAGGAGAGTCAGAGTTTAACACAGGTAACATAGCAACAAGAAAATTTCTAGACCTAGATTATTTCATTGGGCAATTTTACCAAATGTCTAAGGATGAAATAATACACAACATACAATACACAATATAGACAACCTTTTCTAGAATAACGTTGAAATCAGCAATATTCTTATACTAAAAGTAGATGATTATGGTAAGTCCTTATGAGAAAAGATGCATAATCCATCACAAAATATTAGCAAATTTTATCTAATTATATATAAAAATGGATACTGGATCATGACCCAATGGGATTTATCCAGAAATCTAAAGCTAATTCAACACTGAAAAATCAATGTATGATATGCTTGAATCAAGATGTAATACCATATCCTGAGCCATAGAACAATTCTTGACCGATGTAAAAGAACTAAAATTATATAAAGTATGCTTTATGATAATAGTAGAATCTAGAAACTAGAAATCAATAGCAGAAAGACAGGAGGACAATCTCTGAATACATAGAAATTAAACAACATGCTTTTAAATGATCAGGAATTCTCAAAGGAAACAAAAAATATGCACAACTCAATGAACATTGAAAATACAACACATAGGGGTGCCTGAGTGGCTCAACCGGTTAAGCGTCCAACTTTGGCTCAGGTCATGATCTCATGCTTCGTGAGTTCAAGCCCCACATTGGGCTCTGTGCTGACAGCTCAGTAATATAATACTCACTGGTAAAAAGAATGAACATTTTTCTAAAACAACAACAACAACCACAATAACAAAAGACCAAACACAGAGGCTTACTCACCACTTCTATTAAGCATATTATGGAAGTTCCAACTCACTATAATAAGGCAATAAAAAGAAAATATGAGGGATACAGATTTAAAAAGAAAAATAAAATCTCTATTTGCAGATGGCATGACATTGATTGTCATGGATACAAGATGAATACACCAAAATCAATCACATTTTTATGTACCAAAAATGCACACGTGGACACTGAAACTAAAATACAGTATCATTTACAAATGTTTCAAAGACAGTAAAATTCTTGGGTCTACTGTTAACAAACATGCAATCAAGATCAATATGTTGGACATTTTAAAATGCTGATGAAAGGAATCAAAGACCTAAATAATTGAAAGACATACTACGATCTTGGATTCGAAGACAATGTAGCAAAGATGCAACACTGATAGAAGGAATAGAATCTTAGATCAATGGGTTATAATAACAGACTCAGAAAAAAACCCACACGCATGTGATCAACTGATCTCTGACAAAGGAGAAAAAGCAATTTAACTTCAACAAACAGCATTTGAGCCATTGGAATTTCATTGAAAGAGGGGGAAAGAACCCTTGCCTTAAATCTCACATCTTACACAAATATTAAGTCAAAATGGACTTAAGTATAGAACATAAAACTATAATACTTGTAGGGAAAATCATAGAAGCAAAAAAGAAAAAGAAGAAAATCTTCAGTATTTACAACCAGATATAGAGTTTCTTAGATTTGACAGCAAAGCATGATGTGTAAATTTAAAAAATGATCAATTGGACCTCATCAAAATTAAAAGCTTTTGCTGTGTAAAAGCCCATGCAAAGTAGATAAAAAGACAAACTACAGAGCATGAGAAAAATATTTTCAAACCTGTATATGACACAGTACTACCATCTGTATGATATTCAGAACTACATAATATGAAAGAATTTTCAAAAGTCAACAGTAGAAACATTAAAATAATTGGCAATATCACGTCCTGGTGAGGAGTCACAACAATTGGGATTCTTATGCATTGCTGATGTGACTACAAAAAGCTGCAGTCATTTTTGAAATGAGATATACAATTTCCTAGCAAAGTTAAATGAATATTTACTATATGATCCAGCAATGTCACTCCTGGTTATTTACTTTAGTGAAGAAACCTGGTACATGAATAGGGGTTTTACTCAGAATCATCTACACCTGGAAATAATAATAATTTTCTTCAATCAGTAAATGGTAAACAAATTATGATATGTCCATACAGTGAATTGTACTCAGCAATAATAAGAAAAAATAGTGGTACACACAGAAACATTGAAAGGTCTCAAACGCATCATTCTGGTAAGAAGAAGTCAGATTCAAAAGGCTATACAGGTTTCAGTCTTTTTACATAGAATTCCTGTATAAGTAAAACTATCAGTGACTACTGGGAGATAGGAGTTGGAGGAAAGATAGACCACAAAGGAACACACAAGAAATTGAGGAAGATATGTTCTACATCTTGAGAAGGCTTGTTTTTAAGCGATTGTGTATTTTGTCAAAATTCTCAGGATTGTACACAAAAAAAGCTTTTTTTTTTTTTACAGAAATACATAGCATCAAAAACCATGAAATACTTCTAGATAAATCTAACAAAAGATATGTAAGACCAGACAACTAGAAAACTTTGTTGAGAGAAATTGCATAAATACTGAGATACCATATGCTCAGGAACTGGAATACTCAAATTGTTACGAGTTCACACTCGAAATTGGCCTATAGGTTTCCCTGAATCCCTGTTAAAATTCTAACAGGCTTTTATTTTTTAATAAATTCTAAAATGTATTTGGAAAGCCTAAGATATCAACTAGCAGAAACAATCTTCAACACAAAGAACCAAGTTGGAATATTTATACTATTTGATTTCAAAGCTTACTTAACAGTAACTTTACAAGCTGTAATAATCAAATCAATTTGATATTGGTGTGATAGACAAATAAATCATTGTAAGAGAATAAAACCCCTGAAATAGATTCACACATAAATGGGCAATTCATTTTCAATCATTATACTGGGATAATTCCAAGGGAAAAATGAAAACAAATTTTATAAATATTGCTAGAAAAATTGGGTTTGTGTTTTTGTATGAAGATTGACACTTTGTCTCCTGAAGGATAAAAGATTACCTAAAGATAAAATCCAAAGTCATAAGGCTTCTGGATATTGAAGTAGAATTGTAATTTTACATTAAGTAAAGATTTCATAGACAGGACACAAAAAAGACAAACCATAAAAGAAGAAAAATGTTACATTGGATTTTATCAGAATGAAAAGAAATGCTGCTTATCAAAAGATACTAGGAAATCTACAATGTGGGAAAAATATTTGCAGCTATATATGAAAAAGGACTTTTACCTAGATTAAATAAAGAATTCTTACAAATCAATAATAAGTAACTAATCATACAAAAATTAACTGGCAAAACACTTATACAGATGTTTCAGCAGAAAAAGATATATGAGAGGTCAATAAGCACATGAAGATACTCAACCTCACTAGTAATCAGGAGGATGCAAATTATAATCACAATGATATTCCATTTCACACCCACCAGAAGAATAGGTTTTTTTTAAATTATTGTTGTTTTGTTTGGTTTTATTTTGTTTTGTTTTGTTTTGAAAGCTAATAACAACTATTTCTACAGATATGGAATAACTGAAACTGATGCATTGCTGATAGGGTCAAGGCAGTTGATTCATTTGGAAGAACTATGTGGAATATTCTTATGAAGCTAAGCATGAATCTCCCTTGTGAGGTAGTGATTTTACTCTCAGTTATGGTCTCAACAAAAGTATAAACATATATTCACAAAACGATTGGTCTGATAATATTCACAGCAAGTTTAATCATAACAGACTAAAAGTGGAAAAAAAATCTGCTTGTGAATGGGTCAATAGTGTTATATCCATACAACTGAAGACTTCATAACAATTTTTAAAAATTTACCAAGTGAGGGGCGCCTGGGTGGCTCAGTCGGTTAAGTGGCCGACTTGAGCTCAGATCATGATCTCACATCCGTGAGTTTGAGCCCCGCGTCGGGCTCTGTGCTGACAGCTCAGAGCCTGGAGCCTGTTTCAGATTCTGTGTCTCCCTCTCTCTGACCCTCTCCCGTTCATGCTCTGTCTCTCTGTCTCAAAAATAAATAAACGTTAAAAAAAATTAAAAAAAATTTACCAAGTGAGCTCATCACATAGATGAATATGAAAATATTATACTAAGTGAAAGTAGCCTGTTCAGAACAATAGAATACATATATGATATTGATGAGGGAACCAAAGGCAAGCTGAGGGCAAAGTACAAGCAAACACCACCCTCCCCGCCCCCCTCTGCCCCCATCCCTCACACATATGTCAGGTATGTATGATATTCCTCAGGGATTCCTGGCAGTCCCAGAACAAAGGAAAGTGAAAAGCCATTGGTTAACTGATAGAGATCACAGTCATGCAGGACATGAGTCTCTGTCAGTTTACAAATGTCTTAGTAAATTACAAGAAAGAGGCAATCTTATCAGTAGCCTAATCTTCAGAAACCCATAGACTCAATTTCCTGGAGCCCTAACATGACCACAT
The DNA here is from genome assembly GCF_024362965.1 of Panthera pardus. Lineage (NCBI taxonomy): Eukaryota > Metazoa > Chordata > Mammalia > Carnivora > Felidae > Panthera > Panthera pardus. The sequence goes on from NW_026526655.1 coordinate 106,161,395, forward strand.
TTCCTTCCATAGTGATCTGGGGAACAAAGGCAAGACAAAAATATAAATAAAATTAAATTTCTTTATAACTTGCCACCCATTGACAAATATTTGAGATAGGCAGAGTAAAACCTTCCTCCGGGACTCCCTACTGTCTTAGTGTTAATGCCTTACTAGAGAGAAAATAACTATAGCTCAATAGTAACAAGGCCTCCAGTATCTTATGAGTCCTCTCTAGCATCTGAAAGTCCATTTAGAAACCTCACTTTTGCCTTTATGTCCCCCAACTCCATACTATATTATCAGTCACTCTTCACGACCTCAGTGCGGATTTATCTGCCCACAGCTCCTATCCCAGTGTGTTAATAAAAGCACCCTTTTGCACCAAAGACATCTCAAGAATTCTTTCTTGGCCATGGGCTCCAGATCCATCCAGGCCACCTGCCAGTCCAAAAGCACATCAATATCATTCATGTTAAATACAACTACAAGCAAAACTAATCTATGGTAATAAAAATTAGATAGCTGTGGGAGAAAGAGCATTGCTATTGACTGGACAGGAGTGTGGCAAAACTTGCAAGGGGGATGAAAATGTTCTATTTACTATTTCTGATAGTGTGTACAGAATGTTACACAATTTTCTAGAGTCTAAATATAAAACATTTAAGGTCTGTGCAATTTAGTTTGTTAGTTGCATCTCACTGACCAAAAAAAAAGAAAAAAAATACAGCATGAAATGTACTAAGAGGGTAAAGACAGCGAGCTGAAGCAGACATACAAGAGGCACTCAGTCATACAAGTCATACACGTCAGCAGACATATAAGAGGCGTGGAGGTAAGGAGTACACTTGGAGCTGCCCCCAGCTTACAGGGAAGACAGGGTCTATTTGTTACAGAGTAAAGGCCAGTAAACTAAACTGTAAGGAAAAGGAACTGAAAATGGGAAAGCCAAATTATTGAGCTAGATGCGCTTCTCCATTTCCTTCCTTCCTTCTTTCCTTCCTTCCTTCCTTCCTTCCTTCCTTCCTTCCTTCCTTCCTCTTTTTCTTTCTTTCTTTCTTTCTTTCTTTCTTTCTTTCTTTCTTTCTTTCTTTCTTTCTTTCTTTCTTTCATCTTTCTTTCTTTTCTTTCTTTCCACCTAGACCTTTTAATGATTCCAGTCTATTCTCAGCTATGCCAAAGGGAAATAGAGAAAGTTTTTTATCCTTGCTTGGGCCAGGCTAGGATGTCCACTGAAGCCTGAATGAATGTTGGAAGATGGACCATGTGAGGGGAAGATCCCCAAGGGCTCTATTTTCAAAGTGTGTTTCCAGAACTAAAATATTGGTATCACCTGGGAGCTTGTTAGAGGTACAAATTCTCAATCTTACTCAGACCCAAAGTGTCAGAAACTCTGGGAGCCTCTTTAAAGCCATCTGCTTTAACCCTAAGCCCTCAAGGAGACTCTGCTACACCCAAAGGTTTGTGAATCAGCGCTTAAAGGGAAAGAACATTCTTGTGAAAAAACAGTCAAGGCCACAGGATTCAGTGCCTCCCTCTAGTGGGTCAGCATCTTTTGTGTTCCATCCTGGAAGATAAGGATTCCATTATGTGGCATTGGTCTGAGAGTGCATTTAGTATTTACATTCTAATAAATCCTGGTGGAATGCTAATGCAGCTAGGGGTGGGGACACCACCCTTTGAGAACTGACTATTCTATGATTAGAGACAAAAAGTGTCTTTATATGAGGTCTGAGAAGTTTCCCAGAGGGCCTGCCACCTGCAGGAGGCTTTGGAGAGGTAAGTTTTGAGCATACAATTAAAGAGGACCTTTTTTTATAATTAATTTTTATTTAGAAATATTATACAGAAAAAATAAACAAATATATAATATACATTATATAAAATATATTTACATATAATGTAATTAATAATATAATATAATTAATATACTATACTATACTATACTATAATATAATATAATATTCTCAAGTTAAATAGCATACAGTGTAGTCTTAGCTTCAGAAATAGAGCCCAGTGATTCATCATTTACATATGACAACCAGTGCTCATCCCGAAGAGTGTCCTCCTTAATGCCGGTCACCCAATTTCCCCACTCCTATCACTCCTCAGTTTGTTCTCTGTATTTAAGAATCTCTTATGGTTTGCCTCCCTCTCTGTTTTTATCTTATTTTTCCTTCCCTTCCCCTATGATCATCTGTTATGTTTTTCAAATTCCACCTGTGACTGAAATCATGGGATATCTGTCTTTCTCTGACTGACTTATTTCTCTTAGCATAATACACTCTGGTTCCATCCATGTTGTTGTTGCAAATGGCAAGATTTCATTCCTTTTCATCACCAAGTAGTATTTCCTTGTGTGTGTGTGTGTGTGTGTGTGTGTGTGTGTGTGTATGTGTGTATATATATATATGTATATATATATATATATATATATGTATATATATATATATATATATATTCTTAATCCATTCATCAGTCAATGGACATTTGGGTTCTTTTCATACTTTGGCCATTGTTGACTGTGCTATAAACAAAGTGCATGTGCACCTTTGAATCAGCGATTTTGTATCCGTTGGATAAATACCTAGTAGTGCAATTTCTGGGTCCTAGGGTAATTTTATTTTTAATTTTTTGAGGAACCTCCACACTGTTTTCCAGAATGTACCAGTTTGCATTCCCACCAACAGTGCAAGTGGGTTCCCCTTTCTCCACTTCCTGAAAGGCCACAGCTAATATCATCCTCAGTGGGGACAAACTGAGAGCTTTCCCCCTGAGATCAGGAACATGAAAGCGATGTCCAATCTCACCACTGTTTTTTAACATAGTGTTGGAAGTCCTAGCAGCAGCAATCGGACAACAAAACAACACTAAAGGCATCCAAATTGGCAAAGAAGTCAAACTTTCACTCTTCACGGATATGATACAGACATGATACTCTATATGGAAAACCCAAAAGACTCCACCAAAAAACTGCTAGAACTGATACAAGAATTTAGCAAAGTCTTAGGATATAAAATCAATGTACAGAAATTGGTCACATTCCTATACATCAATAATGAAGCAACAGAAGCGGGATATTTTTAAAGAAATTGTAGGTTACAAGAGGATTGCAAGCCTGTTAAAAACTGCATGATAAGAGTTGAGAGGGTGTAAATTACTAGGATGATGAAAAGACTCATGGGGATAATGAGATACTGTTCTTATATCAACGTACTATTGGGCATCAGTAGAAAATAAAAGCTAGGGGGAGAATGCGGATTTTATCCTTCATTTACCAGAGCACATGTGGTGGCCTGTCTTCCAGCCACGTATTTCATCAAATGACTCAAACTCTTCAGAAATTATACCCTGGTGTGCTTTCTTGTGAAATGATATTAATCCATATTTTGCTAATCTCTAGACTCGTCACATCTTATGCATATATCTTGTTCTGATCTCCTCACCTGATCTCCTTTACCAGCAAAGGAACTTGCTTAGCATAATGCAAATTTCAAATCTATTTTATGTCTTAGCAAATTTATCCTCACAACTGCCATAGACATATTGTTCCATTTTCCAAATGGAGGTACTGAGGCTCAGAATGCTTATTCATCCCACCCAAGGTCATATGGGCTGTTAGAGACAGAGCTAACCCCTGGGGAAATGCTTTTTATATTCTTGGAGTATTTCTACCTTTGATTTGTCCTGGTTTTAGGGCTGCTTTCTGGGAAGTCAGTGTAAGAAAGATCATTCTTAGATTCTTCCCAAAACATAACTCTGTTTGTCACTGCCTGTTAATTTTCCCCTGCTACCTCTTATTAGTCTCCTTAGTAACTGCATTATTTAACTCTATTAAATATTTAGGAGTGCAGTATAAGAGATGTCATACAAAATAAAGTTTTATTATCCACAGGATGCAGGTACACATGTATATTATGTGCAGAGACAGATGCACAATCCAGAGAAAGATTATGCCCCAGGGGGTCTTTTATCATCTGCCCAAGCTTATATTCTTTACCTTTCCTCTCTGGCTTGGGTCTTGCCATGGCAATTTATGCCTTTCTGACCTTCAAGTAGAAAGGCATCCCTTCTGCATTCTGCCAGGAGACACAGTCAGGGCTGTTCAGAGAACTGCATCCCTGGGTCCAGTGTCATGGAATCAATCTTCCCCAAGGAGTAAAGGTCAGGAATCACTTAGACGTTTCCAATTCTGTGGCTACAGACTGCATCCCTTTATAGAGTGGTTAGCCTCTAAGCCATAGCCAGAATTGGAAAGTGGCAGAGTTCAAACTAGAACTTGACGTTTGCTAACTTCTGGTTGAAGTTTGTTTGGGTGTTTGTTTGTTTGTTTGTTTGACCTCCCAGCTCCAGCAGTTAATTTTGCCTTCTCCATTATTAAAAGTATAATGAGGCATTCTACATGGTCATTTTTGGCCAGTGGTGATGGGGTGACTGGGCAAGGATAATAGACCCTGCTGACTTTCTGTATATAATTCCTGTAGCAACAGCATCTGAGACTCGCATTTTCTGTCCTTTTGATGATCTGTCCAGCTGTCTGCCTTCATATGTATGAGCAGTGAGTCCTGGCAAATAGTTGTTTCACAATAAATATTTGTTTAACCATCCATTTTTTATGAATATATATTGAGCTCCATTTTGTGCTTGATATTGTTTTAGCCATCAGAGGATAGCATATTCAATGAAAGAAACAAGGTTTTTACTCTCCCGGTCCTAGTGGAGGAGACAGATATTAATTGAATAAATGTATAAATGAATGAACATTGCTGAGTGCAATCAGAGCCTATATGGGGAGTTTGCAACATGTCACTTACTAAATATCTAAATAAGCGGATATGTCTCTGAATGAGGTAAACAGATTATCCTTTAAGTCTTAATAGGCAATAGAAATGATAATAAATGGAGGTTATAAAGTCAATGTGATCCCAAATAAAAGAATATGGTGTTAATGTCACTGCAGTGGGCAGAATAATGGTCCCCAAAGGTGTCTGGGTCCTAATCCTCGGATCTTGTGGTTATATTATCTAACATGGCAAAAGGGGCTTTGCAGATGTGATTTGAAGTTAAGAACCTTGAGATAGCAAGATCATCTCTGGTTAACTGGGGAGGCCCAGTGTAGAAGCACGAATCCTTAAAAGTGGAGAAGTGTTCTTGACTGTTGTCAAAATTAGAGATGTGACAACCAGAGCAGGGGCATATAAATGGTGTCATGAGGTTTTGAAAATGAAAGAAAAAGTCCATAAGGCAAGAGTACAGGCAGCCTCTAGAACCTAGAATAGAGGAGTAAATAGATTCTCCCTGGCATCTTGGCAAAGAACATGGTGCAGTACAAGAGGCATTTCAGTTTTAGTCCAGTGAGTCTGGGGTTGGACTTCCGATATTCGGAACTGGAAGACGGTATACTTGCATTGGTTCAAGCCAATAAATGAGTGGTGAGTTGTTTCAGCAGCAATGAGAAATGATTGCTGTCACCGTGGAAGGGACAATGAAGTCAGCAGAATCAGAGCATAATCTTCACCTGCTCCCTTTTGTCTTGATTTTTCTTTCCTGATAACACCATCTTCTTTCTCTTCCAGAAGGGGTTAGCTTTGCAGGCCCACACCCTTTTTGAAAGCCATTGGGGTTAAGGTATCATAGAGATATGTTGAATATTTATGTTTCTCTCCTCCCTGGAAACAAAAGTTCTTTGTGAATAAAAGATGGCTGCCGTGAGATCTTGACGAGCCCTTGGCAACACTTTTATTCGGGGGACTAAAGTGTTAGAAGGTACTCCTTTTTACCCAGGTTGAGTCTTGAAAGTAATGATTTCTGTTAAAGAAAAAAAAAGGAAACAACAACAAAAAAACCCCACCATGTTTTCTCTTAGTATTGGCGCATTATATCAAAAAAAGAAAACACCTATTTTTTTTTATTTGGTATACTTATCAAGTTTCCAAAATGGCTTCTATCTGCTGTGCATAGCAGAGATGCATAATACTTTCATTCTTTTATTTATTTGTGTTTGCTTGCATTTAATGTTCATCCTCTCCCGTGGTTTTGAAGTGTATTCATCAAATACTGAAACCTTAAGGGAGGATACATTGATTGTACTTGAACCATCACATCTTTTTTTTAGCAGAATCATATGCTCCCCCCCCCCCACAAGGAATTAAGTAGTAGTGTGCTTTGTTTCACTTAAAATTGTTTCTTTGTTGGGATGCCTGGGTGGCTCAGTTGGTTAAGCATCCTACTTTGGCTGGGTCATGATCTCAAGGTTTGTGGGTTTGAGCCCCGCGTTGGGCTCTGTGCTGTTAGCGCCCAATCTGCTTCAGACTCTCTTTCTCCTTCTCTCTCTGCTCCTTCCCACTCTCTCTTTCTCACTCTCTCTATCTCAAAATTAAATAAACACATAAAAAATAACATTGTTTCTTTCTCTATATTTTCACAACAAATTTGACCTTGGTCTTGCTAAACAAAATAAATGAAAACTTTGTGAGACTTTTTATGAGTGCTTTACATGTGCCATTTATTGCTAAAATTAAACTTTTTATTGATTCTTAGATGAACATTGTAGATTTGTGTTATTTTTTGAACTTCAACTGAGCTATGGTCTTATATAAGGATACCATTTGAACTCAAGACTACCTCTAGATAATCCAGAATATAATCATGTGGGCCCTACTCCCCTACGACACAGCTTGGTGGACAAACTTATATTTTATATCTCTGAGGAGATTGATAGAACTATTTATAACATATCTCTCTCTCTCTCATTTTTTTTAAAGTCTATCCATCTATTAATTGTACTTGTATGCCCAATACTCTGTGTACCCTTTTACTATTTTGTTGAGAATTGCTGAGATAAATCTCTTCCTAGGGCCCAGATCTTTGGAAGTAATACATACTTTATAAGAAGATTTCCTTTCTTTGGCCAAGAATCTTTCCTAAAGCAGTTAGAGACTAAAGGCTTTAGTTTTATTGTTGGGTAATACAAACTATTTGTAGCGATGAAACGGAGGCAGTCCCACTGGCTGACTCTCCTTATGAGGCTCAGCAAACCTTCCTTGGACACCTGACATACTCACTGTGATTCAGCTGTCTGCTTGGTCACTCCAGTAAAAAACCCCATGTGTGATTTTCTGGTCAAGGCTTAGATAAATGGACAAGCAGTCGTTGCTATTATGTCCTCTTGGGATCACTTAATGGAAGTGCTGGCCCAACTTTGGCCAGAAGGAGAAAAGTTTCAGATTTCTGAATAATCCCTTTCTCTACCTTCAACACTACCAAACCCTTCCTGGAATAGGCGAGTATCTGAAAACCTTAATGCTATTCCTTCGTTACTTCTACATTTTCTGGTGAGTACAGAAGGCAATTTTAGTGTGAACTTTTATCTTTTTTTTTCATGTTCTGTCTGTCCATAGAAATGTTCTTTTATCATGAGAGAAAGTTAGATGTCTTAGATCCACTTCTGTAAATTAGAAAAGATAGATAGGGGGCGCCTGGGTGGTTCAGTCGGTTAAGCGGCCGACTTCGGCTCAGGTCATGATTTCGCGGTCCGTGAGTTCGAGCCCCGTGTCAGGCTCTGTGCTGAGCGCTCGGAGCCTGGAGCCTGCTTCAGATTTTGTGTCTCCCTCTCTCTGACCCTCTCCCGTTCATGCTCTGTCTGTCTTTGTCTCAAAAATAAATAAACGTTAAAAAAAAAGAAAAGAAAGATAGATGATAAATAGATAGATAGGTAGGTAGATGATGGATAGATAGATATAAACATTATATACATGCAACACTGTACATATATATATATATATAAAATCTTGAAAAGATCAATAAAATTAATGTTCATGTATTTTGTACATAGTGTTCCCCATCCTGATAGAGGCACCATTTTCTTAAGTCGTTGGTATATTCATAGATACCCATCAAGACCCTGTCCAAATAGCACCTTGTTAATTTAAATATTCCTGGTAAATTGGTGTCGGTCCCCCTGAGCTGAGACAGTTCTTTGCGCATATAGAGTACCAGCTTCGTGGCTTTGTACTATTAGGTTATCTGACTTTGTTACCATCAGGAGCAGGAGGTCCCCTTCTGTGTATACCTGGCATACAGTTTTTAACACAAAGCAGGTGCTAAATGAAAGTATGCTAAATATAGGTGTATATAGCTATGTTATACTTTTGTACCTATAAATTTAGTCTCTCATTCATTGTGCCAAAGATGAGTTATTTGTCTTGGCTCTAAGTTGTTCGACAATGATTCTTCAAGAAGAGCCAAAACATATGCGGGAATGTATGTCCCAATGGGGGAGTCACATTGAAGCAATAGCCAGAGTTTTGTAAATAATCTACATTTGTTAGCCTACAATTGCTCATTGGTCTTTGTTGAATGTATTTTCCTTTTTTTTTTTTTTTTTTTTTTTTTTTTTTTTGAGAGAGAGAGGGGCAGAGGGCAGAGGAAGAGAGAGGGAATCTTAAGCAGGCTCCATACTCAATGTGGAGTCTGGGATCACGACCTAAGCCAAAATCAAGAGTCGGACCCTTAACAGACTGAGCCACCCAGCTGCCTGAATGTAGGTTTTTTTAAAGATTACAATAGCAATATAGTCACATATTAGCAAAATAAGGCATGAGTTTAAAATCCACTAAATTCCAACTTCTTAAAATTGTTGCTCTTAGTGATTTGGACACATTATGTCATAAAGATATAGATATGCATAGACATATACATATCTATGTTTTTTCATTGAACAGGGTTGGCAGTTTCCTTCCATTATACAAATAATGAATGTTCATTGCAAAATATTTATGAGATAAAGAAAATTGTGTAAAATAAAACACAAATCACTTTTATTTAAATCCCTACAATAGATGATCATTATTACCAGTTCTATTTCATTTTAGATTTAGATCCATGGAAAATTTTGATGCACACACATAAACATACATTCACTAGTACTTCCTTCGATTCATGAGTCCCATCCATAAAATTGCAACACGGCTGCAACTTATTGTTAAAGTTGATTTTTTGTGGGGAGAGGAGAGTGATCTTATATCAGTCATTTAAAATTATTGGGACACCTGGGTGGCTCAGTCAGTTAAGCGTCTGACTTCGGCTCAGGTCATGGTCCCACGGTTTGTGAGTTCAAGCCCCACATCGAGCTCTGTGCTGAGAACTCAGAACCTGGAGCCTGCTTCTGACTCGGTGTCTCCCTCTCTCTGCCCCTTCCCTACTTGTACTTTCTCTCTCTCTCTCTCAAAAATAAATAAACATTAGGGGCGCCTGGGTGGCTCAGTTGGTTAAGCGACCAACTCTTGATTTCGGCTCGGGTCATGATCTCACAGTTTGTGAGTTCGAGCCCCACATCAGGCTCTGTGCTGATGGTGCAGAGACTGCTTGGCAATCTCTCTCTTTCCCTGTCTCTCTCTCTCTCTCTCTCTGCCCCTTCAGAGTTCTCTATCTCTCCCTCTTTAAAAATAAATAAATAAACTTTAAAAAAAAAATAAAAATAAATAAATAAATAAACATTAAAATTAATTAATTAATTAATTAGTGGATGCTAAGCTCCTTGCAAATTCTCTATAGATGTAATGTTCGAAAGCCTAGGTGAAACCAGTAATTGGAAGAACACAATGAGATGTGAGCTTGTTGGTGAGAATTTTGGGATAATTGCACTAAGGGTTGATTGACAAAATTCTTACACAATGATAAAATACGGTGACCTGTGCAACCCCTCATTTCACTATGGTTTACCTCCAGCAATGGAGTGCCGAGAGGGGGCACATTAAAGACATTAATAAGGTTAGTGACCTTGAGAAAGCTCTCCTTCATTATCTTTTGGGTTGATGCATAGGATGAAAGTAGGTCCATGTCAGAACCAATGAAAGGCATCATTAGAAGTCAGATTAAAGAGCAGAGGACCCCATGGGTTTAAATTAAAGTGAATGGTTTGAGAATGTTAATGAATGTTAAACTTCCAGGGCCTAAAAGGAACCATAAGAAAACCTGATACTCAATTTTGTATAACTATTGAAGTCCAGATAGCTTTTGCAATATTCTTTCTTCTATCAATACATCTTAAAATGTATCAGAGTTGGAAAATCTTTAACTGGTTTCACTCATGCATTCATTCTCCACCTCTTACAACTTAATGATAATTTTTAGAGGCTTCCACATTATCTATTCCTGGGCCTAGTGTATTTCTTGACTGTCAAGGAACTCTTTTTTAATTTTTTTTTAAATGTTTATTTATTTTTAACAGAGAGAGAGAGAGACAGAGCATGAGCGGGGGAGGGACAGAGAGAGAGGGAGACACAGAATCTGACACAGGCTCTGGGCTCCGAGCTGTCAGCACTGAGCCTGACGCGAGGCTCGAACTCACAGACCATGAGACCATGACCTGAGCCAAAGTCAGACACTCAACCGACTGAGCCACCCAGGTGCCCTGACTGTCAAGGAACTCTTAATTATTTTCTTCAATAGCATGAGGAGTATATGTAATTTTTAAAACGTTTATTTATTTATGTTGAGAGAGAGAAAGAGAGTGTGAACAGGGGAGGGGCACAGAGAGAGGCAGAGACAGAAATCCAAGCAGGTCAGGGTGGAGCCCAACTCAGGGCTTAAACTCATGGTTTGTAAGATTGTGACCAGAGCCAAAATCAGGAGCTGGATGCTTAACTGACTGAGCCACCCAGGTGCCCAGAAGTATATGTAATTTTTAACCGAATTAGTACATTTTGATCCAGGAGGATAATAAAGGGCTTTGAAATGTTCATGGTGGACACTGAAAAAAATGACCTGTTTGGTGATGTTAGGAGGTGAATCCTCTGAAAATTCACATTTGCTTATTTATGAATAATTCTATACTATATAATGTGAGATGCTTATACTTCTAGTAAAAGTTAAAATTTCTTTTTTCTTTGCATATTTTGAATCATAAAGATAAAGATTTTTATCCCTATTCCAAGTGAAAACTGCTGATATTTGAAGACATTCATTTTCCCCAGAAACTTTCTCTACAAGGGTAAACATCTCCAATTCCTTTAACCTTTCTTGTTCAGACATATTATGAACACTTCCATGATCATATTTACTATTTCCTGAATATATTCCAATATAACTACATTTATTTTAAGGTGGGCAGATGACTCATTTGAGGCAGGCTTTTCTCTCATGCTCTAAAAATATGTCCATTCATATGAACTGAAATCATAATAACTATAGTGGACATATTATACTTACTGTATTTAAAAAATATTGTTTGGTACTCCTAAGTATTTTAATGAAATTAGGTTTCTCTGGATTCTCTCTCTCCTAGAGTCTGCTTCTAGTAATATATATGACAATATGAACTAAAATTACATTTGTTTTGGGGTATACATATGATACCATTTTACATATTTTACATATTATTGACATATTTTACATACTTACATATTTATATGTTTGCATCTATTTTACATATTAATGACATATAAAGTATTGGTATATATTGTGCACACACACACTTTATTTTTTTTAACTTTAATCTTTATTTATTTTTTAGAGAGAATGTGCACATGCATACAACAGAGGGGCAGAGAGAGGGAGACAGAAGTTCCAAAGCAGGCTCCACGCTGACAGCAGACAGCCCAGTGTGGCATTCTGACCCAGCAGATGGGAGATGATGACCTAAGCTGGAGTCAAAGGCTTAACTGATGGAGCCACCCACGTGCCTCCCTCCCCCCGACACACATACTTTAAATCCGAGCTCCCAAGGAACCCCTCTCTCCCTTTTTTTTTTTTTTTTTTTTTTGCTAATAAAGCTGATTTTGGTGCAGGTGTGTTCTTTCCATTTTTTCCCTGATGAATATTATTTTATTAGATTTGCCTCCTTATACCAACTTTTTAGCATCTATTTAGATTCATGCATTTCGTGCAATACGCTTCATGCATTTCGTGCATTTCGTGCAATACGTGCATTTATACATTAACGCCATTCCTTCGTTCCTTCCATGAATGACAGAAGTGAAGTCAGGCAGTTGTCATTTATCGCTCAAAACGTCACTATAATCCATTAACTGTTGCCGCTGCTGGTAATTAACCCAGCCAATTCTGGATTTGAAAAAATTAGTCATAAAATTTTTTTGTCAAGTTCTGGAAAACTGAATGATATTGTATGTATGACCTTTTTTTTCAAGTTCATCAGGTGAGTAGACCCAGCCAAAGGATCCACTGCTTCCTGTTTCAATTAATCTTCATTGGCCTCAAGTGTGCTGGTGATTGTTGCAACTTCTGGGCGCCCTTAAGTTCTCTTTGATACCTTGTTTCTCCTATGGGTTCTCTTCTGGATTTTGATGGTTGCTAAACTTGCTGTTTGAAATCCCCCAACTGCATTTGTTTTTTCCTCAAATCTAGTGTACAGGTCCACATTTGCAAATTGTTTTGTAATTCATCACTATCACTGTCATCGTCACCTTTGCAGATCTGTATCCCTCCAGCATCATTTAAAAAAAATTTTTTTTAATGTTTATTTATTTTTGAGACAGAAGGAGACAGAATGCGAGTGGGTTAGGGGCAGAGAGAGACACAGAATCCGAAGCAGGCTCCAGGCTCTGAGCTGTCAGCACAGAGCCCAACACCGGGCTCCAATTCACGAGCTGTAACATCATGACCTGAGCCAAAGTGAGACACTCAACCGGCTGAGACACCCAGGTGCCCCCCTCCAGCATCATTCTTAAAACGTTGACTTTTTCGGAGAAGTGTCAGGTTTACAGAAGAACTGAGTAGGAAGTACAGATTTCCTGGATCCTCAACCTCCACACCCCTGATTTCCCCTATTATTAACAACTTACTTTAGCAATATAGTTGCTACAATTGAAGATCTATATTGATACATTTTTATTAACGAAAGTCACTGGTTCACATTAGGGTTCATCCTGTATTGTGTGTCCTATGAGATTTGTGTATTCTATGAGATTTGACAAATGCATAGTGACATGTTTCTACTGTTACAGTATGATACAAAATAATTGCACTACCTGAAAGATCCCCTATGCTCAACCTGTTTAAGCCTCTCTTCCTCCTCTGACGCTCCTGGGAAGCCCTGATTGATTGTTTTACCGTCTCCATAATTTTTCCTTTTCCAGAATGTCATATAGTATGTAGCCCTTTCAGGTTGGCTTCTTTTACTTAGAAATGTGCATTTAAGATTCCTGCATGACTTTTGTGGCTTGATAACTCATTCTAGCATCTCTTCATTTTCCCAATGCCTGCAAAACAATGAATTGTGATTCAATCACTTCAATAGCACATTTTCTCAACCTTTTGATAACTATACAGGCCACCTTCTGCTGTTCACTCCCATAACATCTCCTGAAATAACTTTACCTTTCTCAATATTCACTCCTTATTTTTCACCCGTATTTTTCCTTTTAGAAAACAATTAGACTGCGTATAAGCCCAGGTATTCTCAGCCATTTGTTTCTATTTGATACCATAGAAATTGGATTAATCTATCTCCTTCTTAGAAAACCTGTTTAAAGGTTATCAGATGTTGGAGAATCTCTTTGACCTTTCCTAATAAGCTTTAACTCATTTCTTCACAGGGGAGGTAAGTAACACTTTGCCAGGAATAAACAAGGCCCAAGTTCAACTCTGCTGGCAAAATAATAGCCCTTCTCCCCAGGGCGTCTGACTGCAGCAGCCAGCCCGCAGCATCTGCTGTGGGTTCAGTCAACATGGTAACCAAACATGGCAGGGATTTTTGGTTACCTTCATGGCTACTGGAAATTACAGACAGTGCACGGAGCTTGTTTAATTAATTAGAGAACAGGATGTCATTTATCCCACCGGCACCCGTGACTCACGAAAAACAGACCTTGCCTTCTTAACAGCATCAGACTGTAGAGAGATGTGTTTCATGAAAGGTTTTCTCAAGAGACATTGAAAGACAACCTTAAACAGAACGGCTCCTTAGCAGGAAAACAAAACCAAATAAGTGATAACATAAATAAAACCACAACACAGACAAGCTAATTAATTAACAGTGTTCCTTTGCTCCTGCCTAAATTGGGTCCGGTAATAATGATTGATCCCAAAGTCTGGAAGGTACCTAGGTGTGTGACATATGCTATCTCATTTAATCCTTAAATAACAGGCAACATTGTTAACATCATTTTACTTGTGAGGAAGCTCATAAGAGATTGTAAATTTTCTCCTGGTCACAAGGCTAATAAATGGGTAAGCATTTATTCTTTTCATTGTATCTTCTACATTCTCCTTCATAAAAATCTCTATTTTGATAAGATATGCTTCCAAACTGACTTTTAAATACATATTATGCATTTCAACTATTGTTTTTTTCTACAATAAGGAATTCTTCAACTATTAAAGAGAATTCTTCAACTTTCACTAAACATTAGTGGACATCTGCCATGAGTTATCTCACATTTTTTGTTGTCTTTATTTACTAGACATCCAGTGCTATATAGTTTATTTCATATAATCTTATTAACCCTAAAATATAGATATGATTAATCTGAATTTTGTGGATCACATCTTTGAGATTCCAAAATTAAACAGCTTGACTAATACCCCAAAGCAAGTGGTCCAAAGTGAGATTTAAAGCCAAACTTATGTCTTTCTTAGCCTTTTCCCTATCTAACCCACACCATTGAAGTTACACTGTTGGGTATCTTATGTGCAAATACCATTAAAATAATTTCCATTTATGTTAATTGGCATAGTTTTACTTAGAAGGACATTTTGTAATTTTTTTTTAAGTTTATTTACTTTGAGAGAGAGAACATGCATATGAGTTGGGGGGGGGGGGCAGAGAAAAAGAGGGAGAGAAAGAATCCCAAGCAGGTTCCAAGCTATCAATGCAGAGCTTGATTCAGAGCTCAATGCCACCAACCTTGAGATCATCACCTGAGGCGAAATCAAGAGTCGGACACTTAACTGGCTGAGCCACCCAGGTGACCTTAGAAGGACACTTGAAGTTAAATTCTACATTGGGTGTTTGGACAATATTTATGGAGCACCTTGGATATACCACACTTTGTACTAGGCACAGAGGACAGATATAATGTCAAATAATGTTTATGCCCCCACAGAAGTTCGCCATCAAGCAGGAAATGGAGGTATGGGACGAAATTACTCAAATGAAGTGGGGGTAAGTGTTAGAGTGGATATTTAATTTAAAATTCTACTGTATTAGTAGGAAAAAAAAAGTGATCCAATCTGCAGGTTGATGGCGGCAGCACATTCTCCAGTGCTTTTAGGGGCAATAACTTCCTACTTCCCCTGCACACTCTCATCACTGGCCAAGCTGGATGGCTGGCAACTTCTTGAACAATTAATCCCATAGACTTCTGCTTTTAAGAAGATTCAACTTTTTCTTCCTATCTGCCTATACTGAAACCAGCTCCCTGCAGGAACCATTACAGACCACCTGCTGAGGCTAGGACTTCCAGTAATACATTGAACAACAATGGTCAGAGTGGACATCCCTGTCCTGATCCGGACCTGAGGGGAGAGAAATCAGTTTTTCCCCATTGAAGATGATATTAGCCGTGGGTCTTTTGTATATGGCTTTTATGATGTTGAGTTATGTTCCTTATACCTCTAATTTCTTGAGGGTTTTTATCAAGAAAGGATGCTATATTTTGTCAAATGCTTTTTCTGCGTCCAGTGAGAGGATCATATGGCTCTTACACTTTCTTTGATTAATGTGGTGTACCACACCAATTGATTTGTGATTATTGAACCAGCCCTGTAGCACAGCCATCCCACTTGATCATGGTGAATAATTCTTTTAATGCACTGTTGAATTCGATTTGCTAGTACCTTACTGAGGATTTTTGCATCCAGGTTCATCAGGAATATTGGCCTCTAATTCTCCTTTTTAGTGGGGTCTTTGTCTGATTTTGGAATGAAGGGAATGCTGGCTTCATAGAGTAAGTTTGGAAGCATTCCTTCCATTTCTATTTTTTGGAACAGTTTGAAAAGAATAGGTATTAAATCTTCTTTAAATGTCTGGTAGAATTCCCCTGGAAAACCATGTGGCCCTGGATTTTTGTTTGTTGGTAGATTTTTGATTACTGATTCAATTTTTTTTTTTTTTGCTGGTTTTGGGCCTAAGTTTTCTATTTCTTCCTGTTTCAGTTGTGGTAGCTTGTATGTTTCTAGGAATTTGTCCGTTTCTTTCTGATTGCCCAGTTTGTTGGCATATAATTTTTCATAGTATTATCTCATAATTGTTGGTGTTTCTGTGATGTTGGTTGTGATCTCTTCTCTTTCATTCATGATTTTATCTATTTGGGTCCTTTCTCTTCTTTTTGGTAAGTATGGTGAGGGTTTTATCAATTTGGTTAACTTTTTCAAAGAACCAGTTCTTAGTTTTGTTAATCTGTTCTATTGTGGGTTTTGTTTGTTCATTTCTATATCATTTATTTCTGCTCTGATCTTTATTATTTCTCTTCTTCTGCTGGATTTAGGCTTTATTCTCTGTTCCTTTTCTAGCTTTCCATATAAGGTTATATTGTGTATTTGGGACGTTTCTTGCTTCTTAAGATAGGCCTGAATTGCAATGTATTTTCCTCTTAGAACTGCCTTTTCTGCATCAAAAGGGTTGAACTGTCGTGTTTTCATTTTCTTTTTTTTTTCACATATTTTTTTAATTTCTTCTTTAATTTACTGGTTAACCCATTCATTCTTTAGTAGGATGTTCTTTAACTTCCATGTATTTGAAGGCTTTTCAAATTTGTTCTTGTGGTTGACTTCAAGTTTCACAGTGTTGTGATCTGAAAATATGCATGGTATGATCTGGATCTTTTTGTACTTCTTCAGGGCTGATTTGTGACCAAGTACGTGATCTCTTCTAGACAATGTTCCACGTGCACTTGAGAAGAATGTGTATTCTGCTGTTTCAGGGTAAAGTGTTCTAAATATATCTGAATTTTCCACTTAATAGTTATGTTTTATAAAAGTAATTAATGTTTTCTAGAGATTTTCCTTATCACATTTTTTTTTAGAAATGTGATTATGACATGCACCTTGGTGTGTTTTTTTTTTCTTACTTGGGGGGTGGGTATGGGTTTTCTAACTTTAATGTGTGTGCATGTGTGTGTGTGTGTGTGTGTGTGCATGTGTGTGTGCATGTGCATGCTTGAACTTTCTCTGATCTATGGTGCTAGAGTTTTCATCAAATTTGGGAAAGTTCAGGGGCACTTGGGTGGCTCAGTTGGTTGAGTATCTGACTCTTGATTTTGGCTCAGGTAATGATACCAAGGTTGTGGGATCAAGTCCTATGATGGGCTCTGTGCTGAGCGTGGAGTCTGCTTAGGATTCTCTCTCTTTCCCTCTGCCCCTTTTCCCCACTCACACTCTTTCTCTCTCTAATATACACTTTCAGGAGCTATTACCTTCCTTAGGTACCATCTCCAAATCATAAATCACAACAGGGATTTAGACTTCCACAGGTGAATTTTGGGAGGGTCACAAACATTCAATCTGTAGCACCTGGATTACTTGCTCATATCCAAAGGTCAGTCAGTGATGCTGCCTTCTACTTCTCTTCCTCCTCTTTCTTCTTCTCCTTGTCCTTCCTCTTCTTCTTCTTCTTCTTCTTCTTCTTCTTCTTCTTCTTCTTCTTCTTCTCCCCCCCACCCCCACCCCCATATTTGTTTCTCTCTGGCCTTCATGTGATTACTTTGTATTATTACCATATGAGATAACAGATGAGGCTACAAAAAAAAAAGATACTCAAAGTTCACTATTCTTTTCTTCTAAAGCATCTAAACTGCTACTAATCACTTCCGGTGTTTTTTTTTTTTTTTCAGATATTGTACTTTCATCTCTAAAGTCTCATTCAGTTATTTTTTATGCCATCCATTGTTCTTCTCATGTTCCTTTTTCTTTATATCATTGAGGATATGAATGAGTTTTGTAATACTATGTTAATGTTCTTTTCTGCTAATTCTATCATCTCTGTGATTTCCAAGCCAGTTTCTATTAATAAATGTTTCTCCTGGTTTTGTGTGATATTTTATTATTCTTTATTCTAATACTTTGGATTGAATGTTGGAAGTTGGAAATATTCTAGTTTTTGAATCCTTATTTTTTGTGTGTGTGTTCCTCTAAAGAGTCAAAGAATGTGGCATTTTCTCTGGCTGGAAGTCAAATTAATTTTCTATTAGTTTAATCCTCTTGAGGTTTATTTTTTAAACTTGCTTTGGGTAGAACTAGAATAGGCCATATTCTAGAGTTAATTTAGAGTCATTTTTAAGGCCAAAGGCCCACTATATTCTATATACTCTGGCTGAAGGAATCTCAAACAATTCCTGGCCCTGCGTGACCTTTGAGAATTGTTTTTTATCCTTTTGTATAATTACTCTTTCCTAAGAATTTATTTTTTTCTGTCTAATGGGATTTTATGTTATGCGTGTGTATACTATACTCAGGGAAAGACTCCTGGGCCTCCATGTAAATTTCTGGAGCTTTATTTCTCTAGTTCTTTTTACCTCTCTGAGCACCTTCTAGTCGTGTTGGCCTTTGCAAATTCTAAACTCTGTTTCCCCAACTCAATGAGATTTCCAAATGTAATTTGAGTTCCTCCTGCCTTGTGCTGTAGTATGGGAATTACTTCGAGCCACACTATCTAGGCAGTAATGTTACACATTCAGTTTGTTTTCCTTTTTTGCATGTGAATTACAGTGCTCTGATGCAAGTGGTAGAGTCTCTGGAAATAGGCATTTCCTATATTTTCCCCGTTGCTTAGTTGGATAGTGCAAGGATAATTTTAGAACATCTTATTTCTTCATGGCTAAAGAGAAGAAATCCACCCTCCCCGTGTGTTTTCTTTTTCCTGTTAATCATGGTTATGTATTCTGTAAAGGATATTTTAAAATATTTTGCTCCCATCCTGTGCATGGTGTAGAGCTGTGTAGGACTGTGTGATGCTCACTCTCCCGTCTTCCTAGGGATTCCCAGACCACTTTCTTCTCTTAAAGTGTCTTAAAATAGGTACTTGAATCACACAATTAAAATGTAAATGTTTTAATGAAATAGGACTTTTCTAGCTATAAAATAAAGGACAGAAACCCAACTCAAACCATATCAAGGGGAAAAATGAAAATTAATGTTTATGCAAGTATTTGAATTTTTTGGTTATCAAAACTGCTGGGCTCAGGGATCCTAAAAACAGGTATTTCTCTCTGTCTGTTTGCATTTGTGTCTATCTCCCTGTCACAGTGTTATCTTTTGACTCTGCTTCCCCCTTCCCTCTTATTGGCCTCACTCCTCTTCTCCTGTAATTATGCTTTCTTAGACCAATAACAGGCTGAGTGTGTAGAGAATTTCCTTTCTACGTAGAGTTCCAGGGAAGTCCTTTTATTAGATTTGCTTATTTCCCACAGCCAATCCAGGATAAGCATCTATTAGAAAGCACAGGCTTTATGATTAGCTTGGCCTCAGTCATATGACATGACCACCATATGCAATGGATTTAGAGGCAGCCAGACCAAGGAGCAAATCCTGTCCTCCCAAGAACAAATTGTCATGAGCTGCTCTGTATTGATGTCACTTGCTGTAGTAATATTTGAATTTTGATATAAAACATAGTCTCTTTGAAGACTCAGACAGTAATGATTAAGCCAGAGAATAATCCCAAAAAGGCCTAAAATACGAACATGGCGGTCATGCCTTCTGTTTCTGGCCTTATTATTATTATTTTTTACTAGTTGCTCAAGTTAAACAGCTGTTGTAATCAAATTGCCATATTCACAGTCTAGCAAAACATGCCTTGTGCTTTCCTAGGCCTCATTTCTCCAACCACTCTTCCATACCTCACATCTTCTGACAATAAAAAAAAAATCCTATAGTTGAGCCTTCAAGGCTCTACAAAGCCTTATCTAAACAGCCAAGGTTCAGATCATCACTGTTTCTTTTTTAAAACTTTGAAATGTCCCAGCGTCCATGCCATTCCTTTGGAGCCTAGCAATGTTAATTAACGCTTTTGTGCACATAGTGCATCTAACCTACTAGCTGATAAGCTTCTTTAGGGCAGATATTTTGCTCGATGGCTGAAGTGTGGGTAGTTGGAATGAGAGGGCTAAGTTTGGAGTCAGATAATTTCAGATTTGAATTCAAGAGCAGCCTTTCATTCTGTACAAGACATTCCTTGGTCATGTTACAGGGACTACATATATATGCTTGTCATATGGGGATGATGATACCTACTTTTATTATGGGAAATATCCTAAGCTATAATACAGGGACATTTTCTGGCAGTAAATATTTTTTTATTATCCCCTCTGGCAGCTATCACTATGCCTCACACCCAGCCAGAGATGAACAGATACTTGCTGATTGATTGCATAGTTCAGATGAAGTAAGACTCTTACTTTATAGATTTGACTCCAACATTTATTTAATTTAGCACCATTAGACAAGAAATGAAAATGCCAGGAAAAAGCAGATTATACTCTGCTTGACTTTCCCTAATGGACAGAAAACTGGGGTTATGGCTTTTTAGCAGGACTGTGGTGATGTTATTACTTTGTTTTTCTTTCTTTCTTTTTTTTAAGAATATATGGCCATGATGGCTTTATAATGTTTATTGCTAGACAGTTGTTGAGCATAGCAACAAAATCACTAACTAAAAAGCACAGTCTTAGGTTATGACTTGTGATCATCTTTCCTTTGCTTGAAACTGAGAGAAAAAAAAATACAGCTATTTTACTAACATATCCATAGAAGGAATGACTCCTGCTCATAAAAGTCACCATTTATTAGGATACTTTACTTACATAAGCATCTCAATCAGATTGTAAAGACTTCAGTAATCCCATTATTCAGGTGATGTAGCTGGGACTTAGAATTTAGGTAATTCAATTAAGAATGTTATAGAACTGGAACCCAAATGTTTCTGATTCCGACACATTATTCATATCAATATCATGCTACCTCTTGATCAGCCTCAAGAAAATAGCTTAGCCAAAAAGTCTGTAAACAACCCTACCCTGAAATGACTTTGAGTCAGTCTATAAGAGAGCCTCACAATTTTTAATGGAGAACTTTCCATGCCCAAATGACTTTTTGATTATATTGTTTATCCTCAAAGGTTGCTGATTTTTTTTTACACTCCTCTGAATTCCCCATCTTGTACTTGCAACATCAAAATCCCTTCCTCAGCGACTGCAGTGATGGCACGAATGGAAGGTTATGCATTGAGAACTGGATGGGGCAGTGGGAGAAAATTATCTCTAAAAGAACAAAGATCTTATTTTCATAGTAATTTCTCATTGGTATAATAACAAAGCATTAGGAAGGCAAAGCATATGACCCAGCACTGTGATGTGTCCCTTAGAAAATATTATCTCAGGGCACCTATGTGGCTCCATCAGTTACGTGTCTGATTTTTGGTTTTGGCTCAGGTCATGGTTTCATGGGTTCAAGCCCCGCATTGGGGCAGTGGAGTCTGACACTGTGGAGTCTGCTTGGGATTCTCTCTCTCTCTTTCTCTATCTCTTCCCCTCCCCCATTCATGCTCTCTGTCTCTCTCTCTCTCTCTCTCTCTCTCTGTCTCTGTCTCTCTCTCTCAAAATAAATAAACTTTTTTAAAAAATAAAATATTTTCTCTTTATAGATTAACTTTACATGATGTCAGCTATTTTTTATATCACTTACACTATCAGTAAAGCATCTCTCACTAATGTTTTCCCTGTTTGGAAATCAGACCCTGGGCAGGTATGAGTCTGAGGGCTGAAACAGTAAAGGAAAATTTTACTACATTTTTGTGTATATGTGAACAAATTTCTGGTAAATCTGATAGTTTAATTTCTTCTTTACATTTATATTATACAGATATTACCTATTTACCTGCCTTTTGCTCTCCATAGGGTGACAAACTCTTTTTTCACAAAAAATATTATTTTATGTAAACTGAAACTCTAATCCTTAATATTGGCCTATAATAATCACTCACTATGTTTGTTGGAGTAAACTTAATTATATGTGTTTATTATTTTATTTTTTCTTATTAAGTACATTTTTATAAAATGTCCCAAAACACTAACTCATTTAAGATAATTTTGTTATGCAATGATTCCAAGGTGAGACAGGTTGATTTTTAATAGGTCTTATTACATACCAATAAATAACATGAATGGAGTATTTTTTTAAAAAAATTTTAATGTTTATTTATTTCTGAGACAGAGAGAGACAGAGCATGAGTGTGGGGAGGGGCAGAGAGAGAGGGAGACACAGAATCCAAAGCAGGCTTCAGGCTCTGAGCTGTCAGCACAGAGCCCAACTCAGGGCTCCAACTCACAGACTGTGAGATCATGACCTGAGCCGAAGCCGGACGCTCAACAGACTGAGCCACCCAGGTGCCTCTGAATGGAATATTTTTTTAAGTTTATTTATTTATTTGTTTTGAGACAGAGAGAAAGTACAAGCAGTAGAGAGAGAGAGAGACAGAGAGACAGAGACAGAGAAAGAGAGAAAATTCTAAGCAGGCTCTGCACTGACAGCATGGAGCTTGACACAGGGCTTGAACTCACAAACCATGAGAGCATGACCTGAGCCAAGACTGAGAGTCATATGCTTAAGCAACTGAGCCACCCAGGTGCTCCCATAAATGGAATATTAAATGGATGAAGTCCTTATGGCTCCAGTCTTATAAAAAGCTAGAACTAAGTTCCTTTAATTTCTTTTAATCCAGATACACTATTATTTCCAGTTTACAGTGAAAGTGCATAAAAGGAGATCTTTTCAACTGAACTTCTGAAAAATTTATTTCACATCAATTTTTTTTTCTGAATTGGGTAAAAGGTACACAATGTAATTTTTTAAAATTGAATTTCTTTTCATCAAACTGTAAAAATCCAATGAAATGAACATAAAGTAAAGTAAAAAACAAATGTTTGGGTTTCTATGGCACATGAATAAATAGTAATTTAGACAAATTAATCAACTATATGATTCAACTAAAATGAAAGAAGTCAAATCAGCTAATCCATAGTATATTGACTGTTGATTGACAGATTAATTCATTGATGTGTGTGTGTGTGTGTGTGTGTGTGTGAGTGTGTGTTAAAAAAATTGGAAATCTCAAACTGAAGTCTACTGGTACACACATGATGCTCAGGAGGCAGTTGGGAAAACATAAAAACCTAGCCTGCTGAAGACTGTTAAGCTAATTTATCCCCCTCATCCCCTAAGGTTTCCTATGTGCTAAGTGTAAACAAAGACATTTCTTCTAAATGAGAAAGACAGGGGAAATGGTGTGGTGCGTGGCTCAGTTGGTTGAGCACTCGACTTTGGCTCAGGTCATGATCTCAGGGTTCCTGAGTTCCAGCCCCTAGCCCCACATAGGGTTCTGTGCTGACAGCTCATAGCCTAGAGCCTGCTTCAGATTTTGTGTGTTCCTCTCTCTCAGGCTTTACCCAACTTGTGCTCTGTCTCTTTCTCTTTCTCTCTCAGAAATAAATGAACATTAAAATAAATTAATTAATTAATTAATGAGAAAGAGGGGAGAAAGAGGACTATTACCAATGTAAAGGAAGAGCTTTTGACTTGTTTGCTTCCATAGTATTTTGGGGGATTTCTCACTGTAGCATAAACACCCAAATGTCAATAGACATTGGATTTTACTTCTTATTCACATAAGAATAGATCTCATATATACTCCTGGTCTTGTAGTATTTCAGGAACCCATTTTCGTTCTGTTTTGTGGCCTGCATGCCTTATGGTCTTATGGTTTCAGAGTCTCCCATTTTATGTGTGGTTTTTAAAAGAATAAGTAGAGAAATTACATTCACCTCTAACTACTTCAGCCTAGAAGTGACACACATTATTTCACCCACATTACATAGGCCAAAATTCAGTAATACATCCACATTGACTGTAAAGAAAGCTGGAAAACATAGTCTGTCTTTATGACCAACCAACCAACAAATAACATATGCAAATGAATTAATTAACAGATGAGTTGGGCAAAAACACAGTTAATTATCAAAATGTTTAAAATGCATTCTCATTCTAGGGGACATTTGTAAAAGTAAAAAAAAAACAGGAAAATTTTAAAAGGAAAGAAAGAACGAAGAAGTTATGAAAAGAGACAGTAAAGAAAAAATCAGTTGGAAATTAGAGCGAATGTGGAACAGACCTAATATATGGCCACTTTTGACTTTTTAATTCTTCTCTATAATTTCTCTTTTCTCCACTCTTTTCAAAAGTTCCTCTTTTCTTTGTGATTTTCTCACTTAATACTCCTTTTATTTCCTCTCCTTGAACTCTATGGTTTTTTGTGTTTATTTTTATTCTTTGTTTTGACTGTCTTATCTCCTCTTTTACTCCAACTGCCACTTACCCTTCATAAAAAATTGTTCTTGCACGTAACTTCAAGGATCTTATGGAACAAAACAAAACACCTTTGTTCCCTAACCCAGCTAAACAACTCTAATATCTAAAATTCCAAGTCAGGCAGAAGGATAGGTTGGTGTTGAGAACAGCCCCTACAAATGTGCATTGCCAGCCCTTGAAGGCATCATAGCTTATGCCTAAAACACAAACTCTAATCTAAGCTCAAAAGCATTCTGTCCATTCTTCCTTTCAAATAGAATAGCACGACTTCATCCAAAAAATAATTGTCAGGTTCCTATAAACTGAGAAATGGAACTTGAATGGTACCAGATAAAAAGCCTTTGCTTTTGTGTATACATAAAAAAAAAATCTAAAACATCACAAGTATGAGCACATTTTGGTACATAAGCATTTTTATCCAGAATAACCTACCTGAGAAGGAAGCAGTAGAAACTTGTCTGAAGTGAAAGAATGACTTTTTTTCCTCCCTATAAATTGCACTGTATGCAAATACAGTGAATGGAAAAAAAGACTTGCATTTGATTTTCCTGGTTCAGGTTGATGTATTACTTAGTAATTCATTCCTAGCTGAACCTCCTTTCTATTCTCATTCTGTAGTCATCTTAAATCTGTAAACCTAAATAAATTTAGGCTAGATTGCTCAGAAAGTGATGTATATATGTATGTGTGTGTGTGTTCTTGACAGATCTAAATAATTCTTTGCACAATTTGCCCACTTGATTTCTAATATGCATCTACACAAGCAGGGGAAAATGTTAAGTTGAATTTAGTTGAAGATTATACTTGATAAAGTACAAGAATCCCATTGAACTCAACTGTTTAGATAATCAGAGATGATCCAAAACATTCATTTCATTATCTAGGTGATAAAATTGAGACACAGAGAAGTTGCCTGCTCAAGGATATGTATTATGTAGCAAAACCTTTTATATAATTTAGTTTTTTCTGTCATGCATTTTATAATTTTACTCAGTGCATCAGAGGTAAATGTATACTCCAAATAAATCTTTGTTTGGTGTCTATGATAGGTTGGTACAAAAATCTTTACTTTGGTTATAAACTGTATGTTTTCCCTCACATAGATTTTCCTATATAGTATCTTTAAAAATAAGATACAAGTAACACAGATCTTCTCATTGAACCAAAATACACTTAAGTTTAGTAAAGCAGAACAAAATTACATAAAGATTTTTTTTAGCTGATTTAATTATTCTTTTCCAATATGTTACAGCTTGCTTTTTAGTTACAAACTTTCTTTTATGTTGTTTAGTTACAAAGCATATTTATCTGTTTCTGAGCATAAAATGAATGCAGACTCACTACAGAAAATTTTTAAAATACACAAAGAGGAAACACAGTACTCATAATCCCACCATCTGACATTTTAATATCTTATAGAAATTCTTATAGCTGTTGGTATGTAATATTCCACATTTTGAAATAAAAGAATTATTTACTTTTATTTTATTTTACTTTATTTTATATTATTTTATTTCATTTCATTTTATTTTTTTTTATTTACTTTCTCTTAATTTTCACTTTTGAGAGAGAGACAGAACATGAATGGGGGAGGAGCAGAAAGAGAGGGAGCTGAAGAATCCCAAACAGGCTCAAGGCTCTGAACTGTCAGCACAGAGCTAAACATGGGGCTTGAACTCATGAACTGTGAGATCATGACCTGAGCCAAAGTTGGATGCTTAAATGACTGAGCCACCCAGGCATCTCCCCCGCCAAAAAAAATTCCGAGAATAAGGATTTGAGTTCACAGAATACAACCCACCTTACACCCAAAATGGATCCTCAGATTATAGGAATATAAATTTATATTGGTGTCCCAAATATGTAATGTGCTGAAGCTTTGTTTCCGTTACTGGAAATCTACTGAGTGATAATAACAGCTGTAATGCCTTCATATTTACATAAAATTTACATATGAAAGTTGTTAATGTATTATTAGTTACCAGTGTATTAAATACGATATAACTTATTTTAATTGCTTAACGCAAAATATCAGTGTAAGTTCCCTTGTGCTGAATATTTAAGAAGCTAAAGTGAATAATGTTTGAAAGAAATAGCCTATAAGCATAGTAAGGATTTTTGTACTAAACCAGAAAATCATTTCGGTGTGTGTATGGAATTTTGTTTGTCAGTGCACTTTCTAGGTGTCCTGCATCCTTTGTATATTTTGATAGCGTCACTGCTACTGCGAGGCTCTCATATTCATATAATGGTTCAATTTTGTACATATATCACAAACATAGCCCCTCACTAGGTGCAAAGAACTTTTTTGAACTCCGGGTTAATTTACTTAACCCTCACAGTACTTAGGAAACTCATGCAGTGAGCCTTTAAATGAATTGACGAAGGTCACAAAGCTGGTAAATGGAAGACCTGGGACTTGGCTGTCTGGCTCCAGATCTCTGTGACAAATCTGGATACAATCTACAATATATAACCTCTCTCATGCTAATGTGAAACATCACAGATATTTATCTTTTTATCTGTGGTATATAGGTTATATACATATGGCATGTATGTGTGTACACACACACACACACACACACACCCCTACAGATAGATGATGGGTAGATAGATAGATAGATAGATACATACATACATACATAATACATAGATAGATAGATACATAGCTACATAGATACGTAGATACATAGATACATAGATGGATAGATAATAGATGAAATATAGATGATAGATAGATAGATAGATAGATAATAAACACATAGATATTTCAAATAATCTGACATATATTTTCACCATTTAAAACTCACAACGCCTCCTAAGCTAGGTGAGTAAATCTATGAGGTTATATTTTATCCACATTCTCTATTCCGTTAATGGTCACTTCAACCTTGCACTACCTAGGTCAAAATGTTTAGAATCATCTCAAACTTCTTTTGTCTTTTCACAATCCTCATTAAATAACCCTTTGACAAATCCTGTATCACTGCTTTCTGTCCAACAAATGCTATGTCAGCTACCTTCCTGGTATATCATCTCTGTCTTGGATTGTTGCAAAAGCCTCCTTAAAACAATTAATGTTTATTTGTTATTTTTAAGTGACAGAGTGCAGGTGGGGGAGGGGCCGAGAGAGACGGAGACACAGAATCTGAAGCAGGCTCCAGGCTCTGAGCTGTCAGCACAGAGCCTGACGTGGTCAGATACTTAACCAACCAAGCCACCCAGGTGCCCCGCAAAAGCCTCTTAATTGGTCTTTCTGTTCTATTTTTGCCCACCTTCAAACTGTCCTCAACATAACATCCAGAGTACTATCACTGACATGTAAGTGGAACTCAGTCCTTTTTTTTTTTTCCTTGCTCAAACACCTCTAATACCATTTACAGTAACATGGCATCAGTATGCCCAGATGGGTTCTATGCATTCTGGCTTCCTCTCCAACTTCATCTACTCTATTCTCCCTGTGCTTTCACTCAGCTACAGCCACACTGTCCTCCTTGCTTGCTGCAGAACATGCCAGCAAGGCCTTGCCCTTTGCTGGTTCTTTGGTCCTTTGGACTGGAATCCTTTCTCTAAGTCAGAGGCTTAACCAACTGAGCCACCCGGGCACCCTAGCTAATTTATTATTTAAAAAACCATTTTTTAACATTTCTTTTTGAGAGAGAGAGACAAAGCATGAATGGGGAAGGGGTAGAGAGAGAGGGAGACACAGAATCCAAAGCAGGTTCCAGGCTCTGACCTGTCAGCACAGAGTCAGACGAGGGGCTTGAACCCAGAAACGGTGGGATCATGACCTGAGCTGAAGTAGGACACTGAACCGACTGAGCCACCCAGGTGCCCTTCTATTGAGTTAATTTAAATAAGGCCCCTAAAAACCATGAATCCTTAGAAAAGAGTATACAATGAAGAATAATTTACACATACAAGTACAGAAATTAAATTCTAAATGTCAACTCTTCTACCATTATACTTTTATTTATAACATGTACTTGAATGAAGTCTCAGCTTTCCATGCCTATTTTAATATACCACAATTCATAAATGTATTGTCATATGTCCAGCTTATTATTTTTTTCACTTTAAAATAATATGGGGGGGGTGAAATTCACATGGCATAAAATTCAACATTTTAAAGTGGACATTTCTGGGGCGCCTGGGTGGCTCAGTCGGTTAAGCAGCCAACTTCGGCTCAGGTCATGATCTCGCGGTCCGTGAGTTCAAGCCCCACGTCAGGCTCTGTGCTGACTGCTCAGAGCCTGGAGCCTGTTTCAGATTCTGTGTCTCCCTCTCTCTCTGACCCTCCCCCGTTCATTCTCTGTCTCTCTCTGTCTCAAAAATAAATAAAGGTTAAAAATTTTTTTTAAAAAAATAAAGTGGACACTTCCATGCATTTTAGGACATTCTCGATATTGTACAACTGTCACATATAGCTAACTCCAAAATATTTCCATCACTTGAAAGTAACACTCTTTACCCCTAAGCAGTTTCTGCCTATCACTTCTTTCCCTAAGCTCTGGCAATCACTAATTTGCATTCTGTCTCTTGAGATTTATCTACTTTGGATATTTCATATAAATAGAAATCTAGAATAGAATAGTTTTACATCTTTATTTCCATTTTAAATGCCTTTTTTAAAATTTTTCATGTCTAATTGCTATGGTTAAAACTGCCAGTACAATGATGAATATCAGCATGGAAGCAGACATTCCTGTGTTGTTCCTAATCTTAGAGGGAAATATTTCAGGTTTTCACCCCAGAGTACAATCTTACCTGTGGATTTTTCATAAATGCACTCATGTTGGTAAAGTTTCCTTCTAGTACTAACTTAAGTGTTTTTTTTTTTTAGCAAAAAAAGGTGTTGATTTTTTTCAAATACTTTATCTGGATCTATTGAAATGCTCACATGTCTTTTTGTTGTTGATGTTTATTTGACTAATGTAGTAGTATATTACATTGACATTCTCATACTAAATCAAATTTGTATAGTCGTATAAATAGCTGCTGTTGTTTTTGATTTTATACTATTTTGTTGAGAACTTCTGCATTTGTATTTTTTTTGTCCTGTGATATCTTTATCTGGGATTAGTATAAAGGTAATTCTGACTTCATTGAATGAGGTAAGAAGTGTTCTCTCCTCTCCCAATTTTTAGAAGATTTTGAAAAGGATGGGAGTTGACTCTTCCTTAAATTATTAGTAGAATTCACCAGTGAAGACATCTGGACCTGAGCTTTACTTTTTTGACACTTTGTTGTTGTTGTTGTTTTATTTTTTCTAATTATATCACTTCACTTGTTATAGGTATAAGATTTTCTGTTTCTTATTGATTTAATTTTTGTAATTTGCGTGTTTCTAAGAATTTTCCATTCCATCTAGGTTATTTGATTAGTTAACATACAGTTGTTCATAGTATTTTCCTAGAATCTTTTTTCTTTTTTTGTAAAGTCAATAGTAATGTCTCCACTTTTATTTCTGATTTTAATTATATGTGTCTTCTCTCTCTCTCTCTCTCTTTTTTTTTTTTTTTGTTTGGTAGTCTAATTAAACACTTAATCAAATTTGTTGATCTTTTCAGAGTCAACTTATTTATTCTCTTTTGGATTTTCAATTTCAATTTCATTCATGTCTGTTCTAACCTTTATT
The DNA here is from genome assembly GCF_024362965.1 of Panthera pardus. NCBI lineage: Eukaryota > Metazoa > Chordata > Mammalia > Carnivora > Felidae > Panthera > Panthera pardus. The sequence continues at coordinate 106,191,330 of NW_026526655.1, forward strand.
ATTCTTTTCCTTTTATAAACTTTGGGTTTAGTTTACTCTTCTTCTTCTAGTTCCTAAGGTTTAAAGTCAGGTTAGATTTGAGATTTCTCTCTTTCTTTTTTAAGTATAGGTGTTTACTGTCCTAAATTTCCCTCTGAGTACTGACTTCACTGCATGTCATAAGTTCTAATACATTATGTTTTCATTTTCATTCATTTCTAAGTATTATCTAATTTCCCTTGTATCTTATTTGACCTATTAGTTAAGAATATATTGTTTACATTCTATAATTTGGGAATTTTCCATTCTTTCCATAGGTTTATTACACTGTGGTCAGAAAAGTTACTTTAGATGATTTTACTGTTCTTAAATTTATTGAAATTTGTTTTGTTACCTAACATCTGGTCTATCCTGGAGAATTTCCTGTGCACTAGGGTGGAACATACTATTGCTGTTGGGTAGAGTGTTCTATGTCTTGGTCTATACTGTTGTTTAAATCCACTCTTCTTTAACTGAATCTCAGTGTAGATGTTGTACCCATTATTGAAAGTAAGGAGGGGTCGGGCAAGGGCAAGTAAAAATGCCACAAAGTTTTTTTAATTTTTTTTTAAGTTGCTGTTCCTTGATTTGCTGTTTGTTGTGGTTTTGGCTGTTTTCTGGAGTTTTAACAGCTGGTTCTATCAATTTTGCTTTTCTTTTCTTTTTTTTTTTTTTTTTTTGAGGTTTCTGTGGAAGAATGGGTATTGGGAGTTACCTATGGCATCATTTTTCTGATGTCACTCTCTAAATTATTTTTAAACCATTCTTAAAAACCTCTGAAAAATGTGGTTTAAGATTTCAATGTAGGCATACATATGTGTATAAATATCTTATATATACATGTATATATATATAATTATTTTGTAAACAAATGCATATAAGCATATTGATATATAGATATACATTTTAAAGGTATTTTGCATCAAAAGCAGGAGCAACCAAATTCTAATCAACCAAATTCACCATGATGATTTTTAATGCTCACTGCATCTGTTTATTTTCATAGCAGAGGCAGTTTGCTTTATGTGAGAACAGATGTATGTGTGATTATTTGCACTGAAAACCCAAACATTGGAGTAAAGCAGCAATTTACAATTGCTGCCTGAGACTTCTCCTAAGTACACAATTAGTGAACAATGAAGACCTCATTACCTCTTATATCTTTACAGTCAAGGAAACAAACAATTAAACTTGGTGGTGTGAAAACACGGGCAGGAAAACATACATACACGTAAACACACATCACCCTATTTTGAATTCCCTGAAACCAGAGAACATTTGCTTATTAGAAACTCTCCTTTAGATGAAAGTTTACCCAGGAGTTGGTTTTGTCTTGATATCCCCTTAGCTTTTTGATATCTGTTTCAATTATTCATTTAATCATTTATTTATTTTTGATAAAAGGAGGGAAAACACAATAGAAGGAAAGGTATCATGAGTAGAAAACCACCTTCATTCAAGATTTTAGTAAATCTTTGTCAGATTAATCTCTATTTAGCTAATATCCCCTTGGGGATAATAGGACAATTACTCATGAACAATTCCTCCAACTGAGATGTTAAACTTTCGGTACCTTTATCTATTTTTGTGCAAATGGAAGATACCCATGTTTACAATACATGTTTACTTTACGTTAAATTAAACGGGTGCTTACTTTAAATGTGTGGACTCCATCAAGGAGCAGGCCTTTTGGTGCCCTACAGCAATCCTATTACACTCATTGCGTTCATCAAAATCATGCTCTCATAGGAGATTTTTGATACCTGCTCCTCTTTCAAACCTTTATTCGCTTTTAGGTGATGACCTTCCTCCTTCACTGACATACTACGAGCCATCCTAAGAGAACATCCGTTTCATCCATCCTACATCAGCCAACTGACACATATTCTGCCTTTGTTCCCATTCCCATGCATGTGCCTCCCTGAGCCTAACTCAGTTTAAATTTTTATTGTAACTCAAGGTAGTCAACGTACAGTGTTATGTTAGTTTCAGGTGTACAGTAGAGTGATTCAACAATTCCATACATGACCCGGTGCTCATCACAAGTGCACTCATTCCTTAATCCCCATTGCCTATTTCACCCATCCCCCCACCCACCTCCCTTCTGGTAACCATCAGTTTATTCTCTAAGTTCAGAGTGTTTCTTGGTTTACCTCTCCCTCTCTCTTTTTTCCCCTTTAGTCATTTGTTTTGTTTCTTAAACTTCACATAGGAGTGAAATCACACGGTATGTGTCTTTCTCTGACTGACTTATCTAATAAATGACTAGTATCCAAAATATACGAAGAACTTATATAACTTAACACTCCGAAAACAAATGCTCCAGTTTAAAAATGGGTAGAAGACATGAGCAAACATTTTTCCAAAGAAGACATCCAGATGACCATTAAGCACATGAAAACATGCTCAACATTACTCCTCATCAGGGAAATGCAAATCAAAAACACAAAGAGATGTCACCTCATACCTGTCAGAATAGCTGAACTCAACAACACAAGAAACAACAGGTGTTGGTGAGGATGTGGAGAAAAAGAAACCCTCATGCACTGCACTGTTGGTACGAAGGCAAAGTGGTACAGCCACTAGGGAAAACAGTATGGAGGCGACTCAAAAATTAAAAACAGAACTACTTTATGATCCAGCAATGGCACTACTGGGTAATTATTTACCCAAAGAATACAAGAACACTAATTCAAAGGGATACAAGCACCCCTGTGTTTATAGCAGTATTATCTACAATAGTCAAATTATAGAAGCAACCCAAGTGTCCATCAATTGATGGATGTATAGGGGAAATGTGGTAAATATGTCCACTGGAATACTACTTAGCCATAAAAATGAAAGAAAACTTACCATTTGTAAGGACATGGATGACACTAGGGAGTATAATGCTAAACAAAATCAGTCTGTCGGAGGAAAACAAATACCCAGTTTTATATACAGCCCAGACTTTCCCTAAAATTCTAGGTTCATGCATGCAACTGCCTAATCATCATTGCCATTCAAAGGTAAACTAGGTACCTCAAAAATTATTTTAAAATTTTTATTAGATTAAAATAATTAACAGTATCTAAAATATAATTGTACAGTTCAGTGAATTTCTAAAAAGACAACGCAGTGTTTACCAGCACCACAAACGCTGCTCTTTTGTCCTTTGACAGTAATTGTCAACACCCAAATTACCAATATCCTAATTTCTAATACTATAGGCTAGTTTTATGTTTTATACTTTTTATAAACGGAATCATATAATGTATACTCCTCTGCATCTATTTCTTCCTAACATTTGTGGGATGCCTTCATGATGTTTCAGTATACATACATCCTAAATTGTTGTTGACAAGTAGTTTGCTTCTAGTTTGGGGGTGTTACGATAGTGCTTGTGTGAAATTTCTTGCACATAAATTTTGGTGTAATTTGTGTATGGCTCTATCTGGTATACATCTCGAGTGGAATTCTTCACGTTACCTCGGTAGACACTACAACACAGTTTTCCAGGGTGACACCAATTTGTACTCTGTTCAGCAGTTTTTCAAAATAATCTTGAATGTAACATAGCCAAAACCACGCTTCTTCTTGCCTCCCACAAACTAGCATCTTCTAGTCCTCTGCCATGTATGTGGCAAATTTATTTTTCTGTTTGATCATACATGCTAAAACACAATCTTGACAACATCCTTAATGCTTATTATGCTCTGTGCTGTATTTCCAAATTATCAGCAAATGCTGAAGCTTCCCTTTATTTTTCTTGAAGTTTCTCTTTAAAAACCACATGACAATATATATGCATATAAATGGTAAAATATGTATGTATAAATTGTATATAAAATATATATCCATTTACATAGATAAGTGCAACCACTTGGTCTAAGATGCCATTTGTTTCTTGCCTGGTTTTTAATTGTTGACCTATTTCTGTAAGATTTTATTTTATTTTATTCTATTTTAAAGTTTTTATTTATTTATTTTGAGAGAGAGAGAGAGAGAGAGAGAGAGTGTGTGAGTGGGTGAGGGGCAGAGAGAGAGGGAGGGAGACAATTACAAGCTGGCTTTGCACCATCAGCATGAAGCCTGATGTGGGGCTTGATCTCATGAACCATGAGATCATGACCTCAGCCAAGCCAAGAGCCAGATGCCCAACCAACTGAGCCACCCAGACGCCCCTTAAGATTTTATTTTTAATTAGTCTCTACACCCAGCATAAGGGTTGAACCCATAAACCTGAGATCAAGAGCCACATTCTCCATTGACTGAGCCAGCCCAGTGCCCTAACTACCTACATATTTCCATTTCATCTTTCGTAGTCAATTCTCCATTGAGCAGCCAGAGTAATTATAAAGCATAAGCCACAACATGTCTTCATAGATGCCTCATCTCATTTCAAGTAAAAGACTTTTACAATGGTCTATAGCCCTGTCATGACTTGTGTCTTGTTTTTTATCTTATTGTCTCCTGCCACATTTCCCCCGTGGCCTCCCTGCTCTTACTCAAGTATCCCTTATTCCTGGTTTTTATTTCTAGTTCTTTATGCATGCTCTTATTCCCACCTAGGTGCTCTTCTCCTGGTAGGCAATCTCTTTCCACATGTCACCTCATTAAAAAGTAAATATTAATCCCTGCACTCCCATGGCCCTCCCTTTTCCCTTACTTTCCATTTGTCTGTATAGTAGTTATTGACATTGTAACTATTTATTTATAAGCCCACCAGGGCTGGAAAATATGTATGGCAAGAATATGACTTTGTTTTATTCAAGCTGTTTCCCAATTACCCTCAACAATGTCTGGTATAGGGCAGGTGCTGAAATGAAATATATTTATGAGTAAATAAATGTAGTTGTCAACAAGTTCCTCCATTAACAAGCTATTTTCAAAAGAAAGTGATAACCCAAAAATATCCTTAAGAATTGAAAAACATTTAAAAGATAATCCGGTCCAAATTTTTCTGTCCAAACAGAAAATCACAAGAGAGATACTCAAATATATTAAGTAATATAAATGCGTTAATCAATTCAGAATAGCTAGAACATGTTGTTCATAAGTAAAATATGTGTATTTTCTAAAAAGTTACTTATTTGTATTAACCCATTATAAATTAAATAGTACACATTTCTGATTGGTTATTAAATTACATTTAGCATGATCCAATATTTCCAAATGTTCATTGGTTATTCAAAGTTGCAATTCGATGTAAGAATGATTTCTCTAAAAAAAAAAAAAAAAAAAAAAAAACAGGGGGCGCCTGGGTGGCTCAGTTGGTGAAGCGTCCGACTTCGGCTCAGGTCATGATCTCTCGGTTTGTGAGTTCGAGCCCCGTATCGGGCTCTGTCCTGACAGCTCGGAGCCTGGAGCCTGGTTCAGATTCTGTGTCTCCTCCTTTCTCTGCCCTTCCCATGCTCATGCTCTGTCTCTCTCTGTCTCTTAATAATAAATAAATGTTTAAGAAAAAAAAAAGAATTATTTCTCTAAATTGTAATAACATTATGGATTCTAAGACCAAAAAGTGCATGGATCAATGATAAAATGTAGGTGATCAGAGATTTATGAAACAATATAGATCTCTCAGTTATGTAATCTTAAAAAAATTCTCAGTATGACCTATAGTAGAACATTTAAGTTTTAAAATATTCAAATCAGGGGAGCCTGAGTGTCTCAGTTGGTTAAGTGTCCATCTTTTGATTTCAGCTCAGGTCATGATCTCACAATTTGTGAGATTAAGCCTAGCATTAAGCACCACGCTGACAGTGCAGAGCCTGCTTGGGATTCTGACAAATACATGTATGAAATCATAAGAAATATATACGGTGTCTGACACCAGTTCCTGACACAGGACTTTGAAAACCCTTAGAAATTCCTACGTGATAAGAACAGTAGGAACATTTTTTGTCCATTAAGGTAACTCTAGGTGGACTTCTGTAAGGCTCCTGAATAGAGGCTAGTAACTTGAAAGTCCAAGCCATGATTAAGAGTTAAAATTATCCTCCAGAGTCCAGAGAGGGGAGGAAAATGTTACCAACAATAGATTATGCCTACTTGAGTAAGCTTCCATAAAACATCCAATAGTATGGGGTTCAAGGACATTCCAGCCTGTGAACACATCCTTATACTAGGAGGGTGATGCACCTTAATTTCATGGGGACAAAAATTCTTGCACTCAGGACTCTTCCAGATCTTGCCTTATATATCTCTTTATCTGGCTATTCATACCTTTATCACATCCTTTAATAAATTGCTAAATGTAAGTTAAGTGTTTCCCTGAATTGTTCGAGCTGTTCCAGCAAATAATCAAATCCAAGGGGAAGGATGTCATGGGTACCTCTTATTTGTAGCCATGTTGGACAGAAGTCATAGATAACCTGGGGACCTACCACTTGCACTTGGCATCAGAAGTGTGTGGGGGGAGAGAGTCTTATGGGACTCTTATGGGACTGAGCCATTAACCTGTGGCATTGAATGGTATCTCTAGGTAGATAGTGTCAGAATTGAGTTAAATTATAGAATTGTGTCGTAGAATCGTTCATCATCGGAGACCCCCTGGCCTCCCCTCACTGCATATTTGCTGAACAGAAGTGTCAGAAGTGAAGTGTTCTTTGTGAAAATAAAGGAAAATAAAGTTACAGGAGGATAGCTGAGGGATTATCCAGCACAACACATTCAGATGTGATGGTGTTAAATCCTATTCTGAGCTCAAGCTTCAGTCAGATAAATATGAGAGAATCCTGGTCTCTGGTTGTAAGAGAACATTGATTGGAAGGGTAGGATATCATGTAGACCAGGATAAAGAAGAGAGAGACAGAAGACACTAAAGTCCAGCTTTTATACCTCCTCTGCAGGTAGTATGATGACAACAAGGACAATGATATAATTCAGAGTGGTCATTAGGTATGCAGAACTGACTCATAATCAACCTTGCCTCCTTGATTTCTGAACACACTGACGTTGAGCAAGTTACATCATCTCTGTAGCCTAAAGTTCTTCATCTGGAAGGATAATGATTCTTATTTTGTACTAGGATTAATAGGTAATACATTCAAGCTCTGGTTACATGGCTTACGTTAAATAAAAAAGAACCTTTTGCTTTCTGCTTATCTTCTACAGAAGTTCTTAGCAACAAGTTGAGTCTTTTTTTTTTTTTTCAGGGGAGGGAGTATTGTTGTTCCCAAATCAGGATGTTCTATATCAAGCAGACATAGTCTTAGTATGCTCTTCCTCATCTCTCCTGACATTTAACAGAATAGTGAAGGACATGGGAGTGAAACAATGAATTTACATTTTAAAGCTTCTCTGGACTCTGAAGATGAATAACCTGGTTGAAACTCTAGGTACCGCTCATCAGCCCTATGATAATGGACAGATGTGAATGTGTCAACCAACTCCACCTAAATGTAAGACATCTAAGATCCATTGAACCATTAAGAACATTTGCAAATGTGTTTTCACTTAACATTTTTTTAATCAGAGATAATTCAAAGAAAAAAAACTTAGCTAAGTACAGGGTGATCCACGATGGTGGCAAAAGAATATGCTGAACTAATCCCCTGCCATGGATACACCAAATCTAAACACCAAATATGGATTGTTTTCTTCTGAAAAAGATCTGAAAACGAGACTAACTACTCTCCACTATAAAAGATAAAAAGGTTCACATCAGGACAGGTAAGAGAGGCAGAGGAAAGGTCTTGCAAAAGCCATACCTCCTATGCAGTGACACACGATATGGAGGAATGTCACCAGATAGGTGCTCCTCCTGGAGGTTGAAAGGAAGGTGCCCCACTTTGGGCACCCCAGTCCCTGTGATCTATACCAAAGAGATGAGCACCAGAATGCCTGGCTTAGGCAACCAATGAGGCTGATGTCTGGGGAATGGTCCCAAAGTGCAATAGGAAACAGATTCTCCTCCTGGACGGCTTGCATATGGTCTCATCCCAAGACCCAGAGAAGACATAAGTTTGAAAAGCACCCAGACTATCTGTGAGGGAGATTCATTTGCTGATCTCAGGCAAACAGCTGGAGGAGCAGGTCGTTGAGACACTGGTAGATGCCATGGTCGCATTGCCCTAGCCTGTTAGCACAGATGGGTGAGCTCAGACGTGTCAACCTCTCCCCACTTTGCTGGTACTCACAAGAGTGAGTGGGCCAGGCACTTCCTGAGGCCAGAAGGGAAGGGTGATTACAGCATTCCTTGAGTCCTTGGCAAGGGCTGGAGAGCATGAACCAGTGGTAACAGAGTTCTCACACCCTCAGCTAAAGTCTGTGAGTTATGGCAGTTGCAACCTTTGCCTAACTGCTGGCTGGGACTGGTGAGTATGAAACTCATAGCATTTTCCCTCCACCAGCCAAAGACCAGTGCACACACTCTCACAAAGCACTCTCCTGTTGCATTGCTGAAGCATGTGTGTAATTCACACCAGGAATACTGCTTGGTTGTGTGGCCCTGGTTTCCAGGAGGGCTCAAGTTCTAGAACTCCATGGGACTGTAACAATTGGAAAGGCAGTCATTGGCAAGCCATCATCCATAGGGCACAGTGCAGACAACAGACTGACACAAAACCCCACCCTTCTTGTGAAAAAAACCTATTTACTTAGCCTGGAGTTTCAGCCTAAGGGACAGGTATTAGGTTTCCCACACATCTAGAGGCTGAGGAGGTGCTCCCAAGGAACATAAGCAGTGAGACACAACCTTTGTGCAGCCCTTTGGCCCGGCTACAGCTCAATGAGACTTTCCATGATAGAGCTTATATCCTTGCTTGGAGCCCAGATTTTTTTTTTTTTAACATTTATTTATTTTTGAGACAGAGAGAGACACAGCATGAACGGGGAGGGGCCGAGAGAGAGGGAGACACAGAATCGGAAGCAGGCTCCAGGCTCTGAGCCATCAGCCCAGAGCCCGACGAGGGGCTCGAACTCGCGGGCCGCGAGATCGTGACCTGAGCTGAAGTCAGACGCTTAACCGACTGAGCCACCCAGGTGCCCCTGGAGCCCAGATTTTTGCACCTGTAGCCCAAAAGGCCATCTGAAGAACTCCAGGTCTAGAAGCCAATTACAATTGCAGCCCCACAGACTATATATTTGCATACTTTAAAAACTGCTGCCTGAGGTTCTGGCTTCCTGTCAACCTGAAACTAGGGACTAAATAAGATTCTTCCCTTGGATCACTGGCAGGTCTTGGCACACCCTAAAAAATGAGGCATATCAAGAATATATCAGTTTAGGCAATCAGAAAACTTTGAGAGACACCCAAGGGCTAGTTCAAGATCAAACAAGGATTATCACCTATACAAACCCTCTCCTTCAACTGAATGAGGTAGTTGTTTTGCCTAGTACCTAGAAAACACACACACACACACACACACACACACACACGAGTCAAACAATTGAGGAAACAGAGAAATATGTTCCAAATGCAAGAACAAGAGAAAACCTCAGAAAAAGACCTTAATGATACAGAGATAAGTAATCTACCTGATAAATAATTCAACATAATAGTCATAAAGATGCTCCCTGAACTTAGGAGAAGAATGGATGAGCACAGTAAGGATTTAAAGAGCTAGAAAATATATGAAGTAGCAAAGAGAAGTCACAGAGCTGAATGTAAAACCTAAACTGAAAAAGACACTTGAAGGATTCAACAGCAGACAAGATGAAGCAGAAGAACAGATCAGGGAACTTGAATCACCAGAGCAATGGAACTCACCCAAACAGGGAGGCGAAAAGGAACAAATATTTTGAAAAAAATGAAGATAACATAAGGCACCTCTGGGACAACATCCAGCTTTAACATTCGCTTATAAGGGCTCCATAAGGAGAAGACAGAACAAAAAGAGCAGGAAGTTTATTTAAAGGAATAATGGCTGGGGCACCTGGGTGGCTCGGTTTGTCCGAATTCACCTCAGGTCATGATTTTGCGGTTTGTGAGTTGGAGCCCCACAATGGGTGCTGTGCTGAGAGCTGGGAGCCTGGAGCCTGCTTTGGATTCTGTGTCTCCCTCTCTCTCTCTGCCTTTCCTCTGCTCACGCTCTGTCTCTCAAAAATAAATAAATAAATAAATAAATAAATAAATAAATAAATAAAGGAATAACGGCTGAAAACTTCTTTAACTGATGGAAGGAAACAGACCTTCATACAAAGGAAAGATCTAGAGCCATTTTGAAAATGTATGTTTCAACTTTTTCTTCCAGCAAGTCTTTGTATTTCCAGAGAGAGGAAAGCACCGTTGTGCATCAATACCAAAACTCATTTTTTCCCTTGAGAATTAAATAACTCCATGATGATAAAAAATATGACAACCAAGTTTAATGGCATTCATTCATCTACCAACACATGCTCTGATATACTGAAGCATAATTGTACAGCCCTCAAAAAAGATATAAAGGCATATTCCTAAAGACTTTGTTTTGATAAAGTAAGCTGACAGAACACAGAATTCAGTGTTCTCTGATGCTGAGGAGTAAAACAGACAGTGAATGATTACGATTGTGAAATTTGGGAGCTAATCTTTCTATTCCCTAATGTCATTGGTGAAGGTAATGAGACAGAATTCTCACAGCAGTGTTTCTATTGCTGAATGAATTACCGGGTAATTCTAGAAACAACACATTGGCAGAAATAAGGAGATTATCAAACAAGTTGTGTGGCCTCACAGAAAGGAGCTGGTTAGGGGCCGAAATGGAATCTCAGTTGTGTCTCTTGGTCCCTGTAGGAGTATTTTCCTTACTTACACCATGAGGATGATACGCACCTCACAAGCTACAAGCAGAACTCTGGTGGGGAAATCTTTCATTGTTTGGCACAGGAATCGATTCAGTGGATGACAATGAGAAAGAACACATAGAACTTAGGCTCAAAATGTGGAGATAGAGGGGCGCCTGGGTGGCTCAGTCGGTTAAGTGTCTGACTCTTGATCTCAGCTCAGGTTGTGATCACAGTTTGTGAGTTCAAGCCCCACATCAGGCTCTGTGCTGATGGTAGGGAGCTTGCTTGGGATTATATCTTTACTTCTTTCTGCGTCTCCCCAGCTTGTTCTCTCTCTCTCTCTCTCTCTCAATCAAAATAAGTAAACTTAAAAAAAAAAAGATGGAGATGGAGTTTTCTAGAAGCCAAATGATAGAAGAATATAAATGTTCTAGTTTGACAAAGAAAAGCCCCAGCATATGTAGGTGTGGTAAACTTTATTTGGGAAAAAAATAGAAATATAGTGAAAAGATTATTTCAGTGTTATTAAGTGGTCAAATATATATGTTTGTGTGTGTGTGTGTGTGTGTGTGTGTGTGTGCATTCAAATACGTGTGTGTGTATGTGTTAATATATATATATATATATATATATATATATATATTAAATTTAGTGTTAAACTAATTTTCGTTTATGCTCTTACAGTGGTAACTTGGAAACCTGGTGGTAGAATTGAATCCACCATGTTATATCTTTGGTCTTAATGAGGATCACTTCAAGAAAGCCATATGGGGGGGCGCCTGGGTGGCTCAGTCGGTTAAGCGGCCGACTTCGGCTCAGGTCATGATCTCACAGTCCGTGAGTTCGAGCCCCGCGTCGGGCTCTGTGCTGACAGCTCAGAGCCTGGAGCCTGTTTCAGATTCTGTGTCTCCCTCTCTCTCTGACCCTCCCCCGTTCGTGCTCTGTCTCTCTCTGTCTCAAAAATAAATAAATGTTAAAAAAAAAATTAAAAAAAAAAAAAAAGAAAGCCATATGGGAATTTTAAAGGCTGGGTAATATTGCAAATTTGGGTAGAGTATGGCAACACAGAATCTATCAACATTATTGGTAAGGATAGGCATACAATACTTCATTCATTCAACTATGACTACTGTGTTTCAACAATTATGTTAAAAAAAACTAGGGATACAAAGTGAACAAACAAAATCTTTTTAAACATTCTTTTAAAGTTTATTTATTTATTTTGAGAGAGAGAAAAAGCATGAGAGGGAGAGAGAGAATCCCATGCAGCTCCGTGCTGTCAGCTCAGAGCCTGATGCAGGGCTCCCTCTCATGAACCCTGGGATCATGACCTGAGTGGAAGCCAAGAGTTGGACATTTAACTGACTGAGCCACCCAGGCACCCCATGAATAATAAAATCTTTGAGCAAACTTTTTGAGAAGGGTTAAGAAACATATTCTTCAACACAGTGGCTCCACCAACAGTATTTAACTAAATTATCTCCAGATAATTACAGAAAGATGTCCAGTACTGCATTATTTATAACATAAAAAAATAAAATTAGTTTCATGTTTGTTCACAGTAGTGGATGCCTTAATTACCTTATGCTACAACTATGAAGCCAGAATATTCTATAGAGAATCACAAGAATTAGGCAGATTTTATTACAGAAAGAAAATAATGAACTGTATATTGTTATCCTGTAATTCAAATATTCGTGTGTCTGTGTCTGCCTTGTATTTTTTTTATCCATAAGTTTATATAAGACAGTGTTAATAATCCAGGAAATGAGATGCATGGGTTCAAGTACAGAGAGATGCTTATTTATCACGACTTTTACTACCATTTGTTAAAAACTATACTCCTGCATCAGAATTAGTTTTAAAAATAAACATCAAAAAAGATAAAGATTCATATTTCAGGACTTACAACCCCGTCCATTGTTTTACCGTATGCCCTCCTTATTAGGAACCAAGTGATCAATCTCTTCCAGAATCTTCATGAGATAGTACCTGGGAACAAAACCTTATGCTTGTGCCTGCTTTTGTCCTCAAGTGTCCTGTTGAAATGGTCTAATCCATGTAAGAGAGAAACCTTTCTACCACTGCTGGCAACAAACCATCTCCTCAAAGTCATTTATCAGGAAGTGGCAGAGACAAAGATAGAGAAAGAACTGGAAGCTTATTTACCTAACAATCACCATCCCCCAAACATGTGAGAACTGCTCCGCGGTCTCTTCCCATCTCTCTCTCCATCCACACGGTCTAACTTTTCTCCCTTCCACTCCCATTTTCTGAGTTAAATTTGTGTGTCAGAAGGAAAAAATTCCGAATTTTTTTCACTCCATAAGATTTTCTTTTTGTTTTGACTTCAATACAGAAATTTAGATTCAAATATATAATGAAATCATAGCAGAATAAACATAGGGTTTATATCTTTCAAATAAATAAGGGGGTGAAGGGAGACATGATTGATAGAGCCAGAAAGAAAAAATTGCAAGGAAATGCAATAAACAGAGAACAGAAAAATACAGAAAAAAATAACACTAACATATGAGTTTTTCATTTCATATGATATATATATCTTTATATATATGATCTTGTAAAAAATCTAGCTCAATCTCTTTTATGAATGTTGATGTAAAATTCTGAAATAAAATATCACCAAATCTAATACAGCATGTCATGATCAATTACAGTGTCATATGGGAATGTAATTTCCTTCTGAAAAACATGAAATTTATTAATGTAACTCATAATGTTAATATATTAAAAAAGAAAAAAACAGTCAGATCAGTGTTTCTCAACAGGGACACCATTTGTAGTTGAGCAGGATGTTACTATGCACCACAGAAACTTTCCCATTTCTGGCTTCTCCCCAGTAAATGCCAGTAGCATTTTCCAGTTATTAGAGCAACCAAAAATATTGACTGTTCCCTTTCACACCATGCTCAAATGAGAATTGTGGGACACTGCTACTGTGTCTGGTTGAGTAACAAGTGTATACAGAAGGCAGCAAACTTCGATAAGTTCTAAAATCCGTTCTTTTTTTCCTTCTTTTTCTTCTTAAAGTCTTAATAAAGCATAAATAGTTACAATTATCTTGGAGAACAGCACACATCCTTCTTAAAGGTGAAATGGTAGAATCCATTGCCACCAAGTGAGAAGGAAAAAAAGCTGTTCTCACCACTATTGTTTTTTGTTGGAAGTGTATGGCTATATCAGCATAAATAATGGGGTGGAAGAGGAGTAAGCCTTAATGGCAGTGTATGTGATTGTGTCCCTGACAAATCAAAGAGACACGCGAGTAGTAAAAATAAGTAAATAATTGCTCAAGTGTGCAAACGTGCACATATGATCGAAGGAGGCAAGGTAGCTAAATCGAACTACATAAACAGATAAGGTTTGTGTGTGCATCAGAGTAAATAATTTGAAATGTAGAGAGAAGGAAAGTGCCAACTGCAATAACAAGATCCACTTAATATGGGAAACAAAACAATACTGTTGAGACTGGCATGCAGAAAATATTAAACTTTACTCATGGACATAAAGAGCATTAGGAAAAAATAGAGCAACAGTCTATGTTCTTGAATTTTTTCCTAAATTAATCAAAACATGTAAGCAGAACTCCTGCAAATGGGAATTTAATATGCAATAAAACTGCTATTTGGGTTCAGTCATGATGGGATATATAATTACATAAAAGGTTTTAGGCCCCATTCTCTGAGAAATTTTGATGTTGGTTGATATTTTGATAAAATCATCCTAAAATTCACCAGGAAGAACAAATTCAGTAAAGTAGAAACAATAATTTTAAAAGAAAAATAACTAGGCAGTGTTTACACGAGACAATTGTTATGTTACAGATATGTTCATTCCATCAGTGTGTTAGTGACATAAGGAAAGGACAGATTATAAAATTAAGAATCAGATTCAACTAAAAAAGAATTTAGAATTTGATAAAGATACCATTTTAAGTTAGTAGGAAAAAGATATGTTATTTAAAAATATTTAGGTAAATATTTAAAAAAAATAAGAGTTCTATAGCTATCAAATAATTTTCATCAAGATAAACTGTAGATAGACTACACATTTCATAATATTATACAATGTTCCAAATCTACTAGGGTAAAATTTAGAGTGGAAATACATGAACTTACATACATACAAGTTCATGGTATCAGAGAAGTTTCTTTCAAAATGAGAGTAAAAGAAAAAGCACAAAAGGGAAAAAAAAAGACTAATACATACAGATATCTATAAAAGTAGCCTTTCTTAATGGTAAACATGGAAAAAAAAATAAAGGCCAAAATGTGAGCTATCTAATTAATAGATAATTGACTTAACTATGACAGTAAATTACTAGTGTCTCTAATATTTAGAACATTGTAATAAATCAGTAAGAAAAGAACTTACAGTAGTAAAAATTGGCTGAGAGTATTAATAGAATCATCACAAAGTGAAATACAAAAGATATAAGTGAAACAAAGAAATGTAAATACCATGATGCCTTGTTTTGCTATTAGAGTAGATAGATAGATAGATAGCTTATAATAACTGGTATTTATGAAAGTAACGGAAAAAACTTTCATGTGCTTCCTTCTTTATGAAGTATTAAACTGTATGTCTTTTCCCAGTAATTTATCTCTAGTAGAGTATTCTCAGAAAATTCTAGAGGTAAAAGAGAAGCCATATATGCCTATATATATGGTTGCTTGATGGAACACTTTTAAAAAAAAGAGGGGGAAAATTCTATCTGTCTCTCCTTGTGTGCACACACATATATACACTATTGCCTAGTCAACTAATATCTATAGAAAATGTCATGCCATCACTAAAATGATAATTGGATGCTTTTATGTACTGATACTACAAAATATTCATGACATATTGTTATGAGCAAAACATACTTACAAGACACTGTAAATATAATTACATTCGGTCTTTATAAAAATGTATGTATAGAGATAATTTTGAAGTTACAACACATACCCCATATTAGTACTTAGTATCTCTGGGTTTTGATATTTTGAGTGCTTTTATTGTCTTTTTAATAATATTCGATTATTGTATGTTTTTGAGATGAAAATGCTTTTACAATTATTAAGCAGTAAATTATCAATAATTATAATTGTTTTTCTAATTAGGAAAAAGAAAGCAATTTTCCTAAGCCTCTACAAATGCGTTACGTGCTTATCTGGAAGATTTTTTTTTTCACCCTTTTTCCACTCATATTATGAGTCATAACTTTCTCGTTTGTTCAGGATGACAAGACACTCAGAGGCAATTGTCATTTTCAATTAAAAAAGGTTATTTTAGTCCTCATGTTTTGTTTCTTCTTTTTTAAAATTTGGTGTCTTTAAAATTTTATTATATCTTTTTGATATTTAGCATTAATTCAATCACCTTAATTAACATACATATTATTTTCTTTGAGAGAGAGACAGATGAGTGGGGGAGAGAGGCAGAAGGAGAGAGAGAGAGAATCTTAAGCAGGCTCTACACTCAGCACAGAGCCTGATGCAGGGCTTGATCCCACAACCCTGAGAACATGACCTGAGCCGAAATCAAGCATCAGATACTCAACCGACTGAATCCCCCAGGTGCCCCTTAACATATATGTTATACACACCTTTTATTATAAGTCAAATTCGATTGGGAATGAGTCAGAATGTTAGAACATAGAGAAGTAGTGAAATAGAAAATGGTGTATACTTCATATTATTCCATATATATCCTCCCATGATTGAATTTCACTTTCTTTGTATCCCTCCCCACCAAATAAATAAACAAACAAACAAATAAATAAATACATTTTTTAAAATGCAGGAAATCGAGCCATG
Source organism: Panthera pardus (assembly GCF_024362965.1). NCBI lineage: Eukaryota > Metazoa > Chordata > Mammalia > Carnivora > Felidae > Panthera > Panthera pardus. The sequence goes on from NW_026526655.1 coordinate 106,207,859, forward strand.
TCAGCCAGAAAACTAAGAGAGAAAAATTCATTGTTTGGTCACAAACAAGTCGGAGGTTCCCAGCTGTGCATTAGTGCTTCAGAGATGAAGTTCCTAAAAAGTGAAATAGCATCAGTAAAAGAAAGAATGAAACATTCTAAGAGCGGAGGTAGATTTTTAGAATTCTACAAAGGTGGTAATCTCTCTATCCACACTTTCCTCTCAGCCCTTTCCATGATGGATATTGTCGACATCATAATTATTTTATATGCCTTATGACATTAGAGAATGTTGACGTTTTCACTTTATTTTTATGTTTTGTTTCGGTTTGGTTTGGTTTTAGTTAATATACAAAACTCCCTATCAGGTGGTCATTGTTATATCCATTTCCCACATCAGGAAAGAGAGACTCAGGCGGGTCAAGAGACTTGCCCAAGAGCAAATAGCTAGTGAAATTGGCAGAACTTGGTTTTGATTTCAGTTCTCTTAAAATTTTTAACTACAGTCCACTTGCCATCTATCCTGACTCATCAGTGTCTTTGTGAGTAAACAAGCAGGACTTAAGAGCTCTAAAGAGTTCCTCACATGGCATGGTTCTACATTTCCAGGTCCTGAAGGAATTAGGATGTAAACACTATCAGCTCATCTGTAGCATCTAAGCTGATTTGTAATTTTAAATGATTTGATGCAGAATGACTCTCAAAGAAAAGGTTTTTCAGTGTGCCTCCTAATTTTTACCCTCTGTCAGACTTTTGCTTTGTCCTTGTTCTTTGGGATTTCTAAAGATCAGTTAATTCCTCAACAAATGTCTTGAGGGCATTAAGGCTCATTTGGGAGATCTACTTATTTTAAATTAAATATGCTGGATGAAGACGTTTTCTCCAGAAATTTATATAGATGGAATGTAGACTTTGAGGGCACAGATATCTGGGTTAACACTCTATTTTAAACAATTACTCGGGGTGCCTGGGTGGCTCAGTTTGTTGATCATTCAAATCTTGATTTTTTTTTTTATTTTTTAATTTTTTTTAATGTTTTTATTTATTTTTGAGACAGAGAGAGACAGAGCATGAGCAGGGGAGGGGCAGAGAGAGAGGGAGACACAGAATCTGAAGCAGGCTCCAGACTCTGAGCTGTCAGCACAGAGCCCGATGAGGGGCTTGAACCACCAACTGTGAGACCATGACCTGAGCTGAAGTCGGACACTTAACCGTCTGAGCCACCCAGGTGCTCCTCATATCTTGATTTTGACTCAGGTCATGATCTCAGGGTTGTGAGATCAAGCCCTGTGTGGGCTGCATACTAGGCATGGAGCCTGCTTAAGATTCTCTCTCCCCTCCCCCTCCCTCTCTCCCCTATCCCCACTCTCTCTCTCACCAAAAAAAATTTAAAAATAAATAAATAAATAAATTATTATCTCCTTTACTGTGGACAAATAATATGGTCTCTTCATACCTCGGTTTCCTCATCTATGAAACGGAGAATATCCCCATTCACAGGGCCGTTGTCTGGATCAAATGAGACAATGTACATAAAGACCCTAATCTAGTATCTGGTACACAGTGGGTACAAAACAGATGATAATCTAAAATATCCAAGTGAATTTGATAACCAGGTTGGAAATATGCTACCGGCATCAAGCCGTACCTCCTCTACTTACTTTGGATGGAGTTTGACCCTGCCGTGGAATAAGCGGATGAGAGAGTTGAAGATCCTATAGGTAGGGTCCCAGGTAGAAAGAGGCGGTCCACCTAAAAGGGAAATTTGAAGAAGTTTTAATAAAAAGCCTATTTACAAAGATGTGCACAGCAGTAAGGAAACCCACAAGAGAAGGTGAAGCAGCTCTTGCCTGCATAGAGTCATTGCTACCTCTGTCGGAAGAAGCCAGGAAGCACGTGGCTACCGCTAAGAACAGCAGCTAGAGGAGAGGACTATGCAACAGGAGTTGTGACATTGACAGACCCCTGAAAACCTGTGCCCAGAGGGAGGAAGGCAAGGATGATCACTCCTTTCTGTACTATGATCTCGATGGAACCAACTGGAAATGAGATGGCAAGGCAACTAGGCGATATATGCCATACAGGACAACTGCCTGGACACCAAACAAAGAAACAAGTGAATCTTTGGAGTGAAATGGAGAATATAAAACACTAAGGTCTAAAAGATCCTTAAGTGAAACCAAGGTATAGCTTAGAGTTTGAAAGGGGGAAGAAAAGTTGCTCACGTGTCCTTCTCTGTGCAGTGTTGCCCATGGAAGTTTTTGGGGGTAGGGGACGTAAAGAATTATAAGAGGGGAAATGAAACCATGCATTATGAAAAAAATCTTAAAGATGAGTTGTAACAGTGAGGAGGATGAAGAAAAATAAGGACAAATTGAAAAGAGAATTAGAAATTGTCAGAGGCAACAGAAGGGAGAAACAAAAGAGAAAGATGACGGTTGGAACGTCCAGTGGAATTGAAACAAAGGCTAGATTTGGGGTGGATTATTGTACTTGGGTAAAATAGCTTAGAGTCGCAACCAACTTAATTTTTGGTCCATCTTCCTCTGGTGTATTCCCTGTCAATGCCCGCATATCCAATCAGTCTTCATTTTTTGATCACTGGTTTTCTTCCCAATGTATTCTATTATGATCACTCTGTTTCAAATTTCACTCCTGATCCACTATACTCTGTTTAACTTTTCCCATTATATGTTAACATTCCATAGAATTTTTCATGTACACTGCTTACAGTCTGTTGAGTCATGTAAAAGCAAAGGACCAAAGATTTTGTTTGTTTTATTCATGGGTGCATCTTAAAGGCCTAGTACAGGACCAGGCACATAATAGGTGCTTAATAAATGGTTTTAAATGAATGCATACATACATGAATGACTCCTAGAGACTACCTGTAGAGTAGCACAACTTAAGAAAGGGCTGTTTCACCAAATCTTCCCATTTTAAAAATTGATTGGCTCATTTCCCTTCTGAGAGTGTCCATAGGAAAGAATGGTCCCCACCTCCTTGTACAGGATTTTCTTATTGTGAACCATCGGGCCAGATGTAACTGATGCTGTTGAGACACTTACAACTTTGGGTAAGTCATGTAGCATCTCTAAGCATCTGGAAAATTAAAGTAATAATTATTTCTTTTCGAGGTTGAGAAAGATACCAGGAACAGAGTAGGTAGCAAATGAGTTGTTATTATTCCTTATTTGCCTTTCACTTATTTTCATGCTCTTGCTTCAAATGGATCACAGCTTGAAAAAAATTATGAAATCCTTTTTGTCTTCAAATGAAGCAAACTTTCGAAACATCCCTGGAGGCAGCCTGTACCTGGGAGATTTTCCTCTCAGCTTTGCAACTATGATATCTGAACACTTTGGCAAAGGCTCAGACATGCAGCCATGGGTTTAGATACTTATCTAAAATTACCTCCTGAACATTCTGAAATTTTCTAATTGCTAATTGCCAATCAAGAGCTGTTTTGTAAGACTTGATTTTTGCCCGGCTCCCACAAATGTCAGTAGACTTTTAATTTAAACCCAGAAGTGAAAAACAGCCTCATTTTTGGTCTCACATCAAATTTTAATGGTTGCCATTTTGTTCCCTTTTTTTTTTTTTTTCAAAATATATTTTAGAGGCAAGAAAATTTGGTGAAGGATTATGGCACCGTTTTGTTAATATTCATTCTCTAGCAGATGCCAAACTTTGAAATTCATGTTGGGTTCCTAATCTTCTCCATGTAAAAGAAACAAATGAAAAAGTGAAGTCTTCAAAAGTTTTGAATTTTAGGTCAAAAGAAATTCAAGTTTTTGGGTCCAAGAAAAAAAAGATTAACAACGATATTATGCATTACACAATGAAAAAAAGCAGCATTCATTTTAAATAAATCATCCGGGAGATAGTGAACTTGATCAAATGGCAAGAAATAGCTTCTGGTTTCTATTCTGGACATATAATTCAAAAAGGCATATAGCACATAAATTTATTTTATCTTAATTTTGCAAAGGAGAAAACAAAGATTTAAAGCTTAGCTAGGGACTAAGTAAGCTGCAGGAATATTTAGTCTCTGCAGTCAGGATGTCAATTCAAAACATCTATTCTTAAGTATTTCTTTGCCTAATTATGCTACTAAACTATCCAGAGGAGATATAAAATCGTGTCATATGATAGAATATCACTCTCTTGGGTAGCTGTGATACTGTAAAGGAGACAGTGTGCAAACGCAATTAAGATCTCTAATCCATTAACTCTGGAAGAAGAATATCCCAGGTAGGTCTGACCTGATCAGATAAACCCTAAACTGAAGGGTCTAGAAACTTAAGAGGATCTCCAGCTGTCCTGGAAAAAGTTAGTCCCAGTGATTTCTACAATTGCAAGGAAATGAATCTGCCAATAACCATGTGACATTGGAAGAGGACCCTAAGCTTCAGTTGAGACCACAGCCCCAACTGCCACGTTACTCTCAATCTTCGTTGAGACCCTGTGTAGGTGATTCAGCTAAGCTGTGCCAGACTCATGACCTAAGAGAACTGGGATATAAAATTAATATGTAGATAAAAAAGATAATAATGCAATGATTGGATACATCGCCCAGATGAAAAGCTCTATATTTATTTTACTTACAGTATTTCGAGCATGTTCTTCTCTTAGCTCTTCTCGTCTACAAAAATGAGAAACTTAGTCTTACTTTTTTTTTTTTTAACTTTTTCTACCTGGTTATTTGCTTACAACTCAACATACCTGATAATAGAAGCTTTAAATGTTGAGTATGATGGGTGTGCCTGGGTGGCTCAGTGGGTTAAGCATCCAACGTCAGCTCAGGTCATGATCTCACAGTTTTTGAGCTTCAGCCCTGTGTCGGGCTCTGTGCTGACAGCTCAGAGCCTGGAGCTTGTTTTGGATTCTGTGTGTGTCTCTCTCTTTGCCCCCCCTCCCCCCACTCACACTGTCTCTCTCTCTCTCTTTCTTTCAAAAATAAATTTAGAAAAAAACATAAAAATATATTTAAAAAAAATCTTGAGCGTGATGAAACTGTGAAGAACAACACTGTCTTCAAACATCCTAAAAGTCAGGACTATAGGCCTTTTCTCTACTTCGGAGTTGCCCCTTTGCTGCTTTGTTTTGCTTCCTGTAGTTGCATGCCCCCATTTATTTATTTTGAGAGACAGAGAGCGTGCAAGCTCAAGTGGGACAGGGGCAAAGAGAGAGGGAGAGAGAGAGAATTTTAAGCACTGAGCGTGGAGCCTGACATGGAGCTCGATCTCATACTGTGAGATCATGACCTGAGAGGAAATCAAGAGTAGGATGCTTAACTAACTGAGCCACCCAGGTGCCCCCATGTGCCCGCATTTAAAGCAAGCTTCTTCAAATGCCACAGCATAATGATGAATACTGCTTTAGGAGGTCCTTTCATGATGCTTACAACTAGGACACGAATGAAATACTTCCTATTTATAAGGTAACTGTGTCTGTTAATAACTTAAAAAAATTGCAAAAGTCAAAATAGAATCAATTAAAACAAGTAATACACCCAAAACACCTAGGGAGAATGACCCTAATTCCCAAAACTGAAAATTTGAGAATAAAAGATTGTGTGAGCTCATTTTTAAATTATCTCAGGTGAATGTTCAAATGCTCAGAAAGTTTTTTATAACTAACTAAATTACAATTTGTCTCAGGGTGGGATTAAATATTCTCCCTTCCCCCTTGACTTCCTTCATTTTTCCTGGATTCCAGAACATACTGAAGCTTCAATGGTTCAAGAAGCCATTTGATAATAAGTCTTACATCACAAGAAGGGAAGTCATTTTTTTAGTGATATTATTCTGATTGCAGTGTAAGTGTTAAAACAGAGAGGTGGATAGGCCAGGAGGGAGACCAGGTAAGGAAACTTTTTAATGGTCTTAATAAAAATGATGGTGAATTAAACAGGATTAAACCAGCAGCACTAAGGGTGGAAAGAGGCATATAATTCAAAGGGAACCAGACAGGTCAGACTGACAGGGCTTGAGATTGATTAGCTAAGAATGAAAGAGAAGAAGAGTCAAGGTTGTGTTCAAGTTTCTCTCTTGGAGAAAAAAAAAAAGACAAGAAAGACGAAACAACCTCAGGAATAGAGGCCACTTCATGACATGGAAAGGAGATGACCTTTATTTCTTCATTCTGAAAAATGTGTCTGCCCGTGGAACTCCCCAAATCTGTCCTCTAGGGAATTGGAGATGCACATCTACAACTCAGGAGGTATGTCTGAGTTGAGGAAGGTTTGGAAATCATCAGGATTTGGACAAGAATTGAAATTAAAGGAGTTGATCAGATTGCCCAGGGAGAATGGTTTCTATGAGAAAAAGAATGCTGAGGCCAGAATCCAACATCTGATGGGTAGGCACAGGAAAAGGACTGCCAAGGACTTGAAAACCAGGAAAATAGGACAGTATCATGTCAAAAGAAGGGAGTGTTTCAAGGAAAAAGGAAAGGTCGAAAGTTTCAAATACTGCTGAAGGACTCAGCAAGGGCAGGATTGCTGTTACATTGGGCATTGGGCTTATTATCAAGTTTCCATGTTATAAATGTTGCTATAATACACGTACCTTATCTCTTAAGAGAACATCCGACTTGTGTGCCAGAGCTGTCTAGCTTCTGACTGATTTGGTTTTCTCTACTTTTTGGACATAGCTAGAAAACACATTCAAGACAAAAATAAAGTCAAGTCTGATGAAATTAGCAAAGGCCACTTATGCATGTGCTTGTGGTGTAAGAATTCATCTGTCGTAGCTAGTTTCAATAGAATTTTGAAGATATTTGAGAGTGAGGCTTATAGCATGCATTAGCTTAGGCTGCTATAATAAAATACTATGGACTGAGTTGTTGAAACAACAGACATGTATCACTCACAGTTCTAGAGGACGGGAAATCCAAAATCAAAGTGCTGGCAGATCTGACGGCTGGTGATGGCCCACTTTTGGGTTTGTAAGCAGTAGCCTTCTTATTCTGTGCTCACATGGTCTCTCCTCAATGTGTGCTCTTGGAGAGAGAAAGAGGAAGCAAGCCCTCTGGTCTATCTCTTGTTGGTACTTTTCTTTCTTTCTTTCTTTCTTTCTTTCTTTCTTTCTTTCTTTCTTTCTTTAATTGAAATATAGTTGCCACACAATGTTACATTAGTTCCAGGTGTACAACATAGGGATTCCACAAGTCTGTACGTTATGCTTGGTTGCAAAGCCTTAGCAAATACTTTGGGGTGGGATTTAAAAAGAAGAAAATGTTTTAAGAGGCAAACAGTTCTCTGATTATTTCCTGGAAAGAATGAGTATCCATATGTTGGTTTTCTGCAGGCAAACTACCCTGACCGTGCTCATGGCGGTTGGGGGTTAGACAGGAGGATAAAAACAAGTTCTTAGTTCCAATCAATAACAGAACATGAACTAAAACAAAGTATCGTTTACAAGCTTGGCTCATGAAAGCTCTCAGGCATGTTCATCCATGTTCTTTTGTCTTTGTTTCACTTCCTTGAAATCACAGTGCAAAACAGACTCATTTGGGTCCCTGAATCAACCCTTAGAAGAAAGCTCAATTAGAAATATCATTTTGAGATTTTGTTAAGAAAAAAAAAAGAAAAAAATATATATGTATATATATATTCTGTTAGCCCTTCAGGATTGGAGACTTATCTATTTTCAACCGATAAATTTTTCTAAAATATTTTATAGTGTTTTTCCCTGTCCTTAGTTTTTCTCTACTTTTAAAATTTCTACAGTAAGCATATATTTTATAATGAGGAAAACAGTTTACAAAACCTGAAAACAATGCATATGGAGACATCTAATGCTATTAAGATTTAATTTCTTCATCCTTCATCTATTTTTTCCTTTATCTATTAAAATGAGGAAATCTCATGTGAGTTCTCAAATTTCTCTTTCTAGAATGTGTATGAATTCTAAGAGCAGTTACCAGAATCAAGGTGCAGGGTGAGCAGAGCAATTGTAGAGAGGCTCTAAATCCACCCATGCATTAGTTGAAAATACTTTGCTTTTCAGGATGATTGCAGAGCTTAAGTGAAAAGATGTGAAAAAGATTGCGTCAAATGGAAAATGCTTTACAAGGGGTTGGTGTTGTGTTGACTAGGGGTGTTACATTTCCCTTTCTCAGTGGCTAATCAGTCCCTCTGCCTTGGGCAGAGTTAGCCTGGAAAAAATGAGTACGAGGGGTTGATTGCTGTCTTTGTTCCGCATGTCAAACTTCCATTTTCCCTTTTCCTAAGTTTTGGGAGCAACAAGCCATTTTATTTTTATTGCAATAAATTGCAGATTACTAGGTAGCAGTGTCTCTCATGTTTTTCCTTGCATCCCGGGAAACATCTGGCACATTTCCATAAATACATGAGTCCCTTAATAAACCAGGTTCAAATAACTTGAATTGAAACATATCTATGTCTATAAGGGACAGTTTTCAGTTACTAAAAATTCTCCATAAATCACCCAGTAACTAAATTATCAATCTTCTTCCACTCAAAGATTAAATTCTGGAAATCCCATTTATTTCTCCAAACATTTCAATGGGCACTATACTGGTTACTAAAATCTATCATAACAATAAATTGTACAGGTCAGATAATGTTAGTGATCATGAAGAAAGCATTTACTATTTATCAACTAAATAAGGTTTATAGGACACATTAAAAGTGTTATTATGGAAACTGGGAATATAGCAATGAACAGAAGTGACCAAAGTCTGGCCCCCATCCTACTTAATGTGAAATGCATGGGGGCAATATTTGCTGCCTGAAAGATATGAGCAAACCTTTTCCTACTGTAGAGAGGGTATTGCCCTCTGGGTAGGCCATGGGAATATACTGAGGCTTAGAAAACTGACATACCTTTCTCAATGCCACTCTCGAAAGGACAGAGCTGTGTGTCCATCCCAGGCATACCCTAGTTTCAGAGCCAGCACTCTCTGTGCTGTGCCTTGTCTACACACAAAGTTGACTGAAAGTTACAAAGACGACTCTAACAATGGCATAAGGCATTAGGCTCCAGATTGGTTGGCATTATTTACTGGTGATGAATGCCCTCATCACTTTGAAACTATCGTTTCCTGGTTTCGTAAGTGTGTACGTCTGTACCCCTGGCTACAGTCACTGTCTCCAGTCATTTGTTCCCAACACACAGTTCTTTTTTTGACTCAACACAACTTCTTCTGTATAGGTCATCTCCCTATACAGTGTGAATTGCTATGTATCGTATCCACACTCCTGAATTAGAGCCACACATGAAAACAACAACAACAACAACAACAACAACTATGTGACATCACTATCTAGATTTTCCAGAGACACATCTAGCATATTTTATAAAAATCCACGTGTCACAACTCACTAGTCGCACTCCCCTGCTATACACACACACAAGAACTACTTCTTTCTCTGTATTCTGTAAGAGAATGCCATCATTCATCCCCATTCCTGCCTCAGACTTACTCTTCTGCGGGCTATAGAGCTCTAGGCAAAAGCCTGACTCAAGGCTTTCAGTGAATCTAACCTTCATCCAGAGGGTGCTGATTTTACTGGGTTTCCTGGAATATCTGCAGTGGTCTAACAATATCTAAAGGTCTGGTCTGTGACTGTGTTTGCAGTCAGATTTGATGAGGCTCTCATATGTGGCAAAGGGGACTGACAGACTGAGCCCAACTGGAACTGATAAATGGCCCAACAATTCTGGTACCAGGAGGTTCTTAATGAGGTGTGTTGGGGTGGGGAGATGTTCAGTCACCAAAAACATCTCAGTTAATGGTCTCAAAGTGGAAGCAAACAATACAGATAGTAATTTGTTGATGATAATAAATTGAGGAATATTGGACATGCTATTATGAATCTAACATTTAAAAGGGATTTATGTGATTAGATAAAATTTTAAAAAAATGATTCAACTTTCGTATTTGCAAGGAAATACATTTCTGACAGACTGGGTGTATTATAACATTATGTAGTGCAGATGCCCAAGGTGAGACCCTTAGAAGAACAAGTATGGGGGTGCCTGGTGGCTCAGTTGGTTAAGCGTCTCACTTCGGCTCAGGTCATGATCTCTTGGTTTGTGAGTTCGAGCCTTGTGTCAGACTCTGTGCTGACAGCTTAGAGCCTGAAGCCTGCTTCGGATTCTGTGTCTCCCTCTCTCTACCCCTCCCCCACTTTTGCTCTGACTCTGTCTCTCTCTGTCTCTCTCTCAAAAATAAACATTAAAAAAATTGAAAAAAAGAACATGTATGAATTATTTGATATTTTAATGGATCATCACACTGTTTAATTTTTTTTCTAGAACAAATAGAGATGAAAACAATGGTGGCTCAGGAAGTTTAAGTGATATCTATTCAGTGGCAGAGGGTTGTACTAAAATATTGATTACGTAATTAATGTCTAGCGTTATTACATATAACAACGTATCCAGAGGGAACAACTTAGACAAACCAAAGGCTCAGTATTTATAATAATTCTCACCCCATATTTTTATTGCTTTTCACACATAGCACTATACCTAGTACGGTACATTTAGCGTTTCAGATAAAGTCTCTTTTCTTGGATTGGTAGGATACAATGAGTTTCCTGGTGATCACAAAAGAACCAAATGAATTCAGTTGGCAGAATAATGCCTCCCCACACACAAAGATGCCCACATCCTAATCCCCAGAACCTGTGAATATGTTAAATTACACAGTAACAGAGGTTTTGCAGATGTAATGAAGGTTACAGACTTTAAGATGAGAAGATTGTCCTAGATTATTCAGGTGGATCCAACAAAATCATATGGGTCCTTAGAAGCAAAGAAGTTTCTCAGACTGCAGTCGGAGAAGTGCAGACGAAAAGGGGTGGGGAAGTATTCCCTTCCCCGTGGCTGGGGCCCCAAGCCGAAGAATACGAGTTGCCTCTGGAAGTTGATTATGATCCTCAGGCGACAGCAAGCTTGTAAAAAGGAAACTAAACTCCGTCAGCAACCTGAATAAACCTGGAAGTGGATTCTCTCCCAGAGTCTCTGGTAAAGAACAGAACTCTTCTTACAGCAGTATTTCAGCCTGGGAGCCTCTCTGTGGAAGAAGCAGCCAAGCCCGGCTGTATGTAGACTTGGGATCACACAACTGCAGGATAATAAATGGGTCAAGATAATAAATAAATTTAGTCAATAAGTTTGTGGTAAGTTTTTAAGGCAAGGATGGGCAGTTAGTACATTGAACCAAAGAAAGAAGACAGTAAATGGATATTTGGATATGAAAGAATTGCCATATGAGATATATAATGTAATTTATTACAACTATAACAAAATTAATTATTGTATATAATTAAGTTTATATATGTACTATATATTAATATACATATTGTGTATATATGTGTGTGTGTGTGTGTGTGTATGTGTATATATACACAGACGCTCAAAAAAATGTCGACCATTGATTGTTTCACTTGAAGCCATACATTGTTCAAAACTGTTCATGTTCAAACTTTTTGTCCAGTCATTTGTAAATGTCAGACTTATACTTTTTTTTAACTGTCATTTAATGATAAAAGTATTATGTACCTTGGAGAAGATCTGACGATAGAGAAGTGTGCAAGTTTAAAGTCAACATTTTTCTGTTATCTACACTCTCAACTTATAGAGTAAGTTATAGTAATTTATTCCAGATATTTTCTTATATATTTATATCCTTAACTACTTTTATTTGTTCAAATAAGTAATATATTATCATAAAGATCCAGAAAAAATGTATGAAAAAAAAATCTCTCCCACACCTGTCCCTATGTGACCAGACCTTCTCCATCCCAAATGCAAAACCACATGCTTATACCCATGTGTGCTGATATGGAGATTTTATGCATTTAGAAGTAAATACTAATATATGCTTAACTTCCTTTTCACACAGTTGTAAACATGCTATGCTTATCATTCTGTATCATTTACTTTTTATTTCCACTTAAGATACATATTTTGAAGAATTTTCCCATCATTACATACAGCTTCAGATTCAAGCAATATGATTGAATCACCACTGTCTTCCCAACTATTTCTGTGCAGAGAAAGTTACAAATGTATATAAACCATGTTCTTTTTCATCAATAAACATTTAATGTAGTAAGAAACATAGCGATTATGAATAGAAATACCTCCTAAGATAGTTTTTATAAACTCCACAAGGTAACTATACACACTAAGAAGAATCTTTTCATATGAAACAAGAATCTTTTCATATGAATTCACATTTGAAACGAGCAATTTATGCTGATGGAGAAAATAGGCCTTCTTTCTTTTTTAAGTATATTTATTTTGAGAGAGAGAGAGAAAGGGAGAGAGAGAGAATCCCAAGCAGGCTCTGCACTGTCAGCCTAGAGCCTGATGTGGGGCTTGATTCCCGTGAACTATGAGATCATGACCTGAGCCAAAATCAAGACTCAGATGCTTAACCAACTGAGCCACCCAGGCATCCCAAAAGCAGGTCTTCTAAAGGTACTCCAAGGGCAGGAGCAATCATACGGTGGGAGCAATGGACATTGACATAATAAGATATGTAGGTCTTGGTGATGTCATGTGGAAGAGTTTGAGGTTAAGAGACTCAGATAAAATTCTGGCTCTACCACCTACTGTTTTATTACCAGGTGATCTAAGAGACAAAGGGAACTTCTCTGAGAAGATGGCTTTGAGTAGAAACATAAATTATGTCAAGTCCCATGGAAGAGCTTTCCAGGCAGAGTGTGGCCAATGTGGCAAGATGGCAATAAAAAGGACAGTGTGCCTGCAACACAGGGAACAGGGAGAAGAAAGAAAGGAGATGAGGTGGCAGACGGGAAGAGGGGAGGGCTTGTGTGGATTGTGTCCACCAGGGTAAGGAGTGTGCATTTAATAACACACAAGATGGAAATCTGTCAGCACATCTTAGAGTAAATATGACACACATAACAAGGTTAGGACTGCGTCTGGCTCATGGTTAGTGTCAAAAATGATGACTGTTACTCTTTCATTTATCCTAGGTAGTAGGGTTGGCATGAAAGCTTTTTTTTTAGTGCATTGTTTTCAAGGGATCTTGATAAGCAAGGATAGGTAAGTAAGGATAGATTACAACATCGTTTTATGGTATATGAGACTCAAACCAACTTTAAACTCTGGTTAGTTTAGGAGTTGCCAGTTCTGGTATATCACTCACTTCTAACCTCAACTGATGAACTGTCTCAAGTCAAGCATGTATCAAACATAAGGAGTGATGAAGCCAGAGTTTAGCATCTCACGAGGACTCCACTCCCCCCTCGGGAAATGTCCAGAAGAGATGTCTTTTAACTGTGAACCAGAAGCACCTTCATGTAAGTGGATGAGAAAAGAAGGGTGAATTTTGAGTGTGAGCTCTTATACCTGGACGAGGACATGACAAGGGGTAGATCACAAGGGACTCTGAAGGTTGTAGAGTTTAAGAACCTTTACTATGAGTGAGATGGGGATTTGCTGAAGGCTTTGAATTGGGGAGTGAAGTGAATTCACTTACATTTTTAGAAACTTGCTCTGGCTTCTCTGTGGGGTGAGAGGTGAAAGAAGGAAGAGCAATAAAGAAGCTACTAACATCATCCAAAGGAAAGATGATGACAACACAGACCAGGGTGGTGGTTGTGGAGTGTTCCTAATTGATTTGATTCTGGAAATATGCCAGTGGAAAAGCCAGTGGGATTTGTTAATAGATTGGCTGAGCACTGTGACATGGAAGGAAGAGTCAAGGATATTATGTGATAAAAATAGTACATTACCTCTGTGCCTTCCTCCTCCAAACCTAAGAACACCAGTCTAATCAGGAGAAAAACATCTGATAAATTCTAACACACAGACATCCTACAAAATACCTCCTCCACACTGTCAAAGTCATCAAATACAAGGCAAGTGTAAGAAACAGGCACAGTCAAGAAGAGTCCAAGAAGTCAGGAGAAGTAACCATACTGTGGTTTCCTAGATGAGATCCTGTGACAAAAAAAGGACAGTAGGTAAAAGCTGAGGAATACTGAAGGAAGGACTGGCTTCAGTTAGTAAAAATGTATCAGTATTGGTTCATCAATTGTTACAAATTTACCTACTAATGTACCATGTTAATAACAGAGGAACTGGGTACAGGGCATCTGGGAACCCTCTGCACTGTCTTCACAGTTTTTTGTTTGCTCTGTTGGTTTGGTTTGTTTTTTTGTAACTATAGAACACTCTAAAAAGTAAATCCAAAGGTGACTTCAACTTTTATCCTCCAAGAGCAAGGGAGTGAAGAATGCAGTTGCCATTTACGAAGGAGGAGACAAGGGGCTCCGTGAAGTCATAAATACGATCTGCTTCTCCCTTCTTCCTTGACAATCCAGCTCCATCCTTAATATAGACAGACAAGGCAGGGGCGGGGGCGGGGGTGGGAGAAGACAGCAGCCACAGCATTTATTGCCACAGAAGTGACCCCAGGCAACACAGGCTGAGTTAAGGCAGTGTGGATTTCCTGGAAAGGCTTCCTGGAAGAAGTGAGGCTTCAGAATGGCTTTGAGGATGGGGTTGAAAGGGCGGGCCAATGCCAGCCGACCCCATTTTGTTCTGTGTCCTTCACCTTGACCACGCCTCCTCCCCTTGAGTAACCTCCTGCTCACCCGTTCAAACTTCCCGATCAAAACACGCCCGGCGACCTGCGTAACAGGACTCCGACCCTTCCCCAGCCAATCAGCTGAGGCCACAGCCATTACCTCACCAACTGCCCCTAGACCCCGATAAAACCTTTGTCCTTTTGAAACTCGCTCTCTCTCTCAGGCATCTCACCGCTGCGTCGGTGCAGGTAGGGGATTGAGCTCGAGCTAGCTTGAATAAAGGCTCTTTGCTTTTGCATCGGACTCGGCTCCCTGGTGGTCTTTGGGGATCACGAATTCTGGGCATAACAGGGTGAGATTTGCACATGTCTTCAGGGTAATTCCCTTGAGGGGACTTAATTCCTTCATTTGTGATCCCCACGTTTTGATTCCACCTATTTCCTTTGTGTCTTTGGTTGATGTCTTTTGCCATTTAGTAGAATTGTTTTGCTTTTGTTTTCATTTTTTAAATTATTTTTAATAGTTATTCATTTTTGAGAGACAGAGAGAGACAGAGCAGGAGCATGGGAGGGGCCGAGAGATGGGGAGACAAGGAATCTGAAGCAGGCTTCAGGCTCTGAGCTGTCAGCACAGAGTCTGACTCGACTGGAACCCATGTATCATGAGATCATGACCTGAACTGGGGTCCGACCCTTAACCGACTGAGCCACCCGGGTGCCCTTAGTAGAATTGTTTTTGATGAGCTCTTTGCCCTTATTCACATTCATTTGCTCTCACTTTTTTCCTCAAAGCATGTTTATTATTAAGTAGCAGATAGCCCTTTGGGGACACATTAATTTTCTCAGGAATCCGTTCCCATGCTACGCTTGTGTCCTTTATCTCCTGGTTCCATTTGGCTGCTGTCAGCACTTTTTCCTGTCTCATGAAACATCTCTGATGAATTGCATTATTCTCACTGCTATTATTACAAATAGGAGATGTGACTCCCCACCATCTACAGCAACAGTGCACACCCATTAGCTGTGTTTAAAATAACTCTTTCATGGTATTTTATTTTTTTATTTAATTTTTTTAATTTTTTTTTAACATTTATTTATTTTTGAGACAGAGAGAGGGCATGAACAGGGGAGGGTCAGAGAAAGAGGGAGACACAGAACCTGAAACAGGCTCCAGGCTCTGAGCTGTCAGCACAGACCCCGACGCGGGGCTCAAACCCACAGACTGGGAGATCATGACCTGAGCTGAAGTCAGACGCTCAACCGACTGAGCCACCCAGGCACCCCATCTTTCATGGTATTTTAAATAATTCCTTTAACTCATAAGAAGTAGAATTAAACTCTGAGGTCACTCACTCTCAACCATATTTCATTCAAGCAACACTGAATTAAATACACTAAAAACATGGAGGCATGCACACATGTAATGTAGATTCTTACAATTCCTCCCCATGCATAGGGATCAGTCAGCTTCTCTCTTAGCATCTATCTGGAATAAGTTGAAAGAAAAAAAAAACAATTAGCAAACACATATTTTATAATTATGATCACGATTTAATTTCATGAGGCCTGATTCTTTCTTCTTTAAATTTCCATATTCTATCAATTGCCACTGACGATGGGAAAAAAAATCCACCCTTTCTTTGCCAGTTTTATATGTCAGTAACAAATTTCTTCTTTGCCTCCTGCCATCTGATTTCTCCCAACAGGTAGGGCTAGGCAGTTTGCTAACCCATGACATCAAGTAAGGAGGAAAATAGTTCAGTGAGTAAAAATAATCATTGTAAAGTTAAGTTGCTATGTACCCTTCACTAGATGTTTTCCCCCTTTTCTGAAGGATTTGGGTATCCCTGTTGACCTAAAAAAAAAATGGAAGTAAACCAAGGCAAGTTCAGAATTGTCAAAGAGATGAGTTTATTCAGGAATAACAGGAATTTCAATTGGGGACACAGAAACTACAGCAGTCTACGGGAGAGGCTGTTGGAACAGGCCATTTTCATGGGTAAGGAATGACGGAGGAGAGAGTTTAGTTACAGTTTCTTTAAACAAAAAAACAAACAGATACCAGCCCTGAAAATTCCCCCAGCAGACAAAACCTGTCCAGCCGCACAAATAAAGTTCAGTCCCACCTATTTTGCCAGATCAACTTGACCTGGATCATCTCCTGCTTATCTCTCTAGAAACCTTAAGCAAAAATTTCCTAATGTTGACCTGAGGCAACCCCGACCAACTCCCTATCATTTAAGAAAATTCCAACATCATCTGTTTTCTGTACATCTGACATTTAAGGGAGATAGGTTTTCTCAGCACCTAAATTTTGTTTCCCAGAGGGCACATGCATGAGACATTCCTTTTCATGTCCTCTGCTTCCATTGTGGATGGAAATTCCTTCACACTGTTTAAATGTCAACTCAGGTCATAATGGCTGGAGGCTGCCCACAGATTACAGATCAATCGTGGATTTTACCCCTTTTGTTTTGTCTAACACTACAGGACTGGCACCTTCTTATAAGCAAGTTTCCTTTGTAAATTTCAGCTTTAGTGAGGTGTAATTGACATATAAAATTATAAGATGTTTAAGGTGTACATTGTGGCCTCTGATACACATATACAATTGTCAAATAATTGCCTTCATTTTAGTTCAGCTCTTTTAGCAAAGTTTAATCATGCAACACAATGTTATTGAAAGGAACCTATTTAAAGTCCCCCACCTCGGACCGCCCCCCTCCCCTGCCAGCCACTCTTGCAGACAAAACTCACAGGTGTCTGCCCTTGGCCCTAACTCTGTTTTTCTAGGTCACGGTGCCCTACCTTCTTGGAAAGTGGACCCCAACTACAAAACACAAAACTCTAGCCTGACCACAACCCACACCCCTTGCTCTACCAGGCCAAGAATAGACCCTCTCCCACCATGGGCGCAGTTGCCACTCACATCCTTCAAACCCTTTGACTCTGTCCTGCTTGGGGTTCCACTGTGTGCAATTCTTTGTTGCCTGCGTCACAGGCCCCCCTAAAAGTTATCGACTGTTGTCACCAATTTTACCCTAGATTTTCAGATCTCGTTGACCTTATAGGTGAACACTGTATCTTTTTACTACCCCTTCCTTGTTTCCTCTACCCCCTAGACCCTGACAACTACTTTTCTACTCTCTATTTCTAGGACTTTGATTTTTTTTTTCTTTCTTTTTTCTTTCTTTTTAGATTCCTATGAGTCTTACCATGCACTATTTGTCTTCATCTGGCTTCTTTCACTTAGCATAATGTTCCAGCTCTTTTACTGCCCCCTCCTGCCTACCATGGCTCAAAGAGACAGGAAAAATGTGGCATCCAGTTGAAGGGTTTTCTCACAACCTCATCCAACACTTTGCTGTGGATGCATGGCAATGGAAGGGAATAAAATGAAAATACTATAGCAGCCTGTGGGCATTGGGCAATGGTCATTCTTGTTCACTCACAGTCGGAGACCATATTTCTGTCTGGAGGTCGTAAGTGCAGTCAGAGTGGCAAGGTTACAGAATTTGGTCCATCTTCATGAAAAAGAAACTGGAAAGCACTTGCTTACAGAGATCTAAATGGATGTGTCTGTGGTTTCCACCAGTAGAATCCAGGCTGTTCCAGAGATGTTATTACAATGTCCAATTCAATGAAGATATTCAACTCTGATTACAAAGCTACATCATCCTAACACTACCTTACCCCTATAGAAGGAACCACACTGCAGAGTGAATTGCCCTGGGGAATATAGGGCCAAGGAGATCTGTTGCAACTTATCCCGAGCTATCCTTTCCATCAACCATTCAGTAAAAATAAATGTAACAGGTGACATTGGCCGTACGACCAATGCGTTTCTTGAGTGAAACACGTTTGAAGGGCTCCCAGGAAGAGGGGAGTCCGTGATTTTTAAGAAATGTAAGAAAAGAAATTCTCCCTAAGCAGAGCAGGTGACACAGCTTCAAACCTGAGCTATCTTCGGGTGGTGTACGGGGTGAAGTTTCAGCTAAAGTCTGCTAAGTCATTCAGCGGGTTTTCAAAAACAAACTCTATGGCCAGTATCCAAGGACCTCTAAAAGAGGTTTAGCTAAAGACATAAAAACAAAAACAAAAACACTAAACAAGCAACTGCTAACATGCGTACATGAGAGACTGAGAGCATTTGCTATTTAATAACCAAAGCAGGATGGATGGAACTTTTCTTTCCTCAAAAAAGTAACAGACCACATCCAAGTATGAGAGACACAGAGGATATACAGTCCGTGGCAGGGGCCCAAAATACCCACGGAAGGTTGTATATGGAACCATATGCCTAAATATCAGGGGTGAGAAACTTCAGAACAGAGAACCAAGAGACATGTCTAGAAATGGCAGCAGAGAAGATTTTGGTGGTGCTTAGAAACACCTGAGCCCCAACTGTGACATTCAGGGAATTGGAATATGAAGCTGGCTGAATGTTCTACCATTTCATAACTGAGAACCAAACCAGAGTGCTTATAGTTAATTAGCACTGCTGCAGTTTAATTTTATACCATAGGTTAGTGTGAGTGAAAGAAACATGGATAATTTAAACAACTAAAGATTGACCTGATTGTTGAGAGATACAAATGAAATCAAGGGCTTAGTCCCCTAATTTCTCCTTACACTTTTCTTTTCCATTCACTGAGGTATAACTGACAAGTGGACGGCACAGTGATTCAACATCTGTAATATTTTGCAAGATGGTGCCACAATAGGAATAGTTACCACCTGTCACCTTAAAATATTAGTACAATATTACAATTACATTCTCTGAGCTCTACATGACATCCCCATGACTTACTTATTTTACAACTGGGAGTTTGTACTTCTGGATCCCCTTTACCCTTGTTGCCACCCACCCCAAACCCCTCTCCCCTCTGGCAACCACCCATCTGTTCTCTGTATCTATGAGTCTGATTTTGTTTTGGTTTGTTTGGTTTGCTTTGGTTTCTTTTGCTGTCCAGAAACTTTTTCGTTTGGTGTGGCTCCATTCTTCTATTTTGGTTTTGTTTTCCTTGTCTTTGGAGCCACAGCCAAAAATTCATCACTATGACCTATGCCAAGGAGCTAAGCCCCTACAGGTCTTGGGGTGAGCAAAGCTGCATGCAAGCCTTCCGAGAGGGAAATCTCAGTTTCCTGTAACATTTTGGGACTCTTGGATGTCAGTCCTCTCGGTTTTCCAAGCTAGCTATTCTAGGGGTGCATATATCTGGTGCAGATCCCAGGGGTGGGGATGCCCAGTGTTGGGCATCAGCTCTTTGCTCCTCTGGGAGAAGCACCTGTCCAGTGAGATCTCTTTCTTTCTTTCTTTTTCTTTTTTGTCATGTGTGGGGTTTTAGTCAAAAGGTCTCTCTGCCTCTCCTACCCAACTTGATGCGGTCCTTTTGTTCTCTGTTGTGGAGAGCGGTTCATCTAGTTTCCAGGTCTTGTTTCTAAGGGAAATGATTTGTAAGAAGCTGCGGATTTCCTGTGTGCACGGGAGGAACTGAGCTCAGGATCTGCCTCCGTCGCCATCTTGCATGTCTTTTTTCTTCTATTCTTATTTTGGGTACTTCAACCGAGGAGTGTCTTTCTTTAGGTATGAACCTGGTTTCAAGTTCTACCTCATTCACGTATAAGCTTTGTACTCTTGTCAAGTTCCCTAGGCTTGTAAATGTCAGATTTCTAATCTGTAAAATGGGGACAATATTTTATGCAACATAGAGACAGTGAAGCCGTGGTTTGGGAGCATAATTCATTCTGGGACATGCTTGCAATCCAAAGCACTTGTGTATCAAAGCAAATTTCCCCGTAAGAAATGATAAAAACTCAGATAATTCATTCCACAACCCAAAAATATTCACATAAAAATGATTACAATACAGTAATATAATGCAAGATAATAAAGAAAATGCAAAATATAAAGAAAAATAAATTAACATTTGGAACCCTTTGTGGCTGGTGTGAGGGAGACAAGGGAGAAGAGGGTGATTGTGCAGGACAACATTCACAATCACTAATGGAATCACTGCCAGCTTCTGGCTCAATGGAATCTTTTTCTGCATGGGAGCCATTGAATACACTCACACAGATGTTGACTACACTACAGTATTAATACACTCTTGTCATATGCTGTATTTAATGTAACTGACAATAAGGCAGCAGAGGAAAGGGTCTCTATGTGCAGGCAGGCTGACCTAGACTGAAGCAAAGCGTTCCTAAGCTTACTCTTATATGGAAAAGCAAAGGACTGTCCATAGATGCTTTGAAGTGACAAAAAGTACATTAGTGGGGGTGCCTGGGTGGCTCAGTTGGTCAAGCATCTCACTTAGGCTCAGGTCATGATCTTCCAGTACATGAGTTCTAGCCTGCCATCGGGCTCTGTGATGACAACTCAGAGCCTGGAACCTGCTTCAGATTCTGTGTCTCCCTCTCTCTGTTTGCCCCTCCCCGGCTTGTGTGCTCTCTCTCGCTTTCTCTCTCTCTGATTCTCTCTCTCTCTCTCAAAAATAAATAAACATTAAAAAAATACATTAGTGCCAGAAGTGGGTATCTTCCAACGTTCTGAAAAATCACTTTTTTCTTCCAAACACTACAGCCTGAGACCAGGCATCCTAGCATGGGAGACGATCACCCATAATCCTGCAGAGAGAGAGAGACAGAGAGAGAGAGAGAGAACCATCAGCTCACTTGTGATCATGTGACATTCGGCATCACGTACTACTCATACTGCAAGACATTGCTTGTTTATCAAGTTAAAATTTATTAGAAATGTTTGCTTGTCTTGTGGAACCCTCACAGAACAAGTCACTTGCAATCCAAGGTTTTACTGTATATATAGATACAAGATAGATGTATTATATATATACATAGGTGGCACCTGGGTGGCTGAGTTGGTTAAGTTGTGACTCTCAGTTTCACCTCAGGTCATGATCTCGTGGTTTGTGAGTTTGAACCCTCCCTGCCTCTGTCTCCATGCTGATAGGCAGAGCCTGCTTGAGATTATCTCTCACTCTCTCTCTCTCTATCCTTCCCCTGTTTGTGCTCTCTCTGAAAATAAATACATAAACTTTAAAAAAGATATGTATATATGTATACATGTACACATATGTGTCTATATATACACATAGATATAATTACCTATATATAGTATAGATAAAAACTGTTTATACAGACCATATATATACATATACAGATATCTATCTTTAGCATCTATTTCTATATATATCAAAAAAAATTAAATATAAGGGCTAATGATTTGTTCATCTAGTCCTTAAAGGAACCTGATGGTCAAGGTTACTTTTTTCCTTAGTGATGGGATTAAAGTAGCAATGACTCCACACATCTACCATCAGAGAGAGAGTTTCTTATGCGTCTTAAAGCCTCCCCCATGATTTCTTCTATCATAGCACATAACCTCTAGTCTAGAATTTGTTTTGTGGATGTCTCCCTGCTAGACTTAAACTCCTAGAGAAAATGAATGGTATCCTAGTTAACTTGTGCATTATCTGGCACAGATGTTGGAACTTTGTAAGAGCTAAGAAAATAGAACTCAAGTCAGTAAGTGAGGTCATATACTATGACAATTTCAGTTTTAAGGATTTTAAATGGTGTCATAAAAAAGTCAGGGTGTCCTTTATGTCCAAAGCCTGAAATAATTCAAATGCCCTCAAATGAAAAATTCATCCAGAATAGCATCATTGCAAAGTAAATTTTAAAAGTGTATTCATTACTCCCGCTTTGGCTGCTGTTTTAGAAACACTCACCCTGCAGGACTCTAAGCCCAAAGTCTGAGTAGTTTAGCAAGACCAGTCTTCCTTAGAAGAGTTTCAGTAACAATTTGTGACCCCTTACTCCCCACCCCCCCACCCCGACCCCAGCACGTTCAGACTGCCCAAATCTCTGCTTAGCCCCTTACCCTCTGAGTAAACACTTTCTGCCTGACTTTTCAGATTCTGTGCCATTTACTACCAGTGAGTGCCTTCCCAAGAAGATACATTGTACCAAATTCAGGACTCCCTTCTTGGTGCCTCTCATGTGTTCAGTATTCTGAATCCTCAAGTCCCGGCTCAGCTGATCTGAATTCTAATTTTTGTACCCCAAGAATTGCAACACTGTTACCAGCTTTGCACAGCTTTTTCTCTACTTTCTTTCAGCTCCTCAACTTCTGGAGCCCAAGACTCTGCAAAAGACTTAACGGGAAAAATGAGCAGGGTAGAAAAGATACAGCTAGATGTTCTCCTTTCTGCCAGAATCCTTGTTTCTAAATATCTTACAATTTTGATAGCTTTCCAGTGTCCATAAAAAGATTTTAAAAGTGTATGTGTTTTGCATTCTTCTAATTTTTAAAGACTCTATTTTTTAATTTTATTTGTAAATAAAGAAATTTATTGCAGCATCTCATAGAACAGGAAAAGTAGAAATAATATAAAAGTCCAAAATAGGAAAGAATTTTTTAATATAATTAATTGTCAGGTTAGCCAACATAGAGAGTATACAGTGCTCTTGGCTTCAGGAGTAGAGTTTAAATCAGGGCGCTTCTTTTTCTTCAATATATTCTCTCCCACTTCCAACTCTTGAATGTGTTGACGAGCATACTGGTTCAAATCCCTATCTTGTGCTACTAATGTCGTGCAAAGTTCTTTTCAATCACGGTTCTCAAGAATCCTTTATTCTTTGCTTCCTTCTGCCTGCTCACTCAAGTCCTCACTCCCTCAATGATGCTACAGGGAGACCTGAATGGGAAAAACATGCTTTTACCCTGATTGTTGCCCTGAGTTGTTTCATCCAAACATTTATCACGTTTCCAAGCTTCTAATAGTAGTTTTGAAATGTTCTTCACCAGGCCGCCTGGGCGGCTCAGTCGGTTAGGCATCCAATTCTTGGTTTCAGCTCGAGTCATGATGTCATGGTTCATGAGCTTGAGCTGCACATTGGGCTGGGCTCCGTGCTGACAGCACAAAGCCTGCTTGGGATTTTCTCTCCTCTGCGGCCTTTCCTGTGCACGTGTACTCTCTCTCTCTTAAAATAAGTAAGTAACTTAAAATAAATAAATATAAATATAAAATAAATATAAATATAATATAAATATAAAATAAATAATATAAATATTCTTCACTGACCATGAAGCCAATGTGACATATTTCAGGGCAAATATTTTGACAACACTCCACTTGCAAGGCCGATTTCTGTAGAAGTCACAGTAATTAACATGAGCTACCACAAGGCACAGACCCTGAATTTTCGGTAGATTAACATTAGAAGGGCTAAATTCTTGCTCACATCACATTAAGAGGGCTCTAGGAGACTGCGCCGGACTGCTCTTTTCTACGCAGTGCCCCAAGGATGAAGGCTACTTCCCTCCTTGGTCATATGCCTTCTGGGATCTAGAACCTTCCAGGTCTTGGCAGGCAAAGTGAGAGCTAGAGAATCCCATGGGCTATTTGTAAAAGGTAGTGATTTGTGCAACCTTCTTCTATGCACCACCAGCCAGAATTAGTCACAGGACTGTGACTAGGTGGGTGAAGGCTATGAAATAAGGGGACACATGTCCACCACAGATGGACCATGCAATAAACAAGTCCATGAACACAAAGCACGTAAAGAGCATTCACTTCTCTGGAGAAGGGCGTTACAACAGAAAGAGGGCATGAAAATATTTTCTAGCTTTATAATTTTGTCTTTTCACTCACCTGTGTCTTCCAATTAGCATGAACTTTTACTGAAAGTCATTGAGTCCAAGCAAAACAATTGATATTATTAAAAAAGAATCTAAATTTCTAACAATTGATACATTATTCAACTCTGGTTTTATTTTTGATGTGTATTAATGCAAAGCATTTAATTTGTTCTGATGCATTCCCTGTAATTAAACACTTAATTTCCTCAGGTTTTTCAATATTGGATTCAGGCCTTGAATAATTATCAGAAAGAGAACAATCTGAAAAATTCTGTGTGTTTGATGAATATGTTTAAGGATTCATAAATGAGAACTGAATCACTATATTTTATAACATAATTAGCCGTAGTTGAAAAAATGGGTAAGATTAATACACATTTTTGAACATATGGCTAGTTATTTAAAACAAATTATTAGACCAAGCTGCTATCAATGTATTTGTAGTGACCAAATTGCCCTCAGGGGACATCATTTTCAGCCTAAGAATTTAGAGAACTACCTTTGCCTATTGTGAAACACCAACTCTCACATATCAAAGTTTAGTTTCCATGTTCTAAATAGAGAACATAATTGGGAGATTAACTTAATATTTCATCTAGTGAATATTTATTCTCTCTCTTTTTTCCTTTCATGTAGAGCTGTCTCTGTTTCTATTCAACCTGAAAGTATCAATTTAGTTCCCTACTTCTTTGTCTTCAGAGCTATCTATGTTGTACTTTCTCTACCAGCGAGTTTATATATAGCTTCCCTCATGGGCACCTTCACCCTGAGCCTTGTTTGTACTTTTTTACCTTCAAGAGCGCAAGTATTGGACTTGAGATTATCTATCTATCTATCTGTCTACCATCTTGTATCTGTCAATCAAAACATCTATCCATCCATCCATCCATATCTCTCACTCCCTCTCTTTACATATGCACACAGATGGACACACTCAAGTGTCAACCAAGAATTTCCTGAAAATTAAGGCAAATAGATGTGTAATTGCACAATCCAAATTGCAATTTGGGAGACACAAGTTCAGGTAGAAACCCAAATTGTGTTCTTGGAAAAACAGAGAGGAAAGAATCACAAAAATAAAAAAAAAAAAAAATTGCAAGTATAGTTCTCATTCAGGTCCCTTGTGCAAAACAGGGATTGAAATTAGGTTAATTTGGATTGGTTGGGTTAATATGCAAATGAGATATTGAAACTTATTGAACTGGATTGGCTCCTTTTGAAGTGGGTGGTCTAGTTGTCATGGTGACAGAGAAGCTGGTCCAGGTTGAGTGCTTCAGGCTGGCCTAAAAGTTCAAAAAGCTCATACATAGTTCCTCCCATAGGATGTACATAAACTCCTTTTCCGTTCGGGTCTTCTGACCCTATTTTAAGAGACTCAACTAGGCTTGCTTCCTGTAATTTGAAATCTTCTTGTACCCAAGAAATGTGTAATAGATTGAAAAGGAAGAAATTGATAACTTTCTTATTCTCATGTGTTTCTCTCTCCATGTTAATTCGGGATGTGAGTACATCATATCACGGTCATGGAAAATGATTGACAGTAGTAGGATTATGCAGGCAGAAAAAAGAATGTGGACATAGAATGAGTGATGAACTATGCAATTGGAAGAAAGTGATATCTCTGGCTACCTATATGAAGATTATATTGAGGGAGGAGACTGTGGGAGGGATCAGGGCTTAATTTAAATGTAGAAGAGCAAGAACGAATGTACCCAAATGCTAAACACGCCAACTACAAAACTATAAAACTTAAAAGATTCATGCTTCTCATTTAGTACTCATTGCTTGTATGTTTTGTGGAGAAAAGCAGAGAAACATAGAGAAAGCGACCTTTCATTTAGATATTTTTTCCACCTGTGGTCTTCTACTGTCAAGTTATATCTTAATTATTTGGTGGGTTGTACCACATCTGTTTTCTTCTCACTAAAAACCACCAGAGCAAATATATAGGTGTGATGTAATTACTAAACTTTATGTCACTTATTGCATGTTCTGAATTTCATAACATCAAAGTTGTTGGATATATATTTCTCTCCATGGCAAGAGTATATTTACTGTCATATCCATGTGATGTATTTTTTTTAATTTTTTTTAACATTTATTTATTTTTGAGACAGAGAGAGACAGAGCATGAACGGGGGAGGGACAGAGAGAGAGGGAGACACAGAATCGGAGGCAGGCTCCAGGCTCTGAGCCATCAGCCCAGAGCCTGATGCGGGGCTCGAACTCATGGACCGCGAGATCGTGACCTGAGCCGAAGTCGGACGCTCAACCGACTGAGCCACCCAGGCGCCCCTCCATGTGATGTATTTGAACAAATGCATCAGAAGGAGCACTTGGCACAGACTAAATTTCAGCAAGTCATTTTGAGCGTGAAGTTAAGAAGAAAATACCAGTCAGCTGG
This sequence comes from Panthera pardus, assembly GCF_024362965.1. Classification (NCBI taxonomy): domain Eukaryota; kingdom Metazoa; phylum Chordata; class Mammalia; order Carnivora; family Felidae; genus Panthera; species Panthera pardus. The sequence goes on from NW_026526655.1 coordinate 106,234,452, forward strand.
TTCTAATAGCCTCTGGACACCACAGGATCCTGTATTTGAAAGGCAGCCTTTCCTAAGTCCCTGTTTTCACTGTTCCTGATAGCCTTTTTGTAAAATCCATTAATGTCTATCAAAACAGGCAGGAGGAGTAAGGTCAAAAAAGAGGAAGGAGTAGTTAGTCCAGGTGTCTCGGTTATCAGTAGAGTCAGGAGAAATAAACCAGAGAAAAGGTGGGTGATTCAGATAACTAAGATTAAGCTCTGAATGAGCAAACTCACGATCTTGACTGTTCTTTTGTCACAGCAGAAGACATGCCTGCTCCCAAAACAACCTCTGGGTACTCATATGAAATTCTTGGTATCTTTTTCTGCTTTTTTTCATTGTTTAAGTGATCTCTACGCCAGACATGGGGCTCAAATTCACAACCCTGAGATAAAGAGCCACATGCTCTCCTGACTGAACCAGCCAGACACCCCTAGGATCTCTTCTTGGATATCAAAAGAGTGATGAGCTCAAGTGGTTTTTATATGATTCCCAGGTTAAGTGCTCCCTATCAGACTGAGTGAGTTTGTAAAAACCTTGAACTGAGTGACTTTTATTAGGCTAAATGATCTACTGCAAAAATTAAAGAAAAAGAACAAGAATCAAGACATCAAAATTGAGTAGTTTAAGTGGTTTATTTCTCTAACATGGCAGTCTAGCTCCTCAAAGATCACGGGGTAGTTTTGTTTCCCAACGTTATTATTCAGGGTCACAAGTTCTTCCTTCCATCTTGTTGCTGCAACACCTCCCTCTCCGCCCGCCCCACAATGTTCTTATACTCATCTGCATGTTGGAAAGGCAATGATTTTTCCATCCATGTTTTAGACCACGGGAAGGGAAAAAATGTCAAAGTCCAAGGAGAGAGGCCTTTTTAAAAGTCTGAGATGGACTGGGAAGTTGCTTCTGCTCTTTCCCCCTACTTTTCATTGTTCCAACCTAATTGTATAATTTCCTCTAGCTGCATGATAAATGTGGGAAAGATAGATACATGTCTCAGAATGGGCAAATATTTTTTGAAGGATGCTAGCCTGCTGCTACAGCACTGCATCTATATATTACTTTCCCATCTCCACTCTCTTTCATCCCATCTGAATGTCTGTCACCATCTGGGACACATACTCAGCACTAATGGTTTCACATGAATGGATTAATTTATAAGCAAACTGTGGGGTCACAGAGATCCTGTCTGCCGCTGCACGTTCCAGTACCTAGAATCAGTGAGAGTGTTAGCTTCTCTTCTCTCATCAAAGCCAATAAATCTACAGAATAGTGGCACAAAATTGTAGCCACAGACCAGACACATTTTTCATGAAGTAGGAGTTTGCCTCGTTATCAAACAATGGGAGGAGGAAGGCTGTCGGGACTGTGGAGAGTTGTGGGTTTGAAGGCAAATGACAGACTTCAGACGCTGAGTTGTATTTCAAAATTCACGGTGTAATTGACTTAAAAACAGAATTCTTGAGTAAAATAATAAACTGAGAGTTTAAAAAGATTAATGACAAATAAAAACTCTAAAACTACTCATGCAGCAAGCCAAATAGCTCAATTTGTATCAAATTCTTGTCAGAGACGGTGATGCGATCATTTTTACCAAAAATGTCCCTGTAAATTGCCATGTGATTAAACCAGAATCATTTATTTACAAATTCTAATTTGGAAGACATCTAACATATGTTTTCCAGTCTATTTAATTTCCCTAAGTACTCTCTCGGACGTTTTAGTATTAACAAGATTTTTTTTTTTCATTATATCTTACAGCCTTGAATAATTTGGCCATAATAAAAATGATTAATGAGTCCAAATGGAGATCGTGTGCATATGTCCTGTATCACCTACTCAGGAGCGGTTTTTCACCCGAGATAAAGGCTTCCCTGAAGAACAGAGAGATTTCCTGCAGAGGTTACTTGAAAAGTCAAAGCAGCTTTAGTGATCGCCCATTGAGCCCTGTGTGAGGATATACAGTATATTAAATGTCTTGTGAAGAATTCCTCGACCGGTCTCTCTATACTCACATATGTCTTCTCTGCTGTCAGAAAAATCTTTTGATTGCTTGCCAGTCTTTTCCTTATGGTCCCTGGGTAACCCGAACAAATAATGATAAAACACCTGTGTCAGATACCTAAGTCAGCCTCTGTCTTATAGCCCTGTTGCCAAGTCAAGCCTGTAAATCCTCCCTCCGTAAACACCCCCGGTTTGGCCTCCTCCTCCGTGGACACGCTGTCTCATCGAGCTGAGGAGTCGGTCTACTATCCCAAGGAAATGACAGCTTTAGAAAGGACAGGCAGGTGGGGGAAGCGTTGTAGCTTATCCCCCACGGAAGCTCACTGGTTCAAGTGCTTTGTGACTGCTTCTCTGGACCGGAGGCAACTTGATGTGGGAGTGGGAAACATCACTTGGGTGGGAAGAGGGAAGCAGGATAGAAAAAGAAGCTGGTCACTGCAGGCATGACCCACTGGGCTTCATGGTATTGTTATTTTTTTACGAATTAAAACTCTTGGGTTGGAGTTAGATTAACAACAGGATGGCAGCAATTAAGCTGAGAGAAAAAGTAGGTCATCTGACAGTAAAAAAATTCTCTGAAATGAGCCATATTCTGTGATTTATTTTGGCCAGTGGTAAGATGCGGGGGCAGGGTTTACAAGATTATCTTTAGCTGTTACACCAAGTAATTCCACATTTCCCCCTTTTAGGCACATGGCACTTTTGTGCTTCTTCCCTCTCTTTAAACTTAGCAAGCCGAACATGTCTTGCTTCGGTCAATGAAAGAAGCCAAGGCATAGAACGCTCTGATAGCAAATCCTTGCAAGAATCCTTGCTTATGCTCCCTTAGAGCTTTTCATTTCCTCCCGGTTCTGTTTCTGTAGACAAAGGGCCAGAATATAAGCTCCCCTTCTCATAAGTCCCTGTTAGAGACATGTGCCAGCCTGAAAGATTTCCTTATTTATGCCAGTCACCACTGTCCCGTCCCGTCTCTGGGGTCTGAGAGAGATGGTGACTCAGAGAGCAGCTCAGTTGGTTTTACACCAAGTTCTGCAGATAAAGGTGAACAACATTCACTGCTGCCTAAGTTTTAAGTGGTGCACATTCCGTAACACTGGTCTCCTGTGACTTCGTGTGTGATTGCCTGCAAATGAATGGCCATGACTCCAAGTTGAGTCTTCGTGGCCATTTGGAAGGGGAAGGAGGAATAAAACAGCCGGATGGGATACAGAAAAAATTGTAGGCACCTCGTCCATGAGAGAAGAAACTGAAATGTAAAATGTGTAAATTCACAAAAGAATTGTAAATAGGCAGCAAATGACATCGATAGGATGTGTCATAAGAGGTCAGGAAATGAGGGGGATTTAAAAGGCCATGAGTATGGCAGGTAAGAAAGTGGAGTGTGACTATTTCGGTGTGACAGCCACTGCAGAGAATTATAAAGTACCTTATAGCATGTTTATAACATGAGAGGCACATCCTTTTTACCTTTTTTATAAGAAAGGGCTGACAAGATATTTACAAAGCTTTTTAATTTTAAGGTCAAATATAACTCATAGGGCCAGAACATTCTGCAATGTCTTCACAGAGGAGAGGAATTAGAATCATTCATTTCAAAAAGTCAGGCCTTCTAAAGCTTGGGTTGAATGTCTCTCATTCAACTTTGAGATGGTTTGTATCCTTATGCTTATATCCAAACTCTCTCTTGCTGTGCACTGTCTTTTTAACCTTTGTTAGTGCTTACCTCTCTCAACAAGAATGTCCATGTCCTTGAAAGTGTACTTAATAGCTTTTGACTTTATCCAAACCTTTGAACCTGGCATTTGAGGTTTTCCCACAAGCTGACTTCACTCTAGCTCTCGATCCTTATTTCTAGGTTGTTTACAGGAAACTTTTCAGTTCGGTTCGTCAAGTGAACTGCATACCACAGCAGGTAAGCTGGGGATTCTGGCTACAACTCGACCTCTGCTCACGTTACTGAACCTCGTGTCTTTGTTTTCATATATGTAGAATGAGAGCAGAGAACCTACCTCGCTGAGTTGAGAAACAGGTGGTTTCACCCATGTAAACTGCTTACCACTTTGTTCCACACATAGAAAGCACTCCATCAACGCTAGCTGTTAGTATTTTACCGCAAATACATTTTGTGCTTTTCAACTACTACAATTTGGACATACTGCCTCTTGATGTTATGCCCTCATCAGCCTTTCTGTTTTTCCAGAACCAAATATATTCCTCTCCTCTGTGAAGACATTGCAGAATGTTCTGGCCCTATGAGTTATATTTGACCTATATTTGGTTCTGGAAAAACAGAAAGGCTGATGAGGGCATAACATCAAGAGGCAGTATGTCCAAATTGTAGTAGTTGAAAAGCACAAAATGTATTTGCGGTAAAATACTAACAGCTAGCGTTGATGGAGTGCTTTCTATGTGTGGAACAAAGTGGTAAGCAGTTTACATGGGTGAAACCACCTGTTTCTCAACTCAGCGAGGTAGGTTCTCTGCTCTCATTCTACATATATGAAAACAAAGACACGAGGTTCAGTAACGTGAGCAGAGGTCGAGTTGTAGCCAGAATCCCCAGCTTACCTGCTGTGGTATGCAGTTCACTTGACGAACCGAACTGAAAAGTTTCCTGTAAACAACCTAGAAATAAGGATCGAGAGCTAGAGTGAAGTCAGCTTGTGGGAAAACCTCAAATGCCAGGTTCAAAGGTTTGGATAAAGTCAAAAGCTATTAAGTACACTTTCAAGGACATGGACATTCTTGTTGAGAGAGGTAAGCACTAACAAAGGTTAAAAAGACAGTGCACAGCAAGAGAGAGTTTGGATATAAGCATAAGGATACAAACCATCTCAAAGTTGAATGAGAGACATTCAACCCAAGCTTTAGAAGGCCTGACTTTTTGAAATGAATGATTCTATACTCTATATTGGTTACAAATCCTTGGGGGGGGGGCGTTGTTTCTTAATGCAAAGAGGATAAACCAAACTCATGCTGGCAGCATTGAGATGTTACTTTCTCAAGTTCACTGGCTGGTTTGGATAGATGTATTAAATTTCAGTTTTCACCCATAGCTACAGTAGCCCTTTTCTGATCTTTTTTTTTCTCTACTTGTTGGAAGACCCTAGATTTATAGCTAGCTGTGGAAAAGCAATAATTTCATGCTGTAACAAAAATGCAGTCTTATTTCTGGTTGCTTAACATTTCAATCTTAACTGCAAACAGACTTTGTAGATTACAGGAAATGGACTTTGCATGGTCCTCAGCAAAGGAACTTTGTGGATCATAGTGGGGTCCTCAGCTAACAGACTTTGTAGATTACAACATGGTCCTCAGCATTTGGAGATTTCCATGCAACCATCCTAAAGAGAACTCTTTACTGCACTTCTCCTAAAGAGATTAGATAGGATGGTGAAGCATCTTGTTCGATCTTGTTTCTTTATCCTAAAAACATGCATGGCATCCCTATGAAAAAGAAGAAAGGGAGACCCTCCAGCATTGGTTTCCTTCTGTTCATTTGCTTTTAGAGTAGTCTTCCCTCACATCCACATGTACCTGACCATGTGTGGGTGATTCTTGCAGGAAGTTAATGATCGTAGTTCTTAAACTCAGCTGGGAGTGGCAAATGATTCTTCCATGCATGGCTGTTCTCAGAACGTTCTCTTCTAATGGGGAGTGGGATAGTGTTCCCTTCTGTGGATTTGTTGTTGTTGTTGTTGTTGTTGGCTTTTTTTTTTTTTTTTATTACTTGTGTCATCTTGGGGGGAAAAACAGCCTGTAACTTATTGAATTTTGGAAACTCAAAATAGTATGGTGAGAAGATTCGTAATTATACCTAACTCTCAGGGCATAATGACTTAATTAATATACCCTTCATGAGACTTTGCACTGTGGGAAGCACACAGCTGCACCGGCTGATGGAAATTAAGGTGTCGTGAAGTGCACAAGCCTGAGAGTTTTGATTGTGTGTGTTTTAAATGTTTAATATAGATTTTTTTTCCCTTTCTTTTGGTTTAATCTGTGCGCAGAAATCCGCTCCTGTCTTTCCTCTGCCAGTAAATGATAAATGAGGAGGAGAAAAGTATGTAAGGTTGAAGCCCCTGAAGTTGGTAGTGACATAAATCAATCTTGGCTGGATATTCCTGGCTTAAGGTGATTTCAAAACATGCATTTTATTATGTTTGCTCCATTTTTCTCAGCTGTTAGCCTAAGAGTAGTTCAAAATGGTTTAGGGGTAGTTGTTTTATTTTTAGTCTTACCACCTGCACGGATTCTTAGGAGCCATACATTTCATTTTTTAAGTCCCTTTGAACTCATGAGAATTTCTACATTCCCCGCTTTTAAAAAGTTACTATATCGTATTGCACTTCTTTTTTTTCTTTTTTTTAACTTTTATTTATTTTTTTGAGAGATACAGAGACAGAGTGGGGAAGGGCAGAGAGAGAGGGAGACACAGAATCCAAAGCAGGCTCCAGGCTCCGAGCTGTCAACACAGAGCCCAGCTCAGGGCTCGAACTCACAAGCCTGAGTGGAAGAAGGATGCTCAACCAACTGAGCCACCCAGGCGCCCCTATTGTATTGCACTTCTATGTGCCTTTTGTTTATTAGAAGTGAAAGCTGAATATGAGCCATTTGAGCTCCCTCCTAGAAAAGTACAAATGTCCGTGAAGCTGAACCAGACCCCTGAGCATTTCTGATGGAGGGAAATTGAGCTGAAGTAACTCTAGTGAGGCTAAATTAGCATTTGAGTACAGGCCAGGTGTTCTAGGTTTCTCTCTCTCTCTCACTTTCTCTTTCCCCCTCTTTCTCCCCAAACTCCTACAGCCCCCATGCTCCTCTTCTCTTTCTCTTCTCTTTTTCATGTCAACCTTTAAGAAGACGGGATCATATATGTGTATGAGTGTTTTCTTCTATTAAGCTAAATTCATGTGCTGGAAATCTGGGTGACAAGAAGCCTGGAAAAGCTCAATCTGAAAGAAGAGTGGTCAAATAATCAGAGAATAGAAGTGTGTGAAAAGTTTGTGCTCAAATGTAGGCACTGCCCATAAACGTGGAAAAGTCAAGAAAGAGGAAAAATTCCAAGTTAGAGTTCTGTATGTAACCTCAGGCACATCCAAGCCAGCTGCAATAAAGATACTGAACCCATGGGTAAAACTGCAACACAACAGTTACCTCTAAAATCAGTTTCTGAAATTTTGGAACCCCAGCGCTCACAGAAGAGAGTGTATTATTAGACAGTCTTGGATAACCACCCTTGGTGGTTTTCCAAAACACTATTTTCTTCCCCTTTTTACCACAAGTCCTCCATATTTTTAAACATCATACATCTCTGTGTACCTTCTCTGCAAAGGTCTTGCAAATAATATGAAAACCTAAGTAAACAGAATTTTGTCCATTCTGCGCAGTGATGGTAAGTGTCCAAGCATAATGGAAAATAAATATTTATTCATGGTATTTACCCTAGATACACCGATGAGCCCAGTATACTTACAGCCAATAGGTATCTATTAAATGAAAGTGCTAAGAATTATAGAGCACACAGTGTTTTGATTTACTAAATTAAAGAGGCAGAGTAGTGCAGTGGTAACAAGCACAGGCTTGAATGTGCCTTTATTCGAAGAAATCTCCACGTACTCTCGGAATGGGCTTGAGCATATCATTTTTTGTAACCTCATCATCTTCATCGGAAATGCTTAAAGTGAGAATGGACATATCACAGGGTCTTTCTGAAAACTTAATTAGGTAGCACAGTATCGTTCATACTTGCTACATGGAATATAAATGGCTACACACTGGTGATATGGCCATATGCATAAAATATAACATAAAATATTTATTTATTTTTTTTATTTTAATTTTTTTTAACGTTTATTTATTTTTGAGACAGAGAGAGACACAGCATGAACGGGGGAGGGGCAGAGAGAGAGGGAAACACAGAATCGGAAGCAGGCTCCAGGCTCTGAGCCATCAGCCCAGAGCCCGACGCGGGGCTCGAACTCGCAGACCACGAGATCGTGACCTGAGCTGAAGTCGGACGCTTAACCGACTGAGCCACCCAGGCGCCCCAAAAAATATTTAAATCATAAGTAGTAATTGATAACTACTAACAGTCCAGCTAATAGTACAAGGAAGTCTTTCCTAAAGAAGCTTTTAATATATTTGAAAAGATGAGGCATACATACCCAAAAGAACGTTTATTGTTTTAAAATCCACATATGCAACAAAGGTCCATTCATCAAGATCTCATGACTCTTGGTCTTGTCATGGTAGAACACAGTATGTTGGGAACAGAGTGATATGTGGTCAGTTTCCAAACTTCAGTACTAAATATATTTTCTATTAAAATGGCTTAGTCTGTTTGGAGTCCAAAAAGCTCTGCATGGAGAAGTGGGCATATTCTGAAAATTGCAGAAGACGCCTCGATTCTGTTTTTTAGCAGGGGATATGCCCTTGGAACTGGCTTTGGTAGAATATTATTGAGTTTCCATATGTCTGGAAAAGAGAATTTACAGGTTGAAATGGGTTCTTTTGGCGCATGGCCTTGCACAGGTATGTGGGCGAGGGGAGGCGGACTGGTTGGGTACCAAGGCAGCCTCTGTGGCGAAATCTACCATCTGCTGGCCTCCAGCCCTACAGGGTCTGGAACTTAGACTTGATCAAATTTGAAGATGCTAGTTCATGCTTACAAAGCTCGTGTGACCAGTGTTTAAAACTATGGTGCCAACTAAATAATTCACAATAAATAGAAACAACTACAAAACATGTTGGACTCTTGCATAGAAGAGGTTAAAACGTTTTCTCCCTACTGGCAGATTCTACTGATGGGAAGACAAATGGTATTTGGTGTTTCAACATCCATTTCCCTTATGTCTCTATCTATTCAGAACCCCAAGTTCCAGCTGGACATATGACCATCCAACTAAAGACTTCCATGCAGTTTGGATTGGCTGTGCATGCAAGTTTCTACCAATGCTCCTATAGATGGACATGATGAGTAACTCCTGAAGAAGGAGTTATACCGTGTAACACCTGCTGGGATGAACGTGTGGTGGCAGGCACCAGAACAGCCACTTTACTCCAAGAGATGAAAGTCACACACTGGGACTGGCAGAGCAGTACATGCGAAGAATTATGGAATCCTAACACATGGAGTCTCGTTGTTAGCACTCTACGCTTTAAGCTGGGACTGCTTTGATAGAGAGGGAAATAAGAATTGATCTTTCAACTACTGATATGCTCTGCTTTGTTACAAACAACCAAATTCATTCCCTAAATAATAACCATGTTGACCCCATTCCATGTTCTTAAGGTGATCACCTCTTGCCCAATACATGTAGCATCTGCATCAGTTTAAGTACCATGGAAGTTGAGAGAAGTTTGCAGCCAATGAGTTTTGGAGGGATCAGAGAGTTATATATAGAAGGATTTGGCAAGAGAGAGCCATGCCGAGCAGAGGCCAAAGAGGGAATGAACGTGGCATGCAGAGAGCAGTGTGCAGCCTATTGTGCCTGAAGCGATGAAGTTAATTTAGAAAATAAAGTCAGATAAATGAGGGAGGAACACATTAATTATCAGCTAGATGATTTGATTAACTAAAGTATTCTGTTTTTCCATAATTCTGAGACATTTCCAAGAAGCAAATGCAATGAAGAAATTGAGAAATCTATTACAGATTCTCCATTTTCTTGTGACCTATTTCATTTATCTGTTATCCTGTTGAACTCGTTTGATGCTTCTGCAAAATACGCCCAGAAAGAGCATGGAGAAACATGAACAATGACAGGAGTATACACCATAACTGCTCATTTCCTTAAACTTCTACGTGAAAAGCTGTTATTATAAATCCCATCGAAGGAAGGAAAGAAAGAAAGAAAGAAAGAAAGAAAGAAAGAAAGAAAGAAAGAGAGAGAAACCACCACACAAAGTGCATGTGTGAGCTTCAGGCTCAACGTTTGGGAATGATTCATAATCTCAGATAGCTTTAGCCTGCCAATTGTCTAAAATAAAATTCTGTTACCCCACTGATGATTAATCATACTCCAAAATAGGAGAGCTTAAAGCAGTGGATAAAAATAGGAACAGGAAATGAAGAATGGAAGGTTCATAGATGAAAATGTAATTTTTGTGGAAGAATTAGCTATCTTCCCTGGTGGGATCTTTAAAGCTTCTTCTCCAAAGCAAACCCATCTGGGTTAGAAGGATTTAGTATTTCTCTCTCTCTGCCTTTTTCAGGCCAGTACTTTATGACACGGTTAGTCATGCCCACTCAAGTCTCCTCTTAATCCTCTTGTGCCAGACAGAGAATGGTAACCCTAGGAAGACAAGAGGTTTTTCTGCCTCTTCTCTCTTACTGCTGTAAGGTTTCTTTAAGATCATCTCTTAATGGAACGGTTGGCTCTGTTTATAAATGTAGGATTTAATGCGTTTGATAGTAATTAAAAAGTGTTTCATGGGGACCAAGTATTTGTTGGACTATGGGTGGACCTGTAAAATTTACTTTAGCTTGTACTAATGACCTTCCCCAGATTTACTCAATTCTTGTGAGATGTCATTTCCATTGTCCCAGGATCTCTCAGCTGGAATGTGATACTGCTAGCCTACATTCCCACAGATCTGATCTCATAACTACGTTCCTCGATTCCACTGAGTCTGTAGTCTAACATCCATGAACTTCCATTTCTCTCCACCTCGATTTGTGTCACTGGAGACAAAATCTACTGTCGTCTGGTTAAGGGTATTTATATATGGCTCCTCCCAATTACCTACAAAAACAGACACATTGTCTTTATAGGGATTCGAGGCCAGTGGCTGTGAGTGAAATGGCAGCCACTGGAAGATTTTGAGGTTGAATGATATGATCTAAACTCTCAAGAGGATCAGTCTGACTGCTGGCTTGAGAATAGACTTGAGGAAAACAAGGAAAGAAAGGACGATGTGTTAAGAAATAACTTCAGTGTCTCAGGCACCTAGGTGGCTCAGTCTGTTGAATATTGGACTCTTGATTTCAGCTGGGATAATGATCTCAGGAATGTGTGACTGAGTCCCGCACCAGGCTCTGTACTGGGGGTGGAGCCTGCTTGGGATTCTCTCTCTCCCTATCTCCCTGCCCCATCCCTTTTCAAAAAGAAAGAAGGAAAGAAACCACTTCAGTGTATCGTGAATAACAACAGAGTAAGAGAGAAGTGGTAGGAATATGGATATATTTTGAAAGTAGAGTTAGTGTCTCCTGAAGAATTAGAAATTTTGGTAAGAGAGAGAGGGGAGTAAACATAGAATTCAGCTCTAGGCCTGTGTAAGTGGAAGGCTGCCATTGACTGAGATGGAGAAGATTCATCATGGAGGGTGTTGGTGAATGTATGGGGGCTGGTGTGAATCAGGGAGTTAGTGGAACGTGTTGGGTTTGAGATATGATTTGCACAGGTAAGTGGAGATGTTGAGTAGAAAGGTGGATAAATAGCCTGCAGTTTGGAAAAGTGGTCTAGGATGGGAGTCCATATATAAAGATAATATTTAAAACCATGGGACCAAATGAGATAATTTAGAGTATAAGTATAGGTAAAAATGAGACGATAATCAAGGGCTAAAACATTAGACATATCAGTGTGAGGTTATTGGGGAGAATAGGAGGAGGCAGCAAAGGAGACTATTATAGGATATACCTTATCGGAAAGTAAATCCAATAAACTCTCACAAAGGGGTTTTATACTAATTGCATCTATGCCTAACAAACACGTGCTCTAGTTAAACTTTATTTTCTTGTGGGACAAAACTTCCATGTGTACTTACTGTTTCAGGCAGCAAATAATAATTGAACACTTACTCAGTGCCAGGTATTGTCCTATTTGTTTGCAAAAGAAAGGCAAATTTTTCAAATCCCTACCTTCAAATAATTCAGTCCAGAAAAGAAAAAAAATGCATAATGTGGGGAAACACAATTAAAACTGTCAAAGCATTATATCATAGATGTAAGTCAAGTGCTGTGCTCCATGACTCCCAAATCCCCTCCGTGAACTTTGTCAAGTTCAAGGAGAGAAGTCATGTTTGCAAATACAAAAAGGGGCCATGTAATTTGAGTTTGGAGTTCCTTTTTTTTTTCAAGGCCTTTTGGAGAGCTCCGATGACTCTGAAAATTTCATATTTCACATGTGCTCATTTGACTTACAAAGGACATATGTTTAATATGGCAGAGTCCAGGAGAGCACCTTAACTACTTACTTTTCTGAAACCAAGTGACCTTCAACCCCTCTGTCTTCAATCTGATATACAATAAATAAATCAAGCCTTTTAAAAACAATAACTCCATATACAACAGAAGAATATAAATAACAACTGATGAAATCCAGGAAATAATTAAATAGAAAAATCAATCCAGTGATATGAATATCCACCTTACAAGAAAAAAATGTAAGAAGCCACTGCTGAAAATAGCATTTGGGGTATGGGGAAAAAAAGAGTATGTATGTATGTTAACATTTAGTAGAATAAATTTGAAAAAAAAAGAGTGTTAAAAACAATAAGAGAGAAAATGATAGATATTAAAAACAAATGATGTTAATCCAATATACTTGTTATCTTTGCAACAAATAAAACATAAACCTATCCAAAATATAATAGAAGAAACTCTCTTAAAAAAAAAGGCACTGTCCACATGTTCAAGAATTATTAGAAAATGCAAGAATTCAAGAAAAATTGTACCCATGACTCTTTTCTTAAAATTACCTTAAAAAAATCTAGATGGTTATGTTCATCTAGAGAAGTGTACTGAAAATTAAATTAATTTAAATACATAATTAAAACACAATAAAAAACCTGTGGGAATTATGTTGATAGAACACAATGCATTTTTTAAATATTAGTCAAACCAACAAGTAAAAAGAAGATGGATTTAGTGTAAGTTTGCTTATTTCCTTATTATTCATTCCCAAGTCAATAAATACTGCTTAAACATAAATCAATAGAGATATGCTTAAGCATATACTTTAAAGTTATAAAATAATTAAAAACTGAAAGGAAGAGACTGTAAATTGTCCAAAGAAATAGGACAAAATTTATAAAGGAAAATTTAGAAGGGTGCCTGGGTGGCTCAGATAGTTAAGCATCCAACTCGATTTCCGCTCAGGTCATGATCTCAGGGTTCACGAGTTTCAGCTCTACATCAGGCTCCTCTCTGGCAACATGGAGCCTGCTTGGGAGTTTCTTTCTCCCTCTTGCTCTACCCCTCCCCCATGCTGCCTCTCTCTCTGCCCCTCCCCAAATCCCACGGTGAGTGTGCACTCTCTCTTTCTCTCCCTATCTCTCAAAATAAATAAACTTCAAAAAAATATTTAAAATGCAATAAATAGAAAATCAGGTAAAATAATTATGCAAATGAAATCTAATTATACCTTTCAGTTAAAGTGCAGTGTTGAACACCGGGTACGGTTGACCATACGGGCCCCAAGAGGCTAAACTGTCTATTACTTGGCCCTTCACAGAAAATGCTGTTGACCACTGCTTTATTCTCAAAAAAACATATTATAACTATAAAGCATCTAAATGCCATGAATCTTTATTCTCCACCCATCACTGCATTAAAATATGTGAAGAAAAAACATGAACAAATGAAATTTAAAAGTAGTCAAAAGTCCAACTTTATAATGCATTAGTCTGTCTATTGTAACACCAAGATGAATCAAGTGGTGGATCTAAATAACCTAACTGATAAAACCAATCTCACCGTCCAAACTACAATCCAATGAATACAGGCACATACATTGTTAGCGAATGTGTGTGTGGACTCAGTGAAGAGCCATCTGGGATTACCCACCAACAGCTACAATCCCACTTCTGAGAATTTGTTCTGAATATATACCTTCATGTGATACAAAAATCTCCTTCCAGGTTGTGAAGCATTGCTTGTGATAGTGAATACCACAAAAATTCAAAACTAAAACACAAGTAGAAATAACCAAAACATTAACCAAGAAAAGAGTAGTTAATATATAACTCTTATGATGCGTATAATGTAGTCATTAAAAAGAATGAGAAGACTTTATATGCTTCCTAGAGATACAAAGTGAAATGCGTAAGTAAGAAGAAAAACACGATTATAAGCAAATGCTCATATATATGTAAGTACATGCAGGGAAAATTTCTGAGTGATTACATAAACATATTAAATGAGCTTATCTTTCAGAAATAACCTTAGGAGTCAGGGCTGGGGGAGTTTATTCTTGTCATTTTTAAATTATATTTTGACAATATTTTTATAATAATAAGTTACTTAATTTGACTTTTAAAAAAATGTAGATGTCACAGTTAATGTGGTAGTGGTACTGGGTTGGATTTCTCTTTTTTGATTAACACGGACTGTATTAAAACCAAGAGAATGGCTGAGGCTTATTCCAGGATTTCACATGCTGAACTATGGACATATCCCCACCCTCCCTGGATCCTGTGAGACTGTCTGTTTGTCATCATGAACATTTGGGTAAAGGAAATGTATCATCTACTGCTCTTTGAGAAGTTATGTGGACAGGGCTGAAAGCTTTGATTTTCTGCTTTGTTCCTGGGATATCATGACAAACCTGCCTGTATAATTGTGTTATATCTGAGCAATTCATGTCCAGAGGCAGTGGGCTTCAGGACCTCCCTTTCCCTCATTTCCCTTTAATAAGATACCCAATTTGGACATCTCATTTCACACTTGTTTTGTCTCTCTGCAGGTGATGTGGTACTCACTGCATGCTCATATTCCTAAATGTAAACACATCAGCACCTACTGACTATTCTTACACAGTATTTTCTGGGTACTGACTCCATGAGTCTTTTATGTGTTGTGGGATTTCTTTTTCTCTCCCAATGCTGTGAGTCAGTCCTATCTCTCCCTCTCTTTTATCTTAAGGGAACCTGTAATTAGGAGAGCAAGGCTGCACCTAAAAATCCAATGAAGAAACTATTTATTTAGTTCTCATTAAAAAGCAAAACGCAGCTTGAGTGTTATATATTCTTTGACATAGATGGAGACTCAAAATTTAGAAACTATAGTTTTGCTAGGTTTCTTAAATCTCTGAACACTAGATCTCTAGTACTAAGGACATAGAGATGGCCTGGTGAAATGACTTCAATCACTCTGTGCATGAAAGAGACAATAGGCTGGTCTGCAGAGACAAAAGCATGAGGTAGGTATGCAGAAATAAACGAAGGAAGAGATTGTACATCCAAGGAGAGGCAGAGTAGGGGTGCTGATGACTTTCTAGCAGAATCTTGGTTGCCACAGAATTCTTTATAAGTGACAGAGGAGCATCTGGGGGGTTCACTCAGTCAAGTGTCTGACTTTGACTCAGGTCATGATCTCATGCTTGTGAGCTTGAGCCCCAGGTGGGGCTCTGCGTTGACAGCTCAGAGCCTGGAGCCTGCTTCGGATTCTGGGTGTCCCTCTCTCACCTCCCATCCCCTGCTCATGTTCTCTCTCTCTCTCTCTCAAAAATAAATAAACACTAAAAAAAGGGTAAAATGAAAAAAAATAAGCGACAGAAAATCTAACTGGAACTCCCTTAAGCCAAAATGGGAATTACTTATTCATTCAGATTAAAATATCAAAGGGAACCTCAGGTCAGGTTTCATCTAAGACCCCAATATTTTTCCAACACCAATTTTGTTTTTCTTTTTCCATTCTCTGCCTCCACTTCCTTAAAAATCTACCCCTTCCTTCTGAGTCCATTTCATCCCACATGGTGTCAAAGTGGGTGCCAATATTTCCTGATGATAAATTCAGGTTAAAGTCAGAAGAAAAGAGAGAAATCTCTTTTTCCAGAAGTCCATTGAAATTCTTATGTGTTTTACCAGCTCATACTGAGTCCTTGCACCCAAATTCTGAGTCCAGACTCACTATGGACAGTGTTTTGTTCATATGTTGAAGCCCTAACCGAAAATGTGAACATATTTGGAGATAGGGCCTTTAAGGAGGTAATTAATGTTAAATGAGGTCATAAGCATGGAGTTCTAATATGATAGACCTGGTGTCTCCATAAGAAGAGGAAGAGACACTAGATATCACTCTCTCTTTCCCTCATTCCCCCTCCCTCCACTCCTCCCCCATCCCCTCTCTCTCTGTCTCCCTCCATCTCCCTCCTCCACTCCTCCTCTCTATCTCCCTCTGTCTCCCTACCTTTCTCTCCCTCTCTCTCCACCTCTGTCCAACAGAGAAAATGTTATGCGAGCTCACAGGAAGAAAGTGGTTTTCTACAAGCTATGAGGAAAGGCTTGAAACCAACCCTGATGGTACCTTGATCTTGAACTCCTGGGTCCAAAATGGTAAGAAAATGCATTTCTGTTGTTTAAGCCACCCAGTCTGTGGTCTTTCATTATGGCAACCCAAGCAGGTGAATACAAGTGTATTGTGATGTTCTAGTGGAACTAGGTCCGCTTGGTGTGTTTTCTAAAGTGTCATTGGATGGGGCACCTGGGTAGCTCAGATGGTTAAGTCTCTGACTCTTCATTTCAGCTCAGGTCATGATCTTGTGGTTTGTGAGATCAAGCCCTGCGTCAGTCTCCATGCTGACTGTGCCTGCTTGGAATTCTCTCTCCCTCTCGCTCTGGCTCTCCCCTGCTTGTTCATGCTCTCTCTCTCTCTCTCTCCCTCAAAATAAATAAATACACTTAAAACAATAAAGCATCATTGGATGAGTTTCAGCTTTCCATGAACTCCTGGGTATTTAATACAAGATGTTTATTTCCTGAAATAACCTGACCCTTCCACTACAACATGTATAACTTTCATCAAACACTCAAAATTTCCATGATTCCCAATCCCGCAAACAAATTCTCACCCTTTCATGTATATCAGCATGACCTGAAGGCCTTATTAAAGCAAGATTCTCAAATTCCATTGGTCTGGGCTGGGGGCAACAATTTGCGCTTCTAACAAGTTCCCAGATGCTATTGCTGGTCAGGGCACACAGTTTGAGAGTTCAAAATATCCTTCTCTCATCAACTCTATTTCCTGAGAAGCGCATCCAGCTTCGGAACCACTGCTTAGATACCCCAAAGGAACCACAGACACAATACATGTACAACCGAAATCTGCATTTCCCTTACGAGCCTCTTTTCTCACGCATGCTCCTCTGAGCCCTCCTTTCCACCATCTTCCAAGCTTGTAATCTGGAAAACACCCTTGAAATTCCTTCGAGGGCACGTCATCCTACCTCCCTAATAGATTTTAATTCAGTTGGCATTTTTTTTCAACCTCTCTGACACTATTTAAGTCTAGGCACTAACCTATCTCACCTGTGAGGCTGGAAGACTGTGGAAGTTGCTGTCGTAGAGGACATTCCAATTCCAGAAACACTTGACTGTCATTTCCCTGATGAAGTCCCTCAGTGATCCTATGCTGGTTACCAAATGCAGATTCCTAACTATGCATTCTGTCTCTTTGGGATTGGCCCCAGTGATCTTTTATCTTCTGCCTCTACTCACTTCATATCCTTTGCTCTATGGAACTAATTATGTCACTGGAGTAAGGTCTGTTTTTCAGAACTGATCTCAAATGTGGCTTCCTTCAGGAGGCTTCTTTGGTTATATTCCCCCACAGGTCTGAATCAGTCAGACCTCTGTGGTCCGTGCAGACCCCAGTAATGCCACATGCCATACTGCATCACACTCACATTGTGTCACAGTATGAGAGGCCACAGGTGGCTTGATTGTGGTTGCTTTTGTTAGTCCTTTCTAAAAGTTTATTTATTCTGAAAAGGGGGGAAGGGCAGAGAGAGAGAGGGAGAGAGAGAGAATCCCAGGGAGGCTCCGTGTTGTCAGCTCACAATGGTGAGATTGTGACCTGAGCTGAAATCAAGAGCCGGACACTTAACCGACTGAGCCACACAGTTCCCCCGACATTTGTTAGTATTTTAACTTTTGGTACCCCTACTACCCCACACACGAACACAGCAGAGACTCAGTAAGAAGAGCCTCTCCTCCTCCGTCGTCAGTCCCTGGTAGGGAAATAGTAGCCATGTCTGGGGGAAGCTTTGCTGCCTATTGAATATTGTCCTACAGCATCGTACTGAGAAGTATGTATGTTCTAGTATGCATGTGTGTATAACCTATTGGTCGATTTCCCTATAACTTGTCTTCACAGCTCTTAAGGTGAACTGTGAGATATTAAACATCTCGGTCAAATGCAGACAGCAATTTGCAAGAGAATCCACCTGAATGTTCTTCTTAAGATCTTGTTACTATAATAGCACAGGACTCTCTGTAACACATGTGCATTGATGACTTATAAGTACAAAAAATAACCTGAATTTATGCATACTTAGTTCAATTATTGTAGCTTATTCTTGAGGCTAGTTTAGGAGGAATGATAATCATCTGTAGACAAATGCAATTTTGCAGTGAATAAGCCTCTTAAGATTAGAGAATTAAGACTGACATTAATTATACATAAGTCATTATTGTATTTAACTCCTTGGCTAGGGAGGGAAAGACATATATAATGATGGTGGAAATTACCAGTATTTATTCAGGTTACAGTTAGAAATCTCCTTTCTCACATCCTTGAGGAATACCATCTGGCTTGAAATATTGGAGCTTGCTAAATGTTCTCTAATTACAAGAGTACATTGAATTGATTTGAAGAGTGTTTTAATTTTTTTTCTTTTCGAAAAGCAGGGATGAAAGTAATCTTTGTAATTCTAATTATTCTATTACATTTTGGTTAAGGGGACAGTTTGCTTTCAATTCTCTCTACGTTCCCTGAGAACATATATTCCAACCAAAGTGGATATCTAGGATTGGCTTCCAGAATCACCTTTATCCTTCAAGTTTTGGTTTAATGTTCCTGACACTTCATCACATTTGATGTTTGACTCATTGATAGACCATCGTCATTCTACAATGTCCACATAATTAGATGAGTAAAAGTCAAATTTGATGTTGACTTATTGACAGACCATAGTCACTGCAATGTCCACATAATTAGACGAGTAAAAGTTAAATTCTTCTTGCTCTGTCATTGGCTGTGGTTATATAGTAGAATGGAAAGGAACTGACTTAAAACATCTTGCTTCACATTGGTGATGCCCCGGCAACCTTCTGAATCTCGATGCACAAGCTTTTTTTGATGGCACAAAAAAGAATAAGACTATCTTTTATCCCCTCCTGTGGCAAATTACACACTTTTGGCAATAGAATACATCACATGAAATATCTTCTGTTTTCCTTTCTGCAAACTTGCAACAACTTCCCATTTTATATTTATTTTGTTGTTATTTTGGAAAGATCTGCCCGACCATTTGGCTGTGGTCTCCATGATAGTGCAGAGACACCTGCTTTCTTGGTGTTGTAGTTTCTGCACCTAGTGGGATGCCTGGCACGTGCTGATAGCTCGGCAAATATTTGTGAGATAGCTAATGCTAAAACTGCAGTTTTAATCAATAGCCAAAGACTAAAGTTTGGCCTCATTGCTAAGTGAAGAAAGTACCCTTACAGTTTTCTGAGGACAGAAAATGCAAGTGAGTATGGGTTAAGGATGTGGTCTGCAGTTCTAGCCAGTGTGATGCACAAAAGTGTTAAAAATATTTACAACGAGGGGCACCTGGGTGTCTCAGTAGGTAGATTAAGCATCAGACTTTGGCTCTCGTTAACATGTTGCGGTGAGTTCAAGCCTCACATCGGGCTCTGTGCTGACAGCTCAGAGCCTAGAGCTTGTTTCAGATTCTGTGTCTCCACCCCTCTTTGTCCCCCCACTGCTCACTCTCTCAAAAATAAATCAACATTAAAAACTAAAAAAAAAGAACAAAATGGACATTATTTACACTTGGGACTCATTGCAGTAATATTTACATTCTGGAAACTCCTTGAGCTGAAACCATCAGGACATGCTGGAACCAGAACTTACGTACATTTAGATTGTCCTATGTAAATGCCCCTGAAATAATGGAATATGAGGCTTTTTAAAATAAAATTAACTTGAAAAGTCTTCTAGTTGAACTCTTTCCTTTCAGGGATTGGATACCCAAAGTCCTGATGCATGGAGAGACTTGCCCATCATAAAGAAGTAAGTGAAATGGGTCATGGTAGTCTCAGAGGGCTAGCTATCTCCAAGATTGTCCTCCCTGAGAGCATCAGTCAATTTAAAGTGATATTTGAAGCAGAGGAAATGTGCTAAGCTAGGGACTGTGGAGTCAAACCAGCAGAATAAGTTACATGGATGACATTTGCAAGATGAATGGAAAGGTATTAGCTTCATTCATAATATGAAATTAAATGCGACACCTTAATTTTAAATATCTAGCAATTTCCCCCACCTCCTTTTAAAATTGAAATTAAGGGGCGCCTGGGTGGCTCAGTCGGTTAGCATCCGACTTAAGCTCAGGTCACGATCTCGCGGTCCGTGGGTTCAAGCCCCGCGTGGGGCTCTGGGCTGACGGCTCAGAGCCTGGAGCCTGCTTCCGATTCTGTGTCTCCCTCTCTCTCTGCCCCTCCCCCGTTCATGCTCTGTCTCTCTCTGTCTCAAAAATAAATAAACGTTAAAAAAATTTAAAAAAAATAAAAATAATAAAAAAAATAAAATTGAAATTAAGCTAGTCCCCTTGGACCTGCAGGTCTTCATGCACACCTCTGACCCAGGACCCAGTGCATAATTTTTAAAAAGTTTATTTAGAACAGAGCAAACCGTTCTGAAATTTTCAAATTTTGTTTTGAATTAGAAATTTTAAAAAGCAACGTTTACCTCTTTGTGGTGTACAGTTCCACAAACCTTGACAGATGTGTCGTGATGGTAACACCATCATAATGAAAATAAAACAGTTCTGCCACCGCATGGAGCAGTACTCCCCCCCCCCCCCCTCCTGATCCTGGTAACGCCAAAATATTCTCTTTCTGTAGAGCTGGGTCTTTGTGAGAATCACAAATAGCATCAGGGTGCCTGGGTGGCTCAGCTGGTTGAGCTACCCAACTCTTGATTTGAGCTCAAGGGCCATGGGACCAAGCCCCACATCCGGCTCGGCCCTGAGCATGAAACCTGCTTCGAATTCTGTATCTCCCTCTCTCCCTGCCCTACCTCCACTCATCTCCATGCGTGTGCATGCACACCTTCTGTCTCTAAAAAAAGAAAAAAAAAAGCATTACACAACAGGCACGCTCTTGAAACTGGCTTCTTTCATTCAGTAGAATGCTGTTGAAAAGGTCTTTGTGAGTCATCCGAGTTACTCCACATATTAAGAGCTTGCTCCTTCTTCCTGCAGAGTAGTATCCCTTGCTATGGATGTGCCGTAGTTTGTTTATCCATTCACCTGTTGGAGGATATTTGGGCTGTTTCCAGTTTTGGCAATTACAGATTAAGTTGCTGTGTACTTTTGTATACAGATCAGTTCTGTGAACATAAATTTTTATTTCTCTAGGAGGGGGATTGGAAAACTAAGGACTACAGGCCAAATCTGGCCCACTGCTTGATTTTGTAGATAAAATTTTATTGGAACACAGCCACGATCATTTGTTTCTATATTGTCTGTGGCTGCTTCAGGCTACTCTTGATTAGCTGTGGTAGAGAATTATGGTCCTCAAAATCTAAAGTCTATTTTATTAATTACATGTTTTAAAGTGTTCTTATCTCTGCTCTAGGGTAAATACCCAGGGGTGTGCTAGCTAGGCTTTTTGGTGTTGTGAACAAACTGTGAGGTAGGTCTCACCAATCTTCTCCTATGGGCGTTCACTCTTTCATGAAGTCCCTTTGAGCGTGGACAGGACCCCTGACATGCTTCTAAATAACACAGTAGGACAAAGATCTCACTCCTGTGATTATATGATGGTATGTGACTTTTCTTGCTGCCTTAGTGAAGAAAGCAGCCATCTACAGAATTCTCATGTGCCACCAGGGAATTACCCCAGCAGCCTCTGGGTACCGTGAGAAGCCCTCGGCTAATGACAAGCCCCAAACCAGTACCACATCTACCAGAAAATGAATTCTGTCAACAACTTGAGAAAGCTTGGAAGTAAATTATTCTCCAAAAAACTTCAAGATGAGAACATTGCCTAGCTCACACCCCGACTGCAGCTTTGTGCAGCCCTAGGCTGAGGACCCAGCCAAGATGTCTCTAGACTTGATCCAGCAACTATGAGATAATATGTCTTATTTTTAAGCCAGTAAGTTTAGGGTGATTTGTTATGCACCAGTAGACACATACACTAAATGCAGTGTTTATAAGAGTCAGTCAAACTGTTTTCCAATGTGGCTTTACCATTTTGAATTCTTATCAGTAGTGTATGAGATTTCTTTCCTTGCCTCCTTTGCCTGCTGGGATGTGTGTGTGTGTGTGTGTGTGTATGTGTGTGTGTGTGTGTGTGTGTGCATGCAGGTGTACGTGTGTGTGTGGGTGTGGGTGTACACGTGCATTTAAAAACTCTAATAGAAGCATAAGGATATTTGATTGTCGCTATAATTTGAATTACTCTAAGGGTTAATGACGTTGACCACTATTTCATTTATGTATTTACCATCCATATATTGTCTTGATGAATATCTGTTCAAGTATTTTATTCATTTTTAATTGTATTTTTGTTTTTTTATTGAGTTCTGAGATTTTTAATGTAGTCTAGATATAATTCTTTTAACAAATGTGTGATTCTCTAAACAGTATACTTTGTAGAGTGATTTTTTTCCTTTTTTATTATGTTTTGGTATTATGTCCCCAGATTCTTTACCTAAACCCAGATCACAAAGGGTTTGTCTGGTTTACTTTTATGCTTTATATTTAGATCTATAGTCAGCTGTGAGTTGGCACTTATATGAGGTATAACATATATCAAGATATATGTTTTTACTTTTGGATGTCTAATTATTCCAACACCATTTGTTAAAAGACCCCGTAGCCTCACTGACTTGTCTTTGCATCTTTGCATCTGGCTTTGCCAGAACCAATAGCCTTGTTTGTGCAGGACTTTTCTTCAATTATCTGTTCACTTCCTTCAGTCTGTGTTCATCTCTTTGTAAATACCACAATACCTTTATTGCTGTACTTTCTTAGGAAGCCTTAAAAGCATGCAGTATAATTGCTTTTATTTTTTTCTTCTTTTCAAAATTGGTTTACCTATTCTGTTTGTTCATTTTTCCTGCATATGTGTTAGAACCAGCTTGTCTATATTTGCAATAAATCCCTCAAGGATTTTGATTGGAATTGCATTAATCAATTTGGGCAAAATTGACATCTTTAAAAGATTGAGTCTTCCAATAGATGAACATGATATGTTCTCTGACAATTTAGGCCTATGATTTCTTTGTAGTTTTCAGTTTTCAGTGAAAAGAATCTGAATATGTTCTCTTAGATTTACAATTAAGTATAAATTTTGGCCTACATTAAAAAAATAATATTTCTCCATCTCTTAAAAATTTTTTTTTTTAACATTTATTTATTTTTGAGACAGAGAGAGACAGAGCATGAACGGGGGAGGGTCAGAGACAGAGGGAGACACAGATCTGAAACGGGCTCCAGGCTCTGAGCAGTCAGCACAGAGCCTGACGCGGGGCTCGAACTCACTGACCGCGAGATCGTGACCTGAGCCGAAGTCGGACGCTTAACTGACTGAGCCACCCAGGCGCCCCTCCATCTCTTAAAAGTGACATTATTTCTTCTCATTTATTTCTGGTTGCTTATTGCTAGTAAATACAAGTATAGTAGGTTTGGGTCTGTTGAATTTGAATCCTGTGAAGTTATATTTTAAAGGTTTCATGAGATATCCTGTAGACACAACCTTATTGTGTGTTAATGGGGACAGTCATTTTAGTTGTTGTTTTAACCTGCGTGTCACTTATTTTATTTTCTTGCCTCATGGCAAAGTAAACATCTTTTCTTTGTTCTCTGTCAGGGTATCCACTTTATCCGTGTGTGAGTGTCGGACTCAAAATCTTTGTTATTTCCTACTTTAGCAAGCTTGACTGACAGCTTGGAATCTTCAGTGAACTTCCTCTGCCCTCCCCACCCCTGTGAGCCAAGCCCATGCCCAGAGGACTGCTGTGTCAATCTCTTCCCCTTTGGAGTTGTTACCATGGCCTCTCAGAGTCATTCTTGGTTGAAGGAATAAAGCACCCTGGGTCTGCATTTACACAACGACAAGAAAAGGCAAAGAGATCCATGTGAGGACCTGCTTTTCTCCTTGATTCTTCCGGAAGCTCCTTCTCTGAGTGGCGACATGGGGCATTGGAAAAGGGGAAGGTGATGATAGACCGGCTGAGATGGGAGTAAGGGGAGAGCGGGATGTGTACAAAGCAAATGCAGTCCTCAACCAGAGCCCGTGCTCATACCTCAATTTTCCTAATTTGAACTGCTTCACTGTTTTCCTCTCTTCATTTTATTTTGGCTTCCTTGGCGGTTACAAAGAGAATTGATTACCCTCTCTACCCCTGCCAACGAAACATGGTTTCCTATGAATCACTCTCCTAATGAGTAAATCAATACATGATTGCTGAATGGTCACTCAACCCTGGCTACACACTGGAATCACCGAGGGAACACTGGAACCCACTGCTCAGATCTAATTGTGTGAATGAGGCCCAGGCATGTGCTAGGAGCTTTCCAGATGAAGTTAATGCAGAGGCTGGGTTGAACACCGCAGAGCTACATCATGTCTGGCAGGGTGTTAGTCTCAAAGGAGTGAAGGCCTGGGAACCCACCCACAGGTTCTAACAGCCCAGTTAAGTGGTGTTACCAAGTCTGCAGCTGCTTAGACACCACAAGAAATGCTTGATATACAGTGTTCAGGTCTCAAATGAAAACTTCCGTGGTTGGCAGAGAAGGTTGTTGAGGCGTGAATGAATGCTGCTGGTTGCAGGGCCACATGTATTTGAGTGTAGTCTCTTCTTTTCTAACAAGATCTTCATTTGTGCTTGTAAGAAGCTCCAGACAATTCCTTTGATCTGACCAGTGTCTGGGAATCACAGGTAACTAACAGGCTAGTGTATCGTAAAACATGGACCAGAGGG
Source organism: Panthera pardus (assembly GCF_024362965.1). NCBI lineage: Eukaryota > Metazoa > Chordata > Mammalia > Carnivora > Felidae > Panthera > Panthera pardus. Next base: position 106,259,410 of record NW_026526655.1, read on the forward strand.
TCAGGATGGGAGAGGGGACTGAGGCCATAGGTAATGAAGGAAGTTTTGCTGGAAGAACATGGACTGAACCAAGACAAGAAGTTCAGGTAGGTGTTTGATAGGCAGAAAGGGCTGAAGTTTGGGATGTACAAGCTGTATTTCAGCAGTCACGAGAGACAATTACTGTTTAGCTTTTGGCTCTCACAAGCCTCACAGTGATACATAAGACAGAAGCTTTTCTATCCACCTACCATCCTGCTGGCTTACAAAGAACAAAATCTTTGCTTTTCCTTTTGACATTGTCCCTAAAAAGCACACACTAACACCTCAGTTACCCATCTTTTTTTTTTTTTTTTCCAAAGAAGACTAGTTTTTCTAAAGAAGGATTCTTCATACCAAGGTACTATGGTGCTTTAAATTATTAGGTCATTTTATTTCTATTTCAGATATATGAAATATTCTTATTTTCATTTTATAGGTAAAAGACATACAATGCAGAGAAAACATGTAATTTGCTCAATACTCTGCAGTAAATAATAAGCTAAAGGAGGCTCTAAACCCTGATGTGACTGGTTCTAAAGTCAAAGGGAACCCAAATATTTTAAGTGGAAAACAAAAACGAAATCACCTGTTTGAATGCAAATTAAGTTTTGATAGCACATGATCCTCTCAGCATTGGGGAATATCTTAGATTAATTCAGCAAAATGCAATTAGGTCACAAGACAGGAACATACCTAAAAGTATAAATGGAAGGATGCGATAAACCATGACACCAAAAAGCGGGAAAAATAGATTTTGGTCTAGCAGCATTTCGCTCCCTTTGCTGCCAAACATTGAGGGTTAACTGACCAAATATCTATCAGTAGAGAAAAAGCAAACCATCACACTAACAAGAGCAACAAAAGATACGTGAGGCTCTGAGGAAGTGATTAATGAGGTACATTATGAATAAAAGACTGCAGCAGAATGAAGTGTCGACAGGGTCAATAAAGTTCAAGTAGATGGGTACGATGCAACAGAGCCCTCCCCCGCCCCACTTCTGAATATCAGGGTAGAAAAATGAGCAGCATGCTTTCCCCTTTTTGTTCAGAAGGCTTTTTTTGCCCCAACTCCAGGACTTTTAAGGTGTCTGACATGCCCGCTGAAAGATTTTGTCCCCCAGGATTGGGGCTGTGCCAGTCCTCTGGGCATCCACGACTCACTGTCTGGCTTGGACAGCCTTGAAGTTTATGGGAGGATATTGACTCTCAATCTGTACCTGCTGAGAGCAGGAAGGATCCCTCATCCTAGCTGTGATCTCCAGGACACAAGCTGCAAAACAGACCCAGCTGAGGAAGAATTATCATAATTAACATAATAAATTCTTAGATCTGTGTATCATCGTCAACTAATCCCCATATGTGGGAGGATCAGATGGGTCAGCTCCCTCTATATATGAGAATACTTTGGTATAAAAAAGGACCGATGTTTACGGCCATGAGGTGACTCCTAACAGCCGGGTCACGGCTATTTCCAGGATGAAAGGCTGCCAAAGACTAGAAGTGCCACTACCAAGCCATCTCCCTAGTGGATCTTGAGGCTTCTGTGGGGAGAAAACAACCGCCACTGTTATCTTCGACTCACATTCATTACGAGTTCCAGGTTTGGCGACACTGCTGGAGGATTTATATAATGACAATTAATTGTACATTCAGGATGAGCTCTTTTCCTCCCCCGCAGAACATGTAATTCAATTATAATAACACTTTTAACAATAATGCAGCACTTAAATGTGAGATTACTGTGCCATCATTAATTAATGCATTCTCCCAAGGACATGCATCTTTATACCTCGGATTCCTCCTGCCTGCCTCTTGCAGTTTAAAGAAAACCGCTCAGTAGAGCCATCCTTCTCTGTACAAACACGGGGACTCATAGCGTGGGATCAGGTGACCTTATTTCTGGCCGTATTTGCCACACATTTCACGATCATTGTCAAACACGCAGCTTAGGTCGGCAATTTTTTTCTCAGTCTATTTTCCGTAGCTCACTTTTAATTGGAGATTAAAAGTCAGTGAATAGATTAAGTTTAATTCCGTTCGGATGTGAACAGTTACTTGCTCAATCAGCTATGTCTGCTGAATTCCCATGTCCCAGGCTAGGTACACATTAACCAAATCCACTTTATTTTTAGTTCTTGTCATATGTTCCTATATACTGTAATGCAGAGTCCCAGCAAAAAAAAAAAAAAAAAAAAAAAAAAAAAAAAATCTGACTGAAAATATAAAATCTTTCATCACCTTCGACAAAGTGCCTGGGTACACAGATCTCTTGGGAGCTTTATATTCACGCTGAGCTAGATCTACATAGCTAATGCAGTGATTTGGGGAAGTGAAAATATTATACAAGACTTAAAAAAATGTGAAGGTAAAGAGATGAAGGTAATAAAAGGGTCCTTGTGAATTGAACAATGGACTTAATCTTTTCATATAAAAATGGAATGCTGCTATGAATTTACTGATATAGAGAATATCTCTGTCAGGATGTGTTTTCTTTGTGTCGAATATTCATCATGGACCCCACTTGCCAAGGGCTGGGCGCTACAGTGCTAATAAGCCCCAAGCCCACTGGGCATTAAGATAACAGATACCTTTAGGTTTTTGATTATTTGTTTGAAAACAGATATCCCAGTTCCTTTAAGCTCTAATATATTTACCAATAGAATAATCTTTTCAGGTAAGGACTCCCTTGGTCCTTAGACACTTGGGCTGTAGGGGATAACAAAGCAAGGCTTCACCACCTGCTCATCTGTAGACTGGTAATATAAAAACATCTTGCTTATCATTCGATGCATTAGGGTGCAAGGATTTATCCTTGGGGTCAGCAAAAGGAGACCTGTGGGCCACCCTTGGCCCCGTTCCCTGCTTTTGTATGTCCTGAGAATTAAGAAATCTTTTGCTATTTTGGCACAGTTGAACAAAATCAAAAGAAGAGCAATATTTCATGTCACGTAAGATATACATGAAATTCAAATGTCAGTGTCTGCAAAAAAAAATTTATTGGACCCCGGACACACCCATTTGTTTACGTATTGTCAATAACTGTTTTCATGCCACAGTGGCTGAGTTAAATATTTGCAACAGAGACTGTGTGTGAACCGCCAAGCCTTAAATAATTAATATCTTATCCTTTACAGAAAAAGTTTACCAGCCCTTTATTCATCCCTTAGTCTCAACAACAACAACAACAACAAAAATTCATAATGCCTGCTTTACGAAACAAAGCATGTTAGCAAGAAATTGGAAGTGAACACGCATCCAAGATACAGAACAGAAGCAGTTATATGTCAGGAAAGAAAATGTGGGCACCTTATCTTCTGTTTCCAACAATCCACAGCAAGAAAGATGTTCTCTAGGAAAGACAATGGTTCTCAAAGTTTGTCCTGAGAACAACAGCAGTAGCACTGCTGGAGAACATGCCAGAAATGCACGTTCTCAGGCTCTATCCCAGACCTACCAAACCAGACATCCTGGGGGTGAAGTCCAGAAATCTATGGAGTAACCAGCTTTTCAGAGGACCCTGATACACATTTGCAGTGGCTGGGGACTATTGGGAATCATTGTGTTAAGCATCATGCAGAAACAAATCAGAAAATATTTATCACCAGGTGGAGGAAGTGCTGTGCAACCAAATGTGTTAAGTCCATCTTTCTGGGCATCTTTGTTTGAATGCTGACAGAATCCAGACATTTCTGGACAAACACGGAAAAGAAAAGAAGAAGGGAAGAAAGAAAGAAAGAAAGAAAGAAAGAAAGAAAGAAAGAAAGAAAGAGAAAGAAAGAAAGAAAGAAAGAAAGAAAGAAAGAAAGAAAGAAAAGAAAAGAAAGAAAGGGAGAGAGAGAGAGGGAAAAAGAAAATTCTTTTCTGTGTGGCAGAACACAAACTTAGAAAGTTTCTTGGCTGAGATTTCAAGGTAACAATGGTTCTACATTTTATGTTGGCGGGACATTTCTGATAGAGATCAAACAGTGAGAGAAATTGGACATGTTTCTGACATCTGACATAAAAAGCCAATTTATGGGAGGTGAACCACGCTCATTCTATATGCAAAAGACAGAATATCATTAACCTACCTGCTCCTCTGCAATGCTTCTATCCTCTCACACTCTCAGGAAACCTAAATAATTCACTGTGAAGATTCTCACCTGCTCAAAACGCATTCCTAACAACACATCCTACCTCCCTTTCAGAAACGTAATTCTGAAAAGACTTAAAAGGACGGAAACTTTGAAAGATGAGATCATAACGCTGAAGAGGCTCTCCAGAGGCAGTAGGAACATTTTCAGGCAGTGACAGAACACATTTTTCCCCTCAGAATTCTCAACTGTGTCATGTTTTAGTTGATAAACAAAAACAAAACCAAAGAATCCCACAAATGTGTTTCTTGGTGGCAATGATGGTCCTAAAAACAACCATAAGAACGTGTCTCCCATTTATTGAGCACTCTCCGTGTGCCATGGACTGTTCCAGAAATTCTCCACAGAGCATCACATTTTATCTTAACAGAAATCCAATGAAGTAGATATTATGCCTACTTCTTAGAGGTAAGAAATTTGATTTGAGTTGGTTTTGAGCTCTTTGGTGAAAGAGGGGTTTGAAGGTGGTCTTCAGGAGAAACATTAAAGCCTCTGGCTATAAAGAAATTCTTCCATGAGCAAGAGACAAAATATGCCCAAATTGCCCCCCCCCCCCCCCGTCCCCCCCACTTAACCTCTCCAGCAGAGAACACAGCACAACTTGGTCCAAAATCCTACATTTCCATCCCCCACCAAGGATCAGAAGCTGCGAGGGGATCCAGCAACTTGTTCTTGGCACCAGCATTGCCAAGCTTTTCTCTCCGGATGGCACTCCCAGACACCCATGTGGACAAGTAGAGATGAGACCAGGGGCTACAAGGCAGGACAGAGTCAGCACAATGAGACGTGCTAGGTATCCACGGGAGCCATCACTGTGGGGCCTCCCTGAATTCCTCAGGATCCTAGGGGGCTGCTTCTCCTCCTACTAAGTTGAAAGCCAGTGGATATATGGGGTATGGTAGGTCTTCAGGATTATATTATTATTAATTTGAGCATGGAAGGTGGTCCTCTTACACTATAATTTAGTAGTTTAATATATACTAGGATGGAAATGGATAGTAGCATTTACTTCAGCTACAAGGACCAAAAGCTTCAAAAATCGCCTCTGGGAGTAGAAGAAAGACTTCTAAACTTGGCCCCTGAGGCAGCTCCGAGGCAAAAGAGCAGAATGGTTTTCTACCGCTGATTGGCATCATCTCCATCAGAAGACTGGACTTAAGGGAGCCAAGGATAGGTGAGGAGGAGAAAGCCAGCTCACATTTCTATCCTGCTTAACCAAAGTTTTGACCAAATAGCTCATTTTCTCTACCAAGGAGAATTTCTTGTTCTCCCATGTTCTTTCCTGTTCTCCTTCTCTTTTTGGCTCTCTCTCGCACTCACTCTCACACTCAGAGGCAAACATATGCACACCAACATTCAGATCTACAAAAAGAATGCACTCCTGAAATCAATTCATATATATCTCCGCCAGTGAACTGCTTTGGACTGCACATGGTTATCAGTGAAGAACTTACTCCCTGCCCTATACATAAAGCGTCACATTTTATCTGCAATCTAGCTCAGTAAATAACATTATCACTACGTCTTAGAGGAGAAACCGAGTTCACAAAGCGATTTGCTCAAAGGCACACCTAAATTTGACTTTGGGTCTTTTGAGCGATGTCTCGCATTCCTTATATGCTCATGATGGAAAGTCTCTTGGCTCTAAGTGGGCCTCTTGAAATTGCTGCTGAAAAAAATGTTACCCTCACATGGCACTTCCACTTGACTGACGCATGGAGTGGTTTTAATGCTTCCCAGATATTTTCAACCTGGTCCTGTCATTCGAAATCCTAAAATAAATTCTTCCATTGAGCAAACCACAGATCTGAATGAGAGTGAATAACCAAACAGTTTTGCTTTTAAGGCTTTCGTGTCATTTTATTGTCATTGGGCTTTTAACCATATTCTTGATGGTGATTTTCCAAGAGATAAAGTACCCTTTGGAGTACTCACCAAAATTTGAACTCTGAATGCCTAGACATTGTCTCTCTAGGTCCTTTGTAATTATGGAAGATGAGTTCATCTTGTTTGAGAGTCATCATTTCTGCCCCAGGGTGCCTTTAGGAAATAGCTATTTCAGCAAAGAAACAATTGCCAGACTGATTATTTAAATACATACAATAAAATTCGGTTGACCTATGACCGGAGGACATCACTGTGGAACAGCCTGGGACAGGGCTGTGCGTTTGGTGGCAGGCTGGCAATTCCAGAACAAAGCCTTCCCCATGATTTTAACTTGAAAGTGAATCTACTTTTTTTGTTATTGTGCATTAATCTCTTAAGTTAATTTTAATGTCCTCAAGATGTAAATCTTTTACAATGTGGAGATGAACTAATATAAAATATTCATTAGTTCTGAATAGAACTGGACAATTTCAGCTCTGTCCTACAAGCTTTTACAAATGAAAGATAATCTCCATGAAGAATTTAGATGCCAGTTTGAGTTATGACTCTTGAAACAAAATAACCTCATGCATATTTAGATCTTGTATATTCATGACTGTTTTTTTGTAGGAACATTTATTATTGGTCACAATAGTACTCAGCTAACAAATCAGCCCTGAACTCTGACTTACCAAACTCCTTGCTGTCAATTAAAGTGTTAGTCTTATGGAAGTCTGTCCATTTGCAAGAGGTTTTAAATAGATAAGTCTTTTATTTGAATTGTATTGTATATATGACTCATTACTGTTTTTGGCACGAAATGGATCAAAGATAGCACAACTTTTTTTTTTTTCCAATAGAATAAAAGATACATAATTTTTATATATCTTTACAAATAAGATATATTTTAGCGTATTTTCAAAACTTAGAGCCAGAAATATCTCCAGTAGTGAAATCCTTGAATCATCTTAAACTCCACTTAAAATGGTATTTACATGCAATCATTCTGCCACACACCCTTATGATTGAAGTATTATTGTGCGTGTTTGACAGGAAAGTGTACGGGGTCCAGTTCTTATCAGCCTAGTGTAGGATTGTACTGCTTTCTCTAATGTCTTTCAACCCCCAAAGCTGACCATTTATATTTGTATTTTATAGAAGAGAATCTTCTTTCCAGGTTTTGATAGCCCTGTGATACAGTTCTCGAACAGAAGGTGATGACCAATGGCCATTCCCCCTTTCCAAAAAAAAAAAAAAGTCTATTCAGTTGTCAGAGACTTCTCATTTGTAGGTAAGTGTCTCTAAGAGACACATAGAACAAGGTGTTTTCCAAATCATTTGGGTCACAGACTCCTTTTCGTGGCATAACTCCTTATTAAACCCATTAGAACACAGTCTTGCTCTCTGTGGCGGTATGAGAAATTTGTAGAGATTAAAAAACAAAATGAAACAAAACAAACAAAAAACCCGTATGATTTCCAAAACCTTCAGTTGCTGTCAAAACTTTTGATTTTCTTAAAACAACAACAACTGCAACAACAAATATGCTCTTGAAAACTGTTGAGTGAGGACATTGTCTCAGTATTTAGCGAGGACATAGTTACCAAATTAGTTTTAGGGTTCTAGGAGGATTCCGCAACCCGTGTGCATATTTTCCAACAGCCACCATTATGTATCCAAAGGGATTATCTAGAGGTTTTAAAAACTGAGCCGAATGCTTATGTTTTGCTCTCCTGTACAACACCAAATAATGTATTTGACGATAATTGATCATTTGCAACTTTTTTAGCATCCATTGGTCATTATGCAGAAATGTCTCAACAAATCTGAAACTAAGTTCCTCCCTCTTTGTATTGCATCAAGATCTGTTTTGCTGGAAATGACAGAACTTCAGCTCCTCACAGCCTGTTTCAGCGGTCAGTACATTTAAAAATAAAAAAAAATAAATAAAAATAATTTAAAAAAGGATGTAGGAAAAGGAGACAATGATAAAAAATGATGAGAGGCTAGACATCACAGAACATAGAAATAGGATCTAACTATCTTCTGGAACCAATTTCCTAAAGTTGACATGAGTATTTGCTCCATTACTTCCCCCGATGGTGCCCCTGTAAATCATGCTCCCTCCTTGGCGTTGGCACTCTTCAAATGCCATATGTTGCTCTCATTATTGGAACTTGCCTGGGGCTGTTATGACAAGTGCCAGATACATGCAGAAATGGAAGGGAATAAGAATGCTTAAAGATACTTCCCCCCTAGCTATTGCTAGGTCATAATAAACATGTTAATTCTTTCAACTTTACTTCATAAAATCTATCCTTCCAGCTTCCACTCAATCATGTTTTGGTGTGAGTGATCATCAATGCCATTACCATCCAGAAGCACTTACTGGATGTATGCATGTAAATGCAATTTGTTATTCAAAGCAAATTATACAGCCTGGATCCATTCACCTTGCATTCTAATGTTTGGAGGAAGGCTAGGGGCAGGAATGTGTATCTTGCAAGCACTCTTCCATGCAAAAGAAACAAAGACTGTGAGTGGTGGTACAAAATGAGATGACGGGCCGGCATCTCATTTTCCTGCTTTTTATGTTCATAGCTGGGGGGTGTAAAGTTGTGCAAGAAAACCATCATTTTAAACAGGGGTTGGAGTAGTTGAGTAAAAACTAATTTATTGAGCATTTTGACATTGTTTAAGTCTTATTTTTATTTAAAAATTTTTAAGTTTCTTTATTTATTTTGAGAGGGACAGAGATAGTGCACGTGGGGGAGGGGCAGAGAGAGGAGACAGAGAATCCCAAGTAGGATCTTCATGTGGGGCTCAAACTCATGAAACCCTGGGATCATGACCTGAACCCAAACCAAGAGTCGGACGCTTAACCGACTGAACCACCCAGGTGCCCCAACTGTATTTTTATTTCAGAGACAGAGAGAGAGTGTGAGTGGAGGAGAGGGGCAGAGGGAGAGAGAGAGAGAGAGAGAGAGAGAGAGAGAGAGAGAGAATCGTAAGCATGCAGAGTGTGGAACCCAACGCAGGGCTCAATCCCACAACCCTGGGATCATGACCTGAGCCGAAATCAAGAGTCAGCCACTCAACCGACTGAACCACCCAGGTGCCCCATAATTGAGCATTTTTTTAAAACTTAGAAATGCAGCCACACTGTAAATGGCCAAGAGAAAACTTCCCTTCCTCAGAAACTATAATGTGTAAGTGAAATGTAACAGACTACTGTGGACACACAGGTAAACACTATCTCACCTCTTCGACATAATCCGCACTTAATCCGTATGCTTTCCCCATTTTAGAGATGAGAAATTTAGGCTTGGAAAGCAAATTAGAAAAACCTCCTGGTTTCAAATTAAGTTTCCCCTTCATTGTCTCTATGGAGAAGACAATTCTAGATGGTAAATAAATAAGTCCCTAAAGGAGGAGAGCAGACTTTATAAATGATGTTAGAAATCAAAGGAAGAAGAAATCATGGGACAGAAGACATGAGAAGTAGAGACAGAACCTGAGAAGTACTGAAGATGTAGGCTTAGAATGATGTATTTGGAGGGAGAGGTCACAGGATTTCAGATTGAGGAACCAGCCCACACAAACACACATATCAGAAGGATCAGGTCCCTTAGGATAAAGAGTGGGTGCGTCCTGTTTGTTTGTTTTTAAAGTTTATTTATTTATTTTGAGAGAGACAGAGATAGCATGAGTGGGGGAGGGGCAGAGAGAGGGAGACAGAGAATCCCAAGCAAGCTCTGCACCGTCCGTGGAGCCCCAGGTGGGGCTGGAACTCAGGAACCTTGAGATCATGACCTGAGCCTAAAGCACGAGTCAGATGCTTAACCCACTGAGCCACCCAGGCACACTGCATGTGTGCGTTTTGATCTATTCTGTTTGATGAAAAGTGGTAATGGCAAAGAAGCATGATTGTGTGTTTGTTTTCCCAGGAAGACCAAACCCTTGCACACAGCCCGTCTTTACAGCTTGAAACAGGGAGCTGTTGCTGTCTGTGGGGGCTTATGAAGCAGAAGGCGGATGTTGGGATTTCATGTGTCCTAAATCACTTTAGGATTGACGTTCATGACTTCCACTCTGCTCTCAAAATGAGGAAGTTTAATTCACAGCAATTTTCTTCATATCCCCAGATGTTATCTCACTCTGTGGGGAACTCAAGTATCTCTCAGTTTACCTAAGAGCTGCACAATGGTTTGTGGGTGTGTTTCGGAGTCGGGCTGGAAGCAGATTTGGAAGCCCATAAAGATTACTTTACGGATCAAGGCGGGGGGGGAATGAAAATAATGCACTGAGCAGATTTTAGACGAAGACTAATTCCACACATCAGCTACCAGAGCCTGAATCCTGGCTTCTCCCATCAGGCTACTGGTCATCTGCCTTTCAGTATTACACAACACTTTATTTTATTTTAAAAAAAATTTTTTTTTTAACGTTTATTTATTTTTGAGACAGAGAGAGAGCGCGAGCATGAATGGGGGAGGGTCAGAGAGAGGGAGACACAGAATCTGAAACAGGCTCCAGGCTCTGAGCTGTCAGCACAGAGCCTGACGCGGGGCTCGAACTCACGGACCGCGAGATCATGACCTGAGCCGAAGTCGGACGCTTAACCGACGAGCCACCCAGGCGCCCCAGTATTACACAACACTTTAAATAATTAATCTGTTTTCCTCTTCTCCTCCCCCTCCTCCTCCCCCTCCTCCTCCTCCTTCTGCTTCTTCTGCTTCCTCTTCTTCTTCTCCTGCTTCTTCTTAAAGAGAGAGCTCAATTAAAATTTGGATGGACTTAACACCACTTTGGAAAACAAAGTAAACATTGAGGCCCTGTTGGTGAAATCATGTAACTTGATCCTGGTCTCTGTTTAGCTAGCAAATTACCTTGGGGCCCAGGGACTTACAACTTATGCCAGTGTGATAACAACAGAGACAGATTCTCTCTTCTGAAGGCAGTGCTCACTACAGTGTCACCTGGTTGCCTGTCATCACCTGGTGTTGCTCATATAAATTCAAGTCTCATGGGCTTCGGATATTATGTGACAAGCCCTCCTTACTCATCTGCTTCTTCCAATCTGGGTTTACTTCTCTGACTTTCAGATATCATAGCATGATATGGGAGCACTGGGTGGGGAGTAAGTGGTCTATAGACTGCTATCAATTAGCTGTTTATCACTCTTATTTTCTTTCCCTCTCAAAGTCCTCTGTGAGCCTCAGTTTCCTTCCCTGTAAAATTGTGTAAGATCCATCTGGTGTTGACAGTCTGTGAATTAAAGCTTTAGATCCAAATCTTCTGGATGAAAACACAATGTCTAAAGGTAAGACATTTAGTTTAACACAGATAACATGTTTAGACAATTACTATCAAAGATTAGTTGAACTCAGATACGACTTTCTCCACCATCCTTTTTCTTTACCTAATTGTTAATTGCCAGAAACATTGGCAAATTCGAGTGGTGGCTTTCCTCTTCCTAGCCTAAAAAGTTTTGCAAAGCTCCTAGGATACCAAATAGGCAGATTGAAAGAGAGGAGGAAGGAGAGGGACACATAGCCATCCATTTGTGGGCATTTCTTATGGGCCAGGTATTTTACCATATTGTCAACAAATACTGCAATATAGTCAGAATCAGCCCTAGCTTTGAAATAAGCTATTAGAATGCAAAAACCATATCTTGTTTGAATTTAGAATCCTAGTGTCCCAATGCTGGCACATGCTGGTGCTTAAAAAAATTTTTTTTTGAATAAGAGAAGAGAGAGAAGAAGAGAGATGAATGAGGCATCGTCACTTTCTCTAGGCTAGCAGGACCAGAGGAAGGGTAAGTAATCCAAAACCTTCAGCCTTTAACCAGAGCCTTCGAACTGTGGGCTCTTCCATTCATTTTTAGAGCCAGTCAGGAAAGCAAAGCAAAAGCAAAACAAAACTGTAGTGTCTTCAACCTTAAACATACTCCATAACCAGACATTCCATTCATTAAAAAAATAGCTCAAGCCACACTGTTTTTGCTGATGGTAGACCACGTGAGAACATGACATGTGAAGTGTGTATAACCAATTCCTATTGTCTCAACTCAGTGTGGCCATATTGATCTATTTTTCAGGGAACTCTACTGAAATTAAAACTCAATTATTTAAAATGCACGGCATTTTAAGGGAGAAAGTTGTTCTCCAGGGTATTTGGGGAGACAAATGACCTTCTGGGTGGTGCTGATGGTTTCAGGTAGCAGAATCCCATTAGCACCAGCTGGCCATTTGTCCTAAAGAAATATCTTCTGTGCGAAAGTTATTGCCGATAGAAGCTACTTTTAAAAATATTAACACATGGATGAATCAGGGACTTGCTGGTGTATAAATTGGGCACTTAGAGCAGGCAACATGTTGATGAGCCCGTTGTAAAATTTGGTAATTAATATCATCCAAATGACTCAAGGATCCTTGGGTGGGATGACCTTTGCCAACACTAGCAAAGGCATTGCTGGTGTTTGTGTTTTCTCACAGCTGAGGAAATCACATGCTCTCTCATTATAGTAAACCCATGTACTCATTCATTCTGTCACTCATTAATTTTCTTCTTATGTTTTTTTTTGTTTCCTCTCAACAGTGAACATCTTCTAAAACATCATCACCTAATTTTAAAAACATAGAGATTCAAAGGTGAGAAAGTTATAATTGTCTTCCCTAAAGACTCAATCTGGACAGAGAAAAAGTGATATCAACAAAAGCGTATGATACAATGTGGTACATGCACTGATAAAGATAATATGTAAGATCATAAAGGATCACAGAATAGGAACAGGGGCACTGAACTCAGCTTGGATCCTATGTGTGTAGAATGTGTGTGTGTGTGTGTGTGTGTGTGTGTGTGTAGGGGGGAGGGGAGTAGTTGGGTGAATGGCTAAATGGCAAAGTATTCTGGTAGACCAGTTACTGAAGTAGTGACTTCTTTTTTCTTTTAAAAAATTTTTTTTTTTAACGTTTATTTATTTTTGAGACAGAGAGAGACAGAGCATGAACGGGGGAGGGGCAGAGAGAGAGGGAGACACAGAATCGGAAACAGGCTCCAGGCTCTGAGCCATCTGCCCAGAGCCTGACGCGGGGCTCGAACTCACGGACCGCGAGATCGTGACCTGAGCCGAAGTCGGGCGCTTAACCGACTGAGCCACCCAGGCGCCCCTGAAGTAGTGACTTCTGAATGAGCCTTAAGATATGTATGAAGTTATATAGGTGAGGGGAAAATGAAAGGTAGGATTGGCAGTCCAGATAAAGCAAATCAAAAAAAGTGACAAAAAGCTTGGTATTTCCTTGGAAACATTAGGAGTAACCTCATATAGGGAAAAATAAGGGGCCTCTTATGGCTACAACATGAACTTCAGAGGAAGAATGAGTAAAAGATAATTCTTGCTCAGTAAGATGGAACCAGAGCACAGTCAATCTTTTGTAGCATTTTACAAGTGTTGATATCTCTCATGCAGTAATTGGGCAGCCATTATAGTATTGGAAGCAGGGGAGTGGCCGGGTCATGTGATGTTTATAGAAAAACAGGTCTCAAATACCTCCTTATTTGTATTTACAAAACCAAAAAGTAATAATTTTTAAAATCTGAAAAACATTTGCCACTAACTTATTTTATGATAAGACCTGTCCTGAAATGTTGCAAGCTACTTATAGTCCTTATTTATTCCACATAGAATGCATGTTTTTGTTTTACTAGAGAAAGATTAACAGGTTCTGATATGAGATGCTTCTCCAGAACTTTCTGGCTTGTCATAAAATTAATAAAAAACACCCCTTTGGAAACTGCTAAAAATTCTGAATTCTCTAATCATCTGGCCTTGAGTTTTGGATAAAGGAAGTGTAACTGGACCAGCCTGGAAGCCGTGTAGCTGGTGGAGGCAGACTGGGTAGCAGTTAATAATATCCAAGAGAATCTTCTCTCAAAAAGATTTAGCAAATAATAGCCCATACCTTATGGGATATTAAATGAATCCAAAAATGGGAGATTTGGCTCTGAGGATACTGTAGAGTATTTCTGGAGTGGGGAAATCTCTCATTAAAAATGATACAGTCCTCATTACATGGTTAGGGTGTTTGGGTAAGAATGGGTCATGGAGAACTTTTTTTATAACTATTGTTGGCCTAAGAGATTTCTCATATCAGAGAAATGCCCATACCTATAGAGACCCTAAATTCTCTTCAGTTCTTATTTTTTTAAATACTTAATAACAATTAAATTTTTGCTCAAACTGCCCAAAGAATTGAGCTTTCTTTATTCATGTTGTACCCACTGAAACTGAGCTTGACTATATTTCAATTCTATAAACCCAAGTCTTATGCCTGAAAATCAAAGGCAGACAACAGTGATCTATAAACTGTTTTATCCATTTTCACTGTTGGTGTCCTAATTTAGGATGCATCTGGATTATTTAAACTTTCTCCTAACTGGGATTTTTGCCTCCAGTATGGGCTTTCTCCAAATAATTCTTTTAGTTCCAGGCAGATTTGGTGAAGCAATGTTATGCGTATTATGCTTTGGCTTGATTATATAATTTATCTTTTTCTTTTCTTGTGGCCTTTTTGCTCAATCCCCTTTTTTACAATATCTTTACATGGGTCCCATGCTGATGCATTTCTTTTTATTATACATTTCAAGAGCCTTTTAGGCATCACTCATTTGATGACAGGCAGTGAAGAAGAAAGGCCAAGGGAATGAATTGGGCCCAGAAATTATTGGATTCTGTTACACTGTTTCTGAACCTTTGTCACTAAGAGTCAGCTCCATGAGCTTGGCTCCTCTTTGACCCAACTAGAAATGACTTGGGTAGAAATGATGCCTTATATGTCACAGCTCTTTTACGAGACCACTTGGCATTTATTTCTCTTTAGAAACGTAAGACACTCAACTGATTGCTATCTTCTTATTCTGACAACTTTCTTTTGCAAAAATGTAGTGCCCACCTGTTTATTCAGTTATACCGTCCATGGTACTCAGCAGTGTCAAGAAAGAGTTGTGGAATGCTCTGGAAACTTCCACCCACCCAGAGCCTCTTGATCCTTTTTCTTTTAATGTTTTTTATGTATTCTTTTTGTTTTTTTGTTTGTTTGTTTTTGAGAGAGAGAGAGCAGGAGAGGGGCAGAGAGAGGAAGAGAGACTGAATCCCAAGCAGGCTCTGAGCTGTCAGTGCAGAGCCTGAGGTGGGGCTTGAACCAGTGAACCTTGAGATCATGATCTGGGCTGAAATCACGAGTCTGGCACTTAACCAAATGGCACTTAACCCAGGAACCCCCACAATGGATTCTTAATAAGCATATAAACTTTGAGATCTGTGTTGTCATTGCCTCTGGGGTAAAAGCTACCTTTTACTTGGAGTCCAGAGTGGCCTTTCTAAAACAAAATCCTAACTTCTTTGTTTAAAATCCTTCTAACTCTCTTCAGAGGTTCTCTAAAGTCCCTACATCGGCCTTCCATGTCCTTAGTGATCTGACCCCTGCCAACTCTCCAGTGCTATTGCTAAAAATTCTCCTTTCGTATTCCAGCCTCAAGATATCCTCAGTCATAACCATTCACGATTTTCTGCCAATATCCAAATTCTGTTCACTTCTAGGACTCTGCCATTCATCTGGAATTTCCTTTAAAGTGAGACAGACAATTTGAAATTGCTCGTGGGTAGAATGCTGAGATAATTATTCTAAATAGTAATTTCTATTTTTAATGGGATGCATGATAGAGTGAAAGTTGTATTTTTATTCTTCAGGGACTCAGTTCTAAAAATTGGATTCATTTCCATTTCAAAAGGAAAAATATAAAAAGAAATAAGGTCCATCTACTTGTTCATTCTCTTGTAATGTGTTAATAATAGGATGAACAGTGATATTTAGAAAGAGCTGGTATAAAATCATTCCATCTTCATTTGATTTTGTATTAATTGGAGTACCAGCAGCAGGTCAATAATCAAATCCCCAATTTTCAGAAGTTTATTTATTTCTTATGTATCAGTCCATTGCTGGTGCTTCTGGTTGGGGCTATTTACCACCATCTGGTGATTCAGGGACCCAGGGTCTCTCCATTTCAAAGCTTTGAAATCTTTTCTTTCCTTAGAGTTTTCCACATCCAGATGGCAGAGTAAAGATGATAGAATAGAGATAGCACAAACCTTTGTTAAAAAACCCAACCACAGGGGCGCCTGGGTGGCTCAGTCGGTTAAGCGTCCAACTTCAGCTCAGGTCATGATCTCACAGTTCGTCAGTTCGAGCCCCGCATCAGGCTCTGTGCTGACAGCTCAGAGCCTGAGCCTGCTTCAAATTCTATGTCTCCCTCTCGCTCTGCTCCTACCCCACTCATGCCCACTCTCTCCCTCCTTCAAAAATAAAAATATTTTAAATAAATAAAAAAAAAAAAACCCAGACCACAGTAGCATATATAACATGGGATATATTCATAGGCTAGATCTAGTTACAGAGTCAAACCTACATGCAGGGCAAGAGTTGGGAAATTGATCTCATGACTGAGAATCTTCTTCTCAGGGGAAACTCAATACATACTACAGAAGAGGAAGCAAAAATGTAATAATTTCTGGCATAGTTGTGTACTAGGTCATATATTTCCTATAACTTCATCTTTCAATAGATTTCTCTTTGGAAGTTTGTGTCAACAAATTAATACTTTATCCACCAATGTCAAACAGCTAGTTGAAAAGGAAAAAAAAATACATGTTTGATTATAGGGAGCATTTTTACTTTTAAACCTACTAAAACCATGTGCCAATGTTCCTTCTCTCAGGCCAGGTTTGGGATCATCAGATCTCTAGTCTGCAGATGTAGGCCTCAACTGGCCTAAGCCAACTGGCATATCCCATATTCCAGGCAGTGACAGTTGGCCAAGAATGGTCATATGCCCCATTTTAGACCAATGAAAGCCATACATGGGCATTTTATTTGCTTTGTTGCATTTTCTCATTCATCTTGAAGATGAGGTGTGGATATTGTGTGGAACTGATGTCCATTTTACTGTCAGTAGGGGTGAATTTACCTAAAAGTACAGCTGACATACAGAAAGTGGACCTGAGGGAAAGAGAAAGAGAGAGAAAGGAGAGAGAGAGAGAGAGAGAGAGAGAGAGAGAGAGAGAGAGAGACTGGATTCTCTTGACATTTTGCCGGGCATCCTAATCAATTACTCCTGAAGTCTACCACAAGAATTTTTTTTTTCTGAGAAAATAAATTCCATTTTACTTATTTATTTTGGACACTTTTTTTTTATCAATTGAAATGGAATTCTGAGTGATATACATACCAAATAAATATTGTAGAGTTTAAAAGATCTGGGTCATATGCTGAAATCTAATTAGGAAATACAGATTACCGACAAAAGCCTAAAGAAACATCAACAAACTATTAGCATTCCAGATAAGATTGCTTATGGACTTTTATTCATGGATAAATATCTTCCATCTGAATGAAATACCGATTAACTTGTCCAACATCTGATAAAAAAAATGAATGGAAAGAAAATAATGAACCATAAGCTATTTGGATTTGAAAGGAATGAAGGGAGTATTTGATTATTGTTTTCTGGTGGCAGAAAACGAAAGCTGGATAATATCTAGATATTTCTTACTTAATCCTAGTTTTGTCTAGAGAAGGATTGGCAGGAACACAATTAATTGGATCGAATATATATATTCGAAATAAGTGAAAGCCTTCTATGTCAGTCAATAATATACATGCCAACATGCTACAATCTTTGATGACTCACATATGGTGTGGAAAAAAGTAGTTGATAGATAATATAAAAACATTTTAATATATTACAAAAATATATGTCAAGTATTATTCCCATGGCTATGATTATGCAAGAAAAAATTAAAGTCAACCAAACTCTCAAGTGTGGGAATACTAATAATATTTTAAATAGAAAAAGAAGTCATTTATGTAAAAGCCCTGAAAACTAACATCCAAATTCTTTAAAAAATAAAATTGTTTGCATTACATGCAAATACAAGCTTTCAAGATGCACTTAAGCCTATAAAAGAAATTTGCCAAAAAGCATTATTATCTTGTAGACACTGAGCATTGCAAATGTGAATATATAATTGCATACTTAACACTATAATGTCTTCATTTAAAAAATAACACCTAGCATTTATGCAAAACACTCCAAAATGACATAAAATCATACAGAAGATAAGGTGCTGCCCAACCACTGCAGAAATTGGAAAGAATCAAAACTTGAAAAAGGATCACTGATTAAGAGGTACATAAATATATTTAAACAAACTGTAAGGCAGAAGGAAACAGTGTTGAAACATCTCAGATTGCCTCCCCGTGATTCATATTATGTGTGAGACTTTTTCCTCATCTTTGTTTAGCACAGACTTCTGAGTTTCTTTTATTTCAAACATTTATGCTATAAGTAAGGCAATTTGGCAAGCAATTTTAGAGGTGGTTGCAACATATCCTGCTAAATTGTCTTGTTTTTCCCCACGAAACACTTAAATAGCACAAATACTTTGTCAGATCAATAATAAAATACTTTCTAAATGAAAGACTGAAGACCATTAATCAAACCTAAATCAAAGCGAACGGCTTAACTTTGCTCTATTTGGAGATTAAATGTAAGGATTTAAATACACACACCATAAAAATGTACGGTTTTCAATATTTTTCCATCCATTCACTTTCTATATGACAGTAATATTGCCAAATTTGAAGCTTTATTTTATTCAAGATCTGTCTTGCAAATTACTTTACAAAATATTTTATATACTTTAAGAGTGGAGAACCAACGTTAGAAATAATGCTAGAGGAGGTAGGAATTGAAATCTGGAAACCTGAGGGGAGTAAGTCACAATCAAACCGACGTGTGTGTTTGTGCCATTAGGAATTTCCCAACATCTAGAACCTCCATCTTCAAGGGAACTGCATAATCCACTGTTTTTGTTTGTTTGCTTTTGTTTTTCATGCTCTTAGGACCACCTCACTTAAAATTAGGTCCTCTTCAAATAAAAGCCCAGGAAGGAAAACTCTGGCTCAGAACTCCACCATGTGTGTGTTTTTTGTTGTTGTTGTTTTGTTTGTTTGTTTGTTTGTTGCCAAATTGGGCTTTGCATTCCTCTCCTTTCTATCCAGTTTAAGACAGTTTGGCACCTGCTCTCTTCTTTTCTTCCAGACATATCTGTTCTGCCATCCTTTCCTAGCTACACTCTTGGTTTTTTTTAGCTGAGAAAGGATTGATTGTCTCTCCATTGTCTAGAATTTTTTTCTAGCTCCAACTTTGTTGGTCATATTTTCCTCCTGTATGAATCCATCTAGTTGGCGCTAATCGCCAGTCTGATCTGCCAGAACTTGTTATGTAATTCCCGGCTCCATATTCCTTTCATTTAAAATCTGCATCCTAGAAAGAGCTCCTCAGAGTAAAACCTCCCCAAGAGAATATAGACATCTTTGCCTTCACACTTGCCATTTTTTATTTACTCATATTAAAAGAAGGCCAAACAGCAGATCTTTTACTTAAAAATAAAATAAAATGATAATATTTCCTATCATTTTTTCTTTTTTTTTTTTAATTTTTGTTAATGTTTTTATGTATTTTTGAGACACAGAGAGAAAGAGCATGAGCAGGGGAGGGGCAGAGAGAGAGGGAGACACAGAATCCAAAGAAGGATCCAGGCTCTGAGCTGTCAGCACAGAGTGTGATGCAGGGCCTGAACTCACAGACTGTGAGATCATGACCTGAGCTGAAGTCAGATGCCCAACTGACTGAGCCACCCAGGCGCCCCACCATCATTTTTTTTTTCAAATGAAGACTTATTCTCTCAACACTGTGTTACAAACTTTCCAAATAATGTTGCTAATTATTATATAAAAGGTTACTAGATTGAAACTAAGACCTTAAATTTTATTTATTTTTATTTTTATTTTTTTACAAGTGTTTTAATGTTTATTTTTGGGAGAGAGAGAGAGCAAGTGGGGGAGGAGCAGAGAGAGAGGGAAACACAGAATCAGAAGCAGTCTCCAGGCTCTGAGCTCTCAGCACAAAGCCTGACGTGAGACTCAGACCCACGAACCATGAGATCATGACCTGAGCTGAAGTCAGATGCTCAACCAACCGAGCCACCGAGGCACCCTGAGACCTTAAATTTTAATTGAAATATATATAAGTAGATAATGGTGGAGATAAAAATACTACATAAGACCTATGGGTAGTTTCTATCTAGTAAGAAATTAAATTGAGAAGAACTTTTCTTTAGCTAGGGTTGGGGCAAACTTGAAATAGGTCTTTTGGTAACAAAAATGCCAAGCACGTACTCATGTACTTGTTGTTATTGGGGAAAAAAATATGACGTAACCCTGAATGTGTGTTGTTGACTGAAGAGTGCGATGTGGATTGGTAAGGCACGTCATTTTGTATTTGCTTTAGCTGCCACAGGTAAGCCTTGGTCTACTTGGTAGGTATTGTTTGTTTTTTTTCCGATGGATATACAGAGGGTGCAGTGTGACCTACACACCATTGGCGGATCTTGATACCTGTGTTCTTATTTGAACAGTAACTGCTAAAAGATAAGAAGCTGAGTTTGAAATTGCTGGAGAGCTTTTGAAGGATGCTTCTTCCTTCCTGCAAGAGGAAATGTTGTGACAAGGAACTCAAAAGAGTTTGCCATGATTGAAGCTGGGCTGGAATTTGAATGCTTCACACATGGCATTATTAAGGCGATAAATGATGCTGGGTTATGTATTCTGATGTCGTTGCTGTCTGGCATCAGCATAGAAGGACATGACTTACGGATGAGGTTTTCTCTGAAGGACGCTCATGTTTCCAATATAAGTATCCTGAGACGAGACTTAACTTTGGATGGGAGATGAGAAGTGGGGTGGTCGACCATAGATTAAATAGAGGAAGAAAAAAAAACCTTTCCATTTTAGGAATTTTTAAGATAGTTGAACTCATAGAGGGCAAGTATTCTTAAGAAGATTCACACTGCTGGGCATTTTCTGATTCTCCAAAAACATGAAAATAACTTGTGCTAAACAATCCTAGATATTTTTTTACTACAAAACTTAACTGGGAACAATGGCAACTCATCTTTCTAGTTGTTGAGGCAAAAAACTTGAAGCCATCTTGGATCCCTTTCTTTTGCTCACATCACACATTTAATCTTCAGGAAGCCTTTCTGGCTTTTATATATCCAAAGTATAAACACTTCGCAATGTTCTCTCTGTTACCACCTGGGCATCATTGCATGGATTATTACAATGCCCTGCTAACTTCTCCCACCTTGCTCATGGACTGTCTATTACAGTCACATTTCAGTCGGTGTATTCCTGTTATTTTAACTCAGTTCATTTGGCTATGCCACCTCTATACCCGTGGTGGCTCCTCATTTCTCTCAAAGTAAAAATCATGTCCTTTATGGTCTAAATGATCTAAAGTGCCCTATATCATCTGTCTCCCCATTAACTCTCTAAACTTAAATCCCATTTTTCTCCTTTTTGTTCATCCTGTTTTTACCACTTTTTGCACTTTTTTTTTCTTTAAATGGCAGGCCAGGACTGATGTCCACAAAAAGGGGGTTTAAGAAACATCAGGCCCTTGCTCTCCCATGAAGACATACACTAAGGAACTAGACTGTAACTAACATTATAGGAGCTTTGGGAAGGACTACAACAACCAAGAGAATACCCAATAAAAATTCAAATGGTAAGAAGTTTTGTTTTGTTTTTACTTACCCTTGTTCCACCTCCTCTCTGGTATAGCATGGCACAGTCTGGGGGTAGCAGTGGGCTGGTTCCTAGTTCCCATCCAGGAGCAACAGAAACCAGAACAAGTCGAATTTGAAAACTTATACCCTGTGCACAGGCTGCCTGAGTCATTTGTCTTTGTGTTATCCAACTCAGAGCTCGGGTGGTCAAGAGCTGTGGGTAGAAGTGGGCATGAGTTGTGGAAGCCAAAATGGGACCACAAACCTGCAGACACAGTGGAGAAAGAGATTACACTTCACCTAACAAGGGCAGAATACATATTTTTCTCAAGTGAGCATGGAATATTGTCCATGAGAGACCCCATTTTAGACCACACACACAGATAAATCTTAACAAATTTATAAGGAGTCAAACCATACAAAGTGTCTTTTCTAATCACAACGGAATTAAACTCAAAGTCAACAGCAGCAGGAAAAGTGGGAAATCCACAAATATGTGGAAATAAACAACATACTCTTAGCCGATGGGTCAAAGAAGAAACAATAAAGAAAAATTTTAAATATATTAAAAAATAAAAACACAACACATCAAAACTTACTGTACAATGAAGACAGTGTTAAGAGGGAAAATTATAGTTGAAAATGTTTACCTTAAAAAAAGAAGAAGAAAGAAAGGAGACCTAACTCACATCAACAACCTGACTTTACAGCCCGAGGAACTAGAAAAAGAACAAGCGAAAGCCAAAGCTATTGAAGGAAAGAAATAATAAAAACTAGAAGAGAGGTAAATGAAATAGAGAATATAAAATAGATAAAATCAATGAAATCTAGTTGGGTCTTTGAAAATAACAACAGAACTGACAAACCTTTAGCTCGACTGACACAGAAAATAGAGGACTCAAAATAACATCAGAAGTGAAAGAGAGGACGTTACTATCAATTGCACAGAAAATTTACAGAAATTTTACTACCTCTGATAGCCTTTCAAAATGCATTTTTTAAAAATAATAAGACATGAAAGTCAAAATTACTCCTTGATTCATGGGCTTTTGAATGGATATTGTGTTAACAAGCATGAAAACAACATCAATTTCATTGTACACCTCCATCAGAGCTCTTCAGTGACCAGGTACATTGCCAATGAACAGTCATTTTTCTTCTGAGCAGTAGGCCTGGAAAGATCTATGCGTCCCTATATTTATTGCAGTGTTATTCACAATAGCCAAGATATGGAAGCAATGAACATGTCCAGCCATAAGTGAATGGATAAAGAAGGTGTGGTGTATATATGTGTGTATATACACACATATATACACATATACATACAATGGGATATTACTCAGTTATAAAAAAGAATGAGATCTTGCCATTTGCAACAACATGGATGGACTTAGAGGGTATAATGCAGAGCAAAATATGTCTATCAGAGAAAGACAAATACCCTATGATTCCTCTCATATGTAGAATTTAAGAAATGAACAAAGTTAAAAAGGGCCAAATAAAAACAGACAAATACAGAGAACAAATGAGTGGTTGCCAGAGAAGAGGTCAGTGGGGGGGGGGGGGGGGGGGGATGGGTGAAATAGGTAAAGGGAATTAAGAATACACTTACCTTGATGAGCACGTGAAAATGTATAGAATTGTTGAATCATTATATTGTATACCTGAATCTAAAATAACACTGCATGTTAATTATACTTCAATAAAATATAATAAAAACCCACTAAATTGCACAGTTATAAGTGATTTAATTTGGAAATTTTATGTTACGGATATTTTGCCACAATAATAACAATGATTTAAACATAAAAAACAAAAGGGGTGCCTGGCTGGCTTATTCCATAGAATACAAGACTCTTGATCCCTGGGTTGTGAGTTCAAGTCCTACATTTGGTATAGAGATTAGTTTTTAAAAAGTACTAACAAATGTTTAAAAAAATCCAACATTTGATTTCATCTCAAAGTCTTTGACTTCCTGTTTCTTCTGCATGGACCATTCTGTCCCAATTTATCTACAGAATTAATTTTCTTAGCCTTTCTAATCCTCACTCAAATGCCATTTTTAAATGAGTCTAACCTTGAACATACCATATAAAATTACCTACCCAGAATCTCCCAAACTACCTAAACCCAATCTACTTTTTAAATAATACTTATCACATTATACTTAACCATTTATTATTTCTACCATTTTTATCTGTTTCCTACCAGACAGTAGGCTTTATGAGAGCAGGGATTTTTATCTGTTTGCTTCCACATGTATCTCCAGAATCAATGACACAGTGCCTAGCCCAAAATAGATGTTTCATAAACCTTAACCCAGAAAGTTGAAAGGAGAATGCCATACAACTAAGTATATGTATGATATTATGCATAGGCCTATGAGTACTGAGACATGCCAAGTCTAACTGTAAGCTACTGTGTACATTTACTTTTCAGTATCACTGAGCCTTTATCAAAGGTTCACCATGATCTCAGCTGATATCTTTGAGAAAGAAACAAAGAATATCCATCTAAGGTTGGAAATGGTGAAAGAAACAACAACAGCAACAACAACAACATCCTAGGGAAAGTTCAGTACAGAACTTGTAGATATGGTCACAATGAAACAAACTGGAGACTGCCAAGAGGAAAGAGATCTCACAGCCAGATAAATGGTCAAGATGTGAGGAATAAGTATATTTTACCTACGGTTATCTCCAGGGTGCACCCAGAAATACCTTGTGTTGTAGAACCTAGTGGAAAACTGGTTTCTAGCAGTCAAGAAGGTTGGGATCCCAAAGTCAGTGTGTTTCATAATATTACCAGAAATATTACTTCATAATTTGGTGAAGAATGGAATAGTCCACTAATCTCATAATCATGCCACTCTAAAATAGGTGTTAATATATTTTAATTTTATAAATGGGAAACCTTCATTCCAGAAATGTCCTCTTTCTCAATTATGTTGTACTCTCATCTGTCTGATTTCAACATAAAATACTCCCAGGACCAAGAAAATACTTTTCTTTTTTTAATTTTTCTTTTTTATTTTTTTAATTTGAGAGAGACAGGTCAAGTGGGCAGTGGAAGAGGGAGAGAGAGAGAATCTTAAGCAGGCTCCATGTTCACTGCAGAGCCTGATGCAGGGATTGAACCCACGACCATGAGATCATGACCTGAGCCGAAACCAAGAGTTGGACATTCAACTAAACTAAGTTACCCAGGAGCCCTGTCACTTTTAATTTTTAAAGAAAGTATACAACTCAGTTCTAAAATTTAATTTTATTTGTTAAATACTTAAGAATTAAAGGGAAAATTATGACATGACTCAAAACTTTTCTGGTGAAACACTTTATATGTTCTTCCTTACTGAAAGTGTAATTGTTGAAACATAGCAGCCAAGAAAACAAAACGGCATATAAAAATATGTAAGAAGATATAAAAAAGGACATAGAAAACAAGTAAAATAATTCATGAGTCCTATCTTTCAAAATATATAATATTTTAATGAACATCTTTTGAATATTGTCACGTAATTTTTCTAAAGCATTTTCCCTTTGAAATTGCAATGAACTGTTGGAGATAACGTCACCAAATATCTATTTCTGCCAGAACACAGTGCATCTGGGTATAACTTAATGGTTTACATATTAATTTTCTCATCTCATTTTGATGAGCAGAAAAATGCTTTAATATAAATGCAGTTAAGTTTGTCATTTTGTATCTATGCAACATAATTCCCCAAATTTATTATTGGTATCATCAATAGTTCCTACCAGTTTCAAAGCATTCAGGGAAGAAAAATGTGTCAAGTTGAAGAAGAAGCAAAACTTTCCTCAACATAATTAATGTCCATTTTTATTTTTATTGTCTGATCAATTATTTTAAAAGGTTACAAGATAATACAATAACGTTTTGATTGATACACACAACCAATATCTTAGCACTTCAGGAGGTAAAACAAATTTCAGTAAAAACAATCATAATAAATTCTACCAGAAAGGAGAAAATAACTAATTCAACTGAGATTTCTCACTGGGCTTAAAAAGGTATGAAATTAAGGACTAAGGAAAAAGCATTACAATCTATGGCTGCAGGATGCCCACAATGTGATTGATTTACTCTATTTCAGGACAAATTTTCAAGCTGATTTCTTTACCTTGTGTAACACAACGCAATTATTTTCTCTGAAGATTTCTGGTGATTGTCTAATTGTCTAATATATAAATGTGCTTCTTCTGGCTAAAGACTCACCCCACAGTTACATACAAAAACTATAGGCAAATCTTAATCCTAATTCAAGTGCTCTTTTCTAGTTCTGCTCTTGTAAATAAGACTTTGCTATTTTCATCTGATATCCTGGGAATTCCTAGATAAAATAATTTTTAAAAACCCTAAGATATGTTTTAAACAGTTAGGTGTGTGGAATCCATGTACAATTGCTTATGTGTATACAAAAATACCTTAAGCATCTCTGACAGTTCACTAAAACTGATTCAAATAATTAAGGGCTTCCTGTTTACAAATTTTAAAAATAACAAAACTATGTACGATTAATTACAAAATATAATAAATAAATATGTTTCTGAATACTTCAGGTCGTTTGCTAAGCGCTAGAGATACAAGCACTCTCTGTGATGTCAAGTGGCAATAATCAGAAATGTCATGCAAAATGTCCTATAGGAGACAGGAATTCACTGGAGCAAAGGTCAGGGCTAGAGGGTGGTGGATATGATTCCCAGCAAAGCCTGGGATGAAAATTGCATAGCATACAAAGGGAACTAATAAAGTGGTTTTGAGCTGCTGACCAATAACAAGTAAGGCAGGAGAAAAATAAGAAAGGAGAGGTAGGAAGGAACCAGAGAATCACAACTATGGAGGGAGCTTGGATTATATCCTGTGGGTGATGCAAAGCCATTGAAAGGTTTTAACCAGGGAAGTTACATCACTGGACATGAAGAATTAATTTTGTCAGGTGAAGCAAAACAACTAAGGACCAAAGATTCCTAAAAGAACCATTGTGAAATATCAAAGTCTCAAGTGCACCTTAAAATCTGCACAGGATAAAGTCTGCACAAGTTCACAGAAGAACTAGAATGGGGTTTTACTGAGTATATATTCATCACACATTTATCCATCCACACTTCCGTCCATCCATCCATCCATCCATCCTTCCATCCATCCATCATCCATCCCTTTACCTATTGCTGAATTCATTTAAGTTCATTCATTCATTTCTCCTCATCTTCTTGCCCTGCCCATGCTCTCCCGTCCCACTGTGTTTGACAGCATCTTCATTTTGAGTTATGTCATTCCAGGCTCATCTAATACATTTCTTGCTCCATACCTGGAATTGACCACTTATCTAGGAGGTCCTGTTTCCTTTATCTACAATATTATGTTATCTGGGTGCAAGAGATATTCTTTGTTACTGACTTGGCCATTATTTTTAGGACTTGTCAGTGGACACAGCTAATCTATCTATTTCTCTCTCTCTCTCTCTCTCTCTCTCTCTCTCTCTCTCTCTTTCTCTCTCCCTCTATCCATCTATCATCTGTATCTATCTATCTATCTATCTATCTATCTATCTATCTATCTTTAAAGAGAAAATACACCATGAATCCATTTTAAAATGTTAATGCTGGTGAAAATATATAAATACACATGTAGCATTACTCCATTTACATAAAACTCAAGAATGCGCAAAACTAAATCGTTTCATTTGTGGATGAATCATCAGGTTGTAAAACAAAGCAAGTAAGTAATTTCCTTTCCAGTAGGGGTATGTTTACCTCCAGAGGAGGGGAGGCTGTGATCCAGTAGGGGCGTTCAGAAGCTTCTGGGAGCGCTGACCATGCCTTTTCCCTTGATGGAGGTAGTTATATAAAGTGTCTGTTAACTTTAGAGTCGTTTGCTAGGTTATACATATGTTCATACAATTTACTGTCTGTGTTAAAATTCACAGTATAAAGCTAATTTTAAAAAGTTGCTGTGGCCTGCTGTTCCCAACTTTTCTTAAGCATCACTGATTTTACTCTCCAACTTTCTTTTCCCAACGATTTCAGTGCTATTTTTGAATATTCCAAGCTTTAAAAATTTCATGCACAGCATTTGGAGGTTTTTGGAGGAATGACACCAAAGCATTCTAATAAATATGCTTTATTTAGCTTGTTAGATTAGCTTTACCAGGACTTTTTTTTCCCTCTTTTTTTTTTTTCTGCCTTGCACTATTGATCCACACATGAGTAATAAATAACTCCATTTTCTCTCATTAACTGAATTATCAAAGTCCACCATCCTGGCCTCTATGTCTTTAATTTGTGCTCAGTGTATTTTAAAATAAAAACATTTGCTGAGCATTTTGTAGTTGCCCAGAGCTGTGCCACGCACCTACCAAACAGCACTTCCCCGTCTTTGAAAGCATTTGCATTACGTTGATGAAATAGAGTGTTGAAAAATTAAATTATTGGGCATTGTTTTGCACTCATAGTCTATAGGCCGCTAAAACACAAATGCTATTTTTATTTATTCAGATTTCAAATTAGAAGAAACGAATCTGTTTCCTGACATAGGCTGTATTTATAATAGGGGCATGGTTCTATGAAGGAGAGGTAAATATTTTGTCTTATTCACATTAAATAGGCTCAGAGGAGCAGATCAATGTTATATTTTTGTGGTTTAGTTTGTTTTGTTGTTATTGTTTAGAAATAACTGGTAATTGGTGGGTCTGGGATTTGAACCCTGGACTTAGTTTTATTACCTACTCCAAGGTTTCATTCCAACTTCCTCTACCACACATCCCTGATGCATCAACCCTACTAATTGCCACAAAGACGATCCAATCCTATTTGCAAGCCAAGCTTTCACTGTGTCTATCTGGTGTCTCTGAATATTCTAAATCCCAGAACACTGGGTAAATTGGGCTCTCATGTGGATGGATACAACCCAACACACTGGCTGAACCTGAAAATATCACTTACTTATAAAACTGGGCAGCTTTGGTAAAGGATTCTGTTGCCATTATAAATGGGATAAAAGCTAAATTCAATGATTTCTGAGGCATGCTGAGCAGTGGAAAGAATCTTGGTTTGGGAGTTGGGAAATATCAATTTGTACCCAGGCTCTGTTGCTTCTATGAGGTAGTAAGTAGGCAACTCCCCCTTGTTTTACAGCTCTAAATTCCACTGCATTCTGACTCTAGCCTAGCATTCCAGGCTAACTGCATTAGTGCTCTCTTTCTTCCTTCCAGATCACCCACCCTATCACCCTTTCTTTCTGTCCAACACCCGCGCACACACACACACACACACACATCCTAGTCATTCTGAATTTTGCCCTGAGCACGCCATGAATCTTTCAGCCTCACTGCCAACATGTGGGCGATTCCCAGGAAGTATCATTTGATTTCTTCCTGAATCAGCAAAACAATGTTCTATTGTCTTTGTTAAGGTGACAGAAAGATATGAAATAAACTGACCTAAATAAAAAGGGAACATATTATGCAAGGGCTTTCAAAGGAACAAAACACAGCTGCACCTCTTAAGAACATAGGTTACAAAGGTTAGACACTGAGGTAAGTATCTGACTCCTGAGGTAATGCTGGGGTGGGAAACTTAAACTGTAATTTGCTTGAGGCTTAGTGTGGGTGAATCTGGGTGTTAAAAGCTCCAGAGGGGAGTTTAATTCCTAGACCTCTACCAGGTTCTCACACTGAGGATCAGAGAAAAATCCCCTCATACTTCTGGATGGGAAAAGGAAAAGTGGCCATTTTGAAATATGCTAGGGTATTCTGTTCTTTTTTTTATGTTTGTTTATTTATTTGTTTATTTATTGAGAGAGAGAAAGAGAGAGCATGTGCATGAATGGGGGAGGGGCAGAGAGAGAGGGAGACACAGAATGTGAAGCAGGTTTCAGGCTCTGAGCTCTCAGCACATGGGGCCCAAATCCACAAACTGTGAGATCATGACCTGAGCAGAAGTCAGATGTTGGAAGTCAGATGTTGGAAGTCAGACACTCAACCAACTGAGCCACCCAGACATCCCGTATTTTGGTTTTTTTTTATTTAAATTTGTTTATTGTTTATTTATTTTGCAGAGAGAGAGATAGACAGAGAGTGTGAGGCAGAGAGAGAGAGAGGCACAGAATCCAAAGCAAGATCCAGTCTCTGAGCTATCATCGCAGAGTCCAACACGGGGCTCGAACTCTCGAACTGCAAGATCATGACCTGAGCCAAAGTTGGAAGCTTAACTGACTGAGCCACCCAGGCGCCCTGAGTATTCTCTTCTTCTTTTTTTTTTTTTTTTTTAATGTGTGTTTATTTATTTATTTATTTATTGAGAGAAAGAGAGAGCACATGCATGAATGGGGGAGGGGCAGAGAGAGAGGGAGACACAGAATCTGAAGCAGGCTTCAGGCTCTGAGCTCTCAGCACATGGGGCCCAAATCCACAAACTGTGAGATCGTGACCTGAGCAGAAGTCAGATGTTGGAAGTCGGATGTTGGAAGTCAGACACTCAACCAACTGAACCACCCAGGTGCCCCGTATTCTGTTCTTTTTTTTATTTAAATTTTTTTAGTGTTTCTTATTTTGGAGAGAGAGAGAGAGAGAGACAGAGTGTGAGGCAGAGAGAGAGGGAGGCACAGAATGCGAAGTAGGCTCCAGTCTCTGAGCTGTCACCACAGAGCCCCACGCGGGGCTTGAACTCTCGAACTGCAAGATCATGACCTGAGCCAAAGTTGGAGGATTAACCGACTGAGCCACCCAGGCGCCCCCCGAGTATTCTGGTCTTTTAAAACAGGATTGCTCTTAAGGGAAACTGTTCTACCAGTGCCTAACCTATTGGGTTTTTTTCAGAGCCTAATTGACCTGGGGGAAGGGAACTACCCAAAGCTAGCCCATTCTAGCATCCCACATAGGGAACAAAACTATTTCAGCTCCCTCCAGTCATCCTGTCCCATCAAAGCGGGGAAGAAGAAACTGAGAGTCACTTTTAAGGTTCACAGCTGAGAGGCATAGATAGGCTCACTAAGAGACTGTGACCTAATCATGGGACTACAGAATACTACCCCTCTCCGCACACCTCACTGCAATGCCATAGACCTATTTGCCAGAGTTACTTTGACCCACTACAATATACCATGCTTTCAACAAGAAGTTACAATGCACACTGAAAGGAAAAACAAAACAAAACAAACAAAACACAGTTTGAAGAGATAGGGCAAGTATCAGAA
Source organism: Panthera pardus (assembly GCF_024362965.1). Taxonomy (NCBI): domain Eukaryota; kingdom Metazoa; phylum Chordata; class Mammalia; order Carnivora; family Felidae; genus Panthera; species Panthera pardus. Next base: position 106,290,337 of record NW_026526655.1, read on the forward strand.
CCAGACTCAGGTACGGCAGGATTCTGATATTTCAGACAAGGAACTTTTAAAAAGCTATGATTAATAGACTAAAAACTCTAAAATAAAAAGTAGGTAACATGCACAAACACAGACACTGAAATCAGAGAGACTGAATTTCTAGGAAAGAACAAAACAGAGATGCTAGAAATCAAAAATGCTACAATGGAAATGAAAAATGCCTTAGATGAGGTCTTAGTACATTGGACATGGCTGAGTAAAGGATCCCTGAACTTGAGAAGATATACATAGAAACTTTCAAAACTGAAAAGCAAAGAGAAAAATAGTAAAAAAAAAAAAAAGAAAGAAAGAAAAAAGAAAAGAAAGGAAAAAGTAACAGAAAATTCCAGAACTGAGAGACAACTACAAAAGGTTCATATAATGGGAAAACCAGAAGAAGGAGAGGGAGGAGGTGGAGGGAAGAGGAGAGAGATAGGAGAGGTGGAGGTGGGAAGACGGAGAGGAGGAAAGGAACAGAAGAAATATTTGAATAAATAATTACAGAGAATTTCCCCTAATTCAATGTCAGAAACCAATTCAGAGATCCCGAAAGCCCAGTGACCATCAAACAAGACGAAAATCCAAAAAAAAAAAAAAAAAAAAAAAAAGAAAAGAAAAGAAAAGAAAGAAACCAAAACACACAAACAACTGAAAACTACACCTAGGTGTGTTTCACTCAAATTGCAGAACATCAAAGATAAAGAAAAAAATTCTGAAAGAAGCCATTGGTAAAAGACACTTTACCTGTATAGAAGTATAGATAAGAATTACATAGGACTTCTTCTCAGAAACCATGCAAGGAAAAGGCAATGGAGTGAAATAAACTGTTGACAAAAATTCACCAACCTAGAATTCTGTAAACTGAAAAATTATCCTTCAAAAGTAAATGAGAGGGGTGCCTGGCTGGCTAAGTCGGTAGAACATGTGACTCTTGATTTCAGGGTCATGAGTTCAAGCTCAATGTGGGCATAGAGCTTACTTAAAAAAACGTAGATGAGATATATAAGAATTTCCAAGACAAACAAACTTTGAAAGAATTTGTTGTACAAATTCTACCTTGCGTAAAATGTTAAAAAGAAATTATTCAGAGAGAAGGAAACTAATATAAGTCAGAAACTCAGAACTATTTAAAGAAAGGAAGATCATTAAGAAATGCATGCTTTTCTTGTTCTCAGTTATCTAACAGAAAACAATTTGTTTAAAATAATGATAGAAAGCATGTCTTCATTTATATGCTTGTATGTATGTTAATGTTTGCTTAGATGACTTATATACATATATGCATGTATTTACTTACGTAAGTATAAATGAAATGAATGACAACTGTGATACAAGGTATGGGAAAAAGGAATTGGAATATTGTATTATTATAAAGTACTTGCATTATCCAGGAAGTGGTATAGTGTTATTGGAAAGTGCATGGATAGGCAAAGCACAGAGGACTTTTAAGGAGGTAAAATTGTTCTATATGATGTTATAATGTGTATATGTACCATTATACACTTGTCAAAACCCATAGAATGTATAACCCTAAGAGTAAACCCTATTTAAACTATGGAATTTCAGTGATAATGATGTTCTAATGTAGGTTCATCAATTACAACAAGTGTACCACTCTGGTGGGGAGGGAGGTTCTGCATGTGTGGGGACAGGGGGCACATGGGAACTCTATAGTTCTGCTCAATTTTGCGGTGAACCTAAAACTGCCCTAAAAAATAAAGTCTATATAAAAAGGAAAAAGATAAGGAGGAGGAACCATTGGGCTTTTCACTGTGGGTGAGACCTCAGGCCAGGTTTCCACCTGCTGCTGGAGATCTGGCTGGGATCTAATCTGATCTTTCTTGATCCAATCAAAGGAGGTGCAGTGAAGGATGCCATTTGAAGATTATTTAGTTGTTCTTTTTAGTTGTGAGTATGAGACTAAAGATTAATCTTTCAGGCTAAGAATAGGTCCCCTTAGGGAGAGTGTTTTAGGCTGGCCTAGCTTAAGTCCCACTGCTGATGGGCAGGCTCATTACAGCAAATGACCATTGATTCACTTTTTCATTCCTTCAAGCAAATTTATTTGGTGCCTATGTATCGGACACTGCTTTGGGGTTAAAAACAAAACACATGGGTTATTACTCTGGGTGCAGACACAAGACCTAACACTGCTTAGAGTCAAATTGTAACTTTGCTTCTGATGAGGTTTTTGGGATGACAGTGGGGTTGGTGGGGTCTGGAGCCAAAGGCCAAGAAAGAATTCTTGAAGACGTCTCTAGTGCAAAATGGGGATTTTATTAAAGCAAGGCGATAGGACCCATGGGCAGGAAGAGCTGCCCCCAGATCAGGAGGAGAGATGGGAAGGTAAGGTCCAGGGGAAGTTTCCAGTGAGATTTTAATATGCTAAGGAAGACTCACAGGATACTGGAGGCCTAGCCATTGTCAAGCTAAGGTTGTTTGCCTTCTAGCAAATCATTAGCATTAAGACATAGGGAGTTCCTGGAGAAACATTTTACTCTGCCAGCCTCAAGTATCTGTCACTGGGCTGCAGCTTATAAGGAAATTTAATTCTATCTGCCATTTCCTTCTGCCTTTGTTCCCCACATCCTTATGGAGGGGTGATGTTTGGGCTCCAGGAAACAGAGTCTATAGGTTTCTGGAGATTAGGCTATTGATGAGATTGTTTTTTTCTTGTGATTTACTAAGATATTTGCAAATAGATGGAAACTGAGGTCCTGTAGGACTATGATCTCTATCAGTTAACCATTTGTTTTTCCCCTTTTCTTTGTTCTAGAGCAGCCAAGAGAGCCCGAGGAAGATCAAACATGTCCCACCTGGGGGTGAGGGGCTGTTTGTGGGCCTGTCAGCTTGCCTTATGCTCCTTCTTCACTTCTGTTATGTGACTGTGTGAAAGTGAATTTGATTTCCCTGAGCCTCAGTTGTATCATCTGTAAAATGGAGATAATATAACCCATTTCCTCGGGTTGTAGTGAGGCTAAAATTAAGCTAACCACTGGCACATAGCCTCTGTCTAGGGTGGTCACTACTGAGGGGTTGATCTTGCTGACTCTCTGGTCTGAGAGCAGGCCAGCCAGCCCAGGGGCCATCAACAGGTGTCTCATTCGGGCATGACCCACAACTCCTTTGCATAAGTGGAGGTAATATGTGGTTAAGATTTGTAAGCCCAGGTGCTGAGGTTTCCTTTAGTCTCGGGTGACACACTGGAAAGTTGTTCCAGGCCAGATGTGTGGCTGCCCAAAGGCCTGGCAGAAGCCAGTAGGCCCAGACCGAGTGGTTCCCAGTGGCATGCACACATGTGAAGCCCACATGTGGCCAGTAGCACCTCAGTCCCCACCAAGGATGCGTGGAGACCAGAGCTGCAATCACAGGACTGTACCGGCCCCCTCCCTGCTGGGACGGTCACACTGCTGGTGGCCAGGCTCGTGCTCCAAATGGTGGAGAAGCTGTAGGCAAGGCTGGCTGCAAACCTGGACCCTAGGAAGCTATGGAAATATGTAAAGAAACGCTCCACCTTGCCTGTTACAGTAGCCATTGTTGTGGAGAGCGGTCATGAGAACAGTAAATAACCTGTGAAAACACCAGCATTGGAAGTTTTGCCAGGGACTCAGTGGCCCAGGGGAATAAGCTGGTTTCTGTATAACCAGACGATTGAAACTGATGAAAAGGACTTGAAAAAGAGCCATCATTTTTTGTTTTATTCTGCTTTTTATTTTAAATTTTAGTTCGTTAACATACAGTGTGATATGGGTTTCAGGAGTAGAATTCTATGATCACTTACATGCAACACCCAGGGCTCATCACAAATGCCCTCTTTAGTAACCATCACCCATCTAGCCCACCCTCCCACCCACCTCCCTCTGTCAACCCATATTTTGTTCTCTATCATTAAAAGTCTCTTGTGGGAACACCTGGGTGGCTCAATCGGTTAAGTGTTTGACTTCAGCACAGGTCATGATCTCATGGTTAGTGAGTTTGGCCCCACGTTGGGCTTTGTGCTGATAGCTCAGAGCCTGGAGCCTGCTTTGGATTCTGTGTCTCCCTCTCTCTCTGCCCCTCCCCTGCTCACACTCTGTCTCTCTCTCTCTCTCTCTCTCTCTGAAAAATAAATAAACATTAAAAACTTGAAGAAAGTATCTTATGGTTTGTTTCCCTCTCTTCTCTCCCACCTCGTCTCCCCATACATTCATCTGTTTTGTTTCTTAATTTCACATAAGAGAAAAATCATATAGTATTTGTCTTTCTCTGATTGACGTATATCGCTTAGCGTAATACATTCTAGCTCCATGTAGTTTTTGATGGCTGGGTAATGGTTGAACGTGCCCCAGAGAGGACCTTCAGAAGAAGTAGGACATAGAGAAGGACTACCAAGAAAATTGAAAAGCCTCCAACAGCCAATCCACATCTTCGATCACAGACAGGGAAAAAAGACAACAACAACAAAACTTAGAAAACTCAGACCTGGAAATACCTCACAAAGTGTCTCACAATCTTGAGAGGAGAGATGAGAGGAAGAGGTGCCCCAGAGTTTCACCAGCTTCTTCCTATTTCTATTTCTCAGTCCAGGAATCTTCTGATTACTGCCATGTTCAGACCCCTCCATCATCCACCTGTCCTCATCAAGTGTTTGTGGACAATGGTCCAGATCTCCAGTGGAGGACCAGCAACCCATTGTTCCACACCAGAAGCCTGGTCACACAAATTCCTCCCAGGATGGTCTGGGGCTCAGTCAATAATAGCACCTGAGTGAGCCCCAGAGGAAAGGGGCTGTGGGTCAAAATAAGGAGCACAAACTGACCCACAAGGAATAAATTTTGAAGGATACCAAAGGGGATGGAAAATCCTCCTGCTTTGATCAGCAAGAAATCCCACAAGGTGGTATCCATAGAAGAAAGTCAAAGGCCACTCGAAGGGATGAAGCAAAGGAGAAACCACCCTCTAGTGGTATCAAGAAAGAAGGAAAGAAAAGGCAACAGCCTCAAGAAGTTTTTGCTTCCCTCGGAGTTGCTTTAGACAACCATCTTAAAAAGCTCAAACACAGTGTCAGCGAAAACCAAACCAAACAAACAAATTCCAGAGGTTGTAAACACAGGAGAGGGGGCCAGGGTAAAAGAGGTTTCTAACAACCTAAAGACTTAAGAAGGGAAACTTCTTAAGACTTCTAATTTGGATAAAGTCAGTGGTCTCCCTCCCTGAAGTTGAGGAAGATATGGATGATTAATTCAAGCATCCCATCATGTCTTTGGAGTCATACCTTGACTATGTCCAGCCCTGGAAGTAAAAGACAATTTCATTTTTATGGAAACTTTAATCACTGCACTTGAAGAAAAACAACACATACAAAAATAATATTCTAAAAGCACTAGGCAAAAAAAAACATGGACTCCATTCAGAAATTATCTAAAGTGAAGGAAGACAAGTCAGAGAAGCTACAGCCAAGTGGAGCTACTTCTGCCAAATTGGAAAGGTCCCCACTAAGGCATTACCAGTGTTATCAGACTTCTTTTACTGAGGTTAGAGGTCCATTACCATCCACCTCCTGCCCTCAAAGTGGTGTTCTCCTTCCAACAAAACACAGAGCATTCTCTTCACCCCAGGAAAAAGAAGCTGACTTTCTGAACTCAGAAGGAATTCTAAGATGCAGGTATATTCTGGTTCTCCAAGTGCCTATCTTCTCAAAACAACTAAGAGAAGAAAAGAGAAATAAAGTTGAAGTTACAAATACTTGCTGGTGACTTTCTGGCATCTTCCCTTGACAGCCAGATCATCAACATTTATGGAGTCCCTATTTTTAATGAGCACATGGTATTAGCAACTGCAAAATGAAATGCTATGTCTCCTTTAAACCTAGAAATTTTTCAGGAACGCAGTTTACATGCTAACGAAAAAACTTAGAAGTGTGATCCTTCAGTAATAACTTTTCAAGGACATTTTGTAAAAAGCGCTTCTTGGGTCCAAATTTACTTTTATTTAACAATTTTCTTTACACCATTGTTTAAAGTGGCATTTCCCACACACATTTGTAGGTCTCACCACACATACGTACAAAGCAAACAAGTGTTTTTAAATTATTTTTTTTTCATTTAAGGAATCATAGGATAGTTTAGTTCTTAGTAAAGAACAGAAGTTTTCAAATTGCTAATGTTTCAAAACTTTATTTAAATAAAAAATCAAAGTACTTTGATCAAACCAGGCTAGAATAAAATGTTAATAATGTCCATTCTTATAGCTGTTAACCCACTTGTGTTTGAAAACAATCTGAAAATAATAAGTACTTTATTTTTTGTTTAATTTTATTAATGTTTATTTCTGAGACAGAGACAGAGCGTGAACAGGGGAGGGGCAGAAAGAGGGAGACACAGAATCTGAAACAGGTTCCAAGCTCTGAGCTGTCAGCACAGAGCCTGACGTGGGGCTCGGACCCACGAACTGTGAGATGATGACCCGGGCTGAAGTCGGACGCTCAACCAACTGAGCCACCTAAGCACCCCATAAGATGTACTGTAATAAGCCTCAAAATAGTTGGTATGAAAAACGGTTATTGAATTAAAAAATGAACAGATATTAATAAAAGTGAGTCAGTATCAGGAAACATAGTTGAGAGTTGAAGTGTTTAGAGTTTGAATAAATGGAATAGCCTCAGAAGCATAGTTAGGCGAATGCAAATAAAGTTTCATTTGCACATGGCAACATATGTATTGTCCTCCTCCAGCCTAATACTTGAATACACATCACAACAAAAACTGGAAGGAACTTGGGAATGAAAGAAGTTAAATGCAAAGTCATACATACGGGGAGCCTGGTTGGCTTAGTAGGTTAAGCATCCAACTCTCAGTCTTCAGCTCAGGTCATGATCTCACGGTTCATGGGAATGAGCCCCACGTCAGGTTCTTAGCTGACAGGGCAGCGCCTGCCTGGGATTCTCTCTCTCTTCCCTGCCCCTGCTCGTGCTCTCCCTCTCACAAATAACTAAACTTAAGAAAAAAAAAAGTAATATATGAAGAGTGTTTAGAATAGTGTGTGGCACATATTAAGTGCTTTATGCTTTAAGTATTATTATTATTAATGCTACCAACATTATTAATAATGCTACGTCTTCAGATAAAAGAAGAATATGAAATATCAACAATTTAAAGTTAAAGCCATCAAAATTTATTTGGAGTGTTTATTTAAATATAATAACATGACTAAAGGTGACTGGCTGGCTCAGTCAGTGGAACATGTGACTCTTAATGTTGGGGTCATGAGTTTGAGCCCTACATTCGGGGTAGAGATTACATAAAGTAACTAACTAACTAACTAACTAACTAATAATATTATCTTTCCAGAAAAATTTACACAAACACTCCCAAGAACCAATAAGCAAGTATAGCAGGATCACTAGATACAAAACTAGTATACAAAATTCAATTACTTTCCTATAAGCTTGCAATGAATATTTTGAACTGGAATTAAAAAAAATAGTATTTATAATAGTACCAAAAATTGAGGTTCACGGAGGTAAATATTGTAAAAAATATATAGAATCTGCATGCTCAAAACTACTAAACACTTTTGGAATATCAAAGATTTAAAGAAAGGGAAATGTTTTGTTCCCACTCATGGGAGATTCAGGATTACTAAAATGTTAATTCCTCTCAACTTAATCTATAGATTCAATGCAATCTCAATCATAGTAATTGCTGTCAAGGATGAAAGGCAAAATTACCCTAACTCCTTGCTGGTGAATGTGGAAGATGGTATAGCCACTTAGGAAGAAACTTTGGCAGTTTCTTACAAAACTAAATATAATATTACCATAGGAACCAGCAATCATGCTCCTAGGTATATATTCAAATCAGGTGAAAACACTGATTCACATAAAAACCTGTATGCAAATTTTTATAACAGCATTATTCATAATAGCCAACAATTAAAAGCAATGAAGATATCATTCAACGGTTGAAGAGAATTTCATATTTTTAATAAATAAATAATAAATAAATAAATACAAATTAAAAAATAAAAATCAACAGTTGAATAGGGAATTAATCTGGTATTACATGTACAAGGGAATACTATCCAGGGATAAAAAATAAATATCTCATTACATCATGCAAATACATGTATGAGTTTTAAATGCATATTGCTAAATATAAATGTATTTGCATGTATGTAATCATCCACTCCAACAGCAGGAAATCTAACTCCTGCCATCTGTCTTATATTACATACCTTTTCATTTATAGTATAAATAAATAGTGGTTTTTGAATTATTGACCCAATATTTAGGAAATTCTAAAGAATCAAGTCTGAAATCTACATAACATATAATTCCATTTGTATGACATTTTGTATATACCAAAATTGTGAAGAGATTACACAGATCAGCATTTGACACACTTTTGGCAATGGTGAGGTTTAAGTACACGAAGCACAGATAAATTTTTAAGACTCTAAAATTATTTGTCACATAGAGATGCAAAAAACCTTCAACAAAATATTAGCAAACCAAATTCAATAATACATTAAAGATCATATACCATGATCAAGTGGGATTTATTCTAGGAATGCAAGGATGATTCAACATCTGCCAAACAAACAATGTGATACATCACAGTGACAAAATGAAGGCTAAACACCATAGATGATCGTCTAAGTTGATGAAGAAAAACATCTGAAAAAAACTCAACATCCACTTATAATAATAACTCTCAACAAACTGTGTATGGACAGAATGTATTTCAACATAATAAAGGTTCAGCATAATAAATGACAGCTAACATACTTAATGTTGAAAAGATAATACCTTTTCTTTGAGATCACAAATAAGAATGTTCTCTCACCACTTCTATTCAACATAGTATTGGAAGTCCTAGCCACAGCAATTCGACAGAATAAATAAATAAAAGGCATACAAACTGGAAAGGAAGAAGTAAAGCTATTTGCAGATCACATGAGTTTATTTTTAGAAAACCCTGAATAGTCCACCAAAAAACAGTTAGAACTAATAAATTAATTCAATAAAGTTGCAGGATACAAAATCAATAGGCAAAACTCTGTTGCATTCTTGTGTACTAACATGAACTATCAGAAAGAGAAATTGAGAAAACAACCACATTTATTACTGAATCAAAAAACACACCTAGGAATAAATTTAGCCAATAGGTAAAAAATCTGTTCACTGAAAACTATGACATTGATAAAAGAAACTGAGGAAGACACAAATAAATATAAAGATATTTCATGATCATGGATTAGAAGAATTAATATTGCTAAAATGTGTATATTACACAGGCTACAAATTCAGTCTACAAATTCAATGCAATCCCTATTAAAATTCCAATGGAGGGCTGTTGGGTTGGCTCAGTTGGTTAAGCTTCAGACTTCAGCTCAGTTTGTGATCTCACGGTTCTTGGCTTCGAGCCCTGCATCAGGCTCTGTACTGACAGCTCAGAGCCTGGAGCCTGCTTCAGATTCTGTCTCCAACTCTCTCTGCCCCTCCCTTGCTCATGCTCTCTCTCTCTCTCAAAAATAAATAAACATTAAAATTTTTTTTAAAAATTCCAATTGAATCTTTCACAGAAATAGAACAAATAATCCTAAATTTTGTATGGAACCAAAAAAGATCCTGAATACCAAAACCCATCTTGAGAGAAAAAGAACAAAGCTGGAAGGATCATTCTCCCTGATTTCAAACTATGCTACAAAGCTATAATAATCAAAAAAGGCATGGTTTTGGCATAAAAACAGACACATAAATAAATGGAAGAGAGTAGAGAGCCCAGAAATAAACCACCCCTAATTAATTTATGACAAAGGAGGCAAGACTGTGCAATGAGGAAAAATAGTCTCTTCAGTAAAGAGTGTGGAGAAAGGTGGACAACCACATACAAAAGAATGAAATTGAACTCTACCTTACACCGTATACAAAAATTAACTCAAAATGGACAAAAAAATGAATATAAGACCTGAAACCATAAAGCTCCTGGCAGAAAAGTTAGGGAGTAAGCTCATTAACATTGATCTTAGTAATGAATGTTTCATACCAATGAATTTTTGAATCTGACTCCAAAACCAAGGACAACAAAAACAAAAATAAATACATGAAAAGTCAAATTAAAACCTTCTCCACAGCAAAGAAAACCATCAACTAAATGAAAAGGAAACCTGATGAATGGAGAAGATATTTGCAAATTATACATTTGATAAGGGATTAATATCCAATATATATGAAGAACTGATGCAATTCAATAAAAAAACTCATTTAAGAAATGTGCAGAAAATCTGAACACATGTTTTCCCAGAGAAGACATATAGATGGCCAACAGGCACATGGAAAGATGCTCAACATTACTAATCAGTGGTAAAATGTGAATCAATTCCATAATGAGATACCACCTCACACACCTATCAGAATGGCTAGAATCAAAAAGACAAGAAATAAGTGTTAGCAAGAATGTGGAAAATAAAACATTTGTGCACTATTTGTGGGAATGTAAATTGGTGCAGCCACTATGAAAAACCATATGAAACTTCCTCAAAAAATTTAAAAAATAGGAATAGGCATGTGTTTCAGCAATTCCACTTTTGGGTATTTATCCAAATAAAATGAAAACCCTAACTAGCAAATATGTATGCACCTTTATATTTATTGAAACATTATTTAAAATAGCCAAGATAAAAGATCCTGGGAAGATGGCAGTGTAGGAGGACTCTGGGCTCACCGCATGTCCTGCTGATCACTTAGATTCCAACTACACCTGCCTAAATAACCCAGAAAACCTCCAGAGGATTAGCAGAACGGAGTCTCTGAAGCCAAGCAGAGATGAGAGGCCCATGGAAGAGGGTAGGAAGAGCGGAGAGGCAGAGGCAGTGCACCCTCCATGGACTGGCGGGAGGGAGCCAGGGCAGAGGGGCGGCCCGCCGGCCAAGCAGAGCCCCCGAGTCTGGCTGGCAAAAGCGGAGGGGCCTGACGGAGTGTGTTCTGACAGCAAGTGGGACTTAGGATCTGGGAGGTCATAAGTTAACAGCTCTGCTCCGAGAACCGGAGGGCTGGAGGACAACAGGAGGGAGAGTTGTTGAGCCCCGGACGACAGAGCTCAGCTTGGCGGGGAACAAAGGCGCTCTCCAGTGCCATCTCCTTCGCCCATCCCCCAGCCAAAATCCCAAAGGGAACCAGTTCCTGCCAGGGAACTTGCTCACTCTGAGCAAACACCCAACTCTGTGCTTCTACGGAGCCAAACCTCCGGCAGCGGGTCTGACTTCCTCCCGCTGCCACAGGGCTCCTCCTGAAGTGGATCACCTAGGAGAAGTGAGCTAAGCCTGCCCCTCCTGCCCCCGTGCACCTTGCCTACCCACCCCAACTAATACGCCAGATCCCCAGCACCACAAGCCTGGCAGTGTGCAAGTAGCCCAGACGGGCCACGCCACCCCACAGTGAATCCCGCCCCTAGGAGAGGGGAAGAGAAGGCACACACCAGTCTGACTGTGGCCCCAGCAGTGGGCTGGGGGCAGACATCAGGGCTGAGTGCGGCCCCGCCCACAAACGCAAGTTATTCAAGACAGCACAGGGGAAGTGCCCCACAGTCCTTCACCACTCCAGGAACTATCCAAAATGACCAAATGGAAGAATTCCCCTCAGAAAAACGTCCAGGAAATAACAACAGCTAACGAACTGATCAAAAATGATTTAAACAATATAACAGAAAGTGAATTTAGAATAGTAGTCATAAAATTAATCGCTGGGCTTGAAAACAGTATAGAGGACAGCAGAGAATCTCTTGCTACAGAGATCAAGGGACTAAGAAACAGTCAGGAGGAGCTAAAAAATGTTATCAATGAGCTACAAAATAAAATGGAGACAACTACGGCTCGGATTGAAGAGGCAGAGGAAAGAATAGGTGAACTAGAAGATAAAATTATGGAAAAAGAAGAAGCTGAGAAAAAGAGAGATAAAAAAATCCAGGAGTATGAGGGGAAAATTAGAGAACTAAGTGATGCACTAAAGAGAAATAATCTACGCATAATTGGTATTCCAGAGGAGGAAGAGAGAGGGAGAGGTGCTGAAGCTGTACTTGAAGAAATAATAGCTGAGAACTTCCCGGACCTGGGGAAAGAAAAAGGCATTGAAATCCAAGAGGCACAGAGAACTCCCTTCAGACATAACATGAATCGATCTTCTGCATGACATATCATAGTGAAACTGGCAAAATACAAGGATAAAGAGAAAATTCTGAAAGCAGCTAGAGATAAACATGCTCTAACATATAAAGGGAGACCTATAAGACTCGTGACCGATCTCTCTACTGAAACTTGGCAGGCCAGAAAGGAATGGCAAGAGATCTTCAATGTGCTGAACAGAAAAAAAAAATATGCAGCCGAGAATCCTTTATCCAGCAAGTCTGTCATTTAGAATGGAAGGAGAGATGAAGGTCTTCCCAAACAAACAACAACTGAAGGAATTCGTCACCACTAAACCAGCCCTACAAGAGATCCTAAGGGGGATCCTGTGAGACAAAGTACCAGAGACACCCCTACAAGCATGAAACCTACGGACATCACAATGACTCTAGACCCTTATCTTTCTATAATAACACTGAATGTAAATGGACTAAATGCGCCAACCAAAAGACATAGGGTATCAGAATGGATAAAAAAACAAGACCCATCTATTTTCTGTCTACAAGAGACTCATTTTAGATCTGAGGACACCTTCAGATTGAGAGTGAGGGGATGGAGAACTATTTATCATGCCACTGGAAGTAAAAAGAAAGGTGGAGTAGCCATACTTATATCAGACAAACTAGACTTTAAATTAAAGGCTGTAACAAGAGATGAAGAAGGGCATTATATAATAATCACAGGGTCTATCCATCAGGAAGAGCTAACAATTATAAATGTCTATGCGCCGAATATGGGAGCCCCCAAATATATAAAACAATTACTCACAAACATAAGCAACCTTATTGATAAGACTGTGGTAATTACAGGGGACTTTAACACTCCACTTACAGAAATGGATAGATCATCTAGACACATGGTCAGTAAAGAAACAAGGGCCCTGAATGATACATTGGATCAGATGGACTTGACAGTTATATTTAGAACTCTACATCCCAAAGCAACAGAATATACTTTCTTCTCGAGTGCACACGGAACATTCTCCAAGATAGATCACATACTGAGTCACAAAACACCCCTTCATAAGTATACAAGAATTGAAATCATACCATGCATACTTTCAGACCACAATGCTATGAAGCTTGAAATCAACCACAGGAAAACGTCTGGAAAACCTCCAAAAGCATGGAAGTTAAAGAACACCCTACTGAAGAATAAATGGGTCAACCAGGCAATTAGAGAAGAAATTTAAAAACATATGGAAACAAATGAAAATGAAAATACATCAATCCAAATGGTTTGGGATGCAGCGAAGGCAGTCCTGAGAGGAAAATGCATTGCAATCCAGGCCTATCTCAAGAAACAAGAAAAATCCCAAATACAAAATCTAACAACACACCTAAAGGAAATAGAGGCAGAACAGCAAAGGCAGCCTAAACCCAGCAGAAGAAGAGAAATCATAAAGATCAGAGCCGAAATAAACAATATAGAATCTAAAAAAACTGTAGAGCAAATCAATGGAACCAAGAGTTGGTTTTTTGAAAAAATAAACAAAATTGACAAACCTCTAGCCAGGCTTCTCAAAAAGAAAAGGGAGATGACCCAAATAGATAAAATCATGAATGAAAATGGAATTATTACAACCAATCCCTCAGAGATACAAGCAATTATCAGGGAATACTATGAAAAATTATATGCCAACAAACTGGACAACCTGGAAGAATTGGACAAATTCCTAAACACCCACACACTTCCAAAACTCAATCAGGAGGAAATAGAAAGCTTGAACAGACCCATAACCAGCAAAGAAATTGAATCAGTCATCAAAAATCTCCCAAAAAATAAGAGTCCAGGACGAGGTGGCTTCCCAGGGGAGTTCTACCAGATGTTTAAAGCAGAGATAATACCTATCCTTCTCAAGCTATTCCAAGAAATGGAAAGGGAAGGAAAACTTTCAGACTCATTCTATGAAGCCAGTATTACTTTGATTCCTAAACCAGACAGAGACCCAGTAAAAAAAGAGAACTTCAGGCCAATATCCCTGATGAATATGGATGCAAAAATTCTCAATAAGATACTAACAAATCGAATTCAACAGCATATAAAAAGAATTATTCACCATGATCAAGTGGGATTCATTCCTGGGATGCAGGGCTGGTTCAACATTCGCAAATCGATCAACGTGATACATCACATCAATAAAAAAAAAAGAGAAGAAACATATGATCTTGTCAATCGATGCAGAAAAGGCCTTTGACAAAATTCAGCACCCTTTCTTAATAAAAACTCTCGAGAAAGTCTGGATAGAAGGAACATACTTACAAATCATAAAAGCCATTTATGAAAAGCCCACAGCTAACATCATCCTCAATGGGGAAAAACTGAGAGCTTTTTCCCTGAGATCAGGAACACAACAGGGATGTCCACTCTCACCGCTGTTGTTTAACATAGTGTTGGAGGTTCTAGCATCAGCAATCAGACAACAAAAGGAAATCAAAGGCATCAAAATTGGCAAAGATGAAGTTAAGCTTTCACTTTTTGCAGATGACATGATATTATACATGGAAAATCTGAAAGACTCCACCAAAAGTCTGCTAGAACTGATACGTGAATTCAGCAAAGTTGCAGGATACAAAATCAATGTACAGAAATCAGTTGCATTCTTATACACTAACAATGAAGCAACAGAAAGACAAATAAAGAAACTGATCACAATTGCACCAAGAAGCATAAAATACCTAGGAATAAATCTAACCAAAGATGTAAAAGATCTGTATGCTGAAAACTATAGAAAGCTTATGAAGGAAACTGAAGAAGATATAAAGAAATGGAAAAACATTCTGTGCTCATGGATTGGAAGAATAAATATTGTCAAAACGTCAATATTACCCAAAGCTATCTACACATTCAATGCAATCCCAATCAAAATCGCACCAGCATTCTTCTCAAAACTAGAACAAACAATCTTAACATTCATATGGAACCACAAAAGGCCCCGAATAGCCAAAGTAATTTTGAAGAAGAAGACCAAAGCAGGAGGCATCACAATCCCAGACTTTAGCCTCTACTACAAAGCTGTCATCATCAAGACAGCATGGTATTGGCACAAAAACAGACACATAGACCAATGGAATAGAATAGAAACCCCTGAACTAGACCCACAAACGTATGGCCAACTCATCTTTGACAAAGCAGGAAAGAACATCCAATGGAAAAAAGACAGTCTCTTTAACAAATGGTGCTGGGAGAACTGGACAGCAACATGCAGAAGGTTGAAACTAGACCACTTTCTCACACCATTCACAAAAATAAACTCAAAATGGATAAAGGACCTGAATGTGAGACAGGAAACCATCAAAACCCTAGAGGAGAAAGCAGGAAAAGACCTCTCTGACCTCAGCCATAACAATCTCTTACTCGACACATCCCCAAAGGCAAGGCAATTAAAAGCAAAAATGAATTACTGGGACCTTATGAAGATAAAAAGCTTCTGCACAGCAAAGGAAACAACCAACAAAACTAAAAGGCAACCAACGGAATGGGAACAGATATTTGCAAATGACATATCGGACAAAGGGCTAGTATCCAAAGTCTATAAAGAGCTCACCAAACTCCACACCCAAAAAACAAATAACCCAGTGAAGAAATGGGCAGAAAACATGAATAGACACTTCTCTTAAGAAGACATCCGGATGGCCAACAGGCACGTGAAAAGATGCTCAACGTCGCTCCTCATCAGGGAAATACAAATCAAAACCACACTCAGATATCACCTCTCGCCAGTCAGAGTGGCCAAAATGAACAAATCAGGAGACTATAGATGCTGGAGAGGATGTGAAGAAACGGGAACCCTCTTGCAATGTTGGTGGGAATGAAAACTGGTGCAGCCACTCTGGAAAACAGTGTGGAGTTTCCTGAAAAAATTAAAAATAGACCTACCTTATGACCCAGCAAAAGCACTGCTGGGAATTTACCCAAGGGATACAGGAGTACTGATGCATAGGGGCACTTGTACCCCAATGTTTATAGCAGCACTCTCAACAATAGCCAAATTATGGAAAGAGCCTAAATGTCCATCAACTGATGAATGGATAAAGAAATTGTGGTTTATATACATAATGGAATACTACGTGGCAATGAGAAAGAATGAAATATGGCCTTTTGTAGCAACGTGGATGGAACTGGAGAGTGTGATGCTAAGTGAAATAAGCCATACAGAGAAAGACAGATACCATATGGTTTCACTCTTATGTGGATCCTGAGAAACTTAACAGAAACCCATGGGGAGGGGAAGGAAAAAAAAAAAAGAGGTTAGAGTGGGAGAGAGCCAAAGCATAAGAGACTGTTAAAAACTGAGAACAAACTGAGGGTTGATGATGGGTATTGAGGAGGGCACCTTTTGTGATGAGCACTGGGTGTTGTATGGAAACCAATTTGACAATAAACTTCATATATTGAAAACAAATTAAAATAAATAAAAAAGATGTAAAAAAATAAAATAAAATAAAATAAAATAAAATAAAATAAAATAGCCAAGATATGGGAGCAACTATCTTTAGATTGATTTATCGATAGATATATTATTATCTATCTAATTATAGATATATATATCTATATATAATATCTATATTATATAATATCTATCTATAATATATCTATATATCTATATATAATTATATATAGAGATCTATTAATTGATAGATCTAATAATTAATTATATATAGATCTATCTATTAATATCTATTATATACATATATATATATATGTATATACACATATATATACACCGAAACACTACTCTGCCATAAAAACTAATGATATCTTGTGTTTTGTGACAACACGATGGACTTGAAGGTATTATGCTAAGTGAAATAAGTCAGAGATGACATACACTGTGTTATTTCACTTATATGTGGAATTTGACAAAACAAAAGAAAACAAAACAAACCAAAACTCATAGATATAAAAACACATTTGTGGTTGCCAGAATAAAGTAGGTTTGGGGGTTGGTGAAACAGGTGAAGGAGATCAAGATCAAGTTATAAAATAAATCATAAGGGTACTGACTATAGTCAATAACACTGTAATGCATATTTGAAAGTGACTAAGAGAGTAAATCATAAAGGGTCTCATGAAAAGGGTCACATGAAAATAAAATTGTAACATTGTGTGGTGACAGATGATAACCAGACTTATTGCATTGTTGATAATGTTGATAACGTATACAAATATTGAATCAATATGTCGTATAACCAAAACTAATATAATGTTATGCCAATTATACTTCAACTAAAAAGAAATAAATGACTCAAAACAAACGTTACAGTAACTAAATCTAATGAATACTACCTCAGCCAGGTGATCAAGGTTAACATCAACTGTATGGGTCATGCTGACAGCATGTACCATTGATACCATGTTATGAAAATGACACTCTGTGGTTTTCCTCTCCCAAACCCAAAATGCTAATAAAATCATGAAAACACATCTGACAGATTCCAACAGACTGGTATCCCGTGAAATATCTGACCATTACTTCTTAAAACTACCAATTTTATCAAGATAGGATATCTAAAAATCTGTTACAGCTTAAGGGGAGTCTAAGCAGACATGATGAGTGAATGATGTTATCTGGTATACTGAATGGGATCCTGGAACAGATAAGGATAGTGGGTAAAAATAAAGTAAATCTAAATGAAGTATAGACTTCAGTTAATAATAATAAATCAATATTAATCTCTTAAATGTTACAAATGTACTATGCTAATATAAGATGGTAAAAATAGTGGAAACTGAATGTGGGTTATAAAGGAACTCTCCACATCTTTTTTTAAAAATCAAAAAATATTATGAAACAATAAAGAGCTTATTTAAAAATACAGCTGGGGTGCCAGGGTGGCTCAGTCTGTTGAGCATCCAACTCATGGTTTGGGCTCAGGTCATTCATCATTTCGTGGTTATGGGATCAAACCGCGTGTTAGCCTCCATGCTGTCTGCACAGAGCCTCCTTGGGATTCTCTCCCTCTCCCTCTTTCTCTCTGCCCCTCCTCCTCTCACATGGTCTCTATCTCAAAAATAAACAAATAGACATTAAAAATAAATAAATAAAACTGGAAGTCTGACTGAGTCCTTCTGTAAAAACAAATTGACCAATTCACACAAAAAGAAAAAAAACTGTGGGAAAGGAAAGAAAAGAAGGAAAATGGGAATATATGGAACATCCAGTATGTGCAAGATGTTCTTCTAGATACCTTCTAGATATTCAATGTAATCTAGTTACTTTATGTCTTATAATAGCATGTGAGAGGACATTGTTACTTCCAATATTTAAATGGATAAACTAGAGTTTAAATGACTAGTCGAATATCAAAACTGTAACAAAGTGTATTAAGAGTTTAAACCTAGACTTGTCTATTTGTTTGTTTAAATATTGTGTGTGTGTGTGTGTGTGTGTGTGTGTGTGTGTTAACCAGTTTTTAGTGAATGATTCCAGAACGTTAATTACAATCACAATGCTGTATTAACCTCATCACTAATTTCAAATTTTTCATTCTTCCAGACATTAACTTTGTACATATTTTCCCATTTCATGGGCTTTAGGTGACCTCTTATCTCTATGTGTTTCTGTATTGCATATATTTTATTTAAATGAAATCACACAATATCTATTCTTTTGTCAATGGCTTATTTTATTTAGCATAATGTTTTTAGGTTTACCTATGGGGTAACATGAATCAGAGCTTCCTTAATTTGTATAGCTCAATAATACTCCGTTAAATATATATTCTATCTTTATCAGTTGATATACAGTTGGTTTGTAACACCATGAGAATGAAGGGAATTACAGTGTTTCAATTTTTGAAAAAATAAGCAGCTGTGCAGCAAAGCTATAGATCACCACTTGGGTAGTTTTGGCATCTCTAAAATATCAAATCCTCTTACCTATGAATTATAGGATATCTTCCAATTAATTTTAGGTCTTCCCCAATTTCTTTCAACAATGTTTTGTAGTTTTCAGTTTATACATAATTCACTTTGTAGTTAAATTGATTCCTGGATATTTTATTCTATTATATGCTTTTATAAATGGAATTGCATTGAAGTTTCCTTTTATGAATGTTCATTGTGAAAGTAAAGAAGTACAACTGATTTTTGCATTTTGGTCTGGTATCATCCCACTTGACTGAATTTATATAATAGCTCTCTTATACCTTTCTGGGGGGTTCTTTGAGGTTTTCTCTGTTTAGGATCATGCCATCTGTGAATTCAGATAGCTTTACTTCTTTCTTAACAGTTTGGATGCTTTTGTTTTGTCTGTTTCTCTAAGTGCCCTGGCTAGAACTTCCTGTACAATGCAGAATAGCAATGATGAAAGTGGGTATCCTAATCAGTCTGATCCTAATCAAATCAGTGTTGCTGATCTTAGCAGGGAAGATTGCAGTCTTTTACCAAAGAGCATAATACTAACTGTGGGATTTTCATTAATGCCTCTTATC
Source organism: Panthera pardus (assembly GCF_024362965.1). Lineage (NCBI taxonomy): Eukaryota > Metazoa > Chordata > Mammalia > Carnivora > Felidae > Panthera > Panthera pardus. Next base: position 106,309,953 of record NW_026526655.1, read on the forward strand.
ATATGGTGTAAGTTCACTTCTATTCCTAGTTGTCCAAGTATTTTTATCATAAAGGGTGTTTGATTTTGTCAAATGCATTATCTGCATCAGTTCGGGTGATTAGAGTGTGTGTGTGTGTGTGTGTGTGTGTGTGTGTGTGCATTTTTATTAATTCCATTTAAGGTAGTGTGTAACATTAATTGATTTTCTTTTATTTTGAAACCCTTTGCTTCTTGGCATAAATTCCACCTGGCCATAACATGTAATTCTGTTAATATCCAGTTGGATTCATTTTGCTGGTATTTTTTGAGCATTCATGCATCTATATTTATAAGGGATATTGGTCTGCAATATTGTTTCTTGTGTCTTTTTCTGGCTTCTGAGTCATGCTTGGCATATAAAATCCGTTAGGAAGTGTTGTCTTCTCTTCTATTTCTGGGAAGAGTTTGAGATGGACTTGTATTCATTCCTCCTAAAATGAGTTTAAAAATATAGGGTATTAATGCGAAATTTGAGATATAGTAAGACCAACAGAGCCGGAGACGTTTTCCATTGAAAGATAATTTGTTACTTGTAGTTCTGAAAAGAATATGGCATGCCATGACCCAGAGGGGTCACATGGTATTAGAAGGTGGAGGAAGGTTAGTAATGCATCTTCCAGACTAAGAAGACACTTGAATGCTAAAAGATGAAGAAAGCCACTCCATACAATTTACACAATTTAGTTTTATTCAGGGTAACTTACTGATAGGGGCGATCAGATAGATAGTATATGGCCTTTCTCTGTCCCTATTCTCCACCCCATCCCTAATTTAATCCCCAGCTTTTATGGAGTAAGGGATGTGGTGGTGAGGTCTCAGGGTAGTTATCTACAGTGGGGCCATCTGTGGGCTAGAGGCTCCTCTCGAGTCGTAGAAAGTTGTTCCACTTGTGGGCCAGAGGGGAGGAGTTGATATCAGCCCTCCTATACATGGTAAAGCACCAAGTTCTATCAGGGGGTAAAGAGAAGGGCAAAAAAACATGGGTAAGAGAATTTATTGTGGTTTCTTCAGGAAATAAACGGAAAGGCAGGATAAAGAGGCTTAGGGTAGTTTAGTTTTAGTCATTTCAATGGGCTCTGGGGCACAGCGCTGTTTCTAGTTGTTAGGTACTTGTCCCTGGGGGGTGGTTAGGACAGGTGAGTAGTGTGGCTCAGGGTGTGAAACCTGTTAAAGATGGTAGAAAGAGTGTGCGCTCTGGATTGGGTAGTTTGTATTTGACAATTGCACTTGCAGGAGAATAGGATAATTGTTGATTAGCTGTAGGAACTGGCTAACCAGTTGTTTGTTTTTCTATTGTTGGGTTTTAGGAGATTTTTGTGCATTTTAAATAACAGTCCTTTATCAAATACATCTTTTAGAAATACTTCCTCACAGACTGTGGCTTATTGTCTCATTCTGACTGTCTTCCACAGAGCAGAGTTTAAAAATTATAATGAAGTGCAATTTATCAATTACTTCTTTCATGCATTTTGCCTTTTGCGTGATATCTAAAAAAATCATTGCTGGGGGCACCTGGGTGGCTCGGTCGGTTAAGCATCTGACTTCAGCTCAGGTCATGATCTCACAGTCTGTGAGTTCAAGTCCCACATCGGGCTCTGTGCTGACAACTCAGATCCTGGAGCCTGTTTTGGATTCTGTGTCTTCCTCTCTCTCTCTGCTCCTCCCCCACTCGTGCTGTCTCTCTCTTTCAAAAATAAACATTAAAAACATTTTTTTTAAGTCATTGCTGTACCCAAGCTTATCTCAATTTTCTCCTATGCTCTCCTCTAGGGATTTTATAGTTTTATGTTTAAAAAAATTTTTTTAATGTTTATTTATTTTTGACAGAGAGAGACAGAGCATGAGCAGGGGAGGGGCAGAGAGAGAGGGAGACACAGAATCCCAAGCAGGCTCCAGGCTCCGAGCTGTCAGCACAGAGCCAGATGCGGGGCTCAAACTCACAAGCTGTGAGATCACGACCTGAGCTGAAGCCAGACGATCAACCGACTGAGCCATCCAGGTGCCCCTATAGTTTTATGTTTTATATTTAGGTCTATGATCCATTTTGAGTCTTTTTTTTTTTGTCAGAGACAAAAGCCTATGTCTAGAGATACTTTCTAGATGTCAATGCCCAGTTTTTCAACATCAGGCGCCCCAATCTCTGCCTTTTGAATAGAAAGGTAATCCATTTACATTTAATGTAATTAGTGATAAAGAAAGACTTACCTCTCCATTTAGATTTTTTAAAGACATACTTTTCTGTATATCTTCTGCCACTCTTGTGTCTCTAATTGTTCTCCATTATTGATTTCTTTTGTGTTTATTTGACATTGTTTTGTAGGAAAATCCTTTGTTTTCCTTCATATTTAATTCATGAATATTTTTAAAGATATTTTCTGTATAGTTACTGTGGCGGTCACACTTAATATCTTAAACTCATAGCCGTCTACTTCAAATTGATAACAACTTAATTTTAGCAGCATACAAAAACTCTGCTCCTATACATTTCCACCATCCCCCACAAATATTGTTGTCATAAATTACATCTTTAAATATTATGTGTCCAAGAGCATATACATGATTATTTTTATGCATTTATCTTTTTTAAAAAATGTTTATTTATTTTGAGAGAGAGAGAGAGAGAGAGAGAGCACATGAGCAGGGGATGGACAGAAAGAGAGGGAGAGAGAAATCCAAGCATGCTCCATGTCGACAGCACAGCCTACTTAAGGCTCAATCCCAAGCACCATGAGATCATGACCTGGGCTGAAATCAAAAGTCAGATGCCTAACCTACTGAGTCTACCTGGGTGCCCCTATGCATTTGTCTTTTAAATCCTATGGGAAATAAAAAGTGATGTCACAGTCTAAAAATACAATACCTACTTTTATATTTGCCTATGTATTTGTCTTTACTGGGGATGTATTTTTTCATGTAGCTTTGGGTATCTTCATGTAGCTAGTATCCTTGCATTTCAATCCCTTTTTTCACATATTTTGCCAGGCAAGTTTAGTGATAACTAACCATTATCTCTTGTTCATTTGTGAATGTCTTAACTTCTCATTCATTTAAAAAATTTTTAATGTTTATTTAATTTTGAGAGAGAGAGATAAAGCATGAGTAGGGGAGGGGCAGAGAGAGAATGAGACACAGAATCTGAAGCAGGCTTCGGGCTCCGAGCTGTCAGCACACAGCCCAACGCAGGGCTTGAACCCAGGAACCGTGAGATCATGACCTGAGCCGAAGTTGGACGCTTAACTGACTGAGCCACCCAGGTGCCCCTCATTCATCTTTAAAAGATACTTTTTAAGATTATAGAGTTTTTAGTTGCTTTTGTTTTTTTGTTTGTTTTTTGTTCTTTTGTTTTCAAAGATTTCTGAAAAATCCTCCATTCTTGAAAACTAAGTAACACATTTTTAAATTACCCACAGGACAAAAAACAAATCAAAAGGGAAATTAAATATATATATTTTAAATTGAATCCAAATGGAAATGCATGTCAAAAATTAATCTGTCACTGCTGGAACAATTCATAGGAGAATTCTGTATCGTTGAATGGCAAGTTTAGAAAAGAAAAAAAAAAAAAGGTCACAAATTAGAACATCCCCTAATTAAACCAAAGGAATGCAGAAGAAGTAAAACACTAAAGATCACAGGAAATAATTGAAACAAAAATGTACAATTATAAGAAACCAATGAAACAAAATCTAGGTCTTTAAACATAATAAAATTTAAAAAAAGAATATTAAATTGATAAATCTTCAGGCAGGTTGACCAGGAAAAAGAAATGACAGAATGACCAATGTCAGAAATTAAAGAGGTAAGAGGTGCCTGGGTGGCTCAGTCGGTTAAGTGTCCAACTTTGGCCCAGGTCATGATCTCACAGTTTGTGAGTTCAAGACCTGTGCCAGGCTCTGTGCTGACAGCTTGGAGCCTGGAGCCTGCTTCAGATTCTGTGTCTTCCTCTCTCTTGGACCCTCCCCCATTCATGCTCTGTCTCTCTGTCTCAAAAATAAATAAACATTAAAAAAATTTTTAATAAAAAATAAATAAATAAACTTTAAAAAATAAAAAATATTAAAGAGGTGACATAATTGTAGATTTCAAACATATCAAAAGGCAGTAAATCAATGTCATTAACAAATTCATGCCAATAAAGAAGAAACTTAGATAAAATGTACAAAGTCTTTAAAGACCAACTATCAAACTCACTGAGGAAGAAATTAATAAACTCCATAGCCCTGTACCTATTAAAGACACTAAATATATATTTTAAAACTTTACTACAAAAAATTGGTGAAGTATATCAAACAATAAATTAAGAAATAATATCAATTTTATACAAACTTTTAAAAAATGAAGAGAAGTAATATCTCCTATCTTATTCTTTAAGATTGAAATTGCCCTAAAACCAACACCAAATAGAGGAAAATAGAGACCAGTATGGCCCCTGAACATGCAAAAATCCTAAATAAAGTTTTAGCAAATCAAATCCAGCAATATATTAAAGAGCTAAGATAAAATGACCATGTGCAGCTTATTTCTGGGACATAAGATTGATTTGCCATTTGAAAATCATTCAACATATTAATTAATGTGAAAAGATAAAACCTTATGCCTATCCCAATATGTGCAGCAAAACCATTTGTCACAGCCTAGCACATCTCCCCAATAATGACTTTCGGCAAATAGAAACAGAAGGGAACGTCCTCAGGGGTTCCGGATCTGATCATGTGAGACTTCACAGACTAAGATTTTGGCTCCTGCATTGGTAACATATGAGATCATTGTGCAATTAGAAATGGAGTAAAGGTTCAAACTTGGCCTGTTTGATTACGTAACCAGGACCCTTCTTATTAATTCGGATATAGCAGGACCCAAAGCTGACACAGAACCCTCTCCTGTGATTCCCACTTTAAACATTTATGGGGCGCCTGGGTGGCTCAGTCAGTTAAGAATTCGACTTCAGCACAGGTCATGAACTCACAGTTCATGGGTTAGAGCCCAGCATTAGGCTCTGTTCCGACAGCTCAGAGTCTGGATCCTGCTTTGGATTCTGTGTCTCCCTCTCCCTCTGTTCCTCCCCTACTTTCATTCTGTCTCTCTCTCTCTCTCCCTCTCTCTCTCTCTCAAAAATAAAGATTAAAAAAATTGTGGAAGGAATGTCAATGACACAGGAACAAGTTTTCAGTGGCCAAACATAATTGCACAATACCTCGAGCTCTTTGTACTTCTCAGACTTCATGAGTAAGGAGCGTATGTGCTCACTTGTTCTCTTTCTATTTCTCCTCTCTCCTCCCCTTTTTCTCCCTCTCTCTCTTCATCTGTCTCCTCACATCTCTCTCCCTATTGCGACTTCTGAAGTATCTCTTCACTTCTTTTTAAAATGCCCCTAATCATCCTCCCAATTTCCTGAACTTGCTGCTCTCTCTCTTGGTGGGCAGGGGAAACGCACCTCCTCATTTCGGGCCACCGGTGTTTTGGGACTCATGGGCACCACGTGGCTCTAGTTCTTCTCCATCCACCCTGCCACAGTCAAGGTCTCCTAGGGAATGAATGTCATCATATAGTGTGTCTTTACTCGAGAAGATCAGGCTTCTCTGTTTCTGTCTGTACCACCCTGTCTTCCCTCTTCTCTCAAGCTCTGTAGGGGTGAGATACTATGAATGTGCCTGTTTAATGTGTGTGTGTGTGTGTGTGTGTGTGTGTGTGTACCGATATGGAGAGAGTAGGAACCAGCCAGACTTAATGGCCTAGAATAAATGGCTGATCAATCAGAACCACTAAGTATTCACTTCATATATACATATACTTACGTATATTCAATGTCTAACCATACACTTACTTATAGAATTCTCTAATTCTGCCATGTGTATATGATTTTATTATCGATACAGACTTTGAAAAATATTTTATTGTGACAAAATGCATAACATGAAATTTACCATCTTAATTTAAAAAATAATTAATGTTTCTTTATTTTTGAGAGAGAGAGAGAGCGCGTGCAAGCAGGAGAAGGGCAGAGAGAGAGGGAGACAGAAACTGAAGCAGGCTCCAGGCTCTGTGCTGTCAGCACAGAGCCTGACGCAGGGCTCAAACCCATGAACCGTGAGATCATGACCTGAGCTGAAGTCAGATGCCCAGCCAAATGAGCCACCCAGGCGCCCCATCTTAACTATTTCTGAGTGTACGGTTCGATAAGTTATGTATATTCACATTGTTCTGCAACAAGTCTCCAGAACTTTTTTATCTTACACAACTGAAATTTTATATTGATTAACAACAGGTCCCCAATACCCTTTACTCTTAGCCCCTGGCCACCACCATTCACCTTTCTGTTGCTCTGAGTTTGACTGCTCTAGACCCCTCCTGTAAATGGCATCATGTTGTTTGTCTCTTTGTGATTGGCTTATTTTACTTATCAAAATGTCCTCAAGATTCATCTATGCTAAAGCATGGTTTTCCTTCCTTTTTAATGTCACGTAACATCTCCTTGTATGTATATACCACATTTGGTTATCCATTCAAATAATCGGATTATTTATGCATCCAGATTTCTTGGATGGACAATCTGGTCACTTCTATCTCTTGACTATGGTGAGTAATGCTGCTATGAATACAGTTGTATAAATATCTCTTTGAGATTCTGCCTCAATTATTTTGGATATATACTGAGAAGTGGAATTGCTGTATTATGTTGTAATTCCATTTTGAGTGACTTCCATACATTTTCTACAACAGCAGCACCATTTTACGTTCCACCAAAAGTGCACAGGATTCCAGATTCTCCACATCCTCGCTCACACTTGTTATTTTCTTTTCTTTTTCTTTTCCTTTTTTTTTTTTTTGACAGTAGCCACCCTAATGTTTTCCAAAGTGACATCTAAGCTTTAGGCTTCTTAAAGATTGAGGAATGTCTTTTTGTTCGTTTGTTTGCTCTTGCTTAACACAGTCTTGGGCACGTAGTAAGTATTCAATTTATAATAAGTCATTGAAAGAAAATTATACTGGTGGGGAGGTATCCCTTTGCTGATAAATGATCTCTATAAAAATACTGAAACATACAATGTAAAATTGTAAAGGGCAGACTCTCGTTACTGTAAACGTATTGAGGGCTTCATGCAGACCACTAGTTCACATTATCTACATGTGACCAAGGAAGTATGGAACAAATTTCTGATGCATTATTCATCCCTTATGGAGGTAGTTTTGCTTTTGTATGCTGATCCATAAATGCATGAGTGCTTAATTTAATCTGATGTCACTCCCCAAAGCTGGTGCAGATCTCTGCCACTTCTGCTGTCACAGTTAAGGGGAGGATCAAGTGGTATCAACAAGGGAGGCCCGAACCCCAGGATATATTTATGATTTAGATATAATTACCATGGTTCAGTCCAATTAATACTGAATTTATAAAAGCTGTGTTCGCTGAATAATCTATTTATTATTTAAAGGCATCCCTGGGTTCTCGCAAGCCAAGACTGCTGCTCCAGAGGGCTGAGGCATGCCAGGAACAGAGAGCAGACAAATTGTTCAGTGAGTTTAATTTTTTATGCATGTTTTATACATAAGTAAATTGGAACATGGAGATTAGATCACACTCCAGCTGTTTCCTTTTAAACTGTGTTGTCCCCTTTATGCTACTCCAAGATAATAAGTACTTTTGTCTCCCCAGGCTGACGCATGGACACACCACACAAGCCATGTTCACCTGAACCTTGTGCAGACCATCGCCTGTCCCTTCTTCAGGTAGTGGGCACTAAGGATGCTTCTCTGTGCCAGTGCCATCAAATCGTTCTTTCGGTTTTTAATGAGTTCATCTATAAATGTGAGAGTGATCGAGGTTGAATGATCACCCGAGTTCACCCACGATGTTAACGTGTGAGGTGGTACTGTGTTACTACTCAACAAAGCAGTTTCTTTTCTGTTCTTAATGAGGCTATACTGAACGCAGTCAGAGAAGCTTTTCTCCTGAATAAACCTTTCTTCCAATTCACTGAGTGTATCTTTCAGGCATTTTGTCTAGATGAAATGCATACTGAGAAAGATGGACAAAAACGCTACAGTCTCACTTATAAAAACTTTTAAAAATTGTATGTGAAGAATAGTTTATATAGGCTAAACAAATTAAACCATGTAACAGGTGTTCATTGATTGAAGGTACTGTTCAGGTGATCTCAGGTTTTTAAAAAGTACTGAGCAAACGCATAGTCTCTTTGTGAAAGGAACATATTTCCTGGTTACGGGAGAAGACGTAGAACAGCCCCAGGTCTCCACAACAGATGAACATCCGGTATGAAATGTGCATTCACCACATCACAATACCGTGCATTGGAGGACCACCCTACGCAGCGTGCCTGGCTTATTCTAGCACGTGATAGCTTTCCTTCCTGAATGTCGCTCTGAACATCCTTCCTTCTCAAAATATCCCTTTCTCATAATAGAGGCCAGCACAAGGAAGGCGGATTGATGACTGACTATGGAGGGGCTTGAATGTGAGGTAAACTACGGCCCTTGTCAGCTTTCGGGTGCCAATGAGCTGCACAGAAACTGAACAAGAGTGGTAAACTGAACAAGAGTGGTGAACTGAGCTCCTTGGATAGATGAGGAGGTTCAAGACGTTTTGACATGTTATCAAAATCCAATAAAGTGACTATGTTATATCAATAATGTAAAGCATTTGCATAATTTACAAGTGCTAGTTAGGAGGCCGATGATCACACCCCTTAAGTGAGTGAGGCAGCCGCTTAAATATGTTTCTTCAATTTCCTTGGCAGTTATAATAGTAAGCTGCCATCTATATGACATTTTTCCTCTTGAAATGTTAATAGATTTCTGTGTCTCCTACTTATGACTAGTGAGGCACTTAGAGCACCTTCAATAAAGGTCATACTTTCTCTATTTTTAAATGCTATTTCTCTCCCTATAAGTGTAACTGGTGTTTTCACTCTGCAATCTTCCAAATCTGTTGTGCGGTTCCCTCTTTGGGTATCAAGTAATATTTCAAACACCTGTCCTTAATTAATTGTCAACGTATTACTGGACATGCATGAAATTAGACATTTATTAAATACCTTGGTTCAAAGGTATAAGGAAGCCTCAGAAAAATACTAGTTTCTGCTGTTAAATCGTACTTGATAGGGAGCAAAATGTAACGGAATTATTCCTAGCCTCATTTAGAAAATGTTAAACAAAGCTAGTTTCTTTAACGTTTATTTATTTATTTTGAGAGAGAGAATGAACATGATTGGGGGAGGGGCAGAGAGAGAGAGAGAGAGAGAGAGAGAGAGAGAATCCCAAGCAGGCCCTATGCTATCAGTGCAGAGCCCGATGCAGAGCTCTATCTCACGAACCGTGAAATCACAACCTGAGCCAAAACCAAGAGTCAGATGCTTATCTGACTAAGCCACACGAGCACCCAAAGCTATTTTTTTTTTAAGTGGAGTAGCATAACACGGGCTTGAACTCAAGACCTGAGCTGACATCAAAAGTCAGATGCTTAACTGACTGAGCCATCCAGGTGCCCTTAAACAAAGCTATTAATTCAGATGTGAACATTACAGTGAGAAAATTTAAGAAAAGTAAAACATTTTCCATTATCTGCAAGATTTTAGGGATTTGTTTTTTAGCTGCAGAATAAAAAATATTTGAGCCAATTAGGGAAAAAAAAAGAAATAATACTATAAGCAACACAAACAATGAATGGTGTAGGAAGTTTAAGGAAAGATGATCACGGAAACAGGAACGAACTAAATTCTATTTACAGATAATAAAAGCATATAAACAGATTATTTTATGTGGAAGATCTGACATATGCCAAAAGTAAATTAAGAGGTAGTCAATTTTGCCAGAATTAATTACCAGAAAACTGTCCATGCTGTAGGCACTGTGCTATGGATGATAATACGACGATAGTCAAGACTAATTGACATACAAGCAAATATTGCCACACTTAGAAAAAAGCTAAAGTAACAAAGGCATGATCTGTATATGAGGTGATCAATAGGAAGGATTAATTAAGATTTGTTTGTGGTGGTTGGGTAACGATGCATACATTTTCCAGGACCATGTTATGTTGGTAGGACCAGGGTATGATAGGGTTTGCATAAACTGCCAAGGATGAGGGTAGGAGTGCCTGACTTAGTTGGCTGAGTGTCCAACTTGGGCTCAGGTCATGATCTCATGGTTCATGAGTTCGAGCCCCGTGTCGAGATCTGTGTTGACAGCTCAGAGCCTGGAGTTTGCTTCAGATTCTGTCTCCCTCTCCCTCTGCCCCTCCCACACTCTCAGTCTCTCTTTCTCAAAAATAAGCATTAAAAATTTTAAAAAAAGAATGGGGGTATATTAGTTTCTATCGACACTGTAATAAATTACCGCAAATTTAGTGGCTTAACACAACCGTAATTTATTTTCCTTTCTTCCTACAAAAGTACAACATGGGTCTCACTGGGCTAAAATCAAGGTTATATGCCTTTCTGGAGGCTCTAGAGGGGAATCATTTTCCTCACCAATTCCAGCTTCTAGAGACCACCTGGATTCCTTGGCTCGTAGTACCCCCTTCCTCCATCTTCAAAGCCACTGAGTATTTGACTCTTTCCTGTCCTTACACTTTGGCCACAGGCGAGAAAAGTTCTCTAGTATTAAGGATTGGGGTGATTAAATTGGCGCCTCCTGGATAATCTACCATAATCTCACCTCAAGATCCTAATTTTAATTACGTTTGCCAGATCCCTTCTGCCACGTGAGGTAGCATACACACAGATTCCCAGGGTTAGGATGTGGACATCTTTGGGAGACCATTTTTATGCTTACTGTAGACAGTATTTTAGGTGTGCAGCCATTTTTGGTTTTTTGCCTCCTTTTGTTTCGTCAACCGATGTTTTTCTATCGATCGTTATGTGCAAAGCTTTTCGTAGATACCAGTAACAATAAATCTCTACGTTAAAGAAACATAGACAGAAAGATAGAAAGATAAATACTTAGGTAGTTTCAGATATAGCTATGACACCTATGTGTCCAGACAATTTATGTATATATATAATTTATATAGAAATTTATATTTAAATATAAATATATATTTATAAAATCTGTATACAAAAATCTTTATGTCATACCTCCTGTCTTCTATATCCCCTGAAGTGTCTAAAACAAGGCTGTGTACAGAAGAGATATTTGGGAAATATCTACTGATAAAAAAAAAAAATGAATGTTTTCTCTTCTGTTGCTGTCTTTGGCTTTTGAATTCCTGAAACTTTGAACCTGGCCGCCATGGGTGCTCAAGCCTCCAAAAAAGCACTAAGGATGCTCCTACTGTATTGACAAAATCATAGACACTGCATGAAGCAAACAACTTATTATATTCATCATTGTCTCCTAACTTGAGCACAGATCCAAAATACAGGCACCAATCTGGTGCCCCTAATTTTTCACACAGCTGAACCCAAACGAGGACATTCTCCCCCCCCTCCCCCCCGTGCCAAGGACTGTAACAACAACGCTGTCCCCCTATATGCCAGCCACTGCGTGTAGGTAATTCATCTGAGTCATGTTTATAACAGCATGGACAGCTAGTTGGGTTTTGCAGCGGATCCTCTTAGGCGAGAGCGGAGAGAGAGGGAAATGGCCCAGTCTGAGTTATAGAGCTGTGCCAGAGCCACACACAAAAAGCAGCAGACCCTGCAGCTACTGTCATTACCTCAAAGAAATACTTGTTGAATAGATGGCCTCACTATGCGATCTTTCTCCTTAAGGATAGCACAAAAGGGAGTTAACTATTGCTGATAAAGTGAGTCTCTCCCTGCCGTGAACTTATTTTCCAAGACTATGTCGATAGGGCATTAAATAATCAAAATAAGTCAGGGGGAAAAAAAGTGACCACGTTTAACTGAGTTCAACAAATCTGTGATCAGCAAACCTTTGAAGCCAGGCACGGTGCCAGGTGCGTTAAATACACTGTTAAATGAGGAGTTCGGTTTGGGCTCTGTTCTCGAAGAGCTAATAATTTAGTTGACATGGTGACATAAAACCACATGTAATACATCGGTAGACCTATGAGATATAAAAAGGGCAAAGAAGAGAAACTACATCCGGGATGTTGTGAGGAAACGTTCATAAGGGAGGAAATTGATAGACAACTTTATCATATCCTTTGTTTCTTTGCCGTCTGGAAAAGTGTTTCTCTGATTTTTTTTGTTTCAAGTCCTCATTTATAATCCTTTAAATTTTGAGGACCCTGAAGAGTGTTTCTATGAGTTAGGGTTATCAATATTATTATTATTCATGAACTTTTAAGTTAAATATTAATGAGATTCATTTAAAAGTTACAGCAAGCATTTCATTAACATTTTTATGAAAAATAACTATATTATTTTTTAAAAAGAACAGTTTATTAAAAGTGTCACTGGCTTACATTTTTTATATCTCTTTAAGATCCAGTCTAAAAGAAGATGGCCATATTCTCATACCTGCATTCAGTCACTTGCTGGATGTTCCTTTGGTTTCAGTATATGAACAAAGTTTAGTGCACAAAGACAGGTAGTTGGAAAAGAGAATTTATTTGAATAGGCATTTCAGGTCATGCTGATAATCCTCTTTTCTACTACTGCAGCAGAACTCAACAACTGGTATTTTCTTTTTGTTTTTTTAACGTTTATTTATTTTTGAGACAGAGAGAGACAGGGCATGAATGGGGGAGGGTCAGAGAGAGAGGGAGACACAGAATCTGAAACAGGCTCCAGGCTCTGAGCGGTCAGCGCGGGGCTCGAACTCACAGACCGCAAGATCATGACCTGAGGTGAAGTCAGACACTTAACCAACTGAGCCAGCCAGGCACCCCATCAACTGGTATTTTCTTAAGAAATAGAAAATAGTGGGGCGCCTGGGTGGCTCAGTCGGTTGAGCGTCCGACTTAGCCTCAGGTCATGATCTCACTGTTCCTGAGTTCAAGCCCTGCCTCGGGCTCTGTGCTGACAGCTCAGAGCCTGGAGCCTGTTCCATATTCTGTGTCTCTGCAGCTCCCTGCCCCTCTCCCACTCATGCTCTGCCTCTGTCTCTGTCAAAAACAAATAAACATTAAAAAATTAAAAAAAGAAATAGAAAATAGAAATTACCAAATATTTCACAGAACTTTTGAACTCTGTTATACCAAAATTAATTGGTCTACCTTGAATTTTGAATAAATCTTTTATCCATGCATGGTTTTGTTGCATTGTGACTTGGTCACTTGTAGAACATATCAATTCACCAGTTTATGCCTATCTCCCAAACATTGACACATTTTATCATACAATATCAAAAATCGCAATCATTCATAATATCACCAATCTCATCAGGAAATTTTTGAATACTGAGAAGCTGTCATATTCATGCTGCCCAATATTGCTTTTGGTTTTCCAGTATCTAATTTTCATTTGAAAACTTGGAATTTATAATTGGCAACAATACTTACAGTTGCTGTCCTTGAGGTGCCAAGCTCACTTTGTTTTCATCAAAATATCTGCCAAATACTCAAGTCTGAATAAACCATTGTTGTGTCATTCTTTTGGGTAAAAAACGGGGTTCCGTGGAAAAAGAAACATGTTTAGTTTACACACCCAGCACACAAGTATTTTTCCTTGAATCAACCATTGTATTTCAATATGCAGTAAAATACTTCATGTGCCCTTCTCATGTTTTTGACACAAAATACTAAAAAAATGTGTACTGGTGAGTCATAACTAATTAAAAATAATTTTTATTTCTTCATGAAAAATATTCTTCTGTGAAAGTGGCGTATTGTTTTTCTCCGCAAGTACATGGTGGCAAAGATGACAGTAATAAGTAGCACTGAGTTTGGTGCCTCTGCTTGATTTGAGCTAAGTCCCTTTGCCCACGATTACTTTTGCATCATTAATGCAAATGTCTACACAGTGAAAAAGGCAAATAACATCTTGGTTTTATGAAAATAATTTTGACCTTGCAGACCCCCAGAAGTGTCTCAGGGACTGCAAAAATGTATGCAGCACACATTGAAGGATACTAATTTATAAAATACAGAATAAAATTCAGCAGGGCAAAAAATAAAATAAAAACAAATAAAAATCTCAAATCATCCAGTGTTGGTATAATGGTGCATAGCTTTTCAGATATTTTTTTCCTGGAAAGACCATGTACCTTGCATAGTGACAGGTAAGTAATAAGTATATGTCTGTTGACGAATTGTGTAAAGAATACACACACACACACACACACACACACACACACACACAGAGCATATACCCTGGATTGATACTGTACAAAATGGTATTCAGTAGCCACGTGTGATATTTAAGCCTAAATTAAAATTTTCTGTTTTACTTTATAATATACTATATTGTCAACATAATTTTGATCAAGCAAATTTCTCAAAAGTATGAAGAGGCTGAGATAATTCCAATTATGTTTTTTAGGTTTCCAATTTATTTAACAATTATTTGAACTGATTTATAAATTTTATAATATTCACATTTAACTGTTACAGGATTTTTGACTACATACTTTTATTTCATTTTTTTCACTGAAAGTATGTACTTGGAGAAAAGATCAAGACATTGATCTCCATTCTGAATGGAAGCCTAAGATCATGTAGGGTTTTCCGATTCTGTCTCTACTACTAATCTCATCAGCTTTCTGATTAATACATGTATAGCTATCTATAAATTATTTACTCAATATTATAAAGTTTTCAGTATTTTTGCATATGTTACTCTTATTATTGCCTAACTTTAAAGCCATAGACTTAAAATTTCTGGGTCAAATTGCTATGTATAGTTTGGGATTATAAATGCATATTTCTAAAGTATATCCCCAAACACCTGCAACTGTTTACACCTTCACTAGTATTGTGTGACTATGTCCATACCGTATACCCATGGGACTTTATTCATCCTTTTAACATTTGCCTAATCAATGTGATTAGAACATGCTATTGTGTAATGTTAACTTGTACCATTGGTTTGATTTCCTTGAGCAGAATTTTAAGAAGAGATTAGACAGGATATTCTCTAGCTCCATCCACGTCATTGCAAAGGGCAATATTTCATTCCTTTTATGGCTGAGTTATATTCCATTATATATAATGATATATATTGTGATATATATTTATTCATTCATCGTCGATGGACACTTGGGCTGTTTCCATAATTTGGCTATTGTAGATAATGCTGCTATAAATACCAGGGTGCATGTATTCCTTTGAACTAGTGTTTTTGTATTCTTTAGGTAAATATCTAGTAGTGCAATTGCTGGATTGTAGGGTAGTTCTATTTTTAACTTTTTGAGGAACTTCCATACTTTCTTTTTCCTGAGTGGCTGCACCAATGGGAGAGGTATATAGGGGGATGTGTTAAATAGGTGATGGGGATTAAGGAAAGCACTTGTTGTGATGAGCACCAGAATTTGTATGGAAGTGTTGAATCGCTATGTTGTACACCTGAAGCTAATATTACACTTAGGTTAAGTAACCAGAATTTAAATAAAAACTTAAAAATAAAGCAAATCAGGTTGGACAATATGTAAATTATAGGATTCAAGGGGAAAGAGGGGTGAAAGAAGGTCTTTCATGCAGAGAAAAGACAGGCATGTGCTGCAAACACTCAATTGAAGAACATTTCTTTCTAGCATTTAATAGATAACCAAATAAATTCCAGGTGTATATGTATGTGTTGTGGTCATGCTGCAAAAGCAGGAGGGACCTGTGCTCAAAATTTATCAACACTGACAATACACATGTACCAAGGGACTATGGAAAGTTTACTACTTATGTAAGTGAGACCTTTGGGGAGAACAGGGCAAGCCTCTCAAGCCATTCCAGAATAGCTGGAGAGGGCAAGGGAAGGAGACTGGCCTGGGTGCCTACTGTGATTGGGGGTGGGGCTGGTGTGAGGGTTCTCGTGTGCAGTCAGGGACTTGTGTTGCTAGAATCTTCCACTGGCATCGAAAGAGTGAGAACTCAGGCTTTCTTACCAACTTGTCCAGATGCGGAACCCAAGGAGATGAGGAAGGGATGAGAGTAAAAGCTGATGGCAGTCACAATATCAAAATATGGGGTTGAACTCTTCAGTGTGTTATGTCGGTGTGTGTTTGATTATCCTCAACTACTGTCAAGTGCAAGTTCTCTTCTATATACTGACAAGTAACTCTCACCTTTGTGAAAAGGCATTGTTTGCTTTTGGCTTCTGATTCTGTAGCTGTAGCAGCCAATTCTTGGTTTGCCTCCTCTTTCCAACTTCCCTTGGTCACAAGCGTCACCAATGCCCTTGAAAACCCTTTTCATGTTTGCTTTCTTTTTTTTTTTTTTTTTTTTTTTTGAGTCTGGCAACTCTCAAAAATTTTGTGATGCTTAGAGTTTTTCTAAAGCTCATATCCCAAAAATCTAATGAAATGTGCTTTGCCTTTAAAAGAATAAATGAGTCATTTTTGGGTCACTAGCACAGAGATGGTTCCCAACTCCAATTTCTATTACTGGTTCTAGAAATGTCCGCCTCATGGAGATGATGTTGATGGGGTCTGCTGAAGGCAATCCTAGGTGTCTTATGGATGGAAGACAGGGTTCTAAGATAGCGTCTAAGATTCCTACCCTGTGGGATACACACCCTGCATAATCCCTAGTTTGTCAATATGAATGATAATCAGCAGCGCCTGGGTGGTTCAGTCCATTAAGCATCCAACTTTGGCTCAGGCCATGATCTCACGAAAGGTTCATGGGTTGGAGCCCCACGTCAAGCTCTGTGCTGACAGCTCAGAGCCTGGAATCTGCTTCAGATTCTGTGTCTCCCTCTCTGCCTCTCCCCCCTTGGCACTCTGTTTCTTTCTTCCTCAAAAATAAATAAACATTTTTAAAAATTATTAAAAAATACGATTGATAGTCATTCCCATGAGGAGGTTATGTTCAATGACACAGCAGACATCAAGAAAGGGAAATTAGCCCAGGTTGACATAACCTAACTAGATATGCCTTCAAAGGGGACCACGGTTTTCCTAAAGAAGGAGATTCTCCATTGCTGGCTTTCCAGACAAAAGGCCTACAAGCGTCTAAGGAAGTTTGTGTAGATAGCTCGCTGGATCTCCACCAATTCTTCCTGCTGCTCCCCCTTCTCTGACTGTGACTCCAGTGACTCAGAACAGTTAGTGTTTACTGAGAGACCCTGCTATGTACCATGAACAAGTCTTTAAATAGCCACAGTAAAAGGCTGAGCTCTTAGTGAAATATTTTTGTTATGGTTGAAAATGTTCTCAAACTCTTTAAATAACTTCAGTCAGGCGAACCCAGGCATACATTGTCCTCTTTCTTTAGTCAAAGCCTCATTTGTTTCCCCTAAATGATATGGCTCAGTTGATTATTTACCATATCTCTCAAACTTGTCCCCCAAGGTAGGGGCCAGAAGGAAGAAATTTGCCAGAGCAAAGAATCTGTCTGATCCTGTGAAAGAGAAGGTATCCAGAATAGCTTCCAGCATCTGAATATTTTAGAAACCAGCGATACTCCTTAATTCACTGGCTTTCAAATATACGCTTCCTTGGATTAGTGAAAAATATTGATTTCATGTCTTGAGAATGGTTAAAAAGGTATGTGGTTTATTTAGCATAACTCTCCTCTAAACTGCTGAAAAAGCAAGGGTCAACCACCAAAAAACATAAACTTAAATGCCAGCTAACATTTTATGCTTTTAACGTATTATTAACTGTATCTCTGATTCTGAAAAGGAAGTGTGTATAACTTTACTCCTTTCTGCTTTATAATTGTCCTAGCAATTTCCATCCAGGTTAGACTAATGCTTGTGTCTTTTTCCCCAGCCCGAACTCCTCTCTGTGTGTGAACGTCAGTGTTTCTTACATAACATGGAGAGAGAATTAAAGAAAATACATTTGCACTGTCAACCCATGTACTGTGCCTCTGGCATTCAAGGCCACATATCAATACTCACCAAAATGTCTTACAGTAGACATGAATATTACCATTTCACAGGAGCAGAAAAAGAAGATCAAAGAGGCAAATCACTTGCTTCTGCATTGATTACCCCCTTCTCCCCAATTATCCATTACTAAATGTCAATTATAAGTAGCCACGGGAAGAGGATTGCTCCTCTTCTGACTTTGGGATGGGCAGGAAGGCTTGGTTTTCGGTGAGAGGGAAGAATTTACTTCCATAATCCTACCTAGGCATTTCTTCATATGGATTGTGCATATGAATTGTGGTCACCACAGCAAAACCACAGAAGGAAAAAGATACCACCACGTCCATACCAATTCACTCCCTTTCCAAATGAATTAATATCTCAGAAGCACTAAAATAACGAAAGAAGAAACTCGTAAGTTAACGTCAAGCACTGATGAAAATAAACAAAGGGGAGAGAAGATGAGGTTAGCGTCATTTGGTTTCTCAAACTGAGACCGCATGATTGAGGTGACAGATGACATACTGATAAGATGCCACGTGAAACTTGAATCCAATGTCAAATGGTTCGTGAAGGCAGGTGAAATCAGTGTTCTTCCCTTGATGTGGTAAAAATAGAGCCAGACTTGAGCAAAATCTACACAATTGTTTTTATTTTTTTTAATGTTTATTTTTGAGAGATGGAGAGACACACACACAGAGCATGAATGGGGGAGGGACAGAGAGGAGGAGACACAGAATCGGAAGCAAGCTCCAGGCTCCAAGCTGCCAGCACAGAGCCCGACGCTGGGCTTGAACTCACAAACTGCAAGATCATGACCTGAGCCAAAGTCGGACGCCCAACCGACTGAGCCACCCAGGAGCCCCATCTACATAATTTAAAAAAATGTTTACTTTTTAAATTTTAGTATATATATAGAGAGAGAGAGAGCAGGGCAGGGGCAAAGAGAGAGGGAGAGAGAGAATCCCAAGCAGGCTCTGCGCTGAGATGGGGCTTGAACTCACAAACCCTGAGATCATGACCTGGGCTGAAATCAAGAGTTAGATGCTTAACCGACTGAGCCACCCAGGTACCCCAAAATCTGCATAATTTAAGCATTTTTTTATTTGTGAGATACGAATAGATAGTCCAACATAACCCCTTAAAATAAGGGAAAAGAATTTTTTTTCTTCTCCAAACTTTGCAGAAGTGTCCAAATCTCATTTTAGCATACATTAAGCCAATTGTATATTCATCACTAATTTGGGACTTTTTAAAATTGCAATTATTAGAAAAAATGGAATTTTGCATGTGTAAAAAGGTATCTTCTGACCTTTGGAAACCTTTGTTCTTTAGCTAACTAATTGTATGCAAATGAAAAATCAGCAAGCTCATTTAAATGTTAATTGTACATCTTTTCTCTCATTTTTTAAAAGTAGTTCTAGTTCTTTCATTGGTCTTGTGCCAAGAGCCCAAGAATGTGGTTTCTTTATGTTTCCATTTATTTCTGCTGTGTACCTAAGATGTGAAAACAGTTTGCACCATCGTTAAAAAGTCATTTTAACAAATGACCATAGAAAGCCTCACTGCTTCCACCCACCCTCAACTCTCTCTCCAAAGGAGCCAAGAGCACTTGGGTTCACACTTCTGCGGAAGCCAAGGCGCCCTGCATCCAAATCTGACTTGCTAATAGTATGATCTCCACCATGCCCTCACCACCCAGCAAGATCTATGAGGCCTCCACCTACAGACACCACTGAGTCTGTCTAGTTTCTGCGTCAGCTGCACAATTCTCAGCAAAGTCGGCTAGGAGGCTGATACCGATGCGCTGGACAGAGGGGCACAGGGAGAAAAAAATGAGGATACGTTCCTCCTGAACGTGTGGTCTGTGCCCCACGCTGTGCAAGTTACTTTACATGCTCGGTGTCATTAAATACTCATAACCCTACAAAGTAGGCATCGTTGGATTCATTTCCGAGTGAGAAATATTAGTATCACATCGGAGTAAAAAAAATAGCCCCAAGTCGGAATAGAAAGTAAGAGGATTCGATTAAGATCTAGGTTTTTCTGAATCCAAATTCCTTAAGGGTGTATGATTTATTTTCATTTGTCTGCTTGGTGGTTTGTTTCAACTACCTCTGTGGTACAAGCCCCTCCCTAAGGAAGGTGGGGGAATAAATTATATAGAAAATGCTCTTTCTCATGCTGAGGGTGTATTCATTGAGTTTAGGTATTGTATTGTTGTTAGAGTACAAATTCCATTTTAACATTAAAAATTGGCCGCGACCATCCCATAGGATTAATTAGTCAATATCTATCTAATCAAATAATGAAATACACAAAAGACAATTAGTAAACTAACAGATGCATATTCGTTTGTTAAATGTTTAAATAGTGCTTTGCACCTAGCAACCATTGTATATAAATATATACAATATATTTATATACAATGTATATTTACATACAATGTATATTATACAATGTATACAATGTATATTTATATACAATATAAATATATATTGAGATATATATTGAGATAAAGAGATATATATTGAGATATATATATTGAGATAAAGAGAGACAGCACAGATGAGTGGGGTAAGGGCAGAGAGAAAGGGAGAGAGAGTATCCCAAGCAGGCTCAGTGATGTCAGGGCAGAGCCTGATGCAGGTCTCAAACTCACGAACCACGAGATCATGACCTGAGGCAAAGTCAGACACTTCACCGCCTGAGCCACCCAGGCATCCCATGTCACTTTTAAATTGGAAAAAAGACTGTGAATTTTGTCTCTTGCTCCTTCTTTGAGCTTCTAGCTTGCCAATTCTAATGAAGCCGGCTGCGGTGTAGACAGGCTCATGTGGCAAACATTTGAAGGCAGCTGACGTTTGGCAGCCAAAGAAATAAAATCCTTAGTTCAACAGCTCCGAAGAAACTACATCTTGTGGATAATCACATGAATAATCTGGAAAGCAGATCCTTTCCCAGTCAAGCCGTACTATGAGACCACAGTCCCTACTGGCATCTTGATCACAGCCTAGGAGGGATCCTGAAGCAGAGGGTCACAGCCCGAACAAACCTTCTGTACACCTGATGTACAGAAACTGTGAAATAATAAATGTTGTCGTTTCATGCCTCTGCATTTTGGGCAATCACATGAATAGTGATAGATGACTAATACACTGTGCTATGAGAGTTTAAACTTCACTGAGTTTGTTTTATACAGGTACACACACACACACACACACACACACACACACACTGTAGCAATCTTATTACTTTTCATGATTTGGATAGACCTAATCAAATCTAGGTATATATTGCTGAAATAAGACACATCCTCAGTTGTTGAAATGAGTTGCATACTCTCAGGATTTAAAACAGAACCTGGATGTAAAATAACCTTCATGTCTCACAAGCACTGGAAGGCAGATACTTATAAAATTCTAATTCCCACTGGAAAGAGAACCCCTGAAAATCAGACAAATAATTTTTTAAGACATCTATTTGTATTTAACCAGGTACTTGTAATCCCACTTAATATCCAGCCTCAAATCTAGATTGGGACTCTTTTCAAAGTTTGGCTAATCTCAGGCATTGGAAATGAATTATATTCTGAAGACAATATGATACACAATCATAATATCTTTTAATAACAACATTGCAGTGTTGATTCAGTTTATTCGAGAATAATCTGATGACATTTGTTGTTATTTGTTCACCGAGAGGTAGTGACAATATTTTCTCTTTCTCTCTCAAAATGCCCAGGGATAACATTCAGTATCTTCAATTAAGGAGATTCAAGAACCATCAACTTGACATCTCTGAGAAGACATGAAAATAACAGAAGGAACAACGGTAACTAGTCAAACAATAAAAAGAGAAGCTAAAGTGTCAGTGAAGCTTTCCCAACGTGCTATGTTTTAAAGACAAGTTTATTTTAACAATCACATCTCTTTTTTATCTCTAAATCAAAACTTTACATTGAATTAGAGCTGAGAAATGGAACTTGAAACCACATAAGATGTGGCTATGAAACCAAATACTTCCAGAGAGTCAAACTCACTCATTTCTTCTTAGGGCGTGAAGCACAGACAACAAGGTATGAGGTGAATTGTTTCCAACTGCACAGTAATAGCAGCACGACAAAAGGAATTTCTTACCAAAAGATAAAGAGATAAAATTGCTAAATCCAAGACAATGAGTACATTCAAGAAATAAATTTTTAAAAAAATACATCTTATTGGAACTGATTGCATAGCATTTTACCACAGACCAAAGTTTATGCAACTCTCAGAAAACATGAGAAAATGCCATATATACTTACAGGAGCAATAGCATAAACACCATAGAAATAAATGCAGTGGGATGTAAAATAATGACACTGTTGACAACTTGAAATGAGGGCTTTTTCTCTTTGAGGAAACCATGAGTGTTCTAGTGATGCCCAAAGAGTGTCAGAAATTCTCAGAATGCAGCCTGAAAGACCCTTCAGACACAGTTGGCAAGCAGTGCACCAAACCCAAATGCTCACAGAGGCAGATAATTCAATCAATTTTAGCAGGTTGGTTGGATAAGGTAAATGTAATGGAATCAAATGAGCTGCAGGATACGTGTTCCAGGTGTAAAGGACCACCCCCCACTCAGCTCCAGCCAGTCATTATCACAAAGGTCTTCTGTTACCAGACTTTCTCTTTTTCAGGAGAAGCTGGAAATATATATTTAACGTGAACTTCCCTGAGTTTATGTTGGTAATTCATTTAGGTGCAAAATTCTTTTGCAAACCCAATTGCTCAAATCAGATGGGACAGGTCCATGAGTCAGATTCAGTTGAGAATAACTGGTTTGTGATTAATCACTTACTCCATAGGGCTTGATTAGAAAAAGTGACTGGTTGT
This sequence comes from Panthera pardus, assembly GCF_024362965.1. NCBI lineage: Eukaryota > Metazoa > Chordata > Mammalia > Carnivora > Felidae > Panthera > Panthera pardus. Next base: position 106,332,738 of record NW_026526655.1, read on the forward strand.
TAGATACAAATGGACTAGGGGAAAGGTGCGATGTTGACAATGTTTTAGAGAAAAGTATTGAAAAATAAATCTAGGAGCAGGGCAAGCAAAAAATAATACTGAGACAAGTTTCCAAGGCCTACAACCTTAGATTAGAGATATCAAACTAAATGTTTGCATTTAAGAGGAAGAGTTAGACAGTAGGGAGGAAATCAAGGAAAAAGCTAAAGTAGCAGAATTTAAGGTAACTCTTAAATGGAGAAGGGTCCCCTTATATAGCCCCCTGAGAAGGACTATTGAACTAAGTAACCTACACATGTAGTTCTGCTGCTTAGACAAAAGTCTTGTGAAATTACTTTCAGGTTACTTGGTTGTAAACAATAGCTTCCAAAAAAGGATATATATTTTACGAAATAAAAGGTCAATTATTAAAATGACCCTATTATTGCTGCTTCACATAAATATTTTTCTATTATCACACTAGTTAAATAAATATACCAAGTATAAAAATTTTGACCGCACCCCCCCCCCCCAAGTATCTGCTACAGATGCCTTTGGGATTTTGATAGGAATTGCACTGAATGTATAGAAAGTTTTGAGTAGTGTTGCCATCTCGGCAATATTGTTTTCCAGTCCATGAATGTGAGATGTCTGACCATTTATTTATATCTTCTTTAATTTCTTTCAACAGGATTTTGGGTTTTCAATGTGTAAGTTTGTCATTTGCTTGGTTAAGTTTATTTCTACATATTTCACTTTCTATTCTATTGTAAATGAATTGTTTTCTTAACTTCCTTTTTGGTTTGCTTATTGTAAATGGATAGAAACCCAATTAATTTTTGTGTGTTGATTTTGTATCTTGCAAATTTGCTGAATTATATTTATTAGTTCTAGTAGATTATTTTGGTTGTTTATTTTGGTGTGTAATTTTTAGAATTTTCTACATACAAGATCGTGTCATCTGTGAACAGGGATCATTTTATTTCTTCCTTTCTCTATTGGGTGACTTTTTTTTCTTTTTCTTGCCTAATTGCTCTAGCTAACCCTTTTAGTGTGTTATGAAATACAACTGAGGAAAGCAGTCCTTGTTTTCTTATTCCTGATCTTAGAGGAAAACCTTTTATCTTTCATCACTGAGTAGATGTTAGCTGTGGGATTTTTACATAAGGACTTTATCCAGTTGGGGAACTTTCCTTTTTTTTTATTTAAAAAATTTTTTAATGCTTATTTATTTTTGAGAGAGAGAGAGGGGATGAGAGAGAGAGAGAGAGAGAGAGAGAGAGAGAGAGAGAGACAGAGAATGAGTGGGAGAGGGGCAGAGAAAGAGGGAGACAGAATCCCAAGCAGGCTCCAAGATCTGAGCTCTCAGCACAGAGCCCAACTTGGGGCTCAAACTCATGAACTGTGGGATCATGACCTGAGCTGAAGTCAGATGCTTAACCGACTGAGCCACCCAGGCACCCCGAAGTTTCTTTATATTTATAGTTTACTGAATGTTTTTTAATCATGAAACGGTTTTGAATTTTGTTAAATGTTTCTCTTCTTTTTGTTAAGATGAACATTTTTTCATTCTACTAATGTAATGTATTACATCAATTAATTTCTATATGTTGAAACTTCTTTGGAATAAGGGAATAAATTCCACTTGCTGAGGATTTATAACCCTTTTACTAAGCTTTAAATTTGGTTCGCTAGTTTTTAAAAATTTTTTAATGTTTATTTATTTATTTATTTATTTATTTTTGAGAGAGAGAGAGAGATAGGGCAAGGGGTAGAGAGAGAGGGAGACATAGAATCCGAAGCAGACTCCAGGCTCTGAGCTGTCAGCACAGCACATTGTAGGGCTGGAACTCATGAACCACAAGATAATGACCTGAGCCGAGGTCGACGCTCAACTGACCAAGCCGCCCAGGTGCCCGGGTTTGCTAGGTTTTTTTTTGATGATTTTTTGAATCAATAGTCATAAGGGGTATTGGTCTATCATTTTCCTTTAACATCTTTGTCTAGCTTTGGTATGAGGGTAGTGTTAACTTCAATGAATGAGTACAGGGGTATTTCTTCATCTTCAACTTTTTTTAAGTTTATTTATTTTGAGAGACAGACACAGAGCAATTAGGGGAGAGGCAGAGAGGGGGAGAGAGAAATAATCCCAAGCAGGCTCCCTGCTGCCAGCGCGGAGTCCGACACACGGCTCAAACCCATGAAGCCATGAGAACATGACCTGAGCCGAAACCAAGAATGGGACACTCAGCTGAGTCACCCAGAGGCCCCTTCATCTTCAATTTTTGAGGGCCGTATGAGAAACATTGGCCTTAGATCTTTTTAAACACTTGGTAACTTTACTAGTGAAGTATGTGCTCCAGGGCTTTCTTTGGTGGACAGTATTTTATTGTTAATTCAATCAACTTCCTACTTACAGGTCTATTCAGATTTTCTATCAGTCGTGATTTAGTCCTGGTAGGTTGTGTGTTTCTAGGAATTTGTACATTTCATCTAGGTCACTCATTTTATTGGTGTATTATTTTATAACATAATAATAACAGTATTATTTTATATATTTAATATATAAACATATTTTCATATTATTTTCTAATCATTTTATTTTTGTAGAATTCAGAGTATATTTTCATTCCTTTCTTTTTTCTTGACAAACTAATAGTTTGTTTATGTTCTGGAATTTTTCCAAGAGCCAACTTTTGGGTTTATTGTTTTATTTTGCTGTTTTTCTATTTTATTTTATTGAACTCTGCTCCATTCCTGATTATTTCCTTCTTTTTGCTAGGTTTATGTTTGTTTGCTATTCTTTTCCTAGCTCTTTAAGATGTAAATTTAGATTGACTTGACATCGTTCTTCTTTTTTAACATTACATTTTTCTAGCTTTAACTTTCCCTCCCAGCACCGCCTTCACAGTATGCCATAGCTTTTTGTATGTTGTGCTTTTGTTTTTATTTTTCTCTAGGTATTTCCTAATTTACCTTGTGATATCACCTTATCTTTTTTATGAGCAGTGCCCACCACTTTTCCTTAATGCTTTTTGAGTTATGCAAAATAGAGATTATTACCTTACTTCAGTCCTTTAGGTATCATGCACTCCAGTTAGAACAAACACTCACGATAATTTTCTAATAAGATCTGTTCTGCTCTCCAGCTCAAGGTGGGCATTGAGACCCAGCTACTGCTGCTAAAGACCAACATTGTCACTGCAATGGGAGGAAGTAGGGTGACGGTGGGTAAAAATGCCAGAAAACATTCTGTTTTGAAAACTGCTTTCCCTTGATTGGGCATTTGCTTGGTTGCTGGAAAGTTCTGGATGTTTTCCAGACCTCTTTTGGTTCAGACAGCTTCTGGTTGTTCCTTTGATATTTCTGTAGGGAAACAAAAGCTGAGTTTTTTAGTCTGCCATTTTTCTGAATCACTCCTCAATTGCAGACATCTATTTTTTTTTAATGTTTGTTTCAAATAGTGGATAATAGCATGTCAAAATTATTGCTTTTCGATGGTCAGTGACAGTCCATAAGTTTCATGACTTTATCAAGGAGGTATACTTTCCATTTTAAAAGTATTTTGTTTATTGAATTTGCCTCCTCATGTATTAAAAAAATTCTATTAAATTTAGATACATATTACAGGGTAAAAATATTAAACATTCTTATTCTGTTTTTCGTATTGTTTTAAGCTTTCATGAATGAGCATAGTTTTATTGTCTAAAATGTATGATATGGAGCATATGATTAATAACCGATTATAACTTCGCAGAAATTTGTTATCCCGAGAGTCTATATCTTCAGGAAGTACTTTCAGACTATAATATATAGGTTTTCATGTTTTCTTTTCTCATCCTAGAGAATATTAAATTTCACTTTGGTCTCTCTGTTCCTATTTCCTCTATTCTTCTACTGAAGAAGTATACAAATCTATTTGTAAAGAGTGGAAGTACATTTGCATGTTTATTGTTTTCTCCTCTCCATTCATTACAAATGGATGGATTGCTTTTGTGCAGGAAGCATATAAGCTCTTGCAAAGGCTGATAACACACTGTTCAACACCACTGTTCTGGGACAAGTTTGTTGACCAGCATACTGACCTCCTGATTTCATTACTCTTTCTGACATCCTGACCTGTTGAGTCAGAAGAGTTTGAAACGGCAACCCCAAACACTTAATTCATTCAGATGATGCTCACACGATTATATTTTTATACAGCCCATTTCTATTGCTATTTAGATAAACAGAAAGGACATTTTCAAGGTCCTAAGAAATGTTGGAATTATTTGCAATTTCAAAATCTTGAATCAGAAAATTTTGGAAAAAAGGAGGAACAGAGTCAGAACGCTTCTATCAAGTTAGTGCTGATCAGACCGACTGCTCATACACACTGAGAGTTTTGAAGACCTGGAGAACATGAAGGAGTGGGGTGCTTGCAGGATACTGAGTTCACACAGATCAGAAAGAAATGTTTTGGAGCTATTATTAAGCTCACAACTGTCTTACTCACATAAACATGCGCTCACTTATACTTTTATTTATGTCATGCATCTACGAGAAGGTCTTCCTCTCACCAGTTTACCCTTCTCCAGGGTCACCATCAAACTACCGAGAACTAGATTTTAAACAACGGGATAAAACGGTCTCTCGTGTCACTTATTGAAGAGACTATAACTCACTTCAAATCTAATACGTGTTTTATAAATACTAATTTTTTAATTGAAGTGCAGATGAGTGTGAACAGATGGGCAAATAAGTTTTATGATAGACTTCTTCAATGTTACACTAATAATTATATCCACATTTTGAAATAATTTGCAGCTTATAACACGTTTTGATAGATTTCGTATCATTTACAGCCTCATAATAGCTCTGTAGAATATATGCTATTAATGTTTTTGTTACATTTTCATTTATGACTAAGATTAATGAATTTATGTATCTGATCAAAGTTTAGCAGGTAATAAATCATAAAGTCTGCCTCAAGCCATACCTTTTAATTTAACTTCAGATTTTTTTTCAATACAGCATAGGTCCTTAACAGAAGATGTTATATAGACAATCTGAGATGGAAAGTTTACCAACAATGTTTTCCAATAAATAGTGGAAATAAACTATGGTTACAATAAACATAGATTTCCCATTCTATGTCCCTGCCATCATTTGATGGGTTTTTAGTAGCAAAGCTTTTTGCCATAAGCAAAAATAGGGGAGGACAATGGGATGGATAAGATAAAGAAAAATTAACCTCTAAGATTTTGATCAAAATTTAAACCTTTCATAACCAAGATGTGTGTAATTTCTGATGAAATATGAAATTTCTGTATGTAATGATATAAATGGCATATCAGATACAATCGTGGTGCATAAGTAAAAGTGGCAGTAGATTTTGTAACCTAGTTTGGAAAGTGACAAATTTGTTCTAATAACATTTTCTCTGTAAATGACAAAACTACATAAACATAAAGGAAGGAACAGGGTTTAAAAAGCCAGAATAAAATATTTAGCAGATAGAGTCCATTGCAATCAGTGAAATATTTATATGCATAATCTGTTTTCCTATTTGACTCAAATACATGTTTGTAGGGTATACTATTTTTAATGTTCTTATTTCCTTTATTACAATTTAGAACTTGCTCTGCAGTTCTCTGTGTTCTTGAGTTTTTCTTTTCATCATCTCCTCAAAATAAAATAAAATATGGAGTGTCTGATATTAAATACCTCAGTCCACCATTTAGAAATTTTCTCTGGAGTGCCTGTGTGGCTTGGTCGGTTAAGTATCCGACTTCTGTTCAGGTCATGATCTCAAGGCTCATGGGTTTGAGTCTCATGGAAGGCTTTGTGCTGACAGGTAGGAGCCTGGAGCTTACCTCTCTCTCTGCGCCACCCCCTCCCTTACTCAAAAATAAATTAGGAAGAAAGAAAGAAAGACAGACAGAAAGAAAGAAAGAGAATTTTTTCCTAAGGGAGAAGAAAGAAAGAAAGAAAGAAAGAGAGAGAGAACTTTTTCTTAAGGAGAGAGAAAAAAATAAAGAAAAAAAAAGGAAAATCAAAGTTTTACAGAAGTGTGTGTATATTTTCCCCTGGAATTTAATGGAACAAAGCTGACAATATGCATATATAAGATAACTCTGATCTCTTAAGATGCAATTATTCATGTATTTGTCTACTATTTCAATAGATTATTATTCTGATTTCCAATTCCTACAACTTGCAAACCCCTCACAATTATATCTAACACCTTCCAGTTTAGATGCTGGTGTGTGTTAAGAATTTGCATTCATTCTGTATTAAATAAAAACCTGATAAAATATGATAAGGTATGTCAAACCTCCCACTATCCATCTCTACAAAATCCCATAACCTCATTAGACATGTTTAAAGGTTAATCACTGATATTCTATCTACCTTAAAATACTAATTGATAGTTTTATTTAAAAAATGTTGTTATAAAAATAATATTTCTTATGCATACTTTATTCTTTTTCAAATTCTTTTTTTAATGTTATTTTTTGATCCTAAGAAAGAAAGAGAGAGAGCATAAGGGGGAAGGGGTAGAGAGAAAGGGAGAGAGAGAATCCCAAGCAGGCTCAGCATTGTCAGCAAAGCGACCAACATGGGGCTCGATCCCACGGACCATGAGATCATGACCTGAGTTGATATCAAGAGGCAGATGCTTAACTGAATGAGTCACCCAGGCGCCCTTCAAATTCTTTTGTCTGATTCACCTCCACAAACCACTATCTAGGAACTAGAGAAAGTATCTCAAATCCCATTTGACAGAGGCAGAAATTGAGGCTAGGAAAGGGAGCCAGGTCTGTGGCAAAGTTAATAACATGCATCCTGATATCAGGTTGAATGTATAGCAATCAGCTTGTGTATAAACTATTGGAATGATGAAGAGAATGGAGAAGGAGGAAAAATATTGACAAAAGAAGATGCTGAAATGGATGCAAATGATGATGAAAATTAATTGGAGCTCTCAAATAACTGGTGGGAAAGCAAACTAGTATGGCCACCATAGAAATCAGATGGCTTTCTCTTATGTTTGACTTGCAGTTTCCATATGATCCAGCAAGCCCACTCCTGGGTGTTTACCCAAGAGAAACGGCGACTTACCCTAGGACAAAAACAGGTACATGAATGCGTGTAGCAGCTCTATTCTGAATCATCCTAAAGCGGAAGTAATGTAAATGGTTTTCGATGGTTGAAAGCATAAACTATGGTTGACCTATACAATGGGATACTACCAAGGAATAACACAAGAGCGAATTATTGTTCCGTGCAACTTAGTTGAATCTCTAAGCCGAGTGAAAGAAGTCCATTTCAAACAGTTACATATTGTGTGTTTTTATTATGTGACAGTCCCCACAATACAATACCCGTATGATGGAAAACACATTAGTAGTTTTCAGGGATTATGAGTGGGAAGGATAAGGCAACAATTAAGGGATAACAGGAGGAAGTACGCTGGGGTGGTAAAAATGTTTTGATTCCTGATTGTACTGGTGGCCACAAGAATCTATAGGTGTGCTGAAATTTATCAAACTATATAAAAAATTCAGTTTTACCCTAAGAGAAGTTAAAAACTATACTTAAAAAATAAATACATTTTTAAAACTGTGAAGGGGTGACGCAAGTCAAAGTAGATTTAACTGATTTTCTAATACACTTTGCCAGAGTAAATGCCTGTACAATATAAATGACAAAAACAAATTACAGAATTTTTCAATCAAATTTGAAATATTATTTGAAAACAGGAAAAGGAAGATTACCTAAATGAAAGATTCAAAAACATATTTTTTAAATGCGTATTTATTTATTTTGAGAGAGAGAGAGAGAGAGAGCAAGCAGGAGAGGGGAAGAGACAGAGAGAGGAAGAGAGAAAATCTCAAGCAGGCTCCATGCTGTCAGCACAGAGCCAGACGGGGACTTGATCTCACCACTGTGAGATCATGGCCTGAGTTGAAACCAAGAGTCAGATGCTCAACTGACTGAGCCACCCAGGCGTCCCCAAGGAAGTACTGTTTTTAATCACAGCCAATATTTTCTTGATATCTTACGTGACTCCAATTGTATCTTTTTAACCTAGATGACTATCACTGTAGGTGTTATACATTCAATAACCCACATTTGGAGGGACTGTGTCCTTCGCTTTTTAAAAATCCATAGCTGAACAGTTTTAAGAGAACTTATTTGTCATTGATGCCTGGGGATAAGCCGGGAATAATATTCTTGAAGAAACTGGTTCATAAAAAGAGTAGAAATGCTCTGAAAGACTGTGGACTGATTAAAGAAGAATTATCCCCTGTTCTCCCCTCTAGGATTCTGAAATTTGCAGCAGGTGCCCATAAATATTGAAGATAGATTCATGAATTCCTCAGGGGTCTCCATTCACAGTTCTATATTATTTCCGATTAACATGCTAATGAAAAGTGATCTAATTCAATAGTAATATGTTAACATTCAGAAAGCAAGCTGATAATATTCTGTGGATAAATCCAGATTTCATTTAAACTGTTGCCTTTCTATCAGATTATTTTGGGTCAACAAATTCAGATGGAAGTTGTTTCATTTGTGAATTTTAAATTATAGTTTTTAAATGCACAAATAATTGAGGTGAACAAAATCTGCATAATAATATTGGGTGTTCAACAGGATAGATATTTAATGAATAGATTTAGTAATAAATGATAGAAACGAGTACCCTACCAAAAGGAAACCTCTGTGGTCTTAACAGTTTTATTAAAATGTAATTTGCATGCCATACAATTTACCCATTTTAATGTGCAGTAGATTTTAGCAAACTTACGGACTCCATCACTACAGTTTCTTTTCAGGACACTTTAAATGCTGCAAAAAGTAATGATATGCTCATTTGCTGTAACTTTTCATGCTCCCCACCCCGAGGAAATAATTAATTTACTTTTCATCTCCATCAATTTGCCTGTTGCAGGCATTTCATAGAAATGGAATCCTGTAATGTGTGGTCTTTTATGACTGGCTTCTTGCACTTGGCGTGCTTTTGAAGTTCATCCTTGTTGTAGGAGGTATCAGTACTTGACTGATGGACATTTGGGTTTCCACTTTTTGGCTACTTTGAATAATGCTGTTACGAATATGCATGAGTTTCGTCTGAGCATATGTTTTCGCCCTCTTGTGTGGATACTTAGGAATGGAATTTCTGGGCCTTATTATAACTCCATGTTTAACATTTTGGGATAATGTCTAACTGTTTTCCAATGTGCCATTTAAAATGCTGCTATTTTACAGTTTGCTAATTTGCCAGCAAATTCTAAGGGTAATAATTTATCTCCACATCTTGCCAACACTTTATTATTATTATTATTATTATTTAAAATTTATAGCCATTTTAGTGAGTGTCAAGTGGTATCTTATTGTGGAATTGATTTGCATGTCTCTAATAACTACTCATATTGGATATCATTTTATTTGCTTATTGACCATTCGTATAGGCATTTTTTAAAAAAAAATTGTGTTATACACTTTGATATTGTTAAGTTGTAAGTATTCAAGTTGTAAGCATTCTGTATAGATTCAGGATATAAGTTCCTTCATAGATAAATGATTTCCAAATGTTTTCTACCTGTCTGTGGACTGACTTTTCACTTTCTTGTGCTGTACTTGGGAGCACAAAAGGTTTTTATTTTGATGATCAAGAAACTTACGTTGCATGCAGAAAACGCACCTTATGAGCAACATGTAGATTCTACTATTCATTGTAATTTCATATTAGATTGAATTATGAGCGCAAATGTCTAGTCTTTAATATGGATTTTGTGCTGAGCTAAAATGTAGTGTGCAAGCAGTAATGAGTTGTGCTTGCTAGAGAGCTGATGAGGTTCTAGTCCAGCTTTCTGGCAGCTGTGATTTGCCCCTGTGTATCTGTGGGTCCATCTTAGGGAGACTCCTAAAATCAGGGGATGGTGGAGAGAGATGTGGAAATATTTATGGCTCTTCATCCTTCCACAGCTCTGCCCGTGTCACAGGAACAGAAGTGGCTGTTGGTGAATCGTGATTGTCAAGCATGTTTCCTTTTGCCATGGGGGTAGCAGTGTTCCACAGAGACGCTGTGCTCACAGACTGCGTTCCAGAATGAAGATGACATGGGCAGAATTTGACATGACACGTGAGTAAGGAATAATCCTTTGTTGCTTCAAGAAAACTGAAATTTCACACCTGTTTATTTCTGCGGCATGACCTAGTTCCCTGACTTAGCAGTAAGCACCTATCTCCCATGCCATGGACCATATACTTCTTATGACTAAATCGGTATTTTGTCTCCATTTTGCAAGTAAGAAAACTGTCTTCTTATAGGCTATAGTGCCTTGGGAATTTTAGTAAATTCCCTTAAGCCTCAGAGTTGGGATCCAAACTCCTTTCTGTCTGAATTTAAAGCTCATATTCCAACAACTCTGCTTTCTGGGCCCACAAGTATTTATGAAAAACAACAACAAACAAGATTCATCATAGTTGGAAATTCAGGTGCTGTTGCTAAATTTTGTTTTATCTAGTTCTATCTCTTAAAATAACATCTCTGCTACAAATTCTTTAATTAATTTAGATCCAGGTATTTCTAAAACTGGATTTCATACACTAGAGTTATGATCCTCTATCCAGAAAACAAACAAAAGCCAATGATATGAAATAAAGGTTGTGGTTTTATGGTCTTTTTTGATGAATAAAATATTAGATTTAAATTAAAAACACACGAGGGCCTCCTCGGTGGCTCAGTCAGTTGAGAATCCAACTCTTGATTTCGACTCAGGTCATGATCCCAGTGTCTTGGGGATCAAGCCCTGAGTCAGGCTACACACAGAGTATGGAGCTTAAGATTCTCTCTCTTTCCCTCTACCCTTCGCCCCTGCTTGTGCTCTCCTCTCTCAAATTACATATATACATATACATGTGTGTATATATATATATATATATATATTCAGTCAAATATATATATTATATATAGAAATACTCAAATATATATATTTTTTGGCTGAATATTTCATTTGCAGACAAATTAAAAAAACATAGAAATTTAGAAGTAAGGGGGCGGCACAAGGAATTAGAGAGACCTGAATCTCATATGGATATAGGAAGCAAACAGAGAGAGCAGGAAATCAAGGACACTTGAAGGATTGAGGCAAAATCTTTTGCCGCAAGAAACCAAGAGCAGGATCTATAACAGTTACACAGTTATGCCATGTGATTTGATGAAATAATATTATTATCAGAGAAAATTCTATTACCTGTGTCACGAGACTTTACCGTATCCGGAATTAGATTGTGGGATCTGTGTTGATGTTCGTTTGTTTTTTGCTTATTTGTTTGACAATATTGAAAAAGAAGCTGTGAGGCTGAGATACGTATAAATGCAACAACTGAGCTACGTGGGAAAAGAGGAGAATATTCTGTGCATGCATGTGTGTGTGCCTGTTGTGTGTGTACATGTGGACATGTTTTCTTAGATACACATTTGCATGCAGAGAGATAAAGACAGAGAGAGAGCACAAATCCAAAGCTATCACTTAAGGCGTACACTGGGGATGGAACAGATGTGGGAAGCGAGGTGGGAGCAGTTGCCTTAATCCTGTTATTTTATAGTTAAGGAGAAGCATGAAACAGGGAAAGAGCATGAGTTAGGAATTTGGCTTACTTAGTTTGAATCTTTTTTGTTTGTTTTTAATTCATCTGGCAAAGTTGACCTCCTTTGCAAGTGTGTTGTGCAAATTAAAGGAGTTCATCTTGTAATATGCTTAGCGTAACTCCTGGCACACAGACATGCACATAAACACTTGGGCAACCATGACTATTATTCTGGAAGAGAGGACAGTCCCATGGAAAGTTTCATCTCCTCCCCTATGAAGTAATGAAACAGTCTCCTGATTGTAGTGAGAACATTGAGTAATATGTGTAAAACAGCAGACCGCATCAGCCACTTTCCTTTTAGGAACACACGCACACGCACAGAATGTTTTACTTTTTTCCCACATAGCTTGATCACTGAAATGATTCTTATCTCACGGAGAGCCACATAGCTTCTTTCAACTTACTTAAGTGTTGCTCCTTTCATACAACAACAAGGAAAAATCCTTTCTGAGGTCCATATTCAACTTTCCATTGCAAATAAATAGTTAGGTCTTTTCTCAGTTTATTGGTAAACTCAAATTTTTTGACAAAACACAAAACAATACATAAATAAGTATGCCTTCTTAGAATAATCTTGGATTTAAGAAATTTTATACAAATTCAGCCTTAGCATTCTGCTCTCCTTCTTTCCCTTTGTGCTAAAGTCTGGTGTGAACTTTTATTATCTTTTTTAATGTTTATTTATTTTTGAGAGAGAGATACAGCACGAGAGGGAGGTGAGGGGCAGAGAGAGAGAGAGGGAGACACAGAATTCGAAGGATGCTCCAGGCTCTGAGCTGTCTGCACAGAGCCCGACGTGGGGCTGGAACCCACGAACCATGAGATTATGACCTGAGCTGAAATTAGACGTTTGACCGACTGAGCCACCCAAACACCCTTCCGATCTGAACTTTTAATCCTACTGGCTATGTCTATTTACCTTTCTTATACCCATTGGACCTCAGAATGCAAGCAAGGCTTTGTTGTGCTCTACCCTCTGTGCTTGCAAAGCTCTTGTGTATTTCTGTTTCTTGCTCATTTGACTATACCTTATTTCCCTAACCAGGGAGGGTATGAACAACAGTAGAAACACAGTCACCATTGTATCCTCCAGAGAATGTAGCACAATAATTGACATAACCTACGTGATGAAGATATGCTTCAATATAATTTCATTTTATTTTTGGATGGGGATGCATATATGTTAGTCCTTGTAAAGTCCTGATTACAAGGACTTTGTAATCAGAAACAACTGGGTTTGAATCCCAGCTCTGTCACATATTAGATGTGTGGCTGTGAAGAGTTGCGGAAGCCTCAGTTTACTAATCGGTTAAATAGAGATACTAGTCTTTAGCTCAGTAGTTTATTGTGAGGATTAAAGCATGATTTTCTAAGGTGCCTAGCATGTAAAGTACCATTGAACAATGTGGAATTTAGATTTTGCAGAGGAAGGAATGATGATTAGGTAAAATGATTTGGTCAAGGGCACACATCTTGTTATTACAAAGTCAGAATGAGTTTTCTAACTCTCTTCTAGTGACTTATGTGGCTATTACTGACTTTACAAAAGCGAGAAAAAAGATTTTAAAGTCAAATAGTCAGTTAAGAGTTAAATCTTTGAGATTTAAAAATCACAAAACCCAGGGGCACCTGGGTGGCTCAGTCAGTTTAGCATCCAACTTTGGCTCAGGTCATGATCTCATGGTTCGTGGGTTTGAGCCCCACATCAGGCTCTGTGCTGACAGCTCAGAGCCTGGACCCTGCTTCAGAGTCTGTGTCTCTGTCTCTCTCTGCCCCTTCCCTGCTCATGCTCTGTCTCTCAGGGTCTCTCAAAAATAAATAAAACATCAAAAAATTTAAAAAAAATCACAAAATCTGTACATAATAAAATCCAGGATTAATAAGGATGAACTAAAATAAACATTATTTCAAAATTATACTAGCAAGCTTAATTAACTAACACACTCACATCCACCCTTGTGGGATATATCTTTTTCTAGAAATCAGACGGACATAGGTTTCTGCCTGTGTTTCCTCATTGATGAGGACTGACCCAAAGTCCATCTTACTCATGGTCATCCAAGGTCTTCATCTTGAGAGGCACTTATGTATTTGTTAAATGTGTGAAGAACAAATAAATGAAGTGGGTAAATTAGCAGAGCTGCAGTTCCAAACCCATTCCCTTTCCTGTGTAGAAGTTGGATGGGAGTTGCCCTGTGAGTCAGGCCCGAGTTTCTTCACTGTTTTGATTACTCACTAATCTAAATTCACCATTTGTATACTCTTCCTGAACAAGTTACACCACACCTATAGCAACCTATCGCCTGGGCTCTGGGACATGATCTATTACAGTTGGCACTTGTCAATTAAGCAAAAAATAACATACATAGTTTGTGTTCAAGACACATTTAATTGATCCTTGTTTGAAGGAAGGAGAAGCAAAAGAAATAAAATTGAAACAATAGAGAAAACACAAAAGAGCAAATTCTTATGTGACAGGACTTTTGTATATATCATTTCACAAAATCTTCACAAAATATTATATACTTTTATAATCCTTTTATATATTCAAAGTTAATATTATAAAATATGCATAATAAACACAATATTAACACACTATAAATTCAGTAATCTCCATTTTACACATGAGAAAACTTGGAGTCAGAAATGTTAAGTGATTTGCCTAAGGTCCTGTGCAAGTTTACAATATATAGAAACCATATCTGTCTCATTTTAGGGTTCAGGCTGTTATCAAAATCCCACTTTGCTTTTCCCAGGAAAAGGCAAATTGTAGATTAGAAGTACTGGAAGCTTTGGAAAGTGTATGTAAAATTGGAACAACTAAAAGAACAAATGGAGATTTATTGATCTGTCCCACCTTATCCCTCATCTTTTCACTGACAGCACACAACTTGGAAGGTCAGGCAAGATCACTCAGAAAAATAAAACATACATCCATGTGTAACTTTGGGAAGTAATCTCTGTAACTGTCTTTTGTATACATGTATTGGCAATGCATTTGTAACCTGAACAGCTATAATATTTTAAGCTTTATCAAGTTTTGCCCCCCACCAAAAACAAACAAACAAACAAAAAACAAAAACGGATGAAAGAAGGAAGGAAAAAAGAAAAGAAAGAAAGAGAGAGAAAAGGAGGGCAGGCAGTAAGGAAGGAGGGAAGGATGGAGGGAAGAGAAGGGAAGGAAGGAAGGAAGGAAGGAAGGAAGGAAGGAAGGAAGGAAGTTTCCACTCTGGTATTTCCTGGCTTCCTCCAGAACTTGGAAGCCTTTTTTCCCAACATCTTATGCTTTTATGTTTTCTGCAAAGATCTATATTCTTTATTTGTTAAGTATCTAAGAACATTTGCTTATATAAAGGGAGTCTTAAAGTATTAGATATTAAATGTTTGCCTGGTTTAGAGAAACATGGATCTTTTGGAATAAGTAGATATGCCACCAGCAAAAAACATATTGAATAATAAAATGTTCACGGTGCCCAGTATTTTTTGTAACTCTAAATTTATTTATAGATTTTGACTTTCTAATAGTAGTCAGTGCATCTCTGTTTCATGGCGTGCAAAGGCACCCAGAGGGAGAATTCATTCTAATCATATTTAACACGTCAGAAATAACCGCACAAACAAATCAACCAGCCCCTCACATTGTAAACATTGGGTAGACAGATGATTACACTGCTAAGTTATTTTACCTCAAAACTAATGCTCGCTGGTTGAAATGTTGATTTCTTTTCTACAAACTGCATTTCTTTCAATGTAGAATACATTTTAAGAATCTACTATCTTTGGGACCAAGTTTCAATATCTTTTACTTTTTACATTATTGATTTACCTATACAATTTCGCTATAAAAGGACCAGATAGTTCACAATAAAATTTCAGGTCAGTCCAAAAAATGTTAATGCATGTAAAAATAACAGAGAATAAAAATAAGGAAGTAAGGAGAAGAAAATTTTTATATGCAAATTGAATCACATACATACATCTTTAGTTATTTATCATGTCAAAACAGAAACCCAGTGGGTTATATCACTCAGTAAAAAAAGTGGATAACTCGGTGAGAGCCTGTATACAAAATCCCTCACAATTTTCTCTACTTCAATATCATTTTTTATTACTTTTCCCCAAAAACCTATGTTATAACCATATTTAAAATTCTCAAAATTCATCTCCTTAAACAAGAACCATAAAGAGAAAGGTAAATGGTATATTAATTTATATATGTATTTCTAACACTATATAGAAGACTGAGGCTGTGCCCTTTTTTATTTGCTGTTGTAATTATACCTCCAATACAGTTTCTTGAAAGGCCAAGGAGTCGAAACTGTTATTGAACCAACCCCCAAATAGGTAATTATATGGGAGAGATGCTCGTTAGAAACCGAGGCCATAGGTAGGGTGATGCAGCCAAATAATGAAAACCTGAAAACGAGGAAGCCAGGGAAATGAAGAACCTAATTTCACTCACCACCTGCACTCTAATTGGCTCTGTCTCCAAGTGGCTAAAACCTAACTAGACGTTGGATGACCTGGAAGCTTCTGCTATAGTCCATAGAAATCAGCGCACCAAGATACAGGAAAGCACAATCAAGGGTGGAACATGGATCCATTACAATATGGAAATGCAAAGTTACAAAAATAGCCAAACGATGCATGAAGAATTTCTAGTAGGAAGGATTTTTCCTATCAAATGTACTGATTTCTTTTTTTAAATTTTTTTTAACGTTTATTTATTTTTGAGACAGAGAGAGACAGAGCATGAACGGGGGAGGGTCAGAGAGAGGGAGACACAGAATCTGAAACAGGCTCCAGGCTCCGAGCTGTCAGCACAGAGCCCGACGCAGGGCTCGAACTCACGGACCGCGAGATCATGACCTGAGCTGAAGTTGGCCGCTCAACCGACTGAGCTACCCAGGCACTCCTCAAATGTACTGATTTCTTATAAAGCTACAGTAATTAAGACAGAATGGCACTAGCATAAATAAGGTAATTAAACCAATGGAACAGAATTAAGACACTAGAAACATATCCATGCATAAGTAAGAATTAAAATATAAGTTAAAATGAAGGTAGCTTTTTGGAGCAGTAAAAATAGGATAATATATTTTTTTTCATTCTCAAGTTAGTTAATATACAGTGTAGTCTTGGTTTTAAGAGTAGAATCCAGTGATTTTTCTCCTCCATACAGCACCCAGTGCTCATCCCAACAAATTCCCTCCTTAATGCCCATCACCCATTTTCCCAACCCCGCACCTCCTCACACCCGTCAACCCTGTTTGTTCTCTGTATTTAAGAGTCTCTTATGGTTTGCCCCACTCTCTGTTTTTATCTTCTTTTTTCTTCCCTTCCCCTATGAACATCTGTTAAGTTTCTCAAATTCCACATATGAGTGACATCATGTCATATCTGTCTTTCTCTTACTGACTTATTTCGCCCAACATAATACCCTACAGGAGGATAATACTTTCAATAAATGGTGTTGGGACCACTGCAGATAGTATAGAAAAAAAAATGAACCTTCCAGCGCATCATGCAAAAATCCTGGAAAGGTTGAAAAATACTCATGTCCAGAATATATAAAAAATATCTACATATCAATGAGATATAGACAATCTAATTGTAAAACAGCCAATATACTTAAAAATATACTTTATAAAATTGGATGTTCAATTGGCCAGGCAGTATATGAAAAAAAAAAATCTTTAGTTAGGAGCAAGGCTCATCTACTCACAGGAACAGGAGGGAATAGAGATTTTAAGGATCAACATAGATGTTGGTGATTATATGTGTGGGAGGAGTCTCATAGTCACCTTGTGATTACTTTTATTTTCTCATTGAAATGAGAAACAAGGTTAATGGGTAAGAGTAAGGATAGTGAAAGGAAGTGCTGGACAATCTAAACATATGGATAATTTCCTAGAAATAAGCAATCTATCAAGACTGAATGAGGAAGAAATAGATCATCTGAATAGATAAATAACAAGTAAGGCAATTAAATCAACAACAAAAACTTCCAAAGAAAAGCCCAGAACCAGATTCTTTCAGTGATGAATGTTAGCAAACATTCAAAGAAAAAATAAAAGGAACCTGAATCAGAAAGTAAAATGCAAAATTGTCTCTGTCTTCAATGACATATTATATATAGAAAACCCTAAAGACTCTACCACAAAACTGTTAGAATGAAAAAGTAAATTCAGTAAAGTTGCAGGATACAGAATCAACATACATAAATCAGTTGTATTCGTATACACTAACAACAATCTCTCTCAAAAAGAAATGATGAAAATAATGTCATTCACAATAGCATCAAAAACAATAAAGCACTGAGAAATAAATTTATCCAAGGAAGTGAAAAAGCTGTACACTGAAACCTATAGGACATCATTGAAATAAATTGAAGAATATAAATCAACAAAATCAGAACAAAAATAAATGGAAAGATATCCCATGTTTATAGATTGGAAGAATGAACACTGCTAAAATGTCCATCCTAACACAAAACCATCCAGAGTCAGTGTGATCTCTGTTATGATTCAATGGTATTTTTTTATAGAAATAGAAAGAAAACAATCCTAAAAGTTGTATGGAACCACAAAAGATGTCAAATAGCCAAAGAAAGCATAAGAAAGAGGAATAAAATTGGAGGCTTCATGCTATCTGAATTCACACAAAGTTACAGAAATCAAAATAGTATGGTATTGACATTAATATAGACACATAAACCAATAGAACAGATATAAAGCCCAGAAATAAACACATGACTATACAGTATATTAATGCTCAACAAAGCTGTCAAGAATATACAATGGGAAAAGTTAGTGTCTTCAATAAATAGTGTTTGGGAAACTAGATATCCACATGCAAAAAAGTGTGAAACTGGACCCTTATTCTGCACCACTTGCAAAAATTAACTCTAAATAGGTTAAATTCTTAAATGGAAGACCTGAAACCATAAAACTCCTAGAAGAAAACATAGGGAAAAAACTCCTCTGCATGGGTCTTGGAAATGATTTTTGGATGTGATACCAAAAGCAGAAGCAACAAAAACAAAAATAAGTAAGTAGGACTACATCGAACTAAAAATCTTCTGCAAAGCCAAAGAAATGATCAACAGAATGAAAAGGAAATCTATAGAATGGGGAACATACTTGAAAATCATTTTTCTGATACGTGGTCAATATCGAAAATATATAAGAAACTCACGCAGTTCAATAGCAAAACCAAATAATACAATTATGAGCAAAATAATTGGATAGACACTTTTCCAAAACAGATATACAAATGACTAACAAGTACATGAAAAGGTGCTTGACATCACGAATCATCAGGGAAATGTAAACCAAAACCGCATTGAGATAGTACCCCACAACTGTTAGAAGTGTTATTATCAAAATACAAGAGATAATAAGTATTGGTGAGGATGTGGAGTAATAAGAACTCTTGTGCACTGTTTACAGGAATATAAATTGGTACAACTATTATGGAAATCAGTATGAAGTTTCCTAACAAACTTGAAATGTTACCTCTGGGTGTATATCCAAGGAATTGAAATCAGCGTCTTGAAGTGATATGTGCTCCCTCACCTTCATTGCAGTGTTATGTACAGGCAGCCAAGACATGGAAACAGCCTACATGTTCATTGACAGATGAATAAATAAATAAAATATCATACACACACACGCACACACACACAATGGGATATTATTCAGTCATAAAATAGAAAGAAATTCTGTCATACGCGACATATAGATGAGCCTTTTAGTCATTATACTAAGTGAAAACGGCAGAGAAAAACACTGCTACAAGATCTCACTTATACGTGGAATGTTAAAGAAAGTGAGTCATAAAGAGTAGATTGGTGGTTGCCAGGAGTGGGGGCAAGGAAGAAATGGCAGAATGGGATCAAAGGGTTTAAAATTCTGCTTATCAGATTCTGGGAATAGGTTTCTGGGAATCTATTGCCCAGCATGATCATGGTGAATATTGTATTGTATACTTGAAAGTTGCTAAGAGAGTGATCTTAAAAGTTCTCACCACATACACACTCACACGAAAGCTAAGTATGTGAGATGTCAGACGGGTTAACATCCTTACTGTGGTAATCATTTTGCAATGCATACATATATAAAATCATCCCACTGGACAGCGTTACACCTTAAATTTATACAATGTTATATGTTAGCTGTATCTCAATAGGCCTGAAAAAATAAAAGCAGAGCACTCAGCTTTTGAGGAGGCTAAAGGAGATGTGGTTTCTTCAAGAGAAAGAAATGCGAAGGTACAGGAAATGTTCAGAGCAGTGAATGAAGAAATAAAGCGTGCTGATAACTCGCTGGGTGGAAGGCAATCACATAAGGGCATGTGAATGTGATTCAGAGAATGTAGCAGTGAATTGATACTTGGTGGAAGCATCAGGATAGAATTTTAAGGCAGAGCCAAAAGGATTTTCTACTGCACTGAAAGTGTCCCATGAATGAAAGAGGATTCCTTTCATTCCACGTATTTAAGCTTGAGCGTCTGAATTAATACTGTTATTGATCAAGATTAGAAAGGCTGAGAGAATGACAGATAGAGAGGGGGGTAGGACTAAAGATTTGAACACATGGATTTTTAGGTGACTATTGGCCGGGAGCTGTTGAAAAGGAAATTGGGTCAAAAGATCAAGAAAGCAGGTGGTGGCATCAGCATATACCCTGAGTATATTTTTTACATTGTTCTTATTATATGAAATATACTTACAGAAAAGCACATAAAATGGGCATGTAAACTTAAACAGTATCTGTAAAGCAAATACCCATTTGCCACAATCCAGGTAGAGAAATGGAGCATTGTCCGGACCCTAGAAAACCCCAACCCTTGACACCTTTACGTAACATAAACCTCTCTCTGACACCCTCCAGAAAAACCAAATTCCTGAATCATGTGATACTAAATTGCTTGTTTGCTTTATAATGTTCATATCTGTGAAGGCGCTCCTAAACAACACAGGTTAATTTTGCTTGTTTTCGAAATTTGCATGAACAAAATTATATTGTATGTATGCAATTTCATCTTGTCTCCTTAGCTCAGTATTAGTCTAGCCAAGACAATTAGGTGATAGAAAGTATGCAAATGGGAAAGGACAAAATAAAATTATCTCTATTTGCAGATAACATAGTCTTATATAGAGAAAATTGTAAAGAATCCACACAACAAACTTTGAGAAATAATAATTCTGACAAAGTTGCAAGATAGAAGATGAACATACAAATTCATTTGTATTTCAATGCACTAACAGCAAACAATTCAAAAAGCAAATTAAGGAAACGATATCATTTGCAATGGCATGAAAAAATACAACTATTAGGAAGAAATTTAACTAAGGAAGTAAAATATTTGTGCAATGAAAATGTCAAAACATTGTTAAGATAAATTAAAGATGACCTAAGTAAATAGAAAGCCATTCATATTCATGGATTGGAAGACAATAAATATTATGATGGTAGTGCTCCCCAAATTGATATACAGATTCAAAACAATCCTTATAAAATCCTACCTCTTGTAGAAATTGACAAGCTCTTCCTAAGTTGTACATAAAATCGTTGGGACACTGAATATTCAGAAAAAAAAAATACTTGAAAAGGAAAGCAGAGTTGGAGGACTTCTCAATTTCAAACGTTTTAGAAAGCCACAGTAATCATGAAAGAGTAATCATGGATATAAAAATAAACGGAGTAGAATTGACTGTCCATAAATCAACCAATGCATCCATGGTCAACTGATTTTAAACAAGTGTGCCAAAATCATATAATAGGGAATGAATAGCCTTTTCAGCAAATGGTGCTGGGACAATTAGATGATCCTCATGAAAAAAAAGGAACTTGGACCATTACCTGACACTTTACACAATAATTAGGTAAAATTGTACCAATGACCTAAATACAAGAGCTTACACTATAAAACCCCAGAAGAAAACATGGTGAATCTTTATAACCTTGAGTTTCATAGTGGATCATTAGATCTAATATGTGAAGCATGAGAAAAAAATAAAAAAAAAAGATAAATTGGGCTTTAGAAAAATTAAAAACATTGTACATCAAAAGCCACTATCATGAAAATAATAAGATAGCCCACAAAATGGGAGAAAACTTTTGAAAACCACACAGCTGATAAGGGTCTGGTATCCACAACATATAAAAAAAAACTTTAATAACACACAAAACAAAGATGGCCTAATTAAGAAATGGTAAAAATCTGGTTAGACATTTCTCTAAAGATGCGCAAATGATCCATAAACACATAGAAAGATGTTCAATACCGTTAGGTAAATTCTGATTGAAACCACATGATATGCTACCTTACACCCAGTAGGGAGACTATAACTTTAAAAAAAAAAGGGAAAATAAAGTTCTGGTAAGGACTTTTGGAAAAATTGGAACCCTCAGACAGTGTTCGTAGGAATGTAACATGATTCAGTCATTGTGGAAAAGTTTGGTGGCTCAAAAAGTTGCCTATGACCCAGCAATGGTACTCCAAGGAATATAGCCAAGAGAAATAAAAACTTATATTCAATCAAATATTTTACACGAATATTTATTTCAACACTATTCACAATAGCCAAAAGATGGAAACAAACCAAAGGTCCAAAAATGATAATTGGGTAAACTAAGTGTATTTTATCCATTCAGTGGAACATGACTCAAATATAAAAAAAAAAAAAAAATGTAATAGGAACATATGCCACAAAATGAAAGAACCTCCAAAGCATTATGCTAATTCAAAGAAATCAGATACAAGAGATCATATAGTGTCTCAGTCCATTCAGATGGAATGTCAGAGTAGGGAAATCCAGAGAGATAGAAAGTAAATTATTGTTTGCCATGAGTTGGAGGGGTGGTAATGGGAGGGTAATGAGAGCGACTGCTTGATGGATATGGTTTTCTTTTTTGGGTGATGAAAATTTCCCGGAGAGTGGTGATGGTTGCACAGTGTTGTAAACATTCTAAAAGCCACTGATGTGTACAATTTTAAATGTTTAAAATGTTGAATTTTATATTGTGACTTGTACCTTAATGTAAAAAAAAATCACTTGTCAGCATATTACCCTTATTTACTCGTGAGATCTGTTTCCTAGACATTCATAAGTGAGATTTGCTTGAGTTGTCTCCCCTCCTTACATAGTTTTGGTATTAAGATTATGCTAACCTCATTTTGTGAGTTGAGAAATTGTCTCTTCTATTTTTTTTCCCCACTCTCTGAAGGAAATGTGTGAATGATTGGAATTATTTTTTTTCCTTGACTGATAGATGGAATTGGTCAGAGAAGTCACTTGATCAGCGAGTTTTGTCACAAAATTTCTGACTATGGAATAATGATATTTCATGATTACAGGAAAGTTAATTTATACTTTTTGTGTCCAATTTGGTAACTTCCATTTTTGTGTGTCTATTTTATTACATTAAAAAAAATTGGGGCACCTGGGTGGCTCTGGCGGTTGGGCGTCCGACTTCAGCTCAGGTCATGATCTCGCGATTCGTGAGTTCGAGCCCCGCATCGGGCTCTGTGCTGACAGCTCAGAGCCTGGAGCCTGCTTCGGATTCTGTGTCTCCCTCTCTCTCTGCCCCTCCCCTGCTCACACTCTGTCTCTGTCTCTCTCAAAAATAAATGAAACGTTAAAAAAATTATTTTTTAAAAAATTAACTGTTTAAGTTCCAGTTAATTAACATACAGTGTAATATTAGTTTCAGGTGTACAATATAGGGATTCAACACTTCCATACATCACCTGGTGTTTATCACAACAAATGCACTCCCTTAATACCCAGCATCCATTTACCCCAACCCCCAACCCACCTCCCTTCTGGTAACCCTTAGTTTGTTCCCAGTTGTTAAGTCTGTTTCTTGGTTTGCCTTTCTCTCTCCCTATTTTCCCCTTTGCTCATTTGTTTTGTTTCTGAAATTCCACTTATGAATGAAATCATATGGTATTTGTCTTTCTCTGACTGACTTATTTTGCTTAGCATAATACTCTCTAGCTCCATCCATATTGTTTCAAAGGCAATATTTCGTTCATTCATTCATTACTCAAAGGCTGAGTAATATTCCATTGTATATATCCACCACCCATTCTTTATCCATTCATCAGCCGATGGACACTTGGTTTGTTTCCATAATTTGGCTATTGTTGATAATGCTGCTATAAACATCAGGATGCATGTATCCCTTCGAATTAACATTTTGGTATCTTTTGAGTAAATACCTAGTAGTGCAATTGCTGGATCATGGGGTAGTTCTATTTTTAAATGTTTGACGAACCTCTACACTGTTTTCCACAGTGGCTGTATCAGTTTGCATTCCCACCAACAGGGTAAGAGTGTTCCCCTTTCTCCACATCCTCACGAACACCTGTTGTTTCTTGTGCTGTGGATTTTAGCCATTCTGACAGGTGCAAGGTATATTGTAGTTTTGATTTGTATTTCCCTGATGATTAATAATGCTCAGCATCTTTTCATGTGTCTGTTGGCCATCTGAATGTCTTCTTTGGAGAAATGTCTATTCATGTTTTCTGCTCATTTTTTAATTGGATTATTCATTTTTTGGGTGTTGAGGTTTAGAACTTCTTCATATATTTTGTATTTTATCTATATTTTCAAATCAAGTTCACAATACTTGTAATACATTCATTTTAATAGGGAAAACTTTTTTGGTAATATCCTTTTTTTTTTCATTGCTGACATTGCTTATCTGTGTCTTATTCCTTCTTTATAGAACAACCTTCATATTTAATATCCCTTTTAAATACTTCTACTTTTTGTTTTGTTGATCCACTCCATTGTATTTGTTTTCCATGTCATTAATTTATATTTTTAATTCTATTAATCTCTTATGTTTACTTTGCATTTGTATTGCGGTTCTTTTTAAAGCTCTTAGAGATGGATATTTAGCTCATTAATTTCAATACTTCTTTTTGGATAAATACATTTAAGTCTAATTATTTCCTCTAATTACTTTTAGCTGTATCATATAAGCTTTTATTCATAATATTTTTATCACTCACTTAAACATATTTCCAAAATTTATCTTTTATATATCATTTATTTAGAATTGTGTTTTAAAATTTCCAAAAATAGAGATTCTAGGGAAGATGGCGGCGTAGGAGGACGCTGGGCTCACTGCGTCCTGCTGATCACTTAGATTCCACCTACACCTGCCTAAATAACCCAGAAAACCACCAGAAGACTAGCAGAACAGACTCTTCGGAGCCAAGCGCAGATGAGAGGCCCACTGAAGAGGGTAGGAAGGGCGGCGAGGCGGTGCGCGCTCCACGGACTGGCGGGAGGGAGCCGGGGCGGAGGGGCGGCTCGCCGGCCAAGCAGAGCCCCTGACTCTGGCTGGCAAAAGCGGAGGGGCCAGACGGAATGTGTTCCCACGGCAAGCGGGACTTGACATCTGGAAGGTTATAAGCTAACAGCTCTGCTCGGAAAGCGGGAAGGCTGGAGGACAATGGGAGGGAGAGTTGCTGAGCCCCGGGAGGACAGAGCTCAGCTTGGCAGGGAACAAAGATGCTCGCCAGCGCCATCTCCCTCGCCCATCCCCCAGCCAAAATCCCAAAGGGAACCAGTTCCTGCCAGGGAACTTGCTTGCTCCACGCAAACACCCAACGCTGTGCTTCTGATGAGCCACCCCTCCGGCAGCAGGTCTGACACCCTCCCGCTGCCACAGGGCCCCTCCTGAAGTGGATCGCCAAAGGAAGAGTGAGCTGAGCCTACCCCTCCTGCCCCCGTGCACCTTGCCTACCCACCCCAGCTAATACGCCAGATCCCCAGCACCACAGGCCTGGCAGTGTGCAAGTAGCCCAGACGGCCAAGCCACCCCACAGTGAATCCTGCCCCTAGGAAAGGGGAAGAGAAGGCACACACCAGTCTGACTGTGGCCCCAGCAGTGGGCTGGGGCAGATATCAGGTCTGACTGTGGCCCCGCCCACCAACTCAAGTTATTCAAGACAACACAGCGGAAGTGCCCCACAGTCCCGCACCACTCCAGGGACTATCCAAAATGACAAAATGGAAGAATTCCCCTCAGAAAAACGTCCAGGAAATAACAACAGCTAACGAACTGATCAAAAATGATTTAAACAATATAACAGAAAGTGAATTTAGAATAATAGTCATAAAATTAATCGCTGGGCTTGAAAACAGTATAGAGGACAGCAGAGAATCTCTTGCTACAGAGATCAAGGGACTAAGGAACAGCCAGGAGGAGCTAAAAAATGCTATCAATGAGTTGCAAAATAAAATGGAGACAACTACAGCTCGGATTGAAGAGGCAGAGGAGAGAATAAGTGAACTAGAAGATAAAATTGTGGAAAAAGAAGAAGCTGAGAAAAAGAGAGATAAAAAATCCAGAAGTATGAGGGGAAAATTAGAGAACTGAGTGATGCACTAAAGAGAAATAATCTACGCATAATTGGTATTCCAGAGGAGGAAGAGAGAGGGAAAGGTGCTGAAGGTGTACTTGAAGAAATAATAGCTGAGAACTTCCCTGATCTGGGGAAGGAAAAAGGCATTGAAATCCAAGAGGCACAGAGAACTCCCTTCAGATGTAACTTGAATCGATCATCTGCATGACCTATCATAGTGAAACTGGCAAAATACAAAGATAAAGAAAAAATTCTGAAAGCAGCCAGAGATAAACGTGCTCTAACACATAAAGGGAGACCAACAAGACTTGTGACCGATCTCTCTACGGAAACTTGGCAGGCCAGAAAGGAATGGCAAGAGATCTTCAATGTGCTGAACAGAAAAAATATATATATATATGCAGCCAAGAATCCTTTATCCAGCAAGTCTGTCATTTAGAATAGAAGGAGAGATAAAGGTCTTCCCAAACAAACAAAAACTGAAGGAATTTGTCCCCACGAAACCAGCCCTACAAGAGATTCTAAGGGGGATCCTGTGAGACAAAGTACCAGAGACATCCCTACAAGCATGAAACCTACGGACATCACAATGACTCTAAACCCTTATCTTTCTATAATAACACTGAATGTAAATGGACTAAATGCGCCAACCAAAAGACATAGGGTATCAGAATGGATAAAAAAACAAGACCCATCTATTTTCTGTCTACAAGAGACTCATTTTAGACCTGAGGACACCTTCAGATTGAGAGTGAGGGGATGGAAAACTATTTATCATGCTACTGGAAGTCAAAAGAAAGCTGGAGTAGCCATACTTATATCAGACAAACTAGACTTTAAATTAAAGGCTGGAACAAGAGATGAAGAAGGGCATTATATAATAATCACAGGGTCTATCCATCAGGAAGAGCTAACAATTATAAATGTCTATGCACTGAATACGGGAGCCCCCAAATATATAAAACAATTACTCACAAACATAAGCAACCTTATTGATAAAAATGTGGTAATTGCAGGGGACTTTAACACTCCACTTACAGAAATGGATAGATCATCTAGACACACGGTCAATAAAGGAACAAGGGCCCTGAATGATACATTGGATCAGATAGACTTGGCAGATATATTTAGAACTCTGCATCCCAAGCAACAGAATATACTTTCTTCTCGAGTGCACATGGAACATTCTCCAAGATAGGTCACATACTGGGTCACAAAACAGCCCTTCATAAGTATACAAGAATTGAAATGATACCATGCATACTTTCAGACCACAATGCTATGAAGCTTGAAATCAACCACAGGAAAACGTCTGGAAAACCTCCAAAAGCATGGAGGTTAAAGAACACCCTACTAAAGAATAAATGAGTCAACCAGGCAATTAGAGAAGAAATTTAAAAAATATATGGAAACAAATGAAAGTGAAAATACAACAATCCAAACGCTTTGGGATGCAGGGAAGGCAGTCCGGAGAGGAAAACACATTGCAATCCAGGCCTATCTCAAGAAACAAGAAAAATCCCAAATACAAAATCTAACAGCACACCTAATGGAAATAGAAGCAGAACAGCAAAGGCAGCCTAAACCCAGCAGAAGAAGAGAAGTAATAAAGATCAGAGCAGAAATAAACAATATAGAATCTAAAAAAAAACCAGTATAGAATCAATATAGAGCAGATCAAAGAAACCAAGAGTTGGTTTTTTGAAAAAATAAACAAAACTGATAAACCTCTAGCCAGGCTTCTCAGAAAGAAAAGGGAGATGACCCAAATAGGTAAAATCATGAATGAAAATGGAATTATTACAACCAATCCCTCAGAGATACAAGCAATTATCAGGGAATACTATGAAAAATTATATGCCAACAAACTGGACAACCTGGAAGAATTGGACAAACTCCTAAACACCCACACACTTCCAAAACTCAATCAGGAGGAAATAGAAAGCTTGAACAGACCCATAACCAGCAAAGAAATTGAATCAGTCATCAAAAATCTCCCAAAAAATAAGAGTCCAGGACCAGATGGCTTCCCAGGGGTGTTCTACCAGACGTTTAAAGCAGAGATATTACCTATCCTTCTCAAGCTATTCCAAAAAATAGAAAAGGAAGGAAAACTTCCAGACTCATTCTATGAAGCCAGTATTACTTTGATTCCTAAACCAGAGACCCAGTAAAAAAAGAGAACTTCAGGCCATATC
This sequence comes from Panthera pardus, assembly GCF_024362965.1. Classification (NCBI taxonomy): domain Eukaryota; kingdom Metazoa; phylum Chordata; class Mammalia; order Carnivora; family Felidae; genus Panthera; species Panthera pardus. Next base: position 106,360,955 of record NW_026526655.1, read on the forward strand.
CCTGATGAATATGGGTGCAAAGATTCTCAATAAGATACTAACAAATCGAATTCAACAGCATATAAAAAGAATTATTCACCATGATCAAGTGGGATTCATTCCTGGGATGCAGGGCTGGTTCAACATTCGCAAATCGATCATGTGATACATCACATTAATAAAAGAAAAGATAAGAACCATACAATCCTATCAATCGAAGCAGAAAAGACATTTAACAAAATTCAGCACGCTTTCTTAATAAAAACCCTTGAGAAAGTCCGGATAGAAGGAACATACTTACAAATCATTAAAGCCATTTATGAAAAGCCCACAGCTAACATCATCCTCAACAGGGAAAAACTGAGAGCTTTTTCCTTGAGATCAGGAACACGACAGGGATGCCGACTCTCACCGCTGTTGTTTAACATAGTGTTGGAGGTTCTAGCATCAGCAATCAGACAACAAAAGGAAATCAAAGGCATCAAAATTGGCAAAGATGAAGTCAAGTTTTCACTTTTTGCAGATGACATGATACTATACATGGAAAATCTGATAGACTCCACCAAAAGTCTGCTAGAACTGATACATGAATTCAGCAAAGTTGCAGGATACAAAATCAATGTACAGAAATCAGTTGCATTCTTATACACTAACAATGAAGCAACAGAAAGACAAATAAAGAAACTGATCCCATTCACAATTGCACCAAGAAGCATAAAATACCTAGGAATAAATCTAACCAAAGATATAAAAGATCTGTATGTGAAAACTATAGAAAGCTTATGGAGGAAATTGAAGAAGATATAAAGAAATGGAAAGACATTCACTGCTCATGGATTGGAAGAATAAATATTGTCAAAACGTCAATACTACCCAAAGCTATCTACACATTCAATGCAATCCCCATCAAAATTGCACCAGCATTCTTTTCAAAACTAGAACAAGCAATCCTAAAATTCATATGGAACCACAAAAGGCCCCGAATAGCCAAAGTAATTTTGAAGAAGACCAAAGCAGGAGGCATCACAATCCCAGACTTTAGCCTCTACTACAAAGCTGTCATCATCAAGACAGCATGGTATTGGCACAAAAACAGACACATAGACCAAGGGAATATAATAGTAACCCCAGAACTAGACCCACAAACGTATGGCCAACTCATCTTTGACAAAGCAGGAAAGAACATCCAATGGAGAAAAGACAGTCTCTTTAACAAATGGTGCTGGGAGAACTGGACAGCAACATGCAGAAGGTTGAAACTAGAGCACTTTCTCACACCATTCACAAAAATAAACTCAAAATGGATAAAGGACCTGAATGTGAGACAGGAAACCATCAAAACCCTAGAGGAGAAAGCAGGAAAAGACCTCTCTGACCTCAGCCGTAGCAATCTCTTACTCGACACATCCCCAAAGGCAAGGGAATTAAAAGCAAAAATGAATTACTGGGACCTTATGAAGATAAAAAGCTTCTGCACAGCAAAGGAAACAACTAACAAAAGTAAAAGGCAAGCAACAGAATGGGAACAGATATTTGCAAATGACATATCGGACAAAGGGCTAGTATCCAAAATCTATAAAGAGCTCACCAAACTCCACACCCGAAAAACAAATAACCCAGTGAAGAAAAGGGCAGAAAACATGAATAGACACTTCTCTAAAGAAGACATCCGGATGGCCAACAGGCACATGAAAAGATGCTCAACGTCGCTCCTCATCAGGGAAATATAAATCAAAACCACACTCAGATATCACCTCACGCCAGTCAGAGTGGCCAAAATGAATGAATCAGGAAACTATAGATGCTGGAGAGGATGTGGAGAAACGGGAACCCTCTTGCAATGTTGGTGGGAATGAAAACTGGTGCAGCCACTCTGGAAAGCAGTGTGGAGTTTCCTCAGAAAATTAAAAATAGACCTACCTTATGACCCAGCAATAGCACTGCTAGGAATTTACCCAAGGGATACAAGAGTACTGATGCATAGGGGCACTAGTACCCCAATGTTTATAGCAACACTCTCAACAATAGCCAAATGATGGAAAGAGCCTAAATGGCCATCAGTTGATGAATGGATAAAGAAATTGTGGTTTATATACACAATGGAGTACTACGTGACAATGAGATAGAATAAAATATGGCCCTTTGTAGCAACATGGAAGGAACCAGAGAGTGTGATGCTAAGTGAAATAAGCCATACAGAGAATGACAGATACCATATGTTTTCACTCTTATGTGGATCCTGAGAAACTTAACAGAAACCCATGGGGGAGGGGAAGGAAAAAAAAAAAAGAGGTTAGAGTGGGAGAGAGCCAAAGCATAAGAGGCTCTTAAAAACTGAGAAGAAACTGAGGGTTGATGGGGGGTGCGAGGCAGGGGAGGGTGGGTGATGGGTATTGAGGAGGGCACCTTTTGTGATGAGCACTGGGTGTTGTATGGAAACCAATTTGACAATAAATTTCATATATTGAAAAAATAAATAAATAAATAAATAAATAAATAAATAAATAAATAAAATTTCCAAATATATGAATCTTCCTGGTTATTTTTTAGTTTTTGAAATTTTTTTGTTTCATTGTGATCAGAGAATATGCTCTGTATGATTTCAATTAGTTGAAATTTACTGAGACTTGCCTTATGACCAATGCAATAGTTAATTTTTGTAAATGTTCATGCTTGAAAGTAATGTGTTTTCTTCACATTTTCGAGAAGCAAGAGCAAATGGGAAGGTAACACCCCCTGTACTTCTTCTGGGCAACAAGTATTTTAGGTACAGAAGCAACAGATAACAAATATGCAAATTATCTTTGCTTACCAGATTCAAGGGTCAGTTCATAGGGATCTACTGAGGCCAGATGTCAGACTACATAAAGGAAATTGATATTATATCTATATCTATTATTATATTCAATTGTGTAGGGGTTTGGGGCTGCATTACTGATAAATAATCAAGAGATGAAGTTCCAGTTGGTAGACCTTCAATACAAGGCAGCTAACCTTGGCTCCGAGTTCTGTGCTACCACCTAAGCATCCATGGTTACATCATTCCTCACGTAATCAAGAAGCTGGAGTTCAAGCCTTGCTTTTATAACTCTTTGATGTCTTGAACCAATGGCTTGACCGCTGACCTTAGAACTCTGCCAAGATCAATTGCTTTACAAGTTCAACTGTAATTTATTTTCATGGAACTCTGCAGAAGATCAATTGTATCTATGGACAGCCCACCTAAAGGACTCAGTTTTGAGTAAATTGGCCCACATGGATCCACTTACAGTAGGTCAACTCTAATTTTGCCTTCCATATTGATGTTTTTATTCCAGGTGATGATTTTATGCTCAGTCTGTGTGTTACTAAAAGGAGTTTAATGAACTCCACTATGGTAATAAATTTGTCTGTTTCCCCTTGCAGTTTTGTTCAGTATTGGATTAAAATTTTATGACTCTAGGGGCGCCTGGGTGGCTTGGTCGGTTAAGCGTCCGACTTCGGCTCAGGTCATGATCTCACGGTCTGTGAGTTCGAGCCCCGCGTCGGGCTCTGTGTTGACAGCTCAGAGCCTGGAGCCTGTTTCGGATTCTGTGTCTCCCTCTCTCTCTGCTCCTCCCCTGTTCATGCTCTGTCTCTCTCTCTCTGTCTCAAAAATAAATAAACGTTAAAAAAAAAAAATTAAAAAAAAAAAATTTTATGACTCTATGATTAAGTAAGTATAAATTAAAATTTGAATATTTTTATTAAGTCAATATTATTAAAAAGTGAAAAATTTTGTGTCTAGTGTTACTTTTTCATTTTAAAGTTTATTTTATTTGTGTTACTAAAGCTATTTAGGTTTCTCCTGGTTCATAGATACACAATTTATCTTTTCTCAACTCTTTTCATTCAAAATTTCAGCCTTTTTAAGATATATTTCTTTTAAACAGCACATAGGTAGCATTTCAAAAATCTAATCTTTGCTATTTATTGCATAATTCACATTTACAGTTGACCCTAGAATTGCATGAGTCCATTCATGCAGAATTTTTAGTACAATACTGTAAGTGTATTTTCTCTTCCCTATAATTTTCTTAACAAAATTTTCTGTAACTTACTTTATTGTAAGAATACATAATATAATACATAAATATACAAAATATGTGTTAATTGATTATTTATGTTATCAGTAAGGCTTCCAATCAATAGTAGGCTATTAAAAGTTAAGTTTTGGAGGAGTCAAAAATTATTCGCAGATTTCTGACTGTGCAGGGTGTTGTCGTCCTTAACATTATTCAAGGTCATTATTCAAGGTCAACTACACTGTCATTATTGATTAATATAAACAGTAAGCATAACATTTTATAACATTTGTTCTATACATTTCAAATTTTCCATGTTTCTTATCTTCTTTGTTGACTTCTTTCTTGCATTAAATGTTTTACCACTCTTTTTCCCCTTTACAAATTTGGAGATTATATGCTATATATTTTCAGAGGTTGTCTTGGAATATTCAACACACATATTTAAATTACCTGTGTCTAGTTTAACCAATGCTTTTTAAACATCCTCCAGACAGATTAAGGATCTTAAATGATTATATTTGCCTTACTTCCAAATTCTGTTATTATGCCCATGATATCTTCATTATTTTATTTAATTCTTTAAAACACTCCACATGACATTATTTTTACTGCTTAATCCACTCAATATTTATTAAGATTTAATCATAAGTTTAGTTTTTTTTCAAATGGTTATTTATTTTTACCTCATTCATTGTGCACTTGGGATCGCATTCCTTCTGTCTCAAGCATCTTATTGATGCTTACTAACGATCTGATGTTCTCAAACCCTTTAGTTTTCTTGGTTGAAAAATGTCTTTCATTTGTCAGTTATCATAAAGACAGTTTTCCCTGCATATAAAATCTTATGTTGGCAGTTCTTTGTAAGTAAAGATATTTTTCTATTACCTGCTAGCTCCCATCAATGCTGGTATTCTATCATAAGGTTAAAATGTTTGTGGGGTTTTTTTGTTTGTTTGTTTGTTTTTTGTTTCTTGTTTGTTTTTGTTTTAATCTGTAGCTCTAGTTTCAATTTTCTGTCTTTACTGTTGTTTTTGTTTGTTTGTTTGCTTTTTTTTTGTCCGACCCTAGATGTGCCTCATTCTTTATATTTTTCCTGGTTGGAGTGGGTTGTGCTAATTGAAACTTTAGATTCATTTCTTGTATTACTTCTAGAAAACTTTGTCCCGTTGTATATTCAGATATGGCCTCTATCCAGTTCCTTCTCTACCCCAATCATTTTACCCTTGCTCCTCCATGTTTCTGAATCTTTATCCTAACTTTTTATCTCTGTGATTCATCCCTCAAGATTCTTCTGACTTATCTTCAGAAATTCTCTCTTGAGGATTATCTATTCTGCTCTTCAACCTATCCACTGGGTTTTAAATGTTGGCCATTACACTTTTCAAAAACATCAATTGGATTTTTGTTTTCAGAGTTACCTGGTCACATTTTATAGTTTCCCCCTCCCTGGGGAAATTTTCAAGAAAGACTTCCTTTTTTTTTCATTTCTCTAAACAGTAAACATACTTGTTTCATAACCCGTGTGTCTGCAACACTCATTCTTCTGTATATGTGTGTGTAGGTCTGTATGTGTTAATTCGCTCTATTCTCTCTCATAGCATCTTTCCTGTGTCTGCTTAGGTTTGTTTGTTTGTTTTGGTTTGGTTTTGTCCCACGTGTCCTCATTCTCAAAAGATTATTTGTGTGGATCGGGGCCTAGGATGAAAGTTCCTTCTTCTAAAATAGTATCTATAATCTATAAACTATCTGAGGCACTGAAACTAAATGGACAATTTGAGGATTCTTTTAACAAGCACCTAGTAGAACTACCACTTGGAATATTTTAAACTAAATCCTTGGCTTTATTTTTTTGGATTTTGGTTTTGTTTTGGATTTTTATTGTTTTTTGTTTGTTTGGTTGGCTGGTTGTTTTTTTGGGGGAGGTGGGGAGCACATGGGGCTAGATTGCTGTTATAAGATCTCAGAATCGCTGCTTCTCTCCTATCTGATTCTGGGCCATAGTATGTATGCTTTCTAATCCTTGTGATGTAGTGGAGGGAAGTTTACATGGGTTCATCTTTACCCTTATGTTACTGTCTCCTTGTGCCTTCAGCCTACTATGAATGGGTCTCCAGTTGGCTAACGTCCTTGAAGTGGCCTGAGTTGTTTAGCTTTTTAGTTGCTTTTGGTTGAGGTTTAGTGCAAATAACCTGCCCTATATTAGTTTAAGAAATTGTATTAGGTGGGCACCTAGATGGCTCAGTCAGTTAAGCATCTGACTCTGGCTCAGGTCATGGTCTCATAGCTCATGAATTTGAGCCCTGCATTGAGCTCTGTGCTGACAGCTTAGAGCCTGGAGCCTGCTTCAGATTCTGTGTCTCACCCTCTTTCCCCCCCACCCCCCATTTGTGCTCTCTCTCTCTCTCAAAAATAAACATTAAAAAATTAAAAATATATATTTTAGGAATAATATTATAACACAGCTTATTATAGCCACATATTAATTTCACAAAATAATTTAACGTTAGAACTGCTATATCCTATTTATTTTATTATTTTTTTTTCTTTCTCATAAGGGGCATAATAGCATACCAATTTGATTATCAGTGTGCATTTAACTGGTGGAGTGTCAATGGCCCCAAACTCCCAACTATTTGGAAAAAATAAACAGACAAATGAAAAATCCTAAGTAGCTTATTTTAAGCAAACAGGAAATCAAAACCACTGCGGCAGAATTTACAAAACCTAAATTAGAACATTATATATTACAAATTATAAAAATGTTCATAATAACTACAAGCCCTCTCTAAAGAAAATAATGTTAATATAATTTTTAAAAATCAGAGACTTCCGCTTCTAGGGACATGCACTGAATGTGCTTTCTCTCTTTCCCCCACTAAGTACAACAAAGACCCATGGAATTATATATAAAACAAATAGGTAGAGAGAAAGAAGCTGGTTTTCTAGAGACCTTGGGAGTCAGGTAACCACATAACAGTGAGGTTTCTTGTTCATCCATCATCCTTAATATCCTACATTGGATACTGGAGACACTGGCAACCTGGAAACCCTGTGGCACAGATAACAAAAAAAGGAAGACTTCCTTCCACCTGGAGTTTGCTCTCTGCAGCCAAAAGACCAGGAAAGGGGAAGAAAATTTTTAGACAATGAACACTCTAGCCCAGTCAAGTGTTACCCACATACAGTCACACATATACAAATGTGGCCTTCACCTTACTCATACTAGCCAAGTCAAAGGGGGAGCCTGGATTCCCACCCTTGCCAAGTTGTAATGAGACACCTCTCCCGCCAGTGTCTATGGAAACTAGTTGAGGAGCCCTAAATGGTAATATTGAGGTGTGTTTCCAGGTCCTTATAGGGGTCGTTCCAAGAGAAACCTACTGGAGCCCCAGGACTTTCACCACCACTCAGAAGTGAGACCAACCACTCTGCATTGTCAGGAGAGACCATGTGGGGATGCTGAATGTCCATCCCCACACATAACACATAACTAGTGATATCACCTTCATCCACCTCACTAAGGTGGTGTGAGAGGAGGCCAAAGAAAAGGAATGATTTATACCACCTTTCAGTGGTAACAAGGTCACACCTCAACGATGTCAGGGAAAATCATTTGGTGGGTGGTAACAAGGAGTCCATGACCTTTTGAGCCAAGAGGGAGGCACAGTGAGATGCCTGAACCCCTGCTGTCATTCAGAAGTGGTGAGGAGCCCACCTCCTGATGTCAATGGAAGCTAATTATAACATCTGGAAATTCACCACTTGCCTGGAAACGAGGTGGAAACTCCCCTAAACGTACTTGAACGCTGACAGAGGACTCCTCCTAAAACATAATATATTAATAGATTCCACCTTAAACAACAATGCCCCTAATGCCCAGGTTTCAGAAAAATATCACGTATTATGCCAAGAACCAGGAAGATCTTAAAGGAGAAAAGATAATGTTAAGATGCTGTCACTGAGATGACACAGACACTTGGATTATCTGACAGTATTTTAAAGCAGTCACCATCATGGGATGCCTGGGTGGCTCAGTCAGTTGAACATCTCTTGATTTCAGCTCAGGTCATGATCTCATAGTTCATGAGTTTAAGCCCCACTTTGGGCTCTGTGCTGAGTGTGGAGCCTGCTTGAGATTCTTTCGTCTCTCTCTCTCTCTCTCTCTCTCTCTCTCTCTCTCTGCCACTCCCCTACTTGTGCTTTTTTTTCTGTCTCTCTCAAAATAAGTAAATAAACTTAAATAAAAAGAACGCAGCCACCATCTAATGTTGTAATGAGATGTTCCAGACATACTTGAAACAAATGAAAATGTTTAAGTGTCAGCAAATAAATAGAAAGTTTAGAAAATACATAGAAGTTAGATCAACATAGATAGATAGATAGATATAGATAGATATAGATATAGATATAGATATAGATATAGATATAGATATAGACATAGACATAGACACAAAAGTAGACATTTTAGGATTAAAAATTGAAATAACCAAAATAAAATAGCTACATAGCCTCAACAGCAAATTGTAGAGGACAGAGGAAAGAATCAGTGAACCGGAAGATAGAACAATGGCAATTACACATTCTGAAATACAAGGTGGAAATAGTCTGGAACAAATTAACAAAGCCTTAGGGATCTATGAAACTACAAGAACGATGTCAGATTCCTTCCCCCATCCCATTTCCTCCCTTCTTTCCTCCCTCCTCTCCTCTCTCTCTTTCTCTCTGGGCGTCTCTCTTTCTTCCTTTGTTTTTGTTGAGGGAGGAGTTCTTCAGAAGAACTATGCTAGTCCAGGCTGATGAAAGTGTACTTTCCAGCACTACAAAGTCACACAGAGCCTAAACTCATGCAAACGATCCAGGGGTTACCAGGAAAGAATGACAGCAGTTGGGACGAATGTAAAGAAAGATGGGAGTGGATTGTTGATTGAAGCAAAAAAAAAAAAAAAAAAAAAAAAGAAACTGAAAATTCAAAACACATGCTCTTTCTGAGACTTTGAAGAAAGGACAAAAATGGGGTCCCAAGGTGTGCTGAAGGCTTAAATGGCCAAGAGGCAAGCTTAACAGGACACACAAGACACGTCTCTAATGTTTACACTTCTTTAACATCTTTCCAGTTGCTGTGTTATGAGACTGTACTTCAGTGAAGCCAGATACAAAAACTTGTAAAATCAATGCAAGGCATCAAGAGATGGAAAAGAGCCACTACAAAAGTGTAATTACCTAAATACTTGTCAGTGAGATCATCTTTGCTGCAGCAGTATTGTTCAAGGAGAGGGAAAGGGCCTTAAGAGAGTTCCACAAAACTTGTGAAAAAGGGAAAATTGAGGCTATCATGCATTTTGTTATAATCAACTAACCTCATCTAAATATAAATAAATAAATAAATAAATAAATAAACAAACAAGTAAGTAAAAATAAGAATATTTGTCATACCATATATAAAAACACAATTCTTTTTTTTTGGAACATAAAAATGATAATCATTCATTTTAAATTTATTTGTTGAGTGCCTACTATGCACCTGTCATTATTCTAAGCACCAGGGTAACAAACAGAACATAGACATCAGCGCCATTCTCATGAGCTTTACATTATAGTGGGAGAAAGATAAGAGTAAATAAAATTAATAAAAAATCAATAAAGCAACAACAAACAAATGGAAAGTCCACTTGCGAAGAACAATAATATGTTTGCAAATTATTCTAAAAATTAGCCTTCCAAGAAGAGATTAATATATTTACTTATTTACATTTTTACCAACGAACTTCTGGGAAGGTGGCAGTGTGTTTGTTCATCCCTGAATCCCTCTCCCTCCCCAAATCTCTACATTATGAAATAATGTAACAAAGGGAGGCATCCAAACCACCCTCAAGTGAAATCCCTCTAGCTCCTCCTGAACGTTCCAGACAAGAAAGCAGGGACCAAATTTCATTATCCTTAGTCCTCAAGGAGATCCAAGCAAACAGATATTCCTAAGTAAAATTGACTTTTTTTTTTACTTGCAAGTGCCAATCAGTGAAAAATACAATGACCAGTAGTACATTTGGGTGCCACTACCTTGATTTTTGCTAAGGCATCACAGTGTTACCCATCATTGCTTTTGTATCATGATTGCAAAAGTAAACACAGTTCTTCCATGAGGTTAAAGAAAACTGAAGAAATTTGGGGGCACCTAGGTGGCTTAGTCAGTTAAGCATCCGACTCTTGGTTTCTGCTCGGGTCATGATCTCACGGTACACGAGTTTAAGCCACACATCGTGCTGTCAGTGTGGAGCCTGTTTGGGATTCTCTGTCTCCATCTCTATGGCCCTCCCCCATTGTACTCTCTTTCTCTCTCAAAATAAATAAATATACTTTAAAATGTAAGAAATTTAAATACATTACTCAACACTGTGAATATTTCAGTTTCATTTGTGCTTGGTGCCAAACATTCATATAAAACAAGATCTTCCTGGCTGCTTAGTTTGTGCCCTTACCAGATAAATACAAACAAATGGGCAAGTCCAGCCATATCTGTAGATTCACTGATTTGTAAGAGAAAAGTACGGTTCTGAAGATATTATCAAAACTCCATTCTAAAAGAAGGTAGTTCAACGTTTCCTCACAAAATCTGGCAACTATGTAACCAAAGCACTTTTTTTCCAAAATTAAAATAGATACACTTTTCTGACGAAGAGCTTTTACATTTATATTTCTACATAAATCAGTTTCAGAAGTGGAACAGTAGTGGTTTACTTGCCATCATGAAAGATGAAGACATTAACATGTTACCATTCCTTCCACCCAGTCCACCACCCACAACTCTTAGTGACAAGGGTTTTTCTCCAAAGGAAGAATTTTTAAATTATTTTTATGTCACATAGCTATCATTTGAAGAATTATAGTGCTTTCATACTATGTATTATAATGTATCATAGTTGATATAAACTTGATTTCATTTTTAAATGGACAACATGTTCTCTATAAGTTATTTCACATGCAAATTCATGTTTCCTATGAATAGATTCCTTGGTCAAGCTTGAAGTGCTTGTTTATTTGTTTTCCTCCATTAAATATCAGTGGTAATAAAGCTGTTGAATCTTTTCATATCTGAGAATGTCTTGCTTGGGATTCACACATGTGCAACAACTTAACTGCATGTGGAAATAAATATTAACAGATATCTCTTCAAAGCTATAGATTCTATTATACTTTATTCTGGAATTTGAACACGGTGTAATTGAGTAGAAGTCTGAGAACAGCCTATTTTTCCCCCTTTGGACTTTAGTCCAATCTCAATGTTTGTAGGATTTTTTTCATTATGCTTAAAATTAAATACTTACTCAAAAATATAACCTCATACATGTTACTTATACTTATACTAGAGAATTACTAGACAATGTTAATCAACAAATTCCTTTAGCACAAAAATTTTCCTCCTACTTTATTTCGGGAAATTGCTTTGTTCATTATTATGTTTTCTGTTTGAGAAATCAAACCTTATAAATTTTACTTGCTATTGTCTGTTTTCCTTGCAATACTTTTCTTGAAATCACTAGTTCTGATATATTAAATTCTGTGATCATATTACCTGTATATGTGAATTGGTCTATTTGCTCGCATAGATACATTTTTAGTCCACATTCTGTTTGTTTGTTTGTTGGTTGGTTGGTTGGTTGGTTGGTTGGTTTTGTGAGGGGGCTGCAGGGCCGAGAGAGAGAATCCTAAGCAGGCTTTGCTGTCAGCACAGAGCCCAACAGTAGACTGGATCCTACGAACCATGAGATGTGACCTGAACTAATCAAAAATTGGATGCTTAACCAACGAAGCCACTCAGGTGCCCCTTAGCCTACATTCTTAACATCATAACTTTTATCTATAGTTCCATAGTGTTAACACTTCTGTCATTTTCCTTTAGAAAACAAAGTAATTTTGCCTAAAGTTCTATTCTTTCCTAGAGCTGAGTTGTCCCAAACTCTGCATGTTCTCTGAAAATACCAATTTTTCCAGTTTTCTTTTTTTTTTGAAGTGATTTTTACAGCTCCTGTGGTTTGTCTGTATTGTTTGTTCATCTCTGAATAAAAACATCTCTAACCAGTCTTCCTTTTTCTCTGAAAAGATTCTTCCTGGCAACTTTGTTTACCATTGTATCACTTCAGTCACCCCTGTGTGAATAAAGGTAACAGGCAAGTTGCCACAGATTTCTAAACTCTGTAGGGCAACTATATCTCTAACCAGCCGGAAGTCCAGCATTTTCGTGGCTTAACATAACAGACATTTGTTTCCTGCCTACAAAACAATCCTGTGTTGGTGTTCCTGGTCTGAGATAATTAGGGGATCTAGACCTCTTCCGTCTGATCGCTGTAGGATTCACTAGGGTCCTCCTTTTTTGTTTTCACCTGGCTAGTAGAAGGGTAAGAACAAGAGTATATGGAGAAAAACTTATCTGCTATTTAAACTGCCCTGGGGGAGAGTAACTCTTTGTACTTGTTAGCCTTTAATTGACTCAGTGATGGCCCATAGCCATACCTACAAATGGAGGAGAGGGGTTCCTGGGCAGCTTCTGTATATTTCTGTATACCAACGTAATGGGAGGGAGGAGGACACATGTTGATGGACGTCTTCCACCTCTGCCTAGTCTGTCTCTCTGACCATTATCAGTGAACATCCTTCTCAGAGCTAGTACACATTCATGCCTCTCCAAAAGACAAGCCAAAGCCCCATCCAGTAGCAATACCCAACTCAGAGTTCAGGCTCCCTGCCTTCATTTCTGGTTGTGATTTCACACATCATCTTGTCCCTCACCACCGAGCAGGAAAGAATCCCATTCGGTAAACGGAAGCATAAGAAACCTCGGTTATATGCGTCCACAGTGAGCTAAGTACCTGCTGGGCAGGTGTTAGGAAAACTCCTGCCCTGCCAATGGGGGAAGGTCCTTGTTTGGATGCTGCTTCTGCTCTCTGGGAATAATGACCTTGTCCACGTTTCTCCACATGCCCTTGGCACGGCCTTCGGGGTTAAAACTCTTTGCCTCTCCTCTAGTTGTTTCTAAGGTGCCACTGGGGAGCGTGCATTCCTTGGAGGACATACAGCTCCTTCCTTGTGCCGTCTTCAAACACACCCTTCTACCTTCTGCTTCGTGGTACTGATGCTGGCACTAGTCAAGCCACACTTCTGCTTTGCCCGCTGGCTCCCGCGTAGCTTCTGCCAATAGGGGCACGGAAGGAAAGCTGCTAGGCAGAAGTAGAGAGAAGAAATGTGTTCTTTCCTATCTGCACCCCAGAGATGTTTCTTCACCACAGCTGCAGGAGCGACTGGTCCTTCTTCCATCTGAATCCCAGAATTTGGCGTTTGTCCAACACTTGCAGGGATAGCCAGCTTGCATCTCCCTCAGAGGCACAAATATCAGCCCAGCAGTTCTCAGCATCACAGTGATGGAACCCCTTCTCGAGACATCTAAGATTTAATACTTTCAAATTCTGCTTTGTTCCTCCAGCCCTCGGGAAAATAGGTGCCTCCTGAAGTGACTGCCTCTAAAAATATCTTAGTCTTGTCTTTTTAGCCTTTATAGTTATCTAGTTACCAAATTTATATCTGATCAGCAGTTCTTTATCTTATATTATCTCTGTTAAAATAGCTGTCATGATTTCCCACGCCTGACCGGACCATAGATGATGCCGACATTGCCACCAGCAGGGGTACTGAGAAGTGGAAACTCAAGACGAGGTTTGGGCATATCCGTTGGGTTGTATCTTTGGGTTTGAACACAACATTGGCTACTTGCCAATGGGTAATGGGAGTCTCTCTAATCCATGGAATATCATGGCCCCATGATTAACCCAAATTTCACTCATGGTTATTGTGATAAATTAGAACTAAAGAAATTGTTGGGTGACCAATGAACTGCCAGTATTCATTTGTAGTAATTATCATGACTACAAGAGTTTGGTATGGGACAGATTTTTATGATTATTCTGGAGCATCTATAGAGAGATTACAAACTAAGGCAATTAGACTCTCAACTCAAGTCACAGAGAATGAAAATACTTCTAATGAAACCTTAAATTCTCTCTTTTTTCTTATAGCCACAGAGATAGTATTTCTGAAAATAAAACCAAAATTGGATTGTGTGGGTTATAGAATTATAACACAATCTGAATTCACAGACTCACCAGTCTTTCCTGTAGAAGTTAAAACTTACAACAGGGACTTCTGGGGGCACCTGAGTAGCTCAGTCAGTTGAGCATCCAACTCTTGATTTTGGCTCAGGTCATGATCCCAGGGTTGTTGGATCAAGCCCCGCATCAGGCTCCACACTGAGCATGAAGCCTGCTTAATTAAGATTCTCTCCTTCTCGCTCTCTAATAAAATCATAATTAAAAAGAGAACGGGGACTTCTGGTTGGAGTCATATGAAACTAAGAATATTGGAGCTACACCTCACTGTGGGTTTCATTGACATAGAAGGACCTTTCCCTACCCAGTGTGAGAAAACTAATCTTTTTCTTTAAAATCTTATATTAAGTTTATCTAGGGAAGATGCTTTATATAAAGATATCAATTATCCCCAAGAGCCCACCCCAACCAATCTTTGCTGCCATTGGACCCACAACTATGGTAATATATTAGCATGTTCCACATGTCAATTACAAAGTCTGATTCAGTAGGAAGTAACTTACACATTCAAAGTTTTGCAGTTTTGTTTCATTAATTTAATTAAGCAGAAACCCAAGGTATGTGTATATTGTCATTCAAAAGCTGTTAGACCAGGGAATACAGAATACAACACCAAATCAGATGTTCTGTTTTTTTTTTTTTTTAATTTTTTTTTTTTAACGTTTATTTATTTTTGAGACAGAGAGAGACAGAGCATGAACGGGGGAGGGTCACAGAGAGAGGGAGACACAGAATCTGAAACAGGCTCCAGGCTCTGAGCTGTCAGCACAGAGCCCGACGCAGGGCTCGAACCCACGGACCGTGAGATCATGACCTGAGCCGAAGTCGGACACTTAACCGACCGAGCCACCCAGGCGCCCCAGATGTTCTGTTTTGTTGTTTGTTTGTTTGTTTGTTTGTTTGTGTTTTGGTTTTAGTTTTGGGTTTGGTTTTTTATAGGGGTGCACTTGTTAGAGATTTTAGGAATATCTCCTATATTTCATTTGGTTAATTGACTGCACTTGGCTTAGCAATGACTGATATATAATGAGTTTGAGATGTCAGAACTTCCTTCTCAAACATAGAGGATCCCTAACAGCTGCATGAGATAGAAATGTCAGAGAGGATTTATCATATGCATTCTTTTACCTCATCCTCTAAGACACCCCAGAGACCAGTATCCTCAGTAAGGCATTGAAAAATCTAGTGAGGGAAAGCTCTATGGTGCTGTCCTGTCTTGGCCAGGAATGATGATGGCAAAGACCACCATTAAACTTCCTGATTTCAGTGGGAATTATAAAATCCCAGAGTAGCAGAGGCCAAATCATCGTGTTTGATTATTAAAGATGAGGCAGGTGCATTTATCCTAATGTTCAGCAGGTACCAAATGGTTATCAGAATGTTTAATTGCAGGATCTTGATCAGTAGCTCATTCATGATAATGTTCCTAGGAATGAAATAAATGGGTGTTTCCTTGTGTAACAGGAAAAAATCCTGTTTGGTGGCCAGAAACATGAACCGATCACCACTATGGAGAGTTGCACCTTCTCACCCTATTTTCAAATCTAAGCCAGTTTGCTTTTTTTTCTTTTTTTTTTAATTTTTTTAACATTTATTTATTTTTTGAGAGAGAGAGAGAGAGAGAGAGAGAGAGAGACAGGGCATGAGTGGAGGGGTAGAGAGAGAGGGAGACACAGAATCTAAAGCAGGCTCCAGGCTCTGAGCTGTCAGCACAGGGCCCGATGTAGGGGGTCAAACTCACAAGCTGTGAGATCACGACCTGAGCCGAAGTTGGATGCTTAACTGACTGAGCCACCCAGGTGCCCCCAGTTTGCAGTCTTCTTGATTGAAGGAGAGGCTCATTTCCCTTGAGTAAACACTCTGCAGTTCTGTCACTGTAAATCATCCTCCAAAACTTCTTCTGAGAAATTGATGACCAATTACTTGAAAAACTGTGTCTTGGGGAGAAGAGATATGTAGATTTTTCAGAGATTACTAGATACTAGCCCTGTGACACTAATTCCTGGGCACTGAGTCCTGGCCACTGTGGTCCATGGTTTAAAATGGGGCATGTGGTGGAGTTTTAACCCAAAGTCATAAGAGTGACCCACATACCTAGTAGATCTGCATATCCCTCCTGTGTCTGTGGTTATTTCCTCATTTACTGAATGTATACTTGGAATGGCTATTCTTAAATGATGGCAGGATGCTCCCATTAAATCACAGGATTTTGACACGCGGCTCAAGCTCTCTTTGATAGTCTCTTTCCTTCAGGAACAATGTAGGCTTCTGATCTATTTGCATTCTATTCTGTTCAAAATCCCAGGAACCACACTAATAGTTACCACTTAGACTAAGACAAAGTTCTCAAACCCTTTTTTTTTCCTTCCTTGCCTTATTTATGGAGCTTAAATCATTTAATAGGTGCTACCATAGGGTCATCTAAAAGAAATAGGCTATAATGAGGAGGCAATACCATTAATCTAATCTGGTCCTCCAAGTTATAGTAGGAATATATTTTACCAAATATTTGCCTGTTTATTATTATAGGCCTCTAACTTTTACATGTTTTTTTTTTCTCTCTGCCTTAGGAGAGGCTATGAGAAGAAGGGACTTTGAAGCATACACTTCCCATTACCTAGGGCTCCTGGCTATGCTGTCACTGCCTGAATGAAGAGCTAGAAAGAGAGTGCCATGTCTAAAAGCCAAAGAAAGCTGTGGCCTGCAGGAGCCTACACCTGTAAGGAGGGTCCAGGGGAGACCGCATGCTCTGTGGTAGCCTAGTGCGTGGGCTAGTCTAGAACCATGAAGAGACAACCCTTTCTTCCCCCACGATTCCCCCTGTCCTTTCTATTACAAGGCATGAAATTGTGCCACTCATAAAAAGAAATATTTGCAGGACCCAGCTTTTTTTTAATGACAAAGCAGGAAAAAGCATGAGTTTATAGTTGAGTGGTGATAGGTTGATAAGGGGCACAGCTGGTAATAACACAGCGCCTCTGTTCAGGAGACACCTGCATCAGAGGGTCACATGGTAGCATTCAGACAGGAAGGGGCCAGGCAAATGGACTTCGTGAAGGAGCCTCCCTTTCTCATGCTGTGTCCAGGGACTGAGAGATGGCATTTTTGTGGCAACCGCCATTTCTGGTACAGTTCAAGTTGTCCATGCATTCAGTGGCTCATGGGGAATTGAGAGAATATGAGGCTTAGAAGTTTTTTAATTTACATTCATTCTATTGAAATACAAGATAAATCAACTGTAGGTCAGCTTGCTGGTGTTAAGGAGTTTCAGAATCCCACTGGTATCCATCCCCTGCTTTGGTGTGAGCCTGTCTCATTAGTGCAAAGTTGAGAGAGGAAAAACTCAGAGTCTCTGTCTTTTACGATTTGAAGATGGCATATATTATCCACCATGCAGCTGTCTTTGTTGCTTTTAGTCTACACTTGTGAAAGTAGCTTCCACTAGTTTATCTTCTGGATCTATGAGAATTCCCCACTGATGCTAGAGTCCCCCGTGTACCATCCTGGATGCCAGTCTTTGAACTTCCAAACTGGGATATCAGTTATTTTCCTTAAATCTCTACACTTACTTCCTGCATATCATACTGCCTCCTAAGAAGAGGAGTTATATTTCCACTAAAGCTTAGGTCTAGTCTTCCTTATGTTTGGTCATATATCCAGATCCTTGGGCATTTCCTGTTGTAAAAGTCAGTTGAATTATGGCATTGTGACTAGGAATGATTTACTAACTTTCAATTAAGTAAATGTAATGAAAAGCTAATTGCAGGAGAGACATGTATTAAATGCTGTTAAATCTGTATAAAGAAAAAAGTAATCCTCGATGATCTTGTAATTCACAAGGATCTATCATTAATTTTAGGGGCATGTCTTTTTAGTTCCTTTACCTGTGCAAGTTTAATATATTTTAATTTATGCTAAAATAAAGTTTATCCTTTTAAAAGTAGGATATAATATTAAATCCTTGTGAATGTCGTTTGTAATGTTTGCACAGAATTTACTAATATCAGTGTGCTGTGTTTGAAGTAGTCACTCTACTACATTTGGAATTGGTATTGGATCTGATTTTTCTCTATTATGCCTAGGTTTACAAATAAGCAAAATCAAACACAAAATGGTTTCCCTAAATTTACATTTTGTAAAAAGAGATTTAAAAAGGTCAAATTTATGGGATGCCTGGGTGGCTCATCAGTTAAGTGTCCGACTTCAGCTCAGGTCATGATCTCCTGGTTTGTGAGTTTGAGCCCCACATTGGGCTCTGTGCTGACAGTTCAGAGCCTGGAGCCTGCTTCAGACTCCGAGTCTCCCTCTCTCTGCCCCTTACCCCCCACCATTCACACTCTCTTTCTCAAAAATAAATAAAACAAATAAAATAAAAACATTTAATAAAAAAGGTCAAATTTCAAAATTGAAAATTGTGAAATATTAGGTCTTGATATATATTGATAACTGTTTTCTTTCTTTTTTTAAAGTTTATTTATTTATTTTGAGAGAGAGAGCAAACACGAGTATGGGAGGGGCAGACACAGAGGGAGAGAAAGGATCACAAGCAGGTTCTGTGCTATCAGCGTGGAGCCCCACACTGGGCTCTGTCTCATGACCCTGAGTCATGATCTGAGCCAAAATCAAGAGTCAGACACTTAACTGACTGAACCTCCCAGACACCCATGACAATTTTTTTCTCAAATAATTTTTCTTCTTAACAAGAATTATGATGACATCATCTTAATGAAATCATCACCAGCACCAACACATGTTGAAGGGACATCCTTGAAGGGATATTGTCAACTTTGTAATATCCTTTGTGCCTAATATCTTTCTAAAAACCTGGTGCTAGAAATTTCTATCATGTGACATTACAACTGTCTGTCTCTGAAAGTCCCCAACTGTCCCCCATATGCTTGGGGATTATCTCTTGTCTTTTCTTTTTTTTTTTTTTTTTTAATTTTTTTTTTAACGTTTTATTTATTTTTGAGACAGAGGGAGACAGAGCATGAACGGGGGAGGGTCAGAGAGAGGGAGACACAGAATCGGAAGCAGGCTCCAGGCTCTGAGCCGTCAGCCCAGAGCCCGACGCGGGGCTCGAACTCACGGACTGCGAGATCGTGACCTGAGCTGAAGTCGGAGGCTTAACCGACTGAGCCACCCAGGCACCCCTCTTGTCTTTTCTTTAATGTTGATATTTTTATTTTCTCTCTCAGAAGTAACTAGGAAAATAAAACTAGTACTTCTGACATTAGGTGTTACTTGGTTTTTTTCACATGTAAAGAATCTTCTGATGTTCTTTTTATTTTATTTATTTAAGTATTATTTTTTAATACAATTTATTGTCAAATGCCTAACATACAGTGTGTAAAGTGTGCTCTTGATTTTTGGGGTAGATTCCCGTGGTTAATCGCTTACACACAACACCCAGTGCTCATTCCAACAAGTGCCCTCCTCAATGCCCATCACCCATTTTCTTCTCTACCCCACCCCCCCATCCACCCTCAGTTTGTTCTCTGTATTTAAGAGTCTCTTATGGTTCTTGATATTTATAGATGACAATACTTCCTATGTGAAATCTTACATAAGAATGAAAGGCCTAGCTGTGTCCTGAAAAAAACGTAGAACACATGAAAATGACACTGAGTTTGGTGAGTACCCATTTACCAAGTACTTGGCAGTAATGATCACATTCAAGTTTTAAAGTTAACTTTGAAATAGTGTTAATTCAGGTACTGCATATGCTCGTTTCACACAGATACCAACATTCAACGAACTCAACATGGTGTAATAGTCTTGACCTCCACAGTTGGCTCACACACATGCTATTCTTTCCCTAGCAATGCCTCTTGTAACCCTCAGTGACTCTCTGCTAGGGAATGATGCCATTTCTTTCAGGAATTAACCTCTAGTGCATAATGCCCCCCCATACATAAAACAAAACAAACAAAACAAAACAAAATTCTTATAGTTCTGTCAGCTGGATAGGTGGATCCTCTTAACTTTCCTGTTGGCTTACTCTGGAGCTGCTAGAGGGTCAGTCTGGAAAGATGACCTAATTCACATATCTAAAAGTTGCTGCTGGCTGTTGGCCTGGGAGTCTTGGTTTCTTCTTCATGTGGCCTCTCATACTCAATAGATGACACTGGTTTCTGTTCATGAAGGTCTTAGGACAGAATTCCAAGAAATTGAAAACACAATGTGGAAGGTCACTTAAGGTCTGGTTTCAGAAACTGTGTAACATCACTTTTGCTAAATTGTATTGGTCAAAGTAAATCACAAAACCAGCCCACATCCAAGGAGTGGGAAACCCAGTACTCCACCTCTGGATAGGAGGACTGGCCAAGTTGCATTGAAATGGCCATGCATACCGGATTGGGGAGAATTTGTGGCCATATTTTGCAATCTATTTTAGACCTTATCTGACTATAATTATTTACATTTCTCCTTCATTAAAAATTCACTCATAGTACCCATAAGTTTCACCCAACGATGCCATTAGACTCAAAATTCAGTATCCCAGGAACTGAATCTGGCTCATAGACAGATGAGGCTTCTTGGATATAGCTCCCTTTGATCCAGAAACCTATACACTAGAAAACTAAGTTATCTACCCCATCCCTCACCTCCACAATGATGGGATGAGACAGGATAACCATCAGACATTCACATCCCAAAAAGAATAGTGGGAGAACACAGTAATCGCCAGTTTGTAGCAATTCTGAAATTCAGTCAAGCACACATATTGCCGGATCTCTCTACTCCAAGAGCCAGGTATGATCCTTTCCTTGATGAAGAGCTTTTTTCTTTCTTTTTTTCTTTTTTTTTTTCTCTAGGAGTACTTTTCTAGTGCATTTTTTCCACTTGGTTCTTGCCTCTCCCCTCTTGAATAATCTAAGACAGTATTTTTTAAATATGAAAAATTTTAAATTTTAAATTTAAAACATCAAAAGTTTAAAGTTATGACTACATTGTTCTGCCATCCTGCTTTCTGACCATATAAATTGAGGGGAAAAGACCTCTTTTTATTTTGAACTGTCTCAGTGTGACACTATTTTCAATAATACAACTCTATTTTGAAGTATGTGGGTTTCCTAGAAATCTGGCTGTAGTTTCTTCATGCCTCAATAGTCACATCTATAATTGTTCTGGAAACAATCATTCTATTTTGGGTCATGTATGATGCTGCTGTGGGGTTACACACTATTATTTCTATTTTGTATGAACTTTTTCTTTTTCAGCTGTAAACTTTTACTAGGCATTTCTTAAATCTTTGAGAGGGCTTAATAAAGAGTTTTCGGCTTTGTTTTCAAATTTCTGTTCTTGCCTCAGGGTTAATTCTTACTTTGGGAATCTCTTCTGGGCTGACATGAAATGAAAAACAGCTTTATTTCCAATTCAAACATATGCTGGATCTCTCGATTTTTTTCTACATTCTGCTTGAGAACTAAACATTTCCTTCATAAGTTCATTTCTGTTTCACATGCCTTATAATAGCAATCCAAAAAAATTCAACCGCCACTTTCAGTAGTGTGCCTGGAAATCTCCATAGCCAGTTCCATATGCTCGTTAATTACATGTTCAATATTCCACCCTACCACAGGAGAAAATTCACCAATTGTTCTGCCACTATTGAACACCAGTGTCCCTTTCTTCAGTCTCAGAGAACAAATTCTTTATCACTCTTCCTGCCCTGATGCCCGTCCTTGTCCCACACCCAATGGCACATTTTAGGTTTCTATTCAGGCACATTTCCTGATACCAACTACTATAATGTGTATACAAACACCTCAAAACTCAGTGACTTGAAACCGTGGCCATAATTTATATCTTCACAATCTTCCATTTGGTCCTAAGCTTAGCTGGGTGTCTTATCTCTGATCCATTTGGCTCAGTCCTGAATTCCTCATGATTGGCCGGAGCACAAATCTCCTATTTCAGCTGGCATGACCGGCATGGTAGGATTTGGTTGTTCCTTTCCATATTCTTGGGTCCTTTTATTCCCCAGGACCTCTCTCTCCATGTGGCTTCTTATCGTCAAGGACAGTCCTTTAAATGGCATGTGAGAGCACAAGAGAGCAAAAGCAGTAACTGCACATGCTCTTTGAGTCTCAATTTGTCTATCTGCACAATGGGACAGGGAAGCTAATAACTGTAACCTAGCTTATAGATAAAATGAAAAAGTCTGTAGAATCGTTTCTGGCATAAGGTAACTTTTAGCGGCTATAGTACGAGTAAAACTGAGAGGAAGCAAAAACAAAACTTTAGCTGATGGTTTAAATGTTTTTACAAATGTATTTTCAAGATTCTAGGGAAGCTGAGAAGTGGGGCAAGCAAACAAAGATTGGGAACATCATTCTAAAATATGAGTGGGAATAGATGTGGTATCATGGAACCCAGGAAGAAAAAGAAGCTTGTGGAAATGCAGCACAGGGAAACTGAGGGGGAGCAGGGTCATGATTCAGCAGCAGAAGAGGATGAGAGATGAAGACAAGAATCAAAAGGGTCTTGTGGTCTACTTCCTATTCAAATGTATGGGGAGCTATGGACATAGCTTACGTAGAGTAATTTCATGCATAGGTTTGTATTTTAGAACAACACTCTGCCAGCAAGAAGATATAAGTTTTAAAAGACCCTCAGAGAGAGAATCTCTATCACCTGATACCTGGTTGGATGATGCCATTTGCACGTGAGAAGAAAGAGTTGACATTTTAATGTATAAGAAAAGATTTTACACACATACTATTTCTTTTTTAATCTTTTTTAATGTTTATTTTTGAGAGAGATCGACCCAGAGAGAGACAGAGCATGAGCAGGGGAGGGGCAGAGAGAGAGGGAGACACAGAATCCGAAGCAGGCTCCAGACTCTGAGCTGTCAGCACAGAGCCCAACATGGGGCTCGAATCCACGAACTGCGAGATCATGACCTGAGCCAAAGTTGGACGCCTAACCGACTGAGCGACCCAGGAGCCCCTATACATACTATTTCTTGATAACACAGTTGCCACATAAAATAAGGTGTATGTGTACACTTATGAATATGAAAGAGTTTTCTAAAAGACAATACAGACCCACAGCCATTTATGCAAAATTCTGAAGTTCATCAAGCTCAAAAATAAAAAAAAACTTTTTTGTGTGTGTGGCAACAGAAGCTCACTCTACTTGACATTTATGGCAAATTTGTACCTATGTGTAGCATTTATTATTGTTTTCCCACTTAAGTAATATTTATACTTTTGTGATTTACTTTTTAATCAGAGTGGATGCATTATAAAATATATACACACTGTATTACCATTTGAAAACACTATTTATATAATATATTTATATTTGTGTTTGTATTTATATTTATATTTATTTTTTGTGCATATTTGAATTCTGAAATACTTTTGATCCCAGAAGTTTCAGATAAAAGATTATGTATCTGTGCTACACAACTATAAGAATTTAATAGCATTATTATCCAAGTCAGAGCAAGAAAAGTAGTCAAAATATCTAATTAAATGCATTTCGAATGGAGAAAAGGAATTATTTCTATACACTTTACATTATCTCAAGCCAGATATTGTTGACTTCCAATCTGGTTGACAACACCATTATCTGCCTAACCTGATTCCATTCAATCATGACTCCAACGAAGCAGTTTGAATAAACAAGTCTGTTATGACTGTCATATCTTGTTAAAAGGAGATAAAAACACAGAGCTGGGGGAGACCACTGCATATGGTCAGGAGTCTGTAAAAGCAAGTACTCACTAGAAACCAGAAGAAGAGCCCACAGCATTGTTCTCAAACCATCTGCTTACAAACCAACACTCCAACCCTTGCAAGATCATTATTTTATTAATTTAGAAAGATCTCTATGTATTTTCATATCATTTAAAATAGTTAGAATGTCATTAAAATGAGAAAGCAGTTTCAATGATTGTATGCCGCCTCTGACTCCTCCAACATTTCAAAGGTCTCAGGAGAATGGACCTAAATTTCCTTCAACCTATTTTATATTTTCCACGGCACCTGGTACGGTGTGATTTGCAGGTTTGGCATCAGCAAACCATTACTGATTGCATTCATGTTTGGCCTTCTTCTAGACCTTCTAGGGATCAGTGAAGTCACACATGGGCTGTTAACTATTGATAATATATGATGCTCACCATATTCATCTTGACTGGCCATGGCCACATGATCATACTATCAGGTTTTTCTAAGGGCACATGAAATTTAAGGTGTCAGTGATCTCTCTCTTGATGTACCAAAATGTTTCCAATTTCCTTATTAATGTAGCATATATTGAGTCCTATAACATTCTGAGGTTTTATTTCATCACTTAAAATCTTTCTTTGGATATCTAGAATTAACTGAACATGTCTTTCAAATATAGGCAAAAATATGGGATGACAATTGCATATTATACTATCAGAGACCAGTCAAATTTGAACATCTTACGTACTTTTCTCATATGAATGACAACTTGGCTAGATAGATAGAACATTTTTGAGACATACTTTTGCTCTCAAAATCTAATTCATTGCTTTCCTGGAAATAATGTTGTAGAGAAGTCTAACATCATGGTGATGCTTCCTCTCTGAGCTTATTTTATGTGTGTGTGTGCGTGTGTGTGTGTTTGCCTCATGCTTTAAGAACTCATTAGTTAACTTGAAGTTCATTGTTTCACCAGGATATATCTGTGTCAACATCTGCTGATGTGTGCCATGATACAATATTTCCAAGAGATATATTTGAAAAAAAGTTTTCATGGTTTCATAATTTGATAAGTGGATTATACTGTATCACCCTTCCTAAAGAGCTATGGTGCACACTAACATGTCAGGCTATGAGAAATCCTGCAGTTAAGAAACCTGGTGAATCATGGCTCTATCCAACGTTCTCCGAACCCATTTAAATATTCAATCACTTGTTTCCTATCCCTTTTAGCCACACCCATGGACAAATCATTCTTTTTTTTAAATTTTTTTAATGTTTATTTATTTTTGAAACACAGAGTGTGAGCAAGAGAAGGTCCGAGAGAGACGGAGACACAGAATCCGAAGCAGGCTCCAGGCTCTGAGCTGTCAGCACAGAGCCTGATGCGGGGCTTGAACTCACAGATGGAAAGATCATGACCTGAACCGAAGTCGGATGCTTAACCGACTGAACCACCCAGGCACGCTGACAAGTCACTCTTTTAAGAAATGGTTTATAAATATTAGTACTTTTAAATACTTTTTGATACCTTGTAAACTTTTTCAATATATAAATTCCCATATTATGTTTCAGTAGAAAGGCTTTGTTATACCGCATTGTTGACTATTATTTCTATCTTGTTTTTTTTCTTATCTCTTCAAGAATATTTGACATCCATTCCTTCTCCTTTATTTCTAACATTATTTCCTCTCGGTGTGTTTCCGTAACTTTCTGAATTCATCCCCCAAGTCTCATGAATCAGTCAAAAATCTTGGTTGTAGACAACAGAAATGAACTTTTCACAGAACACAGCAGAAAAAAGCATTTGGAGAAAGCATATTCAAATACTCAAATCGCTCCCTGTAGCAGTGAATGGGTGGCATAACTGAGTACAAAGAGTTTGTGGAAACAGATGGAGGCAAAACACAGATAGAGCCTCACCAGAAACCATCTGACTTAGACACTTGCATGGCCACCATGGTCACTGGGCACTCACCTAGGTCACTGTTGTCAATGCTCCTGGACATGCAAGAGTGTCCACTGGGGCTTTCCTCTCCAGGACCTTTGCTGCCATACTGCCGAATGCCGGACCAACTAGAAATCTCTCCCCCAGATTCCCTAACTTTTCTGTGGCACAGCATTCCATTCAAATTCTTGAGCCATGCTATCAACTTAACCACTTTCGGCCACACTATATGGCAGAGACAAAGGGGGAAATATGGACCCATCTTTAAGGGGAGCAGGGCTTTATCCTTTTCTCATGTTGAGCTATTCCCCCCACTTTAAAGGGTACTTTTTGAGTAGGCTACCAAATACACACACACACAATAATGTCCATTATATCACTAATTTGCTTTTTGATGTATCCTTTTTAAGGACATGTGTAATGTGCATTGTTTATAATTATGTTGATGCATATTTGATTTTATAGCATTCTTTATATTATCTAGCTTATTTGCTTTACATTTCTGCTTGCCTTTCAATTAACTTTTCACCTCACACTGCTATCCTATCTTATCTCTCATTTTGTAGAATCCATGCTCCATAAATTTGACTAAGATAACAGCAGATGCTGTTTAAAGTTTACTCCTCTTCCCTACAGTGAAGCTCTTGAAAAATATGTACTTCTGCCTTTTATTGTTGTGTTTTGTCTCTGGCATAATAGAAGATTTCCTTTGGTTTAATATGATTTTTTTTCCATCTTTATTCATCCTTTTAAAATGAGATAACTGTTAAGATTTAGTGTCTGCTCCTAAAACAAAGCAAGGATAATTATCTTTGATATGTCACATTTACATTCAGATGTCTCTTCTTGCATCTGGGGCTGGGGAGCTGATTCAGCAACCCAGGACCTGTACAAAGGGCCAGAGTCACAGGAAATTGAGCAGGGGAAATTCATGACCCCTGCCAGGCACCAACTCTCATGAGGCTTATATGCTTTCTTGCTACTGTCATCTTCAGTATCACGGAATAGCCTGTAGTCTGTAAGAAGAAACTCCTGTCATTTCTCCAACCCCCAGTCAAATTTGAAATTTGTTTGGTGGCTTCCTCTCTGTGCTAACACCTGTCCCAACAGCAAAAAACAAAACAAAACAAAAAACAAACAAACAAACAAACAAAAAACAACACTATCATGCCTCCAAAGGTACCACAGGGGGCTATTCCATGCTTTGTGAATTCATGACTTACTGAATCTCAGGTTTACTGGATTATTCTGCACACATTTTCATAGCCTCATTCTTGAAACTACCTCCTACAATTTAAAGGACAAGGACATCCCACTTTTTCTCCATCAATGGCCATAGCTGATGTCTTCTTTTAGGTGTAGTCCATTCCTTGGAACAGGGGAGGGTACAGTCTGCCTCAAGCTTGACTGGCATTAGTCCAAGTGCTGCCTGCTCACCAAGGAAGCACATTTCTACTCTGAAGAAATTAAATCCTTTGGTTCCATAGTTCACTGATCCTCTGGCTTCCATTCACTGGATCCACATGATATCCACAGATATCTCAGCCTCCATCCCAAACTCTAGAGAACTCATGGAATCCAGAATTTTATTGCAATTACTTCTTACATACATAGAGAAGAAATTTCAGTCCTGTCCTTCTTCAAAGGTTGTGGTAACTTAATATTACCTGTCCTTAGTTTCCATTAGAGAGCAGGGTTATTTTTGTGTTCTTATTTTTTATTGCTGCAGATACAGAAGGAAGGAAAGTCATCTACTTCTACCCAAGCTTTTCCCATATCTGGATCTGTAAAAACTTTTCAGCAGTTTGTTTGGATCTCATACCAATCTATTTCCTTACTTGTAGATCAGTTGCAATTTCCCAGCCTTTGGTCCTCGACTTTACTAATTTTATATATTTTTAAAGATTTGCCATTTATTTATGTTTCAAATTTTATGCCAATTCAGAAAATTACTTTTTTGCTGTTTGACTTGATTGCAATTCAGTGTAATTCATTGGGTTGACTTAGCTCAGTCTAACAGACCATTGTGACATTTTCTATTCTTTATTTTGGTTGTTCTGGTATTTTTCAAACAGACTTTACTCTTGTATATACAGATATACAGACTCTCTGTATATCCTTCCCACTTCTTGGTGAAAGTGCTAAGTATAAAAGTGACAATGGCAAAGTGCAGGCCACCTCATAAAAGCCCCTCTTCCACACATTACATTTCTACCCACCGCCATACTACCTTTATCACCTTATTTCTAGGAGTGATTTGTGGTGTGATGGGTTTTGGTTATTAACAACTATGGCTAAAGTATGGTAGAACTTTCCAAAAAGGTCCCTAATGTAAATTAAGGTATCTGATCACAGAGGAAGAATTGTAAAGACTCCATGATTTTCCTTAAGGAGTTTAACTTTCTTTTATTAGTATGCACAAAAGCAGTATCAGTAATTTGTCTAGAACTCTATACATTCTAATTCGTGCCACGTGTTCCTATACATCTGACTTTTACCCTTATTGTTTTTATTGAAGTGTAATCGATCCACAATGTTCCATTCGTTTCAGAGGTATAATAGTGATTCAACCACTCTATACATTATGCTATGCTTGCCTCAAGTGTTATGGTTGCTTAAAAGATCAAGCCTATCATACAGTCATTGCTTTATTCTGTGACCTTATTTAAAGGAACCTAGTACAAAAACACCAGGTTCATATGTTAACACTGTTGTAATATGATGTCTAGATTATCTAAATGCCCAGAGTTTTTTTTTTTCTGTTTGTTTGTTTGTTTGTTTGGTTTTTGGTTGAACAAAATCTTCTCTGAACAAAAATTACCTCCCCTAGAAATAAACATTTTTTTTTTCCCTAATAGAACACAATAATGAGAGAGACCCGGGAAGATGGCAGCTTAGGAGGATGCTGGTCTCACCTCGTCCTGCTGATCACTTGGATTCCACCCACATCTGCCTAAATAACCCAGAAAACTTCCAGGAGCCTAGCAGAATGGACTCTCTAGAGCCAAGTGTAGACAAGAGGCCTACAGAAGAGGGTATGAAGGGTGGAGAGGCTGTGCGTGCTACACGGACTGGAGGGAGGGAGACGGGGAGGTGGAAGGGCAGCCCGCCCGGCAAGGTAGAGCCCAGAGTCTGGCTTGCAAAAGCAGAGCAGCCAGACTGCGTGAGTTCTGACAGCCAGCCGGACTTAACACTTGGAATGTTATAAGTCAACAGCTCTGCTCTGAGAGCGGGAGGGCGAGAGGACACAGGGAGGGAGAGTTGCTGAGCCCCGGGAGACAGAGTTCAGCTCTGCGGGGGAACAAAGGTGTTGGCAAGTGCCATCCCCCTCTCCCATCCCCCAGCTGAAATTCCAAAGGGAACCGGTTCCCGTCACTGAGCTTCCTTGCACCGCACAAACGCCCAACACTGTGCTTCTGTGGATCTATGCCTCCCACGGGTGTGCCTCCCTCTCAGTGTTGCAGAGCCCCTCCCACAGGGGACCACAGATGGCAAAGCAAGCTAAGCTTGCCCATCCCACCCCTATGCACCTTGCAGATCTACCCCAGCTAATATGCCCTTGGCCAGATCACATTGAAGCAGCACCACAAGCCTGGCACTGTGCAAGCATCCCAGACAGGGGCCACACCACTCCACAGTGAGTCCTGCCCCTGGGAGAGGGGAAGATAAGGTACACACCAGTCTGACTGTGGCCCCAGTGGTGGGCTGGGGGCAGACTTCTGATCTGACTGCGACCCTGCCCACCAACACAAGTTACTCAAGACAGCACAGGGGAAGTGCCCTGCAGTTTGGAATCACCACAGGGACTACCCAAAATGACGAAACAGAAGATTTATCCTCAAAAGAAACTCCAGGGAGTAGTGACAGCTAACTAATTGATCAAAAACTATTTAAGCAATATAACAGAACAAGAACTTAGAATAATAGTCATAAAATTAATCTCTGGGCTTGAAAAAAGCATAGAGGACAGCAGAGAATCTATTGCTACAGAGATCAAGGGACTAAGAAATAGTCATGAGGAGCTAAAAAATGCTATAAATGAGGTGCAAAATAGAATGGAGGTGGCCATAGCATGGATTGAAGAGGCAGAGGAGAGAATAGGTGAATTAGAAGATAAAATTATGGTAAAAGAGGAAGCTGAGAAAAATAGAGGAAGCTGAGATTAAAAAATCCAGAAGTATGAAGGGGAGAATTAGAGAACTAAGTGATGCAATCAAACAGAACAATATCTGTATCATAGGAATTCCAGAAGAAGAAGAGAGAGAGAAAGGGGTTGAAGGTGTACTTAAACAAATCATAGATGAGAACTTCCCTGATCTGGGGAAGGAAAAAGGCATTGAAATCCAAGAGGCACAAAGAACTCCCTTCAGACGTAACTTGAATCGATCTTCTGCACAATGTATCATAGTGAAACTGACAAAATACAAGGATAAAAAGAAAATCCTGAAAGCAGTTAGGGATAAACAGGCTCTAACTTACAAAGGTAGACACATAAGAGGAGTGGCATATCTATCTACTGAAACTTGGCAGGCCAGAAAAGAATGGCAGGAAATCTTCAGTGTGATGAACAGGAAAAATATGCAGCTAAGAATCCTTTACCCAACAAGTCTGTCATTCAGAATAGAAGGAGAGATAAAGATTTTCCCAAACAAAAACTGAGGGAATTAATCACCACTAAACCAGCCCTACAAGAGACCCTAAGGGGGACTCTGTGAGTGACATGTTGCAAGGACAACAAAGTACCAGAGACACCACTACAAGCATGAAACCTACAGACATCACAATGACTCTAAACCATATCTTTCTGTAATAACACTGAATGTAAATGGACTAAATGCTCCAACCAAAAGACAGAGGGTATCAGAATGGATAAAAAAAAAACTAGACCCATCTATTTTCTGTTTACAAGAGACTCATTTTAGACCTGAGGACACCTTCCGATTGAAAGTGAGGGGATGGAGAACTATCTATCATGCTACTGGAAGTCAAAAGAAAGCTGGAGTAGCCATACTTAGATCAGACAAACTAGACTTTAAATTAAAGGTTGTAACAAGAGATGAAGAAGGGTGTTGTATATTTAGAACTCTGCATCCCAAAGCAACAGAACATACTTTCTTCTCGAGTGCACATGGAACATTCTCCAAGATAGATCACATACTGTGTCACAAAACAGCCCTTCATAAGTATGAAAGAATTAAGATCATACCATGCACACTTTCAGACCACAATGCTATGAAACTTGAAAACAACCAGAGGAAAAAGTCTGGAAAACCTCCAAAAGCATGGAGGTTAAAGAACACAGTACTAAAGAATGAATGGGTCAACCAGACAATTAGAGAATAAATTTAAAAATATATGGAAACAAACGAAAATGAAATACATCAATGAATGTATTGATGGAAAATGAATACATCAATCCAAACGCTTTGGGATGCAGCAAAGGCAGTCCTAAGATCCAGGCCTATATCAAGAAATAAGAAAAATCCCAAATACAAAATCTAACAGCACACCTAGGGAAATAGAAGCAGAACAGCAAAGACACACCAAACCCAGCAGAAGAGAAATGATAAAGATCAGAGCAGAAGTAAACAATATAAAATCTAAAAAAAAAAACAGTAGAGCAAATCAACAAAACCAAGAGTTGTTTTTTTGAAAAAATAAACAAAATTGATAAACCTCTAGACAGGCTTCTCAAAAAGAAAAGGGAGATGACCCAAATAGATAAAATCATGAATGAAAATGGAATTATTACAACCAATCCCTCAGAAATACAAGCAATGACCAGGGAATATTATGAAAAAATTGTATGCCAACAAACTGGACAACTTGGAAGAAATAGACAAATTCCTAAGCACCCACACACTTCCAAAACTCAAACAGGAAGAAATAGAAAACTTAACCAGACCCATAACCAGCGAAGAAATTGAATCAGTTATCAAAAATCTCCCAACAAATAAGAGTCCAGGACCAGATGGCTTCCCTGGGGAATTCTACCAGATATTTAAAGCAGAGATAATACCTATCCTTCTCAAGCTGTTCCAAAAAATAGAAAGGGAAGAGAAATTTCCAGACTCATTCTATGAAGCCATCATTACTTTGATTCTCAAACCAGACAGAGACCCAGTAAAAAAAGAGAACTACAGGCCAATATCCCTGATGAATATGGATGCAAAAATTCTCAATAAGATACTAGCAATCGAATTCAACAGCATATAAAAAGAATTATTCACCATGGTCAAGGGGGATTCATTCCTGTGATGCAGGGCTGGTTCAACATTCACAAATCAATCAGTGTGATACATCACATTAATAAAAGAAAAGATAAGAACCATATGATCCTGTCAATTGATGTGGAAAAAGCATTTGACAAAATTCAGTATCCTTTCTTAATAAGAACCCTCGAGAAAGTCGGGATAGAAGGAACACATAAAAATCATAAAAGCCATTTATGAAAAGCCCACAGCTAACATCATCCTCAATGGGGAAAAACTGAGAGCTTTCCCTCTGAGATCAGGAACACAACACGGATGGCTACTCTCACCACTGTTGTTTAACATAGTGTTGGAAGTGCTAGCATCAGCAATCAGACAACAAAAGGAAATCAAAGGCATAAAAATTGGCAAAGGTGAAGTCAAGCTTTTGCTTTTTGCAGACGACATGATATTATACATGGAAAACCTGATAGATTCCACCAAAAGTCTGCTAGAACTGATACATGAATTCAGCAAAGTTGTAGGATACAAAATTAATGTACAGAAATCAGTTGCATTCTTATACACTAACAATGAAGCAACAGAAAGACAAATAAAGAAACTGATCCCATTCACAATTGCACCAAGAAGCATAAAATACCTAGGAATAAATCTAACCAAAGATGTAAAAGATCTGTATGCTGAAAACTATAGAAAGCTTATGAAGGAAATTGAAGAAGATATAAAGAAATGGAAAAGCATTCCATGTTCATGGATTGGTAGAATAAATATTGTCAAAATGTCAATACTACCCAAAGCAATCTAAACATTCAGTGCAGTCCGAATTAAAATTGCACCATCATTCTTCTCAAAGCTAGAACAAGCAATCTTAAAATTTGTATGGAACCACAAAAGACCGCAAATAGCCAAAGTAATATTGAAGAAGATGACCAAAGCAAGAGGCATCACTACCCCAGACTTTAGCCTCTACTACAAAGCTGTAATCATCAAGACATCATGGTATTGGCACAAAAACAGACACATAGACCAAGGGAATAGAATAGAGACTCCAGAATTGGACCCACAAAAGTATGGCCAACTAATCTTTGAAACAGCAGGAAAGAATATCCAATGGAGAAAAGACAGTCTCTTTAACAAATAGTGCTGGGAGAACTGGACAGCAACATGCAGAAGAGTGAAACTAGACCACTTTCTTACATCATTCACAAAAATAAACTCAAAATGGATCAAGGACCTGAATGTGAGACAGGAAACCATCAAAACCCCAGAGGAGAAAGCAAAAAAAAAAAACTTCTCTGACCTCAGCCACAGCAATTTCTTACTTGACACATCTCCAAAGGCAAGGGAATTAAAAGCAAAAATGAACTATGGGGACCTCATGAAGATAAAAAGTGTCTGCACTGCAAAGGAAACAATCAACAAAACTAAAAGTCAACCAATGGAATGGGAAAAGATATTTGCAAATGACATATAGGACAAAGGGCTAGTATCCAAAATCTATAAAGAACTCACCAAACTCCACACCTGAAAAACAAATAATCCAGTGAAGAAATGGGCAGAAAACATGAGTAGACACTTCTCTAAAGAAGACACCCAGATAGCCAACAGGCACTTGAAAAGATGCTCAACATCACTCCTCATCAGGAAAATACAAATCGAAACCACACTGAGATATCACCTCATGCAAGTCAGAGTGGCTAAAAGGAACAAATCAGGAGACTATAGATGCTGGAGAGGATGTGGAGAAACAGGAACCCTCTTGCACTGTTGGTGGGAATGCACGCTTGTGCAGCCACTCTGGAAAACAGTGGCTTTCCAGTGTGAAAACAGTGGAAAACAGGAAAACAGGAGATTCCTCAAAAAATTAAAAATAGATCTACCCTAGGACCCAGCAAAAGCACTACTAGGTACTTACCCAAAGGATACAGGAGTGCTGATGCATAGGGGCCCTTGTACCCCAATGTTTATAGCAGCACTTTCAACAATAGCCAAATTATGGAAAAAGCCTAAATGTCCATCAACTGATGAATGGATAAAGAAATTGTGGTTTATATACACAATGAATACTACTTGGTATTGAGAAAGAATGAAATATGACCTTTTGTAGCTACGTGGATGGAACTAGAGAGTGTTATGCTAAGTGAAATAAGTCATACAGAGAAAGACAGGTACCATATGTTTTCACTCTTATGTGGATCCTGAGAAACTTAACAGAAGACCATGGTGGAGGGGAAGGAAAAAAAAAGTTAGGGAGGGAGAGAACCAAACCATAAGAGACTCTTAAAAACTGAGAATAAACTGAGGATTGATGGGGGTGGGAGAGAGGGGAGAGTAGGTGATGGGCATCGAGGAGGGCACCTATTGGGATGAGCACTGGGTGTTATATGGAAACCAATACGATAATAAATTTCATATTGAAAAAAAAAACAAGAAAAAATAGAAAATAAAATTTGATAGAACGTATTTCCTCATCAATATAAAAATCTTGCACTTAGAGTTGTACTACTTAATAAATTATATTATATTCATCCAGTGCTTTCCAGACTTAGACACACACACACAATGTATAAATACATGAGAAAATCATAAAAAAAGAACACAATAATGATGAGGAAGAAGCAAATTCAGTAGTTGCTTTTCATGGCAAAATGGGACAAATTCCAATGATTCTAAAATTTGGCCAGATCATTCTGAACATAATTTATAATGAAAGATCACTTTAGAATCTTTTGACATTTTTGAAAATGTACAAGATGTTCTTATTCTAATAGCCACTTGTCCCTAAGGCCCCAAGCACCATTTCCACTTTAGCAGAAAGCTTCTTCCATGAATAGAGTCATTCTGAAGAAGTAATCCTTGAAAAAAAATCAACTCGTAATTCTAGGTCACATTGGGAAGAAGCAGGAGAAATAGGATGACTGGAGAAGGTCATTAACAAAGGTGTCATTTCTAGGACTTTAAGGAAAAAGAGGTTTATACATTACTTATTTGCCTGATTATTAGTGTTCATTTTAAATTGGCCAGTGAATGAATATGAGGTTTGTTATAACCTGCAGTCAAACTTCACTATACTTCATTGAGTGTGCTTGTTGGAAACTTGTTTTTTATTTTATTTTCGGTGAAGGAAAACCCCCAAGTCGGTGTAGCCATAAGCAGCGACAACACACAGGCTTCCCAGCATTAGGTATCTCTGGTGCAATTTAAAGGCAGTCCACCCTTAGCCCACTTTCTGCAAAGTTTCCAAACTAAGACAGTGGTGTCCTGAAATACACAAGGGAGTGAGGCTTACCTCACTTACTCATTTTTGTAGAAAATTAAACAGATTACTGTATTTAGGAAAATGTATATGTTCTACTAGGGTACTAGATCCTTCTTTCAGAAGGAGAATAAGTAGGGGTGTATGCTCTTGACTTTAAAAACTAAATGAATTTAGCACATAAATAGTAAAACCTTAAGGATCTAGATAAAATACTTAACATATCAAATGTTGAAAGCAATTATTGAATACAGAAAAAAAAGACAACAAAACCATTGCTAAAATACTGACCATTGAAAAAATCAAAGTCGAAAATGCGGTTGGGGTCAAACGTAGTTATTAAACTAGACATATCATTGGAAACATCGTTGTGATCTAGATGTGAAGAATGGGCAGAAAATCAGGAATTTCTGAGAGTGGATTTCTCATGTAGATATGGAGAAGGTGTGGAGAGAATGGTATAGGCAGCAAGGAAATAATTCTGAAGGACAGGGGTTTCCCATCCTCATCACTTTCACTGGTTTCAACAGTAAGAGTCTGCAACCTAAGCTGACATATCCTCAGAAAATGGTGCTTTAATTATGTTTTATTTTCCTATACATAAATACATTTATTCATATCAACAAATGTTTATCTTGTTAAAAAAATCCCAGGAAAATTGAAAATATTATTGGTAATAGTATAAAATTAGAAATTATCTAAATGACTGACAATAAAGATATATTACAGCATATACACTCAATGAACTATCAAGCTGCTGATTCAAGTGATTGTTCATATCTGATAATTGTATGTAAAATAATTATGTGGGATAATTATAAAGTTAAAGCAGTTGTGTTTAGATATCAAATTATGATCTTTTTTGGCTTCAAGATACTTAACCAGTAATTTAAACAAATATTTAATAAAATATGGAGTAGCAAGACACACAATGTAACACACTGAATGCATATTTTCAAATGAAAGAAGCCTAGGGGCGCTTGGGTGGCTCAGTCGGTTGAGTGTCCAACTTCGGCTCAGGTCATGACCTCACGGTCTGTGAATTCGAGCCCTGCGTGGGGCTCTGTGCCGACAGCTCAGAGCCTCGAACCTGTCTCGGATTCTGTGCCTCCCTCTCTCTGACCCTCCCCCATTCATGCTCTGTCTCTCTCTGTCTCAAAAAAATAAAGGTTAAAAAAACATTTTTAAATGAAAGAAGCCTATATGAACAAGCTTCATGCTGTATGATTCCAACTACATGACATTCTGGAAAAGGCTAGACAATGGAGACAGTAAGAAGATCAGTGGTTGCAGGGGTTGGGACAGGGCATGGAAGGGAAGGATGAATAGGCAAAACAGAGTGGATTTTCAGGACACTGAAAATACTACGCATTATACAATAATGATGGATACATGCCATTATACATTTGTCCACACCCATAGAATATACAACACCAAGAGTGGACTGCAATGTAAATTTTCAACTTTGAGTGATTTTGATTGTGTCAATGTGGATCCATACGTTGTAAGAAATGCACTGCTCCGGCAGGGAATGCTGATGGTGAGGGGGGCTATGCATGTGTGGAAGCAAGGCATATATGAAAAGGCTTTGTGTCCTGTCTCCAATTTTGCTGTGATCCTAAAACTGCTCTTAAAAAAAAAAAAAAACAAACAAGGACTTAACTAAAAAATGTTAATACTGATTTTGTGAAAGCACATTAGTTAAAGTGATAACTCCAAGTACTGTTCCAAATAAGCCCCCAAGCCCTAGGGTTTAAACATAATGGAAC
The DNA here is from genome assembly GCF_024362965.1 of Panthera pardus. NCBI lineage: Eukaryota > Metazoa > Chordata > Mammalia > Carnivora > Felidae > Panthera > Panthera pardus. The sequence goes on from NW_026526655.1 coordinate 106,398,002, forward strand.
ATTGCAGTAATTTTAGACTATTTTTAGAAATAAATAATATATTTATAAGACAGGTAGCAACCAACACCATTATGTATTTAGAGCCTAATAATAACATATTATAAGTACTCAACATATTCTATCTCCAACTTCAGTGACTCTTGCCAATATACATATGATCTTTACATATACGAAAACTAAGGATTGGAAAACTTAAGTAACTTATCCAAGATCACGTTAAAATTAAGTAGAAAAGTATGGACTCAAATCTATTTCTGTGACTCCAAGCTCACTTACCTTTCCACCTGGAATGTCCATGTTTTCATAAACCAGTATCTTCATGGCAACAATGAGGAAACTCAAGGTGACATTGCTCAAGGTTTTGTTCATGATGCCTTTAGAAAGAAGACAATCTATCTTCACTTTGTCCAACATTGGGAGTTGTTTTCACAAAATTTCAAGCCCCCACCATGGGAAGGTCTTCATCTGATTAGCTATCACCATCCCCTGATTTACAATAGCCATTAGTTGGGGCAAGCCACTTTTGCAGGCATCCATATCCCAGTGAAGTGATTTGTCCATGGCCGTATATAATTATAGGCCAATTGGATCAGGCAGGGACCATCCAACTGCTCCAACATTCATTTTATTATCAGCCTTGATTTGAGCTTTAATTAAATAATAATTTATTCAGTACCTCCTTCAAAGCAGCCTGCTGTGATTAATACTCATACATCACTTCAAGTGTCTATACATACTGTGGAAACTCAATAAATGGTGCTGACTAACTTCATGCCTGGCAGAAAGAGAAATATTGTTGAGGCAGTTGGGGTGGAAACAAACCCAGTAGTGTGATATGTAAAATTGAATCTGTTGATCTGTGTGTTAGTTAACACAGGGACACAGCCGTGTATCAGATGACAGGCAACGGTTCAAAGCCATGTAATACCAGAAGCAGCTGTATAACCTTAGCTGCGGTGCCCACTGGCTTATTTCCTTGTCGTTAGAAAGATCAGTTATGGCATTTTCACAAACATAGCTAGCATTTGACACAGCAGGCTTCCCTGGGGGTTAGTTGCATGGTGATCCTGGGCTGAAGCTCCATCAGCCATTGCAAGATGGCACTCTTTTCCCTAAACACCAGATCCCCACAGGAATGGCAAATGCATGCTGTTGACATTAATAACACCCTGCTGTTTATTTCTAGGGAAAGGAGTTAAGATATGTCTGCAGTGGAGGGAGTTCAGTAGCTCCATGAACTCCATCTGCATTTTCCAGATAAGAAAATAAACACCCAATTATAAATAAAACATAAATAAAACAAACGAAGGTAGTCAGATCACATGCACACCATACATACAAAGGCACAAAGCATTAACCATTATAATTGAGAAGTCTAAACGGCAATGAATATTTAAGAAGGGACTTACCTATACTAATGGGTCAAATAGATAAAAAGCCTGTGATTTATCACCAAAATGATTCTTAGGTAGAATTAAAACACATAGGATTGGATTAATATACAAAGCCATCTCGACTTGCATCTTTGTATATCTTGCCTCTGGGAGAAATGAGGATTACATTTATATATTTACACATATATGTTTATGTTTATGTATATATATATACATACATATACATATATGTATATGTATGTATATATATATATACACATATATATGTTTATGTTATGTTTATATTTATATACATATACACACATTTTAAAAAATATTTATTTAGAGAGAGAGAAAGAGAGAGCAAGTAGGGGAGGGGCAGAGAGAGAGAGAGAGAGAGGGAATCCCAAGCAGGCTCTGAGCTGCCAGCGCAGTGCCCGACATGAGGCTCGGTCTCACCAACCATGAGATCATGACCTTAGCAGAAATCAAGAGTCAGATTCATAACCAACTGAGCCACCCAGACACCCCATATTTTTTTTCTTTTTCAGAAATGGAGCCAGGCTCCTTCCTAACTAGACAGGTTTTTTAAGCTCCTGAGAAGTTTATCCAGAATTGCAAAGCTGTGGAGGTCATTTTAAGCTACAGAGACTAACCAGGAAGTATAATAATGACCACATCCTGCCAAGCTTCACGACAGAAAGGATTGTGACAAAGATGATATTTTGGAATCCACAAGCATCATTAGGTAATGTTTTACAAGTATGGAGCTTCTCCAAAAGTTGTCCTTTACCAGTATTACCCATTTTGCAAAGGAAAACGTTAGTTCACCAACTGTTTAAAGCCAAAAACCCGGAATTATTTTTTTTTCCTTTCCTCTTCTCCTGCTTTACATCAAAACCATCAGCAAATACTATGAGTTTTATTTTCAGATTGCATCCTCTATCTGTCAACAACCCCCTATGTTCTCTGCTACCAGCCTGATTGGAGCCTTGGTGATCTCTTGCCTGGACTGTTAGCAATAAGATCTAAACTTTCCTGTTTCCAACATGGCCACCCTACATTTCTTCTCAACATATGACCTTGCACTATTCTTTTAAAACATGAATCACATTATGTGATCCTTTTTCATAAAACCCTTAAGAAATTTGATTTCATTTAGAGTAAACACAAAGACCCTATTATGTTTTAAACAACCCTAAAAGACCTGGCCCCTGCCTACCTTTCTGACTTCACTTATGTGCCCATAACTTTCCCTGGCAATCCTATGCAGACATCTTTTATCACAGATGTTGATAAAAATGGCAAAATGATAAAATGATGACCACAACTTCATGACCTTATTGGTCATTTGTTTATAATATTTGGAGAAATGTCTACTTAAGTCCTTTGCCCATTTTTATTTTGGGTTCTTTGTTTTTGCTGTTGAGTTTTAGGAGATTTTATATAACCTGGATAATAATCTTTATCATATACATGATTGAAAATATTTTCTTCCATGGATTGTTTTTTCCAATATTGACAATGCCCTTTGATGCACTTTGATGCACAAAGTTTTAATTTTGATGTAGTCTATTTATCTTTTTCTTTTCTTTTGTTGCCTATGCTTTTGGTGTCATAGCCAAGAAATCATTGCCAAGTTCAATTTTGTGAACATTTTTTCCCCATGTGTGAGTATAAGAGTTTTATATTTCTGTTTTGGTCTATTTTCATCTAGGTTTTATGTGTGCCATCATGTAAGGGCTCACATTTCTTCTTTTACATGTGGATATCCAACTTTTTAAGCACCATATTTTGAAGATTGTCCTTTTCTTATTGAATGATTTTGGCACCTTTGTCAAAAATCATCTGACCATATGTGTGAGGTTTATTTCTGGTTTCCCTGTTCTATTTCATTGGTATATGTTTTCTTATAACAGTACCACATTGTATTAACTACTGCAGCTTTCTAGTAAGTTTTGAGTTTTAGAAAGTATGAGTCCTCCAAGTTTGTTCTTTTTTTTTTTCCAGATTTTTGGGCATATTCCAGGTCCCTTGAGATTCCATGTGTATTTTAGGATTTTTTTTCAATTTCTACAAAGAAATTGCCAATGGGGTTTTGATAAAAGTTGAATTGAATCTGTAGATCACTTGGGGCAGTAATTTCATTATAACATTATTAAATCTTCCAATCTATGAGCATGGGATATCTGCTCATTTACTTATGTATTTTCTTTAATTTCTTTCAGCAATGGGTTATAGCATTCAGTGTATGTCTTTCAATGCCTTAAACTTTTTCCTAAATATTTTATTCTTTTTGGTGCTATAATGAAGGGAATTGCTTTCTTAAAATTTGCTTTTCAGAATATTTATTGGTAGTGTTTAGAAACATAACAGACTTTTCTGTTTATATTTTGTATCCCACAATTTTGCTGAATCTGTTTATTAGCTCCAACAGGTCTTCTTTTGTTTTTGGTTTTGTTTTTATGGAATCCTTAGGGTTTTCCACATATGAGATGTGGTCATCTGCAAACAATTTTATTTACTTAATCCCAGTTTGGAAGTTTCTTTTTCTTTCTTTCTTCCCCCCCCCCCCCCCCCCCCCCCGCCCAGCTAAGTGCTTTGGCTAAAACCTCCAATGCTTTCGTGAACAGAAATGGTGAAAATGGAAATCCTTGTTTTGTTCTTAAGCTTGAGGAAAGCTTTCATTTTTTCATCATTGTGCACGATAGTAGCTGTCAGTTTTTCATATATGATCTCTATTATGTCTTCTTCTATTCGTTATCTGTTGAAAAATTTCATCAAGAAAAAGATGTTCAATTTTGTCATATGTTTTTTCTGTATCAGTTTAGAGTATCATGTAGCATTTTTATCTTTGTTCCAGTAATGTAGTGTGTTACATCTATTGAATTCCATATGTTGACCCACCCTGCATTGAAGAAATAAATACAACTTGGCTGTCATTATAATTCTTTTAACACACTGGTAAATTGGTATGCTAACATTTTATTGTTTAAATCAATATTCTTTTTTTAAGTTTTTATTTAAATTTCAGTTTGTTAACATACAGCATAATATTAGTTTCAGGTGTGCAATACAGTGATTCCACCCTTCTGTACGATACCCAGTGCTCATCACCACAGGTGCACTCCTTAATCCCCATCACCTTGTTATGCCCGAAGTTCTGAAACCTCCCACAAAAGACCACCAGAGTCGTAAGTCAAAGCCAAGCGGCAAGGGTCATTTATTGCAGGTTCGAACCTGGACCTCTGCGCACTCGTTGCCGGTGTCGCTAAGAGGCAAGGCCGACCGATCGGGACCAACACTCTTGACAAGAGTGTGGCCCTGAACAGCCGGGGTACAGAGTTTTTAAAGCCGATCACATCGTTTTATCATTATCTGGGAACAGAACAGAGAAACAGTTTCTAGATGAGTTAGAAATAGTTGCCAGATGAGTCAGAAACAGTTATCGAATGAGGTGATTATTTTAGACTTTCTGCCGCTAAGTTGCAACCAGTGGATCTCTTTGACCTTGTTTCTGACGCTCTTTTTTGAGGTTTTGTTTCCTTCATTGGTAAAGCCTGATTCACAAGAGTATGAAGTATGATTTACAAGAGTAAAAGTAAGGCCGTTATCTTTTGACCTTCAGTGTCAGAACAAAGTTGTTATCTTTCAAGCTAAGCGTTAGCTTTACAGTACAATTTAACCCTTACAACCTATTTCACCCACCCACCCCATACACTTCCCTCTAATGAACATCAGTTTGTTCTCTATAGTTAAGAGTCTATTCTTGGTTTGTCTCTCTTTCTTTCTTTTTTTTCCCCCTTTGCTTATTTGTTTTGTTTCTTAAATTCCACATATGAGTGAAATACTATGGTATTTGTCTTTCTCTGACTGACTTATTTTATTTAGCATAATATTCTCTAGTTCCATCCATGTTCTTGCAAATGCCAAGATTTCATTCACTTTATGGCTATTATTCCATTGTGTGTATGTGTGTGTGTGTGTACACATACACACACACATACACACGCATACACACACACACACACACACACACACACATACACACATCTTCTTTATCCATTCATCAGTCAATGGACCCTTAGGCTGTTTCCATAATTTGGCTATTGTATATAATGTTACTATAAACACCAAGGTGCATATATTCCTTTGAATTAGTATTTTTGTATCCTTTGGGTAAATACCTAGCAGTACAGTTGCTGATTTTGGAGCAGTTCTATTTTTAACTTTTGAGGAACCTCCATACTGTTTCCAGAGTGGTGGAACCAGTTTGCATTCCTATCAACAGTACAAGAGGGTTCCCCTTTCTTCACATCCTCACCAACACCTGCTGTTTCTTGTGTTCTTGATTTTAGCCAGTCTGACAGGTGTGAGGTGTTACCTCATTGTAGTTTTGATTTGTATTTCCCTGACAATCAGTAATGACCATCTTTTCATGTGTCTGTTGGCCATTTGTATGTCTTCTTTGGAAAACTGTTTATTCATGCATTCTTCCCATTTCTAATTGGATTATTTTTGGTGGTATTGAATTTTAGAAGTTCTTTATATATTTTGGATACTAACCCTTTATCAGATATGCCATTTGCAAATATCTCCTCTCATACGTATACTGATTTAATCTCCTTACTATTTATAGATCAATTGCAACTTTATATTTCTTTATAATTTAGTTTTGGTAGATTGTATTCTTCATATTTTTCTAGAAATATGTCCATTTCATCTTGGTTATTCAATGTCTTGGGTAAATTTGTTTATAGTATACTCTTTAAAAAAAAATGTTTTATTTATTTTTGAGAAAGCTCAAGCAGGGGAGGGGTGGGGAGAGAGGGAGACAGAGGATCTGAAGCAGGCTCCATGCTGACAGCAGCAAGCCCAAGGTAGGGCTTGAACTTATGAACTGCGAGGTCATGACCTGAGCAGAAGTCAACCGACTGAGCCTCCCAAGTGCCCTTGTAGTATACTCTTAAAATCCCTTTTATTTCTGTAAGTTCAGTAGTTAAATATTCACTTTTATTCCTGATTTTATAAATTTGAGTCTTCTTTTTATTAGTCAGTCTAGCTAATGGTTTTTAAAATATTGTTGATATCTTCAATAAAACAACTTTGGCTGTATTGATTTTTCTTTTTTGTTTTTCTAACCTCAATTATACTTATCTTTGGTTTAAGCTATCTTATTTCTTTTATTTTGTAAGCTTTGGGTTTAGTTTGTTCTCTTTCTAGCTCATTAAGGTGTAAATTTGGTTTTAATGCATGTATTTATTTACAGGTATAAATTTCCTTGTTAGGACTACTTTCACTGCATTTCATAAATGTTGACATGCTGTATGCTGTATTTTCACTTTATTTATTTCCAGGTATGTTCTAATTTTTCTTGTGACTTTTTTTTCTCGAACCAATTGGTTGTGTAAGGTATGCTATTTAATTTTCACATGTTTGTGAATTGCCCAGTTTTTTTTTTCCTGTTGCATTTAGTTTCATTCCATGAAACAAAAGATACCACGTAATATTTAAATGTTTGAAAAAAAAATTTAAGTTGGTTTATTTATTTTCAGAGGGAGTGCGAGCGCAAGCAGGGAAGGGGCAGAGAGAGAGAAAGAGAAACCCAAGCAGGCTCCACATCATCAGTGCAGAGCCCAATGCAGGGCTCGAACTCACAAACCCCGAGATCATTCTGTAAGTCGGATGCTTAACCAATCGAGCCACCCAGGCACCCCTGAAATTTTTTTGAGACATGTTTTGTGGACTAATAAAAATTAGACTTCTGTTGCCTAACTTGTCTTTCAGTCTACCTGGAGAATGTTTATTGTGCACTTGAAAAAGAAAAAAGTGTATTCTATTGTTGGATGGAGTGTCTTATATATACTACTAAATCTACTCTGTTCATAGTCTTCAGTCCTCTATTTTCTTATTGATCTTCTCTCTAGATATTCTGTGTTTGAAATTAGTGTAGTGAAGGTTTTTTAAAATTTTTTTCTGTTGTATTTTATACTTGAGAGTGAGAGAGAGAGAGAGAGTGAGGTCGTGGGAGGGGCAGAGAGACGTAGACAGAATCCAAAGCAGGCTCCAGGCTCCGAGCTGTCAGCACAGAGCTGGATGTGGGGCCTAAACCCACAAATTATGAGATCATGACCTGAGCCAAAGCCAGGTGCTCAACCGACTGAGCCACCCAGGTGCCCCAGTGTATTGAAAATTTTTAAGCATTATTGTAGAATTCATTCTCCACTAGATTCTGTCTACTTTTGCTTTATGTATTTTTGGGCCTCTGATGTCTGATGCGCATATACTAATCACTGCTATATCTTCTTGATGAATTGACCATGTTTTTCTAAATAAAATGTCCTTTTATCTCTTAAAAATATTTGGCATAAGGTCTCTTTTGTCTGATATTAGTATAGCCATCACAGCTACCTTTTGGTTACTGTTTGCATGAAATATGTTTTTTCATCCCCTTATTTATTTATTTATTTTTATTATTTTTTTAATAATCCAGGTTAGTTGGCATATAGTGCAATAATGATTTCAGGAGTAGAATCCAGTGATTCATCCCCTACATAGAACACTTAATGCTCATCCTAACAAGTATCCTTAATGCCCCTTGCCCATTTAGCTCATCCCCCAACCCCAAACCTCAGTTTGTTCTCTGTATATAAGAGTCTCTTACATTTTGTCCCCCTCCCCGTTTTTATATTATTTTTGCTTCCTTTCCCTTTTGTTCATCTGTTTTGTCATCTGTTTGTATATATGAGTAAAGTCATAGGATATTTGTCTTTCTCTGACTAATACACTCTAGTTTCATCCACGCTGTTGAAAACAGCAAGATTTCATTCCTTTTTTGATTGCCAAGTAATACTCCATCTTTTCCATTCATCTTTATCCACATCTTTATCCATTCATCCGTTGATGGACATTTGGGCTCTTTCCATACTTTGGCTATTGTCGATAGTGCTGCTATAAACAAACAGTGGGATGCGTGTGTCTCTTCGAAATAGCACACCTGTATCCTTTGTTCATCGTCTCATTTTAAATGTATTTTACCTATTCAGGTCATTTTGACTTATTTAGATCTGTAGCAATTTCTTGTAGACAACAGATATTTGGATCATGGGTATCTGTCTGTTCTACCAATCTGTGCATATTAATTGCAAAATTATACACTCCATTTCGAGTAATTACTGATATGGAAGGAGTTACTTGTCATTTTGCTGTTTGTTTTGTGTATGTTTTACAGGTTTTGTCATTAACTCCATTACTGCCTCTTTTCATGTTTAGGTTTCTTTTTCCCTTTTTTAGTAGTGATATATTTTGATTCCTTTATCATTGTATTCTGTGGATATTCTATAGATATTTGCTTTCTGGCTACTATGAGGATTACATTTAACATCCTGAAATCATAACAACCTATTTTGAACTGATGACAACTTAACTTTAATTGCATACAAAACTGTAATCCTATTCAACTGTGTCCCCTACTCCTTTGTGTTATTGGTGTCACAAATTACATTTTTATCATTGTGAGTCTAATAACAGATTTATAAGTATTTTATGTACTTGTATTATAAATTCTATAATAACTAAAAATGGAGTTATAAAATAAAAGTGCAACAATATTCATTTTTTATTTGCCTATGCATTTACTTTTGTCATAGATGTTTATATCTTTATATGGGTTTGAGTTAATATCTAGCCTTTCATTTCAAGCTGAAAGGATAACAGAATTTTTATAGGTTAAGTCTAGTGCTGCTGAACGCATTCAGCTTTTGTTTATCTGGGATTATATTATTTTCTCCTTCAGTTTTGAAGGACAATTTTGTTGGATATATAATTCTCAATGACAGGTGTTTTTGTGAGTTTTTCTAATTTGTTTATTGTTTTCTTGTTTGTTTGTTTCCCCTCCAGGTCTTATTTCACTGACTATTTGCCTTCAAGTTTTCTGGTGAGCAATCGGCTGAAAACATTACTGACAATCCCTTTTATGTGAATTACTTATCCGTTGGTGCTTTCAAGATTCTTTCTTTATCTTTGATGTTTGACAGTTGGATTGTAATGTGTCTTTGTGTGTGTATCTCTGAGTTTATTCTACTCCGGATTTGTTGAGTTTAGAATTGTGCCTTTCATATGATTTGAGAAGTATTAAGATATTATTTCCTCGAATATCCTTCTGGCACCTTTTCTCTCTCTTTTTCTAGTATCCCTACAGTGTGATCTACGGAAATTCACAAACGTCTTAAGTTCTCTTCACTGCTTTTTTCTCAAGTTTATTTATTTATTTTGACAGAGTGAGAGACAGAGAGAGACAGAGAGAGACAGAGAGAGAGAATGGGGGAGGGGCAGAGAGAGAGAGATGGAAAGAGAGAGAATCCCAAGCAGCCTCCACACGCTGGAACCCACAAAACATGAGATCATGACCTGAGCTGAAGTCAAAGGCTTAACTGATTGAGCCACCCAGGCACCCCTAGTTCTCTTTACTTCTTTATTCTTTTTTTTTTTCTTTCTTTTTTGTTCCTCAGACTTGGTAATTCCAATTGTCATCCTATTTTCATGTTTGCTGATTCCTTCTTCTGCTTGCTCTAATCTTCTTTTGAATCCTTCTTGTATAATTTCCATTTCAGTTATTTTACTTTTCCATTCCAGAACTAGTTTTTGGCTTCTTTTAATAATTTGTATCTCTTTACTGATATTCTCATTTTGTTCATAAATTTTTCCATCTTTGTCCATGTCGTCCTTTAGCTATTTGGACACCTTTAAGACAGTTATTTTGAAGTCGTTATCCATTAATTCTAGTATCTCAGTTGTTTTTTTAAGTATATTTTCCATAGGTTTATTTTGTTCCTTTATTAAAAGGATCCAAATTCTTGTTTCTTTGTATGCATTGTGATTTACGTTGAAAAGTGGATATTTGAATCAGATTCTTCCTTTTCCCAAAAGTTTGCTGGTTTAACGAATGTTGTTGGAATCAGCTTGAGATGAAAGCTTCTTGGGTTAAATATTTAGAAAAAAAATTAATTCCTACCTTACTTATATTCAAAATAAAGAGTGGATGGATTTTTAAAAAAAATTTTACTTAAGGGGGGCCTGGGTGGCTCAGTTGGTTGAGCATCCAACTTTCGCTCAGGTTATGTTCTCATGGTTTGTGGGTTTGAGCTCTGTGTCGGGTTCTGTGTGCTGACAGGTTGGAGCCTGGAGTCTGCTTCACATTCGGTGTGTCCCTCTTTCTCTGCCCGTCTTCTGCTCACACTCTGTCTCTCTTTCTTAAAAATAAACAAACATTAAAAAATTTTAACTATTATGTAAAATACAGATTCATAAAATCATCAAGAAAAAATTAGTGAATTGCATTGAGCTTGTAAATAAGCAAGGTCTTTGCAAGCAAGACAAAAATGCAGAAGGTAAGATTTGATTATATAAAAAACTAAAAGAATTGAACAGCAAAAGGTACAATCAATCAATGAATCAATAAACAAATAAATAAAAGCTATATACTGGATGAAAATGCTTTCTTCTTGTAGAGCTAATAGATACTAGAAGTAATATGTCAAATTGATAAAAGTTTTGCAAATAAAAAAGAAAGGCGACAAGTAAAAAGATAAATTAATAAAGGATAAAAACTGACAATTCCACAAAATAATACAAACATAAGGCCTGAATATGTGAAAAATGCTCCATTTTACTAGTAATTAACGAAAAGAAAATTAAAATGCAAAGTTTATCCAGATTGATAAAATTCTTCAGAATTTGATAATATTGAGGGTTGTCATGGGGATGTGGGGTTTGAGTGGTTATTCCATAAATTGTAAGTGCAAAGTGAAAATTAGCTTAACCACTGTGGATTTTCTATATGCATAGCCTTTGCTGTAGAAATTGTATTTTTCAGATTTGATCCAGAGAAGTATTTATGCAGGTGAATATGAATATACTGTATGTTGCAGCACTGTTTGTAATGGTGTAATTGGAAACAATCTATGTGAGGACAAATTGAACAGTGTAATAAATAATAATAGAGCTATTGTTAGGAATAATAAGGAGTCATTAAAAACAATGTGTAAAATCTGTATTTATTGGGGCGCCTGGGTGGCTCAGTCGGTTAAGCGGCCGACTTTGGCTCAGGTCATGATCTCGCGGTCCATGAGTTCAAGCCCCGCGTTGGGCTCTGTGCTGACAGCTCAGAGCCTGGAGCCTGTTTCAGATTCTGTGTCTCCCTCTTTCTCACCCTCCCCCGTTCATGCTCTGTCTCAAAAATTAATAAATGTTAAAATTTTTTTTTTTAAATCTGTATTTATTGACACAGAAAGTTAGGTAAGCTTTACGTTCAAGAAAAAAACAGAGTGATAGTGCAATACAAATACAGTAAAACCTTGGTTTGTGAGCATAATTCATTCCAGGAATATGCTTTTAATCCAAAGTACTTGTGTATCAAAGCGAATTTCAAGAACCATTGGCTCAGCTGTGATCATGTGACATTCAGCCTCACGTACTACTCGTATTGCAAGTCAGCTCTGGTTTATCAGGTAAAAATTCATTAGAAATATTTTTCATCTTGTGGAACACTCACACACGGAACAAGTTACTCGCGATCCAGGGTGTTACTGTACTAAGATTCATATGGGCTCAGAATAAAAAAGTTTGTGAAGATTGAGTCTTATTAACAGCAAGTATCCCTAAAATTCGAACAGATGAAATGGGTTTGAGTGAATAGGAAGGGAGCTGAAGGGAAATGATTATTTTTTTTTTCTGTATCATTGTTACCATAAGCATATATCCATCCTGTAATGAAAACAAATAATTATTTAACACTAATAACGATAATAAGTACAAAACAATATCATCTAATAATAGGCATTAAATGAGCATTAACAAACCATAGAGGTGGCCTCAAATTAGCAGAAAAGAAGTTCCTATAAAAGCAGAGGGGTAACATCAGAAAGCCTTTGTTCTACAAAGAGACTTTAAATCACTTTTGATTACTATGATTATTGAATACCTGTAGATGAGTATATTCTAAGTTCTTCCTTGCCTGTGTCCTTGCATTTTATCAGAAGTTTCCATATGAGATTCATAATTTGTCTATGAGAGTGTGAATGTGTGCATGTGTCTGTGTTTATGAATGTAACATTGGAGCCTTAAAAAAATGTATTGCTTATTTATCACTTATTGTTTTAAGGTATCGATCACGGAGAACCTCAAAGTATTTCCTTTTTAACCTGTGTCTCCCCACCTTACTATTGCTTGAGGCCTGCTGATATTTATTTGCAACATAAATTGTGGATATAAAACAGCAAAGGAAGGATGTTTCCTCTAGATGTGCAGCAATCGAAAAGGAAGCTTTTGATCATTTTGGAAAAACTAAAATTCTTCAGTCTCCATTAAATGTGTATTTTTCCCCCTAAAGCCTCTTACAGTGTAGTTGTAAGATTGACGACCAGTAGCTCTCCCTAGGTGTATTTATTGAATTTAGTAGTTTCATTTTGTTGCCAGAAATGTCATAATTGTGAACAACAGCAAAAGATAATAAAATATAGATAGAACCAGGCTGATCCTGTCATCTCTGGAAATGTTTTCTGTGGGCCTTAAATTTGGATCCTGACTCTGTTTCAGTCTGTTCAGTGTTGATGGAACCATGAAATGCAGACCTTACTAGCCAAGGAAAATACTTGAATCATCAGGTAGGTGTGTGGCAGGCAGCCATACAGGAATTTAGACTCAATAAATCTAAAAATCCACACAAAGGGAGAGGCAGGGAGTCTCAGAACACCATTGCCTTAGATGGCTTCTGTTCATTTTGCCAATCACCAAAGGCAAGTTCAAAGCTCTACCGCTCTTGAGAGAGCCGAACACACAAGGTTTTTCATTTATTTCAATAGATCAGGTCTGGAAGTGCTATCTGTCTCTTAAACTCAGTTTCTAACCAAAACTGCTTCTCCGTGGCTGAAAAAGTCGTTGCTCACAGTAACTCCTTTCAGTTAAATGTTTTTCAAAGTACTAGCATATAAGAGCTATGCAGTATTTGGAAAGATTAATAATTTATCTTGTGTACTTTAGAGGTGGGCACACCCGCAAACAGTAGGCGTCACGTGGCTTGCCTAGAGCCATAGCAAATTGGTGGGAAACCTAAAACTGATACCCAGGATGTTTTGTCTCACAGTCCAGAGCTTTTTGGAGGAACCACACTAGTTTATCACAATTAAATGTGGAGTCCAGAAAGCATTGACAAAGAAGGGGACAAAGAAAGTTTTATATGAAACAAATGAATGAACAGAGAAGGTGGAAAGAGAAAAGGGACAAGATTGAAAACAAGGTGAAATTAGAGAAAAAAATTGAAACCAAAGTTAAATAACTCTATTATCAGGTGCTGTTAAAATAATACATAGAATATAAAGGTTCAGGCACGATTCCGTGAAAGCCATAATTCACTCCAGCAACTTGTATCAATGTTCTACTGCACTGTATGAGAAGATACCAGAAAGAACACAAAAGAATAGGACTGAGATATGATCCACCCCAGCAAGCAAGTCAGACCACAGCATTGTGTCAAATCTATGTCATCGTGTCTTTCCAAATATTCAAATTAGCTTTTATAACATAAAAAAGTAAAAATGGGGCAGAGAGAGAGAGAGCAGAATACAGAAGGAATGGAAGCTGTTTGTTTTTATAATTGCATTCATTTGGAATTTGTTCATGTAATATTAACTTAAAGTATGCAAAGCCCAGAAAATTTGGGAGATAAACCTTTCCAGTAGGAGGAGAACTGTGCAGTCGTATGAGATGAGGACTTACTAGCCGGGATTATTGGGGATTCCATTAACATTGGCCTGAAGGTTTATGCAGTGTACATTAATGCAGTGCATTATTAAATGGAAGTCAGTTCAGAGAGGTTCTGCTGCAAATGACCAATAACCATATGTTGCCCTTTCAGCTCTAGTTTGCTGAATTGTTCTGGAAATGAACTCAGTTGGGAGGCATTCCTCTAAGTGATTTAAAAGAATGAATTTGGAAGCCTCCAATGTATGCTGACTGTGAGTAAACTGTTCTAAATCCAGAAAGGATAATTTTCTCCTTTTGAGATGATTCCTCGGTGTGGGAAACCCCATCTTCCTGCAGCCAGCCAGAGTGATTTCAGCACACCATCAGCACACAGCTAGGGTTAGAGGTTCTATGTGGCATATTCTTTCATGTGATGTCTGTAAAATGTGAGCCAAGCTTTTCATGATGTTTTTCAAGTTTAAGGCAAAGTAGCTGAGTCAGAGGCAAGAAATGTTGTCCAAAATTATTCTCTTGAATCATTGAGCATTCTTGGTGATAACATATATTTGAGAGAAATTAGCTCAAAGTTTCTGAAGAAACAGGTAAAAACTGGTAGTTTTCAAGATCTGATTACTGTGTCCACATATGCATGCATTTGTGTCCACACCTATGTATGTTCATGCGCACATTGTGCGTGCCCATTTCTTTATACAACCCCACTCTGTAACAGTCCAAAGAAGCTAAGCAGTAGTTGGAGAAAGCACTCGTTTTGTTTTGTTTTTTTTTTTTAATTTCATTAAATCTTTGCTGAAATAAAACCTTCATATGTGTACTTGCTGTTTGAAACATACATGGCTCTCTAGTTTACCACATTAGTGTAAATAACTTGGAACTGATGTCTACCCTCAATCTTACCTCACCATCCAGAAGGAATATAACTGATGGACAATAAAGCTCAAGAGGACACATCTCCATTGAACCCTTCTTACTTTCCTTATAATTTGTTTTTCCTTCTCTAATCTGGTCCTACCCTGCATTTGAATGGGATTACTATTCACCTATCAATCACAGAGGACCTACTATGTACCTGTTGAGTTTTGTTTTTTGTTTGTTTGTTTGTTTTTGAGAGAGAGATGGGGGCAGAGAGAGACAAAGAGAGAGAGAGAGAGCAGGAGAGGAGTGGGGGAGAGAATCTTAAGCAGGCTCCATGCCCAGCGTGGAGCCTGACAAGGGACTCGATCTCACAACTCAGAGATCAGGAACTGAGCAAAAATCAAGACTGGGACGCTTAACTGACTGAGCCACCCGGGTACCCCTCTATTGAGTATTTGAATAACACATACTCCTTTGACTTTTTAAAGCATTTTTGAGATCTTTCTCTTGCTCTAGATAAGAAAAAAAAATCAGCTTGACCTGTGTCACACACTACCATGACTGGAAACATCTACTAACTCCCAAATCTATGGTTTCCCTAATTAATCATTAGCTCCCCAGGGGACATGGGACCTCCATTCACTATGTAGTTGCCTTAATTTAATTCATCTGAGTAATTTTGCCTAATGCTAGCCTTCTGGAAGAGAAAACCTCAGCTCTACTTTTATCTTTGTTGTTTCTGCAGAACCCATGTAGTAACACACAGAATTGCAATGGGGGGGCGCGGGGGGGGATAAACACTACGTGCATTCTGAGATTTTCTTTTGTTTGCTGTATGATAGGCACAGCTAAATTCCCTGCTGTATGTAAGGATGCTGCAGGAAAAGGCCACATCATGATGCTTCATACAGATTATTTAAAAACATTAGGCTTGGGTTGGTGTTCCTAACCCAGTTCTGAATCCTGTAGATCTCCAAAATGGGTGTTCTATCTACAACTTAGGCAAAATAATCCATCAGAGGTAAAGAGATGAACACATGTCTTGGGAGCATCTTCACCCCTACATTTAACAGTCAGTGAATATACATAACTGTCTCCTACTTTAGGGATTGCATCGTGTGCAACGGTTCAGTACAGCTACATTGTTCACATGGAGGTTTCCCCCAACCCTGGGAGATGTGCTGGTCAAATTTAATTAACCAGCTGTGCTGGTCTTTTAATTTAAAAAATAAGTTTCAAAAGAACTCAACTGTTTCCACTAGTTAGTTCTGGTAGGACAGCAGTCTTGCATTTATTTGTTGTTCTCACATTAATATTTAACAATATATTTTGTGCATGATTGGCTACTATCCTACCCAAATGCAGATGATTTCAGGAATTGCACTCTTCTTCTGTTAACAAATGGATGGTTTTAACATATTTAAATAGACTTAGATATTTCTATTCATTCACTGCCCATTATTACTATTTTTAAACAAAGAATTCTGTTTATTTTTTTCATATAACAATGAAAAGCTTCTTTATGTCAAAATGCACTATAAACAAAAGAAATTAGGGAAAATCTTTGCTAGCAGGCAAAAAGTTTATATTCTTAATACAATTTTACAAATCAGTAAGAAACACATTCCTAAATTAAATGAGAAAAAGACATTAATGTGTCACACACACACACACACACACACACACACACACAAAGTAGAAGAGACCTAAACTATGAAGAACCACTATTTCTTACTGGAAATAGAAGAAATGCATATTAAATAGCAATGAGCATCTCTTTCTTTGTCAACTGAGTCTTTATTCAAAGGATAATGCTCGATGTTGACAGTATAAGAAGAAAAGATCTCTCATACAGGCTTTAGCAATCAATTTTAGAATGTTTTAAAACTAATTGGTTTTGGGACACCTGGGTGGCTCAGTTGATTAAGCAGCTGACTCTTGATTTCGGCTCAGGTCACAATGTCATGGTTTTGGGTTTCCAGCCCCGGTACTGACGGCACTGAGCCTGCTTGGGACTCTGTCTCTCCCTCTCTCTCACTGCTCCTCCCCCCTCAAAATAAATAAACTTAAAAAAATAAAGAAAACTGATTGGTTCGGGCACCTCTTTAAAATCACATAGATTTGAAAAGTCTCTTACTTTCTTTTCCATATCAGCAGTGTTATCCAATTTTTCTACAATAAATATGTATCCTTTTAATAATTAACTCTATTCATACACATCTTAAAAAATGTGTGTAATAGAAGGCAAGATAAAAATATGTTCATTGTTTTCTTTTTTATTGTGGTAAAACATATATAACATTAATTTTACCATCTAAATCATTAAAAATATTTTTTAACGTTTATTTTTGAGAGAGAGAGAGAAAGCATGAGCTTAACTGACTGAGCCACTCAGGCGCCCCCATCTTAATCATTTTTTAAGTAAATAGTTTGATGATATTAAATAGATTCACGTTGTCATCCAACTATCACCGCCATCCTTTCCCATAACTCTTTTCACCTGGTAAAACTGGAGCCCTGTACCTATTGAATGGTAACTATCCATTCCCCCAATATATTAAGATGTTTACTAAGTATGTGCTATGTGCCAGGCATGGTGCTAGCTACTGGATATGCAATGCGTTTAAGAAGCATCACCTTTGTTCTCATAAAACTTAAAGTCTAATAGAGGGTTCCAGCTCTGACAAGCACAAGGCATGGAGGTCATTACTCATATCCTTGTAAGAAAAAGCTAGACAAACTGAGAATCTCTGACATGTCTTGGATCCAGCTGAAAACTATAGCTATAGCGCAAACTTCCACCTCCAGAGAGTCACAGCTAGGAACTGCTTAGGTGGCAGAGAAACTGCTGAGGAATCAACTAACGAGAACACTTGAATGGTAATTTTGTAAACTGCTGGAAGCTGAGTGTAGGAGTAGTGCTAGTGAGAAATTCCTGAGGCTACCATCTTAGAAAGACCCCTACACTTTCACATGTTTACCTCCAGACAACCCATGTTCCCACAGTGAAAATGTAAAAAAGATTTCATCCTTTGTGTGGATATACCCCAGGAGTTTTTAGATAGAACACCAAAACATGATCTTTGAAAAAAAAAATAATAATAATGGTAGTAAATCTTCTGCTTCAAGAAAGCATATTCGTAAGGGAATGACAGGGAAAGCCACAGCCTCAGGGAAATTAGTTGCAAATTCACCTTTGATAAAGGATTTGTTTCTATATCAAATGATAAGTGGAAAAACCAAGCAAAGAAAAGCTGACAATATGAACTGCTAGAGAGGATGCAACAGCAGCTCTCATCCACTGCTAGTAGGAATGAAAATGGAAAATGGTACCACCACTTCGGAAGATATTTTGACACTTCCTTACAAAGCTACATGTCGACGTACTATATCATCCAGCAATTGTCTTCCTACTGATTTGTCCTTCATCTGATTTGAAGTTTTATGCCCATACCAAAAACAAACAAACAAAAAAACCTGCATGCAAGTTTTTATAGCAACTTTATTTATTATTGCCCCAATCTGGAAGCCACAAGGATGTCCTTCAGGGTTTTGGTTACTGATTCAGTCTTTTTGCTAGATATATCGTACATTCAGATTCTCTATGTCTTCATGATTCATTCTTGGTAGGTTTTGTGGTTCTAGAAACGTGTCCATTTCATCTACGCTACCCAATTTGTTGGCAAATAATTCATAATACTGTCCTATTTTTGTTTTTTACTTCTATAAACCTGGTGATAATATCCCTAATTCCACTTCTGATTTAGTAATTTGAGTCTTTTCTCTTTTTATTTGTAAATGTAACTTAAGTTTGTCAAGTTTGTTAATCTTTTCAAAGAATCATTTTTTGGTTTCCTTGATTGTCTCTACAGTTTTTCTATTTTCTATTTTATTTACTTTTGCTCTAATCTTTATTATTTCCTCCATTCTAGTATTTTGATCCTATTTTTCTACTTCCTGAAGGTGTAAAGTTAGGTTTCTAAGTTATTTTTTTTGTAATTAAAATTTTTTTAATGTTTATTTTTTGAGAGAGAGAGAGAGAGAGAGAGAGCGAGCATGAGTCAGGGAAGGGCAGGGAGAGAAGGAGACACAGGATCTCAAACAGGCTCCAGGCTTTGAGCTGTCAGCACAGGGCTCAACGTGGGGCCTGAACTCATGAATGGCAAGATCATGACCTGAGCCTTAGATGGACACTTAACTGATTGAGCCACCCAGGCGCCCGTAAATTATTTCTTATACATTTCCTCCTTAGAACTATTTTCGCTGGCTTCAATATGTTGTTATGTTGTGTCTTATCTTCACTTGTCTTAAGGTATTTATTAATTCTTCTTATAATTTTTCTTTGATTCGTTTGTTGAGTGTTTTGTATAATTTCCATATATTTGTGAGTTTTCCAGTGTTCCTACTGTTTGATTTCTAGTTTTATATGCTATTGTGATTCAGAAAGATACTATGTAAAGTATCAGTCTTTTCAAATTTATTAAAACTGATTTGGTGGCATAACATAAGGTCTATTGTAAAAAATGATCAATGTACACATGAGATAAATATGTTTGCTGCTGCTGTTTGGTGCAGTATTCTGAATGAGTCTATTATATTCAATTACCTTATAGTGTGGTTCAAGCCCTCTTTCTTTATTGATCTTTTATCTGGTAATTCTATCCATTATTGAAAGTGGGATATTCAGTGATTTTGCAGAAATGTTTGCTTCCCCATTCAGTTATGCTCAGCTTTGCTTCACATTTGTTTATACTCTAATTTGGGGTGCATATATTTTTATAATTCTTATATCTTCATGGTTACTACCCCTTTGTTCAGTATACAATGTCTTTCTTTGTCTCTTGTAAGAGACTTTTACTTAAAGTCAATTTTGTCTGATATTAATATAGAGGCGCAGCTTGCTTGTGTGCTCTCTCTCACTAATCACATGAAGTGTCTTTTTCCATTCTTTCAGTTTTAATCTACTTGTGTCTTTAGATATCAAACCAGTCTCATATGTGGGCATAATAGAGTTGGATTTTCTTAATCCATTTCATACATCTAAATCTTTTGACTGTGGATTTTAATCCATTTACACTTAAGGTAATTACTAATAAGGAAGAAGCATACTAATATGCTTTCTCCATATTATTATTTTTTGTCTTATAACTTTTTTTATCCTTTATTTTCTTTTTTATAGTTTCTTTTGTGTACAGTTCTAGTCACAAACCTTTGTTCATCTAAGAATGTCTTAAATTATTCATAAGTTTTAAAGAAAGTTTTCCTGGATATAGAATTATTTTTTCCCCAATACTTTAAATATAATATCACACTGCCCTCAGGCCTTCAATGTTTTCTAAGAAATCTACTGATGATCTTCTTGAAGATTTCCTTTTAAGTGACAGGTTACTATTCTCTTGTTGCCTTCAAGATACTCTCTTTGTCTTTGTCTTTTGAAAGTTAGATTAAGCGTCTCAGTGTGAGTAACTTTGGGTTTATCCCATTTGGATTTCATTGAACTTTTTGGATTTTTAGATTCATATCTTTCCTTAATTTGGGGACATTTTATGCCATTATTTTTTCAAATATCTCTCTGCCCTCCTCTCTCTCATCTCCTTGTCATGTAATAGTGTCCAATTTAGCTTCACAGCATTATCTAACTGCACCCTCCAACTATATTGCCACCCACTAAATTCCTCTTGGATGGAAGTCCATGAGCTGGCATTTGTTTTACTGTGAATCTAAGTGAATAATGCTAAAGATATGAGACACAGAACAGTGTGCATTTTCTTTTTTTTTATTTATTTTTTTAACGTTTATTTATTTTTGAGACAGAGAGAGACAGCATGAACAGGGGAGGGGCAGAGAGAGAGGGAGACACAGAATCCGAAACAGGCTCCAGGCTCTGAGCTGTCAGCACAGAGTCCGATGCGGGGCTCGAACTCACGGACCCTGAGATCATGACCTGAGCCAAAGTCGGACGCTTAACCGACCAAGCCACCCAGGCGCCCGAGGACAGTGTGCATTTTCAATTAGCAGACCAAGCAGACAGGATACCCGCTGAGCAGGGGCACCAAAAGAGGTGGGGATTTTGTTATTAGTACTTCTAGGGGAAAATTCCTTTTTAAGTTTGATTTAGTCTTATTTCTACTCATTTGGGTATTCTGGGGGTGGGTTGGGGAAAGATTAGAGTATCAATCTTTTTGGCATTCATGGCGTCTATAGTTCCTTCATTGGTCTGATATGGCAATGGCAAATTGCCATTGAGATATGTAGACAACAGACGAGTGATAATACAGAATAAACAAGACCTGTGTTTGGAAAAAAGTGATCTTGAAGAATATAATGACAAAGTAATACATTCCTTAGAACACCAGTTGGGAGCAAGAAAAAATTCCTGCTAGAGAAGAAAGAGATTAACCTAAAGCAGCTGGCCCAAACTGATGGCCCTAGGAATATTGTTCAAAAGGATGCTAAAGGCATATATGAAAAAAATAAAAACATGTTCATGTCAGTATGAGATACTCTGGATACAATAGAGTTATTCACATTTATTTTATTTCTTATTAAAGATACTTCTTAGAGCTTTTGATATGCTAATAACAGTCCACGTGACTAGGAAGTTGGGGTAGAGCACTCAGAATTTCCCTTGATAAAATTACCACCATACTGTTTTCCTTGAGGAATTCATCTAGCACGTCTTAAGAATGGTGTCTGCAAAGCCAAGTTTGAGAAATTTTTGGACAGATAGTGTTGTTCTAGAAATGGAGAGCTAGTGTTACTCACTGAATCCTTTACACAAATGAGGATTCCTTTAGAAGAGAGTCTTTTCAGAGCAATTTACCATTAACTGCCTTTTCTTTCCCCAGCTTTGTTGAGATATAATTAACACATAACATTGTAAGTTTAACATGTGCAATGTGTTGATTTCATACACTTATATATTGCAAAATGATTCCCACAGTAGGGCTGTGGTTAACACCCCCCATCACCTCCCATAATTACTAATCCTTTTTGTGGTGAGAACATTTAAGTTGCTGCTCTCTTAGCTACTTTCAAGGATCTAATACAGTATTGTTAAATATAATCACGCTGCCATATATTAGTTATCCAGAACTTATTCTTCTCACACCTGAAGTCTATACCCTTTCACCAACATTGACTTCTTAAGGTATCTTTTCTAAAATTTGATACTTATTAACTGAAACATGTATTATTTCTAGCACATAATGAAGACTGGAACTATGTATTTCATTGAGACCCCTAATTGTTAGATAAGTTGTATGTTTCCTCTTGTTTACACACATTTATAAATATAAGGACTGCAGTTTATGAAAATACACGTAGTTACTGTTGGTTTATGGTAGTCATGGTTATCACTCCCTGGAGCTATACATAAATGCATTTTAAGATATTTTTGCAGAATTAGATTTCCTATTGCTGTTCCAATGTAATTGCTACCCTGTAAATATTTGGACTTCTTTTTAATTCTCTAGCATCAGTGAGTTCTTCTTCCTGAAAATATAGGAAAAGGGAAGTGAATGATCCTGGAGTCTTTTACCTGGCCTTAGGAAGGTTGCCAAACAAAAAAGCAACAGAAAACAAACAAAACAAACAAACAAAAAACGTACTTAAAAAAACAAAACGCACACACACACACACACACCACCACCACCACCACCACCATCACCACCAGCAATAACGATAAACAATATTGGTTAGGAACCACTATTCACACCTACCACATATATGTCTGTATGTTAGACATGCTGGGAATTATTCCTGAAATCCACAGAGGTCTTTCTTAACTGTCATATCTATAAAGCTGCACCTACCTCCTCTGTCATCATGCTTGTTTTTATCCTTCTTTTTTTTTTTTCCAAAATATGTGTTAGTGCCTGAAATTTGGTTATTTGGTTTTTAAATTAATTAATTTTCTCATCTCCACTGATAGGCAAACCACAAAGACATGGATGGATCCTTAACTTGTCTCGTTTACCACCAAGCTCCCTGTGTCTAAAACACTGTGACTGGCACAGGGTGAAAAAGAATTATAGATATATTTTTCGGGAAAGGAGAAAGAGAAACAGGAAAAGAAGAAAGAAAAAAAGGTGAAAGATAAAAAGGGAAATTAAAAGCAAAGGAAAGAAGGGAGAGAGAAGATTGAAGGGAGAAAGGGACAGACACAATGAAAGGAGAGAGAGGAAGAGGGCAAAAGTCTTCAGTGTCTCACACCTTTTTCTACACTGGTCATGCCCAGCATAGTATTTAGCACAGCATCTACCTTATATAGGCCAGTAATCTGAAAATAACCTAAAAGAAAAACTTCAATATCTCGCCCATTGCATTTGTCCCTGTATTTGGCATTCAACATGTGCCAACACTTCAAGGCTCTTTGTTGCTATAATGTCTTTTCCCTTTGCCCTCCGTTCCTTTTGCTTGCCTCCTCTTCTAGGTCCCTTTGTACCACGTAAGCCCTAGAGAGATGGTCTTTTAACAAGTATCCCTTCTGTCTCAAAATCATGTCAGATTAATCTTCCTAAAGCACAGATCAATGCATGCCCATTCAAAAAACAAAAATTAAAAGTCTCTAATTACATAGAGAACAAGATCAAGTCTTCTCATCCTCACATTCAAATAGATTTTCTCATGAAATTTCCCTCCAGATTTTCTAATTGATTTCTTACCAATAACCCAAACATGTGGACTCTGGACACAGACCGAAACAAACACATAAACAAACAAAAAGCCTATACTGCTAGGAATCTACCCAAGGGATACAGGAGTGCTGATGCATAGGGGCACTTGTACCCCAGTGTTTATAGCAGCACTCTCAACAATAGCCCAATTACGGAATGAGCCTAAATGTCCATCAACTGATGAATGGATAAAGAAGATGTGGTTTATATATACAATGGAATACTACTTGTCAATGAGAAAGAATGAAATCTGGCCATTTGTAGCAACGTGGATGGAACTGGAAAGTATTATGCTAAGTGAAATAAGTCAGGAAGAGAAAGACAGATACCACGTATTTTCACTCATATGTGGATCCTGAGAAAATTAACAGAAGACCATGGGGGAGAGGAGGGGGGAAAAAGTTACAGAGTGGGAAGGAGGCAAACTATAAGAGACTCTTAAGTACTGAGAACAAACTAAGGGTTGATGCGGGGTGGGAGAGAGGGGAAAGTGGGTGATGGGCATTGAGGAGGGCACTTGTTGGGATGAGCACTGGGTGTTGTTTATCTGTGTTTCCAACTTGCACATAGGAAAAAAAGTATACAAATGTGTACCAATGTTACAGAGTGTTTGCGATAATCATGTGCTGTAGATAAAGTGCCTGGCTCTCTGGGTTCAAATCCCAGTTACTTAACCTCTGTGTGCCTCAGTTTCTCAAGTGTAAAATAAGAATAGTACCTACTTCATAAGTTTCTTCTAAAGATTGAATGGGTTTAATATTTTTTGAGACAGAGAGAGACAGAGCATGAGCAGGAGAGGGGCAGAGAGAGGGGGAGAAACAGAATCTGAAGCAGGCTCCAGGCTCTGAGCTGTCAGCACAGATCCTGGCATGGGGCTCGAACTGTGGAGTGTGAGATCATGACCTGAACTGAAGTCAGATGCTCAACAGACTGAGCCACCCAGGCACCCCTAAATGAGTTTAAAATTTTAAAGTCCCAGGGCGCCTGGGTGACTCCCTTGGTTGAGCCTCCAACTTCGGCTCAGGTGATGATCTTGCCATCCGTGAGTTTAAGCCCCATTTTGGGCTCTGTGCTGACAGCTCAGAGGCTGGAGGCTGCCTCAGATTCTGTGTCTCCCTCTCTCTCTGCTCATCCCCTGATCAAACTCTGTCTCTCTCTCAGAAATAAATAAAGATTTTTAAATAATTGAATTTTAAAGTCTCTTAGAGCACACAATAGTGTTCATATATGCTGATTCATAATATACTTATACTTTTAGGCAATTCTCCCTTAAGAATAAATTTTCCATCCTCTTTTTTATTTTTTGTATAATATTATACAAAATACTATAATACTAAGTATAATACTATACTTTGGCTATACAGATAAGCAACTTTTAAAAATGTAACTAAAATGAGACATCAGCAAGATAGCAGACCAGAAACTCCAGGTCCTCAATCCCCAAAGAAAACATAAAAACAAACAAAAAAAAGCTACAGAAGGGTAAAATACTTTATAGCTACCATGGAAATTAGTCAAAGATTGCAACAACCACACAAATGCTCAGTCAAGAAAAAAATACATGCAAATGATAGGAAAGTTTGTGGCAATTTCATTCACCTTTACTGCAAGCCCTCCCTCAGGAGGCAAGATAAAGAAGAAGAAACCCAGTTCCTGGTTCACTCTTGATAGGAAGGGGCAGAGAAAATTTTTTTGCAAAAGTCTAAACTTTTCATGGTGTGCCCTAAGGACTGGTTTATTTTGCCTGACTGGGAGCTAACATGAGGAAAGTCCACATAGCCCAGATTTCAGGTTGGTAAAGGCCACAGAAAGAAGTGGTTGACCCTACCATTTGTGTAAGAGTCAGGAGGTCTGAACACCTGTGGAAACCTGGCCCAGAGATTCTGGGGAAAGAAATACAATAAAACCCCTAATACATTGAGAAAGAACTGGAATTAATCTTTGGGAAATTAAGATCTTTAAAAGCCATTGTGTATATGATGGAATTTTTTTAAACGCACACACACACAACACACCATTCTAAGCAGGACATTTCAGCAAAAGAGACATGAGATCATCTCAAGCCTTCACCCAGAGTGGATCCCAATGCTCAGAAAATGCCCTATTAATTAGTGAAGTTCTATCTGCCAATCTACAAAGATTTGAAGAGGTGGCTGTTTTCCCAATTTTGAAACAAAACATCTTCAGGCATATAAACAAGTAGGAAAATATAATCCATTTAAGAAAAAAACCACAAAAATAAATCTCAGAAACCATCTCTGAAGAAACACAAGCAACAGACTTGCTAGACAAATACTATAGAACAACTTTTAATATGCTTAAATAGCTAAAGGAAAGCATTGATAAATAACCAAAGAAAATCATGAAAATGACATAGGAAGAAAATAGAAATATCGACAAAGAGGTAAATATTATTTGAGAAAAAATGTTGAAGAGAAATTATGGAGCTGAAAATCACAATAACTGAATTTTAAAATTTATGAGAAAGGAATCAAATAGGCTGAAGAAAGAACCAGCAAGCCTGGGGATAGGACAATTGAAATTAATGAGTGTGAGAACAGGAAGAAAGAAAGAAAGAAAGAAAGAAAGAAAGAAAGAAAGAAAGAAAGAAAGACCTACGTGATTGTGGGATATGATAAAGTCAACCAATATATACATTATGGTAGCAGGAGAAAAAAGAAGGAAAGGTGGGTAGGGACTATTTGAAGAAGCAATGGCTAGAAACATCCCAAATTTGAGGGAAGATATGAATCTACAAATCCAAGAAGCTCACTGAAATTCAAGTAGGATAAACCCAAAGAGACCCACACAAAATCATACTAAAATCAAACAATTTGAAAGACAAAACAAAGACGGATTCTAGAAAGTGTACAAGAATAGTAACAAGTCACTTAAAAAGTGATCTTCAAGAAGGTTATCAGCAGATTTCTTACCAAAACCTTGGACGTCTTTGTCTCTTGCTACAGTTTTCGACTAAAAGTATCTTTTGTCTCATATTAGTATAGTCATCCCTGCTCTATTTTAATTAATATTTGCATGGAATTTTTTTCATTTTTTTCAATATCAACTTATGCATGTCCTTAGATCTAAAGTTAGACAGTTTATAGTTGGATCCTGTTTTTTTTATTTTATTCACTCTTCTTGTTACAGATTTTGATTAAAGAATCTAATCCACTTATATTTAAAGTAATTACTGATAGGGAACAACTTATTTTTGATATTCATTATTTGCTGTATGCATGTCTTTTAGTTTCTTGTCCTTCATTTCCTCCATAACTGCTTTCATATTTGAAAGCCTCCTATTTGGAAGCCAGAAGGCAGAGAGATAATCTATGTTAAATAGCCAAGGAAAAAATTATAAAATTAGAAATCTGTATCTGCCCAAACTGTCCTTCAAAAATGACAGAGAAATTAAGGCATTTCAAAATAAAGCTGAAGGTCTTCATTACCAGCACACCTATCCTAATAGAAATGCTAAATGTAGTCCTTCAAGTTGAAATGAAATGAAACGAGACTGCTACTCAAAGTCACATGAAAATATATAGTTCCCTGTTAAAGGTATACACACATAGATAAATATAAAAGCCAGTATAATTGTAATTTTGATTTGTAACTCCTCTTTTTATTTTATACAGAATTTTAAAAACACAAATGCATATAAAATACTATAAAATCTATGTTAATAGGTAAATATATATAACAATGTAATTTGTGACATCAGTAACATAAAGTGCAGGAGACATTGATCTGTACATGAGTAGAGATTTTATATGTAATTAAAGTTAATTTGGTATTAGGGTGCCTGGGTCCCCAAGCTCAGTCCATTGAGCATCCAACTCTTCATTTTGGCTCAGGTCATGATCTCACAGTTTGAGGGATCGAGCCCCACACTGGATTCTCTCTCTCCCTCTTCTGCCCTCCCCCTGCTTTTGCTTTCTTACTCTCTCTTTCAAAATAAACAAACTAAAAAATTAAAGTTAATTTGGTATCAATTTAAAATAGAGGTTTAAAACTTTAAGAAAATTTTAAAAATAGAACTTTAAGATGTTATATGAAATCTCTATGGTAATCTTTATGCTGTAAAGAATGTATCTACAGACTATATTTAAAGGGAATTAAAAGAGAATCAAAATGTCACCAAAAAATTTTTTAAACAAATATGAAAGCAGTAGTAGAGGAAATGAAGGACAAGATGCGAAAAGACATGCATAGAGCAAATAACGAATATCAAAAGTAAGTCATTCCCTATCAGTAATGACTTTAAATATAAGTGGATTTGATTCTCTAATCAAAAGATGTAACTAGGAGAGTGAATAAAAAAAAAAAAAACAGGATCCAACTATAAGCTGTCTAACTTTAGATCTAAGGACATGTATAGATTGATATTGTAAAAATTAAAAAAAAATTCCATGCAAATACTAATGAAAATAAAGCAGGGATGGCTATACTAACATGAGACAAAAGATACTTTTAGTCAAAAACTGTAGCAAGAGACAAAGACATTATATAATGATAAAGGGTAAGTTTACCAAGAATATAAAGCAATTAAAATCATACTTGTACTAAACATTAGAATTCCAGAATGTTTGACATAATTGAAAAGATAACTAGACAGCTCTACAGTAATAGAAAAGGACTTCAATACTCTATTTTCAATAATGGATAGACCAATAAAAACATGCTATACAGTCCTATATATAACATAATGTCATGTTTACCTGTGTTTAAAAACATACTAGAAGACTATCTGCCTAAATATTAACAAAGACTATACTTGAGTGATACAATTTTCTTTGTTTTCCAAGTTTTCTGCAGTGAATATGAATGTGTATTACTTATGAAGTGAAAAAATTGATGTTAAAAAATATAAGGATATAGAAGACTTGAACAATACTATAACCAATCAGAACTAACATCATTTGACAAAATTAAACACCCTATCTTGTTTTAAAAAACAACAACAACTCAATACACTATGCATAAAGGAAATTTCCCCAACATGATATAGGGATGTAAAAAAAATGAAACAAGAAAAAAAAAAAACAAACAGCCATCAGAGGTGAAAGATATTTTCTTTAAGATCAAGAACAATGCAAGGGTGACTGGTGACTAACCAGATCATTTAGGCAAAAAATAAATCAATTTATTAATTAAAAAACATTCAAATTGGAAAGGAGGAAGTAAAATTATCTCTCCTTGGAAACCACATAATCTTACATGCAGAAAGCTCTAAATAGTCTGCATTCAACATACACACACACACACAAACACACACACACACACACACACACACACAGCTGGTAAAAGTCATAAATGAATTCTGTGAAATTCAATACACAAAATTCAGCTGCATTTCTATACTCTAACAGTGAACAATGCAAAAATGAAATTAAGAAAACAATTACATTTACAATACCATCAACAGGAATAAAATACTTAGGAGTAAACTTAACCTAGGAAGCATATTCAATACATTGAAAACTACAAAATATTATTGAAAAATTTTTATGGAAAACACCAATAAATGGAAAGATATCTTATGTTAATAGGTTAGAACACTTAATCTTGTTAAGATATCCATAGTAGTAGCCAAATGATCACAGATTCAGTATTAAACCTATCAAAAATTATAATTTTTTTGCAGGAACAGAAATATACCTCTTAAAACTCATATAAAGTCTCAAGGAACCCTGAATAGCCAAAACCATTTTCTTTATTTTTTGTTTTTCTTTAATGCTTTTTTAATGTTTATTTACTTTTGAGGGAGACAGAGACAGAGCACCAGCGGGGCATGGACAGAGAGAGAGCGAGACACAGAATCTGAAGCAGACTCCAGGCTCTGAGCTGTCAGCACAGAGCCTGATGCATGCCTTGAACCCACAAACCTTTTGTTTTTATTTTTTTTTTGTTTTCTTAAAGTTTTTTTAATGTTTATTTAGTTTTGTAGCTGAAACCATTTTGAAAAAGAGCAAAGTTGGAGGGCTCACACCTCCTGATTTCTAAACTTACTACTAAGCTATCATCATTGAAACAGTGTGGTGCTGGCATAAAAAAAAAAAGACTTATAGACCAAAGGGATAGAAAAGATTGCCCAGATATAAAGCTTTACATTTATGGACGAATTCTTCTTATCAAGAGTTCCGAAACCATTCAATGCAGAAAGAACATCGTGTTAATAAACAGTGCTGTATGATATCCATATGCAAAAGAATTAACTTGAACCTTTACCTTACACTATACACAAAAATTGATGCAAAATGGATTAAAGACATAAATGTAAGAGCTAAAACTATAAAACCCTTAAAGTGAAACACAGGGGAAAACTTCATGACACTGGATTTGATAATAATTTCTTGGATATGACATTAAAGGCAAAGACAACAAAAGAAAAAGTACCCAAATTGGATCTTATCAAAATGTAAAACACTCGCACATCAAATGACACTATAAACTGATTAAAAAAGGCAACTTGTAGAATTTGAGAGAATACTTACAAATCACACATCTTCTATAAATCAATATCCAAAATACATAGAGAACTTCTAAAATTCAACAACAACAAAACAATTCAAAAGTGGGCAAAGAACATGGATAGCCATTTTTCCAAAGATCAGTCGATGTCTGATAAGCACATGAGATGTTCAATATCACTAATCCTTAGGGAGATGTAAATCAAACCACAGCAAGATACAACTTCACACCCACTTGGATGGATGGCAATTGTAAGAGCACAAAAAATAAGAAAAAGTCAGTTTTGTTGAGTCTGTGTAGTAATTGGAAATCTTGCATATAGCTGGTGGGAATGCAAAATGGTGCCGCTATTATGGAAAACCATGTGGTGGGTTTTCATAAAATTAAACATGCAATTAACATATTACCTAGGAATTCCATTTCTGGGCATGAGTCTAAAATAATTAAAAGTATGGATTCAAAAAGATAGTTGTAAACCCACATTTATAGTAGCATTATTCTCAATAGCCAAAAGGTAGAAAAAAACGCAGGTGTCCATCTACATGTGAATGGGTAAACAAAATGTGGTATATAAAACAATGGAATTTTATTCAGCCTTAAAATGTAAAAAAGTTCTAATGTATTCTAAACATCAATGAACCTTAAGGATATCATGCTAAGTGAAATAAACAGACCAGAATTGTACATTAATTCCTCTTATTTGAGGTATCCGAAGTAATAAAAATCACATAGAAAGAAAGTAGAAGGATGGCTGCCAGGGGCAAGAGAAAGAAGCAATGAGTTGTTAGTGCTTAAAGGGTACAGAGTTCCAATTTGAAAAGATAAAAAAATTCTAGAGATGGAAGGTGGTGATGGTTGCAGAACAGTGTGAATGTACTTAATGCCTCTGCACAGTACATGTAAAAATAGTAAACCTAAAATCACAATCCAAAACTGCTATAAAAGAGCTTATAATCTATTGGAAATTGCAAACTCACTCACCTTCAGGGACTGGGTGATGAAAGAAAATGGAATAGTAAGGCTAATGTTATAAACAAAGAGTGGGTTTCCCACCCAATAGAATTCATTGAAACCAAAAGAACACATAAACAAAATAAGTCAGTAGATTATATTTAACTCACAAGCCTTAAATTTAAGCCTTCTAGTCTAGGCTTACATTTTTTTTAACACGACAACGACAGGGGCACCTGGTGGCTCAGTTGGTTAAGCGTCTGACTTGGTTTTGGCTCAGGTCATGTGTGGGAGTTCGAGCTCCACATCGGGCTCTGTGCTGACAGTGCGGAGCCTGCTTGGGATTCTCTCTCTCCCTCTCTCTCTCTGCCTCTCCCTGGCTTGTGCTCTCCCTCTCTATCCCTCAAAATAAATTAAAAAATAATAATAAACTTAAAAATTATTTTAAAAAACGACGACAACAACAAAAAAAGAGTTGTGAAAGGTGTGTAGCTGCACAAGAAAAACTATTTACCAGCCAGGCCGGTTTCCAGCCCTGTGTCCTCCTGGATTGTCCAGTCCTGCTCTCCTCTGTATCTGATGCAGCGCAGATCAGTCTTTTGCTAGATGGTCAAGTAATATGTGTTAGATTGTCTGTATTGAATTCCATCCGGGCAATCACTTCTTGGCATCCAGGCGCGATTCAATTCTTTGACAGCTCATCCTACGTCTCAGCAGCTAAAGACCTAGGCTCTAAATTGACAGTTCCCCAAATCAGCCCAAAATCTTTCAATGTGAAAAAATTTCAACATAAACCCTGCTCTCCCGTGCTCCATTCTGGGTTCACATGGGCAGCTCTCTGGGGTTCATAATGTAACATAAAGAGACATTTTTTTTCGTGTTTATAGTTTAAAGGGTCACTGTGTAAAAGCAGTGAAATTAAACTCCCAGGGATACAGTTCTGGCATGAACAGAGCTGTGCCATTATCCATTCAGTTCTACCATCCTTTAAGCAGAGATTTTAAACTTACCTTTCCTATTTCTTTGTCCATTAATAAAGAAAATTATAGAACTCCCTCTATAGTTGATACTTAACTATAATGACACTTGAAATGTACTGATTAGGCCATTATAGAAAGGGCCTTAGCAATCTTGCCTTCTGTCTGCTCCAGGAGGGGAAAAAAAAAAAAATCAAAGCTCTCAATGTGACAGTTGGAAATGACTAGCAAGAGCTTTCTGTCCCTTGTTCTTATTTATTTGCATTTTAGAAAAAACTCTTTAGAGGGACAGCATGCCCTTGTATCCTTCCCACCCCACTTGGCCCATCAGAATCCATATAAAACGTATTTTGTTGATTAGAATCACATCTCTCTGGGGTCTCATGCATGACTCATTCCTAGACAGAGACCCTCTTCTCTCAACCCGGTACTTCCTTACTCGCCTCATATGTGCCCATATTCTAATGCGAATAAGAAGTATTTGGACCTTGTAGACACTGCTTTACTTTGCACTGGGTTCTCTGACAGGTTTCTGGTGTCATGTGCCATGCTTCCTGTATCCTTGAGGTCTAACCAGCTAATTCACAGAAATATAGTGTTTACCAATACATAGTTCCTGAAAATATAATTAAGAAGAGGAAAAAGTCCAGGAATTTAATCACTGAGTGTTTAGGATTATAGGCAGCATAGATTTGGAGAGATTTAAGGGTCCAGCCTCTTTTCCCCAGCAGACAATGTGGCTTGGATATTAGTTTTGGAGTGAGACTGTTTAGGATTAACTCCTTGAGTAAACATTTCTTTGTGACCTTGAGAATGTTGCTTTCCTTCTCAGTGCCTTATTTTCTTCATCTATAAATTAAGCTATAATAATAGTAATTAGATAAAATGATTTGTTATAAGGGACCAATGAGTAATTTACATAAAATGCTTAAAGAGATGTTTGACAGAAACGTGCTCAGTAAATTTCTAACTGCAGTAATCATACTTATTCTGAAATCAGGCAGGCATGGTTCAAATTCCAGATCTACTTCCTGCTAATTTAACTGCATAGAACTTTAATTTACTCATCTGCAAAACAGAGACAAAAAGATTATATAGGCAGTCAGTGAGACAATGTACCTAAAAATATTATTAAACTGGTGGAAATCCAATAACAAATACCTTTTGATAAGCATGATGACAATGTATTCAAAAAAAGGTTGGTATGAAGTCAATAATGAATAAATATTAGTTTTCTGTCTCTAATATTCTAACATCCCACTTTGTTAATGCCTTACATCTGTGTTAAAGATGTGACAGATAGAAGAAAAAACAAATCATTTGACCCAAATTAGCTAATATGTCTTGCACTTCAAAATCAACCGATGTTTGAAATTCATGACTATAATAGTCACCATTTTCTGATCATTCTCTTCCTGCTTCACACATCATCTTGGTGCTCTGTAGAGTCTTAGAAGCTCATTATTATATAATTATTACTCCTGCTTTTCTGACTGATAAACCATAGCTCAGACAATGAACCCAGCCATGCACAGTTGTCACAGATAATATAAGGCAGAAATTGGCTTTGAAAGCAGAAGTGTCCATGCTTTTTTTGTGACACCTGTCTTAAAATGAAAGTAAATGGTCTCTTTAAATATTATAGATTTAAGTTTTATGAATTCAACATTCATTTTCAGGCCTCTTTCTATAAATTGCCCCTAAATATTGAGACTATTAAAAATAGAACTAGAACCAATTGCATTCTGAAACACAAACAGAGTATCTAGGAAGCAAAGGAGCCTATTTATATAACTGGCAACTGAGAAAAGGATTATAGAACCACCCTGAGCTGGAACAGACAGCTTTCTTGAAGCAAACAGACTGGGTGGAGGTGATAAAATGATGTCCAACAAAGGAAAATCACACTCCCTGAACACTTAAAAGAGACTCTTGCAATAGACTTCACCACCGTTCGAAACATCTGAGGGCTTAGAGAACATAGTGGCATGCATTTCTAATGTTGAGGTTTATTGATGGAGTAAATTACATATAAATTACTGAAGATCCCCCTTCATACACTGAGAAGGGCTGGGTTGTAAAAGTTTTAAATTACAGTCACAAGTGATATTTGGAAATAATTGTAATTGTTTATTTGAATTAAATTTAAAAAAATTAAAAGCTTAGGGGAACAGGATCTGGCCTGTTTTTGAATAAGCTTCAACATGGTCCTTCAAATAAAAGTTCCAGAGAAAAACAATCCGTGTTGGGTGTTTATACTTAGCAAACTCAGAGTTTAATTCTACCTCTCACCTCCTCTTTAAATTCGATCACTTTGTGAAGTCTACCCAACCCCAACATAATTCAGTTCAAACACCATTTGGTGTTGGGTCTTTTGCCAGTCATCCGCCATTCTGATTGGCAGTGAGGGTTCAGCAATGACTATGCAGACAGTATGCACTGGCAGAACCTTTCTTCTGGTAGAGACAGGTGTGAAGATTTTTGCTTGCAATTGATATTTGCTTTAGTGAAGAAGGATGGAAATATTTGTAGACCAGTTCTGGAACCAGGATGGCCTGCTGAGATCACCTAGAATTCCAAATTATACTCCTAATATTTCCTTTAAAAAAAGTATATTTATTTGAGAGACATGGCGGGGGATGGAACATGCACACAAGTGGAAGAAGAGCAGAGAGAGAGGGAGAGAGAAAATCCCAAGCAGGCTCCTCACTTTCAGTACAGAGCCCAACACGGGGCTCGAACTCACCAACTGCAAGATCATGATCCTCAGGTCAGATACTTAAGCCACCCAGGCGCCCCTTTAATATTTCATTTCATCTAATGCTTAGGTCTTGGAGAAACTTAGCATAACTGAAGAACTTAATTTGTCTGATAAGCATTTGAAAATCATTATAGAATTTGTGAAACATGTTGCCAAAGTTATAGTGAAACAGGTTAACTCTGATGTCAGTGTCCCTGTCATTATAGCCTGTAAGGCATTCTTCACACTCTCATTTAATCCCCTATAGAAATGTTCCTAATTTCTATACATGTCCGGCAATGTAATGGTTTTATATTTATCCTGGTTCTGAGTTCTTTTTTTTTTTTTCTGCTGGATCCATTACTAATGTGTCAGCTCAAAGTTACATTCTCAATGACTTCCTTTCAATCAACCCTGATTTTAGGCTCTCCCTTTTGATTGCCACTGAAATACTCAAAATTTACTGATGTGAAGAGATTATATTAAAGCAATGTAAACAACTTTAAATTCAATATTACACATTTATATAGGTAAAAAAAAAAATCCCTCTTAGGGTGCCTGCGTGGCTCAGTCAATTAAGCATCACACTTCAGTTCAGGTCATGATCTCATGGTTGGTGAGTTCATGAGCCCTGCATCAGGCTCCACACTGATGGTGTAGAGTCTACTTGGAATTCGCTCTCCCTCTCTTTCTGCTTCTTCTCCCATTCACTCTCTCTCCCAAAATGAACTTAATAAAGAAATCACTCTCACAGGTGGTTTAAGATGGTAGAGTAAGATCCTGAACTCAGCTCCTTCAGTGAACACATCAAAAACAGTTACATATGGAATAATTCACACCAAAAAGAACTTGAGAACTTGCCGAACACCTGTTCCACAGCAAAGGATAGAATGACCACACGGAGGTGGGTAGAAGAAGCAGAGAAACATTTGTGCCCCAAACTCCACCCCTGAGGAAAGGGCAACCCACAATTTGTAGGGATCTCAAAACAAACAAACAAACCAACAAACATATAAATGGGGTTTCTTCTATGGAGTAACCCCACACCAGGCACCCCAAACCTCAAATCCTGCATGAGAAATAAGCCCCTGAAACATCTGGCTTTGAAAAGCTGAGGATTACATTCAAGGTAAAAACAGAGCTGTAGAGAATGAAGATTCTGCTCTTTAAGGGATTGTGTGCAGACCCATTTACCTCAGGGCACAAAAAGCCCCTAGACTGTATGTAAAGGAGATTCACTTGATAAACTTAAAGCAGCTGCCAAAGGGGCAAAAGCATTTTGGGGCTGTCTCCAGGGACAGAATGCTGGCCGATGACATTTTACTGAGCTCCCTCTATGTTACCAACACTCATGTTGGTGGGCACCATTTTTGCACCTTCACGTTATTGACCTAATAGCAGCAGGTGAATCCCCCAGTTCCCCCACCACTCGTGCGGTATTGCCAGGCATGGAGAGTGAGTAGATCCACAGCCCCCTCTGCTGTGCTTCCCCCACCCCACACCACTCATGCAGCCCTGACAGACACAGCAGATGAGAAGTCCTGCCTCCGTGTGCTGCTAGCGCGGCCTCAACAGAGCCAACATGTACACTAGCCCACACGGAGGACTCCCCTTGTGCACCAGACTCAGATCGCAAGGGAGAATTGTGTTACAGGAACACACAAGTCTGAAGGAAGGAGAGTGAACACAAGAGACAACCAAGCACTATGGCAAGGTTAAATGGTAAGCTTCATCCTCTGCACAGAGCCATTGCTTCAAGACAGGGAGAGATTGTTGTTTCATATAATGCACACAAACACAGAAAATCAAGCAAAAAGAAGAAGTAGAGAAATATGTTTCTAATAGTACCTAGATGATAGAATAGAATGGATCAGTGACCTAGAAGACAGGGTAATGGAAATCACCCAAACAGAACAGGAACAAGAAAAAATAATAATAAAAATAAGAAGAGCTTAAGGAGTCAGTAGGACGTCATCAAGTGTATTAACATTTACATTATAGAAGTCTCAGAAGGAGAAGAGAGAAATGAGCAGAAATGTTATTTGAAAATATAACGGCCAAAAGCTTTCCTAGCCCAAGGAAGGAAACAGACATCTAGGTTCAGAAAGCACAGAGGGAGTCCTAAACAAGATGAATCCAAAGAGATCCACACCAAGACATATTATCATTAAAATGTCAAAAGCTACAGAAAGAACCTTAAAAACAGCAAGAGAAAAATAACTAATGACATACAAGAGCAACCCCGTTAAGACTATCAGCTGATTTTTCAGCAGTAACTTTGCAAGTCAAATGTATAATATATAGTATTGCTTGGTCATAAAACGAATTAAGTCTTTACTCGGCTATCAAAAGGAATGAAACCTTGCCATTTGCAATAACATAGATGGAGCCAAAGTGTATCATGCTAAGCGAAACAAGTCAGTCAGAGATAGACAAATACCACAGGATTTCACTCATGTGTAGAATTTAAAAAACACAACAGATGAAGGGGGGAAGGGGGGTAGACATAGAGGGAAATAAACCATAAAATACTCTTAGAGAACAAATGGACGGTTGATGGAGGGAGGTGGATGGGATGGGTACTAAGGAGGGCACTTGTCATGATGAGCACTAGGTGTTGTATGTAAGTGATTGATTGATCATTGAATTCTGCTCCTGAAACCAATATGGCACTGTATGTTAACTAATGAGAATTTAAATAAAAAATCGAAAAGGCAAAATAAAGAATGTGACAATATGGATGGGCTTGGAGTATATTATACTAAATGAAATAAGTCAAAGTAAGACAAATACCACATAATTTTACTTATATATGGAATCTATCAAACAAACAAAAACAAGCAAAACAAAACAAGAATAGAAATATACCCACAGATACAGAAAACAGACTGATGGTTTCTAGAGGCGAAGAGGTTGGTGGGTGGGCAGAATGAGTGAAGAGGTTCAAGAAGTCCAAACTTTTAGTTATAGAATTAGTCATGAGGATGTAATGTGCCAGATGGGGAATATAGGTAATAATATTATATTAATTTTGTATGTTACAAATGGTAACTAGACTTATAATGGCGCTCATTTTTTAATGTCAAATCACATTGTTGTATACCTGAAACTAATAGAATATAGTATGTCAATTATACCTCAATAAAAATTTCACTCTCATTCCCCAAATTCAGACTACAGATTCTTGCATGCCCTTTACTCTTTCCATGTTTTAAACTTCTCCTTTAATCCCCGGCTCCAGTATCCAGTTTTAATCAGGTGATTTGTTCATATATGAATCTTTGTTCCTTTGTCTAGACTAGAAATAACTTAGGCTCCTAGAGCTTTATCTATTCCCCAAGCATCAGTTAGTAATAAGAAAGAAAAATTCTGGGCACTAATTTCAAGATGATATATGGTTTTACTTTTCTACAGTATGTAAGTAAACAGATGATTTAACAATAAAAGTAACATATATACCTTGTCTCCCAATTGGACACTATATTCTTTGTGAATGACATTCATATTTTAAACTCCTTTGAATCCTCTATTTCATTTAA
The DNA here is from genome assembly GCF_024362965.1 of Panthera pardus. Taxonomy (NCBI): domain Eukaryota; kingdom Metazoa; phylum Chordata; class Mammalia; order Carnivora; family Felidae; genus Panthera; species Panthera pardus. The sequence goes on from NW_026526655.1 coordinate 106,436,345, forward strand.
TGCAGCACTCTAAACACAGTACCATGGAGGCAGAGAATGTTCTCAATGCTAATGTTCCTTTTGGTTGTCCTTTTGCAACAGCAGAATGTAGGAGGTAGAATGCTAGCTTTTGAGCTAGGTTCTTTTTTTATGTTTACTTATTTACTTTAAGAGAGGGAGAGATAGAGTCCCAAGCACAAAGCAGGCTCTGCGCTGTCAGCTCAGAGCTGGACACGGGAACTGATCTCTCAATCTGTGGGATCATGACCTGAGCCTAAATCAACAGATGCCCAACTGACTAAGCCACCCAGACACCCTCGAGCTAGGTTCTATTAACTGCTTGCTGTCTGAATTTGGGGTAAATCATTTAACTCTTCTTCTCTTTAGTGTCCCCATTGGCCGAATTCATTCCATATGGCTCAGTGATGTCGTAAGAATAAAATAAGGTAAGAAATCAACTAAAATTATGTGTTTTTCTTTCTCTTCACTGTCTATAGTTTTGCAAAGCAAAAGAAAGTATAAAATGAAACATTTCGGGTGCTCTTCATGGTCATCAAGCAAATGTAAAGGGAATCTTTCGGTTGATTGAAAGTTTGTGTGTTATGTTTCTGTTGCCCTTCCCCCAACTTGCATTCACTTCCAGAGGACACCAATGTGTTGATCGTGTTTCTAGCTTCTGTAAACCCGATGCTTTAACATCTGCCCTACGTGCATATGCTGGACCCACTTGGTCTGGGACATGATAATACGCCTGAGTTACCCGCCCTTGACCTCCTGCCTCCCTTCCAGCTCCCTTCCTCCTCAGCAGGAGCCCTCCTCCCAAGGGCATAATTTTCAAATACAAACTGACCAATCCAGAGTTCATACCCCAACCACCTCCTTTATCAGGCATTCAAACTGCAACCACTATACACCTGTACTATTCACCCCACAGTCAGGTACCAGAGAAGCAGGGACAGCCAGTCCCAGTAGGCTTTAGAGCCTATTGAAGTTATTCAAATTAACCGATCCTAAGACCGCTTACCCTGCCTCACCTGTTTTTCCTGAGGAAATCACAGCTGAGGCTCTTACCTCTTCTCCCCTTTCCCTCTGCCTTATAACCAATCCTGGTAATTTCCATTTGCCCTACCCCCACCACGATATGTACTCCCCCTCTTGGTATCTATGAGTAAGCAAACTCTTTTCAATAACAATACTTTCCCGATAATTGTTCTTACTAAACCTCAATTTTGTAGGAATACACTTTATTTTAAAACATACCACCAGCATAAATCAGTGAAGTTACCAATAGGAGCATCGGATTCTTGTTGTGCCATTAAGCCAATTAGTCCAAGTTGACTTTTTCTCTTAACTGGATTTCTGAGAAAGAATTAGATCAGTCTATGACTACAGAGATATGTCACATATGAAGAACACTCAGTATTTGGTTTCTTGATTGACCTTAGTAGTATTATTTTTTATCATTTTTGAATAAAAAATGAACACACAGACTCTACTGGAGCTCAAAAACCAATAGGACACACACACACACACACACACGCACACACACACACACACACCAGGCAAAGATGTGGGCATATGACATACTGGAGAGTTGGTAAAGGAAGAGCTTTGTTACTTCTCTCTCTTAACAACTATAGAGTCTTCTGAAAATCAAAAAGAAAAAAGAAGAAAGAAAGAAAGAAAGAAAGAAAGAAAGAAAGAAAGAAAGAGGAAGGAAGGAAGGAAGGAAGGAAGAAAGGAAGGAAAAAAGGGAGCAGTAGAACATGTTTATTCTTTAAAAGTCCATAGAACTCAACTCAACTGGCATAGTTTTGATATGAAATATGATAATAGACACATTTATACTGACTAGTGACCAATCGCCCCTGTTAAACATATTTGGAAATAAAAAAATAACTATCCAAATTGGCAATAATAGAATATTATGATACTGAGGTTGAGAATGGAACTAACTGGAAATGTAATGAATTATTTCTGTTTAATGTATTGGAGAGACATTGCAGTGCACATAATATATGTTCCATGTGTTGGAAACACCGTATCATTCATTTGTTCATCTGTGAAATATTTACTGAGAAGTTACTGTGATCTACATATACCGGATGTGATGAAGAGCCCGATTTCCTGTGTGCAGTTGTCTACGACAGAGCTGAGGGTACACTCATAGAGACAGACATATTATTACAATCCAGGGACAGCTGTACATTAAATGTCCTTAAGGAGACACCTAGGAGGGAAATTATATTAGACAGAGAGTCCTGATGGCTTTTTAAAGGAAAGGATACTTGAAGGGGGCCTTAAAGAAGTAAATGGCATTATTCTCTCCGGGACTCTTGCCACACTGAACATCTAAGCAAAAGAGACGGGCTGAGAACACAAGGAAATGAGAAGGCTAGGAATATCTTCTAGACAAATTTTCATAAAATTTCATAATCAGGATCTCAGAAACTTATTCTTCATTTTATAGACGAAGATTAACTGCGACCCTGGGAGGTTAAGTGACTTGCTAAGGGCTACGCAACTAATTAGCTCCTTAGTCAGAACCAGACTTTCTGCCTCCTAAGTCCACAGCATGTGGCAGGAGCTGAAGCCATATAGAGAAAGTAAAAGGACTATAACATAATGGTGAGGTATTTTAGGGACATGTTCTTATCCTGGAGTCTTTTTCAAGGCTTTGTGCTGCCAAATGTGTTTGGGACTAGATTCATTTCCCTGTCCCCATGTATCCTCAGAAGGTTACACTGCAATTGACCCTACTAGGGAAAGCCCACAGGTGAGAAGAAAACATCACGGCAAAGAAGTCAGCTCACCTATGAAGTCACTAAATAAAGAAAACAGAAATTTATATCAGGGTTGGAAGAATATTTTAAATAGAAACTTAGACAACAAATATCATATTGACTTATTAGTTTCTTCTCTCATTCTTTCTAGAAAATAGGTTAGCACAATAGAGGAACAGGTTTTTTTTCTTTCTGTTTTTGTCTAAGGGACACGCATAGGGACGGGAAGTAGAGTTTTAGTTTTGTTAGTTGTGTCTTCAAAAAGTTAAGGCAAGTGCCTTGCATAGAACATAAATTTGCACTTCTTAATAGGTCTTTTTATTAAACAGTTAAAGCAGTCACTCTGAAAACAGTAATTGAGTACTTACCAGTATGTCTTACATTGAGAAAGATCACGGTTCTTCTTCATGCGGAGCTTAATATCTCTTAAGGTTCGGAGTGGGAAAAGCCAAGAAACAAAACCAGCCTATCTCTCAGCCTGTGAAATCATCCCACCCCAATCAGCCTTAGTTGGGCTTACTCTAATGGTTGCTTTAAGATTCAACTCAAGTTTCACTTTTTCTTCCTTTTCTTGGCTTGACGTTTCAAAAATGGCTCATATGTGCTTCCTCTTTGCTCTTGACATCACGCTGTATGTATTTCAATTGTAGTATTGACTGCATCATGCTGTGATCATAAGAACCTTTCTCTCTCATTAGATTGTGTGTGTGTATATATATATACATATATATATACATGTGTATGTATACATATATATATGTAAGGTTACTCATTTATTTTGAGAAAGAGAGAGAAAACATGGGTGGGGGGGGAATCAGAGAGAGAGGGAGAGAGAGAATTCAAAGTGAACTCCATGCTGTCAGCACAGAGCCCAATGCAGGTCTCAAACTCCAAAACCGTGAGATCGTGACCTGAGCCAAAGTCGGATGCTTAACTGACTAAGCCACCCAGGTGCCCAGGTCAGGGACTATATTTTATTTTACATTCTTTACATTCTGAATAAAGGAATATAGAGTGTTGTGGATGTCCAAGCAATAATTAACTGAAGAAAATTCAACACATGCCCAACAGCTGTTTATATAGGTTTATATAAGTGGAGATCATGTCATATTCATGTTGGTATCTGAGACTTCTGAGTGTGATACAGAAAAGGAAGTCATTAATTTTAATAAATAAATGTAAATGAATGGGAGGTCAACAGAGGAGGCGAGGCATTATATGTAACTAATAATAAAAAAGAAAGATGAATTCATGTTAATTAGAACAACAGCAAAGAAAGATAATAGATAATGAGAAGGCATTAACTGGACCTTGGAAGACCCTAGATTTTGGATGGAGATTGAGGAAGAGGGCAGGGATTTCAAGTGAGATATAATTTATATAAAGACATATTAGTAAGAATGAACTTAGGATATTTGAAGATAGTCAGTTGGAATATTGCCATATGGGTGGGGCAAGTCTGACCAGACAACCTACTCAAGATTCACATGCCATAACTTACAGGTCCTTGATGGTATATTACAAGAAGCATTAAATAAATACAGATTAATACTCCCATTGTAATCAACACAGCACAGTTATTGCATACTGATGCAACGGCAAGTGTCTACAACAGTCTTCACGTGACATTAATCTCTTCTAATTAAGACTAAATGGAGTACAGATTTGTTAGACGTTTCGCAATCCAAAAGATATAGCAATGTTGAAGATTAGCAGTTAATAAAATTTCTTTGGCAATATTACCTAAAAATACATAAAGTTTCATGAACATGACTTAATTAGATTCTGGTATTTTAGTCCAATCATGTAACTTCTGTTACAGTCAATTAGAGAAACTTCCCACAGCAGAAGATTTAGACATTGCCTATATGATCTGAGTAGGATATTTCCAAAGATATTAGAGATAACGTCCTCCAGAAAAGCCAGCATATATGCATTGGAACCAGATGAGTCTTCTTCCAAATACCTGTTTGCTACTTACTATTACAGAAGATACTTAACATGCTTGAGCCTGATTCTTATCTGTAAGTGCCTACCTTGTGAGACTCACGTCAAAGGTTTGCAGTCAAGATTAAAAGAAATAATCCCTATAAATTGTTGAATATAGTATCCGGAATATATTGGGTACCAGTAAATGGAATTATTTTTCATAATTCATTTGTTTTGTTTGTTACAATTCAGTTACTGATTGACATTCATCTATTTATCCATTCATATGTTTATTGTGTGGCAATTATGTGTGTTTAGTTCTATTGTTATGTGCTAGTGATGTATCAGTAAATTAAACAGACAAAATAATCCCTACTCTCGTTTGCTTATTATAATCTGTTGGGGAGAGGGAGAAGAAATAACAGCCACTGAAATAAAGAAGTGAACTTTATAGTATCTAATATAAATGGTAATTACTAGGGAAGGGAGTTAAAATAGGGAAAAGGACAGAGAGTGTCAGAGGCGGAAGAGTTACAATTTTATTTATTTATTTATTTATTTATTTATTTATTTATTTATGAGAGAGAGAGAGAGAGAGAGGAAGAGAGGGGCAGAGAGAGAATACTAAGCAGGCTCCACACACAGCCCAGAGCCAAAAGAGGAACACAATCTCCCAAAGGTGAGAACATGACCTGAGCTGAAATCAAAAGTCTGTTGCTTAACCAACTGCCCCAGCCAAGTGCCCCAAGAGTTACAATTTTAAAGAAGGTAGTCAGAGAGTGACTCCCCAAAAACCGATAGTGAGCCACACTTTGTTTTTAAGTAGGTTTCACGCCTATCATGAAGCCAATGCGGGGTTTGAACTCGACCCTGAGATCAAGCTCTGAGCTGAGATCAAGAGTCAGATGCTAAACTAACTGAGCCACCCAGGAACCCTAGCACACACTTTTAAAAGGATGGAAGAGGGAGACGTTCAGGCGTCAGAGAGAACATTCCAGTCAGAGAAAAAAAAAGAGTGCTGTCGCCTTGAGGTGTGGTTGGCCAAACCTCATCTAAAGACCAGCAAGGAAAATGGCGTTGCTGGGGCACAGAAAACTGGGGAAAACTGAAGATGACTTCAGAGAGAGAGTGGAGCCAGACATTTAAAAAATTAATGGCTTTGGCTTTACTTCTGGGTGACATAGGAATAGTGGAGGGAACTGAGCAGAGGGGTGGTGTGACCTGACCGCTGGTAGGTTTTAATAAGGTAGCTCCGGCTGCCTGTGAAAACAGACTACATGGGAACAAGAACACTAGCTGGGATCAGTGTAGGGACAATGAAGGACCAGTGCAGATCACACTCTGGATACAGTGCAGATATACTAGGCGTAGAGCCTGAAAGAAAAGGCAGTATCAAGAATGACAACAAGGTCTTTGGTCAAAACCACTAGAAGAAAGGAATTGCCAGTAGAGGTGTGCAGAAAACAGTGGAAGGGACAATCATGTCTTCTGCAGACCTCATGCCTTCCCACCCTCTGCCCCAGAATTTCAAGTTCTGCAAAGGCCATATCCTATGTCTATATTCTACCTGTGTCTCTAAGAGGTCCAGAAAAGAGTGCTCTTTCATATAGCTAGTGGTTAATAAATATTTGAATAGAAAAAACAAACAAACAAACAAACTAACCTTTGTAATGGTGTCTCTGTGGCACCATACCATGTTAAACACCTCATATATGTAACATCATTTAATGTTTGATTACTAAGCAAAGCTTAAGACTCTGGATGGTCTGTCTACACATTCCACTAAAATTGCCAGTGAAACGTTTCCCAGATCTACAGAACTGGAATTTCTTGTCCCAAGCCCTAGGAATCTGAATTTTTTACAAGGACATACGATGATTTTCACACACACCCAATTTTTGGAACCACGATTTCAACCGACTGGTGAACGATTGGAAAGGAGTAAAGGGGTAGAATAGATGATCCTCCGTGGTATAATTGCGCTCCATTATTGCTATGGTTCTGGCCATTGTTTTATATGCATTTCGGATGTTTGAATATGGATGTATATAGAATGTATCTGCATACAGCTTATTACTTCAACAACTAAAAGAAGTAAGTTACAATCTCTTTCCAAATACGCAAGAATAATACATTCTAGGTTTTATAAGGAGATTATATGCAAAGTATAAAAACCACACCTCTATTTACAGGTGAGCAAAATTAATTGGTTTACCAGGCGGCACATCTTCCTTTTAGAGGAAAAACACTTAAATCCATAAGTGTTATCTGTCCTTGATATAGCTCTATGATGATCGGTGTTTAATAGATAACATTGGTAGTTTTTTCTTTAAATAACCAAAATCTTTCACAATTTCAACGCTGAGAGCAGGCATATGTTTTCTTTTTAAAAACATCAGAATTAAGGATTAACTTTTGGGGGGAAAATAATTCGTGATAAAGAAACAGAAGGGAATTATTACTTAAATAAAATATAGAAGAGCAACTATATTTATTTTTGTTATTCAAACTGCTTTGTTAATCACTCCCTGTATACCACCCACTAGGCTCACTCATCGTTGAATCAGAAAACCATAGTCATATCCTGGCTGTAGATTTAGCCCGGCAAACAATCCAGATAGTTTTGATAAAGTTGGAAATTTAATGAAAGTCCTTCTATTATGCTCACCGATGGCAGTCTAATATTGGAAGATTGAGTACAGTTTGTGCCTGTGGCATATTTTTCTAGAGTCAGATCAACCTCAGCAGTAATTTAAGTCCTTCCCTGTACATTATAGTTTCCACTGAACTAGATCTTTAGCTATTCACTGAAGCAGACTTTTCTAATCTGTGTTCTAAGGGACACTGATTCCAGATAATGCCCTGGGGTCAACAGAATATAGGACATATATTTCCTCTTAGAGTACATCATATACTCTAGCAAAATAAAACATCCGAGACATCCTGCAGCAAACGAATATGGTTTTGTTTGTTTGTTTGTTTGTTTGTTTGTTTAACTCAGTGTTACCAATATTATTGTATCATGGAACCATTGGCTACCCAGCAGTGCAGTGAAATGGATTATGACGAACCACACTTGGGAAGCACTATTCTTCTTAATTTACAGGTAACTTTGACCATAAGTGTCAGAAGTATGGTTGAGTATACACAATCGCGATATCAATTCACGACTCCAGGCCATTTCCCAAATACTAATTCCCAAGACTGTAAATTCCATAAACTTATTATACTGCCTACACTCACCAATCCCACTATGTTCTAGCAACTTTGGTAGGCACTGGGGATTCAGTAGAGAACATAATCTCTCAGCAAGTCACAGCAATAGGGGAAGGGGTCACAAACAGTAAACAATCAGAGTTGTGATAAGCTTAAAGAGAATAACGCATGTGAGGACCCGTGCCTGGTGGCGGGTATATGGTCTACTGTCTTTTTCTCCCCTTTCTCTTTCCCTCAATGTTGGGAAGTATCAAGATGTGAAAAGGTGGGCAATAGACATTAAAAGCAGGTCTTGGTAAGATCTTGGTGCCAACTCTCAGAAGACTGTCTGTAGAAAATAAGAGAGAACTAAAATCCAGAGGTGGATAGAAGGGTGATGTTCAGTAGACTCAGGAGCAAAGATATGTGTGTGGCAAGGTGGTCCCAAAAAGGATGGCGGCGGGGGTCGGGGAGCAGTTTGGGGGCAGGAAGAAAGCCCCGTCATCCCCATTCTCTGCCTTCCAGTATTAGAAAAATGAGACCCCAGTCAAGGATATTAATAAGTGAAAAAAGAGAATTAATTTTGTAAAAATGTAGCAACTGAGCCAGGAAAGGCAATCTTCCAGTTACAGAAGCAAGAGAAGATCAGTGTATGATCCACATGGGCTGATCTGATATTGAGATCCTGGCTACTGACTTGCCATTTCCTAAAAGGACCTCCATCCAAAGTCAATCAGCCTCATGACAGGGACAGAATTGCAAGTAGGGGACCAAAGGCCAGCCAAAAATCTCTAAGTCAATACTTCCAAGGCCATATTGCCGATACTGATTTGATAAACCTATCAATTCGCTCTAAGATCCATGAGTGTCAACCCTTCAGGAGTAAAGGGAAGTCAGACTGAGTCAAGAATAATGAGCCCTAAACTTTTAGACTCTAAGCCTGAAGTGGGAGCGGTTAGGATTATAAAGAAAAGCCCGGAATAAGACCAGAATGTTTGACTCCCCTGGGACATCCACTTGGGGCTGCTTTCTGCCTTTTCTCTCTAGGGTCCAGGCTGTACACGTGAGCATGCGCACATGCTCTCTCTCTCTCTCTCTGGCGCACACACACACACACACACACACTCTGAAACCAAACCAGGACCCCGTTGCTGCTCCTTTAGATAGACCCCCATGGTAAATGTGAGCAAGTTGCCTCAGCTGCCCTAGATAGAGTGTCCCATGAAGGGGTTATATGGTGACTTAGTCATGTGGAGAATTATTTTTAACGTATGGATTGTTGGCAAATTGTTGTTCTACCAAAGCAGGGGACAAGACAGATCTTTCCATGTATGTCCCATTTCTCTTTCCTTTAAGACGTGTTACTGTATCAAACAAAAGTGTCCGGCAGAAAACTCTTATGTGCTAGGTTGGCAAAATAAATACCATTCGACACTGATACCTTTCTAATATTTTCTCCTCTGGTTGCTAAATGTCTAGTTCAGGTTGGAGAGGTGGGGTCTAGCTACTACCCCGACTCTCCAAATTGCTCTGCTTTGGATGTTTACTCAGGCATCTTGTCTTTGCTGACGTGTCTGTTTTAAAAATTTCCTTCTCCTTTTCCTCACTCCCAAGTGCTCATTTCTTTGGTAAGGTGTTATAGAGAAATATGGTTGATTAAAATAGTTTGTGTTAAGGTGTGAATGACTCATAACTCACTTGATACACCAATGGGTGTTGCATCTTAATGAACACCTTTCTGGAAATGATAGTGGAAGTAAAGAATTTCATATGAGAAAGGAGAAGACAGTACCTGCCTAGAATTTTCTAAACTTCAGTATTTACTACATGCGTTCATTTTTAGTCTAGGTCTTTATAGCTGATATGACATTTGAGGTAACATTAAAGGAAAAGAGAGGGGGATAGAATTTGGGTCTAGAATGATCTATATAATTGCTTCAATTCTGTTTTATTTGGGCTTCTCATAACTGGCTTTCCCAAGAAAAACTTCTGCAAGAAGCAAACATTAACAATTCCAACACAGCACTGAAACTCTAAGAAGTATAGCTAATGGAGAAGCCATACAAAAATAATGAGCTATGAGTTTCAATTGTTGTCAACCTAATGCAGCATCCTTATGACAGAAACACTAATCAAGTTTAGAACATCCGGTTCATTTCCAACTTTTGTCTTAAGTAACCAAATTAGTCACCCATACAATATTAAATCTCTTGTTCATTACCCATAAAATGTTTTGCTTTATTTTTGGATAGAAGTTGCTGAAATTAAACAGAGAGTGACACATAAAGCTATAACTAGTTTTCCTGTAAACGGATGTCTTAGTATAGCATATCTTTTCTCTTTTTCAAATGCATTTGGCTTCACACACATCATAATTCCTGCAGCAAATTCAATGTTGATACTCAAAACAGAAATATTCTTGCAAGTTTTATTGTCCAATAGCATCTAGTGTAATTCTCATCTTCCCAAAGGTTCAATCTCTGCTGGAAAACGGACTACTAACTGAATCGGGTTTTCCTCTTGTTAATTTAAGCATGAGTGTGCATGTGTCTATTGGATGTTTAATAGAGGATCAGAGTTAGAGCTGGGTCAGAGTCAAGACTGTGCCTCCACATCACTGAAGCTAAAATCAGGATCTGAATCTTTGGGCTATCGCTGAGTGTACTGGAGATTAAGGGAAAGGAGGTGAAGTGGCTGGAGGAGGAGAAAACTATGTTTTTGTAATAGACTTGAGATAGATGAAGGAAGTTTACAAGTCAACCTATGCTCCAAATAGAGGGCATGAGGCTGACCTGGTTAGTGCAAGTAATATAGTCAAGAGAGGGTGTCTTTTGTGCAGGGTGTCTTATGCACTGGGGACCTCATCCTGGAGAGAGGACCAGGGAACCCTACATGTCAGATAGTGAGACAGAATTGCTGCTCAGAGCCTACGCTTAGTGCACCTTTGCAAGTAATATATGCAAATGGAAGGTATAAACTTGCATTGCATATCTATGATGACTTTCCAAATTTCTCTCTGAGGCTGTACTTCCTGAGAAAAGAAATGGTTGGTCATAAAGAGAACTTCCTACAAGCTATTGTCCCAGGTAGCTATTGTCTCTACCTGGAGAACAGCTATTCATTGACTTGAATGCTCATATCTTCCATATTTAGCATCTCTTGCACGTTAGAGGGTACTGTGCTGTTTCTGGTCTCTTTGTTTATTTGTTCCTAATGTTTCAGGCCCCTACCCAACACAGTCTTTCTTTGGTTACCTTAAGTCACCATTTAAGCTATAGCGTAGTAATGTTTCTGTCCTTTTAGGAAATACTCTGACTCTTACTAGGTGTGAGGAATTTGCTGTGGAAAAATAGCAACAACATGTACTCCATCTCTAAGAGTTTGAAAAGCAACTACTTTTATCCCCAGATGTTGCCTTCAGCCGCCCAAACCCGCTAGTTGCTAAACAACATCATAGTCACTCAGATTTCCAGTACAGTCAGAGTGGCCAAATCTATTGACAGACCACAGCGTGTTCCATTTTGGACCCAGAAATTTAACGAGCAACATCACACACTGCCCACTGACCTCGTAAAAGCATCCAATGTCATTAGGCTTTCATTTGGCAGCCCCTACGCAGGGGAAGTTCAGCGAGCACCTCAGGCTATTGGATTGTGCTGGAAAATGTCATCCACAACTGGTAACACACCATAAAATTGTGCTAACCGCAGCTGGGCCCCACTGAACCTTAGCATCCCTTTTCATTCATCTCCAGTTGGCTTCTCAGCACACCTCTGGCAAAGGAGCTTCACTGTCCCCAGTGCTAACATCCTCCTACTCTCCGCAGATGAAAATTTCCTAGTGCTTCCCCAAGACTCCCAAGACCTTTCTATATACCTTTTCCACTTCAAAATGATCTTTATTCATTTTCTCCTCCCTTCAACTTTTCCTTTCTCTACCCTCCTCTTCTCCCCGCCCCCCCCACCATGCTTCCTTCCATTTTTATTTACATTTAATAAGGACCTGTTCTGTAGTTTATTAATCCCACGGTTTCTAATCTAATGCAAATTCCCTTCTGCCGCAAACTAAGTGTGCCTCTATTTCCTAAAATAGGATTAAAGATTTAAATCAGGTGGAATTTCTTCCGAGGAGTATTGTCTGAACTCTCCAGGCTGACTTGGATTCTCCTTTTCTGTGCAGCCAGAGACCACATGCTGACCCTTAGCAAACTCGACTGTAATTACCACTCACTGTTACACTGCTGGCTCCCCTCACTTGTGATCCCTTTGAAGAGAATGGTTGCCTGTGGTCGGTCTTATGCTTTTTACAGCATCAGACGCAGAGCAAGTTCTCAATAAATATGTATTGGATCACTAAAACACACACACACACAAACAAGCAAAACTTATTTCTGACCCCCTCTCTATGCTTGTTCATGTACAAATTATTCCCTGTCTCTGCCTGGACCATATCTGACCTTCCTACCTTCTCCTTTTCGGTAGCTTTTATATGTGCTTAATCTCCCCCTATGAGGAGATTGGCTTGGTATCAAGTCATTTTCTTGATCCTCCCAATAACTCAAAGTATCCTTCATCATTTGGGAGAATAACTTGTATTTGCTGTCTCCACTTTATCACCTCGAATTCACCATTCTACTCCCGTGGCTTCTCAAATTGTGGTTTCTAGGTAGACATCATTGACCTCTCCTGTGATCATGTGACATATGCAAATTCTTGGTCTCTAGTCAAGAACCAGTGGATCAGAAACCTTAGGGTGGGGCTCAGTCATCTATATTTTGATAAGTTCTCCCTGCCCAGGGATACCAATGCATGCTAATGTTTACAACCACTGTTTTTGAATTATTTTTCCCATACAACGAAAGACCTTGATTTTATTGTCAAATTGAATACAACTTTTTAGTTCTTTTCCTAATAGGTATTTAGAAAACATTATTAGAGCTCAATAACACATCACACACTATAAACAATGATATATAGCTAACATAGTACCTAGAAGAAAATTTATAGGGGAGCCTGGGTGGCTCAATCGGTTAAGCTTCCGACTTTGTCTTAGGTCCTGATCTCAGGGTCTGTGAGTTCCGACCCCGCATCAGGCTCTGTGCTGACAGCTTGGAGCCTGGAGCATGCTTCAGATTCTATGTCTCCCTCTCTCTCAGCCCCTCTCCCATTCACACTCTGTCTCTCTTTCTCTCAAAAATAAGTAAACATTAAAAAAATGATTTAAAAACAAGAAGAAAAATTAAACCATTAATTGAAATTATTGAAAGATTCCTTCATAGCTTTCTCTGTAAGTATTTAGAGTGTTGTTGTTTCTAAATATTTGAGGGGTGTTTTTACTGGTTTCTAATTTTATTTAATTTTGATCAGAACACAAGATCTATATGAATAACTGCCCTTTGTTATTTTTGATATTTTTTTATTTTTTTTTAATTTTTTTAATGTTTTTTTTTTTTTACTTATTTATTTTTGAAGGAGAGAGAGACAGAGCATGAGCAGGGGAGGAGCAGAGAGAGAGAGAGACATAGAATTTGAAACAGGCTCCAGGCTCTGAGCTGCCAGCACAGAGCCCGACGCAGGGCTCGAACTCACGAGCCGTGAGATCATGACCTGAGCCAAAGTCGGACGCTCAACCGACTGAGCCACCCAGGCGCCCCTATTTTTGATATTTTTTATGACCTATACATGATCATTTTTCCTTTTGTGTTTGAAAAGAATGTGTACTCTATAAGTTGTTGGTATAGCTTTTTATATATGTTATATTAGGCTTGATGATAGGGTTGTTAAAATCTTTTATAGCCCTACTAGGTTGCTGTCATTAAATTAATTGACATAATATTGACTGACATAATATTGATTGTGGGTTTGTTCATTTGTACTCAACTTCTGTTACTATTTGCTTTTGGTATTTTGATACTGTATTATCATGTATATATAATTTTAGAGTTTTTATATTTTAAATTATATATTTTTTAATATTTATTTATTTTTGAGAGAGACAGAGACAGAATGCAAGTGGGTTGGGGTAGAGAGAGGGAGGCACAGAATCTGTAGCAGGTTCCAGGCTCTGAGCTGTTCAGCACAGAGCCTGACCCGGGGCTAGAACTCACGAGCTGTGAGATCGTGACCTGAGCCGAAGTCGGACACTCAACCGACTGAGCCACCCAGGCGCCCCGAGAGTTTTTATATTTTATCAGTACATTATTTTTATTATTCAGTGTCCCTTGTCATCTGTAAATGTATTTTGCCTTATTATTATCACTATCGATATATTAATATTGGTTATCATTGACTTATTAGATATTTTTTCCACCTTTTATTTGTGTGTGTGTGCTTTGGAAGAAATTGGTGACATCAATTCAGTCAACAAGTGCTTAACTTAAAACAAATATTGCATTCCAATTGAAAAAAAATAAATAAGTGGAGTTTCTTGGGGCATCTGAGTGGCTCAGTTGGTGAAGCTGTGACTCTTAGTTTCACCTCAGGTCATGATCTCCTGGTTCACGAGAGGGAGCCCCCAGTGGGGCTCTGTGCTGACAGCAGGGAGCCTGCTTGGGATTCTCTCTCTCCCTAGCTCTCTGCCCCTCCCCTATGCACATGTGCTGTCTCTCTCTCAAATAAACTTTTTTTTTTAAAAAAAGAGTTTCTTTTTGGCAGACGGGATAGAAAGTGAAAAACAAGGCATTATTGTTAGAAGAGAAACAAAAGTTAAAAATAGTGAGGCAATAGGGTGCCAGGTTGGCTCACTCCGCTGAGTATCCTACTCTTAGTTTCAGGTCAGGGCATGGTCTCACTGTTGGTGGGTTTGAGCCCCACATCTGGCACTGTGCTGACAGTGTGAGGAGCCTGCTTGGGATTCTCTCTCTCTGTCTCTCTGCTCCTCCCCCAGTTGCACCCTCTCTCTCTCTCTCTCAAAATAAATAAATAAATAAATAAATAAATAAATAAATAACTTAAAAAAAGTTTTTTAAATAGTGAAGGGAGAAAAGTTTTTTTAAATAGTGTGCTAAAAATGGAAATGATGAAATAGAAAATAGCCTTGGAATGATTAAAGTAAATGCAGAAGAAAAATACAAAGACATTAATAGAAATAAGACTATAATGGCTGTCAAGACAAGGAAGAATGGTATCCCCAGCTCCTGGCACTTCCAATGCTAAGAGCACTGAGAACTGGCCCTTGGATGTGATGATGATGATGGGGGTCCTCAGTGACCAGGGCTGCTGCTCTAGAGGAGGGGGGTGGGTGGGCAAGGCGTCAGAATGGACAGCAGTCATGGGAGAACGAACAAAGTGAAGACAGCAAGTACAGGTAAATTTTATGAGCTTTTGCACTTCTAAAATAGTGTTGAAAAATGTTTAAATCAGCCAATCATAAGAATTGACTCACTTATGAGGGAAAACACAAGTGTAGTTTACACGAAGAAAATGGAATGACATGGGAGGAGAGAAAACTGTGACCAAATAATGCTCCCAGTCAATCTTTTATTCATTGATAGAGGACGTGAAAGTTATAATCAATGTGTATGAATTTGGAAATATAAACAGTATGCATGCAACTTTCTTTAAAAGAAATAAAATCGACAAAATCCAACTGGCTGTGGTAAAAATCATATCTTACAGAGGACAAGAAGCCACACTGCCAAGTATCCAAGCAATTTTAAATGGCTGAATAAATTTATATTTAGTCAGGCTTTCCTGATACATAAAAACAATTTACTCAAGGGATACAAGAATGCTGATGCATAGGGGCACTTGTACCCCAAAGTTTATAGCAGCACTTTCAACAAAAGCCCAATTGTGGAAAGAGCCTAAATGCCCATCAACTGATGAATGGATAAAGAAATTGTGGTTTATATACACAATGGAATACTACTTGGCAATGAGAAAGAATGAAATATGGCCTTTTGTAGCAAGATGGATTGAACTGGAGAGTGTTATGTGGAGTGAAATAAGTCATACAGAGAAAGACAGATACCATGTTTTCACTCATATGTGGATCCTGAGAAACTTAACAGAACACCATGTGGGGGGGAAAGGGAAAAAAAGTTACAGAGAGGGGAGGAGGCAAACCATGAGAGGCTCTTAAAAACTGAGAATAAACTGAGGGTTTATCGGGGGTGGGAGCGAGGGGAAAGTAAGTGATGGGCATTGAGGAGGGCACCTGTTGGGATGAGCACTGGGTGTTGTATGGAAACCAATTTGACAATAAATTTCATATTAAAAAACAACAACGTACAGATAACGCCAATAATGCCAGAAATCAGAATATGCTAGATCAGATCCATTTTATAATAGATATATTCCAATGAACTAGAATAAAATATAAACCAAGATAAATGGCTGAGGGATGAAAAAGCTATGACAAACAGTGAATGTGTCATCTTCTGAGATATTGAAATAGGACTGAAACCATCTGGTAATTACTCTTACAGAAAAGAATGCAGATGTTCCGAACTCTAACAGGGTTAATTTTTTTTAATTAAGTAAAAAAAAAAAAAAAAAAAAAAATATATATATATATATATATATATATATATATGGAGGTCAGAGGATGGAAGAAGTGAGAAATCTTGTGACTATTTTTTCAAGTTCTGAAGTAGGGAGAAAATCACTATACGTAACCCTGAAACATGTAGTTAATGTGAAGTCATTGTAAACATAAAATACTAATTTTTTTATAATGCTTGCAAAACATTTTAGAAATCAGTATTTCTTTCTTTGATTAAATATTTGCCTTATGTTTATCCATTTTTAAAATTCATCTTTGTTTTCTTTTGTTATTTTCAAGTTAAAATAAATTTGATGATGTATATGAAGCGGTATAATTTTATTGTTTCATAAAATTATTTCTAAATACCTATTAAGCTATGTATGAGTACTTATATATCTCTTTCAGTGTATACCCATAACAAGATTTTGGGGGTGTTAATAATCATTTATGCTAGATGATGAAATTTTGTCGTTTCTTTTTTTAAATACTTTTCAATACTGTTGAGATTTTGTTGTTGTTGTTAATAAAGAGCAGTAGCTGGCTTTATAAAATTAGGAGTGTCTTAAATTTTGTAAAAGATAATACATTTATTGTAAAATACATTTTGAAAACACAAAGAAAAGAATACAGGCCTTTTGTGTTCATTCCACCTGGCACCAAATTTACTTTCTTAGAAAATCCTTAGCTCCCCTCTGCCATCTTCAGTATGGAGCTCAGGTGATTCCCTAAGTCACAGGGAAGGCTGTCAAACCCACTTCATCTCTCCTGGTACTAACATGTGTCAGTCTGCTTTGAGCTGGTAAAATTAGAATATGTATTTACTCAAGTGACTGCACAACTGCAAACTCTCTTCCACTGATTTCTTTAAAACAAAATGAGGCTCTCACCAACACAAGTCAACTACTCACGAGATAAGCTCACACTGGCAGACAAGAAAGAAGGATAATGTAAGTTTCTGAACCATTGCACTTGGGGTGATGGCGAAGAAGTAAATGAGTGTCATGTAAGCAATAGAAAATGCAGGATTGGGCAGGAGCTCAGGGCCAGCCCTATACATTCAGGAGTGTGAGAGCAGTGGACTCTTCACAAAGGTGTCCAAGTGGTGTGTGGGGGTCCGGCAGGGTGCGGAGGGTCTTCATGGGCCAACCAACATGGGCAGTTATCCCAGGATGTCCCTATTTCCTGTTAGCAGCTTGTCTTCCACAGTCACTGAAGGGCAGCACTATATTTGCATGCTAGAAAGATGATCACATCAAGACCAATTTACAGTCTTTCAGACGTCACGGAATACTGTGTGTAATTAACACATATAAATTAACACCAGTGAAAAGCAACTGTATTTCTACCAGAGATTTTAAATATCAGGTTATTCTTTTACTTGTGGGAGTAAGAACACTGGTTTTCATGTTTTTGCTTTTCAAGCTCTGTAGATCTGTGTCAGGATAATTAAAGAAGGCATGAATACATATTCATCAGAAATCAGAATGATAGAATCAGAATTGGTGAAGCAAAAAGTTTCCCAGATGATGCTCTTATAGACCAGAATGCTACGAAAAATAATTATTAAATAACTGAGTGGTTTTGTTTGCATTTCTTTTCTCTCATCACTCCAGCTTAACATTTTTGCTATATCATTTGGGTTCCAAAAATAACAGCCAAAAATGAAACTACCATTTGGTAAACATGGACTTTAAGAGGAAAAAAGGAAACTGAATTAGATTCAAATACTGGTTCTACCATTTAACAGCTATGTGACCTTGGGAATTAAACTCACCTTTTCTGTCATACTTTCCCGCATAGCAATATGGGGCCATGCCCATCACACAGAGGGGTTGTGAGGTTGATACAGGTCCGTGTGTGCAAAGAGCTTGGAATGTAGGAAGGGCTTAATAAGTGGCAGCGACTGTTGCGCTAGACTCCAGAAAAATTATATTTTGAAACTTTTGCCCCTTTAAGGGATGCAAAATTTGACATTCCAAAGTCCTTATAAATTTTCACATTTTTTATTAGCATCCTCATTTCATTAGCAGATGTACTGTTATTGGCACAGGCTGCTATTTCTTAGGTAGGAACATTTGCTTTCAGCTTAGTTGGCTGACATTCTCAGTTATATCCTAACTATGATCTCACATTCTGTCCCTGAAGTACCGAGCACTCAAAAGCACACTCATTTTTTTTTTTTTGCATGAAACAGACATGAATATGATTGCACAGTTGTTGATGACAGAAAACAGTCATCAATACAGTTTACTCATTGAATCCAAATAAGTTATGTATACTGGACCAGACTCAGCTAGATACATCTCCCTTTCCAGCCCAAATCCTTAAAACAATATGAATAAAGAGCAAAGCCCGGATTAGACCATGTGTTCTCCCTGCTTGCAATTTCTCCTCCTCTTATACCCTGAACACCAATGGTTCTACTCAAGAATACCTTAAAAATGTTAAAAATACCCACATGTGAGGCAACTTGTTAAATGATTTGTATACATTAACATATTCAAGCCTTACAACAATTTTGAAAGTTTAGTATGTCTATTTTAAAATGAGAAAGTTGAGGCTCAAAGGGTTTATGTAATTTGCCAGATATTGTACAGCCAAAACCCAGCTGAGCTAGACCAAGTTCATGTCTTCCTGGCCCTTAGACCCAGAAGTTTTGTAGTACACAGCCCTGCACAATTATGGTTACATGAAAACCATGTTTTCATGGTTGTTCCCTCATATAGGTTTCCAGTCAAATACCCATCACCGACTGCTCACTGCCTATGAGGTAAAGGTCATGTGTTTAGAATGTTAATACTCTTACCCAAACTTGGGTTCGGCTTGATTGACTTACCTGCTATATCAGAGAAGGCGACCTGCCTCTGGTAAGCCCATGTCCCTCACTCTAGTAGGCCCCTGGTGTTCTAAACCCCCTCAGCAAAGAAATGTGTAAATCAAATCCATCCCAAGCCAGGATGATTGATGATTTCACAGGGAGAAGTGAAGGACTAGAGAACATGTTAGGGGGCAGTTATGAAGGACATCTTGAGAACACCCTAGAGCTAGTATTTTATTTCCTTGTTTTCCTTCTTAGGGTGAGTGCTTCCAATATTCTTTTCATCTACATTTTCATCTACAATAACTAGGGGATTTTCTTGATATGGAACTTGATGCAAGGTAGAAAACTCAATTTTTGACTCTGATGACCTTTGATTCATTTCAGATTTTCATGAAGTACACAGTGTAGGCATATGGTAGGTTGGTAGAGTGCATGGTTAAATTAAATCGTCCCTTTTATTTAGAGAATGGGATACAAAGGCAATGTCATAATTTAGACAAACTGTTTTCAACCATGGGCATACTTGCTTGGCGCTAGATGCTCCTTTAAGCCACAGTGGATGGGATGAGAAAGAGAGATGACATCCAAAAGAGACCAGACAGACATAGTCTCATTTCTAGTCAACACCCAGCTGGGTCTCCCATTCCTTCCAATTATGAACTTAATTATGGAATTTCATGAATTGACTTCATCCGAGGAACTGATGATTAGATTCAAGGGTATTTCTGCAAACTGAATTTACTTGACTCAGATGTATAAATTACATATCAGGGTGATTTTTACAATTGGGTTTTTTCCTTTCTTATGACTGAAATATTGTCTCATGTCATAGGCCCTTCCCTTTTGAAGTCATGGCCTCTGAAGATTGAATTCATAATCAAAATATTGAAGCAAAGGTAAATGGATAGTCTCTTGGTAATGGTTACTGGATCTAAGGTAAACTTTGTTGAAAAAGTTTGCCCCACAATAAGATGTACCACGATAGGGCTCAGAATATCTGGGCCACAATGATGCCCTATGTTTTTATAAATAATTACCTCTGTAATGATAACACTACTTGAGAACCATTTTGCTGGTTTTTATTTTCTTTGCAGATGACTTCTGCAAATGGCTGACTCACACTCCTGGTGAAAGGAGTCTGTGGGCGTCCACAGAGTTGCCCTGATGGAAAGAGGGTGCTGGTATGGGTAGGTATTCACTGGGAGGCTGCCCCTGGCTCTCTCCTGGACCCACCGAGAGAGTCCAGGCTTGTTCCTCTCTTTCTCCATCCTCCACAGTGGCTCCCACTTTGTGACATTGACTCTTGAACTTTGGTAATAAATAGAGTGAGAATACAGAAGAAAGCAGGCCCCTGAGCGTGTGTGAGAGCCAGGCCTGGAGGGATGTTGAGGAAAGTAGCCCAGACGAAACCATATGCCCTGTAAACTCCATACTTGGCATGTATCTGCTTTATATAAAGGGGAAAGTAGCTGGATTTTTAAAAGCTTAAAAAACAGGATTATCTTTGTTGTTATAAAATTGTGTATCTTTTCCATGAAGAAACACAAATAAAGCACATAAGTTTGATATTGCATTCGACTGCATAAATTTAACAAAATTAAACATTAATCCTTTATTCCTTTTTAGCCCGGTACCACATTACTGTTGCCCTTGTCTGGTACAGCCCACTTTTCCAGTGTACTTAATACGTAGTTTTGTTGTTATTGATTATTGCAAAATGCATATGTTGTTTGCATACTTTCCCATTTCTATGAATAGTATATTGTTATACGGCACGTTTTCTTCAATGTTTTTATGAATCACTTAGATTTTACGCTTCATCTCTATTCCTATGTAATGCTTTTCATTAGTGATGCTAATGTAATGCTCATAAAACTCCAAATGTTTACCTGTCTACTCTCCTGCTTCTGGCCACGCACATTGCCCCCAGTTTTCAGACACTATACATAATATTGTATTTAATATTTTTGTATGTTTCTTTATGGACCCATTGATTATATATACAGGGATATACTTGAGATACATACCCAGAAGTGGAATTGCCAATTCAAAATAGATGCATATATTTAATGTAACTGTCAGTACCCAATGCAAACACTGGGCTTTCACCACTGTTCTCACATTGTTTATAACCTACTGTTCCAACAGGTATTTTAATTCTAGACAGTATTATTTCAATGGTATTATTTTAACTGTCTTGAATTTTTAACTGATTAATGCAGGTTACAGCTTTAGAAGGACTACAGCTCTGTTCTTCAAGTTAAGGTAAAGCAAAGAAGGATGATTCCAGCCAAGGGGAAGGTAGGAGCCTGCATTTGACTTGTTTTGGTTTGGAAGATAAAAAGAAGCAAAAGTCAAAGAACTAATGTAGGCAGTTGAGAGCTTAACATAGTGGCTCTTGACCCTACAATGACCAATACATCATTTTATTTTGTTTTTTTTTTAAGTTTATTTATTTATTTTGAGAAAGAGAGAGAGAGAGCACAAGCAGGCTCTGCACCACCAGCACAGAGCGGATGTGGGGCTCAAACTCATGAACCGTGAGATCATGACCTGAACAGAAATTAATAGTCAGTTGCTTAACTGACTGGGCCACCCAGGTGATCCACCATTTTATAATAAATGTTTAATAATTCCCCTCTACTATTTGCAAGTGGAATTTATAGGTAATGTAACTTACCAACACAATATTTTCAAACTATTACTCTAAGACTAATATAAAGGAAAACAAAAGGGAAGTAATTTATACTGAAATAATATGCTTTTCAACTTGCAAATGACCAGGAAGCTCTAGTAAAGAAGACATAAAGAAATAAATGCTTGCATCTGTACACAGAATGATAATGAAACCACAGCAATAGAAATTGTCTGAAACAGGTGTATTTTATTAGCAATTCAAATACTATAGCATGTTGTTCATGATGTGCTTTTCCAAAAGAGTGAACAATTCCTGGAAGCCTTCCTAGAAAGAAAGAAAGAAAGAAAGAAAGAAAGAAAGAAAGAAAGAAAGAAAGAAAGAAAGAAAGAGAAAGAAAAAGAAAGAAAGAAAAAGAAAGAAAGTAAAAGCTTGCCTCAATTTACAGGTTAGTTGCATTCTTGAAAAAAAATAGTAATATTAAAACCATGAAAAAAAAACATGTTTTCTAAACGTAAAATGGATTTAGGTTCTAGGCTCAAAATCTCTAAACAGGTTTTTCCTCCTGTACAAATGTCCATTAAGTTATTTGAGAATGATGCAGAATACAGGGTAATTCCTTTTTGGGTTTACTATGTTTGTCTCTGCCCCCTGAAACCACCAGCAACATCCTTCAGTAAACCAAAACATCCCCTGGATATGG
This sequence comes from Panthera pardus, assembly GCF_024362965.1. Classification (NCBI taxonomy): domain Eukaryota; kingdom Metazoa; phylum Chordata; class Mammalia; order Carnivora; family Felidae; genus Panthera; species Panthera pardus. Next base: position 106,458,877 of record NW_026526655.1, read on the forward strand.
AAAACTACTAGCCTGGCTAAGTGATCCTTGAAATCAAATCTAAACGTGTAATTACTATTTTAAGTGTGGTTAAATCTTCTTAACCTAACAAGTTGTTTCCCAGTTACAATTCAAGCTAACCAAATACCAAATTACTAAGTCTAAATAAATCACATACACAAAACCATGATGTGTGTATAAGAATAAACAACGAAATTTGGTAAAGCCAGGGTCAATATCTCTCCCATTATCAATGATAGAAGAAATAGTTGCCAAGAATAGAGAATATAGGGTTTTTGGGGGATTTTTTTGTTTTTGTTTTTGTTTTGTTTTGTTTTGTTTTTTAATTCAGGTTGGTTTCTAATCTGATTCTCTCACTAGGATATACAATCAATCAAGTTACATATCCTCCCTAAGCCTCTGACCTAACTTGATAGACTGGTTGTTGATATTTGGTACACAGCATTGTTGTTTAGTACAAACAAAATAATATATGCAATCCCATGCCCCAGAGCAGACAGCTAACGAAGGTCACTGTACTTTCAATGAGGGATAACTGTTTCTGCAAATGGACCTCGTGTCATTGACTGCAGGAATTGTGTTTGCATGGCTTCCTCTCCATAAGTACACAATAAGTTCTGTGGATTGATCCACTTCTAACTAACTATAGGCAGAATCACTTAGAGTAAAATCTGCTTTAGAAACTCCAATTTGTATTCACACAAAAGAGAAAAAGAAAGATTAGTGAGAGGAGATATTTAGCAAGGAAGAAGGCCAATGAAACTCTGAGCACTGGGGTTAGGACTTTGCTCCCAGATTCATTCTCGAGCATTTTATCGGTCTTTGGAAGGCAGAGTAGCTGAGTCTCACATCGGGGGTCTAACACCTCTTGAAACACTGTACGAGAAGGATGATATTCTCTTCTTGCAAGTGGTTCTTCATTATCTAGAGTGTCCACTGTGTGTGTGTCTGTGTGTATGTATCTGTGTGCTCGTGTACATTTAAAGTGTATCTCTCTATTTCATTTTATGATGAGCTGTAGGTTCACAATGTATTTGTGTCTCCGTGGATTCTGTCTTCTGTCTTCTGTGTGCTATTGAAGAGTCAGTTTTGTCGAATCATCACTCCATCTGTCACATTTCATTCATCGTATGGAGTTGGTCCTAAAGTTCAATTTTCCAAAATGCACTGTGAGAGACCACTCTTACGCAGAAACTGCCTTTTAATATTTACCCACCATGCCATTTAAGCAATTAGTGCATTTAGAGAAACTATAGCAGCTCCAGTAAGCACACGGACTCTGCATTCGTCTACAATCCACCGGAGCTGATGAGATGCCGTATTAATCAAAAGAGTGCCTTGCAACCAATGCCCCCTTTGGAAACCAAGGATGATAGCCAGTTTTGTCAAGCATTTCTGTAGTGGGTGGAGATCCCGAGATGAAACATGCAGGAGAATAGAAGAGTATTATAGATGGAGTATGGCGACTTTTATCTTTTAAAAGCACAGTCTGATCTTTGTTCCCTGTACCTCTTCAGCAAGACCCGATGGGATGGGGGAGTGTGGGGCGCACCCCCTCACAAGGGTGGGAAAGGGGGAGGGGCACAGAGAGATGAAACCTGAAGTGGAGCCTCAAAAGCTTCTTTCCAGAGTACAGAACAAGAAGCTTCTTGCCAGGAGACAAATTTACGAATGAATCTGATGCTCTTTTATCTTGCTGGTGCTTTTCAACAGTTGAAAGTGTTTGGGGGCAGACACAGCTGTCTGCATTGAGACAGTCTGTTTGCTTTAACAGAGTACTGCATCCAAAGCTTGTCCAACGGCAAGAGTTCAGAAGATCTGCCTTCACCTGGAGCAGAAAACAACCCAGGCTCACAACTCCACTGCTGCAAGAGTATGTGACTGATTATGGGACAGAGTTTCTGAGGTGAGACCACAGAGAGCTGAAAATGGAGAGAAACAGAGGAATATGCAGAGCCTGAAATTTGGGTAAAGATGCCCTATTACCAAAGGAAATGTGCTGCCATGGGGCCAGATTGGCCATGAGGGTAAAGAATAAAAATGGAATGTACTTTTGAACTGGTACATGGGAATGTCAAATTTATTTATTTATTATTTTTTTAATGTTTTTATTTATTTTTGAAGGAGAGAGAGAGAGAGAGACAGAGCATGAGCAGGGGAGGGGCAGAAAGAGAGGGAGACACAGAATCCGAAGCAGGCTCCAGGCTCTGAGCTGTCAGCCCAGAGCCCGACGCAGGGCTCGAACTCAGGAACCGTGAGATCCTGACCTAAGCCGAAGTCAGACGCTTGACCAACTGAGCCACCCAGGCACCCCGGAATGTCAAATTTAGAGAAATCAAGCGAGGCAAACTTGAGGACAAGGATGTTTGACAGATCTATCCAAATCATAAAGACTTGAAGGACCACTCAAAATTGAAAGGAAGAGAAGAAAATCATAGTTTTACTCTCTACATATGGCCAGACCCTGTTTAGTGGTTCTCAAAACATGGTCTCTGGCCTGCTCTCTGCATGCTGAGTATTGTTTAGATTGACTTTTAAGATATGGAAGCAACTCAGTGAGATTAGGGAACCAGTAAAATGTAGTCATCAGGGCTAAGATTCACACCCAGATGGGTCTTACTTTAGAACGTGCTTCCTGTCTGATTTTTTTTTTTCCACACTGTTTCCCAATAAGCACTATAAATATCTGGTATGAATGCAAGGGGGAGAGAGGTATTGTATAATCAGTCAAGGAATGAGTGCTCGGTGGGGAGGTAGTAGGAGTTAGGCAAGGAGTTACAAAGGTCCAGACTGCAAGAGTTTTAGATTCTAACAACGGATTCCTCAGAATCTGTTACCCATAGCAAAAGCTTAGAGTAAGTTACCTGCAACAAACAGCTGAATACTGAGCCCAAAGCCCTTCTGGGCCATACAGTATCTCTCTGGCCCGAGTAATGATTTCCCAGCTGTGCCCTGGCCCAGCAGCAGCACTTAGGAACTTGTTACCAATGCAAACTCTGGGCCCGAGACCGAAACTCTCGTGGAGCAGAGCGGTCTTTATCTTAGTGAACTCTCCAGGAGACCGGGATGCACGCTGAAATTCAACTACTGGACTGGAGACAAAATTGGGCTCCAAGGGAGGACAGGAGAGAGGTCATAAAGGAGGTAATTAGTAATCATGTGGATTGAAGGAGCAAGGAATGTGCAGGGAGCAAACCAGCCTAAAACGTGAGGCTGCAGGAAAGAAAAACAAGGAACCTACAGAAGAGCAAGGCAGGCCTTGGGGAAAACAGTTGGAGGCACATCCGTGCTGCTTTTCCTCTAGCATCTCATTTTTTGCACAATCAATGCAAAGTCCGTGTCAGAGGGTAATTTATCCACTGTTAGCGAAGCAGTTAATTGTGTCGTAATTTTCTTCTGAATAGGATATTGTACACTGATTATTTGATGTATTTACTAGAGCTTGAAATTAACAATGCCATCGGACCGAGACTCCCTGACGTGGCTTCCAGCCCCAGCAGGGAGTGTCTTTTTGCAGGGAATACCCTCACACCCGTCTGTCAGTGGTGATGCTCCTGGAGTAGCTGTGAGAGAGAATCAGAAACAGTGAGGTTCCTAAAGTCATTAGCATTTAATTATCAGTGCTATTTGTCAAGGTCGGTAATGATCATTTTTCAGTTTATGAGTTTATTTTGCTGGTTCGTGAGGTTAGTTCTAGGAAAGAGAGCATGTCTGAATGGCCTGGCTCATTATGGAGTAAAATAAATGTAAGAGCTCCCCCTTGGATCCTTTTCTATATATTCAGGTAAGGCCACTCCCCCCCACAACACAGACCCTGGCCACTCTTTTCCATTTAAAAGATGATACAAAATCAAAAGGCAATGAGATTTGGCATCACGCACATGTAGGTCTCTAGCCATTCATGAACTAGACTAGGCTCCCCTGAAGCAGTTTCCTGTTCCTTGGAGCTTCTCTTTTCTCTATATACATCGGGAATAGTGAACCCTAACATAACCATAGCTCATGGGAGTTAAACATGATACCAAATACAAACAGTATGGAATAAAATAATGGTCAGCTTTTTATTGAGCACCTACTCTACACTAAAATATGCTTAATTAGGGGTTTTTTTTTTGTTTGTTTGTTTTTTTAAGTTTTCACCCTGGAGCTTCTCAGAGATACCATTATAATAACTCTAATAGCAGAGGAGGTAAAAATGATACCACAGCAATCCAAAGACAGAGTCTGATGTGGTCAACAAATAGCATTAAATGTGTATGAACACATTTTTTTTTGTTAATTTCTATGTGAATTGTAAATGTAACTCTGGAATATAATTATATTTGTTTCTATTAAAATCTATTTTTTAATTTTTCTATTTTTTTAATGTTTATGTATTTATTTTGAGAAACAGATCGAGAGCAAGCTGGGGAGGGGCAGGGAGAGAGGAGAACAGGGAATCCCAAGCAGGCTCAACACTGTCAGCACAGAGCCCGATGCAGGGCTCAACCCCAGGAACCTGTGAGATCATGCCATGAGCCAGAATCAGGAGCCAGGTGCTTAACCGACTGAGCCACCCAGGCACTCCTAAAATATATTTTTTACTTAATGCAAGCAAATAAGTAATCAGAGATATGCTACCTTCACCCCCTGGCTTCAATTACAGTGAATGGCAACAAAAACCAACTGGAAAGCAGACTTTGTCCTTCCCGCTAGTGACTGCGAAGTTCTTCCCTTGCAGTATCTTGTTCAATACTCACAGTGATCTCATGTGGTAGATTTCATTGTTATTCCCACTTTACAGTTAAAGACACTGCACATTGAGAGGTTAAGTAAACTTCTCAAGATTGCAAATGCTGAAAACGATCAGAATTTGAACCCAGGTTGTCAGCCTCCAGACCCCAGGATCTATTTCACATGCCAGTGGAGGCTTCATTCTCCTTTGATTTCTTTGTTCACCTCCACATGTTTATTTCCAAGTTATAGTTAAAATTTGGTTGTTTTTCTATTCTCTATTTCATTTACTTCAGTTCTATTGTCATTTCCTTCCTTCCGCTACCTTTGGGCTTAGTTTGTTCTTTTTCTCGTTCTTTGAGTTATAACATTGGGTTGTCTGTTTGAGATCTATCTTATTTCTTAATATAGGCATTTACAGATTTAATCTTCCCTCCTAGAATTGTTTTTGCTGCATTTGTTAATTTTGGTATGTTATTTCCATTTTCATTTGTCTCAAGATTTTTTTCTATTTCCTAATGAGCATATTGCTTAATTTCCACATATTTTTGAATTTTTTTTCATTTTTTTAAAAAGATAAAGAAAGTAGACTTTTAGCTATACTAAGGAAAAAAGAGAAGACTGAAATAAATAAAACTACAAGTGATCAATTGACTTGATACCACAAAAATACAAAGGATGATTAAAAATTATTATGAATAATTACACACCAACAAACCAGATAACCTGGAAGAAATGGATACATTCCTGGAAACATACTTGTTACTGGAGGGTGGGAGGGACTCTGGTCCTTGTCTCACGGAGTCAAAGAATGAAACTCATGGACAAGAGAGAGTGAGCCAAGCGATAGAATTTATTGAGAGAAAGCGTAAAGCTCTCAAGAGTGAGAGGGGTCCCGACTGGTTTGCCGCTGGGGATTTCTGTCCCTGGTTTTTTACTGGGACCTTATCAGCAAGTTGGTGAGACCCCACGCCTGACACCTGGCCCAGGCAGGTCCAGAACACATTGATCTCCTCTTCTTCCCCAAACTCCGCTGCCATTGCTGCTTCTTCAGCCTCCCACTCGTAGCTACACCCCACCTCCCGGAAGGTCCCTGGTCTCTCCTTGCTCAACACAACCCATTTTCTACTCAATACTGAACCTAAATCATGAAGTAATGGAAAATCTGAAAGATTAATAACAAGTGAGGAGATTAAAGCACTAATTAAAAACTTCCAAACAAAGAAAAGCCAAGAACCTGATGGCTTCACTGGTAAATTCTACCAAGCATTTATAAAAGAATTAACACCAATCCTTCTCAATTCCTCCAAAAAATGAAGAGGAGACAATATTTCCAAACTGATTTAATGAGGCCAGAGTTACCCTCAAAACAAAGCCAGTCAAGGATATAAGAAAACTACGGGTCAATATCTCTGATGCACAGTACAAAAACCCTCATCAAAATACTAGCAAACTGAACTGAACAACACATTCAAATTGTCATACACCATGATCAAGTGGAATTTATTCTTGGAATGCAACGATGATGGTTCAACACACACAAATCAATACATATTATGCACTACATTAACAAAATGAAGAGAAAAAAATCACATGATTATCTTAACAGGTGCAGAAAAAACATTTGACAAAACCTAACATGATCTCATGATAAAAACTCTCAACAAATTAGGTATAGGAGGAATGTACCTCAACATAATCAAGGTCGTCTATGACAAGTCCATAGCTAACATCATTGTCAAAGGTGAGAAAGCTCAGTGTTTCTCCTCTAAGATTAGGAACATGACAAATATGTTCACTGTCACCACTTCTTATTCATCATGGCACTGGAAGTCATGGCCAGAGCAATTAGATAAGAAAAATAAAATAAAATAAATAAAAAGGAAGAAGTAAAATTGGACCTGTTTGTAGATGATGTGATCTTGTGTATAGAAAACCCTAAAGACTCTGCCAAAAAAAAACAAAAAACAAAAAAAAAAAAACAGCACGTATAAACAAAGTTACTACAGTTTGAATATTTGCAGCATAAAAAATCAATATGCAAAAATCAGTTGCCCTTTTATACACTAACAAGAAAATATCCAAAAAAGAAATGTAGAAAATAATCCAATTTACAATAGTATCAAACATAATAAACTAGAAATAAATTTAACTAAGGAGGTGAAAAATCTGTTCACTGAAAACTATAAAATACTGATGAATGAAACTGAAGATGACACAAATAAATGGAAAGATACCTTGTGTTCATGGATTGGAAAAATTAATATTGTTAAAATATCTACTCCGCCCAAAGAAACCTAAAGACTTAATGGAATCCCTATCAAAATCCCAATGGGATTTTTCACAGAAAAAATAAATGTTAAATAAAATTAAATAAAATATTAAATAAAAAGTAATATTAAAATTGATGCAGACCCTGAAAAGACCTTCAAAAGCCAAATGGATCTAGAGTATAAAGAACAAAGCTGTAGTTACCAGATTTCAAAATATACTACAAAGCTCTATTAATCCAACCAGCTTGGTGCTGGCATAGAAACAGACAAATAGACCAAAAGAACAAAGTAGAAAATGTAGAAGTATATCTATATCCCTATGGTCAATTTATTTTCAGCAAAGTTGCCAAGAACACACAATGGGTAAGGACAGTCTCTTTAATAAATGGTGTTGGGAAAACTGGATATCCACATGCAGAAGAATGCAATTGACTCTTATCCCATACCATATACAAAAATTGGCTCAAAATGCATTAAAGACTTACATATAAGACCTAAAATATTTAAAACTATTATAGTAAAACTTTGGAGAAAATCTTTTTGACATTGGAATAGGTAGTGATTTTATGGATATGACACCAAAAGCACAAGCAACAAAAGCAAAAATAGACAAATGGTATTGTATCAAACGAAAACACTTCGGCGCAGTAAAGGAAATAATCAAAAGAGTGAAGAGACAACCTAGAGAATGGGGGAAAATATTTGTAAATCATACAGCTGATAAAAATTAATATCTAGAACATATAAGGAATTCATATAACGCAATAACAATAAAAAATTTAAAAATAGGCAAAAGACCTGAATGGACATTTCTTAAATGACATAAAAATGGTCTACACATATGAAAAAATCTTGAACATCCCTAATCCTCAGAAAAATGCAAATCAAGAACCGCAATAAGAGATCACCTCATACCTGTTAGAATCCCTATTATTAAAAACATAAAAAAATAAGTGTTGGTAAAGATATTGACAAAAGGGAACCCTTGTAAACTGTTGGTGGGAATGTAAATTAGCACAGCCATTATGGAAAGTAGTATGGGGAATTTTTTAAATTTCCTTAGAAATTAAAAAAAAAAATAGAACTTTTATGATCCATCAACACTGCTTCCAGAAGAAATGAAATCAGTATCTTGAGACATAAACAGTCCCATGTCTATTGCAACATTATACACAATAGCCAAGACATGGGATCAACCTAAGTGTCTGTCACATTTGCAACCATATGGGTGAAACTTGAGCACATTATCCTAAGTGAAACAAGCCAGGCACAGGGGAAAAGGAAGGAAGGAAGGAAGGAAGGAAGGAAGGAAGGAAGGAAGGAAGAAAGAAAGAAAGAAAGAAAGAAAGAAAGAAAGAAAGAAAGAAACCCTGCATGATATTCCTCATGTATTAAATCTAAAAAAAAAAGCAATTTCACGGGCGCCTGGGGGCTCAGTCCGTTAATCATCTGACTTGGCTCGGTCCCGATCTCATAGTTCGTGAGTTTGAGACCCTCATAGGGCTCTCTGCTGTCAGCCTAGTTGGATCCTCTGTCCCCCTCTCTCTGACCCTCCCCTGCGTGCCCTCTGTCTCTCTAAAAATAAATAAATAAACAAAAAAATCTTAAAAACCATTTCATAGAAGAGAGTAGGATGGCTGTTTTCAGGGGCTGTGGGTGAGGGAAATGAGAGACGTTGGTCAAAAGATACAGTTTCTGTTATCCAAGATGAAGAAATTCTGTGGCTTTAATTTACAGCATGATGACTATAGTTTAACAATACTATATTATATACTCGAAATTTACCAAGAGAGCAGACCTTGAATGTTCTCACCACCCCCGCAAAAATTACCATGTGACATGATAGAAAATGTTAATTAGCTTGATTGTAGTAATCATTCCACATTGTACCCATATATCAAAGTATTTTACAAAGTAAATACATACAATTTTTTCAGTTACATCACAGTAAAAACTGGAAAATACAGTTTTTCAAAAATCTTTCCATATTCTCTATTCTCACCACTCCTGTTTTTGTTTAGGGCTGCCTCACTCTGCAATGAATTATAAGTAAGCAAGCAGTTATTATAATGTAATTATTTCTATAATTGAAGATGGTAAAATTTGCTGCAGAATTCATAACAAATGACTTGATAAGTAATAAACAACACAATCTACCACCAAGATAAACACTGTATGTATAAAAAGGCCTTCAATAAATGTTTGCTGAATTTAATAAAAGCTTGTAAGGAAAGCAAGTGAATAAACTAATTCAGTTATCTTAGGAGAAGCCACCTTATAGAATGATTACGGTAACTGATTATAACCCAAATATGTTTTTAAAACAACTTCCTTCAGTTTAATTCTAAATGCCTTAAATTCCTTCAGTTAAATTCAAGCTGTTCATTCATTCCACTGTTTATTCATTCATTTATTCCACAAATGCATATCTGCTGCTTACAATGTTACAGAAACTATGCTGAATCCAGGAAATATAAAGAAGAATGAAGCATAGTCTTTGCCTTTCAGAAATCACAACCTGGTGAGACTCCTGATATGTGTTTAATTTTTAGGTTAACTAAAGCTGATGAGGTTATCTGTCTTTACAGCCATTCAACATAGGGCTGTTACCAATTCAGACTGACAAATAATCGAGTTAGTTAAATGAAAAGGAGTAGAAGTAGGCTTGCCAGATTTGGTGAATAAAAACAAGCGTGCAATAGATTTGAATTTCATGGAAGTAATGAATTTTCTCAGTATAAGTAGGTCCCATATAATCCCTGGGCTGTACTTACATAAAACATTGTTTTTTGCTTATCTGAAATTCAAGAGTGTCTGTGTCCTGCATTTTACCTGGCAACCCTCGTTTGGGGGCTTTTACAATCTCGTTCCCTCTTCTGGTTTTAATGGAGTTATAAAGGTGAACAGAAAAGAGCACTGCCTACCTACCCATGGTGCCCAAACCACAGAGTGGCAGCACCTAAAACAAAACTAATGAGGTTTTGAGACCCTTGTAAGAAAGGCATTTTTTTTTTTTCAAGGAAAATTATGTACCCTGTGAGACATATTTTCCACTCAGAGAGCACTAGTTTTCTCATTTAAGTCTGCCTGTCAGGGCATATTTTGAGTGCAGTGATATTTTTAATATCATATTTCACTCAAGGATTTCAAAGTACTTTAGAAATAATTACATTATTAATGCCTTTGTGACCCCCGTGAAGTAGCTAGGGGGCATATATTATTTATAATCACATTATGGATGGAGAAACTGAGATAAAGAAAGGCTTAGTGGTTTGATCAAGGTCATGAAATGAGTCACTCGTGAAGCCAAGCACAGAACTTACTACTGGTGAGCGTTACAGTTCTGTGCACTTAGGGTATGAGGGTTGGGGTGGGGGAAGGGATTATGGGAGATAAAATTTGGCGCGAGCTTTGAAATAGAGGATAATCACAATTACAATGAACTAGAATTATTCTTAATGTCCTTTCCCCGCCCCTGCTCATCTCTCCTGCCCTATCCTGGTGCAGTGTCATGAGGGCAGGATAGCCACATGGCAGGTGACATAGGAGATGTCACACTGAAGGATGTGACATCGTCTGTGTTGTGGTCCTCATCTTAATCAGATGAGGCAGAAATTAGAACCAAACAAAGTCAGCTTCAGTATAGTCTTGTCACTGCATGAATTGTGCAACATCTAAACTAGATGTGCATCCCTAAGAAAGACATCCAATTTCTTCCAGTTTTAGGGGCCTTATCTCTGTTATAAAGATACTGATATCAATCTTGACACATTGTGCTATTATAAATGCCATTCATAAAAGACTGAGTGAATGGCAGCACATATTTTGACCAAATAGGCTAAAATCAAACATTCTTTTTTTACAGTTTATTTTATTATTTATTTTGAGAAACAGAGAAAGAGAGAGAGACAGACAGAGAGAGAGAGAGAGAGAGAGAGAGTGAGCATGAGCAGGGGAGGGGCAGAGAGAGAGAATCCCAAGGAGGCTCCAGGCTGTCAGCACCTGATGCAGGTCTCGAACTCAGGAACCATCAGATCATGACCTGAACCAAAACCAAGAGTGGGAGGCTTAACCAACTGAGTCACCCAGGGGCCACTGAAATCAAATATTCTCCAGAATTTCTCCTTTTCTCTGGTTCTTGGTTTCATCAGCAATGGAAAATGATGGCATTAGGAACAGATGACCTCAGAGGTCTTCTCTGGCTTTAAGATGATCTGATTTTATGGATTGCAGCTTTGAAAAAATCACCGAGGTTCACCTTAAAACAATGCTAGGTTTATAAGCTGTCTCTTAAAACAGACTTCAATTCTGTACAATTCTGGTGCAATGATGCTACTACTGATAATCCTTGTGCAGGGTGCAGGTAACGTTCTTTTACACACATTTATATACCCTCTGATAGCTGAAGATTTATTTCCAGCATTAAATAGAACCCCCCTTTTTTTAATCTCAAAAAGCCCTGAAGTTATGGCATTTACATGCAAGCTGTGCCTGTGAAAAGCAGGGTATCTGTGCCTGAAACCAATTTCCCAGCAGGTTGGGTAACCCAGGAGCAGTCCTGGACTTTGGAGATAGACCTTCATTTGACCTTGGGCAGGATGGTTCACTTTTCTGGACCTCCCTTGGTTACTTTTATATGAGATAGATGTAATATGATCTAACTTCCAAGTTTGTTATAAGGATGAAATGTCATAGTAAAAATGTTCTCTTACAGAACTTTCATTTTAATTAAATTTCCTACTAGTTGAGGTTGGAAAGCCTCATTAGGGGTACCCCCTCCCTATGCACAGGTCTTTTCAGGAAGCTCTACAATAAAGAAATAAACCAGTGTACTTTTTTAAGATTCATTCATTCATTCCATTCATCCATTTACGCATTCATTCATTCATTCATTCATAAGAATGCTTTCTCTTTTATTTAAAAATAAAGCAAGTTGTTTCAAAGGAGAGAATGTTCCTTAGCTTAACTAAAATACCTTATTCTTTTTTCTTAACAATTCAACATTTGGAAACACGTGCCTATAAGATAAAGTGTCCCTTAATTTTTCTATGACAGTTGACTAATCTTCCACCCACAGTTTGAAATGTCTGCTCAATTTATAGTGATATACCAAATAAGAATAAGAGGAAAAAAAGTAGAAAATTATGCAAAATTGGTAGCAAGTGTGTATACACACACACACACACACACACACACACACACAATTAAAAGAAAACATTGAAGTGAACCAACACATTCTTTTAATTAACTGCTGTGGAATCCCAGAATAATGAGTCACTGTTCAAATCCCATTTCTATAATCTTACCACACTTTAATCATGCTATTTCAGCACCTACCACATTAGATAGAACTCATATCTCCCGTGGGGAATATAGCCCTGACTGTTTACCAGGGCAGCAAAACATAAAATCACGTAAGATGACCATCTCCCACGTGGCACCATAGTCGGCTGGACCACACTGTTTGCCCTATCTCCAGGCCACACTCTCTCCACTTGTCAGATTCCTTGCTGCGACCCCCAGGTCTATCAGTCCAGCTCCATTGGGTACCACACCCACCTTAGGCTCCTTCCCACTGCTCTCCTTTCTCACTCCATGGTCAATAAACTAGTAGGACTTCTTCCACAAGAGGCTGGCTCATGCCTCTGTGCTTCTGCTTGTGCTGCTGTCTGTTCCTGCCACCCTTCCCAATGCACTTCATTTCCTTGGATGCTTCTCTACTCAGATTCTGTTGCTTCCCTAAAGACTTTCTTGGCCCCTCAGGCTGGCCTAGACACAGTTTCTGTTGTGGGCTGTGATCTCTGATGCTTCAATCAGAGCATACCTACTACCATATTCACTGCCTATGAGCTTAGGAAGGCCATGGCTATGAGCCACCATGATTTTATTCCTGAATTCCCACAGTCTGGCATGTAAAAGCTAAATAAACGGAATATAAGGGAAACATTGGGTAAGTAAAAGATCATATTCATTGATGTCTTCCATAGAGAAATCTATAGCCAATCTGTAGGATAAGCAGGAGCTTGTGAAGAGGTCCTGCATGAAGATCTTAGCCCAAGATAGGTAAAAGCAAGAGGATTGTGTTTGTGTGTTTGTTTGTTTTTTTAAGGTTTATTCATTTTTCAGAGACAGACAAAGCGTGAATGGGGGAGGGGTAGAGAGAGAGGGAGACACAGAATCTGAAGCAGGCTCCAGGCTCTGAGCCATCAGCACAGAGCCCAACGCAGGGCTCAAACTCTTGGACCGCGAGATCATGACCTGAGCCTAAGTCAGACGTTTAACTGACTGAGCCACCCAGGCACCCCTGTTTGTTTGTTTTTAATGTTTATTTATTTTTGAAAGACAGAGTGCGAGTGGGGGAGGGACAGAAAAAGAGGGAGACAGAATCTGAAACAGGCTCCCAGCTGTCAGTACAGAGCCCAATGTGGGACTCGAACCCACAAACTGTGAGATCATGACCTGAGCCAAAGTCTGACGCTTAATTTACTGAGCCACCCATACCACCCCAAGAGGATTGTGTTTAAATGAACAAAGAAATGTTTCTCAGGAGTCTGAGTGTAAGATATATGGAGAGTGAGTGCTTGATGTTGGAGGCAGAAGCCAGAAATATACATGGGAAAAAAGGCTATATATGTGCCATGAATTATAAGAAATCACCTGCAGTGTGGGTGTGATACATGTACCTCCCTCATAAGTAGGTTTCAAACATTTGAGAAATGCATGTAAACACTTAGAATGGTGCCTTGCTCCAAAGAGGCAGTGTAATAGTGCTAATAATAGAAATCATTAGTATATTGTTAATTATAGAGTTTCATGAAGATGTTCTAACTCTGTGACTAAACTTTGATGATATCCTATGATAACTCTATGCTATCACTTATTAGTGATTTACTTGCCTATTGATTGAAAAAATCCACTTACCACATACATATTGAGTGCCTATGATATCGCAAGCACTCTTCTTGGTGTTTATTTTATCCTTATGCAGTAAGCTTTTGGTGACTATATTTTTTGTTGAAGTTAACTGACATACAATTTTATATTAGTTTCAGGGGTACAATATAGTTTACTTATGTATATTATGAAGTGATCACGGCTATAAGTCTAGCTACCATCTGTTGCCAAAGTTGTTACAATATTAACTATATCTCCTATGTTGTACATTGTATCCCTGTGTTTTATTTATTGCATAACTGGAAGCTTGTACCTTTTAATCCCCTTCCCCTATTTTCTTCTCCATCTCCTCACCCTCATTTCCCTCTGGCAACTCTCAGTTTATTCACTATATCTGAGTCTTTCTCTGTTCTATTTTGTTTCTTCATTTGTTTGTTTCATTCTTTTTTTTCCTTAAGTTTATTTCTCTGTTTTGAGAGAGACAAAGAGAGGCAGTGGGTGAGGGGCAGAGAGAGAGAGAGAGAGAGAGAGAGAGAGGGAAAGAGGGAATCCCAAGCAGGCTCCACACTGTCACTACAGAGCCTGATGCAAGGCTCAAACCTCGAACCATGAGATCATGACATGAGCCAAAACCAAGAGTCAGACACTTAACCAACTGAGCCACCCAGCTGCCCCATTCTTTTTTATGACAGAGTAACATTCCAGTAATATTCCAGTAGTATAATATACTGGAATATATATATATATACATATATATATATATATATACATATATGTATGTGTATGTATATGTATGTATACATACACATACATATATTATATGTATATATATGTATGTGTATGTATATGTATGTATACATACACATACATATATATATGTATATATATATATATTCCAGTATATTATATGTATATATACATACACATACATATATATGTATATATATATATATATTCCAGTATATTATATGTATATATATATATATGTATGTGTATGTATATGTATATATACATACACATACATATATATATATATATATGTATATATATATTCCAGTATATTATATGTATATATACATACACATACATATATATATATATACACATACATACACCTATATGTGTATATATATCTATATATATAGATATATAGATTATATTGTATATATTATAGATGTATAGATAATTTATAGCTATATATAGATAGATCTATATTATATATATATCTATAAATATCTATCTATAAGTATATATATATCTATAAATATCTATCTATAAGTATATATCTATAAGTATAAGTATAGTATATAAGTATCTATAAGTATATATATATATAATCTCACATCTTCTTTATCTATTTATCGTTTGATAGCCACTAGAGAATATCTGGTACGATTAACAACTTTGTTTTCCACACATAAAGGTATTTTAGCTTAAACAAACTTCAGGTCCCTTATGAAGATTCTTTCTAAGTCTCCCAAGGGGCTCCTAGTTTTCCCAAAGGTTCAAACAGATCACTAGGACTCTCTGACATCTCCAGGGTTTTTATCAAAGAAGGATCCCAGTCTTTGCCTTTGGGTGGAAACAGGATCACACTGGATCAAAGATGTGTGGCCTCTCTTTTCTTGAATATCAATCCACAAGTTTCTATTAGTAAGTGTCTACTGTGTATTGGGCAATTTCTTAAGCACAAGAGATAAAAAAGATAAATAAGGAAGAATCCTAGGCTTTCAGTTATGAAAATTCAGGCTCAGTTATGAAAATTAATCACAACATAACAATCCGAAAATGCCCATTGTATAGAAGAATAAACTACGAGAGCATATAAAAGGGGCACCTAACAGTAAGGGAAGGAGTGGGTCAGGGACATCTTGTTTGAGGAAGTGATGGCTAAATAAATTTTGAAAAAAGTCAGTGTTAATGAGATAGTAGAGGAGAAGTTTCTAGGAATGAAGAATAGTGCTTTGAAGGCAAAAGATATAAAACAGCAAAATGCACCCAAGTGATTACCCATACATATTTCAGACACATTTAACTGTAATATACAACATTATGATATACATCTATCTATGTGTCTCATACAAGTACATCTAAAAGAGGTAAAAATTCAAAAGGATATATTTTGATGCATAAAGCCCAGATTTATTATAAGTCCAAATTTCTTGATGAAGCGATTTGACTTTTATAACTTCACTTATCTCTCTAGCTTCCTATTTCTCTCTTCCCTAAGGATAGTCTTTAATTTGGGTGTAGGCATATTTTTTCTATGAGAGACCAGATAGTAAATATTTTAGTTTTTGTGAGCCAAGCAATCTCTGTTGGGACTACACAACTCTGTTGTTGCATGAAAGCAGCCATAGGCAATACATAAACATATGGGCATGGCTGTGTTCCAAGAAAACTTTTTTCATGCACTCTGATATCCGAATTTCATGTAATTTTCATGTGATATGAAATTGTATTTTCTTTTGACTTCTTTTTCAATTATTTATAAATGTAGAAAAGTTTGTTAGCTTGTAGACCATAAAAAACAAGTAACAGGCTGGATTCCATCCTCAGAACATAGTTTATCAACTCCTGTTTCAGAAAATCATTATAACTTAGGAGGAATTATAGAACAAATTTCATTAGCATTTTCTCGTTGTTAGATCTGAAATCAGAATACACTGTTATTTGTTTTATGTATCTATACTAAACTTACTGTGTTTTTTTCTGACGTCATTTACAAATGTGCTATATTTTCCATGGCGAAGTAATTAAAGGTCAACTGTATATGATGACCTTGTGAGTATCACATTTGATAGGAATGGATTCAGAACCTGCGAACTGCAGATAGGAATGCCTTTGTAAAGCATTTTTACCAGGAACATGGACCATCTGTTTCCTTGGGTGATACAGTATCTCAGTCCACAATATGGTTCCAAATGAATAATGGAGATTGGTTTTTACGAGTCAGCTTTATCTGTTTCAGCAATGATTAATAGCTCCCTGGTCCACCTTGCTTACAAAAACGGAGAAAACATGTGAAAACAATTTCGTATCTGAGTGAGATGAATCCAAATTTTGCAAATAAGATTACAGTCAACGGATGCAGATGCCACTGAGTTTAGAACTTTTCCTTAATGTGTTGTTTAAGGGAAAGAAGGTGGGGATTGGAGACTGTATGTCTTGGATTAGGGACCAGATTATTCCTTTAATGTAGCCTCTGACAAATCACCTCACATCACTGAGCCTTCGTTTTATCTCTGTGACATGAGGATACCAACACATCTCATATGCTATTTGGCTGAACATTTATTATTTTGCATGTATAGGATCTCAAACATGGTAACCTACATACTATTCAATAAGGTATTTAGATTTCTTTTGGCAATGATTTCTGTGTGTGTGTGTGGGGGTGTGTCTGTGCATGTGTTATGCATATGACTAACTCCATTCCAATAGAACTACTCTACAATCTATCAATAGCACTGCTAGGAATTTACCCAAGGGATACAGGAGTGCTAATGCATAGGGGCACATGTACCCCAATGTTTACAGCAGCACTTTCAACAATAGCCAAATTATGGAAAGAGCCTAAATGTCCATCAACTGATGAATGGATAAAGAAGATGTGGTTTATATACACAATGGAAAATACTTGGCAATGAGAAAGAATGAAATCCTGCCATTTGCAGCAACATGGGTGGAACTGGAGGGCATTATGCTAAGTGAAATTAGTCAGTCAGAGAAAGACAGATATCATATGTTTTCACTCCTATGTGGATCCTGAGAAACTTAACAGAAGACCATGGGGAAGGGGGAAAAAAGTTACAGAGAGGGAGGGAGGCAAACCATAAGAGACTCTTAAATACAGAAAACAAACTGAGGGTTGATGGGGGGTGGGGGAGAGGGGAAAATGGGTGATGGGCGTTGAGGAGGGCACTTGTTGGGATGAGCACTGGGTGTTGTATGGAAGCAATGAATCACAGGAATCTACCCCCAAAACTGAGAACACACTGTACACACTGTATAGTAGCTAACTTGACAATAATATATATACATATATATTATATTATGTATATACATATATGTATATATTATATACATTACATATATTATATATACTTATATATATTATAATATAATTATAATATAATATATATTATTATATATACATATATATTAGAATAAAATATAATTATAATACATACATATATAATTATAATATATACATATATAATTATAATATATTATAATATATATAATTAATATATACTATATATGTGTGTGTGTATATATATATAATTAAAACATTTTAAAAAAAGCTATTATTCCAAATTAGCTCTTGATTGAGGCCCAATGACCTCCATTTCCCTGAAACAGACTTTTTTCTTCCATTTTCCTTATTTAACTTCTCAGTACTATCTATTATTTAAAAAAATTATTCTCCTTTGGTTTCTTGAATACCAGATTCTTTTGTTTTTATTGCTACTTCTCTGATATCTCTCTCTCTTTTTGCTCTCTCTTTCTTGCTTTTCCTTTTTCCTTCAGTAAAAAGCCATTAAACAATGGACCTCTGTAAGGCTCAGTCCTAAGGCATTATTTCCTTTTACCTTGTGTTCTAACCCTAGGAGACATTATTTTTGCTCATGATTTCAAATATCGTCTGTACCCAGATGACTTAAAACATATGCCTTTAATGCACGATTCTCTTCTGTGCTCTAGACCTAACTAAAACCTAGTGAGTACATGACGCCTCTCTTTGATTGACTAATCTGGCATTGTATCCTTCAAACCCCAGTATGTTTCCTGTGTTTTCTGTAGTGTTGTTACAGTATTTCTGTTGCATGATATCCTTGATACCTCTTACTCTCTTATCCCACATACCTTGTCCACCATCAAGCTTTGTTAACTTTCCTCCTAAAATATTTTTATAGCAGAGTTTTCAACCTTAACACCATTGATCCTTTGGGCTGGCTAATTCTACACTATGGGGTACTATCTTATGCATTGTAGGAGGCTTGGTATTATCCCTGACCTCTATCACTTGATACTAGTTGTATGACCCTCTCAAGTTCTGACAATCAAAATTACTCCAGATGTTGCCAAATGTCCTGTGTTGGGAGTATAGAGCAAATAGCTCCCCTTTGAGAATCATAATCTATCCATCCCTCTCTGTCCATCTCACTTGAATCACACAGACCAAGCTTGTATTTCCCTCGCTCTGGAGGGGCAGAAATAGCCTTCTAACCAAGCACCCACATCTACTCTTTTCCTCTCCCCCTCTTCTTCTATTGTAGGAGCAGTTTCATTTGGGAATTCACAGTGTGAGTGCTGAAGTCTGACAGCTGGGGTCTACTCTGCCACATATTCACTGGGTGAACGTGGACCAGATAATTGCTCCTTTCCTCAGTCTCCTCACTCTTACAGTGGGGATGGCAATACAAACCCTATAGGGAGGTCATGTGCATCCAATGGGTAACAGGTGGGTAGTGCTCAGAACAGTGTCTGGCACAGGGTAAGCTCTCAATGAATATTAGCCATAATAGAATGGTCTTTTGAAAACAAATCAATAATGACAAGTCTTTACTAAAAAATATGCTTCAATCAATTTCATGGCTCTTAAGGGAAAGAAAATAAAAGTTATTAGCATGGCCCACAGGATCGCCTGGCATTGGACCTATTTATCTCCCTTGTCTTAGGTTGCACAAAGCTTTTTCTTGATATCTTGCCCCAAATGCTTTTGATTTTTTCACGTTCTGTACATTCACGATATATGTATCATGAATCCTTCAGCTTCCAGGTCTTTGCACCTGCCATTCTTTCTGGAATATTCTTTCTTCCCCTAACCCTATACTCATTGCCTCGATAACCTCTACTCTTCTGGTTTCTGTCCAATCACCACTTCTTCAGATAAACCTTCCCCAGTTTCCCCAACTAGATCTGTTATCCTTATTTTATCAGTTGATTGTCCCTTATGCTTGCTTTTCACATTTATTAATTTTATTTTGTGTGATTCTTGGTTAAATGTGCACTTTCTCCACTAGACTATAAACTCTTTGAGAACAAAGTTTCCCTGTTATTTTTTTTTAATTTTTTTAGTTTTACTCACTGTTAGATCCATGCCTCATGTAATTCTGGACTTACAGGCATTCAAGAAGTCTTTCATGGTGAGTAAAGTATACAGATAGTTTTATAGATGATTAAATGACTTTATAGTTATAAAATTAATGTATATTGCTATGTAGTAAAGACAGAAGTTAATTTAAGTTCTGTGAAAAAAGCAAAGACTGAGAAAAGCCTTACATGTGGGAGGTTTACCCAAAGATATGTTACCTACTTGATGGCCACCATGAGTAGCTATGGCTAGATTCTGCCAAGGAACCTGTAGAGAATGCAGCCAAGAATTGTCTACCGGTTAACAGAAAAGAGGGTTATTTATTTACCAGTTCCTATTGCCTATGTTCAAGTGTCCACTTGAGTACCAACTTCCTCACATATCCATTTTTTCTCATATACCAAGAAGCTGAATGGATGGCTTGTAGGCTTTCTATGTGACAAAATCAGAATTTGCAGGATAGAAAACAAAATAGTTAAAGAGCAAACATTGATGTCTAATCATTTTATCTCTAGTACTTCTATGAAGCCACATTTTCATATATTGATTGGCTATTTTCTTGTTGACACAACGTGTGTATGAGTCACTTCTCTTGGCTATTCGCAATTTTAGGGGGTCTTTTGTAGACTGATAAGATGATCTCTTTGTCTCACATCTTATTTTAATATAAGATAATCTGATAGTTTGTGCTTTATAAATCTTTGGTTCCTTCTCTTGTTTCCTGATACCAAGGGAACAAAATAATTAGAATGTTTTTTTTCTAAAAACCTTATACAACATATATTATTTTTATGCAAATCTTTGATCCACTAAGAATTTATTTTGGTGCATCAAACAATGCAGGAGTGATTCAGATCTTCCCCTTCCTTGGCAACATTTGGTTGCCATTTTGGTGGCTATTTGGAAAAAGCCATTTTTTCAATTTTTTTTTACATTTATTTATTTTTGAGAGACAGAACATGAGTTGGGGGGGGCGGGCAGAGAGAGAAAGAGACACAGAATCCCTAGCAGGCTCCAGGCTCCAAGCTGTCAGCACAGAGCCCGAAGTGGGGCTCAAACTCACAAACCATGAGATCATGACCTGAGCTGAAGTTGTACGCTTAACCGACTGACAAACCCAGAGGCCCCTAAAAAGCCATTTTTATAGGTGTGTAGTGATATCTCATTGTAGTTTCAATTTGCATTTTCCTAATGACCAACAGCGTTGAACATCTTTTCAAGTGTTTATTCACCAGCTCTATATCTTCTTCAATGAAATGTCTGTGTGTGTTTGTGTGTGTGTGTGTGCGTGTGTGTGTGTGTGTGTATAATTTCCTAATTGGATTATTTGTGGATATTTTAAAATTTCCTTTATTTTTTCATACTGTTGACTTTTGGGAGTTCTTTATACTAGTTCTTTTTTTCTTGGGTATGTAGTTTGTAAATAATTTTTTCCTACTCTTTAATCTTGCCTTTGTTCATTTAATGAGATCATTCACAGAGAAAGAATTTTTAATTTTTTTGAGATCTAATTTATCACTTTTTCCTTGTATGGATCTTGCTGTCCCTGAAGTACTCTCTACATTCACTGTTTAGATTCTCATCAACCATCTCAAACTACAAACACATAGCTCATAAACACCTCTTGGTTACTATGCAGACCTAATTAGTTCTTCTTGTACTTCCCCTGTGTATCAACAATAAAAAAAAAAACAGTTGATCTATAAACAATCTATACATTCATTGAGATCTGCTGTCCCTAGAAAGAAATCCATGCCATTGTTGAGCCATGGGCTTAAACAGCCCATAGCTATTTCTACTCAATCAAGAGACATGTAGCTAGTGACAAGAAAAAGGAAAAAAAAAAACTGTTAGAGCTACTTATCTTAACAAGATTATAATTAACTATTAGAAATTTCATGTAAATATTGGGTAATCTAGTGAAGATAAGCTACAGACATTTAGAATAGAAAGATTATTGTTAAGATAAAATATCCAAGAAAGGAATCTATTTCATTAGACTCATAGCTTGGAATGTTGTATTCCAAAACATTCCACCATAGAGTCAAATGTGGTCTAATATGTGCATGGAATAACCACAGCATTGATTTCATATTTGATGAATACTAGAAGTTAGGGTGAACAAAAAGGAACAAAGGAAACAGAAGATTCATGTTCCCTCTCTGAGAGGAAAGATATAATCGGCAAGCACAACGTAAGGGCTGTGCCGACTCTAGGGTAGAGTTGTTACATCAGTTGCTGTTAATATCAGTTGGAAAGATAAGTACTAGATTTCAGAGAAAACAATGCAGTGAACCTTGTTAGTAATTGCAAGAGATGCATTTGAAAGAATTAAGCTGAGTTTCTCTTCAGATAGCAAAGAAAGAATAAGACCTGTGGCTGAACTTCGATTCCCTTGGAGAGAGTCGTGGGGGAAATCGCTTAAGCAAAGTTTTCAGGGGTAAAGGGCATAAGAGCAATAGCTTTGAAACTGAAATCAAGCCAGTTAGTAACTTGGCTTCATTTAGTTTAATTACATTTAATGAATATCTCTCAAATTCCAGTTACAAGCTTGGCAGTTACTAGACACTGGGACCATGAGGAAGAAAACCACAGTAAAGGTTGTTAAATAATATTTTAGTATATCAGAGGAGACAATCAGCCAAAAGTGTAAAAATCCAACTATAATGATGATGTGCAATAACAGAAATTTGTAGGGGCAAATAGCTATAATTAAATGGATTGTAAGCATTACTTTTAATGAATACCGTAGCCCGGTATCTATAGTCCCTTTTCTAAATGAGAACAGAGGCTGTGTCAGTGTTACTTTCTTGATCCCACGTGCTTTTCCTGACACTTTCACAACTTTTTAAGTGTATTTATTTATTTTGAGAGAAAGAGAGAGAGGGAGAACAAGTGGGGAAAAGGGACAGAGAGAGAGGGAGAGAATCCAAGCAGGCTCTGAGCTGTCAGCGGGGGGGGCTTGATTTGATGAACCATGAGATCATGACTGGCTCAGGCCTTAAGCCAAAATCAAGAGTCAGACGCTTAACCTACTGAGCCAACAGGCGGCCCTCTCACAATTCTTTCTGGTCCTGGTAACAAATATGTTCCAAACAATATTTTGTATGTGTGGTTTTCAAATGTCTTTCTGCTGTTGTCTCTTGCGTCTACTGCAATTGGGTTTTTGCCCCCAACCTCTCCATAGAAGCCACTTCTCTCTGTCACTTCCTTTCCTGTGGACCTTTGCTTGCTCCAGCACCACTTCCAGAAAAGGATATCTCTCCTGCACTGAATTGCCTTGTATCTTTGTCAAAAATCAGCTGAGCACATTTAGGTGGGTCTATTTCTGGGTTCCCTGTTTGCTCTCACTGACCTAGATGCCTCTCATTCTACCAATGCTATACTATCTTAATTAGTGTAGATAAATATTAACTCTTATATAAGGGTAGAGTTATTTCTCGTTTTACCCTCCCTTTACGAGATTTTCTGTTTAGTTAACCTGGTGCCTTTTCATATAGATTTCATATAAATTCTAAAGCCTTTACATGGGAACACAATCAAAAATTTGGTTTTGTCTGCAAAAGAAAAACATCTTACTGGGATTTTAGTGGGAATTGTCTTAAAGTTATAGATAATGTGGGGGAGAATTGGAATCTTTACTATGTGGAGTCTCTTAACCTATGAACATGATGTCTCTCCATGTATTTATGTCTTTTATTTCTTTTATCAGCATTTCATATTTTCAAGCATACGTATCTTATACATGATTTGTTAAGGGTATACCGGGCTATTCCACTTTCTTATAATGACTGCAAATCGTATTTTGTTTTTTAATTCTTATTTCCACATGTTGATTTTTAGTATATAGGGATGTGTCTGATTTTCGTGTACTGGTCTTGGATCCTGCGACCTAGCCAACCTCATGTATTCATTCTAGGATGTGTTTTTTTACAGATTCTTCTGGATTTTTCACGCAGACATTCAATTCATCTATAAATAGAAGTAGTTTCTTTTTTTATCTCTTCCTTCCTAATCTGTATGCTTTTATTTTTCGTTCTCTGAATGCACTGGCTAGAAATATCAGTACTGTGTTGAATGAGAATGATGGCAGCAAGCATCCTTCCCATGTTCCCAATCTTAGAGAGAAAGCATTCAATCTCTTGGCATTAAGTAGGATGCTATCTTTAGGATTCTTGTGGGGACTCTTCAGAAAATGGAGGTAAATTCTCTCCATTCCTAATTGGTGGAGAGTTGTTGTTTATAAATAGGTTTTGAATCTTGTAAAAAGAATTCCACATTAATTCGTATGCTCACATGATTACTCTTCTTTAGTGCGACAATTACTATATTGGCTTATGTCTGTAGTATAATTTTATATTATCTTACTTTTTGAAAGACATGTTCACTGGCTATACATCGAATGTTTCTTGTCTTGGGTCAAAATTCCACACCATTGTCTTTTGGCTTCTACTATTTCTGAGTAGAAGTCAGACATCTTTATTTTTGCTCTCCTGGATGTCATTATGTCCGACTCCTTGGATGATTCTTAGATTTTCGTTTTCTCTTAGATTTCTAGAAGTTCATCTCTGATGTGCCTAAGTGTGGCTAGGATTGTATTTATCTTGTTTGAAGTTTACTGCTGTTCTTGATTCTGTGGGTTTGTTTCTTTCGTTGCTAAAAAAAATTATACCTTAACCCCTCTCACATCGCCTTCTAGGATTCAATTACATGTGTATGAGACCATTTAATGTTCTACCACAAGTCTCGGATGGTCTGCTCAGTTTTCTAAAATCTATTTTGGTCTCTGCATGTCAGTTTTCTTTGTGGTGTCCGCTCTACTGTCATGTCTATCAAATGACTATTCATTTCTAATGTATGTTTTTAATCCTAAAATTTCAATGACTTCCTGTTTGTAGTTTCCTTCACGTTGCTGAAATTCCTCAGCTGATCCCATAGATCACTTTCCTTTTCCACCTGGCTTTGGTATGTATTTATCATTGTTATTTTAAGACCCTTCATTAGGCTGCCGCTTAGCAGGAAGACAGGCAATGGTCTTGTGTATGTTTGAGGAGAATGTCTACCCCCTTTACTGCTTACTCCTGAGTCTTTTCTGTACTGCTGCCCATGGTGAAAGGCCCATGGGAAAAACAAAAGTGCTGATTCTTGTAGATTCACTCAGTGATCAAGGTATCTGGGAACTCTCATTCCTCATGCCAGGTCTCAGGGGGTCATTTAGTTTGATCTGAACTTGGGATTTTTCTTCCATACTCTTTTCTGATTGCCCTTTCTAGCACTGGACCAGTGATAGGGTATCCGTGGGCCTCTAGACTCCCAGGAACAGCCTAGGCCTTTTAGACATTTAGCTCATTTATGGAATGTTTGGGAGGCTCAGTCAGTTAAGCATCCAAGTTCGGTTCACGTGATGATCTCATGGTTTGTGGGTTCCAGCCCTGTATCAGGCCCTGTGCTGACAGCTCAGAGCCTGGAACCTGCTTCAGCTTCTATGTCTCCCTCTCTCTCTGCCCCTCCCTCACTTGTACCCTGTCTTTTCTCTCAAAACTAAACTTAAAAAAATAAATAAACAAGCAAACAAAAAACCAAGTAATGTAACCAAGTAAGCAAGCCTCACAGTCAAGCCAAGTCATACAATTTATTTATGAGAACTTAAACAGACTTTTCAAAACTGTAATGAATAGAAAAGTAAAAAATCAGGAAAATGATCTTTAGTCATTTTTCCCACATTTTACATCAAACCCACAGGACAGCATGAAGTATTCTGATTCGTTGGGATAATTCCTGCCTCTGAATTTTGCTGCTGTTAATTCGATGGGCTCTGCCTCAGTGGCCTTGCCGCCTAGCTTCTGCGTGTGAGAGGTGGTGGCTAGATGTGGTTTCAGAGTTCATAGAGCTGTGGGATGGAGCTCCAAGATGTGAGCTTTAACACAAGTAAGTCCTGGTTTATAACCCCACTTCCATATGTTACTACTAATGCAGAACTTGGGTTTTGAACTTGGAACTTAATTGACTGTATAGGACTAATATGAGGATTAGAAACAGCAGGTGTCAAGGATCCTGCACCCAACAGGGACTCGGCTGATGGTAGTCGATGCTGGGCTAAATGCTTTGTAAGGAGGCATATGCTTGGACATAGTCTCAGAACAGCACCTAGAGGCTAAATATGCAAAGATTCTGGCTGCAAGACTTCTCCAACTCTTGAAGGACTTCTGAGTCTCAGAGGCATGCTAGAGAGACTTTATAGCACTGAAGATGCGTGAGACTGAATGTATATTTTATTACAACAGTGAAAATATAAACTATCAACTTGGAGATGATTTTAAATATCATTTAAAAATATTTTATTCATGACTGGACAAGTATTTATACTATATATAACTATAATAATATATAAATATTAAAATATGTGTTATAAAATAAAAATTATAACAAGCTAACCTATAAATAAACATAAATATATAAATCATATAGGTCATATATAAGTATAATAACATGCAAAAGTATATATTTCTTATACATATGGTATATATTTTATATGTAATAATATATATAAGAAAAAGAAATCATGTATACATTAGCTAATATTCACTGAGTTTCTTTTCTCCAGACTCTTCTATAAATAGGAATCATTAAAGCAACCCAATTCTGGGGCGCCTGGGTGGCTCAATCAGTTAAACATCTGACTTCGGCTCAGGTCATGATCTCACGGTTCGTGGGTTCGAGCCCCATGTCAGGCTCTGTGCTGACAACTCGGAGCCTGGTGCCTGCTTCAGATTCTGTGTCTCCCTCTCTCTGCCCCACCTCTGCTCGTACTCTCCCTCTTTTTTTTCAAAAAAAAAAAAAGGAATAAATAAACATTAAAAAAACCCAAACCGGTCCTGCCTAACAAAAAGGAAGGAGGGCACACTTGGAGAGGCAGTGGAAGGCAGTGAAGAGGGGAAGAAGGCTGTGCCAAGTTCACGCACACTACACATATGCTCGAGCAAGAGAGAGGAAAAATGAATCGGATGGTGAAAACTGTGCAGCGACAGCCTCTAAATACATTTATCATTGCAATTTGACTTTATAACATACCTACGGTATGGTTTCTGTCATCATCCTTATTTTGCCTATGAGTAAACCCAAGAACAGAAAGCCGAATTATTTGTCCCAGTTCACACAACTGGCAGGTGGTGGATCCAGGTTACAAACCCACACAGCAGGACTCCACACCCTGAAAACCAAATATGCACTTAAGACTATTGACATACCTGCATTTTTATTGTTTAGAATATGCATAAGTGAAGTGATACATCTCCTCTTATGTGTCTTAATATTTCACAAACTGGGACCCGTGGGACACTTTTTCCAGGAATTTTTCACCCTTGGCCAGAGAAGCTAGAGACAGACTGAAGACTGATCACAGCATTTCTTTCTTGGAGATGGACAGTGTTTATTAACGTATTAAGGCTCTCTGTAATAAAGAAACTTCTAATAAAAATAAACCATTTGGCCTTAATAGTTAAAGAAACAAATTTATTTATGTATGGAGAGAACATAGATTTCCTTTGTGTATCTATCAAGAGCCCCTGATACGGTATTTCTTTAAAAGTACCTTGGGGAGTATGGCTTGAGGTCATTCTCAAATTAGGACCCGAGGGTGAGGCCAGCAAATTTCCTTCTATGGGAAGATTTGACACACTAATTAGCTTTGTGGCACCTGGTAATATCTTCATCCACTTCAGACCTTCCTCGGCACAGTTTCTGACAGAGTCCTGATGTAGATGTAATTTTGTGTTTCCTTTTCAGTATCGGTCACACTGAGGAACTTTGATTTGCAGGCTTTGGGTATAACAGTACAGTATTTTCCACCGAGTAAACCCTGTCCCAAACATTATTTATCAATGAGAAATCTTCAGAAAAGTTTCCAAATTAAAGGTTTAAGATGTGTAATTGTTTTAAGATTCCTAGTGGAAATTTTACAAAGGAAAAGTGAAGCTTAAAATAAGTCAGCCTGGGTGGGGGTGGGGGGGAGCATGTGAGTGGCTCAGTCAGTTTAGCATCCAACTCTTGATTTCTGCTCAGGTTCTGATCTCATGGTTTGAGAGAGGGACCCCTAAGTCAAGCTCTGCATGGGATTCTCTCTCTCTCCCTCTCTTTGCCCCCCCCCCGTTTGTACTCTCTCTCTCTCTCAAAATAAATAAAATAAAACAAAAATTTTTAAAAAGCTTGCATCACCCTGTTTTCTACCTGGAAACCCACTCGGTGTTTAAGGTCACAGTCTCAGCTAAGTCAATAGTCTCCCTCTTTATCTTTTTAGCCTCTGTTGCAAATGAGGCAGAGAGAACCCCAGCGGTCGGGGGGGGGGGGGTGGGCAGAGTGGAGAGCAGTGAAGGGGAAACTGCATGTTTGTGCTCACTAGCCCCCTGTCCCTGTGAGAAGAGGCAAATGGATTGGAATGAGAAAACTCAGGCAGCTACAAGTTTAGAATACTGTGTTTGTCTTTGGACAGGTCACTTTACAGCTTGGTGCCTCAGGCTCCTTATCTGTAAAATGGGCTCCCCTATCTTTCTGTTTCTACGTTTAACTTGATAGCTTGTACTACAGAACCCCTTCTCTGCAAGTCTACCCCAGTTCTTTCCAAAGACTTTTAGGCAGCCTACCAAAAACGTGAATAATTAAGATAAAATCTGGTTTTAAAATCAAAGAAAAATCAAAAGGAAGGATTGAGTCCCGAGTGAAAATGAGCACGGAGAAGCCCGTGCATGCAGCAAGGACTTGCACAATTAAAGCTTAGTTCAGAATTCCCTAGAAGCTAATGCCCCACAAAAGATGAGAGGTCATAAGTGTCATGTTGTCAAAGAGCACGACTTCCTGGTGTTTAGCAGCGGGAAGGCATTTTTAGTGACAGTGTGTGGAATAAACCTAGCGTAGTCTCTCTGCAAGGGAATGCACACATTGTTCTCGCAACAGCTGGAAAGCGGAGCTTGATCCTGCATCATGGTGGACTGCCCTTCCACCTGTGTTCTTTAACAACCATCATAAAGACACGTGCCAGACGTGACGACATCTCCGCCATTAATACACCAGACACAACTTTCAAAATGGCTATTTCTAAGAACATTGATCACAAAAGTCGGCTCTATCTTTGGTCATTATAATTTTTCAGGGTCACTGGCTGAAGCCTCTTCACTACACGCATATTAATTTGTGTTTGTGGCGCAAATAACCACAGACAGCATGGCCTCTATCAGCAAAAGCTTCTGTTTGGAGGAAAATAAACGATTTGATTTTAAACACCATTGTGTACACTTAAGAGAATGTTTAAGTGACTTATATAGCTTAGTATACTCTTTATTACCTATGTTTGGTAGGAAACATGCTTTCCACACTCCCTGTTCTAGTAGGGAAGTGGACGTGCGGAGAACATTCTAGTTGCTGGCCATGTGACTGACCCTTCACACTCCCAACTGAGGATGCTCATCTGTATTAAAAAGTCAATGGTGGCTGACTTATAAATGGAGTGATAATTAATACTGAGTTTGTTTTATTCTTTAAAATTTTTAAATGTTTATTTATTTTTGAAGGGGAGAGGGACAGAGCATGAGCAGGGGAGGGGCACAGAGAGGGAGGCACAGATTCCGAAGCAGGCTCCAGGCTCTGAGCTGTCAGCACAGAGTCCGACATGGGGCTTGAACTCACAAACCGCGAGGTCATGACCTGAGCCAAAGTTGGCCGCTCAACCGACTGAGCTACTCAGGAGCCCCATGAATTTGTTTCATTCTTTTAAGAAATACTTTCTGGATGGCTACTATTCCAGGCACCAACCTGGGCATCAAAGAAGAAATAGAAAGGACGTGGTTATTGGCTAATGATGATGGATGTGAAACCTGTAAGAGTCTTTAAATCCTATGTATTGTTGTGATTGCTCATAGACAATGCTTATGTTTTAATTAAAACATGAGGAATAACGGAGATATTAGGTCTACAAAAGAGTAGAGGTTATGTGATTACTACCTTCCAAGCTCTTCTCCTCTGTTCAGTGGTGTCTGCAAAAGTAGACGGCAAAGTCTCTGCAGCTACAATTTGCTTGAAATGTAGGAATCTGTCTGAGGGACGCCCCTGAGATTTCACTTCCTTGTAAGATATATCAGAATTGTGCATATCTCTTCATAAACAATTCATGCGGCATTGTGCTAGCTGATCAAATATATACCAAAAAATTACAGAACCTACTCCATATCCTAATTCGATGGAACTGATAGAATTCCTTTAAAATATCAATTATGAGGAGCTATGAAATTATTTTTTTACCAGAACACTGTGCAGCGTATACAAGGATGCAGTCTCTGGACAGACTATAATGGCAACGCGACCTTCCCTATGGATGGAAACTTTTTAAAATAATCCTTCCTTCCTCTGAGGAGACGCAGCTTTATACCAAGGCACACAGCTTGAGTAGCCAGAATGTGTCGGATACCTTTCCCCACTCACCCCGCTGGTTGGACAGCTTTGGACAGGTCCCAAAACACAGGGGAGTGTGTGCGATCCTGAGTTGGTGCCACTGGAACGAATGCCAGAGTAGTAAAATATTAATTAGAAAATTAGTAGAGCGATATTAGCCTTAAGATATTCCAAGCAGAAAAGCTCCCTTTGGACTTTTTTTTTTCCCCAGGAAGACATTATGAAAGATGAAAAAGAGTAATTGCATTTTGAAGGCTAGGTATTTGCACTCGTAGAAAAAGCCATAGAGATATTTTCAGTTGGGGGGATGGAACAGAATGAACAAAAACTGCAAAGATAGGAGAGGGAAATTTGTGGGAACAGCTGGTAACAGCATTTGGTTGGAGCCATTGTATTGAGTGTGAGAATGAGGATAAGTGTGGAAATGCAGCTTGCTGCCAGTTGACAGAGGACTTTGAATACGAGAATAAAGAATTTAAACTCTCCCCTCTAGGCAGCAACAAATCATTGAGGCATTTGGAGAAAATGATTGATATAATTAAAAGGAATCATTTTGAAAATACCAGTACAATACAAAAGAATTGTTTTCCACTTAAAAAGAAAATTAGTAATGGTTGCTACTGAGAAATGCTAAATGGCAGATCAGGTAAATAAAATCATCTCCAATTCAACTGCAGTGAGGTAATGAGTGCTAATGCCTTGGTGCCTTAAATTTAGATTCATTCCATGCATATAGCGCATTTTATAATCATATAAGCATAGATGTTATAAAAATGATGTCCCGCTGTGCATATTTTAAAAATACTTTGTCATTTAACTAGAGACTATGGATTTAGAGTTAATAAGGAGCACACCTTCTGTTGGACTCCATAGACGTTATACACTCACACATGTGTGAGTTCAATTTAAAGGTAAAGAATACAACTATAACTCATTTGTACACAGAAGTATGAGACCTTGAAGACTGAAGGCCCGGACACAGGCAAAACACTGTCAGAACTGGTTAAAGGCAAAGAATAAAGAAACTCCCAAATAATATTGGGTTTGAAAAATTGACAATAATTATAGATATATAATTGAGGCTTAAAAATCAAAAGAAAATTATGAACAACTTCAAATGAATACATAAGAAAACAGGTAAAAATGACAGTTTCTATCCATATATAAGATCATAAATTAACTATCCCCAAAATATAAAACCTAAACATTGTCAAAACTGTAAGAGAAATTACGTCAGCACATAAAAATTACCACAAAATATTATTTATTAGTTCAAAAATGTTTTGAACTAACAAGCAAGTGTTAGGAAACCATCAAGGGAGTAACAATTTCTACGTTGTACATTTTTTTTCAGAGAAACACACATGAATATTTGTTTAATAAATAAAGAGAAACAGCTAAGAAATTTTATAAAGATAGAATAAGATTAAAACCAAACAGAATAACAAAAGATAAAAAATATAAATGTTAAACCAACTCTTTTCCTTAAAAATGCATTAATAATAACTAATTATAAAAATATAAAACATATAATATTTCATCTATATTAGTTTATTTAATCCTTAAAAATACACTATGCGTTAAATGCTACTATTTTACATTTTATAAAGGAGAGACCTGAGTGATAAGGAGATTAACTACTTTTGTTCATGGTCCCAACTACTTTTGATAAAACCAGGTAGTCTAGAAAATATATCTGTATTCTTATTTATTCCATTATATCTCACCTCCATATTAAGTAAAATATGCTGAATCAAACACAACAGTATATTAAGAAAAATATTCTATGACCAAAAATGCTTTATCCCAAGTGTATGATGTATTTCAAGAAAGGGTAATATATTTATGTAATACATATTATTAATAGATTAGAGGAGAAAATGTAATTATATCTATACATAGTGATAAACCACTTGATTAAACCCATAGCTAACATCAAACTTAATGGCAAAAGACTAAAAGTTTTCCTCCTAAATTCAAAAACAATACAAGGATAGCCACTCTCATTCTACTTAATATTTTACTAAAGATTGTAGCCAAGACAATTATGCAAGAAAAGGGGGGGGGGGAAGGACATTGAGATTGGAATGAAGAAATAAAACTTTATCTATTTTCATATCATGTGATCTTGTGTATAGAAAATTCTTAGAAACATATAAAAATATATAAGGAAATTTCAATCTAATAAGTGCAGCTAGGTTTCAAGATACAAGACCAATATACAAAAATTAGTTGTAATTTTATATACTAGCAATGAACAATCTGGAAATGAAATTACAAAAAAATAGGGGTGGCTGGATTGTTCAGTAGGTTAAGCATCCAACTCTTGATTTCAGCTAAGGTCATGATCTCAAGATTTCTGAGCTCTGCACTGACATTGTGGGCCTGCGTAGGATTCCCTCTCTCTCTCTCTGCCCCTCCCTACTCACACTGTCTCTCGATGTGTATGTAGAGAAATTGGAACTCTTAACTATTCCTTGTTGAAACATAAAATGGTGAAGCTCTTTGTTTTTATTTTAAATTTTTATTTTTTAATGTTTATTCTTTGAGAGAGAGAGAGAAAGCATGAACAAGGGAGAGGCAGAGAGAGACACAGAGTCTGAAGCAGACTCCAGGGTCTGAGTTGTCAGCAGAGATCCTGATGTGGAGCTTGAACTCACAAACCATGAGACCATGACCTGAGCTGAAGATGGACGCTTAACCAACTGAGCCACCCAAGTGCCCTGGTGAAGCTCCTTGTGAAGCAATTTGCCAGTTCCCCAAAAAAGTCAAATATAGAGTGAAATATACTCACCAATTCCACTACTAAGTATATATCCAAGAGAATTAAAAACATATGTTCACACACAGAAAACTTGTATATGAGTGTTCATAGCAACATCATTCGCAACAGCCCCAACTGGAAACAACACAAATGTTCATCAACTAAGAAATGGATACACAAATTATGGTATATTCATACAATGGAACACTACCCAACCATTAAAAGAAAGAAAATATTCATATATGCTACAATGTGGATTAATTTTTTTTAAGTTTATTTTGAGAGAGAGGAAGAGAGAGAAAGAGAGAATTTTTTTAAGTTTATTTATTTTGAGAGAGAGAGAGGGAGGGAGAATGAGTGGAGGAGGGGCAGAGAGAGAGGGAGACACAGAACCCGAAGCAGGCTCCAGGCTCTGAGCTGTCAGCACAGAGCCCAAACCAGGTCTTGAACTCATGAACCGTGAGATCATGACCTGAGCCGAAGTCAGATGCTTCACTGACTGAGACACCCCAAACTTATACATTATTCTAGTGAAAGAAGCCAGACACAAAAGCCACATATATAATTTCATATAAATGAATTGTCTAGAATAGGCGGATCTAAGAGACCACAATCAGACTAGTGGCCACCAGGTCTGGGGGAGGAGAGAATGAGGAGTAACTGCTAGCGGCTATGGGGCTCCTCTTTTGGAAAAATAAAAACATTCTCAGCATTAAATACTGGTGCTGATGATGGTGAATATACTAGAAACTTAAAAAGTGCAAGAGCCATACATTTTAAGAGAGTGACTGCCATTAAATGTGGATTATATATCAATAAAAAAGATGCCAAATCTAAATGTGAAGTATGAGATTCCTGATCAGACCGTGGAGCAGGAATATACACTGCAGACATTGAGACAATGGACCAAGCTTGAAATCGGCACGTTAGCCAATTGCATCAATATTAAATTTCCAGTTTTTGTGGTGATGTGGGGAGTTGCACTGA
This sequence comes from Panthera pardus, assembly GCF_024362965.1. Lineage (NCBI taxonomy): Eukaryota > Metazoa > Chordata > Mammalia > Carnivora > Felidae > Panthera > Panthera pardus. The sequence goes on from NW_026526655.1 coordinate 106,493,048, forward strand.
CGTACTTAGTAGGAAAGGGGTCCAATGATTGCTCTCTAATGGTTCAGGAAGAGAGAATAATAAAATCGAATGGGACAAAATGTCAGCAGTTGCTGAATCTGGGTGAAAGGCATAAAGAAATTGTTGGGTTTTTTCTTGATATTTTTATATAAGTTTAGATTTATTTCAAAATAAAAATGTTTACCATATTGTAAAAAAAAAGTGGGAGAAAAAGGGAAACATAAAAAGGAACACATAATTTATCTAGCAGCATACGGATAATGGCCCCTTCCGAAAAGAAGAGATGTTGAATTCAATGATTCTTTGAGGTTGTTGGAAGCTTTCTTGGCCTGCTATTAACAGGGAACTTATAACATGTCAGATTAGCTATTGAAAAAAAAAATGTCCACTATGTTGTTAGAAAAAAAATGACAGGCGGAGGCGCCTGCGTGGCTCAGTCAGTTAAGTGTCTCACTTCAGCTCAGGTCATGATCTCACAGTCCGTGAGTTCGAGCCCCATGTTGGGCTCTGTGCTGACAGCTCAGAGCCTGGAGCTTGGTTCAGATTCTGTGTCTCCCTCTCTCTCTGCCCCTCCCCTGCTCATGTTCTGTCTCTCTGTGTCTTGAAAATAAATAAAAACATTAAAAAAAAAAAGAAGAAGAAGAAAAATGACATTGGGGGAGGGGCCAAGATGGTGGAGCAGTTTCGAAGGTTTTTTTGCCTCTCTCGTCCCTGAAATGTAGCTGGATCAACACCAAGCCATCTTGGACACTTAGAAAAGTGATGTGAGGATTAACACAACAATCTGCACAACTTGAACCATAGAACTCAGCAGGTATGTGTGCGGAGGGGTGAACTGGAGGAGAGAGAAGCCATGGAGGGGAGGGACCTGTTTTTGCCTGAGGAGAGAGGATAGAGACAGAGGGGAGAGTACAGAAAAAGCACTCCCCCTGAAAGCAGCTGGAAAGAAGGAGAAAGAGTGGAATCACCCATAAAAGACTGAACAAGAAAGGGAGTAAGGAGAAAGGAGGAAGGAGAAAGGAGAGGGTTTCAACATGATCAAGACTCTAAAAAACAGGGGAGCGCAGAGTCTGAAAGTCCACAGCTTGATACCTCACAGTGCTCCAGTGGGAAGGGTGAATCCTCAGAAGCAGACAGCAAGGTCTGAGGGATCCTCGGGCCACATGGGGAGAGGTAGTTCCCCTTCTAGGAGGACATGAGGTAGAGGCTGTGTGGCCTCCACACAGGCAAAGGTCCCAGAGGACCCTGGAGAGCAGCCACATTCACTGGTGTTGGAACAAGGACATTAAGGGTGAAGCCTGGTGCCGGATGTGTGTTGTGATTTACCATAATCCCTTAAATGCTGCTGCTATAAGATCCTGCAAACTTATTCTGGGGTGGGCTGGCACCCAGCCTCAGTCTCTGGGCATCTGCAACAAATATTCCTGTGGGTGGGCCAGCACCCAGCTATTGCTCGGTGAGACCCTTCCCCAGAGGGTCTGAGCGGGTCAGAGTCTCAGGGCCCTCAGAAGTGAGGGGTCTGGAAACATAGCCCCTTCTGAGAAAAAACTCTACAGGGAGGTGTCTCCTGGCAGGCAGATGGCTTGGTCACAGTGTAGAAGCAGGTGGTGGACTGAAGCCAGAGACGAAGGAGGGGGCCATTTTCACCCTTCCCACGCATGGGCGTACATGCCTATATGCACCACAATGATCCACCCCAGTAAACTAAGCAGCATCATCTGGTGGAGAATGAAGCCGATACAACAACCCTGGCCCAATGAGTCCAACTGCCCTCGAGAGGACCACCACAAATCAGCTTAGATTATAGACTATAGAGTGCTCCATGGTTTGACTTCCAGGGGACACTGGATGCAATTTCAATTGTATTTCATTCTGTTCGCTGGTCCATCTATTAAATTTGTTTTTGTTTTTCTTTTCTTTTCTTTTCTTTTCTTATTCTTGAATACAGAAAGAAATTTTTTTTTAATTTCCATTTTCATAAAAATTATTTTTCTTCATTTTTCTACTATATTTCTTACTTTTTTGTAAATTTTTAAAATTCTATTTTACTTTCATCATTTGGTTTTATTCTATTTTACTGTACTCAATTTTTTAAATGGTCAAATTTTTTCCTTTTTTTTCTTTTTTTTTTTCCTTTTCTTTCCTTTTTTCCTCTATTCTATCAAGCTTCTTTCAACAACCGGACCAAAACACACCCAGGATCTAGCATTCTTTATTTGATCTTTGTGTGTTATTTTTAATTTTTTAATTTTTATTTATTTTTTAAATTTCTTAAATTATTTTTCTTCCTTCAAAATGATGAAATGAAAGGATTCACCCCAAAAGAAAGAACAGGAAGAAATGACAGCCAGGACTTAATCAACATTGATATAAGCAAGATGTCTGAACCAGAATTTAGAACCACGATAATAAGAATACTATCTGGGGTTGAAAAAAACATAGAATCCCTTCCTGCAGAGATAAAAGAAGTAAAATCTAGTCAGGATGAAAAAAAAATCCTATAACTGAACTGCAATCTTGAATAGATGTTATGGTGGCAAGGATGGATGAGGCAGAGCAGAGAATCAGCAATATAGAAGACAAACTTATGGAGAATAATGAAGCAGAAAAAAAGAGGGAAACTAAGGCAAAAGAGGAAGATATAAGAATTAGAGAACTCAGTGACTCATTAAAAAGGAATAACATCCAAATCATTGGAATCCCAGAATATGAAGAGAGAGAAAAGCGTAGGTTTTTGTGAGCAAATCATATTGGAAAACTTTCCTAACCTGGAGAGGAATACAGTCATCAAAATCCAGGAAATACAGAGAAGTCCCATTAGATTCAACAAAAAACAACCATCAAGAAGGCACATCATAGTCAAATTCACGAAATACTTAGGCAAGGAAAGAATCATGAAAGCAGCAAGGGAGGAAAAAGTCCTTAACCTCTAAGGAAAGACAGATCACGTTCACAGCAGACCTATCCAAAGAAACTTGGCAGGCCAGAAAGGAGTGGGAGGGTATATTTAATGTGCTGAATAAGAAAAATATGCAGCCAAGAATTCTTTATCCAGCAAGACTGCCATTCAAAAAAAAGGCGAAAGATTTATGTGATCTGAAGAGAAAGCAGAGTATAAGGCTGTCATTCAAAATAAGAGAGATTAAAAATTTTCCCAAACAAAAACTAAAAGAGCTTGTGATCACTAAACCATCCCTGCAAGAAAGTTTAAGGGGGACTCCCTGAGGGGAGAAAAGGCTAAAGAAAAGAAAAAGACAGAGAGAGAGAGAGACCAAAAGCGACAAAGACTAGAAAGAACCAGAAAACACCACCAGAAACTCCAACTCTACAGGCAACATAATGGCAATAAATTCATATCTTTCAGTACTCACTCTAAATGTCAATGGCCTAAACACTCCAATAAAAAGACATAGCATAACAGAATGGATAAGAAAACCAGATCCATCTATATGCTGTTTACAAAGGACCCATTTTAGACTTAAAGACATCTTCAGATTGAAAATAATGGGATGGAGAACCATGTATCATGCTAATGGTTACCAAAGGAAAGTTAGAGTAGCCATACTTTTATCAGAATATCAAGATTTTAAAATAAAGATTGTAACAAGAGATGAAGAAGGGCATTATATCATAATTAAGCAGTCTATCCACCAAGAATATCTAACAATTGTAAACATTTATACTCCAAACATGAAAGTACCCAAATATATAAATCAATTCAACACAAGCATACAGAAACTTATTGATTAATAATACCATAATAGTAGGGGACTTCAACACCCCAGTTACAACAATGGACAGATCATCTAAACAGAAAATCGATGAATAAACGATGGCTTTGAATGACACACTGAACTGGATGGACTTAACAGATATATTCGGAACATTTCTTCCTAAAGGAGCCAGAAAAAAACAATCCTAAAATGTGTATGAAAAAACACAAAAGACTCCGAATAGCCAAAGCAATCTTGAAAAAGAAAACCGAACCTGGAAGCAACACATTCCTGGACTTCAAGATGTATTACAAAGTTGTAATCATCAAGACAGTGTAGTATTGGCACAAAAGCAGACACTCAGATCCATGGACAGAATAGAGAACCCAGAAATGGATCCACAAATGTAGGGCCAACTAACATTTGACAGAGCAGGAAAGAATATCCAATGGAATAAAGACAGTCTCTTCAGCAAATGGTGCTAGGAAAACTCGACAGCAACATGCAGAAAAATTAACCTGGACCACTTTCTTACATCATACACAAAAATAAACTCAAAATGGATGGAAGACCTAAATGTAAGACAGGAAGCCCTCAAAATTCAAGAGGAGAAACCAGGCAAAAACCTGTTTGATCTTGGCCACAGCTTCTTACTCAACATGTCTCCAGAGGCAAGGGAAACAAAAGCAAAAATGAACTATTGGGACCTCATCAAGATAAAAATCTTCTGCACAGCAAAGGAAACAATTAGCGAAGCTGAAAGGCAACTGACAGAAATGGGAGAAGATATTTGCAAATGACATATCAGATAAAGGGTTAGTATCCAAAATCTATAAAGAACTTATCAAACTCAACACCCAAAAAACAAATAATCCAGTGAAGAAATGGGCAAAAGACATGAATAGACACTTCTCCAAAGAAGACATCCAAATGGCAAACAGACACATGAAAAAATGCTTAACATCACTCATCATCAGGGAAATACAAATCAAAACCACAATGAGATACCACCTTGCCCCAGTCAGAATGGCTAAAATGAACAACTCAGGCAACAACAGATGTTGGTGAGGATGCGGAGAGAGAGGATCTCTTCTGCACTTCTGGTGGGAATGCAAACTGGTGCAGCCACTCTGGAAAACACTATTGAGGTTCCTCAAAAAGTTAAAAATAGAACTTCCCTACAACCCAGGAATTGCACTACTAGGTATTTATCCAAGGGATACAGATGTGCTGTTTCAAAGGGGCACATGCACCCCAATGTTTAGAGCAGTGCTATCACCCAAATACATCAGCGGATGAATGAATAAAGAAGATGTGGTATGTATATACGATGCAGTATTACTCGGCAATCAAAAAGAATGAAATCTTGCCATTTGCAACTATGTGGATGGAACTAGAGGGTATTATACTAAGCAAAATTAGTCAGAGAAAGACAAATATCACATGACTTCATTCATATGAGGAATTTAAGATACAAAATAGATGAACATAAGGGAAGAGAAACAAAAATAATATTTTAAAAAGGAGGGGGGCAAAACATAAGAGACTCATAAATATGGAGAACAAACAGGGTTGCTGGAGGGGTTGTAATTGGGGGGATGGGCTAAGTGGGTAAGGGGCATTAAGGAAGACACTTGTTGGGATGAGCACTGGGTGTTATACATAGGGGATTAATCACTGGAATCTACTCTTGTAATCATTATTGCACTATATGCTAACTAACTAACTTGGATGTAAGTTGAAAAATAAACAAAAATTAATAAATAAATAAACAATCTCAACAAGAGTAAAAAAACAGGAAAGAAAATTTTTTTAAAATGACATTTATCTGATGGACTTATAAATTTAATTTTACTATTGGGGCATCTGGGTGGCTCAGTTGCTTAAGCATCCGATTTGGGCTCAAGTCATGATCTCAACAGTTTGTTGGTTCGAGCCCAGGGTCAGGCTCTGTTCTGACAGCTTAGAAGACTCTAAGCAGCCTGCTTTGGATTCTGTGTCTCCCACTCTCTCTGCCCCTCCCCTGCATTCATACTCTGTCTCTCTCAATCTCTCAAAACTAAATAAAAAACGTTAAAAAAAATAAAGTTAATTTTACTATAAATATTTGAATTGTTTACATTAGTGAAGTTTATAAAAGATGGATGATAATTTTGTGATTCAAGTGAACTTCAATCAAAATTCAAAAGAAATGAAAAGAATTATGGATTGATAAAATATCATGAATAAATATAGATACGGAGATTATATTTACATTTCCTGACTTTGCTTCATTTTACTCATTAGTAGTGTTTCTAAATCACCAAACATTAATATTTTATTTTCCAGCCTCAGTTTTGTTGCCTACCTCTATGAATTATTGCATTATTGTTGACATCACTTTAAATTTGAATTTTTCACTGCTAGATTATCGTTGATATCCTGAATGTGAGTTTGTATTAAAGCCAAGAAAAAAAGTGCAGATGATTCAAATAGTTCATTTCTATCTACCCTCAGATGAAAATAAAAGCAAACTATCACTTTCTCCCCATTAGCTATCCCAAGATTCCTCTTCCACCGAGAAATGTCTGATGTCAGGGAAGTGGACTGACCCTGAAAGATAGGAGGGAGTGTTGCCCAGTCCTGCCCAGCCCTTTGAGGTCACCATGTGGAGTATCTATCTGGTAACATGATGGGGAGGCCTCTGTCACCTCATTCCCTCGCAGCTTTTACCTACCCTGCATACCTTGGCCTTCCCTGCTTTCCATTCTCCTCATTTCTTCCCCACCCTCTTGCTTCTGAACTTGTTTCTCCCCAAAAGCTTTAGAAGACCCCTAATAGCTCACCTTCTATGCTTATAATACTTCAGGAATTGAGGTAAACATATCATTTCATCCTCACAAACATTATCTCAATTTATTCTCAGAAAAATAGGGTGAAACGAATGGGTTTCCAGATCTGGCAAGGTGGAGTAGTCCCAATCCTCACTGGTCTTGCCCTGTACGACGAAAAAGCTCTGCACATAAAGCAACAAACAAGCATGGGAAGTGTCTGAAAGGTAAGAAGAAGAAAGCATGTGGCTTTGAGACCAGAGGACTCGAGGGACAGCATGGCAGGGGGCTCTCTGAGTTTCTTCTGCCCCGCAGCGGCATGCAATCCTGACCCACCACCAAGTACAAACCAAAAAAGCTCCACGATAGCCTGCTCTCTCTCAAATGGCCAAAACAGGACAGCCCAGCATTAGGAGATGTTTTCTGGTAATATACTTTCTACTCCAGCTAAATACCAGCAGAAAAACCAGGATGCTGCCCTCCCTCCCCACTGTGAATTCATTGGGACCTAGCAAGAAGCTGATGGTTTTTCTTCCACCTCACCTCTGCTCTCCTCTCCCTTCTCCCATCCTCCCAAGCAGGCAGGGTGTTTCTCAGATGACCTCCATTTAATTTAAAGTTCCTGAAAAAAGAAATCTTCAGGCCCAGATTGTTTCCCTGGAGAATTTTACCAAACGTTTAAAGAGAAATTAATATTTATACAATTACTTCTAGAAAACAGAAGAGGAGAAAACATGTCCCAACTTGTTTTTATGAGGCTAGTATTATTTTCATACCACAACCAGACTGAGACAAAACAAAAAGAAAAAAAAAAAAGCCTAAGATAATATCTCTCAGGAACCTAGATGCAGAAGTTTTCAATAAAATATACCAAATCCAATCCAGCCATGTCCACATAAAATTATATAACATTTCCAAGCACAATTTATTCAGTTATGAACAGTTATGCTAAAGTGATTTAACATTCAAATACCAATCTCCATAATCTACCATATATATGAACAGACTAGAGAAATCATATGTTGATATCAATTGATATAGAAGTAGTATTTTACAAAATCCAAAACCTTTTCATGTGAAAACTTTTACCGAGATGGACATAGATGGGAGCTTCTTCAGCTTAATAAATAGCATCTACAAAACCCTTTATAACCCACATTGTACTTAATAATGGAAGACTGAGTACTTTCCCTCTAAATTTGGCAACATGGCAAAGAGCCACTCCCCCATTCTTACTCAACAAAGTCTGGAAGTTCTAGCTCCTGCAATGAGATAAGAAAGAAAGGGAAAAAAATATGCAGACTAGAAATAAGTACATAAAACTGCCCCTATCTGCAGATGGTACAATTGTCTATTAAAAATCCAAAGGAGGGGCACCTGGGTGGCTCAGTCAGTTAAACGTCTGACTTCAGCTCAGATCATGATCTCGTGACTGGTGAGTTCAAGCCCCATGTCAAGGTCTGTGCTAACAGCTCAGAGCCTGGAGCCTGCTCAGCTTCTGTGTCTCCCTCTCTCTCTGTCCCTCTCCTGCTTGCACTCTGTCTCTTTTTCAAAAATTAATAATCATGAAAAAAATTTAAAAATCCAAAGGAAACTAACCACCACAACAAAAACCCTGGAAGTAATGAGTCGTTCAGCAAGACCATAGGATACATGACCAACACACAGAAAGTAGTCACATTTCTATATACTAACAATGAACATGAAAACAAAAATTAATCACACAATACTATTTGTAATTGCTGCATAGCAAATTAAATATATAGTCATAAAACTTAATAAAATATGTATAGAATATGTATGCTAAAAATCAGAAAGTGCTGACGGGGAAAAAAAAAGTACATCTAAATAAACGTGACCAAGATTCAATTCTTTCCAAACTGATCATTACATTTAATGGAATTCTTATCAAAACCCCAGCAAGCATTTTGCAAAGATAAACTCACAATAAAATTTACATGGAAAGGCGTACATCCTAAAATAGCTCAAACAGACTTAAAGAAAAATATAGTGGTAAGAATCACTGTATTAATATAAGGCCTGATATATAAGTACAGATATATATCAAGTCAGAGGGTTGGTGGAAGAATGGAAAACACATAGATCAACGAACCAAAACAAGATAACCCAGAAGCAGACCCACACAAAAAGGCCGAGATGATTTGTTGTCAAAATGAAACAACAAAACAGAAACGAGAACAAAAACAAAACTAACAAAACACAATTCAATGGAGGAGAACCTTATTGGCAAATGGTATTGGAGCAGTTGGGCATCCATAAGCAAAATTTTTAAAAAGAACCTCAAATGAAACTTCACATTGTGCAAATAATTAACTCAAAATGTATCCTAAATTTAAACGTAAAATAGAAAACCATAAAACTCTTAGAAAAAAAAAAAAAAAAGAACTAGACAAATACTTAGGATCCAAAATTTTGGCAAAGACTTCTTAGACTTGACACCAGAAACTTGACCCATAAAAGTAAGAATTGAGCAACTGTAACTCATCAAACTTAAATATATTTGTTCTATAAAAGATCCTATTAACAGGGGGGGAAGAAAGGGAAGCTACAGAATGGGCTAAACTATTTGCAAATCACGTATCTGACAAAGGGCTTTTGTCTAACATGTAAAGAATTTTCAATACTGAACAGTATAGAAACAATCCAATTAGAAAATGGGCAAAAGATATGAATAGGTATTTCACCAAAGAATATATATAAATATAAAATAAGCACATGAAAAATATTCAACATCATCAATCATGGAAATGTAAATGAACATCACAATAAATTTTCACTACACATTTTTCACAAAGGCTGAAATTAAAAATCATTCAATACCAAGAAGATACAGGAAAACTGGATCGTTCATACATTACTGGTGGGATTATACACTGGTACAGTGATTCTGAAAACCAGTTTGTTAGTGTCTTATAAAACTGATCATGCAACCACCATAGGACCCAATTACATAGTTGGGCCTTTATCCCCAAGAAATGAAAACTTAGGTTCACCTAAAAGCCTGTCCACAATTATTCAAAGCAGATCCACTCACAATTGCCCAGAAGATGATACAGACATTATTTAATGGGAGATTGGTGAACTATCCTTGGGGCTCAACCACATCAGGGAGTACTACTCAGTAACAAACTGTTGATGCACACACCTACTTGGATAAATCTCTAGGTAACTTTCTGTGTAGGGCAAAAAAGCCAATCCCAAAAGGTTATGTATCATATGATTCATTTATAGAACATTCTTGAAATTAAAAATTAGTAGCTGCTAGGGTTCAGGGACCAGAAGACAGAGGTGGGAAGAAGTCAGATACAATGCTAAAAAAGCAACGGGAAAAATCCTCATAGCAATGGATTTGTTCTCTATCTTGACTCCATCAATGTCAATATTCCAGTTGTGATGTTTTGCTACAGTGTTGCAACATGGTACCATGAGAGGAAACTTGGTGTGTTAGTTTTCTAGGGCTGCTGTAACAAAATGCCACAGACTTGATGACTTAAATAAACAACAGAAATTTATTTCCTTTCAGTACTGGAGGCTAAAAGTCTGAGATTAAGATGTCATTAGGTGTGGTTTCACCAAGGAACCTTCTTGCTCCTTGGCTTGCAGATCGCCACCTTCTCCCCATTGGTTCACATGGTCTTTCCTCTATGTCTTTGCCCTAATGTCCTCTTCTTATGAGGACACTGGTCAGATAGGATTCCGGCCCACCCTAGTGATCTCATTTTACCTTCGTTACCTATTTAACAATGCTATCTCCAAAACAGACACATTTTTGAGATACTGAGAGTTAGGGCTGCAACATTTGCATTCTGAGTGACACAACCAATCCTATAACACTGGGTAAAGGATACATGTATGTTTATGAATTATTTCTTGTATTAGTTCTTATGACTACATGTAAATTTATAATTATCTCAAAATAAATAGTATTTTTTTAACAATGTGAATCACTATTATGCCTCATTGTATTCAGAAAATAATTGGAGCCCAGAGCATTACAGTTACATTGAAGTTACAGGCATCGCAAGGTAGCAACAGGCTATAATTAATTTATTCCATTTGGTTGAGCCTTTAATAGGTATCTAAAACATACCTACTATGCCAGGTGATATTCTTGCTTTTTAAGATATAGAGATGAGTGGGGCACCTGGGTGGCTCAGGCAGTTGAGCATTTGACCTCGGGTCAGGTCATGATCTCGTGGCTTGTGGGTTCAAGCCCTGGGTCGGGCTTTGTGTTCACAGCAGGTAGCCTGGAGCCTGCTTTGGAATTTCTGTCTCCCACTCTCTGCCCCTCCCTCACTCATTCTCTCCACCACCTCCCCTCAAAAATAAACATTTAAAATTAGTAAAAAAAAAAAAAAAGTTACAGAGATGAGTAAGATCTAAATAGCTGTGATGGTTAATTTCATGTGTCAACTGGAGTGGGCTGTAGCATGCCCAGATATGTGGCCATATGTTGTTCTAGATGTTATTGCTCTTAGATATTTGTGAAGGTATTTTTAGAGGAGATTAACATTTAACTTAGTAGACTGAATAAATCAGATTGCCCTAATGTGGGTGGTCCTCACCCAAGCAGTTGAAGGCCCGAATTAAAAATATATATATATCTGATCCTCTCCCAAGTACGAATGAATTCTTCCTGCCTGCTTGACGTCAAACTGGTATATCTCCGGTTTTGTTTTGTTTTGTTTGTTTTGTTTTGTTTGTTTTTGCCTTTGGACGCAAACTGAAACATGGACTCTTTCTGGGTCTGGACCAGATGCCTTCAGACCAGAACTGCACCATCAGATTTCCTGGGCCCCTAGCTTTCCTATCCACCCTGCAGATATTAGGACTCCCCAGCCTCCACAACTGTGAATCAATTCCTTATACTAAATCTTCTTAGACACACACACACACACACACACACACACACACACACATCTTCTATTGATTCTGTTTTCCTGCAGGATCCTGACTAGTCACTACTTCAGGAGCTGTAATATTCTCTTCACATGGAAGATGTTCCCACCCTCAGTTCTCCAGGGGTCACCCCTTCATCCCTATCTTGTTTGAACACATCTAGGCAATGGAGTGCTGTAAGTTTCCCATTGAAGTTGACTGTGATGGGGCACCTGGCTGGCTCAGTCATTTAAGCATCTGACTTCAGCTCAGGTCATGATCTCATGGTCCGTGGGTTCGAGCCCAGCATCGGGCTCTGTGCTGACAGCTCAGAGCCTGAAGCCTGCTTCGGATTCTCTGTCTCCCTCTCTCTCTGTTCCCCACCACCCCCCCAACTCAAGCTCTTTCTCTCTCTCTCTCTCTCAAAAATAAAAAAAAATAAACATAAAAAAATTAATTTAAAAAAGTTGGCTGCGAGTGGAACTGTGTGATGCTCTTAGAGGCTCTGAGCACCTGAGGCCCACCGTTCTCTTGGCCTTGACATGATTCCTAGAGTGTCCTACTTCCTGGCTGGAATGAATATCCCTGGAAGCATGTGATTCCAAGATAAATCCTCTCCAGTCAGAGCCTGGTTTGAATGAAGCATCCTGAGAGAACAGATACAGTGAGCATGTTTATGCTATATCCTATCACCAATACTCAGAATAGCATGTGTTTGGAAGTCATTCAATAGAGAGATAAATAATAAAGAAATGATAGATATATGGATGGATGATAGATAGATAGATAGATAGATAGATAGATAAAATGATTGATTGATAGGGTGATAGGTTCTATTTATATTTTGAATGAAAGAGTAAATCTCTGCTTTATATAAGAAAATTTATGGCTCGGAGCCTGGAGCCTGTTTCCGATTCTGTGTCTCCCTCTCTCTCTGCCCCTCCCCCGTTCATGCTCTGTCTCTCTCTGTCCCAAAAATAAATAAAAAACGTTGAAAAAAAAATTAAAAAAAAAAAAAAGGGGCGCCTGGGTGGCGCAGTCGGTTAAGCGTCCGACTTCAGCCAGGTCACGATCTCGCGGTCCGTGAGTTCGAGCCCCGCGTCAGGCTCTGGGCTGATGGCTGATGGCTCTGGGCTGATGGCTCTGGAAACAGCCTGGAGCCTGTTTCCGATTCTGTGTCTCTCTCTCTCTATGCCCCTCTCCCGTTCATGCTCTGTCTCTCTCTGTCCCAAAAATAAATAAAAAACGTTGAAAAAAATTAAAAAAAAAAAAAAAGAAAATTTATACCTGGGATGAGTTTGTGAGTCACATTAAGTCTTGTCTAGAAGTAGGTGGGTCCAAAAGAGATTGCAGGTGGGACACATGGACTTTCTGCCATAGACTATCCTATGATAGTGTTTTCCAAAGTGATCAATAATTGTACCCACATCCAAAGCCTTCCTTCTTTAGTCAATGTTTTATGCTGGCTTTGAACTCAGGACAGTTGTCAGCCTCAAACAATTTTGGTTCCATGTGGCATAACTGCCTTGACACTTATTAGATGCTATTTTTTTTTTATTAATTAAAGGTTTGCGGGGCACCTGGTGGCTCAGTCAGTTGAGCGTCCGACTTTGGCTCAGGTCATGATCTCACAGTTAGTGAATTTGAGCCCCGCGTCATGCTCTGGGTTGACAGCTCGGAGCCTGGAGCCCACTTCAGTTTCTGTGTCTCTCTCTCTCTCTCTGCCCCTTCCCTGCTCGTTCTCTGTCTGTCTCTCTCTCTCTCAAAAATAAATAAACATTAAAAATTAAATTAAAAGTTTGTTCAAGTTAATTTTTCCAGAGGTGAGTTGTCAATATTCACAGAAGTCCTACGAGGAACAAGTAGAAGAAGGGACAGGCACCCTGGTGGCACTACACCATGAAACCACATACCCTGGAGGGATATACAGACACGTAACATTTGAACAGCACACTACATCTTGCACAATGGGCTCCCATCTCCATTCCTCCATAACCATGGGGCACATCATACATCATCCCTATAACATTCTTCAACTAGGAGATGTGTTGACTTGCTTGCCGAGAGCTATGATTGCTCTCTTTGCTATTCCAGCACTGAAAGCAGAGTAGCAGGATTCTTTGATTGGACTGAGGTAACCAGTCTCTTTAATATACATTTAAGAAATCAAGCCCACAATCTCATTTAGAAATCTCCTGAGGCAGACAACTAGTCAAGCAGATGATTCTTGCTTTTTCCTTAGCAATCAAAATTGCCATCGTTGCAAGGATTGCTTGCAACAGGATGAGAAAATATCGGTATTATTTTTGCCACGATGTTACCGTATTATTAATAATCGCTTCCTGTGCTCTGAAGCTGGACCAGACATGGGTTGTTCTGAGAAGAACATGAAATGAGAGTGGGAAGGGGAGACTGTCATTTGTTTAGAAATTTTGACAGGCCAAGGGGCGCCTCGGTGGCTCAACTGGTTAAGCATCCAACTCGGGTTCATCTGGATCACGTCATGATCTCCTGGTTCATGAGTTCAGGTTCCATGTTGAGCTCTGCACTGACAGCATGGAGACTGCTTGGGATTTCTCTCTCCCTCTCTCTGGCCCTCCCCTTCTCTCTCTCTCAAAAAAAAATAAATAAATAATTTTTTTTAAAATACTGAGGCTGTCCAGGATTGAGTCCATCAGTACTGGAGGAACAGACTAGAATTCAGAAAGCAGCAGTTGTTGCAACAGTAACTGGGGCAGCGGCAGCAGCTGGGGGGGGGGGGGGGATTCATTAACAGTAACTGTGAGTCAGAGAGTGAAGATACTGTATCTTCATTTTTTTCTTCTGTCAAAAATCATTAACCCCTATCATCTCCTCCTACTTGTTTCCCGTGTTTAAATTTCACTGTCCTGGCCCCTTAACCCAATTCAAGTTACACACTCCCTCCCTGATATAGAAAAAAAAGTAAAAAAAAGAGGAATTGGCAAATTGTTTCAAACATGCAGTTACAGGAAATAATACAACAGGTGCATACCAGGCTGATGTGACGCGTGTTTGCTTTTATTAATCATGCTTCCCATTCTTCTTTTAAAGAAACAGCAGTTGAAAGCCTCTAATTCTTGCAATTGACATCTGCCCATCCTCTCCAGGAATAGCAGGTTTCTGGAGCTGGTGTTACCATGTCTCTATATGTTTAATGATTTTACTCCACATACAAGTTTTCACAATCACTACAGTATTGTTTGGTGTGTTTTGAAACACACAGTAGTGCTAATTTTTTCTACACCACTCATCTGTATCTTCCTTTCTGTAATGTTTCAAATATATTTTCAAAGATATTTCCATATCCATCCTAAAATGCTAGGATGTAACTCCCTGGATGTCACTATTCAGAAATCTCTCTCACGACAGGAACTCGGGTCTTCCTAACGTGGCGTAAAAGACAAGGACGGGCATTATATAATTGAAATCTACCTCCTTGGCCTTGGGGCAAAGAAAGTGTCGAAAAACATTTTGTAAACGGATACACGGTCTCCCTGTATCCCACTGATATGGTTAAGTCAAAGAGTAAAGGAAGCAATGGAAGTGGGATTGCTTTAAAAGGCGCAAAGTTCAGTGTAAAAAGGAGATCGTGCTTATACTCACAGTGACCAAAATAATAATAATGTTGCTGAAATCATATATCCTTACTGCACTGTGTGAAGATTGCTCCCTGCTTTCTCATCGTCTTCAGCCACGCTCTCTGTGGTGCTACAAAAGTACATCCAGGACAAGAAGCATACCCACAACGATGCTTCCTAGCTGCACTGCATATCACCCGTTGACATTATGATTGCAGGGACAATAACCTGGTAACGCTGGCACTATTTTCTTGTACTTTAAATTAAAAACAGTTGCCGGGCACCTGGGTGGCTCAGTTCGTTAAGCCTCTGACTGTTGATTTCTGCTCAGGTCACCATCTCAGGGTTCCTGCGGTTGGAGCCCCGCATTGGACTCTGCATAGGCAAGGGCAGAGCCTGCTTGGGATTCTCTCTCTCTCCCTCCTCTCTACTCCTCCTCTGCTCACTTTCAATTTCTCTTTGTCTCATAATAATAAGGAAACGTTAAAATAATTTAAAATAATTAAAAATAAATAAATAAAAACAGTGGTAGACATAATTCTGTTTAAGTAATAACGTGGAATGATAATTATTACCTCTCACTTATGATTGCTTATAAATCATATGGTATTCTCATATAATTCTCATCAACTATGAAAAAAGAAAAAAGGAAACAGTCACAAGTTGCACACTCCCTCCTGCTATGGACTCCTGAGAGCCCACATTTGCACTATCTGATTTTATAGCTGGACCATGTTTCGAGTGTTTGCAGTTTTGCGATCAACCCCTCTGCCAAGAACCTGTCTTCCCCTGGCAGACACACCTCACTTTCCAGTGTTTACTTCTCATGCCGTGTCAGTTTTAGTTTCATTTTGTCGTGATTATGGCTTTGGAATATGTGTTTCCCCTTCCCCGCAGCCCTTGTGCAAAGATCGTGCCTTCCTTGAAGTGAGTCCTTGTCTTCTCCTGGGCACCTCCCTCCGAGCTGACCCTAGAATCCGCTCCATGAAAAGCGTGCCAGTTCTACAGGTTTTGTCTCGCAGCTTCAAACCTGCAGTTTATACTCTGCCGTGTGATGCTGGCGCTGAGACTCAAAAGCACATTGCCACTTTGCTGGGTGCTTTCCGTGTGGCTCTGCCCGTGGGGAGTGCAGAGGACCCGGCAAGGTAGAGCAGGAGGAGGGCCTTGCCCCACCTCTCCACTTCCTGTTCCTTTGAGGATCATACCAGCCTTGCTTCTTCACTTTGGTGGCTGTGGTTTACACTAAGAAGACTCACTTAATTCACTTTTTAGTATTTCCAGCATTTGCAAGACTAGTGTCACGGTGTCCCCTTAGATGCCCTCCTCAGAAGTCTCATCCCCAAGGGAACCTTCAGAGACACCGACCCCAGCCGACCCCATTCTTGGATATCTGAGTTTCAGTACAGCTCCCGCTCCAGGTCTTAAATTTAAATAAGCCCAGCTTCATCTGCTTTGCACAGCCAGCCCCATGGTGGCAACTACCTCATCAAAATCTCAAAAGAGTTCTCTCTCTCCAGTTTTAATCTTTATACCTAGTAATTATAAAGAATCAAGAGTCTGCAGTGTTTGAAAAAAGACATTGATTTTATCAAAGTTCTCCACAAGATATCAGCAAACCGAAGTTAGTAGCCTATGAAAAAGAATTATAAATCATGACTAAGTAGGAATGAAATATTGACTTAATGTCTAAAAAATCTATTAATATAATATACCATATCAATAGAATACAAAACAAAGACACGTGATCATTTCAATAGGTTTAGAAAAGCCATTCAACAAAATCCAGTATCTTTATATGATTAAAACTCTCAAAATCCTAGAAGAAGAAAACATCCCTAACCTGGTTAAGGGTGTGTAGAAAAAAAAAACCAGCAAAAATCATACTTAATGGTGAAAGACTGGCTTTTCCGAATAAGTTTAGAAATAAGACAAGGATGTCTGCACTTATCATTTCTATTCAACACAACCACTGTAGGTTTTAGACAAACAAATTAGGCAATAAAAAGTACTTGAGAGGCATGTAGATTGAAAAAGAAGTAAAACTATCTTTATCTGCAGATGACAGAATCTTGTGTGAAGAAAATCCAAAAGCATCCACTAAGACATTATAAGAATTAATAGGTGAGTTCCATAAGGTTGCAGGACAAGGATACCAGTTTCTAGTTATGGAATAAACAAGTCAGTATAAATAAATAAGTACAGCATAAAGAATATAGTTAATGGTATCGCAATAGCCGTGTGTGTGTGTGTGTGTGTGTGTGTGTGTGTGTGTGTAGTGTCGGATGATAATACACGTGTGATGAGCACAACATAATATATATATAGTTGTTGAAACACTATATTATACACCTGAAACTAATGTAACATTGTGTGTCCACTATAATCAAATAAAATTAAAAAATTAATAAATATTTCAACCCAAACACACAAAATATGCAGATCTAAATAAGTATTCCTCCGAAGATACACAAATGGTTAGGAAGTACACAGAAAGCTTGGCTTTGTCACAAGTAGTAAGATACAACTTCACACCTACCAGGATCAAACAGTGACGCGATGACAAGTATTGGCAAGGATGTGGGGAAATAAAAACCCCCATTCACTGCTGTGGAAACACAAAATGTTGCAGCAACTTTTGCAAGTAGTTGGCAGTTCTTCAAACAACTAAATGCAGTTACCATGTGACCCAGCATGTTCACTCCTGGAGAACTCTACACCAAAGGGAGGGTCATATGTCTACACAAAACCTTTTACATGAAAGATAAGCAGCAGCATAATGAATAATATCCAAAAATTGGAAACAATTCAAATGTCTGCTGACGAATGAATGGATTTAAGAAATGTAGCCTGTCCACATGAAGGACTATTATTGGTCATGAAAAGAATGAAGTACTGGGGCATGTGGGTGGCTCAGTTGGTTAAGCATTGAACTTTGTCTCGGGTCATGATCTCACAGTTCGTGGGTTCGAGCCCCACATTGGGCTCTGTGCTACAGCTCAGAGCCTGGAGCCTACTTAGGATTCTGTGTCTCCCTCTCTCCCTGTACCCCCTCCCCCGTCTCTCTCAAAGATAAATAAAAAACGTTAAAAAAATTATAAAAAGAATGAAATACTGATACATGAGCCTCAAAACACTATGCTAAATGAAAGAAGCAAGCCACAAAAGACCACATACTGTAGGATTCCAGTTGCATGAAATTCATGTGAAATATGAAGTCTGTAGATAAAGAAAGCACGTGAGTGGTTTGTGGGACTACAAGGGCGTGAGATGAGGAAATAATAGCTAAAGTGCACGGGGTTTCTTTTGAGGTGTTGCAAATGTTCTGAAATTTGACCGTGGTGACAGTTGAACATCTCTGTGGATATACTAAAATCATTGATTTGTACACTTTACATGGATGCAATGTATGGCATGTGGATCACATCTTGGTAAAGTGCTTAAAATATTAGCTGTGATGGGAATTGAGCAGAGGCCTAAGCAAACACAGTTACCTTACACCATTGCACATTTGGTTAGCTTATGTGGTTAGTTGGAGCTTTGGAATTCAGATGACCTTTGCAGTTCAGAAGACTCAAAAGGGGAATGTGTTGAGGGTGTCTAGGAGGTGTCATTTGGATCCACGTAAGGGTATTTGATCTTGATGATTGATAAGTAAGGGTAGAGGTTGGAGATTGAAAAACCTACCTTTTTAACCTGCCACACTTGACCCTGTTGATTGCATGGGCTCACTGGCTTGTATTGTGTGAGATGAGGGTCCCATGGTCCATTGATGTGGCCTTCAGAGGCCCGCCTGACCAGGAGCTCTTTGCAGAAGCCTGACCAGAAGGTCCTACAAACTGCCAGAAGGCAGGCTGGCTGCTGTCCCTCATCTTTTCCTTCTATTCAGAAAACCACCACTCCTATCTCTGTGGTTACCTCCCTGTCAAGTTTTAATAGACTGAAGTATTTGTGAGGTCTTGGGTGTTGAGTCTTACTTCCCCCTGGGAGTTAGATAAACAAAAATGTCCACTCTGCTTCTCTTCCCTATTTGTGTCTCCACTCCGCTGGACATTTCCATTAACTCTGACTTATAAGACATCAACTGCTTTGCTTCGGGCTTAAATTTTCCTGCAATTTCATAATATTTGGGCAGTGGCTCCATTCTGGAAACCTAACCAGTGCATAAAATGTACTCGGAGATGATTTAATCAAAGCAGTCTATGAGCGGGAGCCAGTGGGCCCGAAGGATGGGGACTTTGTCTTAATGATTACCTCTTCAGTCCTCAGGAGAATTACTGGCTCACGGCAGCCTTTGGACGCATGTATGATGAGCAGAGCTGACATATTATCAAAGGCTTGGAAAGAAGAGTAGGTCAGGTGTTTGGGGGCAAGTGAGTAAGTGTTGACAAGATGCTCACAGGTCACATCCCAGCTGCATCATTACATGAATAAGTAAACCTGACTGTGGTATGCCTGGATATAATTACAAAACAATTCCCGGGCTAAACTTTGGTTGTGTTTACTTTTTTCTGAAACATTACAGTTACCTGCGACTGCAGGGATCCATACACGAGACATTTTACTTTGTGTTATTTCTGAATGTTAATTTCTTTTCCTATCGCAGAGTCTTAGATTGCCTAGCTATGGGCATTCTAAAAATCAATCCATCAATGAATAAAAATGCTGACATTTTTTTTACCAAAATTGCTTTTATAATTAAAGGGTGTATGTTTTGTCTCAAATGCTTCCAAACAAAGGAAATAGCTTGGGGGGTAAACTGGGACAGGGGTTGCTTTTTCTCCACCAAATAAATTAGTATAAATGAGAAATTGATAAAGTAATCCATTAAAAGTCAACTCTAAAATTCCTAATGTTCCTTGTGACTATGAATCCAAAAGTTCACAGTCCATTTTCTCAGCTCATATAAGAAGGGCGATTGAAATTACCTCGTGTAAGCTGTGACCTGCCAGGTTTTATGACTGTGGCTGGACAGGTAGGCTATGTAAATGGTTAGCAGTGCCTACTCCAGAATTAGACACATTTTGAGTGGAGTCCTGGATCCACTATTTACTAACTGAATGAACTTGAGAAGTTATCTTCCTTTTCTGGGTCTCAGGAACTTCATGTGTAAGATGAAAGGAAGAACAGAACCCTTAGTAGAAAGTGATCCTATGAATTAAACAGAGAACAAATATAAAGCATTTAGCACAATCCCTGGCACATGCAAAGCATTCACGAAATGTCAGCTGTGTTTACTATCATTCCTTGGACAATGTCAAAAAGGGTAGTCAATGGAGTACATAACATGACATGACTAATACAGGCTGTGAGAGCTGAAGGCATGAGTGAGCCTTTTGCCTGATCACCCTTATTTTGGTTTCAAAAATAATAATTTTTATTATGAGACATAATCATTTCACATGAAGAAAATTGCTCAAAAAACACACAAGTGCAGAGAAAATATATAGATAAAATTCTAGAGTCCCACAATTTGAAGAATGTAACTGCTAACACTTTGGCATATAACTTTTTTCAGCCTGTGTGTGTGTGTGTGTGTGTGTGTGTGTTATAGTTTCATTTTGCTCTTTTTTTAAATTTAAGACTTAACGGTTTTAGAGAACTTGTAGCTTTAGAACAGAATTGAGAGGAAGGTACAGGGATTTCCCATATACGCTTTGCCCCCACAAACGCCTCCCCTGTTATCAACATCACTTACCGGAGTAGCACATTTGTTACAACTGCTGAACCTCCCTTGAGACATTATAAGCTCCAAGCTCCATAGTTTACTTTAGGGTTCACTTTTGGTGTCGTATATTGTATGGGTTTGGACAAATGTATAATGTTATACATCCATCATTATGGTGTCATGTAAAGTATTTGAACTGGTCTAGATATCCTCTATGCTCTATATATTCATTCTCCTGTGTGGTCCCAACCCCTGGCAGACACTGGTCCTTTGTTTCTGTACTTTTTTATATTTTACAGAATATCATACAGTTGGAACCATACAGTATGTGGCCTTCTCATATTAGCTTCTTTCACTTTAAGTATGCATTTAACGTTTCTCCATGTCTTTGCATGGCTTGATAGCTCTTTTCTTCTTAGGGCTGAATGATATTGCATTGTTTGAGTGAACCACAGTTTACTTATCTATGAAAGGATAGCTTGGTTGCTTCCGAGTTTGGGCAATTATTAATAAGGTTGCTATAAACACCCATTTGTAGGTTTTTGTGCAGACATAAGTTTTCAACTCCATTAGGTAAACACCAAGGAGTGTGATTGCTAGATTGTGTGGTAAGTGTACTGAAACTTTCTACGAATGAAGATTCATTGCTTTTACCTCTTGGAAGTCCAGTCTTCTCACTAAAATGTGGGTAGTATATGATTACAAGTTAAGGATTCATGGGGTATTTAAACGGAATAGTACACTTCAAAGATATAGTAAAATTGCTGACTCATAAGACTCTTCTAATAAATGACAGTAGTAATTATTATCCTGATTTAACGAATTATGCCCTGTCTCATCCATCAGCTGTCTCCTCCTCCCCTCCTAGGACATTTGTATTATATAATTAGTAACATCATGAGTACCTTTGCATATGAGGCCTTTTTACAATTTGGACTTTTTCTTTAAAGCTGCATGGTTTTTTTCAAAACTCTAATTCACAGTTTGCATGTGTTAACCCGTCATGTTATTGTCACAGTAGCAAAGACCAAACACATGTGTGGTTTTATTCTCATTGTCACATAGCAAGTATGACATCACATACAGATGTGACAAAGTATAGCCAAAAATCCAGTCCTCTTGGCTTCCAGGTATTAGCTTATTCTATTAAACTCATTCTACATAACCATGGCACAAGGGGAGATGATTTTTCATACCTTCCTGTATGACTCACAGCAGCCAAAGTGATTTAGTCTGGGGAAAATGTATTCACACATGCACCCAAACATCTCAAACCCTTGTTAATGAATGAATAATGTAAACAGTTGCCACTTTCATTCAGACTCTAAATATCTTAAGCATTGAGATGCTAGGGAAAATGTGTTACTACCAACAGTGAACCACCATTTCTGGTCTTGGTCACAGGATATGACATGTTTCCTTTGTTGTGTTACGGGGTCCACTAATAGCAGAAAATAAAAGTTTAAATTAAGTCAATGAAAAAATTGAAATTAAGACAATGAAGAAAAGTTAGAAAAGTTTTCAAAAGAGCTGGAGAGTCCCCCAGGACCAGAGACATAGAGTCAAGAAAAGGAGTCCACTGGGAGAAAAAAAAAATCAGGTCCTGAAAAAAAGACTCAACCTTGAGATAGACTGGTCAGAGTGAGATATTTAATTAACAGTTCTCAGTGATGGGATTTTCTACAAGGCCACATGTTGACTAGTTGGTTATTGTCTTCTGGAAAAAAAAGCCAACTTGGAATACCAAATTACATTCAAGAACTACGGAAGATTCCTGAGCGGGAGATCCCATCATATCCACTAATGTCCATTCTTCTCACGCTTAGGTTTTTTGCCACCAAGGGATACTTTTCTGTTTACCACTATTCAATTGAATTAAGTAATAAGCTTAGTTTAAAATGCAATTCTTATCAGAATGACCATAAAAATCATGTTACTCTCATAGCTGTAGCATTTCATCTGGACATGGGGTGGGATAAGGATGGCATTGACCGTAGTATCACAAAAAAAACTGGTTATGGGGGTGCCTGGGTGGCTCAGTCGGTTAAGCGGCCGACTTCGGCTCAGGTCATGATCTCGCGGTCCGTGAGTTCGAGCCCCGCGTAGGGCTCTGTGCTGACAGCTCAGAGCCTGGAGCCTGTTTCAGATTCTGTGTCTCCCTCTCTCTGATCCTCCCCCGTTCATGTTCTGTCTCTCTCTGTCTCAAAAATAAATAAACGTTAAAAAAAAATTTAATAAAAAAAAAAACTGGTTATGTGTTTCATGCTGAATGAACATCACTTTTGTCAACCAACAAAATAAAAACACAATGATCATCCTCCCAAGATGACTGCAAAAAATAAAATGTAACATATAAACATACCTTATGTACTGTACATATTTAAAAATATATTAACGTGCCAAGTAAATTCCTTTGGGGAAATTAAAAAAAGTGTTTTGCAAAACCTTAATAAAAAATTGTTTTTCTACCTTGAAGCCAAATTGATTTCATTTAAAACTATGTTTGTCATGGTGATAATTATTATTATAAAATATCTGAATACATATTAGATGCACCCTAGGTACTAGGCATTGCTTTAAGTATTTCACATATATTAACACAGGTGGTGTTCACATCAACCCAACAACTCCAAGAAGTAGATAATAACTTGATCTTCATTTCTCAGTTGAGAAGGTCTTAGCACATATAGGTCAAATAACTTGCCCAATATCACCTAGTTCTTGCTGGCAAATCAGAATTATAACTCAGGTGGTCAGACATTACAGTGTATCCTCTTACCCATATCACCATCTGTGTCAATCAGGATGGATTAAGTTACGCTTTAATAACAGCTCATCTCCAAATGTCAATGGATTGTTTCAAGGCATATAAAAATATATCTGGTCCACAACAGACTCATTCAAGGCCTCCACCATCTTGAAATGGTAGCCATGAAAATGAGAAGAAAGTGTGATAAATATTTTAATGTCACCCAGAAGTGATGGATGTCACGTCACCTCACATTTCATTGGCCAAATCAAGCCATATGGCATACTCAACTTCAGAGCAGTGGATTATACAAATGAACCATGGTAATAACTACAATACTAGTGAAGAACCCTACTGACTCCAAAACTAGGCATCAAACACACACGCATACACAAGCATACTTGTGTTCACATGTATGTATACACACAAACCTATTGCAAAGCAGCGTGTATATTATCTCAATGTCTAGAAGCAAACTGAAAATTTCAGTAGGTTCTTTCTCTTCTTTCTTTCTTTCTCTTCTTTCTTTCTTTCTTTCTTTCTTTCTTTCTTTCTTTCTTTCTTTCTTCCCTTTTCTTTCTTCCTTTCTTTCCTCCTTTTCTTTCTCTCTTTTAGAATTTGATCTTTATTGAGGATCATTTTGTGCTAGTTACTTTGAAAACTATGCGGTAAACTACTAATACAGGATGCCTTTTTTTATTGTTTTAAATACAAATTTGGACATGTAACAGGTCAAATCTCTACAGTATGAAGTGGAACTACTCTGACATCAAACTCTGATATTCTAATTAGTCTGTGACCTTTTAGCTACATCCCACTAAGGGGCACTATAAATTACTTTGTCAACAGTTGGTCTACAGATATTCAAGGATGTTAAAATAATCGATACATTTGTCTAATCTTCATTCACATGAGAATGTCAGTCTCATTTTTTTCTTGGTCATTTACATTTACATATATTTATACATAAGTCTCATTATATATCATCTGAATGTAAACCAGGTATTAATTGCCTGGTAGCTTCAAGTTTCCATTCTGTCTTTTAACAGTTTTAAGGAGTGTCCCACTGTAGACATACCAGCAAAAATTCAGCATACCATCAAATATTTCTGGAGATTTGGGATAAGAGTGAATAGTTACAATCCACCAGGGACCTTTTTGCTCTAATTCTCTATCTTACATTTTTTTCATCTTTCTTTTGTTTTACTTCCTAATGATAATGCTTTTACATGCAAACATAGTTACTGACCCTTTTGTATAATCACTTGCAAATAACATGCATTAGCCTCCTTGGGCCACCATAACAAAATACCACAGACTGGGCAGCTTAAACAAAATGCATTTATTTTCTCATAGTTCTGAAGCCTGTAAGTCTAAGATCAAGGCCTTGTCAGGTTTGGTGTCTCCTGAGCCCTCCTTCCCTTGCTTGCAGATAGCTGCCTTCTTATTGTATCCTCATATGGCATTTTCTCTGTGCAAGAACATTGCTGAGATCTCTTCCTCTTCTCATAAGGAAACCCCTCCCATTGATGAGGGCCCCACAGTAATGACCTCATTCAACCTCACTTACTACTTACAGGTGCTATCTCCAAATGCAGTCACACTGGGGGATAGGCCTTCAATACATATATTTTAGAGGGGACACAGTTCAGTTCATAACATATCACTACATAAGACTCATAACATATCGCTACATAAGACATGTACAGAATAGTATAAGTATTCTATACTTGGACAGAAAACATGATGAAAATAAAGAGTCACTACATTATGGCACAATCCAAAAACTATCTTGTTTTAATGTCACTGGATTATATTTAGTTTCTTTCTTTCTTTTTTTTTT
The DNA here is from genome assembly GCF_024362965.1 of Panthera pardus. Classification (NCBI taxonomy): domain Eukaryota; kingdom Metazoa; phylum Chordata; class Mammalia; order Carnivora; family Felidae; genus Panthera; species Panthera pardus. Next base: position 106,518,326 of record NW_026526655.1, read on the forward strand.
TTTTGGCACTGTGTACACAGCTCATAAAATAAACAATATCAAAAACTAAAGCTTAGACATCAGTGTTCTAGAAAAATCTTTTGGCCATTCTTTCCCTTCAGAATCCCTTACTAGTTGCCTCCGTATGCACAGCCCTGCTATTCATCAGGGTCTCCTCTTCCCTGTCTCTCCTCAATCCAGCTGCCAGTCTTTCACTACCTCTGACCCTTCCCAAGCCCTGTATCCATCTCTGATGTGGAAACACTGAGCCCCATCTCGCTTTCAGTGTCTCTACCAGATCTTATGCTAATGAATTTTCACCTTCCAGTCACTACACAGCCTCTTAGAGCATTTCCCTAAACAAAGAACCGAATACTGAAGAAAGGACTTAGCTCCTGCCTTAGCAGAAAGAAGGGGATACAGTCAACTCTGATTTTCGATGGATCTTGAACAGTTAAAATGGTGGAGACAGGACCACTGAGGCTCAGGGCATTGTTTTAAAAATAACTTCAGAAACTCAGAGACACAAAGGAATATGTCGTATTGTGTAGAAATAAAAAGTTTCATTCCTAAGGCATATGGTTGACGCTGATAGTTTCTCTCCTATTTGCATATGTTGCGAGTATTGAATGACTTTTACAAACACTAATGGGTTGTGACCTGCAGATTGGAAAAGACTAGCTCAAGAAGGTGAAATTAATTAACAAAAATCCAAGAGCTACTCAGTGTTGGAGACAGAATTCCAACACTAGCTTGCCCAGATTGAAAGCCTGTGCAAGCGCTATTAAAAACATGAAAAGTTTAGGTCTTCTCCAGGGGATGAACAATGTATTCATGAATCTGCAGGAGTTCTCCACAGAAGCATTTCACAGAGAAGCAAAGAAAGAGTTTCCACCTTTTACCCAGAATTTCTCATGCCTGCCAGGGAGGGTGACTGACTTTTCCTTGAAATGGGAATGCAGGCTCGGTTAGGCAGTTCGCTTTGAAGATGTTTTCACAACTGCTGTTTTAAAGCATTTTTATAAAACTCAGTGCTGTCATTAGAACTGTGATCCTTGCGCAGAGGTGAGACCGTAGCTCATTAGGGCTCTGTGAGTTTTAATAAAAAGAGGAAGAAGTGCATGGTGTACTTAATGCAGTGAGTTTAACACCAGGATAAGTACCTATGGTGGATTTTTTTTCCTCTCTCCATTAGGACTGCACCAATCTTGGATTAAGTACACACGCACACACACACTCACAACTACCTCACAGCCCCTAAGATATAAAATAGTTTATTCCCAATGCTCAAGAGCCAAGTGGAAAATATGTGACAAATATTCAACATTTGTTAAAGGGAATAAGGCAGAAGTAGACTAGAAGCCAAGACTTTAGGAGGAAAATATTTCTATTTAGAAATAGCTCCTCTGCTTTGCCCATACTTCTCAACTAAGAGCTACTTCTAGGTCCTGGCCCCCACAGTGACAGAACAGGCATTCACTTTGGGAGATAGGGAGGACAGGGACTCCAGCTTCACCCACACATCTCCCACTGCCCCATCACTGAAGTATAAAGAGCCACCCCCTGGGGTAGACATCGACCCTGCAATGGTATGCTACTTAAATCCCAATGGGTGGTCTCCCTGGGACAGCAGACTCAGGCAACATGAATTCCATTTGGCAAGAAGGGGACAAAAGAAAGGACAGGCATGAGGACATGATGGAAAACATGTACATGTCATAACATTTTAAATGTGAACAATAGGCTTTTCTATTTTTCTTTTGTCCTTTCACAATAAAACAAGACTCACCAAGTCATGTCATAGGACTCCTCAAATGATGTTTGAAGTTACTCAATCACATCATCCCAAACCAACTAGCAAACTAGATGTGGTGAAGAACCCCCACTGTTTAAGAAAAATTTCAATCCTCTCAGATGGACCCTTGTGCACAATATAAGACAACCTGGATAGCTTGTTAATTTCAATTTCTGTAAAAAGTCTAAACACTTTTTCTTTCTCTATTTATCTCATCTTGGGCTGTAATAAAAAGTACAGCACTCATGTAACGTATGTTTGAACACCTTCAGCGTCACTGCAAAGATCATTCTGTCTTGAGACAAGGAGATTGCATTTCTGCACCTTGACAGAGTGAAGACTATGTGTCAGGCATTCAGCTGGGTGAAGGAGATACAAAGGTGAGTAAGTCCCATCTGTGTGTGAAGGGGCTCTCAGCCCAGCTCAGAAATGTGAGGGCTTGGGGAAGGCTCCCAGAAGCTGTCTCAAGAAAAGAATAGGAACCAATCAGATATGATTGGGGGAAAAAAGACTGTTCTGAGCAGAACAAACAGCATAATTAAACATATGAAAATTTAAATCAGTACTTGCAAAGCTACAAGAAAATTTGGTGTATAGGAACTTAAAGCTCTCTCTCTATTTCTCTCTCTCTCTCTCTCTCCATCTGATATAGACCATATTGGTCTCTCTATAGCTTCCACTCACTGATCCTAGCTTTACTTGTGAGGACCCATATCAATTAGGGACTTTATCATCACTATTGGCCAAAATAAAAGAGAGAAGGAGAAACAGAGGGAGAGAAAGAGAAGAAGAGAGAGGAGGAAAGAGAAGGGGGGGGTAAGGCAGAGGGAGGGAGGGAGAGAGAGAGGAAGGAAAAAAGGAAGCAAGAAATCTCAAATTAAATAGGTCTAAAAAAGGAAAGTGAATGCTGTTAAATCTCACGGAAAAGGCAATATTTTCCATTCCTCAAATCTCCAGTCAATTTCTTATTGGTTTAATTAGCTTCATTTCCTTAATCTAACCATGCTACCAGAGCAATGTGGGATGTGCACACTATTGGAGCTTCATACATTCTCCTCCTAGAACTGTCTCCAGTGAATCCCACCTAAATCACGTGGTTGCTAATTAGGAAAGAGCGAATTCCCTGAACAAAAATCAGGGTACATTCTGGAAAGAAGGAGAATGGATATGGGTCAGGGCGAAGTGAGGGACACAATAGGCCTCCCAGCATGTTCGAACTCCTTCTTACACATGGCAGGAATGCAAATCTTTCATGTACTTTTGAGCACTCTTTAGGGTTAAACTAACACAATGTCTTAATTAAAAAAAAAACTTGTTAATGATTATTCATTTATTTTTGAGAGATTGAGAGAGAGAGAGAGAGAGAGAGAGAGAGAGAGAGAGAACAAGGATGGGAAGGGCAGAGAGAGAGGGAGACACAGAATCCGAAGCAGGCTCCAGGCTCCGAGCTGTCAGCACAGAGCCTGATGCGGGGCTTGAACTCATGAACCATGAGACTATGACTTGAGCCAAGGCTGGACACTTAACTGCCTGAACTCCCAAGGCGCCCCTAATCCAATGTCTTTAAGTGTGCCCTACACTTCAGGTTCTCTCAACATCTTGGTGACCAGATTTAGGGAGATAAATGTACCAAAATATTTATTTTTTAAAAAAGGAGTAGTGGGAACTTTTCAGTGACTTCCCAGTGGCTCCTAGAACCACATCCACAAGGTCTAAGGTGACCCCAAAACGCCTCCCCCATGACAAGTCTTGCCTCTAGATTCAGACTCTCCTCTGTCACAGCACAGACTATCGCCACCATTCTTCCTTGGCTGTCCAAGTCCAACTCCTCCCCTGCCATGGACCTTTGCCCACGTGCCTTTCTCTGCTTAAAACACACCCTACTCTGCCATTTGCCTAATCACCACGTGGCTTCTCCCTGATCTTTGCATCGGGGAGATGCATCAGGCTGCATCTCCCTGATCTTTGAGGTCTCAGATTCAATGTCCTCTTCTTAGAGAGAGACTACCTCTCTCCTTCCAGTGTAGGGTAAGTCTTTCTAGTATATGTTTCCACTGAACTCTCTCTCTCTCTCTCTCTCTCTCTCTCTCTCTCTCTCGCTTTCCTCTTCCATAAATTAATTGATAAGAATTGTAATTGGGGCACCTGTGTCAGTCAGTCAAGCAACCCTTGGTTTTGGCTCAGGTCATGATCTCACGGTTTTATGAGTTCAAGGCCTGCACTGGGCTCCGTGCTGGCTGTGCGAAGCCTGCTTAGGATTCTCCATCTCCTTCTGTCTCTGCGCCTCCCCCACTCTTGCTGTCTCTGTCTTCCTCAAAATAAATAAATAAATAAACTTTAAAAAAAAGAATTGTAATTACATAATAATTGTGATATCTCTCTTCCTCCCTAGAACGAAAGCCCTTTGAAAATAGGAAACTTGTCTGTTTTGTCTTTCTAGATGTGGTGTAGTGTTTCTCTGTATCCACCGTGTAACAAATACTTGCAAATGAGTATGAGAATTTGCCAACTAATATTATTAAGAAGTATACTTTCCTGAGTACTTGCTACGTGATCCTTTAGAGACAAATACTATGAACAACAGAAGGCATGAAGAAGTTAAATGACTTATCAAGGGTGGCACATTAGCCGAGCTGGAATATGAATAGTAACTCTCAGTTAGTAATTCCAGTAAAAACCCAACACCATCAGAAAAACAGAATTCTGGTTCTCATTCCCCCAATCTGAACTTAAACCTCTCTGACTCTCACACTGCTCCAATGTACTTAACTCTTCCAGAGCCTTTGCTGGGAGAGGAAGGATGGGGTGTGGATCAGAACACTAGAAGCCCAAGTCCCAGAAAGTCTTGGCAATGAATTCATCTGTGGAAACAGTACTTCATGGTTACTTGACAGCTGGGAGCCTTGAATCTGGGGACAAAGTCCATGAGAAAGGTAGCTCCATAATCCTGTTTGGGGAAGAGAAAGACAGAGGAGGCAAGGTTCTGCAGTCTCTGGTGTTGATGGTGTAGACCACTAAAGGTATGATGAGGTTCCAGTCCCTCAACATGGCCCACCATCATCTTTGCCAGGTCCTACACTGAGGATTTCATATCATCCCTTGGATTAGGAGATAACAGAGATTCTCTAAGATGGCCACTGGATCTCACTGGGAGGGAGAGCCCTCATGCAGCCCTGGTAGCCCCCTAATGCCACAGATCAGGCACCGCTTTTTATTTTTTACATTTTATTTTATTATTATTTGTATGTTTATTTATTATTTTTTGAGAAAGATAGTGAGCAGGGGAGGGGAAGAGAGAAACAGGGACAGAGGATCTCAAGTGGTCTCTGTGCTGACAGAAGAGAGCCCGATGTGGGGCTTGAACTCACCAACCACGAAACGAAGTCAAGCGCTTGACTGACTGAACCACTCAGGCGCCCCTTGTTATCATTTTTTTCATCACGATAAGTTACTCTTTAATCCCAGTTGCCTATTTCCCCCACCCCCCACCCACCTCCCCTCTGGTACCCACGAGTTTGCTCTCTAGAATTAAGAGGGGGAACTTCTTTATTTTATTGTTTTCTTTCTTTAAGTCCGTGGATTCTGCCAGAGACAACAGAGCATAAATATGTGCGGAGGAAATTTTGAAACATCCTCTTGCCTGCAGGAAATATAACTTCTTAGAAAAGGAAATGGTTTTGTTTGGGAAAATACCTTGATAAGCTTTGGGGAGGAAAGGGGAAGCCGGAGGGTGTGAATGTTGGCAGGAAGCAAGTAAGCATGGGAAAAGTTCAAGGGCTCTGCTTCAGCACATTGGCAGACTGGGTGCTCAGTGAGTGAGGGAAAGAGGCTGTGGGGATGCTGAGAGAAGCTTGTGTGCAAAGGTAGGAAAAGTAGGCATTTGGAAGCCAGCTTCCCTACAGAAAGAAGCAAGTAGGAAAAGGCAAGTGGAAGGTTAACCAGAGGAGATTTTATTTTTTTACCTTTTTAAAGATATTTTTTAATGTTTACTTATTTTGGGAAAGAGAGAGAGAAAGAGAGAGAGAGAGAGAGAGAGAGAATCCCAGGCAGGCTCCACACTGTCAGTGCACAGCCCCGGTGGGGCTTGAACTCATGACTGCAAGATCATGACCTTAGCCAAACTCAAGACTCAGACGCTTAACCCTCTGAGCCACCCAGGCGGCCCCCCACAGGACATTTTAAATCAGAGGCAGCTTGACATTGAATTTGGAGAGTTTTGCACAGCTGTGGAGATATCTGTCCCCTCCTCCACACTGCCTCACCTCGAGCCCAATAAAGTCTACAGCACACACGGGTGCCACACTTTATTTTTGTTGCATTTGTCTTTTATGTCCTGTCATTTTATCTTTTATAATATATGGAGAGGGGAGTACCTGCCTGGAGTGAGGCAGTGCAGGAAGAAGCAGCATGTACAAGAGAGCGAGACATAAAGAGATTACATTAGGAGGAAGTGGGGGAATTTGAGGCCCAGGAGTCTGTGATATGATGCCAGCTGGACTTCTAAGAAATTACGGAGAATTTAGACTTTTTCTGGCTTGGGATTGGTCCGTCTGATTCTACTTAGATGTCAAAGTACCAGGATACCCATAAGGACCTCTGTGTTACAAGTAAATTAAAATTAATGATGGTTTTATGCACTTTGCCGTTGATTTGCCTTACTTGTCTGCCCACACCAGAGATCGGTAGCCCACCAAAATCAGGTTCAGGGCTCAGAAGAGACACACTGTCTTTCACACTCTGATGTTCATGGAAAATCCTCATAACAATGAAAGCCTGCTAAGAATACAAGTGCCAGCTGAAGCATTCTCTGTCAATACACTGATTATTGGTAACCATTTTTAGTCTAACACACATACAGGGCAGCACGGTTAGAGGAGGAGAGGCATAAACTTTGAACCTAAGTGTGTCTGCCCCAAACTGCATTCATTGTTTACCAACTGTGTCTCCAGGTGATATAAAAATAAATTAAAAGAAAAAAATGAAAACCTTAAAAGTATCACTCGAATCACTCACTTTGAAAAGAGAGATGCGTCTTAGTCACATCCACCAGCCCAAGAGGATCCGTATCCAGTAGGCCCTTCAGACATCCCAAGGGGTTGTTTTCTTGCCAACACAGAGTCCAACACAATGAGAAAGAAAAGCAACTTGCAAATCTTTCTTTTTTCTTTTTCTTTTGAGGAAAAAGGACGTTGGGAAATATATCCACTTCAACTTTTTTTCTACTCCCCTCTACCTTCCATCCTTGTGACTACCTTGACAAAAGTTTATCGTTGACTGTTTGCATTGCTGAAAATAAGTGTTGTACCATGGAGCTTCAAGTTCTGTATTTTGGTAGTGAGAGGGAGGGAGGTAGGAAGGAAGGGAAGGAGGGAGGGGGGAGGAAAGGAGGACAGGGAAGGGGGTAGGAAGGAGGGAGGGAAGAAAGAAGGGAAGAAGGAAGGAGCAGAAAGATAATACTATGGGAGCACCTGGGTGGCTCAGTCAGTTAAGCATTTGACTTCAGCTCAGGTTATGATCCCATAGCTCATGAGCTCGAGCCCCACATCCAACTTTGTGGGCTCTGCAGTGACAGTTCAGAGACTGCTTGGGAGTCTCTCTCCCTCTCTCTCTCTCTCTGCCCCTCCACTACCTGTGCTTTCTTTCTCTGTCTCAAAAGAAATATAATACCACAGACAAAAAGCCCTTTTAATGGTAGACACTCAAATTAGCAAGAGTGTGCTACAATGCCATTGTTTACTTACTATAAACACACAGATTTCTGAAAACATTCAGATTATTGAGAATTTTCTTACTCGACAAAGTTTGAAGCCTATCTAACTTCTGCTATAAAAGCTTCTGACTGCTATGTTAAAGGGCAACTGATTCCAACCAAGAAGCTTTCGTGATAGTGCTGGTTGTGGCTCAGAACAAGAGGCATAGACGTGTGGGCATGCTACAAAGTGACTGGCATCTGGATCTACTGTAAAGACAGAATCAACAGGATATCTGATGCACTGAATGTGGAGTTGAAGGAAAAGGAGGGGTGTGGACTCAGCAGAGAGGAGAAGCGAGGACTAAACTCCCTGTGCTCTTCTGAGGCATATGTAAGTCTTGATCCTTTGTTAACTGAGAACCCAAGGTTTAAAACTGAACACAAAGAAATCACAGAATATCACAAATGGAGCGGAACATCGAGATCGTGTGTGTCTGTGCTTCTTTATTCTGCAGATATAAAAAAGAGATCCCAGAGAAGGAACCCAATTTCCCAGAATTCCTCATGCTCGTTTCATTCCATTTTTACAAATGCAACCTTGTACGAAGTAGTACATATACACAATGACACACACAAATCATAAGGTACAGCTGGGCAATCACACAACATGCTCACAATCAACCAATCGGCACTGAGATCGAGAACATCAACAGTACCTGAAAAGTCCCCTCAGCCCGCCTCTCCCAGGTTTCTATCTTCCCTCCAAAGTAATAGGCAATTTTGCCTGCTTTGGAACTTAAAAATTTTAAATAAAAGCATACGGTATATCTTTTATTCAAAATTACTTTCTTGAGATTCATGCATATTGTAAAGTGTGACTGTAGTTCATTTACTTTCACTGTAACAGTTTGCTCCATAAATAGACAATGTATTAATCCAGTTTACTTTTAACAGACATTTGAGCTGATCTCCCTCTCTCTCTCTCTCTCTCTCTCTCTCTCTCTCAGCTACTATGGTTAGTGTTGCTATAAATATTTTTGCGTATGTTGGGGAACTATTTTATTCCTTACCTAGAGTTATGTGACATTATCAATTATAACTTCATCTCCCTTCCCATAACACAATGGCTTCACAAATACATTATTATTTGATGATCTGGCTTTAGCACATGATTCCCTAGGAAAGTTGGCATCAGCTACATTTTATGAAAACAAAATTTGTGTCCTTCTCAAAGATGTGATTTCTGCCAACTCTGTTGTTCTTAAAGATTCTCTAAAAGGTGGCAGAATGCCGTCCTTACCTCAGGATAATTGACAGCTAAAGAGTGTTTCGACACATATAAGTCTTGTAATGAGTCATTTAGTTACTCAAGCATGGCTCTAAGTTAAAACAAAACAAAAAACAAAACAGAACAAACAAAAAAACAAAACAAAACAAAACAAAACATGGAAGAGTGAATGCTATTATTCCAAAGGGAGACGTTAGAAATTACAGGAATACAGAAATACAGAACAGAAATGATAGGAATAACAGTCATGTAATAACAATAATGAGGATGTGAGTTATAATTATCGAAGTCAGTAGCATGGTACGGTGGTTAATAGAATGGGAGCTCCTTGGTTAGACTCTTAACCTTCACTTTCTAGCTGTATGAACTTGTTCTACCTCAGTTTTATCATCTGTTGGATACAGAGAATAATAGCACCTATTTCAGAAGCAATTGATTAAATGAGATAACATGTGTAAAGGACCAAGAACTGTGTTCGAAATATGGAAAGCGTTAGACATGTATTAAGAGCCACTGTTATCATTCTTCCTGAGCATGTACCTACATTATCTCTAAGTCCTTTGACAACCTCTCAAGATAGCTATCACTATCCTTAAACTTACATAATGTGCCTTTTTTCTGATGTCATATTTAATTTTGTGGTCTTTGTGGTTAATAAGGTTTCTTTTCTTTTTTTTTTTTAAGGTATCTTGTATCCTATGTCATTAATTTGCTTTTTGGAGTGCCTCCCTTTACTGGGCACTTTCCATTTGTGTTTTCTCCATGCATCAAGTGCAAATCTAGCTAGAATTTTCTTATAGCCTGGTTTACAGATTCAGTTATGAAGGCCAATATAGGTTAAATAACTTACCCAAGGCTTTACAGCTTATTAAGTAACCAAATTGGTGTCTTCTTTTCTGTCAGTGGTCTTTTGCTATTTCTTGCTGCCCCCTGTGGCTTAATGGAAAAATTAAGTCTTCCATGAATTTGACTATTGTGAGCTGGTCTTAATACTCTGAGTTAGTTGGATATTGATGTTCTAGATCCTCATTTTTGGACTACAGCAACAAAAAGGGCTTGCCCAAATTATCAAGCCAAATTTTGATTTCCGATTTTGGTGATTTAAAATGTCATAACTAACAGAAAACAACAACAACAACAACAAAGGAATGCATATAATGCCATGGATATTCCCTTCTTTTCTGTGCAGGATTTTTAAGCTATACTGAAGCTCATATCAGTTATAATTTAAAAATAGTTAATAGTAAACTAAGAGATTCTAATTCTGGTAAAGCTGAGTAAGTGAGTCGTCAATGTGTCTCTCACTAAATGCAACCAAAATTCTGAACTGAACGTATCAAGAAACAATCTGAGGAATCCAAAAAATAAATAATAGATGAAAGATTATGGTAAAAGAAAAATGATTTTTTGAGCAATTATTGAACTAATAGTAAGTTTCCCTTTTTATTTCCTTTAGCTTTTTCCTAGCCTGGGATCAAAGACCACATGCTACTTAGAGTCTGCATGTGGCCAGAAAGAACCTCAGAAGAATCTCTCTGTGCAAGATGTGGGACAGGAATCATTTATAGGGCAGATAAAATAAGAGAAAGCCCACTAACTTTTCATTGTTGTTCTCTCCCGAGCTGGTCCCTGGGCAATCGCACAGTGGCACACAAGCAGAAGTAACCAGAAAGACACCTACAATTCCAAGAAAAAAGTTATTGGTGGTCTGTCTAGAGACAGCCATAGCCACAGAAAGTTCATGACAGAATAAGAAGATTATGTCCAGGTTTTGCTTTCAGAAGGTCAGAACACAGATCCCCTGGTGCAAGGAAGTTTCAAGGAAATCAGAGACAACTCAAGAAGATGACCCCTTATAGTTGTGTATGAAGTCCTGAACTCCTCCTAAATCTGGGCATGCCTCAATCTATCCAACACACCAAATAGTTTGGAAACTGAACTAAAGCACTGACCACTACTCAGGTCCTGGACTGGCCATCGAGCGGTCATATGGAAAAGACCTAAATAAAATTACTTTTATTTAAATTACTTTTATTTTCAGGTTCTGAAAACTGACCTGACATTGGCAATAGAGTCCTCAGGTATGTAAGCTGCTGAACATAACGTGGTCAGTTGTCTACTAAAGCATAAAGATCAGGGCCCCTGGTTGGCTCAGTCAGTTAAGTGTCTGACTCATGGTTTCGGCTCAGGTCGTGATCTCAGTTTCATGAGTTCGAGCCCCTTGTGAGGCTCCATGCTGCCAGTGCAGAGCCTGCTTGAGATTCTCTCTCTCTCTCTCTCTCTCTCTCTCTCTCTCTCTCTCCTTCTGTTTCTGCCCCTCTCCTGCTCACGCCATCTCTCTTTCTCTCAAAATAAATGGATAAACTTAAAAAAAAAACATAAAGATCAACATTATCATTAGGACTCTGAGACTCATAACATAGTAACCAAAACACACAGATGTGATGTGATCCTTAACTTCTCAACATATGACAGCACAGGAAATCTGGATTCTTGCAAAAGGAAAAAAAATAATAAATAACTAATGTTGACTCTGAGGTGACATAGATGTTGGAATTGTCAGGAAAAGACTTTGAAGCAGCCATTGTTAACATGATCTAAGAAGTAAGGTTGAGTGCTTTTGAAACAACTTAAAAGATCTAGGACCTCAGAATAAAAGGTAGAAAATAGAAAAAGAAATAAAATAGAAAATTTACAAATAAAAAACATAATAACACAAAAATAAAAAAAAAAGTATTGGATAGACTCAGTAGCGGATGGAGATACCAGAAGAAATAATTTACTAATTTAAGGATACATCAACAGAAATTTAAAAATATTAATAAAAGTGGTGGGGGGGGGGAGAATGAAAAAATTAACAGAGCCTCAGGGACCTCTGAGATAAAACCACATATCTGGGGTTTATGCCATCAGAGTCCCAGAAACAGGGGACAAAAAGCAGGAAAGCAGGCTTGTAGAAAAAAAATTAAAACAATAATGTCTGAAATAAGATGACAAATATATAAATTAATTTTGTTTACTGTTTTTTTATTTATTTTTGAGACAGAGAGAGACACAGCATGAGCAGGGGAGGAGCAGAGAGAGAGGGAGACACAGAATCTGAAGCAGGCTCCAGGCTCTGAGCTGTCAGCACAGAGCCTGATGCAGGGCTCAAACTCACAAACTCTGAGATCAGGACCTGAGCCAAAGTCGATGCTTAACCGACTGAGCCACCCAGGTGCCCCGTATATATAAATTAAAAGGTGCAAAAATGTCAGTGAATCCCAAGCAGGACAAATTCAAAAATATACATCACCTGAATACTTTTTAAAAAAGATTTAAAAATATTTAAAAAGCTAAAGAAAAATAAAGCATTAGTTATGGGGAAAAATAATTCAAATGGTTGTGGATATCTCAAAAAAAAGCGAATAAGGTCTAAAAATAGTAAAAAAAGCATTTAAAAAAACTTTTATTAATGTTTATTTACGTTTAGAGAGACAGAGCATGAGAGGGGGAGGGGCAGAGAGAGAGGGGGACACAGAATCCGAAGCAGGTCCCAGGCTCCAAGCTGTCAGTACAGACCCCGAAACAGGGCTCAAACTCACAAACCACGAGATCGTGACCTGAGCCAAAGTTGGACGCTCAACTGACTGAGCCACTCAGGCACCCAGTAAAACAACATTTTTAAAGTAGTGAAAGGAAAGAGCTGTGAATCCAGATTCTAGATCTCTCAGAAAAATATCATTAAGGAATAAAGGGGTAATGAAGAAATTCTCCGATAAAAGAAGGGTGATAACGTTGGTCAGCAGCCGATCAGCCTTATAAGAAATGCTAAAGGAAATTGCTCAAGAGAAGGGAAATTGTACTAGATGGAAGTTTGGACCTTCCAGACTGAAGGAAGACCTACAGACATGTAAATGGTTGGTTGCATGCACAAAGAACTAGGGTTCTCCTCTTACGTTCTGTAAAATTTATATGGCACTTGAAAGCAAAAATTACAATATTGTTGGCTATGTAGACATAATAGGAAAGGCAACTACAGCATACAAAGCGGAGGGCACAAAAACCTCTGTGCTGGTAAGGTTTTAACATTCCATCTACCCGTCACTTGAAGGAATAAACTATGAATTCAAAGTAGACTGTGAAACATGAAGTGTGTGTATTATAATCTTGAGAGCAACTGCTAAAAAGTAAGCAGAGAGAAAGCCAAACATCTAATTGGTTAAGAAGACATAGCAAATACTATTAAAATCATACAAAATTAGGGCACCTGGGTGGCTCCGTTGGTTAATCGTCCAACTCTTGATTCCAGCTCAGGTCACGATCTCATGGTTCATGGGATGGAGCTCTGTGTTGGGCTCTGTGTTGATAGCACGGAGCCTGCTTGGGATCCTCTCCCTCTCTTTATCCACCCCCCCCTACTTCGCCCCCACTCAGATACACTCTCTCTCTCTCTCTCTCTCTCAAAATAAACAAACTTAAAAAGATACAAAATACGATGTAAATGGAAACCACAGAAAAACAGACAGAGGAAACAAAGAAAAAGCAAATAATGACAGCATCCACTTAAATCTAAATATGTCAAATGTTGTGTTAAATATAAACGGTCTAAACACCAAATAATATGTCCTAGTGGATAAATAAAATGAGGAAATTATACCCTGTTTCCAAGAAATTCACTACCAATGTGAGAGTAAAAGGCTAGAAAATGATACACAATGTAAACACTAATAAAAAAGAAATAGAAATGATGGGAGATAATTTCCCTGGGTGTCTTGCAATCTAGGCACTGACTGATCTTTGTTACAAACTATTTTTTTCAGGATTTTTTCAATAGTCAATGGTCTTGGAAGTAAGCACCGTACCTTACTCTGAACCAAAAGGCAGGTTTATTGTAGCCAATTTTAAACTTTTTTAAAAAAACTGTTTATTTATTTTTAAGAGGGAGAGAGAGAGTGTGTAAGGAGGAGAGAGGGGCAGAGAGAAAGGGGACAGAGGATCCCAAGCAGACTTTGCCCTGACAGCAAAGAGCCCTATTTGGGTCTTGAACTCACAAACCACAAGATCATGACCTGAGCCAAAATAGAATGGTTAACAAACTGAGGCACCAAGGTGAACTCCTGTCTTTTGTTTGTTTTTTTTTTTCAACTTTTTTTTTAATGTCTTCCAATTTTGAAATGAGAGTGTCTCCACTCAGACTTCCTCACCTTTACCCAACCTGCTGCTTATGCATGAGTCCCCTGGTTCCCCTCACATTTCCCTGTGGGAATGGGGCCTTGGGAACCTGAATCTAATCCTCTGGATCCTGCTATTTCTGTGAGGCATAAATTGCCCTCAGGCTCTGACTCAATACCGTGTCCTCCATCAACAGTCATGGAACTGCGACAGGCTGTTAACTTGCAAGTAAAATAAAGTCTCAGACTCTCACAGCTCTTGACGTGGAGTGCCTATATTAGTATGAAACAAAGCATACTTCAGAACAAGAAAAATTCGGGATAAAGAGACATATATTACATAATGACAAAGTGCCTGTTCAGTAAGATCCGAAATGCCTAGATACGGAATAACAGAGCCTCAAAATACATGAAAAAGAATCCGTAAAACTAAAAAGGGAAAGTGGACAGGTGTGCAAGTATAGTTGCAAACACCAGTATTCGTCTCTCATTAACTGTATATATTTATATATTATAGATAGATAGATAGATAGATGGATAAATAGGTTCATAGATAGATACAAATATATAAACTACTAGAAAAGATACATAAGAACCGGAGAACACCAACAACCATTTGGAATCTGACATTCATAGAACACTCCATATAACAGCGAAACACAAATTATTATCAAGTGTACGTGGAACCTTCACAAAGATAAACCATATCCTGGGTTATAAAATATCTTTAGTACATTTAAAAGACTCAAAGTCGTACTTCAAGTATACCGCCTGATTATAATAAAATTAAGCTGGAAACTAATAGCAGGAGGAGAAATGGAAAATCTCCAAATATTTGGAAGAAAAACAACACATGTCTCCATAATCCACCAGTCAGGAAGAGGAGTTGGGGCAGGGGGTGCGGGGTGGGGGATGTGACTGGAATTATAGAGCCTAAACAGATGATCAATTTTGTTGTACAGAAATGTAAACATTTATAACAAAAAAGGTTAGGTTAAGAACCATAGCCAGTGTAGACAAAAAGGCAAAAAATATATTCATCACTGACAAATTTATTTTTTAGCTGGTAGCTCTATCACTTTGTATGGACTTCTGAGTCTCTATAGAGCACAGTATACAGACATCACCCCACTGGAAGTGGCCAAAGGAGCGATCTTCCAGGGCTATAATGCAGCTTTAACTGATTACAAGCCGACCCAAACGCCTAAAGTAAATTGAAAATGACAATGTTAATCATCAAAATATCGGTGCACTGAATACACCTGTGAAAGCACCCATTACTCTCACTGCAGAGACCTTATTTATGTATAAAGTAATAAGAATGGAGGCGCTTGAGAAAACAGAATACACTGCTTACTAGCTTCCGATCCCAAACTATTCTATAAAATCCGTGAGCCTTAGCTTCTTCATTTTAAAAATGGGGCTAATGGTAGTAACTATTTCACTGAGCTGTAGGAAAGAGAAAATTAAATCTGTATCAAATGGTTAGAACAGGGCCTGAAACAGTAAGAAGTCAATATGTGTTGGCTATTATGGTAAGCTGAATAATGCCTATCAAATATGTGCATTGCCCGATGTTAATCAAGGATATGCGACTTTTCATGGTAGAAGGGACTCTGCAGATGTGATTAGGGTAAGGATCTTGAGATTATCCTGAATTGCCAGGGTGGGCCCAGTGTAAGGGCAAGGGTCCTTTCTCGTAAATGAAAGAGGGAGGTCTGAGGGCCCGAGTCAGAGAGTTCAGAAGATGCTATGGTCTTCAATATGAAGTAAAGTGCAAGCACAAAGGAATGAATGAGGTGACCCCTGGAAGCTGGAAAAAGCAAGGAAATGGATTTTCCCCAGGAGACTCCAGAAGGAGCACCGCCCACTGACTCCTTGATTTTAGCCCAGCGAGACCCGTTTCAGACTTCTGAACATCAGTACTACAAAATAATAAATTTGAGTTGTGTTTAGCCACTGTCCATGGTGGTTTGTTGCAGCATCAATAGGGAAATCATATATTTATTTAAAGCAAAATAAGTTATTTCTCATTTTATTTCAATTTATACAACTGATATTTTACCACTTTCCAAATACTCTTTCAAATCCTCTGTTATTTTTCTTGCAGAAAATAGACACTTTGAGATCATCCATAAAGGTGTTCTGTGTGGTGATAGAAATTCAGACTTGGAGTTGACCAAACTTGGATTCAAATCCTGACTCCCAACACGTACCAGCCCTGTGACTTGAACATATTACCTGATTTTGGGTTCCTGTTTCCTTATAACCAACACAGGGATTAAACTCTTGTCAGTCCACAGGGCTGTTATGAAAAATAATTAAGATACTGTCACAGATCATTTAGTGCACACACCCTTAATTAGTAGTCATTAATGAGAATTATTAATACTAATGCTTATCCAACACCCTCACTTTCTAGATGAGAAAACTGACCCCCAGAGAAGGCAGATGTCTTGCCCGAGGCACAGAGCCATTTCCTGGTATATGTCTTACAGCCCATAAGACAAGTGCAAGCTTCTCATAAAGTTGACTGTTTCTGAGTATCTGTAATTTGTCTTATTTTTCCTTTAGGAAACTTTGAGGAGACAAGCCGAGGTTGACACTAGTAGGTTGTGGATCCCCAATGTCCCCTTGTAGAAATCACTGTTCCGAGTTCTCATGGCAAATTCACATTTCTCTTTTCCAATCTCCTTTACCATATGACAAACATTCTCTTCAAATTTCAATTCAAAAACAGCTCCAAGTAAAGCTGCCTCCTTTCCCCTTGCGAAAATAAAGGTCTCCTATTTTCATCCCCTTCAAGTGTCTTCTTCTGAAGTAATGAGTCACATGTCAAATGACAACATGATACGCTCCCAGGTATGAAATCATGCTTCCTTAGACCTTTTGTGCTGACGAGGTGGTAGGAAGAACTGGGAGTGGGCCCAGTTGGACCAGGATTCGCTGCTGTTTGCCACCTGGTGGACACTTGCTATCACTGCAAAATAATTTCAAATCCTTGCTTTTAAAAGCATCTCTGATCAATAACCTTAACTCCTTGGTTATGTTTTCTGCCAGCAAGTAGAGATCTACTGATAGGAGGACAGTTATAAGTACATGTGATTATCCTTACTTGGGGAGAAAAAAAATCTATATTCAGTAAGTAATTAGTTGCCTGGCAGTTACAATTTCTTAGATGTTCTCAAAGAGACTCTAAATGCTACCCAGTGGATCACTATCACTGAAATCTGCATTTCTTGTAACTTTAAATAAAAAATTTTTACCCATTGAGGGGCACCTGGGAGGCTCAGTTGGTTAGGCGGCTGACTTTGGCTCAGGTTATAATCTCACAGTTTGTGAGTTCGAGCCCCGCGTTGGGCTCTGTGCTGACAGCTCAGAGCCTGCAGCCGCTTTGGATTCTGTGTCTAACCTCTCTCTCTACCCCTCCCTTGCTCACACTCTGTCTCTCTCTGTCTCAAAGGTAATAAACATTAAAAAAAAATTTTTTAATGTTACCTATTGATTTTTTTTAATTATTTTATATCCTCCGGTAGAACCAGAGTGTTCAGAGTATAGATAGATAGATATAGATATAGATATAGATACAGATATAGATATAGATATAGATATGGATATAGATATATAGATAGATAGAGATAGAGATAGAGATAGAGATAGACACCAATCTCCTTAAAAAGCACAAACTAGCCCTGTCACCCTTGTCCTAGATCCTCTTTATGTGTCCATCCTCATTTTTCATCATTATTTTCAAACTTCATTACATGCATCCTCCATAGGTTCCAATAGCTAGAGTATACAATTTGTAATTGCCTACTACAGACTGAATGTTTGTAATTCCCCCCAAAATTCGTATCTCGAAACTTAATCCCTCATGTGATGGTATTTGGAAATGGGGTCTTTCCAATTTAATCACTATGGAGGCAATTAGGTAACAAGAGTAATCGTGAGGGGATTATTGCCCTCCTAAGAAGAGATAACTAAACAAGAGTGTTTGCTTCCTCTCTCTCTGCTGTCAGCCACATGAGACTACAGCAATGTGTCCATCTGCAAAGCAGGAGGAGGGCGCACACCAGGAGCCAAAACAGCCAGCACGTTGATCTTGGACTTCCCAGCCTTCAGAAATGTGAGAAATAAATGTCTGTTCCTTAACCAACCCAAGGGACAGTATCGTATAAATACAGCCCCAGCCGAGTAGGACGGTTTCTGTATTGAGCCATACTCTCCCATGCTTCTCTTCCTTTGCATGCCCTAGTTCCTCTTCATGGGTGACCTTTCCCCTGCTTGTTTTAATGCCACATCTTATTTAGTCCAATATATCTTTCAACATGTAATCACTAGGCAAAACTTAACGAGCTATTTTGCACATGCTTCTTCAGACGAAGTTTTCAAAATCCAATGTACAGTTTTACACTTACAGAACACTTTAATACAATTAAAAATGTATTGTCATAGTCACATCAGACACCTTTTAAATGCCCAATAGCCACATGGGGCCACATCAGACAGAACAGCTCTATATAATCTGGGACAGACTCACCTTGACATGGGCATCATTTAAACAAAGATGATAGTGTCACCATATAGAAATTTGTCAAATTGGTTTCTGTGTCAAAAGAATGATCTTATTCAATTTAAGCATTTATTGGGTACCACAGTCAATGGAGAGGGCCGACCAGAGTTGAGACAGTATCTTCTTCCTCTGTAAATCCCTTACTTTTATACCTAGCAAATTCCATGACTTTTTCCACTTAGTGGAAAAGATTTGAATCTTGCTTTTTTTGGAGGAAACAGAAAGCAGCCGCTGGTCTCCCAGTCTGGTCGAGAGGGCACCCTCAGTGTGTCCACACATCTTTCATAGCAGTATGTTATCAGTGGATTCATTGCTTTATGCTCTAATCGCCTGTTGGCTTGGCAGTTTTTCCCATGTGGTGGTGTTTTCCTTGAGGTGTAGACTAACTGCTCCTTCTCTGCATGCTCAGTGCCATAGCCACTCCTGGCACAGAGCTGTGTGCTAGTAACTGTTCAATGAATGGATATAAATCCCTTTAATAGGTCTCAGTTAGGTAACAGTTACTAAAAAGTGTCCAAAAGGATGGGATTTGAACTCAAGACAATGGGGAGAAAATACTGCTGCCTTAACCGCATCTGAAACTTTATTTTACTTATCATGTTTGTTGAAAATACACTTTTGAGACTTTATATAATATATCATGAAGGTGTTTGTGCCACATCCCATTGAAATTCTAACCTCTTTGGAAAGGGGGGGCTGCTTTTCAAGACATTAGTTATTGTTAAATGTGCTTATTGACAGTGACAGGAAGCTGGAGGTAAGTTCTTTGGGAGCAGAACAACATGGGGAGGAGGGACTCGAAAAGACCATACAGAGAACAGAATATGAAAAAGCAAAAGTAGCAAAATAATAGAAACAAGTATAACATCACAGCTTTGCTTATCAGTATATCTTCCTCCTGCTCGAGGACCTAAAATGGATTATTTTGTTAAAATACAGACATGGATTCCATTAAATCCGAATTGAAATCCAATTTCTTCCATTTCTGAGGTCTCTGAATGAGGGAAAGTTATTCATACTCTCTGAGCTTCATCTTTCATAACGGAAAAAAGGGGGACACATTGTGTGCTTTGCAGGGTTGCTTTGGACTATGATACACACATGATGCATGCCTTACATGATGTTGGAGTCACAGCAGAAACTCAATAAATGGTACAGTATAAATCCCTTCTGCCCTGTGCTCAAGGCTGTTCATGATGTGCTCAGCAATCTATCTGATATTTATTTCAACTTCTTGCCAACAATAGATGCTAACATCCATTCCTTGTGTGTTCTTCATGCATTTGACCACCCGAACTTTCCACATGCTATTCCTATATCAAATGTGTTGAGCAGATTACTCCCAAGCTTTCCAATAAACACACAATTGTGGGTGATTTTAGAGAAAGCATGTAGGTTGGGGTGTTCATTGCATTTTGAGGTGGAAAAGAAGGGGAACATTTCCTTGTTAATTGGATTTTGGAACCCACACACTTTGCCAACTAAAATGTCTGGCTAATTATATGCACAGAAAGTTCAGAATATTCCACATTTATTGGGGGCCTTCTATGTATGAGGCTTAGAGCTGTTTTGCCCACCATCTCTGTCATTTCAGGGAGGAAAGTTAACAGTTAAAAATAGTTGTTTTTCTACAATCCCTTTCAATTTCACCTGATTTAAGTTCCGAATGCACTTAAACGGTATGTGCAGCCTCAGCACAGGGATATATCTACTGTCCAAAAGAAGTAGACTACATTCCAAGAAACTCTGACATCAACGCGCAGGAAGAAAATGTCCCCGAGGTTGAATTACAACTGCCGGATGTAAGGCTGAAGCATAGAGATCCTGCAAGGGCCCTGCTTTTTTTATTAAGAAATCTGCTGATGGAGTTTGGTTTGGCCTGAGCTTGAGCTCGGCGCTCATAATATCCTGTTCCACCTCAAAATCAAATACAAGTCAATCAAAAATTATTTTAGGCCTGCACTCTGTGCAGTTGTTAGGAAGGCATGATGCAGGTGCAGTTGAATCTGACAATGTGTCCGCCAAGCTGGCCCCATTCCCCCAGCACGGCTGAAAGGACAACTCCATGCACAACATCAACTTATCCGCATTTGGGGTATTCGTGTACTTGGGGTTGTCCACCACAATTATCAGCCTCCCAGGAGAGCCATGTGGTAATGTGGACACACTCCGTTCCATCACCAGTTATGTTTATTAAATCAATAGCCCACTAGCAAAACACGTTTCCTAACTTCTATAGGGTCTTGGTTATTGTTGCTATTAGAAAAATACATTTTTTAGGATTTACTAAAAACCTTTCTAGCTTCTGAGTCAAACTTCTTTTTTATAAATTTTTTTTAACGTTTATTTATTTTTGAGACAGAGAGAGACAGAGCATGAATGGGGGAGGGTCAGAGAGAGGGAGACACAGAATCTGAAACAGGCTCCAGGCTCTGAGCTGTCAGCACAGAGCCCGACGTGGGGCTTAAACTCATGGACCGTGAGATCATGACCTGAGCTGAAGTCGGCGCTTAACCGACTAAGCCACCCAGGTGCCCCTTCTGAGTCAAACTTCTGACAAGTTTAACACATTTTATAAATACATTAAACAGCTGAGGAAATCATCACCTGGAGTTGCATCTCTGTCTCTCCCCCAATATACTGAGTTCATACAAAAGTACAAGAAAAACTCATTCCCCAAATTCCAATACATAAAGACACGTACTCACATGCACACACGTGCACACCCATCCCCCCCCCCACATATTCAAATAGAAAGTATTTGAAAATCCTACATGTGGGATATTATGACAATATTGGATTCAGCTCTGAAAACTGTCCCGAGTCCCCTGTAGGAGCTTACGTGCTTTTCTAGTGCTTCCCTAGCATTCTTGCCTTTTTCTGTCAAAAGCAAGACATTATATTTAATTATCATTTATTTTAGTGTAAATCTGCATGGGCTCCTGCTTTTTGAGAGCGTGGTTACGTTTTATTCACCTGAAGTCTCCCTAGGAAAATCACACAAGATTTGGCACACAGGTTGTGCCCAAGAAATAGAAGAAAAAAATCCAAGTGAAAAAATAAACTCAAGGTTGAATAAATGTAAGAGACGTTAACTGCGCACAAAATTGTGAGGATAAGGTAATCACTGTGGGATAAAGTTAGAAAGGTCATATTAAGGAGGTGAGAACAGATTGGCTATTAAAGATTTGTGAAGAATTTATATTCATCCATTTTAACTTTAAACGGCATTTTGAGTTCCATTTTTTAATTTTTCATTTATCCATTCACTCAAACATATATATTAAGTTTCTTTTCTATACCAAATCTCATAGTGAGTCCTAGGGTTACAGTAATGAATAAGGGAGACCCTTGAGGACAGGGATATGTCATCAAGGATGTACAAGCTAAAATTGTATCTGCTGGACAATGCCATATTAATTTAAATAGATTCCTATTTTAAAAAGCAAAGAAGAAAAAGTATTATCTCCAATTGCTAGGGGAAAGCACTAAGACTCAGGGAGTTTAAGGGATACATCCTATACCCGAAGGAGGTGGATTTGGTATTGAAACCCAAGACCTTCCCACCCTCAGGTTGTTTATTTTTTCTACTGCTCCAGAGTCGTCCATAAACAGGAAGTCGCGGGTAGGTACAGAAAATGAACTAAAAGGCGGCGAGAAACACGCCCTTGCTATAATAAGGTGCACAGTAGTGAGCACCACTTTTGTTTCGGGAGTGCTACATTAGGGATAGACTTATTGACCGCTCTGCGCAGCTCCCCCTGAGCAGCCAATTTAGGCGCCAATGCAGTTAAAAATAGGCTCTCTAGACATTTTCCTTTGCTCTAGCTCCAGGAGCTGACCACATTACCTCTCCTCACCCCCAATTAGTTCTCAATACAAAAGCACTTTGGCCCCCAGCCATTTCTAGAACCAGGGAAGCAGACTTCAGACCCAGCCTGAGCATAATTCCAAAAACAAGACCATAAGGGGAATGATGTGGAGTGAAGAACGTGGGCCGGATGGAGAGAGGTCATCCTACAGCATCATCCACAGTTCATTTGCCATTAATAATAAGACAGCCTGCATTCCTGGGCGTGCTTCAACCTGCTAATAGGTACTCTCTGGGGACGGTCTCATCCCTCCCCCTCCGGCTGAGTGGAGCCACTGCCGAAGTATCTATGGACTTAAACTATCGTGTGTAACAACAACGGGACCCTACAGCGTCGGAACCTCTGGACACTCCTCTGTTCCAATGGAAGGATTCTGGCTTCCTGGCCCTTCTTGTCTTCTGTATTCCTCACAAATGAGGGCATTTAATATGTCATCCTAATTCTCTTCTGTTTTCCATTTAAACACTCTCTTTATTAGAAGCACAAGCAATTGATTTAATTAAAAGGTTAATGCCAGAGCAATCTAATCTTCACTCCCCACCCTTCTCATCTGATTTATCTGGGGTTGTAGCATACATGAGAAATCACACAGAAGGAAAAGGGAAAAAGCATCAGGCTAGTTTTATAACTAGATAAATCAAAGGACAGCTGGGGAGGACTTAGTGTAGTGAACACTGCACTTTGAATGGAGATTTTTAGATATGTCACTCAGCGAGACTCTCATCACAAGGCATTTTGAGCAAGTTCGTTCCCTTTCTAGGGTTCAAGTTTCTGATTCATTAAATGAGTGGGGTTTTCCAAACTTGCCTAATTATGAGGATTATATAAGGTACTTGTCAAAAATAGATTTCCAGGACCCACATCCGATGAACTAAATCTGAATCTTCAAAGAGGAAGAGGTCACCTAAGGTGTGACCTAATGGCCAGAAGAGTTCAGAACACTCTAGGCAAATGGGCCCTGCAGTCTTGTCTATCTCTGATACCTTGGCCACATATGACTGTGATTCTAAGGTATCATTAGATTTGGGTTATAGATAGAAACAAAATCAAGTGTTCGGGTTTTTTTCCAAAGTTCCTTTGAAGGTGTTAAAGTACAACAGCCAGAAGGCGTACCCAGGGCATGATCAGCCCCATAAAAAATCAGAAGACAAACAAGTTTATTTGTATATCCTGCCCAAACTGCCCTTTATATGTCCCCACTCTGTCTCAGTTGCTCTCCCCTCTTGCTGTTATTTGGCTCAAAGGTGGCTTCTGCTTTATATAGACTACCTATTGTGTCTGCTCCAGGGACTAGCACCCCGTTCACCCAGCCATCTCTCCTTTTCTGTCTCCTACACAACTATTCTCAACTGTGTCTCACCAGACAGTATCTGCGAACCAATTAATATTTATGTGTTAATAACTAGTTTGGGCATAATGTATTTCCTCAGGCAGAGTATTTGCATTTTAACTAGATATATCACCTAAACTTGAAAGAATTATTCTCTGTTGGAATTTTGAGCAACGTGCACAATCTAGCATAGAGATATTTGGGGCCAATGGGTTGCTTCTGACACACTAAATCACATCATATCATCATGGAAGAAAGTGCATTAATGGGGCTTTATTTTTTAATACTTTGATGTGTATAGAAGATTTAGCTACTAGGCTAAACATCTCTCTGCCTCATCCACATGAAAAGGAATTTTGAAAATTTAATCAAAAATCCATTTAGCCCTTTCTGCTATTACCAACCCGGCTACTCTTTTCCCCCCATTAGAAGCATCCCTACACCTTAGCTTTTTATGACAATGAAGTCTGATTTTTCTGCAATGCAAATCTAAAGAATAAATTAGAACCTTGTGAAATATGTGCATCTTTGAAATGTTTAGAAAGGAAATATGATTGTAAGTGTCAAAACCACAGGTAGCCACATTTGAAAATGATGTGATGCACTTTTTTTTCTATAAAGCTGAATGGACACTCCTGATTTTTTAAACAATGTTTGCAACATCAAGACCAAATGCCTGAGGATTTTCCTGTGTGCAGAATAGAAAACAATTGGAAGATAACATTACTGGCAGAGATAAAATTTAAAGGAAAATATTGTCACCAGTATTCATCTTACAAAGTTCGTGTCAAACCTGACCAGGAAGGCCAAGCACAAGTGTTTTAGTTTCTGTGAAGAAATGGACAATGGTTCAGTTGCCTAGGTTCTAAACAGACTTCCTGGACTGGAATGATGGCCTGCCACCTTTAAGCTCTGAGTCCCTAGGCAAGCAGATTCATTCCCCTTGCCTTAGTTTCTTTATTTATAAAGCATTAAAATATTACCTACTCAGCAGGATTTCTGTGGAGAATAAATGAAATCATGCAAACAACAAGCTTAGAATACTGCTCTGGCACTCAGTTATCATCGAATGTTAGTGACAAGTGTTATCATCATTACCCAATAGGCTTTTTCCCCAGAGGGATTATTAAGTGGGGCCAATCTTTGCAAATCCAAGCTCTTAATTCCTGTTTATCACTTTGGTCCCCATCATGACCAACGTCCTTATAACATGTTGAAAAATTAAGGAAGTCTCAAGAATCCTTTTCACCCTTATGACTTAAACTTGGCAGAATCTTGTCCTGAGCGATCTGCTCTAGAATTCTTTCTCCAGTCTCCACCCAGGCTAGAAGGATTCTTCCTGATCTTCCCTCACCAGTGTCCTGCAATGTGAGAAGAGATGCCCCAGTGGAAGAGCAAGAAAACTGTCTCCTTGTCCCCTATAGCTTCCACCAATGAAAAGTGTGGTCCAACATATTCATTGGTGGTACATTTGTGACTTCCATTCTCCATGTATCCATTTTAACTTATCCCCCATTGATTTTTTTAATGTTTAATTACTTATTTTGAGACACACAGAGAGAGAGAGAGAGAGAGAGAGAGTGAGCGAGCAATAAAGGGGTAGAGAGTGATGGAGAGAGAGAATCCCAAGCAGGCTCCACACTCAGTGTGGGTCCCAATGATGGGCTCGATCCCACGACCCTGGGATCATGACCCAAGCCAATACCAAGAGTCAGACCCTTAACCAACTGAGTCACCCAGGCACCCCTATTTCCTATTGATTTTAATGTGAGTGAACTATGTATCACTTGAGAAGTCAATAACTACTTAGTAAGAGCCAACTTTGTGACAAGTACCATCCCGGGACTAAAGATTTATTGATGAAAAGGACAAATAGGATTCTTGATAGTCAAGAGACCAACAATATATGTTTAAAAAAAACCCCGATTATTAAACAATCAAAAAAATGATAAGTGCCATGAGGAAAAAGTAGAGGTACTCTAAAATAGGAAGTTGGGAGAGGTGCCTGGGTGGCTCAGTCGGTTAAGTGGCCGACTTCAGCTCAGGTCATGATCTCACGATCCGTGAGTTCGAGCCCCAAGTCGAGCTCTGTGCTGACAGCTCAGAGCCTGGAGCCTGTTTCAGATTCTGTGTCTCCCTCTCTCTGACCCTCCCCCATTCATGCTCTGTCTCTCTCTGTCTCAAAAGTAAATAAACATTAAAAAAAAATTTTTAAAAATTAAAAATAAATAAAATAGGAAGTTGGGAAAAGGACATATAAATTGGACATGTGAGAGATAAGTTTCAGTTGACAGGTTGAAATAAAGAGAAAAGGTATTCTATTCAGAAGAGAATATATAGGGAGGCCATGTGAAGGAGAACATAACAAGCAAAAGTGTGGTGCATGAAGGGAATGGAAGACAGAGCAAACAGAGAGAAGCAGAACCAGCTCATTTGCGGCCTGGGAGACTATGTTAAAGATTTGAATATTTCATGAAAGTGATGGAAAATCACTGAAAAGTTTTTACGAGAGTAATTAAAAGTTCAGAATTGTTTTAAGAGATCAGTCTGGCTGCAATATAGGGGTGTCTGGCTAGGGAACAAATAGATGTGAGTCTACTGAGGATGCTCCTTTAAGTAGACATGTAAACTATTATGGTGGGTCTCGCTGAAGGGCTAGAAGAGGAGAGGAAAGCAAGTCAATACTTTTTGGACATGTATAGGGATTAGACTTGATGAGATGTGTATGAGAAAGGAGATGTGGAGGGTATTCTGGAAAATTCAGGAAAAGTTGTTTTTTGTGTAGGCAACCCTGATGTAAGATAATTGGGACATGCTGAATTTGAGGGTCTCAAGGATATCTCAGTAGAGATGTCAGGAAGATGGCTGAATATGTGGATCTGGAGTTCAGATGAGTGGTGTTGACTTTGGATATAATTTTCAGCAATGAAACCACGGGAGTATAAGAATTCACCTAGGGAAATTGTATCCAGTGAAAAAATGAAATAATCTAAAATTGAACCTTGAGGTACTGCAAACTTGAAAGACTCAAGGGAAGAAAATAAACTATAAAGGAGCTATGAGCAAAGCGGGAGACACTGAATAATCTGTAGATGTCAAGAGGAAAGAATACCTCACAACAAGGGAATGGTAGAGTGTGAAATGCTTGTGAGAGGTCAAGTGTGCTGGGGAGTAGCAACGTTCAATGGTTCTACCATCAGGGAGCATTGGTGATCATACCTCAAGCCATTCTGATGGCTTGACATAGTTGGCATGTGACTGGGAAGTAACGATACCTAGATGGTAAATCTGGAGAATTCATCATGTTATTCGGTGAAAGGGAGGAGAAAGAATGGGAAAGTTTGATGGAGAATGGAGGTCACGGTAATGTTATATGAGGTTGTACCTTGAAAGGCTGAAGGAAGATATCTAGTATAAAGGGAAAAGAAAGAGATTGATCCATGTCTCAGAATTCCTGAGAAAGCAAAATGAACTGAGAAGTGGAGGTATTGGTTTTAAGTTGGGGAAAAACATACCGTCAAATCCTTCAGTTTACCAGGAGAGGAGAATGTACAAATACATGAAAGTCCTAGCGGAAGTTTTTCTATCATTCCTTCCAGGCTTCCCACTGCGAGTTCCACTGTTGCAATTTGAACATATGTAGAGCATATGACTTGTCTGTTTGCTTCCTTAGTCTCTGAAACGAAGTAATCTGTGTCTAGAACTAGTGTAGAGACAGGTGCGTATCCCCCTGAGATCTCAGAGTTTGACTTTGGTGCCCTACCTAGATGTATTCTCAGTAGTTTCACTTAATGAAAGGTTAGAGTGTTCTCTTTTGGAAAACAGCAAACAAGAGAAAGAGTTTCTGAGAATAGCACTCTCTATTTCGTAATCCCTGTACTACATATTCTCTCTCAGAGCCAGGATAGGCTAGGGTATGCTACCAAAACAACTATCTCCATAGTTTATTTCTTGCTTTTGTTCCGTGTTTATTTCAGGCTGTAAGGGTGAAAGAAGTCGCAAGCTAACTAATGATCCACCGTCTTATCACTACACCATCTGAAAGCACAGCCTCCCAGTCTATGGGGCAGGAGACAGAAAGCTGAAAATGTGTATGTCATTTTCTGTGTGTGTCAGTCCAGCCTGGAAACCTGTTATTTCCTCCCACAGTTATAGTGGTTTGAACAAGGCCCTTGGCCCTACCTAACTAGAAGGGGGCTTGGAATTTTGGGTGAACATCACCAACTTTGCCACAATCCCCCCACTCTTCTAGTCACTAAACATTTCTTTATATCTTTTTCCACACATATAACACATTTGACTCCTTACCAAATTAACCCAAAGTCTCATCCATCCAGGACATTAAACTCAAAGTCTGGGATCTCAGTTTGATGTTCTATAGTTTCATAACTTGTTTTAGACTGGAGACCTATAAAGCAAAAATACAAATCATCTAAACCTCTATACTTAAATTATACTATGGACCAGAGACAAAGTAACCACCATAAGCACCTTTATCTCCTTCAGGAAGGGAAGGAAAGAGAGACAAGCATAGATCTAAAGAAACCTGAATTTTCATTGGATGAATATTGTGAATGTCTCCTGCTTTGGATCAGGGAACATTTTTTTGTCTGTACCTGATTCTGTGCCCAAAAACTCAAAGCCCTGAGTTTGACACTCTGGAGTGTTCTTGCTTTTCCCTTCTCATTCTTGGACACATCTGAAGTCAGTATTTAGAAATCTCTTGTCTTTCTTGAGAGTTATATAGCTCTCGGAGAAAGTTGAAAGATCTAAGAATTGCTCTGAGTCTCAAAGACTTTAAAACTTAGCTCAAGTTCCCAGTTTCCTAGCAATACAATTCTCTCAAAAAAATTAGTATGTTTCTTGTGTATTTAATATAGATTAAAGTCAATGTCTATATTTGTTTATGACCCCCCACTCCCCTTTCCATTTGAGGGGGGATCTCTTAATACTAAAATAGTTTATTTTAAAAGGTGTTGCTTTAATAATCCTTGCATTTGTCAGTTAATTCCCTTTTTAGGAAAGATTTTACTATGGGGCATGTCTTCATCTTTGCCCTGTGCGATCTTTTTCATTTGGGAAGTTTTATCAGCAGGTGTGAATGCCATACCTATGTGATATTTGTCAAGAAGCTGAGTTTAAATTAGTCCATGTCTTTCAAAGATTCCTCAATTTTATTTCTTACTCTTTAGGGTCTCAAGGATATCTGCTCCTCCGATATTATAAGTATGAATTTCTGGAATCACTCTATTCTGTTTTATTTCTGCTTGACATCAGAACCATTCCTCCTGAGATGATGTTTTTCTTGTAATACCTTTCCAAATGCTCCCTGTAAACATTAGTTCCCCTGTGATATTTATTAGCTCGTATATGGATCATTAAAAATACCTCTTGACTTCTTTCCAGGCAACTAATCTCTCTTATTGTGATGCAGCTTCCATTTTCCTACCCGATTATGATCATGAAACCACAACTCTGATCCCATTTATTTGTTTAAGTATCTTCATATATAACAAGAAGAGTGTTTATGTAAGGGGTACACATTCTGTGCCAGACATGGTTTCATGTGTTGTCTCATGTAATCCTTGCAGCAATATGATAAATCATCACCCCATCCAACTTGTAAGTGTTTCAGACATAGAGAGGTTAAGCAACTTTTTCCATGTTAGATAATACTAACTGGCAGACCTAGCCTTGTGGTTCTGGATTGTGTGGATTCCAAATCTCATCTCATTCCCTCCCACTCTCATCCCTGAAAGAGTTAACATGATAGGTGCAATCCATAAACTGCAAGCAATTAAGCCAGCTGGAGTCCAGTGAATGGTTCAGATTTTACACACTATAGATAAGGTCTGTCTGAATTAAAATGTCTGAGTCCCAGGCACCTTGGTGTCCTTAAGAAATCACTGCAATTTAACACATCTTCTAGACATATTTAGAATGTCAAATTTTAGGCTTTTTTTTTTTTTTTTTGCTAGCTTTTTTTTCCACTTTCTCCTTAATAGAAATCTGGCAAGGATA
Organism: Panthera pardus; assembly: GCF_024362965.1. Taxonomy (NCBI): domain Eukaryota; kingdom Metazoa; phylum Chordata; class Mammalia; order Carnivora; family Felidae; genus Panthera; species Panthera pardus. Next base: position 106,548,029 of record NW_026526655.1, read on the forward strand.
AGTGTGGGTGAAATGAGGGAAACCTCTTTCAAGTGAGAAACTGCCAAGGACACCACACCTCAAACTACAACCTGGTGACCACATTATCAAAAAAGCCTTAATTTAAAGAACTAGTAGAAATCACACACAGGTGTTTATTTTTTAATTTTTTTTTAATGTAGCAATCTTGTCTTACTTTTTTTTCTCATTTCTTAATTCACACTGTGATACTTTTAGACTTTTTTTTTTTTAACAGGCAGTGCTGTTGTTTGGAACACTCAGTTCACACTCTCTCTTTTCCAGTTCTTTCACACTTCCAGAAAAACATTGCTTAAAACTGCCATTATATGTCTTAGATCTTAATGTGCTCTACCTTGTCTTTTGAATTTTAATCTCTCAGTGACTATCTTTATGAAAAATAAATGGCCCCAAATAAAAATTACAAAATAATCAACCAATCTGGGCTCACTCACAGTGTCTGAAATACAGTACACACATGTGATGTTTATAAATGAAACCAAATAATACGAGCCATGATTTTCTCAGTGATCACATCATTGAGCCATTCAGCCCTTGTTTTGCAACTAACGAGAACTGGTCATTTCAGATTTAAAAGTTTTGTTCTGGATTAAAATAATATAAATTTACAGAAAACATGGAATATTCAATAAACCAGAAAAATCCCATCACCTGAAGAAAAACACTTCCAGTTTTTATGTTCATATATTTTATAGTACTGTTTATATATAACTGCACATATGATGCATATTGAGTTTCTTCTTAACAGTACAAAATGGCATTTCTAAGATCTTCACAAGTATCATTGATGAATATCATATTCTAATCCATCATGCATTAATTTACTTAATCAATCTGCTATGGTTCTGCATTTATCTGTCCTTTATATTCTTGTGGGATAAAAACGACTCTGCCATGGGTATCTTTCTAGTGTTACTTCTTTACAATTTGTCCCCAAAATTGGGATTACGGGGTCAAAGTTTACTGATGTTTTCAAGCCTCCGAGTACACATTGTGAGGGTGTTTTCCAAAACATTTGTACAATTTTAGGGTTTCAACAGTGAAAAACTGTTAGTCACTTCACTCTAGCAAACACTGAGATTGATTAGAAAATCTTTCATTGATAACTAGTTTATAGTGAGCATATCTGGTGTATTTAGCACTTTGTTAAGTGCTGGTATTTTTAAAATGCTTACACGTACAATATCTCATTCAGGAAGACTTGCAAAAAAAAGATGGATAAGCTATTATTAGACTCTTGTGTAAGTGGAGCATTTGAGGCCAATTACAGTCAAATAAAATGCCTACGGTCAGTCAATGGAGGAGCTGAGAGTCTAGGTCACATTCTGCAACCCGCAGGCTGGTCCTTTTCTTTCTATCCCATCTGGCCTTGTCTGAATGAGTCCCTCTGTGCACTCGTGCAGACAGAGTGACACTTTCCTACAGCATGAGGACAGGTGCACGGCTTCCATTTAGCTACCATTTTTTTTTTCTGTCAAACACATCCATATGATGGGTCCCACTAAATCCTTTTAGATTATGTCTAGGGCCATATTGGTATAAAAGGCTGCTAAGAGCTGAGATCACTCTTTAAATTATTGGGCCATTTACAGAAAGAGAAAACTGAGGAAGACACATGTGCCAGATTCATTATCACCCAGTACACTGGTTCATGTTCATTCACTGTCAGTAAACCTACTGTGTACGTGAAAGGAGTATAGCACAAATCCATGTGTGTGCCCTAGCGCCTGGCAGAAAGACAATCCTACTGGTTTTCTCAGTTTCCCTCTCATATTCTTTCTTCTTTGGCCATACATTGTTATTCTGAGATCAGAAATATGCAATGAAATCTCACTTCTACCTCTCACTTTTCACAGCAGGCTACCTCATTTGCAGATTGATTTTATATCATTAGCCAGTGATAATTAGAATGCTAACATTTTAATTAATGTAGTCATCATCAGTTGTTTTCTTTTGCTCTATGATATCCATTGCTACATTTTGAACTTATTTTTTAGACCACTGATGGATATAACAACACTAAAGAAAATTTTCTAAAAGGAAAAATCTCACAATGTTTATTTTAGCACATCTATTTCAATGCTTGATTATTCTATGTATTATTTGTCCATATGCATAATATGCATATATTTATTAAATTTTGAAATTATGTTGTATGAATTTCCCTTCATTTGTCATGCAATTTGGGGTCCATGTTTTATCCATAATTATGGTTTGTAATGGTTGTGTGAAATTTCATTGTATGCATATACAAAGTTTGTTTGCTATACATCATATGGAATAGGGGGGTATTTATAATATTTTTTCACTCTTAAAAAGAAAGCTGTAATAAATATCCTTGTGCGTTTGTAGGATTCTAAATTGAGGAACACTTCCTCATATTAATTCTATATTGAGAAGAATCTCCCTAAGATCACTCCCAAAAAGTGACCTCAGAGGGCTACAAAGTGTATACATTTGGCAATTCTTGATGCGTATATCACAGTTACCTTCCCAGAGGACAGTGCTATTTCTATTGATTCTTTTTCTGACAAATTTTATTTAAATTCCAGTCAGTTAACACACAGTGTAATATTAGTTTCAGGTGTAGAATTTAGTGATTCAGCCCTCCCATACAACACCCAGTGTTCATCGCAACAGGTGCACTCCTTAATCTCCATCACCTCTTTCACCCATTTCCCACCCACCATGCCTCTGGTAACCGCTAGTTTGTTCTCTATAGTTGAGTCTGCTTCTTGGTTTTCCTGTCTTTTATGCCCTATATTCATATGTTTTGTCAATTTTTTCATATGAGTGAAATCATATGGATTTGTGTTTCTCTATTTCACTTAGCATAATACTCTCTAGCTACATCCACATTATTGCAAATGGTAAGATGGCATTATTTTTTATGGCTGAGTAATATTCCAGTGTGTTAGAGTGTGTGTGTGTGTGTGTAGTCAATGGACAGAAATGAACCCACAACTGTATGGTCAAATAATCTTGACAAAGGAGGAAAGAATATCCAATGGAAGAAAGGTAATGTCTTCAACAAACAGTGTTGGGAAAACTGGACAGCAACATGCAAAAGAATGAAACTTGACCACTTTCTTATACCATACACAAAAACAAATTCAAAATAGATTAAGGCCTAGAACTGAGACAGGAAACCATTACAATCCCATAGGAGAACAGTTCTTTCTTGATATGTCTCCTGAGGCAAAGAAAACAAAAATAAATAAATAAACTATTGAGATTTCATCAAAATATTTCTACTGATTCTTATAAAGCTTTCTGAAGCTGTAGACCATGGTTAACCCATTTTACAGTAGATTTAATTTTTTTTTAATTTTTACTTGTTTTTGTGAAAGAGACAAAGAGAGTGTGAGCAGGGGTGGGGAAGAGGCACAGAGAAAGGGAGACACAGAACTTGAAGCAGGTTCCAGGCTCAGGGCTGTCAGCACACAGCCTGATGCAGGGCTCGAACTCACAAACTGTGAGAGCATGACCTGAGCCAAAGTCGGATGCTTAACTGACGGAGCCACCCAGGTGCCCCATAGTAGAGTTTTAAAGTTGTCAGCTATCTAACATAATAAGGAAAGCCTACTGAGATATGTACTAGAGGAACACAAGTCCCTGTGTTAGGGTATGGCTTGTAGCAGATGATTCCTCTCCTCAACAAGTTCTTAATAAGGCAGGAAGATTTGATATTTGGTCTCTCTTTTCCAGTTCTAAATGGCAAAGTGGGGAAGAATCAGACTAGACTGAAGCTTTAAGTCAGGTCAGAGCTTTCGAGAGGTCCCTCGTTGTCTCCTTCCCCCACTTTCACTAGACTGATCCCCCAGGCTATTGTGACTCATAAGAGAAAGCCATCTCAAACTATATGTTTTCCTAACCTCTCACACTCTGAGCACAATGAGACTGGAGAAAGCCTGATAAGTATGTGAAGACTTCAAGGAACAATACACCCTCTTTCCATGAAGATGCTAGAACCTGGAGTAAACACCAAATCTTGCCAATTTGGTGACAACTATATACACAGTCCTTTATTTCCTAAGTGGGTTTTGAAGAAGAGATTTCTGTGGCTGTGTTTCCATTCACATATTTGTTTAAACATTCTTATATCCAGTCTATTTGGAATTCTGTAACATGTTAATTATCATGGAGTTTCGGGACAATAAGTGTTTGATTAGTCTTAGATAAAAGATCAAGTCCTAAGTCATTTCAGGTCAAAAGAATGTTTTGTGAAAACTAATGAGGGAAATCTCACTCAAAAGGACTCAGGAAGCTAGAAGAGAAAGCTGGAAGAGATAGCAGTGCCACTCAATATCAATTATGAAAAGATTGTCATTTACAGATACCAACAGAAGAATCATCAACAGGAAAGACTAATCAATCAATTGCTCCAACAGGATAAGATGTACATTGAATCTTCTACAAGAAATCCACTGATTCACTTGTTAAGAAACCATCATCTCTCTTAACTCTTGCTTTCCTCTGTGAAGTTTCATTCAAAACAACCCCTCCCAACCTCCTCCTTTTTCTCCATAAAATAACATTTCTTCCAGTGTCTGCTGGGCATGCCTATGTTTTTACCTTGGCTTGTTTTTTGCAAATTGCAATTCTCTTTCATTTCCAGCAGGAGGAAAGTTTTGCTGGTAAAATAACTCACTTGAGGTTAAAACGTGTTATGTAGTTAGAAAGAGTGAAAAGATCGGTAGGTTGTTCTTTGGAGTTTAAAATTTCTTCAAAGAAGTGAATTGATTCTTTGCAAAATCATTTTCATATTTGGTCAGTGTCTCTAGTTCTGTTGCCTTGGGAATTTAGGAAGTTAGGGAAAACATAGTTGGAATTACTTTATTTTTTGAGTAGCTTGCTGAACTAGCCAAACATTGGTGACCCTGCTCCCTTCCAGGGTAAAACTACTTTAAGCACATTTGAAAGGGAGGAAACCAAAAATATGGTTACAGATAATAAAAAGTTAACACATTCAAAAAAAATTTTTTTCCTATTTCTCTAGAAACTGCTGTTGGAATTTTGATAAGGATTGAATGGATTCCATATATTGCTTTCAGTAGTATGGACAATTTAACATTAAATCTTTCAATATATAAAAATAGGATATCGGGGCGCCTGGGTGGCGCAGTCGGTTAAGCGTCCGACTTCAGCCAGGTCACGATCTCGCGGTCCGTGAGTTCGAGCCCCGCGTCAGGCTCTGGGCTGATGGCTCGGAGCCTGGAGCCTGTTTCCGATTCTGTGTCTCCCTCTCTCTCTGCCCCTCCCCCGTTCATGCTCTGTCTCTCTCTGTCCCAAAAATAAATAAAAAATGTTGAAAAAAAAAAATTAAAAAAAAAATAGGATATCATACATTTGTTTGTGTTTTCTTTATTTTTATCAATGTTTTGTCGATTTCAGTATGTTAGTATTTTGCCTGCTTACTTAGGTTTATTTCTAAGTATTTTATTCTTTTTGGTGTTATTATAAATGAGGTTATTTTCCTAATTTTCTTTCCAAAAAACCCATTGTTAGTGTATAAAAAGGCAAAATGATTTTTTTTGTATTTTGGTTTGTAGCCTGCATCACTACTGAGTTCACTTATTAGTTCTAACCATGTTTTAAATTTTATTTATTTATGGAATTTTCAGGGGTTTCGATATATTAGACCATGTTATCTGCAAACAGGAACAATGTTATTTCTTTTGTTCTGACTTAAACGCTTTTTATTTGTTTTTCTTGCCTACTTGCCCTGGCTAGGACTCCCTGTATTACACTAAAAAGAAGTGATGAGAGTATGCATCCTTACCTGATTCCAGATCTTAGAAGAAAAACTTTCAGTTTTTTCACTACTGAGTATGATGTTAGCTGTGGGCTTTCAAATATGGTCTTTATTATGTTGAAGTAGTTTTCTTTTATTTTAGTTTTTGACGTTTTACATGGAAGAATGTTGAATTTCATCAATTTTTTGGCATCTATTTGGATAATCATGCTAGTTTTATCCTTTATTCTGTCAATGCAGTATATTGCGTGAATTGGTTTTTATATGTTGAAACATCTTTGCATCTCAGGGATAAATTCTACTTGGTCATGCTATGTGATCTTTTTATTGTGCTGTTGAATTCAGTTTCGTAGTATTTGTTGAGGACTTTTTCATCTACGTTTATTAAGATATTGGCCTGTAGCTTTCTTTTCTTGTGATGTCTTTGTTTGACTTTGGTGTCAGGTTAATACTAGCATCATAAGACAAGTTTGAAAGTATTTTTTCTTCTTCAGTTTTCTGGAAGAATTTGAGAAAGATTGCTGTTAATGCTATTTAAATGTTTGATAGAATTTATCAGTAAAGCTATCTAGTCCTGGACTTTTCTTTGTGTAAATTTTTTTAATACTGATTTAATCTCCTTACTAGTTATAGTACAATCTGTTTAAACTTTCTATTGCTTCAGAATTCCATCTGCTGGTTGAAGTTCCAATAATTTATTTATTTACTTTAAATGATCTAGTTTATTGGTATATTAGTGGTTATATTAGTCTCTTCTGATCCTTTTAATTTATATGGCATCAAATTTAATGTCTCCTCTTTCATTTCTGATTGTATTATTTCAGTTTTCTTTTTTATTTTTATCAGTCTAGCTAAAGGTTTACTAATTTTGCTTATCGTTTCCAAAAACCAGCTCAGTTTTATTGATTTTTCTATTCTCTATTTTGTCTACTTCTTCCCTTTGCTCTCTATTTTTACTCTGAATTTTTTTTAACTTCCTTTCTTCTACACTTTTAAAATTCACAGGGAACCCAAAGGATCTTGAATAGCCAAATCAACTTGAGAAAGAACAAAACTGAAGGCATCACAATATCTGATTTCATAATATATTACAAAACTAAAGTAATTAAAATATTATGATATAGTAGGATACTGGCATGATGACAGACATATAGATCAACAGAGCAGAATAAAGAACCCAGAAGTAAGTCCACACATATATGGTAAACCGATTTTTGACAAGGATGCCAAGACTATACAATGGGGAAAAGATAAGTCTCTTCAACAAATGATGCTAAGAAAACTGGATATGCACAAGCGAAAGAAAGAAAAGAAAGAAAGAAGGAGAGAAAGAAAGAAAGAAAGAAAGAAAGAAAAAAAGAAAGAAAGAAAGAAAGAAAGAAAGAAAGAAAGAAAGAAAGAAATTAGATCCTTATTTCACACCACACACAAATTCAAATCAAAATAAAGATCTAAATGTTAGACTCTCAGAAGAAACTGTAAAATTCTTATAAGAAAACATAGCGGAAAAGCTTCATGACATTATCCTTAACAATAATTTCATGGATAGGACACCAAAATCACAGCCAACAAAATCAAAAATAGATAAGTAGGACTAAATCAAGCAAAAGCTTCTGCATAGCAAAGGAAACACTCAACAGAGTTAAACGGCTTCCTGTAGAATGGAAGAAAAGATTTTTAACTGTATATCTGATAAAGAGTTAATTTCCAATATTTATAAAAAAATTCCTACATCTCAACAGCAAAAAAATGGGTTAAAGACATGAATAGACCTTTCTCCAAAGACATACAAATAGCCAATAGATATATGCTAAGATTCTCTGTCACTATTAATCAAATTCAAATCAAAATCATAATGAGATATCATATCACACCTGTTAAGATGGCTATTATCAAAATCCCTCCAAAGACAATAATTTTGATGACGATAAAAGGATATTGGAATTCTTGTACCCTTTTAATGAAACTGTAAAATGGTATATCCTTCATGTAAAATTGTATGGAGATTCCTTAAAAACTTAAAATGGAGCTATCATATGATTTAGCAGTCCCACTTCTGAGTATTTGTCCAGAAGAACTGAAATTATGATCTTGAAGAAATATTAGTACTCATGTTAAAGTGCTATTCACAATAGCCAAGATGTGGCAATAAGCAAATGCCTATTGACGAATGAATGGATAAATACACACACACACACACACACACACACACACACACACTGGAATATTGTTTAGCATTTAAACAGAAAAGAAAATTCACAGTATGTAACAATATGGATGAACCTTGAGAACATTATGCTAAATAAAATAAGCCAGCCACAGAAGAACCAACTGCATGATTCCACTTCCATGAGGCATCTAAAATGGTCAAACTCAGGAGTGCCTGGGTGGCTCAGTCAGCTAAGCATCCAACTTCGGCTTAGGTCATGATCTCACGGTTCATGAGTTTGAGCCCCGTGTCAGGCTCTGTGCTGACAGCTCAGAGCTTGGAACCTGCTTCAGATTCTGTGTCTCCCTCTCTCTCTGCTCCTCCCCTTCTTGTGCTCTATCTCCCTCAAAAATAAACATTAAAATTAATTAATTAATTAATTAATTAATTAAATGGTCAAATCAGAATCAGACAGTAGAATGGTGTTTATTAGGACCTGGGAGAAGGGGAAAATAGGGAGTTGCTAATCAACGTGTATTAGGTTTCAGTTACACAAAATGAGTTACTTCTAGAGATCTTCTGTAGAACATTGTGTCTATGATTGACAGCACTGTTTTGTGCACTTAAAATTTTATTAAGTTGGTAGATCTCATTTTGAGTGTTCTTACCACAATAAAATGAATAAAATTTAACAAATTTTACAATATTATCAGGTCATGTATTCCTATATTCTAATAGAAATATCTATAGTCTTTTCTAAGCCTAAAAGTAAAAATGGTCTACTTCAGATTACCAGTTTGCCTTCTGCATTCAAATCTCCCTTCTGAGTAATCTGAAATATAGACAACATTGACACATTTAACACTACATATACTATTTATTCCTCTCATTGTTTCTGTATTCATCCCAGGCACATCACATTTATTCTGGTTCAAATTTTCTCCAGCACATGGCAAACAGGCTCATGACTTTGGATCTTACTTTGGTTTTGCCTGAAATTCTGCTTTTGCTTTGCTTTTGCCTGAAATTCCTCCATTGCTCCCACAACAGACGAAGTTTTGCTCATCACCTCTGGATTCAAAAAAATCTATCTTGCTGAGTTTTAGGAAGGCAGAGTCCCTTTCTTCCTGTTCTGGCTTTCGCTGGTAAATTCATCATTTAGTATATATTTAGTGGTTGTGATGTCTGCCTTACTGTCCACACGTGGGAGTGTTCTGAGGGCCTAGAACATGGCATATTCATCTAATAGCTAGTGCAGCTCTCGTGTTGACCTAGCCCCCAGGAGGTGATCAATATGTTTGTTGAATGTATAAACTCTAAATTGTTTGGCTCCTCCTATCCACAGACCAAACCTCACAGTCAAAAGTTTAGAACTACATTAGTTATAGAACTACATCCTCAGGGCTGTAATGATACATCAAGAACATCAAACATGTCTATGGAAATTGCCCAAAAAGAAAATATGTGTCAGTGTCATGTTTTTATCACAGTCTCCAATGGTCTGGTGCTGTGCAGAATTAACTCACATAGGCAGAAATGGGTATAATTGCAAGCCATGATTGAAAGTCTTGAAAACAGACAGCAAACAGCCTGTCTTCCTAAATCCATCCATGCGGGGAAACTTGGTCTTTTGTGAAATAAACCAAAGTTACGAAAAGTCTTTAATTTCCTTCTTGGTTACAACACATTATTAAGTGATGCTATCATCTTCCCCTGTTTCCCTCTAACACATTTGGTTGGGGCTGGCTTTATTTTCTGTTTAATAGCAGAAAAAAAATGTCATTAAGGAGATATGCAAATGGTTCAAAGATGGTGAGCTGAAGTAATTAAAACCCTCCATATGAAAAGCTTGATCAAGATTAAATTGTATATATACTTTATTCACACATACCTTTTCCCCCAAATCGAATGTAATTTATCCAATCCTATAAACCTAAAGTTGAACACCAGCAATTCATAGACTCATGCTGCATCAAGTTCTCATTTTAATCCAATGAAAAATTGCCAGGAAACCGAGATGCGGATTTTGAAACCCATTAATCAGGTTTTTTGACAAATAAGAAGCAAAACAAAAGATGGAAATATCATTTTATATAGAATTCCAAGAATATAGTAAGAAACCAACTAAGGTTTCCTAAGAAACCAACTGAGGTTTCTCCATTCTCAATGCCGTTATGTACTAAATGCTTTCTGGGGTTGTAAAGGCAGGATGACTCTTTCCTAAACCAGGAAATAACATCATAGCAAGAAAAGATAGTTTTGTATTGGGAACTGGAGGTACAGAGTCAGTAAATTCTGAGCAATGGAATATCCTTGAGAAGCATTTGTCTAGTAAATTTAGCACCAAACTTTTGAACTTCAGCATCTATAAATCTAATCTTACCCAATCTCTAATCATTTTAGACCAAAATCACTGAGCTACAACTTTCTGCTTTTACTTTAAAATCGTCTTTAAATAAATTGCTTTCCATCTGTCTTTTTCCCATTATAAATTTTTAAGACAGACTTTATTATGCCAACTCATTTTGGCTGTATTGAAAACAAATTCTTTTTGAGGGTGAGGTATCATCATTCATATTCTGAAACTTCCTATTAACGCTTCGGAACATAAGCCAGAGTCCACCAGACACAAATTGTCAGACAAATGTCAAACACAGAAAGATTGCTTTGGCCATATTCTAAGGTCTTTTTCCCCCAGGGGAATATGATCGTCTTTGATAAGTAGGATCTTGATATCCCTACGAAGCTTTGCTATGTGAGTGAAACCGAGTGGTCCCAAACAGGACTTGCTGGAAGTTAAATTGTCATATTTAATGGCACCAAACTATGAATAACAATAACCATTTCATGAGCGCTTCAAGTACTAAGCATTGCATTTCATTTGGGATTTTCACAACCACCTTGTCCTTTGGCACCATCCCGTTTTTTAAAAAAAAATGTCAATGTTTATTTTTGAGAAAGCGAGAGAGTGCACACACACGCACAAGCTGGGGAGGGACAGAGAAAGAGGGAGACAGAGGATCCAAAGCAGGTTCTGCGGTGATAGCAGATGTGGGGCTCGAACTCAAGATCGCGAGATCATGACCTGCGCTGAAGTCAGTTGCTTAACTGACTGAGCCACCCAGGCACCCTGACATTCTCCCATTTTACAGTTAAAAAGATTTTAAATAATTTGTCCTTTCTATCATATGCCTAACATGAGATGAAATCTTAATATATGTCCAACATCCTGAACATGAAATCTCAAACCCATACACTGCTATTTCTTTGATAAGGTGGTAGATACATCTAAAGTGACAACAAATGTTCAAAGGAGGAGTACACAGTATCTCCTTGCAAGTATAAATGCATCTATGAAAAGTGGCTTGACTGACATTCGAAACCAAAGAACTACAAAATAGGAAACCACGAGTCACTTCCTTCAAAAAATTAATTAAAATTCCCTCCAATACCTTTTACTATCTCCTTTACCAGATAGCAAACCCTCAACCATTTTCCTATAGTCTGACCCTTAGCTAAATCACTTGTTTATTTGGAGACCACTCGTAGTTCTGGTTGTCTTCACCCTGGGCGTTCTTCACTCAAGCTCCTCAAACACACCCTTCTCCTCCCATCTCTCTTGGCTCAACACGTAAGCTAAGTTCTCTAGGAAACTCCGGGGCCGCAGGAAGAGGTCAAGTCCTCTTCTAGGTGTGAGTCTCCACTGTGTTGGATTTGTTTCCCTTGGCATGTAATTCAATTGTAGTTAGTTGTCAGACAGGGACAAAATATAGAACTTCCTCAATTTATTATGGGGGTATGTCCTAACCAAACGATGATAAGTTGAAAATATCATAAGTAAAAAATGCATTTAATACATCTAACCTACATCATAGCTTAGCCCAGGTGAACTTACGCATGCTCAGAATACATATATCAGCCTACAGTTGGGCCAAATCATCTAACACAGAGACTGCTTTATAATAAAGTGTTGACTATCTCATATAATTTATTGGATACTGTAGTAAAGTGGGAAGCGGGGTGGTGGTGTGGGTACAGAATGCATTGGTTATTTACCGTCATGATCTGTGGCTGACTAGGAGCTGTGGTTCACTGTCATTGCCCAACATCATGAGAAAGGATGTTACCACCTTATCTGCCTGGGGAAAATTTCCAAAATAAAAATGTGAAATACCATTTCTACTGAATATGTATCACTTTGGGATCATAATAAAGTAGAAGAAAATTGTAAATAGAACCATCTGAAGGCAGGAACTGTCTGTATATGAAATCATGAGTATCACGAGCTTTCACTGCTGTTCTCTGCCTGACACTTTCTGGATCTTTCCTTGTGTTGACCCAGGTGTTGGATGAGTCAATGAAATAGAGGAACTATAGAAGATGACAGCCACAGAAAGAAAGCGAAGAGACAGAAAGAGTATGAATTATTAAGTAAATGGGGAAAAATGTTTAAAAAAATGCTAAAAGCAAAATGTATATAGGAGTTTTTTGCAATTATGCAAGGTTGTAAGTAAGCCACAATAAATACCAAAATGTAAGCATACATAAAAACATGCGGTCAATAAGCAACAGGAATTTATGGGAAGAAAATCAAAATTTCTCAACAATCTCCAAAGATCAAAAGAATAGGAACCAATGATATTTTATGTTATTATAGTTTATATAATAAATACAATTATATTTTATTTTATTTAGGGGAAGTGAAACATTGTGAACATCCAAACTCAACTCATTTAACAGAAACATGTTTAACTCAATCTAATTAGCACCAATAAATCTACATATCCACCCCTCAAGGGATTCTTTTGTTAGTCAGCTTATCCCATGGTATCTGATATATCAAAGGGTCTTGATAAAAAAGAAAAAATCTGAATGGATGAATGAACAATATCATGTCCTCCAATGTATAGTGCATCTATACCTTGAATTCTATTCTAGTGTTGCACTTTATAGACTATATCAGGGGTCAGTAAAGAGTCATCTAGTAAATAACTTAGGCTTTGCAGATCTTATAATTTCTGTGGAAACTTCTCAACTCTGCTATTGTAATGCAAAGACAGCCATAGATAACATGTAAACAAATTACTGTGGCTGTATTTTAAAAGAGAGAAAGAAAGAAAGGAGAAAGAAAGAAAGAAAGAAAGAAAGAAAGAAAGAAAGAAAGAAAAAGAGAAAGAGAAAGGAAGCAGAGAGGGAGCAGGGAGGAAAGAAGAAAGAATTTATTGTAGACCCTAACATTTATTTATAGACCAAAAATTTTTGTAGACACTGGAATTTGCATTTCTTTGCAGCCACTAAAAAATGTAAAAAAAAAAAAAATCATAGTATGTGTACTGTTCAAACACAAACAGTAGACCTGCTTTGACCTATGAGCTAAGGTTTCCCAAACACTTGCCTATATCTTTTTTTGCTTGTATGCCAATCCTTTCTTAAGTTGTATATAGCTTTAGAGCAGAGCAGGTACTATCTTTGTACCTCCACTATCTAGTTATACATTGTAGAGATTTTTTTAAATAGGATACCAAATAGAGATCTTATGTGCATTGAATCAAAACACATTCCACTTAAATGAATTGATGTAACTAACTTATTACAAACATCCGTATATTAATAATTTTGAATGGAGAATGTCTTAAGTCATACATACATATTAACTTAACCTTTAAAATAGTTTCTTTTATGATAAACAGAGGAAAATTTGTATTTAACACATAGCAAGTTTCCCTGAAATTTGAAGGCATTTATCTTCATAACTGTGCCATAATTTCCTCAAAATCACAGTTATCCCTAATTAACTGAGTATGTGCAGTTCCTCATACAGGGCTAGACTAGAGAAGACACTTAGTAGATAGTGACTGATGTGACTTATAAAGAAAATAAAGATTAAAATGGAGCAATACAGAAAAAACACAGTCAAAATGTCTGTATCACTATACATATACGAAACCCTGAAAATATTTTTTTCTAAATTGCACAGCTTCAAGTGATAACAAAACTCTAAGTTTTTCATTGAAAAAGAGATCTGGCATATTTATTTTTAATAAAAATAAAAATAATTAAGATCATGGATTTTATTCAATGTGTTTGATCATAAACTTCTATTATTATTCTTGGTCATGCATGATTTCTTAATAGACATAATATCAGAGGTGTAAGGAAAAACTTAAAGTAAGTCATCAACAGATTTGGTTTTGTTCCTTTACCCTCTCTGGCATCCTCTCTCCAGGTTCCTCCAAATGAACAATAATTCAGCAACCTACGAAGTCCCCCACACTGCTGCTTCAAATCTGCTTGGGAATTTTTTCTTCCCACTAGTCAACACACCCCCTGCTGGCTCTAGGCTAACATTCACTCCACCTTATTAAAAACGCCAGTAAAAAGCAAATTATAGACGTTTGCACCGTATTTTCAGTGCTGATTCAAATGGAAAAGGGACAAAAGGACAGAACTGCTAGGTATTAGGTTACATAATGAAATAATCCTTTGAAATCAGCTCTTTCTCCTTCCAAATAATTTATTTTCTGAAAAATACACCTTTGGAAAATGGTAAAAGGTTGTAGGGGAGCTTTCACCATAGTGGTTACCGTGGATCTTATGTTCAGATGTCAGCCTGACTTACTTAAGCACCAGATGTGCACATGGAACGGAAGAGATCATTGCTGCTCTTCATTAATTTTCTTCAACCAAGTTAGAAATAGCAAGTTGGCTTTAGAGACAGCTATTCCCTCAGAGACAGAAACACGGCAGCAGTAACCCTAAAGAATTTTTTTAATAGTAGAAACCAATTTGCCAGTCATCTCTGAGATCAAATGAGCAAGTTAAGTACACACACACACGCACACACACATACACACATATACACACACAGGACTCAGTAGATTTATTTCATTGCCGAGCATTTGTGGCACTAGCAATGGCATGATAAACCTAAACTCTGGAATTGGAATCTCCGCGTTTCTGCTTAATAGCTTTGTGCTTTGGGCAATGTTACTCAAATTTCACAAGTCTTGGTATCCTTATCTGCCAAATGTAGCTAATGATACTTCCCTCGGAATTTTGCCATGAATTCTAAAAGAGAAAACAAAGTCACAATGCCTACTCAGGGTGATATTTAATAAATGTTCTATACTTCTCCAGAGAACCTAACTAGGAGTGGTTTAAATAATACAGATGTTTATTGTTCCACAGTAGAAGTAACTCAATATTGTAATTAATACCCATGACATGTCTCTACTTTTTGCCATGTCATTGTCCTGGCCATTCCCTCATATTCCCAAGATGTCTACTGGAGTTACAAAACTCATGCCCTCATAAGATACTGACCATGCTGCGGGGAAAGCTGCAGGGACAACAGGATTTGTATTAACACGCCTCTCCCTTTCCGAGAAGACAATCTCTCCATCCCCCTGAGTCTTATTGGTCAGAACAGGGCCACAAGGCAAGAACCAGAAACTCACTCTCAATGGGAAATATAATTGTAAAGGCTTTCTCAGGTCATGATTCCTTCACCAGACTGGATTGTTGTTTTTTGTTTTGTTTTGTTTTTGTTTTTTTGTTTCTTTTGCAATCAAGGCAGAAGTTGGAAACTTACATTTGCATACACTACCTCCCCTATCTAGAAATTGTGAGGGGTGTAAGAACCTTGAAGACAGGACCAGATCAGCTCTTTTCTACGGCAACTATTTAACCAAAAGGAAATGATACATGTCTCGGCACATCATCCTTGCTCAATAAATTAATGTCAGTTGACTGAATTATTGTGTTGCCTTTGAATAATGAATTATGTATATTTCCTGTAGAATGGATGGTCTTTTCAGATATTTGCATGTATTTTTACTCTATGGATGAACTGGCAAATAAAATGCATGAGAAATCCAGTGGTTAGGGGCTGAATAAATTGTCTTCTTAAAAAAATACATTTATTCATTTTTGACAGACAGAGAGAGACAGAGCATGAGCAGAGGAGGGATGGGGAGAGAGGGAGACGCAGAATCTGAAACAGGCTCCAGGCTCTGAACTGTCAGCACAGAGCCTGACGTGGGGCTCGAACCCACAAACTGCGAGATCATCACCTGAGCCAAAGTTTGACATTTAAGCACTTGACTCACCCAGGCACCCCTAAATTGTCTTCTTTGAACTAGGGCATAATATTTAGAACTTTTCTATATAACAACAACAACAACAACAACAAACTTTTACATGTATGATTCTTTCTATTCACCATGCCCAAATACCAAAGCCAGAAATGATCACACTTCACAATTTACGGATGTAGAAGCTGAATCTCAAGAGTATTTACTCAAGGTCTCATATCTGGTAAGCTGCAAAGTCAAGGCTAATGCTTGGGGTTTCTGATCCTAAGCTCAGAATACTTTCCATTAAACTCGAAACAGGTTTGTCTTGAAACATGATATATATCACAAATGACTTCTGAGTGATTGTTGGCACCACTTCCCTCAGAAAGAGCCAGAAATAAGTAAAGAGGAGACATCCTCTTTGTGACATACGTTCTGGATGTGGCATGGCTGGAATTATACAAATATACTTACATAAATACATTCAAAATACTTTTGAATTCCTCTCAAAAACTAAATCCAAGTTTTTGAGAAATATATGGCTAGGAAAAATTAACTATAAAGATACTAACCTAAACTGCATTCCTATTGATTTTTCCATATAACTGATATCTTGATTTACAAGGTAAATAAGCATAAATGCCTTCAAAGGAGACTCTGAATTCTGGTGCAATGGATGAAGAGGGGTGAGGGGAGGGGATGGGTATACCTTTTAAAAAGTTGACAAGGCTTTTTTATATCTAATATTATCCATTCATCATTTTTTTTTTACATTTTATTGACAGAGAGAGGCAGAGCATGAATGGGGAAGGGGGCAGAGGGAGAGAGAACCCCAAGTAGACTCCACACTCAGTGCAGAGCCTGATGTGGGGCTTAATCCCATGCCCTAGGGGTCATGACCTGAGTGAGTCAAAATCAAGTCAGATGCTCAACCAACTGACCCACTCAGGCGCCCCTCAAATATTTTTCAAAAGCCTCCATGTATGCTGAAGACTCCAAGTTGAATGTTAACTGATAAATTACTTCTGAGAAACTACTCAGAGTGAGGAAACCTTATGAAGAGAAACAATATAAAGGAATTGAAAAAGACTTCAAGAGAGATGCGTTAGCTGAATTTGGAGTGCAATGGTGAGCAAAAAGTAGCCAATTGGGAAGAAGCAGTCCACAGAAGGAAGAAAGAGTAGTATGTACCAACAGAACGACGTATACCAGCTGAAAAAAACATGTTTCAGGTGAAGGTATATAAAGGGTTTTTCTATTCATAGGAGATCGATGTAAGAAGATGGCTAGTTTTGATGTCAAGGATGAACACGGTGGTTACAAGATTGAGTTTGAGATGGAACAAGGAGACAGAAGTAGCGGGGAGAGGCTCAAGTGAATTGTTGTCAACCTTTGGCTGAGGTCCATTTGCCTTAATGGAAAAGCCAGCTCTTCTGTAAAAGTAGAATTCTGCCTTCATTACCCTAACATGTGACTTCCTGTGAGGGCAAAGGCACCCGACCTAACCCGAATTCAATAACAAGCCTCATGGCAAAGGGTGACTCAAATCCATTTACCCCCAAAGAGACAACCACTTCCTTATGCCAATTGCAAGTTTTCCTTCCCAGAGGAAGCAATCTTTGTCAACTTAAAAACACCTATAGCACTTATTATCTGGGCTATTTGGCACTTAAACATATGCTAATTTGTATTGTCATCTTAACTTTTTAAACATCTTACTCTCCCAAGTCATTTTTAGCTCCTCGAGAGCAGGAACTTTTTTTTTTTCTTGCCATTTCCTACACCCTACAGGTGTAGCATGGTACTGGCCACATGCTCTAAGGAGAAAAAATCAAAAACAAAAACAAAAAAAGAAAAAAAATTAAAACATTTTTTAAAAGAAGGATGAAAAGAAGAATATTAAATTAACTTTCTGCCACATCAATATTTTTAAGAACTCTATTTTTAAAGATATGAGTGGCAGCAGAAATCATCCTGCCATCTTTACAACAAACCATGAATATGTGAAACTGAAATAATCCAAAAGTACTGAGACGCACAACAGACTATGGTGACCAATGCAGAATCCTCTCTCGTACACGCCAGGTACTCATATGTCACGGTAAATTTTACCTATTAGCTCTATAAAGACAAAGGAAAAAAAGATGGATGGGTTTTCATTTTAAGGTGTCCTGTCAGTTGGGGCCATTAATTCTGTGTGATCCTTCAGATGTCAATATCTGTCTCCTCTTAGGATATCATCTGTAACATGGAGATGGTCAAACATAGCTGCTACATGCCTCACAGCAGAATTACAGAATCAAGGAGGCAAACCACCTGTTGAATATTCCAAGGCTAAGATGCCAGGGGATGAATGCTTCTTTCCCTTCCACTCTATTAAAAGGAAGGAAGTGGGAGGGCCCAAGGGAAAATCGAAGGGACATGAACACCGAATCCTGTCCACTTCATTTCTTTTTTAAGATTTCAGATATGCGTTTGTCTTGAGAAGATGTTCCGATTTATCCTTCTAAGATGCAGGCATCTGAGGGTTTCAGTGATCCATTTTTCCTCATTTCCTAGGAGCAATCAATCTGCTCTATCTATGCATCATTTTTAAGCTTCTTCAAAGCAAGGTGTTCTGCAAGTATGAGTTCTATATCAAGCAACATGGGGGATAAGGGACGATATTCAGCTTCCACTCCAGCATTTGAAAGGTGGATTTGTCAGACTAAAAGGTTGACGAAAGAATTTCAAAAGGTAAATATCAATCTGGCTGAGAACGGTTTTAACAGTGATTAATATTCTACAGCTAATAAAAACGTGTTGGCAAAATGCCCCCAGAAGATGGTATTGTTTACACTATTGTCTAAGAGGAACAGCTGTTTACCCCTGAAATGTTAACAAATCTTAGACAAATGTCTGCTGTTTCAGGCTCAAAGTTGCTCTGAGAACAGGTGTATTTGAGAGAGAGAGAGGAAAGCTACAACTGTAAATAGCACTTTAAATTAGGTGCAATTTATATACTATACACTAGGATTGCATGTGAACATCTAAATGCAGAGTTCCAATATTTACTAATATCTAGAAGATTATTCACAGTTTGGGGGCTTCCCGTAACAAATTTCCCTAATTGCCTTTTAATATATATTTCAAGCACATTTTATTGATCCAGATAGATTCAGTTTTAAGTCACTGAAATAGGAAATGAAGCCCACATCTTTCATAATTAAAAGAAAATATTTATTTATGTAAATATTTTTTGGAGAGGTGTAGAAGATGGGATGATGTCGGGGAGCGTTAAACTCTGTGAATAAAAATCTGTACTCTCTGGGTATCATATTCCCATTTTTAAAAAGAGAGGTCTTATGGAGCAAGGGGAAATCTCACCCACGGCTAGTGGGGGAAGACATATGAATTGCTAACATCATTTTACAAAGCAATGAGAGATACCTGCTAAAGCTGAAGATAAGCATTTCATAAGATATGGAAATTCTACTCCTAAGTACATATTTGAGAAAAAGTAAGAGACGGGTATAAGAGTGCATAGTTCACATTGAGAAAAAACAAACAAGCAAACCTGGAAATAGTCTGTAGGTTCATAAGCAGAACAATTAACGACTACGTTGTGGCTTATTTATAAAATGAAATATAATACAGCAGTTAAAATGAAAGAATTAGCACTACATATATCCAAGCAAAGAAATTGGAAAAATATAATGCCGAGTAAATTGCAAGGTGCAAAATGAAACAGTATGATACCATTTATATATTGATTAAAGGCAACCAAAGTGATACCATATATTGTTTAGGGATGTAAATATGTGTGGTAAATGTATAAAAACACAATGTATGAGAATGAGAATAAAAGTGTTTACCTTTAGATATGGTAGGAGATAACTGGGATTAGACAAGAATGCAAAAGCAACTTAAATTATATTTGTACTATTTTATTTCTTCTAAAAACCGTCTGTTAAAGAACATACAAGGCTGGATAATGGTGCCTATTATTTTCTACACTCTCCAGTATTAAATTATCTACATAGGTGTTTTAGAACCTGAAATACTCAAAGGCCACAGATTGGGTGGCAGCACTTGGGACACTCAGTAGGAGAGGCAAGACCGATCAGCTTGACTTTGGGCACCAGCCCCCTCCTTACTCCTTACCCACCAGGGTAGCTTCTTGGATCACTTCAGCTTTGATGTGTTGTGACTCACCATCTCCTGGAAATGGCCGTCCTTCCACAGGTAAAGCCTGTGCCGGAGAAGTCTTCCGGTTGCCCAAGAATCTAGTAGCTGGCACAGTTATTTTCAATTAGAAGCTCAGAGACAAGAGCATCATTGTAAGTTACACGTGAAAGGACCCCCAGAATTCTCTCCTCTCTATGAAAATGATGGTGTCACAAATCGAATTGTTATTCAACTCCCTTTTAGTATTCCGAAGATGTGAGCAGAGCTCTAACCAAAAACCACAAAGTTAACCTTAGGATTCATGCAGAAGCAGCCTAGATGCTGCTGCAGGAGGGAGGATGGGGAGGGAAGGGGAGACATCAACTTCCTCTGAAGTGACTCTACCCCTAACTTGATTGTAAGCTTCACATAGGAGAAATCGTTATAGTCCCTCATTTTGTTAAGGTTTGGCAGCTCTCTGACAGCTTCCAATAAAAACAAAATAAATTGATTTATGGTAAAGCAGGAGAGTCCCCAGATACAAACCAGAAGCCAAAGACAGAACCAGGGTTTCTCATAAGCATCCAGGAAGAAAAAGAACTACTCTTTACCTCCTCTGAAATTTAAATCCCTCAGCGGGGGTGGGGGGATAGGGTGGGGGGACGGGGCCAGGGTGGGGTGGCGTGGGGTGAGCGGGCGGGGGTGGGAGGCTCAGATCTCCAATCTTCGGAGTCAACCGGGGCCCCCACCCTGACTCTCCCTATTACCACACATAATTTCTGTCTCCCTCTCTCGGAGACCTAAAGCCCGGAACATCTTACAGTGGTCGCCCCAAGCTCCCTGCCAACAGCATGGAGGGTGTGTGTGTGTGTGTGTGTGTGTGTGTGTGTGTGTGTGTGTATGTGGCCGCCCTGAAAGTGCGAGCTGTGGCATCCCGCGCGGGGGTCACAGAGCAGGGGGCGCGGACCTGACATTAAGTCGCTACATCAAAAACCCCAACACCGCCCATACCCGTCGGCCTTCCTTAGTAGGAAGCAACCCCGGGGGAAATCCTTCAAAAATTCAAGTCTTCCCTCTCCCCTCAAAATAGAAAAAGAAAAGAAAGAAAGAAAGAAAGAAAGAAAGAAAGAAAGAAAGAAAGAAAGAAAGAAAGAAAGAAAGAGAAAGAAGGAAAAGGAAAAAGAAAAAGAAAAAGAAAAAAGGCATGTCGTTAGCTCCTTGCCAAGCTTTCCACGGGAAATTCGCTCTGGCCGCTGCATTCTGTCTTGCAACTCCCTGCAGAATCCCTAGGGCAGCGGCGTTCTAGGAAAACGTGGGGGAAAGGTCAGCGCCTCTGCTCCTCCCGGGCGGGGGCGGGGCGGGAGGGTGCGGAGGGGAGGAGAAGGGAAGGGAGGGGAGAGGAGCGCGGAGAGCGCTCGCGGGAGAGGGGCCCGCGGCCCCCGGGGCAGCCGGAGCGCACGGCCGCCGCGCGGGGCCTGGAGGACCCGCCCAGGCCGCTCTCATAGGAGGGCGCGGGGCGGGCCTGGCCGGGGGCGGTGCCGCGCGCCCCGCTCGCCTATAAGGAGCGGCCGGCCCGGGTGCGGATCCCAGCGCCGGCGGCCGAGGTGCAGCGGCCGTGCGCCCGGCTCGCCGCCTGCTGTAGCAGCGGGGCTCGGCTTTGCGCCTTTAAGGAGGGGGAGCGGAGGGCGAGGCGGGCGAGGCGGGCGAGGCGGGCGCGCACAGCGAGCGGCAGGTGCGGGCCCCGCAGCTCCAGCCGCAGCTCCAAGGCAGACCCCGCTGTGCTTTCGGTGGAGCTTCTGGACACGGGATGGAGTGAAGCAGCGAGTGGCTCTCCTTGGGGGGGCGGGAGGGGGCCAGGCGGCGCGCAGGAGAGAGGACGACAGGAGTGAGAGAGAGAGAGAGAGAGAGAAGGCGCAGCGGCAGCCGCGGCCGGCGCCTGCGAATTTGGGATCCGACTGGGAGGGACCGCTTCCTCGGGGGAAATGGATTCTGTACCACGGCTGACCAGCGTTCTCACTTTGCTGCTCTCCGGCTTGTGGCATGTAGGATTCACGGCGACAAATTGTGAGTACCAGGAGCTGGGAGCGGGTAGGTGAGGTGGGGAACGCGAGCGTGGGAGAAAGACACTCAAGTGTCCACGCGTGTTCAGTTGTGCCTGCCCCGAGCAGAGGGGAAGGGGGGCGGGGGTTGCTGATTGGTGTGGTTCCATCCCTCAAACCATCCCAAAAGTTAGCTCCGATGAGCCAGCCCCGCCGGGTTGCCTGCCCTTCTCCCCGAATCGCAAAGTTCCGGGGAGAAGGGAGGGATCGCCTTCCTTTAGCCTCAAGCCAGCTCCGCGTTCTACGCCTGCCTGGTGTCTAAGCAGAGCTTTTCCTGAGAAGGGCCCCGGGTTCAGATCGTAGGCACCGAGGGCTGTGAGCTCCCCGAGATACAGATGCTCCCGGCTACCGCGCTGGGTGATAGCGGTGACAGTCTCCGAATGCGGCTGCCTGGGATTTGCAGTGTGCCCACTGCCTCACGAGACGCGGCTTTCAGCTCTCCCCCAGGCAGAAAGCTTCAGCTGGGGTATCTCGCAACCGAGAGGCACCGGTTTACTGGGATTGGGAGTTTTGGCCTAAGAGTCGTGGCCCAGTGTAGTCAAACCACAAGATCAATGGCTGCCCCTGTTCCAGAAGGAAGAGCTTTTGATGCACACTCCACCCCCAAAATCTTTGTGCCAAAGAACACATAATGAGTATGCACTAAGTGTACCCTCTGTCGTCCAAGCTCTAACCTCAGCAAGTGCAGGGCATTTAATTTAATAGGCAGGAAGGCTGGACACCTGGGGATCCGCCACCTGCACTGTGTATTTAAAGAACCCAGTTCGTCAAAGTTGAATAAATCGCTGGAGCCATCAGAGGTTCAAGCTCAATTGCTCAGCTGCCTCTCTAGGCAGAGAGAGGGAAGTTTTTCCAGCTTGGGAACTCCTAAATGAGAAAGAACGCAATTAAGCCATCTGTGTTGTTTCCAAAGATGGTTTATCAAGGTTCCTTGAGTTTCTGTGCTTGCTCCCCTCTCTGCTAACCCGGCCAGGAACCTCAGAATTGCTTAAGCACGTTGGGACATAACATCGCTGTTAGAGAAAGATGGGAAGACTACTTAGTACTTGTCAATCCCCCTATATCACTCCTCACCCTCTTAGGTCCAAGAGGACCTTGGGTAAGAGGTACTCAACCCAGTGTTGCATCTCAAGGGAGGACATTTAGACAAATGTTGTTTACTGGAAATGATCCAAAGCAGAGCCAGAGTCTCTATCTGTGATTGGAAGTTTTGGAGACTCAGAATCCATAGTTATAAGGTATATGCCTTATAAAGACTTTATGAAAGTTTGTATTCTAAAGGAGGGCTAAAGAGGTCAGTCTCTCTAAAGGGAGGAAGGAGCCAGAGGGACTTAGTTTAGAAATCATTTCAGAGAATAGAAAGAAAATGGTTAGAATCTGATGTTTCTTTTTTCCCCCTCCTCCCTCTTCCCCCCCCCTCCTCCCCCTCTTCCTCCTCTTCCTTCTCCTTTTTCTTCTTTTAAGTCAAATTGTTCCCATGGTGCTTTAGAAAAACATCTAAGTGGTTTAGTTAGAGGAAGTTAGGCATGATGCTGAGTTAGCCTGTCTACCTCCTAAAACACTAGAGGTCAGTATTGTCCTAATGATGCAAAGGTGTAGCCGTGAAATGGCTCTTTTTCCTTTAGCACATTTACTTCTCTGGAAATAGTGAATATTTTGAAGATCCACAAAGGTGGGGTGAGGAATAAGGGCGAAAGAGGTAGAACATACTCTGTAGGAATGTGGTTTGGGCTTCCTTATATAGCACCTTTTCTTAAGAGCAAAGGAAAAAAAAAATAAGTTGCAGAATGCCATTTTCTGTAAATTAATTGAATTATGGTTAATATGTTGTAATAATGCTCATGAAACCTACATGGCGTGGATTTAAGGCTCGTGCTTACTGATGCAGCAATAAAGCTAATTCTTAACATTGAAAATGGAACTTTGTGATAATGAGCTTTAGTATTTCATCAGGTGACAGTTTGATTTCCCTATTTCCAATCAACATTTCAATTGAAGGCACACTGCTTGCTAAATATTTGGGGGTCGGTGTTCTCAAAGAATGATACATGTTTTTTATCATGCCGAACAAAATGCGTTAATTCAATAGAATGGCAGCAGAAAATTGCCTCTCAAATCAGTGTATCTTGGTGGTCTTCAGAACCTGTGTTGCAGAACCTCCAAGGAAAAAAAAAACATTAACATTCCACAATTCTCCCAGACTTCAATTGTGCACACACTTTATCCATTAAATACAGGGCTTTGATTTACTATTTATCTACAATCCATTAGGAATTATATGCATATACTGAGGAAGATAAATCTCCTAATAGTCAATTTGTGTAAGTATATAGGTTATTTGGAGAGTTTTTTTCAAGATTTTTTTATATTTTGAAGTAATATTTTCCCTCATTCATGACAGTAGCCCCCAAAATGGGGTATTTACCCAAGATGCTAAATGGTACCTAAGAATGCCTGTGAACTTTGTTCAAATAAAAACAACTTTTAATTGTTTACATTATTCTAATAATAATGTGTTGATATTACTAGTGTGTGTAGAATGAGTGTGTGTGTGTCTGTGTGTGTGTGTGTGCATGTTTAATTTTCTCATAATCTGACCAAAACTTGGGTGTTCATCTGTAAGAGAGAAATGAATGCTTACCCAATTATAGATTTTATAAGTTTCTAATTACACAAAATTAAAATAAAGTCAGGTTAGAAGGCCAGCTACAGAATAGATATTAGGAATCTGTGCGGAGAACATAATTACCAACCAGTAATAAAAACTCTGGAAATTCCCCCATTCCAGATTTTCAGGATATTAAGTAGCTACAACATCTCCTTTGGGTTTACCCTGAGGGAGTTAGTTAATTTCGAATGTAGCTATGATAGACCAGCGTTAAATGAAAAACCATTTTACATATAATATCAACTCCTTTGACACAAGAAGAAACGATGTGACTTGCTGGTGTTCGAGTGAAAGTAGGAGTTTGAAATGCTGACGGGTTCTAGCCCTGGTTATGCCACAGCTAACAGGTCAGACGCCTGTCCGGTTATGCAACTTTCCCTGTACTCAGGCTTGGGTATAAAACAGCTATTGACATGCGTTTCTTCTCCCAAACAGAACAGCAGCTCAATATTTTACTGAGAAGATTCTTCAAATATTAGGTATGTTGAAAGACTATTATAATAGAACTTGCACTCAGAAGATAAAAGTAATGCATGGGATACTCACAGGGTCACTCTTCGTTCTATTTTTAACAATCGTCAGATGTTATGTGATTATGACAGCCTTAATTTTGACCCAGTAAGTCACTTTGAATGACCCTCAAGCATCTTACCTGCTGGTGCTACATACCAGGTTCAAGGAGATAACAGCCTTGAGAAAGAAAGAAACAACTCTTTATCCTCTGATGATGCCATTCATCACAGACAGAACTTCATCTAAAGTATCCTAGGACGTCACTCCTATTCATAAACATCTTCAAGTAAAGAGGTGCGATATACTTTGAGTGATCTGAAGCTTCTGCACAAACCCAGTCGATAGGTAAAATTATAAATAAACAAAGATCAGGCTGACTTTTTCCAGCAGGAGAGTGTTTGAGGTGTACTTTTGTGGCATTTACAGTCAGCAGAAGTAAAGGAAGCACTACAAGGGTGATTTGGAAGAGTCCTAAAGATTTTCCCAAGGTTGAACAGGCTAGGCTGATCTTTGACAATTCATGTGAACTCTCTTTCCCTTCAACCCTTAGAGTCCCCATCTCCAAACCAGATTCATATTTTCACCATTGGAAAATATACCTGAAAAACTAGAAGAGCAATGTTCACACCAGGGTATTATGAGAAAATTGGTTTCCATTCGAATAACCTCACCCCAGCCCCTATTCTCATTCAAATGAATAACTCTCCTCTAAATTGACGTTTTCTTTCTTTTTCATTCCACCTCTTCCCAATTGCCTTTTCTTTCTTTAGTAGGACCCGTTTTCCTTTTCTACATCATTTTACTTTTCAGTGCCCCTTTGTTACAAAACAAAGCAATGTGATATCGTTTGAAATGTTCCTAAAAGCTTTCACTGGTGATCCAAAGCCCTGTAGCTTCTTTGCCAGAACTCTGCTGAAATATGGCTAGAATATAGGATGCTAATTATCCCTGCCAGTTAGGAAGATGGGGAGAGGGTCCAGTTACCACAAAGATCATAATAGAGTCATCGTTCACTCAATGAGACTTTGTCCTGAAGATTCTGTGTACTCACTTTGAGCCAGTAATAGCATTTTTAATACATTAGGGAAGCTGTCTTCATTCATCAGATCTCTGACACCTTCTGGCAGGTGTCCTTGTAGAGGTTATTGACTTATCCTAATGATCTTGGTGTATTAACTGAAGGAGTTGTATCGAATGATTATTAAGGTCCTATCTAGTCCTAATGTATTTTTGTCTTTAACTCCTGATGTTGCCTACTGGTCATTCCATTTGGATGCTTCTGTGATGGCCATGCTGAAAATTGTTAAGCAATTATATTTAGAATAACAACATAATAGGTTTTAATTCCTACTAACTACGGTGCACTTCGTATCTCTCACTTCATATGCTGTGTCCACATAATTTGGCAAGGTAGCACAGCTAGGTAGACTTTATTAAATCCAGTTTACAGATGAGTGAATCTAAGGTTAATAGAAGTTAATAATTTTCCCAGGATCATAAAACTAAGCAATGAAAAAAAAAATCAGAATTTGGACCTGTGTCTATCTCCAAAGATCAGACTCTGCAAGCTATGAAATTAATTCCCGTGCATTCAGTTGGGGGCTGTATGTGAGTTGGCAAGTTGCCTTGGGATCCCTATGGTTAGGTTAGTCTCCATAGCTCTATCCATAGTAAAGGGCAGGGAGGGAGCAGTTTCCACCACAGCCAACTCCTGAGTTATACACTACAAAAAAAAGAAAAGAAAGAAAGAAAGAAAATTGGAATCTAGATTTGATGCTAGATCCCAAACATCACAATGGTCAAATATAAGAGGCCTTATAGCTGGATGAGCACCAGATGCTTTAGTTTTCTTTTAAAGTTTCAATAAAAAACTGGATAGAGGAACAGCATAGCCTTGATGAAGACTTGTAAGCACACACACACATACACACACACACACACACACACACATACACACACACACGCTTTCCCTCTACTGGGTCAAGTGCCCCTGGGTATGACTTCTCATATTTCCACAACACTTCTGTTAATCCTTGTCTCTCCACATAGGTGCACGGTTCCCCAATTATCGTATTTCATTTGAATGTCTATATTCAGTACCTAAAACATTGGCCGAAGGAATGGATGAGAGAATCAGTGAATGGTTTCCAACTAAGAATTTGAACAAAAATTCTTCTATGGTCCTGTTGCTAGAGTCTTTTAAAATGTATTTGGCTTGTTTTTTTTTTTTTTAACTGGCAAGTATTACTTATTATTATTTTGGAAATGGTAAGAAGACCTGACCTCCGTACCGAGTTTGAGCTAATTTTATTAACTTGCTTTTGCAATTTTAATGAACATTTCCTATATAAGCTGGAAACATACAAATATATAGCCATAAAAATCTTTCTTCATAGCCCAGGGTTCAGTATAAAAAGGAAAAGTTTGAATGCTATTTAACAGGATTTTAGTAGTAAGTTACTGGAAGGATTTTATTTTATTGCATACTGACCACATGACCCCCAGAACATTGTCCTGAGCCTCCAATGTCACCCCTCTAAGCTGTGCTTGGAAGAAGCTTGAAGTGTTAATAGTTCATATATGTCACTCATTTGAAAAACTTATTGAAGAAATGTGTCCCAACTGAAGGCTCTCTTTCCTAAACTCAGGTTTTTCTAGAAACCAGAGAAAGTAAGATGAATAAGAAAATATAGTCTATGATCTCAAGGAACTTTGCACACGGGCAGCCAGAAAAATAAATCTTTAATCACGTCAAAGTGATAAGTGCTAGAGCAAAGATAAGCACAACGTGTAATGTGAGAGACGAAATGCACATCTCGAATTGACTGGGGCATCAAGGCAGGCTCTTGGAGGAAAGAGACTTAGAAGTTAAGACTTCAACAGAGTCAGATTTCACTCACTGGAGAAATGGGGTGGGGGGTTGGGGAGGTTATCACAAGCTGTTTGTATGAAGGCTTAAGAGTAAGGTTTATTTTTGGTGACTAATCGTGGGAGCAGGCTCTAGGCAAATGGACAGAAAAATTGAGAAATCGGTAAGCAGGGAGGGGAGCTCATCTTTGCCATTGAAGCTGTGAAGCTTCATTGAAGGATTTTATATATGTAATTCGATAATACAGAATCAGGTATTTTTTTTTTTTTATCACTGTATGAAGTGTAGACTGGACTGGGCCAACACTAGCGGCAAGAAAACTAGGTAAGAGATGATCACGGTAACTCAGGTGATAATAAATATGAGCCCAAAGAAGGAATTTTCAGAATCTGTAGAGGTCACAAAGAACCAGAAAGCAAGCAATGGCCAAGCCCATTGAAAACATAGGGATATATGAACTAGTAAACTCGCAGAAGGCACAGATTTGTGGTTAAAATGTATTCTATAACTGCTTCCATTGTTTTTGACAAATGAGAGCTATAGATGCTAGAAAAGGTGCTCTGTTCTCTGAAATGAAGTTCTTCTCTGGGAATACCAAACGACCATATTCTCAGAGCAGTATATTTCATATTTGCATGACACTCTATAGCACATGCTGTCTGTATCCATCATTCTGATGCATCTTGTAGTCTGTAAATTACGCTGGATTTTGCCAGCAGAGTGAGAACTAGTCATTAAGGAATGTGTAATTAAACCTCAGTGTTTCTGTTCTTGATCCCCTTCTGGTAGGGGAGGGGGTAAACCAGAGATCATGGCTATGATCAGTGGCCGCTCTTTGGAAAGAGAAACAAAGGGAACTTGGGTGTACCACCTTGATTTGCTATCATTGGTAATTGATTTGCTGGCATAAATTCCATGTCTCTACATTTCTAATTGCTTTTGTGCATATTCTTGGGGGTTGATTAATGCCATCTGTTCACTGGATCAGCTGAATTGATTGAGTTTTAAAGGATGACAACAGTAATGTTGAAGAGAGGGAAAAAAACGAAAGGGAAATGCCAAAACACACTCATGATGTATATTATTTTTAACTATCCACCTTTGGAAGCAGAAATATCCCTTTGAAGATGGTCCAAGGCAAATAGCAGTCTAAAGGAATTTGCCTAACAGACAGATGCTGGTAGGTGTTTGTCTAGGCCACTGTTTGCTGAATATACATGTTCACTTCTCTCCCCCTCCACCCCCTTGCCCCTTCCCTCTCTCCCTCCCTCTCACTTGCCCTTCCTCTGTTTCCCACTCCTCTCTGTCATGTGGCCATGCATTTTTGATATTACGATTGGCTCTTCCCTGAGCTCGTGATTGTGTTAAGATGTGAGAAGGGGGGGAGAAAAAAAAGTCTGTTATATTCTAGCATTTCCTTGTTATAAACTACGTGGGCACAGTCACCAAATGTGAAGCCTCCCATTAAGGCCTATTCTAAGGTCAGGCCTGACAGGGATCTGCCTCCCACAGGGCATTTGGGAAAGCCCACTTGATTCCAACACCCCCTACCCATCTGTCCCCAGACAGTTCTTCCGCCAACTCCATCAGTGCCCTGAATCTGTAAATACAGGAGAAAGCCTTTCAATGCACGGAAATAATCCTTAAGACACAAAGCCCCGCTGGAGAGAAAATATAGGGATGTATATCTATGCTGATCTATACTTCATGGGGAAGAACAGACTTTTTCCTGAAGAAAAGTTAATAGAAGAGATGGTGCTGGATATCTGAAGAAGAGAATGTTCTGAGTGGGGGAGGGGCAAGGAATGGGAATGTTCAAGGTGTCTAAGAGAAGTGTTACCAACTTCCTGGTTTTGCCCAGGACCTGTGATATTCCAAGCAGGTAGGCAATGGGGCAGCAGTGAGGGAGATTGGGAGGGGTGTATGTCATAGAGTTCTGAGTTGATTTAATTCTCACTCAGCGAACATTTCCTATGGATACTAACATGGACCTTGTAGAGTTAGTACGAGGATAACGTGAATTACTCTATACAAAATGCACATGATGTGGGAATTGATAGTTAAGCCTGTTATTATAATTACGAATGAACCTCAACATGGATTCTCTCAGGATCAGTTATAATACAAATCAGGGCAAAGATGTTTCCATTCTCAGGCAAAGGCAGAAGGGCTCACACTCCCTTCATCAGGGTGAGCAGACAGCTGAGGGATTGGTAAGGCAAATAAAAACTTGTTCTCATGTTAACTCCAATGTCAAGGGGACTGTGGGGAGAATCTGTCTCCACCTGACAGAAACATGACTGTTGGGATTCCTTACGTGTTTCCCGAGCTCCTTCAGGGTATGACCACAGCTTCAGGGCCATGGCCAGTGAACCTGCTTGCTGAAAAGCTCACAAAGAGAGCCTCATGGGAGAGTGGAACAGGGATATCCATCTAGAAAAAATGAGCACATCCCTTCCAGAAAAGTGAGCAGAACTTTACAGATAATATCAGCATTATGGGGGGAAGTGACCTTGATCAGACCTTGAGAAAAACTGGTAAACCTGGGCAGGAGTCATGTGAAGTATCCCCAGTGTCCAAAGCCCTCTGTTTATAGGAGGGTCGGGCAGGAGGTTAGGAGAAGCTTCCTCCCGTACGCTGCTGAATCCTGTATGGGGTAGATAATAGCAGATATGCTCTTGTTAACATTAAGTTATAAAGTCAGGTGCTGGTACAATGATTGGTGAATCATAAATGCTTCTTCCATTTTCAAGTGAATTATTCACTCATTCATTCATTCATTCATTCAAAAAATATTTATGAAACATCTGCTGTGCATTCATTTCTGTGTGCATTCCTAAAGCCTTTGGTTCACTGACTGTCTGTGGATGGGGGGTTAGGATTGCTGTCCATGTAGTGCCAGAAACAACAACAAAACAAAACATAACAGCAAAACATAACAGTGTTTCTTCAAAACAAGGCTGTGGCACCTTGTACTCCACTCTGTTCTTGATCAGTTTATTAAACAGCCTTTCCTGTTCCTAGATCGTGTCTCTCTGCTTCTTGTCTTCGGTGTTCCTTCCCCTTGGCCCCAATTCACCTGCTTCTTAATGCTCCTTCCTTTTTGTCTCCCCTTGTCCCATCCCTCCCTTCCTTACGTTCTTCTACTCTTCTCTTCTTCCTTTCTCTGCTCCATCTCTATTGCTACCTTTTTTCATCCTGCCTTGTCTCAATCAACATTTAATAAATGGCTCGTTATTGTGTTTTGTGGCTAATGCTAACACTTTTCAAACTTTTCCACTGAAGTGCCACTCACCGGAAAAAAAAGAAAGAAAGAAAGAAAGAGAGAGAGAGAGAGAGAAAGAAAGAAAGAAAGAAAGAAAGAAAGAAAGAAAGAAAGAAAAAGAAAGAAAGAGCCTGAAAACCCAGGGGATCCTTGATTCTGCCCCAAGTAGCCACTGAAGCATGTAATTTCTTGAATTTTTGTCTTAAGCTCTCAGACATTTGCATTCTGTTCTGCATTATAGCCATGTTTATACTATGATGAAAAAAATATTTTCCCAAGATCGCCAATTAAAAATGGATGAGCAAAGTTGATTCACTTAACCCATGGCAGAGGGCCACATATGCCCAGAGGCACAGGCCTGAGCTTTCTGGCTCTTTCTTTCTCCCTACGTGTGCCTTCCAGGGCTCCTGTGTGACGAACAACTTCTCTGTGTCTCCTGTCATTTGGAGCAAAAGCAACTTCATTTGCCATCAACTGCGACTGGTCTGTGAAATACACATTATGCTTAATCAATAATGGGAGGTGAGAAGGGCTTATCCATTCACAGGAGGAAAAGAAAGCCACAAGCCTGCTAAGTGAACGGAAATGGAGCTGTTTGGAGGGGCTGTGGGCAAGAAGTCTGTTGAGTCTCTTCCAGGTCCGCCCTGCACCCCTGCTGCAGTAACCTGGAGATGTGCAAGCACATGCGTGAGGTTTTACCCTTGAGTGAATGAGCTCTGCCAGGTTACAGGATTGGGGTCAGCAGGGCAGATTCTTTCTGATTGGAGACAGGCTGAGCTCACCAGGATATGAAAAGAGAGATTAATGCCTCTCATTCTACAACAATCAGGAACCTTTTGACACAATCAAAAGAAATGAAACCAGCAGATTGGAATGTTGGAACACTGGAGATTAGAGATAAAGTTAAGTCACATGTTCCGGAACACATGTTCGGAAACCTCATCCAGTGCCCGGGGTGGTACCTGATGAGGTCTCCTTCTGTTTCTCCCCACAGTCCTATGGGACAGTCATTGTCTGCTCCATCGTAGGGTGAGGACGTGCTGGCTCGGATGGTCAGATTATTTACCCAAGATCCAATAGCTAAGAGGTGGTCACACTGGGATTATAATGCACATTTCCCCAACTGCAAAGTCTGTACTTGTTTTCACTCTACTTGCTGTTTTCTCGAACCCAATGCCAAGGCTGAGCCGTTCTTGAACTCGAGTTGATGTTCAGCCTTGCAGAGCCAGCCTTCTCTCTGACCCAGGGTGAGAAAACCCTTGTCAGGCTAGACCTACAGACTCCTCCCAGTGTCCAGGTTTACCTTTTCCTAACCTTACAGGCAATCCATTCCCTACATCTAAAAGTCCTCGTGGCAAGCACCTCCTGTGCCTCTAACCGTTTGTAAAAGTTGATTGCGTTACTCATTAAAGCTTATGCCATCAACTGTCCATGGCCAGGTTCCGTGCTGTCACTACCAGCCCCATGGATTCCATGATCAGTGCCCACTGTTAGTGTCTGTTCAGTTTCAGCCTCCTTTGAGAACTTCCTCAGTCAGTGCAGTATTTCTTTTTCATCTACATCATACTGCACTGCTCCTGGGATTTGTTAGATGGATTTTCTGGGGGTTTTATTGTTGGTTTGTTTCTGTTGTTTAAGTTTGTGCTAATAAGAAAAACTGTATTTGTGATACTCAAGTCACAGGTTCAAATAAGGCAAAAATTGGATGGCCTTCAGATCTGTTCTGCTTCTTTGGGCTCTAGTGTTCATCCCACACACAGTCCAGAAGGTCCTTTCATCCAGTGGGTGTAGCTGGGAGGCTGCGTTTAACAAGTACATACCCAGTACCATCATTCTTCGCACAGACTGGGTGCAGTGATGAGCCCCTGCCCTGTTGTCCTTGTAGTGTCTCCTTGATGGAGTAGGTCCATGTGTGGACCTCCTTTTATCACAGCCTGCTGGAAAGCCAGGCCAGGCAATTTTCTGCTTTATTTTCCAGCTGTCTGGTGCTTCTCCCTTCCATCTGGGCTGTTGCTTGGCTCTGTTTTGAGGTCTGTCTTTGTGTGTCTCCTTTGTCCTCTTTTTCAGCTATTTTCTTGTCTCAGTGGACCTTCTTGCTTGGGTTTAGAGAGGCTAAGTGACTCATTTGATGGCCAGCACTCTCACGGTCTTGCCTCTTCTCCTCTATCAGTGACTGCTTCAGGAAAGGACACTGA
The DNA here is from genome assembly GCF_024362965.1 of Panthera pardus. Lineage (NCBI taxonomy): Eukaryota > Metazoa > Chordata > Mammalia > Carnivora > Felidae > Panthera > Panthera pardus. The sequence continues at coordinate 106,581,781 of NW_026526655.1, forward strand.
GGCTTACATAGACGCTGTGTTCTAGCTCTCAGAAAGAATCAGTGTTTCAAAGAATAAGACCTTAAATATTTAAAAAAAATTTTTTTTTCATGTATTTATATTTGAGAGATAGAGTGAGACAAATTGAGAGTAGAGGTGGGGAAGAGAGAGAGGGAGACACAGAATCTGAAGCAGGCTCCAGGCTCCGAGCTGTCAGCGCAGAGCCTGACGCAGGGCTCGAACCCACTAACCGTGAGATCATGACCCGAGCCGAAGTCGGACACTTAACCAACTGAGCCACCCAGGCACCCCAGGCCTTAAATATTAAAATGTATTTCAAGAGCAGAAACTTTTGGCTTCCAAAATGAAATCTTACATCGAATTTCTGTATGTGAAAGAAATTCCAACGATTGCTGTTTGGGGGAAATAGGGAGAGGACATATAGAATTTCACGGCTCAGTCTACTCTTCTCTTGCTGTTTCTTTGTAGAAGTACCCTGTGAAAACTTAGCCTTAATTGCAGGAATCTCTGAGTTTACAATTTTATGAAAAAGTGATTAGGCATAGGAGAGTGTTGAGGAAGGAGGAGAATGGCAGCCTCCATGGTGGCCAACATTTGCTGGTGTGCCAGCAGCAAGGCCACCCTAGGTGCCTACCATCTGCATCTGCTTGGAACAGTTGATGATTGCTATTAAAGTTATTAAATTTTTTTTTAGTTTGTTTTTTAAAATGTTAATTTTATTTATTTTTGAGAGAGAGAGAGAGGGAGAGAAGGAAAGGGGCAGAGAGAGGGAGACACAGAATCCGATTCAGGCTCCAGGCTCTGAGCTGTCAGCACAGAGCCCAATGCGGGGCTCAAACCCACGAACCGTTGAGATCATGACCTGAGCCGAAGTCAGACACTTGACTGACTGAGCCACCCAGGCGCCCCAAGGTTATTGACTGTTTTAAATATTATCTCTGCCCAGGTGCCTATTGTTAATACTCTTTGAAAATCTATTTTTGTCCTGATGCAATTTTATATAAGTCTTAGGACAAGAAAAGCTTATTGGCATTTACAGAATGTAAAAGATAGTAGCTTATACAGGATGTGTCCTTTTGTTTTGATCTCCTTAGTTAATATAGTTCTTCTTATTTTAGAGAAATATTATCTTGTAAAGGCCCTTGAATTATCTACCTCCATCCCAGGTGTTCCCTTTGGACCATCTCAAAAGCAGGGATTTCATGTTAGCGTATGGTGACTAGCAAAATAACTACTTGATAGATTGAATTAAAGCATAGACAGCTTCCGTGAAACCCAAGTGCAGACAGCACCTGGATGAGGGACAGTATAGAAGCGAACCCCTGAATGTGGCAGTCAGTTCACCCATAACTGGGCGGACTGTGAATTGTAACCACAGGCTTGTGTTTGCTTATAGTGCCGTGGATTAGGAAATCACACTGACTCTAGACTTAATGCTGTACTTGCTTAGGAAAATAAACCCCCTAGCAAACTCCAAATGCTCTTGCTCTGCATCCTTAATAGAAGTTAATATAATAAATAATTTAAGATAATATATATGCATCCATATATATATATGTATATTTACAATATATTTGAGTTATTATTCATTTTCTTTTGTGGTTAATGTACCAGGTAGAGTTTTACATGTGTATACACTCTATGCAACTGATTATTCTGGAAAATGTCAAAATTTATTATCCCCCAAGGTCAATATTGACTTGGGTGTCGCCTTTGTGAATATTTACCTCTGCAGATAATGAATTGAAAGGGGCATTTGGATGGAAATTAATATCTATTTATTTTCTGAAATCGAATATGTTTTGCCAGAAAGGTGGATAGATGCTGGGCAGAGGGGTGCAGACACCTCCCACTGTGGCTGCTCTGGTTCAGGGCGGTATTCAGTAAGCATCCTTTGCATTCTGATTTGATGTGGTTATTTTTTTTTATGGTTCTTTCACATGGTTCTTTTACCTAATAGACAGAATGCAGATCTTCAAATATATTCAGCTTGACATTTCAGTAACATAATCGGGAGATAATGATACGTGAGCATATGGATAAGTATACATGGGATTAATGAGCACCTTGGCCTTGGAATTTATGTAGGCCAAGATGCTGTTACCTGAGAAACTCAAAGCTCCTTCAACAATGATCTAATTAAATGAAGAATACAGGAAGAGACATAAAATTGCAAAATGGCTCCTTTGGTTTTAAGGTATCGAGTCTTTGTCTTCAAATGCCCTATGGCATGTCGTGTGTTTTGGAGATGTGATATGTATGTCTGTGTAAGCCTGTGTGTGCATGTGTGTGTGTGTGTGTGTGTGTGTGTGTGTGTGTGTGTGTGTGCATGCACCTGTGCACGTAAAGTACTTGCTTCCGTATTAACAAAAGTTAGCACCACATGTTTTGGCACCTTCTAATATATCAAACCAGGTTGAAATTCTCTCTAAAATTTGAGTATGCGGGATGCCTGGGTGGCTCAATCACTTAAGCATCTGACTTCGGTTCAGGTCATGATCTCACAGTTGGGGAGTTTGAGCCCTGCCTCGGGTGAGATCAAACCCCACTTTTGGTGAGCACAAGCCCTGCTTTGGGTGAGCCCTGCTTCTCTCTGTCTCTCTCCCTGTCTCTCTGTCTCTGCCCCTTGTGGAATTCTCTCTTTCTCTGCCCCTTGTCTTTGCCCCTCACTCACTTGTGCCCCCCCAATAAATAAACAAACAAACAAATAAATAAATAAATTGTGAGTCTGCAATAAAAATATTTCCTGCTGTTCTTGTCATCCCTGTTTTAGCCATACGCACACACACACATACACACATTGAGTAATCTGGGTTACAAAGAACTGATAAGACATTTAAATTAAAGTGTAATTGTGGCAGGTGCTGTGTGCTGTCTTATAGGCATGGCATGTACATATGTTTCTCTGTACAAATATTCACATACATTATGTTCCTGATTTTCTCCTTTATAAACAAGACGGATTAGTTTACCTGTCATGTCAGCACATCTTCTCCAGCCGTTAATGGCCTGATAAAAGATTTGGACTTAGGAAAGAATATCATAATTAAGCACACAGACTGTAGCTTAGTAGTCAAGGGAATAGACCACTGTGCAAATTCATTAGTGAAGTTAATCCAAAAAACATCAGAGCATGTGAAACAAAATCAATTTAAGGGGACAATGTATAACTCTATTGATGTTCTCACCCTTGTTGATACATTGTTTGGGGTAAAGATTTCTATGTTTTCTGTATAAATATCAATTTTATTGGATAATTCAATGTGACTTATTGGGTTCCTATAGCTAAGTGTTTTGTGGCTTCAATGGGAAAATGATGTCATTCTGCATATGGGGAAATAAAAACACCTCACTGGATGTCCAATGAAACTCCCATTTTACACACCTTTCAATTCTCATTCTAGATTAGAAACCAAAGCCAAGATGGCGCCTCTGCTTTTGTTGTGCTAGAAAGACTTGATTCCTAGAAGAAGCCAAAGGCATTGGGAAGTTTCTTTGTCATTGTTTACATGTGCTTATGCATACATGTCTGTACAAGACACATATGTGCTCAGTGTCAATTAATTTAGTTTGTGCTTCTCTTAACAAAACAAAACAAAACAAAACAAAAACCCTGATAGTACTAGATCAGGAGTTCTCAACTGGAAGTGATTTTGCCCCAGGAAACATTTGTCAATGTCTGGAGATATTTCCAGTTGTCACCTCTGGAGGCTTGCTACTGTATCTTGTGGAGAGAGGAGCCAGGGATGTTAACTAAGCATGCAGCCGTGCACAGAAATGCACCCCCCAACAGAGAATCAGACAAGTATCTAGTCCAAATTATCACAGTAGCCAAAGGCTGAGAAACTATAGTGAGATCTGTCAGTTATTTATGGACTATCGTGTGTTAATTGAAAAACAACAACAACAACAACAACACACACACACACACACACACACACACACACACACACTAAACCTTTTTCTAACATCTAGTCCTATCGCAAGATCCTTAGAATAGAAGAAGAAATATCCTGGTCCTGATTTCTCCACTTACTGGCTGTATGACTGTGCTCATCATTCCATGTTTTTCCCAAGCAAGGTTGATGGTATCTGCCCTATCAGGTTTGTGAATAACAAATGAGAGAGGGAGTGTCTTTGGAGAAGCTGCACACATATATTTTTGATATACTGATAATATATATATATATATATATATATATATATATATATGCATATAATATTTTTTATTAAAAATATTTTATTTTTTGGAGGAATAATGGTCTGGCTATACTGTCCTGGTAGACTAGACAAACAAAGGATAACAGGGCGATGTAGGCACAATGTGAAGAGGGACCAAGGCGACACATCCTGGACTGGGAATTGCAAGGTAAATTTCACACTATTTTTCAGTTTTTCTAGTTACCTTGTAGTTCAGCTTTCAGTCTTGAACATCATCTGGTCATGCCACTAGTCAGAGTGCCATGGTGCCCCCGTGCAGTAGTGAAAATCTGTTTCATAGCAAAGCATTTTCTAATTATTTATCTTTTTTTTCTTCTTTTTATAGCCCCATGCGCGCGCGCACACACACACACACACACACACACATGTACACATATATATATATATACCCACATATATATGTACACATATATGTTTACATATATGTATATATTTGGGAAGTTCTGGGAAGAAAGAAAATGTGCCAAAGTGGTCTATGACTGGTGCTTCCTGACAGTCAGGAAGGGCCAGGAACCAGTCTATTCAGATGACATTTTTCTACCTCATCTAACAACTCATAGATTAGTTAGATAAGGATCCTGGCTTTGATTGCTTATCTACTCCAAGCCAATCTTCAATTTTTAAAAGCGGTTAAAGCAGAAATACAGTGTTTAATTTGTCTTCTCAATGGAAATGGGATGATTGGCCTTGGCCTCTACTGGATTTCTGCTTTTTGAAAAAGACAGGTTATAAAAGCCAGAAAGTGCAGAATTGGCAGAGACCTTTGAAATTCCGTGGTGAAGCCGTAACATGTATAGCCCATGTAGATCTCTACATTCCCTAAAAGCATTCCAGACAGTTGGCAGCTCCATCCTACTTTTTTTAAAGTTTATTTATTTATCTTGAGAGAGCGAGAGATAATGAGTGGGGGAGGGACAGAGGGAGAGAGAGAATCCCAGGCAGTCCCTGTGCTGTCAGCACAGAGCCTGATGCAGGGCTGGATCCCATGAACCGTGAGATCGTGACCTGAGCTGAAATTAAGAGCTGGACACTCAATGGACTATGCCCCCTGGGCGTCCCCATCCTACACCTTATAAGCATAGAACTATGACTTCACAAGATAGCTCACTTTCCTCCACAAAAAATAAAGTTCATAGGGCATCCTTTCTCCCTTTGTGCCCAACCCTACACCCATGCACCACTAGAGAACTGCCCTTAGCTCTGCTCACCGGGGCACTTCACACCATGTGTTCTCCCTCATCATCATGATTTTTCTGCGAGTCCATCAGGGTAGCACCCCCATTTGTCTTGGTCTTCTTTTATTTTTCCTACAACATGGTTCCCCCTCCTTGCACTTCCCGCCATCACATTCCACTATTTTGTACACATTCTACTTTGTCAACGCTGTATTTAAAATATAGTGTCCACAGGCCACCGGGGCAGCTTAGTCGGTTAAGTGGTTGACTCTTGATTTTAGCTCAGGTCATGATCTCCCAGTTTGTGAGTTCAAGCCCTACATCAGGCTCTGTGCTGACAGTGCAGAGGCTGCTTGGGATTCTCTCTCTCCTTCTCTCTCTCTCTGCCCCTCCCTTGCTCATGCACACTCTCTCAAAATAAATAAATAAACATTAAAAAATAAATAAAATATAATGTCCAGAATAGAACACAGTCATTCCTCCAGACTTGTCTTACTGACCTGTGGGAACAACAGTGTGGTGACCATAAGGAAAGCCTGGGTTCCAGGGGAGTTTCAGAAAGGTTTTCCAACAACATAAAGCTTTTTTTTTTTTTTTTAAATTTTTTTTCAACGTTTTTTATTTATTTTTGGGACAGAGAGAGACAGAGCATGAACGGGGGAGGGGCAGAGAGAGAGGGAGACACAGAATCGGAAACAGGCTCCAGGCTCCGAGCCATCAGCCCAGAGCCTGACGCGGGGCTCGAACTCACGGACCGCAAGATCGTGACCTGGCTGAAGTCGGACGCTTAACCGACCAAGCCACCCAGGCGCCCCCAACATAAAGCTTTAAGTTGAAAATGAATCAAGCTAGAAAGCGCCATATAGCTGTGTCGTGTAAAGGCCATTGGTGTCTTTTCTGCATTAACTTAATTAACCCTCTGTTGATATAAATGGTTCTCTTCACTCTGTTCAAGGATATCTTGCAAAAGTTTTTCTTGTTGGTTTCTCCTAAACCAAGTAACCTAGAAATTTTCATCTTACCTCTATCTTCAGAGATTTCCCCGATCCAGTCTTGGGCCTCTCTTCTGTAGTCTTCATTACTATTACTTTCCTCTGAACCCTTAAAGCTGGTACTATATATATATATATATATATATATATATATATATATATATATATATACACATACACACACACAATATATATATATATATATATATTGTATATACTATATATATATATACATAGTGTGTGTATATATATGCACTATATATATATATATACACTATATATATATATTGTGTACACAATATATATATATTGTATATACAATATATACATATTGTGTGTATATATATATGTATATACATATATACGTATATATATATAAAACGTCTTTAAGCTCTTAATTATATACTGCCTTTTATTGGCCTCAGTTTTGTTTCTTTTCATCCAGAATATGTCTGGTTGCAATTTATCATAAGAAATCATAGTCTCTGTTTATAATATTAGTAGCTACCATTATTGACTGCCTACTGTATACCAGGCTTGTCATTAACATGCATCACCACTAATTGGCCCCACAACCCTATATGGTTAATGTTTACCAAGCACTATATTCTTTCCATGGAGAAGAGAATTTTAGACCCTTGCTAGGAGCTGAGATTCTAACAGCTTTTTAATATATAATTCTGGTTGACTGGAGGAAATCACATTCGTTTCCCAAAAAATTTTGGAGTACAGTTCCAAACTAGGAACTGATTTTAGCTCTTGGTGTAGACACACATTCAACTTCTGAATATAAACCATGGTCACTTTGATAGTGGCAGACAGAGTCCCACCAGCCTGGGGTTCTACCCTCCCAAAGCCATCTTTATGGAGATACCTGTATTGGTCCCTACTCAGGAGCCCCCCCACTCCGTGATTTTACTCTTGCTTAAATTTTTCTTAAAGCCCTATGGTTGTTCCTGTCTCCTGTACTGTCGTGATGATGGATGCTGTGAAATGATCACAGCATGTTTGGGGACACGTATCATTCAGGGTGACCTCATCTCTGAACCCAAGCTTTTCAACTGTAGCTTTAGCACAGTTGAAAGAAAGACACACTGCACACACACACACACACACACACACACACACACACACACACTAATTGGTTCCTGGAGAACCAATTTCATTCAAAGGTTAAGAAATGCACGTCATTTTGTTATTTAAGAAAATAGAAATGTTCTGGAGCAAGATATAAAATATCACGGAATTTTCAAATGAAACCTAAGATTTCAAACATGTCTCTGGCTTCAAAATGTGTATCCAGTCATGGTTTAAAGCCTCACTCTTCTCTGACTTATGGACTCCTCAGGAAAAAACTTGGTAAAGAATTTCTGAGTCCATTTCTGTGGGCATATGTTAAGCCTTTCGGCTTGTCCTCCAGTTGAAAATTTCTTTCTCAGGGCACCTGAGTGGCTCAGTCAGTTAAGCGTCCAACTTCGGCCCTGGTCATGAGCTCACAGTTTGTGGGTTCAAGCCCCCCATCAGGATAGGCACTCAGTGCAGAGCCTGCTTAGGATCCTCTGTCTTCCCCTCTCTCTGCCCCTCCCCTGCTCCTGTGCTCACTGTCTCCTCTCTCTCAAAAATAAATCAACATAAAAAAAAATTATTTCTCTAAATCTTTTTTCCCCTTTAAGGCAGTGACTAGATTGTGTTACAACAGAATGATGTTATAGTTGTGTGTGTCTCATTTCTCATCACCCACTGATCAAAGGACACTGTGTGGCTAATGATAACATTAACACTCACCTTTTAAATTCTAACACCAGTTTTTAAACATACTTCCGCTACTGGCTTTATGTGTAGGGGAAGAAAGTGGAATGAAAGGACATGACAGAAAGCCCATATCTTGCCCCAGCTTCCCACCCATCGTGACCTTCTCACAGAAAGTCCAGCAGGGACTGTGCATTAGCACTCTCCAGGATTTATATTTTGCATTGAAGAGGTGCCCGTGACTCCCCTGAAATCGTGGATGGACTGCTGTGTCTGTGTATGCATCTGTGCATTCTTCTTGGATAAAGGGCTTATATTTCACCTGATTTCCAAAACATGTCCGTGACCCAGAAAAGACGAAGAGAGAAAGATTTTGAGAGCCTCATTACCCTGCGTGTCCTCAGGGAGGGGAGGAGGGGAAGGTCTTACTCTAGATGCCAGGGATTGTGAATTTTATCTATGTGTGCATGAGTGAAGCATTCTTTCCCAGCTTTTGACAGGGTGGTTGTGAGCTCCTTGCCCCCCCACCTATCCCGTGTGTGAGAAGGAGCCCCTCAATGAGGACAGCCATATAAAATCTAAAAGACAAAGACAAGAAAGAGAACCTCTGAGATTTCACAGTTTTGCCAGTGGCCAAATATGCACGTGGCAAACAAGTGGGAATTTATACAGATGAACATTTTTTATTACAAAGAAAGGAGATTTAAAAAACTTATTCAGAGCCTGTCCCTTTGTCTTTTCCAACCCCTCCCCTGCCATGCCTTCACAAAAGAGAAAAAGAAAGACAAGAACAGCTTAATGTCTAGAATTTGCAAGTCTCTGAATATCCCCCTGAAAACAGCTACCCCCCACTGAGAAATCACTGAACCTTAATCATTTTCCATGGCTTCAGAGGAAAGATGGCTGAGGTATCCATTTTTTCCTTCAAATGTCAGGTGCCCACAGCAATTAACTAATCACACTCCTACCAGGTCAAGTTACAGGGTGAGGTACATTTCATATTAGAAAAGGAGACAATTGGGTTGTTAAGGCTAAGGGAACTTTCTGGAGGGAGAGAAATGAAGAGAGTTATTTCACAATAGGCGAAATCTCCCAGGGAGTGCCTTGACATCCCCTAAGTAATCTGTGCCTTGAGCCTCAGAAGCCAGGAAATGACAGTGAGTTTGGGCTGTAGCCCTTGGGCACACATTTTTATTAGGTTCATACTGGAATGCCCTCTAAAATCTCCAACATAAGAGATTTCTTTGATACTGAAATCTCCAAAATCCCTAAGACTAAGCGTGGGAGGGCCGCTCCTTCAAATCATTCTTCCTCAGTTATCTACCAGGGCCTAAGAATTGAGTGGTATTATGTGACAGCAATATTAAGAACACAGAGGGCGAGGAAGGACTAACCTTTATGCAACACTTGGAGACCAGAAACAGTCTGCCGTTTACATCTGTTAGCACACCATCTACGTAAAAACACTGCATGCCAAGTGTATGTCGAATGCGAGTTTATAGATAAGGAAACAGAGGCACAGAGAGGTAAACTCACTTGTCTGAGGTCACGTAGCTGGGAAGCGGAAATGTCAGCTCAGGCTGTCCGGCTCCAGGGCCCCAAATCTTTGCGTCAGAGATGGGCTTTATGATCCTCATTTCACGAAGGAGAAAATGAAGGTAGGTCAGGTGAATAAGCTTGCCCAAGGTTTATCACTGGTTCACACAGAGTTTGGCTTTGACCTAGGTCTGTCTGATTATACATGCCTTTTCTGGTGCAACATTCCTTCATATAAACTGCTTCTTGCATATCATTATATTGGAAATCGGCCCTAGGGGGCATGTTGGTCCCTACCTCTGGTACCTGAATGCAGTCAAATAGAAAGTCTATAGCTCAGCTGGACTCTGTATAAGCCTATCACTCTGGAACCCCTGGGTCCCGTGTACATTCAAGTGCAGTCAATGCCTCCACTCTATGAGGTGTAAGATAGAAGCCTCTTATGCAGAATTGTGAAGTCTTCCACAAGCCGGCTGCTCTCCCTTTGCAGCCAATCTTGCCATGCACCGGGGGTGCATTTATCAAGCACCTATTGTGAGTACTCAGTGAGTAGTAGTGGTAAAGAGCTGCTCTGCTCTCATGACACTGTAAGGAAGACAAGATCATATGTCCTCTACGTGTCTAGGTGTAGAGGGGCTAATCCCCCACACCCCCCTGATAAAAGACAGATTAACTTCAGAAAAAAAAAAAAAAAACAACCCTGGAAGTTGAATATCACCTGTACCTCAGGTATACATGGGAGAGACCCGGGAGAACTGAGTAACTCCCTGAAATGGCCCAAGCCTTTGCCTTAAATACTTTCTTTAGCTAAAGACAAAAGAAAAGTATTGGGGATGGGAGAGGCCAACTAGGGGGGGATTGCCAGGAAAAGCACAGTAAAAAGGAGTAAGAGGGCTGCGCGGATTTAAGTCTTTGCCATCTTCATTGAGAAGAGTTTCTAGGGGTTTATTCCTTCTCCTCTTCCTGGAACAGAGGGAGACACCCTTACAAATGGAGATTTTCCTTATAAATGTAATTGTCTCTTACCAGAGGGTGACCTCTACCGGGTTTCCAGAGTTTCTCCTGTGTCTGCTGTTTCTTAAAGACACAGCTCAAGATCATCCATATGCCAAATAGACATATTTGGGGGTAGCGTGTTCTGCTCCCCTTAAACACATGGAGGTAAGGATCAGAGAGGCCCATGGAGCTGTTTCTGGTGCTCTCATTATGTTCATACTGTTCCCTGGCCTTGCCTATAGTACATGCACACATAGGTCTATACGGATCTCGATCACAGCCATCCCCAGGCCTGTGCAGAAACCTTCATTTCTCTTTGTTTCTCTGAGTCATTTATACATTCTTCTGTCTATGTTACTCGTTTTCCTGGCATACGTATCCCAGAAGCTAGAGCCACTGATTACCCATCTTTGTAGTAGTGATCATCTATTCCCATTGAACTTGGACATTGGGTAAGTAAAGACCTGCTTTAAAGTCAGACAAAACTGGGGTCAAATCCTAGCTCTACCTTGGAACGTCACCTTGGGAAGACCCTGTTAACCACCCTTTCCCTATCAATAAAATGAGAATTCCTCTCCATCCCCCTCATATTTATTGGGCATGTTCCTTCCGGATACAACGCTCATATGTCATTTAGTGATTACTCTTTCCTTTTTCTCTGTATCTACTATGCTCAATAAAGAGTTTTATTGGTTCTTCCTAAGGTACCAAGAATTAAAGTCATGATACTCTTGTTTGCTTCTAATCTCTACTTAGAGGTTTGTTAGCTAGGTCGGGGCACAGGGGTCCCTGGGACATCTGGGGGGGGGGGTGGGTAAACGTAAGCTTCCTTAAATTATTTGTAAAGTTATTTGCACCTACTTTTGAATTCATCACACTTTCTAGTGGGACAAGTTAAAAAATGGCAAGGTTTATTTGTGGTTTTTGATTTTAATGTTTAGTATTTTTGAAAGAGAGAGAGAGAGAGAGCAAACAAGGGAGAAGCAGAAAGAGAAGGGTACTGAGGATCATGACCTGAGCCCAAGTTGGATGCTTAACAGACTGAGCCACCCAGATGCCCCCAAAAATGGCACAGATAATAAGCCTTTCTCTGGTACCACCATGAGCCTCTGGGTTTGTCTTATCATTTCCTTTGAATGTCCTGCAGTGACATAGAAGGAACATAGTAGAACATTTATTGTCACCAAGAAGCCCTCCTCTTCTTGCTCTTTGGAGTAAATAAAGCCAAAGGTTCGAGAAGATAGGGTGCTTTATTTGCATCTCATGAGACAAGCAGAGGTGGTGTTAGTTCATGTATAAATCTTAAACCTAATGTTCAAAGAATGGCTCATGTTTATTCTCAACCTGAACAGTCAAGAGTTTGGTGTGTAATACTTACCTTTCCATGTACAGAGCTGTGTGTTTCAAACCAGAATAAAATTGTCTGCTGTCTTTTCTGCTAGATAAAGCATAATAATATTTTAAAAAAATAACCAGCTTAGGGGTGCATCAAATCTGAGTTTAAATGTGGGCTCTGTTACGTTCCCTAGTCTGGGATCTCCCTGAGCTGCTTCTGCGAGGTGGTAATGATATCTACCCTTTCTGATTAAGGAGCGAGTTCACGGGGCTCCCTTTTACATTATACTTGAGGTAGGGTGTTGAACATTCAGTAGGTGCTCACCTAGTGAGAGATATTCTTGGCTTAAAGTCTGCAGGCTTAACCACAAGGCTGCACTACCTTGCTTTGCTAGATATTATTAAAAACGACTGATTATTAAGAACACATCATTAGATTTTGTTAGTATGATCATAGAAAGGAAGCTTGTTGGAGGCCACAGTAATAAACCTGTTTCTGGGTTTTCTGGGCCTGTCCTGACAAACTCCCTAGTGCACTTGGCCTCCTTCTATCTGCCCCTGCCTTTGTGTGTCTCTCTTCTGATGTGGGGCTTTTGACACACAGGTGAGAATGTTGAGCAGTTCGGGGCTGGGGCCCCGGTTCCTCTCAGATTTTCAGGCAGAGCTCTGGACTTTGATGAAGACTACTTTTGAATGAATTTCAATTTCTCTGAAACATCAATCTCTCAAAGTGTCTGCAGCCTTGGTTACATTTGGCACACTCTTCTCGGGACCTGGCAAGTACTGAAATAAAATTTATAGGAGGAACCTGCTCAGAGACACAATCTCTCTTCAAAGTGTGTTATTTCTGAATGAGATAGGCACCAGGAGAAAATCAACAGTGCTTAATCTTAGGCATGTGGGAAGTTCTCCTGGATGCAGCATGTTAAATGTCCATGGCCAAAGCCTGAAAGAGAAGTGTGCACAAATGTTCAGTTAATCTAACATTACAGATCGCTGAGGTGGGATAGGGACTGATACAACGACATGTGACAAAGTGTTTCCCGGTGACATTATAGTCTATGTGTACATCTCCAAGAGTTCGAGGCCTTAACAATTATAAAACCTAGTTTTCTTTCCATCTTCCCTCTTCTCAAAACGAACATGTGCACAAACACAGTCCTTGTAGATAAAAACGAAACGTCCCATTATCCCATTAGACCCAAAGACGTGGTAGGAAGTTTAATTGTTACTGGGTAAAGATCGGATGCAAACACCCTCCCTAGTAGAAGCTTTGGCCTTCTTCTGAGAGATCCTTCACTTTATTCCTCCAGAGTACTTGATACTGGATTTCTTTTATGTCTAAAGTAGTATGTTAACAGCAAGGGCAACTCTAGGGTGATAACCAGTTATCCAGAATATATTGAAAATCTTGTTGCCTCTAGTGCTGTGCTATACAGATCATGGACATTCTTTTTGGGTTCCTAGACTCCATTCCAACAGGTGGGTGAGGGTCCCTACACATAACACCAAGCGATTCTGAGACACCAGCAGGGCATCCAAAAATTCAACACAGATCTGACACTTCCTCCTGGAGATAGCATCAGATCCCACAGCTTAAGGGTTCAGTCCTACAAGACTGCCCTCCATGGCCCTCATAGGCCAGTTGCAAGCTTCAGACTGTTACCTGTATTTCTGACTGATAGCTACAGATTGGCAGTTCCAATGGCCTCCTCCTCAAGTTTGATTAATTTATCAGAGTGGCTCACCGAACTCAGGGAAACACATACTTAGGTTTACCAGTTTATTAAAAGATTTGAATCAACAGTCACATGAAGAGATGCATGGGGTGAGGTATGGGGAAAGGGCGTGGAGCTCCCATGCTTTGTGCAGGCATACTACTCTCCACAATATCCATGTGTTCACCCAACTGGAAGCTATCCAAGCCCAATCCTCCTGAGTTTTTATGGAGGTGTCCTTGTAGAGTCATGATTGAGTGTCACTGGCCATTGGCTGATTCAACTTCCAGCCCCTCTCCCTTTCTTCGAGGTTGGAGAATTAGGACCAAAAATTCCATCGCTCTAACCACACGGTTGATCCTCCTGGCAACCAGCCCCTGCCCCTGGGTAGGGTCCAGAAGTCACCTTCACTACTAATAAAGCATACATTTCACCTTCATGGCTCTGAAATGTTTTCAAGGACCATGGATAAAAACCAAATTTATCTAAATGACCAAATATATATTTTGTATAAATCACTATATCATGGCATATCGTATGGGTCCTGATCTTAATGACCTTTCTGTTTCTTAAAGAAGCTAAACCTAATTTTATCAATAAATTATATGCTTTCAAACAGGGAATCAGGGGGTATTTAAAAGAGTATTGATTGGGGGATCATATAGATTTGAGGTTGATTTCCAACCCACATAATCTACATAAATGCTGCCAGCTCCAGTTTTTTTTTTCTTTTGCAAAATGTATGTAATAATGTCCATCTCACAGAGCCTTGGGAAAGGTCAAGTGAGACATCCAATTTACTTGCCTGACACATAGTAGTCACTCAGAAACTCTTGGACAGTTTTGCTTTATTTTATTTTCTTATGGCATTCATTTTGCAAAAGTAGGTGGAACAAGGTTTCCTAGACTATCTGTGATGAAGGACCAGTTCCTTCTCCATCCCTCCCTCTGGCCCCATCCATCACAGATGAATCCTTTTGTAAAAACACAACAAAATGGATTACTAGAAAAGTAGAATGAAGAACATACCAAATATATAGAAGAGACAAGCCAAAGTTTTACAGTTAGATTCCACATGGATAAAACTATGCAGCCAGTTTGCTAAATAGGTGTCTAAATGCTCATGGTGAAGTTCTGCACTAATCCCATCCTGCACTGGTGGCAGAGGGTCCCCGGGCCTGCCGTGGTCTACATGTTGGTCCGTGGATCACACTTGGAGTAGCACAAACTGCAAGACAGAGGTATTGTCCTTAATGTGATTAAAAGTGGAAATCACTGAGTTACTCTGTTTGAAGCATTTACGTCCTGCCAATATCTGCAGAAACCAATTTTCATTTGCAAGTAATAAAAAACAAAACAAAACAAAAACTTGACCCAAGGAAGTAACCATGCGTACACAGATATCAAGGACAGAAGCAGGGAAATACTCAGTGGGCAGTCACCAGGCACAAGAAATGAAGGAATTAGGGGTGCCTGGGTGGCTCAGTAAGTTATGTGTCCGACTCTTGGTTTCAGCTCAGGTCATGATCTCACGGTTCATGAGTTCGAGCCCCAGGTCAGGCTCTGCACTGTGGAAACCAAAATTTCCATTCAGTGATTATGAATAATCCCTTTGCTTTCTGGAGAGGGTAGAGATCACCAGGCCAGTGGTGTGAGCTTCCAACTCCTACCTCTTTCACTGCCTCTTCCACTTGAATTCAAATGATCTGAATGCATGTCGATTCATGTCACTCCCCTTCCTGCAGCTTCAAGACCCAGACGCCTGGTCCTGGCTGACCTCTCCGAACTCAGCTTTCCTCCCTAGCTCTGCACTAGCCTTGCATTCAGTGTTCTAATTGTTCTGAACTCTTGGCAGTTCCCTGCCCCCACCTCGCTCCTGCATTCCTTTGTACCTTCTTTTTGTGCATGCTTTTTCCACTTGTAGCCTAGCATGGACCCCTCCTTGTCTGACTGACTTCTAGTTCTCCTTTAAGAATAACTTCGGATGTCCTCCAGAATGTCTTCCCTTGACTGACCCTCCCTCATTCTGAGCTACATGTCCCTGCTCTGTGGGTCCCCACTTTCTCTGCATACCTTGACCGCTGAACCGACCACATTATTCTGCAACCATCTGTTTGTCCTCATTTCTTATTCATCGACAAATGCCCAATAAATGTTTGAGAAGTGACCATAACTGAGGTAGCTGTCATGATAGACCTGCATACTGATCAGTCAAAAACCAAAATTTATAGCACAGATTTGGCTGAGGCAAAACAGAACCAAAGATCATCAGATTCACCCATCAGTTAAATATATAATCAAGGCAATCTCTGTATGCAGCCCTTCTATTTCTTTGCCCTGGTTCCCCTTTGATATAACTACATTTTTAAGTCCAATTAATTGAGCACCATCAGCCACCAGGACAAAGGTCTCCACTTTGCAGTAGCAAAGAGCATGAGAGATGTCAGGCTTGGTTTAGAATACTGGGCAGAGCACCCGGTTTTGATTGGAATTTTGGCCTTGCTACTTTCAAACTCAGCAGACTGTTGGCCTTTCTGAATCTGTACTTCCTCAATAGAAAAACCACAGTAATAACTTATGTCATAGGATTATTTTCAGAGTTAAGTGGCATGATTTACATAAACACCTGGTACAGTATCAGGCATAAGAAGTGGTAGCCATTATGATTATAGGCAATGATTTATTTATATTCTGTTTAAAAGCTTGCTTTATGTTACTGTGCTATGTAATTTCTTACAGTCTAATGTATTCCCAGAAACAAGTTTAGGAGGAATAAACTCTAGAAAGCCCATCCTAACATGCCTTTATTCTTCTTAAACCCTTCCCTAGAAATTATAACAAACATCTAATCTTAGGAAGTATTTCCTAGCCTTTCCCTAATGAAGATGTTGGAGAATCTGAGGTTTTCCAAACTGTGGCACTCACGCTGAGGAACAGGGATGAAACGAGATGAAGGCAAGAAATGATGCCAAATGGCTTGCGGGAAGAAAATGGCTTCATCTTGGCATCCGAGAGTGGTATCGATGAGACAGGGGTCACGGGTACAAATACAGCTACAGATGTTTCACCTAGCTTAGAGGACCACTAAAGAGGCAAGAGGGCTAGTAAAATTCCTCCATTTGTACATAAAAAAGAAACACGTACCCTTTGCCATCCAT
The DNA here is from genome assembly GCF_024362965.1 of Panthera pardus. Taxonomy (NCBI): domain Eukaryota; kingdom Metazoa; phylum Chordata; class Mammalia; order Carnivora; family Felidae; genus Panthera; species Panthera pardus. The sequence goes on from NW_026526655.1 coordinate 106,598,661, forward strand.
CTCCCATGAAACTGTGCTGCTGGCTTTTTGTCTGGATGCTTGGGTTAGTTTTCTTCTTAAGCTACATATCTGGGGGGGAGAAGGGATATGGGCATTTGGAAAGTGGGAAAGGCTTTTGGTTTTTCCAGTAATGCCATGGGGTAGAAATATTAAGCAAGGTTAAAAAATATTAAAGAAATCATAGTTGATGTGGTAGAAACATTATAGTTGATTCAGTAGGGTCCTTGGTCTCCTCAGACCCTGTTCTGCAGACACCAAGACAAGGGAAACTAGATCATGCTTCAAACAGAACAAGGGTCGCAGTGACTTTTCCAGTTACAACAGCTGGCAGTGGCACCATCCCACCTCCAATAGCCTGGCTGGAAGATGCTGGAAGCAAGACTCCTAAAAAAAGAAGGGGCAAAGAATACAAAAACATTAATTCAAAAGGATATATGCACCCCAATGTTTACTTCAGCAGTATTTACAATAGCCAAATTATGGAAACAAACCAAATGTCTATTCATAGGTAAATGGATATGAAAATGTGGGATGTGGTATGTATCATTCCTACATACACACACACACACACACACACACACACACACACACATTTATATACATATATATATATATACATATATTTATATGTATATTTATATACATATATATATACATATATTTATATGTATATTTATATACATATATATATATATGTATGTGTGTGTGTGTGTGTGTGTGTGTATATATATATATATATATATATATATATATAATGGAATATTACTCAGCCATAAAAAAGAAATGAGATCTTGTCATCTGCAACAGCATGGATGGATCTAGAGAGTATAATGCTGAGTTAAATAAGTCAGAGAAAGACAAATGCCACATGATTTCACTTATATGTGGAACTTAAGAGACAAAACAAAGGAAGACAAAAAGAGACAAACCAAAAACCAGACTCAAGTATAGAGAACAAAGTGGTGGTTTCCAGAGGGGAGGTGGGTAGTGGGATGGGTGAAATTGGTGGAGTACACTTGTGACGAGCACTTGAGTAATGTATGAAATTGTCAAATCACTGCATTGTAAACCTGAAACTAATATAACACTGCATGTTACCTATGCTGGAATTAAAATTATAAAAGAAGAAGAAGGAGAAGGAGGAGGAGGAGGAGGAGGAGGAGGAGAAGGAGGAGGAGGAGGAGAAGGAGAAGGAGAAGGAGAAGGAGAAGGAGAAGGAGAAGGAGAAGGAGAAGGAGAAGAGAAGGAGAAGGAGAGGAGGATAGAAAGCCCAAGGAGGGAAGGATGCACAAAACGAAGTTAAATGCCTTGGAATTTCATTGCTGCTTGAATCCCAGAATTACTGCAGTAGATCCCAGGCTCAGGCATCTTGGTGGTCCCTGACTATTCCTTATAGCTCTGAGGGCTATGGAGACTACATAACATACTTCACCAAATCCCTTTCTTTCTTTTGGTTCATTAATCAAGTTGCTTTCCCTCATCTAGGTGAAAGGAGCACTTGACATTTCTATTTTTCTCCCTACAACTGTCCCAGAACTTATTTTTTTTTTTTTATTTTCAGAAATCATTTCTGCCATTAGGACAAAGAGTAGTTCTTCTTGTATGCAAAAGGGCTCTCATTAGGAAGTAACTATTGATTGATGCTTTCCCACTGATTATGTACCTAAGAGAGTTTATAGACTGGAACCAAATATTGGGTGGGAGCATGGACTTGGAAGGCTGTCCTTCGTACCTTTGTGATGTTGGCCCAAATGGACATAATCACTACCTATGTGAAGAATGGATATAGTGTATGTAAAGTCTCTTTTCAACTCAGACAAGGAGCCAGGCAATTTTTTTTTCTCCTTTCCATGACATCATGAGATATAGCTGAATATGAACACCTTTAAGCGTAAAGCGGGACACTTAGTGAAGCCAATGGTGATCTTCTGCTTTGGAAACACTTGACAAAGGATGAAGTCCAGCATCTTTAGCTAGACTGGAGATCTTTTCAGAAACTAAGAATCATCTGACTCTTTCTTAACATCCCCAACAGTGTCCCTCTCCTCCTCCTCATTTCCTTCAACACTTCCATGTTAATTCATAGCCTTTAGATAATGCTTTTCCACATTTTGTGGTCGCTCCTTCCTCTTGTATTGTTTTTCCCCCTCCCCTCCACCAGTCCACATTCTGTTCAACTTTCACAGTTTACCTCAGGCCTCGCCTTTTCGTGAATCCTCCCTAGAGTGTCCTCATACAGCTATTCCTAACCAGTGGTGTGTGATCCTCCTGGTGGAACACAGAGGTTGTCTAAAGTAGACATCAGGTTTTGTCAGAAGCTTCTGAGAGTTACCTGACCATGGAAAGTGAGAGCATTCCAGATTCTTTGATCCCATTCTGAGCTGGACCATTTAAACTGCTTGGCCATGTTTCTACATGTCCTTGCTAACCCCCTACTCTATGTCCTCTAAAAGATTATTTGCATATTCATTTCATTTTATTCCAGCTCCTATTTTTACCATCAGGTCTCATTATTTTCAGCAAATGTCTCCTAAGTCAGTGAGAAAGTGGAAACACAATTTGTGTCTCCCTGGGGAGACCTTCTTGAACTCTTCCTCCCTTCCCATTTAACAACACACGTATTTGTATCCTTGATTCCTTCTCTTTCACCACTCAAATGTCTACAATCATGGCTCTGAATTCCACTCCCCCGTGACTGTAAAAATAAAACACTTCTGTGTCTCTCCTCCAACTTCATCTCCTTCTTCTCTCCTGGTTCCTTCCCTTCTGAATGGAAACATCTTTTTTTTTTCTTTCTTTATTTCTCAATTTTACATCCCTTCATCTCATGTTACTTTTCTTTTGTTTTCAGACATGAAGTTTTAAAAACAATCACTGACATGCAGTGCCTCTTGTCTATCCCCTGTTATCTACCCTTCCACTTACTGGGCATGAGTTTTATGAAATTTCTTTCACTCAAGCTTCTAGGAAGGCAGCATGTGATCAAGGATGGGCTGCAGGCTTCCAGACAGAGCAGGGATTGAGGCTGAAGTCAATCTCCTCCTCTCACAGGCCATACGAACATGGGCAATTTATCAAGTCTCTTTTGTGGCTCAGCATCGTCCATAAAACTGAAGTGAGCCTCCTGCTATGTAGTCTTGGAGAGAAAAAAGATGATATCATCAAGTAGAACATAAAGGCTCTTGGACACTTTGAGTCTCTATGAATCTGACAACCCATGAGAATTTTCACACTACAGAAAGTCTGTCTCGGAATGCACTTTACTTTTGTCTTCAGTGATACTTCTTTCCTAATTTTCCTTTCTTTTTCTGGTTATTCCTTCCATAGCCCCGTCCCCACTCCCCCAGTTTTTTTATCTTCTATCAAGCACTACCTTCTCCAAAAGTCTGTGGATACCTTTGTTTTCCTTGATTGTTTTGTGTTCTTAACTCATCCAGACCCTCACTTTAGCTAGCACTAACAGCGTGACAGTTACTAGATGTTCATGTCCAATGCTGATCTCCTGAACTCGGTTACATGAACTGACATCACAATCTGGAAGGAGCACAGGCAAAGAACGCCCACTCTGAGCTCATCTCTTTCCCTAATCAAGCTCACACACTGTCCTATCTTCCATCACTGCATAATAGCTCTAGTTTTCAGGAGTCATCCTTGAATCATTGCTTTTCCTTGTCCCCTACATAAATTAACGAGTGCATGTAGCACTTCTCACCTGGATTAAGGCAATAACCTACCAAGGCGTCACTCTGCCGCCTGTTTGCCTCATGTGTTTTGAGTGTCCAAACCAGTCTGCAATTTACTTTACCAGAATGGAACTTTAAGTGGATAAACATGGCCAGTTCTCCCAATTAAAAATTTTTCAGTAGTTCCTGCTCCACAGAGGATTGTGATGTTTGACGTACCAGAAATAATACAGTCTGGAGAGATTATTTATAATGCTAATTTCTAGACTTCAACTCAGCCTCTCTGAATCAGGATTTCCTGATATTTATGGTGATATTGATGCAGAGTAAAAATTGGGAACAACTCCAGAATAAAGACCAAATTCCACAGAATGTTATGTAAGACTTTGTATAATCTAGCTTCTGACCACCTCTCCACCCTCACTGTCAATCTCCTGGCCGTATCACTTGCATGTTCATCTCACGGTCTGATCCTACATACTACTCTGACTTTGCATGAGGTCACAGTCCTGACACTCCAGGCTCACCTTCCATACTTGTTCATCCTTCTAAGATTAGCTCACATCAATCATTTCCACCCTAGCAGGGCTTCCCAGAAACTCTCTGCTCACCACCTATTCAATCCGAGGTAGAGGTCCATCTTCCATGTTCCCATAATCCAAGGCATCATTAGGTCACAATCCCTTTCCTTCTTGTGCTACCCCAAAGTCAAGGATATTTTTGGACATATCTCACTGTCATTAATTATTTATTTGCCTGTTTTTCTCACCAGCCAGAAACTTCCTAGCCCTTAAAAAAGCTCCAGGGCCTGTATTAGGTCCTAAAATATTATTTGTTAATTGGAAAATTCTGTCTCTTTAAATCACTGTGTCTACTGGCTGTCTCCAGCAGTCCTATGCGCTAAATCGTGTCTATCAATGACATTCTGAAATTCAAGTAGTAACCTTGTGTGGAAGGTTTTCATCCTCCTGTCCAGTCCTGCTACTTCTAAGCAAGTGCTTTTGCAAGCTGCTTCCTGCTGATCCAATCTGCCAGGGATATTTAATTGGCCTTGTGCCTAGTCCCCTAGCATTCTGAAAAGTAATTTATTGTCCCACCTGGTGATGGAATTATTTCTTATTTCACAGGCATTTGTTTTTAAGTTATAGAAGTAAAATTATTATCAACAAGCAATATTATTGCCAACAGTGTTATTGAAACTTTGGTTACTAATGTGTTGTTTATGTGATAAGTCATGGAAATAAAATGTATTTTCAATAGTACTAATGCATTTTTTATTTATTATATTTATTCTATACTCTTACCTTAAGCAATAAAAGTTGCCCTTAGCGGTGTTATTAACATTTTCAAAAACTAATGGACTCATTAGATTTGTTTGTGTTTTAAAGTCATAACTATAAAATGAATTCACTGTTTATTAAAATGATGTATATACATCACATTCCTGTGAGCAATAAATAAAATAATGGAAAGCGTCTAATCATATGGATGTTCTCAGAAAATTATGCTTTTGATTTTTCTCCCCAAAGGGAAGCTGTGCTGCACTTAAATGAGCAGAGCCTTTCAAATTAGACTAAGTTGGGGTCCTGGTCCTGTAAGCTATTAGCATGAGATTCAGATTTTCCTTCTATAACATGGAGATATTGATATGAAATTTGTAAGAATGTGGTAGGTAGAGGCAAAAATAACCTGGACTGCTTTACTGTGATACCTGGCATATATCAGGCACTCAATAAATCCATTTCCTTTCTTTTTCTGTTTTCTATCATGGTAGGAGGCAGATTTGTTTTACACAGATCCATTAAGAAGGAGTTGAGAAGCCCCTATGCTCTGTCTCTGGCATTTCTTTGTCAGCCTTGATTATCTTCTGTCTGACGTCATTGTCAAATTATTCAATCTACATGTGACTCTGGTCTCTCAACAAGATGAAAGTTCGTCAAGGACAAGAGCCTGTGAACGCCAACACAGGGTGTGCTCAGTAATAAAAATATCCGATGAATGCAAACAAAAAAAAAAAAGCAGGAATAGCATTACATAAGGGAAGCAACATTATGCTTGAAAAATAATCCTCCTTCTCACAAACATGGTTTCCTTAAAATAATGAGGTTAAAAATGAAGGTGCTTCAGATCTTTTCTGATTCTAATAGTAAGTGACTTGTAAGAGACTCTTTCCGTAGTTGACTGAGGGCCATAACCTCTAAAGCCTCAACACATATGTGTAGCTTAAGAAGAGCTTTGTTTTACTGTGAGTAGGGTGGCCCCTTTACCTTTCCTGAACTTAAGCGCAGGGCAGAATTACAGGCTGAGAGTTGCTGGTACCAGAAATCCCTCCACTATGAAGACATCTGTCATGATTAATCAGGCTCAGGAATTCTCAATAAGGAAAGCACGCATGAGTTTGTTTTGCTGTAAAGGCCTCCCTGGATCACACGCATTTGGGAGGCAGCTGGAGGTGGCAGCTTACCAGGGGAAGACAGATTGGGAGACCTATGAAATTATTCAGTTGCTCGTGGGAAACCCTTCCTGTAATCCACAGGCAAGCCTATTCTTACATCTGAGAAGCGGGGTTACCAAAAAGTCCTGTCAGGGGGCGCCTGGGTGGCTCAGTCGGTTGAGCGCCCAACTCTCGATCTCGGCTCAGATCATGATCTCAGGGTTCGTGAGTTCGAGCGCTGCATCAGGCCGAGGGTGTTCAGGGGGCAGAGAGAAAACCACAGATTTCGGCATTGGGCAGATTTTAGTTTGAATCCTGGCTCTGCCACCTCCTGGCGATTGGAGCTTCTGCAAGTTACGCGAATGTGGTTTTCACATCTGGATAATAGAAACAATAAGCCATACTTCACAGTTATTGTAAGGATGAAGTGTGATCAACTTCTTGCCCATGTGGTTGATAAAAAGCAAAGTCGTCACCCTCCCCATTCCCCCCTATTTCTAGGTAATCCGGTCATACGATTTCATAAATATTTAAAGGTGTTTTCTTTTTTTCAAAATTATTTCCCCCTGTAATCTCACAGAGTAGCAGACATTTTCACCATGGTCATTTTGTTCCTGTGGTTAAAACAGAAGTTCCTTGTTAACATGCAACACTACCCTCAGGGGAGAGATAACATATTATAACATAATGGGCATTAAATTCAGATAAACATTTTGGAGGCACCTACTATGTCTCATACACTGTGTTTCTATAAATGGGCATCTGGACATCCAGTGGGCTCTTCAAAGCTTTGATCTCAGAGAAAGGAAAGTCTGGTGATAAGGGAAGTAAGGGCAGATTAGTAACACAGAGGATTCTCTAGGTGCCGACTTGAGTCAAGGCCCCCAAATCCAAAGAGACCTTGTTATCCAAGGGGTAATGAGATTTATCTTGCCTCACTGGAAGTCTTGCTGGTATGGAGGTCAGATGCTACCCTATATACCTCCAGATTGTGAGTTCATCAAGAACACAAAAAACACGAAAAACGTCCTTTTCATCTTTGTAGTGCCAGTGTCTAGAAGAGAGCCTGATACAATTCTCAATAAATATTTATCAAATTAGGTCAAAGTGAGACATCTGTATAGAAGACTCCAGCGGAGATCCAAGGACCTTTATTTACTTCAGAAAATGAAAATCATAGCTGAGTGTAGTATTCCTCAGAGACTACAGCAATAGACTTTCATCTGAAATCCCATGGATGGTGTTTATCCACTCCTTTCATCGTCTGGCTTTCTCTGATATTATTATCACTGATGTTTCTCAATGCCAGGGGCTTAAGGTCCACATTGTTCCTCTTGGAACTCAAGAGCTCTTAAATCTGAATCTCTCCTCCCTAGCCAACTTTGTTTGCCAGACTTTCTACTAGTCATTCTGGTGGCTTCATCTCCTGCTGGCTCTCATGTCGCCAGAGTTCAAGTCTGTCATGTCTTTCCTTTTCCCAAAATGGCCTTCTTCCCCTACCCCTGGCCCAGCCTCACCAGATCACCCCCACTCAGCTGCAACTGTTCTTGGAAGGCTCAGTACTTCCAAGGGAAAGCCTCCTTCTCACAGGGCACCCAACACAGCTGTCTTCTCTGTTCTCCTCATTTTTCACATGAAAAACAAATGAGTTCCTCCCAAGGTGCTCATTCCTTTATCCTACAGTTTGAAAGCCCACAGTGACCCCAGAATCCCACAGTTACTCCCACACCCCAGAATTACTCCAGAGCTCTACAGTTCCTCCACAATCCCACAGACACTCTAGTCTCACAGCTACTCCAGCCATACCCCATGAAATTCAATTTTCAGACCTCTCACATCCCTGGCCCATTCTCCTCTCAGTGTTTACCATGCCTACTGCTTTTCCATCTTATCAGATAGCAAATTTATTGGTATAAGCAATTATTATAGCGTCCAGGAGTGTATTTGCCACTACAGTGACTTCTCTATGGTTTCCTAGAACTGTGTATACAGTGTAGGGGAATGACCAGCCTTCTATGTGAGTCCCTATCCAAGCATCACCTCACTGATAGGTGGGACCCCATTTTAATCAACTTTTTTTCTCACTGGAGTACCTATTACTGTCTCTAGTACCTAGTAGATGCTCAACAAATGCTCAAAAGACAGGGTGGTGGCCACAGATTTAGAGCTAGAAATGCAGAAAGCTCTACATTGTGTTTGAAATCCTAACGCTGAATCTGGACTAAATGGAGTAGAATGCAAAAAAAAAAAAAAAAAAAAAAAAAAAAAAATAGAGGCCTCTTTCTTCTGTGGAGGTTTTTGTTTTTGTTTTTAAGAAACATACAGAAGATTCTTCTGGCATTTTTCCATGGGGGAGCCAGCATTCATATTTATATCCCCACATTGGCAGGAAGGTCTCCGGGAGGATGTATCACATTTACTCATTTGTGAATTCATCTAATTAATTACCAAAATGTGCTCTAATCTTAGTGATAAGAGATGCAAGTTGTTATGGGGGTTTTGTTTGTTTTGTTAAGCTTTTGTTTCTTTTTCTCAGTTCTACTGATTTTCTTCTATGGTTCTGTTCTGGAAAACAGATCAAGCAAAACTTGAGGCCAGTAATATCTTTTTTTTTTAATTCCCCATAAAGCCTAGAAAAATGATACAGCCAAATCATGAGCTCAGAAATACTAATTCATGAACCGGTAGAAATCACACCTCATAAAGGGCCATTTAACACTGCACTTGGAGCTAGAAGATCAAGTTATATTTTCCAGATCTGTCACATCCAGTTATGTCATGTTAGACTAGTTAGTGTGCACCTCCAAGCATAACTTTCCTCTTTCTTAAATGGGAACATTGATTTAGATGTTTCTAAGATTTCTTACAACATTGGTATTCTGATTCCAAATTCTCTAATTCTGATTTAAGTGATTCCGGAGGTATTTACTGAAACATTTATGCTTAGCAAAACCAGCCACAGAATAAGAAGTTCTGGTCCTTGTTCTTACTGAATTATCATCTGGAAAGAGAAGTATAAAGTGCAAAAACATTAAATGAAAATGTTGAAAGCACTTAGACTCAGTGTGACTTATAGGACTCAATATGTAATTCTCACATTCAGCAAATATTCTTTGAGTCCTTTTATATGCAAGGTGCTACAATAAGTGCTTGGAATACAAAGAAAAAAAGGCAAAGCCTTTGCCTAGAATATAGTAATGCAAAGTTATACAAGTAATTGTTAATTTCAATATAAGCCACTTAAAATATAGCATTCATTATAAATTTAAGATATAACAGGATTATAAAGGAGTAGGCTTTCAAGGTTGCTGCTATTGTATCCTGTAGGGTGTGATGGCTTCTTTTCAATAAAATGAACTAAATATTGAAAAAAAAAAATGCTTGTTTTCCATTGGCTTCAACTTAGTCTCATGCTCACTTCCAGCTACAATACAGACTTTAGTTGCATAAACCATGTGCCCAGAGGAAACTTAATAGGAATCTATTAGAGGATTAGTGGCTCAATTATATATATGACCGATACAAAATGGTCTTAGCCTGGTTTGGGGGGTCCTGTGATTAACATCTGGCAGCTATGCAGTCTCCCAACACAGTCTAGTGTCAGTTGGCTCTCCAGGGGAATTCTACCAAACATTTAAAGAAGAGTTAACACCTATTATTTTGAAGCTGTTCCAAAATACAGAAATAGAAGGAAAACATCCAAACTCATCCTATGAGGCCAGCATTACTTTGATTCCAAAACCAGACAAAGACTCCACCAAAAAGGAGAGCTACAGACAAATTTCCCCGATGAACATGGATGCAAAAATTCTCAACAAGATACTGGCAAACCAGGTCCAAGATACGTTAAAAGAATTATTCACCATGATCAAGTGGGATTTATTCCTGGGCTGCAGGGCTGGTTCAATATCCACAAATCAATCAATGTGGATATATCACATTAATAAAAAGAAAGGATAAGAACCGCATAATTCTCTCAGTAGATGCAGAGAAAGCATTGGACAAAATACAGCATCCTTTCTTGATAAAAACACTCAAGAACATGGGGATAGAAGGATCATATCTCACGATCATAAAGGCCATGTAGGAAAGACCCACTACTAATATCATCCTCAATAGGGAAAAACTGATGGCTTTCCCCCTTAAGGTCAGGAACACGACAGGAATGTCCACCCTCATCACTATTATTCAACATAGTGTTAGAAGTCCTAGCCTCAGCAGTCAGACAATACAAAGAAATAAAAGGCACCAAATGGGCAAGGAGGAAGTCAAACTTTCACTCTTTGCAGATGACATGATACTCTATATGGAAAATCCAAAATACTCAACCAAAAACTACAAAAACTGATCCATGAATTCAGCAAAGTTCATGCACCTGGATTGGAAGAACAAATATTGTTAAAATGTCTATACTACTCAAAGCAATCTACACGTTCATTGCAATCCCTATCAAAATAACACCAGCATTCCTCACAGAGCTAGAACAAACAATCCTATAAAAGGCCCCAAATAGCCAAAGCAATCCTGAAAAAGAAAACCAAAGCAGGGGGCATCACAATCCCGGACTTCAAGCTGTATCACAAAGCTGTAATCATCAAGACAGTATGGTGCTGGCACAAGGACAGATACATAGATCAATGGAACAGAATAGAGAACCCAGAAATGGACCCATAAACATATGGCCAACTTATCTTTGACAAAGCGGGAAAGAATGTTCAATGGAAAAAAGACAGTCTTTTTAGCAAATAGTGTTGGGAAAACTGGATAGTGACATGCAGAAGAATGAACCTGGGCCACTTACTTACACCATACACAAAAATAAACTCCAAATGGATGAAAGACCTAAATGTAAGACAGGAAGCCATCAAAATCCTAGAGAAGAGAACAAAGGTCAAAGGTCAAAACTCTTTGACCTTGGCCGCAGCAACTTCTTACTTGACATGTTTCCAGAGGCAAGGGAAACAAAAGCAAAAATGAACTATTTGGACTTCATTAAAATGAAAAGCTTCTGCACAGTGAAGAAAACAATCAGCAAAACTAAAAGTCGATCGATGGAATGGGAGAAGATATTTGCAAATGACATATCAGATAAAGGATTAACATCCAAAATGTATAAAGAACTTCTCAAACTCAACACACAAAACAACAAATAATCCAGTGAAGAAATGGGCAGAAGACATGAACAGACACTTTTCCAAAGAAGACATCTAGATGGCTCACAGACATGAAAAAAAGCTCAACTTCACTCATCACCAGGGAAATACAAATCAAAACCACAATGAGATGCTACCTCACACCTGTCAGAATGGCTAAAATTAACTCAGACGACAACAGATGTTGGTGAGGATGCAGAGAAAGAGGAACCCTTTGCACTGCTGGTGGGAATGCAAAGTGGTGCAGCCACTCTGGAAGACAGTATGGAGTTTCCTCAAAAAAATTTGAGGTCCCCCTCTGCAAATTTTGAGATTTCTCAAAAAAAAAATCCTGTGACCCAGCAATTGCACTGCTAAGTGTTTATCCAAAGGATACAGGAGTGCTGATGTGAAGGGGCACATGCACTCTGATGTTTATAGAAGCACTATAAACAATAGCCAAAGTAGGGAAAGAGCTCAAATGTCTTATCGACTGATGAATGGATAAAGAAGATGTGGGAAATATATACAATGTAATATTACTCAGCAATCAAAAAGAATGGAGTCTCGCCGTTTTCAACAATGTGGCTCAAACTAGACTGTGTTATGCTAAGTGAAATAAGTCAGAGGAAGACAAATATCACGTGATTTCATTCATATGTGGAATTTAAGATACAAAACATGAATCTAAGGTAAGGGAACCAAAAATAATATAAAAATAGGGAGACAAACCATCAAAGACTCTTAAATACAGAGAACAAACTGAGGGTTCCTTGCAGGGTGTTGGGTGGGAGAAAGGGCTAAAGGGGTGAGGAGCATTAAGGAGGACACTTGTTGGGATGAGCACTGGGTGTTATATGGAAGTGATGAATCACTAAATTCTATTCCTGAAATTATTGTTACACTATATGTTAACTAACTTGGATTTAAATTAAAAAAAAATTAATTTAATTTAAAAAATAAACAAAATCTGACAGCTATGGAACATTCACTGACTGAATATAATAGGGATAGAAGTGGGAGATATGCAGAGGGGTGAGTCTGAGGATAGTATACCAGTCAGGGAGCTATAAAAATCATTAGGTCAAGAGATGAGAGCTTTTGTTAATATGAAAGCCATGAGGATAGGGAATAAGACCAAGTTGAGATTTTTATCCAAGAAAGAGTAAGACATAAATGGACCCAGAGAGATGTAGGTTGAGAAGAAGAAAGTATGGGGAATCCTTCACTTCCAAGCTTGATAGACCTCAAATCTCAAGAGAGAGTGATGGCTGTCAAGGTAGTAAGATACCTCTGGGCATAGGACATTCCACCCTGGGTGAATAGTTTAAGACAAACATAGCATTTCCATACAAGTGCTAGAGATTGTGTTCAGGGATGGGTGGGATTGCTCATTTGGGCCTATGAGATGCAAAGCACAATCTGCCGTGTTTTCTGGAAAAGAGAACCTAGGCTCTTTCTCTTGGTGGGAATGACAATGTTGTTGACCCCACTGCTTCAGGAAAGTATCTTATAAACACCTACAAAACCAGACTTAGGATGAAGTTTATGCTTCTAGAGGAAGGGAAGTATGGAAAGATGCCACCTATCTGATGATATAATGGAGAGGTTAAACCCATTAACCTTAATTGTTCTCCCTTTGAATTTCTGGATATCTAAGATAAAATCCATCTGCATTAAGTGCATCAGAATTGAGGTTTTTACTATTTAAAAAGAATAAGATTGATGCTTTGAAAGGGCCCTAAATTGGTAATAAAGGCCAAGAATTAAGATCACTATCTGATAAAGGTCTATAGTTGGAGGGTTAATATAATTCATTTTTTTAGGTATAGTAGGAAGGATCCAGTCAAGGATCCATAGGCATTCCTTTCCCTAATTCAACATGTCCACTCAATCACAAATCCTGTCAATTTTATGACCCTCTTATGTCTTACATACTTTGCCCAGGAGGTCAGCCCAGTCCTTTTCACACCAGGATCACTACTTTGCTGCAGGCTTCTTACTGGTCTCCTACATGCATCCATTTGTAACTCCTCTGATTTATTCTCTACCATAAAACTCTGGTATTATCATTTCCTGGCTTAAAGAACATTTTCAGGAGAACTTGGGTGGCTCAACCGGTTGAATGTGCAATCTCCCAGTCATGGGATTGAGTCCCACATTGGGATTCTCTCTCTCTTTCCCTCTGTCCCTCCTCAGCTCATTCTCTCCCCTACCTCTCTCTCTCTTTCAAAGAAAAAAAAAAAAAAAGAAAAAAAAAGAATATTTTGAGTGGTACATCATTGCTCATTGATAAAGTCAAAGCTCCTTAAAATAGCTCATGAAGATGTCAATAATCAGGTCTACCCATCCCACATAATTATTCATCATTAGTCTGTCTCTGTAACCAGATCTGGGTTTCAGCCATTCTGAGTCTCTTTGAAATCCTACCAGTGCATGTGTGTCCTCACATGCCAATCGTCCTCAGACATGATTTTCACAGGAAAAGTCAGGAATGCTATGATGTCACATCAGTCTGACTCCTAACATTCTTTGGGCTTTGGCTACAATATCAGATCTTGTGAAAGTTCTCATCTAACCCTAGTTTAGACTGCTTCCTTCTGCTAGACATTCTCGTGATCCTGTATCCACTTTATCTCATTCTAGTGTAATTGGTTTTTATTTCTCTTCATTCTTGCAGGTTCTAGTCTGTCTTGTTCACCCATGTAATACCTAGTGCCCATCTAGAGTGAGTACTCCACCCTTATTGAATCATGTGAATCAGGTGAATCATGTGACTCAGGCAGACAATCCTTAGTAAGGCGGTCAGGTTAGGGCAGGCACAGACACTGATGACAAGTAAAAGTGTGTTTTGGCAAAAGAAGAACAACTAATTACTCAATATTCTGTCCTAAGAATTGAGCAAATGACAAGCATTCAAAAAAAAAAAAAAAATACAGGGCACACTAGTGGGTTCCCTGATGCCTACCCTGAATCATGCCATTACTCCTGGCCAGTTTCACTCCAATTGTCCAGCCTGATCCCTATGTGCTGCAGAGGTAATTATTCAACCTAATTATGTGGGTACTAAGGACAGGAGATCTGCCCACAGTCAGAGGTGAGCCCAGAGTGTCAATGTGGAAATGAATGAGTCACAGAAAGCTGGGGTCAGAAGCCAGCTTGACTAATTTCAAGCTCTGTTACTTTAGTCAAGTTTCTAAATCCCCCTAAGTGTCTGTTTCCACATCTTGAAAGTGGAAAAAAAAATTAATTCTTTAAGTAGTTGTACAAATGCCAACTTTGTATGCATAACGGAAACTATAATGCACTGAAAAATGAAACTTGTCATTATAATAACACAAAGGATCCAAATTTAGAACATTAGAAGAATGGCAATAGCAACCAACAGAAATAAGAATTCAAGTGCTGAGAAAAAGCCGCTTCGTCTCATGGTTGGTGTTCTCAGTTTAACATGGTTGAGCTACAATCCACAAACTAGATGACTCATAATCAAAGGTAAAAAAAAAAATCCAATTTAGTTCACAGTGTTGATGCTAATGTTAGTCTCCGTCTGGAGGTTTATCAGCTTAAAGTCCATCTGCTTTATAACACTAAAAAAGGACGATGTGTTCACAGTCTGATTTCAGTTTCAAATTGAGAAATACTTTCTGGAGCTCTCAACAGTGGATATGCTCTCGAGGTAGAATATCAAAGTAGCCGTTGCGACAGTCAGAGGAATGTCTCCCTTTTGCTGCCTCAGTGTTTCCATTTGGAAAACCTCCACTCAGCTACCATGGGAACTGTGGTGGCTGCATCTGTGACTGGGGGTGGGGGACCCCACTGGTGGGTGGATGCAGCACGAGTGACAGTGTTTCTTTTCTTCCTATTTCTTGAAGGGGGTCATGGACAATAGCCACTCTCACTAACAATGCTTGTTTTTAATCCCAATGGTTTCACTTCAGCTTTGAGAGGGAGGTAAACCCAGTTGACGTTTGGAAAATTGTGACATTTTCTGAAATTTAAGGTAGACCTTTACTGTGATATTTTATCACAGTATTTCATTGAGATTAGGATTTTACTGTGATATTTCATCACAGTATTTCATTGAGATTAGGATATGCGTTTTTAGTCTAGTGGTCAGTTTTTTTCTCTTTGAAAACTTATGAAATTAGTGATGTCCACTTTAATCAATGGCATCTGAGCATTGAATGCAATTGGCATATACTCTTCTGGGTGGCCAAAACCCCTGTCATTAGGAGAAAATAAGGTCCTTTCATTGTGCTCTGGGTCCTTGAAGAAGGAGGCTTGTCACCTGTTCGGTGTCCCTAGATCCCACCTCTCTCTTACTTTTTCATCCTGAAAGGGCTTATAACTGGTACTGAACCAGTTTTTAATTTAAAAAAATGCTTTTATTGTTTTCTCATTAATAAAAAAAATCAGGACAGTGAGCCTGGGTGGCTCGCTTGGTTAAATGCCAGACTTTTGATCTCAGCTCAGGTCATGATCTCATGGTTCATGATTTCGAGCCCTGCGTCGGGCTCTACACTGATGGCATAGAGCCTGCTTGGGATTCGGTCTCTCTTTCTCTCTGCTCTTCACCTGCTTGTGCTTGCTCTCTCTCAAAATAAATAAATAAACTTAAAAAAAACCCAGGACGTTGGCAAACACAAACACAGAAGAAAATAAACACCAGAATCCCACCACCCAGAGAAAACTGTGCTCATGCCTTGGACCATATGCTTACTGAACATTTTTTATGCCCTGTTAAAATTATTTCATGGTACCTTTTTTTCTAATTTGAGAAAGAAAGAGAGCAAGGGAGAAGAGCAGAGTGAGAGGGAGAGAGAGAATCTCAAGCAGGCTCTGCACTTTGCATAGAGACCAACACGGGGCTCGATCCCATGACCCAGGGATCATGAGCTGAGCCGAAATCAGGAGTCAGATGCTCAACAGACTCAGACACCCCAGACCAAGGTTTTTAATATGCCCATATATGTGAGCATATTTCTAGTTCAACACATTTGCTTACAGTCTCATTTTAAATGGCCAAATAGTATTCCACTATGCAAATATGCTACCATTTGTACCCAACTTCCAGAAGTTGAGCCATTACACTATGTTGTCACCATTCTAGTCACTGGTTCATGTAGATTATGCACACCTATAAGACAAGAGACTTTTCTTATTCGAATTTTTATTCTGGATGCCTTGCACTTGTAGGTACTCGATAAATGTTTTTGTATTTGAATTAACTCTACAAACAAAAAGGTACTTGGGATAGTACGCAAAATCCAGGAAGATAACAATTTAGATTCTTATGGCTGCTGTAACAAATAAGCTTGAACTTGATTTTTTTTAAGCCCATTTATTTATTTTGAGAGCAAGAGCTAGAGCAGAGCATGAATGGGGGGGGCGGGCAGAGGGAGAGAGAATTCCAAGCAGGCTCCGCACTGTCAGTGCAAGGAGACCAATGCCAGGCTGAAACCCACGAATGGTGAGATCATGACCTGAGCCGAAACCAAGAGTCTGGTATTGAAACTACTGAGCCACCCAGGCTCCCCAGAATGAACTTGATTTCTTAAAGCAATAGAAATTTATTGTGTCCCAGTTCTGCAATCCAGAAGTCTGAAATTAGTATCACTTGGCTAAAAATGAGGTGTCAGCAGGGCAAGCTGCCCCCAGAGGCTCTAGGCGAGAATCTGTTATTTGTTTGTTTGGGTTTTTGTTTCCTGCATTTTCCAGCTTCTGGAGACTGCCAGCTTTCCTTGGCTGTGGCTACACGTCTCCAGTCTCTGCCTCCGAAGTCACACTGTCTCTGCTTCTTCTTTGTGTAAAATGTCCCTCTGCCTCCCTCTTATTAAGGATCAATATGGTTGCAGGGCGCCTGGGTGGCTCAGTCGGTTGAGTGTCCGACTTTGGCTCAGGTCATGATCTCACAGTTTGTGAGTTCGAGCCCCACGCCAGGCTCTGTGCTGACGCCTGCTTCAGATTCTGTGTCTCATTCTCTCTCTGCCCCTGCCCTGCTTGTGCTCTCTCTCTGTCTCTTGAAAATAAAAAAAAAATGTAAAAAAAAATTTAAAAAGGATCAGTATGGTTGCATTAGGTCCCATCCAGATAATCCAGGATAATGTCTCCGTCTCAATACTGTTTACTTCATCACATCTGCAAGGACTCTTGTTTTTTTGGCTGTACAAGGAAAATTTACAGTTTCCAGAAATTAGGGCATGGATATCTTTTTTTCTTCTGGGGAGGATGTTTTGGTTTTTTGTTTGTTTGTTTATTTTTAGCTCACCACTAATAGTACATGTTTGGCCACAGCTTTTAATCATAGACTTTGCTTTTTTAGAAAAAAAAAAAAAACCTTAATATTTGTTACGTGCTGGTTATTGTCAGTATTATTCTAAATGGTAATTCATTATGGTCAAAACATGGTTTGCTTTCCACGTTACATAGTTTATCTGATTTACTCTTCACAGCAGTGCAACTTGGCAAGTTGAAACTGTGCCAAGCAGACTCAGTGGCCAAGGGGGAGAAAGTACAGTTGTTCTGTAGCTTTTAAAAATTACCTCCAAAAAAATACATAAAAAATAAAAATTACTTTCAAACCGTTGGAAACATTCTTATAGTTGGCTTTAAATGTATAGGGATATGAGAAAAATAGTCAAACTATTAAATTCCTTGGTACCCTTCAATTTGAAATATTAGAACCATAGGGAAGCAGTGTGTTTCTTATTTCTTTGCAAAAAAAAAAAAAAAAAAAACAAAAAAACCCAACAACAACAACAAACAAAAAACAAAAAGCAAAAACAACTTACCAAGAACAGCTGCAGGTGTTCTCGCCTTCTTACTGCACCACTCACAGCACAGAAGCATCCTTTGTACACCTTGGTGGATTGTCTCAGTTTAGATCAGGGATTTTAACATTGTATTGTGTGTCCTTTCAATGTTGCAAAATATCTCTGAGGGCATCTTATTAATTAATTAATTAATTCATTCATTCATTCACTTATTTATTTATGGAAGTACAGTACAGGATGTTACATCAGGTGTAGGATAGAGTGATTCAACACGTTTATGCCTTGTTCTGTGCTCTCCCCAAGTGCAGCTACCGTCTGTCAACATTCAAAGCTACTAGGATATCATTGATTGTATCCCCTACTCTGTGCCTTTGGTGCCTGTGACTTACTCATGCCATAACCGGAAGCCTGTACCTCCCGCTCCCCCTGACCCATTTTTCTCATCCCCCGCCCCCCTCTCCTCTGGGAACCATCAATTTGTTCTCTGTATTTATGGGTCTGTTTCTGCTTTTTGTTTCTTTGCTTTTTATTTTTTTTATTTAAAAAAAATTAATGTTTTTATTTATTTTTGACACAGAGAGAGAGCATGAGCAGAGGAGGGGCAGAGAGAGGGGGAGACACAGAATCTGAAGCAGGCTCCAGTCTCAGAGCTGTCAGCACAGAGCCCGATGCGTGGCTTGAACTCACGACGAGTGTGAGATCATGACCTGAGCCACAGTTGGACGCTCAACCGACTGAGCCACCCAGGCGCCCCTGTTTGTTTGCTTTTTAGATTCCACACATACGTGAAATCCTATGGTATTTTCTCTGACTTATTATTTCACTTAGCATAAGCCGCTGAGGTTCTCCTTAATGTGGCTTTTTCCATCATCATCTCTTCTTCTGAAACATCTTCATCTCCTTTATCGCAACCACTTTTCTCATTTATGTTGGTAAGTGTGCCTTCCCTAGAGTCCTCTGGCTTCATATCCTGTCTCTCGAAAGATGGAATGTCAGCCTTCCCAAGGTCAGCTCTTGGCTCTATGGTTCCATTCACATTCAAGTTGCGTTTCATTTCCAGTGTCACAGCTTTTCATTTCTTTAAATTGTTTTTTACATTTATTTTATTTATTTTTGAGAGACGGAGCACAAGCGGGGGAGGGGCAGAGAGAGAGGGAGACACAGAATCGGAAGTAGGCTCCGAGCCACCCAGGCACCCCACAACTTTTCATTTTTTTACTGCGCTTGCGTTTTTGTTGCCCAGTTCCCTCTTTCAACCATCCACGTTTGTCAGATACCTCTTTCCTTGTTTCACTGGGAACAAGGAAGCAACACAATCATACCCTTGGCTGTCTGTGAGCGAAATAACATGCCCAGTGACTTGAGAGGCACAATGCGATTGGCCACTGACCCTGCTGCCCATCTGTTCTGCGCAGGTTAATGTTAGGACTCAGCTTTTGACTTTCTGCGATTACATACTATACTATAGTGTTTCTGCACACATACTATACCATGGGAACTGAAATCTGAACCATATTGTTGGAAGACTTTGTTATTGACCCAAATGGTGGTAAGTCAAATGTGTGCAGGTCAGAAACATGCAAAGTAAGGACTGCCTCTACTCTGAAGGGGGGATATTATTTTACCCATTGCATGAAAGAAGAAATTGAGCCAGAGTAGATTAAATCCAAGGCATGAAGTGGTGAAGCCAGAGTTAAAATCCAGGCAGCCTCACTCCATTCCACAAGTTTACCTTCCCACTTTTGGGCTTCAGCCTGAGTCCCCTATCCATAGCCCTCTCAATAATCAAACAAATTCTGATTGCTAATCTTGTCATCTGTACTTTTTAGGGACAACAGTTCATTCTGTGTCTGCTCTAGTTTAGCAAGAACCCTTCCTTCTGCGACTATCAGAGCTTACAGCTCCTCCATTGTCCTGAGCAACTATGGAGTGTATATGACAGTGTCCACATTTGGTGGTTCCTCTTGTCCTCAACCCCCTGACTATGTCCATTTGTTTGAGAACTTTAAGCTTGTCCTTTTTTTCCTCCTCCTTCAGTTAACTGTACTGGACCCAATATCAACTCCCTTTCTGCCCTTGTTTCTTTTCCACAAACACCTTCCTGGTGCCTTTGATGTTTTCCCCTCACTAATTCCCACCAGCAGAAGAGAAATATATGCAACCTTCTTTTCTTTCTGGGTAGTTCCTTTGCATTTTTCCATTTTCAGGAGAGTGTGCCAACCCTCATTCTATAAACAAGGGATGGAATAAGCCTGAGCGATTGGGTCTGGAAGGAACCAAAATGGTGCACAATTGCTGAAAAGACCAGGAGATAAAGCCATCTCTTCTGTTCAGAGAGCTGACATCTACTCTTTTCATGATGCCAACTTGACCGCTGGCTGTTGTCTCTACTTACATTACCATTTTCCAGAAAGAATAACAAACTGAAGAGATGAGGGCTTAAAAAGGGGATTTTTTCTTGTTCCAAAGTGGTGATGCTGGAGTTGGAACTAACACGATATAGAAGAAACAGCTCCAGGTCTGAGACGCACAGGCCAGCTCCCTCATCTACCCATCTCTGTGGCTTAGGGAAAGGCTGAGCATTTCAGAACTTGCTCTATAAAATAAAGAAAAGCTCAAACACTCATTATTAGTGTAAGTGAAAATTAAAAGACAGTTTATGTAAAGTGTCTGGCATATATAAGGTCAAGCAAAAGTCAAGTCTTATTATGAAGACTTGGAGGTTTGGGCCACAGTGGCATGTATAAATCATGCACAGTTTTTTCATTCATTCATTTATTCATTTAGAAATTTTTTGTCATATCCCCCAATATCCGTGCTCCAATCATTTTTATGAGCAAGATAATAGACCAATTTTTTTCTTTTAAAATATTTTATTTTTTAAAATATAATTTATTGTCAAATTGGTTTCCACACAACACCCAGTGCTCATCATAACAAGTGCCCTCCTCCCTGCCCCTAACCCACTTTCCCCTCTCCCCCACACCTCATCTACCCTTAGTTTGTTCTCAGTCCTTAAGAGTCTCTTATGGTTTGCCTCCCTCCCTCTCCCTCTCTGTAACTTTTTTTTCTTACCCTTCCCCTCCTGCATGGTCTTATGTTTCTCAAGATCCACATATGAGTGAAAACATATGGTATCTATCTTTCTCTGCCTGGCTTATTTCACTTAGCATAATACCCTCCAGTTCCATCCACGTTGCTGCAAATGGCCAGATTTTATTCTTTCTCATTGCCAAGTAGTATTCCATTGTATATATAAACCACAACTTCTTTATCCATTTGTCAGTTGATGGACATTGAGGCTCTTTCCATAACTGGGCTATTGTTTAAAGTGCTGCTATAAACATTGGGGTACAAGTTCCCCTGTGCATCAGCACTCTTGTATCCCTTGGGTAGATGCTCTTGCTGGGTCATAGGGTAGATCTATTTTTAATTTTTTGAGGAACCTCCACACTGTTTTCCAGAGTGGCTGCACCAGTTTGCATTCCCTCCAACAGTTCAAGAGGGTTCCCGTTTCTCCACATCCTCAACAGCATTTATAGTCTCCTGATTTATTCATTTTAGCCACTCTGACTGGCATGAAGTGGTATCTCAGTGTGGTTTTGATTTGTATTTCCCTGATGAGGAGTGATGTTGAGCATCGTTTCATATGTCTGTTGGCCATCTGGATGTCTTCTTTGGAAAAGTGTCTATTCATGTCTTCTGCTCATTTCTTCACTGGATTATTTGTTTTTCGGGTGTGGAGTTCGGTGTGTTCTTTATAGATTTTAGATACTAGCTCTTTATCTGATATGTAATTTGCAAATATCTTCCCATTCCATCAGTTGCCTTTTAGTTTTGTTGATTGTTTCCTTTGCAGTGTAGATGCTTTTTTATCTTGATGAGGTCCCAATACTTCATTTTTGCTTTTAATCCCCTTGCCTTTGGAGATGTGTCAAGTAAGACATTGCTGCAGCTAATAGACCAATTTATTAAGTATATCCTGGGTAGCATGCTTTCAAATGAGTCTGAATACAGCCCTTTCAGTTTGACAGGTGTAGTCAGAGAACTTTAATCAGAATTATAAACTTTATTTGGAAGGAGGTCCTTGGCATTAGGTTGTCCTCCGAAACCAAACTGTTTGACAAACCACAGATAATCTCCCAAAATTACACTCCAGCTCTAGTTTCCTGACATTTGTGTTTTCATAAATTAGTGGGAGACCTTGCTTGAGAATGCCTTGTGTACCTGTAACCCGATAACAGTGTCTCATGAACACACATAGGCAAGGGTATGTAGACATAGGTTCTGGTCCCTAAAAATACTCACTGCAGGAACCCCCACCTTTCATCACCCGGAGTCAGACCCAAAACCTTGCTTTGTCTTTATTCTTTCAGCTTTGTATCTGTGTTTAGTGTTCTCCCAAATGTCATCCTGCCTTGGGTTTGGGCTGGTCCTTCTCATTTTGATTAAACAGATGGATAAAAAGAGATTTTAAAGCTCTGCTATCAGCTTTAGAGAAAGTAGGCAGAGTCAAGCCAGATTCTCTTTGGCTTATACTATAACTTGGCTTGAATCAACCTTTTAGAGTGCGAGGTTGGCACTACTCTAAAAGGATTCAAACTGGAGCTGTAACTTCAGGGTACTTTGCCGTAAGCACAAGAATACAATGAAGGTATTTGGACATGGTTCTCCATTTCCTTACAAAGCCTATTGTAAGATTGCGTGGTGGGGGTGGGGAGGGTTAAAGGAGCAATGACAATGGTGTCAATTGTAGTATTTGTCGAGTTAGCTCAAGTAACATATGTTGACTCCAAAAATAAAATATTAGAAAACATAGAGAAAAAAATAAAAATGCTAAGCCAAACCTAGACTCTACCCATGAAAGGGTAACTACTTTTTAAATTATAATATATAGCTATCGAATTTTATTTTGTTTATGATCACATATACGTTTACTCTTGTAGATGTTATGTTTATAAACAAGATCATGGTCTCCTTATCAAACTTTAGCCTGTTATTTTTGTTGAACAATATGGTATGGACATCTTTCTACATCTGTAAACATACTTCATATTTTATGGGTTCCTAACAGTTGATTGCATATAGCCACATGGTTTCATTTGTATACATCTTATACCCTTCAGAAAAACTCCTGAGGAAAAAAAAATTCTGGATTAAATTCTATAATATTATTCTAAGATGCAGAGGGTTATGGATTGGCCTGGACTCAAATTTTAATTTACTTACTAGCATTAGGACATTTGTTCTTAGTTTCAAATTACTTTTGGGTTCAAACACATTGATTTTACTTTCCATACTGTGACAGAGTCTTCAACTAAGAACAATTTATATTTGATCGATGATTTGATATGTACTTGGTACTCCACTAGAGATAGAATATACTTCTGTTATGGAGTCCTCAAAGCCACTATTAAATCTGTTTTGTTCCTCTTAATTCATGTTACACTGATGGTAGAGACTGAGACAAGACTTTGGGTGCAGGTAGTTTATTTGGGAGATGATCCCAGGAAGTATGAATAAAAAGGTGGAGAGAGTAATACAGAAGAGAAGGTGAAGTCACCATAAAGGGCAATGGCCTGGTAGCTTCTGTAGGCAGTGGGGACTCAATTCTGTGGGATCTCTGGGAAGGGTAGAGAATAGTTTTCTACTTTTCTGTTCTGAAAACATAAAGTTAGGGATTACACTGGTTGAAGATTGCCTCCTTGGGCATTAATTCCTCCTAACATGTAGGAGATCCAAAACCTCTGGAAAAGACACAAGGCTGGGCTTGGAGATGAGACTCCCTCAGTGTAAGTCAGCTTAGATGAGTCTGTCCACTGTGGTTGTGGTTGATAAGTAGGATAAGGGTATATGATTTCCAGCAGCAAAACATCTGCTACATTATTTCAGAAGAACACCAAGATCTCAGAGAGATTATTTGCCTGATTACTAGCCCTTAGATAGTAATTGGCAGATCCAGGCTTCAGTTTTCTTGGATCCAACACACATGTTCTTCCCATCATACCCTATTGCTTCCATAAATGATAAGCACTTTATGTTTGTATGGAAGCTCTAAACACTCTGCTCTCTTTAGTAGCAACTTGGGCGTACTGCAGTGGCTTGCCCTGTGCACCATTCATCACCCTCTCAGTCTCCTATAACTTCGGCACTTGGACATAGGCTCTTCATCCTTTTTTTTTTTTCTTTTGCAACTCCTAATTTCCTACTTAGCAAGGATAGTGCACTGTTCATTTTATTTCAAGAAGTGGATTGCAATATATTGATGAGTTGTGAAATTAGTTTCATGGGCCTTGACTAGAATTTTAAAAATGAAATAGATGAGAAAAATATTGCATGGCTTCTGTCACTTCAAAAGTGTTTCCATTGTGTGTGTGTGTGTGTGTGTGTGTGTGTGTGTGTGTGTGTGTGTGTTAGGTTTCCATGGAGAACTTATTTCATATAACTTGTAACTTATCCTGGATAAGAAACTTTGGAAGTCATTACTTAGATGCTCAATGATGTTGAGACGCCTGCGGTCAATTCCCAGCATCACTACACATTAGCTGGACATGTCTTAGACTTCCTATTTGTAAATATTACCAACCTTAAGGGCTGTTGAGGAGAATAAATGGATTATTATATGTAAAATAGTGAGAACAGTGTCTGGCACATTAAGACCAATAGGTAAATGTTGTTATTATTGCAAATGTTCAATCAATCCATAAAGTATATGTGCAATCTTTGTTCAGTATGGAACAAGGGAAATGAAAATCACCAATATTTTGAAGTGTTTGGACAGACTTATTATTGAGATAGAATTAAAATAAAAATTTCCTGCAATTTTCAATGTATTCTCTCTCCATTGCTCCTCACTGGCAAATGTTATAGCTCTATATACACAGGGTTTATTAATTTAAACCATGAATACCTTAAGAAAGTTATTGTAAACATTTTACATTAGTAAGCTAAACTCCTTTCAAATATATGTATTTTTCTGGTATCCTGGAGGATAAATAATCTGCCTAATATGTCCTATGCCATAAAGAGTCTTACAGTATAAACAAATAACTCTTAAATTGCCATAAGCTGAAACAGAATTATAGTTTCTAGCTCAGAAAGAACACTATATCCTGGGCTTCCTAACTGTAACCTTGAATGAATGTGGATGTGCTCTGTTTTTGTAATCTAGAGTAATCATTCCTGAATAGAGTGCACATTCAATTCATCTGGGAGATTACTTAAAGTCATTTCCTAGGGCACCTGGGTGGCTCAGTCATTTAAGCATCTGACTCTTGATTTCAGCTCAGATCATGATCTTTGTGAGATTAAGCTCCGTGTCAGGCTCTGTGCTGATAGCTCAGAGCCTGCTTGGGATTCTCTGTCTCCCCCTCTCTCTCTCTGCCCCTCTTCTGCTATCTCTTTCTCTGTCTGTCTCTCTCTCTCTCCCCCTCTCTCCCTCAAAATAATAAATTAAAATAAATTAAAATAAATAAAATAAAAGCAGTTTCCCAATTGCACTGGACCAATTGTGTAGGAAACTGTGAGAGAGTCCCCAAATCCGTTGTGTAAAAACTGTTCCTAGAAAGTAACATTGGATCAAAAGATATGCAATTTTGAGAATTGAATTTGCTGATTGCTCTTTCTAAGGTTGAAATAATATCATTACAATTATTTTTACTACATCTGCCATGATTATACATTAAGCTGATTTCCATGGGTCCTCCAAAACCATCCTCAGAAAATCATGGATCCTAAGATCCTGAAATGTCAGGAAAGGTTCTAAGGGATCACTTTTTCCAGATTGTCAACTGTGGTAAGAACCCTTCTTCTTCTTCCTTTTTTTTATGTTTATTTATTTTTCAGACAGAGGGAAACAGAACCCGAGTCGGGGA
Organism: Panthera pardus; assembly: GCF_024362965.1. Classification (NCBI taxonomy): domain Eukaryota; kingdom Metazoa; phylum Chordata; class Mammalia; order Carnivora; family Felidae; genus Panthera; species Panthera pardus. The sequence goes on from NW_026526655.1 coordinate 106,624,560, forward strand.
GGGGCAGAGAGAGAGGGAGACACAGAATCCAAAACAGGCTCCAGGCTCTGAGCTGTCAGCACAGAGCCCGACGCGGGGCTCAAATCCATTAAACGTGAGATCATGACCTGAGCCGAAGTCAGACACTCAACCGACTGAGCCACCCAAGCACCCCAGAACCCTTCTTCTAACATCTTCAATGCATTTTGTTAGATCTGACTGAAGACTTAAACTGATACATAGGCATTGGTCTCTAGTGAATACCCACAGTAGCCTTCATAAACAGTCTTCAAAATTGTCAGTCACCGGTACACTTATTTAGTTACAGTTTTCTTTTTTAAAAAATGTACTCTTAAAACTAGACATGTTTTTAATAGAGAATGTATATATCCTATTATAAGTGAAACTTTGTATTACTAGATGTACTATTTTCGTTTTTGTGATACATATACAAAGGAGAGCATAATAATTAACATGAAGTATGTTAGGTCAAATAATCTGTGTGAACCACCCTTTGGGAAACACATTTTATACGTAAGAAGAAATAAGCTCTTATTTTTATTGCCGAACAGCCCTTCAAATGCATGTACCTGTTAACATTTCTCCTCTCCAGGCTGAATTTCCATAACTTAACTACTCCTCATATGAAATGATTTCCTGACTGCTCTCCATTCTATCAACCTTTTTTAGATGCTCTATGGTTTGTCAAAATAGCTTTTAAAATGTGGAAGCTTCTGTAAGGTGTTAATTTATGACTTGTCTCTGGAAAATATAAGCATTCCACTATAGCTTCCTTTTCCTGTGCCGCAAACCAGAGGGACTCTTCCTCAAACTGTAAAGGAATCAGTGGAATTTCTTACAGTTGCAGTGAGTTTCTCTTTGTGCTTCTCTGATAGGGGATTGCATTAGTAAATGTACTTCTTTCCAAGGAGGACACGCATAAGGTAAATGTCCCACCCATCAAACATTTTAACTCACTTTTTTACATTCTGAGATGGCTATAGATTCACATGCAGTTGTAAGAAATAAAACAGAGATCCTATGTACCTTTTATCAGTTTATCACAATGGTAACATCTTGCAAAATGATACAACCTCACAATCAGGATAATGACATTAATACAATCAAAATATAGAAAATTTTTATCACCACAAGGATTACTCATATCACCCGGTTCTAGTAAATTTCCTCCCAACTTGAATTTCTCCTTACCTCCTGGCAACCACTAAAACCTGCATTCCAGTAATTTGTGTCATATCAACCGTGGCATGTAAATGAAATCATACAGTATGCACATGTTGGGATTAGCTTTTATCAATAATTCTTCCTTTTTCATTGCTGGGTAGTTTTATATGGTATGGACACACCATAGTTTATTTATTTATTTTTTTACTATTCACCTGTGAAAGGAGGATTAGGTTATTTCTGGTTTGGGGCTATTTCAAATACAGATGATATGAAAGTCATGTGTACATTTTTGTATGAACATAATTTTTTAAAATTTATTTGAGATGAATATCCTGTACATGGGCCATATGATAGTGACATATTTACTTTTCGAAAATACTGCCAAACTCTATTCCAGATGTCTTTATCATTTATGTTCCCACCAGCAACGTATGAATGGTCCAATTTTTCCACATCCTTGAAAGCATTTGAGGTTGTCACTACTTTTTATTCTAGGCATTCTGATGGTTCGATACTGAGATCTCATTGTGGTTTTTTTTTTTTTAATTTTTTTTTAACGTTTATTTATTTTTGAGACAGAGAGAGACAGAGCATGAACGGGGGAGGGGCAGAGAGAGAGGGAGACACAGAATCAGAAGCAGGCTCCAGGCTCTGAGCCATCAGCCCAGAGCCCGACGCGGGGCTCGAACTCACAGACCATGAGATCGTGACCTGAGCCGAAGTCGGACGCTTAACCGACTGAGCCACCCAGGCGCCCCAAAGATCTCATTGCGGTTTTAAGCAACCTTCCCCTACTGCCTTATGATGTTGATTGAACATCTTTCATGTGCTTATTTGCTATTTGAACGTCTTGTTTGGTGAAATTTCTCTTTATGTCTTGCTCAATTGTAATTGGTTTACTGACAATTGACTTTTGAAAATTAGTAGTGCGTTCTAGATGCTATTCCTTTGTTGGATATGTGGTTTGAAAATATTTTCTCTTATTCAGTAATTTGCTTAAAAACCACAAATGGGTCATTTTTGTAGAGCAGAAGTTTTAAATTTGGATGAAGTCAAATTTATCTTTATGAATTATGCTTTTGATGTAAAGTCCAAGAACTCTTAGTCTTAAATTTTGATGATTTTCCACATTTTTCTAGACGTTTTATAATTTTCTGCTTACATTTAAATTTATTTATAAATAATTAAAGTGAATTTATTTATGATCTGCTTTGGGTTAATTTTTTAAATTTTTTTTTAACATTTATTTTTATTTTTGAGACAGAGAGAGACAGAGCATGAACGGGGGAGGGGCAGAGAGAGAGGGAGACACAGAATCAGAAGCAGGCTCCAGGCTCTGAGCCATCAGCCCAGTGCCCGATGCGGGGCTCGAACTCACGGACCGCGAGATCGTGACCTGAGCTGAAGTCGGACGCTTAACCGACTGAGCCACCCAGGCGCCCCTGGGTTAATTTTTATATACCATCTGAGCATCTAATAAAGCTTAGTTTGTTTCCTTTTGTTTTTGTTTTTTTTTTTTTTTCTATGTCCAATTTCTCTAGCACTATTTGTTTCAAAAACAATCTTTCCTCCATTGAATTACTTTTGAGCCTTTGTCAAAAATCATTTGGGCATATATGTATGGGTATATTTCTGAGTTCTTTTTTTTATTCCATTGATCTATGGGTTTATGCTTCCCTAATGTCATAGAGTTTTCATTGCTATAACAAGTCTTGAAATTGTCTAGACTGATTCCTCCCACTTTGTTCTTTCCTTTGTGTGTGTGTGTGTGTTCAAAATTGTTTTGGGTATTCTGATTTCTTTGCTGTTCTATATAACTTTTAGAATAATCTTGTCCATATGTTCCACCCCCCCAAAAAAACCTTAAAACTTGCTAGTAATTTAATAGAAATTTTGATATCTATGTGTGTGTGTGTGTGTGTGTGTGTGTATATATATATATATATATATATGGCATATAAATAAATAAATTTGGGGAGATTTGACATCTGTGCTATGTTGAGTCTTTCAATCCATGAACACTGTATATCTGTCTCTCCATTCTATATAGACCTTTGATTCTTTCTTTCATTGTTGTTTTGTAGTTGTCAGCATAGAACTCTTGTCCATGTTTTGGTAGATTCAGATGTAACTTATAATTTTTGAGTGGTTGTTAATGGTATTGTATTTTTATTTTCATTTAAATTAATGTGTTAATTGCTAGTATATAGAAATACAGCTGATATTTTTATGTTTATTCTGTAATCTCATTGAAATCAGTTATTAATGCTAAGAGTATTTTTTGTAGCTTCTTACCTTTTTGCACTGGCTATGATTTCCAGCATTATGTTGACCAAAATTAGTGAAAATAGACATTTTTGCTTTGTTTCCCATCTTAGGGTGAAATTATTCAGTTTTTCACCATTAGGTATGTTACCTGTAGATTTTTGTAGATGCTGTTTACAAAGCTGAGAAAGGTCCTTCTCTATTTTTATTTTCTGAGAGTTTTTATCATGAGTGATAAATTTTATTAAATGCTTTTACTTCTTTGATTGATATTATTATGTGATTTTTCTTCTTTAGCCTATTAATATGTTAGTTTATCTTGTTTGATTTTCAAATATGTAACCAGCCTCACATCCCTGAGGGTCAAACAGAAAAACCCCAATGAATAATAGAGTACAGTTGTTTTTATATATCACTGAATCCTACTTGCAAATTTTTTCCTAAAGGTTTTTGCATTTGTAATCACGAGGAAAATATATCTAAATACACATATAACAACTGTTATGTAGGGACTTCATATAAATGTTCATGTATGTCCATATAAAGTTAATATAAAATGAATAGTGAAGAGTTCCTTTCTTCTATGTTTTCCAGAAGAGATTGTATAAATTGAGGTTGATTCATTTTTAATCCCTTGAAAACTTCTCATTGAAACTCTCTAGGTTTGAAGATTTCTTCTTCAGGGGAGTTTTAAAAATTATGAATTCACATTTCTTAATAGGTATAGAATTATCCAAATAAATTATCTCATTTTGTAGAGTTGTGGTAGTTTGTTTGTTTTTAGGAAGTGACCATTCTATAAAATTTCAAATTTATGTCATGGACGATTTAAAGAAGGTATTCCCTTATCTTTTTGATACCGGTAAGGATACCCAGGTTTGTTCCTGATACTGGTTCTTCTCTCTTTTTGTCAGTTTTGTTAGAGTGTTCTCAGCTTCATTGATCTTTTCAAAGACTTAGCTCTTTGCTTCATTGTTTTTCTCTATTTTTTTTTTCAATTTCTTTGATTCCTGCTCTTTACTGTTGTTGGTAGTATTTATTTCCCTTTCTTTTTGTGCTTCCTTTACTCTATAAGTTCTTGAGTTTGGACCTTATATTATTGATTTGAACTCTTTTCTGAAGCATGTAGTTAGTCCTCTATATTTTCCTCTAAGTCATATGCCATGAATTTCAAAATGTTGTATTTTTACTTTCACTCAGTTCAATATGTTTTTGATTGTCTTCAAAATGTCCTTTTTGACCTTATGGAATATTCTTTAGGACTATATTGTATAGCTTCCAAGTATTGGGTGATTCTCATATTTCTTTCTGTTATTGACAACTAGTTCTATTCCATTGTGGTCAGAAAACAAGCACTATTTGATTTTAGTTCTTTTAAATTTGTTGAGGTCTGCTTTATAACGCAGTATGTAGTCTATCTTGATGAGGCTTGAAAAGAATGTTTATTTGGCTGTTGTTGATTGATGGTGTTGTGGACTTCTATAACCTTGCTGATATTCTGTCTCATTGTTCCATGAGTTATTTAGACAATGGTGTTAAAATCACCCACTATGACTGTGGTTTTGTCTATATCTCCTTTAGTTTTGATAGTATTTGCTTCACATATTTTTCAGTTCTGTTGTTTGTGACATACGTTTTTATGATGCTATATTTTCTTGGTGCATTGACCATTTTATCATCATTTTATATCTTTCTCATGTTGCAGCACTTTTCTTTACTCCAAAGTGTACTTTATCTGATATTAATATAGGCCTTCCTGTTTTCCTTTCCTGATTAATATTTTCATGATATATCTTTATATTTCTCTTTATAAATATCTTATATTTACATATATATATGTATATGTGTATATATATACATACAAAAAATGTATGTATATTTATATTTTCAACCTGACTATATTGCTATAGTTATAGTAAGGTTTTGTAAACAGTTTGATGTTTGCTATAATATAGTTTGATGATGGTCTATAATCCACCCTAAGAATCTGTCTTTTAATTGGTGTATTTAAACCATTTATGTTTTATTTTAATATTAATATATTAGGGATTAACTTTTCATATTTTGTTTTCTGTGTGTTATCTCTGTTTTTCTCTTCTCTGTTTACTTTTCCATGTCTTCCTGTGGATTACTTGAACACTTTTTTAGAATTCAGTTGTGATTTATCTTAGTGCATTTGAGTATATTTCTTTATATAGCTTTATTAGTGGTTGCTCTGGATATTATATTATACATAACTAATTTATCAGAGTCTACTGGTGTTGTCATTTTATTTTACCAGAGTAAGTGAAACACAGAAATCTCACTTCCTTTTAAGTCCCTTTAGTTTCCTCAATTGGTAATATAATTATTTTAAATATTTCCTGCACATTTAGAACCACATCAGATGGTCTTATGATTTTTGCTTCAACTGTCAAAATTCAAACTAAGGTTCCCTACTCAACTTCCACTGACACCTGACTGGAGGGCCCCTCTTTACTGCTAGGTAGGAATAAGAACTCTGGCTCCCCAGGTGGATTCCACTGAAACTGTGGGTGGAAAACTGCTTCCTGCCACAGAGATAAATAATTTAGGTAACTGAGGAGGAGGAGAACCCACTAAATTGATCCATAGTTTTGCTTACTGTGTTATTTTATTTCTCCCTAATGTTCCAGTGTTCCTTCTCTTATTTTCTTTCTGTTTAGAGATCATAGCCTAGCCATTCTTTTAGGGTAGGTCTACTGGTGACAAAATATCTTCATTTTCCTTTACTCTTGGTTCTTTATTTCCTCCTCCTTCTTGAAGCATATTTTTGCTGGGTTAAGGATTATGATTAGCAGTTCTTTTCTTAAGCATGTGAAAAATGTTGGGCGACTTATTTTCTGGCCTCTGTGGTTTCTGATGAATAAAATGCTGTCACCTAAATTGTTTTTTCTTTATGGGTAAGGTGTCATTCTTCTCTGGCTCTTTCAATAATTTGTCTTTGTCTTTGGTTTTTGGAAGTTTAATTATGATATGTCTTGGTAGGGATTTCTTTGAGTCCATCCTATCTGAGGGTTACTCAGCTTTTTGAATCTGTAGATTTATGTCTTTTGTCATATTTGGGAATTTTTCATCTATTATTTCTTTGAGTTCTTTATCAGCCCCTCCTACTTTCTTTTCTTCTGATACTGTGATGACACAAGTGTTAAATGTTTATTATAGACTCTAGGTCACTGAAGCTCTTTTTTTTTCTTTTTTGTCTGATCGGGTACATTTTACTGTTCTGTCTTCCAATTTTCTAATTCTTTCCTCTGTCTCTTTTCTTTTGCTGTTGAGGCTATCCACTGAAATTTTTTATTTCAGTATTGAGTTGTTCAGATTTAATATTTTCATTTGGTTATTTTTCTCTCTTCCATTTATTTGTTGATACTTTTTTTTTGCTGAAGCCTTCTAAGTTTTCATTTGTTTAACATGTGTTCATTATTGATCACTGAAGCATTTTCATCATGGCTGCTTTTAAATATTTGCCAGATAATTCTGATATATAACATCTTGGTGTGGCATCTATTTTTTAAAAATTCATTTTAAGATCTTCTTAGTTCTTGGTAAAATGAGTGATTTTCAATTTAAACTTAGATGTTTTTATATTATATTATATCACTCTGGATCATTTTTAAATCTTCCATTTTAAGTGGCTTTTTGTGACACTGTTTCATCAATCAAAGGGAGGAGCACCATCTCATGTGAATGGAGAAACCAAGGTTCCCTACTCAACTTCCACTGGCAGCAGACTGGAGGGCCCCTCCTTACTGCTAGGTGGGAGTCAGAATTCTGGCTCCCCGAGTGGTCTCCACTGAAACTGTGGGTGGAAAACTGCTTCCTGCCATGGGGATAAAAGTCTTAAGTCTTAGTTCCCTACTTGGTCTTCTTTGATACCACCCGGTGCCTCATCACAGTCTGAAGAAGATTTAAGTATAGTTTTTTCATTTAGCCTTTGCATAGGGAGAAATGGGGCCATGGTTTTTTCCTGTGGTGTTTGGCCAGAGCAAAGCAGTTATTGTCTATAAGTTTTCTGACTTGCTGGGTTGCTCTTTCCCTAGTCCTTTGCCTAAGAGAAACAACTTCTGTTGGGACATTATTTTGTCTACCCCTATAGGCATTTCCAGCTGGCCAGCTTCTTCACCTCCATGTCTGAGATATGTGAGACAAAGAGAAATCTCAGGGCACTCACCACTGTGTCCTTCCTTTGGTCTTAGGTTTTGAGCTGGTCTTTTTTTTTTTTATCCTCTACAACTCTGAGTCTTTGTAGGATTGTTTTAATTATAATGTCCAGAATTTTCCCTTGTACTTAGTGAGAGGAGTAGGGAAAAGTATGTCTCCTCCATCTTCTTAGAAGCTGAAGACCCTCAGTCTTTGTTAGGCACAAAAGGAGAAAACAAAAATTTGTTGGATACTATACCCCAAGTATTTGACTTCGTCTCATTTCATCTTTCCCCTACACTTTTCGTGTTCCCCAAGTATTCAGGTTCCACAAAGCTTAAGAACTCAGGTTCCACTGGCCTCCTTCAGTGCTCTAATGTCTTCAGAGTAGCAAAAGCTTTGTAAAGCAGTTTAGTAAAAATTGTTCCCAAGTGTTATAATAAGTTTGTAAAGTCAGAGACGGAATTTTTTATTATTTTTTTTGTAAATTTGTGGAGCTAGTATGTTTTTAAGTTCATTTATTTATTTTGAGAGAGAGAGAGAGAATGTGCAAGCAGGGGAGGGAAGAGAGAGAGGGAGAGAGAGAATCCCAAGCAGGCTCTGCACTGTCAGCCCATGAACCCACGAACTATGAGATCATGACGTGAGCAGAAAGCAAGAGTCGGGCTTAACTGACTGAGCCACCCAGGCACCCCAGCAGATGAGGAATTATTAATCAAAATGATATAATTTGAGAATAAAAATCCCAAAAGGTAATTTCATTTACCCAAAGGGGTAAATGTTTAGGTTCAAAATATAAGTTTCCTAATCTAGATCTCCTTGCTCCAGGGTGCACCTTCTGCTATAATAAAAAGACAATGAATTAATCCATTAATTCAATTATTGAATTGAGTACAGCTTAGTTGAGCTCAGCTCTAAGGAGATGATAGAGTGTTTACAAAGGCATTGGCTTCCTGGAATGTTCTGGCCCTGCCTTATTGCAGCCGTTGAGTCCATTCATGGTCATCCTTCCAATCTTAGCCTCTAGGCTATGAACCATTCTGAGAGTGACATTTGCACACATACCATTATGACAGTCGCCTCATACTGCTGTGACTCTATTTCCCACTAAGAGTGGGGTCGTTGAGAGAAAACCCAAACGTTTCATCTTTATAGTCCTAGCACCTATACTGTTCATTACGCGGTAGGGCCTGAAGACACAATATTGAGTGAAAGTATGGATAAGGCAAAGAAGGTATGATCAGCCCAAACAATCATCTTGTATTTGTGAAAAAGTATTTCTTGATTATTTTATGTTGTTAAAAATATCCTGCCTACACTAAAAAATAACTGGAGATGATTATAAAATTAAACAAATAATCAGTCCCATCATGCTCTAATTGGTATCTAATATTTCTCTAAAAGTTACTTTTGATGAGAATATTTGTTTCCTTCCAATAACAATTTGAATAAGAAAACTTGCAAAGCACTGCCTGAGGGTAAATTTTCTCATAGGATTATATTGATTACATTGGGTTGAAGGTAAAGCCACTGATATCCCCCATTATCTAGTAGATTCTACTTAATCAATATCAAATATTTTATTTATTAGTTCCTGTATGTTCAACAAAATCCCAAAGGCTAGAGTAATGAAAGAAGAAATGTAACATGTGGTCCTTTCTTCCATGGTATTCACGTTGCAGTTGAAATACATAGTTTCTATTGATGAAAAAAATGAAGGGGGTGGGGCAAGACTGGAAATAGCACTGGGTTTTGTAGAGTGTGTAATATAAACACAGTGGTAGCCTAAAAAGGAAGAATGCTTTAATTGCCTAGTATCTATTAGCCATGATTCATGGCACTTTAAATGTTAACCCTCAGAAAAAACCTTTGGAATGGATATGATCAGTCTCCTTTTATCCATATGAGAAATCAGAGACTTTGGGAAGCTGAATAACTCGCTTAATGCTATACATTAACTGAAAACGTAGGATTCAAATGAGGTTTGAAATAAAATGTGTTCTCTCCAGAACACATCAAGCCCATTGAGCTGAATAACCAGTGAGAGTGTAATGAATAATATGTGTTTTAGAAATTAAGAGGAGAAGAATGAGCAGAATAGGGAAGAGAAGGAGTCTGTGTGGAGGGAGTGTGGACATTAAGGTGTGTAGGGTTTGAATGCATGGAGAAGAGAAGACAAGATGGAGGGCTGGCCAGAGGCACAAAGAGTTCCTCCTAACAGGGAAGACCAGACCTGGACAGAAATGCATGGGAAGTGAATGAGGCCTCCCCTGGGGTAGTCAGGTGATGAACAGAGGTCTGCAAGTTGGACGTGATGGGAGGAGAACTAGAAGGACATCGGGGACTTTTGATCAACAGACTAGTGTAATGATGGTATCCTTCAGAGGCTAACCTTGCAGTTGGGGCAGAATGGATCAGAAAAAAGGCATAGTCCCAGGGAGGATGAACAACTAGGGGCAGGGACAGTTGATCCAGGCCTGGATTCAGAGGGAAGGGAGGAATCGGTGCCAAGAAGGGTTGCCCCCCAGGTCTGGGTGAGTGACTGAATGTGAGGGGAGGATCGAAATGACTTGTGTAGCTCACACCTGCCTGGATGTCAGAGCAGGCGAAGCACGCGGTAGGGAAGGAGCCTGTTGTGATGTCACCACGTAGTAGTTTGTGATCTGGGGGTGTTATTACCATTCTGAACCTCTTAATGGTTATCATTAAAATGAGAATATAAGACCCACTCCACAGGGTTCCTACCAGAATTAAGTGAAATAAAATATGTAAAGCACCTGGCCCAGAACAGGCTCCCGACAACTGCAAGCTTATATCTTTGGATGGATGGTAGGGCCTGCCTTTCACAGGGAGAAGAAACACAGAAGAGTCGGCAGAAGATGAGTGTGACTTGGGAGCCCTGATACTTGTTTGTGGAGGGAACCACCATGTGTTTGTGGAGGGAGACACTTGATGTGGACCCTAAGGTAGATCAGGGATCCTACACATGAAGTCAGGTGACAGCCTCTGTGCCCTAAGATTCTCAGGTGAGAGCAGCATGGAGCTGTCTGTGCCTGTGATACTGCACATGGCTTCTGCTGAAAACCCAGTGTAGATCCAGTACATTCTACCCCAAATCCCCGGGGAATGTGGAGACTTGTGTTTTGCATATGGCGTGCCCATGGCTTCTGTGCCTTTTCTGCATCAATCTGGGCTGGGCTGGTGCCCTTTTGAAATTAAATGGATAATAGTCTCTATATTGCTTACGATGCCCTCTTATATTTTTTATCATGTTATGCTTTCTGAACACCTCCTCCTTTTTTTGTTTTTTTTTTGTTTTGTTTTTCTTCCCCACAATCTCTGGGCTTTATAATCATCCTATTGCAATGCTAGACTATATTATACAGGGGAATAAACTAAGGTACAGCAAGGTGAAGGGATTTATTTGGGTTATAGAATTGTGGAGGAAACTGAGGACTTGAAGAAACTATAGGCATCAGCTAGCCCAGGGGTTGGCAAACTCCATAAAGGGCCAGATAGTAAATACTCTAGGCTTCGTGGGCTATGTATCCTCACTGTTACCCATTCTCCTCCCCTTCCTCCTCCAACTTCTCCTTCCTTTTCTTTTTTGTGGGGGAGGCAGAGGGGCAGAGAGAGAGAGGGAGAGAGAGAGACTACCAAGCAGGTTCTGCACTGTCAGCACAGAGCCCAACATGGGGCTTGAACCCATGAACCATGAGATCATGACCTGAGCCGAAATCAAGAGCTAGATGCCCAACTGACTGAGCCACCCAGGTGCCCCTCCTTCCTTTTCTTTAATAATTATTTTAAAAACTTAAAAAAAATTGAAAGAATTCTTTGAAATCTTAAAAAATCATTCTAGCTTATAGGATGTACAAATAGTGCATGAGCCAAATTTGGCCCCAAAGCTATAGTTTGCCAACTCTGAGCTAGTTGAAACATTTAATTTTATAGGTGAGGTGACAAAGAAACACACAGGTTTAGTGAGGTGCCCAGGGGTCACCTGGCTAGAGACTGACAGAGCTGGGCTAGACCCAAGGTCTCCTCATCAATATTTCCTTCTTACCATGGTTCAGTATCTTGGATACTTGCCAATTGTGGAAATAGTTACTTACCTATTTAAAGTCCAAGTAGGGCCACTTAAAGGGCCATTGGAGATTGGGACAACAGGCTTGTTTCTCCCCTCCTGTGCCTGTCCTCATTAATCATTTCTGTATATAATTATTCATTGCCTTAGTCCACAGAGTATTTGAAGTTGTATACAAAAGCACAAATAACCGACAATAATTAAAAAAAAATTGAAGCAATCACACGAGGCACAAAATAAAATAAGGAATAATAATGCCAAGAAAATGATTAGCAGTAGGTTGTAAATTTTGCCTTGAACGGCTAAGTACTTACTGCAGAGTAAGATTCATGTTAGTCACAAAAGCCTGTGTCCAAAAGATTAAAAAGAATCAATTGTTGGTTGCAACACACATTTTCCTAGTTTTGAGATTTGAGAAGCAATTCCCCCAGGAGCTGCACATGAAGAGTACACTATGGGACAGAGTGACCCAGGCTGCCCAACTAAGCTGGATAGAACTGTAGGAACCTGGGGGGTTGCTCAGATTCTGGGGAACCCCATTTCTTTTGTCTCCACGATTTGAGAGTAGGGATTCTCAGACTTTGACTAGCATTTTAAGAAGCCTGAATTCTAACCTCTAACCAGACATCAGTGTCAGCCCTAACTTCTAGGTCTGACAGCTGCAGGGAATAGACCTCCCTGCCCTCTGACCTCTAGTCTCACTGTAGCTCTAAGGTTTGAGATAATGAGGAGAAGGAAAGTGGGGCAGGTCGTGGCCACAAGAGCATCCTCCCACCCCTGTTGGCAGTGTGACCTAAGCCTGTCTCACTCTCCTTGTGGGCTGAAGACTCTAGGAGCCAGACCCCATCAGAAAGACCAGCTCCAAAGTGGAAGAAGAAGGATAATACAATCTGGGCCCCACCGAAGCCTTCCACATCAAAGCAATTCTTACATGGCAGAGGCTTCACTGCCACACATAGATTTCATGCAAATTACCAAACGCTCCGTACATAGTAGGTACATAATGTTACTGGATTTCTTGTCCACTCTGCCCTGATGTCCACCTCTTTCCAATGTGGCTGAGGATTTTCAATGCTTCAAGACAACATTTATGTAAGTTTTCACCTAGTCCAGTTGACGGTCCATCATGTTGCCGTCTGATGAGACGAAGGCCAGTCTTAGGTTGGTAGGACAACATGCACATCTGGAAGCATCTGAGCTCTTCCTCCTGAGTCTTTTCCATGAACACACACAGTCTCCTCCTCTTTCCCTGGCCTGCTTCCTCCTCAGGGGACGTTGGCTTATTCCTTTCTTTGTTCTGCTTTCTCAAGCTAGGTGCATGCAAAATCCCTCATCCTAACCCAAGGTACTCACCATTTCAGAGCCTCTCTGTCCTCTGAGCTCTCATTTTCTAAGCACTGCTTTACCCCATCTGCTCCTTCTTGGAACCATAGTCCTTAATTTGCCTTCCACATCTGGGTGTCTTGCAGTTTCCCTAAGAGCTACACCTCAAGTTACACCATGCAAACAGGCTGGAAATGATAATAGGGGATAGTCACTCCTTCAGTGCGTATTTGGTGAGCACATTTAGGGGTCTGGGAATACAGTGGCAAACAAGATAGGAGCTAGTGATCAGCTTATAATTGTAGAGAGCACTATTCATTGAAGTATTTTCATGCTTGTACATTTAATTATCCCCCCTATTAAAGAAGGGGAGTAATGGGGATTTGACTTTAATTTACCGTGTCCACAACATACACTCACTTCTTTGGGGGTAGTCAGTATCCCTCTTTTCCCATTAAACACCTGGTCCTCCAACAGTCTTTTGTGATAATTCCGGGGTGTTCACAGTGTAACTTAATTTCCACACGTAGAATGGAGGGCATCATCTCTTGCCAACATAATCCTTGTCAGCAAGTGGGAAAAGGATTAGGGAAGGGAGGCCTTCCAGCACAGCAAAAATCCAGCTTATGTCAATGGCTGGATTTTACAAGATCTTCTTCATTTTGTTCATGTTTTTTATTTCATAATTATTACCACATAAGAGGCTGATTTTTTTTTTTAATTGAGCGGACCATGGCCTGTGGAATTAGGCAAGCCTGTGTTGAAATCCGATTCTGGTGTATTCTTGCTATGTGGTTTCAGCAAGTACCTTGACCTTTCTCCTCCTCTATGGCCTTATCTGTGACATGAGAAATAAGAATAGCTACCCTAATGCTTGTGGTAAGGAAAAGTAAATAGTCAAGCCTAGCATGGGATCACTGTTCAAGAAATGGTACCTATTATGATTACTCACTGTAGAATTCTGACTTGCATTTTGAGGGAGTGATGATTATTTAAGCGTCTGCAGCTCAGTACTGATTTGGTATCAGATGAATGCTTGATGATTCTCTGTAAATGCCTGAATATGAATGATTAGTCAGTAGATGTTCAGGTTAGTGGAGGAGAGGAAGGATTCTTTTCCTTCTAGGGGGAATGCACACCCATAGTCACGTTAAAAATGAAAGAACATTTGACATTGTAAAAGTCAAAGCCCCACAAAGCCACTGTTGGTATTTCATCTTGCGAAATGTCTAGTTTGGGCTTCACATTCTCACACTGTCTAATCTTTGTACTCTGGTATAAGATAAGGAAATAGCTCATGGGATATGGACCACAATAATAATTGCATTACATTTATATGCCAGCTCGATGGGGGTGAAAATAAAGATGTTTGTTTCAGCTCAGCATTATCGTACATGATTTGTATTACTGACATCACAGCTCCAACGTTCAAAACCAAGCTTGGAAATTTGCAGATGCCACTAAATTATGGGGAACAACAAATAATGAGGTGCAGTGCATTCTGATGGAGGAGAATTTTGCTCATTTGGGCACCTCAGGCTAGCAGAGAGCTAATGGATGGCAAATACAGTTTGGTGTAGATAAATGTTGAATAATGAGTTTTGAAACACAGACTAAAGAGAGGGAATGCCTCATGAATTAGAAGTGCTTCCATACAATGAATCAGAGAAGGCTGGTGAGTTATTAGAGGGGATGGTCTAAACTGAAAACTCTTAAGTGTTCACCCTTTGCAGAGAATAGCAGAAGTGGTCCCCAGAAGGCTGCTTTGGGCAATCGGCATTTCACAGAGTGGAGGGAGCAGGGGCTTTGAGTCAGGCCTACGTGAATGTAATGTCTGCTCCGTCATTTTAAAAACTCACACGATTTGGGACAATTCTATTCATCTAGACAAACCCTATTTCCCTCTCTGAAAATAGGAATAGTGATATCTACCAAGGCTGTTGGTATGGTGTCAGTTTCACAGTGTGCAACGTGCCTCAGCTGAGGGGGCATCCCCCACATTGGTTACAGGATAGATTTGTACCTTTATTACAACAGTGTTCTTGCAGATGGATCCAAAGCTTTATTTTCTTAATCAATATATTATAAAGCATTCCAAATAAATGGAGGCATGGGATGTTGACAAGGGCTGCTCTTTTTCTTCCCACCGTAGGAGGGAAATGATGGGAGCCTCAAAGAGGACATAGTTCCAGGAACAAGGAGGTACACAGTGAGGGGCCAGTTTGGGAGTGAAATGTGGGCACAAGCTCTAGTGGGCACCCCTTTAGGATTGACATTGCCCACCAATAAGATGGTGGCCTCACCAGGGATTCACGTGGAACTATGGGATTTGACGGGGTAAATGAACCCATCAAGGGCCACAAGGCTAATTAGCCAGGTAGATACTACCCTCCTCCTCCACAATCCTATTGTTAAAATGCATCAGTGCAATTGCCACATTAGCTGTCTGGTCTTTCCCTGACGTGTGAGCTGCTTTTAAGGATGAGGGCAGATCTCAGTGTCCCCGTTTCCACAGGAGAGTGCCTGAACATATTGGATACAGGGTTCCTTGTTTCCGAATGAGTCATGAATGAATCTCTCTTCTGCTGCCTTCCATCGAGGAGAAAATCATATTTTGGGTTTTTTTTTTTTAACTTGTCATTTGTTTTCACTTTCATGTGCATCTGTTTTTCCCTCTTTATTTTTAGTTTTCTCAGCATTTATTTACTGAATGCCCACTGAACGATAGTCATTATGGTAAACATTTTTCAGTCTTTTTTATTTTATTTTTTTTAACCTTGAAACAAACTTAAACACACCAGTCCCATTCTCCAGATGGAAAAATTGAGGCTTAGATAGGAAAATAGTAACTGCCCAAGGTTGTGCAATGGGCAGAGATTCAAAGCTGAATCCACCCGTCCCAAACTGCTCTCAAACCCTACATGTTAGGATCCTTCACAGTGCTTCTCTGAGCATTTTCCCACCCTGATCTCAAAAGTTACACTGGTATTTTCCTGTCAACATCAACCTACGTGTGATTGAAGTATTTGTACCTCATTTTCTTCTATTCCATTATATCACTCCCATACATTCCCCCTATCCTGTGAGTCATTCGACTTTCACTAATTGTGTTTAGTTACCATTTGGGTTGAGATGAGTATCCTACCTACTTGGTCTTAATTTTGACCCATTTCATATCGACCCATCAAAACACATTTGTGTGGGCCATGGGGGACCCTGACAAAAGAATGAAAAAGAATTCCCTTTGGGCAAGAGTTATGCATGAGAAAACGGAGTTTGATTTCATCACTCTCCTGCAAAAACTTCCACTGGGTTCTTTTTACTGATTTTGTCAATTCTGTTGCATGTTAATTGGGAACCATTCCTTTGGGGGTCTAGACACCATTTCCAAGCCTATTTCTTTCATGCTCCCTAACATAAATTCCTCCGTGACCCTCACCTGTCTGTCTCCATGATTAACCTATTCTTTTCAACCATAGGAAGCATGTACTATTCATTCCAATATGCTGTTTGGGGAACTGTATTCACTAGTCTGCATGAAATGTTTTCTTCTCTGTAACTCAAATAAGCCAGATCTTTTTATTTATCCACATTTTTTCTCTGGCTGGACTGTCATTACACTTCTCTGCTATCCAAACATGACCCATTACTACTAATAACCAGAGCATATGAAGCATGTTCATCTATGTTATCTCACACAATTCTCACAGTATCCCTCTGAGAAAAATATGATTAAGCCTTTTTATTTTTCAGATGAGACGTGTAGAAGCTAGGTGACTGGCCCAGGGATTGCCAAACGAATGAAGGCTCTTGTTGGCTTTCTGACACATTTATTCTGATTCTGAAGTCCACCTTTTATGATTCTTTCATGCTGCCTCACCTTGGCCCCATCTGCAGCATGATACCTTTGCCTCTAACCATCTGCTCCTCTAGACTTCCCCACCCTTTGATGATTAAGACAGGTGTCGTCTTCAGTCCACCAATATCGTGATTGCATGAACAACCAAAGAAGCAGACAAAGTAAAACAGCATGCGTGTTTTGCAAACACACATTAAAAACAAGTCCCCTCCTCTCCTACTTTCTCTCACTCTCACCTTTTAATCACGCCCCCCTTTTAAGACATTCTGGCAACACCAGAGCCTGTCTTGTCTTACTGTGCGAGTGGCATCTAACACACACCACCTGGCAGGGGACGATCTGGTCCTTCCTCTCCCTTTTCTCTGTGCTTTACCTAGAGGGGAGACAACATATCTCCAAATGTGGCAACTGGGGGAGGATCTGCACTTGAAGGCTTGAATAGAAGTTGAATTTACTGACTACTTACCATATGCTAGAGATGGTTCTAATGATATTCTGTGTATTGAGTCACTTAACCCCCACAGCAACTCCAAGAGGTGATGTGCTATGTGTGCCCCATCTTCCAGATGAAGAAACTAAAGCACAAGTATTAAAAAAAAATTGTCCAGGGGCAAAGCTAGTGTGAGACTTGGAATACATAGCAAGATTGTTCTACCCCATAGTCTGGACTCTATGACTCTGTGTTTAAGATAGGCTAGAATTGGGGGAAATAAAGCAAAGCAAAACAAAACAAAACAACAACAACAAAAACAAGCAAGATGTCAGCTTGGAGAATGGCGTAGAGCCCTAGACAAATGGACTTTATTCCTTTGGGAAAAGTCAGGGAGGGGTAGAAAGTGTCGGCAGCCCTATGGCAGCAAAGTCCCATGTGCAAGGAAATCAAGCTTGTGTAAGCAACATTGGTCTGAGGACATTCTGAGCCAACTGTCCCATTAGCAGCACTAATAATAATACCATCCACCATTCATTGACTAATTCCTATGACTCTCAGTGTTTCCCTACTATCTGTGAATAAAGCCCCAGAGCCTTTGTGAGGCCCTCAAGAAGCTTCACAACTCAAGGCCTGCCCACTTTTTCAGACACCTCTCCCATCTTGTCCACCTTCATGCTGTAAGCTCTAATAAAAACACAGGGTTCCCCTGTACCCTAAAGTTTGAGGGCATGACTTATACTCTTCTTTTGCCTGGAAAGACCTTCATGCTCTCTGTGCCTGAACAACTGAGCCTCAATTCAGCTGTAATCCATTCCAGGATATCTCCTCTGGGCACGTAAGTTAAAGGTGAGATTTCTTTCCTCTGGCCTCTAGAGTACCAAATCCTCACATATGTACGGATCTTTACCTATTCTAAGGACCTCCTCAGTTTGTTTTATCCGTCATTAACCAAGCAGCAAGGCCCTTGAGAGCAAATCTGCCATATTCACTTTGGTGTCCTGGCATGTAGCACAGCACCTAACACATGCAACGTGTCACAGAAAGGGACGGAATTGTGTATCAGACCCTAGTGTGGTATCTTGAATCTAGCTCTAATCACAACATGGCCTCATGAATTGGACATTACCAGGCTGACTTTACACATGAAGAAACTTAAGCTCAGAGAAACACAATAACGTATTCAAAATTGCATCCAATGGGCAATGCATACAATAAGGAAGTGAGAGACACAGAAAGGACCCAAGCATAGCGCTGTTCAGTCTGGCATTGGTTCCCAGGTCAGCACACGGCACCACACTGACCGTCTCCACACAAGTGAGGTGACGGTTGAAGTTTGGGAAACTGAGCAAAAGAACCAAAAATCATGACAGTGAATGGAGCTGACACACAGAATAAGAGGGCAGCTTTAGAAAGGAAATACCTTGGGCCTTCCCTTGTCCTCACCCACAGCTTAACTAGAAGGGGGCGGGCCCATAGAACTTGGCCACGCCTAAATTACAGTCATAAGGAGGTGAGAGAGCCCTGGGGTGGGTCACATTAATGATGTTCCTCATGAAAATGAAAATAATCGGGGCGCCTGGGTGGCTCAGTCGGTTAAGCGTCCAACTTCAGCTCAGGTCACGATCTCGCGGTCTCTGAGTTCAAGCCCCGCGTCGGGCTCTGGGCTGTTGGCTCAGAGCCTGGGGCCTGCTTCCGATTCTGTGTCTCCCTCTCTCTCTGCCCCTCCCCCCTTCATGCTCTGTCTCTGTCTCAGGAATAAATAAACGTTAAAAAAAAATTAAAAAAAAAAAGAAAATGAAAATAATCACAGCTAGCATTTCTGATCACTTACTATGACATTGATGGTTTTAAATGCTTTACATGTATGGCAGTTCTCTTTCACAATGCAGGCACCGTCTTTATTTATTAAATGAGAAAACCAAGGGAAATTAAGTAATTTACTGAAATTCACGCATGTGAAGTGAAAGAACCAGATTCCCAAACTCAGACTGTCTGACTTCAGATCCTAAACTCATGATGGGAATCCTACACTCTGTGATGAGGGTTGACCTCCAAGGAGTTGCTGACTCCAAGGTATGTCAGAATCCCAGACAAGGGCAGACAAAGGATGATACAACCAGACAAAGCTGGATGTATTTGAGGTGGATTAGGAACAATTTGCACTGGGACTTTCTAGCATCTATTGCAACTTCCTTTTAACATGCACTTTACCCTGGGTGGGAGTAGGTGCTACAGAACAAATCCAGATAAGGCATTACTCTGATTGTAGAACAGGTGCCAAAGTTTAATTTGAAAGCTTATTTAATTCATCAATTCACTCACCCCTGTCCTTATAAACCCATGGACTGGAATGTGGGACTGTGCCAATACACCCCTAATATTTGAACCAAGACAGAAGTAGCACGTCAATGTTATTATCAACATGGAGTACTTACATGACCACCTCACGCTGATCACTTATTTGAGGCCTTTTAGCAAATAGAATTAGGTTGATTTTATTAGACATGTGCTTTGGCATGGATCAGTAGTTCTGTCTCAAACCAAGCATACCTCCCTTATGCCTTCTCTCTCTCACGAGCTAATGGGGTCCCTGGCAGCATATCCCTGTCAGACCACCACCAGCTCCAGAAGCACTTACTTGTGTCTTCTTGGACCCACAGCACATGTTAAAGCCAACCATGACCTCCATGTAAACTGAACCCTTTCTAAAAACCGAGGCTTACAGATCTTTGCCACCACCACCCAAGCCAGAATTAAATATCAAGGGAACAAAGTGCGCTGTACTTTTTAGAAGTCATCTTTGAGTTCACTTTTGCAAATATTAAAAACAATGCCACAGGTACAGAAACAAATCCAAATCTGCTGGGCGACTTTTCAATGAAATAAAAAGTAAGTAAACCTGTGGCTGAAACAGATGAAGAAAGTCCTGGCAAAAATTACTGAAGAATAAAATAGAGAGATTTTAATCATCCTCAGGGGATAATTATATCGTGGACTCTGGCTGAGTTGGCAGGTGACAAGAGCACAAGGCAATCAGCGAAGTGACCAGGGTCTTCATCCTGAGTCTGTCCATTCACTGGCTTCGGGGTTGCACCTCAGACAAGCCACTTGGACACTTTGGGGTCCAGTTACTCTACTGCTGCAAAGAAATGGCTAACACCAACAGAAGTCACAGAAGTGGACCTGAAAGCCTGAGAAAGCAACTGTTCTGTCTCTGCCTCTCTATTCTCATGGTGTTCATTCAAATAGGGAACTCCTTGAACTCCTCCTTGACCTCCCCACTCCTTGGTGCCAAGATGGTGTCTCCTGATGGGAGTTGATCTCTCCATTGGTGCTCTGGAAACGGGCTCTCGTTCCCTTGGGGGAAATCTAGCCTGGGAAACTCACTAAACTTCTCTGAAATGCAGACTATCTATGAATTTGGGTTTAGGGGCACCTGGGTAGCTCAGTCAGTTGAGCGTTCGACTCTTGATTTCAGCTTAGATCATGATTCCAGGGTCGTGGGATCAAGCCTGGCATCTGTGGAGCCTGCTTAAGATTCTCTCTCTCTCCCTCTGCCTCCCTCCACCCCCAGTCAAATAAAAAATAAAATTAAATTAAAATATTACCTACTTCACAACTCTGTTGTAATGATAAATGAGATAAATCAGGTAAGGCACTTGAAACAGCGACTGGCATGTTCAAAGCTAACGATAAATGTTAGCTCTTGTTATGTCTGGTGCTTATTTCTCTACATATAAGAAATTTCCAGGTGTCTGTCATCTTAAATATGCATATATAATATAAATATACTATAATATATATACATATAATTTAACTATTATATATTATTATTACTAAAGTATAATCTATGAGGTTTTTTCCAGATTTCACATGTAAGTGAGATCATACAGTATTTGTCTTCCTCTGTCCAACTTACTTCACTTCGCATAGCTTGTTGTGGTAGTCATTTTATGTGTGACGTCAAGTCATTGTGCTATACACCTCAAAGTTTTACAGTGATATATATCAATTACATCTCAATAAAACTGAAGAAAAACTTGAGTGAATCATAATAATAAATATTAAGTATATATATCTTCACTTCTTTGGACACTTATCCTCCTCTAGCTTCTAGCGACCTCATTTCTCAGCTTTCTGGTATAGCTGAACTTGTTGACCAGAGGCTCAGCATTGGCCATCTTCACTAATTTTTGTCTATTTTTTTAAAGAAAAATAAAAATATAATGAACCCCATGTAATTCTTCCTCATCTTTATCAATTATCCACTCATGTTTCATTTACCTCACCAATTGCCCGTCTTCTACATCATTTTGAAGCAAATTACTGGCATACGTAATATAATCTGTCCCCAAATGCCTGTAGGTGCCTTCGAGAGGTTTATTGATTTTAGTTTTTGAGTTTCCATTGACTCCTCTACAAGGGTACCTTTGTCCACTCCAGACATAGACGTGATGAACAGATTGGTGGACCTTTCTCAATTATCTGGGGAATATTGCTTGACCACCTTTCTCAGGCATGTGACTTAGCCATTCTGTCTCAATTGCTCCCATTTTATTAAAAGTTTTGTTTTTGTTTTTAAGCAAGGTAGCTATGACTTCCACATTGTCCAATCTGATGGTAATTTTTCAGTACCGACTGTACTTGATTTTCTGAGGCCCTTGGATATTTTACGGTGAAATAAAGCTAAACTAATATTAGCATCTGAGATAAGTTAACCTGGCCTTGTTAACATTTACTTTTTAAATCTTTAAAATGGGGGAAAGTTATGTTATAAAACATCATATAACATAATTCATGGCATATAGTAAGTACTTATATGAGAAGTACTAACTATATGAGAAGTAGGATTATTAATACATTATTATGTTTTATGTGTTGTGTAAGTAACATTATCAATACTATTTAATTGCCTATTTGCTTCCATGGTCCCTCACCCTCTTTGTTTACTTCCTACCCATCATAACTTCAAGTCATTCACAGCTACAGGTTTGTCAAGGTTGTTGTATTGGCATTTGAACCTGGACCTTGTTTCCTGGTGTTCTATGAAACTCATGGTCATTGCTTTAGTTCCCATGTCCAAGTATATGGCCTGTTTGGCCTACTTCCCCTTCATCTGCTGCCCGTGGGTACTTTTCCACATGAGTAATCTCACAAGCTCCCAAACTAGACATTTTCAAATAAAATTTGTCACCTTTCACCGCAAAACATTTCTCTATGAATCCTCTTTGTAGTAACATTACCGAGACATGCATGCAACATTATTTTTTGTTAGCAGAAGAGCCAGCTAGCTACACTTGGGGAATGGGGATAAGAGAAAAACATATAGCAATACCTTGGTTTGCGAGCATAATTCATTCCAGAAACATGCTTGTAATCCAAAGTGAATTTCAAGATCCATTGGCTCGGTTGTGATCACGTGGCATTCAGTGTTATGTACCACTCGTATTGTAAGACACCGTTCATTTATCAAGTTAAAATGTACTAGAAATGTTTTCTCATCTTGTGGAACACTCGCACAACCAGTTAGCTGCAGTCCAAGTCTTACTGTACTTGGATTTTCTTGCTCACGATCCTGTGCTCGTGAGCTCAGGTATTTCTACACTGTTTTTAATCCTTTGCCCTACCACACCAACCCTGCTTATTCTCCATTGTCACAGTCTATTGGTTTGGTTCCTCCCATAGACCCACAGCTCCTTCTCAGGGACTAAGTCCTTGGTCTTTGTAATCTCAGTGTCTAGCTCAGTGCCTGGCACACAGTTGTAAATTAATGCACATGTTTGATTATTTTTTTTTTATATTATTGTCTGAAGTTGAGACCCCAGGTGGGGAGACAATGGCGAAGTCTTGTATCTGTTGCTTTTATAGCTACAAAAAGCACTCATAAATGCCTGGATTAATTGCACTTTCGAGGTTTAAGTCAAAAGAGATAGTTATGGATGTATTTCATTTGGTTAAAGAAGTAACTACAAGTTTACCATCACCATCATCAACCTTCAGTGAAGGAAAAAAGAAAAAACTATATGTGCCTACTCATTTGCTCCTTGATTCTCATAAAATTTATTAAATTGTATAGATTCAAACTCATCAAAGTACACATTAAATATGGTTTTTATGTATCCATTATACCTCCATAAAGCTGTTAAGAAATAAACAAAAGAATGAGAGATAAAAACTCCACTTTATATAGGAAAACTCATCAACTGCAGTGACAAATGTTCACGAAATTTCCTCTTCCTCCCAAAGAGATTTATGAACTCGAAGGAGAAATGAGATATGCATATAAATGACTATATGTGAATAGCACCCTGCGTGGAACACGAAGAGTGGCAGGAATTTTCGGGGAGCGGGCAGAGTATTGGATGTAGAAATCAGGGGCGGCTGGGCGAGTGTCTGTGAACTGGCTTTCAGCATCAGCAGGGATAGCAACGTGTAGAAATAGGCATGGTGGGAGTAAATGTGAGACTCCATGTGCAAGCAAATAAAATGAGAAAGCAGTGGATTCAGGGACACGATGTGTGTTTGCCAACAAGTGGGTATTTCGGTAACATTGAAGTAGAGGATCCATGTGGAGTGAGGTGGATGGTGACTCTAGATGCTGAGGTTGCCCAGACTGTGGATGGTTTTGAGTACCACGTGGGGGACGTGAAACTTGGAGGACTATGGGATATACACATCATGTTTGGGGAGAAGAGTGATAGATGTGGAATAAGAATATTGCATATGTATTTGCATGTGTATAAATGGTTAAATTAATGGTGGTGTTTTAGCTTTAGGAACCTGTATGTATCAAAATGCTCTACTGTATGGTAAACAGTTATCTAAGATCCGTTTAATGTTCCCCACCTCACCCCCAACACAGGCAGGGTACACTCCCGTTGTGTGTGGGTCGGTGGGTGGGATGGTCTGATCCTTGGTATAAATAAGAAAGATTTTAGAAGTTATATTCAGTTTCCCATGCCTGATACAAATTCCAGTCCATTATTTTCTCATACCAAAAAAACAAAACAAAACAAAACAAAAAGTTGCTTATCATACTGATGGCTTTACTTTGTTGGGAGTAGGGATGCTATTGTCCTTATTTTTATTTATTTTTGAAAAAAATAATACAGTGTACATTTTTAGAAATGTATATAAAGATGGACAGGTGAAAGTCTCCTGACATACCTATCCTCCCGAAAACCAGGCCCCCTCTTTGAAAGCAACCCATTTCCAGTTTTTGTGTATGGTTCAGAGATATTTTAAAAGTATGCAAACATATATAGATGTCTCCTCCCTATCTATCTACCTATCTATTTATTTATCTATCCATCTATCTACATCCATCTATTTATTTTTAAGTAGGCTTCACACCCAGTGCAGAGCCCAATGAGAGGTTTGAACTCACCACCCTGAGATCATGACCTGAGCTGAGATCTCAAATAGGATGTTTTACCAACTGAGCCACCCAGGAGCCTCTTTCCTCCCTTTGTAACACACACATGTTGGTATAAAGATGAATTGTTTTGCATCTTCCTTTTATTACTTAGCATACCTCTGTGATCCCTTCAGATCAGCACACATAGAACTTCTTCATTCTTTTCTAAGATGCAAAGTGTTACCTCGTGTAGGTATATTCTCATTTCTTTAACCAACCTTTCACCAATAGCCATTTCGATTGCGGCTACTCATTTCCATTAAAGACAATGTTGCAGTAAATAACTCTGCACATTCCAGAGTTTGCAAATGTTTGAATACATGTATGAGAAATTTCTAGAAGTGGGGCTGTTGAGTCAAAACATATGAACACTTGTTATTTTTAGAGATAGCGCTGAATTGTCCTCTAGAGACTGTGTACTGATATATACACTCCCATCAGCAATTAAAAGAGTGGCTTTTTCCAAAAACTCTCATCAAAATAGTTTTATTAATCTTTCTGAGGTATTCAAGTTTAATTAATGAAAAATGATATCTTGGTCTAATTAATTGGCATCTTCTGCCAGCTTTGCCTTATCTGGATACTTTAAATTTCAGTATGTCTTTTGTTCATGATTGTCATTTTCTGGATATTCAGCATTTTTTAGTATTTATCATTCACTCTTAAACACAGGAGTTGTTTTAGCACATCATCATTGCCTTGCTGTTGTTTTTGTTGCTAATTTCCCAGTGGTAGAGTTAATTGATTTTCTAGCCTTTATATTGATTCTAGTTTTGCCCTGCTGTGATCACAGAATATTGTCTGAATTATTTCTGTTTGAAAACATATTGAGAGTTTCTGAGGGGTCATTTATTGAGAATGTTCTATGGATCATCTGAAAAAAAATGTTTACTCACAGTTATCAGGTTACAGAGGTTAAAATAGATTACTATATCTGCTTTTGAAATTATATCACTGAAGGTATCTAGACACTTCTTTTTTCAACTTGATCTTTCATGGAATGAAAGAGGGGAATCATATTCCACTCTTAATTTGTTTCTATGTATTTTTCCACATGTCCCCATTTTTTTTTCTGACCCATCTTCTTGTTATAGGAAATAGGCTTACACAAATGTGAGAGAGGCTGGGGAAGCAAAGGGCAGGAGGTGAGTAGAAGGGTCACAAGGTGCCCCCACAAACCAGTCCTCCTGAAACACCAGTGCAGGGGACAGTGGGGAGGTTCAGACACCTCTGAGCAATCATCACATTCAGCCGCTAAGGTGGGACTGAAATGGGAACTCATGGAGAACGGAAGTGGGCACCCTCAGGTGGTAAGCACCTCTGTGTGTCCATAGCTAGCCTCTGGGGACACGTGGGACCGCTGGTGGGCAACAGGGCTAGCAGTGGGGAAGAGCTGGACCTGGAGTGGGGGACAGTGAAGACAACTCGTACCATCTGTCTGTCTTTAGATCTAACCATGAAGACCTTCAGAGGACACCTTCCAGTCCACCTCCCAGATCCACATCAAGTGACACTCAAAGCCGTCTAGGAAAGGGAAATCCGGATAAATAATTTCTTAGCGTAACAAGGTTGGCTCAGGACAATCCAGCTCACTTTGCTCAAAATCTTATTTCTAAACTCTGAATTATTTGTTATAGGTGTGTCTCTCATACAGTATAAAATTGCGGTTTGCTTTTGTCCAATCTTGGAAGGTTTTTTTTTTCTTTTATAGGTGAGTTTAGCTATATAGATTTTGTTGCATGGCAGAAATGTTTTTTTGTTAGTTCATCAAAAATTTTCTGTATAATTTTATTCCTTGTGGCTTTATAAAAAGATTTCTGCAAGTAGTCTATATGTTCTTGGCTTTGCTTTAGTGACTGTGTGTGTGTGTGTGCGTGTGCACGCTCACACGTGTGCAGAGGGGATGTTTATTTTGAATAATTCTGAAGGCTAATGTTTTTGCTCTAGTGGTTGACATTAGAGGAATGATTTTCCTATATCCTTCATTGTCTCCTTCATTAAGAAAGACCTGTGGTTATGATCTGATTAAATTTATCTTTCCTCTAACTTGCACTTACCTGATCTTAGTTTTTTATGTGTTCTTTATCAGTGTTTATATTTACAACATTAAATATACTTATCCCCCCATTACTTGAAGTTTTAGTATTTAACAACAGTCCTCCTGTTGCCTTCTAACACCTTGACCTCCTAACCTTTCTCTTTTATACCATCTCCGTACTGTTGGTGTTTGTAACATAGTTTGCATTTCTGATACTATTGCTTCTCAAGCTTTGTTGTTACGTCTCAGAAAACAAGGGGAAATGCCTGCGTCACTCTGTCATATGCACATTTGAAGCATGTGGACAATTTTTAATATGTTCAAAATAAATGCTTCCCAAATTTGATCCTTTAGATATTGAAAACAGTCTATCTGCCACACAGTCTGCTGCTTTTAGTCACACACAAGTTTGTGGAAACCCTGCAGTGGTGAACCGCCTTTTCAGCACAGATATAATAGCAATTTCCTTATACATTTCAGAAACCAAAAAGTAATCAGAAAATGTGTTTTCCACGTTGAGGTCATAAAGCTCATGCACGTGCTTTAGAGACTCCCTCCGTCTCTCACTGCAGCCGCGATCCTCTTTATGAACTCAGAACTCTAACAAACCAGGTTATTACCGAACCCCCATCACATTAAAAGCACATAATCAGAATTTTCGAGAACTGTGTTGAGTAAACGTTGCATCCTGACAGACAGCAAGGAGATCGCAGGAAACATAGCAATATAAGGCCATCAGGACCAGCTTCATGAGTACATGCCAGTGTGTTCACACAGAGCCCTGTGCCCACGAGACTCTCTACTTGGGCACCCTTGAAATTAATAATAATTTTTACCTTTGAACTTGTGCTTTGTAAGGGATGTCCAGTGGGAAAAAGAAGCACGTGCAGGGCGCTTTAAACCTTGGCTCACAGATGGATTTTGAGCTGCCAACTTCCGCACCTGCTGACGTCCCAGGCTCCCCCTCCTGGCACCCACATAGGGATGGCTGTCACCCTCCTCTCATGGCAGTGACCTTGGCACACACATGGAGCGAGTTAGGAATAAACACACATTTCATGGTGTCTTGAGGCAGGACATGACAGAGCTGGCCCTGTGCCAGGTGGGTAACATGAGGGCATGTTAGGCAGGTGACTTGGTGGAGGCAAACCTCTTACTCCCAATGCAGATACCAGCCATGTCCTGGAGCCCACGTTGTAATCCCACAGGGGTTGCCTACCTCCCATAAATTGGCGTGTAGGCCCTTGGGAAGAGACACTGGCTTTCCCACTGAGGCGGGGCCATGGCCATCTGTTGGGCAGCTGGCAGGAGGCGTAAACTGACAGCCGGTGAGCCCACAGCACCTGTGAGTCTGCACTCACTCAGCAAGTATACCTTTGCCCAGAAGAGTGTGACATTAAATAAAAAACATCATGACACATCAAAGACACTAGGAAGAAAAGAAAATATATGCGTTTGTATTTCAGCACTTTTAATGGCATTTTTTGGTCTGCGTTTTCTTCTGCGTTGTTGTTATTGTTGTTGTTTGTTTGTTTTGTTTTCAGAAAGGACCCAGAGTTTTATTTTGCAGTAGGCTTCTCAAAGCATCTAGTCAACCTGCAAGTAATTTAGGTGCAAGACAAACAGCTTTGCTAATGGTTCTAACTTTTAGGGCTTAATTCCATGCACTTAAAATAAGTGCTCAAAACTACGAGTGCAGGTTATACTTACGGAGAGGTAGGAATCAGCTTCCTATTGTTGGCTAGCTTTGGTAAACCCAGTCATTTGCAGGCTACCTCTCCAGTCTTTGATTGATTTGCTGTCAGCTCAGTGGAAGCATCTTGGATTCCTATCAGTGTTTTCTTCCCTTTAAGATACCTGTACCTATGCATGGATTTCCCCCTTGGAGCTAAGCACGTGGCTTCCTAGTTAGGAGTGGGACCATATAGTCAAGGATAAGCAGTGTGCTGAATAGAGATTCCACTTGTCAAACTCTCTGGGGACTCTTACCGTTGATAAATCCACACGCAGGTATCTGGCACGATGCTTGGCCCTGGGAGCAGGGAGGTTCAGACAGCAAAGAACTTTGTTGTGCTTTGCAACTTCGAATTGAACCTGTAGCCAAGCACATATGCACATTAATGAAAAACAAACAAACATAACACATTCATGATGCTGCCAAATGAGCAACGCCATCAAAGAGCGATGGGAAACAGAAGACTTTGTGTTGAATACCTGGCATAGCTATGGCACGGTGCTAGCATTTTACATATGTGACTTCACTTGTTCCTTCTCCCCTTCCTGAGAGATGGCTACGTGTGTTCTCATGTCACAGGCAATGCAACTGAGTCTCACGTAACTTAGGTTGTTCCCCAGGGTCACGCAAGTGGTTGGCATGCGAAGGCAGATCTAGGTGACCTCAAAGCACTCTACTTAAAGGGCGTCCTTCCCACGGACAACTGGCTTTATTTACTCGGTACATTTACCATTCAAAGAACTCTTCATCTATTACCTCATTTGATCTTCACAAAGCCCTTGATAGAGAGCTCACCACCAGAAAGGGGAGCCGAGGACAGAGAGGGGGTGAAGAACCCAAGTTCATTATCCATTCACACATGTGGCTCCTCTGATCTCCCATGATCTCTACTTGTCTGGTAAATGAATGGACTGAAAAATGACTGTATAATCAAAGTGCAATTTGTCCAGGGTGGTACTGTATGAATAATTTATGTAGCATAAATACTGCTGGATAGAGCACTTAACTAAACCCTTGATCAGATGCCTGTTATTATCTGGCTGGCAGACAATCAAAAAATGAAATGAAATTTGGGCAAATTCCATACACACTTGGGAAAGGCCACAGAGAGCAAAGGAAGAACAGGGAAAAAAAAGAGGGGGAAGTGAATGTGGATTTCTGGGGCTGCTGGAAGCCCCTTATGAAAACAGGCGAAAGCGTAGCGGCATATCTTAGAGTGAAATTATGTGTAGTGACGGTGATTACAGAGAAACCAGAAGCTCCTTTCTGGCTATGATATGGGGGTTGGGCGTTTCCTCCATTTTCTGCCCTGTGGTGACTGACTCTGACATTGTCCATGGGCTCCATAGCACCTGTACACTGATAAATAGGAAACTGTTACAGTGTATATTTGACAATTCATGGGACATAAAATTATTGATCTCTCCGAGACCCTCAAATGATTGTGCCCTCACCTTACGCTCCATGAGTGATGTGGATAACTGGCAACAGCCTTCATGAAGGGATTGCAAGATGCCTGAAACAAAACTCAGAAATACTGAGCATTCAAAACTCCGAAGCCCTGGACAGATGATGCATTGGCGGTGTCATAAAAATTTCTGTAACACCACATTGTCTTCTTTCTGGCCTTTGTCCCCATTAATCATAGAGTGGGTCTCCCTTCCAAGTAACAGCTTTCACTTCTGACTTTACAATTTCTCCAGACCCAGAGCTCTGAGTCACCAGCCTGTGTCTGTCCAGGGATTTTTTTCAGCACCGTGTGGTTCAGCACACCCACCGCTAAGGTGCTGGTCAGGCCCTTCCCACCTTCATCCCATCCCCAGAGACATCCTGGTGGGCGTCGACACCTGCAGTGATTTATCCCTCACTGAACATCAGAGTCCCACCTACGGGAGTTTGCTGGAATCTTGTGCCACCATGAATATGACAGTAGTATCTGATGTATCTTCCCAGGGAAACTTAAACTTCTTGAGGTCTAACGGAGCACATGTCTTTTCCATTCAGTTTTTTTGTACATAAACCTGGCTTTCCTGGTTGTCAGGCTAAAAGAATGAACCAATGCCTGTCACTGGCTGGCTTCTTTAATATTCCCAAGGATTGCCTTCCAGTTCACTCACTTAGGTTTGTCACTCTTTGATATTATTTCCCCTAGTTCTCAAAGTCATTGATTTCCCATTCTAGCTCCTAATACTGCCTTAGATTTTCCTTGAGTTGACTCTCTACCTCGACATGATGTTTAGTTCCTATCCAGGGCTATGTCTCAAACATGAAACATTGTTCTTCCTCTGATTAGAAGCCATAAAGTTCCATCTATGAGGTGTTCTGACCACCTGCCTTGCACGAAGGACCCATGTAAGCTGAGCCAGCTTCTCCTACTCCTCTTAAAGAGGGCAATTCAATTAGATATCATCCTTCTTCACAAAATAAAAAAAATTACGTGTTACAGAGTGATTACCTGTGTAGGTACCAAGCATATCAATGGAAAAAAGAAGTACCTCCAGCACCCAAAAAGACCTTAACTGGACTCCCCATACCACCTCTACCCTCCCCCTAAAAGGCAACCACTGCCCATACTGTTGTAGTGTCCATTTTCATAATTTTTTAAAATAGTTTTACCTCCTCAGAAGATATCTCTAAACACCAAACATTTTTGACACTATAAATAGAATCATTTAGTGTTCGACTTCTTTTGTTCAATATTATTTTCCTTTGAGATTCTTTCAAGTTGTTATTTGTAACTGTAGTTCATTAATTTCCAATAGTAATTAGGGAAAGATACACTAAGCAAGATTCCATATACAACTGACAGAATGTCTACAAGTTTTAAAAAGCCCGATAATATCAGGTGCTATGTTGCTGATACGAATGTAAATACATACAGACACTCTGGAAACCAGTTTGCTGTTATGTACTAAAATTTGAGAGGTGTATACCCATGTCCCGTGACTTAGCAATTCTACTCCTAGATATATATCCCCCCAGAAAGGTATGCACAATTTATATCAGGAAACATACACAAGAATGATCATAGTGGCATTATTCACTGTATCAAAAACTAGAAACACTCCAAATGAATCAAGAGTAAAAGATAAATTATTTCATTCATACAATGAATTATAATGTGTGAGAAATCTTTGAGTTTTAAAGCTTTGTTGTGTACTTTTCTGTACAGATGTTATATTTCTCACACAGGCAAAAAGGCTAAACACACACACACACACACACACACACACACACACACAGAAAAAAAAATAAACTTCTTTATTTAACAAATTTAAATAGAAGGAACACTCTACACCTCCTTGCTGGGTAAATGAACTATTAGGTCTGTTCAAATATTCTGCCCATTTTTCTGTTGGACTATATATATATGTATATATATAGTGGGAATTCTATTTATATTCTAGATAGAAGCCCCTGGTCTGTCATGTGTTGCAAACATCTCCTCCCATCCTATTGTTTATTTGTTCACTCTTTTAATTAAGTTCAAACAGGAGTTCTTAATTTTAATGATCTCGTTTGGCAGTGTTTACCTTTATTGTGTCTTGTATCTTAAGAAATCTTTAAGACATTCTATGATCTACAAGTTTTGATGTTTTACCTTTCACATTTATATCTGTCATCTGCTGGATTATATTTTTGTGGATGTTGTGATGTCACATTTTCTTTTATTCTTGCCAGTTGTCTCAGCACCGTTGAGAAGACTGTTTGATGTCTCCATGGCTCTACCATGTCACCTTTGCAATAAATCAAGCATCTACATGTGCAGGTCTATTTCCAGGTTTCTGAGTCTATTCCACCATTCTGTTTGTCTAACCTTGAGCCAAGATCACATTGTCCTAATTACCGTAGTTGTAATAATTCATGACAGATGAGAGAACTCCCTCCTTATTCAAGAGCATCATTAGCTCTTCTTGTCTTTTGTTTTAAATTTCCATATAAATTTCGGAATCAACTTGTCAAGTTCCAAAACACAATGAGTTGGAATATTGGTCAGGATTACATTGAATCAATAGACCAGTTTGGGAGTAACTGACGTGTTCACATGAAGTCATGAGTTGACGGATTTGGTTTGTCTTTCATTCAAGTCTTATTGTTTGTATCTCCCAATAATAGAGTGTTCTACATATAAGACTGTACTTCCTATTGATTTATTCTTAGGTATTTTCTATTTTTGAGGCTGATATAAATTGTATCTAATTTTCAAATATAATATCCTATTTGTTGCCAGTATATGTATGTACATTTCTTTTAGTAAGTTGACCTTGAATCTTCCAGCCTTGCTAACTTCATCAATCCTAATCATTCATCTATGGATTCTTTCATATTTTCTATGTATATAATTGTAACATACATGGTTAATGGTGGCTATATATTTTCCTTTCGGATGTTAATATTTAAATAGTCCCTTTGCTTACCTGCATAGGATAGGTCCTTTAGTACAGTGTTCTGCAGAAGTAAAGAAGTAAAGATAATCTGTTCATTCCTCATCTCCAAATAATAGCTTTCAAAATGTCATCAGTAAATATGATGCATGTTTAGATATGTTTGTAGATTCCTTTTATCAAAGATTTTCCTTTCATATATGCAATATTGTCTCTCTATGTATAACATATATAATTATCAAATGCTTTTTATGCATCTAAGATGATATTTTCAGTTTGAAAATATAATTAGCTATACTGATTTTTCTTTTTTTTAATTGTATCTTTTTAAAATTTACATCCAAATTAGTTAGCATACACTGATTAATTTTCAAATGTTAAACCAACCTTGCATTCTAAACTAAATCCAAACTGATGAGAAATATCTATATATAAATATACATTTATATATATAAAATGTAATGGCAGGATATTATGATAATAGTATATGATTATCATGGTATTATCATGTCATGACATATAAAATCAAAATTTCTATATATCCTTTTTAGACATTGCTAATTCAGTTTTTAATATATCTTAATGTTCTGTTGAAGCATGAAAAATACGCAAAAAATACAAAAATGCAATGAATCAGCACAGAATGGATCACAGAATCAACACTGCCATGTAATTAAGTTTGCTAATTTGTTTCGGATTTTACGAGGTTCATGAACACGTAGCAAGCTCTTAAACCATGGACACGAGTTACATGATTTTCAAAAATCACTTCACTTGGGAATCTCAGACTTAAAGCCAGAGGGTTGGGGTTAAAGATCTTGACATAAATATCACTGACACTCTCCTCAACTAAGAAGTAGCCAGGGTCTCACTTTCTGGGTGGAAGTGAAAAGAGAGATACATTTTGAAAACAAAACAGAGTGAGATCGGGGCAGGACCACAGGGACTCCTTAAGGTAGGAAAGATCAAGGACTCTGAAGTCAGACAGGCGTGGGCTTCCCATACACCGCACTGCTATTATTTACGAACTGTGTCACCTTGGACATTTTATTTGCCTTCTCTAAAATTCATAGCCCTCACTGATACAGCCAAGAGATGATGACATTCTTTACGAGAGTCTCAAGGACTAAACTGCTGTAGTTTGTAAAGCACAGTGTGTAGCACACAGTGGATGCTTGATAATACTTAATTTCCCTCTCTCTGCATCTGCTTTCGGTTAACACAAATCCAAAATAATGAAGACAAATGTTAAATTATTTAAAGGCTGGTTTCCTTAGGTGTAAACAAAGAACTGACAAGAACGAAAATGGGGGAGAAGTTGTTTCCTGAAGGAAGGTTTAGACCAGACTGTATCTCAGATTGTGGTTCCTCCCTCTGCTTTTAGAACAGTGATAAAGTGGGCAGCAGGCCTTCAGACTAGAAAATGGTGAACAGGAGGCACTGCCTGGGAGGGTGTGAGTCCTCCCACCTAAGTCCCCACAGCATGAACACGTGAGCTGTGACTGTCCTCCGGGTATGCAGGGGACAGGAGGTGACTTCTCTTCTGCCCGGGTATTGGCACAAAGGAATCTGAGAGAAGGGAAGGATCTGTGGCGGGGCCTGGGTGTCCTCAGTTTAGTTAACTGCATCCAGGCACTCAGTCCCCCGAGGTGAGCCTTGCTGTTTCTCTCCATTTTGCTGGCTCAACACAGGCTTCCTGGCTGTGCACGGAGCACCCCACATACTTGGAGTTCCCCCAAGATGGTTGTGCTCTTCTTGAAGATGAACTCTTCCTTTCTCACATTAATTTCAATGTGTAGCCCAGAACTCCTAGGTATTTGGGGCTGTTTCTATTACGAATTTTGCACTTGCTATTCATACCTTTCAAGTATCCGAGTTTCTGTTAACACAGCCTTAAGGAATGGCTACTCTTCCCACACCATCCTACTCGGTCGTTCACTTCAGGGTTGTCTACAGTTAGTCCCCCGTGGAACTCGGTTCCACATTCAAAACAGCTTACTGCAACTCAACTGAAAATCTCAGGTGAAAAAAGGCAGGCCAGGACGTGTAAGAAAATGAAACATGGCTGCGATTTTAAACACAAGTCTTTGGCCTGTTTTGCCAGAGTTTCCATTTTGTTGCCCTTAAAACTCCAAGGGAGTTCTTGAATTACTTTCTCCCCTTCCCGCTTCCCCAAAGACAGCTACAGACCAATAGTGTCAACATGATTCTCAAAGTGTTACCTCAGTTTACCTTTTCCTTACTCCCTTTTGATTTCCAGGTTTGACTTTCAGAGGATGCAAACCAAGTCAACCATTTCAGTCGTCCTGGGCCAGAATTCTGAGACCTTCTCTGGCCGCTTTAAAGTTTCCCCTCCCCTCAAAACTTCCTCATTCCGCTTGCCCAGTTGATATTTTTTTTATCACTAGTTAGCATACTATATATTTTATTTACGGAACTTGCCTCTTGTCTCCCTTACCAGAAGATAAACCCCACAGAGGCAGACATTTGACTCTATGTGTCCCCAAAGCCTAGAATAGTGCACAGCATATATAGCATGTACTCAATAAAATTTGGTCAAGATGATTATCCCAATTTATAACAAATGCATTGAAGTCTAAATTGTCGAGGATAGCTTGGGGTGAAGAGTCAGGTTGGAGGATGGGCGAAAGGAAAATTCAAACCATCTGTAATGAAGCATACTAATTCAATGAGTACTTAACACAATACATTTTCTTTTTTTTTTTAATGTTTATTTTATTTATTTTGGAAGAGAAAGAGCGAGAGAGAGAGAGACAGCAGTGTTGCAGGATTTCTTACCTCAAAACCCAGGGTTCCTTGTCTCACCACTTCGAAGAATGAAGAGGTGGACACAGAATGAGCAGTAGCCAAAAGTTTATTAGAGTAGAAGATCAGAAAGGAAGAATGCTACGACAGCTCTATTTACAGAGAGGAGACATTCGAAAGTGAACGCCCACGATAGGAGGCAGGGGTCCTTATTTTACAAGGTTCTGGTCAGCCCTCCCTCCCTTCCCCCTTGTTCCTGCTCAGGTTCTACCCTTTTTGGCTTGATAGCTCTAGGTGCTGGTTGCCCATTCCTGATTGGTTGGTTTCCGTTGTATGAGGGGTGGTCTCTGGCCATATCATTTGTTGCGGGTCATGTGGTTTATGGGCTACTACTTATTTTTAGTTAGGTCTTTCATCAAATTCCAGAGGGAAATCTGATGGGGAGTAGGTGGGGTCTGTTACATTCTTAAGAGGAACCTTATGCCTACGGGGTTTGCTGTGGTCAGATGATCCCTGCATTGTTCCAAAATATGTGTTTTTCCCCACCCAGGGACCTCAGGTCCTAACCTTTCCCTCTCTGCCTATTTTATCCTATTTTTTTCCCCATTATACAAGCAGGCTCAACATGGGGCTCAAACTCACAAACTATGAGATCATGACCTGAACCGACATCAAGAGTCGAACACTTAACTGACTGGGCCACGCAGGCACCCCAACACCATGCATTTGCTAATCAAATGATACTCTCATCCTAAGAAGGACTTGTTCTGGAGAAGTGAAGTTCCTTCTGTAATAACAATTCCTTCAGGAACCCTTGCTGATCTACTCTCCTGTTCTGCATTCAAGCACAAATCTGACTAAATCACTGAGATCAGTAGTGCTCAAATGCAGATTCTGAGGCCCTGCTCCAGGGTGACCACATCAGAAAGACTGGGGGTTGGGATTCTGAGCAACAGGGGTTTTAGGGTCTCCAAGGGCTTCTGTTAAACGCTCAAGTTTGAGAACCATTGGTCTATGTCTTAAAAGAGAGAACACATTGTTTTATCTTAAAATCATTCTTTTTCTGTTCTGAGAGAAGATTTAAAAAAGGAAGACCTTGACAATGCAACATATTCATATGAATATGTATATGTGTACATGCATTAGGTACACACACACTCACATAATCATGTAAAAGCCAAATGTACATCCTCCGATGTTTTGATAATTGAAGAGCCTTCCACGCCACAATACCTGCCTCAGGTTGTCATTTGTGTAAGCTACATGTCTTGGCATTCCACTTAGGAGAGTTGACGAGTTATTCTCAGACCTGTTCCTTCTAGGGGACACCTCTGTCACTAGGCTGATTGAAGGGATAGTAAAGAGGATGCAAAAATAATAAAGCTTATTTCCCAGTAAGGAAGTGACACGACAGTAAGCCAGTTTGCTTCCTAAATCATGGTGACCCAGTCTGCTTGGGGGAATTCCCTGCTTTCCAGAGAACACGGGAAGAGTGTTTCGGAGGGGGATAAGGGTAGTGGAAGGACAACAAAAAATGGCTCTGTGAAAGAGCTCATACTTCTTCATCCAAGCTGCCTATTGCATGGCTTGTAGAAACTTGGTATTGACACTTTGGGGAGATAAGTGAGGTGAGGAGAATTGACATCTGCTAAATGCCCACTATGGACTGACTGATTACATGTGCATCTTAATCTTCATAATGCCATACTGTCTAAAACTGCTTCTCCATTTTAGAGACAGAAACCAACATGTAGAGAAGCCATATAATTTGTCCAGGGATCATAGATCTAGTAAATGGGGTCATTCATTAACAGTTACCATACACTTATTGTTGGACACTCTAAGGCAGTGATTCTCAAACTTGGAACCATGTCAGGGGCTTAAAAAATACTGATTGCTAGGGTCCACACCAAGTTCCTGATTTAATTGTTCTGTGGGCCAATCTGGGCATGGGGATATTGAAATGCTCCCAGATCACTGGACTACACAGCAGCCAGTTTGAGAACCTCTGTTCTGCGGATAGAGTACCAGCTTTAGTGGATGTCAGAGTCTGATAAAAGTGACAGCTACGACAGTTATGATACAGGGCTACAAATGGCGTGTAATAATGATGGTGGTCTGAGGGTGCCTTGGGAGCACAGAATAGATGCTCCTCCATTAGGCCACTCATCACTGCCCAGAGTCTAAGCAGACTTACAAAGCACAGAGAGACGAAGAAAGAGAAGGGACATCTGAGGCTGAAACAGAGTTAACAGTTGATGAAACAGGGTTAACATCAACTGGAGAGGGACAAGGGTGAGCTAGAGAGAACTGGAACATGAGGAAGTGACAGGAGAGGGGAAGGGGAAAAGCCAGGTCTGGGCAAGTACCTTTGAAGGACTTGAGGCGTAAGTGGTATCTTAAGAGATGGATAGAATATGAAGGGACTTTGAGGAAATGAGGTTAGACTTTGAGAAAACTAGAGTTATAGAGAGTTTAGGACTGTCTGATCTGATCAGCTCATTTTACACGTGAGGAAACTGGTGTGCAGAAAGGTTACTCAACCTGTCCCAAACCAACAACCAAATCGTGTCAGGAGCAGGACCACAATACAGATCTGGAGACTTCCAGGCAAGTTTCAATCACTGAAGTGCCATCAGGAGAAGTTACATTGAAGAAAGTAGAATGGTCCTTGTGTGTCGGAGTCAGAATACTGGTTTAACATGGGAGAAAAGTAGCCACCAGCTGAATAAAGACAAACATGTCATTTATCGTGTTGTATGACCTCAGAAAAGTCTCTGGGCATGCATTTGCCCATCCCCTCATCTTGTTTCCAGAGATGTTCTTTTTTTAAGATAGTTGAATGTGGAAGGTCTGTGTGTTCAATCTACTCGCTGTGTCTTTGGTGTGGTATAAATGAGTAGATTTTGGAGTAGCAAAGTGATGTGAATTGATCATAGTGCCATAGTGGACTTGGGTTATTCTGGCCATTTTATGTGTTCCTAGTCGCGGCTACCTCGATCTTTCTGTCAGTGTTTCTTCACCTTGAAAGGGATGGAAGTTTTTGATATTAGTGCTTGCCCCAGGCCCCCCAGTCCCCTCCAGGCCCCCAGCCCCCAGTCCACACACACACACACACACACACACACACACACACACACACAGGCGTGTGCATACACCGATGGCCTTTGTTTTGAATTAAAGGAGTTTTCATAAGCCTCCTATGAGTGTCTTAACTCAGTCTGTATTAGGCACAGACTGACCATTATAAAGCACATTTCATCAATGCAAGACATTGATGAAAAAATGCAACACTTCCTCTCCAGCTGGTTTTCTAGCACGTTTTTACATTTTCCTTCCCTGCTTCTTGTACTCATTTTCATCCCAGAAATATTTCAGAGGCTTTCTCCCTTCTCTGTATTTTGGTTTCACTGAAGTCTGCACAGTCAACACAATTGCTGCTTATGTCTGGCTTCCAGGACTTTTATCATTTTGAGGAGAGTTGCAAAACCCAAAGCACGTGCCTTTGTGGTCAAATGCTGAATTAGGCTTTGAAAGGGTCTAGGCTTGGTAAAATTCTGGCATATTTTGCGTCATGAGAAGTACCACTGGAAATGAGCTAAGGAACTTATTGTCCCCACCCCCAACCTGCCCTGAATGATCCAGTGCACCTGCATTAGGACCTGAAGCTTTCCCAACCACTGCAACCCACGTGTTGATCTTTCCCTTATATGAACATCAGCTGAGTTTTATAGTGTGTACCAAACAATTTAGCACTTAGCGCTAATTAAATGAGGTTAAATAAAATCACTTCTGTAGAAGTGCCTGCTGTGAACTGTAGTAGACAGATGCATGGTCGTATTACCACCATTAATTAGATTAATTGCCTTTTGTAGGTTCATTTTTTTCTCCTCCACTCTTTTGTCAGCTTTCTACTGGAGGTTCTATGCCATCTAATGCATGATGGAAAGAGATAAATAGCTGTGGATTTATTAAAGATGGAATTTCTTGGTGGGTCTGATCCATGGCTGCTTATAGAAGGAAGTGTCATTTCTTCCTGCCGCCATTTTCTCCTTGAAAATCTTCACCCATCCCTGCAAAGGGAACAATGCCAGCACTCTATCCAGCTATATTTAGACCGCCAGAAATGAAATAACGGTAACATGATTGATAACCTTAAGTCCAGGGAAATGATATTACTAATTAAATCGTGAAACATTAGGCAGGCTGTCAAGCACAGATATATTTAAAGCTGTAACAGCTCTTGCTTATTTTTAAAGTGTTTGCATATTGAGTGATTCTGGTAAAATTGTTTCTATTTATCAGGCCAAGTATAAAGTGCTCATTTCCATGGTATCTGCAAGCATAACATGCAATCCAAGATAAATCTGGGTCCAAGAGAGCAATGCAGACAATCGGTCAGATTCTATGAATCAGAGCTACACTCAATTTTGGAATTAGAAAAATCTAAGACTTTACAACTTCTAGAATCAAAGTGTGTGGGTGAAGTAAGGTAGAAGGAAAAGATACAAGTAACCAAGCTACAATTTACCTAATGCATATGTTTTGCCAGGTTCATCCACACATTACTAACTTTACCAGTCCCATTTCACAGATGAGAAAACCCAAACACAGAGACATGAAAAGAAAGAAAAAGCAAACAATCTTCCCTGTATGGTGTAGCTAAGAAGGGGCAGATCACTCCTTGAACTCAGGGCTCTCTGAAGCCAATGTCGGAGTTCCTTCTGCGTGGTGAATTCTATTTCCTCTGAGGGATCTTCCTTCCATGCTTACTATCTTTATATCTAGTAAAACCCTTAAGCTAACATAAAACCCTGAAGACTAAGAAAAAATTCTCTCACATTAAAGAGTAGATGAAGGTATATTTCTTCTTCAGAGGTGGTCGCATTTATAAATTAAATCCTTGTAAGGGATAAATCTCTAAAGCTAGAGAGGAGTTAAGAATACTTGGTGGGCTCTGGGGTCAAGCAGATCTTTTGTCCCCCTGGCAGGTCAGACAGGATGGTGTGACCACTAACATACTACTCCTCAACTCGAGGAGTCCTCACCCCTTCTCTAGAATGGAGTAATGATACCCACTTTGACTGTGTTTAAGAAAATTGAATGGAGGGGCACCTGGGTGGCTCAGTCAGTTGAGTTCCTGACTCTTGATGTCAGCTCAGGTCATGATCTCAAGGTTGTGGGATCGAGCCTCACACGGTGCATGGACCCTGCTTGGGATTGCTTCTCTCTCTCTCTCTCTCTCTCTCTCTCTCTCTCTCTCTCTCTCTCTCTGTCTCAAAAATAAATAAATGAATAAATAAAATTTTAAAAAAGATTGAATGGAGATAACTGTAAGAGATCTACAAAATGCGAAAGGGAAGGGGAAAATGGAGAAAGGTCAGGACTTCCCAACATTTCCTAAATTGCATTCAGGTGAATGTTTGCTTATGCTCTACTGAAAGATGGCCTTCGATACTGCATAGTGTACAGATTTTAGCAAACATAATAAGCATATCCTGCTTCAGCACAAGGTATTAGATTGAGCATAATAAAATTGTGGTTTAAGATGAAAGGCCTGAAAATCATGTTAAATAGGATAAGGAAGCCTTAATTGAAGCTCCTGCATGATTGCTTTAAAATCTCTTTATCTTGGTTTGTTATTTTCCCTTCTGATCTGAGAGGGAAGGATGACCCCAGCTGACCTATCTTGCATTCACTGTAACAAGCTTTCAGTCACTGTTGCAAATGAGTAAACAGATACTGTTCCTAATTCCCAGTGCTGCAGAATCACAGTAAATTACATGCACCCAGGTAAAGAGAGGGACCTCATCGTCATTCTATATGGATTGTCAACTTGCCAAATTCAAGGCTATAAGCTATTGTTGTAATTAGACTTTGAAAACCTTCTTCTGATTTTCCCTTTTCTGTGACAAGGATTTGCTACTTAAAATTATAAATTGCAAATTTATTACCAGGGTCTGGATTTGATCATCTTTCATTTCCTCCCTAAGCTCCAAGAAATTGCTTTTGTTTTCAGGGTTGAATTTGGGTGGCTTTGAAGTGCTAATTCTGATATGAGTGAACAGGGGAGGGAACAAGAAGGCAGGGCGGACCTTTGTCCTTGGGCAGCAAGGGTTGTTCCCATGCTCAAGGTCACATCTTTGGCCCCAGCTTTGGCCCCAGCTGACTCAACCTCAACATCTACTGCATTGCTATTCAGCCTTCCACTCAGCCACCTGTCCCCTCCTTTCACCCAAGCTGATTGTTTCAGGTGAAATGGTTGCCTTTTGGCCTATCCATGCGGTAACGATATACTTTTGAGTGTGAACAATATACTTTTGACTTAATCATTATGCCTGAAAAAGTTGCATAAATCAAGATCCATGTGGGCCAGCCAGGACATCTGGTCATCCCACCTTTGCTAACCTCCCCTCCGGTGTTCTCTGACCCCTTCCAGCATTAATTGTGAGCCTCATTTCTTCTTGATGTTGAATCCTTTCATTTTTTGTATGATTTTGTTTTTAAAATACTTTGACTATATATTTTATCTCACCAGCTAGGTTTCTAACTTTGGCATAGAGACACTGATCCTTTAGTGCCTAATAACGTATTATGGGATGGTCAGAGTAGACATTCAAACACTGAATGAATAAATACACATCAATTAAAACTATTTGGATGGTTTCCTTTTTTTTTTTTTTTTTTTGTAAATGGGAAAGAAGAAAGGTGATGCTGATGTAATAGTACCAATCCCCAGAAGTATAAAAATGCCAAAAATAATGTTCCCATAAACAGTAGCAGCAGCTCCTTTTGAAGTTTGCTGTCTTTAGAAAAAATCTAAAAACTAGGGTACTGGTTGACCTGTTTTCCATTAATATGAGTGCTTGTGTTTTCATAAAGGGAGCACTGGCCTCAGGACATTACTTGACTTGGGTAATAGTCCTGGCTCTAAGGAATAGCTGTGTGGCCTTAAATGTGTTATTTCCAGCTGGTGAGGCCCCACTTCTCTAATCTCTTTATTGGGTTATTAGGCAGATCTTTTTTTTTTTTTTCTTTCCTCCAATTCACAGCCATGCTCTGATGATGTATTTGACAGTACGACCATTAGGATCACATCCTATATAGGAAGTGCTTTATTGTTCATCCTATATGGGAATGTTAAAGAGTATTTCCCATACAGGACCGTTAAGTCCCCTCCACGATATTATGACATAAGTATTACTAACTCCACTGACAGATGAAGAAATGGAGACGAAGGGTTAAATAAGTTGGCCAAGTCTGTAAGTCAGTGTGTACTGAGGTCTGTACCTTCAGTCTCAGGCTCCTCGGACTCTGTAATCGGGAACTGAATTGTGTCATTGCCTCAGAAAACCCAACAATTTCCTGTTGGGTAAGTGATTGGGTGGTAATAGATTGGGAATTGATCGCAGGATTCATTTAGCTGCAGTGGCTCCATGCAGATTCAGTCCACATGAGTGTTGGTAGGTGATGCAGTTGGAAGACATTGCTTTTATTTCTCTGTTGAGGAGAGTGGGTGGTTTCTATGCAGCAACTAAATGAAAGACTTTTAGAGGGGAAACAAAAGCCCCAGT
Source organism: Panthera pardus (assembly GCF_024362965.1). NCBI lineage: Eukaryota > Metazoa > Chordata > Mammalia > Carnivora > Felidae > Panthera > Panthera pardus. Next base: position 106,667,770 of record NW_026526655.1, read on the forward strand.
GCTGTTATGAACACTCCTTTGCTTACATACTTTCCCTTTCCACTACACAAGTTTCAGAAGGAGACTCCTTCCTTGTGAACCCCCCATTTTAGATAAGCAAGAGCAAGGGTATTTTCATTTAGCTTTCTGTTCTGACACTGCGCCTCGAGAATAAGCATGCAGGGTGCCTGGGTGGCTCGGTCGGTTAAGCATCCGACTTCAGCTCAGGTCATGACTTCAGTCTGTGAGTTCGAGCTCCATGTCGGGCTCTGTGCTGACAGCTCAGAGCCTGGAGCCTGCTTCGGATTCTGTGTCTCCCTCTCTCTCTGCCCCTCCCCTGCTCATGGTCTGTCTCTCTCTGTCTCAAAAATAAATAAAAACATTTAAAAAAAAGAATAAGCATGTCAGTGGGAATGCAAGCTGGTACGGCTACTCTGGAAAACAGTATGGAGGTTCCTCAAAAAACTAAAAATAGAACTACCCTGAAAACGAGCAATTGCATTACTAGGCATTTATCCAAGGGATACGGATGTGCTGTTTTGAAGGGACACATGCACCCCCATGTTTATAGCAGCACTATCAACAGTAGCCAAAGTATGGAAAGAGCCCAAATATCTATCGACGGATGAATGGATAAAGAAGATGTGGTATACACACACACACACACACACACACACACACACACACACAATGGAGTATTACTTGGCAATCAAAAAGAATGAAATCTTGCCATTTGCAACTACGTGGATGGAACTGGAGCGTATCATGCGAAGTAAAATTAGAGAAAGACAAAAATCATATGACTTCACTCACATGAGGACTTTAAGAGACAAAACAGATGAACATAAGGGATGGGAAACAAAAATAATATAAAAACAGGGAGGGGAAAAACAGAAGAGATTCATAAATATGGAGAACAAACTGAGGGTGACTGGAGGAGGTGTGGGAGGGGGGATGGGCTAAATGGGGAAGGGGCACTAAGGAATCTACTCCTGAAATCATTGTTGCACTATATGCTAACTAATTTGGATGTACGTTTTAAAAAATAAAAAAAAATAAAACAATTTAAAAAAAAAGAATAAGCATGTCAGGGTTTTGCAGAAAGAATGGATGAAAACCAAGGGCCCCGTCCTCTCCAGGTAAGACGTCAAAGATGCATGGGCAGAAGTATCTCTGTGGTGTATTGAATGTGATCACATTCTTCAGGGGACAAAAAAGGATTCCGTGGGGGTATCCTACCCTCCCTTGGCAGGATAAAGGAGAATATTTAAATGTACTATCCATGCTACACCATTAGGTTAAAAAGGAGCCCATTCTCAGAGCATACCTGAGCAGGAAAGGTGTCCACGCACCAGAAGGGCATTGAAACCTCCCCCGCAGCTATAGTCAGAGGTGATTCTGCCACCAGCTGGGGTCTCAGGGAACACAAAAGCAGGGAGGCGAAGCGAGAAAGACCCCGAACAGCAGCTGCCCTGCCTGGAGTCAGACAACAAGGACTGGGAAAGTATCTGTGATCAACAGTCAGGACCCGAAGAAAGAGGGAGGCATCCAAACCGTAAAGAGGCCACACCGTGCACCTCAAGTGCGCCCTTGTGTAGGCTGCATCACAGTTGTCTTGTTCCTGAGCGGAGGGGCCTGGGTATTTGGGCACAAGCTATTGCTTCTCCTTTACAGATGGCTGACTGTAAGAGCCCATGACCTCTCAGGCAGTGCTCACTGTAATGAAGGGGCTCGCTCACTCTCCACAAATCCTTCTGTGGGCTTGAGGAAGTGCAGCGCTTATGGTTCGTGTTATTACAGTTAGATATTTGAATACAGTGAAGCATGCCCCACGATTAGACTGCAGGTTTTCTTGCACACGTAAATATTCCCGATGGAATGTGGTCTCACTATGAGCTGCATTTATCTGGCCACATTGCATAATATAGTTGCAAATGGGTCATGTGACTTTCCCATTCAGATAATTCTGTGAGATAAATAGAATCAACCTTATTGACCCCGTTTTATGGATCAGCGGCTTGGTTAATTATGATTGCTCCTGTTGATACCCAAATATTCAAGCCATGTGAACCTCAAGTCATTGTGATAAAATAATGGTAGTGCTAAAATAACACCATTAACTAATATGGAATGAGCACTCAGTATGTGTCAGGCACTCGGCGAACAATCATCTCAATCTCTCACCTGTAAATTGGAGATATAATTATGGTCCCGTCCATTTCACAGCGTTGTTGAAGATTTAGAAGCAGTAATGCACGGCCAAGTGCGTTGGCATGTTAAATACCGCTCAGTATTAAGGGTCCGTTTATCAGCCTGTCAGCTGTACGAACAGGCTCTCCGTCGCTCACTGAATCACCCTCATCTGGAACTGCTGTCAACTATGCTTTTCTCAGGCACCTCTTCTTACATTTCTCTCTTTAACGCCTTAATAATGATACCAGTACGGCAATAATAATGAGAGAGATAATAATAGTGCATTTCTTTCCATTGTGGAAGCCTGTCTGGTTGACAAAGCATCTTATACATGTGATCTACGAAACATCCGTGTGAAGAGGACAGATCAGATAGCATCAGTCGCACTTTCCAGAAGAGGCAGCTGAGAGCGAGAAAGACTGGCTTTTCTAATTCACATCAGTAGCAAGGGGGAACTCACACCCGGAGTTTTGTCACCTTGCTCCACAGCTGCCTCTCCTTGAAGTGAGTGCTCCTCTTCCGAGTCCTTTTTGTCCGAAACAAAAGTTCTGGAAGAGTCCCTCTGCCTTCTTCAGACCTTCTTACATGAACAGCTACTGCCACGCTGCTCGCTGCCGCAGGTGATGTGAGCGCCCGTACCGTCTGGAGGAGGCTCTCCTACAATGAGCATTTCTTGTGTTATTTCTGTCTGGAGTACCTGGTCACACAGATGGGGGGTCCAGAGGTCACGCTGCTCTCTCTACAGGCAATGCTCTTACTGTCTTCCTCGATGGAAGATTCAGCTCAAGTGTGTCCTCTCCTTTGCCATCACCCCTCATTAAGCACTGCTCTCTGGGCGTCCCTTTGGTACACAGCACCGACTTTCAGTGAAGCCCAGGCAATGCCTTCCTTCCTCCACGTAGTCACGAATCGGTCCCACTGGGTACACGGTGGGGTCCTGGAGAGGCAGAAGCACACCTTGGGCCTCTCTCTGTGTCCATACCGTAACAAGAGAGATGCCAAACCCACCATCGAGTTGTGAATGAATGGCTAGAAAAATAAGCCAATACATAAAACCCATTGCCTCTGCTAAAGGACAAAGTGTCTGTTGCTGTGGTCAAGCCTCTGTGCTCTGCCAGAACCTGAAGTGCCCAAAACAGCCCCCTCTTTTGTCATGACTCTTGCAGTTGCCATTCTTCCCCACAGCATTACCAGCATAATGTGCTCATTCTACCTATGTGTCGCCTGGATGCATTTTTAAGTGTACGTGGAGGCTAATTCTCGTTTCACTCATTTGTAGAGACCAAAGGTGAGGTGTTGTGAGAGTTTCACCTCCATGAATTGATTAATTTCTTTGGGGTTCATTCCATGGGGGCCAAGAGTTCCCTAGCCTCCCCCTCATTCTCTTCCTGTAGTGAAAAGGAAAAAAAAATAGGGCAATGGGACTGTCTCCATTAAAGGAAAAGAGAGGTGAGGCAATTAAAAATCACTCCCCAGACTAATTAGCACAATAGAAAAAAAATGGGTAAGTTTTCCTTGATACTTATATTAATGAACTGGGGTTCCAGACAGTAACTGTGGGGTCTATTAATAAAAATTAGTTTGGAAACAACATTGCAGTGGGTTCTTTTATATGGCAGTCTCTTCTTCAGAAAGCTTGCTGTTAGTAAAATACCCCCAGCAAGGGGTCTGGCACAATGCTATTTCTATCTCGTAAAATCCATATTGTCTACTTCTAGTCAATGAAACACACTAACTAATAAAACTCAATTGTGCATGGTCCTGGGGCCCGGAAATCATGTGGATAATTTAAACGAAAGACACAGAAATACGGATGATTGGCTGTGGCCAATATTTCTAATGAGCTGCCCCACCTAGTGTTTTAGATATACCTCTATTTCTCAGCAGTCTTTCAGAACTTGGCAACCAGAATTCCTCAACAGTCCCCCTGACCTGATCCCACCGCAAAACTTCATCCTTGTGGAAGACGTGTTCTATCTACAGCAGAAAGATCATTGAGCTTCACGATCAGATACATGAGGCTTCACATTGTGATTCCATCTCGTCCCGGTGTGGGAGCTGGGATTTTATGCCAGCATCTCACCTTCTTCCTTTGTATAATTGGTATAAAAATATGTACTATAAGATTATTAGGAGAAAGGATTAAATTGAAAGGGGCAGGTACACCAGCCAGATTTGCTCAGCTCCATTTCCATTCCCATTGCTTCCCCTTTGAAGCAGAGAGGTCCTTCCTAGAAAGGCAGGAGGGGCCAGAAGTAAGAGCCTAAAAAATTCACAACCTGCATAGATGTTCTATGCAGAAGCTAATGAGTGGCCAGGATTTTAACGTCTTCTGAAGCCTTATAATTACAATTTTCTCAGAATTTCTAGCTGCGGGAGAGCAGGGCATTTCTCAAGCCAGTGCTAGTTGAGGGTCAGGTGCATATTCAGAAAATGAGATGAGTGCTGGTGGCTGATGGTTCAGCTTCCCATCAAAGCGCAGGCACAAGGAAGAGGACGTGCCTGGGCCGTCTTCTACCTCCCCAGGCCTCCTTTCCCTATGTGAAGACACGTATGCTTGATGTTCTCCTTTCCTCTGGGTTTCTATCACACATGTCTACACTGGATCAGTAAGGAGGGGCTTGAAGAGCGATAAGAAGAAAATGAATGGAAACTCCAAGGGTCCTAAACTTAACACATACCTTGCAGATATCATGGGTTTCGTTCTGGAGCACCGAAATTAAGTGAATATTGAAATCAAGCAAGTCAGAGGAATTTCTTTTTGGTTTCCCAGTGCAAAAGTTTTATTTATACTATAGTCTGTTAAGTGTCTAATAAGTTTATTCATTTATTAATTATGTATATAAACACAATGTATACACCTTAATTAAGAAATGCTTTCTTGCTGAAAATGCTAACCATCGTCTGAGCTCTCAGTGAGTTGTAATCATGGATCACAGATCACAATAACAAGGATGATGATAATGAAAAAGTTAGATATGTTGCAAGAATTACCAAAATGTGACATAGAGACACCAAGTGAGCAAATACTGTTGGAGAAATGGCCCTCCTAGATTTGTTTGATGAAAGATTGCCACAATCCTTCCATTTGTAAAACAAACAAACAAAAAACCCCACAAAAAACCCCAAAAAACCCCACCAGAAACCACGCTACCTGTGAAGCACAGTTAAGTGCAGCACAATAAAATGAGGTGTGCCTGTATATCTGTCAAAGCAATGTCTGTTTCCCTGTGAAGCTGCCAATACAAGTCCCTCTTCTGGAGACTTCAGGTGTGTGTCGCCATCTACCTATTTCCACTCCCGTTCCTTTCTCGACGCCTACAGTACACCGCCATCTAGATCTGTATCTTTACCCACATCCACATGCATGCTACCATCTTTCTCACTACAAGAAATGGGGTGTGGAGACCCAAGTTTTCTTCGTTCATGTTGTTCTCTTTTGTTTCTAAATTGTTTATGCAAATGGTGATTCTTGTGTGTCTTCTCATTCGTGCTGCTTTTTGCCCTATAAACTTCATTTATTCTTATTTCATTCTCGAAAGCTAGGACAAGCACAGCCTCTTTCATAAAGATGTATTGAGGGCCTTGATCTTTCTTCATCGTGCAATTCTCTGAACTCCTGCATAATGTATTATTATGGCAGCCATGAACCCTAAATCTCTAAGAACTGACTCACATTAGATGAGAAGTGTTGAAATTGTGGCATTCAGATAATCTAGGGCATGTGGCCTTCATACTTGGAGACTCGGTAGCCCATTTTCAATTAAATATAGTCCACCATTTTTTAAGGGTATAGTCGTATCATGTAAGCATCTGAGACTCTCAAGGACGGGGCCATGGCTGTTCCATCATGGATAGCTCCATAGCTCTCTCTAGCTGAATCAGAGAAGCCTTATAAATGTACCCAAGACTTCATGTTTTGAACTTTCCCACTGCTGCAGCCATAGGGTGACTGGAATGGGAAGAGGAACTGATAGTGGGGGTGGTGGGGAGTGAAACAACATGTGCTAACCATAGGGCAAAGACATGCCTGCACAGGTATGTGTGTATGTTTGTGCTAGAAACCTACAGAATCAGGATCATGCTGGAACTGGCTGGCTGGGAGCAGTGGACCTCTTCTATACATATCGCTTAGATTGACTGTCAAGTCCTCTAGGACATGTCCCTTCATGAGGAAAGCTCTGGCCATCGCAAACAACATGCCTTTCTTCCAACATGCTCTATGCTCTTTGTCATTGTATATACCATAGTGTGTCCTTTGGGGATCTCCTATCCCAACTCCTTTAGGGACTTAGGCATAGCATTCTATATGGGGGGTGACTCCTAATCTAGGCTGGATAAGATGTCCTTCCTCTAGGTTACCCTGTGTCACTTTTTTCATAAGCATGACTCATATTGTATTCTGTGTACACATTGGTCTTCTTCACCAGGCCATGAATCCCTCAAGGGTTGGATGGCTCTTTTCATCGCCACATTCCACTGCTTAGAACAGATTCCCCCTCAACATTGACATCCCATCAGTGAATGGGATGAGGGATGAATGTGTGTGAATGAATGAATAAATACATGAATAAATAAAACCACCTATTACACTTTTATGATGTTAGTTTTCCTCTGTTATTTTTTTTTTCAAATTTGCTCCTCGTGTTCATTTTAAGCAGATTTTATTTGTATGTAAATGAAAAAGAAAGGAAAGAAGGAAAAAGCTCAATTCTGGCTGGACCCACACATGGATTGATATAGAGAAAACCCCACTGAAATCTATTGACCATGAATGGTAATCTAACATAAACTCTAAGCCCATTCACTAATTAGTAGCTTTAATAGCTTAGAACCAAATTACATGAGTGAACTCCAATTCTAGAGAAATTTTTCCTCAACACCCACGCATTGAACACACACACAAAATATTGCTCTTTTGGGTGCTTCGAGACAATAATAGATGAAAATAAAACTAGTCTCTAACTTTAAGAGGCTTACCTTCTAGTAAGGAAAATTTGACTGGTATGCATATCAGTGTTTTGCCAGGTATAGAAACGTTGAAAGCTGTAGAGATCAAGATTAATTTGAACTTGCCATTGAAGAGATGGCAAAACAAGGAGAAATTGGTCACCATTCTGGGTTGAAGGAAATCACAGGATCCTGTTAAATTAGAGGGTTCTGAGCCTGGAGCCCATAAACCAGAAAGTAAGCCAAGGGAATGCCCCACCAAGGCCTTCTCTGTCCCACTTGATCCGTATTTGGAGACAATTCCGTTTTGCTGGATTTTGTGGAAAACTTCAGCAGTGAGCACAGATTTCCTCAATGAGAAAGAAAGAATTGAAAAAATGTTAGCTCAAAGAGAAATGTTAGAGATTATCCCATTGCAGCTGAGGAAGCTTTGGGCCGAAAGCTGGAGGAGTGAAGACGAGAAGCCCCATCCCCCCTGTCGATGTCAGCATCTCATGGGAGCTTGCGATCGGTGTTGGATAGAACCTAGGCACTGCCTAGAGACCAAATGTCTCTGTGTTCCCGTTCCTGTCACATCTTCATGTGTCCTTTCCTACATAACATCAAGCAAATGAGAGCACAGGGGTGAGCATATGCCAAGGTCTACTGGTTCTTAAAAACATCCGTGTCATGATTCCATATGGAGTGATTATCAAAGCTTTGTTTTCATTCAGGGTTCTTGAAACCACTCACCAGTACTGCTCTAGAGGATCTTGAGTTCTCAATGAGGTAGTATTGAAAGAACTTTTGGCCTGAAACCTATTTCATACCAAAGCCTAACTGACATGGCTTTCAGAGATAAGTAAGCATGCCATTTCATGAAGACCGTCAACTTTCTTTTTTTCACGTAAGGGTTTCTTCATGATGCGCCATGTTATCCCTCAACTGCCATCCATTGAAACTTCGGCTATTCTGGCATTGTTGGAGTGTCTGGGGCTGTAGATGGAGCCGGGTTCTACTCTCACAACCAAATTGAAGAATTAGTCCCTGAGGTCGAAATAAAACCTATTTAATTTGATTATTGACAGAAGAGTAAGTGGTGCTATTACTTCAGTCTAACCTCCTTAATAGGGCATATTTGAACCCACATGATTTGATTCTCTCCAGCTGCTTCCTTCCCCACAGCCTCTCTCTCTCTCAATCTCTGTCCCTCCCTCTCTCACATACATAACAATCTGTGCGTCAGCCCTCTAGAATTACTCGTAAGTCTACAAGAAGCTATGCTCTGCCCACCACCACCAGCCTTTGCACAGCAAATGGTTCCTCTCCAGAACACTTTTTGCCTAACCCCAACTAGCCCTTCGGGACTGCACTAAGGTGCCATATGCCGAGATGTGCTCCTTGCTCTTTCACATCTATAGCTCTTCAGACTCCCCTTCTTTCTGGAAACAAATCTGTTATGGTAATTATTCATTTACTTATTTTTTTTTCTTATAAGACCGTAAGCCACGCCTAGGTAAAGGCCATGCTTTTTATCTTTACTCCAGAAACCCTTGCATATTTCTAACACACCAAATGGTGTAGAACAAATAATTTAACATCAACATTTTCTATTTCTACACACTGCAACGCACTTGCGTACCCCCCTCACACACATGCACACATGCATGCACTGAGTCCAGAGGGCTGAAAAACGCCACCGAGTGCCATCTATTCATCTTCATGCCATTGAACAAGGAATTGTTGCCCATTGAAACACACTGAAGGTAAGAGAAGTTCAAAGGATCTCCCGAAGTAGGTCCAGCCTCTGAAAAAGCAGTGGGGTGGTTTGCGCTGTGATATTGCCTTTCTTGGCATAGCCTTTTCCCAACTACCCTTCACCTCTTCAGAGGAAGAAAGATGAGGTCCCCGTGTGAACACTCGGAGATAGTGCCCTTGTCACATGAGGAAAGCTTCAATTTGCTCATGTTCTCTGTTCTCTTTAGAGTGGCAAAGGAGACTCTGGTCTATAATTATCTGCTTCCTTCAGTTTCTCGTTAGTACGTGTGGTTGCTGAATAGAGATAAGTCTGTTTTTGAGAATTCTGTGCCCAATCATTGTTATTAATTATAGGGAGGATTTGATGGTTTTAAGTATATTTAATAGGATTTTGAGCTTTGGATGTCATGGGAAGAATGGAAATTTGATACATGTTGATAGTGACTGTAAATAGTACACAGCTGACTAAAATTTCCATTTCTGGTGTGTTGAATAAATAACACCTTGCAGTTCTGCAGCGATTTTTACTTTAAAGGGCCCTTCATGAGAAATGTTTTATCTTCAGAATAACCCAGTTGGAGCAGTAGGGCAGGGGTTGTCCTACCCATTAACAAAGAGAAGGGGAAACCCAGGAGGAGAGAGAAACCGGTTTTCAAAGCCAGGAAGCTGGTGCCAGCTCTCCTGACACCTGGGCAGGTGTACTTTTCACTGGCAGCTGCCACATCGGTTGGATCCTTGTTGCTAAATGTCCAAATCCTGAATGTGCCAAAATCACTCATACTGCTAAATTTTGTTCCAAAATGCATGCGCACGCACGTGCGCGCGCGTGCGCGCACACACACACACACACACGCACACACACACACAACCCGCCTCTCCTGATGTTTCCTGAAGGAGGGATAGGACTCAGGAACATTAAAAATTATTCAAGTCAAATTCAATTCCTTTCAAATATAATGAGCTCAACCCCCTAGCCCTTTCAGGTAGGAGTCCTTCTTCTAGAAAACTACTCTAAATAGGTAGAGACATGTGAGCATATTTTGATGTTCATCTCAGAATTATGAAAGCAAATATTTGAAAATGAAGTCCAACATTAGAAGAATACTTAAATAATTTATATTGTATCCACATGCCAGAATTGTATAAAGCTGTTAAAATGCATACTTCTCAAGAATATTTCACAAAGATGGGGAATGCTTTGTGACTTAACATTAAATAAATCAAGAATAAATAAAAATAAAATGATACATCACTAGTAAAGTCTCTTGTATCATAAACTTATGGATGATTTTTCATTTTCTTATTTGTTTTAGTTATAACATTAAAAACCTTATTTGAGTAATAAGAATTTAACAAATACTTTAAGTTCTATTTGTTCAAACAATAAACTAAATTAACGTATGCTTTCATTCATTGTGTTTTACGGAACCCCTTTTATGATATGATCAGACACTCATCTAAAGGGCTGGGGTACACTGATCCCTGCCTTGTGGAACTCACATTTGGTGATTGGGATGTGGGCGGTGCACAAGTCAGATAACTGACAATAAACGTACCCAATAAAGGCCATGGCATTTCTTTATTTGACACATATTTAATAATGTACTCTCTGTCCCAGGTGCTACTAGTACTGAATAATCAGGTGATATGAAAACGAGAAAAAATCCGGAGTTTGCCAGGGAAGGGAAAGTTGAAATTTAAAAAGGTGGTGATCAGTCAGGCTCATCAAGAGAGCGTTGAAAGAAATGAGAGCCTGTAGCCAAAGCACAATCCTATATTTGAAGCTTTGGGAACAGGTTTGTTTTCAGAATGTTTTTAAACGTGGAGAAGTAGTTCAATGCATGTACTGTATATTAGCTAGCATTCCAGTGAGGTCTAAGGCAGTACTATTAATCGAACCAGATAATATTTCTACAGGAAAATGTCTGAATATTCACACAAGGTGGAATCGATAAAAAGTATGTTCTCCCACGTTAGTTCAGGTTAGGTTTCTTCCTCTGGTGAGCTATGGGAAAAAAGGTGGTTTAATCTCAGATCCTTTGGGATTCCAGAAATGCAGATAGGGGTTGTAAAATGAAAATACACAGAGATTGTATATTATCCTTAATAGTTATTTCCATAAAAATGTACCATTTTGCTCCAGATGCCTTTCTGACAACAGTGCAGCCTTAGGGGTAGACTTGCCAATAGTTCAGATGTTAGTAGATGGAGTGAGCTACTCTGCCTGTGCTGATGAGCTGCTTAGCCCCCAGAGCACCAATGGGCCAGGCTTTGTCCCAGAGAGAATTCCTGCTTGGCAAAGAGGATTGGGCTAGCTCACCCTTGACCTTTCTCTGCTTTAAGAAGATACCACTCCATCAAGGCATAAATATATTGCATCATCTCTCGACGCCTGTCTTCAACAGTGACCAGTCCAAAGGTAGTGCACTGACACAGATTCTGAAAGATGTGTGGTCAAACCCACCATTTGCATTTATGAACATGATCTTGGCACACGTAAAAGAGTCAGTAAATATGAGTTGAAGGAATGTTCGAGTAACTGAAGATGCCTGGATTCCGCCCATGCTGCTCAAGCCTTGCCCCGGCCCAGGGTGTCCCAGGTTAACTGCCTTATGTCTTCAAGGGTTATGAGCTACTTTATTACATCATTTGCTGTCTAAATCACTCCGGTAACCATGCTTTCCAAAATTTCCAGGACAGCGCATGATTTAAATATTCTCACTTAGTTTTGGTTTACATATCCCAAAAGCTAGTTTAGAAAATATTTCACCGTGGAAATGCCATGAGGCAGGAACTTGTGTTGTTTTTGTTCCCTGTTATATTGTCGGCTCCTAAAAAAAGTAGGCATTATACACACACACACACACACACACACACACACGCATATATATATATATATATATATATATATATATACAGAATAAATGAATCTTATCAACAGTTTTTCTTGAACACATTGAATTCTTATAAAATTGTGGGCAAATATGCCATTTTTAACTTTTGTTAGTCATATATATTGTTTTCTTGGAACCCTTTAAGGCTGTAAGTGTTCCATTAAATTCTTTATTTCCAGCCGGATCATCCAACCCCCTTCAGTCTGTCTGCTCATATCTCCTACTCCACTTCACCATTCTTCCAGTAATTACATTATTTTGAGTCCTTCTATATTACATTTAATTTTGATAAATGAGTAAGGAAAGAATGTGGCTGTTTAGACATTAAATTTTGATGCTTGTCATTACAAAGAAGACTTAAATGCAGGAAGGAGAGGAAATAGGAGTTTGTTATCATGCGATCCAAGGTAGTGCCTGTCACAGAGGAAACAAACCCAGAAGAATATTGACTTTATTCCAATGGTAGTGAAAATGGAGGTTGATATCACAAATGAGCCAGTTTTATGGTTGCATTATCCAGATATAGAGCTCTCATTAAGGTGTGTCAACCAAGGAGAACAGCGTGGTTTTCTGCATTCCTTCTCCATTCCTTCTCCAAATAGAAGGAAAAAAAAAATAAGCTAGCAAAAAATACTAAACGCTTTTTAAGGTCCATTTGTGGGTTCTGAGAGCCGCACGGGATGGGTAGTGAGAATCCAAGGGAGAAATCATGGCGTCCAACCTGCCACACTCCTTCCCCTCCTGTGATCCTGACTGCAAAATGAAATCCTAGAGCTTGAACAGAATCAACAAACACTGGACAACTTACATCTGGCCAGGCCACCTGTGCATCTTTTGTGGCTGCCAAAACAATCCCCTTGTCATCCTTGAGCAGCACAGAGACAGCCTGTTGGCCCACCCAGACCAGTCCTGCTGGCAACAAGAGAGTTCCAACTTTTGACTTTCGGGCAAGTGTTACTGCTGTTCAGTAACCTCTGTCTTTGCAGTTGAAAATCCGATCTTCTGTCTCTTGTGATTACCTCTGCATTATTCCAAAAGCTCTTGGGAGTGGTGGAGTGGGAAAGAAAGTCCTTCATTCTCTTTACTACTTAAAAAAATACTGTGGACAGTAAAGGGCTCAGCGCCCAATCAAAATATCTATCTTTTTTTTCTACAAGGGACTGTGAAATTTATTTCCAGTTAAAAAAATACATCTAGAAAGTATATGTTTGCTATTATATCAGAACACAAAGTTTTTGGCATCTGTAATATTTGTCATTATGTTGAATAACTGAGACTTGAAATATGGTGACCCATGGTTCTAAATGTGCCCAATATGTGAGTATCTCAGCTTCAATTTACTAATTTTATGCATTCATTTACTGCCTTAACCAGTGGAGGTTTTAGTTACCTGCCAGAGTTTCTGCTGGTAATTTATAAATTAGCTATAGATATGAATAATGAGAGCAAATACTTTAAGATATCAGATCCTGGATATTGGGTAGTTGTTATTCAGTACCCTCCCCCTCCCTCCTGGAGAGCTCTCTGTCCTTCTTTTGACACATCCAAGTCTGTTCCTTTTTTGATGCCTATTTAACACCTACTGCTTGGTCACTTGTTAAGCTCTGTGCTGGAGATACACAAGCGAGTAACAGAGAATCAGGATGTGAGAAGTGTCCTGCAGGCAGCACATGGGGAGTTCCAAGTAGAGGACTTGACCTGGGATGGGAAGTCCTAGTTAAGATCCCAGAGTGGAGCAGAAAATGGAAGTTTCCAAGAGGAGGAAGAGCACGTATCAAGAGCCATGGAAGAGAAAGCCTGCCATTGAAAGAACTCAGGGTGATAAATAGATCATTGGGTGCAGCGTGAGGGCTAAATAGTCCATGACCCAGGGTGAGTCGGTCTGGAGCACACAATGGAAAGCCTTGTGGCTGATATCAGGGATTGAGGCTGTATCATACAAGCAGTGCCAAGCCATGGAAGATTTCTAAACAGAGAAGTGACAGAAACACATTCACCCTCCTGTGTCCTCCAGGAACATCTTGCTTTACCTGCTCACGTGGTCACAGTCCCTCTCTGACCACCTTGCCGAGCACCTAAGACTTGCTCAGTGCCGCTAACCTTGCCAGGAGGACTTGGAAGTATGAGGAACCAGGTTTAAAAAATCTGTTCTGCCACTTACTGGTTGTGTGATTTCAGACATTGCATTACTAAGATGTTCTTCCTTAATTGGACCTCCTAATGGGCTACTAATTAAGTCTATGTTTCAACACTTTAAAAATGTTCTCCTCTGTTGTCGTTGTCGTATGAATTTCAATTAAATGTCTTAACTCACTGGCCTTAGGCCCTTAAGCGGATTGCCAAGATGAATTCATTTAAAACTATGTATATCTACATTTCAAGACTGCTGTGCCTGAAAGATAACACGGGACCTAACTTTATGAAGTTGTCTCATGTAGATGATGATGTCCCCTTGTCTCCGAAGCCTACATAATCTCTATCCTTTTGCCTATGTTGGCAAAGCTCGCAGACCCACGAACCAAGAACAGCTACTGTTACTTTAGCGTGCACCTGCATTGCTTGTGTTTGCACCAAAGGTACCTGTGCCCTCCGTCATAGAACGATGCATTAATTATCTGGTGGACATCAGATACTTACTGTCATTAAGGACATTACAACTTTGTAAAGGGTAGGTGAGAAGATATGCGGGGCAGGGGAAATAAAGGCATAGGGCATCCGCTAAAAGCACGATAGCAGGTGCTTTCCGGGTGGTGATCCACTGAGTTATACTTGACCTACATGCATTGGCGGCCGATGCATTTTCTAGATGAAGACATGGAACCTGAGGGGTACAGCGACTTGCTGACTGTGCTCTGGCTTATACGAACCAATGCACACATAGGGCAGTTGTGAAGCAGGGCCTGTCTGCCGGTCCATGCTCCTGATGTGTTTCCCGGGAAGTGACACAACAGTAAAAAGTGGATACTGATTTGACTATTGTTTACTGAATATATACTACATGTTCGGCACTGTGACTGCCTTACCACATAGGTGGTAAGTTCTATTGTTGTCCAAATGTTGCAGATGAAAAAACTTGAGACCCTGCCACGTGAAACCAATAGCCCAAGGTCTAAGATTTGCTAAATGGAGGAGCTGGAATCATTGACCTGCCTTTTGCCAACTTCATTGTTCTTAACCAGTCCACTTAAGCACGATAATAGAATCATTATATACATCGTACGGGATTAAAATTGATATATCACTCAGAGTTGATACCCGTTAATGAGGATAAGATGAGATTTTGTTGAAGGAGAGGGCAGCAGACACAGAACTAGTGGCTGGAGGGAATCCGGAAAGGCAGAGGGGAAAACGGAGACCATTCCAAGCAAGACAACATCACAAGGCATTCAGGGCGTTGGAGAGGAACGTGACAGATTTGAGGGGCATTGAAGAGAACAGACCAGGCAGAATCTAAATTTCGGTTTTGAAAAAAATAGCTGGTAATCCTAGCCTATAATAGCATATACCCCTCTGCTTGGTAATCATATTTCATATTTCTCCTCTAGTTTCCTATTAAAAGAAAGTTGGGACTCAGAGACAGGCAAATGAAAATCATCCTCATTTATCAACTTTGGTTGCTATGGAAACTATTGGTGAGGCTCTGTACAAAATCCTGCAATCAAGGTCATCTAGACCATCCCTGGGGTTAATTCCTCTTAGAATATTCCAGGAGCGATTAGCCAACCTAAAACCACCCTTAGGCTGAGGCTGGAAGTTGAGGTCAGGATTACTGACAGATTTATAAAGAGTTAACCCTTCCTGTCATAATGACATGATTTAAATAACTCATACCATCCATTGATTTTTCTGAAGAAGAAAGGATAATGACATTGATCAAAAAATAGAAGAAAATAGAAAACTAGAAAGAAATACAGAGACAAAATGCGGGGAGGCCATGTACAATAAATGCTGCTTAATAAATATTTAAAATGATAGTCTCTATCATTTAGAGAGGACACAGAATGCTGGTTTAGAATGTGACCCCTGGCATCAACCCATGCTGGACTCATCCCGATTTGGCTGCTTGAGAACTGAGTGCAATGCAGCAGCTAGGTAAATTCCAGAACATTCCATCTCATCTGAATATTTGCAACATGGCCCTCCTTAGGTAGGAATTTTGCTCACTTGTTGGCTTTCCTTATTGTGGTGTGGGCTCCCCCAGGCCCGAGTGAGCCTAGTTTGGATTCCCCTGTAACAGACTCTGAGAAAGGTGTTCAGCCACAAGGAGTTTGTTTAGGAAAGAAAGGGAACAGCTGTAGGGGGCCTGGAAGGGAGACAGAGAAGAGAAACAGGGTATCACAAAATGAGTGTGGTCAGCTAATGGAGGTGGGGAGAGGTGGTCGGAACTTAACAACACTGGAGACACTCTGAGGGGCAGTGTAGAACGCACACCTTAAATTTGTCCCTCTACAACATGAGTGGGTTCCCATCAGTCCCGGGTTGAGGAATAGTTCCAAGGAGCAATGGTGGTCTGGCACTTCTGTCCTGCCATGTGAATGACAGAGACAGTAAAGAGTCCTCCCATGGGAAGAGGAAGTCTTTGGATGATGAAAAGCAGGTGCTGCAGTGAGAAGTCTGGTGTGTTGAAGTGTTACAGGTGAGGGGTATGGGTGGGCACCTCTAACACTCGCTACTCTCCCTAAGTCAGAGCAATCAGCCCTCCAGGATTTTCTCCCTAAATATCTGTCAACAGAGTGATGGGTAAGATGAATGCCTTCTCTAGCCTTGTGATTCTTTGGTTGCACAATGGAATCAGATGGGGAGCTTTTAAATAATCCTAATGGCTAGGCTCCACTGTGGACCCATTAAAACAGAATCTCCGGGATGAGACCCGAGTATCGGAATATTTAATAGCCAGGACTGAGAACCACTGCTGTTGTTCAAGTAATGCGTGAATTCTTTCTGCAAAACCCTTGGCAGGTATCCCATACAGGCCTCTTTGTGAAATACTTCATAAGGAGGAACTTTGCTACTCTCAGAAGCAAATCATTCCCTTTTTTGATAGAACTAATTGTTCCATTATTTTTTATACTTATGTTGTCCCAAACTGGCCTCTGTACCTTCCTTCCATTAGTCATCAAAGCTCTCCACTTTGGAACAGTGCAAAATAAGTCTATTCCATTTTCTACATGACTGCCCTTTAGATATTCAAAGGCGGTGATAATGCCCCAACTTGACCTTCGTTTTACACTCTGAACACTCTTAGCTCCTTCAACAACTGCTATCCAACCTCCTCTAATCATATTTGAGTTCTCCAAGTAACACTTTTATCCTTTGGAATTCTCAAAGGAACCCATGGTCTATGTCAGCACATGAGCATAAAAAGAGAATGAAGTGTGTTGAATGAAGTGTGTGTGTGTGTGCGCGTGTGTGTGCATGCACGTGTGTATAAAATGTTCTCAGTGATGGGTCCACTTAAAATATATCTACTTTAATTGGCTTATTAGGAAACAATAGGATTTTCACTCCTACTTTCCTATCTACCAGAATTTGCCTTTTCTAACCAGGATTACTTTTCTCCCTTGGTGAATTTGTTTGAACACCTCATTCCTCACATTGCTTTTCAGGATGATGTAGATAGATTTCCAACATACATAACAAGGTGGGGGAGAGGGGAAGGGTTTGCAGCGAGGTTTGTCATCAGTCCTTCGCACAAGTACTGAGTGAGCCACAGGATCCATGACCTCAAAAACAAATAAATAAATAAAATAAAAATAATAAATGTACCTCTGTGAGAAAGAGATTAAACGGCTGTGGTACTCCAGGGTAAACAATTGTTGGCTCAGTGACCGTATCTGCTACAGATTTGGAGAAAGTGTAGTGGGGCCTCCTCTGGACAGGTGCAATGGAAAAAAAAAAAAAAACTTCACTGCTCTGGAGACAGTGTGCATGCCTGGCCGCCCCCTCTAAGACACACAATACGATGCCAGCAGGCTTTGGAAAGTGCTTCTAAAAGAAAGTTTGGGGAGAAGGTAGATTTGTGCCACTTAATGTAATATGTTCTCAGAAAACACAGACAAATAGAATTGACAGATGGCTGCAATCAGCAGTCTGGATCTGTAAATAGGATTAAAGACTTGAAGACTCAAATGGCCAAGACTGAAAAGTGTCAACAGGTAGTTTGGTATACTGGCAAGCCCGAGGACAGATGGCAGGAGGACTGTAAAATCCCATGAGGACAAAAGGAGAGACTTGAATCAGAGAGACAGCACTGTGACCCCGGATCCACCACAGACCATCAGGATGACCTTCTGAGAGAGATCTTTGTTTTCCAAGCTGCAGTTTATGCATCTGTGAAAGGAAGGAAAATAACTATCATTAAGTGAATGCCCAACCATGGTCCAACAATTACTGTAGGAATGGTAGGATCTTCTGTCTGTGTCAGGCCCAGGGTAGGACCCCGTGAATGTGAGCATTTTGTCTAATTCTGAAGAGTTCATAGACCTAGAAGCCCTGGCTGGGGAAAACCCTAGCCCCAAAACGCACCCAGTAAAGTGACCCAGGGAACTCTTTTATCATCTCTGTGCCTCAGCTCCCTCTTCTGGAAAATGAGATCATAGCACACCTACCTTGCAGGGTTATTGTGAGGACTGAACGGTCTAATATGTATGCAAAGCTTATGGAGCAGAGCCTGGTACATAATAAGCATGCAAAAGACTTAGCTAGTATTTAAGGATCTGTCCCCAACTGTTCCCATTAGTTAAAAAATCTTTGAGGCTTAGTTGTTCCACATGTAAAACAGAGAAGGGGCATTAGAGTCACTGAAGATCCTGGCTCTTATTTTTGGTGACCCTCTATTTATTGCAGGACTTGGCAAGTTGCACTGGGAATACAGGTGCATGTCAGTCCTCACGGCTGGCTGCCTTCTCCCTAAGAGCAGAACCTTGGTCTTAACTTTCAATTCCAACAGGATAGACATTTGGTGGTTCTTCCTATTGATAAGGTGAATCTGAATAGCCCCTTGCAGGTGGGGAGCAAGTGTGTTTCTGGAGATGTGTTGCATATGGCCAGCAGACCATATGTTGATGACTCAAGCAGCAAGCTGCCTTCAGTGACCCTCCCCCCCCAGAATCTTTCATTTCACCCTCCCTGACAAGTCTCCTTTAGGTAAGAACTTATTAGTGGTCAGTGTAGACCTGAGGAGAAAGTTTATGTGATGTGGCTCAGAGACACATATAGTTCATGGGTTTTACTGCCTGCTCTCCACAGTCCTGTCCCCTAACAGGAACAGCTGCCTTTAACATTGACAGTGCATTTGTGACATTGCGTGTCTCTCGGGATATAAAACTCACTTAAGGTAAAAAGTGTTGAACATTGTTGGTTGGTTGGTTTTTCCACTCAAATTAAAAAAAAAAAAAGATTTGCGTGATAACTCACTTCATTAGTTGGAGTATTGGAGCTATTCTTCTTGACCAAAGGTTCACAAACTTCTTCCGAAGTGCCAAATGGTAAATATTGTAGGCACTGCAGGCCATATGGTTTCTGTCACAACGATTCACTCTGCTGTTGTAGCAGGAAGACTATAGGCAATATGTAAATGAATGAATATGCACTGTATTCCAATAAAATTCTATTTACAAAAGTAGGTGGCAGGCCAGATTTGGCCTGCGGATCATAGTTTGCCAACCTCCATACTTAGTCAGCGAAATGGTCAGTGTGAACATTTTGTCCCTGTTTTGTCACTAACCGACTGTGAGACCATTGAGAAGTCATTGACCTTCTCTGGGTCCCGGTTTTCCTCATCTGGAAAATGAAGGCACTGGACAAGGGCACCAGTATATTTCTTTCTACACCTAATAGATGATGTTCTGTGATTCCAGTGTGACACTTCAAAGGCATAGCTGAAAACCTAGCAGACAAGGATAAAGAGGTTATGGTCGTCTTTTGAAAGCCAGCTGTCGCATCTGAGCTCATTGTCAAATATCAGCAAACAACATAGCTGCCTATATGAAAGAATCAAGGATTCTAGGGAATGCACAAGGGATATCTGGAGGCATAAATACATTTGAAGAATGAGGATAGGAGAGGAAAGGAGAGTCGACCACCTATCCAGAGCTTCCCAAACACTAAACAATATTCTTGTCCTTCACAGAGACTGATTATCTTGACAAATAGCCTATCATGCAGATATCACAGATATCACTCTCCTGTCTGAAGAAGCTGAGATTATGCACAGTCAGGAAATTTACACTAAGTAAATGGCAGAGCTTTGAATCACATCTGCTAATTCCCATGTTTTTACCGTGTCGGACTTTACTAAGGCAATGGAGGAAAAGGCAGATGTTGCTGCCAAGGGAGTGAAAAACCCTAAGCTAGGGTGAGCAGGGGAAGGCCAACTTGAGGGTCATTGAATTAATGGGCTGGGTCCCTCTCTTCTGCAACAATACATTCTGCAGTGGTAGATGTCACCTGCTTTAGTCCTCTTCTCTCTTTGGTTGCTCTCTTTTTTTTATTTTTTTTTTCCTTTTTTTTTTAAGTTTGTGAGCAATGGACCATGGTACATAAGCAACAAACTATAAAAACTGGGCATGCAGGTGAGGAGAATCGTGGCATAATCAAATAAAACTTGCAACAGAGTTAATCTGACACGCACCTAATGATATACATAATGCAATTTTGAGGCATGGTAATTAGGTATAAATAGTGAGCTGTTGACATAAATGGCTGTAATTAGTATTGCTCCTGCACACGCAGGCCCCATGTTCAATTTTGTATTTCTCACTTTGTTGGTTCTTTGAGATTTATAAATTATCATCATTGTTGACAGAGTTTAAAACTGGAGAAGGCGAGGCTTTGGGAATTTGTGGCCAAAAGGCCATATTTATTTGTTTTATTTTATGTGTTTGCTTATATTGTTTGTCTATATTATGCACTGCCAATTTCACAAAGGCTTTGTGGATTATCTGCAATCGCCATAGACAATGCAATAGGAAAATATACAAATTCAATGATAAACAAAAAAAAAAAGAGCAGGATCAGAGGAAATACCAGTGAGAAAAGGAAGTTTAGACCTTAAAAGAGGCTAAAAGTCGACTTTGTTTCTTCCGGCAATGGAGAGATGATAATAACTTTTGTGAACTGAGTGCCTAGTGCATCAATTTATTTCTAATTATCTTAACAACACTGTGAAGCAGATATTCTAATTCCAGTTTTGCATATAGGTCAGAGAGACAAAACTATATTTACCAAGTTCATTCAGCTAGTAAATTGATAGAGCTGAGATGAGAACACGGTTGGCATGAACTCAGACTCATAGTCCACTCTGCTGGGTTGGAGACCAGTTGCCCGGGGGGAGACAATGATGCGGGTGATGATGAGACTGAGATTTAGAGGAAATAAACTGCATCCAGAATAGTGAGGGAGCCAGAGAGGCCAGGAATAAGCTGCCTTGCAAGGTCAATGTACACACACGCACTAATGAACCCCTTAGGAAGAGCCCGCTTGGAGACCACTAGGACTTCGCAAGTACTCATTGTTTATACAGTGATTCATTGACCAGGGTGGATGTCAATAATTTCAAAAAAGTATCAAGCGTGTGAGTGTCAATTCAATAGCATTATTTTATGCTCATTTTAGTTTGGACCCCTTCCTTACTTTAAAGAGACTTCCAAGGGCACCTGGGTAGCTCAGTCGGTTAAATGTTCAGCTCTTGGTTTTGGCTCATGTCATGATGTCATGGTTTTTGAGTACAAGCCCCACGTTGAGCTCTGTGCTGACAGGGCAGAGCCTGCTTGGGATTCTCTCTCTCTCCCTCTCTCTGCCCCTCATCTGCTCATGTTCTTTTTCTCTCTCTCAAGATAAATAAATAAAACTTTAAAAATAAGTAAAGAGACAGCCATACCTCAAAAAAAAATTATTGAGATTTCTGTGCTTTTTGCATACGTATGGAAAAACAAAAACTAAAGCAAATGGTAACTGCCCTGCATTGAAAAGAGCTAATAGTGCCATGGCCTATGACCCCCTTCAAATTAAAATACAAAAATCATTAAACGTATCTTGATAATTACATTTTGGAAATCTTTTCAAAATTCATCCATAGAATTGGGGCACCTGGGAGGCTCAGTTGGTTTAGCCTCTGACTCTTGATTTCAGCTCAGGTCATGTCCTCACAGTTTGTGAGATCAAGTCCCTCAATGGGGCTCTTTGCTGGCAGTGTGGAACCTGCTTTAGGTTCTCTCTCTCCTTCTCTCTCTGCTCCTCCCCTGCTTGTGCAGGCTCTCTATCTGTCTCTCAGTCAGTAAATAAACCTAAAAAAATAAATAAAAGGTCATCCAAGGCATCTGGGTGGCTCAGTCGGTTGAGTGTCCAACTCTTGACTTCGGCTCAGATCATGATCTTGTGGTCATGAGATCAAGCCCTGTGTCAGGCTCTGTGCTTAGGTGAGCCTGGAGTCTGTTTAAGATTTTTTTTTCTCTCTCCCTCTTCCCTATCTCCACTCATGTTCTCTCTTTCTCTCTCTTTCTAAAATTAAAAAATAATAATAATAATCCATAGATTTAATATATGATTGTGGGTGATTGGAAAATGTCTCAAGGTGAGATTGCATTTGAAACACATCCTTACTTATGTCTTCAGGTTTTAAGAGTTAAGAAAACAAGCAAAAAAAGGGAAATGATTATTATAATTTTTTAAGTAGCAGGTGCATACATCATGTGCAGTCACTGTGAGGGTATAGCACTCCTCTCTGGAGTCACAGTGAAATCCTGTACCATTGACTTGAATAGTCTTGGGCAGATTTTTTTACTCCTCTGTACACATAGTGCACTCTGTAAAAATACCTACAAGTAACGTTTAAATAACATAGTGCACTTAAAGTTCACAGCACTGAGTCTGGCGTATAATAACTGCTCAATAAGTGTCAGCTCTTTTTATTCTAAATATCAAATGAAGGGAAGGATATGCCTATGTAGGTAGTAGGACACTGGAGTTGGGATATACATCATTAAAGAGAACTTCTTGTAGGGTCACCTGGATGGCTCAGTCCTTTAAGTGTTCAGCTCTTGACTTCGGCTCAGGTCATAATCTCATGGTTTGTGGGTTCGAGCCCTGCATAGGGCTCTGTGCTGACAGCGCGGAACCTGCTTGGGATTCTTTTTCTTCCTCTTTCTCTGCCGTCCCCACTTCCCATGCTCTCTCTCTCTCTCAAAACAAATAAAAAACACTAAAAACAAAGAGAACTTTTTGTAGATATAATTTTAGTTGCTCTTGATCCCCCTTCTTATAAAAGTATGATTTTTGAATGACAACAAAAATGCTTAAACCCACATTAAGAGTAGTTAGTCCACAATGTATATTTATTTTGTACGTCATTGGCATTCCTTAATTTAATATTTATAATGAAATTTTGAGGTTAGTCCTCTTTTAATTTGCATTTTACAAACAGTAAATCAAGACACCGACAGGCTAAGTGACTCACCAGATGGTAACTGTGGCAAGTCTGGGCTGTATGCTCACGTGGGCCAACGTAGCTAGGTGGACCCCTGATTAGTTTTACTCAAGTTGTCCATAAGGTGGATGAAACCCTCATCACCGACTTGAGAATGTTGATGCTAGTGTTAAAATTGAAGAAACTTGACTCTCAGTGTTTATTCAAAACTGTTCTACCCTCATCCATAGTTTGAAATGAAAGGAGGGAAGTAGAAATCAAAATGAAGGTAAGATAATTACCCCCCTCCCTCCAGATTTTATCTAAAATTTAAAAAACAGAAAAATACTAATTGATCATATTTTGACAACTAAGCTAGGAATTATTTGGTTGCCATATGACTATATGAATTAGTAACTATAATAATCATAATCATAATAATCACCAATATGCCACAGAGTGTATTTCAAAGATGCTTCCTATGCATATCGCCATAGTTTCTGCTTCTCTGCACATCTCCTCACATTGTTAAATATCAGCAACCTGGGAGAAATTCCAAAGATAGGGCACTTTGAAACCAAATTTTCTCTAAATTATATGTTAGCTTTCAAAGTAGAAGATAAAAAATGGAGAGTTCAAGTTGCTAGTGAGAGTGGCCCTCCAAAACATTATTTAACTGACAATTCTTAAACTATTCCTGTGACCATTATACTTTCATAATTATTGGATTTTAAATCTGGGAATGGACCACAGAACTAATTTGATACCTCCTATCCTTTTATTTTAAAAGTGGGGAAACAGAAGCATAGAAATAAGAGCGAGGGGAGCTAACGGCAGAAGCAGATCAGAATGAACACACCATGACCCCCATGTTTGATTTCAGTCATACCACACCAGGCCCATTCCCTCACCCCAGGCTTCAAGGAAGACAGGGACATGTGGTTTCCAGGCCCAGGAAGCATAGGTAGGGAAGTAGTTACTCTGTTCTTATCAAGCCATCATTACAGGAAAACGTCAGAAGGAAACTATCTTAGCTGTTTACCCACAGAAAGTTTTCGTTTATAGCAAATGTCAAGATGGGATCACGGTGCCTTGAGGAGTCAGGCATGGGAGTCTGCATCTTATTTGCATGAAGATACCTCAGGACAGAAATGCTGGCTGTCAGGGCTCATCATTCTACATGAATTTAAACAAGCAAACTCTATTTACCTTCCCTTCTTAAAGGTCAATAAAATCAACATTGGCTTTGCTTAAAGCTCCCATTTTGAAATCAATGTGGTTTTCGCTCTTACATCTGCACTACAGAAAAGCCACCATCTCCTATGACAGCCTTCAAGATTATACACTTCTACCCATTCTTTTGCCTTTGTTTCTCATCTCATTTTCCAACTTAAGGAAAGAAAAGAAGAACATTCTTCTTCTTCCATTAAAAAAAACCTCTTTTTTTTAACTCCAAGTTATTTTCTCTGCATGAGTCTGAAACATCCTCTCTAATATTTCCAGCTTAATAATTTTTATTCTCTGATCTAAGGTCTACGACTTGGTTCTTTACTGACTTAGCTGGAATTCACCAGGCATTTCTTTCTTACATCCGTGTTTGGCCATCGCATTTCTTTTCAGTGGATTTCAAACCATGACTGTGTTCCTTGTGTTTGGGCTCTGAAAACATCAACATGCATGCCAGCTATTAGAGAATATACTTGGGTCCTTGAAGTCACTTAACCACTCATAAAAAGATTTATGTAGTTCATACTTATTCAGACACCATTCTAAGTGCTTAGACACAACTGTGAACATGCCAATAACTTTGCCCTCATGGAACTTACATTCCAGTGCAGGAGACAGGCATAAGCAAATAAAGAGATAATAGTATAATTTCAGATAGCTCTGTGTGATAAAAAGAGGACAAACTTAGTGCACAGATGCTATTTTAGATATTGATTTCTAATACAGCCTCCTTGAGGAAGTGATATTTGATAACTAAATTTGGGGAACATTGGGGCACCTGGGTGGCTCTGTCAGTTAAGTATCGAACGATGGTTCAGGTCATGATCTCTCAGTCCATGAGTTCAAGCCCCACGTCAGGCTCCCCATGTGCTGACAGCTCAGAGCCTGGAGCCTGCTTTGGATTCTGTGTCTCCCTCTCTCTCTGAACCTCCCCCCACCACCTCAGAAATGAATAAACATTAAAAAAAATTAAAGTGGGGGAACAAGGTTTGGAAGAAGAAAATGCTTCCCGGAAGAGGCATGAAACTAAGACACCCTTGGTTAATTGAAAGAACTGGGTGAATGTCCAGGTGATAAGAAAGGCAGAAAGGACAGGTGGAGAGGAAGAAGAGGGCTAGGCAGGGACAGATGATAAAGGGCCACATACATCCCTGAAAGAATTTGGATTTTATTCTTAGTGGGAAGAGCAGCTTTTGGCAGCATCAGAGCAGGGCTTTACATGACACAGTTCTGATGTTCTCAAACACACATAGGCAACACTGTGGAAGGGAGACCTTACTGGGGGAATGCCGGGCCAAAGGTTTGTCCTAAGTTGCTGGCGACTGGGTGGGGGGGGGGGGTGGTTAGTGAGCTTGTGCAGGAGAGGGCACGAGTAAGGGTGGACTGTACAGTGTGAGGTGTGGTGGAACCAGACAAGATGGGGCTCGCCCCTGGGATTGCAATCCATGCCAACGCGGACTTAACTATCTACACACACTTGGACAAGAGCTTACCCTCAGCTGTGAAGGGTAGGGACTGTGGCCTGTCCTGCAAGGATATTATAAGCCATCATGATAGAAGACAGACAGGGCATGTTGCTTGTTATTAATGTAAGAGGCATGTTCCTCTGAGTCAACGGACCAGGATTTGAATCTCAGTTTAACTAGTCACTTAGGCATTTGCTCAGTGCGTGATGGTTTTTTTTTTTTTTTTTTTTTTGCATTAGCTAAGACTTTCCCCTCCCCTGAAATATGTGTAAAACGATATCCATCTCACACAGTTGTTTTGCGAATTAAAGTCACGTGTCTGGAAGCGCCTAAGGCAGCGTGGATTCAATTTAGTAGCTGGCTGATTTGGGACTGGTTGACTTAATTTCTCTTTCCTACAGTTTCTTCTTCTATTAAATGGAAAGGCTTGATAATGTTTGCAAAGATCAAATGAGAAAATACATCTACAGGGTTTGCCAGAATGTCTGGAATATAGTTCATGTGAAAAAATGCAAGATAATATAATAATTATCATCAGCACCTTTCTCTCACCCCCCACCCCTGCCCCATGTATATGAGACAAATTTTCATGGTAAAGATCTAGTGTAAGGATGGCTTTAGAGGCACAGCCTAATGTATGTCTGTAATCCTCTTTCTGTGCCTCTGCATCACTAAAACCTGATAAGTGGCATAGCATAGGCTCAAGGACACTAGACAGAACCTGAAACTGTCCCTGTCGCTACCTACCTGCCCATGAAAGAGCCCCTTTCCATCTTAGTACCATTACACCTATTGGTGTCTTTCCTTCATTTATTCAACACACATGCAAGGGTCCATTCCGTTTCAGGGCACTAGACAATGAAAAAGATGCCAATAATAATAATAATAATAATCAAGAATATGTGATCTCTATCCTGGAAATACACACAGTTCAGAGCAGAAGTCCTAAAACTACTGACCCATGGGTGCCTCATGGATGGTCCATGCATAAAAAATGTTTTATTATCATTTCCATAATTTAAAGTCAGGAATGTTTCAATGTCTAAAGCCCCAGACTATTGACTTTTCCTTGTAAAAATATAAATATTTTACAACAATTATATGCAGAAGTATAGTAGCTGGGTCTTTGCACGAGGCATGGGCCCTTCGTTAAGACACAATCCCCAAAACCCCCAGTTACTTTTATATGCAGCTGCCTCGCTCATCCATATTGCCTGATGGGTGTACAGGATTGTGAGTGTGAAACCTTGGTTGACTAGGAAAGAATATGGTCTAGAGATGGAGACTCTCCAAATATCCAGGTCATAGAATTCATTCTTCCGGTTGAAACATGAATGTTAACAATCCAAACAAAAGTCTCCAAACAGCCAATTATTTGGGCTGTGATTTGCCTGCTTTGCTTCATCATCTATCGCTCCTATGGCTTAACATCTGTGAGTTTGTAAACAGGACGGGGATTGAATTACACAGACTGTTGTTTTGTTTAAAACTGATGTGCCATAATCCTGATTAAAGCATCATGTGGGAGATTTTATAAAAATAATTATATGCGGTTCTCATTAGAGCGAGTAAGAACCTAAATCACATTTAATGATCTAAAGCTTGGAACTAGTTACACTGACTTATCATGAGGTTTAAGGACAAGCAGCCCAAGGATGAAGAAATGGGCACTGTTGCCTTGCATACTTGATCGCATCTTGGACAGGCAGACAGCTTAGACCAGTTGATATTGAAGTCTTGTCTGGCTTCATTAGCCATCATTTACCTAGTTATTGCCAGTTTTCCCTTTTCCCTTGCTCTCTTATTGGCTTCCATTTTTACTTATTTTAAATGGTGGTGGTAGCTCTTACTATTGTGCCCAGAACCCAAGCTAATTAACAGAAGGCAGCAAAAGAAAGAAATCTACCATTTCCAGCCCCTGGGGTTTCTTGCCAGTCAGTGTTTGCCACCGGGAGGAATACACGTGACAACTGGGATGTGCAAGAAGAATATTTACATCGACAAAGACTACACCATCGGGAGGAATGAGGGGGTGTGCAGAATCCAAGAAATTCCTAAGCTTGAGTTCTAGCCCACTCCCTTTGTCCTTTGACAAAACTTTCTCAATTTCCTCTCCAAACCTTCCCCCAAGGTGGAGTGGGCAGGTCAAGTACTGCCCAGTTCCTATATCCTGTTCCTTTGCTTTTCTCATTTCAGTGTTACTGGCATACGGCAGCGGTCTGTAACCAAGGAAGCAAGACAATGGCCCCTGGGAAGTTCAATTCTAAGCCTTTGGCTCCACGTGGTAGAATTCCAGTGGACATTTTTTATTCACCTTGTCTCTTGTATTTATGAAGATAAAAACTCTTCACTCTTCTCATTCTGTGTCCCATGATCTCCCTTAAATTCTCCAAATTAATACATTCTATTTTGTAAATTGTGTCATGTCTCTCTTTCAAAATAAAAGATTGCTAATTAATACACAGAAACATCCTCTTAATTTCTCCTCCCACCCAAAGATTTACTTTTTTTTAAGTTTGTTTGTTTATTTATTTATTTAGAGAACCAGCAGGAGAGGGGGCGGGGGGTTGCAGAGAGAGAGAAGCAGAGAGAATCCCAAGCAGGCTCTGAGCTGTCAGTGCAGAGCCCAATGATGTGGGACTCAAACTCAGGAAACAGGAGATCATGGCCTGAGCTGAAGTCAAGAATCGGATGCTTAACCAACTGAGCCACCCAGGCGCCCCCCAAAGATTTAATTTGAAGTGCAATTCTACAGTTTATGAAAACCATACACCATTTAGAAAATTCCGCTTCTCCTCCTCAAAAATAGTTTGACAGGTGCTTCCCCCTTAATATATTGCCATATGTGACTGTGGAGTCACAATCAGGGAAATTGAAAAAGTTTCTCTTCCACTCCAGAGCCCATTTTTACTTGGAAGTTTCACTTTACTTATCACTTAGAGTTGTCAAGTTAAAAACAAAACAGTTATTTTAAAGGCTCTCACTTTTCTCAACGCTGTATAAAAAATTCCTGAAAAAATTTTTTTTCTCAGTTTTTTTTTTAAACAGGGTAAACACAAGGTAGGAAGTTTTATGTGGTGAAACGGGCTTCATGACCAGGCAGTCTTAGTAGGATTCTGAAAGCAATCACAGAATGGTGGAGAACAGATTGTGTCTTTAAATCTCCTTTTAGGCTGGCTGCAGAGAGCCTGTCTAGCCTGGAGTTGTCAAGGGCAGCTGAGATGCTTCCACGCAGTGTCAGAGCCACTCTGCAGTGCAGGAGGACCAGCACCGGAGGATTGCCAGAGTCCAGGGAGGTCATATACACAGAGGACTCCTTGCCCCTTCCGTGTGCTGATTGCTGACATCAGAGATTTGTTGAAGGAAGAGAAGGAAAATCCCAAGTGGTACAAGGCCAAAGCAGGCAGTCAAGACACAGCTATGGCAAAAAGAAGGAAAGGAGGGAGCAAGGAAAGAGGGAGGATATGTGTGGAGGAAAAGAGGAAAGGGGACCAGTGAGGAGGAGAAGATTAGAAGCATATTTTAATTCTCAGCCTTTTCTGGCTGTGTGACCTGGGGCGAGGCAGTTCCTTGATGTAAAAGAGGAAGAGGTGCCCTAAATTTATAAAAAGATCATTGGTTTCCTTCATCTCTCCCTGAGAAGTGTCCTCTTTGTAAATTATTAATCATATCAAGGAGCAGAAAGCTGTTTTTTTTTTTTTGGTTATTAAATTGTTATTGACTATATTCCGCATGCTGTACTTTTCATTCCCATGACTTATTTATTTTATGCCTGGAGGTTTGTACCTCTTAATCCCTTTCACCCATTTTACTGACGTCCCCCACCCACCCACTTCCTTCTGGCAGCCATCAAGTCGTTCTCTGTATTCATGAGTCTGTTTCTGTTTGTTTGTTTTGTTGACCAGGGCTCCATGTTTACAGTGCACAAGATAGTATCCATGAGACTCTAATCGTTTCCTGACAGTTCATACAGAAACTAGGCAAAGAGTGTACACAGTCCCTGGGCTCTTGGAGAGCATGAGGACTGCTAAAACGTAGCTCTCAGTTTTCAAGATTTTCTCAATATAGGCTCTGTTTGTTTGGTAGTGGTCGTGACAAACATAAGCCTGTGATAAACAAACGTAGCTCAGTTTCTTGGGCAGAAAGTCCTTTCCCTACTAAACTTTCAGGTTAGGGTCGAGACAGCCATTGTAGTAAATCTGTCTGGATGTAGTAGAATCAAAGAATAAATTAGGAAACGTCTTGATTTTCTCAGATGTCTGCAAGAATATCCTGTGTGGAACTAGGCTTGACCTGAACAGAGAGAAGAGCAGGCAAAGAAGCAGCCACTGGAGTTGTTTAGTATCACCTGTATTGTGTAAACATTATCATGGATCACCAGCTGTGTCAAGTTCTCTATATAAAAAGATGGAGTATAAATAAATAAAAATAGCAATTGTTATTATCATTACCATTTAGTGATGTGTATTTCTCACCCAAAACCAAGCTGAGCATTTGTATATTAGGAAAGACTGTGAATTCGGGATACAACCCAGTGCTTTGGTGTTGAGGCAAACTTTAAAAGATCAGTCCGTTAGACCTTCTCTACCACACAAATAGCGTATGTAACATGGCTGCCCTCCTCAGCAGAGTCCAAGGAAACCTCGTCTTCCCCA
The DNA here is from genome assembly GCF_024362965.1 of Panthera pardus. Taxonomy (NCBI): domain Eukaryota; kingdom Metazoa; phylum Chordata; class Mammalia; order Carnivora; family Felidae; genus Panthera; species Panthera pardus. Next base: position 106,698,275 of record NW_026526655.1, read on the forward strand.
AATGTCCACCTTGGAATCAATAGGCCAGCTATTCCTATACCCAGCACTGCCTCCTTCTTTTCTTCTTGGTTTTCTTTGCTGTTTTATTTACATTTGTGTCTTCTTGAGGGCAGAGGCTGGATGTTATTGATTGCACCCTTCACAGTCCTTACTCCGTGTGTGATATGTTGATATGGGAAGATAGCATGTGCAATGCTGAGGAGGAATGAGGGCCTCTTTTCTCTCAGTTATCGGTTTTGGTGGTTGGGGGTCCTATGGCGCTGAGCTTTGGACTGGCACAGGGAAGGTAGAGATGCAGGTCATAGCCAAGTGCGAAGCAAGCATCCACTCACACAAAGGACGCATGAACGTAACCAAAAAGATGAGTCCAATGCATCCATTAGGGAAAATTAATTGTGAGGATGATGGAAAAGTGCAATCAAGACAAAGCTTCTCTTTGAAAGAAAACTTTACTGAGGGTGAAGTTTCTCTAAAAACCCTTGAGTCATTAACAGAAACTGTGGAGACTTGATATTTGTTGTGAACTTTCAAAGAACCCTGGAAAATATAGTTATTAATTTTCAGATAAATATTAACTAGTAATGCCGTGGTGCACTTCCAGCAAAACTCACTGGAAAACTTTGTTTCTAAGATCCAAGAACCCTGGCCCATTAGTGCCTCAACAATTTAAATATGGTGCCCAAATATTTCCATTTCCTTTTTATTTTTAAAGTGCAGACCAAGATGATGGTGTATTTAGAGCCCTTACTCAGACTTAGGCTCAGTATAATTCTGCAACAGATGTGAAGGGGAGGGAGTTGGGTGAAGGCTGTAGCCCCTGGTTCCAGGAGTCAGGGCCACTTGAGCTGAGGTCCAACGCTTGCCATATCACATAGATCTGGTTTGCTCTTTTCTTTATTGCAAAGATGGCAGGTAAAACCCCAGGCAGGAGTGGCACCAATGAAAGAATCTATCTATAGCCAAGGCCAAAATAGCACAACCGGACATTTAAGGGAGACCAATTATATCTTCACATTTTGGAGGGAAAAGAGGCAGGGTGGGAAACCAGGGCAGGCACAGGCACACTGCAAGTGACACAAGGCCTGAGGACAGAATAGAGAGAATAAAGAGAGGTAGGTGGCATATGGAGATAGTTGTGAAGACATCTACTTGAGGACTTTACATATCTTAAATTTTTCATTTTTTTTTTCCAGAAAGGGTCGACTTCTGTTTCAGTCACTGACTTAACCTTTACTTTTCTCTCCGAGAATTACCCTGGGAGAAGCCCAGTAAGGGTTTGACTTGTCCATTTGGCATGATTTAGTACCTGAGTTAGCTTTTCAGAAATCTTGCCAATATTAGCATTGTGTGCAGACGCTTCTCAAATGAGTGGCGCCCTGGGACACCAGTGGAGATGGGACTATTAAATCACACAGCAGTGTCCTCTGTCACTCTGAAAGGCAGACAGTGGGGCAGTGGCTTTCCGATGCTGTCCTCTGGGTAAACTATGGGGTCTTGTTGTAGAGCATTTGGGGTGCACAGTGGTGAGGTGCCATGCGGCGAGCACGTAGCAGACACAGGGCAGGGTCACAGTCCGGGTGGCTCCCACTGGCCACTGTAAGCTGTGCCAGTGTCTCCCGCTGCATGTGGATACCTGTGGGCTGAAGTGGACAAGGGTTGGTAAGAAGACTGCAGGAGTGGGTACAAGGGAGGACGTGCCCCCTGAGATAGGAGAGTACAGACGGGCATAGTGGAAAGGCAGTGCTCACAGACCTCACGGCCTGCCCCTTCCAGCTGAGTGACCTTGAATCAGTTACCCTGACCTCCCTGAACTTTAGTCCCTCACTCTTAAATAGGAAACTTGGCAGACTCATGTGCTGCCCATTCTGACCCATTAGCCATGTTCTGACCCATTAGCCATTTGATGAGCCCCTTATTTACTTTTTACCTCCTTTACCCCACCATCTAGGTGGACTTTTCCATTTCTAAGCTGCTGAGTACTGTAGTGTCAACCCCATATGGCTGTCACTCTGATGGAAAGAAAGCTATTGCTTTTTCAAAACAGGATGGAATTACAGCAGGGATATAAAATGTTGGCTTCCATCGAGTAATTTCAGATGTCGTGTTGGCTCCACTGCCTTCCACAAATGCTCTCTTTCCCTGCCCACTGGTCTAATGCTCCCTCTTCTCCTTGAGCAAGGTTAGATAGAGGCATTGTATTTAATTCATGCTATTTATTGAACACACCAATTATGCCATTCCAATTTGCCAGGTGCAAAATATCCTTGCATAGTTTTGATCACAATGGGTGCTGCCATACAAGATCTCCATCACCCCCCCAGCATGCAGCTAATTTGAGCTGTCCTTTAGATCTGAAAAAGGTGAAGGACTTATGACAACTTGGCTGGGCACCCACAGTCACCGAAAGGCAGAGAAATGGCGGTGTAGGCTGTCTGGCCTTAAATAGGCCCCACCAGAAATCTTGGGATCATCGCGCTAGCTAGAGCTGTCCTTGGAGGCCACGCGATACATACAGTTTCTGGTTTTATCTCAGACTCTTGACCTTCTCCTATTTCTGGTTTTGGAATTTATTGTTTCCCTGGAGTCGAGGCCTGTCTCCTAGAGCTAAGAACGAGGTGTCCTCACTGTGGTGGGCATTCAGGAGAGTAAAGGTCAAGCCATTCCTGTACATGTGGTAAATGCTGAAACAGGCCTCTCTGAGGAAAAGGTCCAGAAAGGTTTTCTGTCAGCCAGACTTGGTGGAGGTTCATGTTCTTTATCAGCAAAGAGCAGCACAATGACTTCACCTACCTGCGTGCAAGACAGTCTCTGTTGGCCAATTTATCAGTTCATTTGTTGTTGTGTGCTCAGAGCCTGGCCACAGCATTGCCATTGATGGCAAAATGCTTAATAACTGAGTAACTGATGATTAACAATCGTATTTACGTTTCACTGTTAGGATTTGATTAAACATAGTTCACTTTTTTTTTTCTAAGCACTTGAAGTTTCTATATCCCAAGTGCTTATATTAAAAACAAATTATCTAGAAGAGGGCTGCCTTTCCCTCTCAAAACAGCAGGGAAAATGGTAGGAATTCTTGAGTAAGGGGAAATATATACACAGTGAGATGGACATTATTATTGCTATTATTTTTGTTATTAATTTGGAGTAAATTGTTAAATAGCTACTAAAATGTTTTCATATTTTTCAGATTATAAAAGTAATATGTGCTCAATTTAGAAAGTTTATAAATGACAAAAAAAAATAGAAAACACACAACACCTATAATTGAACTGCTGAGCACTAATGCCTTAACATTTTGATTCCATGGCATTTATTTTCTCATTTTAAAAGTTCTCTCTCTCTCTCTCTCTCTCTGAGCCTTAGAATATGCGCTTGTATATGTATCACACAAATGGGAACTACATACATATATATATATGTGTGCATACACATGTGTGTTGATTAGAAGCCTACATATTTAAAATTTAGTAGACTGATTTTTTATACTTTATCTTATATTATGACCTCCTCCTCTGACATTAAATCGTCTTCCGAATTATGCTTTTAAGAAGTTTGGAACTCATAAAATCGAAAACTCACACACTTGAGTCCTTGAGGCTGAAAATTCTGTGTCCATAGGAGAGTTAGCTGTGTCCTTCCCATTCCGTTCCCAGAATCCCTCTCTTATCCAGGCTCTTCAATGGTCCCCCCATCCCTGGTCTAAAAGAATGACTGAATTTGCCAGCATGTGCTCTGCTGGACTTCAGCTCCCTAAAACAACAGTCATTCAATGAGAGATAATACCCCCGGCTTCACACCTCATTATTGGGAGACATGAATTACTTTGTGTGGCTGAATCAAGGGAAGGAAATGCCACTTTCTGAGCCTAATGGCGAAATAACTCAAAGTAGAAATCTTAGAGCTCTGAAGAAGCCTTCCTCTCAGGGGTTCTGTGGCCTCAAAACCGGGCAACACTCCTCTCTAGGAGACAGACGACTGTCTAATTTCTTCAAGGAAGGCTGCTGGGTTCTCTATCAGAGTGTGATAAGAAAATAGAGGCTCTCAAGTCAGGTGGTTCTGGATTCACATCCTGCCTCTTACACTTGCAACATGCCTCTCTATACATGTCAATTCATCCTTTTTATGTGTCATTTTCCTCTTATGTAAAAAAAAAAAGTGACAAAACCTGTATTCATTTTGGTGCTTGTGGGAAATAGATACATAAGGATATAAATAGGGCCTGGCATGTGGGCGTGATGTAATCAATGTTCATTCTGTGTGCACGCACACAAACACATTTCCCTTAGAACCTCATAGCAAGGAGATGTTTGGGGTAAGTACTGTAACGTCTCTGCAATGTTGGATTAAAAATCCTTCCTACTTTCTACATCAAATTTTTTGTAATGACTTACTTTTTCCTTACTGTTCCCATTCTTCAGCATCCATTCTTGTCACATCTGGCTTATTGCATACAACTGAATCACTGCCTTAAATATTGTTTCCCTTTCAATTGAATCCATTATCTGTACAGAAATTAACACCCTCAACCAACCCAAGTCTTTGTTAGGCTATAAATCATTTTTTTTAAATTATTTCTTAGAGTCTAATTTCTTTCTTTTAAACATGACTCCTGCTTTCCACTGGATCTTCCCCGGATTCTTTTTTTCTTTCTTTCTTTCTTTCTTTCTTTCTTTCTTTCTTTCTTTCTTTCTTTCTTAATGTTTACTTTTGAGAGAGAGAGACAGAGTGTGAGCGGGGCAGGGCCAGAGAGAGAGCGGGAGCCACAACTCAGGAAGTGGGTCCCAGGCTCCGCACTGTCAGCACAGAGCCAAACACAGGGCTCGAACTCACAAACCGTGAGGTCATGACCTGAGCTGACGTCGGACGCTCAACTGACTGATCCCCCCAGGCGCCCCATCTTCTTGATATTATCATGCAGTTGCTGACACTAGAATCTGGACTAGCAGTAGTAGTACTAGTAAGTAGTATCTTACCACAAAATGTAGGGCTTACCTGGTGTTTCCCCCCATACTGAAATATCCTATAGTTATTCTTGACATCTTGTTTACTATTGTAGTTTTAGTGTTCCTTGAATAGTACCATGTGGCTTGTGTTCCACTAAGACTACCAAGTCCACTGTGGTCTCTGTCCCTCAGAGGCAGTATTTATTCTCCACCTTAGGTTTGGAATGCTTTTGTTGTTGTGATTGTGGTGGTGATGATAGTTGTTTTTGTTTGTCTTAACCCCTGACGTTAAGGCAAACTTTTAAGATACCTACATTTTACTTTTTTAGACGCTTGGTAGTTTGCTCATTATCATAGGATTGATATAATTTAGAAATAGATCTCAGAAGCGGTAGTTTGAATAAGAAAAAAACAAGTATATATAGAAAAGCGCTCAGATTTTAGGGCTCTTCCAAGAAAGACTATGTCAAATTTAGTTCCTCACCCATCCCAGCCCCCTCTTACCCTTGCTCACACCTCTGGCCAGGCTCACTCTAAACTTTAGTCAGATATTAGGAAGGTCTACACCACAAGATCAATTTTACTTAAGGGAATGTGCGCATTCTTTTATTTCTCTTCCTTTTTTAAGATCGCAAAACAAAGATGTTAAAATCTTTCTTAGAGTGATTCCGTTACTGTCAGAGACTGCATTCTATAAACCCAGGAGTGATCAACATCCCAGATGAAGATACTTCCTGTAATTATATGAAATGTCAGTCTGCAAGTCACATGGAGGTGAAGGGGGAGTTTTATTTCAATTCACTCAATGACAGATGTCCTTCCAACTTCTAACTATTAAAATCCAAACCCTGTGGCTCTAGCAGAATTAATAGGATTTCGATGCATTCCTGATAGGTTTGACTTTTAGATTTCAACGGTTGGCCCCATGCCTGTGCTTGGCGCGGTTCATCTGCTCATTTCTGCTCCCCTAGGACCAGGCTATTTCAGAGTACACATTTCGTATTTCCATCACAACCAGTGAGGGCGTCTCTGAAAAATAAACCTGTGGTGCTTTTTTTTTTTTTGTTCTACCAATGTGATTTGGATGATTCCACAGTAAATAAAAGAGATGAAAAGACATGATTTCAGAAACATTAAGACTATAAATAAGGGGGGGGAAACGTTTGGCTTCTGGTGTCTTTTCCAACAATTAATTTCATGAAAGAGTATTCTCATCGTTTACAAACAATGCATGAAAATGCACAATGGTCTTTGACAGGACTTCACAGAGCCTGCAGAGCTGAGATGATTTCCATCACAGAAAATCAATTTCCTGTAAATGGTGAAGAAGCAAAGATTTTAGGCCAACATCAGATAGGATTCTCGAGAGTCTATTTTCTGCTTGTTTTCTGGAAGCGCTCAATGGAAATTTGAAATAGATATATTGTACCTTCATTTACTTTCTCTTTTTCTTTCCATCCTATGCAATGATACCAAAGTTCATATTTTAGGTATATTTTTAGGCCTAGTTTTCTTCCACAAAGAATGCAGTACAATTACATACATATTGGGTGTTCCCTGTTTGCAATCTAAACATATGTGCCAGTGAGAGATGGAGAAGAGATAATGGTACAGGAATAAGTCCCTGATACCACCTTCCCCCCACTCCCCATCCTCTGGTTGTCAGGAACCCTGGGCCTAAATCTATACAAATTGAAAATAAAATGGGAGCTTTAGAAATATTTAGATAAGGTTAGGGGTGCCTGGGTGGCTCAGTCGGTTGGGCGTCCGACTTCAGCTTAGGTCATGATCTCACTGTTGGCGGGTTCGAGCCCCGCGTGGGGCTCTGTGCTGACAGCTCAGAGCCTGTAGCCTGCTTCGGATTCTGTGTCTCCCTCTCTCTCTGCCCCTCCCCCACTGGCACTCTGTCTCTCTCTCTCTTGAAAATAAATAAATGTTAAAAAAAAATGGAAATATTTAGATAAGGTTAAAATTGCCTATAAATTCCAGATGAGTTTTATTAGCACTTATTGTAACCAATTCCAACAACTGATAGAAATCATTTAAGAAATTACAATACTGTTTGGTCACATGTTACATGAAAACTAATACTTGGTTAATGTTTCCATTTTTTGGGCTCTGGATCTCAGGAAATGAAAATCACCCCCCTGTTAATTCAAGAGCTGCTGTGTAAGTAACAGGAAATGCCCTCCTCTGCCAGCTCATTTCCTCTTATTGTTCATTTTCAATGGGCCCCTAAGCTACATTTTTGTGCCACCCCCTCCCCTCACTTGCATTGAGCCTGGTAAAAGCCAGCAGCTTCCACTGAAAACGAGCTGGGTCAGAGACACCCAAGAGGACTATGAACTCCCCTTCTGTAAGAGAGAACGTGAAGGGCAGTTATAGAGAAGCTAGACATTTTCATCTAGCAAAGTCTAGTCATTTAGACAGATATGTTAAAGGAAAACAAAAACACATCTTTTCAAAACATTTCAATATAAATATACATATATATATATATATTTAATTTTTTTAATGTTTATTTTTGAGAGAGAGAGAGAGTGTGTGTGAATGGGAGAGGGACAGTGAGACAGGGAGACACAGAATCTGAAGCAGGCTCCAGGCTCTGAGCTGTGAGCACAGAGCCTGACTTGGGGCTCGAACTCACGAACCATGAGATCATGACCTGAGCTGAAGTCGGATGCTTTACCGACTGAGCCACCCAGGCACCACAATATAATTTTATATTTGATGTCATTGAAATATTAATTTTATATTTCTTTTATTTATATTTTAAGTATAATTCTATATCTTTTTATAAAGCCCTTGATGTTTCTTTGGATATCCATAGCTTGCTTTGGCAGCTCAGTGACAAATTATTGAATGAATAAAGGTAAAGTATATAAGAATTTCTGTCATCCAGAGAGTGATTTTATTATATTTTGGAGTCAAAATTCCTTCCCTTGTACAGAATCAAGCTGTGGCAATATAGGATACAATTCAGCATGCTGAGCATGATGAAGATGTTCTAGGAATACATGTTACCTACAGGCAAATAAACCTACATCCACCTGTTACTTTTCCTTCATTCTTCAGTCATTTGTTTTGAGCCAGCTACCATCTATATGTCTCAATACGTTTTCATTCTATAAGCATTAGACCTCTGATCTCAGGCGCCTGGGTGGCCTAGTTGGTTAAGCATCAGATTTTGGCTCAGGTCATGATCTCACAGTTCGTGAGTTCGAGCCCCGCATTGGTCTCTGTGCTGACAGCTTAGAGTCTGGAGCCTGTTTCAGATTCTGTGTCTCCCTCTCTCTCTGCCCCTCCCCTGCTTGTGCTCTCTCTCTCTCTCTCTCTCTCTCTCTCAAGAATAAACTTTTTAAAATATATTTAAAAAAACGAACTCTTTTATCTAGCAAACAGATCAGGTGGAGAAAAGGAGCTGGATGGATTATGTGAAGATCATCCTGAAAGAAACAAGATGAGGCCAGGTTGTGGCCCTGGCTGTGTTTGCAACTACATGTACTTGGGCAAGTTATTTCATTTTATGTGTTCTATTCCTTTTTTTGCGTAAGGAAAGGCATATATCTCCCGCCTGTGTCACATGTTTGTGTAAGAAGCAGCTAAGATTATCAATGCATTCTGAGATATAGAAAACGCTATATATTTATAAGATGGTATTATTTATACAATGGTGTTAATAGTATTATTGGGTAGTAGACCTATATTAACAAACAGATTAGGATTTTCTCTTCCACGCTTTCAATCTTGATCTCATCAGTAGCTGTTCTGGCTCTAAGATATTTTGAGATTCGAGGTTGGCTATGAGATAGACAGGCACATTGTGATTCTAAAAAGAAAGTCATTCAAAGAGCTAAGTACAGTTTTGACTTGACTTTAATGATCTATAATTTAGGGAAAGTGGATTCAAGATTATACCTTTCTAAGTGTGATTCCTTCCCAAAAGAATCAGGTTTGGGAATACACTTTTGGTCATTACATTTCCTCTCATTCTCCTATTGTGATAAAAAAGTAGGTACGTGTTTGCTCCTTATCTGCCAACGCAGTATTTATTTATAGGAGCACTGTTTATCCTCACTGGAAATCACTCTCATATTCTCCTCAAAGGAAATACAGAGAGGTAATCATCCCAAACACAGTTATGTATTCTTCGTTAAATGTAATGATTCGTGACATTATAGACAGTATCTTGTTTTGTTCTGAAAGTATTTCTAACAGGGAGATTAATTGTCCCAATTTTACAGATGAAGAAACTGAGACTCAAGAAGATAAAGTAACTTGCTGAAACTCACACAACTGTCAGGAACCTCAAACTGGACCCCAGGTTTCTTTGACTGCCGATCGCATACATCTTTGCTTCTGTTTTCTCTGGGAGCTGAAAGCTTGTACCAGTCAATGGAAGCATGTTGACATTGACACAACAAAGTTCTGGAAACTACTTCCTCACTGACAAATCCAGGAAATAATCCTTTAGTCTCATCCCTCTGGTTCTTTAACCATGTGTTTTTACTTATGTATTTGCCAGTTACTTAAAAGTGTGTCTACCAAAATTCTCTAATGTGTTTACACTTACCAAGAATCTGCCATTGCCTCCGCATTCTTGCCTTTAAGTCATTCTTTTTCTCTAGGGTATTACCTTTTCTCTGACCTCATCTTCTGCTTGTGTCTTGAGTACCAACAAACAGCTTTGGCTGTGCTGTCTTCTCTCTTCCAGTCAGAGGCTTTCCGCCATTTTATTCCCTAGCGGCAAAATTATGTCACCTTTGCACTTCCAAATTTTCTATCTTTAAATTGTGCCTTTTTTTTCATCATGAAAACTCTGCATATTGGATGTAGAAATTCTGTTATTCATTCTCCTAAGTAGCAAAGAAGTACCCAATCAATCCCTCAGCATGGAAAACATCCCACGTTTTGCTTATTCATTTCTGTGACTTGAACTAGCCCTTCAATATTTGGCTTAGACATCACTTCTACCTGATACCTCACCAATGTCATCAGTATGCTTTAGACTTTTCTTCTTTACAGCCATTTAGTTTCTGTATTCCTAGCACTGGACATAGTGATTGGCATTTTGTAAACATCTATTAATGAAAGAATAAGTGAACATTTGAATGAATGAATGAGATATATGTCTATAAATGAGAGGTTGTTTTAAAATTCTCTATTTCTCCGATCCAATTTATAATGTCACCTCCTAAAAAACACATTGTCTGCTAATTATTTTATGGTAACCTTGAAACCCTTGAAAGATTTTCCTTCTTAACTATTTTCAATAAATGGTAAAAATGTCTATTTTCCTTTGAAATATGTTCAAGTCTTATGAAAAGTTGAAAATGAAATGTACATTCAATGTGTTGTAATCCAGTGGAATCAATTGATATTGAATTTATGTCACTGTGCTTCTGCCGGGTTGAATAGCTTCCTTTCAGAAACCATCATCCATTGCATTAATCAATCTAATCAAATAGTAAATCACACTCAATCCTTTCTCACTTGGCAAAGGTATAAAACCCAGTTAATGTATTTCGTTGCAACCCCCACATGGTCTATTTCTAATGTTTTTATGAAAGGTTGTAATGAGTTTGACTTAATTTATTCATGCATTCATTCAGTACCCAGTTTGTGTGTGCGCGCGCGCGCGCGCGCGCGTGCGTGTGTGTGTGTGTGTGTGTGTGTGTGTAATGCACAAGGAACCTCTCAAGGGCACGATAAAACATATGCCCCCTCGGATGTGTGCCATCGATGTGGGGAGGTGGATGATAAGGGGATAATCACAACGATGTGGAGCATTCCAGAGGAAACTACATATTTGCTAACAGTGAGAAGATGCTAGTAGGGTATGGAGGAGGAGGAGGTTGAGAAAGCATTTGAGGGAGAGAGAGCAGCCCATGAAAAACAAATAGGCAAGAATGACAGAGACGTATTTGGGACTGAAAATGTATTGGCTGGATGAAAGGAGCATGGGAATTGCATATCTGAGAGAAGGGAAGACAATGAGACTGGAAATACATGCAGCAACTACTTCAAAGAGGCCATATGCCCTCCCCAGCATTTTGGTGGCAGCAGGGGGGAGGCTAAGTGAAATAGGGGGGCAGTGTGATCACAATAGCACTGGGAAGCAGCACTCTCGTGGAGAGTCATCAGATAAAATACGGTTAAATTCCCGATAATGAATAATTCTTTAGTAGAAGCATATTCTAAGTATTGTGTGGGAGTATACTAACAAGGTCTTCATTGCTGATCTGAAATTCAACTTTAGTGTTTTTTTATTTTTGAAAAACAGAGAGCATGAAAGCTGGGGAGGGGCAGAGAGAGAGGAGACAGAAGATCCAAAGCAGGCTCTGCTCTGTCAGTGGAGAGCCCGATGCAGGGCTTGAACGCACGAATAACGAGATCGAGTTCATAACCTGAGCTGAAGTCGGGTGCTTAACTGACAGAGCCACCTAGGCACCCCTGAAATTCAACTTTAACTGGGTGCCCTGTATTTTCATGTGTTCAATCTGACAACCTTACTCTGGTGGCAGCGTGGAGAATGAATTAGTGAAGAAAAAACAAGGCAGAAAGGACAATTTGGAGGATAGATTATTCAAAATTTCAATTTACCCTTTGAGCCACAGTGGCGGTGGGAATGCATTGTGCTAGATTTCAGAATATGAGCCACCTTATGAGGGTTTCTGAGGCTCAGAGAGGCAACAGTTTGAAGAGAAGGTGGCCTTTATATCTTTAGACTTGATTCAGAAGCCTGTGGATTTTTGGAATGGATAACTTTATTGAGCAGGGTTCATACATGATAAACTGGGGAGAGGGCAGCATGTATGCATGTCTGCCCTGAAGACAGAAGTGGCATAGATACTGTGATAATTAAACCCAGGGATACAAAGACCCACTGTCCTTACCTTGGTCTCCAGGAGACACTCTCAAACATGCACCATATTGGTGTTCGAATGATGCTTTGAACTTTTCAATCTCTTATCATACTCAGTATCTCACATCTACACCCCATGGTCTCACAGACCAAGTCAGTTATTATTAACCCAAAGCCACAGATGAAGGAAATGCACACATGTAGAAGGACTCTATTTCAACTCCCTTTGCTGTTCTAATTCCAGTTGAAATGCCACCTTTCCCACAAAAATTTTTATGGTTCACAGTTTACTCTCCCTGCCACATACAATGCCAGCATTATTTTTTAAATATTTTATTTTTTTAGAGCTTATTTATTTATTTTGAGAGAGAGAGAGAGAGGTCAGGGGAGGGGCAAAGAGAGAGGGAGGGAATCCAAAGCAGACTCCACACGCTCAGCACAGAGCCTGATGCGGGGCTCGGACTCATGAACCATGAGATTATGACCTGAGCCAAAATCTAGAATTTGATGCTTAACCAAATGAGCCACCCAGGCACCCCGAGATTTTATTTTTTAAATTAACCTCTACACCCAATGTAGGGCTCGACCTTACAACTCCAAGATCAAGAGTCACATGCTCTATCGACTAAGCCAGGAAGGTGCTGCCAACATCAACATTATTAAGTCCACCACAAGGCTGTTCTCTGAGATCTTATTTTTGATTTGATCTTAATCAGATTAATTTGATTTCATCTTAAACATTCATATTGCCAGCCACTAGACTGCATGCTGCCAAAATGCAAAGGCAAATTCTTGCATTTATGTGGAAACTTCCGTAATATCTCAGTGAGCTTTGGGCATCTAAAAGACTCTTAGTAAATGTTGCATTATCAGACTAGCATTGGCACAGCCAGAAATAAAAGTTTCTGGATTTGCAGGCTGCTTCTTTTCTGGCTCATTCTCATACCTCTTTTGTGTTCCCTCATTTGTAGAACCAGGCAGAGCTACATTTGTGAGCAGAGCAAACACAGAAACTGTGGGTCACAGTGCTATTCAGAAGACACTTCGGTGTCACCTGGGTGGCTCAGTCGGTTAAGCATCTGACTTTTGATTTCAGCTCAGGTCACATGCTCTCACGGTTCAAGAGATTGAGCCCCGTATGGAGCTCTTCACTCACAGTGTGGAGCCTGCTTGGGATTCTCTCTCTCCCTCTCTCTTTGCCCTTCTCCTGCTCACTCACACGTGCTCTAAACAAACAAACAAACAAACAAACAAACAAACAAACAAACAAACGACACTTTATTCATCCAATAGACTTAATGCAGGACTGGGTCTGAAATGCACTAAAGGAATAGTGTCTATAAACTGCACGGGGGCGGGGGGGTACAGTTTAGTGGAGTGACAGAAGTCTACCTGGCACACACCTACCCTCCTCTACCCTCCAAAGGTGGCTTGCTCCAATTCTGGGCTCTTTTCCACCCACACTAGAGGTGTGACTTCATTCCTCCTCTGACACTGCTCAGGTTCTAGAAGTGCTGAGCTGAGAAACAGAGTGAGTGTGAGCAGGGTCTCCTCAGCACCCCAAAGGGGTCCATCCACTGACTAGTTGATTCACCCCTAACTAAAGGGCGGTCACTTTACATCTATGAATATATTCAAGCATTCATTTTATTTGTTGGCATAAGGGCATATGTGTGTACACCTGTAAGTAAAAAATGTACAAAATATATGTACTATATATTTTAAAAAACAGTCATTTTCATCTGAAAGTGTCAATCAGAATTCCCTCGAAGACTTGTTAAAACAAACTTTCTGGATTGGCAGCGTTTCTGATTCAGATAGGCCGGGTGGGGTCTGAGAATTTGCAGTTTTAACAAGTTCCCAAGTGATGCTGATTATATTAATCCAGGACCACATTTTGAGATCCGTGGGTATAAAATATATAGTCTTACATTTTTTGTGCATGTGTCTTATACATGTTGGTTTACAGATAAATGTGTCTCTTCTGTAATTGTGTATTATGGTTATAGAGAAATGAGTAGACATATGCTTATCTATGTATTTAAATTCACACACACACATAAATATATACAAATAATATGCATATTCATAAAGTTGTTTATATGTGAATATAAATGTATATAAGTGCATATGCAAATTTATAAGCCCAAATATATAATTTTACGTCTTTGTATACGGGCACACACACAAATTTGTATATAGAAATATGGTTGTAAGTACGTTTGTAGGTGATGTTTACATTGTGTATGTGCATATGTATGTCATCAATGTGTCTTTCCCTTTTACAACAAAACCCTTAGTCAGTCAAACATAAAACTTGGCATTTATGTTCAATTCATGAGAAGCCCTGGTTAAGTGTTCCAACCTGAGGCTGAGCTACCTTGATGCTTTTCATGTTAAACTTTCTGGGATGATCTTTTCAATGTCTCTGGAGTCTCTTGCACATTTGCCATATTTCACATACGAAAGTGGCGAATTAAACCAGCTGCATGTGCTTTCAGAACCACTATGGTCACCCTGTGAAGTCAAATCATTTCACTTTTATTTTTTTTTTACCTTCCTCTCAAGAGATCGTGCAATCTTTCCAGCATTTAAGTGGAAAACTTAATGAAAAAGAAGTACAAACTCAATGTGCTGTGTGCTCCTGGGTCATGTCTCCTCCTCCTGCTGACGGTGTATGGTTTTGTCACAGGCAACTATAGTCTCTAGAGGAGGAGCCAGTGAGAACCACGAGTGGGGGGACTGATGCTTAGGAGGGCAGAGGTAGAAGCGAAAGAAATGAAAGCACCAGGTTTACCGGATTTCATGGGACCCTCAGTATAATAGTAGCTTCTCTCCCCTCTACCACTACCCTCCCTGCTCTAAAGTCCTTCCAGCACTATGGAAGAGAGGAACAGATGATCTGGAAGAAGAAAAGAAAATGTAGAGGGAGGAGATTTCTCTGTGCTTCACGAAAGTGATCATGCTCTGCTTATATCTAATGACACCATATTGAAATAAATATTGTCCTTAATATAGAACGCTGTGAGCTGAGGTTCAGAGTCTTTAAGTAGCATGCTCAAGGGCTCTCAACTAGAAACGGAAGAGCCAGAATTTGAACGAAGATCTGTCTGATTTCAAAGCATAGATGCAGGCATTTTGATGAGGGCTTTCCTAAAACAACCTGCAAGAGAGGCCCAGAAAATAACTCAGCATTCCTGGAAATTTATCAAACTACACTTGTCCTGATGGGAATGAGAGGAGCAGTAGGAGACCTAGTGGAATTGTGCATTTTTAGATAGGAAAATAAATCTGGGATATGAGGGATGGGCAGGCAGAGATATGTTGTGAGCTGTCATCAACAGCATTTATCAAATACAGCGTGGTGAGTTGGCCAACCTGGATCTCCTCTGGTGTGAAGTCTGAGGTTCACATGCTTTTATGGCCATAGCTTTTATCAGGGTGTTTGTCCTGTGGTAAATTCACCATGAACAGTCATTGAATTAATTGCCCAATTTGAGTGGGCCTTGCTTAAAGGTAGTCTTTCCTGGCCTGTTCTCTAATGCCTGAAATTCTTTTAACAAGGGATAAGATTTTATTTCATGAAATGAGGTAATATAAATGTAAGTAATGCAGACGGAGAAAACGTTGACTCAGCACCTGAAAGTATAAATAATCAATGGGGGATCATCTTCTGAGATTATGGTTTATTAGAGAGGGGGAGAAGGTCAGTGAATGTCCCATAAGGGAGTCGGAAGAGGAACAGAAATGACAAATCTAGTGGTATCGGGTAAAATGTCCTGATCTCACTAGTTTCTTGAGATCTGATCCTTTGGGGTGACTTTCAACAAAGAAAAGGTGAAGAGTGACTTTAGGAGCTGGGAGACCCTATGCACAGAAACTTTCCTGGCAGTCTGTCTATCCAGTGACATTACTCTCAGACTCTTCACTCGAGCAAAAAAGGGTATCTATCACTGGCCCCTGTAGAAACAAGAGATCCTGGAGGGAAAACACTGGTAAAGAGGTTTATGAGTCGGCTGAAGCAGTGCTTCCAATGAGGCTCGGGAAGTTTGGAAATAAAACCCTCTTAACAAAACCACAGTGGATTCTCAAAATTAAATAAATTATTTGAAAGATCTGCCCTGCCCCCCACACACAGGAAGAGTAAAAAAGAAAGAGACAGACATAGGATTATTTCAACACCAGCCAGAATTAAAGAGTGGCATCTGCCATGCTTTCTGCCTTCTGCTGTCATGAAGAGAAAGATTAATCATGGCCTGAGGGATTTTACATCTGGATGCCTTAAAGTTTGGTCTAGATGATTGAATTCAAGACCATGTATAATAAGATTTCAGTATTTTGAAGATTAAGCCTTTCACGAGTTCTTCATATGTTTTCTTCCATCAAGCAGTCAAACTGAAATGAACCAAATATTTAGGAAATGCACATTATAATCATGCACACCCTCTTCATGATTAGGAATTTCCATTTTTAATTTTAATTCCTGTTATTCATACAAAAAATATTTGTTGAGCCCCTGTGTCGGGTACCCTTTTGGATGCTGGAGGTACAGCAGTAAACAAGGCAGAAATCTCTGACTTTGTGGAACTTACACTCTAGTGGAGGAAAATAAACAAAATAAATCTGCAAAATATGTAATACTCTGAACACTTTATGTTGTTGAAAACTTTTATAAAGTCCTCTCTTGGGCCTTGTTCTCCAGGAGCCATTGTTAACCTTGTGAGGAGTGGAGGCCATGCAAGCTGGAGTGGTCCTCACACATCTGCAATTGCATTGCTCTGCAATTGCCTAGTCCCCGGACCCTAAACAGGTCATTGATATACCTGAGCCTCAATTACTGCAGCTCCAGTATCATGGTTCTTATATTTACCTTGGAAGTTACTGTGAGTTTTATAGGAGAAAATATATGTGAAAGAATGTGAATATAACTGGTGATGGGGAGAGTCCTGGGTGATCTTTATTAACACACTTGTATCCACATAATTAACTCAGAATAACCAAGGAGAAAATTTCCTTTTATCTAGAGAGACTGGTGTGTGTGTGTGTGTGTGTGTGTGTGTGTGCGCGCGCATGCGTGTGTTTTGTCCTCTCTTGTTTTGTTTGTGTTTAGTGGACTGGCCAGAGGTTGATATCTTAAGAATTGGCAAGACGCTTGTCATTAGATTGCTAATAAATTCCAAACCACCTTGTGGGGTCACAAGAGTGCTATTCTAAATATATAAGTGATAGTGAGTTCATCTAAAGGACATAGAGGGCGAAGGGACAGGAAGCTGTCCTCAGCACATGACCTATGAATGTCAGTGCTATAGAGTAAAACAGGCACCACCTCCATATTGGGCTTTCCATTTGCTTTTTGTGCCCCCTTTGAACGTGACTTTTTTTCTTTAATTTTTTTTTACATTTATTTATTTTTGAGAGAGAGAGAGAGCACGTGCACAACCGGGGCAGGCTGGGGCGGGGGGTGGTGGGGGCAGAGAGAGAAGGAGACACAGAATTTGAAGCAGGCTCCAGGCTCCGAGCTGTCAGCACAGAGCCTGACACGGGGCTCAAACTCATAAACCTGGAGATCATGACCTGAGCCAAAGTCAGACACTTAACCGACTGAGCCACCCAGGCACCCCTGAACATGACTTTTAACCTCTTCAAGGTTCTTAGAAAAAATATGGAACACCTGGTGGCTCAGTCAGTTAAGCGTCTGACCCTTGATTTCAGCTCAGGTCATGATCTCAAGGTTCATGAGATTGAGCCCTGCATAGGGCTCCTTGTTGATGGTACAGAACCTGCTTGGGATTCTCTCAATCCCTCTCTCTCTGCCCCTCCCTGGCTCACTTGCTCCCTTCTTCGCTGTCTCTCTCTCTCTCTCTCTCAAATAAAAATAAACAAATAAATAATTTAAAAAAAGAAAAAAAAAATACCAACTTGCCTATCTGTGGGACTTAGACTCAACGTGCCTCTCCAAAGAGAAAAAAAAAAAAAGATACAAAGGCTTCATACTTGAATTAAAAATTAAGCCTTCATATGTTTTGCTAGACCACTTTTCTTAAGTGCCCTTAAGGGTGAGCTTTCTCTCTCTTTATTCCATAATGTGTGTGTTATTTAAAGAATTTATTGCTTTGGTGATCTGCACAGGGATATGATATGAGCCACTATTAAACTAACAATTGGTAGCAATGATCTTTATGAGCAAACTTCAAGGGTAATTGGAGAAGAAGTCTAACAATACCTGTTTTATGAGTTAAACACAACAGTGGGTAGTAACCAACAAGGAAATCTCCATTAAGAAGGAGGAGAGGATGAGTGTAGTTTCAAATAACACACAATTGACAGACACCACATCTGGCCCAGTGGGACACTTATGGGATCAAATACCCCAACCTTAAATCAGATATATAACATTCTTGCAAATAATCACTCCATAGTATATAAATTAGTCAAAATGTGTATAGCAGGAGAAAAAAAAATGTCTCAATGAAGGTACTTGCACACCGAGAACAGAGACATGACAATGGCAAGTGCTCACACAATATACACTTTGGTTTTCTTCTTTTTTTTTCAATATGTACTTTTTGAAGCTGCCTCTTCTTCATTAAAACAGAAATAAGGGTGTAACAATACATGCCCATCCAATTACTAAGATCATATGATATCTAACAATTAGTATCATTGTGAATAACATTATATATAAATATTGCATGCCTCTGTGTGTTTATATATATATGTGTATTTATTTATTTATGTAAATTACATGGCTGTGAGTGCTTTGTTCTAAGTATATTCTCCAGCTTTCCTCATTTATAGTAACTATCGACTATGTGTCATTTCCCATGGCATCAATTTTTTAACCCTTCTCCTGCTCTGGGATGATACCACTCAAGGTGTTTATTTATTTTTTCCTGCAAAGGTAGATGCCTCTTCAACTATTGGATGACAGTGGTACAAGCTTGACTTCTTGTGACATATCTTATTTGAACTCAAAGAGCTGAATAGATACTTGTACTTTTTGCAGATTATGTTTTATTTTTATTGGTGGCTTTGGAGAAATATCCATGTCTTTTGAGAACAAACACCAAAACATAACTGGATTTTCTGACTAAAGGCTTGAAAATGACTCACAGTGATTCCTTTATTCTACCCATTTCCTTAGGCCAACAAATATGCATGACACAAGTTGTGTGTATATGTGTGTGTGTGTGTGTGTGCACGCGTGTGGCTTTTCTGGAATGTAGGGAAAACTTCAAAGGATAAGGATTTATGAACTGCTTTTCTTGTGCATTTCAGAGTGTGTTCACCCTTTGGGTTTTTGAACCTCCATGTTCCCACATATGCTTCTTTCATTTAACAAGTTTTACTTGTATTTTTTTTGTCCTTCAAACAAACTTATAAAAATGCTTCCAGTTCTTGAAATTCTTGAAAGTGTTCTAGTTCATGATCAATTTCAGATCCATGGCATTGGCATTAATCAGTGTAGTAAAAACGATTAAAATAGTTGTATCCCAGGGGAACCTGGGTGGCTCTGTTTTTTAAGTGTCTGACTCTTGATTTCAGTTCAAGTCATGATTTCATGGTTCATGGGATCAAGCCCCGTACTGGGCTCTGTGCTGACAGCGTGGAGCCTGCTTGGGATTCGTTCTCCTCCTCTCTGCCCCTCCCCACTCACACCTGTTCTCTCTCTCTTCCTCAAAATAAATAAGTAAACATTAAAAAAATGTATGTATTCAATGTCAGCAATCTCCAAATCTTCTCTACCTTACATCACCAACTTTTACCCACATCATACTAGCCCAAGTCAGACACTGCATGGTCTCAGCTTTAGTCTACTCCACATGATTTACACACTTATGAAGGTCAATAAATGCAACTATTCTGTGATTATTCTTCTATTTAGAATAACTAAGCTCACATTAAATTGACCTTTTAAGTTTAGTTGCCTTTCCAGTTTTGATGGACCAAATGTTCTGTTTTACCAAGAGAAAAATAGTAAAAACGAGGGCAATGTGGCTGATGTCACACAACGTGGCTTGTGTAGGACAAAGCAAGAAAGCAAATTCAGGTTTCCACTTTCTGGCTTTACTAGACTAACACAGTTTTTTCTTGTTAATTTTTTTTTAACTTCATTACTAATAATTTGTTCTTTATTCTTCCTTTCTTAAAAAGTGGCATAAGCGTCCGAAAGAAAGTTGTATCCGTGTACTATTTATAAAAGCCATATTTTTTAGCAAATGTTGATGGCGACCGAAATAGAAGTCTCAGGGGAAATCTGGCTTAACAAGTTACTAATGGGTAAGTGTATTTATTAATATGAAGGATAATTGTATTCAGACTGAAGAGCGGATACTCTTTGTTTGCTATGAAGTGCTTAGTGTTACGGGAATCTAGAGATTAGTCACTATTGAGAAACTAGAGTTTCTGGTCTTATTAAAATCTGGATAATTCGAGTCAGTATTCTTCATATTAACCACAGCTCGGAAAAATGGTTCTTTTGCCAAGGTTGCTTTTTCAAGTTAGAAGTGGTAATGAACATAGATTATGTGCTGCTTTAAAGGGTCACTAACCAGATTCATAAAGGCAAAAAAAAAATCCTATTCTTTTCTTTTACTTCATCCTATAACTAACAGCTCTGACTTTTTTCCTGAAGCAAAATAAACAAGGAAGAAAGATTAATTATTAATTTACAAATTGATAGCTTTAGCTCACATCTTTTATTCAGAATAAAAAACTTTGATGTATCCAGATGTATAATGTAAGGTCATGTTTACTGTTAAATCAGTATATTTTTATAGTCAAAACCAAACGCAGAACTTGTTCTATTTCTTAATACTCTAATACCGGAGTGTCCTGAAGAATAATTGTAACTCTCTATAAATAAAATTATCCAAGTCACATCCCACTTTTAGACCATTGTTGAGCTTTAAGAGACTTTATTTCTAGGTATGAATGTATGTATATCTCTTACTTTGCTATATTGGAGCAGGAATGACTCTTGTTTACAACTGAATTTTTTTTTTAAATTTTTTTAACGTTTATTTTTGAGACAGAGAGAGACAGAGCATGAACAGGGGAGGAGCAGAGAGAGAGGGAGACACAGAATCTGAAACAGGCTCCAGGCTCTGAGCTGTCAGCACAGAGCCTGACGTGGGGGTGAGATCATGACCTGAGCTGAAGTCGGACGCTTAACCGACCAAGCCACCCAGGCGCCCCTGAAATTATTTTTAAATAAGCGAAAGAGATGTGAAATCTCCCAGTTAGAGTTAACCCCTCATATGTATATGTGGAATAAGAAAACAAGGAAAAAAAAAAAAAACATTTGTAAGCATTGCAGTTTCCTTGGCTGTCCTAATATTTAAGGAAATATTATCTGAAGTTACTCCACATGAGATTATGATATTACTTGGAGGAGAGGTTTAGGTTGTCTTTGGGTCCACCACAGGATAGAACATACAAGATACTGGGTTTATGCCCTTTGAAGGGAACTACAAGGTGAACTAGGGGCCGAGCAAAAGGATGCAGATTCAACATTCATACATTAAGTCAACAAAGAGGCACTGAGTGTCCACACTACATGAAGTCTGTACTGGAGAACAAGGCGAAGAAAATGTAGATGCTACTTTCAAGGATTTCATCAAGAAGAGGAAAGATATAGACCCATAAATTTCCAAACATGGCAGTTGTAATAGGTTAGATGACACAGACAATCATAAAGAAGAACCTTTAAAACAGACTGGCCTGACACTGAGAGTTTGAGCCCTTTTGGGTGGGGCAGTGGATGGAAGGAGGCCCCCCTTCAACAAGCACACAGAGGGTGGTTTGGGCATGCTCTTCCCCCTCCCCTGGTCTCCAGTTAACCTGCAATGTTGCCCCCTCCCTGCTCCTACCTTCTCTCCTGGGAAAGTGGTCGCAGTGAAAGACTCTGAGCAAGCAATGCCCACTTGGGATATTGAGGAGATATTCAGGTGGAGAGTGTGGCTAGGATTTCCAGGAAGAAGAACAACTTTCCAAGGCCAGGGAGCCAGGAAAGAACTGGTCCACTCAGATAACTGAAAGTTATTTGATATGACTGGGAAAACACGGGGTAAAAATGGAAAGATCAGGCCAAAGAGCTCGAGCAGGGCCATGGTTGATGCCATAATTGATACACCAAGGATTTGACCTTTTTTTTTTTTTTTTTTAAAGCTGTGAGGAGCCATTGATGAATGTTAATGTGAGTTACATGAAAAGACACCAAGAATAAACTGCCAATTTTTCACACATTGAGATTACAAAACCTCTTTCTTTGAGATGCTTTAATGGGCTGTCATCTTTGGGTCACTTTGGTTTTGGACATTCTGGACTTGGGTTGGTAACCTGTGATGGGGAATCTGTGATGTTCTTTCACTGCTATAAAAAATAGTTTAAGCATTGAGTAGAATACTTTCTATTGGCTCAGCATATCTACTCTCCCCCCTTGCCCTGCTCTGGACCCCAGGGACTGAGCTCATCAGTTGGTCTTCTTTCCCTCTCACTTCTGCTGGATTCTACCCCAGGAGACATGAGGAGGAGACACAAGTCTGGGGAGAGCAAGATCAGAATGTTTACTCCACAGTCCATTCCTGCCCCCTTCTACCATGCTGGCCACCTGTCCTTAGAGGAGTCCATCCCCCTTCCTCCTGTTTTCACTTCCCGCTACCCTTTGCAGATGTGCTTCTGGCCTGTCCATGTACACCTTCCACACTGTGCTCACCTCTGCCACTGTGGACCACCCATGGCGCTCCACCCTTGTGGGTGGCTTTCTCATCACTCTTCCCACACTTGCAAGGACAGTCCCTTTGTTATATTCTCTTCCATGCATTTCCAAGTGCCATCTTCTTCCTGCCAACACCCAGACTGCATAGTGACGTCTAATAACATTTCAGATGTCTAAAATGTCAAAATGGAGCTTCACAACACGCTACTTGTAAGCATCCGCAACATCTCAGTTGTAGCAACTCCATCCTACCAGCTGTCAAACTGAAAATCTCATAGTCCCCCCCCCACCCCCGACTACCCTCTTTCTCATATAATTACCAGGAAATTGCATTGACTTTACCTTAAAAATGCAAGCTTGCCTCTTCTCACCAGCCTTTTGGATGCCATTCAGGTTCAAACCATCATGGTGTCTTGCCCAGATTAGTACCACAGTGCCTCTCATGGTCCCCTTGAAGCTACACTGGCCCCCCGATAGCTTATGCCCAATACAGTAATTATACAACTGCGTTAAAATATAGAATAGATCATGCCACTCCATAAAACCTCCAACCACTAGCTCCCCTCCCATTAAAAGTAAATGTTCAGGCACCTACAGTGGTCAAAAAGACCCACTTGCTCTGGCCCATGACTGCATGGACCCCGTTTCATTTCCTTCTCCACCACTGTCTGTCAACCCCACCCCCTACAATTTGCGGGATTTTGGTTCATCAATTTCTGTATCCACTTATCCTTCCCTTAGATATCCTCTGGGCTAGTGCCCTCAACTCTTGGTAGATGGTATGATCACAAGAATCCCCACCCTGACCACACTATTTAATACTGTGCCTCATTTCTTTCTTCCCTAACACCTCTCCTCCTCCTAGTCTTGTTCTACTTTTTCCTTCTTATGTGATGTTTATCGTTTTTAAGCATTCATGTTGTATTAGTTCCCTAGGGCTGCCATAACAAATTACCAAAAAATGGGCAGCCTAAAACAGCAATTTATTGGCTCATAGTTCTGGAGGCTAAGAGTTCTAAATCCAGGTTTTGGCAATGCCCTGCTTCCTCTGAAGGCTCTAAGAGAGGATCTTTCCTTCTCTCTGCTAGTTTCTGGGAGCCTCAGGCCTTCCTTGGTTTGTGGAAATGTAATTCCAATCTCTGCCTCTGTCTTCACATGGCTCTGTGTCTCTGTGTCATTACGTGCATTTTTCCTATGTCTGAGTATCTATATGTCCCTTTTTTTAGAAAGACACCAGTCATATTGGATCCTCCCTAATTACCTCATCTTGATGTGATTAAATTAAATTTGCAAAGATCCAGATCTGAATAAGGTTGCATTCACAGGTACTGAGGATTATATATATGTATGTATTATGTATATGTATACATATACATATTATGTATATGCATATATCTGTATAATATATATATATATATATATATATATATATATATGTATAGTGTGTGTGTGTGGGGGGGACATAATTCAACCTATAACATACGCTTTTCTTATTTATTATGTGAATTGCTTATTGTCTATCTTCACAAGCCAAGAGTTCGTATTTTCTATAGTAGGGATCTTGACCTCCTTTGTTTCCTAATCGGAGTGTTAAGTTCCCTGATCAAGTATCTAAAGTTGTGTGGACACATAGGGGGCGCTCAACAGATATGTGTTGAATGAAGGGAAAGTCTGAATAACAGGCTGTTTTATAGGTAAATGTGAATGGAATTTTATGCAGCATGGAAAAAGAAATATCTCTGAAACTCTGGTTTGGCAACCTTAGGTTTTGAACAGCAAACACTTTGTTAAGATTTAAAAAGACACCAAACCATGAGCCTTTCACCGAGAAAGCAATACCTCACTGGACAGGTGGGGATCCACATTTTACTCTCGTGATTTATTTTCTGTATTTTACAACATGTTCATGAGATTTGAAATATTTATTTTTAAGCCAATCCCTGTTACATCTTCTGAATATCAGACCTGGGATTTGACTCTACCGCAAACGGTTGATGTGTACCTTGGGGAGTGGAGGAGACGAGAGGGCAGGTGCAAACCTCTCTGAGAGCAGGCTTTGGCAATAAAGGGACGTGAGGTGCAGCGGGACCTTGTGTGGCGCTGGCCTCACTGCTGTCCTCCAGCTCCGGGTCATAAGTGGCCTAATGGAGCTTAGCCCGGCACCCCTCTGCCCGTAACTCAGTGCCTGTTGCGGCACGTGGATCCAAATCACCCCTCCCAGGACTGCGGGTGCATCCGGATCCCTTTGTGGGTTCCAGGGCCAGCTGTTGGAACGTCTCTTCGTTTCAAATTGATGCCCAACCCCTCCCGCATTTTCTTCCCTTCTGGGCTACTCAGGCTTTCCAGGACTTAATACATCAGCTTGCTCTTCACGCTGTCCCTGGATGATTCAGCCAGCTACAGAGGAGCAGAAGCAGGAGCAAACAGCTGTCATATATGTTAATGAATCCCAAATTGCACATAGTACAGATATAAACCAGGTCCCTCATGTACGGGCATGTCATGTCTGTCCATATTCCAGTAGGGCCTGGATTCTCTAGTCTTTTTTTATTATTTATTTATTTATTTATTTATTTTTAAAAATTTTATTATTATTATTGTTTTTTTTGAGAGAGAGAGCAGGGGAGGGGCAGAGAAGGAGGGAGAAAAAGAATCCCAAGAAGCAGGCTCCCCACTGTTAGCACAGAGCCCAACACGGGGCTTGATCCCACAAACCATGATAACACAACCTGAGTCAGAATCAGTTTGGATGCTTTACCAACTGAACCATGCGGGCTAGATTCTCTAGTCTTGAACATGTGGTCATTTGACCAAGATGCATGCACTGGGCCTTCATACACTTCCTTTAGAGGCTGGCAAGTAATTTCAAATATTTGGAAGTAGCTCACATCAGTTACTAAACCAGTGAAAAAAATCTATCATTTGAAAGTAAAAACATGTCCATGAAAACACTTAGAATAATTATTATACATTCATAAAAATTATATAATAATATATAATATGTAATATGCCACATATATAACATTATAGATAACAGTATACATAGTATAATGACATATATAATGCAAGTCTATATGGTTTTATATAACATATAATATTATTGGATTATAATGCTAACTCCATTATTTCATCATTAATCCTCCGAGAAAGGATTTCTTTTTAACATTAGACACACACAAAAATATTAGCAGGTGAATGCCAGGTGATAGAAGTTATTTGAAGTGTCCCAATTCAGTAAGGATTGTTGTCAAAATACATAAGGGTTCCTGCACACCAAAAATAATGCCTAAAAGGACAACCACTCCAGTAGAAATAGGCCAAATATAGATCATAGCCACTTTTAGAAGAAATAACTCAAAAAGCATAAAAAAAAATCAGATGAAAAGCTCAATCTTTTTAAAAACTCAGTAATGTAAATTTAACCCAAACAAGGCATTACTTAACATCTATCGCCCTGGCAAGAAGCAGACAGCGGAGCAAGGTCAAGGGTGGGAGTGGAAAAGGTGGCAATGGCAGTGTGGGCTGCTGCAAACGTGCTGGGGAGCCAGCTGCTGTGGATGCCCACCCTACTATGACCCTGCATTCCTGCCCTGGGCATGTGTCCCAGAGAAAGTTTCACTCAGGTCCATGGAGGCACACTTATGAAAATCTTTGTTTTAGTGCTTTTTAGGATGTTAGGGAACATGTGGGAGGCTTGCAACCCTTGCTGCAAAAGTGGGTCGGTAGAATACGGTCAGTGAACACCCTAGAGCAGGGGTAAGTAAGCAAACTTGTTCTATAAAGGGCCTGGAGGTAAATACAGTGAAACCTTGGTTGGCGAGCATAATTTGTTCCAGAAATATCCTTGTATTCCAAAGTACTCGTGTATCAAAGCGAATTTCAAGACCATTGGCTCAGCTGTGATCATGTGACAAATTTGCATCACATACTACTCATATTGCAAGACATCGCTCGTTTATCAAGTTAAAATTTATCAGAAATGTTTACTTGTCTTGCGGAACACTCGCAGAACAAGTTACTTGCAATCCAAGGTTTTACTGTATTTTCAGCTTTGGGAGTCAGAGGGTCTCTCTGGCCATTGCTCAACACTGACAGTGCAACATGAAAACAGTCCTGTAGACATGACCCAAACGAATGGATATGGGTGTGCTCTAATGAAATGCCATTTACAAAAATAGGCAATGGGTTGGATTTAGCCTGGACTACAGTTTGTCCATTCCTATCTGACTAAATCTGTTTATAAAATTTGTTTTAAATATGTACACTTGGTAAAAAAAATAGCAAAAGTAAATATAATAAAAGATCCACATCAATCACATGAATGACTCCTTGTGGGGAATGGAGAAAGGGATAAGGATGATATAAAAAAGAATAAGAGAGGCGCACGGGTGGCTCAGTTGGTTAAGTGTCAGACTCTTGATTTTGGCTCAGGTCATGATCTCATTGTTCGTGAGATCGAGCCCCACATTGGGCTAAAAGCACAGAGCCTGCCTGAGGGTCTCTGTCTCTTCCCCATTTGTGTGCACACACACACACACACACTGTCTCTCAAAATAAAATAATCATTTTAATAAAAAGAATAAGAGGCAAACCATAAGAGACTCTTGGATACTGAGAACAAACTGAGGGTTGATGGAGGGGGTGGGAAGGAGGGGAAAGTGGGTGATGGGCATTGAGGAGGGCACCTGTTGGGATGAGCCCTGGGTGTTTTATGGAAACCAATTTGACAATAAATTATATTAAAAAGAAGAAGAAAATAACTCATAGCAACAACAACAACAAAGAATAAGAGGTGAACGAGTGATGAGAATTAACGTAGAAATAAGGAATATCATTAACTCAAGATTTTGTATTTACATGTAATTTCTGTTTTTCTAAACAAGGGAAAACAAGCTACAGTTTCGAACAAGGAACTTTGATTTCCTCACGACTTCAAGAACCGGGGTACTGCATAAGTGCAGCTGAGTACCCACGGTGGGCTAACATGAAATGTGAGCTGGTATGATGTTGTACCTAACTGCGGCAGGGAATCACGGCACTTCGTGCAAAGTCATTTTTAGTGCCATTTTTTTTAAAATAAATGGCACTAGATAAAAATAGCAGATTTTTTCCCCCTTGATCAGGAAATAATGATTTGAAAAATGCCCAAGGGGAGAAGAAAAGTGTCAAGCTGCATGTACAATGGCTTAAATCGTTCAAGATACTACCTCTGATAAAGAAGAAATAGGGCTCTGTCTTACAAGGAAACCCTGTCCATACAGGAGATGGAATGAAGGATTAACGTGCAACAATGGTTGAAAGCAAGGGATGGGAGTCAATTTGGGATTCATATCCTGGATCTTCCACATTCTAGCTGAATTACTTAACCTTTGTCAGTCTCTATTTCCCCATGTTAAGATAAAGATAACTTGAAGAATTGTTTTGAGACTGAGAAGCTCATTTTTAAAAATAGGATGAGCACACAGGTATTCCTCTTCTCGTGGAAGATATATTAATGGTTTGTATGAGTAGTAACTCCTCATTTCTTTCTCCATGTTTCCATGCAAAGATTATATGCTCATTAACAGAGAGATGATCATTGCCACAAAAGTGTAGGGTATTTTCTGGAAGAACTACCAATGTATTGTCTTGAACCCCAAAGCATCTAAATAGAAAGCATCCCAGTTCCTGTAAAATACTTGTAAGGCTTTTGCAAAAGAGATTAACTAAAAGAAAAGGCAATGCTAATGAACTCGCTAACTAATTAGAAAATTAGCAAAATGCAAAGAAGCACACCATGATGGTGGAAGGTCACCCGGGGTCATACATGACTCCTCTGACTCAAAAATCATGTAACAAGATGCAGACTCTGTCCTCTGCTTTAGTCCTTTCTAGACTGCAAGACTTGGAGACAATGTTTGCTTTTCTTAAAGATTCAGCCACAGCCGATTGCCAGCGTCTTTTGGCACGGAGACAGGTAGTGACACACATCATCCACCAAGCCTCCAGTGAAATGATAGGTGGTTCGGATAAATAGGATTTATGCAAAGTCTCATGTTTCCCAATCAGTTCTAAATAATGTATATACTTTTGTTCTCACGTGAAATATTCATTTCGTCTCTAAAATTCTTTCTTATTAAATTGAGAGTTTATTAAAAGCAAGCTTGGAGATTATGTGCAAGGTGTGAATAATAAACAGTGAATACATATTCTTCATGCTCACCATCTCAATTCAGGGAAAATGACATAGTCATTGTGTGACATCGGCCTGTGGGCCCCTCTCCAGTCTTTTTCTCTTTTCTTCCACCTTTGCAAATATTCCAGATCCTGAGAAGGGCTGTGTTTATTGTTCCCTTGTCTTCCTGTAGGAAGATTTTACCACCTATAGTTCTATTTTTTAATTTTTGTGATTTCAAACTTCATATGAATAGATTAAATCACTGCATCTTCTTCCAGGACTTGACTCTTCACTCAATATCATTTTTTTGTTGTTGTTGTTGTTTCATAGATGTTTTTTATGGGCAGCTTTAGTTTACTTTCCATGTGGAATGATTTTCCTTTGTGACAATACACAACAGTCTATCTATCCCTTCTGTTGTTAGCTGATATTTGTGTGGATTTCAGTCTTCTGCTGTGCCCTGATAAATATTTTTGCACATATCCTAATGCACTTGGAAAACCATTTGTTTCGAGTATGCACCGAGCAAGGGGATTTTGTCCTCATAAATTGTGCAGATCTTTAACTTGATTAATAATATCAAGTCATTGTCCAAAATGTTTGTACCAATTCACAAGCAACTTGTAGGCATTCTAATTGATATTTATCCTCATCAAAACTCATTGTCAAAAATTTTCTTTTGTCTCAAATGGAGGGTGTGAAATAGTATTTCATTTCCATTTTAATTTTCATTTCCATAAATATTAATGAATTCTTTTGTTAAATCTATGAGCCGTTTGAGTCTTTTTGTTTTTTAAAGATGCTTTTCAGATATATTTCATTGGACCATATGCCTTTTTAAAATTTATTTGTATGAATTATTTAGATATTCTGAATTCGAGTATTTTGTCAATTAGATGGCTGCCAAAACTACCTCCCAATCTGGGACTTGTATTTTTACTGTTTTTATGGATTTTTCTTAATGAACAGAAGTTACTGATTTTTATATAGGGGAATTAATCCTTTATTTCCTT
Source organism: Panthera pardus (assembly GCF_024362965.1). NCBI lineage: Eukaryota > Metazoa > Chordata > Mammalia > Carnivora > Felidae > Panthera > Panthera pardus. Next base: position 106,727,976 of record NW_026526655.1, read on the forward strand.
GATAATGTGAATGTTCTCTGTTTTTAAAGAAAAGTTTTCTACCTCAAAGTCATAAAAACGTTCTTGTGTACGGTTTTCTAAAATAGGTTTTTTAGTTTTGTCTCTTACATTTAAATCTTTAATCTGACTAGAACGTATTTTTTATGTGTGGAGTGAGAAGACATTTGTCCAATTTCATATATTTCCACATGAATAGTTTTCCAGGACCATGAATTGTAAAGTCTCTTCCTTCCCTACTGACACATAGAACCAATTGTGTAATAAATCAACTCTCCATATATTTCAGGGGCTGTGTCAGCTTGATTGATTGATTGATTCTTGATTTACTTGTTTGTTTTTCCATCGGTAATATTCAATCTCATGTCAATACGCATCCTGCCTTAATTACTACACATTTTTAAATAATTCTTTATATATACGAAAGCATTTTCACTCATTTTATTTTTCTTATTTGGGAATATCTCAAGTCTTTAGCTCTTCTACATATATGTTAGTATCTGCTTGTCAGAGTCAAGAGGAAGAAAGGAAGGACAAGAGAGACAGGAGGGAAAGAAATTCAGATATGACATTTGAATTGATGTTTCACTAGCTTTATAGATCTCTTTAGGGAATAGCACAATTGCCAGTTTTACAATACCAAGTCTTACTAATTTCTCTCTATTTACCTGGGTCTTTTAAAATGTCTTTCAAAAGGGTTTTATAATTTTCTCACTGTTCTGTTAGATTTATTCCAAGCTGCTTGAGACTATCATAAACTTTGTTTTCAAAATCATATTTTCAATTATTTGCAGCTGGTGTGTATAAACACAATTGATTTTTGTACATTGATTTTATGTCTAGCAACTCGAACACTCTTAGTAATTCTAATAATTTTTATGCAGATTGTTGACAGTTTTCTTCTAACAATTTCTGCATAGACTGTTTATGGTTTTCTAAGAATACAGTCATATCACTGGCAGATGATAAGGGCTACTCTCCCTCTTTCTTAATGATCAAGAATTCTTTATCTTTTTCTCACCATGCTATGCTGTCTAGGCTCTGTGTAAAGTAAGAATTGTTCATCATGGGCATATCGGTCTTTTTTATGACCCTGGAGACATGCTTTCAGCAGTCGGCCACTAAGGATCATGTTTGCTCTATGTTCAGCATATATACCCTTCTATTTTAACTTGTTACAAGTTTTTGTCAAGAATAGAGGTGGAGATATGTTTATTGGATATGAATTTTGTTATTTCCCATCTATGAACTAATCATATTATTTCTCTCCTTTTATACTTTAATTTGGGAAGTCATACTGAACAATTTTCTAGCATGAACAGTCTTGTCCTGTTGACTATTGCTAAGGCCTCTGTAAGATTCGTTCTATTCGATCAAGTACCGGGCTCTTCTTAGAATTTGTTTGACGTGGCCATGCTGGTGATCTTTAACACATTCCTGGATCTGTTTAGGATTCTTACCTCAGTGGTGATGAGAGTTGCCTAGAACTTTCTTTCACTGTCTTTGTTGAGTTTCAGTAGCTTCTGTTAGTGTCCGAGAATTCGTTGTAGGGTTACTTCCTCATTTATGCTCTGGACTGATTTATGGAAGGCTGCCATGGTTGTTTCTGTGAAAATTTGGTAGAATTTCTATTAAACTCCCTGGTGCACACACACACACACACACACACACACACACATTTCTTCTTGAGAGACCACTAATTGTGTAACATTTGCCCAAGGTATTTCCCTTTAACTAGGTTTTCAAATTTACTGCCATAATGTTGTTCAGATTATCCTCTTAATAACTGGAAAATCCCTTCTGTGCCTTCATTACACCCTATTTTCAACTCCTAGCTTCATTCAGGGGCTGCAGGCACTTCTGTCTGATCTTGAATTTCTTACTACCTGGGTCCTGAACCTCTTGTCCATCCAGACTCTGTCCTCCTGTCCACACTCTGGCTGCTCCCGGTCTGCTTGTCTAACACCTAACTGCTGACTGAAACCTGGAGTCCCCACTGCTTGGCCACCCTCTCTTAAGGAGGTACCTCTGTCCATCCTCTCCAGCAGGGCCCTCTTCGGGCTGAGTCTCCTCTGAGGCCCACAAACTCTCTGGAACCAGTCGATATGCAGTATCAACACCTTTCTCAGAATAATAGATTTCATCAGCAGGTGTAGGGAGTGACCTGATGTGTTTCATTTTCTTCTTTTCTTGGACTGAGAAGTCCAAGCACTTCATGAGTGCTGAGAGTGGACAGGCATGGCTTGGAAGGAAAACTCAGTCCAGGCTCCTATTCATTTTCCATGTTTCACTCCAATAGTGTGGAACCCTGAGGCTTATAGTGTGACCTCCCTATAGGTCACTCATCCCTGCTCCCCACCGCAGCCTGCACTACTCTGATTTCTCCTAGCACTGGTGGTGGTATCTTCCTGGAAACGGTGGACCAATGCCCAGCCTCCCCTGCCCATCCTGGCCCGTGAGTCTTGAGTACCCAGGCAACACCTGGGGATGCCTTGTGGCTCCTTTCCTCAATCCAGGGCGTGAGTTTCCTCCCACAGATTTCAGAGCAGAGGCATTAAGTTCCAAGACTGGAGCTGCTTCAGTCTTACCCCTTCTGTGTTCGGCTCCACTCTCTTGCTCATACTTACCAGAGAAATAGCTCTTGTTTTTTTTAATGTTTATTCATTTTTTGAGAGAGAGAGAGAAAGAGTGAGCAAGGCGGGGGGGACATCGAGGTGGGGGGCAGAGGATCTGAAACAGGCTCTGTGTTGACAACAGAGAGCCCAACGTGGGGTTCAAACCCACGAACAGTGAGATCATGACCTGAGCCGAAGTCAGACGCTTAACTGACTGAGCCACCCAGGTGCCCCAGAAGTAAGCTCTCCTTGAAGGGCATCTTTCTCCCTGTTCTTTTTAATGTTTCCATTTTCCCACAGGATGATCTTGCACTGAATGACTGAAATCATTCGACTTGTTAGGATTCTGCACTTCCAATGGCACCCTCCTCCTGTGTCCAGGATCCACCTAAATGGACTAAGGCTCTGTCCAATCTAGACCTTCCATCCCCACCATGCTGTCTTCTTGGAGTCCTCAATCAGAGTCCTGTCTTCCAGCCATGCCAGATGTCCCAAGCTCCTATAAACCCTCTCCGGTCACTTTTTACTTTCCCTCATGCTTATGTCGCCATTGCTTAGGTGTATACTTACTCAGGACACACTGAGCACCTACAGTGTGCCCAAACTTGTGTTAAGCACTAGAGATGCATGGATAAAAAAGAAAGTTGAAGTCTTTGGTGTGGATTAAGCATGTGGCTTTGCGGACAGTCAAGTGCACAGTCACATTTCATCCTGAGAGTAGCAGTGTGGGTGAGGACAGTGGAGAAGAGCAGCCTTGCAGGGACAAGGGGATTCACAGGAAGGATTTCTACATCAAATGAGGTCAGGGTGAGACCTGAAAGTGAGAGGAGCTGAATTGAAGAAGACAATAGACAGCAGGATAATCAGGTAGCATTACTGTCATGTTTATGGTGAGAAACTCAGTAATGACCGGGAAAAGATGCTTTAACTATGTAATGTGCAAATTTGCATCCACGATATGTGATAGACTCCTAAATATGTGATAGAAAGCAAGCAGCATAATTAAAACAAAAACAAAACAAAACAAAACAAAAAAAAACCAAAAACCTGAGCAAAGAGTATAAGCAGTCAGTTCATTCAAGAGGAAATTTAAATGGTTAATAGAATATTAAAGTGACAACCCTGGGGTGCCTGGATGGCTCAGTCAGTTAAGTATCTGATTCTTTATTTCAGCTCAGGTCACAGTCTCATGGTTTGTGAGTTTAAGTCCCAGGTCGGGCTCTGCTCTGACAGTGCAGAACCTGCTTGGGATTCTCTCTCTCTCTCTCTCTCTCTGCTCCTCTCCTGCTTATGGTCTCTCTCTCCGTCTCTCCCTCTCTCTCCACCTCCTCTCAAAATAAATAAATAAATATGTTAAAAAAAGGACAACGCCTCCCCATAATCTGGCAAATATTGTTAACCTGCTATATTACCAAAAACAAAACATCTACAACATGAAATATTGAGAGGTAGAAGGAATAAATTAAAGCCATCTTATATTCTTATATTACTGGGAGTGGGTGTGTATTGGTACAATCACTTTGAAAAAGAATGCGACAATTTTTTCTAAAAATGAAAATACATGTATATCATAGCCCAGAAACTTGACTTCTGGATACATTCACACATGCACACAGGGATGTTTATTGAAATGTTATTTGTATCACCCAAAAATAAAAAAATAAAAATAAAATAAAAACAACCTCAATTCAATAGGAAAGTGAATAACTAAAATACAGAATACTCACATGACCAAAAACAACAACAAAGCTTTAAAAGAATGGGTTAGATTTAAATGTATGGGTAGGGAGAGAGCTAAAAATCAATTTTTACTGGAAAAAAAGAAGTTGCAGAATGATTTAACACCGACTTCCAGTTTTATATAGTTACGTTTCATTCTGTTTTATAAAATTCCAAATGATCCTGGAATTTAGAAGTTTCTAAGAAAACTATGTCTTGAAAACTAACATTTCTTTTATTCTTTCCTTCCTTCCTTCCTTCCTTCCTTCCTTCCTTCCTTCCTTCCTTTTTCTTTCTTTCTTTCTTTCTTTCTTTCTTTCTTTCTTTCTTTCTTTTTCTCCTTCCTTCCTTCCTTCCTTCCTTCCTTCCTTCCTTCCTTCCTTCCTTCCTTATCTACCTTCCTTTCCTTCCTTCCTTCCTTCTATCCTTCCTCTCTTTCTTTCTCTCTTTCCTTCTTTCATTTGTTAGTTGGGGGAGCTGTGGTTGGGTACAGAGTTGGAGGCTGGTGAGTGATTTGCTGCAGGGAAATCATCAGCAGAGATTTGGGTTAAATATTCATTTACATTTTGGAATGCTTTGGCTCTTTATCATAGCCATCATTTCAAAATGAATCAAAAAAAGTCATTTGTATTACTACGTTTTATCTTCTTTTGAAAGCCAGAATATAAGCATAAAATTGTTCAATGTTATTTGCAGTGCTAAGGAAGTCAAGAAACAGCTTTATCTAAAGTTTATGAGACTTGAAGAAGGGAAAAGAGGAGATAAAATTTTGATAAATTTTTGATAACTTTTGACCAAAGTTCAGAGATACTTGCCCAATTCTATGTGAAATTTATCTTGGTCAATCTTTTAGTTTCCCTCTCTTCCGATGAATACATAGGTCCACATATTTCTTGAAACATCTTTCAGCCCATTCTCCCTCCAGAGAGGGCCTGATTGGATCTTTTTCATTAGTCATGGAAGAAAGAGTCTAGGCATATGCTTTCAAAGGGTCAGAAGCCTTTGGAAATGGGTGATGCGTTTCTCGTCCTTCTACATGACATCAGAGTGCAAAACAGTGTCTGGTACTGGTCTAGTCGTCTTTAAAGATAATTATATTGGGATGACAAATCAAAATCTTCAGGGAGAACCTTCCAAAGCCCTCTCTTAAGTATGTAAACTACTTATAAATGTAGCCAAGAAAAATACAAACATGAATAAAGTGTGCTGATTTATAATTATGAAGATGATATTAATCAATCAAATAATCAGGAGATATTCGACCATAATTGCCTTTTGAAAAAGAACAAGAATGAACAATTACTAAATCCTTGGAATAAATGAAGTCCATTACATGTTACCACATTTAATTTTCCTCAAAACAATCACAGTAAAAAAGGTTAATTATCTCATTTTATGTCAAAGAAAACAAAGGCTGGAAAGGTTAAATAAATTATTCAAGGGCTGCATCTAAAACCCTATTCCTTTTCCATGATACAGTCTTCCCCATGGGGCTCAGTGTAATGCTGGAGTACAGAAGAATTTGTAGTTTCCTCTTGAGGCTCAGCATCTCATTGGAGAGACAGTAACTATCATGTGTAGCAATGACGGGAGCCACCCATAGCCTGGTTCCAAAACAGGGAACAAGAATTCAATCAGGGTATTCAGGAATGGTGTTTGAAATTGACCCAGGAGATTAGGATTTCACATACTTGAATCTGTTCTCAAATGTCTACAAGATAGGCTTACAGAAGCAGTATTTCAGAACACATTCCATACTCCATAATATCGTTTCATCTTAGGTATCAAAATTGGCAAAGAACTGTAGACTCTGCCCATTAGTCTCATCATGAATATTGTTTTGCTTTTCCTTTGCCTCCAAAACAGTGTTTCCATAATTATGAAAAGAAACTTGTTGAAGTAGGTTTTAAAGATCTATGTTTTAACACAAAAGGGTCTGATTTGAATTCACATATTAGTATAATTATGTGTGCACCTTAAATTTCCAGAGATAGCTAATATGAAAACTATTAATATAATCGTTTAAAACTTTCTAAAACCAAGGTAGCAGAATGCATTCTGTCATTTCATTAATGTCCCTAGGATTCTGGACTGAGGCTTCCACCAATTTCCTATTCTCAATAGGACTGTTACAGTGATCACTCAAAATCGCTATTATGGCTATGCCGGATTGTGGGAGTGTCACCGAGGCCTCACGGAAGTGATTCAGTGGCCGTCCTGAGAGCATTCAGAGGAAGGCCATGATTTTTACCTGCCAGTTCCATGTCAGTATCTCTTCAGTAGCGTAAAGCTAAAGAACAAAAACTGTCATGCAGGTCTGTGAGTGCGAACCTGCTGGTCAGGTGGGGCTGGACTTTAGAGGAAAGAAAAGAGCCAGCTTTAAAAGCAGAATTTGCATGCCAGCCTTCTGATCAGGCCAGAACACAGACATAGTCTGAGAGTCCACAAGCCAAGCTGTCTAGGAAGAGCCTCAAAATCCAGGGTAAACTCCTGTGGAAGTCAGAAAGTTCAGGACGGCAAGAGTACTTCCATCTGAGGTGTCACAGAAGACAAAAATTCTAAATTTCAAGAAATTACAGCTGATTGTCTGCTGGCCCAGGAGCAGAGGCAGTAGAATGGCCTTTGCCCTAAGTCAGAAATCACTCATTTTACCTCCTCTGTGTGCCCTGTTGGCTCTGTAGACCCAGGAGACATAGTCATGTGTGTGCTCAGGATAACACTAAAGGCCAGGTAACATAATCTCTGTGGAAATTTCAGTAATGGACCTTTACCTACGCTTGGTGATTTAGTTAATGTTTGGTTTGGATATCCTCTTATAGATATTGTAATAGCACTTGGCAGAGTGTATATAAAGAACACTTGTATTTTTTTCTAAACATTCCAAGGATGCAAGATTGGTCAAGAGTTTGAGCCTTTCTTCTGAGGTGCCTGGGTGGCTCAGTTGGTTAAGCGTCTGACTTTCAGCTCTGGTCATGATCTCATGGTCTGCAGGTTCAAGCCCCACTTCGGGCTCTCTACTGTCAGTGTAGAGCCCCCTTCAGATCCTCTGTTTCACTCTTTCTCTGCCCCTAATGTACTCTCGCATGCTCTCTCCCTTAAAAATAAATAAACATTTAAAAAAAGAGAGAGAGAGAGATTGGTCAAGAGTTTGAGACAAACTGAACAGAATAGACTGAAGATTCCTCGGTCAACTTTGCAGGATGGTAATAAGATAGTTAATGCTAACAGGCACTGGACAGATCTAGGGCCAAGCCAAGCCTTGTGACCTTGGGCAAGTAACTTAAATACTCTGAAATTGTTTTCCTTATAAAACCAAAACAATAATGCCTCATTCATAATTAGTATTAGGAGGAGGCAATGAGGTAATTTATGTAAATCCCGTCACGGTTTACCATTGTCTGCATTCAGTACATGGTGTGTTCTCTTGTATTGCCAGTGGTTATAGCAACTGGAACAGTACACAGATGGCCTACATTGCAAGACACGTTGTGATAGGAAGGGAAACTCTGTCTATATAACTTTTCCATGCTGATAATCCTCCCTTATACTTCTCTATCATTCTTTTCTCTTCCACTATGGGGCTAGACAGCTTTGCCAAGCTCTGTCTGTGTGTTAGATAGATCCCAGAGGCCCAAGTCAGCCAGTGGGGATGGTTACATGAAATAGCAAAGTGAGAGAAAGCTGCAAGACAGAGACCACCAGTGTCGCAGGGCTTTCCTGACCCAAGTGTAGTGTCAGAGATCTGGGAGCTTGATCTTGAATCAGGATCTGTTCCAGGGAGTACCCTAGGAGATCAAAAGCAAACGCCTGGACCAGAACAGGCCACAGAAACCACAAGGATGCCGGAATGGGGTGGTGTAGAATTCCAATCAGGCTCCAACTCTTTTGAAGTCACAGCAGGAGCAATGACAACAAAATACTATCCAGTCGCCACATCAGTACATATTAAACATGAACAAATGACTAGATTTTTTTCAACTTGTCAGTGTTCATATAGATTCAGTCCAAGTCTGTTTGGCAAATCTAGTATTGAGTATCAAATGGCATTCATTCACATTTTTCTGGTGCACTACATTTACTCCCCAATTAAAATTCCATTTAAACAAACCAGAATGCCTTCCTAACACATTGTACTGACTCCAAGGAACTAGACTCTGTGACCCACTTCATCAAAATGCACTTGAAAAATTCTGTCTGGAGCTCTCAGACCAATGCTATGCAGTAAAGGTTTTATTTTCTTCATTCTGCCTTTTCTCTTCCAAGGCTTGACTTATAACCACTTGAGATAGAGCTAAAGCTGACAGAGAAAGTGAAAATCCTCTGCCTTCTTGCCCGCAGGAAATGCTTGGCAGGAGATTTCCAGGCTGTGCTGTCATCAAAGCTAAACTTAACCTTGTTCAGGAAAAGAACCCTTCACTTTCAAACCAACTCCTTGTCAGACCCATTCAACTTGCCGAGTACAATGTTGGGGGAGAAAGGAAGGAAAAATAGCAATGAATGCATTTCAGTTTGAGGTTATTGAGTCTTGAAATGATGACTTCTCATGTTTTGCAATGACATTAAAGTTAAATGTCTTGGTTCACGGGCCCTTACCATTCCCTTCATCTCCATTAATCTTTGCTCACAGTTTTGAAATATACCACTTTCTGTCTTGAGCAATGAAATGAAATTTTCCCAGGGTTATAATTGCTTTCCAGTGTGTCTTTTCTCATGTTATTTGATTGCTAAAGATTTCCTCTAAAATGGGAGATATTTAGTGAACACAATACAATGCATTTTCCTGCTATTTTTAATCTGTTCATGCATAATTTGAAGGGTTGGGTATGGGGAAAATGGAAATTGAACTCATCTGACCGTGACAGATTTGCAAACTCTGAATACAACTCAAAACTTTATTGATGCTTTTGAATTACAGCACCAAGTACCTGGACATGTCCATAGAACATCTACAGCATTTTATGTCTTCATAGCTACAGCCAACATTTGCTTAAGAGTCACAATTGTAATTCAGGATTGAGCAAGGAGAGCATTTTACAAGGAAAAGTAGAACATGCTGAAGCATTTTGCCTGGAACAAGCTTTTTATTTTTAGCCTGTCCCCAAAAAAATCATTATCTAGAGGCCTGAAATGTCTCAAAAAATCATTATATTTGAGTGCCTGGTAGGTCATATCATAGAGTCGAGGATCAGATGATATTTGGTATCAAATGGGTAAGCTCTCTGGACCAGAAAAACAATTGGTAGAATGGATTGTCTGTTAGAATCTACCCCTTCCTTTGTCTTCTGATGAGTACACATTCTCTAGAGAATGTTTAACAAACGGCACACCATACTTTGGTTCAGTAAATTATAGCCAGTATTTTTATTGAGTTATATAAAAGACAGCACTTCCAAAATTGGAATCTGATAATCTGAGGGGCTCAGAATAATTGATATCTGTGTGCATGTAGTAAATGAAGATCTCTCTACTTCTGCAGCTTGGGTATATTTTGTATGAGTAATGGCGTACAAAATGATGGCAAAGATGGAAGGGCCAGATTTGATACTTAGCTCTGAACTCTGCCTGGTTCCCTCTCTGCCAGCGAGAAAATTCTTTTTAGAAGAGAATAAACACATAAAGTAGAGCCATCCATCATCAGTTAAAGGGAACCAGCTGGTAAGTTGGGGACCACCAATGCCAGTTTATTGGCCATCCCTGCCTAATTCCCATCTTCAAATATTAAAAACTATGCCAAGAGAGGCCTAGTCATAAATTAAGGGGGCTGATCACTGGGAACTGGAAATTTTTTCACTTCAAAATGTTAGGATTCAAGTTTAGTGCATTCTCTAAACATTATTTCCTTACTCAAAAATCTATACCGGGACTTACTGGATAATTATAATGTTATAGTTACCATTGATTGAGCACTTTCTATGTTCCAAACATTATTTTCTCTGTTGGCTGTTCATAATCATCCTAAATTTGTCACAGTCCCCCTGTTGAAAACAGGCATCACCATTGGCATTTTCCAGGGAGGGAAACTGCAGCCCAGAGAAGTTAATGGATTTCCCTAAATTTACCAAGTAAGTCAGTAGAACAACCAAATACACGAGCAGGGTGATGGAACCCTCAGCGGTAATGTTTTCACTCTACTTGATACTTGAACACTCATTGGACTTACACAGGCTTCTGTCTGTATTTCCTGTTCTCTGAAACTTGCTTTCTTTGCCTGTAGAATTAGGGTCGGGGAGATGCTTGAGGCTAGAATAAGTACTTTGGGGAGAATAGCTAATACCTGTGTGTCATTGATAACTATGCCCCTCACCTGTTAGATGGCCACCATTATGGCTGTCCTACTTGCCTGAGACATGTTCTCCCCAAATATCCAATAAAGAACGTATTTGGAAATCATACACATATAAAAATAGTAATGATGATCTCATCAAAATTTTCTTCAAGTACTCAGTTTTTCTTTCACTCCTTTATGTGACTTGGGTAAAGACTTTACTGTTGCCCAGACATTTCCCATTTTTGAAAGCTGTCTAGTTCCTACTCAGATTTTTAACCTGAATTTAAGACCGTCCTCCATGTATCTAAAATTCTACTTAACAAATAATTATTGAGCAACTAATGTGTGATCATCGCTGTGAAAGGCAATGAAGATAGGAAGTAAGACATGGTCTCAGTTCCCAAAGAGCTTGATGTCTCATATGCAACAATATCATCAAAACAAAAACCCATCAGTGGGCTAGGTACTCATACTGAAGTGGAATATAGGGTAAAATACCCTCGGGGCGCCTGGGTGGCTTGGTCGGTTAAGTACCTGACTTCGGCTCAGGTCATGATCTCACGGTTCGTGAGTTTGAGCCCCGCGTCGGGCTCTGTGCTGACAGCTCGGAGCCTGGAGCCTGTTTCAGATTCTGTGTCTCCCTCTCTCTGACCCTCCCCCATTCATGCTCTGTCTCTCTCTGTCTCAAAAATAAATAAACGTTAGAAAAAAATACCTTCACAGGAAGAAGCATTTCTATCTGATGAGATCCAGGCATGCTTCTGGGAGCATTTGCATTCTGTGCAGGGAACAGGATTTGATGGGTGGGGAAGAGGAAGGTGATGTGGAGGGCATACAGGACATACTAAAATATGGAAGGGCACACAGGTGTGACACGGCATGTCCAGAAAGCTGTCAAGAAATTGGCAATTCTGTGCACAGACTGACAAATAAGGAGTGCCACAAGATAAAATAACCAACAATCTGATTATGAATGGAAATAGAGAGGCAAGGAGCTGGAATTTTATTCTGAAATCACGGGACAACTATCTACCTCAGGTCAACGTGATGTTGCTTTTTTACTGAATATAGTAGTCACTACTCACTTCTCTCTGTGGACAATTAAGAATGTATCACTTGATAACATTATATGACTTTCCATGTGAGACATATATTCATGTATATATGAAATATATGTTCATATATATATGACACTATTTATTATAGTTCTGTAAAGGAAAGGTGAGGAGTGTTAACTCTCCTTTGGAAATCATTTTAACATGGCCATTCGTCTCTGTTTTGCTTGATTTAAATTTGTTAATTTTAGAAACTGATTTGTGAGCTTACGTCTCTAGAATAACAAAATAGCCAAAAATCTTGACATTCTTTATTCTTACCTCCCTTTTAATTCACCAAGCAATGATGATTTTTATATAATATACCTCAATTCCCTTACTTTGTGTCCAATGCAATTGCCATCATTTAAGTTCAGGCTCTTATTATCTCTTCTTTACTATTTCCATAGGCCTGGATTGGTTCTGTCTTTCACACTCACTGGCTTCCCCTATCCTTACTCCGTGCATGCACACACATATTTGTCCCATTCTCTATGCTGCAACTAGAACACACTTTCCAAAATACAAATTGGTGAGCCTCTCTCGTGCACAGCACGGTTCCTCGGCATTTCAAGCTTATGATCTCAAAACACAAGTAGGGCAGTCCCTATTTTTTAAATATGTGTGTTTTTTTTTAATAAATCAAATATAAGGACTAGCAAGAAATCCAAATATTTTCTACAGCCTTATTCTTTGTAATGCATATATGAGCAGTACTTTATGTTCTTCTTAAGAATTCCCAGCATAATGGAACAGACAGCATGATGCCTGGCACTTTGTGCTTAAGAAATGTTATTGAATATAAGAAAAAAAGCGGTGAAACTTAGAAAGTGTGCCGTGTTTGGTCTTGGAGGAAAAGTAATGCATAAACAGAATAGCTCTTGGTACAGAATTATCCTAAGAGCCCTGAAAGGCTGGTAAAGAAACAGTGTTAAAACCATCTGGATGGGAAAAGTCTAAAATATATAATAAAGGGTACAAGAAATGTCATTTTTCAAATGCAATGACTGGAACTGGAGATGAGGAACTTGAAACTAAGGAAGAACGAATGGCAGCAAATGAAGGGAATTAACGTGTATCCAGTTATGTGCCAACCACTGGGTTAAATATTTTACATGAATTGTCTCTTTTTGTTCTCATAACAAGCCTATGTACACTTATTATCCCCATTATATATAGAGAAAGCTGAGATTAAATAACATCCCAAAGGACATATAATTAGTAAGCTGCGGAGTCAAGATCTGAATTCAGACTGGGCTGGAATCCAGTGTCTGGGCTCTTTCCAAATATACTAGTCTCCAACTGGTCCAGAAGGAACACACACACACACACACACACACACACACACACACAGAGCCACATTATGATCTTGAAAGACTACTGCTCTGTGTCTGTGCTGTCATTATTTTCTCATCTACAAAGATCAATAAAGATCAATATTTGTTCACATTATCAGTACATGTTTATCCCATCCACTCATAAATGGTTGGCGTTGACCTCATTGGGTTGTGCTGTCAGCCAGCTGGCCAGTTTCCAACACAAGCCTATCTTTTTTAATCAGGCATTTTTCCTCAATTCCAATGGGCAGACTGATGACACACAGAGATGTTAGTGTTTCCTTTAGAAACTCCGTGCCTATATCCATTAAAGATGAAGAGGGTTTTACAAATGTCTATGGATTGATTGATCTACACTTTAAAATCATGGTTTCTGGAGTAACTAGAATTTCCAATGTAATTTAGAACTACTTGATGCAGGATCCTGAGCAGCTATTGGAAGTCTGGCTTCATTGTATTCAAAGAAAGAATAGATATCTACTGAAAAAGATACAGCTCTAGAAAAGACATTCTCAGCTCTGATGAATACTGAGTTGGCAGAAGCATTATCTTTATAATTCGTCAGTTGTCTTCATTCCTTCATCTTAATATTCCACCCATAATTCTTTAAGCAATGCACTTTTAAAAGTAAAAAGACATCATCTGTACTTTTAGTTTTTTAAACCTGTGGTCTTATTTTTCTCATGTTCTCAATCTTCTTCATTCTATATATCCCATTCATTCCATTTTTAGCCTTACTTAAAAACCTAATAAATTCCAAATCTGATTGACACTGTACTTTGCAATGATGTGTGCATGTGTGTGTTGTGTGTGTTGTAAGTAATGCTGATAGGTGCGTTCTGTGTAGAGTGTTGATAGGTGGGGATGGGAAGAAGGGAACAGGGGTGTATGGAAACAAAGTTGGATTTAGAAATTTTTTTAAATATGAAATTTATTGTCAAACTGGTTTCCATACAACACCCAGTGCTCATCCCAACAGGTGCCCTCCTCAATGCCCATCACCCACTTTCCCCTCCCTCCCACCCATCAACCCTCAGTTTATTCTCAGTTTTTAAGAGTCTCTTATGGTTTGGCTCCCTCCCTCTCTAACTTTTTTTTCCTTCCCCTCCCCCATTGTCTTCTGTTAAGTTTCTCAGGATCTACATAAGAGTGAAAACATATGGTATCTGTCTTTCTCTGTATGACTTATTTCACTTAGTATAACACTCTCCAGTTCCATCCACGTTGCTACAAAAGGCCATATTTCATTCTTTCTCATTGCCACGTAGTATTCCATTGTGTATATAAACCACAATTCCTTTATCCATCTATCAGTTGATGGACCTTTAGGCTCTTTCCATAATTTGGCTATTGTTGAAAGTGCTGCTATAAACATTGGGGTACAAGTGCCCCTATGCATCAGCACTCCTGTATCCCTTGGCACATCTCCAAAGGCAAGGGAATTAAAAGCAAAAATGAACTATTGAGACCTCATGAAGATAAAAACTTCTGCACTGCAAAGGAAACAATCAACAAAACTAAAAGGCAACCGATGGAATGGATTTAGAAATTTTTTTAAAAAATAGGTAAAATTTTATTTTTTTCAAAGATTGACTTTCCTTTATCATTTCTTCTAAATCCCTCCAAAATCCTAGTCACCACTCAGCTTCTCACATTACAGAAATTTCCAATCCCTTTTACCTTTTTTACCCACCAAAGATTTCATGCCTTCTAGCTAATCCAGCTCCTCTATGAAGAACATTCATAATCCTATAGGTTTAATAACTTTAGCATACTTGAGTTTAGGCAACCACCAGACTGATTCTTTTGGCGGTCGTGGTTCTTAGTCTCTGACTGAAGCTGACCTCAGCAACAGGCACTTTACTCCTGACTCTGCTGGTTGGACCTCAGCTTCTGATTCTTTTGACCAGCCCGCGACCCCATCAGTGGTACCCTGGCCTTACATTCAGCTGGAGCCTCTTATTTGCTCACAAATCTCTCTTTGTTCTTTCATCTTCATTCTGCCACCTCTGGAAGCCAAATTTAAGGCTGACATACCTAGTAGGACTTGGCGAGAAAAACATGTTGAAAATTGGTTTAGAAATGGCGATTGGATATACATGGACACGAGCAGGAACCTGGGAAGACGGTTGCAAAAATTGTAACACCGTGTTCGTAAAACCCGAAATAGGATCAAGTAGAGGGCAAGCGAGAGAAAAATAAAAAAAATAAAAGTGAGTATAAATCTGAGAAATCTTTCTTTCAACTGGTTTAATCAACAAATATTATTGAACATAGACATAGTCCCAGATACTAAATGATAGAATAAAATAATATTCTCGGTCAACAAGATGTTTCCTATGGCTTACATTGGCCCTATATCATAGACCTTACACATGAGGGACTCAGGAAACACTTGTTCAGTTACATTAAGTCATTGATAAATTATATTTAAAGTTAAAATAGAAAAATTAAACAGCCAGTTGTGAACTCAATATTCCTAACCTGAGAATCAAAATAATAATAATAATAATAATAACCATCAGTGGCGGTATGGGAGGGAAAGGAATAATATAAGAGGAAAGCAACCTAAAAAAGCATATTTGCAGGATATTTTGAGTTTGAGCTAATTATGGGACATCCATATGGGTATGTTCTTGAAAATCCAAGAATGGCTAACCTCACACAAGACAGCCAAATGGAAGACTCCCCACTGCCAGTCTGAACGAAATTCCTGCTGTCATTTTAGGGACTGGAAGCCAATTTTCAGACTGACAATATGCAAAGAGTCACGCTGACCTTGGTTCAAAGCCCAGTATAGACATTGACCAGGGTGTGAAATGGACTAAAACCCGTGTAGCCTTCTCATCCATCCACCGCAAATGGTGGTCTCCCTCTGGCTGGGCTGCAGTGACTGCTGACAACCCAGACAGACAGCTGCACCAGAGGTGCTGGGAGAATTATGGTGGCCACCGCTGCCCTGCTGTTATACATACTGGGTTTGATTATGGTGGAGTCCTAGCAAGCCACTTATAAGTGAAGGACAGTACCTCCAAGTCAAATGTTACCTAAAATTTTAAGTAGAATTGTTTGTAAAGCTGAGAAAATATCCCAGAACCCTCTTGTGAATTCGTAGACAGGACTGGCTTCTCTTAGCCAGCTGCACCCCATCCGTCATCAATCACTATTGTAGGGCAGCAAGCGATGTGCCCAAGTCCACCGTGTTTGAGTGCTTTATAATTGCTTTAACTATCTTCAAAGCCTGGCAGACACTCTGATGTCTAGAATGTGCGCAGTGAAAGCTTGTTAAGTGGACAAATGAACGATAACCCCCGCCATTTACAGTTGAGGAATCTGAAATACAGAAAAGGAAAATGAGCGCATGCTCACAGTGAAAGTAAAAGAGGGTCCAGGATTCCTGGATCCGAAGTCAAAGGTCTTTTGCCTGGAATTGTTCATAAACATAAGGAGCTGCTTTAAAAAACATACGGATTATCTTTCAATCCAAAGTAGATGCTTGGTTTCCTCAGCTCAGGCTCTGTGTCTTTGACTTTCATCTTTATCTTCCTACAGCAAAGAGCACAACCACGCATGTTCAGCACGTAATCAAAAGGCGGATCCTGCATTAAATTGGAGATGGATGTTTAGAAGAAGGTTTAACCTTCTTTTCATGACCCATTCTAGAGAGCCATTCTGTTTTTTGGTCTGCTCATTATGAAGTCGTTTATCTCCTAGGATTTCATGGTGGAAAATGGAGATGGGGTCAGATTCAAGAGTAATATTAGAGTAGTTATTTTTGTTGTTTACGAAGTGAAATTATAGGTAACGAGGGGAAAAATAAATGAAGTTAAAAGCATGAGTTGTCACTTCTAAGCACCGTTGTAGGCACTATACAAAATGCATGCTTTATGCCTTTTAAACAAAGTAGGCCATTAAGTGTGCAATGCTAAGAGGAATTTTATCTCACCTATAAATACAAGTGAATCTGTTAAGCTCCAAATCCCCACGTACAGACAATTTACGGTGGTAATCAAGACGATCCTCACAATTTAACTTCAGGCCATCTGTTACTCTATTGGTATTTTAATAATAATGAATAAAAATATACGTTGACAACAAAAAGTGTTACTTAAAGTAGAATCGTCTTAAAGAGTCAATGATAATTTCTAAAAAGGTGTGTAAATATCATATTTACTCAGAATTCTCTTTTGTGCCTTTACCTTTTAATTAATGTGAGAGAAGACCTTTAGTATATAACTGTACATATATATTGAGGAACAAATTACCCCCACTTCTTCAAATTGACAGTATCAACTAAAATGCTTGACTTGAGGATCCACACAAATATTCATAAGGACACAAGTCACTTTTCTTTTTCTCTTCTTACACTTTTTTTAATGTTTTAAAAAATTTTAAAGTTTATTTATTTATTTAAGAGAGAGTGAGGGGGGCAGAGAGAGAGAGTGAATCCTAAGCAGGCTCCATGCTGTCAGCACAGAGCCCAGTGCGGGGCTGGAACTCAAGAACTGTGAGATCATGACCTGAGTCAAAGTCAGGAGTCAGACCTTTAACTGACTGAGCCACCCAGGCACCCTTCTTCTTCTGTTTTTTTTAAATCCTTCCTTTAATGTTTTCTTATCTTTTTTTCTTTTTCTTTTCTTTCTTTCTTTCTTTCTTTCTTTCTTTCTTTCTTTCTTTTTTTTTTTTTTTTTTTGAAAAAGAGAGAGAGAAATGAATTGGAGGTGAGGGAAGGGCAAAGAGAGAGGGAGAGAGAATCTTTTTTTTTTCTTTTTGTCCTGATTCTTTATATTCTATGAAATTTTTTTCCAATATATGAAGTTTATTGTCAAATTGGTTTCCATACAACACCCAGTGCTCATCCCAAAAGGTGCCTGAGGGAGAGAGAATCTTAAGCAGGCTCCGTGTTCAGCGCAGAGGTCTATGTGGGGCTCCATCTCATGACCCTGAGATCATGACCTGAGCCAAAATCAAGAGTCCGATGCTTAACTGACTGAGCCACCCAGGCACTCCATGTTTTCTTTACTTTTTGATGTTGAAGGAAGAAATAAAAAGGCAAGGAAAATGGGGAAGAAATTAAAAATCTTTTGAAAGTTACAGGCTATTCTTTACTATTTTTCTGTTATCTAGGAGGTGGCAACTATGCCTTTCCTTTTGCACAAAGAAAGTTATTCATTAAAACAAAATGTTATGAAAAATAATATAACTAATGGTTATCAGGCTAAGGCAAAGGCGGCAGGAAACCCTGCCCTAGTGGTCGCCATCTGGGAGTGAGGAAACCTGAGTTTTGGTCCAGGCTAGTCAGTCCATCGATTAACTGAATAATCCTGAGCAGACTATAAACCTGAGGTTCTCATTGCTGAAGTGAAGGGCTTGAATTTCACAACTTCAGATGGGTCTTTGGGTTTTGCTACCCTCTTAGTACATGAATGTATGTCTAAGTCATTTGCAAATAAGAATGAGGTTGTTCAACAGTTACACAATGCAAAGAGCTGCGTTGCTTTCCATCATACCCATAGGAGTGGATTTTTATCTGCCCGGGCATGGGGTAGGGTAAGAAGTGGCATTTCTATTATAAAGGAAAATATTAAAGATGGCAATGAAGTTATTTTTTGAGGAAAAAGGGAGAATTAATAAATCGCACAAGAGTATGGGTTTGCATTTTTAAATAGCCTTTTAATTTCATCTCCTTTCCACACCAAATCTTTTAAAGACAAGCCCTATCCACAGTCTTTTTAAGAGTATATTTTGAAAATATCCTACTACGCCAATGCATCCCTAAAGTGTGGAAACTGATTTTCTGGTAAAATCATGATGGTCCATCTCAGGTTGTGTGTCCCCTTGAAAGCCTGACTTTGGTCCCTCGGTATGTTTTCCCCAAACTTCAAATCTCTCTCTCCCCACCTGAGTTTCTTCACCATCTCCACTTTCCTCATGTAAATACAGACAAACATCCAGCTCGCTTTTGTAGGAACCGACTGCTCGATTTAGCGTTGTGGAGACATACTGTCAGAAGGCTGGGATGCGAGTGGTGTCTAAAATGTAATGACAACACGAGTTTGCTTATTTAGAGCCTGCAGAAATGGTGGAGCAAATGGTGCTTTGTTTCTTTCTTTCCCAGCCATGTGTGTGGTGTGATGTTGGCCCAGTCTCTGCAAGGCTGGCAATCCACAGAGGGGGCGGACTGACCCATGCAATGTGTCCTCACTCTCCAGTGATTCCTCACCCCTTCACTTCCCCTCCATTTCATATTCTTTTTCTCATCTGGCCTTCCGTAAACCTCCAGGGCCAAAGAGCTACCAGTGACACCAATTCTTGAGCAGGTATTGTGACAGAGACAAGATGCCAGAAATAAAATTGTTGAAATGGTTGTTCTCAATGATAGCAAATATTACAAACCATTCATACAGTGCTTCCTGTTTTCCTTCTGTGCTTTCTCCTTTAAAGGTGACTTTTCCCCATTTTTTCTCATTCTGTTTAAAATGACTCTGTGGCTAGAAATGTCAGAGAAGACTCTTGATTTTGCAGACAATGGAGACCCTGCTTAGTGCATTTGAATATATTACTTGGAATCACCAAGGCAAGAGAAGGAACCAATGTAGAGTGAGGAGCTCCTAGCTCTAGCTTTTCTGATGCTTTCCACTGTCCCAGACTGTCCCAAATCATGAATTAAAACATATATAAATTGTTCTCACTTATGCTAGATCCTTCTCTTCTGCTTTAAGAATAAGATTCATGTCTACAAATAATACACACTTTTGGACTTAGAATGGTTAGGTGGACAAATCTTAATTCCCAATGACCAGGGTTAATTTGATTAGAGGCCTGGTCTATTCTCAATTTAGGTGACATAGAGAAGACAGAGGGGACTACGTATTGGCTAGAGAAAAGAGGTTTTTATTCCTTTCTGATCTGAAAATTTCCCGTTATTATCGCTATTAGGGGTAGAACAAAAGTTCAGCCGTGTTCTTTAAAGGCCACTATTGGGGCGCCTGGGTGGCTCAGTCGGTTAAATGGCTGACTTCGGGGCTCAGGTCATGATTTCGCGGTCCGTGAGTTCGAGCCCCGCGTCAGGCTCTGTGCTGACATCTCACAGCCTGGAGCCTGTTTCGGATTCTGTGTCTCCCTTTCTTTCTGACCCTCCCCCGTTCATGCTCTGTCTCTCTCTGTCTCAAAAATAAATAAATGTTAAAAAAATTAAAAAATAAATAAGGGCCACTATTGCAATGAGCAGGGTCCATGACAAGAAGTTTCCTGAAGGCTCTCCTCTGAACCTATCCTTTGACACAGATTGTTTTTGATGGGTTTACTAATTCCCAAAGTGGAAACACTGACCCCACACAGTGAGATACAAGGAAGGTACAGTTCCGAAGAGGAAATGGCCGGTGGAAATGGCAGCTGTTTTCACAAGGCCAGTGAACTTTGGAAGCAAACCTCTCCCTGAGGCGAGCACCTTGTGAAAGGGGAGACTGCAAAGGCCTGGGGGAGACACAGCAGATCACTTACCTGGGTGTTTGTATAGTCGGGTCCCCATTTTAGTGGGTTGAGTGTAACCTTGGGTAAAATTCTCCTAAACTTCCTCATAAGTTTTATTTTTTCTTTCTTTCTTTCTTTCTTTCTTTCTTTCTTTCTTTCTTTCTTTCTTTCTTTCTTCTTTCTCTTTCTTTCCTTCATTGCTCAATAGTCTCTGAGACACTTGAGGTCTAAGACTCAATTTTACTGCACTCAATCCCTAGTGCCAATCCAAGGTCAAACATGAAGTATATCTTTATAAATATTTATTGGACTGAATTAAATTGCAATGATTAGGTCACTTCTGTTTCTACTTAGGGGAAACATAGGGTTAGGGGCACAAAGCTCAAACATGTCATTGGTATATATTAAAAAAAAATCCTAAGAGGGGCACCTGGGTGGCTTAGTTGGTTGAGCATCCGACTTCAGCTCAGGTCATGATTTCACGGTTTGTGAGTTTGGCCCTGTGTTGGGCTCTGTGCTGATAGCTCAGAGCCTAGAGCCTGCTTCAGATTCTGTGTCTCCCTCTCTCTCTCTCTGCTCCTCCCCCTCTCATATTCTGTCTGTCTCTTTCTCTCTCAAAAAATAAATAAACATTAAAATTTTTTTTTAAATCTTAAGAACCTAATAAAAATGGTAACATGACTTCATACATGTTATATGTTTAAAGAATACGTAAATGCTATAATAAACATTGTACTTTATCTTTAGAAAATCTTCAATTTGCTTGTGGAAGTGGGTGTCAGAAGGGTTGTGAGCTATTAGAGATTAGTGGGAGGAGTGTTATCTGAAATTGGAAGATGGTCGTAACTACAGATGCAGACAGGTGTGGCTCATAGCATAGCTGTGAAGTCCGATATTGTATGGTCTTTGACGTGGGTGTGTGTCCAGGCGTGGTGTATTTCTGTGGGGTTCAGTTCCACTGGTTCCAGTTTTCTGTATTCACCTAGTGTTTCCTGATGATGAAATAGGCATGAGCAAATGTGAGATTTGCATTATATTCAAATTGTCTCCTACTATATAAATAGTGTAACGGATCTGCGTTTCCATACAAATGTATTGGAAGTGTATATGCATCTCCCCTCACCTGCATTTTATGCCTGGAATAAAGTAGCCATGAGCTCTGCTTTCTATTAGCAGAATGACCATAACTGCAGAGGTGTCCTTGCTGTGATTTTTATGTCATTCCTCTTTAGTGAGGATTTGGCTGTCTTTTGTGTTTGTCAAATACCTCAAAATATTTTTCAAACATTTGTGTTGGGGTAAAAAAACCCTCAAAATACACTTAGCCAGTGGATTTTTTAACACATTTAACAAACAAAAATTTAATCCTTATGTCTCTCATTAATGTTCCTGTGGTGAGATGAAATAGTCCTCTCTATGAATTTTCTGGATAAAGAAGCAGCCCCATATCCAATGCACATTTAAAAATTAAAAAAAAAAAAAAATCAGACCAAGTTTTCTTGAAAGCCCTTAATACATCAAGTTTACCTTTAATCTGAATGACATAAAATCATGGTTGAATAAGGTATGTCTACATTTCATGATGTCATTTTGCAATGTCCTGCAAAATCAACTGTGCACAAAGTGAAAAATTGGAAAATCATTTGGTCCTGTTGTGTGAACTAGTTCCTCCCTTGCTTCCTTCCTTCTTTCCTTCCTTCCTTCTTTCCTCCCTCCCTACTTCCCTCCCTCCCTTCCTTCACCATCCATTTCTTTCAACAAACCTTTACTGAAGGCCTATTATGTATCAGGTTATTTGCAAAGTCCCACAAAGAGTGTACCATTTGGTGTAAGGTGCAAACAAATAAATGAATTATTACAGAACATTTACATGACCAGTTTGCTATGTGAAGAGCAGAATTGTCTGCATGAGATCGCATTGTTCATTTGGAGGAACATGTCTGTGTTGTCAAGACCACATCTCTGCCCATGACCCCACCCTGTTCTACATTTGAACAGCATCAAAGAAGCCTTAGAAGGCATACCTGTCTGTGCTGTTTCGAAGGGACACATGCACCCTCATGTTTATGGCAGCACTATCAACAATAGCCAAAGTATGGAAAGAGGCCAAATGTCCCTCGGTGGATGAATGGATAAAGAAGATGTGGTACACACACACACACACACACACACACACACACACACACACGATGGAGTATTACTCAGCAATCAAAAAGAATGAAATCTTGCCATTTGCAACTACGTGGATGGAACTGGAGGGTATTATGCTGAGTGAAATTAGTCAGAAAAAGACAAATATCATATATCTTTATTCATACGAGGACTTTAAGAGACAAAACAGATGAACATAAGGGAAGGGAAACAAAAATAATATAAAAACAGGGAGGGGGACAAACTCATAAATACGGAGAACAAACTGAGGGTTATTGGAGGGGTTGTGGGAAGAGGGATGGGCTAAATGGGGAAAGGGCACTAAGGAATCTACTCCTGAAATCATTGTTGCACTTATGTACTAATTTGGATGTAAATTTTTAAAAATGAAAAATAAAATTTAAAAAAAAGGAAAAAAAAAAGCAAGCATACCTGTCACATTTGGGAAGGCTGGAAAAGCTGTTATTGAAGTGAATAGCAGATTCAAGATTGTACACGATTGGGGACTATTCTCGCTTACTTTACACAATGAATTATTACAATTAGCCATTCATTTTCCAAAGATTTTCACACAACTGGGAGTGAGACATTTTAAATCATTCTGTCTAGATACAACCATGGCAGGATCCCTTAGGGATTGAAGATGGGAAAATAGGTAAACAATTGTATCCCCCCTTCAACAGTCTTCCTCCTTCTAGAATAAGCTCAATAGCCATAACTTAAGGCTTTTCTCAAGTGAATGATTAAAGGAATGGTTGATTGTTCCTGAGTGAGACAAATCAGTGAGATTTCTGGCCACACCAGTTTCTAGTGTTGCGACCTTGGACAAACTATTTAACATCTCTGAATATCAGTGTCTCCAAGTGTAAAGGAATTTATACCAGTCTTTCAGGATTGTGAAGAATGAATGAAATAGCCCATGGAAACAATTGGTACTGGCCTTGTTCAGAGCATTGGTTAATTAATAATGGGGTTAATGCCATGATTCTTCCCTTTATGGGCTCTCTCTTGCTGATACAATTTGCTTTCTTTCTTTCCTATCATTATAGACAATTGTGATGACCCATTAGCATCCCTGCTCTCTCCAATGGCTTTTTCCAGTTCTTCAGACCTCGCTGGTACTCACAGCCCAGCTCAACTCAACCGAAGAGTTGGTGAGTAAGATGACTAAAACTCAAAAGGCAAATGCTAAATAAGCGTGCTGTGGGGAAATGGAATAAAAGGACATTCCTATTCACTGGGATCATGTCCAAGAGCAGTGTTGAGAAGAAGAAAGGGAAAGGGGGTTACAATGGAATTAAGCCATGTTTCCTAGTGCATAATGGATACTCAAAGTATGCTTGTTCTTGCCTCCCCAACTCACACTATTTTTCTCTGATTATCATGAGAGGCCTTTGTAAAAATAAGTTTTTAAAAAAACACTTTATTTTTATATTTCGTGTCTCTAACATGAATAGCTACCAAAATACATTATTATTGTAGCATGTATATAATAAATGTGTGAAATCTACTAAGATTTTTCCTTCAAGAACTTAAATTTTAACAACAAAAAGATGTTGCTAATTTTAAAAATATACAGTACTATGAAGTAAAAGTAAGAAAATACAATACAGAAAAGTAAGTAAGTAATAAAGTAGGTAAGAAAATGCAAGGCAAACCTACCAACTAATACTTGTGGTTAAATGTTGGGTGTGTATCTTTACAATGTGTGATGGAAGTACGAGCAGACACCCTTAACTGATCTCTTATGTGACGTGTCTTTAACAAATTATAATGTTGGATATCTAGATAGATCTGTTTTTAGTCAGAGTTGGATGTTGACTTTTATGATGTGTATTTGAATTTGTTAATTTTTAAAAATTATTTAACATCTGGTTATCTTTGTATATTTATATATCTAGTGAATATTATAAACGTCTTCAAGTTGAGAAAAATAATTTATATGCAACTTCAAGAGGTACAGTGATCTGTTAGAGCTCATATTAATTATTCTTGACTGTATCTTCTCATCGATAATATGAGGCCCATCATATTAGTAAGCTTTCCAGTGTTGGCCCATCTATACATTCTGGAATAGATTTTAATTGCTCATCGTGTTATGGATATCATTTTTAGGTGTATTTATTTATATATGAGAGAGGGAGACAGAGAGAGAGAGTGTGGGAGGGGCAGAGAGAGAGGGAGAGAGAGAGAATCCCAAGCAGGCTCCTCACTGTGAGCACGGAGCCTGATATAGGGCTCGAACTCACAAACCATGAGATCATGATCTGAGGCGAAACCAATAGTCAGGTGCTTAAACAACTGAGCCACCCAGGAGCCCCAAGGGTATCATTTTTATAAGTGGAGAATGATTTAACTGGTTGACATTTTAATTTATAGTTTTTAATCTTCATTAATGGTGAGAGTGCTGTGTAATTTTTGTTTGTGTATTTGATGTTTGTTTCATACTACGTTTCACAAGTATTCTGTTATAATGGGATCTGTAATTTAAGTTAGCAATTTCTATGGCTTTGTTAAGAAAAGATTTTAAGAATGCTATTCTAAAGAGAAATAGAATGACCAATCAAAAACCCAGCAGGAAAATATTAATAATTGTGTATTAACACTGCCTTTTTGCTGAACACTCTGTGCCAAGAATTTTGTAAAGCATTTCACCTATCAAGGAATTTCGTCTTCGGAAAGCTACCGTAAGATGCGTGTTATTAACATTTTAACTTCAGATGGGGTTCCTGGGTCTCAGAAAAGTTGTATAACTTGCTTAAAATCACAAAATTTGGAAGGAGAAATGCTTTGATCAAATCTAAGACATTTGAACCCAAAGTTTTGCTCCTCACCACCATGTGAGCAAACCGATTCACTAAGACAGGTTAAAGAGGGCTATGTTAGAAAGAGACTTGGAAACTAATTGGCCAGGGTTCAAGTGCTGCCCACAGCATTTACTTGTAAGCTCTGTGAGTGTCTGCAAATTGCCTATCTGCTCTTGACTTCAGTTCTTTATCTGTAAAGTGGACCAGTAATGCCTGCTTTGACACATGATGCTCAGACTGCGTCAAGCCTTGCATATTAAAAAGATCCTTCTCGATGCAGGGTAGAGAGTCTGACCCGAGCAGGGAGGTCCACTTGGTAATTTCAGGAAGAAGCCAGAGTTGGAAGATTTTAATTTGTACACCAACAGGGCATCTGGAGCCAGAGTTCTCCCCAGTTTAACCCAACTGTGAAGTGGCAGAAAGTCATTACTGCCTAGTAGCACCTCTGCAGTTTCCTGGGAACCTGTGAGTCTGGTCACAGGCCGGCTCATCCCCTGGTGGACGATATTGACAGACCAGATGTCTCTGCTCCGATTTATTGTAATTATTCTGCTCACCGGGAAATCTGGGTGCCGGAGTCCAAGGATAGCACCGGTGTGTTCAGAGAGGACATTGACCTCTCTTTCTTCTTCCAGCTAGAGTCTAAATCAGGAAGGTCATGCAGGGGCGACAGTCTCAGAATGTTGAAATGCACTGGCCTTGTCCTCCAACAAACTCCCAGGCCTGGCAGCCTCCGGTTCACTCACTAGGTCCAACCACTGCCCTCAGGGGGAAGTCAACACAGCCTCAAAGAGAGAGTGGATCACTGGTTCCCATCCAAGAGCTGTGCATTTGAATCACCTAGATAGCTTTGGAAGTAGCAATGCATGAGCTTGTAGTCCAGATACCCTGAATTAATTGTCTGGAGTGGGTGGATATTGTCCAAGTCCAAGGGTGGATATTGATAAAATAAGTAAATACAAGCTTTCCAGGTGATTCTAAAATGCAAGACTTGCAACTACTAGGTTCAGTGAATTCATAAATCAAAAATCACTCTATTAATATTTATTGAGCACCTAATATGTGCTAGGCACTCTGTTAGAACCCTGGCACATAGTTGGTAAAAATAGTCACAAATCCTATTCATAAAGAGTTTACATGGTTAATTTAAATTAGCATATCATTAATAGCTAACATTTGTTAGTGATAATATTGATATTATTACTTTTATATATGTAATATAAATAATATGTATGTGTAAATATACATATATATAGTTGGATAGGTAGAAAGTCAAATATATACGTATGGTTATGTATATATACACAAAGTCACATATAGAGAAAAGGTGATAAATACAGGGTTGGATATATATAAATATATATATCCATATATTAGGGTATATATACATATATAGTATATGTGTATATAGTATATATATGCACGCATACATAATACTTATACAGAATATATAAATGTAGTGTATATTATAATAAAACATATTATATTCATATTAAGCACAGATTTTTTCATATGAGTTTTCTAAATATAAAATTTTTAAAGTTGATAAAACTGTAATTTTTTATTTTGATTGGAAATATTAGTATAAAGCAGTGATTTATTTTTCACCTGCTACAAATAGACTTATATGCTGTCTGTCCACCGAAACAGCCTAGAAGTAATTATATATCTCTGTCTAATGAACACCTCTTTCTATATTTCTTCCTTTAAAACTTCCCTTTTATTTTAAAAGAGGGAAGATATTCAATATACCCCAAAGTGCAAACTGTTATGCATGGTGTGAAACAGTTATACAGATATACAGATATACATGGAGATTTCAAAGAACATCTTGGTTTTCATTTGAATTCTCCATGTAGTGTTTTAAACAGCAAGTTCCCTGGCAGATGGAAATCATTGCTACTCAGCACTGTCATGATCAGGTTTGGCTCCTCCCTAAGTGGTAGGGTTGGGTGTCTACCATCATACAACTAAATCTCATATCAGCAATATACTTACTACTTACCAAGAGCCATCACTCTTCTAGGCCTTTAAGGTGCATCGCTACTACCCTCTACACAGGTGTTATTATCTTGGTTTCATAGATTAAAAAAATGCCATGGCACACAGTGGGGAAAAAAAAGAATATTAGAATAAATATGTTTAGGTAGACACAAAACTAGCTACTATCTTACAATACAATAAAATTGGGGGGTTGTATCTTCTCTACTGGAAAAATACTTATAAGTTAACATATAACTTCTCAGTATCTAAGATCTAATAATCAATCAATGAATAACAAAACCAAATAACAGGCATATTCTAGAGAATCAAAGAATCATTGAGTGGTCCTGTTGAAAACTGCCCAGGATGATATTGAAAAGACATAGCATACTCTTTTTTGATTTCCAAGTTCTGGATGATGTTTTTTCTTAACATACTCCATTTCTTCATTCCTGCCTTCATTCGTTCATTCACCTATCACAGTATTTCATGAATTCCTTCTACTCTACTGCATTCAGCCTTCTATCCATTTATCAGGAAACATCCTGGCATGTCATCCAAGATGAAATACAAGCTGTAAAATTCTTGACCTCCATGAGACTATGTCTCCCTCGTATTGAGTGCGCTCAACCATGTTCTTGTAGCTGTTCACTCTTGAGCTATTTCACAGAGGTGAACTTGGCTGCAAGTCCCGGGCACGATTTAAAACTGCTGCCTCCACTGGGATCACACACCTCTGGCGTACATTGAACATAGGTAATGAAGGACCACTTTACCTCTCATCTGGGCTCAGAACTCAAGCGCACACAGTTTTCTGACCTATACGCAGGAAGAAAGGATGCCCCACTGGTAACTTTGTCACGTTGGAAGCAGGGATCAACTCAAAAGTTGAAAAGAAGACTATAGAAAAGGCGTGCCGATGAGTGTCCTCACGCCCTAAGTAAAGCAAGTGTCGTGAGTTCTGACTAGTGACTAGTGACAAACTAATATTTCTGAGAAAAAAAAAATGCAGTCTTGGAAACAGCCTTTGCCCTTAGGTACTACTGTGGGAGCCACATTCTGGGCAACCTGCAAAACTAACAGGGAGATTGGTTGGCTAATGCCCACCATAATAGCATTCGTATTGTTATCTTATCTAGGGATGGGATTTGCCAAATCGAATTTGTGTTCTCTCCCTCCACAACATCCCTCAGCCCTTTTGTCATCCACCCATAAGGAAATAAAAATTAAAAAAGAAGAGAGAGAGAACAAATTACTTTTAAAAAAACACGACAAAATATATCAAACTGGGGGTCAGATCACCATTAACTTAGGTTACCAAGTCAATCTATATAATTGTGGCTTAGGAGGGATCTGACTTTGTCAAATGGGATTTGTTTTGTGGCAAGAAAGCTTTTGATCTGGGCTTTAAAGTCAGCTGGGCTTTGAGAAGCACTAACTGTCAGCAGGAAGCCCAGAGCTGGTGGCACGGTGTGAAGCCGCTGAACTGTGGGTTAGATGTGCTCCAAAGTGAGGGGAAGGTTTTAAGTTACTTTCTATGATTAAAAGGCAAATAACAACAGACATCTCTGGCCCCGGGAGAGGAAAGGTTTGTATTTTTCTTTCCCCTCCCATTCCTTTCCCCATCCGCAGTTCTGCAAACCATTACCTTTGCCATTTGTTCCTTGAAATTTTAATCTCTCTTCCTCACTTGATATATTTTTGAGATGCTTGCCTGTGTAAGTTGACATTGTGTGTTTCTAGCATGACAATTTTGTTGCCATGGAGAATCTGATTTTTTTAATGTTAGGGCCTTTCCCAGCTTCCTGGGCTCACGGACCAATGAAGAGGCTCACAACCCTTGCCCCCATTTCGCCCAGAATCCTTGCACACTTTTTATTTTCCCCTTGGGCAACACTGGTTGCAAACAGCTGAGGACCCACAAAGGCCTCTGTAAGTTGGTTTTCAATCTGTTCTCACTGGTCCTTCCATGCAGAGAAGTGGATTCGGGACAATTCAGGAATCAGGGTTCTCACAATGAGCATCTTGGCTGTCTGGGGACTTGTTCCAGATAGCTAGGTGACAATCTGAAGATCCCGTTTCACAGGCAGCACTGCAGTGCCTGCCTGCAAATGACAGCACCAGTCTCCCATATGGATTGATGGAGCCAGACATGATATGTGTATCATCTCATCTGTTTGAAAAGACAATGGGACGTACAGAAGTCTCAGTGTTTCCTCCTCTCCACTTGAAGGGTCCTTTCCTTATTTTCAGTACTTTTCCTTTCTTATGTCCTGTCCTAGCTGCCCCCCTCCCCGCCCCCCGCCCCCAGCATGGCCAGCATCAAGTCCTGTGCTTCCTTTGTGAGTTTATGCTCTCCTCACTTCTCCAAGTGTGGGCTCTATGTGACAGTGCAGGCAGCACCTGGGAGCCTGTTAGAAATGCAGGATCTCAGTCTCTGTCCCCAAAACTTCTGATTAGAACCTGTGCTTTAGCAACAGTTGCATTCAGGCAGTCCAATTGTTGGGGATTCCCTATTCTAGAATATCCCTAGACTTCTGCTCCTTCAATTCTTAACCTCTGTGCCTTTTTCAATTCAGCATCTCAGAGGTGGCTGGAGAGGGGATGGGAGGAAATAAATCAAAGTTATCTAAGTTTTTATGAATATGAAACCATGCTCAAAACTAAGAAGTAGAAACTTAACCTCTATTTTTTGTCATTGTATCAGTATTCCAAAATAGTTGGTATCATTCACGTTTGTTAAGGATGAGGAAGTGGACTCAGAGAGGTCAAGTCACTGACCTAAGGATACACAGCTAATTGTTGGTAGGACCTGGACTTGAATCTAATTCTGTCTACCCAAGGTTAACTAGTATCTTTATTCATATTGATCTGAGATATTAATCTGAGTAAAGGTGGTGCTGGTGTAATAGTCACCCCTTTAGGTCACTTTGGCGTTTCAGGTGGTGTTGCCAGTGTTTTAACCACAAAAACTGGACTTTCAGGCGTCAAGAGAGAAAGAGAGACACGGACACCTGTGCCTCGTCGATGCCCCTGAAATCATACTGTGGCCTAATAGGCCAGTGGGCAAAACTAACCTTGACCTACATATTTAAACAATGCCCTAGGCCTCTTCTCTGACTAGGATAGCAATAGATCATTGAGAGGTACAGAATAGAAATCTGCTGCTGTTTAATAGGAGCCTTGGGACCCTATCGCAAATGCAGACAAATCCAATGTGATGACCCTCTCTTTATTCAGCCAGGGTAACTGAAAAACACAATGATGTTAAGAGGGGAAGGGGGGATCATATGAACACTTTTTCTCACCAATAATATAATACTTCTGAGATTATAAACATCAGCATTCAGCACAACAAAAGTGATAGATAAACCCATGCAATTGACACTTTACTCCTTCCTCTGATGGCTGGTCACTTCCTCTGAAATGCCAAGCTGAGATTATTTCTAAGCAGCACTCTGTAAAATGCTAGCTCAAGTAATCACTTATTTGATGCCACTCATACTTCACAAAGAGATAAGATCATCAGTTTGTCAGTTCGCTGCATTTAATTCGAAGCATTTTCACTTAAAAATACAGTAATGCAGTTACGGGCATGGCAATTAATAACAGATATTTGTCTAGTGGTTGACAGTTTACCACTGCATTTGCAATGAAGGTCACACCCAGGAGGAAATAATGTAGTTGAATAGCATATTGTATGCTGGATACTTTTGCTTTGTCTAACCTGGAGTAGTTGGGTAGGAGCTACTCAATTCGTTTGTTTAAAATCCATCTAGCAATCTTTCACTTAAGACATTGTGGAAGTGCCATTAAAAAAATGAGCCAAGGATTATTGAATCTACCATATGGAGTGAAAATGATAACATATATCCAACTCCAAGAAACCAGAAAATAGGAGTTAATATAAAAAAAGTAGTTCATCCTTCTCCAGGATTCCCAGTGGGTGCCTCTTATCCTGTGGTGGCCCCTCCCCTGGGGACCCCTTTTGAATGTCTCACACTACCCTTCTCTTACTCAGACTTGTCTATGCAATCACTTACATGAGTCCGGACTAAATTAAAAAAAAAATAATGTTTATTTATTACTGAGAGAGAGAGACAGAGCATGAGCATGGGAGGGTCAGAGAGAAGGGGAGACACATAATCTGAAGCAGGTTCCAGGCTCTGAGCTGTCAGCACAGAACCGGACCCGGGGCTAGAACTCAAAAATCAGGAGATCCTGAGATCTGAGGCCAAAGTCGGATGCTTAACCAACTGAGCCACCTAGGCGCCCCCGGACTTAATTTTTTAAATCAATGTACACATTTGCTAAAACGCCAGATTTTATAAGAGAATCCATGTCATTTGTTTTGCTAAGGACTTGCTTCTCATTAATCCCTTCCACAAAAATATCCAGAGCAATTGATACTGTCTCTGGGATATCTTTGTTAGGGTAATTTTGTGTGTGAGTACAACAGAAAACTAACTAGTTTGAAAAAAAAACAAACAAACAAACTCAGTAGCATGAAAAATTATTAAATGGTGGAAACTCGGCACATGGAGATTGAGAGGTGTCCATACTGTTACTTCTTTTTTTCAATTTTATTTATTTATTTTGAGAGAGAGAGGGGGAGAGAGAGAGAGAGAGAGAGAGAGAGAGAGAGAGAGAGAACAAGTGGGAAAGGGGCAGAGAGAGAGGGAGAGAGAGAGAATCCTAAGTGGGCTCTGTACTTCCCCCTGAGCCTGAGGTAGGGCTCAATCCCTGTGAGATCATGACCTGAGCTGAAGTCAAGAGTTGGACCCTTAACTGACTGAGTCACCCAGGCACCCCCATACTTCTTTTTCTTGAACAGCATGATAGTTACAAGGGTGTTCAATCTGTAATAGTTTATTAAGCTAAATATTGGGTTTGTGAGGCTTTCCTGTATCTGTGTTTTATTCTATATTTTTTCAAAAAAAAACCCACCAGGAATAGAAATAAAATTTATTACCCTACATCAAAGGAAGCCCTCAGTGAAGACAGGCTTCAGAGCTAGTGGATTAGTTCATCAATGCCATCCTCGGCGTCTACATCCTTCTCCAGCTAATATGCCTGCCCCACATCTCAGCCAGACTTAACAGCATTCTGAGAAACAGAAATCACGGGCACCTATGGCTTGCTTTTAAGCCATCCAATTTGATTCCTCAGAACAGCGTCAGGATGAATGTCACCTCAGAACTTGTTTTAAAAAAAAAATGTAGCCTGTCTAGACTTATCCTAATCCCAGATCTTCTGGACCAGAAAGTCTGGCAGAGGGACCTAAGAACCCCTGTTTTTCCAGGCTCCTCAATTGATATGGATGTGCTGAAGTTTGAGAACAATGGCGTAGAGCTAGGAGACTCTTCCTGGCCCCACGAATGCCCAGCTACTCTGCTTTCACATCACCAGCAGTTTTTCTCTGTCCAATTAGCCATAATGAGGTCATGTGTACACTCCTGGACCCAATCATAGTCAAAGGTGGTAGAATTACTTTGACTGGCTTTAGACTAATAATCTGATCCAGAGTAAGAGAATAATTGACTCTATTTGTTCCCTCTCCTCCCTCTCTCTCTCTCTCTCTCTCTCTCTCTTTCTCTGTCTCTCTCTCTCTCTCAAGCTGTATCTCCTACCATTTTGCTGGGTTATACTGCACATCTTCCAGTCAAAAGAGTAACTTCCTAATCAAGGGAGGAACTGATGCCAGAGTTATTTTTTTGAGCCCCAAATGAAGCTTTTGAAATAACAATGAAACACACTTGTATTTAACCATTTTGTGGCCATAGTGGTTAAACCTATGAAGAGACAAATATTATCTTGATCCTTGATTCTTGGTAAAGTGGACACTTAACTATATTATTTTTGTAGGAGGAGAGAAATTACTTGCCCAAATTCATGGAGTCAAAAGTGATGCTTTCAGCTCAAACACTGGCTTTCAAGACTAGGCACTGTCTTTCAAACAAAACTGTCCTAGGAAGCCAAAGTAAATGTAGAATGTGAGCTGTGCTAAAAAGTATGCTGCTCACGAGAGAAAAGTTTTAAGTGGCAATGCCAGCAAGATGAGATCTGCAGGTTTAAATGAGTTTTGATTCCTCTTCTACATTTTCCCTTAAAAACTCTTGGGAGAGTCATTTTTTCTCTATCTGCCTAAAAACAGGGAGCGTGTCTTATCTTGCTGCTCAATCTTTTATACTGCTTTACTCATGGATGGAACTCAATAATTATATATCCATTAAATGAGGAATAAATAATCCACTCACAGCTCCCCAGGCCAGAGCAGCCGATGAGTGGAGTTAAACTGTATTGATTTGACAAATTAAATAGAACTCAGCCTCTACCATTTTATAAGAGAAATTCTAGAACAATGCTATCCAATAGAAATTTCTGCAAGGATGGACTATCCCTTAGCTGTGCCGTCTAACATGGTAGCCCCTAGCCACACATAGCTTTTGAAATGTGGCTATTTAAGAATTGAAACTTTAATTTAAGTTAAGCTAATTTACATGTAAACAGCTACATCTGGCTATTGGGTATCACATTGAACTGTATGACTCTAGGATCTTTTCAAGTTTTATATACAAGAACTTCTCACGTGGATGTTTTTCATGTGTATATGAATCAACTGTTGGCCTGCAAGGGGCATCAATGTGAGATATCCTCCTTGGGACCGAACTCCAAATTTTCCAAGCCCCAAATGCCTTCCTGCTGCTTTCCCTCACTTCTTGTGTAACTTCTGAGCTGTGAAACGTGCAGCCAGATATACTTTTCCGATCCATGAGGACCTTAATGGCTTCACTGTCTCACAAGGGAAGTATTCACTGTAGGACGTCACAGCTGAACTGTGAGAGTGATGAGCTTTAGAACCCTTCAGAGTAATAATACAGCTCTCTCCTAGAAACACAGGCAAACAGGTATGTGACCAAGCACACTCACTGTAGCAAAGGCTGTTGAAACCCACATCTCCTGGACTTTACCACTTTCACAACAAGGACAACATCTTAGATGAGATGAGATGGGACTTCTTGTTCAAATGATTTCTGGGGGAGTGATTTCTGGAGACAGGCTGTGAGGGAAGACAGAGGGGAAAGCTAGTAGGAAATGTGGTTCAACTGAGGTCTAGCTTCCTTCCAATGCCAGGAGGAAGTTCTGGGCCACCATAAATATCAGCCATGTCTTGAGACAATGGGATCGGCTTTTGGAACTTTGTATCCATCCATCACTGGCTAAGATGAGAACCAGGAAGTGGTAGTTTCCCAGGCAAGAACACTTCTGTTTGGACAAGAGCAAATCTCTGGAGAAGGGGGCAGACAGTTCTAGTTGTCAGCCTGCACCCATAGCTGGGCGATGAATCCATCTACTAAGGAAGACCAGAGAGGAACCCTGAAGACATCCCCAGCATCACCACTTCCAACCCCAACATCTACACATTCTCTACTCTGCCCGAAGGGCTATCTCTCTGTGCTTTAAACACCACCCTGCCCACCCGCAGTTTCAATCAACACCTGACTGAGTTCGTGTATAAAAAACCTGTATATGGTAATGATCTGACAATAGAACCCTAAAGTGCATCCTGCACTGGTGAGATTAAGCTCCTCCACAGGAATGTCTGGCTTGCAGATGTGCCAGGGTCAGCTTTCCTCCCTTCCCTGTCTCATCTGCATCCCTCTCACCCAACTTCCTGGGGTCAGTTCCCAAATGAGCTACTTACACTCAAATCCATTCTTCATAATTGACTTCTGGTAAACCCAAACCAAGTCACACACACAGAGTCACCGCTCCCGGCATGACTCTCGAGGCAGCCTCTATCATGAATGGGTCTGAATGGAACCCAGACTCTTCCTTGCCTTTCATGAGTGTCGTCTTATGATCACTTTTGGTCTTCTCTGCAAATTGGCCTCAACAGGCCCACTCCACATTTTCCTACAAGTGTATCTGTTTTGAAACCTACAGGGTATTTGGTCAGGTTCCCACTTGCTTTTTCCCAAGAGGCTCCTTAGTCCCTAAATAAACGTCCCTGAGTAGAAGTGTAGGAGGACCAACCTGTGACACCCAGGTCCTACTCCACGTGCCCAGTAGCAGAAGGATGATGCCCAGTCTTCCCTCCAACACCCCCCGACCCCAAGCCTCAGAACTTACTTCCCAGGGACGCCTGGGTGACTCAGTCGGTTAAGCGACCGACTCTTGGTTTCTGCTCAGGTCATGATCTCACCGTTCATGGGCTCGAGCTCCACATTCTATCCCATGGTCTGATCTCTCTCTCTCCTTCTCTCTCTGCCCCTTCCTGGCTTACTCTCCATCTCTCAAAATAAATAAATAAACATTAACAAGAAGAAGAAGAAGTCCCTGCCTAGCCACAGATCCCATTCCAAACGAATGATAATGACGCTGTGCTTGCAGATGCAGGAGGCCCCCCCCCGAGGGCTGTGGAGAAGTTTGCCAATGTTGTCATCACTCTTACCCATACTGAGTAATGTTAAATATTTATGAGACCATCTCTCTGCCTTATTCATTACCATCGCTGGGCAGTTTTGTCCCTGAAAACTCTTGAACCTTTGCTTACACAGGCACCAAATATTTAATAATGATGCAGCTAGTAATTCAATCTAGCTTCCTACTCATTTGTGATGATGTGCTTGTAGTTTTTTAGGGCCTTGAGTAAATCTGGAGGAAAACACCCGCATAAGAAACCTACTCCCTCTAGGGTTTATTTTGGGGATTTTGTTTTAAATGGCCATGTGCTTCAAATAGTTTAGGTGTGAAATGCCGTGTATGTGATTATTCTACCTCTTGTTGGTCTTGTACTAAAGGGACTCACTCTCCTTTTGAAAGATAGTTGTAAACTTTTGCTGAGCAGAGACCCATTTATAATCCGTTTTGTGCCCATTCCTAGTGTGTGACCTCAATCAACTCTCATTTCCTTTGCTGAGTTAAAAGTGGCAATAAGGGTAGAAACTGAGGAATTTCTGCCTTCTACCAGTTATTCTGTCTCATGCTCCAAGCTTCTCCTAGTGTGTAAAGTGGGGAATAAGTATCATGGTGTAAAGGGCTGGGAAGGGAGCTGGCTGGGTGTCAGAAGACATGCCTCTTTGGTCTTACTTTATTTTGTTTATTTTTTTTTAAATTTTTTTAATGTTTATTTATTTTTGAGACAGAGAGAGACAGAGCATGAACAGGGGAGGGTCAGAGAGAGGGAGACACAGAATCCGAAACAGGCTCCAGGCTCCGAGCTGTCAGCCCAGAGCCTGACGTGGGGCTCGAACCCACGGACCGAGAGATCATGACCTGAGCCGAAGTCGGCCGCTCAACCAACTGAGCCACCCAGGCGCCCCTCTTTGGTTTTACTTTAAACCTGTTTAGAATTCTCCATGAAGAAGAGGCATTGGTGAGACATCAGAACGTTGGGTCTCTCCCCACGATAAGCTGGTTGACTCTTTGAGGCTGCTTTATTCTCTTATAAATGGAAATTTAAAAATATATTGCTGATCGCTATGAGAATCAGGTGAGATGTTGAAAACGTGCAAAGAATTATGTTTCTAGTGATAATTGCTGTTTTGGAGAAGGAAAAGGAACAGGAGGAGGGTTCTCTGACCATCCTGTGGAGAGGCGGTGTTGCTGAATAGTTAAGAGATTGGGCTCTGGGTCCTGGTTTTGTGAGTTGGAATCCCCTGTTCTGCCACTTACTAGTCGTGTAGTCATGTGATCTTGGAAAAGCTGTCCAACCTTTCTGGCCTCAGTGTCACCACCTGTAAAATGGACACAATCATAATAATTAACATCTATGTTGCAGAGATAACTGTGAGGATGAATGAGTCCGTGTGTGCCAAGTGCACAGGGTGGTGCTGAGCACTGAGCAAGGACCATCTGTTATCTAATAGCGGATATGAATGAACACTTCAAGGGTTTGCATAATGGGGGTGATGGGAAGGAACAATAGGCTTAACTGGGAGTGATAATAACTATTGATGCAAGAACAGAGATGGATATTTCCCAATTCACAAAGTTTCAGATTTCCTTGGCAATTTTAAGTCTCCATTTAACTACACCTGTGTCTGGTGTGAGGAATTGGGGGCCGAATGACAGAAGGTGCCCCTCTTAAATCCAGAGGCAATTTCATGTGGTTATTTGTTGTTGTTATTTCTGATCATCCAAAATAGCATATTAGATTTAAGCTATGTTGGTCTACTAAGTAGATAAATAAAGCAAATCTCATCTGTAAAATATTAGAATGGAAACCGTAGAGGCTGTCTCATCGAGTTTTTCACAAACCACTCAGCATGTCAGAAACACCTTTCTAAAAAACAAAACAAAACAACAACAACAAAAACAGAGTCTCAGGTTAGGCGTCTGAATACATTATCAATGAGAAGGCCCAAGGATGTATACTATCATCTTTACAAGGCCTCAAGGTGTTTCTGATGATGGAACACCTCTGAGAATTTCTCATCCAGTCTAACCTCAGGAGCAGAACTGTGCCTTGAACCAGGTCTCCGGGCTTTTGGTCCATAACCTCCTTTTCCCATCCTGTCCCCAAAAGTCGCATAATGCACAGGTAGAGTATGGGGGCTTGGGCTGTGCTAGGAATAAATTAAGATACAGCATCAAAATCATGCAGGATCTCGTATTTGAAAACGATTGGAAAATTCTAGGTGACATAAAAATGTAAAGTTACTTTTCCTTTAAAATCAAAATCTTCCTTGAAATGTGCATTAAAATCTCCTAAATTTCAACTGCAAGGATTGTGGGGATTGCGGTTAATGATCATCAATACCTTAGCCACAATTACAGGTAGCACTGCTTTAGTTAGCATCTTTGACTTGCCAAACACAGGTATCTGTGTGTATGTTACACCCCCAATTTAGAGAATAATTCAGACACAGAAAGCTAGTGTGGGCTGGTGTGTCTTCAGAGTAACTGCAAATAGTATCTTCAGGGTTCTCTCATCATTTTGAAAACACATTTATTGTTTGGTGCAAGGAACAAAATGTTTGTCATAGCAACCATGGCAACCCTGGGTACTTGGCCTATTAGCTGTAATGCAGGAAACATCTTCAGCAGCAGGAAAAGAGTCCTTGGCAATTATCACCCAGATAGCGTCCCTCTGTTTTAAGAGGGTCGGCTGAAGCTTCTGGGTTTGGAACATTTTTTAACTGTTTGTGCTAATGAAGGTGAACAGCAACAATTCCCTTTTGGTTAATTTCAGAATGGCTTTGGCTCAGACAAAGTTGAAGAAATGTTTTAGCGTTAACTGTCCCTCTTTTGTTTTGGTTTGGGTTTTGGTCAGTCTTCTGTGATTGGATGCTCTGCAAGTTGACAAGGAGAATTCCTTGTCATTTAAGGCTCTGCACCATCAGCAGAGTCCGACGCAGGGCTTGAACTCATGAACTGTGAGATCATGACCTGAGCTGAAATCAAGAATCAGATGCTTAACTGACTGAACTCCCCAGACACCCTTCTCTCTTCCGTCCTTAACATACAGTCTTATCATATATGAGTATGATGATAATAATTAAAATAAATGAAGAAAAAAATCCTAAAGCACGACTAGGAAGTCTGGATAAAAGAGAAAATAGTTAAGGTTTGAGTATTTTGATTTTCAAACATAGTGATGGTCACCCAGCAAGTCACAAGTTCCATATTATACCAACAGCTGTCAAATTGTTGCATATATTCTTTATGCAATAAACCCCATAAATATGAATTATGTGAGTCTCAGTTTCTGTAAGAAAGATATGCTGATAAGAGAAAATATGTTACAGGCAAAAAGCATAAAAGGATGGAATCACTCATATTTTCATCACTCAGAAGAAATCACCATACAAATTCCTCTCCTATCACGTTTTAATACTGTTGAGATCATATAGTTTATACAGCTTTGCTTTTTTCACTTAAGAAGAAAGAGGCATCATGAAACGGACAGGAGGAGAAATTGAATGGAAATAACGAGCAGGTTCAGAATCACTTTAGACTTCTTTTGGAAATGTGAAAGATCTTCTTAAGCCTCCCTGTCAGTTGTGAGAAGTTGAAAGAAGGTCTGTACTGGGAACTGTGGACGTGTTCGTGAAGACAGAGCTGGTTGATAAAAATGTAGCTCTGGGTCTGGCATCTCAGAATCTCTGCTCAAATGCGTCCTGCTTATTTATTGATTTTCTGGGCTTTTAGAAACTTTTTTTTTCTTCTGCTACATATTAGCCTCAAAGAGCTATGATTAAACTCTGAGTGCCAGGTGTTCTAAACTTGCTGGATCTCAGTCTCCCTGACTATATTATGAGAATTGTGCTTTTTATCTCACAGGGTATTATGCATGTATTTAAAGTAGGCTGAACTGCAATATCAAATAAATTCCAATGTGCCACCAATGTCTCAAACAGCATAGATGTTTCGTTCTTGTTCATATTATAACATAGGGCAGGCGTTTAACTAGATAGCTGCTTTCTTCCATGTGATGATACAGGAATCCAGGCTCTTTCCAAGCTGTCATTCTGCCATCAGCTAGGGCCTTGGTGCCAACTGGATCTGTCAGTAGAAAGGGAAAGCAAGTGGGGAAGAGATTTGTTGGCTTGCAAGGGGCACATCTTCGTAGTCACATTTTTATTGGAGAGAACTATAGCCATAGATGTGGCTACAACTCTAATAGTGTAGAGAGCTGAAAAATGAAATTGAGCCTCGCAACCACCACAGAAGAAGAGATAATGGATAGTAGGGAAGTCAGCCACATCTGCCACTGTATTCATGTCTTGCAAAATATATAATAAAATACATTCTACAGTAGATGCTGAGAATGTTCCTTCTCTTCCTGTTTCTGCATTTCAACGCTTAAGAGCAGTAGCTATTTGTTAGGAGAAAATCAACCCACAACCTGTAGGATGTGCCTGTGACCAAAGTAGGGCCCACCTCATGTCGTGTATCTCCTATGTCTGCATGTCCGCGCCCATCGATGAGAGGCCGTCTGCACTGGGCAGCCAGGGCTCAGGAAAGTTCTCAGTTACCAAGGAGAAGTCCCATTGACTCCTTCCGAGATAGTGAGAAAGTAGACTGGGACATTACTAAAATGATTTTCAGTGACACAGGCTGAGCTCAAAAAGGAATTTATTGATTAAACCTTCTAAATTATAATTTTAACTAACTCCCCAACTCGATGCCCTGAGCAAGGTGCCTAATAGAGGTGTTGTTTTCATCTTGTCCCCACCCAAGGCATACGCACTCTGCCATAGTTTCCACTCAGGATTCAGAAGGTCTGTGAACTCTTGGGTCAGTAAAAATGATTATTAACTTCTTTGTTCCTATGTGAAATGAAAATAAAAAACTGAGGCCATGGTCTTCCCACTAAGCAAGAGCTAATACTGATCTTCTGCAGAGTTCCAGGGTGTCAAATAATGAAATATTGGGCCCAAAGTCTTTTGTCACATGTAAGCATGTTCCTGTGTGTCAAGTACTCTGAGTCCCAAGAAGATCCAGAAACACAGCCCACTCTGATGTCCTTCTGAGATTTTGCATATGATGTTCCCTTGGCCTGGCCGATCTCTCCAATGTTTCCTCTAGTTAACCTTGTTTGCCTGCATAACAGTTATATTTGCTTCAGGTTTAAGCTCCACCATCCCTGTCTATAGGCCTTTCCAATCACCTAGCTAGGCATTGTGTCCTCTGTGCTCCTGTTGTACCTTCTGTTTGCCTTTCATAAGGCTTCTTGTCATATCACATTGCATATTTTTGTCTGTGTGTCTTTGGTACCAAGAACACCTCAGGTGCTCGGTGAACATCGGACAAACAGATGAGGCAGGAGTCAAAGACATAGTCCATGAACTTTCATCTTTGTATCCACAGCAAAAGAAAGAAAGAAAGAAAAAGGAGCCTGGCCCATGGTAGGTGTAGAGAAAACACAGAGAGGGATGAAAGAATGAAGAAAAGAAAGAAGGAGATGACAATCAGGCAGAGGATAGAAAACATGTTACAAGGTTAAGGCAATAAGCAAATAAAAATAAATAAACAAAGCCAATTCTACTAGGAATCCAGAAAATGGAAAGTGTAATGACTGAGGAAAGACCTCAGACCTTATGGAAGGAACAGCATGGATTTGAGATGAATCTTGAAGCATGAGAGGGAGTAGAATGGAAGAGAATGGAAATTGAGCCCAGTAAGGATGAGCAGGGCACGTTTGGGGGTAAAGACATGTCAGTGGAACACCATTTCATTTCTCTTTGAGAGCTGTAAGGTGTGGCCCTGTGAGATGTTACTACAACCCACTCTCTCTGATCTTCTTCCAGGAACTGGTGGTTGGTCCCCAGCAGATTCCAATGCTCAACAGTGGCTCCAGATGGACCTGGGAAACAGAGTGGAGATTACAGCAGTGGCCACGCAGGGCAGATATGGAAGCTCTGACTGGGTGACGAGTTACAGCCTGATGTTCAGTGACACAGGACGCAACTGGAAACAGTACAAGCAAGAAGACAGCATCTGGGTAGGACATCTTTTCTCTTCTGGTGAATAAAACTGAGATGTGGTAATGGTAACCAGTGAGCGTTTCTATCATTTTCCTATACCCAGATTGTTGGTAGCTTAGCAACTATTGAGTACCCATTCAGAAATAATTAGACCGTATATGGGTCCTATCTCCAGCATGGCTCTTGTTCGAAGGGAAATTAGGATGTCTGTTGCAAAAGTTTAGTGTTTTCCTCCTCTTCTCGTAACTTGAGTAATTCACTTACTAGGCCTCAGTTCCTTCGTCCATAAAACCAGAATGATGCTACAAGAGTCTGATTGTTAATGGCAATGTATTGATTTATTGAGTAGTATTTACTCACTTGTTTATTATGTACCAGGTCCTTTGCACACTTTGTAGTGCCCCAACTAGCTCAGTTATGTAATTTGACCGATATTGCACAATTCGTAAATCTTGGCATTAGAATCTGTAATCAGGTCTGACATTGAAACCACTGTGCTCAACAGCCTCTATCAAGATTTAAAAGGAATGAAAATGTTTAAAAATACAAGGCAACTACAAACTGTAAACTCATTCTGTCTTTATAAACAATCAGCAGCTAGGAAGCGAAGGAGAGTTTTCTCCAAGTTGTGAAAAAGAACTTTCCTTCCCTACCGCAAGGCCCAACCTCTTGACGTTCTCCTGTTAGTGAAAGACTGTCCCCAGATTGAGGTTAGAAAGGGAGAGCACATAGCAAGAGGTATCTGGAGGAAGCTTTAGAAACTCATGCACTGGATTAAAAAAATGTATTCATTTGCGTTGCTTACAATTTAGGGAAAAACATCTCCAAATATTTATTTTTCTCCCAATGTGCATAAAATGTGAAGATTTGACAATTGATAGAATTATCTGTCTTTCTCATAATCTCCCTACATGTTTTTCCCGTGAAATTAATTCCAAGTTTGTTTTCAAACTGGTATTGGTCTACATTTGTCTGTGTTGGCCCTGCTTTGTTGGAAAAATTTTTTTTTCCTATTTTATGTTTATTGCTTTTTGCTAACCTCCTACTAATCAATATTGCTAATTGAAAATAATAGTAAACTGAGGATTAAGATTAGTCATGAACAGATTGCATCTTGAGAATAGTATTATTATCATCTTTATTCTGGGTTGCCTATAATATTAGGTTGAATTATTTTCAGAAAGCATGTGTTTTCTTCATTTTAAAAATAGGCTTTTGGGGACTATTCTATTTTTTCACTCAGTTTTGAAGCCCTTATACAATTTTACAGGGGTTTTTTTTTCCTTCCTTTTGTTTTGCTTTTAGTTCGAAAGGAGAAATAATCACACCTTCCATTTTGAGGAAGTTTTAAGGTTTTATGAGGGACTAAGAGATGTGGGATTATTTATTTTCTTTGGCATGTTCAATCAGAACTGGTCGTTTCTCAGAATGAATTGGAGTTTTGAGTTATTTTTGTCTAAATCTTTTTATTAAAGTGTAATCGACATGCAATATTATATTCATTTCAGGTATACGACCTACAATTCAACATTTGTGTACCTTGCAAAATGGTCACCATAATAAGTCTAGTTACTGTCTGCCACCATACAGCATTATTGTCCATATAATATTATAGTCTATATTCTCCAAGCCGCACATTACATCCCCGTGACATCTTTATTTGATATCCAGATTATTTTACTTCTTGATCTTCTTCACCCATTTTGTCCATACCCCAAGCCCCTCCCTTTTGGCAACACCAATCTTTTCTCGGTACCTCTGAGTCTAGGTTTCGTTTGTTCTGTTTGTTTGCTTTGAGTTTTAGATTCTACATGTAAGTGAAATCATGTGGTATTTGTCTTTCTATGACTGACTCATACTACTTAGCATAACTCCCTCATGGTCTGTCCATGTTGTTGCAAATGGCAAGATTTCCTTCTTTTTTTATGGCTGAGTATTATTCTTCTGTGTGTGTGTGTGTGTGTGTGTGTGTGTGTGTGTGTGTGTGTGTGACATCTTCTTTATCCATTCATGCACTGATGGACACTTAAGTTGTTAGCATACGTTGGCTATTGTAAATAATGCTGCAGTGAACATACGGGTGTCTTTTTTGAATTAGCATTTCATCTTTTTCAGATAAATAGCCAGTTGTGGAATTGCTGGATCATATGGTCCTTCCTTTTTTAAATTTTTTGAGGAACCTCCATGCTATTTACTATAGTGGCTGCATCAGTTTGCATTCTCAACAACAGTGCATGAGAACTGCTTGTTCTCCACATCCTCGCCAACACTTGTTATTTCTTGTCATTTTGACAATAACCATTCTGACAAGTGTAAAGTGATAGCTTATTGTGGTTTTGATTTTCATTTCCTTGATGATTAGTGATGTTAAACATCTTTTCATGTACCTGTTGGCCGTCTGTATGTCTTCTTTGGAAAGATGTCCATTCAGATTTTATGCCCATGTTTCAATCAAATTATTTTTATTGTTGCTGCCACTGTTGTTGAGTTGTATGAGTTATTTATATATTTTGAATATTAGCCTGTTATCAGATATATGATTCCTAAATATCTTCTCCCTTTCGGTAGGTTGCCTTGTGGTTTTGTTAATTGTTTTCTTTGCTATACAGAAGCTTTTCAGTTTAATGTCCTATGTATTTATTTTTGTTTTGTTGCTTTTGCCTTAGAGTCAGATCCAAAAAAATATACACACAACTGATTTCAAAGAGCTTATGTTCTATATTTTCTTCCAGGATTTTTATGGATTCAGGTATCGCATTCAAGTCTTTAATCAATTTTGAGTTAATTTTTGT
Source organism: Panthera pardus (assembly GCF_024362965.1). Classification (NCBI taxonomy): domain Eukaryota; kingdom Metazoa; phylum Chordata; class Mammalia; order Carnivora; family Felidae; genus Panthera; species Panthera pardus. The sequence continues at coordinate 106,772,647 of NW_026526655.1, forward strand.
GTATGCTGTAAGATAGTGGTCCAGTTTCCTTCCTTTGCCTGTAGCTGTCCAGTTTTCCCAGCACCATTTATTGAAGACATCATCATTTCTCCATTGTATGTTTTTGCTCCTTTGTCATAAATTAAGACTCTCTATTTTGTTCCAATGATCTATGTGTCTGTTTTTATGCCAATGCCATATTGTATTTTGATTACTATAAGTTTGTAGCTATGGTTTGAAATCAGGAAACATGATGCCTACAGCTTTGGTCTTCTTTGTCAAGATTGTTTTGGCTATTTGGAGTCCTTCGTGGTTCCATATAAATTTTAGAATTCTTTCTTCTACTTATATGAAAAATGTCATTGGAGTTTTGATAGGGATGGTGTTGAATCTGTAGATTGCTTTGGGAAGGATGGACATTTTAACAATAGTTATTTTTCTAATCCATAGCATGAAGTATCTTTCCATTTATTTCTGCCCTCAAAATCTTTCACTGGGGTCTTATAGTTTTAAATGTACAAATCTTTAATCTCCTATGTTAAATTTTTTACTAGGTATTTTATTCTTTTGGATGCAATTGTAAATTGGAGTTGTTTTTTTTTTTTTATTTCTCTTTCTGATACTTTTACAGTGTGTAGAAACATGACAGATTTTTTCATATTGATTTTGTATTCTGTTACTTTACTGAATTCATTTTTAGTTCTAACAGGTATTTTTTTTTTGGTGGAGTCTTTAGGGTTTCTTATATATAGTATCAGATCATTTGCAAATAGTGACCATTTTGCTTCCACCTGTCCAACTTACACCTTTTATTTATTTTTCTTGTTTAATTGCTATGGCTACAATTTGCAATACTATGTTGAATAAAAGTGGGGGGAGTGGACATCCTTGTCTTATTCCTGACCTTAGAGGAAAAGGTTTCAGCTTTATACTGTTGAACATGGTATTACCTGTGGGTTTGTCACATACCTTGATTATGTCCAGGTACATTCCCACTATACCAGTTTTTTCAGAGTTTTTATCATAAGTTGATGTTGAATTTTATCAAATGCATTTTCTACATCTATTGAGATGATCATATGATTTCTGTCACTTTTGTTAATGTGGTATATTATATTGATTGACTTGTAGTTGTTGAATCTTGTATCCCTGTAATAAATCCAGCTTGATAATGGTGTATGATCCTTTTAATGTATTGTTAAATTTGGTTTGGTAACATTTTGTTGAAGATTTTTACATCTATGCTCATTGGGGATATTGGCCTATAATTTTCTTTTTTTTTTTTAATTTTTTAAGGTTTATATATTTTTGAGAGAGAGAGAGAGAAGAGAGAGACAGAATATGAGCAGGGAAGGGGCAGAGAGAGAGGGAGACACAGAATCCAAAGTAGTCTCCAGGCTCCAAGCTGTCAGCACAGAGCCCAATGCAGGGCTCAAACCCACGAACTGAGAGATTGTCACCTGAGCTGAAGTCGGGCATTCAACCGACTGAGCCACCCAGGCGCCCCAGCCTACAATTTTCTTTTTTGTGTTGTCCTTGGCCAGTTTGGGTATAAGAGTAATGCTGGTTTCTTAAAATAAGTTTGGAAGCATTCCTTCCTATTTATATTTTTGGAAATTTGAGAGTAGGTATTAAATCTTTGAATGTTTGTTTGGTACAATTAACCAATGAAGCCATCTAGTTTGTTGGGAAATTTTTGATTACTGATTCAATCTCCATAATAGTAATTGGTCTATTCCGATTTTCTATTTCTCCATAATTCAGTCTTGGAAGATTCTAAGTTTCTTGGAATTTATCCATATCTACTAGGTTGTCCAGTTTGTTGGCATGTAATTGTTCATAGTAGTCTTTTGCAATCCCTTTTATTTCTGTGGCATGAGTTGTAACTTCTCTTTCATTTCCGATTTTATTTGACCCCTCCCCCCTTTTTGGTGCTGAATGTAGCTAAAGTTTTGTCAATTTCAGTTACCTTTTAATTTCATTGATCTTTTCTATTGGTATGTTTGTTTATTTGTTTGTTTGTTTTTCATTTTTCTTTCACTTATTTCCACTCTGATCTTTATTATGTCCCTCTTTCTACTAATTTTGGGCTTTGTTTCTTCTTCTTTTTTTCTAGTTTCCTTTAGGTACAAAGTTAGGTACAAAGTTTATACCTTTAGGTACAAAGTTAGGTACAGAGTTCATTTGAGATGTCTTTGTTTCTTGAGGTAGGTCTGTCTTGCTATGAACTTCCCTCTTAGAATTGCTGTTGCCTCATCCCATATATTTTGGTATGTCATATTCCTGTTTTCATTTGCCTCCAAGTAGTTTCTTTATTTCTCTTTTGATTTCCTCTATGATCCAGTAGTCGTTCACTAGCATGTTGTTTAACCTCCATGTATTTATAGTTTTTTCCAGTTTTTTTTTCTTATAATTGATTCTTAGTTTCATACCCTTGTAGTCAGAAAACATGTTTGATATGATTTCAATTTTATTGAATTTACTGAGATTTGTTTTGAGGCCTAAAATGTGACATACCCTGCAGAGTGTTCCATGAGCATTTAAGAAGAATGTGTATCCTGCTGCATTTTGACTAGAATGTTCTATCTCTACCTGTTAAGTTAATTTGGTTTAATGTGCCAGTTAAGGCTGATGTTTCCTTATGGATTTTCTGTCCGGATACTCTATCCATTGATTTAAGTGAAGTGTTAAAGTCCCCTACTGTTATTGTACTGTTGTCAATTTCTCCTTTTTAAGCCTATTAATATTTGCTTTGTATATTTTGGTGCTCCTATGCATGCTGCATAGATATTTATATTACATTTCTTCATTTGATCCTTTTATGTACTGCCCCTCTTTTTTCTTTTATCACAGTCTTTGTTTTAAAGTCTGTTTTGCCTGATTGAGTGTAGCTATACCAGCTTTCTTTTGCTTTCCACTTGCATGGAATATTTTTTTGGGTTTTTTTCATCCCTTAACTTTCGGTCAGTATTGTTTTGCCTCTGAAGTAAGTCTCTTATAAACAGTGTATAGAGGCATGAGGCTCACAGAGACCAATCCAAGCTCACATAATCAGGCAATGACAGTGCCAAAATATTAAATATTAAGATTTATTTCTAAATATAGGTTATTGCAAAACTATACTTTCTATTTCTCCTTTACTATACTTGATTATTTTTTAAGCTTCACAAAATTGATTTACTCTTCTCACTTTCAATGTGAGTTTTAATGGACCCACTGTGTACAAATAATGTTAAGTCCTATTGCTTAATTCACATGTTGCTCAAGTATGGGTAAGAAGGCAACAATAATATCAAACTGTGTTTGCATAGGGTAGAGATGTTGCTCAAACTCTCCAAAACTATATCGGCCTTCAAGAATGTCCATCAGAGACTCAGTATTTTACCAAATAATTTACAGACATAGGCAAAATCTGACTTGTGGATAATATTCATTAGTATTTCCACCAAATTATGCTGCTGGATGAATAGATTACTTTAAGGATTTTTATTTGTTCATTTTACTTTTTATTTTAAATTTAAACTTAGAAGTAAGATTATAGATCCACTAAAATTAAGCCTGGTACACAAGATGAGTGCAATGGGAAAACAAGAGATTTTTACAAAACTCTCCAAATTGTTTTATTCAACTTTTCATAAAAAGTCAACACCTAAAAACATCAATATCAAATACTGAATTAATTAAGTATGGTGTATAATGGAAGTAAAGAATCTCTTGAAGGAGACTTTCACATGGTCTTTTGAAGATCTTCGATTTTCAGATGATACAGAGTTTGTAATGCTTTTAAAATTGAGTTAGCCAACAATGCAACTTAGTACATGCCATGGATAGCATATCAATTTACCAGTACTTGAGACTTATTTTATTTTACAAAGTTCATTTCGGAATGGGGAGCCTGAAAATTTGTCTGTCTACACAATGTACACTATCAAATATTCATGCCCTAAGAATTCAATTTGAAGACTTTCTGACCTGGTACTGAATGGAATGTTCATGAATGAGGCCACCAAGCAGCCGCTTAGAGATGAATCATGATTTATGAACAAGCCAGAGTTTCCCACTACATTAAATAATCAGGTGTGAAGGTCTCAGGGACAAACATAGCAACAATTTTAGAATCTTAGCAGATTTAAAATCTCTTCCTGGTTGGCTCATAGACAGGCCAAAGAAATGTAAATATTAAGTTTCCTAACTCTGAGCAGCAACATTAGCCTAAGATTGGTAAAATGGATAAATATATTTGGAACAAAGGGACCTCTAATTAAATCCACACAGACCAGAATCCTGTTACCACCAGTCATTTTGAAAGATAGGTCTGTAGAAACACTCACTTTTTAAAATAGATACAGAAATTGTTGCTTCAGCTCTGGGTCCCTCTTGTATGTGTTCAAACCCTTAATAAATCTATCTGCGTTTCCCACGTACAGCATGCAAGTGTTCTAAATATGCATCCCCCCTCTACATGCATTGACATTTTCCTTTATTTTCTGATGTTTATCACTCTGAAATTTCAAAGACAGCTACTGTGCTTGTGTTTTAATACATGGTGTCCTCTTTTTAAATCACTATCCACATGGCTCATGATTGTGAACAAGTCAATTAGGATTGTCTCCTCTTCTCACCTAAGACAGTTTTTCAATGTATTATAAAATTTCAGGCAAAATTTTACTTGTCTTGTCCTTGAGCTTTCTTTGCCCCTCCCCTCCCCCACATTTCTGGGTAGATCAGCAATGTCAAGTATATTAGGAATGGACACAAAAGCTTTATAGGAAGATTCCAAAGTATGATCTGTTTTATTTCCTTTCTAATGGCAAGTGTCATACCCATTCTGGCTACAGCAGCATATCAGGGTAACAGTTCCAGTCAATGGACTCGCAAGTATTTAATAATTATTAGTACATTAGTACAGAGCAACAAGCGACTGCTAAGATCTTCAAGTTTAAGTTGGGCTCTGCCAGTGCATCTTGAAAGGACATTTCACTCATCTCAAAGTTAATTTCCATTGTCATAGCCCCCAGATTCCATCACCCTTTATCACATCATCCTTTATCACATGTAAAAAATGATATATATCACAAATCTGTTACCCTTTTATATCCAAGAACTTCAGTACCAGAAACCCACAGTCTATAAAAGACAAAGAAAAATCTACCTGAAGTCCCCAAAGTTATCTTACACCTGACCTGCAGGCCCCCCACTCAACCATGTTTAGTTTATAAATAAAGTATCTTTTATTGAGACATATTGAATACATTATTTGCTTTTCCTGACCACTTTTACACATATATGAAAGTGTGCATACAAACTCTTTCTGTAATTCAATTCTAAATCCCTCCTACTTAGAGATTTTAATGTCACCTAAAAACTTCAATAAGTTTTTCACTTACCCTACTGTGCTTTATTTATGAAGATGACAGAAAGTAAGAACTAGAAGCAATCTATAAGAATCCTGGAATTTCCAAATTTCCCTTTCTTCTAATTATTTGCCATTTTTTCCCTAAGTTTACTCCTCCCATTATCAATGTTAAAGCTATATTCATCTCTGTAGGTAAAAGTTATTCTACTTGTCTTTTCCAAAGATAATCTAATGAGGCCCCCTCAGGTACTAGTTTTAGACAAGTATCTGTTATTGCTGGATTCGTCAACATTGACCACGAGGATATTAATGGTCTGTTTTACCTACATGTTCTCTTACTTGTCTCTAATCTCCATTTAATTAGGCATTCACAATCAGCCTCTGCTTAATGTAGATCATGCATTTTAAGATGGTATCATTCTAATCATTCCTCTTGCCATAACATAGGAAGGTTTATTCATGGGGGATGTAAGGGCCACAGTGATATGGACCACTGGGGGAAGACAAGAAGCTTAAAGAATTGAAGTCATTACTAAAGCAAGGAATTTTGCAGGGCTGGCACCTAAAAATGAAATAATCACAGGTTAGAATACATCCAAATGGTTGTAGTGAATTGGGTTGATTCCTTTGGGGTCTATATTCCAGGAAGCCCAATGCAATGAAGGAGCTATTCTATCTGGCACTCAATATGAGTAGTCCCTCCGCTAAGATTACCAAATATATTATCTAATACTTTCTAAATAATGTTAATGAATTTCTATTTTACAGGGGAAAAACGAAGTTTAGAAGGGCCAAGGAACCTAGTCCATATCACAGAAGTAACAAAGTGATGAACCAAGATACAAACCCAATTCTATGTGTCCATAAAGCCTAAGCACCTGAATCGCTGGATAACACCTTACTCAGTAGTTGATGGCATAAGAATTAAGAGCCAGTATTCTCAAAGGGCTGATGTAAACTGGGCAAGGATCAGGACACATTCTGGTCCAATGGCGAAGTAGCCCACTAGGCTAAACCAAAGTGGAAAATTCAAGTCCTATCTGGGCTAAAGCAGCATGGCGAACCTTGTGGGAAAGCTTGGTGGGTATGGTGATGTCCAGGATGTAGCCCTAGCACATTACATCTTTGTCAACTAGTTTCAGATTCTTCCTACTGGTGGCTCTGAAGTCAGTGGTGTGCTCATAATTGTTTCAGAAAGAGGTTAGAACTAGCTCACTGACCCAAGCCTTCTGTTGATGTTTCTATAAAACAGATCATCAGAACAAGAGCTGGGAGAGACTGATGTATACAAAGCCAAAATCTGTCTCCCTCGAGTGTTTACACATTGAACCTCAGTTGTTTGCTCATGCAATGTGGGCATGAAAATGTCTACCTCCTCCTCTACAGAATGGTTTCTCAAATCTTTTATTTTTAAAAAATGTTTTAAGTTTATTCTGAGAAAGACAGAGACAGCACAAGTGTGGGAGGGACAGAAAGAGAAAGGGAGAGATAGAATCTCAAGCAGGCTCCACACTGCCAGAGCAGAGCCCTACATGGGGCTCGAACTCATAAAACCATGAGATCATAACCTGAGCCAAACCCAAGAGTCAGACGCTTAATTGATTGAACCACCCAGGCAGCCCTCAAATATTTTAACGACAACTAGACTCTTTGATTCCTTTCTGTCATGGATGCAATTTTCATTCCAGTAGGCCTGCTCAGTGATGGCCAATAATCACGTGACAGATTCCAGCTGTCTCATTAGCTCATCATTACCCACTGAAACTACTGTAAATTATTGATATTCAGGTTACAGTTTTCTTTTCTGAATATCATGTTGCCTCTTCCCAATATGTCAGGCATTTAGTTCTATATTGAAGAATCCTTTGGCCTGTATGATAAAGTGGTCTATGATTTCTTGTAGCTTTATGGTATCTGTCTTAATATAAAGCACTTGCATATGTTAGCCAACACGTTTCTCACACAGAGGTCAATAGAAACAATGGATTATACATTTAGGTCATCAGTTCCCTGATTTCATCCTTGAGTGACTTCCAAACTCTCTGGAAGATGGCTGTCTGATCTTCATGATTCATGCACATTTATTTTGCCAATTTGGTCTAGAATATCTTGAGTATTGATCAACTGTTTGATATAGTATTTTAAGCCTACCAATTTCAGAAAACAATTTGTGAGAATCTCATTACCATCCACATATATCTTTTAAATTCTCATTATACACCAGACAGTATGCTAGGTGTTGGGCATAAAAAGGGGTGTTCAGGTCTGATTAATCCCTTCCCTGAATGTGCAGAGCCATCAAGGGGAAGTAAATGACACTGCAACAGAGCATGTGTGTTTAAGTGGCACCGATGGCCGTCCAGGAGCAAGAAACTTCAAAAAGGTGTTCTGGTCAGTAGGGAGCGCAAGGGACATAGTTGAGTCGAAAGGGCAGGGGCTGTGTTCAAGCTACTCTGGCTTCCCAGCAACTACAGAATGCTGTGTGCCTAATACTAAGTCAACAACTGTAAGAAGGGAGGAAGAGGAAGTTGTATGAAGGGAGGAACACTCACAGGGGGATAAGTGCTAGAAGCACAGTCTTAAAAGAAGTGGTATAAGATGCATCTGAGGTACGCAGAATTAATCAATTTAGATAGAATATTTCTCTGGTCAATTCTACGAGATAAACCTGGCAAGCAAAGCTAGCTCGATATTATGGGCTCCTAGTACACACATACTTTCTTGAGCTACAGACCAAGAACATAAGTCATCATGTGTTTATAACTTTGTTTTGATTTTTTGGTTGTTGTTAAATAATAAACACATATCATAAAATGCTATCAAATATATTTTTCAAGGTTTTGTTAATAGTTCTCTCCTTGGCTCTTTCTCATACATATATACATATAAGCTTTTAATGTATTTATTTTACAGTTGGCCATTAATAAAACTTCAGTATTACGCTAAGCAAAGGAAGTCAGGCAGAGAAAGACAAATATTGTAGGATTTCACTCCTAGGTGGAATTTAAGAAACACAACACTAAGGAGGGCACTAAGGAGGGCACTTGTTGGGATGAGCACTGGTTGTTCTATGTAAGTGATGAATCACTGGGTTCTACTCCAGGAACCAACAGTACACTGTATGTTAACTAACTTGAACTTAAATAAATAAATTTTTAAAAATTCAGTTAAGAAGTTAGCATGTTTAGAATTCTGCATCTGATTGAATAAAGGCCATCAGTGCAAAAGCCAGATATCACCACATAGCAGGCCAACAGAAGCAAAGAATGAAGGGAAATGCAGAGGCTTTTGATTACAGTAGAGTCTAGTTGCACCATCGCTTGCTTGTATGACTTTGGAAATGTCACTTCATCTTTTTGTAGTGATTCTCCCCATCCATGGTAGGCATATATCTAGAAACTTCCAGGCCCTTTGCATCTATTCCTCTACACTTCCCTGCTTGGACTCTTTGTGTTAATGGGCTTCCCTGTGGGTTGCAATGAGAAAGACATGGCAATCAAGTCTGAGTTTCAGTAGGGATCCGGCTCAGAATTGACAAGGTCCTCAAAGCTTGATATTCCCTGTGAATCATCCCCATGGTTTTATCCTGAGCACTTTCCACTGACCTTGGATTCTCTTATCACTAGATGAGGCTCTGCAGAAAAGGGAAGAAACAAGCGGCCAATCAGCATTGTGAAAGCAACAGCTGGGCTTTACCTCAGAATCAGCAGGCTTCCCTCCAGCCCTCTGGCTCTACATGTAGCCCTTGGAAGTTCCTCGTTGATGCCCATCTGTTTTCCCTTCTTAGTGTTAGGATTGGCTGAGATGTTTCAGAGAACTTCCCAACATGGGGTCTAGCCTCTTTAAGGAGTAAATACTTTCACACATTTACACATGTGGCATTTAAACACGTCACATGGACACGGAGTCAACACACAGTCTTCAGGATTAATATTCATGTGGACACTTGCTAGGGGAGAGCAGATGTTTGCGATCTCCTACAAACTGGTTGCATTTGTAGTGGGATAGGATCCAGCAGCTGATAATCAAAGGAAGGAGGAGGCTCTGGTTAAAATTAATTCTTCTAAATCCACTGCTTTTAAATTAATCTTATTGTTTAAGTCCTCAGTTCACAGGAAGCTTGACTTTAATTGTATTTCTGATATATATAAACCAGTTAGGTTTTGGAGACATCCACCTTAGATTTGGAGAAATTGGAGTTAATATCCCAACTTTAACGTATAGCAAAGCATTAGATTTTTTATGTGAACATATTTCATTATTTTAGTGAAGTATAATGACCAAGAGGAAGAAATCCTATTAAGTACCTTTTGTTTATTTAGTCCTTTTTAAAAAATGTTTATTTATATATTTTTTGAGAGATGGGGAGAGAGAGAGAGAGAGAGAGAGAGAGAGAGAGAATGAGAATCCCAAGAGGGTTCCATGCTATCCTTGCAGAGCCCAATGAGGGATTTGATCTCACAAACCATGAGATCATGACCTAAGCTGGAATCAGGAGTCAGATGCTGAACCAACTGAGCCACCCAAGCACCGGCCATGTAGTCTTTAACTATCATGATTTTTTTCCTTTCCTTCCCTTAGATTATACCCACCTTTGAAGTCTGACAGCTAGAAATTCCATGACTTTGATAAATGCTTTAGTACGTACGAGGCTCAGTGTCCTCCTCTGCAAAATGGGTATATAAATGTGCTTACTTAATGTGGTCTGTGAAGGAGAGATTCTCCAAAAAAAAAAATGTGCCTCAAAATGTGCCACATTGCTTATGACACAGATTGCTGGGCCCCACCTGCAGAGTTTCTAATTCAGTAAATCTGGGACGGAGCTGAGAGTTGCATTTGTAACAAAAATCCCAAGTAATGCAGGTGCTGTTGGGTAGGGGCCTCGCTTTGAGAAACACTCGCTTTGAGAAACTGTCAATGGGTTAACATGTGTAAACTTTACACAGTGTGAAATAAATAAAGGATAGATACAATTGCTATCACTATTGAAGGTAGGTGTGTGTGATGCACCTGGGCACCTGGTGCAGATACCCAGAGGAAACTAGCTTTCAGTTTTCATTCTTTTGAGCTTTGTATGCAAATGGGAAGCAATCTTAGTAAGTCAGCTTTTTTTTTTTTTTTCCAATAAACTAAATACTCAGTGGAGAAGGTAAGATCGCCTTGTGGTTGCGGGCAAAGATAGGTACCCACCCAGGCTCATTAAAAACAATTAGCTGAGAGTCCTGGTAGCAGACAGAAGAGGAGAGGAGGAACCTGGGGGAGTTACTGACGCCTAAAGAAGAGGGCTCTGGTCCAAAGTCTGAAGCCCCGAGTGCCTACTTGGCTATAGTCAGATGGAAGGATTCCAGGCCTGGCAGGGACCTCCAGCAGGCTAAGAGACTCTCAAGTGTTCTTTAAAAAGTCCAAAAGAAAGCAAGCTTCATTAAGTTTATGATTACAATGATAGCAGGTGATAGTAAAGAGAAAAAAAGCATAATACAGTCAGCACAAGTTTCAGTTCCTGTTAAGTATAATTTCTGGTTGAGTTTGCCTTCCTTTAATAGGAAAAAAGGAGAGAAAACAAGTGAAATATGAGTGTGAGCGGGAGTAAAACTTGTGTTTCGAGTCCCTGATCGATTGCAACTGTTCGTGGTGGGGGGGACCCCCCTTCCCACTGCTGGGTCACCAAAGGCATCGCTGTGGCTGTAGTGGCCATCTGGATTAGAGAAGGAGCTGAATGGTATCACTAAATTTGTCTAGACTCTAGATTTACAAGTAATTTTCCAATTTAGGGGCTCAAGAATTATTTGGAAATTAATTCACAAGTCTGTATAAAAAAAGAGCAATGTTTTCCTTTTTTTTTTTTTTTTGTCTTGTTTTGTTTTTAAGTATTAGAAGTACAGAGAGGGTGTCCATAAAAATCAGGCTTGAATTATTGTGGCCCAAATATCCTAGGTGCTCTGTTGTGTGGGAAAGGAGATGTACTTGGAAAAAAAAAAAAAATCCGTACCAAAGAATCATGGGCCTCTAACATCCTGTCTTATCTGATTGTAATTTAGGATATCAAGCATCTGTTAGGCACATTCTGCATGCAGTAAATTAAGGAGACTTAAAGAGTAGGAGATAGAAATCCCTAATCAAAGGTGAGATAAATGCACAGAAAGGTACACAATAGAAGGGTGTGCACAGATTGGCATGGACATGAGAGCATGAAGTTTCTGACTTGTCAGTAGGATAAGTGCTGTGAATTTTGATCTTGCAATGGCTCTTCCACAGTGGTGAACTATCTGTCCCTGTTTATGACACACTGCAATTATCTGCAGCCCAAGTCCCACTAATGGACTGTGAAACAAAGTGGAAGCAACCGATAAGGGCCGAGCAGATAGGCAAGAACAGGTCAGTGCTCTGTTCTAAACAAGGCAGCTGCCGGTGTGGGAGCTTCTGTGAAAGGGAAGGAGTCTGAGCCAGGCGAGAACAGGGGGAGTGCTGTGTAGGCAGAGAGGTCCCAGGTATACCTGCTGCATTTACCCTGAGGGGCGGGTCCTTTCTGAAGTTTCTAGTCCACACGCCCCGCCCCCCTCCCACCCCTCCCCGTGCCCCGCACTTTTCCCCACCCATCACCAATTTCTGTGAGGCATCATGCTGTGTTTCAGACACTGCGTTTACATGTGTGTTACAGGCATGTGACAATTTAGGAGTGTATGTGCGCACACAGAGGCGGCGCCAAGCCATCGCTTGGGAGGGGCGTCCTGAGTCACCCGCAGAAACAGGTAATTTGAGGGAAGATCCTGTGCTTGCTGGCCATGCTCTGCTTGGACCCCCTCCCTCCATCCCCACCCCATGAAGCCAGCTGCCCCCCTCCCCCCGCCCCCACCACTCATGTCCACCAATGAATAGCTGCTATTGCTGGGGGAGGTGGTGTGTGTACCTCCCTGCAGGAGGTCACAGGTGATGCCCAGGGCCTGTCTCTGAGACATCTCTGGGAGAGAAGGCTGCTCTGGACGCCCCGGTTTCTGTTTCCTCGAACCTGTTCTACTGGGTCCTCGACACACCCTTCCCTCATTCCACGCTATGTGCTGGACTTCTCTTTTTGACATGGATTTGTCACTCGGTGAATAATTTCTGAAACAAATGACACCTCGATAAATGGCCTTGTGAGTGTTGTGCAGGGGCAAGCTAAGTCATCATGTAAGAAAATGCAAAATCTTTCTTCTTATGACCTCGTAAACACGTTTCCGAAATAACTACAGGGGCGCCTGGGTGGCTCAGTCGGTTGAGCGTCTGACTTCTGCTCAGGTCATGATCTCACAGTTTCTGGGTTTGGGCCCCACGTGCTGAGAGCTCAGAGCCTGGAGGCTGCTTCAGATTCTGTGTCTCCCTCTCTCTGTCACCTCCCCCTGCTTGCTCTCTCTCTCTCTCTCTCTCAAAACTAAATAAACATTAAAAAAAATATTTAAAAAAATGAAAATAGCTACACAGTTACAAAAACTTTCCAGGTCTTTAAGTGTGCAAAATCAGTAAGAATGCTTTGTAAGCTTTCCACCCCCACCCCCTGAAACTTGAAAACTTACAGATGATGTTATTTACATGTAGAGATATGAATGAAACTGCTGTTTTATGAGTGTGTTGCTATTATTTTAGCTAGAGTTGATAAATTGCATTGATATATATGTGTATGTTTATATGCATACATATTAATATTTAAAGATATATTGCACATATATATTTGTAGATTTAAATCATATGAATATATTTGTAGATTAAATATGTGTGTGTACATTTATCTTTAAATAAACTTAGATAAATATATGTGTTGTATATACATCTGTATATGTATGTTACATATTATATATATAAAAATATATATATATATATCTTTAAATATTAGCATGTATCACCTTGATTTCTCCATAATTATAAATTCTGGAGACTTTATGATTCTTCCAGATCTTTTACCTTTATGCCAGTTATTAGAAGATTTAGATGATTTTGCTTTATTTACTTTGTATTAAAACCTTTATGTTGGAATTAGATGTCGCAACAATAGCAACGTATGAATTATGCCAAGTTACTGTAAAGTTTCATTGCTAATTGCCCAAGTCTTATTAAACTGCAAAAAAATGGAGACATAGTACTTTAGTGATACGATGACCAAGCTGGACTCTACGTTTTGTCATAGAAGTTGCTATTAAATGAGAGGCACTATTAGATGGGATTGCAGATACAGATGCAGATATAATGATACAATATTTTTGGCCTGAAACCATCTTTTAAGCATATTAGAAACAATGGCACTAGCAACACATACAGAATGTTTACTGTGAGCCACACTCGTGCTGACAACTTTTTATAAACACTGCAAAGGAAAGATTATCCCTACTTAAAGATGAGACCATAGGGCTCATGAAGTTTATCATCAACCCAGCCTAATGTGTGTAGCAAAGCTGAGACTTGAAAAAGGGGCATCTGTGCTCAAGGCTCATGTCCTTCCCTTCACATGACTCATTCATAACCAACAAAAGTACTACCTGCTTGTAACACAGACATGCCAGCTGCCTTAATTTAGAAAAGCAGCCAGCACTAATAATTCTTTGAAATAATCATAATTTCTGTGTTTTCTCTACTCGGAATGACCCCCCGTTGAACGTGTTGCTCTATTGTTCAATGACTTATGTGATTTTTTTTATTTAAACCTGAAACCAAAAACATAAATTACTGTGTTTTGCAAATAATTGGGCACCACTTATCAGAGTTCCTACAGACTGGATATTAATAAAGAGAGTGCACTCTGAATTAATTGTCTTCCACTTGGAACTACATTTGCTTATCCAACACTAGTTACAATGCTGTCAGTAATCGAGACCGTACTCCATGGATTCAGCTAAGATGGTGATGGCAGCCAGCAGGTGGATTTTTATTTTATTTTATTTATTTTTAAAGTTGTAGTATAGTTGACACCCAATGTCACATGAGTCTCGTGTGTACGACATAGCGATTTGACATCTCTATATGTTATGCTGTGCTCACCACACATGTAGCCACCATCTGTCAGGGAAGGTGGATTTTTGATTCAAATTGGATCTGGATTATACTGTTTCATTTGAGTCTCTTTTGAGAGTACTTAAAAAAAATTCTCTTCCACGAACAGATTTGGAACACGAACTTTGGATTTAGGCAAATCTGAGTAGGAATGCCTGCTACTTACTAACGTTGTCAATCCTGGGCAGCATTTTACGTCTCTGAGCCTTAAAGTTCGCATCTTTATAAGTTTATAAAACCTGCCTCTGAGTGGTGCAAGAACTCATTGAGTTATCAATCCGTGCAGATCCCCAGTGTCTCTGACATCTAAGAAGCAGTCAAATTAGCCATCTTTGAGTCCTTATTTGAAACGACTTTGGTTGTTTACCAAGACTGTGTCAGCCTTCCAAAAGGCACGTATTTTTCTTCAAATGTACGGTGATAAATGCAGACAAAATAGCCCTGTTTGTGTTCCCAGTATATTTTCTAGGCCACTGGCATTTTCCAATCCCTAAGGCCACCCACAACATGCTAGGGGCCAAGAGAGGCACCTTGGAGGCTCTGAACAGTTGAGCGTTTCCCCTGTCGGCGGCTGTGCCTCTCAGCCTGGTCCCAGGGTGGGTGAAGCATCTGCCATTCTTGTGCACAGACACAGGTTACTAAGTCAGGACAGAAGGTGTAAGTGGGTCTAGAAACACGGTAACCCACCTGGAGGGCCAGGGATTTAACACTGAGCAGATTTTTAGTCACTGACATTTTGTTCCATTCGGTTCCCAGGAAAATCATTTTGGCATCATTTCAAAATAAAAACTGGGCCTTGGCTGAGGATGGCGTCTTATGATAGGCATCTTGCTGAAGGCCCAGAATCTCCAGAGCCATTCATCAACATCCAGTCCCGCAGTGCTACGTAATAACAGAGCATTGTTTGTTCATTTCAGAATGGGCTGGCTAGCCAGTCAAAACGAGTCAGTCAGAATGCTTGACTTCCAGAAGCACAAGCTTGCTTTGCAATTTGTTCTACTACTGACATAGACTCCTTAACCTTCCCCCACTAAATAAAAATATTGTCTAACATGGGGCAAGTGGGTGGCTCAGTTGGTTAAGCAGCTGACTTCGGCTCAGGTCATGAGCTCGTGGTCTGTGAGTTGAAGCTCTGTGTCTGGCTCTGTGCTGACAGCTCAGAGCCTGGAGCCTGCTTGGGATTCTGTGCGTCCATCTCTCTGCCCCTCCTCTTGCTCGCCTCTCTCTCTCTCTCTCTCTCTCAAAAGTAAATAAACATTTAAAAAATTTAAAAAATATTGTCTAACAAAGATTTCCATGGGAGCAAACATGTTACCCAAAGTCTCAAGTAGCAGCAAGTTCTGGACAAAGATGTAGACAAAGATCAGATCTAAAGAAAGGAGGGAGGGAGACATTGTGGGAAGTAACAGATTCTGGACAGGGTATAGGAATAGGGGCTCAAGAAAGATCTGGATGGTGTTGAAGGTACCAAATTCAGAACCATCTCTATCCGGTGAGACTTAAAGAAACTTTCAAAAGCGGTACCAAGTAGAACAAACACAGGGTTTGGAATTAAGGAATCTATGCCTCCATGCTGTCCCTGTCCCTAATTGCCATAGGCATCTTCAGGGTCACTTAACTTCTCTGGTCCCCCAAGAGTGTATCTTATTCTAATGCATGTACCTTGTCTGGGCACTCAATAGGTGTTCAGTAAATGCTGGCTGTAATTACTATGTCACTTTCAACAAGTATTAGCTGAGTATGTATTGTGATGAGTCACAGGACTGGATTTTGGGAAAAAAATACATATAATAACTGCCCAGAAAGTAAAGAAATGCCATCTGTTTGGCTGAAATGCAGGACTTGAGTTGGGCACATAGGAGAAAATCCCGGGCAGTATATTGATATACCTCCTGGATTTGTTCAGGTAAATTTCTTGTTTACACTTGCTCACACCCACGTTTTAATTGTGTCACCTTTCGCTCTCAAAACTGTTTTGGTTTAGATGCTAAATTATATGGGCAATGTGCTTCTAGGGCCCATTAATTCAGTGCAAGCAAATTATAATTAACACAGAAAAAAGAAGACTAAGGGAATGTGGTATCTTTTGATCAGGTGCGACCAGAGAATGGGTAGTGATATTAACTGATGTTGGATGATCCTTACGTCATGTTAATTCAGGAGATGGCCAGCAACATTTTCTTTAAGAGTTTAAAGTTAAAGCCTGATGAAAGAAATACCGTAGATAACATTTTCGTTGTAAGCCTCCAGTGGTCTTAAAGTTCAAGGTCTTTAAGAATCTATATGACATCAGTGTGAGCAATAATGCAGCACGTTTAGAAACCTAAACCTAATTTCTTTTTTTTTTTGAAACAAGAAAACATTATTTTATTTTATCTCAATTTTGATGTTTAGAAACCCTAATTTCTAAGGGGTTCCTGCAGGATGCCTGTGAGGGTAATCAAGGATGGGGCTTACCTAACTCAATTAAATTTTACTAAGGACAAAATCAGCTTATTTGGGAGAAAGATGTCTAGCAGAATGCATATCAGCCTGTAAGAGACCGATACATTTGATTTTAAAGCTTCAGAGGAATCAAGGAGTGCCTGGGTGGCTCAGTCAGTTAAGAGTCCAGCTCTTGATTTCAGACTCAGGTCATGATCTCACGGTTTGTGGGTTCGAGCCCTGCACTGGGCTTTGTGCTGACAGCATAGAGTCTGCTTGGGATTCTCTGTCTCCTTCTCTCTCTGCTCCTCCCTGCTCACACTCTCTCATTCACTCTCTCAAAAATAATAAAATGCAATCAACATTAAAACAAGTAGAAAAAAAATTAGTAATAAAATAAAGTTCAGAGGAATTAGGTCACTCTTCCATTCAGTGAAAGTGTATGTAGGGACTACAAGATTCAAGTATCTTCTTGCGGTCACTTTTTAACTTGCACACAGACTGGTAATGGGCTGAATGGCGCCACCCCAAATCCGCATCCACCTGGAACCTCAGAATGTGGTCTTCTTTGTAAATAAGGTCTTTGTGGATGTAAGTATTTATGGATCTTGAGGTGAGATCAGCCTGGAATTCGAGAGAGAACTGTAAATCCAATGACTGCTGTCCTTATAAAAAGAGGAGAGGACACCAGAAACACAGGGAAGGTCATATGAAGTTGAGGGTAGAGACTGGAGTCTTGCAGCTGCGAACCATGGAACACCAAGGATTGGCAGGACCTCCCCAGTAACAAGGAAGAGGCAAGAGAGGGATCTCCACTAGAGCTTTCAGGGAGAGCCCAGCCATGCTAACACTTTGATTTGGGGCTTCTGGCTTCCAGAACTATGAGATCGTGATTTGATTTTGTTTTAAGCCTCTCAGTTTGTGGGAATTTGTGTGGCAGCCCTGGAAAACTATTACGCTTCATGTATGAGATTGTGAAATGTGCTGTGACTCCACACATGTAACCCTGACCTTCTCTGCCCGAGCGTGGACCCTATGCAGAGCGGCCCTGACTCACCTGACTCACCGACAGCACCTTGCTGTTGCACAATGCTGCCACTGGTCCCAAACAGCCATACTGGCTGTGCTCTATAATCCTTTCTGTCTTGAAGCATTTACTCATAGGAGCACCATCAGCTGTAATTCTTCCTCAGTCTCCCCTCCCCATGTCCCTTCAACACATACACCTTCACTTCTGGAAATTGTCTCTCATCTTCTGAGATCCAGTGCGAATATAATCTCAGACCCATGATGACACTTCTCCTGATTCAGTCACTTCGAAGAGAAGTGATCCCTTTACACATCTGCGTTCCCTTCCCACTTTCTTGGCCCACGTCTTAGGATGTGTAGCAAGTCTTCTGTACATTGTGTTGTAATCCCTTCTGGTGTGGCTTCATGTGGGATAGTCTTGTCCAAGGAATGAAATGGCGTGAGTTTGAAAGACAGAGTCCTATCTGATTTGTATCTCCGTCTCTGGACTTTGCCTTGCACAAGTAAATGTTCAACAGCAACATGTTGACTATTCGCCCTGGCTGCCTCATTCCAGAGTGATAAAACTGAGATGTTCTCTAAAATTACTTTTCCATCACTATAAATTTGACTTGAAAGCCATGCAATTGATGCATTTGCAAGGGATTACCTTTTGCCCATAGCTCATTAAGCCTGCGCTCAGAGAAACAGCCATCCTCAAGACCCCAAGTGAAAAAGTGGCCCGTGCAAATAGCCTGGCATAAGGACACATACCCACAACATCACTGCTCATGCAGTGACTCTGCGTGGTGGCTACAGATCTGGGGTGTGGGCGATGGATGAGTTAACTTGGAAAAGGCACCCAGAATTTGTCAGGGGGGAATAAGAAGGCACAGCACCTCATTAGTTTGTTCCCAGCAAACAATTTTCAGGAATTAGCCACATAGTGATACTCCTAAAAGATGCTCTTTGTAAATGAACAGAACTGATATGACAGGCATTTCAAAAACAGTAATCGTTGGATTAATGACACTGCTGAAGAACGAGGGCTCATTATACCTAATTTGGGAGATTGCGAATATGTTGCATAGATGAGTTACGAGGTGGCATTTGGGCAAATCGGCTGGACAAATGTGATATGACATGATAGTGCCCCTTTCGATGTTTTAGAGATACATCCAAAGGGGCACACTTTTATTTGAAGAATATAGAATAATATTGCCTATTTAAGTGTATGAGTTCAAACTGAGTTTGTAAGAAATTGGCCCTATGATGGATATACAATATTCCAGGAATATGTGATCACACTTAAAGGGACTCCACCAGATAAAAAGTCACATGTGGCAAAGAGGATTTCATGGCGGTTGCCTTCTGAGACTCACATATCTTCCTATAATAATGCAATTATTCATCAGTGGCCATTTGACATTAAACAATGTAAAGTGAGGTTTTTTTTCGGTTTTTATTTAAATTCCAGTTAGTTAACATACAGGGCAATATCAGTTTCAGATGTACAATTTAGTGATTCCTCACTTCCGTACATCACTTGTGCCCATCACAACAAGTGCGCTCCTTCATCCCTATCACCTGTTTCACCCATACCCACTCCCACATCCCCTCTGGTAACCATCAGTTTTTTCTCCATAGTTAAAGTCGATTTCTTGGTCTGTCTCTCTCTGTTTCTTTTTTTTTTTTCCCTTTCTCATCTGTTTTGTTTCCTAAGTTCCCCATCTGAGTGAAATCATATGGTATTTGTCTGATGGACTTAGTTTTCTTAGCCTCATACTCTCTAGCCCCATCCATGTCATTGCAAACGGCAAGATTCCATTCTTTGTTTGTTGTTGAGTAATATTCCATTATATGTATATATACCACATCTTCTTTATCCATCCATCAGGCGACAGATACTTGGGCTGTTTTCATAGTTTGGCTATTGTAGGTAATGCTGCCATAAACATCAGGATGCTTGTAACCTTGTGGACTAGTATTTTTTGTATCTTTGGCTAAAAACCTAGTAGTGCAATCACCAAATCATAGGGTAGTTCTATTTGTAACCTTTGGAAACCCCCCATACTGTTTTCCACAGTGGCTACAATGTAAAGTGATTTTAAATACATGTATCAATAGCCAGTAATACTTCCAACAAGCATAGCTTCATATGCTCCATAATACAAAACAGGTTGGATGAGACAGGTAGATTCTTAAGAGTTTAAAAGGAAATGTTCATTCATCCATGAATAGAGAAAGAGCTACATGCTGAAATTAAAACACCACGCAATGAAAAACAGAATCTCTTGCCTGCAGATCTGACTCCAGGTAAATGTAATAGATATCATACATGCTTGTACACACACACACACACACACACACACACACAGAAAAATGAATACAATGTTCACATCTTAAATAATGTTGACCAGTTACAAGGTTTACTGAAGAATTATTCCCTTCCATTGTCATTTTACAATAGCTTAAGAGACATAGTCTTATTTTTTATTTACATTTTCTGTGGGAATGCATCCCTTATTTTATTTATCATTTAGTTTAGTATAATTTATATAAAAAGATATTTTAAAATAAAACTAGAATGGTCAAGGGACTCAATGTATCAGAAATTCCATTATGGCAACTTAAATTTTTTTAATGCTTATTTATTTATTTATTTTTGAGAGAGATTGAGAGAGAGAGAGAGAGAGAGAGAGAGAGAGAGAGAGAGAGAGAATGTGTGGGGGAGGGGCAGAGAGACAGAAAAACAGAATCTGAAGCAGGCTCTGGGCTCTGAGCTGTCAGCACAGAGCCAGACGTGGGCCCCAAACTCGTGAACTGAGAGATCATGACCTGAGCTGAAGTCAGACACGCAACATACTGAGCCGCTCAGGTGCCCCCCATTAGGTCAACTGAAACCCAGAAATAGCCGTTCTGATGATGATACACATTGATGCAAAGATTCACAGTGGCCATGTTCATTAGATAATTCAGTTAATCTAGTAACTGGAGAGGTAGTGAGCTTCCTGTGTTGGGGCTTATTTAAATACAGAGATCTCTAAAATACAGATATCCCCCCAGCAGAATCAATCACATCCATATTTCCCTGCTACTGCCTCTTAACAAGGACAGACATATCACAAACCATTCTTTTTTTTTTTAATTTTTTTAACATTTTTTCATTTTTGAGAGACAGAGCATGAGCGGGGAAGGGGCAAAGAGAGAGGGAGACACAGAATCCGAAGCAGGCTCCAGGCTCTGAGCTGTCAGCACAGAGTCTGACGTGAGGCTCGAACTCAGGAACTGGGAGATCGTGACCTGAGCCGAAGTCAGAGGCTTAACCGACTGAGCCACCCAGGCGCCCCTCACACACTATTCTAATAACTGTTTTGTTTGTCTCTCTCCCCAGAAGAGAGTGAGCTTTGAGAGGCTGAGACCTCTTACCTATACCTTACCTATAGGTAAGAATAGCAGTAAAGGGTGATGGCAATGATAATAGTAGCAAGTAAGAACAGCAGCAGCCATAGGTTCCTCATTTCCCCACTTCCCCTGCCCCTCCTGCCCCGGGCACACATCTGCCCCTTGCTTTCTGAGCTTGCAGTGTCCAGATCTGTGGCAATGTGGCTTTCTTCCCAAGACACGCTCCACCTGCCTACTGCCTGCCGCAGTGTTTGCCTTGTAACCAGGCCACTCTGTACTTGGGAGCTGCAGGCAGGATGCTATTTCTGCAGTGACATTTCCTTCTTTCTTGGCTGTCAAAAGCAGAGGCTGTTCAGGTACCAATCCTCATACTCTCGAATAAGAGAAAAATTGCTGTACACGTAGTTGGAAGGGTGTGGGTTGGAGGTTGGACCCAAGCAGGGTTTCGTAACTGCAAGGGTCAAGGAAGTATGGGAAGATTGGATAAGTACAGCTCTCAGTTTCATTGTGATTGCTGTGGCTGTTTACTAGTTCTTTACAAACCACCCATGTTAAGCAGAAGTAAGATAGGTGAAAATGTATATAATAGGAAAGAATTAGACGAAGCAATGAGGGAATCGTGGGGAAGAAGAGATAATGGCAGAAAAACAAAACAAACCCGACGTAAGGTTAATACAACAAATTAGAGTGAATACGTAGCAGGATTCCCTATGATGGATATCATCTTGGCTAACACTGCCTTTGCGTATGAAATACAAACATCATTCTCCAAGTTGAAGAAATTAGGATAGAAATGTTAGCAATGTGTGCCCTGGTCCCCTTTTACTTCTGTCCAACCAGGTAGATACCATGCAGGCCAGTGAAAAGAGAGACATTTTGTTGTTGTTATTGTTGTTGTTTGTTTTATTTCATTTCGGTTTATAGAGCACAGCATGGGGTTTTACCCGAAAACCTTCTGGGAAAAAGCAGCAAGTAGGAAGGTATCACCTGTCAGTGAGTGGCCTAGAATGCCTGGGCCAGGAGCAAACAAGAGCTGGAGGTGCCAGGTGGACTGTGACAGGACATGTGAGATAATGTCCTCCGTTGAGAAATTCCACCTGGATATATGCCCGTGTTCGTAAAATATACAGAACCTGAACCGTATGTATTTATCTCATCCACCACTAGTGGATACATGCTCCATGGTCCCTATGGAAAAATTCAAGGACCATCTCTTCCCCCGGCCAAAAATGTGATTGGTTTCATGATCAATGTGTCTCAGCGATCCTGACCAGTTTTTCAAAGGTCATACATGATTTGGAGGCTGCTTGCTTTCCACTGACACTCTTTTGGGTATGACAAGAGCTCCCAGAGTCCTACTGAAGGAGACCTGAAGGTGACGTCAGAAAGAGCATGGTGTATATGTCCACAAAGCCTTCGCTTTGAATCTCAGCCCCCCTCCATCACCAGTGTCCTGTGCCCCTAGACCAGTTATCTACACTTCTACCCTGCCCAGTGTCCACCTCTTCTATGAAATGCAAATCACAGTGTTAGATTACTGGGGGATTAGAGGTGATGTAGAAGAGGTATCTCTCGCACAACAGGCGGTCAACAGATGGTTGATATTATTGGCTGCTTTTGCTTTGTGCTAACCCATTTTGCCATATACAGGAAGAGAATCTTTTCAATCTCTAGATGCCAGAGCAGTGAAAACCAGCCTGACCTTGGGAACTATCTGGATACTCAAACTAAACTATGGGTGTTGGTAAGAGACTTCTGAGTTGATTAACAAAATCATGTAAATATTTGAATCTATTCTTGTATATGACTGCCTAACTTGGATTCTTCCTACAATACGATACATAAATGATCCTCTGGTTGACAGTCTTTGAGTAAACTAAGTGATGCCCAACTCTGCACACACACACACACACACACAAACCCTGATCACCAGGCCCAGTGATCAGTATCTGAATTAGATTCCAAGACACCAGAACTATAAATATTGATCCTTTCCGAGGCAACATGAATGTGAGCAGCCAGAGAATCAGTCCCAACAAGGTTCCATGGGGAAACTCTAGAATCAGATGTCTGAGAGATACAGGACCAACACCAAGGCTTAAAGCCCAGAACCAAGGCTGAATTTAAGTTGTCCAGTGGAGATCTCAGGTTCATGGAGAATGGAGTGAAATTAGATCTGGTCCAAGGTAGGAGGGTCCTAGATGATCACCTCCAACTATCCCTGGTGGTTTTATGAACTTACTCGACGTCCAGAGGCAGAACAGAGAATTACCAAACCAAAGGCTGCCCGACTCATTCCTGTTATTTTATTTGCAGGGATCACTGCACAGGAATCTCTCTATAGTACTGTTGTGTGAGTGTGTGCATAGCTAAGTGTGCCTATGTGTTTCAGCCCATGTCTATGTATTTGAGGATGCGAGAATTCCTTTCAATGAGAGACACAACTCTGTGGTGAAAGCCACGTGGAGTGTCAGTAACACCGACCCTTAAGAGATCCCAGAGTCAGAGTTGCGACCCTAAGTGGTGCCGCGAGAGGATCTAGGAGGCCTCTGGCTCAAGGTGCTTGTGCTGGGAACATGTAAATTCATTGTATTGTGAATGCAAGTTTTCAGGCAGAGGCCATGATAAGTGCTTCCAGCCTCTCTCAGTTTGTGGAGTGATCGCCATCTTGCCCCCACCTCGGCACATAAAAGACTATGAAGAAAGCTCCCACTGTGCGCACTTTGCCATCTGGAGTCCCTTAAGTGAGAACAGTGTCATTCCAGTGCTGCCCATCAATGCCTGTCTGCCTCATCTCTTAGTGTCAGTTTCACTTTCTGCGTCCAATAAGGTCCAAATGGATGGCTGGCTATGTCCCCACACTCCAGTTTGGCTAATAATGGTTCGCTGGTTACGCTAATGGGGTCATTACCCCCCTCACGTTCATGGGGTGCAAATGGCCACTTTAACATCCGTCGCTGCTGTCCTAATCCACCACCACCCTTCATACCAGCTGCTCTTAGAACCCAAGAAATTCTGTCTAAAAAGACGGCATCGTGCCCATGCTTCCCACAAGCACTCGGAGATGAAAGAGAGGGTACTGAGGACAACATGCCTGAGAGAGATGATAGCAAGTTCGGGAAGAGAGGAGGCCCTCTGGCAAGGTTTTGAGATGCAGCAAATGAAACTAATTCATGAGTAAAGGATCCTGACACGAAATTGGAGCTGGCGGGTGCGTGTGTACAGTCTGGCTTATCTAGGTGACAGAGGGCCGCTTTGGGAGCCGGGGATCTGTCTTCTGCTCCAGGAGCTCTGGCTGGGCTACACAAAATTAATGGGCCTTCACATTTCCATTTGCGGCATGAGAATGGTAAAAAAAGAACGGATTCCATCAGTCAGGATTTGGGTCAGTGCAAAGTCAAACAACCAAGCAGATGACCCAACAGCCACAGAGAGACAAACCACATAGTCTCAATGTGGCCCTTGCTGACACCCTTCTTTCTGTGCCCATTACACTGCCCGTGCTGATGGGTTCAACCTCTGGAGTCCCACCGTCAGGGGACAACCCTTATTAGCTATGTGACTTTGAACCGGTGCTTAATCTCTCCAAACCTTCGTTTCTTCATCCATAAAAAGAAACAAAGTAACTGACCTCATGAGACTGATGCGATTATTAAGTCTTATCTCCTGCTATGTGGTATCTGCTCAACCAATGGCTACAGATAGTACTTTTATTTTCAGAATCAGATGGACATTTGAGAAGTTTGAAGTATTTTAAACTATGATATCCCAGCATCACCATGCCTGCTAACCAGTTAGAATTCCCTAGTCTACACGACTAGAAATGACCATTTAAACATAAAAAACAAACAAACAAACAAACAAAAAACTGAATTGACCTGTTATTAAACTAGATGAAATCAACCACTTGGCATTTAAGGATACAATATCATTTTCTTTGCAGACTTCGGAAACTGATTTTGTTCCAATTGGCTCTGGGAGAGAGTTAAATTTCACCTTACCAAAAAAAAAAAAAAAAAAAAAAAAAAAGTTGGGCAACCCTAAGAATGATTTATGAATAGGTCTCTGATGCATAAAATCTCATTTTCTTCAGTGCATTTGTCAAAAGGTTTTCGGATGTGTGCCTTGTGTAGGACTTGGTTATTGTAATCCCCTCCGCCGCCCATGCAGGAGGCGTATTTTTACTGAAACTTTCTCTTGACAGGTCTTGGGATGATCATACTTGACTGATGTGTCGGTGTTCTTCCTTTAACTCCTGCACTATGAACTTTATAACAAGTTTTACTTCCCTACATATTAATGCTCGGGTCTTCATGTGCAGATGAACCCAAGCCATAAAACTTGGTCCCGTCGGCCAATTAGGATTCATCTGACAGGCGACACTTTGTCTTTTGTGTGCTAACCCAGCAACGGTGAAAAGACAGCATCTTGTTTGCGTTTCCAAAGATACTCCCCCACAGAATAGAAATTACATACGCTTTTTGCTGGCTTAAGCATAATATGGATTTATTATATGGGGAAGATGGATGAGAGATTTTTTTTTTTTAATGTGCGGCGCAGGCTTTAAAATTATTTACTGTCCTCATTATCATTAGGAAGCAGGCGTTATCTGATCTATCTCTCCAGCTTTTTATGGTGAAACTCTATTTTAAGATTCATAATTTTTAAGCATCACCTGTTCCTGCACAGAATATGTGCACACCGCGCTGGAAGGTGTGGCGTCTGACGGATGTCCGATTGCTTTCACAAAAGCATATTTGGAAAGTTGAGAACGTGTTTTCTAACAGAAGGCAAAAATTGGGTCCTCAGCAAAGCGGATGCCGCTCAGAAGAACGTTCGCAAAGGAATGGCTGCTGAATTTATGTAGTGTGAACACTGAAAGTAAAAATTCAAATCCTCACCTTTGGGGTCATGGTGATTAATTTCCATTCCAAATGTAACTCTTCTTATAGGCAAGAAATCCAGTAAATATTCCCCTGCGACCATCAGCCCCCTGAGCTGGTGGCAGAATTAATAAAGCTGTCGGGATTTCTTTGGAATATTGCACGTCTCCCTGTATGTCACTTAATTGTGAAGTATAAATATGCATATGGCGGGTCCAGGAAGACTAAATATATTAGTCTTTAGGGCTTCAGCGCCTGTTTCTGTACTCATTTATCAATTTTGATTAAATTAGGGGAGAGCATTTTGAAACAAAAAAATACATGAAAATTATGTAGTTTTCCTGGAGAATGGCTTGCATTGTTTTTCCAACCCTAGTGTCTGGGGAGAAATATATATTTTTCGAACATGCAGCTTTGGATAATATAAAATGTTCTGTATATGAGATTATGTTCACAGCTTGGGAGAATTGGGGGAAAATGCTCCTGGCAAGCAAACTGTGTTTAAGAAGAAAAAGTAGAATACCCAGGAGCAGAGGGAAAACGTAATGCAACTTAGTTTCTGGCACTTTAAAATAGGCAGCTTCTAATACTGCCTGGCAATCCAAGGGAGGCTTCTCCGGAAGATTCTGGGTCTGCGGTAGTGGGGAGGATGGTGTCTAGATGGAGGGGAAAAGCTTCTGTTTATGTCAAGATCGAGCCCAATTCTTCAAAGCAAATGAATTGTATTTAAAAGGAGATTGGCTTGTCTTTTACTGGGTGAACTTGGGGCCCCACGTGCTGCCCCACACTAGTTGAATTACTCTTTCTTTTGATTGATAGATATGGGCACAGACAGGAGTAAGTCAGCATTTGGTGACTATCAATACTGTTTTCACTTTGAAACGGTCAAGAAAGAAGAAAACCTTTTAAAAAGAATAACAAGACATCTATAAGCGGATATAATTGAGTTTTTAAAAATTTTTTAATGTTTATTAATTTTTAAGAGAGAGAGAGAGTGCAAGCAGAGGAGGGATAGAGAGAGAGACAGAGACAGAGACAGAGACAGAATCTGAAGCAGGCTCCAGCACAGAGCCCAGTGCGGGGCTCAAACTAACAAGCCATGAGATCACGACCTGAGCTGAAGTCAGACATTTAACTGACTGATTCACCTAGGTGCCTCTAATTGAATTTTTTAAAGGTTTATTTATTTTTGAGAGAGAGAGAGAGAGAGAGCGAGCAGGGGAGGAGCAGAGAGAGAGGGAGACAGAATCTGAAGCAGGCTCCAGACTCTGAGCTGTCAGCACAGTGCCCGACGACGTGGAGCTCAAATTCATGAACTGGGAGATCATGACCTGAGCTCAAGTCGGATGCTTAACCAACTGAGCCACACAGGCGCCCCGGATATAATAGAATTTTATTAAAATCCAGGTATTGAAGTATTTTTTGTTTTGATTTGTTTGCTTTGTGTTTTGTTTTTACTTCCAAGACTGAGTTTTAGTTTGGGATAGAAGATTAATAAATATTATTAACTGATCAGTTAATATATGTTCTGTGTTGTTATAAGTACTTTAAAACTAACTTCAAGCACATTGTAGGTATTATTGTCCCATTTTATAGATGAAAGAATTGTGGTCCATAGCGATTAATCAATTGCCTTCAAGCCCTGCAGTGAGGCAATATTTTCCCTGACAATAATGTGGCTTGGGGCAAAATTATAAATGCTATCATGCTGTACCATATGTGTACATGTATGAAGGCTATAAATCATATCAACAAACTGTGAATTAACTTGTGCTCTCTCCTCCTCTGTTAACAAACATACTTTCAAAACAACATGGAAGTCTAGGTTCAAATCAGAACACGAGGTACACGGCACACTCTTCCCTTCCGACTGGGCACAGCTTCTATTTCCATAGTCTGATCGTGCTTCCCCCAATGCTCAGCTGACCCTTGCTCGTACCCACACTGGTCTTGTGGCCTGACCCATCTTGTTTGAGGAGGATGAGCCTGGGAGAGGCCTGTACAGACCCAGGAAGTGGGTTGGGGACCATTTGATCAGGGAATTCTCCGATCCCATTACCTGAGAGAATGATGGTCTAGACTAGGATGGACGCGGTGTGGGGGTGAGGGGGGTGGTACAGTCCAGGCTCCTAGTGAGCTCACTGCCTGCACAGAGTCTGCATCTTCAGGGAGGAACCCCTGAAAAGGAACACCACAGCAGGTTCCCTAGAGACCATGGGACCTGGGACAGGGGGCCTGCCTACCTGGTCTAAAGATTTTACAGCCTGGAAGTAGGGCTTGAAATGAATTGATTCAAACTAGGATCTTGTGACTTGGAAGCTGGTATCTTATCCCTTCTACCTTGCTGACTTCCTAGTGCTTTAAATGAAAAAATACAAGATAAACATGTGAATCTGGCTATCTGACCATTTGAGGACTCCTTTTCACATGAACAAAATAAAAAGATTTCAAGAGTCAGGCCTCAGTGCAAAGCCTTCATGTCCCCGTGTGCCCTTGAGAAGTGGCCAGGGTCCCTAAATCAGGGCCTTCATTAAACCCAGCTAGGTTTTTTTTTTTTTTTTTTTTTTTTTTTGCGTCTTCTCGAATTGGGCCTTAGGTGCACCTCAGGACCACTTATCTGTTAGTAGTGCCTCAGATAAGATATTCAGGGCTCTGCAGATTTCCCAGCTGTGTTTCCAGTGAGCGATAGGAGCATCGGGATCCTTTGTGTCTGCAATCACTGGGAAAGAGAAGCCATGATAAGCACCAGGGAGAGGGATTTTTCTCGCCTGTAGTCTGAACACAGAAAGTGATAAGAGAGGAAGGCCTCTGCAGACTGACCCCAAAAGTGAATGCAAGCCGAACAAAAGGAAGCCCTGAATATAAGAAGATAAGACAGTTGCACAATTGGTAACTGGCTGTAGAATATCCATCCATTCAAGTCACAACCATATCCTACAGCATACATTGGGGGGAAAAAAAAAAAAAAAATATATATATATATATATATATATATATATATATATATATATATATAATAAGAAAAAGTCTCAAGGTCTCCACTATTAAAATAGGTCAGAATATCCAATCAGATTTAAAGAAAATAAGGCAAAAGCCTAAGTCCATTGGAAAATTGAAGGCATTGTTTGGTCAGATAGATAACCTACTTACTCAAACCATGTCCATAGGTATTAATGAGGAGAAGGCAGTGCTGGACTACAGGAAGTACAATGGTCCTTACATTAAAATTTTTTTAAATATTGAATATGAATGTGAGTGAGATGTCTCTGAATAACTTGTAAAAATGAGATGTTGAATCCTGCAGGAGGGAGCCTGATGGTGATACCCCATAACGACCATAAGCTGGATCACAGGAACACCCCACTTTGTAAGACTGTGGTTTCCGTGAAAGGACAAAATCAGTGCTTTTAGTTCAGGGATTGGCCAGGTCTGGTGTGTGGGACGTCCCAGTCTTACCCCATATGTACTCAGTGACAGCCAGAGTCACCTGTGTCCAGCAAGCGGAATATTTGAGTTCTGTGAGTCTTGAAAGAGGGGAATGAGGATGTCTGTTAACATGCATGGCTTGGCAACTTTTAAGTTTGTAAATCAAATGAGTTTGTGTCTTTTTAGACTGAGGCAAAATGTCACCGCATCAGAATTACCTATTAATGCACTGTGTCAAATACTCCTGTTCCATACAGTATTGAAGTGGCCAGATCAAAATACCAGAATCAAAATGTCAGACCTCCTTTTCCTCTAAGCATTTCTTTCACTGTTCAAATAGGCATTCTTACCACACTATATACCTGGTTTTTGGTTCCCCAGTTATGATCATCAATCCCAGAAAACAGAGCTTCTTGACTGCTGGATTATGGGAAAGAGGAGGTTATTTTTACATACAGCCACTGATTCTCAGCCCTTGGAGCTAGCGGACAGGGTCTGGGGAGAGGTCCAGTCCCAGTGAGCAAGCAACCTCATCCTACACGGTACAAACAAAATCATTATGTGTTGTGATCTGAGAAGGGTTGGGAGACAGGAACAGACAGTTCTAGGAAAAGGAGAGGTGAAATTGGGTTGAATAAATTAGACAAAATATACAGAAGAGATAGATTTTACATATGTAAGACTTGCGAAGGGCACTGAATTTAAAATTAAAGAGGGAATGGGGTGAATGGATTGCACCAGAGAAGAATAATAGGAGACACAATTGGAAAGATGCAATTAGAAAGTGGGAAGGGGGCGCCAGGGGGGCTCCGTCAGTTAAGCATCCCGCTCTTGGATTCCACTCACATCATGATCTCACTGTTTCCTAACTTTGAACCCCCACATCGGGCTCTGTGCTGACAGCGTGGAGCCTGCTTTGGGATTCTTTGTCTTCCTCACTCTCTGCCCCTTCCCCACTCACTCACTCTCTCTCAAAAATAAATAAATAAGCATTAAAAAAGAACACAGTGGGAAGGAACGAGTGGGGCTGACATTATGAAGGGGTGCTCTCAGGCTACCAGAAGAGCTGAGCCCAGTCCTGTGGTCTAAAGGGTCTGAAAGAGGGGTCTGGTAAGATGGCTAGAGGGAGAGGAGGTCTCAGGGCAAAGATGTGATGAAAATGGGGTTCAGGAAAATACACCCTTTAACTGTAGGCATACAGGAAAGATGGAAGAGAAGGAAATGGAGTCTGAGAAATCTGATAAGGGGGCCCTAAATCTATGCCTTTTCAGGTTTCATCTAAAATTTGGCATCACAAAGATACTAAAGCTGTATCTTCTATTCAATTGATTTTGTGTATTTAAAAAAAAAATAGTTTTCCGCTTGAGAATTTCATCTTCGTTTTGTTTTTAGGTTTTAATTGCATGTGCCTGTGGCATAAACTAACTCGTCTTGTCCCTCCACATTTGAGACTTTGCTATAGATAGCTATCATCAAAAATTAACAGAGATCGAGCTTATTTCTAAGATATTTTTAGTTTTCCCAATCCCTGATCTGGACTTCCGGTTCTCGTTGATTTTCTCTAGTTCAGATAAGATGGATTGCTTTGGCTTATGAAGTGAATACTTTCTCTAGCAATAAACTTTACTTTTAAATGTTATGAAAGTGAATTGAAATGGACTTTAATAGGAACTAGCTGTAGCATATATGCACCAGACATTTTTATACAGAATGTGCTTATGGAAAAGGAATCTGAAGCCTGAAAACTTTCCAGAAACCATCTGCTCTATCCCCCACCACTTCAGGGGAGGATAGGGAAAAAAAAAAAAAGAGAGAGAGAGAGAGAGAGAGAGAGAGAGAGAGAAAGAGAGAGACAGCATGTTAAATCATAAAATTTTAGGGTAAAATAATGTATTTCTAGTTTTATCATTGCACAGAAGGGGAAGAAGAGGTGGGTGAATAAAATAAATTTTAATACACCTTCCTTGCCATATATTAGCTGTAAGCTGATAATCAAATGGCTTAAGTTCTCTGAGTCTATCTCATCTGTTAAATTAGATAATGGTATCTACCTTACAAGACTGTTGGAATGATTAAAATAGCATGGCATATGTAAAACATCAGTTCTGAGGTAGGTGTTCAATAAATTATGACCAATACATTATTATTTTATTGCTATTATTTTTATAAGAATAAATTTGAAATATGACAGCAAAGATTCATACGTTTAATTTGCGAAGTAGAGAATTCAACACATGAATCTGTCTGTCCAAAGCATGAAAGACTATCTCTAAGCTTCGGATGAGCAAATGCATGACCTTATAGGTCATGATCCTCATGATCCCTAGCTCTTGACCTTGTTCTCCAAAGGAAATGTTAAAACATACAAGGAGTGGTGATAGTCTAGATTCCGATACTTATTAGTTGTGTGTCCTTAAGAGAGTCTTTAAGATTTTTCTAGCTAAGAGATCTGTAAATATTAAATATAATAATGTACAATATACCCAGTGTAATGGCTCTCACATATTGCAGTCTGTAAACATTAGTTCCGTATCCTTGCACCTCACCCGTAATGTTAAAATGCTACCAGACTTTCCTACTCTCCAGGGTTATTTGGTGCTCAGATCTAGCAATATATTATGGGTAAGAATATACACATGAACTTAAAATTAAAAACAAGTATCAGAGATTCGTGTCCTGATATGGAACAATGGATGGGCAATGGATGCCCTGAGAAGTTGAAGAGAAAGATAGACTTCCAGATTTCCCCGTACTGAATAGACACTCTGCTTCCTCATTTAATCTATCAGTGTCTAGACTTCAGATATAAACATTTTCTTAGCCCAATCATTGAAAGTGCTGCCCAGAACAATCCGTATGTCCTTCCCACACACAGAATAGGTATACAATGTGCTTCCATGTTGGATGCTATGTTGGCCTATGAGCCCTAAAGGACCAAATGAAATGCTCCCCACTACCGACTCCTGCCTGCCAGGCTGTGAACCCTGGTTCACCTTCCTTTGACCCGAGTTCAATGCAGTGATTTCACCAACGGACCCGAGAGGGAGACAAGTGGGGGTGCCACTTATAAAGTCTCCTTCATAATCTAAATGTGGGCCCTTTCTAATTCACTGCTTATGAAGATTAGCTCTGAAACAGACATTATTTATACCAATATTTTGGATGTTAACACAGAAGCCCCAAAAGTGTAAGTAACCTGACTAAAGTATACGTGGCAGAAGATATGGTGTCTGTGAACAGATCAGTGTGATTCCAGAGTATATAGACCTGTGCTGCCCCAAAGATAAAGAACACAAGCTACCTATGCAATTTTAAATTCTCTAGTAGCTGCATTGAAAAAGCAAAATGAAGCAGTTGACGTTATTTTTAATTATATACTTTACTCAACCCAATATGCCCCAAATATTATTTCAATATATAATAATGTAAAATTATTAATCAGATCTTTTACTTTTCTGCTAATGCAAAAAACGACTTAATAGTCCTTAAAACTCATTGTGTCTGTTACACCACCATGAGCACATCTTATTTTTGTTAAACTTCTTTTTTCAGGTATGTCTGACATACAAAAAGTCGTACATATTTAATTATACAACTTGATGAGTTTGGAGATAAGTATACATTCATAAAACTATCACCATGACCTATGCCATAGCATATCCATCACCTCCAAAAGTTTCTTCCCACCCTCTATTTATTATTATTTTCGAGTGGGGATAGAACACTCAACATAAAATCTGCTCTCAAAAAATTTTGAGTAGCCAATACAGTATTATTAAGTAAGGCTCCATTGCTGTATAGTAGACCTCTAGGAGTTGTTTATCTTACATAACTGAAAATTTGGAACCTTTGACTAAGGCTCTCCTCAGCCCCTGGCAACCATCATTTTACTCTCTGCTTCTATGAGTTTGACTATTTAAAATGCCTCATGTAAGTAGTATCATATAGTATTTGTCATTCCGTGTCTGGCTGATTTCACAGCATAATGTCCTCCAGGTTCCTCCATGTTGTCACGAATAACATGATTTCTTTCTTTTTTAAGGCTCAGTAATATTGCCTTGTATGTGTATGTCACACTTCCTTTATCTGTTCATCTGTCAATGACATTTAGGTTGCTTCCTTGTCTTGTGAATAATGCTGAAATGAATATGAGAGTACAAGTATCTCTTTGAGATCCTGATTTCAATTCCTCTTTCCAGAAATAGGAATGCTGGATCACACTGTAGTTCTATTTTTCATTGTTTGACTAACCTCTACTATTGTCTTCCACAGTAGCTGCACCAGTTTATATTCCCACCAACAGTGCACAAAGGTTCTGATTCCTCCACATCTTTGCCAACCCTTACTATATTGTGTGTTCATGTTTTCTATATCACACAACTTCCCCCTTTTTTCAAAGTTTGTCCTTAAGGCACAAGATATACACCAGATTTATCCAAGTTTGGTGCAACATTGAGTCAATTCAGTGAATCAAAATTAGCCAGACTGTTTGCCTGAATGGGTTGATTGGCC
This sequence comes from Panthera pardus, assembly GCF_024362965.1. Taxonomy (NCBI): domain Eukaryota; kingdom Metazoa; phylum Chordata; class Mammalia; order Carnivora; family Felidae; genus Panthera; species Panthera pardus. The sequence goes on from NW_026526655.1 coordinate 106,806,658, forward strand.
AATCCAATAACAGATCAAATACCGCAGAATCAAACAGAATCAAACACCACAAGTTTGGTCTTTCATTGGCTGAACAGAAAGTACAGTATCTCAGGGATAGAAGATGCTCATTGGCTGCCCTTTGGGACTCTTCACCTTTTTTCTAAGCCTCCGTGCCTTCTTTTCCAACTCCAGGTTGGCTTAGGGGCCAATATTTATAAGTAAGGTAAAATGAGTCCTTTTTCTTTTGCCTCCCCTTATTTTATATTAGATGCTGATGATTGAAAACGAAGACTCCTTTACACAAGGTTATGCATTATTTTATTTTTCCCTATTACATCAACTGAGACACCCACAGTCTGTGTGGGGACAGGGTATGAGTATGTGGTCTTGTCCTGTGTATCCCTCAGGGGATCATCCAGATTCCCACTAAAGCTGATGAATTATTCTGGGCTATCTGTGCATCTGAACTTGGGAAAGGCAAGATGTGAACAACAAAAACAGGAACACTTACAAGAGGCCATTCAAAGGGCTTATCACGCATATTTTGTATTTTTGATAATAGATATCCTAACTGGCATGAGGTGATAGCTCATTGTGGTTTTCATTTGTATTTCTGCTATGATTAACAATGTCGAACATCTTTTCATATATTGCTGGCCATTTCTATGTCTTCTCTAGAAAAATGTCTATTCAGTGTATTTACCCACGTTTTAATCAGTTTATTTTTTTTGCAATTGAGCTGTGAAAGTTCCCTATATATTTTGAATATTAATATTTTATTGGATATGTGGTTTGCAAACATTATCTCCCATTCTGTAGGTGGCCTTCTCGTTTTGTTGATTGTTTCCTTTGCTGTTTAGAAATTTTAAATTTGATGTAGTCACACTTGTCCATTTTTTTTTTCTTTTGTTACCTGTGCTGTTAGTGTCTTATCCAAGAAATCGTCACCAAGACTAATTTCAAGAAGCTTTTCCCTTACATATTCTTCTAGGATTTTTATGGCTTCAGATCTTATGTTTAAATCTTTAATCCATTTTGAGTCAAAGTGATTGACAGATTCAATACAATCTCTATCAAAACCTCAATGTCATTTTTTACAGAATTTCTAAAAAGTTCTAAAATTCATATTGGAACCATAAAAGACCCTGATTACCCGAAGCAATTCTGAACAAGAACAAAACTAGAGGCAACATACTTCCTGATTTCAAAACATATTACAAATCTTTAGCAATCAAAACAGTATGGTAACGGCATAAAAACAGACATATTAACAAATGGAGCAGAATAGAGAGCCCAGAAATAAACCCATGCATATACAGCCAACTGATTTTCAACAAGAGTGCCAAGAATACACAATGGGGAAATGATAGTCTTTTCAATAGTTGGTGTTGGGAAAACTGAATGTCTACATGCAAAAGAATAAAATTGGACTCTTATGCCATAGCCCAAGAGTTCATTTTAATTTAAACTAATATTATATCAATTGTTCAGTGGCCACATATGAAAAGGTCAGGTAGATAATTTCGCTATTTTGTGCTACCTCTCTATCAATCTTCCCTCTTTTGACACATTCTGCATAGAGCATCTACATTACAGTTTAATTTTCTGATACTTGTGGAGGCTTTAAAGGAACCAAAAGTGAAAGGAAAAATCTTCCTTCCTTGTATTTTCCTGTGGTATTGAGTTTCTAAATATCATTTTCAGAATATGCATCTTAACTACCATTGTCTTACATGCTCCATCCTATCAGACAAAACGATATACCTGGTTATGAACTACAGACCCCAGCATGCTCACCTTGACCTAAGTTCCTACTTTCAGATAAAGCGCATAGGGATCACCAAACTGGGCCCAGATCCCACCTCATTATCTTCGTGGCTCCACCATCTCCTGGCTGTTGATGACTCATATTGATATATTTTTGTTTATTTGAATTTCTGACCCATTGTTTGATCTTAACTCCTGGTCACTTTGTGGCTGCCTTTATTCTTGACCCACTGTTTCCCTTATTTTCTGAGACAAGCACCTCTCCACCACAGTTTCTCTAACATGGCATCAGACAACTTTCTTGACCCGTGGGACTATTTTTAGTCTCGCCCATCAGCTGTAGTATTCTTGGCAATTGTTGCTTGCTCACTGGGCTTCATACCTCCACACTCTGCATGAACTGTCATTTGAAGCCTTCCCCAGTGGCCTTTCAGGGACTCCTGCTTTGCACCTGGTTGTCAGGCTTTCTCCTCACTTGAATCCTCATGTGACTCTCAGTTGCTTTGCCAAGCTTTGCTGCCAGTGGATCTATCTAACGTCTGCCAAGTGGATGGGTTTTTTTGGTTGTTGTTTCTTTCCTCTTCGTTTCAAACACTATGAGTTTTCTCAGAAATAAGCTTAGCATCCTTATTCAGCAGACTTCACACTGAAACATTCTGTACTCCTGGGAAATATTTTAAAAGCCACAGAAGCCAAACGTATATGAGAACAACTTCTTAAGCAAGAGATTCCCAATGAATCTAGCGGGTGATAGAATGCAGTTCTGAAGTACAGGAAGCTAGGAAGGAAAAAGGAAGGAAAACTAATATTACATGCCTTAGGGCAGCTTAAACGTGCTTCTGATATGAAATGGATTTAAAACAAAAGACCTCAAAGGGCAAGTTTTTTTTTATTTTTTTTATTTTAACTTAAAGAAAGGTTTGCTGACCGATCCAATTAAACACCTAATCAAGAAAAAAAAATGGGTCAACCTATCTCCCAGTTGTGATGTATGAAAATATACCCCTCAATTTATTCAAATTATACCTGCATCTAGTAAATTTAAAAATACAGATCCACCAAACTTTGTACATGTTTGGATAACATGTCCGATCCAAGGAGAGGACAGTTGGGCCCAACTTCCAATATTCCAAGTTCAGTTGTGATGAAAACTACATTCCCATTGAGGGAATCTAGAAATTTTAACGAAGTCTGTAGTAGGGAATAGTTAAACATGTGGCACACTCTTTTCCCCCAAATTCACTCATGAGAAGGGTTTCGATACTATTCTTCTCTGGGTTGGTAAGGAAAAATCTTAATTGGGGAATTGTGTTGGGTGCTACACATGTAAAGAACAATGCAGGTGAGCGAACATGCACCCAGGGGAAAAACAGTAGGGCAGTGAGCACATTATAACCAAGTCACATGGAAAAGTTTGAAAAATGCTACAGATGTCCGGTCTAAAGACTACTGTTTTGGCAGGATTGAAAGGAGATGGCATGTAGCCCAGATGCTTGTGCCCAAGCACAAGAAGCCATAAATGAAGGAGGGTTAGGATACATCAGCCAGCCTGACCACCTCCTACAGGTGATGGTACAGGCACAAGATGGTGGAGTTCATTTTAATGACTTTGAAGGGCAGCTCCCACCTTGAGATTCTATCATCAAATACTCCTCTCCCACAGCCACATGTGAGATATAAATGTTGTTTCATGAAACACAACCAAGAGCAGACTGCTTTTGACCATGCCAGTAAAGGGGATTCCTGCTAGTGAGGAGTTTGTGCTTTGACCTGGGGCTTGTTTTTCTATAAACAATCAGCAATGCAACATGGCTATGCAAGGCGGGGTTGGCCCCAGCATGTTTTCCTGGCCTCATCTCATTAGAAGAAAGGTGGAAAACCAGGCCCTCTCTGGCCTTGGGCAAAGAAGCTTTTATTGATTGCACTTGTCACGAGGAATCTGCAGCCAAAGAAGAGAAACTGGAGGAGTCCTATAAACTGTTAACTCCTGGTCTTGCCTTGGCCGTATATTCAAAATGGACACAATATACAGGAGCTAGCTATGCAGAAACCGAAATGGCCCATATCCCTATTTCTATCTCTAGGAAACCCCAATATTTATTTCCTTTGTAAGTTATTGGGTACAACCAGTCTTCATTAACTTTCAGCTGCAAAAGCTTTACTACACACCACTGTGTTAAAGTAAATATTAAGGCAATCATCCATTATTACTATTATTATCACCATCATCAATAATTACCTTAGCACATCAGTTAGGAATAGGTTTATCTACTAGCAAGAATAGCTTTAATTGGATGGGGGAAGACTGTGTATGTATGTGTTAGTATTTGCTTGTTTTTGCAATCAGAGATCCCATGGCAGGCAAATCAGGGTTGGTAGAGCAAATGTCAAGTAACTAGTAAGTGCATGAATCTGGATTCATGTCAGGTCAGGGCCCATGCATTTGCAGTCATCATTGTGTTGATATACAGAAGAGGTCAGCCTCGGGACATGTATCATCCCATGCCTGACTTTGTTACCCTCCTGCCAAGTGTCCCTATGTTTCCAGCAGATGGAACAGCAATGTTCTCATTGTGTTACGCTGGCAGTGCTAATTCATCCTCTAGTGAATATTTGCAGCATCTTCACTAGATGTGATTAAAGCTAAGAAAGCTGAAGGCAATTTTAGGGCTGAGATGGCATATTTCATAAATACAGATGAAGGCAACGCTTAAGTTAGATGGGATAATAAGATCATTGGATTTGTACGAAATATCCAAGATCATCAAGTTTAATAGACCCAACGCTATATTTAACGAACGGCATTGAAAATAACAAGTTTATAATAAGGTATAAGCAGATTCTACTCATTTAATTAATTCTCACCAAAGGAATCGCAAATTATTTCAAAAAGAAAAATACTGAAAAAATGTAATTCAACAAAAAAAAGTAAGGCATTTATTTCACAGAGAAGTGATCCAAACAGACTTTTAAAAACATTTACCTTTGCATAATTATTCTTTATAGTAAACTTTATATGAAATTGACCAAATCTTAACATCCCAGATGGCCAATCATGTGTTTGTTTACCCGTCCACAATCAAAACAAAGCCCTAGATAAGCAATGACTTCAACATTTTCTACAAATGAGAAAGAATTTTGAATAAACAGGCCTCAAGTGGCTGATGTAGTATCTTTTCTGAGAGATGAAACCTAGAAATTAAGATGATTTAGAATCCTGTCATTCCAAGCTATACTTCTCATTGCAGAATAGTGACCTTTGATGAACGGCTCAAATTAGAGAGATATGTACCCATATTGAACTACGGTTGGTTTGTATCACTTGACTTTACTGATGTTTTGAGTGAGTCTTTCTTCTCTCCTTCATGCAGTCATTTTATTCTCTTCCTCTTTTAATTATGTTCCACGTCCGATATGACGAAGTAGATAACTCCGTAGAGAATGCTTCCACTGTAATTCACCGTGGGTCTTATTTATGCCTCAGGTTATGACATATGTAAAAGTTTATTTCTATTCCTTTCTTCAGTTTTATGTTTAATACTTACTAAACGCTTGCTAGGTGTCAATAGTTTGGCGTCATTCTTCCTAGAGAATGAAAGAGATAGGTTTTGGAAGTGCCATTGTTTGCTGTCCTAAAGCCCAGATGGAACTAATCCTTGGTTGATCATATACAAGTGTTTGCAGGAATTGCCCTAGTTTATGCCTATTATCTGATCTTAACTACGTATGTTGACTTTTTTTTCATCTTCAAGTGTTTCAGTTTGGAGGGTAAACTATATGTTGATTCTGGGTAAAACCATAGGAAATGTGGTTACGTAGGTAACCACATTAGCATGTATTCCTGTGTGTATAAGTAAAGAAACCTCAGATTGCCTGATTTGACACGCTAGTGCCACTGTTCACATATGGAAAAAAAAAAAGAGTAAAGTTGGAAGTATCACACGCTCTGATTTCAAACTTTTTTTTACAAAGCTACAGTAATCAGAACAGTCTTGTATTGGCATAAAAACAGACACATAGATCAATATAACAGTATAGAGAACCCAGAAATAAGTCTGTGAATATATGATCAATTAATGGAAGACAAAGGAGTCAAGAATATATAATAGGGATAGGACAATGTCTTCAGTAAATGGTTCTGGGGAAACTGGACAGTCACATGTAAAACAGTGAAACTAGACCACTATCTTATACCATACACAAAAATTAACTCAAAATCAAGGTGCCTGGGTGGCTCAGTTGGTTAGGCATCTGACTCTTGGTTTTGGCTCAGGTCATGATTTCATGGTTCGTGAGTTCTAGCCCCACATCAGGATCTGTGCTGCCAGTGCTGAGCCTGCTTGGGATTCTCTTTCACTATCCCTCTCTCCCTACCCCTCCCTGCCTCTCTCTGTCTCTCTCTCTCGAAATAAACAAAATAAACTTAAAAAAAATTAACTTGAAATGGATTAAAAACTAGAACATAAGACCTGAATCCATAAAACTCCTAGAAAAAAGCATAGGTGATAACCTCCTTGACATAGTTCTTGGCAATGACTTTATGAATCTGACACCAAAAGCAAAAAAGTGGGAATGCATTAAATTAAAAAGCTTTTAAACTAGGACAGCAAAGGAAACCATCAACAAAATAATAAAAAAAAGCAACCTACTGAGTGGGAGATATACCGGATAAGATCCAAAGGATCTAAAAAAACTCACACATCTCAACAGCAAAAATCCAAACAATCCATTTCAAAAATGGGCAAAGGATCCAAATAGACATTTTTCCAAAGAAAACATACAGATGGTCAGCAGTAAGTGAAAAGATATTCAACATCACTAGTCATCAGGGAAATGTAAAACAATAACGACAATGAGATGTCACTTCAAACATGTCAGGATGGCTAGTAGCAAAAAGACAAGAAACATCAAGTGTTGTTGAGGATGTGAAGAAAGAGAACGCTCATGCACTGTTGGTAAGAATGTAAATTAGTGCAGCCACTGTGGAAAACAGTACAGAGGTTCCTCCAAAACTAAAAATAGAACTTTCATAGGATCCACTTTCAGTATTTATCCAAAGAAAATGAAAATACCAATTCAAAAAAGGTATATGCACCTCCATGTTCATTACACCATTGTTTACGATAGTCAAGATATGAAAAAAGCCCAAGCATCCATTAATGAATGAAGGAATAAAGAAAATATGGAAGGGGCGCCTGGGTGGCTCAGTCGATTAAGTGACTGACTTTGGGTCAGGTCATGATCTCACAGTTTGTGAGTTCAAGCCCCGCGTTGGGCTCTGTGCTGACAGCTCGGAGCCTGGAGCCTGCTTCGGATTCTGTGTCCCCCCTCTCTCTGCACCTCCCATGCTCATGCTGTGTCTCTGTCTCTCAATAATAAATAAACGTTAAAACATTTTTAAAAAGAAGAAAATATGGCATGCATGCACAATGGAATGTCAATCAACCATTAAAAAAAGAATGGAATTTGGCCATTTGCCACAACGTGGATGGAATTTGAGGGCATTATGCTAAGTGAAATACGTCAGAGAAAGGCAAATACTATATGACCTCTTATCTGTGGAATCTAAAAAATAAAAGCTCATAGATACATGAAACAGACTGGTGGTTGTAGGAGGTAGGAGTTGGGAAGTCATGATTTGACAAGCTAGTGCCATAGTTCACATATGAAATCAAGCTTCAACACCTACTAGAAAACAAAGTAACCACCTAAAATGCTCTGCGTAGTGTTAGCTTATAGAAGAGAAGTAATAATAGCTAACATTTATTGACTATATATTATGTACCAGGCTGCGCTAAGGGCCCTCAACCACCGTCTAACCTTCAGGAACAATCCTACAGGGTGGGATTGTTTATTTCCAATTTCTTTGTGAGGACATTAAGGTTCTGATCAGTGAAGACAGGTGCCAATCATAACCTCACTGGAACCGAACTAGGAGATTTAAACAGTTCTGCTTACAAATTACACAAAGCCTGTTCCCACTTGGCTGTGATGTGAACAATGAGCTAGGACAGAGGGATAGAGTCACAGCCACTGTATTTGATGAGTCTGTGTGGTTTTCCACTCTCTGCGGCATCTGTTGGATTCAAGGACTCATCCTGTCATTCACTCTTACTACATGCAATCCAACCTCCTCACTTCTACACCCCCCAACCCCTGTATATGCACATTACTTATTTGTCACCAAAAAGGAATATGCATTTAAATTTTATCCCATGCCTTTCAGCCTTCTAACATTACCTTTCACTCAATATCCAAATGTATAGTTTAAACATCTATCTAGCATTTGCTTGTAGAAAATGTCACATTCCTCACCTTTATCAGAGACCTCCTATTGTGTGAGTTTCAAGACCGGATTGTTATCTTTAACTTACAACTCTCTTTTTAAGGAAGAAATTTCTTTTTTCCCCCTGCTTCATTGAGATGTAATTGACATATAACAGTGTGTGTGTTTAAAGTATACAAATCGTTGACCTGATACACTTACATATTGCAAAATGATTACCATCATAACATTAGCTACCGACTCCATCATATCACATAATTACCATTTGTTTTTGAGTGGGGGGTGAGAACATTTAAGATCTACTCTTTTAATAACTTCCAAGTTTTTTAAATGGCCCAGCCACTTTCACTGTGATCACTGCTTGCTTCGAGTGTGACACAACACCATATAAACCAGACTGTTTATTGCATAGCACGGATTTTTTTTAATGTTTTTTGTTTTTTATTTTATATTTGAGAGAGAGAGAGAGCAGGGGAGGAACAGAGAGAGGGGGAAACACAGAATCCAAAACAGGCTCTAGGCTCCGAGCTGTCAGCACCGAGCCCGACGTGGGACTCAAACTCAGGAGCAGTGAGATCATGATCTGAGCTGAAGTCGGACGCCCAACCAACTGAGCCACCCAAGCACCCCTGCATAGCACGGATTTTTACTGCACTTTGGTCACAATGTAGGATGATGAAAGCATCAAAAAGACATGACACATCAAGGCCTGGATGTCACTCCCCCCATAATCATCAGCTGCTCTCCCACTTTGGGTCTCTAACAGGCCTCTCCCTTCAGAAGCCCCAGTGTCCCTGGAAAACGTCACATCTTCAAATCAAGCCCCTCCCGTTATTTGATCTTTTTTACATGGCCCTGGGTCCTAGAAAAACAACAACAACAACAACAACAACAACACATATTTGGATTTTAACCTGCAGTTATTAAACAGTTCTAAAGACAATAAACAAACTAAAATCTGTCTACAACAGAATAACCACTTCACTCCCCACCCCAGAAAAGAAAGGTGACTTTTCCTGTTATTGAACCCTGAAGGTTAACTTCCTTTGTCTAGACCCTCTCATAACTGAGCCATTTTCCTAAACAGATAAACAAGTTTTCATTTTTTATTGCTCTAGAACAAGGAAATGCTGAAACCTGCTTTTACATTAGCAATTTTCTTCTAATGATATAAATAAAATATATTAATCACTAAAAATGTGTTTATTGACCACCTGCAATTCTCCAGCAATTGACCACCTGCAATTCTCCAGCAATGTGGGGAAGATTACGGGCATAACAGCATAACATATGGATCTTCAAGGAGCTTTCAAGTCCGTTGAAGAGAACAAATCCTCAAAGAATAGATAGAAAGGAGAAAGAGGCTAGCTGTTTCTCCCACACTTCCTTCTCCTACCTAGTTAGGCAAAACTGGCTTGAAGATTAAAAGGAAAGCATCTATGGGAGGAGATAGGCCCTTTAAACTTTAAGTAAGTTAATTGAAACTAATTCAATGTTTATTTATTGCCCCACCCCCTCATCCATCAAGTAAGTGTTGACACCCAGAAATTGTGCAAAAAGTATTTTAAATTGCTAATTGGAGAAATACGTTATGGGGCACAAAGTAGAAAAGATAGACTGGTGAAAAATAATTTAGCATGGAAAGAGTAAGGTGACTATCAAAAAGAGATACCGTTTTGTTTTGATTGCACACGGTAGTATTTAAAAGACTATCATCTCTATAAAGCTGGTGCCATCCTGTAGGTCAGCCCCAAGGAAGAGCCAGCTAATTGAGAGAACTTGGCAAATGTAGATTCTCCTGGGACCAATTAGATAAGAATAGGAGAAATGAGCTTTTTCTTTCGCAAACTGGTTGCAGGATCGTTGCTGACCAAGTATGGAAGCCGGATGGGACTGTTTAAGCAAGAAAGTAAAAAGTGTCTTTTACAGCCTCTCCTTCCCCAGGCTCAGGTCAAAGACCTAGGATCTTCAGTAACTAACGCAGACACTTCCCTCATGCTGGCATGTAATTCCTCCCAGGTGTCCCCATGGCATCTGTCTGCAGGCAGGTTACACCTTGAGCCTCACATAAAAATGATACTGTTACCCTTCCGTCTTTACTGAGGCTGAATCATTACTTGACCATGTTTGAAATGCAAAGATTCAGAGCAGTGTACTTTCCAGGCTTTGAAGACAGAGATGTTTCAAAAGTTAAGCAAATCATATAAAGTAGAGATCCTAGGTAGAGGCCTCAGTATAGGCACTCAGTAAGGCCCAAACAAATTATTGGTGGTAAAACAGAGGGCTTTGGAATCAGGCACACTTGTGTGTGGATGCCAGCTTTTCAGTAAACTGGCTGAGTGATTTCGGTCTAATGTCTAGCTTCTAGAAGCCTCAGTGTACTTACTTCTAAAATGGAAATAATAGTAGGTTCTGAGGTTTGCAATTGATGGGTATAGAGAACCAGGTGTTTAATAAGCTATGGTCATGTGGCTGAAATAAAAATGATATAGCAACCAGGAGTTATTCTCCCTTCATTCATCATTGGAATTGTCTGTGATGGTTGGTGTATGTCATGCATGCCAAAGAGCATTCGCAGCCGGCCGTCTCTGACTGGTTCACGTCTCTCCAGCATATATATTCATGGCATCGAGCATCTCTCCTCGATGTTTCCCAGTTGGAGTTTTCTATTTATTCCTGCACATGGTTAAATTGTGTCTCCTTCCAGATTGTATGTAAGCTCCTTAAAGGGTAAGTGCCATTATGGTTTCATTACTTTGCAAAGGCGTGAGCATCCCTGGGGCACACCAAGATGCCTAGCTCACGTTTGGCACGTGCAGATTTTGATCAAATGAAATTTTATTTTATTTTTTATTTATTTTTATTTTTTTACATTTGTTTGTTTTTGATAGAGAGAGACAGAGCACAAGTGGGGGGAGAGGCAGTGAGAGAAGGAGACACAGAATCCGAAGCAGGCTTCAGGCTCCGAGCTGTCAGCACAGAGCCCGATGCGGGGCTTGAACTCACAAACCATGAGATCATGACCTGAGGTGAAGTCGGACGCTTAACCAACTGAGCCACCCAGATGTCCCGATCAAATGAAATTTTAAAACCTTGCCTTCCAATTTCACAGGTGAGCAGACTAAGGCTCCAAAAGAATAATTTTCCTGAAGTAACTTAGGTTTTAAATGGAGAGCCTGTGATCCAGACCTAAAAGTGATTCTGAAGAATCCATATGTTTTCTAGGAAGGTAGACAATATTGCATTACGGTCATTTTTTTTTTTTTTTTTTTTTTACAGATGAATAAACAGAACCTTAGAGGTTGTTAAACAATTTTCCCAGGCAGATGCCTACAGATTTGGGGGCTCAAACCCAGGCTGCCAATTAGATTCCTACAGTTCCTTCCCTGTAACCTGCTTCCTGTTCATGATGAAAACTATTCTTCAGATATTGCTAGAGCCTTCCTTAACTGCCCTCTCTGCTCGCTGTGCGGGATTTGCTTGGTCCAGGCAGGAGTGATTTTTTTTTTTTTTAACTCCCAATGACCTGGAGGAGTCAGTCCTTGCAGAGTCTTGGATTGGCAATGGTTCGGGAAGCAGGCTTCAGCTGCCTCCTGCTTGGTTGTTCTAGTTTTTGCTGGAGGGCATTTTCTCTGAATATCTTTGACAGGCGGCCAGATCTTTTTATTAGGTGAAAGTGAGCCTCGGAATCCACCACAGTGGAGTGTGGGAGGGTTATGCTGTCAGGAAGTTAAGTAGGAGAGGTTGCAAGAATTCACCAACTCAGGAGCAGGTGGTTGAGCCCTCTGCCCACAGGATTTGCTGAGGCCCGTACGTGAGTGTCACAGCTAGAATGATCCCGACAGGTATGCCTTTGGAGTCCAGTGTGGGCTCTCAGTGTCTTGAGCTCTTGTAAGCCAGGCAGGGATGCGGGCTCAGTCAAGTACCTCAAACTCAACTTTTTCAGCCTGCCAAGTGAAATAAATTCAGGAAACAACAGGAAGCTTACTCTGTCCTGGAAATATTAATTTTTGCTATGAACCTTTGGGTAGTCCACAAGTTCTCTGGGCAGTTGCTGTGGGCTAGCTCAGTACCTATACTTAACCTCTGTTCCCAGTCTAGGATGAACCAGTGTTACTGGAGTGGTAGAATTATCAAAATATTTCTTTTCCAGTTAGCAAAATACCAAAGCTATCCAAAAAGTCCCCATAACCTTGTTTCTACCCTGTCCCCTCTGCAGGAACCCCTAAGTGTTCCCTGATCCAGCCATGACTCATCTAGAAACTGGTTCCTATAGTGTGATAACTGGAGCCCTAGTGGGCAAAGATTTATTAAAAGTTTTTTAATATTGCTAACTTTATTGTCAAATTGGTTTCCATACAACACCCAGTGCTCGCCCCAACAGGTGCCCTCCTCAATGCCCATCACCCACTTTCTCCTCCCTCCCACCCCCACCAACCCGCAATTTATTCTGTTTTTAAGAGTCTCTTATGGTTTGCCTCCCTCCCTTTCTCACTTTTTTCCCTCCTTCCCCTCCCTCATGGTCTCCTGTTAAGTTTCTCAGGGTCCACATAACAGTGAAAACATATGGTATCTATCTTTCTCTGTATGACTTCTTTTACTAAGCATAACACTCTCCAGTTCCATCCACGTTGCTACAAAAGGACATATTTCATTCTTTCTCATTGCCACGCAGTATTCCATTGTGTATATAAACCACAATTTCTTTATCCATTCATCGGTTGATGGACATTTAGGCTCTTCCATAATTTGGCTATTGTTGAAAGTGCTGCTATAAACACTGGGGTACAAGTGCCCTTATGCATCAACACTCCTGTATCCCTTGGGTAAATTCCTAGCAGTGCTCTTGCTCGGCCATAGGGTAGATCTATTTTTAATTTTTTGAGGAACCTCCACACTATTTTCCAGAGTAACTGCACCAGTTTGCTAAATGTTTTAAATACTACTGTGCTTTGAAATGGCTGTGACTTACCCAGTCTCTCTGCTAGACTTGCATTCTTGAGGGCAAGAATTGTACTTTGCTCCCTTGTTTTGCCCTAACACCCCACACAGGAGTTGGGAACATTCCGTATTTTCAAAAAAAAAAAAAAATGAAGACACTGTCAGAGCAGCTTTTGGTACAGTTTGCTATTTTAAAACAGGCTAGTGGTTCAAGTGTGAATATATACTCAATGGTGTGGCTATGTTTTTTTCTTCCTCCAGGACCATGACTAGTTTCGGGCTGTAAGATCACAGGTGGTGTTCTCTTTGTTGCTCGCTACTCTCTGAATGCTCCTGTAATACTGGAGTCATGTAGTTCTACAAGAAGAGTTCCCCGGATAACTAGTTTTATGAACCGTGGCCACTTTGGCATCTCTCTGTCTCTCCTGGCACTCCTGGGAATATCCGGGACAGAGGATATGCTTTCTTTTCATAGAGTTATCTTAAATGAAAGGAACTCTACACTATGTAATATATACATTACCCAGTAGGAAACGAGGTTATACAGAGTCATTTAAAATTGCTGGCCGACTTTTATGTGACTTTCATCTCATCCATAGCGTTGGACTTTTGTTCTTTCTCGTCCTCATCAATGGAATCCTAGGCGCGTAACGCTTGTTAAAATCATGGCCAACGTTCCCAGTTCCCAGCACAGCATTAATTGCAGTGTGTTTGGTCATTTGGATGCCTTTCATCTGGAATAATAAAATATGTTGTTAATATTTTTATTTAGTGGACAAATAATGTTTTTAATTTAGTGAATACTTTTGTTGACGGATCTCCCACCGTTCAGCAGGCCAATACATTGCCTTTTATTTTAACCATAATACTCCAAACTAGGTATCCCTATCCTAGTTTTACCTAGGAGAAAACAAAAAAACAAAGTGATTAAATAACTTCCCCATCGGCCCTCCAGTTACTAATTGGTGGTTCTGGGATTCATCTTGAGTCTGCCTGGCTCCAGCCTGCAAAGGCCTTTCCTCCTGGGAGCGAGTGTCTTTCATTTCCCACGGAGTCGTGCCTTCCCGAGGACAGCCTGACTCTCCGGACCAACTCAAACTCCACAGAGCCATCCTCACATGTGGAACAACGGGTGTCAGGTCCTGGGAACCTTAGAATTAAAGAGGCAGCTGCAAAAATTAGATGCCCAGGTGCCACTTCCAGATAGTCTGTCCGGAGGGGTCTGGAGTGGGCCTGAGCATCTGGATCTTTTTAAGTTTTCTGGCAACTGGAGGTGGGTGAGGGGATGGGCTAAATGAATGATGGGCATTAAGGAGGGCGCTCTTCGGGATGGGCACTGGGTGTCATACGTAAGAGATGAATCACTGGGCTCTACCTCTGAAACCAAGACTAACTTGAATTTAAATAAAAAAAAAAAAAGTACAGGAAAAAAAGAGTAAACAAACAAACAAAAATGTGTGGCAGAGTCTGAACCACTGTTCTAGGGCAGTGCCCCCCCAAGGTTAGTGTTCATATGCACCCCTGGAGATTTGTTAAGGATGACCATGAATCTGGAGAACTGGCGTTGAGCCTGAGTTTCTACATTTCCAGAATGCCCCGTGACACCACTGCTGCTGGCCCAGCAGGTTGATAGCAAGGCCCCAGAATTTCCATGGTTTCTCTGTCCAGCAGGCCTCATCTTCTCTGGCTTTCTCTCCTCTTGGGAGAAATTCTCCTGCCAGGGCTTTACAGTGAGTTCTGAGCCGTTGTCTTTCCACAGGCTTGGTACGTTATGTGAAAGCTCTGGTTTTGACTGAAACAACCTGTTAGCCGACTGGATAGCGAGTGGTGAGTAATGAAGTCCGGGTCACAAGTTCAGTGCCCCAGTTCAATGCCCACAGGGATCAGTTAGCTTTTCTCCACTCCTAGCCACAGTCTCCAGGCCTGCGATCGCGCACATGTGTGTGATTGGCCCTGAGGGATAGATGCTTCATCCACCATGCACAAAACACTCCCCGGAAAAGCAGCCAGTGTATGAGTCCTCCTCACAAGGAAGTCAACAGCATCATCTGGAAATAAGCATTCAACAATATTAGCTGAAACGGGGTGTTCACACATTCTAGACACTGTGCTAGACACTTTAGAATCTTCACAATATCTACTAGGCATGTAGTCTCTTGATCCCTACTTCAGAGATGAAGAGATTAGACTCATGGTTGTAATCTTCTGATTACACACACACACACACACACACACACACACACACACAAAGCAACCTGTAAGCAACCTGGAACTGCAAGGGCTCAGGCTGGCGTGCTACATGCCATAGAGTAGAAATTAGGGTAATACATTATTTCTAAACTTTTAAGGCTAGAAACTTTAAAATTCATTCTTGATTCTTTATATTGTCCCCTCAATTTATAATGAGCGACTGCCTCACTGTTTTGTTTTTAGAGAAGTATGAATCAGACTCTCCCTGTATTTAAAAAAAAAAAAAAACTGATTAACTCTGTCATATTGGGAGTATATTACCTACATTCAAGATGGACAGCAAGAGTATTCACAGATTTAACTACCATAATAAAGGCCCTGGTTTTTCCGATATACCTGTCTTAGGCCTTTTTGATTTGTCCTAAACTTACAAGAAATACATCTAAGTCAGGAGCCTGGGAATTTCTCCATTCAAATTTAGGTTGGGTTCCTATGTGTCTGATGAGTGGGGTCTGCTTTATTTTTGTCTGTTAAAGAATCACTAATGTGGACATGGGTGTTTTGTTTTCAAGCATCAAATTCAAGAGGAAGCTGTATCTGTGTTGCTTCAGTGTGCAGAAATATACATCTTAGAAATTAATAGTGAATACTGAATGCTAATAAGTGGGAAAAGAATTATGATTCCAGCAAGGTCTAAAGACTGTATGATTTAACACTAAAGCCAAATCGCTAAAAGCGGCTGATCCTACAGCTTTTTGGTTGTAATCACTTTTCCTGTGAAGTGTGTCAGTTATACTGTTACTCTGAATGAAGCCAATCCATTAGTCAACACATTTTTATTGACAACTGTGGAAACTGTCTTAAGCCCTAGGAATTGAAGCAGTCAGGCCTATGGCCTGCCCACATAGAGATTTTGTCCTTCCTGATCAATGAAAAATTTTATTTTTTTATTCTCAATTTTTTAATGTTTATTTATTTTTGACAGAGAGAGAGAGAGAGAGAGAGAGAGAGAGCGCGCGCATGAGTGGGGGAGGGGCAGAGAGAGAAGGAGACAAAGAATCTGAAACAGGCTCCAGGCTCTGAGCTGTTAGCACAGAGCCCGACATGGGGCTCGAACTCACTGACAGTGAGATCATGACCTGAGCCGAAGTCGTATGCTCAAATGACTGAGCCACCCAGGCACCCCGAAAATTTTATTTTTTTTATTGAAGATTTGTTTGCTATCCCTAGGGAGTCTTTTATCTTGCTTTAATGGAAGACTTATAAATTCTGATAAATACTTTGCTGTGGAGCTACTATTCCTCAGGGTGTTTCAGGTGATGATAAAAAATAAAACTCATAGGTCCCTACTATTTTAACTGAAATATCTCCCTCTCTCAAACTGAAATCCCTTTGGTGATTTTCCAACCCCTCCACCTGCTTTATTTCCTTATTGGTATTTTATCACTCTCTGAGATTATTTATTAGTGCCTTTAGACACCCTACCTATCTTTTCTGCACTGGATGTAAGCCCTATGGCCACAGAAGTTTTTGTCTATAGTTTGGTGGTATGTCATTATAACCAGGAACAGGACTCAGAAAATAGGAGACACTCAACAAATATTCCTTGGAAGGATGGGTGGATGAATGAAATGAATGAATGAATATTGGGCATGGATTCAGTTCAAGAAATTCCTACACTGAATGAGAGGTTACTAAAGATGGCTTTTTAGGCTTCTCCATCTAACCATAAGATTTGAGGATTTTATAATTCAGCTTCCCAATTACCATTATTAATAATCACTTATTGATCCTGTAGCATGCAATGGGGGTGGCTTTGTGGTTAATAATCCAAGGACACTGCAGTCATATCAAAATGGCATTCAGTATTGACATTCGTCTATAATTTTATGCTATGTTTCAGTATTTGAAGACTTCCGTGTAAAACAATTTTTATCATCTTTTGTACCAACTGAAGACCATTTCACTTATTACAGACACCTTCCATTTTTGCCAGGGACCCAAAATTATTATGCATTGGATTGCTTTAATAAAGATTGTTTTCAATCAAGTTGGCAACTAGGCTATTGCTAACAACAAGCTAGAGAAAGGAATGTATGACAAGTTTTCAGCTGTCTTCAGAGTAAGTGACAATAGGAATAAAATTGGTTTCACACGTTTTAAGTGCATGGCCACTTAAAGGAGTAGGTTTAAAGAGTATGAGCAAGTATGAGTTTGTGTATACAAACTTGGCATTAGTCCCCATAATATGAAAACAATATATAATGTTTGAAGCATAAGCACATTGGTTTGGTTTTAGAAGAACTAAAAGAAAACAACACCCTTGCATTATTTAGCAATTACCATTATGAATGCCTACTATGTAGCTAGACAGTGGGCTAAGTGGGCCAGGCACTAAATATATTTATTATTTCTTTTGAAATTAACTATAGCTCTGAGAGGTAGATATATCATTACCATATCACAGATGAAACCGAGGGCCAGAGAGATTTAAAAAATAAATAAATTGTGAGAAATTGAATCCAGATTTTGAACAAGGTATGCTCACTGTACCATGGTCTTTGTATGCTGCAACACTGCCTCCTGTTGGTCTAGTCTGGAATTACATACACTAATTTATAACAAGCACGCATATATGTAAAGATTATTATACACAAAAGATTATGCATTATATATATTATGGTGGTAGGATTGTGAGTGATTGTTTACTAATTTCTATTTATTGTTATAAATGTCTACAAAGAATATAAGTTAGTTTTTAAATTTGTGTTTAAAGTATCCATTGGACTTTTTGGAGGGCATCTATAGATCTTTGGAGACTGATTTCAAAGGGGGCTAACCATGTTTACCCCAACTGTGTCTTGGGCTGCTGCAAGAAGCAGGGTATTAGCCTAGCGGACCACTGGTTAGCCTCAGCATCACATATTTGAAGATAAACTACTCATCAAGTTAAATCCAATGTGACTTCCATTTTTTAGCACTTCCTGCAACTCAATGCCTAATAGCATGCTATATTCAAATAGCATTGCACAGTTTAATGTGTTTTTCCCAGTGCGTTGAGTTTGGAAATCACTATATAAGTTATTACTACAATTATTTTCCACCTTCATCTGCCAAAGAGAGAGAAATCAATTCAGTCCACATCTTGACTGCAAGGCTGTTATAAAAGATCCATTGTCTGCACCTATTCTATACATGGATTTTTGAAATTGAAACCAGCAATGCACCATAAATTTCAGAAAAGTGATCTTCAACTGCCAGGCAGATCCCAGGACTATTTGAAACATGATTTGGGGACTTGCATTTCAATTTCCATTACTCACACGTCTTCACCTTTGCTGAGGCAGGTTCTAGGCTAAATGTTTTCACTCAATAGTTCTGTCATGTTCAGTAGGTCACTTGATGTCTATCCCAGTTTCTAGTTGGATAAAATGGGAACTATTACACCTGCAGTTCATTCATCACATCTGCATTTTGGGATTGCCACTCACCATGGTGGTGTTAGAATAACCTCTGGGTTTCTCAAGGTACTGAAGAGCAGTTATCTAAGTCAGAATGGCCCCAATTTCTGGCTCCACAACTTACTCGCTTCAGGGATTGGTAAGCCCCTGCACCTCCCTAACCCTCAGTTTCCCTATCCTTAAAATGAGAATGATTATGGGGCGCCTGGGTGGCTCAGTCGGTTGAGCGTCCGACTTCGGGTCAGGTCATGATCTCGCAGTTTGTGAGTTCGAGCCCCGTGTCGGGCTCTGTGCTGACAGCTCAGAGCCTGGATCCTGCTTCAGATTCTGTGTCTCCTCCTCTCTCTGCCCCTCCCATGCTCATGCTCTGTCTCTCTCTGTCTCTCAATAATAAATTAACATTAAAAAATATTTTTTTAAAGTGAGAATGATTATACACATGCCTCAGGGTCATTGTGAATAACAAATGAAATACTATGAGTAAAGAACTTGGCCCAATGACGATCGCAGAATGATTTCTCCATGGACGACATATGCAACTATCCAGAGACATACATGCAGGGCACCTGGGTGGGTCAGTTAGTTAAGTGTCTGACTTCAGCCAAGGTCATGATCTCATAGTTTGTGGGTTCAAGCCCCGCATTGGGCTCTGTGTTGACAGTGTGGAGCCTGGAGCCTGCTTCAGCTTCTGTGTCTCCCTCTCTCTCTGCCCCTCCCCTTCTCATGCTCTGTTTCTTTCAAAAATAAATAAACATTAATTTTTTTTTGAAAAAGACATACATGCAAATAATTTTTAATGTAAGTTCTTGTGTTTAAGTTCTGCTATTGTTTGTTTTTGTTGATTAATATGGTAAAAATGCCTACCTCTATGTGTATGATGTATTTCTTATTGAAAATCTACAAGGAGAAAATCAAGCTGGGATCCATAATCCTATCACTGCTCCCAGCTGTCATTTTAAACTACTATTAACATTTTGGTGGTTCTTTGTTTCATTAATATTAATTCTATAAGTATTTTCATAGATAGAGTCATATAAAAATATATAAGTTTTATCTTAATCTTGTTATTATAAATACTGGCAATTTTTTGGGACGCCTGGGTGGCTCAGTCAGTTAAGCGTCCAACTTCGGCTCAGGTTATGATCTCGCGGCCCATGAGTTCCAGCCCCGCGTCGGGCTCTGTGCTGACTGTTCAGAGCCTGGAGCCTGTTTCAGATTCTGTGTCTCCCTCTCTCTCTGACCCTCCCCCGTTCATGCTCTGTCTCTCTCTGTCTCAAAAATAAATAAACGTTAAAAAATTTTTTAAAAAAATAAAACTGGCAATTTTTAATCTATTTTCATTATATAAGTAATTATATATGTATATATATTATTTATATAGAAGCCTTAAATAGAAAATTTAGAAAATTATAATTATTTATAATTCCATAGGCTACGAATAGCCACTACTAACATTTCAAGAGCTTCTCTTTTGGTCTTTTTAAATATGCATATATTTATGTTAATAATAAAATGCCAGCAATTAGAAGGCCTTCCATTACTTTTTAAGAAAGAAAAAAAAAATGCTACCAAATCAACATTGACAGTGCTTTCTTATCACTAAAAACCTTTATTTTGCATATCTTTAAATGGCCCTCTTAAATTATATAGGCGGAGGTTTTTATCATGGTATCATTCTTGTACATAAATAAAGAGAAAATAGAGGGACACCTGGGTGGCTCAGTTGGTTAATCATCCAACTTTGGCTCAGGTCATGATCTCATGGTCCATGAGTTCGAGCCCCGTGTCGGGCTTTGTGCTGACAGCTCAGAGCCTGGAGCCTGCTTCAGATTCTGTGTTGCTCTCTCTCTCTGTCCCTCCCCCTCTCACATTCTCTCTCTTTCTCTCAGATCTAAATAAACAATAAAAAATAATAAAAATAACAATAATAATAAAAAGAAAATAGATACAAAATACAATTGATAAGACAGTCATGAAACTCCTGCACATTCAGAGTTTGTCTGTCTGGGTCATTATTGACACAGCCATGTCTGTGTCCAATACAACATCATCTTCTGTGCATTTTGTTCTTCCCTGTAAAGCAGCAGGCTCTCAACACCACTTTAAATAGCAATTAAACCCAATATTTTTAGTACCAACAATGCACATAACTCATGTAGTGACTAACTATGCCACTGCTCTGTTCAAATCTACACAATTGTTATGTGGCCAGCATAATTCCATGATGGCCAACCATGAGCCATTGATGGGGAGACAAGCCCCAATTTCAGGCAGGCTGCAGGTGAAAATGCACATCTGCCTTAGTACTAGGGATATTTTACCTAATATTTCTGTTACAGCTCTTTATTTAGTTTTATCTTTTTTTCTTTTTTTTAATTTCCATTCAATATTAAATTGGGAACATTTCCCAGTTTCTTTAAAACTCGTTTGACCATCGTTTCTTTCAAATTATTCAACAAATGTAGAACCAAGGACCTTAGCTTTTGAGGCTTTTAGAAAATTACCACTATTGAAAACAAAACTAGCAAACAGGAATATATTAAAAATTCTCTCTACAAAAGCGAGGGAGGAATTGGACAAATTAAATGATGAACGTTGAAATGTGTACAAAATTTAATTTTAAATCTCTATAATTGCACGTTGGAATATCTTGACTTCTGGGAAGAATATTTTGATGAAGCGCCTATTTTTAATTAGATAAATTCATATTCTGTATCAGAAGGGAATGAAATTGAGAAAGCCTATGATTTCCCATAAATCTAAATCTTATGAAACATTCAAGAGAATCATAGTGGCAATTTATTTGACAAGGTTTGTTGTGTAAAATATCTATCAAAGAAACATACAGTGAAAGGAGGCAAACACATTACATATGTAAATTATTTGGGGGCAAATATATAAACATTTTTATACAAAGAAATATTGGGATTCAGAATATCCTCCATTTAGCAAGCTTGCTCTGAATATGTCAACCATTTATGATACATAAAATATAGTTATGAAGAGAACTATAGGGAATTTTAAATTTTTTTAATGTTATAATATGGCCATATTGAAAAAAGTAAATTTTTCCAAAATATGATAATGAGGTGGTATATGCATGTAATATATGTATGTATGTAAGTGTATGTAAATATACTAGATAATTGTTATTTTTATTTGTTAGAAATAATTTAATTAGGGAAACAATTTATTTTCTTAATTTTATAAAGATTACCCGTTATTATAGATTACATTTACCTATTATATTTTATATACCATGTTATATATTAAATTTTATTTTACACTGGTTTATTATTTAGTAAGGAAATATTTAATCATTTATTTTAGGGGTGCCTGGGTGGTTCAGGAGGTTGAGCATCCGACTCTTGATTTCGGCTCAGGTCATGATTTCAGAGTCGTGAGATTGAGCTCTGCCTTGAGCTCCGCACTGAGCATTTATGATTCCCTCTCTCTCTCTCTCTGTCTCTCCATCTGACCCTCTACCCCATTCACACTCTTCTGCTTGCTCTAAAATAAAAAATATATATATATATGTATTTTAAATAAATAATATATACTAAATAATAGACTTAATAAATATTAAATGATAATATTTTCAAATATTTTAAAATCTTCTTTACTTACACCAGAAATGAATCCCTCTTCTGATGTGTAATAAGGTCTTTAACCCTTCCCATTGTAAACCACATAAGTGTTTCTATCCCTCCTATTGTACTGATTATTATACATATTAAATGGATATCTCTCCATCTGCAATCCTGATCATTTTGTTAGGATAGATTCCACGTAATGGAATTTCTGATAATATGAACATTTTATATCTTATAATATTAACATCTTAAAATTAAATTGCATTAAAGTCTTTTGAAAGATTTAATATGTTCCCCGACTATTAAGAAATAAGTGTAAAAACACAATGCATAATTTGAAAAAAGAAATTATTTAAAATAGGCTTTAAATAACTGCAAGAATATCAATAACACTTTGCAGAGAGATCATGTCAAGCAAATAATGTGAACAGTACTTGTGAAAACTATTTAAAATAATTATATTTGTTTTCAATGAATTATATTTTTAAATCCAAGGGACTCCTGTGTTGGACATTTACCATGCCCCGGGCATTATGCATAATGCTCTAGATACCCAGGTAAATAAGACACAGACTTTGTCGTTGAGGGATTCTTCTGATGGTGGCCAAAGTGCAAGCAACGGATATAATTACCTGGAACCCTTGCAGTTGTTCCCATAACTGTTCCTGTAACAGAGCGCCTGAACGCCGTGAGCACAGGGGGTGGCCTGCCCCTTCTGCTGAAGTGTGGGGGGTGGCGACAGAGACAGCATACACTAGGCAGAGTTCACAAGCAACATGACAGAGGAGCTGAGTCTGGAAGGCTGAAGAGTTTGACAGCAGACGTGTAGAACAATATGGACAGTCCTCCCAGTAGGAAAAGCGTAGTGGGGTTGAGAAACTGATCTTTAGCATGCGTGGAGCTGAAAGAGAAGGGGGAGTGGAACACGGGAAGGGTGTCCTGGATAAAACTGGGCTAAGTCTTACCTGTCTTTCTATGGGTGCTCCCACTGTGTTATCTCATACCTTTGTGGCTGAGGCTGCCACTTGTGCCACTATTCACACAGTATATTCATTCAAGGTTTATTTACTGATACCTTATTTCCTGTGTGCTGGATAGGATTCTAATCCGCAGAAACAGTGCTGGGAGAGGCACCTGGGTGGCTCAGCTGGTTAAGCTTCCGACTGGACATCAGCTCAAGTCATGATCTCACGGTTTGTGTGTTTGAGGCCCACATTGGACTCCATGCTGACAGTGTGGAGCCTGCTTGGGATTCTCTCTCTCTCTCTCTCTCTCTCTCTCTCTCTCTCTCTCCCTCTCTCTCAAAATAAAAATTAAAAAAAAAAGTAATAATAATAAAGTTAAAAAAAAGAAACAGTGCTGGGCACAGCAGATAAGCACATTGGCAATAAATGACTACAGTAATATGATAATTTAAAATAATGACAAGTTAACAAAAAAGGTAGAGTTTTAAAGATGTTTGGCTGCAGTTAGATGTGGAAATATTCTGGATGAAGAGGTCACAGAAGGCCTCTCTGAAAAGATGATATGTGTACTATAGCATAATGCTAATGAAGGGTTTAGCCTTCTTTAGTAGTACTGGAGGAAAACTAGTCCAGACAGTAGGAATAGCAAAATAACAAGTGCAAATGTCCTGGGGCAAGGTCAGACCCGGCATGTTTGAAGAACTGGGAGAAAGTGAGTGATTGAAGTTCAGGAGCAAAATAAGAATGAGAGAGGTAGAAGAGAATGTAGAGATAAAGAATAGAATGACTCTGGAACTTGGAGATCTTGGTGATGGGTTTGAATGTTATGCTAAGTGTTATGGGCAGCTACTGGAGTTTTCTAGAGTGAAAGAATGTGATTATAAGAGCTTATTTATTTCCTTGTAATATAAAAGTTCACTCATACTGTTATTACTCTAATGTAGAGGGGAATATATGCCACATGTATGTGTCTCAAAATAATGAATCTCTTGTTTATGTTTAATGTTTGAAGACGTAGCTTTGTATAAAACTAGAGTAGAGCTTCAACATGGTTCTCGATTTTTGTTTTGAGTACTATGAAGATCATTCTGGATTTTTTTTTAATTGAGAAAAATGTTATTCTCTCTCAAGTATTGAACTCTTGAGCTCATCCTGGGTAGAGGTGGGATGAATCACCTAAACGGACTAGTGGTGTGGTGTAGAGAACACGGGCCTACCATGCGAGGCCTCGGTTTCAGTCTGTAAACTTGAAGGTATAAAGGAGCCGTTCCGACAGTTTTTCTTTAAATATATTATTACTTCAGAAATGAGTTAATTTCCCCTCTGATTGTCCTTATGCCAGTGGTTACTACCATTTTGACTTTGATTGATTTTGCCTCAGCCTCTTTCAAGGAGGTAATCATCTGCACAAAATGAGCAATTAAAAGAATCCTGTAGGCGATTGAAAAGTAACTAAAATTTGTGGATAATCCTCTCCTAAGTAGCGTATTATGTTTGTATATTCGAAAAAGAAAGTCTTAAAAAATAATTATACACCTTATATCACACCTTCTCTTCTATTAATGCTTTGGTCTATTTGCTTCTTGTCTTTTCTCTATGAATGTTTTATATAACTTTATTCATATCATATAGGCTGCTATTCACTTGAGTATAATGCCAGTGCACACTTTTTATGCTGTTTGTCAAAATAATTAATGCTGGGTTCCCACAACAGAACAATACTTTTGAAATCTCAGTGGCTTAATGCTACAAAGACTTACTTCTCAAGTCACCTCACAAGTGATTGGGTGACCATCCGCCATCTTGTACCATTCCATTTAAAACAAACACCCTGTAAAGTTGCATGGTGGGGGGAAATGAGAGGGTGCATGCACAGTAGTTCTTAATTGCCCAGAAATGAAAAAACAAATTCTAACAGTGCACTGAGCTGATGTGGTTTCATGTCTAAGTACAATAGATGACATGTGGTGTTTGATGAGCACTATCTCTGTCAGCACCTACCTTTCAGACACTAAATATTTGCCCCCCTCTCATTCGCATACATTCCGACCTTGTATCTCACCACACACTGGACTTCTCATACGCTTCCTGAAGGAAGACATTTCATAGTCTCATTCGTTCACAGCATCTACTTCCAAGTCCTGATGTCTGGTAGTGTCTCCATAAAGTCTGTGTGTGTGTGTGTGTGTGTGTGTGTGTGTGTGTGTGTGGCTTCTCTTGGTACAAAGATCTTCGATTTAAGAAAGAAGGAAAAAAAGAATATCGTCTTTTACCATCACCAACACCATTCATAGTTTATACACACCTGTACATGCAATGTGCAAAGATGGACCAGAAACAAAACAATCACAATAGACACTGCCACCCAGAGAGGAGAAAACTGGGGGAAATGACACAGAACACACGACGGACACTGCCTCATGAACTTTCTGCACAATCCTGTTCAGTAAATGCTAAAAAGTCTTCCTACCCTGGAAGACAGAGGCTTGAGTTGCTCTCTCAAATGGCTCCTTTATGGATTATCTTCTGGACTCTTCAACTCCTCTCTAGAAGGTTCTTCCTTTCCCTGGCATCAGCAAAAATGAGCATCAAGGGATATGCCCACTTTGGAGGCTATAAAGCTTTCGCATCTCACTTCCTGTTCTCAGAAAGTTGGAGCCACCAGGAAAATTTTAAGGGCCAAATACTAAAAGCCCTTTTTTGCTCCAAATCCACGATACATTTATATGTTTACATTTATATTTGCCTCAAATACTAGAAAATTTTTGATCCATCTACTTCCCCTTAGTTCTGTGTGCTAATAATCATGCCTAAAGTTCTTTCTGAAGTTTATATAATCTCTCAGAAGCCCTATTCAAAGCCTTTCTCTCTCAACTCAATGGCAAATACCGACCTGGAAAAATACTTGGGAAATGGTACATCCTTAATCTGACATTTGCCTTGATTTGTTTTATCTAACTAAGAGGTTTTGCTGGGCCTTTGTTGCTCAAAATCCTTGGAAAAAAAAAAAAAAAAGAAACATTATTTTCTTTGTGTAACTAGGAGCACTCCTGTTTTTCCAATCAGGAGGGCCTCAAATTTCTGTAATTCCCCAAGTCCTTTTGTTTCTGCATGTGAACTAGCAGATTATTTCCTGAGCCCTTCTCTTTCTTCTAAACCTGAACAAACACAGCCAATACACACTTATATCCCCATCGCCAGGCTCTCCCCTTAATCCGTAAGTCCACTGTGTATGGTTGACCCTCCAAGTCAATGGTCTCACCCGATGTGTCACCACTGCCGATCATAGATCTCCACTGTTCCCACTTCTGCTATCAGACTCTGTACTGTCCATCAGAGAATCACTAATCTTGGCCACCAACATATAATCATTTACTTAGTCTTCTTTCTTTTTCTTCCCCCTATTTGTTTCTTATGCACACTCTTCACTTCAAGGTACTGATTTCTGTGTGAGACTAAGTGATTAATACTCACTCCTCACAAAAGGCAAACTTCTGACATCTCCATGTGAAATGCAGTGCTCTTTTCCTCACACTTCAGTTGGGTGTGAATGAAGCGGGCTTCCTTCACCGTACAGCTTTGCCATCTGTAATGATGGCCAACCCCTCGCTCCACATATAACACTCTGCTTTTGCTTGTGTCTATTTGCTCGAACTAGTTTGACGGCCCCAACATAAATTTGAGGGTGGCTAGGGAATTTAGGGAAATGCACGTAACATTTGGTTAAGTGTCCACTGCATTATTGTGAACCCGTCTATCTTTTTAAATTGCTTTCTCATGCGTGATTAAGTATGAATTTCAGGTCTCTCTTAGAAGTGAGGTGGGAAAGTCATGACTCAGTCCAGCTTACTGGATAAGAACTACTGTGTGGCTATAGACCTGCCTTTGCACTAGCTTTGTCCTCTTAGGTTTAGCACTCACAGGAATCTGCTTTCCTAATCCTCCAAAGACTATATTGGGCCCAAACATGCCTACAGTTGTGAAGGCATGTAATCACAAGAAAGGTAAGTCATTCCAATGAACAATGGCGAGCAGTAGGGGAACCCATACCAGATTTGCCTTACTGTGGGGGCCAGGAAGGGTCTCCTGGAGCAAGAGGCATTTAAGTGGATGTACTAGGGATGGGTAAGTGAACCATCTGAGGGTAGGGGAGATGGAGAGTGCTCCAGAGAAAGAGCAAGCAAAGAGGAAGAAGGAACTTGAATCTTTGCTGTCATGAAAGAAGGTCAGCAGGGCTGCAAGCTGAATGCAGAGGAGACAGAGGTAGGAAGGGAAAATGGGCAGACAGCCCAAATGAAAGTCTGGTAGGCTCTGTTAAGGACTTGAGAGTTTATCGAGGACAGAAGAGTTAAGCCAACCACTGTCAGGAGCCATTCACCCCCTCTGCCTTCCTCCATCGCACTGCTGGCTGTGTTAACTTAGGAGCATGTTTGGCCTGAGGGCTGACAGCAGCTTTTTGGGACACAGGTTTTCCAGCTGGTTCTACAAAGGTAATCTGAGTGCCAAAGGACTTGACTCTCCTGCAGTTTTAACCTTGAAAAACTGGGCAGAAATGTACTTATCCATCAGGTTGAGTTACAGGAACTATATAACTCAGGCAGTCTATTCAAAACATGTTTCTGCTTTGGAGAGAAATGTACCTTCAAATATCTTTTACAGGGTATAAAAGTAAAAAAGTAAAAAAAAATGCATATTTTTAAAAAACTTTTAATGTTTATTTATTTTTGAGAGAGAGATAGAGACAGAACAAGAGCAGGGGAAGGACAGAGACAGAGGGAGACACAGAATCCGAAGCAGGCTGCAGGTACCTGACTGTCAGCACAGAGCTCCATGCAGGGCTCAAACTCAAAGAACCACGAGATCCTGACATGAGCCGAAGTCAGACATTTAACAAACTGAGCCACCCAGGCGACACCCCCCAACCCTTCCTTTTTTTTTTTTCTTTTTCTTTTTCTTTTGTTTTTAATGTGCTCCTCCAAAGAAGCTGCAGGATCTAAGGGCACATTGGTTTCTTTTCCAACTTGTGATTTAGCAATTATGTGATTAGGTATTGCATGTTTTACAAGGGCATCAGTCTGTTATTGCTGCTACTAAAGCTTTTGCTTTGATGATGGACTATATAACACTGGCAACTGATAGTCTCTGAATCTTTATTTTCTTTGCAGAGGCAGTGTGTAATCTCCCAAAACTGGACAGCTGTACTTGCTAAATAAAGTATTGTATCGATCACTCTCTTAAACTCTCATGCCTTTTGCAATTGGTGAACACGTACTGCACTCTTCATTTTGCTCATATTCATCACACCCGATTCTTGGCTCTTCCGTCTTTCGACCCCCCGATATATGAAGGGAAATCATTAATGAAGAATTTAAGCATAATTTGGCATTATTGGCTTTCCTACTATAGTTCAATTTTGTTCATATTCTTTTGAAAAAATGATTTTTTTCATTTATTACATGTATTGTCCTATTGGACTATAGTGCTCAGCTTGGCTTACGATCTTGGGTTCCACCTGACACTCGCCCACACATTATTCAGTGAAAACAAGAATGACACTCCCTCGTATCCCACTCGTTGTGAGTATTCAAAGGTCCCGTTCCCAAGAGCTTCTATTTAGACATCATTTTCCATTCCGTCCTTCCCCTTGGTGTGTTAAAAAGCCGACGGTGATAAGCCTGATTTTTGGTCTTGCTATGTTGTCTCTGATCTCTCTGGGGACTAATCTGCGTGTCCACCTTAAGTACGCCATTTCAGATTATTTGGGGGAAGACACCCACCAGAGGTGACTCCTCTGGAAAGGCAAAAACTTACTGAAGTAGGACTATTTGCTCTTAAGGATGATGATGGTGGTGGTGGTGGTGGTGGTTATGATGACAAAAAACATACTTTCTCTAGCTCTTTGCTCTGTTTTGCATTTGTGTGACCATTTCTCCATCTTTGGATTTGGCCTCTTCCCTCCATCAAAGAAGTTCTAGGCCTGAGTAAGCTAAGTATGGTGTAAGGAATACTTAGTTTAGAAGGCAATTAACTCAATATCAAATTCTTTTTTCCCCTTCGTGTACTATCCCTTGTCTCCAGATCTCTGGCCAGGATCATGCCTTCCAGTGCTTGGAGCTTTTGCCTAAGAATTGAATTCTTTGTTGCTCATTTTCTGCATTCTCACTACGTACACTTGATCTTTGCCTACAGAAAGGTACAGGTATCAATGCACTTCTTGTTTCTTCCTCAGCAAATCTATCTTCTTATATTTGACTGCAGTTCACCATGAATTATGTTTTCCACCAGTTTTCCCAGTATTGTGGCAACACCGTCCCTCCCTCTCATGAACATTTGGGCGGTCTATTTTGTCACGTGGTTTAAGGCCTGCTTTATCATTTACCTGCATGTGGGGAAGAGGGAGGAGAAACCCAACATCACTTCCCTGAATTGATTCCAACGGGGCAGTGCCTGTTTGGACACACAGCTAGATGGTCTGGACGATATACATGTAAATGTATGTATTCGATCATGGCACAGCTTTTCTAAATGGTGATTTTCAAAACTAGAAGGCTCCACCCTATAAACTCTCGTGCACATGTTTATAGCAGACAGATGAAGCAGCTG
The DNA here is from genome assembly GCF_024362965.1 of Panthera pardus. Lineage (NCBI taxonomy): Eukaryota > Metazoa > Chordata > Mammalia > Carnivora > Felidae > Panthera > Panthera pardus. The sequence continues at coordinate 106,836,446 of NW_026526655.1, forward strand.
CTGGCCCATGACACCATCACAGAAGTGTCTGACCCTTCCTGTGATGCCAAAAGTAGCTGCTTTTAACACCAATCAAGACAGGTGTTCAGCTTACAAATAAACGATTGCTAAAAATACTACCTCTGCCTATGTCTATAATAAACAGTGACACCTTAAAGTGAATTACAGCTTTCAGCTGGTCATGGCACTAACTGTATGGATTATCTGAAAGAAAGGAAAACTATTGCAAGGCCATCCTCTTTCGGCTTAATCGTCTTGATAGGATGAAGCGTGACCTAACTCACTCCACCAGACCATCATCATCACCATATCATCATCGTCCTCTTCCTCTTAATTTTCCTCATAAGTTCTGTTGGTGCTGAGAACTATGCTACGGGCTGGGAATAAATGGTTAACAAGACAGAAAGCCTAGTTTTATAAATTACATGTTCCAGCAACAGGGATAATTAAGGAAATAATAAAGCAAATAATTAGAAACATGAACAATTTTAATTGCTATGCTAAGAAGAAGTGTTTCATGGAGAGAGAATTCAGAACTTGAATACTTGACTGCAGCTCAAAGACCAAGAAAGGCTTCTCTGAAGCAGTGCCATTTAAGCAAAGATCCAACATATAAGAAGAAATAATGCTGGGGAGGAAAGCGGAATAGTCGGTCCAGAGAGGGAACAGTCTGTGTGAAAACCTTGAACCAAGAGGATCTCATTAAAACTGCAGAAGTTAGGGGCATTTGGATGGTTCAGTCAGTTAAGCGTCTGACTCTTGGTTTGGGCTCAGGTCATGAACTCACGGTTCGTGAGTTTGAGCCCCACATCTGGCTCTGTACCAGCAGTGCTTGGGATTCTCTCTCTCTCTCTCTCTCTCTGTATCTCTCTCTCTGTCTCTCTCCTGCTCTCTCTTCCTCTCTCCCTCTCTCAAAATAAATAATAACATAAATAAACTTAAAAAAATAAAATTACAGAAGTTAGAGGAGCTGGAGAGGAAGGGGCCAGATCCTTTAGGTTTCTGATGGCAATGAGAAATTCTGAGAGAATTGGACAGCTATTACTAGACCTCTTTCCCATTTATAAATAACATTTTGGGGGCCCCTGGGTGGCTCAGTCAGTTAAGCGTCTGACTTTGGCTCTTGTCATGGTCTCATGGTTCATGGGTTTAAGACTCGCATCAGGCTATTTACTGACAACTTAGAGCCTGGAGACTGCTTTGGATTCTGTGTCTCCCTCTCTCTCTCTCTCTCTCTTTCTGCCCCTCTCCCATTCACACTCTCTCTGTCTCTCCCAAAAATAAATAAACATTAAAAAATAAATTAATAAATCAATAAAAATAACATTCTGGGGGCACCTGGGTGGCTCAGTCACTTAAGCATCTGATTTTGGCTCAGGTCATGATCTCACAGGTCATGGGATGAGCCTTGGGTCAGGCTCTGTGCTGACAGTTCAGAGCCTAAAGCCTGCCTTGGATTCTGTGTCTTCCTCTCTCTCTCTGCCCTTCCCCCGCTCAAGCTCTGTCTCTCTCCGTCTTCCATAAATGAATAAACGTTAAAAAATAAAAATAAAAAATAAAAATAGCATTCTGGCTGCAGTGTGGAGAGTAAGGTGGAAGGATGGAAGAGCAGTTATGAGCAACTAAGGGGGACATTTTTTAATCAGTCAAAAAGTGTTGGTAGCACTCTGATCATGTCTAGCGACTTTTCAATTTGCTTTCTGAGTTTCCAAAAATATTCATGAGTCCTAGGTGTTTTCATGAAGATGACTTCAGTCACTCAGCCACTAATTCAACCTTACTTTACTGTGCATTGACCCTGTATGAGGCACTTGGGTTCAGGGAAGAAATGCAAAACACCGGCCACCAAGGAGCACCATGGGAGAGGCAGGCATGTGAATGACAGTACGCCAGGTGCCATCACAGGAGCAGGCAGGAAAACAAGGGTCACATAGGAAAAGGCACCTAACCAGCTATTGATCCAGAGAGGATATGTCGTAGACGCAGAGAACTGAAGCAAGAATCAAAATTAGCTAGATACATCTGGTGGGTATTGACTGTTTTCTGTAAGTTGTGAGTTTGGGACTTTGAAGAGTTGAAGACAACAATCATCTTTGGGGACTTCAAGAAAAGAAGCACATCATGTTTTCGTCTGTATCCTTTATTGCTCACCCTAGTAATTACCTATATATGCCCTTGCTGAGGTTCCTGGATCTTGTTTTATTCCGGCCTCATTTTTCCCCACCCAAACACACTTTCCACTCATTTTCACCTCTGCCTCTTTCTCACATTTGGCTCTGTCTCCTTAATACCTCTTATTAGTCAGAGAACAGGAGATTGCATTTGCTAGAACCTCAACCGGAATGGTGACTAGGAGAAGGATCATGACTGGTTTATGTAGATGATAATTGAAGACAAGACCAGTTCCAGGCAACCCTGGATCCAGAAATCAAATAGTACTCTGGAGACTTGGTCTCTCTTCCTCCCCAGGGGCTCTCATTTGTTCCCACTCTCTAACTCAAGGCCACTTTCTCTAGCTCCGGTGTCTGCTGCACTCATGGGCAAAGATTTCCGCAAGGAAATGAGTTAGCCATGCTCTTTCCCAAGGTGGCGGCCTAGCAATGTGTCCAACACGGGAGAGAGTCACTTTTTCTTTTCAAGTGGTTCTACCAAAGTCCAGAAGTGAGCCCGTGTGGAAATTGGTGAATTAATGACTCTAGCCAAGAGTACGACCTATGTTGGCCAGCCAGATCTCAGCCATCCATACTGCATGCATGCGTCCCTGAAAAAGGAGGAGTGACATTTGCTGCACCCAGATTGAATGGGTTAACAGTGGATGTGGTGCAGATTCTCCATGAGGGTGCTGATGTGTCAACATCAAAGTGGGAGAAAATGTGGATGGCATCCACTACACTTCTCACAGAAAACACCTGCTTACCCTGGTGTCCCAGTTTTGCTAACTTGGTTTCTCATCAGAGTCTTTTCCTCCAATGGAAGCAGGGATGAAGAAACTTTCCTCATTGAGATCACCCACATTTGTTAACATCTACAATTCTTGATGGGCATTGTCTACTACTCTGATTTTTGGCCCTAGTCTTTTATCTTTCACCTGAAATCTGTAGGATTAAGGGCTTTTGTCTTCAACCCCAGCTACTACATTTTTCTTTTGGTTGTATTCTGAATAATACTATGGGATACTCTAGTCATCCCTGAAAAGAGCAATCATTGCCCTTTGGGACCATTCTGGAAAGAATAACTTTATATACCAGGAAACAGAGACTTGAAAGGTAGTTGAAATGTAGGAGGGCACATAACTTGTGTCTTGGGCCAAAATGGCAAAAGTTGACGATGGCTAGGTGTCTGCTACAGAACAGCGGATGTTCCACTCGTATTTCCTAGGACTCCAGTGAGGAAGGGGAGACACTGGTAGGGGAAGCAAATTATGCCTTAGTAACCAGATCTCACGGTTTCTTGATACATATTGCTTTATTTCCCCATTGGTCCTCTATAGCTTTCACAGAGTCTTCTCTAAAACCTTTCTGGATGCTGGTTAGAAATGCAGAGTTTTAAACCTCAACTCAGGCCTACCAAATCAGAATCTGTAATATAGAACAGGGCTTACAGGTGATTTTACCCTTGGTTCCGATTCTGCTTCCAAACCCTTTCTGCAGGCTCTGCCCTGCTTTCTAACGTGATTCTTTATTACCTGCTCAGCTAATGACTGACTTTCTCATTTTCCATTTTCTTTGGCAAAAGTAGGCAATGCCAATGCTGCTAACTAAAATCAAAACAGATGTGATAAGAATCTCATTGACTATTTTATGTAACTACTTGAATTACCAGAAGGCTCAAACCAAATTCATGGAAAATTAAAGCATAGGAATCTTAAGCCAGAAACTGTTTAAACAGGCTTAAAAGGTTACTGCAGGAAAAGAACAGGATCAGTTTGTTTAAGTGATAAAATAAGAACTTAAGCTGAGTCAGGGAGAGAAAACCTGCCTCTTGATCTATAGATTTATCTCCTTAATGAAGTATTAGCTGTTTTACTATTCGGGGAATTAAAAATGACCTAACGTATAAATATAAAAGCATCAAATTGGCAAACATCCCACATATTGTACTGAAAAAATCATTTTGTAGATTTGCAGGATTTGAAAACAGAGACTGTGAAGTAGGAAAAAACAACAACATATGTCTGTGAATGAGGCTGAGTTGGCTTCCAGTCCCCATGAGCCATACGCCTGCCTCAGCAAGTAACTTCGGTTCTCAGGCTTGGGCTCCTGATTTACAAAATTATCTATTTTATAATAATAATAATAATAATAATAATAATAAATTATTAATAATGAATAATAATAAATCTATAAAGAGCTGTTGTACAGATTAAATGAGACTGTTCTGTCATAGAGCCCACCATAAGCTACAGATATTCAGTAAAGGGGAGTTGGGACTATTAGGAGAAAAAAGTGGTAGAGAAGTAATGGCAGGAGAAAGTCACTGCTTGGTGCTAGGGAACATTTGTCAGTCAACTTAAATTTTTTTTTTTAAAGAAGGTCATCTCTATTTTCATACTTGAGACTTACAGATGGCTTTTGGAGTAGGGAAGATAGATACTCTTCCAACTTAATAGATGCAGATGGAAAACAAGAAGCAATGAGATCAGACAACTCCTTAAGGCTCCTTGCCCTTGTATGGGAGTCACGGCTGCATGACATCTGGGGCTTTTAACCAGAGTGGTGCTTCCCAGGCTTTAGCTACTCTGCATCAGGCATCCTTTGGGGCTGTGTCCCCTGGCCTCTGCTCCTTGCCAACCGAGTTTCACACTAAGACAGTTGAGAGATGGAATGGAAATGGAGCTCTACATAGAATCCAGAGTGTTGGTTCCATAAGCAGATGTTCTTTTCTATTCAACAGATTTATCCCAAGTATGTGCAACAGTGTCTCCCACATAGTGGGCATCAGAAATATTTGTAGGGATAATCACTAAGCATGTATTTTTATATTAAAAGGTGGGTAGCCTACAGAGTCAGCCTGTGTGTGTGTGTGTGTGTGTGTGTGTGTACATGTGCACGCGTGCATGGATGCACACAAGCATGAGTGCTCTCCCACACATGCTCACACAAGGGCATTTGTGATTGTGTGTCTGTGTGTTTTGGTGGGTGGGGAAGGACGGAGGAAGAAGCTGCCAAGTGATAAAGAAAACATGCAAATGTGTGGCACTTCCTACTGAGAGGGTTCATAAACTCTTTCCCTTCTATTAATAATAACCTTTATCTTTACATCCCTTCAGAAGGAAAGGTCAAGATTGGCTAGAATCATAACTTACCATTATAATTTAATTCCCTTTCTTCCTCCGCTGCCCCCTTTACTGTACTCAACCCCTCCCTTAATGAGCCCTTGGAGAGAGTGAGAAAAGAAAACAGGCCTCATCAATTTCCCTAATGACCCTTTCAAAATGCCTTTTTGTTAAACTTTTTATTTTTAGATCTTTTCAAACAATGTTCATATTAGAGGGTTGTCAAAGGCCTCGTGGGATTTATGGAAACTTTCATTAAGAAAAATAGGCAATGATTTCAAGGACAGTGTCAAATGTCATAAAAAGAGCTATTTTTAAAGTTATGGATAAGTAGACAAAGTTTCATTAAGTAGTTAACCGGATTCGCCGTGGGAGCTTGAGGGTGGCCATAGAACTCTATACTGTGACAGGCTTAGGTTTGAAGCCTGATACTTACTGGCCCCCGGGCCCTTGTGCAGGTGCCTAAATACTCTGAGGACAAAGTCATCTTGAAAGTTCCTTCACTGTTTTTTTTTTTTTTTTTTTTAATTTTTGGATTAAAATGAGGCACCTTTTGTAGATAAAACTCAGTACACGTCCTGGTAGTTAGAAAGACATCCAACAACCTTTGAGTTCCTTCACTCTGATGATGTTTGAGAAACTCAGGTCTTATTTGAGTTCTCCTCGAAATGTCTTCAGATGACCTTTTATTATTTTTTACCTCTTAGACTATATCTAATAAACTACCGTGCTTTGTTTTATTTTGCTACCTGTAGGAATCAGCTCAGGCCACCATAACAAAATACCTTAGACTGGATGATTTAAATTTATTTCTCACTGTCCTGGAGCATTGGAAATCCAAGATCAAGTTGTGATTCAGTTCTTGGTGAGGAATCTCCTCCTGGCTTGTAGACAGCTTGCCTTCTTGATACATACTCACATGGTCTTTCTTTGGGGCATGTTGCTGAAGACAGAGTAAGATCTCTATTCCTTCCACTTTTTATAAGGCCATCGATCCTATCAGATTGAGATACCATCCTTATGACATCACCCAATTTCAATTACATCCTAAAAGCCTGATAGGACTTAAGGGATTAAGGCTTCAACATATGAATTTGGGGGGAACACAACTCATAAACCACAGCACCACCCAACTCCCAAACTGCAGTCCTCAGCTTCTCCAATTTTCTAATGTCCCCACAGGAAGAAGTTGCACAAGTCACCTAATGGTAATGTGTACTCAATAAAATGGTAATGTGTATTCAACGCACAATGATAATTTGTATTCAATAAAAATTTGTTAAGAACCTACTATCTGGTGGGCTCTATCCTAGGATCTGGGTTATCCTCATTAATAAGACATGCTCTCCATCTTATGAAATCTAATAGGAAAAAGGGATGCCTAAAAAATAGACACAACAGAAAATTACTGATGTGATCATAGAAATAGGTTTATGGTAATGTGGTGTACAAAGAAGGGAACTCATTTATGGCTGAAAATGAAGATTCCATGGAGTCTTGCATTATTAGTAGACAAGGATGTGGAGAGAAAATGGAAGGCAAGAAGCAGCCTAGTATGAGGAAGGCAATAAATAATCTGCAGACAATTTGGAGGGTCTAGTAGTTGGATTGGTAGTGGGTGACTCAGTGAACCATAAAACCCCCATTTCAGACAGGAACTGGTTTATAGAAAACCTTGTATGTCTTGCTGAAGAAGAACTCCTTTGCCCTTGAAGGCATTAAATACATTTTAACAATAAATTATGGTGCTTAAAATAAGAATTGGGTTGGAGATATGTGGAATTGGGACAAAAGTGGGCTTTGCAACTGAGTAAGAATATAGCATTATAATTGCTAGTGATCAGTCCTTTCATCAGGGGACTATTGAATGAGCCTGGGTTGGAAATGACAGTGAATCCGTTTGTACCATTGCATCAAGAAGCCATTTGTCACTGTTCCTCAATTAACCTTGTGCCATCATTGATACCTGAGTTACTTGGGTTTGTGCATTCAGTTCGTACCAAAAATAGTCCAGTAGGAGATAATTATCTTCAATTATTATATGATTAATCACTAGTCAGGTGGCTGGGAAATACTTTCAAGTTGTTGTATGGATCAGATCATTAAATATATTTGTAAGAGAAGAGGTAAAATTTCTAGGTTCTCCCTTACCACAGTAAAAGTTTATTCAAGATGTAGTCCCTGAGTTTAATACCATTGGAATTCATTAGACATCATCAACCCCAGCCCTGATGCTGGGTTGGTACATGAGGCCAGAAGCCCACCCAAGAAAGATATGAATAGTAACCAACAGACCTAATCAAGCTCTAAGGACTCTATTTATGTTTACAGAATTGCCTAAAAACTCAAAATTCGACTTTTGCTTCTTATATCTTTCTTTCTCTATCTTGATATATTTATTTTTGTCTCTTCACTTGAAAGTACAAAATAAGTTCTGGCTCCTTTCTCCCACTCTTTCAACCATTGACACTTGTTAAGAATTTGAGTTTATGGTATTGTCTGGATCATTGCACTCATGTCCATGCTACTAACTGGGGATACTGAATACACCCCAGGTGAGCTAGCCCCAAGAGAATAATTTGGAATCCAACAAAGCTGTGGGACAGGCAGGGAGAGAGGGATGGTGGTGGTTTAGGGTGCAGGGGATACCAGAAATTCTGTTCTCCCAGATCATTTCTGTTCTCCATTCAATTGCTAATGGGTTGCCTGGGACATCAAAATTTGTACTTCCAGATAAACTTAGTATTTCCTTCATTTTGTCATCTTTGGTGATGGAGCTAAATCACAGACTTCAATTGCTTTTCTTAATAACCCAAAACATACTATATTATATTCCTTGTCCTTCAAAGTAGACTTTGATTTGTTACCCCAATGGATCCTTTCAGAAATACTGTGGATGGGTGATTTGCAGGAAAGCCAAGATGCTGTATATTTTCCAAGTACCAGATTCACAAAGAATAATGTGATAATGATGCCTTGTTTTCTCAAGCTTTCAGATGCGCAGTCCTGGAGCTGGCAGCATGCAATCTCTGACTACTTCATCTGAATTACTTAAATGGGGAATTTCTGTCTGCATTCTCTTACTGATTTTTGTGTTTCACAACCTGCAGTTTCCAAATCTTCAGGGGTAAAGAAGGCATAGCTCAAATTAGAAAGTGTCTTGCCAAAGCCCATAAGAACAGCCATTTCTCCATGATTTGCAGTGACTTGTTTGAATCTCCGTAGTGGGCCCTGAGAGACCCATATTTTGTCTTTGGGAGCAAGCGCAACACGGAGTTGATTCGTGATTTTAGCTGAGGAGCCACACTGAGGCACCAACTGACTGAATTATTTTCATGTGGATAATGTACTTGTGGGCCTCCAGCTTCCCCTAAACTGAACTCAGGATTCCCACTTTCATATCTTAAATTAACAACACCCGTGGGTTTGTTTTTCCGTTTATAAAAGTAATATGTACTCATCTTTAAAATATAATATATAAAGTGGAAATTAAAATCTCTCATAATCTCACTGTTATTTGGGTGTTTTAATGACCACCCATGTATGTATTTATCCATCCATCCATTTATCCATCCATCTGTATATTCATTCATATCCAGCTTCATTTAAGAATGTATTTAAGACAGCCTACTTTATATTATGAATATGTCCCCATCAGAGTATTGAAACGTACATCAAAAATAATGTCTCATATCTGTGACAATTTTGACTTTAAAAATATATAGAAAAAATATATGTAGGAAAAGTTAAAGGGAAATGTATCTGAATGTGTATATGGTATATGTGTATGTGTGTCAGTGATGTGCCTAATGCATACAAATGGCAACTAAGCATTTCTGTTTGGTTGGTTGGTTTTGAACTCTGCTTTGCCTGTGCTATTCTTCCTCCAATTAGAAGAAAATTGGATTATGCAGAGTATATAATTTTAAAGGTGGAAAGTGAGCTCAGAGACCACCTGGCCCTGTGGTTTTCAAATCTCAAGGATTCCAAGCAGGTGCCTCAGGGCTTACCTTGGGCAACAGGGCTTCACCTCTATTGCACGGGGTTTCCACTTCTGTTTTAAAAAATAGTGCTATCTCACAAAATAATGTATTTAATTATTTATTTTTAATTTTTTTTTAACGTTTATTTATTTTTGAGACAGAGAGAGACAAAGCATGAACGGGGGAGGGTCAGAGAGAGAGGGAGACACAGAATCTGAAACAGGCTCTAGGCTCTGAGCTGTCAGCACAGAGTCCGACACGGGGCTCGAACTCCCGGACTGTGAGATCATGACCTGAGCCAAAGTGGGACGCTTAACCGATTAAGCCACCCAGGCGCCCCACAAAATAATATATTTAAGTGTGTGTGTGTGTGTGTGTGTGTGTGTGTAAAGCTTTCTACTGCTTAAAAAAAAAAATCTTTGAGAACTGTTGATTTGGCCTAACTTCTTACTCTGGGGGGGTTATCTCTCCTGCAAGGGGCCTGTCAGCTGGCCATTTAGATGCTATCTCATCCCCCTCCCTCAGTGACTTCAGCTAAGCTTACAAATATAAAGGCTCTCTTCTGAAGGCAGGGGGGTGATCGCTTTAAGAACAATGCAGCACCTCTTGCCAGTGATTGGTAGTTTGGGAATCCAGGTATATGTTTCCTCAGGGGTCAAGTGTAGGAAACAACCAACCATAGGAGAACAATTTTACTAAGAGCTTTTGAGAAAAAAAGTTTCCTCGTCTTTGACCAAACAAACAAATAAAACAGAAGCGGGGGGCCCTCTCCCTACCTTGCTGAAGTGAGGCCTGGAACAACTGTTGTGAAAACAGCCTGTGGAAGGAAGGGTTAGATACAAATGAAGGCAGAGCTCAGAAAACCACAGAGATGTGGAGACAGACCCCCCCAGCTGAATCACCCTGCCTCCCAACCTTCCCTCCCCCACCCTCAATGCCCAACTGTTATGTTTTGTTGCCATATTGAACCAGGCCAGTGGGAGTTGGGTGTACATCTGCTGATATACAATGTGATCCTCACTATGCCTGTAGACCAAACGTTCCCAGGCAAGCTTAGAAACCTGCTGGGTGTTGCACCAGAGAGTGGGGCTGAATCCAGAGAACTTGCATATGATTCCAGGCAGAATCACCTTTTCTTCACATGAGAATTGCCTAATCAGTCTATATCTCAATGATCCCATGAGAGAATTGATGGTAAATACCTACACAATACCTAAGTGACAGGGTTGCTAAAGGACTCACATTAAAGTCTGTAAAGTCTTGTGCAAAATGTGAGGTGGCATTCTCATGGCTGTGGTAACTGGACTGCTGCACCCTACAAATCATTTTTTATAAGGGCTGCCTGGACTGGGTTGCTTGTTTTTTGGACGTCGAGTTTCATAAGTTCTTTATAGATTTTGGATACTAACCCTTTATCAGATATGTCATTTGCGAATGTCTTCTCCCATTCCACAGGGGAGGGGCAGAGAGAGGGGGAGAGAGAATCCCAGGCAGGCTCCACACTGTCAGTGCAGAGACCAGTGTGGGGCTAGAACTCAGAAACTGTAAGATCATGACCCAAGCCAAAATCAAGAGTCAGGTGCTTAACCAACTGAGCCATCCAGGTGCCCCAGAAGAAGCTTTTTATCTTGATGAAGTCTCAACAGTTCATGTTTGTGAGTGATGAACCACTGCATTTTAAACCTGAAGCCAAAATTGGCCTGTGTGTTAACTAAAATTAAAAATAATAAAATAAAAAACAAAACAAAGCCTGCCTGGATATGTTCCTCTGTCTCCAACCTCGCAGTTAATAGAGTGATCTACATTACCTTTTTAAGAGGATTTTTAGAACACAGAACTGCGTCAAACAAATCTCAGCAATTAATCTTTAGAGCAGAAGAATAAACAGATATGTTTGTCTCCTTTTTATGCTTGATCTAAAGAGAAGTTGGACCCTTATTAACATCTAAGAGAAAAATATAATTGTGAGAGAGAACAAGCACAGATACAAGCACAGGTGCCAATTTGGTGGTCATTGAAGTCACTGATTTAAAATACACACATGTGGGGCACCTGGGTGGCTCAGTCAGGTGAGCATCCAACTTTGGCTCACGTCATGATCTCATGGTCTGTGAGTTCGAGCCCCACATCGGGCTCTGTGCTGACAGCTCAGAGCCTCAACCCTGCTTCAGATTCTGTGTCTCCTTCTCTCTGCCCCTCCTCTGTTCGTGTTCTCTCTCTCTCTCTCTCTCTCTCTCTCTCTCTCTCTCTCAAAAACAAATAACCATTTAAAAAATTTAGAAAAATAAAATACACACATGCATGTATATATTTAAATTCATACACACATGTTATATATACATCTTCATATTTGGAGGACATGCATGTGTGCCTGTGTGTGTTATATGCCTGTGTGTGTGTTACCTACTATGTACCAGAATCTGTGTGAGGGACGTGAAACTGGGAGTATGGTAGAGACAGAGAAGCAGATAACAGATTTTATTTTTTTTTAATTGCAATATGTGTGGTAAATTCTAGAATGGAATGTGTGCAAGTCTTCGTAGGAGACGTGACAGTGAAAACTTGTCCACCAAGTGCTTCCCAGGAGACACAGCCCTGCAGCAAGACAGGCAGAAAGAACAGATACTTCACCGGAGAAAGTTAAGCAGCGGACAGTGGTTGTAGTCGGTGAATGCGGTGGATGCAAGCGTACCATATTCAGTACTGCTGGACCCCAGAGCTGCAGGATGGAGGGTGGGCTGTTGACAAGGGCTAACTCACCACAGCCTCTTCTGCTTTGAAGGAGTGCCACTATTTTTCTGTCAAAGTTACCATCTCAACCTTAAATAATGCTAAGCTAGAGATCACTGTTAAAATATGCCTTATGTTCAGAGAGCGTATATATTCATACCACCCATTTTTGTAAAGCCCTGAGCTAAAGGTCTGACTTACATAATCAGCAATTCCTCAAAGTGTGGATGAATCTGTCTTACATTCCGGGTACAATGCATAGACTTGCGATCGGGAAATAATGAGATAATTATATTACTTTATGCTCCACCGTCAGCCTTTATCATTTTTAAAGGATGTCTAAAATTCTATTAAGCTTAATTGTTGCAACTATTAATAACCCAAGGGAAGAGTTTGGAAAACAGCACTTACAGTTTTACTTTAGTGATTCGGCTCATGTCTGAGAATAAGGATCTTTATAAAATCCCAGGACAGGCTATTTTTGTAGTGTTTCAGCTTATTCCAGTGTGAATAGCTGGCCAGAGAACCACTCTGTTCCCTAAGGCAGAAAACTAGGCATCTCTCCTTCACCTTCTTCCCTCAACCCTCACTTCCAACCGGATTGTCATTTCTGTATCTTAAGTATGTCACCCTCTCTTTCTCTCAAACCTGTTGCCATTACAAGAATTTCAGAATCCACTTACCGTCACAGTCCATCATGATTCAGCTCCCCATGAAGCTCTCCTGCTTCTCCTCTACCTGAGCAGAAATGATCACTCATATCTGAAACTCCCATGACAGTTTCGGGGCTGTTTTCCACTATATCCGACTTCCCTCCTGGACTGGATATGACCTGCCTTTGGAAAGCAAAGATGCATGGCTGTTCACTTTTTTATCCTTATACTTGGCTCTTGTCACACTCCTGACACAGAAAATGATCAGCCAGCACTTGTTGAGTGAGTGACAGAACATCTATAAATGTTTTCCCGACTTGTGGTTTTATTCTTTAATTTCTGTGAATGGTTTTTCCCATTAATTAACATGCTCATTAATACATAAGGCCAACCAAAGCAGATGGCAATTCTTTGCTCTTGGGATTTTTAGGACACTGATGTGGCAAATGGCAAAAATGTGTACAAACAACTAATTTTCAACATGACACCAACAAAATGAAGAGGTCTCATTGGTTCCCTGAGAAATGTATCAAAGACTCTTTCCTGTGGGGACTCTGCCTCCTGGTGACATGAAGGAAAGGTAGAATCTAAATTGGGCAGGTCAAGATAAGTGAATGATCTCATATTTCCATTTAGACTTGCATATGTTTGTCTTTTGTCTTTATTTTGGTGATATTGTGTTTGGTGTGTATGGGTGTCTGTGTGTGTGCACGTGCGTGCATGTTTTGGCACAGACTCCTTAAAAAGAAACAACAACAACAACAACAACAACAAAACAAAAACATAGCCAGGGCACCTGGGTGGCTCAGTGGGTTAAGCGTCCGACTTCAGCTCAGGTCATGATCACACAGTCCATGGCTTCAAGTCCCGTGTCCAGCTCTGGGCTGACAGCTCAGAGCCTGGAGCCTGCTTCAGAGTCTGTGTCTCCCTCTCTCTCTGCCCCTCCCCTGCTCACTCTATCCCTCCCTCCTTCTCTCAAAAATGAATAAACTTAAAAAAAAAAAATAGTCATTTGTCTTTTCTCACTTTATCATCTCCCTCCCGTGCTTTCCTTCCATTTCCATTCCCTAGATCAACATTTCTCAGCCTCAACACTACTGACTTTTTCAGCCACATCATTCCTTGGTGGGGAGGGCTGCCCTGGGCATTATAGGATGTTTAGTTGCCCTCTGGCCTCTCACCACTAGATGCTCCCCTATACATTTCCCCCTCCAATCTTTGTCCACCAAAATTGTCTTCAGATGTTATCAAATGTCCCTGGGGTGCTGGGAGCTTGCCCTCAAGTGGAAACTTGATAGCCGATACTGAGGGTCCAATGGATATCCATCCTTTTATAACTAATTGAATCACCTTATGACCATATAATAAAGGACATGCATAGGAATTTTGGTTATGCCTTCTTTTATAAACCAAGATCCTATTATATCCCCTTCTCAGCTTCCTCTAAGCCCATAGGTAAGGCACCAAACTGCTCTTTTTTTAATGTCCATACAATCCTTCCATGGTATGGATATGTTACCATCTTTTTAGCCATCGTCTCTCTGTGAACATCCCCTGGGTTTCTATTTAGATGCAAACACACAATACTGCAATAAGCGCCTTTGCATTTACAGCCAGACCTGCTGCTGCTTCTATTTCTATGGCTTACCTTCCCTGGAGTGAGCTTTCTGCACCATTAAGTGTGTGTATGTTTAATGGAAATGGATGTTGATAGATTGATTTCCTACAAGGCTGAAACAATACGCATTCTCTCCAGCAGTGTTGAGTGGACCCACCCTTCCTCCTGCCTGCCCACCAATCAGCACTAGCTGTCAAGGCTCTACTTTTTTCCTTTCTAATAGATCTAAAGAGCTGTCCCACTGTCACCATAATGTGAATTTTCCTGACTGGCTGCTATGTTGAAGAGCTGCTTTAATTGAGTATCTAACTGGAGTAGCATGACACCAGACACCTGTGGGGCCCCACATCACTACTCCGCTGCCCACCTCCAATTTCGAGAGCAGCTGCCTCGGACACTTCAGGGCAGACACCGACTCACCTCATCGCACATGCTTGAAGACAATGTTCTCAGTTATAAGTCTTCAGTCTTTTCATCAAATAAGGTTTCCCTGTACCCCAAATCATCATCATCCTCATCATCAAATACACGAGGATTTGGACACTTTGTTAAGCACCACTTAAGGAAGAAAAAAAGCTTCATTCATAATTGAATTTTTTTGAGTGTTTCTCATAGTTTATATTTGTGGGCATTTGTGTGTTGAGTGTGTGTGTGCCCTCCAAACACAAAACTGGACATGTGCTCATTGGTGGGCTATGCATTTCTAATGTCGCGTTAAGTACTCTCAGTTTTTAGGAATGTGCCACAATGGGCCACAAGATCACATATAAATGGGTGACCACAGGTTTTAGTTTAGGGGAAAACAGAATGCTCTGTGGGGGAGAATGGAGTCGCTGTATTCTGGGACCCAGATGAGCAGTCATTCTGGTGCTCTGTGGAGTGTTTAAAAACACCTACTATAATACGGTTCCAAAGAGGATGAACTGGAGAAAAAGCAGTGCAGCAAGAAGGATATAGGGGCAATTCTGTGTTGGGGCTAAAAATTAAAGAAAGAATTAGAACTTGTTTTTCACTTTTATCATCCAACACAAGGGAAAAATATTAATTTTTCTTTGACTTTTTGAAAATATTTTTCCATTATAAAAGAACATGTGCTCATTAGAGGAAATTTGAAAAATCATTTTTAATAGACACTGTGTTTTTCAAATTAGAGTGTGCTTGGAAGTTAGGGGAAATGCCTCCCAGACTCCAGTATTATGTTGATTCTCAGCACAGATGTTCAGTATGAGTTTGTTGTTGTCGTATTTAAGGTTTTTTGTTTGTTTGTTTGTTTTGTTTTGGTTTTTTTAATTTGAGAGAGAGGGAGAGAGAAAGAGAGAGTGGGGTGAGGGCAAAGAGATAGGAGAGAATCCCAAGCAGACTCTGTGCTACCACCGATGTGGGGCTCGATCCCATGAACATGACCGTGGTCAAAATCAAGAGTCAGATGCTCAACTGACTGAGCCATCCATGTGCCACCCAGTATGAGTTTTTATGTCTTCTTGACTTTCGGAATATAAACAAACAGGAACTTGGGGCACATTCTACTGGAGCCTCTTGAATTTGACACTTCAAATTTAAAAGCTAAAATTCTTATATTGTTTTCATAAGCTATTTTCCTGTTGAATTATTTTTCAAAACAAATCTCCAAAGACAACAAATTATTCTTATTTGACACATGATACATCTAGAATGTGCTAAGGCCAGTGACATATGACACATACTAGTGATTTCCACCATTTCTAGCTCCGCCAGAAGTTAGGCACATCCTTCACTAGCTAGTATTAGTCTGTTATAAGCTTGAGAGCTTACCATCTGTAGTTAGTTAGGTTAATCTGAGAAATATCACTGTAGCCAATGACCAAGACAGGAAGGTGATAGAAAGGGGTTAGTAGGTAAAGAGCAAAGGAATACAAGGGTAATAAAATGATTTGGACACCCAGATTAGGACAAAGTGAATAATAATAATAATAATAATCATGAAAATCAGGACAATAAGTATGTGTGCAAAATGGCTATTTAATAGAGCTGGTTTGACCTTGTCTGGGGACTCTCAGCTGAAAAATGGACCGATAGGCATTTTATTAGCTGCTTTGTTTTGCAATAATAACCTCCTTGTGCAGTTGGAACTTTCTGTGTAAAAATGTTCGTGAAGTAGGTGCTCAGATGACAAAAGCATTACTTCCTCCAGGATAACAAAACCTTGCTGGTAGAACTGCAGTCCACTTACATCCTTTTGCTGCCTCTTTAAAATTTTAGGCACTTGGGATGCCTGGGTGGCCCAGTAGGTTAAGCAGCTGACTCTTGATTTCAGCTCAGGTCATGATCCCAGGGTTCCCAAGTTTGAGCCCCGCGTCTGGCTCTGTGCTTACAGCACCGAGCCTGTTTGGGATTCTCTCTCTGCCTCTCTTTCTTTCAAAATAAGTGCATACATTAAATAAATAAATAAATAAATAAATAAATAAATAAATAAAATTCCAGGCACTCAAAATTATGCTTTCAATAAACATTAACTGAACATCTGACATGTGGCCAGGACTAGATAGTTCTTCCATACATAAAGTTACCACATATGCCCAGATGGGTCATAGACACCTTCTCAGGGGAGGCACTTGATCTGGGCACTGACGTTCCCATGGAAGTCAGGAACTTACAAAACAGATACCTTAGGCTCTTAATTCTTAGCACCTCTAGTTGTCTGACTTGATCTTAAGGCTATAAAGAAGTCCTAAAACAGAACTTCACAGAATCAAGTCAATACCTAATTTTATATGCAGATGTGAATAAGGTCTTAGAGTCCTATGAGTCATAAAATTCAATAATACATCTCTTGGGGCATCTGGATGGCTCAGTCAGTTGAGCTTCCCAGCTTTGGCTCAGGTCATGATCTCATGGCATGTGAGTTCGAGCCCTGCATTGGGCTCTGTGCTGACAGCTCAGAGCCTGGACCCTGCTTTGGATCCTGTGTCTCCCTCTCTCTCTGCCCCTCTCCCACTCACATTCTGTCTCTGTCTCTCTCTCTCTCTCAAAATAAATAAAAAAACATTTAAAAAATTATAAGAAAAAAACAATACATCTCTTGCATCAACTAAACTATCCAAGGGAATCAAGCACAACAAAGCAGCCAGGGACAGGGATTCCATCTATAGGAGGAGATGGGCACAAATGGGCCCAGTCACTGGGGGCACCAAGACCATGGTAGAGATGGGGGCATCGTGTGTGTATAGATGTAACAGCGCTGCCGCAGAATCCTCAGATCACAAGCAGAGGCAAGCTAAGTCAGGTCTGTCAACCCTGTCTCCTGGGGGGGGGGGGGCTCTGAGAATTAACTAAACAGTGCTTGTCAAGATGGCGGTAATAGCTTAGGTAGGGAGGCATTACGTCATTCTTACATTACTTCATTAGACCTTTGATAACTCCTTCAATTACTCAAATTGAAAGTCAAAATAAAGGGGAAACATTATGGCCTTTGTGTATGTGTGTCCATGTGTATGTGAAAGAGGGAGATGGAGAACAGAGAGCTTTGAGGTGAGTTATAGGAGTAGAAAGAGAAGGAGAAGGTATTTGTGTTGGGATCTGGAGGTCCAATTTCGGAAAAGTACTAGATAGAATCTGGACCAAGGGAAAAAAAAAAAAAAAGACAGAGCCAGAAATGGATGTGCTAATTGACATTCATTAATCTGTTTGCCTTTTAATTTTTTTTTAATTGATCATCTAATATGTGTCAAGCACTGTGACAGACAGTGAGCATAGAAGATGAACAAAACAAGCTATGGTCCAATTCCAGAGTTCCCAGAGCCAGAGTGTATGTAAGCTGCATTGGCAATGGTTATGAAAGGTCTGAAAATTGAATTTCTAGGTCCATAGGTGTGTATGTTGGGTCCAAATGGGTCTATGGAAAGTCAAAATAAAGTCAGAGAAAATTGGGCTGGAATGAAGATGACAATAGAGAATGAGCAGATATGTGGCAAATGGAAGGCAGGACCCGGAGAGAATTCCTCAAGCGCTCATGTGTCCAGATAGTTCATTGGGTCCCCAAAGTTTGAGGGTAGGGGCAGAAGTTATAAGTCAATGTATATAACACATATAAAATGCGTTAACCCCTGGGGGTTTGAAAGTGAATGAGTTACTTCCTCTAAGGGGTGTGTAGTCCAATGAGTGAGGCAGTCCTGTCAACTGACAACCTTAAACCAACATGTTGTGTGTAACAGAAGCAAAAGCTTGTAAGAATGATTGCTGACCAGATAGAGGGGCAGGAAAGGCGGCTTCCTGAAGACCTCAAGGGGGAGAAAGGAGAAATTAGTTCTTCACAATGGAAAGGGGGCCATTTGAAAAAATAAGTTCTCATCAGCTTCAAGGTTTTTGTGGTTCTATGACCTTAAAGGCAATTGCCTATATCTTCTAGAAATCCTTTTGAGTGGGAATAACATAAACACACAGTACAAGAAATACTGTTTTATTACAGTTCTACTCAGGATAGTTTGAACACGAATGGAAATAGAAACAGAACCATTCATTCAGTTTCAGAATTTCCAGAAATGGGTCATGAGAAATTGAACCAGTATGATGACTAGTGATACGGAAGAAAAGAAGCAATTCGCTATCCCATGATGGAACCCTGCAAAACTTTATCTCATCAGCAATGTGTCTATGACACAGGTGTCTCCATGCATTATTATTTTTTTTTCCTTTTGACCTGTAGTGCACCTGATTGGAAAGTATTAATCCTGGAGTCAAAAGCTTTTGCTGCCTCCAAATCTGGCACTCATTAACATAATTGAAGACATTGATCAAGTCCCTTCTCCTGTCGAGCTTCTATTTCTCCATCTGTAAGATGAGAAAGGGAAATGAGAATATTTCCAAGCTTCCTTCCCAATTGAATATTTTATATTCTAACTATTCACATGTTGCAAATAAGGACGGAGATGCCTAAGTAGGGATCTGACTGCCTTAACTCAAATTTAGTTAGAGTACTAGAAGAAACTGTAACTGGAAATCTTCCCTGGAAAGTGAGCTGCCCTGACTGGGCCCCCTTCCCCCTCATGTCTCTCTAAAGTGGGTGGGGCAGGTTCAGGGCTTCATACTGAGAGAATAAGCATGAGCCACACCAGCCAGAGGCTTAAGATTTAAGCACAGTCACTCTGGCTCCAACAATGAGACCTGCAAGGAGTTTAAGGAGGATAAATGCAGATAACAAACAAGTAATGAATAGGATTAAATGTTTGCAGAATGTATCAGAGTGGAGTGCAGTCATGGGAGAGAGCCAAGAGAACATCAAGTTTAGACACAGGAGGGTAGGCAAGTAGGCGGGTAGGCGGAATGATGTTTCTTTGTAGAAGGCTCATCATGAAGAATTCATCCCTCCTGAGAGTGTGCATGGGGCTTAAAATTCCTGATAAGCTATGTGCATGGCCTGCACAAAATACACTTCCTTCTTGAAGCAGTACTATAATTAGGAAGTTTTCAGTATGATTTTTAGAGCAATGAACTTGCTTTTCAGCCAAGAACTAGTGGTGCGTTTTTGCAAGCGTGTGTGCGTCCGTATGATGGCTGTGGGAAGAAACCCCTAAAGTAAAGCATCAAGTTTTTCCATACATGGCCGAGCTATGAGTACTAAGCATTTACTTGACAGAGAAGAGGCTGTGAACTGATCAGAATTATACTGTGTTAGAAAGGAAGTTTATTAAAACAATGAAACACAGAGACTCTGGAAGCGGATTCCTTGGTTAAAATCCCTGCTCTGAAATTTACTCTGAGCTGTGACCTAGGCACAAGGTACTTTAGCTTTTCTCTGCTTCCACCTTCCTCATGCATAACATAATTATTATAAAAATGTTTCACTCACAAGATGGTCCTGAGAATTAAGTGAGTATTCCATATTAAAACAAAACAAAACAAAACAAAACACGACCTTAGAGCAAGGCCTGTTTGTGTTCAAAACTGCTGAAAGTTTTCATGGAAAGAAAGTTTTCAAAACATATAAGATGCAGAGTTACAGGGAAAAGAAGGTGGGATTTTTTTTTTTTTTCATTTGGCTTAATTTCAGGTGCTACAATGTGTGTGTTATATTTGAAGGACAAATAATGCTCTTATTTTTCTTATATCATGTATGAGACAAAGAAGTTCTGGGATTTGTTCCCTTTTGGAGTGGAAATTCCATGCGAGAACCTATAGTTTCTAAATGGCAGGTGTTGTTTTTTTAAACCAGTAGTTTTGTGCTCATTCCCCCTCCCCCAGTGAGGCTGTGAGCTACTGCCTCGTCTTGAATACTGCTTATAATATCTTACTTCTTTCTCTGAATTCTAGGAGCTCATTCAAATCTTGGTCTTACCCCAGAGCTCTCTCCCCCAAATCTTCCTCTTTGTTCTTTAAATTAGTGACTTCTCCCTCCTCACCCTCCAGGACTTTCCTTCCTTTTACTGTTCCTTTTAAATGCATATAAGCATTGTCCTCTTGCAAGATTTCACCTCAAAGAAATGCAAATGGATGCAACTCTTCTCCTCACTGCAGAGGGTGAAGAGAAGTCTCTAGTCAGCAGTATCACCAGACAATAAGATTTTTGCTGAAAGGTTCTAATAGGACTGGCAGAGGCAAGTATTTCTATAACAGAAATATAAAAGGAAAGCTAGGGAGATTTAAAGGGAGAAATTTTTAATCTAGGTAATGTGAGAAGAAAAGCTTTCATGGAAAAAGTGCTGTTGAAACTGAACCCTGAGGATGGGCATGACTTGGTCTCATGGATGTGGTAGCGGGGAGACCCTCCCAGTGGGTAGAGCATCATGAGCCAGAATAGGGGTGGATGGCCCTAGAGGTTCTGTTGCCAGGAGAGCCAGTATCCTTTCTGTCTGAGACTTGTGATGCATGTGGGGGATCAAAATCAGATAAAGCTGCAGAGAAGAGCATGATCGACTTGCTGGATGCTTTACATGGATTCCGTACCCTCTGATCATGACACGGTGTTAAGTGGTAAATTGCACCTCCGTGCACTTCCAGTGATCCGAGGGGGATCACCGGAAGTTTGAAAATCATGCCAGAGATTGCTCAGTGAGAACATGGTAGACCTCTTTGGCTCCCTCCATCCTATGCTGAATGGCCAGAAATGTTTCAATAACAAGTTACAATAGGTCTCTGACATTTTATAAGCAGGAGTGTGATGTGATTGAAGCTGTAAATGAAGATGAATCCTGTAGCAGTCTGTTGACCAGGTTGGAGAAGAGAAAGAGAAGAGGCGGGAGGCCAGTAGCGGAGAGTAGTGCAGGCTTACAAGGAAAAGGCAACTTGGGCCGAAATACCTGAATACCTGAATACCTGTGGGAAAGGAAAGTGGAGGTAACTGTGTGTAACACTGCAGAGTTACAAAGGTCTTTGGATCTAAGGCAGTGTGGTTCTTTGACTTTAAGCCATTGAAGGTTTTGTTGTAACTAGTAGAGTTTGAATGCACTTATCTCCTATAATATTTTAACTATGTCAGAATATATAGTTTAGTCACCTCCATTGTGGGGTCGTCAGGCAGGCTTCTAGGAAACCATTTCCTCTCTGAGTTTGCTCTATTACCGTGACCCAAATAAAAACTCAGTGGAAACCGGGACAACATTGCAGCAAGCTCATTATCAGTTGCGTGGAGGTGCAGACCTGCTGTCATTAGCATGGGGAAGGACAGATGCTAAAATCTGACTTCCCCAAAGAGGAATTACACAGCAAATTGAATAGCGGCTTAGAATTGAACAGAAGTGGAAAGAAGGGCTTATGAAAATGTCAGCATTCGTAAGTAAAATAATTTAGTGAATGTATTCACAATACGGATCTAACTCTGTCCATGCGTCCTTACATTGACATGATAACCATTATATTTCAAAGTGCTTTTCATAGCCACCGTCCCGTTTACTCATCACGGTAATTGGAATAGAGCAGAGGACAAAGTGAGGACCAAAACATCGAACGACTTTGCCATGAGGCAGCAAACTTTCTTCCTGCTTCACTATGGCCTCCTTTCCTTACTGAGTTCAGTGAAATGATCCTTTACCCTTCCAGTTCTAGCTTTTCCCCCTCCCACCCACATACATTTACCTAAAATTCCCATCAACCCGAAGTAGTTACTAAAATTGAGAAGTAACAATAAAGAAAATACCAACTGGCCTGACCTTGCCATACTCTGAAGACTACGGAACAGAAGACACGCTCCAGACACATGAATCTCTTGGTTTTAAATCAACAGCTTGCCACACCAGTGGGTTGAGATCAATTCTAAATCGTACTGCAAATATTTTTCTATCATAATACTGTGTTGAAGTTTGTGAATGATTTACTTTTTAAAATAAACTAAGGTGCATTCAAGGTTATCTCAATAGTATCTCTAGAATAAATATTACTCACTTGCTTACTTGAATTCCAATGTATTTTCTTCGGTGGGGAAAAAAAAAAGCATGGCATTGTAGTGAACAAAATAGAGAGATACTTAAAACTCCAACACTGGGGAAGTAACTGTCACTGATGCCACAGTATGAATCTTGAAGTTCAAAAATCATCAGCAGGGGAGTGCGTGGGTGGCTCAGTCTATTGAAAATCCGACTCTTGATTTCAGCTCAGGTCTGATCTTACAGTCATGGTATTGAGCTCCCGAGTTGGGCTCTGCTCTGAGTAAAGAACCTGACTAAGATTCTCTCCCTCTCTCTTTCTCTCTCACTTGCTCTCTCGTTCTCTCTTCCCCCACCCCCTTCCCCTGCTCTCAGTCTCTTTCTATCTCTGTCAAAAAAAAAAAAAAATCAGCAAGATTGTGAGCTGTGATTATTATGGTTTACTTTGGTTTCTTCTTCCTTTTAACCACAGATACATTTTTTTAGTCTGGAAGGAAGTAAATTGGAGGCTGAGAGTCAAATAATGTGTCAGTATTACACATGAGTACAAACACTACAAACATATCAATTAGCAACAACACAGCCCCTATGACTTCTGCAGGAAATGCAAAGGGTTACATAGATGGACATTTTATTTTATTTTATTTTTATTTTTTTATTTTTTTTTTTCAACGTTTATTTATTTTTGGGACAGAGAGAGACAGAGCATGAACGGGGGAGGGACAGAGAGAGAGAGGGAGACACAGAATCGGAAACAGGCTCCAGGCTCTGAGCCATCAGCCCAGAGCCTGACGCGGGGCTCGAACTCACGGACCGTGAGATCGTGACCTGGCTGAAGTCGGATGCTTAACCGACTGCGCCACCCAGGCGCCCCTAGATGGACATTTTAAAAGTGCTAATTAATAACACTTTAAAATGCATAAATTCTACCGATTAGAATTTTAAAAATAAACTAAAAACAATTACTCTTTAAGACTTGCTCTTCTAATTAATATTGGATAAAGTGGAAAGCTAGGGAAGAATATCAAGACTTATTTTTAAGAAACTGAACTTATATTTTTTTATTAAATGACAAATTTTGAAGATATTTTATTAGTGATTTCAGTACATAGATGCTCATAAATAACTGAGTGTAGCATCACTAAAATCCAGTACAATAAGATAATAAATCTGTGTTGTTTTAAGCCACTGAATTTGGGGTACTTTGTTACATCAACAATAGGAAACTAATATGGTTGTCAAAGCTTGAATGCTTTCTTAATTTTTCTCAGCACAGCCTTTTGCTCTTTTGGGGGACAGCTGGTGGAGGATAAGGTACAGCTTCTTTAAATGTTCCTTTTCTTGTGAAGGAGGAAGATAAGGAGAAGCTTCTTGGTGGCTGATGGTTAAGGGCTGGTCACTGACTCACAAGAGCCTCCCAGAGCAGGAGGTCAGGTCCAAGAGCACTTCTAGAAAAACAGACCAATGAAGGGAGGGCAGGGGAGGCTTAAGGAGTTGCACAGAAGAAAGCTGTGAAAGAGGGGCTGATTCCTTTGATCTCTATTCCCTGAATTAAGTATGTGTGCAGTTTTGAGGTGAGCAGGTGAACAGGGATGGCCAGAGTCTGGCTTACCATTTGTATAACTTTGCAGTGGGGGTGCCTGCTACCCTCCTCTCTCACACTTCCCTTGTGTCACAGGCCACTTAACCCAGGTTCTTCATCAGCTGCCAGTTTAAAATTAACATTGTAAATAATGCCCTTTGCTTCCATCTTCGGTACGAAGATGAATACAGTACAAAAGCGAATACGTGAGCGTGTCTGTATGTTTACATCTACACCCCAACGGACACAAACAACTCACATACGTGTAATTTGCCCTCCGCCACCTTTAAAGTTTTTACCCATGACAGTTTACATGCTACTTCTCCTTAGCCCTTTACAGGATGGAAAATAGAGTGAAAAAGAAGTGCTGAACTGTGGCTTCAGAATTCATGGCCTATTCATCTTCCAAATATGTTCATCATCTAGCAGATTCTCATTTTTATACCCCTAAGGATTTGAAACTGTATTTAAGTACAGGTGTGTGTGTGTGTGTGTGTGTGTGTGTGTGAATACATGACACTTTTAAAAAATGTTTTTTTTAATGTTTATTCATATCTGAGAGAGAGAGAGAGAGAGAGAGAGAGAGAGCACAAGCCGGGGGTGGGGATGGGGGAGGGCTAGCAGAGAGGGAAACACAGAATCCGAAGCAGGATCCAGGATCTGAGCTGTCAGCACAGAGCCCAACACAGGGCTCAAACTCACGAACCGTGAGATCGTGACCTGAGCTGAAGTCAGAAGCTCAACCGACTGAGCCACCCAGGCGCCCCCATGATACTTATTTTTTAATGGGAAATACATTTGTTATTAAGGTATTACTCACATAGAATAAAATTCACCCCCTTAGAGCATACTATTCAGTGCATCTTAGCCTATTCACAGCCATCACCACTAATTTCAGAAATTTTCATCACGCAAAACACAACCCCGTTCCAATTTGCAGTCACTCTCATATACTCATATACTCATATACTCTCATATAACTCATATTTCATTTTTTAGGAGCTGCCAAACTGTTACTCCAATGACTTCACCACTTTGCATTCCCACCAATAGTGTAATTTCCCTACATCCTTGCAAACACTTGCTACTGTCTGTTTTGTTTTTAGGTTTTTTGTTTGTTTGTTTGTTTTACATTTTAGTCATCCCACTGGTATAAAGTAGAACATCATTGTGGTTTTGATTTGGATTTCTCTAATGACTATGCTGAGCATCTTTTCATGTGCTTAATAGCCATTTGTATGTCTCCTTTGGAGAAAAGTCTATTCAAATTCTTCATGTGTTTTTAAATTGAGTCCTTTGTCTTTTTACTGTTGAGTTTTAAGATTTTGTTATGAATTCTTGTACTGGACTCCTTTTAGATGCATGATTGCAAGTATTTTCTCCCATTCTATGGATTGTCTTTTCACTTTCTCATTGGTGATTTTTAACCCACACTTTAAAAAAAATCATTAAAGTCTAATTTCTCTACTTTTTTTTTTCCCTTTTTTTGTCACTTTTGTTTTTGGTGACATGGCAAGAAATCATTGTCTACTCCATGGTCATGAAGATTTATGCCATGTCTTTTTCTGAGAGTTTTAGAGTTTCAGCTCCTGCATTTAGGTCTTAGATCCATTTGATATACATTTTTATAGATGGTATAAAGGAGGGACCTCAATATTTTCCTCGTTTTAAAAAATTTTTATGTTTATTTATTGTTTTTGAGAGACAGAGAGAGCCAGAGCACAAGCAGGGGAGGGACAGAGAGAGAGGGAGACGCAAAACTCCCAAGCAAGCTCCATGCGATCAGCACAGAGCCCGATGTGGGGCTTGAACCCAAGAACCATGAGATCATGACCTGAGCCAAAGTTGGATGCTTAACCTACTGAGCCACCCAGGCACCCCAATATTTTCTTCTGCATGTGGAATCCAGCTATCCCAGTGCCCTTTGGTGCAATGACTATTCTTTCTCCTTTGAATTGTCTCGGCATCTTTGTCAAAATTAGTGGAAGGGTTTATTACAGAACTGTTTTTTTTTTTTAAGTATATTTACTTATTTTGAGAGAGAGAGAGAGAGAGAGAGAGAATGCACGTGTGTTAGTGGGGGAGGAGCAGAGAGAAGGAGAGAGAGAATCCTAAGCAGCCTTCAGGCTGTCAGCAGAAAGCCCTATTCGGGGCTCAATCTCACAAACCCGTGAGATCATAATCTGAGCTGAAATCCAGAGTTGGACGCTTAACTGACTGGGCCACCCAGGCACTCCTATCACAGGACTCTTAATTCTATTCCATTAGTCTGTATTTCTAACTGTATTCCAGGACCAGTAAACTGTCACATTTACTACAACTTTGTCGTAATTTTGCAACTGAGAAGTATGAGTTTTCCAATTTTGTTTTCCTTTTTCATGATTGTTTTGACTATTCTGGGTTCTGGGCCTCTTGTATTTTATATGAATTTTAATATCAGCTTACCTACTTCTTCAAAAAAAGAAGTTCAAACTTCAATAGGGATTGTATTGTATCTGTTGATCAACTCAGGAAGTATTACAACCTAACAATATTAATTATTTCAATCCATGAAAACAGTATTTCTTCCCACTTGTGTGGATTTTTGCTTTCAACAATGCTTTGTACTTTTCCGTATCAAATCTCATACTTCTGTTGGCATTTTTTTTCTAATTATTTTTAGTGTTTTACTATATTGTGAATCATTTTCTCAATTTCCCTTGCAGATTTTTCATTGCTAATGTATGAAAATAAAATTGGAGTTTTGTATATCGATCTTGGATACTACGCTTGCTGAACTCATGTTCTTCAGGGCTTTTCTACATATACGTTCTTTTGAGCTGCAAATAGAGATGGTTTTACTTCCTTCTCTCCAACCTGGAAACGTTTGATTTCATTTTCTTACCTAATTGCGCTAATTAGGACCTAGAGTAAACACTGAATCAGAGTAAGGAAGTAAGGAGAGCGACATCTTTATTTTGTTCCTAAACATAGGAGAAAACCTCTCAGTCTATCACTATTAGATATAATGTTCGTTATATTTTTAGTAGATGTTCTTTTTCAATTTGAGGACATATGAGAAATTTGTAAAGGGACTTTCTCATAATAAATCTTCCTTTTTAGTTATCAAAAAGCCATGGTTATTATATTAACTTTAGAAAATGCTAACACGTATTTTGAATCAGTCATCAACATACCACCTAAACAAAACTGTCACTAACATTCACTCTGGCACACAACCAAGAGGAAAATACTAGACTTCAAGCTTTTGTTCCCTATTCTCCACTTTTGTAGATAATGTTATAACGAATGTAGTTGTGTAAGTTACTTTTTTCCCATTATTCTGGATTACTTTCTGAAAGATTTCTAGACGTTGTGCTTTAAGATCAAAGGACATAAGTATTGCATGTGCTTCAATCTCTTATTCATCTCTCTTATCTATTTTCTATCATTTGCCTGTCATCTAGCCACCTCGCCATCTGTCATCTATGTATTAAGTATCTATCTGCATATATAATTTTCTTTATAGATCTATGTATGTAAATACATATAAATTTAAAAATTTTCTTCAGGAATTCTTGTTTCGATCCATACTCCTCTAAGACGTGCATGTTTTCATTCTTTGGTAACCTGTAAACATTTGGCACAGTCTTTTCTTTTTTCTTTTAACATTTGCTGATTTAACAAATAGAGATTGTATAGGATTGTTGCTTTGAGCTGGCATCTCATGTTTAAAATGTTACTTTGAATTATATATTTCAAATGTGCGAGCCATTTGGTTTTCTTCCTTTGTGAATTGTTCATGACCTTTACACATTTATTAGGTTGTTAATGCTTTCTCTTAAATTGTTTGATCCTTGTGTATGGTAAAAGCACCAATCTTTTGGCTATCACACCTATTAAGAAGTCTGACTCTTTTTGAGTTACTAGAAATTATACTTTCAGGGGCTCCTGGCTGGCTCACTCAGTGGAGTGTGGTACTTGTGATCTTGGGGTTGTAAGTTTGAGCCCACGTTGGGTGTAGAGATGACTTAAAAATAAAATCTTAAAAAAATGTATACTTCCAACCAAGTAGCATTTCCTTCAAAATAGTCACTATGGGAAATTACACTTATTTCAATGTTGTTTCCATTTATTACAGCACCATGAGATATTTTTATTCTGGAATGACCTTAAGATCTCTAATGCAAACCACAGAATTAACCCAGCCTTCTTTATTATTGTGAGCTCAATTCAGTGTCGCCAAATTGCTCATTCACGTATTCCCCAGACTTGATTTTGAAATGACTTCTGGCTCTTTCTAAACTAACATCCACCTTGAAAGGATAAATCTTTGTTGCTATGGGTAGCATCAAAAGGATGAGCTCTTAGTTCTAACATAAACTGGTTAGAAAGAAGAAGAGTTATAAACTCATAAGCAAGCCTAGCAGTATCAGGAAAATTTAATCTCCACCCACTGTGACTACTTGGAATGCTAAAATATTCGTTATGTTTTCTGATACATTTAAATACCTATGTAAATACACGCAATTTATAGAAATACAAATGGTTTGTTCCTCTTTTAATCCCTCATCTCTTCTTGTCAGTTTTTACACCTTTACACTCATAAAATGCTGTTGTTGTTGTTTTACATTTCTTCAACACGTTTACACAAAGCGATCAACCTTTTTCACAGCTCTTAAAAAATAAATTTCAATATCTAGTGTTTGTGAGGAGACATGACTTTAGTAACTTTAACAAAGAATAAGAAGGCGTGAAATTCTTTTTGCTACCTTATCTATAATTTCTGAATCCCATTAATGAAAATTCATTGAGTATATATTACATATAAGATTCTATACATTCCTACCAGATACACCTGTAACATTCCTGGGCCCCCAAAATAAACATAAAGAAGTCTTTGTGCATTCTAACAAAGTAGCTAGACTGGTTACCTTGTAGCCCTGTCTTTCAAGGACTTCTCTTTCAGTGCTTTACCTGATATTTTAAAAATACAGACAAGCCAGGTTTTTCTGTGTCTCCCCAAAGAGGCTACTGCCCTGAATGAACATCATTAGAAATGTTTCCTTTTAAACTTTCCATTTTTCCAAAGACTTCAACTTACACTGGCTTATACTTCTCTGTATCATCCCTAGACTTCACCTTATCTGTACATCACAGTTAATGCCTTTGATAGATACATTTCTCTAGAGAAGAGAACAAGTTTTCAACATCAAACCAAGAACTCATCCTTTTTGGGGGTTGGGGGACGTGTTTGCAGAAATGTCATAGAAAAGATGTTTCTTAACACCAAAGGTATTCTTTACATTGTTTCCCTAACACTTTGCAGACCCTTGAGAGTGTCCTGGTTTCAGAGATGATCCATTTCAAGGCAACCTTTTTCTTTCACCCCAGTGTAAGGGGAAAGTTAAGACAGAGGTTGTATTAGGCCAGTTCTTTCTGTTCTGTGGCTATATACTCTATCATTACTTTAATGGTGGACACACCATTAGTCATATTCACTTTCTGTGACCGGCAGGCCTGTCACTCTGGTAGCACTCTCCTTGGTGTGATAGAAGCATCATGATCTCATCTCTAAACCCAGCTGTAGGCAGGGAGACCAATGGAAGGTGCAAAGAGTGGGTTCAAATCAGTATATTGGAAAGTCTCATCTGAATGAGTTTTCAAAGCAAAAAGTGCATGATGAAGTTGGGGGTTGGAGGGAGATAATAGGGAAAAAAAAAGATTGAGGAAGCAGAAAGAATACGAAGAGGTACAAAAGAGCTGTCTTGGAGAATAAGGAAGACGCGTTTTCTCACATCTGTTGCATAATCTGGCCAGGTGTAGTTAAGGGATCTGGGAAAATTGTATAACAATTGGTAGTCCCAAAAAGTATTTTGCTTTGGAATTAAGAGAGATTGACATGCATTCATCAAATGTCTATTATATTACTTAAAATTAATTTCGGTAACTCCATTACAGAAGCAAAGCAATAAATACGCAGTTCTAAAAGCTGATATTTACATGGAGGTGTAAATAGGTAAACAATTTAACACGGTAACTACAAAGTTAGAGCTAGGGTAGAAACACCGAGAAAGAATACTGAGCATAATCTTGGGAGTAGGGGAAGCATTCCGAGAATACGTAATACTGACCCATAATAGTAGGGTGAAGCTGCAATTCTGGAGGAAATTTCTGGACAGTGCCAGTGTATTTTTGCCTTGTGTTGTGCAAATAGGAAAGTTGCACAACAATTACCTGCTGTGGTGGCCTTTCCTCATTTCACCCAATCCATCGGAAATAAATATTGCTATCAAGATCCATTTTCCTCTGATACAT
Source organism: Panthera pardus (assembly GCF_024362965.1). Lineage (NCBI taxonomy): Eukaryota > Metazoa > Chordata > Mammalia > Carnivora > Felidae > Panthera > Panthera pardus. Next base: position 106,866,917 of record NW_026526655.1, read on the forward strand.
GATGTTTTCTGATGGTCACTACTCTGAGAAGAAAATTATCAAGGGAGAAAGAAGGATATTAATATTAAGCAGGTATTATGTGTGCAGCACTGCCTTACCCATAGAGAGTCTTTATCACAGGACTATTCTCTCTACATGAATAGTACACCCTTCCACACATGATGAAGTGAGCCTCTCTTAGGTTAAACAGTTTACCAATGGTACGTATAGAAGGCGAGGGCTGTAGCTCTTGGTGACTCCAGTGCCTTGGAAACAGAGAGATACCTTGTCTGGAGGGAGAGCCACTGGTTGGGACATCTGCCACTAACCAGTTGCGCATTCTAAGGAAGGCACTTGGTTTCTCTGAGCTTTTGTAACTGCTTTGTAAGGCACGGATATAAACCCAAAGGTGCAGTAAATATAGAGGGATAGTGAAAGTTTTGTGGAGTTTTCTGGCATCTCTAGTGAAAACTATGATTTGATAAGCACACTTATGAACAAAAATTTAGGCTCCAAGGCCTAAATATAGGTTACATTTCTCTGCTTATAAGACAAGAGAAAAATTTTTGGTGTTGCTTCCAAGTGTAAGTAGAGCCAGCAGGATAATTGAGAACTGGAAATACATGAATTGACCCGTCCTTCAAACAGCCCAAATCTTTGGTGAAGTTATTAAACTCATAAAATACTTAGGTAAAGGTGTTTTTTCTTTTCTTTCTTTCTTTCTTTCTTTCTTTCTTTCTTTCTTTCTTTCTTTCTTTCTTTCTTTCTTTCTTCTTCTTCTTCTTCTTCTTCTTTTTTTTTTTTTTTTATAGGAAGAAAGACCAATAAAGTGGTTAAGTTTTAGGCCCAAATCAAGGTGGGGAGGAACTGAAGCAAGATATGCAGGTGTGGAACGTAGGCAAAGAGAAAAAGTATGGGGAAGAAATGAACCAGAAACTTAGATGGCCACAGAACTGGGGTTGGGCCACATTGAACTAGGTCTTTAGCCGACATCTTTCAAAATACTGTGAAAATCACAACAGGTGACAGAAAGCATATTTTCTTTAACAAAAATTTTTTTCTTAATGTTTTTATTTATTTTTGAGACAGAGAGAGACAGAGCATGAGCAGAGGAGGGGCAGAGAGAGAGGGAAACACAGATTCTGAAACAGGCTCCAGGCTCTGAGCTGTCAGCACAGAGCCCCATGCGGGGCTCAAACTCAAAGACTGTAAGATCATGACCTGAGCTGAAGTCGGACCCTCAACTGACTGAGCCACCCAGGTGCCTCAGGCATATTTTCAATGTAAGGTGACACTACTATGATAAATACAATGGGCTTGATGTGCTCTGCCTCTTTCTTGGGACTTTAGGGTATTGATATGAATTTAAGATCAGTCTTTTACACTGTCCCAACTTTGCACAAAAAGAAAAACCAAGAAATGGGCGCCTGGGTGGCTCAGTAGGTTAAGTGTCCAACTCTTGATTTTGGCTCAGGTTGTGGTCTCACGGTTCATGAGATAGAGCCCCAAGTCAGGCTCTGCACTGACAGCGTGGAGCCTGCTGGCATGTCCTCAGGTCAGAAATGTGAAAGGCGTTTCAAACAGGAATCTAGGCAACTGCTCTGTTGCAGGCCTGCTTCGAGACAATTGCAGTATATGCCATCCTCTTCCACTACATCTCCATAGCAGACTGCCCTCAGATTCCTATATGAATTTCCCCATTGCCACAGAATCCAGAATAGAAGTAGTGATATCTGTGCAAGTTTAGAAGGAGAGAAAGAATCCAGAGGTGGGCACTGATTATCAGGGAGTGGTAGTCTGTGAAACTTAAAAGTATTGACAGGGTTGGAGACAAGAATACTCGAGGGGAACCTGGGTGACTCCAGTTGGTTGAGCATCAGACTTCAGCTCAGGTCACTATTTCATGATTCGGGAGTTCGAGTGCCGCCTTGCCGCTGTCAGTGCAAAGCCCTTTCAGATCCTCTGTCGCTGCAGAGCCTGCTTTGGATCCTCTGTACCTCCCTTTCCACCACCACCCCATCCCCTGCTCTTCCCCCAGTCATACTCTCTCTCAAAAATAAATAAACATTAAAAATAAAAAAAAGAATACTCAGAACAAGGGATTTCAATTTCCTTTATGCTTCTTTTTATCTCCATGCATCTGAGAGCCATATGTAAAGAGTGAGGACAGGTTGGATCACATTTCAGTTAAAAAGCGGTGCATTTGATGAAAGTCCATTGCAGACTGCAAGTTTGTTTAAAAGATGCAAATGATCATATGACACCCATGAGGCAGATGGAAATAATTTATTACTTGGACAAGAACGATTCATAAAACTTCATAAAAACTCAACAGGATTCAAGAAGACATGTTTGCAACGAAACAAGGACATAAGTATGAATAAGAGGCATCAAGGTGAGATGAAATAAACACGTGTCAAATAAGAAAGGATTGAAAGGAAATTAAAAATGGCCACATAGGATTTATTGTCTTCTTCCCTGGAAGTGGTAAAGAACATAAATAACTCTGCAGATATTTAAAACATAGGTGAAGAGAAAAACAAACAAACAAACAAAAGAAACTTGAAAAACTAGTCCAGAGCATGAGAGAATGCTTTTGGTTCTTTAGTAGTGTATAAGGACAGACAACTCCTCAAAAGACAACGATAAAAATACATTGCGAGAGGAAAGCTATTAGACCTGCCATAACGAGGGAGAACCCACTTGGTCGGAGTCTCAGTAGTTCTTGGAAGAGGAAAGGCACAGAGGGATATTTTTGGAGGTCAAGAATCCGGGCTGAGTTACTTCAAGGCTGGTCTCATAAAATTGGTAGCAGGCAGTTTATACCAAATCCATTTGGCTTGAAGGACACAGAGAACCAAGAACTCTGAAATGAGTCTTGATGAATGGACTGTTAGTCTTGATGAGATAACTATTTTAGTTGGTTGACAGTTTCATGTCAGGAGACAAGAGTTTTCCAGGGTAAATGGTAAGTCACTTTGGCTTAGTCTCTGTCCTGTTTAATACAGGGGCAAAAAATTAAGTTGGTTTTAGTCTTCAATGAGTAATCTAGATTGTCTTTCTATTTTTTCCCCTTTGTTCTTCTATCTTGAAAAAAGTGGCCAGATGTTGCCACATGTGGAGTTTTTGTGATTAATTTTGTGTGAATGTAGTCCTGCCTTTAGGTAACTACAATGGGATTGATCATCAATTTAGGAAGGTAAATGTCCATTTTGTCTGAGATAGCTCTTGTCCTATGCATGAGTTCTTTCTTCTGTAGGAAGAGTTCTCCCTAAATCAGGTCCATGTTCTGTACACTCCATATATATCATCTTTCTCATCATTTTTTGTTCTTTTCTGTATAATTTGTTTTCTAAAAGAAGTGAGTGATAATTTCAAAACTTAAAAATAGACATTTAAATATATGTGTACAAAAAAGGATCAGAGGATAAATGTTCTAAAATCTTTACAAAGTCTGTTTTATTTTGGAAAATGGGCCAACTAGGTGAATTTTTTTTAAAGTCTACTATTCTTACTTTCCACATCCCTTTAAGGAATAGGTATAATTTTGGCCATAGGTGGAAACCTCATTTTAATTTTATAAAGAAGCATAATAAAAGAGATACACAAGCTTTCAAGCTCTCTTTTCCTCCTCTTAACTTTTTCCAGTGTCCAATTAGTGTGTGAGAGAATGTGCTGGTGGAAATGAGCGGAACAGGTCTGGGTGATAGCGGATAGCCCCACAGCAGGAACACGATTTCCGTCCCATTGAACCAACTTTTCCACAGCGGTTCTTTGTGCAGCATGAGCCATCTTCGGAAGAAAACCTATGAAATTTCAGTGACTTTCCATGCACATGAACCTAGAGGTTCCATCTGCATTGCCCTCTTGGGAAGTGAAGTTCTGGCTTTCGCTTTCAGGAGTGAGCTCAGTGTCACAGCAAGCAGAATAACGTCTGTACAAATTTATGGCTTTTACAGCCAGGGTCCATTTCTATTTGTCCAACTTATGAGAGCTAAACATAGAAGTGAAGCTAGGATATTTCTGTTTTTTCATTTTTTTTAATTCTAGAGATAGAGAAAGAGAGAGAGGGAGGGAGGGAGCAAGTGCGAGCTGGCGAGAGGAGCAGAGGGAGAGAGAGAATCTCAAGCAAGTTCCACGCTCAGCATGGAGTCTGACATGGGGCTCAATTCTGCGACTCTGGGATCACAACCTGAGCCAAAATCAAGCGTCAGACACTCAACTGACTGAGCCACCCAGGCACACCAAAACTTAGATATTTCCAATTTGAATTTACTAGATATGATAAAGAAGCATGGATATCAAAGAGGCAGGAGGGCATTTCCATGGTTGGAAAGACCTACTCTGTGAGCTTCATTTTGCATTTGATGTACCCAATGTCAGCAAGGACAGATGTATTGCCAGGATAACGTATCTGCCAATGAACTGGAAGTAACTTTAGCTTTCCCTCATGAATTTTAATTAATTTAATTTAATTTAATTTAATTCTGTGGGTGTTAAGAGCAGGTGATAAACAATGCTTATAGATGAAACATAAACACAATTTCCTCTCTCTAAGCCTTGGTAGTATGGATAAATATATTATGACCAAATGACAGAATCGAGATTCTGTCACATGATCTGGAGACTATCTTTAGTAAAACCATTATAAAATATGATAAAATTATAACAAATTCTCTGAAGGTGTAAAAATGAAAGATAATATCTTGTTTCCATTAAAATATGTACTCACTCAATGATTTTAGCACTTTCTCTTTAGAAATATGCAGACAGATGTTGGTACATAGAAACCCAACACCTTAAATTTCACGAAGAAGAAACAGCTAAGTACTAAACAGTACCCTACGCCTACTAAGTACTGTTAGTTTCCAGAATCTTATCTCTGTTTAGTATCTCATGATAAATTCAACAAGTAGTTACAGCGTATTTTTATATCACTTGCTACTCTTCCAAAATCTAGACTTCTGTTCTGATTTCTTTAACCACTGTTTACCTCAGTTAGTCTTTGAGCTTCTCTACCATGGATGATAGCAGTGCATAAAGTCAAAAAGAAAGCTGTTGTCCATCGGGCTGTGAGGGAATAAACATGATAGCATGCTGGCCTGATACCTCTGCCTTCACCTGGCTGTCAGTTTTCATTGTTTCAGCCCTCCAGGCCCAGCCTTAGATTTGACCTTATTAAAAGTGCATGTGTATCTCCTCCGTTCAGCTCCCTCAGTGCACACTACACCTTACCGTTTAGCAATGGATTTTATGGCGGACAAGTCACTGCCCTGTCAACAAGTAATGGACTACATTTGATTTACCTGTACATATCCAATCACTGTTCAATAAGTTTTTACGACCACACCTACTGTGTGTCAGTCAGGCTTTTTGTTGGAGTTCAAGATAGAGCAGAAAACAATCCAAGAATGTGGCTTATGGTAGGGTGAAAAAGACAGATGCTAAACAAATAATACACAAATAAGTTTCGCTGATTTCAGTTGTCTGCAGGGATTATGATTGTTTGTAATGTTTCACATTGATTCCCCTATTGCTAGCTATCAATCAGGACATGTGCAGATGTAATTCCACTGTAAATCATATTTTGTCACTTCTTTCTTTATTGGCTCCCTGGACACCTCCCCCTTTGGGTTTTCCTCTTGTATCAGTAGTAGATCCTTATCATATTTGCTTATAAAGTTTTTCTTTGCTCTCTGACTGGATCTCAACTATTCTTATATTCTCAAATGTGTAGCTCCCAACAGATTCCCTCCCCTGACCTCTAGACCCATAAATCCACCTGCCTTCTCAATATCTCCCTTGTACGAACTCAGCACACCTGAAACAAATGACTTCCTCTCCAAACTTGTTCCATCCCCAGTCTTTGAAATCTTAGTAGATGGCAACTCAATCCTTCCAACAGCCCCCAAAACCTTAGCCACATCCCTACAACTCCTCTCTCTCTTTCTCACAGACACATCATAGCAATCCATCTTGTCTACCTTCAAAACCATCCCACTAACCTTCACCTCCCCATCACTACCCCATGCTCCAAGCCTCTGTCACCCTCCTTATCTCCCTGCAGTCTATTTTCCACCCAAAGGTCGGAGGCACCCCTTTATAGTTTGAGTCGGATTATGTCTCTCTTCTGCTCAATCTCAGGCAGCAGCTTCTGATTGAACTCAGAATAGTAAAAGACAAAGTCCTTGGACTGGCCTATAACGATGGATGTCATAATACACACAACTTCTTGAGCCCCCTCTGATCTTGTTCTTTTCCTCTAGCCGCCTTCCTCCTGCTAGAACACACCAGGGCCTTTGCTCTGGCTGCTTCTTATTTCCGTATCACATCTCTGATAACATATGGCTCCTTCTCTACTCCTTTAAATCTTTGCTCAGATCTCACTCTTTCAACAAATACTTCCATGATGGACCTCCTTTATGCTGCTGAGTGCCTCCTTCACCTGTGCACTCTAGCTTTCCTTACTCTGCACATCTTTTTCTTTTGTCCCTAGCACCTGTACCTTTCTATCATACTGTTTCATACGCTCATGTTTCTGTCTGCCCCTCTGCTAGGACATAAGCTCCACGAGGGCATAAATCTTTTTCTGATTTGTATGTTGCTATACCCCAAGTGTGGTGAAGAATATCTGGCACTGAGAACATTCAGCGAACAACAACAACAATAAAATGGACGAAAGAATCAATACATTTAGTGATTCTTATTTTTTTCTTACAGAGGAGGAAACTGGTGCTATAATTCTGGTTAATTTTCCTCACAATACTCTGAATTCAGACAGTGACTGCATGGGTAGAATGCAATAAATAAATAAATAAATAAATAAATAAATAGTACAAGAGGAGAGAAAGGAAATTAATGAGAGATAATGCAGTAGAACTTTGGTTCGAAGAGTTGAGAGACACAGCAGTTATCTTCTTAAGGTCTCCCTCATCACCCTCCTTTCCTCTCACATGGTCATGGCACATGGTAGACATGCAATAATTGTTTGCTGAACTGAACTGAAATTCTAGAAGAGATATCAATTAACCACGAACAATGACCACAAAGTTGATATAGCACTAGTTAATGGTTCTTGAATGGATTTTACCAAGAAATATCAGAAATCCTAAGAGATATTCCATACACTAGGAAGAATGTTAATGGGGAATCTGTGGGGAAACTATTCTGGGGAATCTTCACATGCTTTGCACTTCTCAGAAATGCGTGGTTCACGTCAATAGGTTAGGTTTTAAGGACACATTCCTTTGCTACGATAAGGAAACTAATTTAGTGAAGTTTAGCGGATTACTTTCCAAATATCTCACACCACACTGGTGCCTTAGAAGGCATGGTGTTGGAAACATTGAAAAGGATGATCTCGAATGGTCCCTTCCAATAGTAACACTATAGGGAAGTCGAACAAAAGCCAGGCTTTTGAATTTAAGCTTCGGTTTTACTACTTCTTAGAAAAGCTTTCCTGGGAAAATCCTTCTACCTTGTGAGGCTCACTTTATCAATCTGAAACATGAGGTTGATAAAGGACATCTTCACCAAATGGTTGTGGGGATTTTACGGACCAACTGACAGTCCTTGCCTTCTTCTTCCTTCTCCTCTTCCTTTCTTTCCTCCTCCTCTCCATTTAACAGTTATTTCCTTTAGTCAAATGTATTGAATTAAAAAATTAAATCAAACACAATCTAATTCAATTCCAATCTACACTGAAATTGCTAGGGTAAGACTGACAGTAGTGGCCATCTGGCAGCATTCATAGGAAAAATAATGCTGGTGAGTATCTTGTATCGCGATGTCTGCAGCCTCAGAAGAAGGAAACCAACCCTGGGCTGAAGCCCTGGTTACAGAGGAACTTCTTTGAAGACAAGTAACAGCCTGAGCTTTGTACAATCTTACCTCTCAAGGTGTTTATTTTATTTTATTTTATTTTTTTATTTTAAAATGTTCATTTGTTTTGAGAGAGAGCACAGGAGAGGGGGAGAGAGAGGGAGAGAATCACAAGCAGGCTCCACCTTGTCAGTGCAGAGTCTGAAACAAAGCTAGATCCCACAAACTGTGAGATCACGACCAGAGCAGAAATCAAGAGGTGGTCACTCAACCGGCTGAGCCACCAGGTGCCCCTCAAAGTGTTATTTTAAAGACACATCACAACAGCATAAATCACCAGCCATTTCTTCCCCCAAGAAAATAAGGACACACTCCAATTACAAGTCTAGTTGAAATGCATGTATTCTCACCAATAAAATATTTTAGTCAGGATTATTGACTTAAAGCTATTCATTTCCGGACACTCTGGGATACTCTCCAATCCTCTGCCTTTGGAAGCTCTCTAAGGCAGATAACCTTGCCCCATTTTCAAAATGTAGAAATTGAGGTTTAAGGAGGACGAACGAATTAGTCTCAGGTCACCAAGGGTTATCAGTGGCTGAGCCAGGATTCAATCCTTCATCAATCTGCCTCCAAAGTTCATAGTCTCTAGATTTTTAATTATAGTCAACGACAAACTTGATATGAAACTTGAAAAAAAATTTGTTAGCCTCCCCCCATGGCCAACAGGAAGCCCAGAGTAAACTGAGGAGCAGGTAGGAGAAAACAAAATATGATGTTGAAATCTCTATGGCTGCAGAGAACAGAATATCCTTGGTGATATCACTAGACTACAAGTCAGTCGTTGTATATGCACAGTGTAGCCTTGCATCACCAAAAGGCTGCAGACATCTCCTTTCACTGTAGCAATAATAAGGGGATGGGATGTCTCTCATGTTTGATTCTCACCCTGTTAGTTTAATTAATTCTGAAATTATCAAAATGCTGGCAGAGGGATCAATGTCATATGCAGCATAATAATTGCTATACCTGGTGCATGTACGTGGTAGAGAACCATCACAGAGAATGTCTGGGATTACAGAAAACAAGGCAGAGTGACCTATTTAAAGGCTGTGACTAAGTACTCATTATATTTCCTCTTTACCCGATAAACATATCCAGTATTGAGGCATAGGAGTCTTTCCTTGTGACTTGGCTTTTATTAATGTTTTTACTCTCAGCATCTAGTCAGTATGTGGCACATGATAGGTTCTCAATAAATATGTGATGCTGAATGGGTCTATTAATACAATCAGCATATGCGTGCACATACCAAGGAATTAGGGCTCCAAATTAGACAGGTGTATGGGCATTGGTCATGTTCCCCGGGAAACAGACTTTGGAAGAGAGTGGTGTGTAGGAAGATTATTGGAAGGTGCATTGGAAGTCAGTAGCAGTTGAAGGGAAGGAAAAGCAGGATGGTTGGGTAGAGAGAGGCTGGGATATGATGTAAGAACTTTAACCCATCTTATGGAAGCTCTAAAGCTGGGAGAGCCCGTCGGCATTCTCCAAATCGAGAAAAGGGGGCTGAGCCTTATTCCAGTCTCCCATAGACGCTGACGAGTCTTAGGTTGTAGGCCCTAGGGAGGAGACATGAACTTGGACAAGGAGGTTCTATTCCACCAGCACAATTCCCAGGGATGGACTCAGCCAAAGGCTGTCTGGTGGCAGCATTTCCATCAGCTAGGAGAATGAGAGCCTCAGTCCTGACTGGGGATTCGGCCCACATGGCCCAGCACCCAACCCAGGTACACATGGTAGCTAAGTCAACGTCATGAATGAGTTCAGGTACTCTCATTCAATGCCCAGTCAGAAGAAATAGAAACTACAGTTGACCCTTGAGCAAGGCAAGGATTAGGGACACTGACTCCCAGGCAGTCAAAAATCCACCTTTAACTCATGACTCCCCAAAGCTTTACTAATAGCATACTGTTGACTAGATGTTTACAGATAACATAAAGTCTATTAGCTCTGGATAATTAACATAAATCAATTTATGTTATAGGTATCTTATTCTGTATTCTCACTGTAAGTGAAGTTAGAAAAAAAGAAAATGTTATTAAGAAAATCATAAGGAAGCGGGGATACACTTACAATAGGGTAGGTGTATTATTGTAAAAGAACTCAAGTGCAGGTGGGCGGGGCCAGGGGTGGGGGAGAGGTAGGGCTGCAAGGCGGGGCGTGGCCGCTGGATGGCGCTGGTCCTTAGCCCCGCCGCTTCCGCTCACCAGCCCCCGTGGCCTGCAGGCGGCGGGCGCAGCAGCCTTCTGGAGCGCGGTAAGGCTGCCCCGTCTGTCTTGAGCTGCGCTATCAGCCCTGGCCCCTGGCAGCTGAGGCCACACGTGAGTGCTGCGGCCTTTCGGAGACTGTGGGGGTCCAGTTGCAGCGCTGCTGGGGAGAGGGGGCCATGCCCGGGAGGAACCGAGGCCTGAGGCCACTCGAGTGCAGCCCAGCAGCGGGCGTGCAGAGGACGGGGAGGGGGCAGGGGCGCTGGGGCCCAGGGCTCCCTGCACTGCGCCATCCATGCCATTTGGGAATGTTCTTCTGCGTTAGCCCAGCCCCCTGCCCGTCTGCTACAGCTGCCAGACCAGACCACCCCGGTGGCACTCCCAGCGACCTGAGGGCCTGCCTGGGCCTGCGCCTGGGGCTGCTGAAGGCTGGGGCGCTAGTCCCGCGCGCGCTGGGTGGGTAGAGGGTGCCATCCCTGCACCAGTCGCCTCCATTGGATCCCTTGGAGACCAGGGTGGGCAGTTGCAAATACATGCCTTGTGACTTTTGCTGTCAACTCTAATGAACAACAACAACAAAAAAGGCAAATAGCCAATGCTTAAGTAGACCCACTGGGTCGTTCAGTGGTCAGCTGTAGTTAGAATGACTCTTTTCGGATAATTATGAGTTTCAGTTGAGGACTGTTGCTTCCTGAACAGAGGCACGTTCTTTCGGAGAGGTGAAGGCAGACAGGGTAGAGAGAAACCTTTGTGCTAGGGGCCAGAGGCCTGGTTTCTGATTCCCGCCAGCCACCAGCAGCTTGAGCCCAGGCTCGCCACCAGCCCCATGGCCTCCGTTTCACATCTGAAAGCTGGGTGTTGGCATAAATTGATTTGTGAGACCCTTGGGTTTTAAACGATGCTCCATCTGAACCACAGAAAGGATTTGGCTCCCTGATGTGATGGAAAATTATAAGATTCACAAAACCTTGTAAAATGCTAACTCTTATTATGGCCATTTAATGACCTTCATTCAAAGAGCAATTACTTAGGGAAAGAAATCAATTCTTGGAAGGGGACTAGCAGATAATTTCTAAATTCACTTGCTTTTCAGCACTGTGAATCTTGAGCAGATATTTTGTTCCCGTCAAACGTGTAGCACATGCGTGGTGTGGAGCACTGGTGTGGAGAATGGGGACTATGTTCTACAGTGCATGGTTTTCAAATGTGTACTTATAATTCAGTTGTACGGAACAGTAGTGGATTTTTTATATAAATATTGTTGTAAATGCTGGCAAAATTCCCTGTCTAGCCCATGTATTAGCCTTCTAAGCTTATGTTGAGACAAATAGTTGCAGTAATAAATACCAAGTTTGATTGGTGAAACACTGAGAATGAATATAAGAGAAACACAAAAAGATATAGCTTTAAAATTTGGCTTCTGAAACCTGATCATACTGAGATATGCAAAATAAAACTATGCTGGAGAGCATTTCACCTGTTGGTTGGCAAAAAGATCAAAATGCTTTATAACACAATGTGTTGGTGGGGGTGTAAGGAAAGCCACATTCTCACAGATGCTGGTCAGAGTGAAAATCGGTACAGCCTCTAAAGAAATCAATTTGGCAATATCCATCAAAGTTACAAATGTGCATAATCTGACCCAGCAATTTCATTTCTAGAAATTTATCTTAGAAATGCACTTGACACGGGCAAACTAATGGAATAAATTAGTTGAGATCCTTTCCTATAATACCAAAAAAATTGGGAACAAATCAAATGCCCATCAGCAGTAGAAGAGTGAGATATAATTGAGTACACAAAGACATAAAAAGAATAAAGAAGTACCTGATATACTGATATGGAAGGAAATCCAAAATATATTGTTCATTGAAAAAGCATGATGTAGGGGCGCCTGGGTGGCTCAGTTGGTTAAGCAGCCGACTTCGGCTCAGGTCATGATCTCGCGGTCCGTGAGTTCGAGCCCCGCATCGGGCTCTGTGCTGACCACTCAGAGCCTGGAGCCTGTTTTGGATTCTGTATCTCCCTCTCTCTGACCCTCCCCTGTTCATGCTCTGTCTCTCCCTGTCTCAAAAATAAATAAAATGTTAAAAAAAATAAAAAAAAAAAGAAAAGAAAAAGCATGATGTAAAACAGATTATATAGGATAATACCACCTGTGTAATAAGAGCAAAAAATACATGTCTTTTTGGTATAGGCATCGGATACCTCTGGAAAGATACAGAAGAAATTAGACATTGTCACTTCAGGGCAAAGAAGCTGAATGGCTAACAGTGCACGCAGGGTTGGGAGAGAAATCTTTACCGAAAATTTTATCATTCAGTTTTTAGCTACATTAAAAAAAAGAAAAAAAAAAAAAAAGGTTAGCCATGAGCTGAAAGAAAGCTGGTAGCTTGAAGAAAAGCTGATTTAATTAGAAAGGTATAAAGAGGGAGAAGAAAAAGGGTTGCGGAAACTTGGTGGTCCCTGCCTGGGTGGATCGGGTGGTTCCATCGGGTCTCAGGGTTTTCCCAGAGTCCTGAGGAGGGTGAGGAGAGAGCGTGATTCTTGGGGAAAGGGAACAAGCAACTTCCTGTCATCCAGTGGTTTCGGAAGTGTCCGCAACTCAGACTCTCAGTGTCTTTAAATGATTTTATGTGTTTACATAGAAAAAGATCTTGGACACTACTGAGCCTAGAAGAAAGATAACTTGAGTCAAAACCAAGAGATTCCCCTTCTAATTGCAGCAGTCAATTATATGGTTTTAGTTGTGTCATTTAATTTCATGATTCTTAACTCTTTCTAAGATTAGATGTAACTGGAGAGCTTTTAAAAAATATACCCATGTTGGAGGCTTCACTTCAAACCAATTAAAACAGAATCTCTAAAGGGACATAGGAATTGATATTTTTAGAAGAGTCCCAGGTGATTTCAAATTGGAGCCAGGGTTAAAAACCATTTTTTTTCTTCAGTTGTATAACTTGTCAAAGTGTTATTTCTAAGCATCAAATGAAATAATAAATGGGCAGTTACACATTTGTACCGCATAAAGTGTTTTAAGAAGAAAGTGAAGCTTTTAAAGAGCTTGCTGCAGTTTTCAGCACATACAAAGTGTTCAGCAAATTGTCTATATACATATATTCCGTATATGTTTTTTAAAAATCTCCGTGGAACAAATGTAAGGAGGTCCTGATTACACCTGTAGCGATTATACTATATGCATATCAATTACCAGTAAAGATAGTTTCCTTGGGCTTAGTAGGAAGAGCACCAAATTAAAATCAGAGCCATCTGAGGGGGTCCTGGGTGGCTAGGTTAGTTTAACGTCTGACTTTGGCTCAGGTCATGATCTCTCAGTTCTTGAGTTCGAGCCTTGTATCGGGCTCTGTGCTGACAGCTCAGAGCCTGGAGCTGCTACAGATTCTGTGTTTTCCTCTCTCTTTGCCCCTCCCCTGCTTGCACTCTGTCTCTCTCTCCCTCAAAATAAATAAACATGTAAAAAAATTCAAAAAAAAATTAAAGTCAGAGCCATCAGGGTTCAATTGCACTCGTTATTCATTCTCGTTATTTTTTATGACTGAGTAATATTCCATGGTCTATAGACCCCATCTTCTTCATTCATCTATTGATGGGCACTTGGTTTACTTCAATATCCTGGCAATTGTAACTAGTAGCAGTGAACATATCTTTTTGAAATAGCGTTTTCCTTTTCTTTGGGTAAAAGAAATTCCACAGTAGTGGAATTACAGGCTCATATGCGCAATTCTTTCGTTTTTGCTTTTTTCATTTTTTCCAGTTTTATTGAGAAATAATTGGCATACATCCCTGTATAGCTTAAGGTGTATAATATGGTTTGATTTGCATATATTATGAAATGGTTACTACAATAGGTTCAGCTAACATCCATCTTCTCATAGATACAACAAAAAGAAAAGAAAAAGAGTAATGTTCTTATGATGAAAACTCAGGATTTTAACAACTTTTCTATTTATATATCATACAGCGTGTTAACCACGGTCATCAGGTTGTACATCACATCCCTAGTACTTATTTACCTTGTAACTGGAAATTTGTACCTTTTGACCACCTTCCTCCAATTTCCCCTCTCCCTGCCCTGCTTCTCAGGTAACCACAAATCTGTTTTTTTCGTCTATGAATTTGGTATTTTGCTTTCTGTTTTCTTAGATTCTACATATAAGTGAGACCATACAGTGTTTGTGTTTCTCTGTCTGACTGATTTCACTTAGCATAATGCTTTCAAGATCCATCCATGTTTGTGTGTGTGTGTGTGTGTGTGTGTGTGTGTGTGTGTGTGTGTATCTCTATCTGTATCTCTATCATCTCTATCTCTATCTCTGTCTCTATCTCTATCCCTGTATTTATATAACTCCTTTTGTTTTATTTATTTATTATTTATTTTCAGGGAGAGAAAGAGAGAGCGAGAGAATGAGAGCAGTGGAGGGGCAGAAAGAGAAGGAGAGAGAGAATCCTGAGCAGGCTCCACACTTGATACAGAGCCCATCACAGAGCTTGATCTCACAATGGCGAGATCACGACCGGAGCCAATATCAAGAGTCGGACACATAACCAACTGAGTCACCCAGGCATCCCTATACCACAACTTCTTTATCCATTCACCTATTGATGGGCACTAGGTTGTTTCCATGTCTTGACTCTTATAGATAAGGTTGCTATGAACATGGGTGTGCAGATATCTTTTGGAGTTAGTGTTTTCATTGCCTTTGGATATAATCCCCAAAGTGGAATTGATGGATCATATGGTACTTCCGGTTTAATTTTTTGGGGATCCTCCCTACAATTTTTCTAGTGGCTGCACCAAGTTACAGTCCCAACAGTGCAAGAGTTTCCTTTTCTCTACATTCACACTAGCATTTATTATCTCTCGTCTTTTTGATCTTCATTCTATCAGGTGTAAGATAATATCTCATTGTGGTTTTAATTTGCATTTCTCTAAGGATTAGTGACCTTGAGCATCTGTTCTTATACCTGTTGGCCTTGGATATGTCTTCTTTGGAGTAATTTCTGTTCACTGGGCAAATCTTGAGATGGTGAAGTCCTTGAGAGAAGTCTGAACTCTTGGATATTTGGGTCATTTTAATTTCCTATTTCCCACTCCAAATCAAGGGACGGGGAACTAGGGAAATAAAGTTGGATATGAAGTACAAACTGCTGGTTATGGATTTGATATTTGACATCACAATTTGATTTTTTAGAATCGTGCTTTAGATGCCCTCAGCTGGAGATTGAGTGTACCTCATGGGTATAGGAAGAATGTGTTTGCTCTGACATTTGAAATCTTATCAAAAATGTCTTAGTATATCAATGTATGGAATGAGGGATAAAATATCTAATTAAAATAACTATTGTATAAAATAGAGAAGTTTTTCTCAAAGTGTTCTTTTGAGGAACATTACCATAAGATCAAAGAAACTATATGCAACATGAGAGTTCCATGATAGAGTTAGTTTGGAAAATTTTGGGTTAAATATGCCAAAGGGGCTTTTGCTTTTAATCATGGAGCTTCTTATGAACTTCAGCAAGCTAATATGAGCTAGGAATCCCCTCTGACAGATACAGCACATTGGTTTCATAAAGTTGTAGAACTCATACGACTGAAATACTCTGAGAAACATTGCAGTCATTGGTAAGAATAAAGTTAAAGTAGCAGTAAATGTGGGGGAAGATGTGGAAGGATATAGGGAATCATAGATATCATCTTAACTTCCTGTATATAAATACTTAACCCATGGGTAATGAAGAAATGCATGGGACGTGTCTACACCATCCCCAGTTTCAGGGCTGGATCTAAGCACAAGGATTCTGTGGTGTTAGGGAAGACCATGATGTCCTACGTTTTCAAATAAGACTGCAAGGGAAGATTTATATTTTATTATTTAAGGGATATAGATTTTTACTAGTTACGAGACCTGGGAGGGGCACATGGTGGTTCAGTCAGTTAAGTGTCCCACTTTAGCTCAGGTCATGATCTCACTGCTCGTGTGTTTGAGCCCCGCATCGGGCTCTGTGCTGATAGCTCAGAACCTGGAGCCTGCTTCAGATTCTATGTGTTCCTCTCTCTGCCCCTCCCTTGCTCTCTCTCCCTCTCAAAAATAAACATTGTGTATGTATGTATGTATGTATGTATTTATTTATTTATTTATTTTAAAGATCCCTGGGAAACAAGTTGCCTGGTGCCTGTTAGTAGCCAGTTTCTGACAATGAATTTAATCAACCTTGGGATGAAGCTGCATCTATGGACAGTAGCAAGGATAGTTGTAGAGAACTTAAGTTTCTGAAGATATCACAGTATTACTCAGTCAACCCTTAAGCTTCCCCTGCTTCTGGACTTACTAATTCTAACACACTGATATGTATTAAATTCTTTTTTATTTAAACCAGCTTGACTATTTATGTTAACTGGAACATCCCCAAAGAATTAATAACATGGCACTCATCAACACAGAATGGAAGAGCAACTGTGTCCAAAAGAGTTAGAATTTATTGAAAAAAGAATCGAATATGCATGTGAGAAGAATATGCTACTGTCTAGAATTCTTTAAACCTGATGGTTTGAGCACGTTTGAGGAACTTTGCAGAGATGCAAAAAACAAAGGCAGCAGAAAATTTATCCTTGAAGGGAGATGGTGTCATTCAAACTTGAGACAAAGACATGACAGTCCAAAGATAGATAACAGAATAGTCACGTATGGAATGTACCACCGTGCTGGAGTAACATCATTGTTCTTGATATTAGCTGGGAGTCTCAGCATAGAGAGAAACATTTGATAAATTTTTGATTTGCTTTATAGGCAACCTTAAACTCCTGGAATGTATTAGAAAGGATAAAGAACTATTACTTCTTATCCACAAAGGGATGTTTCTTTATAAATTAGAACAATGGAAAACTCATGAAAGCATTGAATCTCCTCTATATGAAGTATTCTAACACATTAATTTAATGGTGGCCACCATCATGATTTCCAGAAAGGAGAATTATAAAGGGAATATATTAAGAAAAGTGGGACACAGTCTGACATGAAATTGTCATTAAAAAAATCAGCATTGACCTTGACAAATGAATTGACAAGGAAGAACTAAAGTATTTGAAGTGGTGGCAAGGAGTTCACTATTAAACTGAGATTTTAACAAGGTGTCTATAAGTCATGTGAAGAAAGACATGTCATTAAGGACAAATACACAAACCTTGCACAGGATTGTAATAATACTACTTAGAAGCCTAAAGCCCATTATAATTGAGGCTTTCAAAAAAGTGCAAAGAAAAACAAAATAAAACAAATATTTTCATTTATGTTGAATACATTTGGTTAAATTAGGAGCTATGTGATTTTATTTCTAAGGATATCTCTTAAATAGGTGATTATAAATTTGCACAAAGATTTATGTACTAAGGTGTTTATCATAGTGTTATTTACGGTACAGTATTGAAAGAAAACTGACAATCTGATAATAGAGAGTAGGTTAAATTAATTCTAATGAATATGTAAAATGATATACTATGTATTACTAAAATTTTGATTTTGAATAATTTTAGATGTGAAATTCCTCCCATGATACCATGTTAGATGAAAAAATAGCAGAATATAGTTATATTCAGTGTAAAATCACTTGTATGTATTTTGCATATACATGTGTATATGTACACAGTAGGTAAAATATGTATCTCTGGTGGTGACATTATGGAATTTTTTATTTTATGGTGACCTTGTATTACAGGAGCTTGGCATTATTTTTAAATAAAGACAAATTCTTAAACTTTAAATATAAAGTGAGATTAAAATTAGATATAGTAAGAAATAATTGTATCCAGAAAAATAATTTTATGTAAGCTTATATATATATATATATATATATATATATATATATATATGGATTATGTTCTAATAACAATCAAATGGAAACTCAAAGTTATGTAATGTTTTATCATATATAGTTTTCTCCAGATTAAAAAGATATGAACCAACATGGTCAGTAGTATAGGAAAGTAAAATAAAAGTAAGAGAGCCCATGAATAAATTCTAGTGAATGAAATATTTATCTTCGGCAAAATCATAGAATGACTTAGTTAATAAGTGATGTGTTAGTGCCTAGTAAATGAAATAGTAATTACTGCAAGCTGGTAAGAGTTTATCAGGAGTAAGGCCTGCTCCAGTAGGAATGAGCACACCTGGTGGCAAGATCTTGGTCTCTAAATACCATTCTCCAATAATCAGAGCCAGGGATTCTTGCAGAAGTGATTGATACCAGAGCCGGGGCAGGGAGAATACAGGGTGAGCCTGGAGCATCTTGTGATGCAAAAAAGAGTAAGGGGGTGTTGAAGAAAAGGTGGGACTGTGTCATGGGGACACGCAGGTCAACCTAAAAGAGCTCCCGAAGCTGGAGCAATTTGAGAACATGATAAATCATCATATTAGATTATAACCCATAGACTAAACTGAGTCTGTCCTGATATAAGTAAATCATTGAATACATAAATAAAACGTGAGAGAAGGGACTGCTTTTCCTTATAGAAGAATTCTAACTGGCCAAGTAGATTGAGTGAGCAAAATAAAAAGTCACTGTGAGAGTACCGCAGTAATAAGCAGACTAGAATCATCTATGGGTGCTAAAGTTAGTGAGTAAAAGTTTGAAGAGAGACAAGATATCTGCAAAGCCTCAAACTATCTCTCTAAAAATATTAATTACAAAGGGAAAAAATTATAACTTTATAATAAAGACACCTGTAGACTCCTCCTAAACTGAGTGATCAAGGTTAGCATCACCCATAATACAGCATAGCAATATTATCATCCCCCCAGTATGATGTACTGGCAAGGGCACAGTGTCACTTCTGTGGGTTCTTGCCCCAAATACATAACCTCAATATCATCATTAAAAAAAAAAATCAGCCCCAAATTGAAGGACATTCTACATGATAACTGACAGGTAAGCATTCTTTAAGTCTGAGGGTCATGGACAATGAGGGAAGAGTATGAAACTGACAGATTGCAGGGGACGAAGGGGACATGGCAGTGAAATGCATGTGGGATCCTGGATTGGATTCTGGAACAGAAAAGGGACAGCAGTGGAGACCCTGGTGAAATGCAAGGGAGGACGACAGTAGAGGTAATAGAATGACCCAGTAGACTTTTCTGGTTTTGATGGTTGTGCTGTGGTTATGCAAGTTGTTAACAGCAGGGGGATCTGGCTGAGCAGTTTTTAGCTACACTCTGTATTATTTTTGCAATTTTCTTTTAAGTCTAAAATTATTTCAAAATAAGAAGTTTAGAAAAAAATAGAACAATCCAGCTTCACATGTTCTCATATATTTATATAGATAAAATTTTAAAATCTACTAAATGTTAACACTGATGAATTCAGAGATGTTGACCACATAATATGCAAAATGCTTTGGGAGAGTGTCGCCCTGAGGAATGGCCTCAATGAGGAATCACAAGGTCATTGAAGACCTTAGCCTGCTGCTCTGTATTGTAATCAGGATGCAACAGGTACCAAGCTTCCAAGTTTTTCATATAATACAAAACTGGGAAGGAGGAAAAATATAATAGAACTTGGGTCCCCAAATTCGTGAACTGGAGGAGAAAATACTACCCTTCGTTTCAAAATAATCATCCACACTGGAATGGAAGTGGAAAGATGCTGATTGTCACGAGTTCAGGTGAAGTAGGATGAGCCGTAGCTGCTATTCACGTAACAAAATTGAGTTCCCTTTATTGCAAATCCATAATGAAGAATAAATAGTTTTCCTTTTCATATTATTCTCAAAGACAGAAGTAGGAACAACAATAAAAGTTAGTGGGAAGTACATGTTGGCTCATAACCAGGAAAACCCAGCAGTGGTTACTTACGAGGTGGAGTGTCGCAGATCCATGGTTAATGCCAGGTCACTTTGGGGCTGATTGGCCAAGATTCTCTGTGCTAGGATGAGTTTTTCATGATTCCTAAGAGTGTCTAAACTAAAATGTTGTGACATTAGAGTATGTGCTTTGTGTATGTATGTGTAATCCAAAGTGGAATGTGCAAGCAATATTATTATAAAGTTTGGCATTTGGGGGTAGCAGTTTGTGGTTGCATAAATGGCTTTTTGTGAGCATGCCATTCCATGTTAATCTCCAATTTCTTCTATTTTTAAAGAAGATATTTACTTTGGTGTGAGCTTCTACAAAGGGTCCAGATGGCCCAACCTTTTTTTCCTCTTAAGCTTAAGAAAGTAATGAGAAATGAATTAGAGTTCTTTGATGAGTCAAGCTTCATGCCTCCAGAGGAGTGCTAGGGAAGGCACTATCGATTTATTTTCTTCAACTCATTTCCTGTATTTAAATGGAAATATTGATACCTGTAAACAGGTTTCTCCTGAGGTTTTGGGGGATGTGAGGCTGTGTTTTGTATTTGAATCAAAGTAAGATTTAGATTTTATAGCATTAAAGTAAGAAATGTGAGGGATTAAAATAAAAGTTTCTGGGGAGAAAGAAGCTGGAAAAAATCTTTGCTAATAGCCTTAAAGCAGTCCCAGAGGCAGTCAGTACTTTCAGTGATAATGTGGTAGGCAATACTCAAGCTTACCAAGCAGGTAACTAAGTGGAGGTGGTTAGTTACATTAGGAACACTTTCTTCCATTTCAGAAATAATTATTTGATTTTGTAGAAGGATTTATTCTTCAAAAAGGGTCTCTTCTTATGTTTTTAAAGGTTAGCGTATGGGTCACTTTTCGGTTGAGAGAGAGAAGTGAAGAAGGTAGTGGGTGTAGAAATGAAAGAATTACGGAGAAAAATCATAGTCGGGGCCACCAATAATTTCTGGAAACAAAAATAGGGGTCAGGCATCCTAAGGATGATAATTCACGTCACTGGAAAAAAAGGAAATTGATTTTGGAAAATTTTGTCATTAAAAAGAATATAGTACCTACAAATTAAACTTTCTTTTTAGTTCCAAGAAATATAGGAATTTCTGAGCTAAATGTGTCAATGCAGTTGAAGGGAAAGCTTTCCTATGTACCTTATGTGCACATCTTAAGTGGTGTCTGATTCAGGTGGGTCTCTTGGCTGAGCCAGGAGATAGCCAGCCTTTGGATTCACGCTCTTTGCCACTGGTGATTCTAGGAGCCAATGCTAATTCCTGGTAATGTTGTTTCAGGGTTTCTACTTCTTTGTATCACTTTTAGCACCATCACATGCCATATGATCACAAGATTTTGTAAATGGGGACTGATGCTTATTTAGAATCTTTATCAGATGGTCTAAGAGGACTGAACTGGTCTATATATACACATGGGTATGTACACATCAAAAACCTAATCCTTTAAGTTAGGACTTCATGAAGACAACATAAAGACTGAAAAAGAATGAACTCACTTTATGGAATAAACCATATATAATTTAACAATTATACACACACACACACACACACACACGTATATATACATATACATATATATGTGTGTGTGTGTGTGTGTGTGTGTGTGTATATATATATATATATATATATATATATATATATACATTTAGGAGGTGGCTATTTTTAGTATCTTTGCATGTGTTTTTACAGATATTTCTCTAAATATACAAGCCTAAACATATACATATGTATGTCAAGGAATACATATTTTTAAATTTTTTTCTGTCATCACGTGTACATTTGCCTGATTTTGTTTTTCAGTATCTGCTTAACATTTCATTATATGGTCTTACCACTGTTTCCTTCATTTTTGGACAATCAGTTTGATTTCAACTAGGTTTTCATGTTTCAAATATAGTGTAGACACAGTCTTTGTAAAATTTTTTTGGCATACTTGGGTGAGAAATAGTTAGAAAGTCATTTCCTGGGAGTGGAACTGTTAAGGCAGAGGGTATAAGCATTTATATACCTATTATTATTAGTATTGTTGACCTCAGTTATTATTGACATTTGTGAACCCTTGTCATTCTCATTTTACATCTTGATAAAAAGAAACAGTGTTCCATCTCAGAAGTCTAAGGACAAGCTCACTTTGCAGATGGATTATCTTGCATTGGAGGCTTGCTTCCTCTAAAACCCTATGAAAAAAAATCACTACTGTTAATTTTTTATTATTTTCATGAGGTCTATAAGCATGCTGGTTCTGACTTCCCTGAGAATTCTACACTCAAAACAGTGTTCTTCATCCATCCCTGAGATTCTGCTCCTGTAGATGGTAAACACAGCCTCCTGTGTAGTCTATCCTGAATATGGACCCATGGTTCGGCAAAAGGTAGATGGTATAATGTATCCCATGGAATAGCACAGTGATACTCAGGGACAGCAGATGGTCAAGTGGTTAAAATTTAAACTTGTTGTTTCTCATACTTTGGTTGTGGAAACTGCTTAACGTAACACTTAACACATAAATCAGAATTGGAATTAGGACCTGGATTAACATATTTGTCTTATGTTTGTTTTATTTTCTTTCCTTAAGCTGGTTTTCTGTCATTATGAATGATGTGGTTTGACATGTTGGGGTTCGGAGCCAATAGCGAAGAAAGAATTCTTGAGACGTCTTTAGTGCAAAAAGGTGGTTTTATTAGAGCACAAGGACACGACCTGTGGGCAGAAAGAGCTGCACTGGGCTTGTGACCGGTGACTGATTAGATACCTTCAGGATGGGAGGGAGTTATGGATAGCTTATGTCTCTAAGGAATTTTGGAAGCAATGTTCCCAGGACCTTGAGGGGGCTAGCTATTGTTAGGAAAAGGTCATTTATTACTGTCTCATAAAAATTCAGTCATGAGGGGCGCCTGGGTGGCTCAGTCAGTTGAGCGTCTGATTGTGGCTCAGGTCATGATCTCCAGGTTCATGGATTCAAGCCCTGCATCGGGATCTGTGCTGACAGCTCAGAGCCTGGAGACTGCTTCGCATTCTGTGTCTCCCTCTCTCTCTGCCTCTCTCTCTCTCTCTCTCTCTCTCTCAAACATAAATAAACATTAAAAAAAAAATTCAGTCCTGAGATCCTTCACATGTATATCAGGGGGGCCAAAAGCTTGGAGTATGATTGCTAACATACATCTTGGGGGGTAGAGGTAAAGGAACTTTCCAAAGGAATTTTTATATGTTAAAGTTGACTTACAGGATCCTGGAGGTCAGGATAATGTTAAGCTAAGATTGCCTATTGCTCTTAGCAAAGTGTCATCATGGAGATAGCTGAATTCCTAGAGGAAGGTCACTCTGACTGTTTCAAGGACTTGTCAATAGGCTGTAATTTGTAAGGAAATTTAATTTTTCTCCTTCTGCCTTTGTTTCCCACATCAATGAATACAGTCCATTTGTTTTGTATATCCAAAAATCTTATCCTATATATTGATTTATTATTGGAATTAATGCAGATTTTATATAAATTTTAAAAAGACTTGAAGATGTTTTTCCAGATATTAATAGCTATAGTTTGTTAAGACTAAGCATATGGCAAGAACTGCATTATAAACATCATCTCATTTAATCTTAAAAGTCATCTTGAAAGATAAAACTGAGGATCTAAGAAATAAGGAAAATTGTCAGAGCTGGTACATGGCTGAGCTTTAAGGTTCAAAGTCAGGTTTTTCTTCTTGCAACTCTCATACTTTTTCACTATACTGACTAATTTATATTGAGTTTGCCCTTGGGGAGATTGGAGAGTACAATATCTCCATACTGTGGTAGAGAGGAAGACAGATAAATGCTGCAATTCCCTGAAATCATAGGAGCATAGACGTCAGTTAATTTCCATCTTCATCAAATAAGCATATTCCTTCTAGGACTTGCCATACACATCATGTATTTTATCACTTAGTTACATATTTTGTGCTGCTCACGCTTCCCCTTTTCACTGGTTTATACCAACTCCTTCCAAATTTCTAATAAAAAATACCAATTTTTTTTTTGTCTCCCCTTTGAAGCAGTTTTTGAGCAAACAGCCAGTCATAACACAGACATTCTTTGGGACTCTTCCTAAATGCAAGGCACTATTGTAGACTCCGGGGATAGAACGACAATCAAAACAGAGTCCGTGTCTTCACAGAATTCATATTGTTCTGGAAATAAGAAAGAAAACATACCAAAAATAAATAAGTGATTTTAAATCATGGTATGTGTTGTGCAGAAAAGGAAAATACTGATCCTCGGGAAGAGAATGATTTGGAAACCAGAGAAAGGGGTATTTCACTGGGGAAGAGAGAGTTGGAGTCTCTAGTATTTGAGCTGGTACTTAATTGTTCAAAACAGGCAGCCACAGGGGAGAAGGGTGGATCTAGGGGAAGTGAGTTCTACCCAGAAGGAACGTGAAGTGCAGAGAATCTGATGTGGAAGCTAGCTGGGTGTGTTTGGGGATGGACGCAGGTCTGACGTAGCTGGGTGGTTGGAAACAAGTAGATATGGTGGCAAGAGTGGTGGAGAGCAAGGTGGACAAAAAACATGTAGGGGTCTTGCAGAACTTGGTGAAACATCTGGAGTTTGAACTTCATTCAAACTCCCATCAGGCTGCCAACACAACGTTCTACATGGGTGTGTAGTGTGACTGTGACTTGTTTTACCTGTGAGAACAACTACACCAACTTGGGGAAGATGGACAGCAGACAGAATAAGAGTGGAAGAAGTGAGACCACTTTCTTAGAAAGTCATTGCAGCAGCTCAAGAAAGCTGTGATTATGGCTTGGACAAGAGTGGAACAGTGACGAAATGAAAAAGTGATCATATTTGCTAGAGTCATTGGAAAAGGTGATGCATTATCTCGCATATGTGAGGGAAGGATGGGAATAGGAGTGACCCCCAAGACTGAGCCTCTTAAGGGCATCTTCTGATGGTGGCGTCATTACCGACCTGAGAAAGCATCCAGTGAAAGATGATTTGTTGGCAGATGGAGAGAAGATGGAAGGTTTTGTTCCAGCTCGAAAGGTTTGAGTTGTCTATTAGCCAGCCTGAGAGATGTGGGGCAGGACCTTCAAGGAGCTATGCTAGAGGATTAGACCTACAGACATAGAGTCACTGAGCATATCAGTGGTAGTTACAGCTATGGGCTTGAATGAAATCATCTAGGAAAAGACCTTCCTCTGGTGATGAAGAGAACGGGACACAGGACAGCAGAGCCCCGAGGTGTCCAACAGTGGGAAGCAGGAATAGCAAGAACAGGGAGCAAACTGAGACAGAGAGATAGGGAGAGTTTAGGGAAGCAAGGAGGAGGTGATGTCGAGGAAGCAATGCAGGGAAGCAGGGAAGCAGAGAAGCAGGGTGGTGGTAAAAAGGGGAAGTGGAATCTAGGTCAGCTTTCTTGTTTGCCTTATTTTTGGTACTTGTTTTGTAAGATGAGGGTCATTGAGGCATATTTACATGCACAAATGCATGATGCAGTAGGAAGAGAAAGCTAGGGCTCCTGCGTGGCTCAGTTGGTTAAGCATCTGACTTCGACTCAGGTCGTGATCTCATGGTGCATGAGTCTGAGCCCTATATCTGGAACCTGCTTCAGATTCTATGTCCCTCTCTCTCTCTCTCTCTCCCCTCCCCTGCTTGTGCTCTGTCTCTCTCTCAAAATAAATAAACATTAAAAAAAGAAGAAGAAAGAGAAAGCTGATGATAAGGAGTAGCTTCAGAAAGAAAGAGTGGGCAGGAGGGTTAAGAGTAGTTAGCTGGTCCCATGTGCCCAGGTGGACACTTGGTTCACCTGTCTGGTCTGGACAGCAGATAACTATGCGAGCAGATTCAGACTGGGTATGGTTTTGGGGATAGGGAGATGAGCTAGTTCTAGTCTGTTTCTGTTGTGTTCTAAAAATATGAAGGAATCATCAGCCAAGTGTGGGAGTGAGGAGGGAATATTGGAGGTTTGAGAAGAGAGAAGATTGCATGAAATTATCTTCTTGGAGAGTGGGAGAGTGAGTTTACCTAGCAGTGGTTTTAAAACTCTGAACAACATATTTGAGTTTCAATTTAGTCCCCTCCCCAGCTTCACAATCTTGAAAAACCTGCTTAAATCTTTTCACCTAGTCTCTTCTATCAGTACAATTAAAATAATCTTTGGGAATCTTTACATAAAAGCTCTGGGATGCCAGACATCTTCATATACACCCTTCGATTTAATCTGCAAAATGAAGAAATGACAGTTACTAAGAGATCATATATATATATATATATATATATATATATATATATATATGTATTGCAATGGCATTATAAACTATTAAAACATGTAACGATTAAAATACTTTGCTGCCATTGTTCTTACCCACAAATCTTAGGTCAAACTATTTGGTGCTTGATTGATTCTAAGGATTCTTTCTGGTTAATTCCAATGTCAGAAGTGTGAAAATTGAACCTGTGTTTCTTTTAAAGCAAAACAAGATATTAACACAGGAAAGACTTTTTTCTTTCCCTTTTAAAGTGTCCTTAACATTCCTCAAATTCTAGCATTTTCTTGAAATGAAGTTACATATGTATTTGGAAATGCCGAGTTTTCAAATACCCTCCTTCAACCCAGGTGCAGAGTCGCTCCCTTTGTTTTAGTACCTTCTGCAAACACACCTTCCATTAGGTTCTGGGCCTCCCGCCCCAGTTTCACATTCCTATGCCAGGGATCGCAGTGGCCCTGTGTGTTTCCCTGTCACCTTTCTTTCAAGGAGTTTAAAGCACTTGGCAAACATTATCTCTGGAGTAATGATAACAATTCTTTAGGTTTGCATAGCCCACAGCCTTCCCCGGAGCCTACTGTCTGCATTCATATTACCTGATTTACTCTTCCATTACCATCTTGAAGCCAGTGTTAGTTTTAGACGTGTAGACAGAGAAACGAAGGTCTTGAAAGTTTACAAGCGTAGCGATAGCATTGGCTTGTAATGTCCTTCTTCCTAACTCACCAGTTTCTAGCAGCCTTCGGAGGTCTCTCTGCACCAGGAAACCTTCCCTAATCACTGAAGCAATGATCGCCCCTGCTCCTGAACTGATTCCATCACTGCAATAACAGCCCCAAGCACGGTGCTGCAGTGGGAGGCAATGTGGTCTGGGAGAATGAAAAAAAAAAAAAACAAACAAACCCCACAAATCAGAGCTTTAAGCAAACCCCATATTTTGCTAGCTGTTACATAAAATCTCAGAGCCTCCCTTTCCCTTATTTGTGGAAATTGCAGGGCTATTATGAAGGTCAAGACTAATTTATGCAAAGTGCTTTCCTAGTATGTTCGTGACCATATTTGGGCTCAATGAATTATAACTCATGAGTTATAATCAACATACATTTTATCATTTGCTAATTGTTTCACATAAATACGCTTTTATCTTCCTGATAATAAGAGGGTCCTGCAGGATATGACAGAGATCACATCGTAAGAACTGAGTTCTTCAGTTTGACTTTGCTCACGTGCCTTCATGTTTCCATATTTTCTAACCAGTGTAGTCAAGTTACACATTTCCCTCTAGATAATGTCCTAACTTGGATGTGGGTCCTACTACTTGTCATTCAGCTTTAAATTACAATTTCTTTTATTATTCCCCCTTTAATTCATCATTTACTATCAATAGATTATTGAGTTTCTACAGATGTAATTTTTAACATTTCTTCTTTGGTTGTGTGTTTTTTATATTTCTTTGTGGTCTTCGAACATAGGTCTATATGTGTTTAATTCTTTGGAATCTATTCAGATCTCTTTTGTGACATCATGTAGGGTAGCTTTTTGTTGTTGTTGTTGTTGTTGTTGTTTTGTATGGGAGATATTTATAAATATTCCAAGTATGCCAAGGAAGAATGCATATTCTCTGCTATACTGACCTTACATGGCCACATTGTATTCAATGTTGCCGGCATATAGGCATATAAAACTCAGCACTTCCTGTCACTGCTTTTTCTCCTGTGGAAATATATATGTATGTGTTGTTGTAGTGGAGAATTTGGAAGTTTACATGAGTTGACTTGGAGAGGATTGTTTTATTGTCTAATGGAACATGGAGGATAGAGAAAGGGGGTAAACTCTGGGAAATAAAGAAGGGAGGAGATATTTATTAACTATTATGTATAAGGTCCTTTATAGATGGTGTATCTTTATCCTCTTTTGGGATAAAGGCATATTATCTTCATTTTAAAGAGGAGGAAACCAGCACTTAGAAAAGGTAGGAAATTTCAGTCTGAGTTCCTCTGAATCCAAAACCTGTATGGTTCCTCTATTAAATAGAAGAAACAGACATATCCAATAAGCTTTGGGTTTGTTTTGTTCTTCCTCTGCTATTTAATTTCCTCAGTCTTACAACCTACAAGGAGAACGGAGCAGGTACACTTTCAGGGCCAAAGTGCCTCCATCCATCCTTTCCTGTCCACTTGATGTTGCCTGCCTTTCCCTTCCGTGACCGCAACCCTGACAGGCGAAATAACAGAAGACAGGGATACCATATGGACTCAAATATGGGACGCGTGTCTCACTGGCTTGACTATTTCCACAGAAGCAGCTGGTACTTAGCAAATGATTAGAAGTCACTTTGCAAATGGCAGGTAACCAACCATGGAGCAAGCATTCCTCACCACACCCCATTTTTTGATACAAAAGACATTTTATCTGAACACAAATTGAAGATATAAATTAGTTTTGTAGATACACAGGGATGTTTGGCTTGAAAACATCAGCATAAAAAGGCCTGTTGGTAGGTGAAGATGGTTTTTATGTTTGTTCTCATCACAGAGGCTTTAACGAGAGAGGGATACACATCGTCATGGACACTATGTAAATAGCGAACATGTTTCAATCATGTGTTGTACCAGCCACCATGCTAAGCAACTTTGCATGCCTTGTCTCACTTTACCCTGTGTCAATCCTGAGAGATAAGTGTGTTTATTATCCCTGGCTCCTGTGGTCAAACTAGGCCCCTGTTCCTCTCATCACAATTATGCTATACAAGTATTCAAGTAAATTAATGTGCAATTAATGACTGCCTCCCCCATGAATCTATATCCTCTGCGGGGACAGGGTCTGTGTCTGTCTTTGGATAACTCTATTTTCGATGCTCTGTACAATGCTGGCCACATGATAAGGCACTCAAAAATAATCTTTTTGGGGGTAAATGAATCTGCTTTTACAGACGCTTAAGTAGCAAGTAAGTGGCTGAATCAGGATCCGGTTCCAGGCCCGCCTGAGCATCGTAAGTGCTACATTAAACAAATCTGTGCTTCCTTCTTGACCAAGAATGATCATATGTATCCCTTCAAGACAAGTAAAATGTCCCTGAGAAGTGGGAAAAGTTTTTGGAGCCCTGTAGCCCGGGATAGGAGCCCATTACCCTCCCAAGTCTCCATGCCCTTCTTCAGCAGGCTGGGTGACAGTGTGTTTCTTCTTTTTTTCCTGCTCCCTTCCTTTTGGCTGCAGATTCCTATAGAACCCATCATTCACCTTGTATCTCTGTAACATCCAGGATGTGGACAGCATGTGTGTGTGTCGAGTGAATGAATGAGTGAGTGAATAAGTGAACTTCCTGAGGTGAGTTTGGGCCCTAGACTCTTCACATTGTAGGTGACCTTGGCAGTCCTCCAACCCAGTCGGCCCCCTGCAGGAGTCCCCCCTCCTGTGCCATCCCTGGAGAGCCTTGTCAGCCTGCGGGGTGGTGGTGCCTCCTCAGGCAGTCTCTCCCATTCTGGAACGGCATAACTCCCAAGAATTCCTTCCAACTTGTTCTACATCTCTAATGGAAACCCGTACATGGAAAGGTGCATCTTTCTTCAATAACAGTCTGATGGTAACTGTCCCTTCCCCTTTTTACCATCTTCCTTACCACACTCTGTGCTTATCTCAGTAGATCTCACCTCAGTGGCTTTGTGTTCCTCCTGTACTCATTCCCAAATATCCTCCCGCTCCTCCAAATGTCCTCTTGTGATCACGCTTGGTGGATGCATGCCCTGGGGCCCGCAGCCCCCACCCCAAACACGCATGCTTCAGGTTTGGCCTCATAAGTAGAGCCTAACTGGAACGTCATCCCTCCACTGGGGACAAGCACCAGCTCTTTGGCTACTATGATCCCTTGCTCATTTTCTCACAATCCATTACTTTCAAGGAAGAATTCTGTTTTGTTTTGTTTCAATCTCTGGGTTTGTACTCTGAGATCAAAACAAGTAGAATGGGGGTTAATTTTGAGTTCAGTCCATAGCCCTCAGATCTTAGCCAAGGTTTCCTGAGAAAACCAAGCCTGAGGCTAAAGCTGTTTTGACAAATTCAATTCCTGGGAAGCCGGAGTGAGGGGAAGGGGGTAAGGGAATGCCATTACATCATGATAAAGGAGTGGCACTACAAAATGGCCACGTCTCTCAAGGCTTCCTAGTAGCCTCACAGAGCCACTGCACATCGTCGCCATGCGCCTGAGGACCCAGTGCATGTCCTCACCGTGTGCCCAGGGACCCAGTGCGCCTCCTAGCAGCGTGCCCGAGGACGAAGGGGAGAAATTTATCCATCAGCTTGGTGTCATAGACCAGTTCCCTCTCTGCACATTAACTCCTCACACATTCAGTTGACGATGTGTGAACACGGACTGGGCCTCTGGGGCCGGAGTGCAGAGACGTGTGGCTTGGGCTCCAGCCAAGGTGCCATCAGGCTGGGGCTGGGAGAGCAGCTGTTGCCCAAGTGATCCTGCCCTACAGCAGCCACTGCAGCCACCGGAGCTCAGGGGCCTTGCAGAGCACTGGGGGCACCTTCCACGCTGCAGGTGTGGGACTCCACAGGGACCTGTGATTCAACTCAGCATGCCGCAGGGGTTCTGTCCTTCCCCCTTCCCATGTTTAGTAAAAGCCTTGGCTGTTTTAAAATAAATATTTATTTTTTGAGAGAAAGAGCTTGCGTGCACACACATAAGTGGGGGAGGGGCAGAGAAAGAGGGGGACAGAGGATCTGAAGCCTGATGCGGGGCTCGAATTCCTGAACCATGAGATCATGACCTGAGCCCACATCAGATGCTCAACTGCTTAATCTCCTGAGCCACCCAGGTGCCCCCAAGCCTTGGCTTTTAAGAAGCTTAGGGAGCCGGCCTCACTCAGCCCAAGCATCCCATTTCTGGGGAGGGCATTTTTTTGAACCTTCATTCTAGGTTTAGGTACCAGAATTATGTGCTCTCAAGGTCTGTGTGTGTGTGTGTGTGTGTGTGTGTGTGTGTATCCCCTTCATCATCACGCATTCATTTGTGTGAGTACTAGAGTGTGTGTATCCTGGACCTGATTTCAGACCCTCGCACGGGGATTATTTGGCTGTCACCATTATCCCCACAGCCTCACTGAATGCCAGGCACACAGAAGGGCTCAGGGTTCATTCATTCACAAGCCAGTGGCTGAACTATGCCCATGAGACCTGAGAGATGAAAGGAGCCCATTTCCCCACACACGTCTTTTTTTCCAGAAATTTGATTCAGTAGAGCCAAACTCAGTGTAGGCAAATTAAAGGAAAGAGAGCTGAAAACAAAACATGACAAACAGACAAAACATCGTTTCTGGGGGGTAATGTTTGGGTGCAGAAAGGAAGTGCAAATGAAAAGTTTGAAAATCTAATAAAATGCATGGCTTAAAAAATATATATGTCCCTACAATTTGGGAGAAAAGATGGTCTGCTGGAAATATTCTTTCACTGTTCTCCTTCCCAATTCCACTCAAAATTAAATTCTACAAGTTTCTTTTTTTAATGTTGATTTATTTTTTTACTAGTAATAAGAACATAACACTTAGTGACTTTTTTACACGAAGTTTTTGACACTTTTCACAGTCCCTGGTATGGTTAATTACCCCATAGGTTATGTCTCTTGCCTTCTAAAATATGTTTTTGCTTCTATGTTTTTCACACCAGGACTAGATTTTGACAGACAAAAGGCACACATCTACTTAACAAATGAATTAATTATTCACATAATATGGATTATGGCATTAGTTGCTTTGAGACCAAAAAAACAAAACAAAACAAAACACAAAAACCAAAACCAAGGCATTTCCGCCTTTTGAAGAGAATACAGATGCAAAGAATTGTCAGACCCTTATTTCTTGTTTAAAAAAAAAAATCTAAACTGGGGCGCCTGGGTGGCTCAGTCGGTTGAGCATTCAGCTTCAGCTCAGGTCATGATCTCAGTTCATGAGTTTGAGTCCCCATGTCAGGCTCTGTGCTCGCAGCTCAGAGCCTGGAGCCTGCTTCAGATTCTGTGTCTCCCTCTTTCTCTGCCCCACCCCCACTCATGCTCTGTCTCTCTCTCTGTCTTAAAAATAAATAAAACATTAAAAAAAAATTTTTTAAAATCTAAACAATAACAGTAAAGACAACAAAGCATCTGTTGGTCACCACTATGAATGTGAGCCCCGAAGTCTCATCCAGCTAAAGAATCTGAGGTATAGGTGCCCCTAAAACATGACTAAACATAACAAAAGGGACGTAAGTTTGTTTTGGTCTCCCAGGTGACAAACCATGGGTTAGTTCCTGTCCTTGGCTTCAGATAATCCTACTGCTGACCAAGTCAACTGCTAGATGCTTTGCTTATTTATTGTGTGCGTGTTCACATGTGTGATTTTAGTTCCTTATCTGCACCCTCTGGTTCACCTCTCACCTGTCTGACTTTCACAGTTTGGCAGCTGGCCCCGGTGAGTGACTTCTGACTTCCTAAATTTATTTTCTTTTTTTTTTAAGTTTATATATTTATTTTGAGAGAGCGTGTGCATGAGCAGGGGAAGAGCAGAGAGAGAGGGAGAGAGAGAATCCCAAGTAGGCTCTGTTCTGTCAGCACAGAGCCTGATGAGGGGCTTGATCTCAGGACTGCAGGATTACAACCTGAGCCAATGTCAAGAATCGGATGCGACTGAGCCACACGGGCACCCCCGGCTTCCTCAGCTTTGTCACATCTGTTCCCACTATGTAAGAAAGTTTCCTTTCTAACAGAAGATTCTCTCCTGAAAAGCCCACCAGTCCTTGCTTTCCTTCTTGGTTGCCCTCACTGATCCCCATCAGTTTAGGAGAGAGAAGACCATGGAGGACAAAGACCACCAGAGGTGATCATACTGAAGGGAAACATAGCAGAATATAGTTGGAGGCACCTAACTGAGTAAACTGTAACACCTGGGAAAAACTTCTTTGTCTAGCAGCTGAAGCAAAAATAATGACATGTTGGGACGCCTGGATGTCTCAGTCGGTTGAGCATCTGACTCCTGGTTTTGGCTCAGGTCATGATCTCACAGTTTCATGAGTTTGAACCCCTCCATCGGGCTCTGTGCTGATGTCATGGAACCTGCTTGGGATTCTCTGTGTCCCTCTCTCTCTGCCCCTCCCCCACTTGCGCTGTCTCTATCTCTCAAAATAAATAAATAAACTTAAAAAAATGGTAACGTGTTGGGCTGCATCCTTTTCACCTATATTAATAGAAAATACACATTCAGCTGTGCAGTATGTTATTTTTTTTCTGCGATTAACTCAAGAAGGAATTTTTTAATCACACCTGTGTAAAAAGCCATTAAATGTCATCATGGGCAGTGCATTAAATCGTAGTGTTACACAACACGCATAAAAGATGTGACAGAAATGCAATTCAGCAATATTTTTGCACAGGATCAGAAAAGCATAGCCACTCTCCATAAAGACAGAGAACTAGAACTGAGACCATGTCGTAAAGGTATTTCTGTAAGGAAGATATAACGAGAATTTGTGCTGGACATAAGTTCTGAGAGCTGTGGGCTTACGTGTTATCCTGCATTGCCTGGTGGAAATGTTAAATTCTGAATCCAAACCAGCATGGGTTTAGACCTTGATTCTATGAATTATCAGAGGTATGTCTTGGAGAAGTCATTTGAATTCTCTGGGTCCGAGTCTTCAAGAGATGGGTAGAAATAAATCTATCTCACAGAGACATTTTAGGGAATTAGCCAAAATAACAGATTTCTAGTGTGTGTGTGGAAAAAACAGTAACATGACAGATGCATAATATTTGTTAAGAATAATGTATGAGGAGTGAGATGTTTTGGAGACTTAAGATGATTTAAATGTTAAACTATTAACATGGTTAGGTATGCTAACAAGAATAGAAACAATAGAACTTTCAAACTGAAAGTAGACACAACTTGATCATAAAAATGGATGGATTTGATAAAGTCATCTTGCTGAATTCAACTTATTGAGCTGCTCACATCACTTCGTATCTGCCGTCACTCAGACAATAAAAAGAGAAGAAAGGGGCCCCCCTTCACTCATGGCCCTCGGGAAATTGCCACTTGCACTGGGCAAATGGTTCTGTGGCAGGTTGCCTCAGTGCTTTTCTTTGTAATCTCCGAGCCTTTTGTTTTAGCTCTGGTGTAGCAATCCCAAACAGGACCAGTGACAGTATCATTAATCCAGAGCACTTGCTGTTGTCACCAAAAAAAAAAAAAAAAAAAAAAGGCAAGGTGAGACCAGGCATCAGGAATGACAGCTGAAAAAGGCAAGGAGCAAGTAATCAAACGTTGCTCAGAGTGAGAAAGGTGACAGAGGACATGAATCTGGATGGAAGGCACAGAGCAAAGTGACTTCTCCCATGTCTGCTTTGTGCCCAGCAAACTTAAATGGAGGCATAAAGATATTTATCATGGGAACCTTTTAAAGGACCAATTAGCGTTTACTATATACCAAGACTGCTTACTGTGAAGAAATGTTAGCAGGAACGAAGAACTATAAAAGCTGACAAGGAAAAGGTCAAATAATCTAAACAGGATAAAATAGTATATACTCAACAATTACCCCTGATGATGGAAAGAAATGGCTTTGATTGCCTTTAAAAGGAAAACAGTTAAAAGGATGCTAATCCTTTAAGCCAGTTGTCTTTACAAGTCTCTAGGAACCAGTTAGTTAAATGAAATCTCTAAATAGCTCAGTAAGTCAGTTCACAAAACCAAAATCTCTTTAATGGAGACAGAGCTCTCATGCATTTTGACAGCCACATTGGAAATTAAGACTGAGATTATATCTAACAAAGTAAAGCCATACTGAAATTTATTCATTCGATCCTGCTGTCTCTTTCAGAATCCCTACTTCCTGCTCTGAATAATTTGCTCAGATCTGTTTCCTAAGTGTAATATTTGAATAACTCTTTTTGGTTCATATTTTGTTGTTTCTTACCAAAAGAAAATATGAAAGGGAGGGAGGAAAGGAAGAAGGAAGGAAGGAGGGAAGGAAGGAAGGAAAGAAAAAAAGGAAAAAAAAAACAAAACCCAAGATGCTTTGGTCAGTTTGTTTTGGCAATCTGGGTGTCAGGGTAACTGAGAAATTATGAAAAAGGCACTTTTCAGAACTCTTCCTGAAATATATTCTGGGACACACAGACAACTGAGACTAATCTACATTGACCTCATGGCACTCCTAAAAGTGGTTTGGTTTTTTAGTTAGCTCTCTAACCGATTTCCAAATACTAGCTTATTTTGTTTTTTGCTATTTTTTCCTCCTGATCATTTCGTCTAAACACAGGAATGAGAGAACGTAGTTTAGTGGGAAGAGTTTTTTTTTTTTTTTTCTTTTGTCAGATCTGAGTCCACGCCTGTTTACTGTTGCACATCGTGAAGTGTGGAGACGTTGTAGTGTGGCAGTCCGAGCTCCCAGTCTGGAGAGGACACCCTGCCGCTTAGTCCCCACGTGGCATTAGCCAGACCTCCATTTTTCATGATTGCTCTGACCTCCAAATATTTCTGAGATGCTGGAAAATACTTACGTGTTCTTCAGAGCTATCCTAGTTGTTACTCTTCATTTCAGTCAGGACTCAAGGCCTTTTTGCTGTATCAGGATTTACTTCCCCGGGTCTCCCAAGTGAAGACGCATTTCGCCCTAAGAATTCTCTAAATGCCAGGAAAACTCAGCTGTAGGGTTTGGACATAAGAAGAAGGCTTGGAGGGGCGCCTGGGTGCCTCAGTCGGTTGAGCGTCCTACTTTGGCTCAGGTCATGATTTCACGGTCCGTGAGTTCGAGTCCCACGTCGGGCTGTGTGCTGACAGCTCAGAGCCTGAAGCCTACTTCGGATTCTGTGTCTCCCTCTCTCTCTGCCCCTAACCCACTCACATTCTGTCTCTGTCTCTCTCAAAAATAAATAAACCTTAAAAAAAATTTTTTAATAAAAAAAAGAAGCCTTGGAGATAAGTAAAAGAAACCTAAAACACAGTAGAACTTCAAACCGATGATCACCTATTCAAGATCCTTGACCAACTTTCTCAGCACTTCCTGGCAGACTGGCCTTCTGGGCACCTCTCTCCTTCACTCCTGGGGTATCCTTCTGTTGCAGGGACTCTGGTGGCTGCCCTGCCCCTCCAGGGTGCCTTTGACTAGACTAACCTGTGCTCCAAAACCAGGGGCACCACTCTGCCTGCTCACTCTAAGGGGCAGGACACAGTTTCTCCTGCTCTGAGTGCAAGGTCAGTGTGCATAAAAGCTACACATGTCCTTGTCCCAGGTTTCACTTCATCCAAACCAGCTTGTGGCTTTACTTTGGCAAGAACGAGGGGACCACTGAGGTATTGTGCTTGATTTCTACAACACAATCTTGCAATCCCTTTCTATGCATGACTGAAGAAATGGGGTTCGCTTTAAACTAGCAGTCCATCGTGGATTGCAAGCACCAAAGTTTTAGAATGCTCAGAGTAAATTAGAGAACCCTCTGTAGGAGATATCGCTCATATTTTAGACATTTCTAGTACTTACTTGTTACAACCATGTGTGCTTTCTCTAGCCATTAATAAAGGAGGATAAAGGGAGGGAAACAGGAGAGACGGAAATGATATATCACAGAACCAGCACCGGGAACACAGTCCCTGGCAGAACGTGGTTTGGACCCCAGGGGTACTTTGAGCTCGTCCTGACCCTATCCTGACAAATGACATATTACCGATGAGAAAGAGAATACGGGTAGCGTACACGTAATGAGCATTGGTCGCATGCAGGACTGCTGTGTATTTTACATGTACCATTGTCTTTTATCCTTCCAACAGCCCTGTGACGCACACACTGTCACCATCCCCATTTTACAGGGGAGGAGGCAAAGGCACAGAGAGGTAAAGTAACTAATGTATGGGGGCTCCCTTGTGATGGAGACAAGACTGCACTCCATTGGGTTGAATGTCCCCCTTCCTTTGGACTGCACCTCTGCCCCCCGAGAACCATGCATTTTGCCTGCACTCCACGAGAACGTAGTCAAACTCAGATTTAGGCTTAAAATCCCATGAAAATGTCAACACCCCTTGTCATAGCGGTTATTTACTTACAGTTTTTTAACGTGAATATTAAAATACTTTGGACATTACCCATCATACATGCTAGAGTGAAAGAGTCGGCCCCAAATTAAGTTCACTCAAGGGATGTAGACTCTAACAGAAGAAACAAACATGCCCGTTGATATAGCAAAGGGCTGAACAAAGATGGAAAGAGGGAGGGGCTGGGTGTGTGCTGCGTAAAGTCAAGCTTTAAGCACGTACACACGATACCTGGCAAGCGTGGAGGTTATCAGAGGGAATTCTATTTGAAATCCTGCACTGAATAATGTTCATTCTTTCATAGTAAAAGTCAGGTATGCACACGCATCACTATGATACAAAATAGAAAGTGTTAAGTGCCCTGACAGTTAGTAATAGCATACTGTTATAGTTCCCAGGAGAGGGAGACTGTGTGGCTCCTGAAAAGTGACTGTGTGGGTGGGGGACAGTGGAGGCTTGGACTGATGGGCAACCCAGCACTCGCATCCCAGCTCCACCATCTGGGACTCCGCAGACCTCTAAGTCTCAGTCTCCAAAATGCCTGGAAATAACGTGGGATGGGGTAAGGCCTGATGCGAGAATGCGTGCCTGGATCATAATCCACATCCAATAAGTGTGAGCTCCCTTCCCCCTTTTGAATGGGGAGTTAGGGTTTGTTTAGTAAAGGAATTAACTTTTGACATGGGCTCAACAGTAAATATGATCTAACTAAACATGTAGAACTAACAATAATAAGAGTTAACAATTATACAGGTAGAACTTTATGCCAGAACTTCATATGTCACACAAGAACTATTCTAAGCAATATCCAAGCCATATATATGAATGTATATATTACTTATGATAATTCTGGCATGAAATAGGAGACAGGTGCGTGCGTGTTAACAAATTTACACACAGACGTTCCTGCATGTTCGCGCACACACAGACACACACGCACACACACTCAACCCAACAATCCCAAGGGAATGTTCTCTTATCCTCATTTTAAACTTGGGCAAATATTAGTACAGAAAAGTTGAGTACTCATCCAAGTTCTCAAACTCAGTAAGGATTTAAACTTAAGCACATGATCCGGAGTCTGTCGTCCTAACTCTACACTGAAATGCTATGCAAAGGCATAGCACAAAGGTACCGAAACAAACTTCCATGTAATATCTGTGGCCAGTGACAGTGAATAGCCTA
Organism: Panthera pardus; assembly: GCF_024362965.1. NCBI lineage: Eukaryota > Metazoa > Chordata > Mammalia > Carnivora > Felidae > Panthera > Panthera pardus. The sequence goes on from NW_026526655.1 coordinate 106,905,344, forward strand.
GTTTACAGAGCATGCAGGGATTGTGAGATAGAAGTATCAGGAAACAGAGTAAGGTCAGCTCACCATGCAGAGGAACTCAAAACGCCTGTTTGACTTGGTTCAGGCACCATCACCAATGAAATCAGACCGAGTGTAGAATTGTCAAGCTAGGTAGTCTGAAAATCGCTATTTAAATTTGAGGATGAAGCAGAGTATGAACAGCGCCTGAGTGTTGCTTGATACAGCGAGGTACAAAGACATTATCCAAGTTTAATTCTCTGCATTCAATCTGGAGTATGCAGACTTCCCTGGTATTTATACATGGCAGCAGCTGGAAGGATGGTTCATATTAGCAGTAGAAGCCACTGGTGCACATTATTGGAGAGTGGACCATCCATTTATAGTCCTAGAGAATCTTTTTTTGGAAAAAGAAAGCTTTGATATATATATAATTCCTTCTGTATGTCTTATTACTCCCATTTAATAGATAAAGAAACCAAGATTCTGAAAGTCAGAATAAGTGGCCTTTGGCTATATATGAAATAATGGTAGGAAGTGATTTTCGAGGGTGCCTCCACCCAAAGTCCAGCAGCTTCAAACTGTGTCATGCAGCCAAGGAACCAATAACTCTTCCTACAGAGGGCTCAGGGATAATACATGAAATGTGGAATGAAAATGGCATGTATTACCCCCCTCCCCCACCATGTATCAGGTGCTAGAGACACGAAATGATCAGGGTGTAGGTCCTCAAGGTGATTGCAGTCTATAGGAGACCACTCTAATGCACATGTTCCAGCCCTGCTGCTGATGTGTGGCCAAGATGGAGACTGTAGGAATAAATAAGGAGGGGGGGGGTGTCACCAATTTAAACAAAGAGTTTGGGAAGAGCACAACAGAGAAGATCCTGAAAGAAGGAGTTTGCAGGTGTTTTTGAGCGAACCTCAAGCAGTGCGATACGGTAGAAGGGCCCTGTAGGGAAAGAAGAAGCAGGAGATGGTTTGGAAAACAGAGGGCTTTTGTAGGGCATACTAGAAATTTCTCCTTGATTTTGAAGCTAATATACCCTCTTGTAAGACTGATGAAATGGAGTAAGACCAGAGAGAGAAAGATTATCTGGTGGCTGTTACAGTCATCCAGGGAAGAGATGATGAAGGTAGTGCAGAGAAAGAAAGAAATGAACCTTCGCCAGATGTTTCCTGAGTTCTCCTTTACTCACGGCCACACCTCAGAGGTTGCAGCAAATATCCAGGTATTTTATTTCAAGTTACCAGCCATACTGTCAGCAGAAATGAAATATTTTTGCATGCAAGTTTTTCTTCCTTTCTTCCTCCTTCATTGTACTTCAAGGGTCCCTTTTAAAACTGTCAACCACAGCGAGATGTCACCTCACACCTGTTAGAATGTCCATCATTGAAAGGACAAGAGGTAACTAGTGGTGGTGAGGGTGGGGAGAAAAGGGAATCCTGGTGCGCTGTTGGTGGGATTGTAAATTGGTGCAGCCATGATGGAAAACAGTATGGAGGATCATCAAATGATTAGAAATAGAATCATCATATGGTCCATCAGTCCTGCTCTTGAAATATATCCAGAGGAAATGAAAACGCTGATATAAACAAAGATATCTGCACCCTCATGACAATGAGCTAACCCCCAGCATTATGTACAATTAGCCAAAACATGGAAACAACCTGAGAGTCCATTGGGAAATGAATGGAGAAAGAAGGTGTGGGGGAAGGGGACTGAAGGAAAGTGGTCAGAAGCTACAAATGTCCAGTTATCAGGTAAATGACTACTAGGGATGTCATCTACAACATAATGATGCCCGTAGCTAACATAGCTACGTGATGTTATAGGAAAGTTGTTGAGATTGAACCCTAAGAGTTTACATCATAAGGAGAATTCATTTCCTTTTCTTTTTATTGCATTTATATGCAATATGATGAATATTAACGAAACCTATTGTGGGAATCATTTCACAATCTATGTAAATCAAAACACCATTCTGTACACCTTAAACTTATACATTGATGCATGTCAATTACTTCCCAATAAAACTGAAAAAAAAAAAAAAAGGAAATTCTGATGTTTCCTAGGGTCATTGCTTAAGCTACTAAAAATTTGACAAAAAATAGCTAAAAGCTAAGAGCAGAAATGGAACAAAGGAGGAAAGGATAAGAGAAGTAGATCATGATAAACTTGGCCTATTATATGGTTTTGCCAAAGGCTGACAATGAGCTAACACCTTCTCTTCAGAGTGCTGGTTTGAGATCCAAATCTCAGGAAAACGAATGAAGGAAAAAAAAAAAAAGACATGTGTTGACTGCTTCCATGCTCCTATTTCCAGAGAAATCTGCTGTCTCCTCAAAGGTTTCTATTCAGCAAGGTTAAATTATCTTTAGGAGAAAATCAGCTACATGACAGGTGAATTGGGGCTTATCAGCTGGTATAGACATTGCTATTTGGAAGTGAGCCCGTAAAGCACTGTGGAGGAAATAATGGTAAGAGCATCCTAGAACCCTTTAGTCCTCACTTGGTCCTCGTAGGACCTAGCCTATTCTCTGGCCAGTTAAATGTAAAGGACAGTGGGAACCACATCCACAGTCTTCATATAGTTTGTGAGGCGAACGATTGAACCATCACAGGCACAGAATAGAATGAAGGAAGAAATGTGGACAATGTATGTTGCCCACTCTCTCCTTGTGATACTTCTCCCTCGGGTAGTTTTTGATAGGCTGGATAGCTTAGGCTTTCTTAACCACACAGATTGAAACTTCCCTCTCTATTTGCTTCTCTGAAATGCTCTAGTCAAGGAATTAAGAGCATGAAAGTCAGCCATAATGGTAGAAGGAACTCCTATACGTAATATTGCTTCAATTCTCCCTTCAACTAATTGTCCTTCCTTGAGAAAATGTCTTAAAACTTCTCTTTGGTTTGTCCACCAAAAGGTATGAACATGAAATTCTCTCAGGGTGATGCTTTCTGCATATTTCTATAGTGCAACATTCTTTTAACATGTTCCATGGAAAAAAGAGCAGTGTTCCATAATGGAACAATTTAGGGGAAAAAATGTGTATCGTTCCTTTATTCAGCAAATCTTTCTGGGCCTCACATGTGATTCCAGAAGTCCCTGCTCTCTTGGAGCTCACAGTGCAAGGAGAGAGACAAAGAAGTAAAGCAAGATGAGTTTAGGAAGGAAAATAAAGCAAGATAGGAGGGTGGGTTGTACTGGGAAGGGAAAAGGAGTTGGCAAGAGCCCCTACAAAAGACTGCAGTGCACATAAACGGGCAGAAGAGCTCAACAGTCTTTCCATCTTGGTATTCATTATTCCCTTTGCCCCATGACTTTACCCTGGATGTATCGGGTAGTCTCTTTCTAGCTCTGGACCAGGTCCTTACTGTAGGGTCTCTTCGGTCTGGATCTTGTAATACAAGACCAGGCCCTCCTGGCAACCCCCATGCTCAGTTCTCCATTTCATGAACCAGGAAGTTCAGAAAGCTTTGTCTTTCTTTTCCAGAAATCAGAAGAGGGCAAAGGAATTGTTTCTTTTTGCTTTAGTGGAGTCTGAAAAGTCTGATTTTGCTAAGTGGGTGTTTCAATCTTCTCCAGTTGTGCACCATATGGTCAAGCTGCCATACATGATGGTGTTATAGCTCTTAGCACAAGAGATGGTAATGTAAATATATGACAGTGTTGTCAACAATCACTTTATTACCCATTATACTTAACGCAGCAGAAGTCACACAAAAATTGGAACCTCTGAACAAACACAGCAATGACAATGGAGGAATTTGGTGTCTCATATAAATACATATTTTTAAACAAATATTTATCTGTACATGCATAGTGTCCTCAAGAATAATTAGGGTTCTGGATCATCCACTCTGGTAGACAAAATACCACATTTCTATTATTTAGCTGTGGGTTAATATATCTTATTTCCACATTATTAGTTGATCTTACTTTATTTTCTAGTAATGTGACCTAGATCAATAATTGTCACAACGATGCTGATAGCCTAATTGTATGCATAAGGTTCCTATTGGTCTAGGGAGAGTTTTGAGCAACTTAACTTGGAAACTTCCTTTAAATCAATGATGATTTGTTAAAGCTGTAAATGGGCAGAGGCCAGTGGCAATTTGAGAGCCCTTCCTTCAACTTCTACTTTAACATAACTTTAGCAATGCCCTGTCCTAGCGCTTGTAACTGTTGACATTCAATGAATTAATTCTCTTTGCACTTGAGATATTGATGGAATTGTTTTAATTCAAGTAGATTACAGAGGAACACACTGGTTCATCAGACTGGGGGAAGATGAGGAAATGGATATAGAATTAATCACTTTTGAAGGAGAAAGTGGAGGTAGATATCCAGATGCCACGGTCATGGTCTGCGGTATCTATGAGAAACCAGTTTTTCTGCCTAGGGATGGGTACTGGTTTCTGAGGGCACTGGTGCCTCCAGTGGGAGAGGCATTTAATTGAAGGCCTTTAATCTTTGTAAGTTACTCACTAACTTCTGCTGGCAAGTCTCACTATTTCCCTCACTATCTCTGGCTTACTCTGGAATAAGCCAGAATGCATGTGATGGGTTAAGTTTGTTTGGAGACTTTATACCTGATGAGATTTGCATGCAAATAACTTTAATATGGGTAATTTAATGCTAAAGTGATCAAAGAGCGCCTGGGTGTCTCAGTCAGTTAAACGTCCAACTTCAGCTCAGGTCATGATCTCACAGTTCATAGGTTCAAGCCCTGCATCAGGCTCTGTGCTGACAGCTCAGAGCCTGGAGCCTACTTCAGATTCTGTGCCTCCCTCTCTCTCTGCCCCTCCCCAGCTTGCACTGTCTGTCTGTCTCTCTCAAAAATAAATAAATTAATAAAAAAATAATAAAGTGGCCAGTATTATGACTTCACATAACATTCCATTTTCTCAACTGGCCACACAATAACCACAGTAACCATCCTTTCAAGCAGATGACTGACAGTTAAGGTCAGGACAGGGAGTCTAGGAGCAAAATGACAATTGGCCATTGACTGCATGAGAGCACATGTCTGGCAAAGGTTGTGTCAGGGCTGGGGTGGGAATGAGGAAGCACTCATACCTCAAGCTGGAGGGCACTTCTACTTCCAGAAACAGAGGAGGAAGCAAATATCTCTTCAGTGATACAGTCACGAACTGGAAAAAAATAAGAACATGTCATTCCTAAGAGAAGGGAACAGAACATGAGTGTGTGATGGTTACTAGCAGGGCTTGACCTGAGAACCCTACTCCACTTGTGATCAAGGTCAAGTGGGAGTGACAGTTTTTCTCTACTATTGCCCTCAATCCTTGAGCTGTTCTCCTACTCTGGAGACTGTACTGGCAAAGGAGGACAGTGCCATGGATTAGTTTTCCTCTTTGCCAGCTATCAGGATCAAGTGACAGAGGTGGAGTTGTTCTTAAGCAGTTATCAAATTCAGGGTGGCTTTCTAGCCCAATTAAATAATTGCTGTTATGAAATTGCAAGTAGATATACCACATCTGCTCTTATAAGGATATAATGATGTAATGGACACTTTTCCTACAAACAGGAGTAGAATAAAAAAAGAATTCAGTAGTCTAATTCTCCTTTTTATACCCCTAAAATTTGTCACTTAAGGAATATGGTCAATGATACTGTAATAGTGAGGTATGGTGACAGGTGGTAGCTACACTTGGGGTGAACGTGCCATAACTTATGAACTTGTCAGATCACTATGTTATACACCTGAAACTAATGTGATGCTGGGTATCAATTATACTCAAATAAAAAAATATATAAAAACAGCAAATAAATGGTAAGAAACAGAATTCCTGTCTCCCACCAATAGTGTCTAGTTCCTAACACTTACCTCTCATTTTCTTTTGTATAAGTGCCTATCTGAAATCCATTTCAGCACAAAGTGCTCAGCACACCTACAGAGCAGTTTGGAACTTCAAAGCCTGAATGGGTGTATCAATTTTAGTTTTAACTCAGCAGTTTGCATGTTAATTACCCTCTGCCTTATTAAATGTATCTTATTAAATAAGAAAAAAAATGTATTTCTGATTAGCTCTGGGTTGCTAGTCCTTCCTTAGCTTTAGTTTGTACTGTTTTTCTGGGAGAACCCTTTGAATGTCATTCAGAAAATGTAAGTATGATTGACAAATGCCTTGCATGGGGCTTGAGGGTATTAGTAACTCACTGCTTCAGAATATGCTCTCACACAAAGATATTTTTACACAGGAACTAGCTATTGGAATTTCTTTCTCTCTGTGAGAGTATTGTGTGGTTTGTGAGAATCTATTATGTGCAATGTCATTTGCATGTAGTATTTAATGTAAGTTTCACCACTGCCTTGGAGATTTTATTTGCACGGTTCTCCTGGTGAGAAAACCAAGAGTCAGAAAAGTTGTGTTCCTTTGCTTATTCATTCACTCAGTGATTCAGCAACTTACTAATACCAGTGTGAGCGAAGTTAAGATGCTGTTTGAAATTCACTGATTTTGAAATAACTACAGTGCACAGATTTGGTTTGGGTTGCCAAATGCCATTTCAACATACCTTGAAGAAATACCACGTTCTGTGCACTAGACATTCCGGTTTAAAATAAGATACAGCCCATATCCCCAAAGGAACTACAGTCCTTGCGCTTTGCAAGGGACGACAGAGCGAATCAGCAAGGTGGTTAGGATTAGCACTCACAGCTCATATCCTTTCTCTCCCACTCTACTGCTTCTTTTAAAACAGACCCTTAGGCAGCATGGAGTTTGGCAGAGCACCAGACTTGAAATAGGTCTCCCTGAGAATTCCTGATATTCCCTGTCAAGGTTACGGAGGCAGAATTTGGTTGCTGCACCTGTTATTTATTGCCCACGCTGCAGTTAAGCAAATTAATGACATCTTCCCCATGGCACCTGGATGCTTGCAGTCTCGCTGCCAGTCAGAGCCATCAGTGGGTTTGGCACAATGTGATGTATTTGTTACAGCCAAGTGAGTTGCTTGGGTAGCAGCGAGCCCAGACCCGTTCACTCTCCATGGGTAAGTGCCACTGACCATCCCGTCTTAGCCTCATAGTTTGTGCCTACTCCATTAGCTGCCTAGTAAAGAATAAAAAGAGTATCAGCACTTTCATCATGAGCAAAGGGTCTTCCTTTCATAAGCCAAAACGTTGTGTAGTGACAAGGAATGAATGTGTAAGGGGAAGGAGCTGAATGCTGACTCTGAAACTCTCGTTTTCTTGTGTGTTCTCCTACATGCTCCTCCTGTGAGCCCCCTTCTAGGTAGTTGTTTTCTCTTATGAGCGCACATGAACTCACCTTCTGTGGTCGTTACACTTCTTGAACTATGGGGGATGATATGGGAGAAGAAAGATGAGCTTATGCACTATGTTCTTATATAAGGACCAGATCAATGAACAGCCTCAAGAACCATATGCATGAGGGGTTCCTGGGTGGCTCTGACTCTTGAGTCAGTAGGTTCAGCATCTGACTCTTGATTTTGGCTCAGGTCATGATCTCATGGTTCATGAGATGGAGCCTGACCATGGGGTCTGTGCTGACAGTGTGAAACCTGTTTGAGATTCTCTCTCCCTCTTTCTCTGTCCCTCCTGCCCTCTCTCTTTCTCTCTAAAAATAAATAAATAAACATTTTTTAAAAAGAACAATATGCATGATATTTTATTATAAAATAATGCCACTTATCCCACGACAATAGTAAAAGGTTTGTGCCCAGATTCAGTATACTGTTGGTTGATGTGGGGTGAGAACCAAACAAACTTGTGAGAAACAGTATAGATACCGTTGCCCCAAATTGACCTGATTCCCAAAGTCTGCCAGTGAGGTGGGGAATCCCTTGTCGACTGGCAGCACAATTGTAAGATGTGCCGCAACTTCGGAAAGTTGAAATGTACGTGTGCGGGGGAGCGGGGGGAGGCTCCTTTAGTGAGGAAGCTGGCTAAACCTTCTTGAGGTAGACAGAGTGAACGAAAATTATACGGAGGGCCTAGCAAGTGCCTGGCGTGGAGCAGACCCTCAAACCTGGTAGCTCTTATTGTCCCACAGCCATGATTTGGTTTCAGAAACCCGATGTATATGGGCAATAATGAGAATGCAATCAGAGGGTCACCGGACTTTAATCAGAGTCTCTATAATCCAGTCTCAATTTGATAATTTCTTGATTTATAATTTATGATTCAATTTAGGCTCTCCAAAATCAAGTTGTCTCATCTTTAAAATGAAGATCATGCAGATTTTCTACCTTGTGTGGAAGTTATGTTCAGATGAATTGATGGATATTCTTTGTGGTCATTTTCTGTCTCGCATCATCGAGAAAATTGCTGATGTGATTTCCATCCTCAGAGCGTAGTTCTGCGCCTTCTAGAACTTCATATACATAGAATCGTGTAGTATGCACTCCTGATGGCTAGCTACTTTTGCCCAACACACGTATTGGAGCAGGTGTTGTTGGTTATTTTTTAGTGCTGAGTATAACATTCTGAGTTCAGATTTACTAGTTTTTTATCTTCTTGGGATGGAAATATAGATTTTTAACTTTACTTCTTCCTTCTCATGTAAAAAAAAAAGGCATTTGTAACCATCCATTTTCTTCTAAGGGCTGCTTTGGCTATGTTCCAGAAATGTTGATACAGTGTTCTTATCATCATTCAATTAGAACTATTTTCTAAATTCCATTTTGATTTCTTCTTTGACCTATGAGTCATTTAGAAGTTTGTTGAATAACTTCCAAACATCTGAGGGTTTCCTAAATAAGTTATTATTATGACAACTTAATTGTGGTCAGAAAACAAGCCACATGATTTTTTTTACCATATATGATAGGGTCCCTCTTAGTGAATGTCCTATGTGTGCACTTGAAAACAATGTATTTAACCTGTCATTGTTCCATGTTCTGTGAACATTAATTAGGCCAGTTTCACTGTTTGAATATTCTACATCCTTACTGGCTTCTTCCTCACACACTCTTATTCCATCAGCCCGACAATTTCTAACTTTTGACTGGAGTTTTAATCATTTTTCTTTTAATGTAATCACCAGTTTGGTAAAGTTTAAGTTTACCTTTTTTTTTTTTTTTTCTTGTCTGTGATTTATTCCTTTGTTTCTCATTTCCTATCTTATTTTGTGTTAAACTGGGATCAGGTTTGTTGTTCTTATATTATTATTATTATCATTATTATTATTATTATTATTATTATTATTATGTTATTCCATCCTTTCTCTTTTATTGGCTTTGCGGCTATACCTTTTTGGTTTATTTTTGTGCATCTTTAACATAATTTATATAAAATTGCTAATATATCACTTTATATACAATGTGCAGCCTTGCACTAGTGTAATTCTATTTATCCTGTACCCCGTTCTATGCAGCTTTGTTGACATATGTTTTCTTCTATATATGTTATAAATCTCACAATGTGTTTTTAGTTTTCCTCTAAAGTGTGAATTGACTTTACAATTTTTAGGAAAAGAAAGAAATCTAGTCTTTTATTCTTACCCACACATTTAACCCTTTCAGTATCCTTAATTCCTTCCTGCACATTGAAAATTCTGTCTTTGGGGAACCTGGTTGGTTCAGTTGGTTAAGCGTCTAACTCTTGATTTCACATCTGGTCATGATATCACAGTTCATGACTTTGAGCCCTGCATCCAGCTCCACACTGACAGTGCAGCATGGAGCCTGCTTGGGATTCTCTCTTTCCTTCTCTATGCCTCTCCCCTACTCATGCACTGGCATGTGCGTGTTCTCTCTCTTTCTCTCAAAAATAAACAAATTAATTAAAAAAAATAGAAAATTCTATCTTGTATCAGTTTCTTTAGATAGAATTACTTATGTAGCAATTCTTAGCAGTGGAGGTCTATTGGTAATAAATTATCTCAGGTTTTGTTTAAATGAAACTATGTTTATTTTTTCTTCAGAGCTGGAAGCTATTTTTGCTGGGTATAGAATGTTAAGTTGAGGGGCACCTGGGTGGCTTAAGTGTTCAACTTTTGATTTTGGCTCAGGTCTCGGTCTTACAGTTCGTGAGTTTGAGCCCGGCATTGGGTTCTGCACTAACGGTGTGGAGCCTACTTTGGATTCTCTCTCTCCCTCTGTCTCTGCTCTCTTTACTCTCTCAAAATAAATAAACTTAAAACAAAAGAATGCTAGATTAATGGTATCCTACTTTCAGCATTAGTTGGTCTCTAACATTTCTCATGAAAAGTCAGCTGTCACCCTTAATGCTGTCCAGGTATCTTTAGCAGTTGAGCTGACTTGGGGTGAGTGATAGCTTTAATGAATCTAATAGGGCTTTGGAATTCAAGCACTGGAAGAGGAAGGAGACATTTGTTTGCTTTTCTTTCTAGCCTGCAACTTCCTGCATTGATATATGAAGATTACTTTTGATCTTGTCAGAAGTTGAACTAGTGAACTTGGTGAGAATTTGGCTGAAGCTTCCTTTAGACTCAGTCTGCCTCCAGCTTTAAGTATTCCCAAGTTAATGTTAGCCTCTTAGCACCAAGAGGGTCCTGGGACCATGCACTGCATACTTTGAGATCTCAAACTTTGAGACCTTGGGTCTCCTCTGGCATGAGCCTATGAGGCTATGAAACTACAAATTATATAGCTCTGGGACCGTGAGGTGTTCAGATCATGACAGAGAGACTCAGAAAGATTAAGTCGCTTGCCTAATGTTACACAATCTTTCCAAGATGTGCCCTTTTTGATGAGAATCCAAGATTCCGTCATCAGAGCACTTAGTACATGAGTTAAGGGATCCTATAAAGGATTCCAGGTTCACAAAATAAATCTTATATCTAGAATTATACAACCAGGATTTAAATGTTAGCTTAAGATATATTTGGTCTATATATTACATAGAACTCTGGAGGGGGCACCCCATTGTCCTCAGTGTAAGAAAGATTTTATTGAAAGTTTAGGTTAGATAGAGATACTATAGACCCAGGGCCTTTATGTGCCTGGGAGGTGGGTGGTAGCATCCATGAGTAAGAGGGAGTCCAGATTACTGAATGGAAACTCCCCAGTTACGTTGTAGAAAACCATGAAATACCTTCATTCTATCCAGGACAATCAGAAACCACCAGTACCTCTCCCCAAGATATACAACATGTATGAACATATATATCAAAGAAATGTGGACAAAAACATATTAAAAATGGAAACCGAAAACTCTAAACTCTATAGGGAAAATTCCTTTCTTTTTTTTAACGTTTATTTATTTTTGAGACAGAGGGAGATAGAGCGTGAGTGGGGGAGGGGCAGAGAGAGAGGGAGACACAGAATCTCTAGGGAGATTCTCTAGGGAGAAGCAGGCTCCAGGCTCTGAGTTGTCAGCACAGAGCCCTACACGGGGCTCTAACCCACAAACTGTGAGATCATGACCTGAGCCGAAGTCGGATGCTTAACTGACTGAGCCACCCGGGTGCCCTGGGAAAGATCCTTTCTAAGTGAACAAGGGACTGAAGAAGGTTTATACCTGTACCAGATGTAAAGTTGGGAGCAGGACATGTGGAAGAGCCAGCCTGCCAAGTAGAGTCATTCTTATTTGCATGAAGAAAAAATGGTACAGCCTTGCCTAAATCTGTGGCCTGGATGTTGGATTTGAATCTTGAGGAATTCCTCTCCACTAAGTCATTCCATTACATGAGAATTTTGTTGCAGGTGTAGCTGCAAATTAGGAAGTGAATGTATTCATTCTTCAGTAAGCCACTTTGTGCTGCGTAATAGTGACGCTATCAATTGCTTCATGTCAGAGTTAGTAGCCCCTGGGTGTATTGTGTGCTGCAGAATGTCTGAGTGTTCACAGCTGTGGTGAGGATACAGACAAGGTTCAGACTGGATCTTTGAAAATGGATTCAATTCCATTGTTTACATAAGATACTTTACTTCGTGTTCATTTTGGCCACTTGACAAACTAGTGGATCTCCTTTTTATTGACATTGATGGGACATTAGCAAGTATGCTTTGTCTACAAATACTTGAATCAGAAAAGAAGGCAAATGACGATTTTTAATGAAGCAAGCAAATCCATGTGCTAGATGACATACTGTCTTAAGGATTAGGGAACCTTGGGGTGATGAGAAAGTTGTCCGGATGGCTAGTGGTGAGGGTTGCACAATGGTGTGAAAGTATTTAATGCCACTAAAATATACACTTTAAAATGGTTTCAGTGGGACGTTTATGTTACGTATATTCTACCCCAATGGGGAAAAGAGATGGGGTGTGAGACTTTGGATTCCATCTTCAGAAAAATTTTTACTCCAGAAATCCCTCATCCAAATGAAGACTAGAGGACATAATTCTGGTGCGCCCAATAGTTCCCAAACTATGTGCTCCTTTGCTTCAACTTCCTGAGAAAATGAGTTACCTAAGAGTCATAAGAGTCAGAACCCCCCTTCTCCCTCCAGTAACGATTGACATGGCGATAGTTGAAGAGTGTGGGGCTGTAGAAAAACCACAAGCTTTGGAATAGGACGACCATGGAATTGAATCTCAGACCAATTCCTAACCAATTGGATGATGTGAAGATTTCTTTTTTCTTCACCCTTTTTCTCTTTACGCTTCAGGTATTTTTTTTTTTTTAAATCTGTGAAATGGTAATAATCATAATAGAAAGTGCTTAGCATAGTGACTGGCCTCAACTGATGGTAACAGTTACTTCAATGAAAGCCTTTTCCTTCTAAGAGGAGATGGCCACTTATCTCCTCTACCACAGGAAGGGACTATGAGTATTAGAAATATTGGAACGTCATGGTATTATTTACTTTGTGAAGCTTTCAGGTGTCATGTCTAACCTTGGGGGAGAGAATTCCTCAAAGAGTAATGGATAGCATTTCTGAAAAAAAAAGGCACATAATGAATTTTCACAGGAGTCGGTTTCTATTTGACATATCTGTGAAACTGAGGATTTTCTTGGAAAGACTCAGTGGAGTAACATATGTGGATTTGCAGTGAGGTGCTTTGAGCTCGGCATGGGAAGGAGACGCAATGGTGTCACAAATCTCATGGGGCCTCCTTTTCTCTCCGCAGACCTTTGCAGGAAACATGAATGCTGACAGCGTGATGCACCATAAGTTACTGCACTCAGTGAGAGCCCGCTTCATTCGCTTTGTGCCCCTGGAATGGAATCCAAGTGGAAAGATTGGCATGAGGGTGGAGGTCTACGGATGCTCCTATAGTAAGTGTACACACGTACCCTCAACGCTGATGTGTTGTGAGTGCCGCCCCCCCAAGGGTTACCAGCTTATCTACATTGTGATGGCAATCTCAGGTTGTTTCAAAACTCTTTCAAGCCTTTAATAACTTCTGCACATTTGAAAATGTAAAATTCAACCCAGAGCTAGAAAAAGTCTTCTTCTGTCTAGGGATGAAGCAGCTTGGTAGTGATAACGTGATAAGAGCTTAACAACAGCCCAGAGTTCAAAGTGAAGAGCTCTTGAAATGTGAGCATCATTTGTCCTTGAAGTAGAAGAGGAATTTGGGCTCCATTCTTTCCCAGAAGTGAGGTATTACAGGTATGATAAATTCACCCCTCCTTCAGCACCGTGAAGAGAAAAGGTTCTCCCTCTTCACTTGTTCTAGAAGGGTAGGAAAAGGAGCATTCCAACCTGATGTAACCCAGGGAGTGCTTCTCGCCTGGAGTTATGCTAGCCAACTATTCATCTGTGAGTTGTTCTTGAAAGTAAAAGTGGCTGGCAAATAAGGAATATGGTAACCACGGGTAGAACTGGCAATTGCTCTGGAATACAGTCAGAATTACGCAGGAAATGTAATCATTCCTATAATTCTCCTCTGCAAGTTTTATATTTAAAACTAAAAGTAGGCCATCATAAATTAGTTTTCTACCTTAGCAGTGACATCTCCTGCTTATATACTAAAACCCAGTGACCCCTAATGTATGAACACATGTGATTGCTACCACTAACATGGTTCAACAGATCTTGGTTTTGGTTATAAGAGTGCCTATTGGGTTATGTGCTTGTACCGTTTTTTTGTAATATGGCCAACTGAATGCCTGTATCAGAATCATCTGGAGTGGTCCTTAAAAATGCATTTGCCTAGCCAAGTCCTGTACATACTGGATTATGATTCTGGGCGTAGGGACCCAGAAAGCTAAGTATTAACAAGCTCCCTAGGGAAGCAATGGACATAAGAGCATCTAGTAAAAATAAATTTCTGCACAGAGGGGATTTACTTGTGAAATGGCTGTCTTTATCTTGAACAAGCATTTCCAGAAAGAGTATGTTATACAACAGATACATCAACAGCACACCATTAGGCTAGGGAAACACTGCATTCCACTTCAGCCCTTGCATAACACAGCACAGAATGTCCATGAGGGCACATGCTTCCAATCCCAGGTTCTCTGGCATGCCCGGATTCCCTTGATGCCTCTTCTCTTGATAACAGGTGTTGCTACTCGGAGGTTTAATTTTAAAACTTTTTTTAAGTAATTTTTTGTTACATTTATTTATTTATTTATTTATTGAGAGAGAGAGAGAGAGAGAGAGAATGAGGGGTGGAGGCAGAGACAGAGGAAGACAGAGAAAATCCCAACCAGGCTCCGTACCATCAGTGCAGAGCCTGATGCGGGGCTTGAACTCACGAACCATGAGATCATGGCCCGAGCTGAAACCAAGAGTTGGATGCTTAACCAACTGAGCCACCCAGATGCCCCCTTTTTTTTTTAAAGAAAACTTTTTTTTAAAGTAATTTTTTGTTAAGTTTATTTATATATTTTGAGAGAGAGAGAGAGAGAGTCGGAGGTTTATTTTTAAGTAAAAGGTGACACTTTCATGCTGAAGTAAAGAGGTTACCTATGTTATGACTTCAGCCATTTATTTTGGGGTAACAATCCCATTACTGTTTAACATGTCCTCATTGTTTTCTGTCAGCCAGTCAGCTTTCCTTTGCTGTTCATGTACATCGTTCTGCATGCATACACAAAAAGACTCCTCGCATCAAGTTGAAGAGCAGACTGGAGGGTTGAAAGAGACCTTGGAGGGACACATTCATCTTTTTTCCAGTGCCAGACCCCTTTGAGACTCTGATGGCAGCAAGGGACATCCCCTTAAGAAGAGCACCCACGGTGACATTTTTTCATAAGCAGATTTTTCTATAATATTAGGAGGCCCACAGATCTGCTAAAGCCCAATTCTTGACCAGGCTCACAGTCCCTGATTTGGAGGAAGGCCAGTCCTACGGGGTCTGCCCTCCAGGTAGGCTCCATGTCCACTGAGTGCATTCCCTCAAGGGATAACTTATCTTTGGGAACCTATTGTGAGTGATGGGATGTTAGCCACCTTGGGGAGCTGCTTTCACTCGGTCCTTTCCAATCATTGGTCCTGGTGCTTTTTTGCTTTCCCTTGGGGAAAAAAAGAATTCACCTCTCACTTCTTTTTTTTTTAACATTTATTTATTTTGAGGGAGAGAAAGAGATGTGGGGATGGGGGAGAGAATCCCAGCAGTCTCTGCTCTGTCAGTGCAGAGCCCGAAGTGGGCCTCGATCTCACACACAGCGAGGTCTTGGCCTGTGCTGAAATCAGGAGTCGCCTCCTTAACGACTGCCCCACCCAGACGATCCCTCATCTCTCATTTCTATCTAAAAACAAGTCTCTGTGTGTCCTCTGGATCAGAGGATGGTCCTCCCTTTCAATACCATCTCATCCTCCCTTTGACTGGGTCATTCCTGTACATAGAAGACTTTGCTCTATAAGCTATCAAAAGGAATACAACAAAAGCTGACTAGCCCTACTTAGCAGCTACTCCTTCTCTCCCTTGCTTTTCACAGAACAGCTTCTCTCCAAGGTCTGTGTGTGGTTAGCACCTCCACCCGCTCACACCCCAGCACACTGCACCTGATTCTCTGCGGTCTGGACACACGTGCTGTTCCGTTCCAGGTGTCTGCTTGGCTAGCCAGGGTCCCAGGATCCAACCAAACACTAACCTAGGAGTCGCTGGGAGGTGGTGACCATCTGCAGTCACTGGGCTTTGGGGAAAGGAGAGTATTCTTGATGTCTGGGTGGGCCAGATTCAGTCGGTCGAAAGATTTTAAGATCAGAACTGAGGTTTCCCTGAGGAAGAAGACATTCTACCTAAACAGTGTAGCTTCAGGTCCTGCCCGAGTTTTGTCCTCCCCTTCCTGACAGCCCACCCTGCAGATGAATTTCGGACTTGCCTGGGGCCCCCACACTCATGTAAGCAGTTCTGTGTAGTCTATTTGTATCTGTATCTGTATCTGTATCTGTATCTGTATCTGTATCTGTATCTGTATCTATTTGTATCTGTATCTGTATCTGTATCTATTTATATCTGTATCTATCTATCTATCTGTCTATCTACGTATCTATCTCTCTATCATCTAATGCAAAACACCCCACAGAAACTACTTCAGCAAAGACCACCAGTGAAGAACTCCACATCACCAAATCCAGTGGTCACTTCCCTTTTCTCACCTCACTCAACCTCTCAGTAGTATTTGGTTCAGTTACCTATTTCTACCTTTTAAAAACCTGGTTTTCCCTTCTGGCTCACCAGCTACCTGTGCTCAATCTCAGGGCTCTGTCTCAGAACTTCTTTGCATCTACACCCCAAGCCCATCTGAATTTACAGAGTCCCATGAATTTAAACACTGTGGATACGCTGATCTTCTTCACATCTGTATCTCCTGGCCTGACCTCTAGAATTATATAGGCAATATGCTAGGTATGTCCTCGTGAAAGTCTAAATTGAATAGAGCAGAAATACAACTCCTGATTACCATTCCCTCAAACACCTGTTCACATCTCCCTGAACTCAGTAAATGGCACCACTGTTTGTTCACCTGCTAGAGCAAAAGCCCAGAAAGCAGTCTTGAGTCCTCCTTTCCCATAACTGGCATTCCCGTGCAACTTATTTAAGTTCACAGTAGCTGCATCAGCTCTCTCCTCCAAAATGTGCCCTGAATCCACATATTTCTGCCTTCCAGAGCTGCAGCCTCTGTCTCTTCTCCCCCAGTGTATTTAAATCACCTTCCAGCTGGAGTTCCTGCTCTATGCCCCAGTCTCCCCAAACCTATTTGGGAGGCAGTAGCCAAAGTGATTCTTATAAATATTATAGAGAATTGCATCATTCCCCTGTGTACTTCACTTAAAATAAAATTGAGACTCCTTTCCAGCAAGTAGAATTTCTTATTGGAGGTTCCTTGCCAACCTCTTCAAATTCCTTTTAGTTCTTCCAGCCCTTAGAGGCCATCTTGCTATTCCTGGAACATGCCAGGCTTTTTCTACCACAGGGCCTTTGCACTTTCTGTTCCCTAGGCACAGAACAGCTTTTCCAAGAATTTACAGAGTTACTTCCTTTAGCCAATGCAATTCCAATTCTGATGCCACCTCTTCAGAGAAGTCCACTTTTCTTAAAATGTTATTTATTTATTTTGAGAGAGAGAGAAGGAGAGAACACATGTGCATGAGTGGGGGAGGGGCAGAGAGAGAGGGGGAGAGAGAGAATCCAAAGTAGGCTCCACTCTGTCAGTATAAAGCCCTATGTGGGGCTCAGTCTCAGGAACCATGAGATCATAGCCTGAGCAGAAATCAAGAGTCAGACGCTTAACTGACTGAGCCACCCAAGTGCCCCCAGAGAAGTCCACTTTAATTGCCCTTCTAAAGTCTCCTGCCCTACTTCCTGTGTATCAGCTGTTATCCCCTGGCTATATGCTGTGCCTTTATTTTCTTCGTGGTTTCTCTCACAAAACAGAATCTTCTTTGTTTGTTTTGGTTTACTTGTTTGTTGTTTGCCTCTCCAAAGCCCTGCACCAGAATGTAAGTGCCATGAGAATAGGCACCTTGTCTATTAAGTCTCTGGACCTAATAGGCAGAAATAGGTATTTAGGAATGAATGGATACATATATCAGTCCAGTCTCAGCATGGGCAACCATGTAATTCACCTGAAATTACTTGCTGTTAATAACACCCATTGTAGTTTCTAGGGAACTGTTTTTCTCCCCACACCATGGGCTCATAAACCTTTTTGTCCAAAAATCCATTTGAGTATGTTGCTAAAGATTGGTGGAAAACTTACAGTTCTATAATTTCTTAAGACTTAAAGTTTTAACCATTTTGGAAATATCTGCGTATTCATTCATTCATTCATTCACTCATTCACTCATTTATTCCTTCAGTTGACAACTTTATTGAGCAATTAAGATACATCACATACACCACGCATCATGCAAAGCCCTGGGGGATATAAGAAATAAACAAGACCTTTCTGTGAACTTTAATGAATCCTGTAGTTTTTTTTTCTTTGAAGCGCTTTTGTATGATTGCATTTCATTAATTAATTCTTCAATTGTTTCTTTGACATATGTCTCCCGACTGGACTCTCTGCTTTGAAAAGGCAGTCACTGCACCTGTCAGGTACCCCCACACCCATCACAATGCTGGGTTCTTGGTATTCTTTCAGTATTTGTCAAATGATTGACATTGCTGATAGTCAGAGAGGGTGTAACAAGCATGTAAATAAAAACCTGCCACAAAATACGGCGTGTGCCTCATAGGAATCCGCAAAGGGGACCCAGGGGGAGGGGAAGAGGACAAAGTAAGCCAGTGCTACTGTTGGTATCAGAAAGATTGCAGAGATACCAGCCGCCTGAGCTAGGTCTCAGAAGTTGAGTAGTGACTTGCCCGGCAGAGGGGATCTCCAGGCAGCAGGAGGGGTGAGCACAGAGGGGAAACTGGGGGAGAGCTGCGGGATTTTGCTGCTTAGTGCACAAGAGGCAAGGGCAGGAAGGTAGGAAACAGAGCCACTTGTCTCTCTCTGCTCCTGCATTTCCCTACAGTAACTTAAATAACTTCATCTGGCCTGCAGGAGGAAAGATATTTATAGTAAGAGATAGCCCTTCCTCTTCTCTAACCTCTCCCGGGCTTCACTTCCTTCCTAATAAAGTCTAGCCTTTCCAGTTTGAAAAGCTCTCTCCTTGTTGGAGGAGTCAAAGCAGGCTGCCTTTCAGTGTCTTGCAGTCATCCCTCAACATGGCAGAGTCCGCCCCAGCTGGAGGCTCTTGTTTTGTTCCCTTTTGCTTTCTTTGAGCCTCTTTCTTCTTTCTCCAAACCCGGCTTGAAAATCTCATGCCCTTTACACTTCTGCAGACCCCAGTCACGTGATCCTCTGATTTGTCCCTCCTCTTATCTCAGCCAGCATTTCAGCAGCTGTAGTGGCCGTCTCCCTGCTTCCAGGACCTTCTGGAAAGGAGAACTGGCTCACCCTTCAAGGGCTCCTCACAGCCTTTGGTGGAGCTCAGAGTTCTCCACCCCTCTCATTTGCCATATCCCCATATTCAGCTTCCGCTGTGTATACATGCACGGTTCCCGGCACAGACCCGGGCTTCTCTCCAGATTCCATGTTTTCATTCTTGCAGCTGCCTTTTTCCGAAAAATCCTCTTTCTCCTTCATTAGGTTTTCTCTCTTGATTGCCCTTCACCAGCCAGATCAGATATCACCTGCTTTTGAAATCTTTTTGCCTCCTAGACCTTGCCATGTGGCCCCCTTTTAGGTTTTATGTTTCAATTCTAGGTTTCATCTTGTTAAATTAAAGTTACCTGGGGCTTCCCCACCAATCTGTCACCAATCTGTTCTATAAGGTGGAATCATGTCCTACCTCTCAGCTACCTGGGACCTAGATTGGTGTCTGACAGCTGCTGTGTGTTCCGTGAATATTTAACGTGCAATTAATTTTTAGATGTAGACGCTAGCCATCGTTGTTCATTTTTGAAAGTGTTTATTACATTTTTAAAAACTGCAGTACTCCTTCTAATGAAGGCCTTTCCCTTACCTTTTTATTTTTATTTTTTAACGTTTATTCATTTTTTGATAGAGACAGAGCATGAGTGGGGGAGGGGCAGAGAGAGAGAGGGAGACACAGAATCCGAAGCAGGCTCCAGGCTCTGAGCTGTCATCACAGAACCTGGCACGGGGCTTGAACTCACGGACTGTGAGATCACGACCTGAGCTGAAGTCGGACACCTAACCCACTGAGCTACACAGGCGTCCCTCTCTTGCCTTTTGTAAGTAATGAAATTATGAGCTTATGAGAATCTTCCTTCCACATGGGTGTCTTTCATACCTTACACTTTTTCTCGTTGAATAATTGAGATTATCCGTGGTTGCAGTTCCCAGATCGATTTGTGTTTGGAGCCTCCTTAAGGCTATTCTGGTATATTCTGTCTTAAAATCTCTAGAAGTAAAAGCATATCTCCATTTTCCCTAAGTATTTATGTTTTTAACATCTTTTCTTCTTGATCGTCTTCATTCTCTTTTATTAATTCCCCAGTGACCATCTCATTTTACTGACGTTCCCACTGCTTTCGTGTTACCAGTGCTGTCTTTTTTTGCCATGGTCATGATGAAGTTCAGAGCAATAGATTCCCTTTGTGTGCTCAGATAGGAACGGGTGAACAAATGGCCTGTTATGAAACACGTGAACCTTCCAGCAAACCCTGCTGACGCCTTTGAGTCTCTTGTTTCCTCATCCTCAAATCACAGTGGTAGTTACTTTAAAGACTACTGTGTCACCTTTGAGTTACTGTGTATAAACATAAAGCAGAGTATGTAGCAAACAGTTTGTGTTTAGTAACTGACAGCTAGTACTAAAGTAGGTGTGTATCCATAGAGGAACGCCCTGTATTGCCAGGACATGTTGCTTTTTGGGGAAACATTAACCAACCACATCCTCTGTCAGAGAAGGGGCCTCTCCCAGATTCAGATGCGTTCTGCTGGTGCTTCTGCTGCTGTCATGGGCTCTGGGATCTCCGCTGTCTGCCTCCTTCCGGTTCTCTCTCTCTCTCTCTCTCTCTCTCTCTGCCCAAGAGTAGGATCCAATGTGGTCTTCCATGGCATTCTGCCAAGACTAGAATCCAAGTTCTTCTTTTCGGATTGCTTCTGCTGAATAATTTCATGAAGTGAATAATTCCCTGGTGAACCAAGAAGATAATTTTACCGTGCTGACAGCTAATCTGAACGAGTTATAACCACTTCTTGCTGTGTGTCGAGTTCGTGATGACTATGACACATCTTCCATGTATGCATCCACACTTGCTAGATTCTCATTATGTTCTCATAAGAGTTCTTGAATACCTCCTCCATTACCATGTTTCCTCTTGTGTCACCACTGTTGTCAACTGGGGGTGCCTGGGTTTTTAAAGTTTTGTGGGGATGTTTTCTCTCTCTGACCAGTGTTCAGGTTGATTAGTTTTTGGCCAAACACGTTCATGCGGTGACCTAAGTAAATAAAGGACGTGGGTCCTCCTACATCACTGAGTTGGTAGCGTAAAGATGCACACTTGAAATAAAGATGTCAGTATAGAATTGGGAAAAATAATTCATCTCCTGTAGAGACTAAAAAGAAAAAATAGGGAAATGGAGAGCACCATTCTTCGCTGTGATTAATGGCGACTCATTCTGGGAGAGGGAGCGAGTATCTTTGCTATTGGTGGCAACCATTCCATCATTCAGTTATGATTTCCATTAGAAATGCCACTGTCATCATCAACATACCCCTTCCCCACTGTCATTTAATATGCACATTACAGTACAACACGCTCCAAGCCTCGGCAGTCTGTCTTTCTTTCTTTCTTTCTTTCTTTCTTTCTTTCTTTCTTTCTTTCTTTCTATATAATTTATTGTCAAACAAGCTACATACAGTGTATATACACTGTGCTCTTGGCTTCAGGAATAGGTTCCCGTGATTCATCGCTTACCTACAACACCCAGTGCTCATCCCAACAAATGCCCTCCTCAATGCCCATCACCCATTTTCCTCACCTCCTGACCTCCCCGACCCATCAACCCTCAATTTGTTCTCTGTACTTCAGAGTCTCTTATGGTTTGCCTCCCTCTCTGTTTGTAACTATTTTGTTCCTTCCCTTCCCCCATGTCTTTCAAATAGGAAGTACTCCTCCTATGTACTGTACAAGGACAGATTGAAATTTATTATTTTTTAATGTTTATTTATTTATTTTGAGAGAGAGGGAGAGCATGAGCAAGGGAGGGACAGACAGAGGGAGAGAGAGAGAGAATCCCAAGTAGGCTCTGCACTGTCAGTGTAGAACCCAACATGGGACTCCATCCTAGGACTGTCAGATCACAGCCTGAGCCAAAATCTAGAGTGGGACACATGACTCCCAAGGTTCCCTTCCGACCGACTGAAATATATAAAGATGAAGTGTCTTTTAGATAAGTTAAGTGATTTTCATCCTGAGCCAAATATCTCTTCTGAGCTCTAAAACTACATATGCATTTGCCTGATTGATATCTCAATTTCATTATGTCATAAATAGCTCAAATTTCACATGTCCCAAAGGGAACTCTTAAAATCAACCCTCCAACCACATTCAGTTTCTTCTGCTTGTGGACCTCCTCATCTCAGTAGACAATACCAGGTGCCCAAATCAGCCGTGGAAAACATTCTTTCAATCTGCGCTCTCCCTTATTTCCCATAGCAAATCCATCAACAAGTTCTATCGGTATGACTTCCCAATCCATCCCCAATATGCCCATTTCTTTTCATCTTCACAGTCACCAGCCTCATTCAGTTACTTCTTGTGTCACCTGCATTTTTAATTCAGCAACCCACTTTCACTCTTTTTCTTTTTGTCTTTTTCTTCTTTTCCATTATCTTCACTACAGTCAGCAGGATTGTCATAGAATACAGAGTTGAGCCCCTTCCTGCTGCACACTTTTCACTGGCTTCTGCTTGCACGTAACACAACCAAAGCCCTGTGCACCCTGTGCATGAAGAACAGGCACCAGGGGACCTGGCCTTCACCTGCCTCACTGGCTTCACCACTCTGTGGTGTCCCTCCCTACCTGGGCTCAAGCCCTAGTGACTTCTGTTCTGTGGTCTCTCATGCCATGCTGCCTCCTTCCTATCTCAGGGCCCTTGAATGGGCTGATCACTCTGTCTGGAGGGCTCCCCCTCCCCACCGCCTCTGCCTTCTTTAGCTCAACTCTTTTTTTTTTTTTAATTTTAATTTATTTTTGAGACAGAGAGAGAGAGAGAGAGAGAGAGAGAGAGACAGAGCATGAGTGGGGGAGGGGCAGAGAGAGAAGGAGACACTGAATCTGAAGCAGGCTCCAGGCTCTGAGCTGTCAGCACAGAGCCCCACACAGGGCTTAAACCCACAAACCATGAGATCATAACCCGAGCTCAAGTCAGATGCTTAACCGACTGACCCACCCAAGTGCCCCTTTAGCTCAACTCTTCAATTATCTCAGCTTTATTATAACTTTCTCAGAGAGGTGCCAATTGATTCCCAATTCAAATAAAGTTACCCTTCCATTTTTTTTTTATCTTAACACATACCATTCTTTTATTTCAAAGCATCGATCTCTGCCTCAGTCTGTTTCGGTTGTTATAACAGAAAACCATAGACTGCGTAGCTTATAAACAGCAGACATTTATTTCTCACAGTTTTGGAGGTTGGAAAGTCCAAGATCAAGGCACAGCAAATTTCATGTCTGGGGAGGGCTCACTTCCTGTTTCATAGATTTCCATCTTCTCACGGTGTTCTTACATGGCAGAAAGGACAAGGGAACTCGGTGAGTCTCTTTCATAGGAACATTAATCCCATTGATCTTGTCTCCTCTCCCAAAGCCCACCTCCAAATACCATCACACTCGGGAGTAGGTTTCAACATACGAATTTTTGGGAGATACAACATTCAGCATATAGAATGAATACACGTACACACACACACACACACACACACACACACACACACAGTAAGAGAGAAATAGAGATAGATCAATATAGATATCTAGTAGCTATTGAAATGTGTATTTCATTGTGAGCTACCTATCTCACTATTTCAGGCTCTATAACATCAAGGAGCATATCTACTTTCATACCTAGTTCATAGCACAAAAAGAGGCTCATTTCAATTAATAGCTATTAAATTTGTTGAATGAACAACTTCCTCAAAGTGTCATAGCCAGTGGCCTTCTGAGACAGGCTTTGAACCCAGTTCTGTACTGTTCCTATATCCGTGGGCTTTTTACTATGTGTCTGAAAGCATTTAGTCGTATGACATGGGAAAATCTTACTGGAAAGCATTCTGTTCAGCTTTCTGGTACCCATATTATTGGTTTATTCCCAAAGCCCAATGTGAGCAACCTTCGGTTCCTGAGCATAGGAAGGTGTCCGGGAACAGAGTGTGGCTACTGCCCCGTCCAGTAGCTCCTTACCTCTTTGTCCCTTACCTGCATTCTCAAACCTAACTCTCCATAAAAATCACCTGGGGGATATTCTGTTTCTAAATACTAAGTCATAATCTCTGGGTAGAGAGCCCAGCATAAGCATTTTTTTTTTTTTTTTTTTTTTGCTGTTCCTAGGTGGTGGTCATTATGGAGCCAGAGTTTAAAACCGTTTTCTCAAGCTCCTCTCCTAGCTATGAGAGTCATTTCATTCTTAGTTTACACTGTCTACATTTTCATGTCTGTGATTGCAAATCTTAAGGATTTTAAATGAAATGTAAACACTGTTATAGGCCGTATATAGTCACGTTAACACACGGGCATACTCACCACCAGAGATGCAAAGCCAGCTTTCTCACCTACTGGTTGTATAATCCTGGACAATCTCGGGTCTTCTGTGGACGCAGCTTCCTTTTTAGTGAAAACACAGGTAATAATAGTGCTTGTTTCACATAGGCAAATTGGTTGAAACAGCGTTTGGCATAAGATAAGCCTTGAAAAAGGGTTAGCTCTGATCATCATTGTCTTCGGCTGTTATTTAAGCTGGTCACCACACTTCTCCCCATTTTTCTTTTCCCAGCTTATCAGGACCACATTCCACCTGCACCTCAAAGGAAGAGTGTGAACTTTTTTACATACCAGTTCCTGAAAGGTTCCAACACCTTCATCAGGCCCATCTGGAGACTTTAGGTTAAGGGGACTTCTGTCTGGGGGCTTCTATTTGAATTCCTTTCACTATGGGAAGCTAATTTTAAAAAGTATTATAAATTCAGATAAGGCATCATGATCTGCCACACTTCCCAATCTCGTTAAAACTTACAACCATGTTAGTATACCTTAAGTTGCCTCCTTTCCACACAGAAAAAGACTTTGCCCCTACTTGGTTAATTATTGCCAAGTGGTGTCGTCTAAAATTCATCAGCCTCAGAGCTGAAGTCACATTCTCTTTCCCCAAATAAATCTCTTTGTCATCCCAGCTTCAGCTGCCCTCTTTGTTGTTCCCATCATCTGGGGCCATTTGTCATACATGGTAGAGGCTGCAAAACTGTAAATTTCATCTATGGCATGTTAAGGTCCATATCACAGGGGACTTTAAGAGGCTAAGTTTATAGCTATTTAAACCCTAGAGGAGCAGAGGACATGATGACAGCAGTCAGGCCTCAGGGCTTGGAGACCCCAATGTGAGCTTTGAATCCTGCTTTGGAAATCATAGATAGAATTTTATAGCCAGAAATACCTCCACAATCACTCATTGCAATTTCTTCAGTCTATTGATGAGGAAATCAGGGCCCAGAAGGGTCTTAAAATTGAGTTAGTCAACTTCTTCCCTTCCCTTTTTTTCTCTTTTTTTCTCATAGTTCACAGAAGAATAACAAAAAAAGAAACTCTTCTATGAAGAGACAAATATACATGTACATGTGCAGTGAGAATATATTAACTAAAAAACACTGTGGTATTCTCTCATAGGTCAGCATTTCTGATGAATCTGAAATAACAGTTATTATTGATTGAGGATCTTAAAGCTACTTCAGTAGGCAACACACATTACTCATTAGTCCCCTCTCTGCTAGGCTTTGGAGATATAGAAATATATAGGACAATAGGAACTCAGGAGTTTTAGTAGCTTTAAAAAAAAAAAAAAGCAGACATAGAGCGCCTGCGTAGCTCAATCAGTTAAGCATCTGACTTCAGCACAGGTTGTGATCTCTGGTTCATGGCGTTCGAGCCCCACGTCAGGCTCTGTGCTGACAGCTCAGAGCCTGGAGCCTGCTTCTGATTCTCTCTCTCTCTCTCTCTCTCTCTCTCTCTCTCTCCTCCTCTCCTGCTCATGTGCTCTCTCTCTCTCTCTCTCTCAAAAATAAAACATTAATATTAAAAAAACAAAATAAAAAAGGCTGACAGATTCTTATAAACGTGGGGTTAAGGAAGCAAGGTGTTTTGTAAGGCCAGAAAAGGAGGGGAAATCCACAGCTAACCATTTTTCCTGATGAATTGATGTTTGTCTGCCTGCTCTGTGCTTTGACTGACTGTATGGCTCTGATTCCTGTGACCCTTATGCTAATGGGTATGATTTTAAAGGAGCCTTAGGAGGCGAAATGGACTGATAGTTAGATCAGCCACTTTCCGCAGCCGTGGGCTTCCTCACAAAGGCCAAGGCCTTGCCCCCTATAGTTTGTGTTACATTTACTCTCTGTTGAAATGGTCACTGGAGTGACTTCTTCACTGATGGTACTCAGCTAGAATCATTAACAAGGGGTATTCAGTTTCTCCCCCCAAATGAAACCATGGTCAATCTTTTTTAAGACAAAAATACCGGGGCCCCTGGGCGGCTCAGTCAGTTTGGCGTCCAACTCTTGGCTGTGGCTCAGGCCATGATCTCACGGTTTCATGAGTGTGAGCCCCGCCTCAGGCTCAGTGCCGGTGGTGTGGAGGCTGCTTGGGATTCCCTCTCTCTCTCTCTCTCTCTCTCTCTCTCTGCCCCTATCCCACTCACACTGTCCCTGTCTCTCAAAAATAAATAAACTGTAAAAAAAATAAAAGAAAAAGAAAAAAAATACCCACTAGTTTTACGGTGGGAAATTACAGCTGTTTTCTCCAATGCTGACCCTCCTACTTAAATGATGCTCATTGTTCGAACTCCCTTTCACAGGGAACGTTTGTGCGTTGCGGCTGAAGGTTACTGGCGATCTGGAAGGCAAGCAGACAGTTCATAACTGTGTTATGCTATTTGCACACCAAAGGCTGCCTGCTCAGGACTGGGCTTTGCCTTGATGCCTCCTTCTGGGAACTTGTGAATAAGATTTGTGAAACAGTACCCCTTTAACAAAACCTTCTGTTAACCTGTCACGCCTGCCACTTCCCGTGGCCTGTCCTGTACCTTTTTCCTTGGGGTGACCCAGTCCTGGGCCATACTGTACTGACAACAGTTTAGTTGTCCAACGCTTCCCTTCCATCCCAGATGTGTCTACTTGGGCTGAAAGTTAAACAGACTGTAATTATGCTTCCCTTTATCACCTCCTACTCCACCAGAGTGATTCATTTGCTGGGTGTTCGTGTCACTGTGTCTGTGTCCCCGGATGGAACGACCCATGTCTCAATCATCTGCATCTCATAGCTCAGCATAGTGACCAAAAAGAGTACAAAATAGGCCCAAGATCTGCCAGTGGACTTAAGAATAAACAGCCAAAGCATCTCTACTGTTTATAGAGTTCCTTAAAGTGAGTACATTATTTGGGTATAATTCTTCATAGCTCGTGAACAGTCCAGTTGAGCTACAAACTTCAAGTGTGTTCAGAGATGTCTATATGTCTAAGATATCCAAAAATCCCTGGGCGTTTTAAGAAGGCAAGTCTGACTGTCAGAGCTAAAAATTCTATCTGCTAAAGTTAGGGTTGAAATTCAAAGTTTTTTGTTTGTTTGTTTTTGTTTTTCTTGTACTCTGGCTGTTTTTTATGTTGTCTTCTTGAGATCCATTCTGTGCTTTCCCTGCTGTCTATCGTACATAGAAATGTCAGAAGTTCCGTGAGGAAAGCGCTTCTTAGGGATTGTCAGTGCTAACTTTGGAAACTGACATTGCTTTCATAGTTCATCTGAGGTTATCATTAGCTTCTGATAAGGCCTGGAAAAGTCGGGATTGGTAGAGGATCTGTGTAAGTGCGAGCCGACTGTGGAAACCTTTGTGCTTTGTGGATTGCTAGCCAAAGCCCCCGAGTCCTCGGTGCAAGCATATGGTCTGAATAATAATCATTTTTCTTATATAATGTATCATAAGATAAGCTTCAACCTGTGATTGTATTGAAAATCATGTTTGCTGTGAACAGCCAAAGAGTCTGAGTGGGACTAATTGTCTCAGGGTGAATCGATGGTGTCTCCTGTCAGCTTTGAGCTTGGGCTTCTGTGTCTATGAGAAAACAGACTCTGTGTCCTGGGCCCACACCAGCATCCTTCTCAGCTCACTTGGGGATTTGAGCTTGGAATCTTTAATTCAGTGGAGCCCTTTTTTTTAGCTGGTTTGTTGACAAGCTACCAACATCCATCAAATATGCCAGAGTATGCCTCCAGAACTCTGTCTTTCTCAGAAAACAAGCTCTGACAGCTGGGTCAGCAATTATGGGCCCAGTGGGAAATCGGCCAGTGCTGGCATTTCTCAGTACCGCTGGGATGGAGGGGAGTATGTGCTGGTTTTATCTTGACCTAAAAGGACAGCTTTGTGGGCTGTAGGACCTACCTGCC